>NC_140070.1:115314454-117814454 GCF_964194135.1 Talpa europaea | reverse complement strand
AAGGAGAGAAAGCTCATTTTTATTGAGAATCCTTACTAAACATAAGAGCTTATTAAGCATTATATCAGTAACATTTTTTCAATTTAAATTTTATTTTTATATTCCCTGTACAATTACAACCCCCTTATTTTTACCCCAAGCACTCCTTTCCCCACCCCTCACCCCCCATAGAGTGTCTCTTGTTCATAGTTTTTTGTTGATTTTGATATTTTCTTTCTTATAGTTATTCTTTTTCCTGGTCCCTTATTTAAGTTTTCTAGATTCCTGCTATGAGTGAGACCATCCGGTATTTTTCTTTTTCTTTCTGGCTTATTTCGCTGAGCATGATACCTTCCAGCGCCATCCATGTTGCTGCAAATTGCATGTGTTTATCTTTTTTGAATGCTGAGTAATCTGCCATGGTGTATATGTACCACATCTTCTTGATACAGTCATCTATTTTTGAGCATTTGGGTTGTTTCCAAAGCTTAGCTATTGTAAATAGTGCTGCTATAAACATAGGGGTGCAGGTGTTCTTTGGAATTGATGTTTCTGTGTCCTTTGGGTAAATACCTAGGAGTGGAATTGCTGGATCATATGGAAGCTCTATGTTTAGTAGGTCCAGAAATCTCCACACAGCTCTTCATAGTGGTTGGACCAGTTTGCACTCCCACCAACAGTGCAGGAGAGTTCCTTTTTCTCCACATCCTCACCAACATTTGTTGTTGCTAGTTTTTTAATATGTGCCATTCTCACTGGTGTGAGATGGTATCTCATGGTAGTTTTGATTTGCATTTCCCTGATGACAAGTGATGTTGAACATTTTTTCATATGTCTGTTGGCCATTTGCATTTCCTCTTCAGAGAAGTTTCTTTTTAGCTCTTCTGCCCATTTTTTGACTGGATTATTTTCTTTGTTGTTGTTGAGTCTCATCAGCTCTTTGTAGATTTTTGTGATCAGTCCTTCATCATTAGTGTTGTGTGAAAAATGTTCTCCCAGTTGGTGGGGTTTATCTTTGTTTTTGTTCTTGTCTCTTTTGCTGTGCAGAAGCTCTTTAATTTGATGTAGTCCCAGCTGTTGATCTTTGCCTTCACTATCACGCTTTGGGTGATGTGTCTGTAAAGATGTCTTTGATGTGCATATCATGTAGTGTTTCTCCTATATTTTCTTCTATGTATTTTATGGTTTCAGGTATTATTTTTAGTTCTTTAATCCATTTTGAGTTGGTTTTGTGCATGGTGTTAGGGAGTAGTCAAGCTTCATTCTTTTGCATGTAGCGACCCAGTTTTCCCAGCACCATTTATTGAACAAACTTTCTTTGCTCCAATGCATATTCTTTGCTCCTTTGTCAAAGATTAGTTGACCATAAATCTGTGGGTTTATTTCTGGATTTTCTATTCGATTCCATTGGTCTGTGTCTGTTCTTGTGCCAATACCATGCAGTTTTGATGATTATGGCTTTGTAGTATAGTTTGAAGTCTGGGAGTGTGATTCCTCCATTCCCTTCTTTTTTTTTCAGGGGAGCTTTGGCTATTCGGGGTTTTTTGTGGTTCCATATGAATTTCATCAATAATTGTTCTATTTCTTTGAATAATGACATTGAAATTTTGATTGGAATAGCATTGAATCTGTATATTGCTTTTGGTAGGACGGCCATTTTAATAATGTTTATTCTTCCAATCCATGAGCAGGGGATGTCTTTCCATTTCTTTGTGTCTTCTATTTCTTTTAACAGTGTTTTATAGTTTTCTTTGTATAGGTCCTTTACCTCTTTTGTTAGATTTATTCCCAAGTATTTGATTTTTTTTTTGTTTCGATAGTGAAAGGGATGTTTTTTTTTTTTAATTTCTTCTTCTTCAGATTTATTGTTGGTGTATAGGAAAGCTACTGACTTTTGCATGTTGATTTTGTATCCTGCCACTTTACTGAACTGATTGATGAGTTGAATTAGTTTTTCTATGGAGTTTTTGGGGTTCTCTATGTATATTATCATATCATCTGCAAATAGTGATAGTTTGACATCTTTTCCTATTTGGATCCTTGTATGTCTTTCTCTTGTCTTATTGCTCTGGCTAGGACTTCCAGTATTATATTGAAAAGCAGTGGTGAGAGTGGACATCCTTGTCTTGTCCCAGATCTTAATGGGAATGCTTTCAACTTTTCACCATTGAGAATGATATTGGCTGTTGGCTTGTCATAGATGGCCTTTATGATGTTGAGGTATGTTCCTTGTATCCTGAGAATTTCAAGGGCTTTTATCGTGAATGGATGTTGCAGTTTGTCAAAAGCTTTCTCGGCATCTATTGATATTATTATATGGTTTTTATATTTCTTTTTGTTTATGCGTTGGATAACATTGATTTATTTTCGGATGTTGAACCATCCTTGTGTTCCTGGAATGAATCCTACTTGGTCGTAGTGAATTATCTTATGGATGCATTGTTGGATTCTGATAGCTAAAATTTTATTGAGGATTTTTGCATCAGTGTTCATTAGGGAGATTGGCCTGTAGTTTTCCTTTTTTGTGTTGTCCTTGTTCGGTTTTGGTATTAGTGTAATGTTGGCTTCATAGAACGTGTTTGGTATTGTCCCTTCCTTCTCAATTTTTTGGAAGAGTTTGTGAAGGATAGGCACTAATTCGTCTCTGAATGTTTGGTAGAATTCATTTGTAAATCCATCAGGTTCTGGGCTTTTGTTTTTGGGGAGGTTTTTGATTACCATTTCAATTTCGCTGCTTGTAATTGGTCTGTTTAGGCATTCTATTTCTTCTTTTTTTTTTTAAAGTTTTTTTTTTAAAGATTTTATTATTTTTTATTTATTTATACAAGGACTGGGTACAGTCAGAAGCGTGGGAGGGTGAGAGAATTCACCAGAGCCAGAGTGGGGAGCAGAGCAGGCAGAAGGACTGAAGTACACTGCTGAGGGGAGCAGCGGGCAGCAGGAGAGGTCTGCGCACCATGTGGGACCCTCCTCCGATGGCCGGGGAGCAGCCGGGGATCGAACCGGCGCTGCAGAGGTGCGGGCAGCTTCGCAACCCAGTGCTCAACCACTGCGCCACCGGGGAGGCCCCATTCTATTTCTTCTTTATCTAGCTTTGGGTGATTGTAGAGTTGTAGGAATTTGTCCATCTCCTCTAGATTGTTGAACTTGTTTCCATATAACTGTTCATAGTAGTTTCTGATTATTCTTTTGATTTCTGCTGTGTCCATTGTGATTTCTCCTCTTTCATTTATAATCCTGTTTATTTGTGCTTTCTCCCTTTCTTCTTTTGTGAGCCTGGCTAGGGGTTTGTCTATTTTATTTATTTTTTCAAAGAACCAGCTCTTGGTTTCATTGATCTTTTGGATTGTTTTTTTAGTTTCAATTTCATTCATTTCTGCTTTGGTTTGTATTATTTCTTTTCTCCTACTGGTTTTGGGGTTTTTTTGTTGTTCTTTTTCTACATCTTTGAGCTTCAAGATTAGGTTGTTTCTTTGAGTTTTTTCTTGTTTCTTAATGTGAGCCTCTATTGCTATATATTTTCCTCTTATTACTGCTTTTGCTGCATCCCATACATTTAGGAAATTGGTGTCCTCCTTGTCATTCAATTCAAAGAATTTTTTAATTTCTTGTTTGATCTCCTCATTAGTCCAGTGGTCTTCCAGTAGTGTGGTTTTCAATATCCACGAGGTAGGAGATTTCCTTGCCTTCTTTTTATGGTTTATTTCTAGTTTGATGCCTTCATGGTCAGAAAAGATGGTTGCTGTGGTTTCAACCTTGGTGAATCTGTTGATGTTTGTCTTGTGTCCCAGTATGTGATCGATCCTGGAGAATGATCCGTGTGTGCTTGAGAAAAATGTGTACTCAGATTTTTTGGGGTTTAGTGTTCTATAGATGTCTGTTAAGCCCAAGCACTCTAGATCCTTATTTAGAGCTTTAGTGTCTACTTATTTTTTGTCTCGTTGATCTATCCATTGTTGATAGTGGTGTGTTGAAGTCTCCCACTACGTATGTGTTTTCTCTGATGTCTGTTTTCAAAGATGATGATAGTTGTCTGATATATTTTGGTGCTCCTTCATTTGGTGAATATATGTTAATGAGTGTTATTTCTTCTTGAAGTATTGTCCCCTTGTATATCAGTAACTTCTACAATGACACTGGGAGGTAGACTGCAGATTCTCTGTACCCATCAGGAAAAAGAGGCTCAATGACAATACAACTTTTGACTAGGGTCAGCCATCTGTTGAGGGACAAAACAGGGATCACATTCCATTTCTAAGTATATAACTGGCATTCTGAGGTTCCTGACATAGCAGAGGTGCCATTCTCATCAGCAATTCAGACAGACTCAGGCGAACTGTGGGTGATAGCCACAGCTTTGGAGCAAGACAGCCTTGGATTCAAACCCCACCTCTGCCACTTCTTTTTAGCTATATGGCAGGAGCTAGGATTAGAAAAATGCAGCTTTCTGCATCTGTACAACAAGACAGCACTTTTCACTGCTATAGATAATATAAGGGTTACATGAGATAATGCAAAGCATTTTGGCATAGTACACACCCCATATAAGCACCCAATAAATGGTATATCTTTTTTTTTAACCAATACTGCTAGTATTATCCAGGGAAAGATAAACTCTGACCCACTAGCCAGTCCTCTTCATATTGGGTAGTAAATGTCACTAGTTCTGGACCCCCACCATCCCATTTATTCACTTCTTGGCAGCTTAATACTATTGTTCTCTCCTATTGTTCTATCCAAATGCTAATCTTTGAAAGACTTAAAAAAAAATTAAATAGAAGAATTTACTGGCACCAGTTGATCATAAATTCAATAGACATAGGAACTAAAGAAATGCATCTATTTTAGGGATAAACAGATTAATTCTAGTCTAGTTTTGTTCATTCTTATAAGCATTCTTTTTTTGGGGGGGGTGATATGAACAGATGAATTTTACTGTAGTACTCAAATTTTTTCTCATTAAAGTTTCTGGGTTTTTCCCCCAAGATGTGCTAAAGGACATATTCCAGAAGCAAGTGTAATTATAGACTGAGCATCTCCTGTATGGCCTGACAGAAGTCTACAGTCACTTAAGAAGCCATTACAGCATATACTTAATGTCAGCTTGATAGAAAAAAACACTTTCATAGGTTCTCTTTGATTGACACATTTGAAATGACATCAGTTTCCAGCTTTAAAACCTACTGTTATTAGGTCTCTGTTGCTATTTATGTTAGAAATATGTGCACGTGTGTCAAAACAATATATCAACTTTGCTGATTGGCTGCATCTAGATTCTGTTGCCAAGGGCAACAGAACAATTGCTTTTAATCTTTCCTAAATTGCTTCTTGTTTTTTTTTCCCCTAAATACATGGGGTTTTCAGGAATTCTTTATTACCCCACAGCAAAAGTACAGAAATTTTATTTAGAGAAAAAACAAATACATATTGTATGTGTTAAAAGGAAAATTAAATTCAAAAGGTATAGTGAAACAATACAGATTCTTAGGGCTAAGTTTATTAGGAAAAGACCATCTACACTTTCCAATGATGTAGCACCCAGCAATTTGGCCTGTAGAATCAAGGCCTCTCTCTTTTGTCAGAAGACCAACTTGATACATTCTTCATGGGAGGATACAAACATATATGGAAAAAATAAATAATGTGACTTCAATGCTTTGCATATTCTTCCCTGCCTTATTGACTGAGCAAAGGTTCTTGAGCAAGTTCTTACTGATTATGAATCACAGCTCCAGTTTCTGGACTTCTGAGTGATTGGGAAAACTGATCTAAATGTTCACACATGTACCAGACAAGCCTATACATTAGCAAGGTTGTTTCCTTTGTCTTATTTTATCAGCAGCTCTAAACTTCATAGGGGAATTGTTAAGACTTCATTGTTAAGAATGTTCTGGACAATACATAAAGAGAATTGGGGGTAGAGCTCATGAATTTACAATTAGATGATGCAGCTAAGATGATGATTCTGTTAGAATCATCTACACTTCTTTGTATGTAGTTTCCAAATCCCACATTCTTACCTAAAACAGTTGAACAAAGACACCTGTCATGGACTGTCCTGTGACTGGATGATCTAGGCAAGCACCCACATAGTAATAAATTTTCAGAAATTACCATGTCCCTTATCCCTCACACTTGACCCCCTTACTTGAAAAATTGACCAATTATAAACTAAGTTAAGATGTGTCATGTTTAATGTCCTCTTGCATGGGTTTCACTGAAATTTAAAACTTTAAAAGAATGCCTGTCTTTGGGGGGAGGTATAGCACCTCACATTATGATTCATCACCCTTTCTTGAATATACTGGGGATTTTGAAGTGATAAGGAAGAGGAAAAAAATAAGAAAACTGGATCTGGATGCCTGATGTTATGGAGTTGAACTGTGCTCTCCCCTGCCAAGTATTCATATGTAACAGTCCTAACTCCAGAATGTCACCTTATAGGGTTATTGCAGGTATAATTAGTTATGAGGGTGTCCTCTGGTGGACCCTAATACAATACAGCTGGTATTCTCGTGAAAAGAAGAAATCTGGACACAAATAGACACATACAGAGGGAGGATGATATAAAGGCATGGGGAGAACACCATCAACCGGGCAGAGAGGGGTGTCTACACAGCTCCTTCGCTCATAACCATCAGAAGGACCCACCTTGATTTTGGACTTCTAGCCTTCAGAGGTGAGATGAAACATTTCTGTTGTTTAAGGTACCAAGATTGTCACACCTTGTTATAGAAAAACTTAAAAACTAACGCAACTAAGATAGAGTTTGCAGAAAAATAGTTAAAATTAGTATCTCCAAAGCAAATTCCCATTTATGTTTTAGTCTCTGTCTGTAGCTGTCTTGCTTATTAGAGCCAAAAAAAAAAAACAGGTTTCCTAGTTAAATGTGGGTTTATAATGCCAGAAATGAAGAGAATCTTATTATTTAGATGCAATCCAAAACTCACAACTTCCTTAAATTAATCATGCTCAGGAGGTCGATAACTACCCACCAATATCACCCAAAACAACCTTCTGAGATGCTGGTAGTCAGAGTTTCATAAAAAAAAAATATATATAGCAAGTTGTTTAAAAATTGGCGAAGGGATGTACTTTGTAAAGAGAGAAACAATTGCAAACACAAGCTGTGGGAACCAGCTTCTCATAGCAAACATTTTATTTCAGCAAACAGTGAAAGAAATCATCTGGAGCTTTCCAGGGTAGCTCCACAGGAATCAAATTTCTTTGAAATTGTTGTTTGCATTGCCAAGTCTGTCTTTAATGTTATCTCATCACTGCTTCTACTTTCTACCCAAAGATGTCTGTTATGGTACAACACTTGGCCAAAAGCTGATATCATCTCAATCACCAAGCTCAGACTACAATCTATCCTTATAAACCTGCATACAGGGTTTCAGGAAAAGTTTACCAACAAGAAAGCAAGGGATTGAGTTAAAGACTTCAAAACAAGAGTTGTAAGGTATGCTATCACATATTTCACCAGTGAAAAATCGATGTGAAAAACTGGAAGGGAAAGTTCTTTATGACAAAACCAGGCAAAACAACTACTGTGGTACATTTTAAGTAACTTGATTAAAAAGGAAACATGTAATCTGATCTGCATGCAAAGAGTAACAAATAAAATGGAATAACATCATGTTATTTAATTATAATGTGAGGGGTTGTATGGAAATGAGTACCATTATATCCCCAACAGAGTAGTAAAAAAAAAAATTAAGCTTGGAAGTAAAGGAAAATTTAAGTCTCATAAAAAGAAGGAATTGACGAGAGGTGAGAAATATACAGAATATCTAATTTCCCAAAATTAAAGCCTTTTTGTTACACCTCCAGATGTAACTTTGTTGCTTGGATTTCAGGAAAGCAAGTTACCGTCAATGTTCAACACATTTATACAACCCACACAACCCAACTATATGACACAGAGTTTACTCCAGCAAAAGAATGATGTTGCTCAGTATTTTATTTTGATGTCCATTACTGAAATGCTAGCAAGCAAAAAGAATTTACTTAACCCTTTCCCACTACAGAATTAATCCTAACCAATTAAATAGATGTCTCCCCACCCCTTTCAGCAATTCTTTTAAAAAACAAAAACAAAAAAAAAAAGAACACCTGGAGACTCTTCCTGTTACAATCAATTTGATTTTTCTGCTCATTAGAGCTCATTGTAGAACAAGATCTAAATTACATTTTATTGAAACAAAAAAACAGCTTCGTGTTTCCAATTCTTTGACTTTATTCTCCTTCTCTACCTGTCAGTCTTTCAATTTCTTCCTCTCTCATTTGCTCCCCCAATTCACTTTCTGATTTTATTTTATCGCATTTTTTTATTGAGGTAACAGTGGTTTTCAGCACTGTATATGACTCAGGTGTGAGTCACACCTCCTCAAATGAGCATTCACCATACCACACCCACCCCGGAGCACTCACATGCCTTTGCTATATATTACTTTCAGATTTTAAATTTACCAAAGTTCCCAACATCATGAAGGACATTGTACTCAGCTCCAGACAGCACAATGTAGGGTTATTATGAAGCCTGACTTAGATAATTAAATCAAGTCTGTAGCATGGTGCTCATCCAATACTCAGTTCTTGAGAATTATCATTGTTCTTTCAAGTTTCTATACCTCCAATTTGTTCCCTCCAATTCTCAAGTTCCTGTCTTCACATTCATGCTATATTATGACTGCCTGAGGCTCATCTAGAAAGGGTTCAAGTCACTCATGCTCCCAGGAAGGACAAGTGTGAGTAGTGAGTAGGATCAAGTGAGTAGGATCCTACAAATTGAGTAGGATCTCAAACACATAGAAAGGCCCTGTCAGTCAGTACTAATCCAATTTTGTGTTTATTTGGGGGAAGGGGATAAAGGCAACAGAGAGGAGGCTGAGCAAACTTAGGCAGGCAGAGATGGAAACCAGCTATAAAGGCATAAAAACGTAACCATAACTAGGTACAGGGGAACAGGGGCAGATGTGCAAGTGAGGGTCCAAGATCAGGACACATCTTACAGGATGAGAACCCAGAGGGTCTGACTGATGGAGACATGACCATACCCTGGAGTTGGAGGTGGGAAAGGAAGCAGCAGCGAGACTAAGTTTTGAGGTAAAAGCAGAATATTTTTTCAAAAGGGGATTTGTGCCAAAAATAGATCTATTCCAAATACCACCTCAGAAAAAGTAACCCAGAGCTTTTCTTTGGGGCTGCCTGTCTTAGGCATAGAGGGTTATGCTCATCTTTACTGCCCATCAAATGTCTTCCTCTATAGAGCAAAGTCTTCAGCACTTTCAAATCCAGTGTCCTTCAATTATGCATAAGGATTGGCACAACATCTCCTCCTGGGGGAGGAAGATGAAGATAGTGCCCCCAGTGAACTGCCCATAGCCCTGGCTCTGCTGCTCTGCACTCTAGACCACAACCAATTTCCTCACTAAATTCTCAGTGTCTGTTCATGCCAGACCCATAGCAGGTACTCAATAAGTGCTTTCTGAATGAATGAATATCCATGAGGTCCATTACAATAATCCTTTCTCTGGCTTATTCCACTCCCTTCCTTTGACAAAAATCTAACATGATTTCTAAAACCTTTCTAGCCTCAGGTCAAAAAGAGCATTGTCCAGGTTCTCCTTTTGAGTGTCCAGGGAGGGTGATGTGGGTGAACGGAATGAAGAGATACTTTGGTGTTGGTTAAATCTGGGTTCAAATCCAACTTCCACTTTGGGGAATTTCTTTGAGCTTTGTGCTCCTTCATTGACAAAATGGGTATAGATGTGTTTAAATTCCTAGTTCAGGGCTTGAAACATAGCAAATAGTCCATAAATATAATTCTCATTCTTTAATAGCTCTGCTATTTAACCCTTTCATTTTCTAATATTAAGAATGGTCTCGATTTTTATAGATTAGAAAATGCAAGAAAAAAGAATAAATTGCTCAAACAAAAACATTCCATGATAGAGCCTTTGTGAAGCTAAGTATCCTATAGAAGATTAAGTTATATTTTAGAAACAAATAGACTTAATCGGGGGAGAAATTGTATTATATCAAGAAATAAAACCACATGGGGCTTTCTCAAACTACTAAAAATAGATAAGTTATATGACCCAGCAATTCCACCCCTTGGCATTCAACCAAAGAATACAAAAACACTAATCTGAAGGGATATATGAGTTCCCATATTCATGCAGTACTATTTATAATAGCCAAATTGTGGTTATGACTATGGATCCAATGACAAAGGAGTGGGTTAAGAAAATGTGGTATACATACACAGTGGAACACTATTCAGGTATAAAAATTTGCAACATGAATGGAACTGGAAGGGATTACACTAAGTGAAATAAGGCAGAGGGAGAAAGACATACACTGGAATAGATCACTCACATGTGGAATATAGAGGGGGGGAAAGGGAATAGATAAAACTAAACCAAAATACAGAAATATGACTGCAGAATTAGGGTCACTAGAGGGGAAGATGGGAATTATAACAAAGTGAGGAGGGGACCAATATATGACAAAGGTACATGGGTGTTCTGGAGGTGTGTCATGATGTGTCATCTGAGGAATTGTGAACATTTTGCCCTGAATCTTATATAGCACTGTAAACCAACGTTACCTCAATTTAAAGAAAAGAACCAATATTTTTATAAATTAATTTAATTGTGCTAACAATAGGATTCTCTCCATTTGGTATCACCATCGTAGGATACCCACTACCAAATCATCCTACTCCACCACCATAACCAATATGTTTCCTTTTGTCTTGGTTCCTACACCTCCTCCCAGCCTCCCCACCTTTAGATGGTTTAGTTCTTTAGTCAGTTTTCAAGGGCTAACTTTTAGGTTTGTCTTTCTCTGGTTCTTGGCTTGGTTCCTCTATTTTTCCACTTATTAGTGACACCATCTGGTATTTATCTTTCTCCTTCTGACTTATTTCACTTATCATTTTCTGTATCAACTCCATCCATGTCGCTGCAGATGACAAGAGTTTATCTTTTTGACTGCTGAGTAGTATTCCTTTATATATATATATATATATATATATATATATATATATATATATATATATAAACATCTTCATAATCCATTCCTTTTTTTTTTGGCCTTTAGGCTATTTCCATATCCTGGATAATGTAAACAGTGCTGCAATAAACATGGGGGTGCAGCTTTCCTTTCAAATTAGTGTATAGACAGAGCATCTAAATAGACATTTCACCAAAGAAGACATACAGATGACCAACCAACAGATAGATGCAAAGACAGTTGTTATCACTAATTAGGGAAATGCAAATCAAAACCACAAATGAGAATTGTGAAAATGGTTCACACTTGTGAAAAGGGCTATTATCAAAAAAGAAGAAAGAACACTTGTTAGCAAGGATGAGAAGAGAAGGAAACTTTCAGACACTGATAGAGAATGCAAACTGATGCAGCCACTGTGGAAAACAGTATGGTGAATCCTAAAAAAATTAGGAATAGAAATAACATATGACACAGCTAATCTACTTCTTGGCTATTTCTCCAAAGAGTAATATAAAAAAACACTAATTTGAAAAGATATAAACACCCCTATGTTCATTGCAACATTATTTACAGAAGCCAAAATATAGAAGCAATCTAAATGCCCATAGAGAGTTAAATGAAGATATAATATATAATAATTTATATAGTATATAAAATATGTCAATTAATTTATATATATATATAAAATACAACACTACTCTTAAGCAGTGGGAAAAAAAATGAAACCTTACCATTTGTGACAATGTGGATGGACCTTCAGCTTATTGTGCTAAGTAATATAAATTAGGAAGACAATATGATTCCACACTCATATGTGGAATATAAGGAAACAAAGTAATGAATAAATGAAACAAAAACAAACCCTTAGATGTAGTAAACAGATTGGTGGTTACCAGCAAATGGGGAGAGGTTGGGGCATGTTTGAAATGTGTAAAGGGCTCAATTCTATGCTGGAAGATGGAAACTAGACTTTTGGTGGTGGTCATGATGAAGTATATACAGATCTGAATCATTATACTGAACATTGGAAATGTTGATAATGTTATAAATGAAATTACTACTATAATTTTTTAAAAAATTAAAAATAAAATGAATCTAGACACTAACATTGTACCTTTCACGAAAATTAACTCAAAACATATCACAAACCTAAATGAAAACACAGAAGTGTAAAATTTCTAGAAGATAACAGATGATAAAATCAAGGTGACTGGGTATGGCAACAAGTTTTTAGGGATAACACTAAAAGCATAATCAGAAAAAAATAAGGTGGAGTTCAATAAATTTAAAAACCTCTATTCTGAAAAATACATTGTTAAGAAAATGTAAAGACAAGCCACAGGCTAGGAGAAAATATTTGTAAAACACAGCACGTAGCCCAGATACACACAACAAATTCTTAAAACTCAACAAAAGAAAACAAATAATCCAAGAGAAAGTGGTCAAAACATCTAAACTAACTCCTCACCAAAGATATATAAATGGAAAGTAAGGATATAATAATAAGGCATGCTATATCATATATTGTTAGAGAATTGAAAATTGAACACAACATAATACACACCTATCAGATGATGAAATCCAAAACAACAACAACATTGATTACTGGCCAGAACATGGACAATAAATACAGCTTTGGAAGACAGTTTGGTGGTTTCTGACAAAGCTAAACCTAATCTTATCATGTGATCCAGCAATCACATTCCTAGGTCTTTACCCAAAAGTTAAGAACATACATTCACACAAAAGTTTGTACACATAAGTTTTGCTGATGAGTGCCAAAAATTGGATGCAACATAGTCCTTTAATAAATGAATAGATTTTTCAAAACTGTGGAATTTCCATATATCGTAATTTTACTCCACAATGAAAGATCTGAGGGAAATCTTAATGTACATTGTGAAATAAAAGAAGTCCACCTGAAAAGGTTAAACACGGTATGATTTCAGCATATGACATTCTGGAAAAGGCTAAACTATGAAAACAGTGAAAAAAGTGGTTTCCAAGAGTTAGGGAGAGATTGAAGGAATGTCTATGTAGAGCACAGGGGCTTTTTATGCTAGGGAAACTACTCTGTATGATATAATGGTGGATACATGTTATATATCCACAAAGAATGAATCCCAATGTAAACTATGGACTTTAATAATAACATTTTGATAATGTTTCATCAGCTGTAGCAAATGTACCACATCAGTGCAAGATATTAAGTATATCTGTAAACTGAGTAAACTGGGGGAAGGGCAGAGGGACTACATACTCTTTGTATTTTCTTTTCTTTTTTTTTTTTTAAAGATTTATTTATTTATACATACAAGCACTGGGTACAGTCAGAAGCGCGGGAGGGTGAGAGAATTCACCAGAGCCAGAGCGGGGAGCAGAGCAGGCAGAAGGACTGAAGCACACTGCTGAGGGGAGCAGCGGGCGGCAGGAGAGGTCTGCACGCCATGTGGGACCCTTCTCCTGTGGCCGGGGAGCAGCCGGGAATCGAACTGGCGCTGCAGAGGCTGCGGGCAGCTTCGCAACCCAGCGCTCAACCGCTGCGCCACCAGGGATGCCCTATATAAATCTCTCTTATTCATATTTTTCTGCCTTTTGCTTCTTGCTCAAGATTTCTAACTCTTGCTGATTTTCCAGTTCAATCAAACTAGTAGGCCAGCAAAAGTACATTCATCCAACATAACCACTGTGATTTTCCACCTGCAAAAAAAAGGGGGAAAATGAACTTTGTCCAAGGTACAATGTCATTAAGCAGGGGAGATCACCAACATGAAACTTCAAGGTCATGTTCCAAAAGGAAGGTGGTATGGTCAGAAGTGAAATGATGATATGGAGACTAAATGAACGAGCCAGTCATTTCCTTCCCCCCATGTACAAGGAACCAAGTTCCAAGGCGGAATGAAAAGGAAGGGCAAGCTTTCCGTAATGAGCTTGTAGCTGGTCACAAGCTGCACATGCCGTTTTCCCTCTGGCATTTGGCAAGAGGGAGATTCAAAAGAAACTGCTGGCATCATCATGCTTTCTGTGTTACCAAGGGGAAGACACATTAAATACTCTTGTGTTAACCTTGGAGACCACCTCTCAGCAAGGACCCTCCATAAAACCTCGAATACCTCTCTACCTTCATCCACTGCATCATACAGGTTCCCACTTAGCATTCAAGTGATGCCATATGAGGAACTCTCCTCAATCCACACTGTGGTTTCCGGATTGTCTGTTTCCTGATTGTCTTCTAGAATCATCTGTCTTAATTTCTATTCATTCTTCATCTAGCCAGACACCTATCTTTTCTCCAGAGATCCTTCCTCAGCCAGTCTCCATCCCCAAGTATCCTTCCTCTCTACTTTCTTTGAATTGAATTAACCTAATTTCTGATCTTCCACTTAACAAGCAACTTAAAGACAGGGAAATTAGAAAGTTTGGAATTTTGTAGACAACAATATGTTTGCACCACTGTCACCCTCATTTATTGTATAAAGATATGTAAAGTATAAATGGCTAAAAGTACAAATTTGAAGCTACTCTGCCTAGGTTTGAATCCGGACTTTGACACTTACCCTACTTTGGGGACTGTACTTAATATTATTGTCCCCTGGTTTCCTCAGATGAGAAATGGAAATAATACCTTACAGGTTTGTTGTGACATTTGAGTGAGTAGATAGATGATAAACATAGGTAAAAGATGGATGGATGGATATGATGAAAGAGAGGAAGAGATAGATGAGAGTGAGTGAGAGAGAGAGAGAGAGAGAGAGAGAGAGAGAAGGGAGAAAGAGAGAAGAAAGATTCAGTTTTTCAGTTTTGAATGATACCTAACTCATAAGTACTAGTTAAGGGTTCACTTTATCATCACCATTATTATTTTCAGGTTTGTAGTCCTGACAGTAGGTATTTGTTTCCCTAGAAAGCCTTCCTCAGGATTACTGTGATACTTGTTAGATTTATCTGACTTACAGGTTACTCAAATTAATACTGACCCTTTGTGTCCAGGTCCACTGACACAGTTCTAATCCAGAAGGTGATTCTGGCGATTTAAATAAATAGAACAACTGTTCAATAGCACCCTGGGGAAAAAAAGTCCAACACAAATGCGTCTCTCAAAGCATTTATTTAAGAACTAGTTATTTACAAGGGGGGAGAAACCCACCCCAAAAAATAGAAAGGCAAAAAGAAAAAGAAAATGATGGTATTACTGGCAATGACCTTGGAAAGATAAGAAACATTTCTTAAAGAATGAGTGAGGCTGTTAATTTTAGGAGATTGTATTCAAAATGCTGAATTTCTTTAGAATGACACATTTGTTGAAAAGAAAACTGCTAAGGGAAAGAAAAAAAACTTAAAAAAAAAAAAAAGCTAGCCAGGGAACTGCAAGAAACTCAAGCCAATATGTAGCTTGCATCTGCTGGCAATACCCTCATCAAAGAAGGAAATAAGATACAAAACTGAAATTGCTATTCAAAGAAACTTGATAAACAAAATAATCCATTCAATATAACAGATGGCTGTACAATAGTGTGTGCCATGACTAAAATATCTGACCCACCCACCTACCCACTGGTAGTGCTACCAAAAGCATCAATTTAAACCGGGCAACCTGAAATGTATAGAATAAAACTGGCTATAACTACAATGTCAGCAAAAAAATGTTCGTGCTGAAAAGAATGGAAATATTCTAAACACGTCATCTAAAAAGTACACTTCCAAATGTTATATTCTCTGTTTGACCTTGTACCTGCTCTGTCCTTGTGACATCTTTCCTTCTAATTCAGCTAATAATTCTATGAGATAATCGAAGCTGTGTTCAATCTACTTCAACTCAGAAATATTTATGTTACCTCTACTGTATTCCAGACCTTGTGGTAGTTGCTGGAGATAAAATGTGAATGAAATATTACCTCAGATCACGAAGTTTCCACTACACTACTAATTTTCTAATTAACAATAAATGGAAACATCACTTTGGACATATTCAAGTCTATAAATCTAGAATTGGTTAAGTATTTTCCAGTTTGATGGAGAATTATGCACTACTTTCTGGACCACCACACTCCTTTAAGAACATGCATGCCACCCACTTAGTTTAGGGGTGTCATTATTGATTAGTCTAAAAGGTTAGGTATAGGGGAAAAGACACTATCACATTGCAACACAATCTGATCAGTAAGTCACTCATTATTTTAATGCTTTCATAGATAAAACTGAATAATTGAGCAATGACTTTTTATACTCGGAGTGCCTTTCATGGACACTATGAATACTATAAGGGAGAAGCAATGTCACACTTTACTAAAAACAAAACCTGAAGCACAAGGGAAAAATGTCCAAAAAAATTAATCACCATATTTTCCTGTTGCCTGATTTTTTAATTAACTTCTGATGGGTCTCTGAGGCCATGAATAAAAATGCTCAAACAAAAAAGGGCTTTAAAAGGAGGTGAACTTCTCGTTGCACCGTATTTCTGACAGCTTGTTCCTTAGCAAAGCAACTGGTGTCCCCAGGGACTCATTCAACATTCATTCGAATCATGGAGAAAGAGACCCAGTTTGGAAGATGTTTTTCTGGAGTACAGAGGGGTACTTTGATCCTAGCTCAGATAACAGCTGCCCTCCAGGAGAGGGTTTTCTGGTTGCTCTATCCCTCAGGCCAGGGAAGTCTCAGGGGAGGTGTTTAGTTGACCTCAAAGCCCAGTCAAGCAACTGATACCTGAGGGAGGGTCTTTGAGTGGGCAAGGGAGACTGGCATCATGTGTTATCATTCTGTCCGTCTCTCTCCTGGCTAGACACAGAGCATACTGGAAAAGGGCGACGAAAGGGAGTCAAGTCTCACCTTGATTTTCCCCCCATTGTAAAATTAAAGGAAGGCAGGCAGCCAAAATACCATGATAGATTTTAGTCTCCACCATTGTGTTTCCTCACTATTCTGGAATTGTAACAAAGTGTCTCCTTTGAAATTCCTGACCCCTAGTTTTCAAGTACAAAAGAAAAGGTGCACACGCATGACTAATATCTTAGAAGAGAATTAAACATTATTTTATGTAGTCATATAGTTAATAAAGAAGGTATAGAAGAATACAAGACCAGATCGCTTTGCAGGATGCCATTTTTCTTTTAGAATTGGGGACATCTGTAAGAAAATTGGAGTATCCCCTTTAGTATGTAAATGATTATTCTAAATATTGACAGTGTGAGGTAAAATAATGTCTTTGTCACTGTTGTATTTATGATATGGAATATCAAGGGACTTCCTGAAGTTATGAAGACATTAAAAATCATTTTAACAATAATTTGAAAAGGTAAATATATCTAACAATCACAAAATTATCCTGCCATTCATAATTAGATAAGCTTTTTTATCTTTTGTTCGTGTACTTAGTAAATAAATATTTATTAAGCATTTCTTATATGCAAGGCATTGTTTTAGACACTGTAGGGAATGAAAATATCAGTGACAGTCCTATACGTAATGGGGTGATTGAGACTGTACATACAGGGAATGAAAAATGCATAAAAATGACAAGAACTAGGGGATGTGACAGATCTCTCCATGACCACAGACCCATAAGCAGTGTTGACTCTAAATACTAATTCAGAGCAACATGGCGGCGAGGAGACGCTGCGAGTAAGATCTCCCATTAAAAAAAGTTAATAGGGAGGAAAAGCGGCAGGTCCCAGTGAGAACTGGGACACGGAAGATAAACGGACGACTCCAGCAAACTGCCCGAAGAAGAAAGTGGCCATAAAAGAGGACGAGAAGGGAGGGAAGCGCAGAACCCTGCTCCCCTCCCCCGCCCACAGAGGCGGCACCCTCCGACCAGCAGAGACGAAGGAAACAACAAACCAAAACGCCCAACAAGAAAAACGGACGCAGCAAGCGGGACTGTGAGTGGAAAGGAACTATTTCAGCCACCACACCCCGTGAACGGTAGCTGAGGCGAACCCTGCAGGATCCGCCGCGGAGGTGAGCTCCTGGCGCCATTAAAGAGAGCCCCGCCCCCCAGGAGGAGACCAGCACCAGCACACAGCCCCGGCCGCCCGCCCGGTAAGCTTGCGCGAAAGCGGCGCTCGGATTGCAGCTGCCCAGGTCCCCGCGCCTGCGACCTAGGCTTGCGGGGAGACGGCGGAGGCCCTCCCTGAGTGAGCAGGAACAAGGTGCCCAGGCAGGGGAGCGGGATTCAAAAGGCGCCATTCCCGCGCCACTGATCTGGGCTACAGCCCGCGTCCTGGAACAGAGGGCTTTGGAACTGAGACCCGGGCGGAGGCCCTCCCTGAGTGAGCAGGAACAAGGCGCCCAGGCAGGGGAGCGGGATTCAAAAGACGCCATTCCCGCGCCACTGATCTGGGCTACAGCCCGCGTCCTGGAACTGAGGGCTTTGGAACTGAGACCCGGGGCACGAAATTAGGGGCGTGGGTTCCCCACGACGGTGGGGCACAAGGCAGACACAGCACCCCAAAGCCGTTGAGGTGTACCCTACCATCCCCGCTCTGCTCCCTGTCCCACGGGGTGGAAAATCAGCTCCCCAAGGGCTCTAGGAGAGATCTCTGGTGCCACCTAGCGACTTGACCCCAGCACAGGCTACTGAAGGAGCTAGTGGCCAGCTGGGGAGTTAGCCCACACCGGGCCCCTTCTGAACAAGTAGTCTGAGCCCACAGGGAGAGCGAGCACCCACAGCCGGGGCAGACCAGGCGCGCAGAAGAGTGTGCCTGAGACCAGAAGCGCAGGGAGTGTGTCCCACATCACCATTTTAGAACAGGGACATTTCTACAGTAAAGACTACCTGCAGAAGGCTTCCTCAGGAGCCAGAGGTGAGCGGGGGGAAGTTCGCCCACGCCAGACCCCCTCTGGCCTGCAGTCCAAGCCCAGAGGGGAACAGGAACCCACCGCCGGGGCAGACCAGGCGCACAGGGGAGTGTGTCCCCACATCGGCATTTTAGAACAGGGACCTTTC
The DNA here is from genome assembly GCF_964194135.1 of Talpa europaea. Taxonomy (NCBI): domain Eukaryota; kingdom Metazoa; phylum Chordata; class Mammalia; order Eulipotyphla; family Talpidae; genus Talpa; species Talpa europaea. Next base: position 117,795,508 of record NC_140070.1, on the reverse strand, counting down.
TCCAGTAAAGGCTGCTTGAAACTGACAGATGACTCCTGGAAGAACCAGAGGGGAACAGAGAAGCCCACCCAAGATGCCGGCCAGTCCCAACAACACAGTGTCCCAACGCATACGGCAAATTAGAAAACAGACAGTAGGGAGGAGAAGAACCACACGCAACCTAGCAACTCTCCAGAGAAAAAGCACACCACAAAAAGAAAGCCAGCCCCCAGATTGCAACGACAATAACTTGGAAGAATTTCTGAGCCTTCCAGAAAGAGAATTTAAAATTGCCGTGATTAAAAAACTGACAGAAGTCATAAAGGAAAACAATGATAAGGGAAAAATAATCAACGATCAGAAGAATGCAATTGAGTCCCTAGAGAGGGAAAACAATGGTCAGAAGAAAGAAATTGAGTGCCTAAAGAGGGAAGTAAAAGAAATGCAGGAGATCAAAGAATTAATGGAAGAACTAAAGAATTCTGGGAAAAGCAATGAAAGCAGAATAGATGAAATGGAAGAACGAATAAGTAATCTTGAAGACACAGAAATAAAAAGAACCAAAACAGAAAAGGAAAGAGAAGTACGAAGGAAAAAGAACGAAGAAAGACTTCGGGAACTATCTGACTCCATGAGGAAAGGAAATATAAGAGTTATAGGAATACCAGAAGGAGAGGAGAGAGATGTAGGAACAGAGAAAATATTCAAAGAGATAATTGAAGAGAACTTCCCAAATGTGAAGAAGGAGCTGAAAATTGATATACAAGAAGCAAGAAGAACACCAAACTTCCACGACGAAAGGAAAAATACAGCAAGACACATAATAGTAAAGCTCCCAAGAATCCAGGACAAGGAAAAAATAATGAAGCTGGCAAGAGGGAAGAAACAGATAACATTCAAAGGAAAACCAATCAGGCTGACATCAGACTTCTCCGAAGAAACACTACGGGCAAGGAGAGAGTGGAGGGACATAGTCAACAGACTCCAAGAAAACAGATGCCAACCAAGAATACTCTATCCCGCAAAGCTCTCCTTCCTCTTTGAAGAAAGAATATGGACCTTCCCAGACAAACAGAAACTCCGGAATTTCATTGCAACTAAACCCCCACTCCAAAAAATACTACAAGGAGTCCTAAAGCCAGAACCTCAGAGCGACGAATAACAATGAAAGAAGGCCAAAAAAAAAAAAAAGTTATTAAAAGAATAAATAAATAAAATCAAAGGAAAGACAAACACAATGGCAAATACAGATGTTAACATATCAATATTAACTCTAAATGTAAATGGACTAAACTCTTCAATAAAAAGACACAGAGTTGCAGCCTGGATTAAGAAACAAAACCCAACCTTTTGCTGTCTCCAGGAAACACATTTAGCTACAAAAGATAAAAATAGGCTCAAAGTTAAAGGATGGAAAACAATCCTACAAGCAAATGGACCAAAAAAGAAAGCAGGAACAGCTATACTTATATCAGATAAAACAGATTTCAAACTCAAAAAGATAAAAAGAGACCCCAATGGTCACTACATTATGATCAAGGGGACAATACTTCAAGAAGAAATAACACTCATTAACATATACTCACCAAACGAAGGAGCACCAAAATATATCAGACAACTGTTGTCCTCTCTGAAAACAGACATCAGAGAAAACACATACGTAGTGGGAGACTTCAACACACCACTATCAACAATGGATAGATCAACAAGACAAAAAATAAGTAAAGAAACCAAAGCTCTAAATAAAGACCTAGAGCAATTGGGCTTAACAGACGTCTATAGAACACTAAACCCCAAAAAAACGGAGTACACATTTTTCTCAAGTGCACACGGATCATTCTCCAGGATCGATCACATACTGGGGCACAAGACAAACATCAACAGATACACCAAGATTGAAATCATATCAACCATCTTTTCTGACCATGAAGGCATCAAACTAGAAATAAACCATAAAAAGAAGGCAAGGAACTTTCCTACCTCATGGAGATTAAAAACCACACTACTGGAAGACCATTGGACTAATGAGGAGATCAAAGAAGAAATTAAAAAATTTTTTGAATTGAACGACAAGGAGGACACCAATATCCTAAATGTATGGGATGCAGCAAAAGCAGTAATAAGAGGAAAATATATAGCAATAGAAGCTCACATCAAGAAACAAGAAAGAACGCAAAGAAGCAACCTAATCTCGAAGCTCAAAGATCTAGAAAAAGAACAACAAAAAAACCCCAAAACCAGTAGAAGAAAAGAAATAATAAAAACCAAAGCAGAAATAAATGAAATTGAAACTAAAAAAACAATCCAAAAGATCAATGAAACCAAGAGCTGGTTCTTTGAAAAAATCAATAAAATAGACAAACCCCTAGCCAGGCTCACAAAGGAAAAAAGGGAGAAAGCACAAATAAACAGGATCATCAATGAAAGAGGAGAAATCACAACGGACACAGCAGAAATCAAAAGAATAATCAGTAACTACTATGAACAGTTATATGGAAACAAGTTTAACAATCTAGAGGAGATGGACAAATTCCTACAACTCTACAATCACCCAAAGCTAGATAAAGAAGAAATAGAACACCTAAACAGACCAATTACAATTAGCGAAATTGAAATGGTAATCAAAAACCTCCCCAAAAACAAAAGCCCAGGTCCTGATGGATTTACAAATGAATTCTACCAAACATTCAGAGACGAATTAGTGCCTATCCTTCACAAACTCTTCCAAAAAATTGAGAAGGAAGGGACAATACCAAACACGTTCTATGAAGCCAACATTACACTAATACCAAAACCGAACAAGGACAACACAAAAAAGGAAAACTACAGGCCAATCTCCCTAATGAACACTGATGCAAAAATCCTCAATAAAATTTTAGCTATCAGAATCCAACAATGTATCCATAAGATAATTCACCATGACCAAGTTGGATTCATTCCAGGGGCACAAGGATGGTTTAACATCCGAAAATCAATCAACGTTATCCAACACATCAACAAAAAGAAATATAAAAACCATATGATAATATCAATAGATGCTGAGAAAGCTTTCGACAAAGTGCAACACCCATTCATGATAAAAGCCCTTGAAATTCTTGGGATACAAGGAACATACCTCAACATCATAAAGGCCATCTATGACAAGCCAACAGCCAGTATCATTCTCAATGGTGAAAAGCTGAAAGCAATTCCATTAAGATCTGGAACAAGACAAGGATGTCCACTCTCACCATTGCTTTTCAATATAATACTGGAAGTCCTAGCCAGGGCAATAAGACAAGAGAAAGACATCCAAGGAATCCAAATAGGAAAAGAAGAAGTCAAACTATCACTATTTGCAGACGATATGATATTATACATAGAGAACCCCAAAAACTCCACAGAAAAGCTAATTCAACTCATCAATCAGTTCAGTAAAGTGGCAGGATACAAAATCAACACGCAAAAGTCAGTAGCCTTCCTATACACAAACAATAAATCTGAAGAAGAAGAAATCAAAAAGACCATCCCTTTTGTTATTGAAACAAAAAAAATCAAATATTTGGGAATAAATCTAACAAAAGAGGTAAAGGACCTATACAAAGAAAACTATAAAACACTGTTAAAAGAAATAGAAGAAGACACAAAGAAATGGAGAGACATCCCCTGCTCATGGATTGGAAGAATAAACATTATTAAAATGGCCATCCTTCCAAAAGCAATATACAGATTCAATGCTATTCCAATCAAAATTTCAATGTCATTCTTCAAAGAAATAGAACAATTATTGATGAAATTCATATGGAATCACAAAAAACCCCGAATAGCCAAAGCTCTCCTGAAAAAAAAAGAAGGGAATGGAGGCATCAGACTCCCAGACTTCAAACTATACTACAAAGCCATAATCATCAAAACTGCATGGTATTGGAACAAGAACAGACATACAGACCAATGGAATCGAATAGAAAATCCAGAAATAAACCCACAGATTTATGGTCAACTAATCTTTGACAAAGGAGCAAAGACTATGCAATGGAGCAAAGAAAGTTTGTTCAATAAATGGTGCTGGGAAAACTGGGTCGCTACATGCAAAAGAATGAAGCTTGACCACCACCTCACACCATACACAAAAATCAACTCAAAATGGATTAAAGAACTAGACATAAGACCTGAAACCATAAAATATATAGAAGGAAATATAGGCGAAACACTACGTGATTTGCACATCAAAGACATCTTTACAGACACATCACCCAAAGCAGTGATAGTGAAGGCAAAGATAAACAGCTGGGACTATATCAAATTAAAGAGCTTTTGCACAGCAAAAGAGACAATAACAAAAACAAAGAGAAACCCCACCAACTGGGAGAACATTTTTGCACCCAACACTAATGATAAAGGACTGATCACAAAAATCTGCAAAGAGCTGATGAGACTCAACAACAACAAAGAAAATAATCCAGTCAAAAAATGGGCAGAAGAGCTTAAAAGAAACTTCTCTGAAGAGGAAATGCAAATGGCCAACAGGCATATGAAAAAATGTTCAACATCACTTGTCATCAGGGAAATGCAAATCAAAACTACCATGAGATACCATCTTACACCAGTGAGAATGGCACATATTAAAAAAACTAGCAACAACAAATGTTGGCGAGGGTGTGGAGAAAAAGGAACTCTTCTGCACTGTTGGTGGGAGTGCAAACTGGTCCAACCACTGTGGAAAGCTGTGTGGAGATTTCTGGACCTACTAAACATAGAGCTTCCATATGACCCAGCAATTCCACTCCTAGGTATTTACCCAAAGGACACAGAAACATCAATTCCAAAGAACACCTGCACCCCTATGTTTATAGCAGCACTGTTTACAATAGCTAAGCTTTGGAAACAACCCAAATGCCCAAAAATAGATGACTGGATCAAGAAGATGTGGTACATATATACCATGGAATATTACTCAGCATTCAAAAAAGATAAACACATGCAATTTGCTGCAACATGGATGGCGCTGGAAGGGATCATGCTCAGCGAAATAAGCCAAAAAGAAAAAGAAAAATACCGAATGGTCTCACTCATAGCAGGAATCTAGAAAACTTAAATAAGGGACCAGGAAAATGAATAACTATAAGAAAGTGAAAATCAAAATCAACAAAAAACTATGAACCAGAGACACTTTTAGGGGGGCGGGGGCGGGAGGGGAGGGATTGGGATCAGAATGGGGGGCTGCAATTGTATGGGGAATATAACAATAAAATTTATAAAAAAAAAAAAATAAAAAAATAAAAAAATAAAAAAAAAAAATCTGAGGTAAATGGCATTTAAATGTATTAAACTGCAACTTCAGAGAATGTCCACATTCTTTCATCCTTAAAATCCTAATACTTTACAATATGTTTATTAGGCTAACCACAATGTCTGTCATATCACAAATGTAATTTTATAATTGAAGAGACTATGAATTCATTCTTCTGTAGCTGCTACTATAGAAGAAATACTTCATTATTAGACCTTTATGGACCTGTTGGAAATAAATGTTTAATAAAGCCAAAAAAAAAATAAATAAATAAATAAATACTAATTCAATTAAAAGCTGATGTTGGATATTAGCTGATAACAGGATATTAGCCAATCTGCTACCCTGTCACAAAGGGGAAAGTGGACTGCTATCAGCCCAGAGAGAGAGCAAATAGTTACCTCTCCATGGATTTATGAAGGCAAGTGAAGGCAATTTGCCTATTTTTCTCTCTTCTTCTAGCCCTTAGCCTTAGATGAGAAATATGTCACTGGCTGCAGTAAGGCTGCTGAGACAAGGAGAGAAAGTGCTTCTCTAATCATCTTCAAGTTATCTTGCATTCTTGGGCAGATCTCCCTGGCTTACCTGGGAATCTGTGTTCAAGGACTCTCCCCACAAAGAGAAATCAGAATACACAGGGCATGTTCAGCTGAGGCTCCTAACATCAGTTAAGGGCCAGAAGCTTGATGAGGAGAAGGGAGATACTTTTCTTTTCCCCCAAGGGATGACACATAACTTTGTGCCCTCTGAAGCTAAAAACGTTGCTTATTAATAAGACTATTGACAAACATTCAGCAGGAATGTGTGTAAAATACACAAACATGTAAGAAGCACAGATGTGATGGTTATATAACTCAATAAGCCCATGAGACAGATAGCTGTGCAATAATTGTTTTCTTTAGAGGTGATTGGTAATACATAAAATAATAAGAATTCTTGAGTGGAAGAGATCCAGATTTCACCCTAGTATCTTATACCCAAATATGTCAATTCTTTCTCCTTTTTCCTTAATATTTTTTAATACTTCAGATTGTCCATAAGAGAATTCAATTAGGAAATCTATTTTGCATCTTGACTTGTTTATCCATGTGACTTACTTTGGATTCTTAACCTTTTTTATTTTATGCTTTTATGAGGGTTTTACATTTTTCCCCTTTATAATATTACCCTTTTAGTGACTTTCAGCATAAATATCTTTTAAAATCATACTATATCATAGTACTTTTCTCATGTATATTCATCTTCCTATATTTATCAATATCTGGATACATATATATAGATACCTTACCTACATCAATGTTTTGTCTACATCTACATTGGGCTGTGTCAATATCTAAATCTAACTCCCAGGCTAGACATGCAGTATAAGCTTTATCTTATATTATTATATTCTTTTACATAAACAACTAGGACACCCTTGATTGCCTTCAAGATATATTCTGGTCTTGGGCCTCCCTTGGTGGCGCAGCTGTTGAGGGCTGGGCTGCAAAGCTGCCTGCAGCCTCTGCAGTGCTGGTTCGATCCCCGGCCACTGGCGAGGGTCCCACATGGTACACAGACCTCTCCTGCCATGCCCACTGCTCCCCTCAGCCGTGTACTTCATCAGTCTGCCTGCTCTGCTCCCCACTCTGGCTCTGGTGAATTCTCTCACCCTTCCGCGCTTCTGACTGTACCCAGTGCTTGTATAAATAAATAAATAAATCTTTAAAAAAAAAAAAAGATATACTCTGGTCTTTCTTTGTTTTCCTTCCTTATTCTGCTTCATTTTGGTTTTCTTTTTTCTTTCTCCGCTTCATTATTACCATTGTCAAGTTCATTTCTGTGCTCAGACCTCAGCATAATATCATCTCATCTTAATTTGTTATTAGTTAATATATATTAGGCAATAGAGTCTTCCAACAACTCTTTCTGAAAGATTTGGAGTGGACATTAACAAAAATGTCTCTGATTTTATCAATGATAAATAAATTCAGCCACTTGGATATGCTATGTGTTTGTTTGCAAAGGCAATCCATTTTTAAAGTCTCATTGCAGTGGCTTCCTTCTGCCCATCAGGAAGTGGAGTCACTTTTCCTCCCTTTGCATCTGAGTTGGCCAAGTGAGTAGCTTTGACCCAACAGAATGCAATGAAATGTCTCTATGTAGGTTTCTGAGTCTGTGTCTTAAGAAGAGTCTTGTAAGTGCTGTTCTGTATGGCCACCATGCTCTGAAGAGTCACTTAATAAAAGAAGTCAGCCACTCCAGTCATTCCTGCTCCAAATGGCACTCAGACATGCAGGTGAGACACTCTAAAACCATCAACTCTGACTGAGACACAAGCTGTGTACAGTCAGTTTTCAGTTGAGACCAGCAGAACAGCCCAGTCAACTCGCCAAGTGGTGAAAAAATAAATTATTTTGTTAACTAATCAAGTTTCTGATGCTTTGCTACTCAACACTAAATAACTGAGATAACCTTCATTGCACCCTACCATTAAGTCTCAAATATAAGATTGAAAATATGTATGCCAAAAAGGCCAATATATATACCCACTTGATAGTTGTTGATACATATGTATCATAAGTATTGATTTCTGATAGGTAACTGCAGATACAAGTAATGTTTTTGTGAGCAATAATATGTAATATACAAATATATGTATAATAGATATATTACACACATATATAAAATACAAGCCAATAAATATTATTTTATATTTTATTTTATACACTTATTTTATATACTGGGATATAATATAAATAAAATATTGTTCTCATTTTCATCATAAATCTCATTATCAGAGGATGTGGTACAAACTAATTAACCTGCCATATGGAAAATTTTAGTAGAGTACTGCATAAACACAAAGAAAGAAATGTTTCACCATGACAGAGAGGAGAAAAGGGTTGGTAGGGAAAATTGAGAAGAAAAAAATCAGAGAGCAGTTAAAAATTGATGGTGGCAGTTGTGGAAACTTCAGAAACTCCATCATCTCTTCCCCTGCCTTTTTCAAATATTTTTTAAAAGAACTATATGTAAATCTTCTAAAACTAGCCAGATGATGAATCTTTCTATTGGTTAAATATATTAACATTAAAATTTTTCATAATAAAGTATAATCTATTTATCCAACTGATATACTAACTATATACTGCTTTGCATAGCCAATGAAGTCATAAATAGCTCAGATTCAAAATGTCCCTAGCCAAATTTATTCTCTTAAATTTTTCCTCTATTTCCCACCACAGTAAATGGCATCACTAGTCACCCAGTCACTCCACTGTAAACCTGGGAGTTGTTCACTGTCAACTACTCAGAGGCACCCTCATGAGTCCTATCCCCATTTTCTCTCTGAAATTCTATTAGTCAGCAAGCCCTATTGAGTCCTAACTCCTAAATGCTTCTCAAATCCAGCCTATCCTCTTATTTCTACTTCTTGAGGTCAAGATTTATGAATTTTCTCTTGGACTTTTGCCTACTGCCATTATCTGTCAATCTGCATTTGCTCTTGTTTTCCTTTATTCCTTTTACCACACTACCATCAGAGGCATCTTTTGGAAAATGGAAATATGATCATATTTATTCCTTGATTAAAGCTTTTCCATGAATTCTCTGGCTTGAGAATAAAATGCAAACATCTAGACACTGCACATAAGGTTCTTCATGATAGATCCACCTAATTCATGAGCTACTTTCTCCATTCACCCCTCCCCAACATACACACTCTATCTACCAGTCATAGAAATTATGACTGGTTCCTTTTGCTATCTAAACAATGATTTAAGCTACCACTAGTACCTCTGAATTTGCCAAATCAGCCTTTAGATACTACTTATAGACTGATTTAAGAACAGAAACTCATTGTTAAGCTCATCTCACTTCCTCTGGAAGCTTATCCCCATATGTGTGATTCCCTTGTAATATAGAATGAACCACTCTTGGCCTTTGTGCCCCCAATTATATTCTAAACATGCCTGTATCATAGTTCATACTGTACTTTATTCTACTTATTTGTTTATTTCTCTTCCCTCCTCCAACCCCAATCCTGTCATCACCAGGCTGACCTCTTTGTAGACACAAAACATCTTTTATTTCTTTGGTCTTTCTGTCACACCACGCATTGCCTGGCTTTGAGTAGGCATTTCATAATTAAGATGAATACTTTTCAAATAATTTGAATACCATGAATTCAGATAAAATAAAAAACTGTATCAAGCATAACAAATTTGCTTTCTTGACATGTGATTTTGTTAATTTTATTCTAGTTTTTAGAATTATAAAAGTGTTCAAAATTTCGATAAAGGGAAATTTGCTATGTCTCTTTCCTAGCTGCTATAACAACCAAATCTTTAAATGACAAACAACTTAATGAGTCTTTGGAATGCTAACTTTGCAAGCAAACACATTTTAAGTATTCAGAAACCAGTTATCTGGCACAAATTGACAACCACTGGCCAATGAATAAATACTCAATAATACTTGCATTGAAACATATCCATAGGAAAACCTATCCTTAGAACTTTGTGTTCCAAACCTGCAACAGACTACAAGCAGAAAATTAAAATGAGAGAGAGAGACTGTTACAAGCAAGCCTGGAAGCTACTGCAAGAAACGACAGCTGTTAGCCAGGGACAAGACACAAAATTAAGAAAAGTAGATCTAAGGTACCAAAAAGAAAACCTATCCAGAGCCAATAAGAGTATGAAATAGCAGTAATCTGTACCTTTGCTATCCTGTGGGCATTGCTGAATCATTCTTTACAGGTACTACATAGTATATAGTATACATTTATGATGTACATTGATGACCATAGTTTTTCAATTAAATTATGTTTAGTATACACTGAATGAAAAATTTTAAATGGCACAAATATTTTCAACTTTTTTCAAAATTATTTATTTAAAAAAACTCTAAACCTCAGTTACCCAAGTTATCTAAAATAACCCATTCTTAAGTCTTTATAAATTTGAATAAATATTAAATAGAAGTATGCCATTCATTCAATACTTAAATGTTATACATGTTGCACTTTATGCCAGAGCCTATACAGGAAGTTTTATCCCCAATTTACAGATGAGGAAACCAAGGCTCTGAAAGGTGAGGTGAATCACCCAAGTTCACAAAGCTATTAAACAGGTATTTAGAGATTTGATGAGACACTTTCATTGTCATCACAGAAAATTGAATGACTCTGATTTTATCAGATCATTTATTAATAAGTTGATATCTAAGAGTTCAAACTGTTTATCTTTAATTCACATATCTGTACAATTGAGTTGGATTTCACAGTGAAAAATACTTAAAACTATTGCTTTCTCATAAAACCTCATTAAAGGCAGAAGTTATCTAGTAAGAAATGTTTCTTATATAAAGCCTGAGCATTATGTAAGAGGTCTGAACACTTACTGAAGTGATACTATTAACACAAGAAGTTATTGCTCCTTCTCAACTGGCAGTCAAGAGTTGAACAGATTTTCAATAAGGATCTAATAATGCCAGGGTCACCTACAAACAATGGTTTTCCTAAATGGCCACATACAAAACACACCAGCAAGAAACTTAAAAGTCAAAAGCCACTGCTACAACTGATATCCTAGGAAAAAAAAAAATTGGAGCCAATTTAAAAAAAAATTGGTATTAACCTTTTAAACTGTTAGTGTAATAGTTAAAACATTAGAAATGTTCCCAAGAGTTATTTATTTAAAGGTTTTGTTCTTGAAAGTCATTACATTTTTCCAATAAAGACTAAAGAGGTTCATTCCCTAAATTATTTAGTTGTAAGAATTAGCCTTTAGCCAGGTGTTCTGTTTATGCAGATGGCAAAATAAATTATTCAGAAATAGAGACAGGTAAAACAGATGGAAAAGCAGAGTAAACCAAGAACGCCATGGCAGATGCTTAACAGGTCCCCAATAAAACGCCAGTTTGACATCATGATCCAAGTTACTCAGGAAAATTTCTAGATACATACAGTTCTACACTTGTCAAAAACACATGTCAGGACATTGTGCCCACTTCAGTGAGATTGTGTTTAAAATATGTCCTCTAAAATTAAAATTCTTTATGAAAATGTTTTGACCTAAACCATAACATATTCCTGAGTGCAGTTTTTCTACCATATTGGAAAATAAATTATTTCCAAATCACATGAAGCTCTTTTTTAGAAGTGGTTCTTACATTCTATTCTATCAAAACTATTTTAGGTTTCCACTGAGCACCTTCACAAATGATGGAATTGCCTAATTAGACCACCTTTAGCAGCAAAGGTCTATCTCGTACTTAACCAATTCAACCCATCTGGGTAAGAGTGCCAGAAAGACCTACTTTTTGATAAATTCTGCACTAGAAAAATTTTACAGTTGGTCTGTGACTTAAAAAGATTTGACTTATTGATTCTTTGACATTAAGATGGTGCAAAAGCTATATGCATTTGCTAGAAATTATACTTTGAGTTTGAATTAGGAAATTCTGGTTTTCACTTTTAGTACAGTATTTAATAAATTACATGAGTTACTCAACACTTTATTATAAAATAGGCTTTGGGTAAGTTTACCAAAATAATCACATTGGATTTTGGTCTCTTGGGGCAGAGAGATAAAACGAGCCAATTGACTTAACACAAGCAGTAGACTCCAAACTGAAACTTGCCTTTTAATAACTTGAATTCACTCAAAGACATTATGCACAGGGAGGCTAAGAGGCATTCAGGCTCAAGTCTCCACTCACTTAGAAGGCTGAAAGGAAATAAAAATACTAGAAACTAAAAAAATAATGTGGTACTCAACTTGTTGATTTCTTTAAACAAGCAAAGCAAAAAACAAGAATTGTTGCAAATGGTGGAGAAGAGATGGGAAAATCATTGATACTCCAGATTATGTCACTAGAAGCATGTCCCCATCCTTCAGGGGAGGTGTCCACTTCTGCTGCCTCAGTCAACAATGGATGTTCCAGATGAAGCCAGCAAAAGTATAAAGATACCAAATTATTACTCAGAACAGAGATATTAGTCAGCACCGACCAAGAGAACAGCCACATTGACCTTCTGTCAACAGGAAGAGGATCCTGTTACAGTTGCTCTTTGCTGCATGATTCAACAGGTTATTATTCAACCATTCTTTAGAGCAAAAGCAAACAAGTCAAGTACATAGCTGTTTCCAGTAAACTAACATATAAATTATGGGACATCCTATGCAGACTCTTAACGTAATTACTTTCATCATTACAAAACCATCTTTTAATCTTTTAGGTAGGGCATACTGAAAGTTGGATGTTTATGGATATGATTGATAGAGTGTATTGGAGAGTCAGAAACCAAGAAACACAAAGATTGCTTGAATGCTAAGGATCTTGGACTTTTGTAAACACTTCATCTGTAGAGATGAGCTGCAGACATAACTGGAAAGTGGTGAGAGTCAGAAGAAAACCCAGACATGCTGATTTCTAATCCATTTTACCCTAATAAGAAACAGTTTACTTGTTTTACTTGACTGTCTCCCAGGCAGGCATCCAGCAGTTAACAATTAAATTCAAACATATATCTACTCTTTAGGAAGACCAGACCCTGTGCCCCAGCCCCCATCAGTCATCTTTCACGTGTGGCTCCAATAGCACTGTTGAGAAAGCAGCTCAAAGCGTCGAAGATATTGATGCAAAGTCCAAAGCATCATCTCTATATAGGAAGGACAATGTGTTAGATTTTTTAATGCATCCATTAACTTCTACAGTGCGTTCTTAGAATTTCACTCTAACAAAACAGGCACTTCACCATTAATGAAAGAATGATTTTTAAGCAAATTTTTGATCCAGGAAAATTATCCTGGTTCTTTGAAAGAGCTCATATGCGTACGTTTATAAAAATGAAGCTAACATTTAAACACTTCTTCACAGAATCTCATCGGAGAAAGGGTGGCTCATAATGGCTAATCAAAAATTTCTTTCTTCCCAGAATTGCCTTTTAAAAGAAGCTAAACACAGATCCCACCATTTTTTTTAATGCTGACATAATTCAGAAGCTTTTCTTCTAGAGGAAAATTGGAAGCTCTATCTTAATAGTGCCTGGGGTGGAGGAGCAAGAGTTGGGAAATTAAGTGTTATTTGGATGTCTCTATAAGCAAAAAAAGAAACACCCCGAAGTATTCAATTGAACTTTTTTTTATTAATGAAAAAAAAGTATGGTATGTACAGCAAAACCATATCAAATTCTATAGCACATCACTTGTATAAGTAACTGATTGGCTTAGACAACTACAAAAGCTATGCTGGACTGTTTTAGTTGATTGTACTAAGAGAGTCTACTATGTGTTGTCCATTGCTAAAAAATGAATAAAGGATGAAAACAAAGATATAAGCATAAATACAACAGAGTCACCAACTCCCAAGGACTTTATAATGTAATAGAAAAGACATACATAACAATAATTATTATAGGAACAGATGCTAAACATGAAATTGTTTACATTCTGTCCTGGAATTGAGCCAGTGAGTCCTTTCAGTCTGAGGTAAAGTAGGAAGTGCTATGAAATCATCTATATATTGGGCAGTAATTCATTTGTTCAGTCATTTTATCATTTATTCAGCAAATATTTACTGAAGATCAACTGCAAAAAACATAACAAAATTCCTGGTCCATTCTAATAAAAGGAGAAATTTCATTCTAGTAAAGGGATTAAATCAATCTATCAATAGTGTTTGCCCAATAGGTTACATTAGACTGAAAAAAAGGTTAATAGCATATAAATAAGGTTGGCAATGGGGCACAAGTGATAAGGATGCTATTGTATAAAATATGTATTGTATAAAGGATCTTATGTATAAAGACAGACCTCACTGATGAGAGCAGAGCTGAAAAGTTATTGAGGGAAGTGTGTTCAAGGATAGCAGGTACAAAGGCAGAGAGAAGGGCTGTGTAACTGGAAAAGAGTGGCCAGGGAGTAGAATGGTAGAAGATGAGGTCAAAGAATTGTAGAACATCTTCACTAGCAAGAGTCACGAACTTAATATTAGGACATGTATTTACATGAATCCCTATTTAGTCCAACAGAAGGAAAGAAATAAAAACATAGAGGATATGATTAGAAGGTTTCAGATGAAAAGCAAATACATAAAATCTATGTTTTAGTTCCTTACTATCTAGTGACATCATGTAGAAGAGTTGACTAAGTGAAATGATTAATAAATACCAAAAAAGAATAAAATGTAATGCCAATTTAATTATTTAATTCTCACAATTAAGTAACATTACCCTCAATTTACAGACAAAGGAACTGACGTTAATAACGTGCTCTAAATTAAATACATAGTGAACAAAATCAGATTTTAATTTCAAATATTTTATATTTAAGTAGTCAGCATTTTTACTATATGTGTGTTGCCTATTTTAAAAAAAATCACCTTTATTCTTTGCTCTATCTTTGTAGAAATTTATTTAATTTAATGAGAAAGCCATATAAAATAGAACTCTTTAAAACTAACCAGTTGCTTCTTTGGGGGAGAGGGAAACTAAAGGTAAAATGTTAACTGTATTTATAAAGTCTAAATTATTTACAACTTGATATTATTTTTTAAAAGTTCCTGTATAACATTCAAAAGTACCCATAATTTGCTCTGGAGAAATCTACTTTCTTATCCTATAATAAGAAAAAGTGGGAACTCTAATTGTCAAGCAATTTTCATTGGTGGAGTCATTTATAAAGAACAATCTCTTCCAAAAGTTAAAAAATGAACCAGAATCTAGTAGAATTCCATTTTCCCATCAGTTTTTAAAGTCACTAAAAACTCTTTTTTATTATTAGTTCAGGAAAATGTTTAGCAATTCATTCTTAATGTTAAGTACTATCCCACAGAGGACCTGGGCAGGAAGTTTTAGAGGGAAAGCAAGTATACTAAATTGAATAATGGAGGTAGGTCTTCCTTAATAAGCTAATATCTTATAATTAATATCATGACAAGACTAAAATATATGTAAGATTAAAATTCTCCTTCTTCTATGCACATCTTTCACACTGATGGAATGGGGTTGCCTAAGGGAGAAGATAACAAAGGAAAACAAAACAAAACAACAACAAAACCCTTGTATTTGCCTATTCACAACTGTTATGTTACTAGCTCCTTCCTTTAAGAGCTGAAATTTCCCCAGGAGTAAAAGATGTTCCTGTCTCCTTTATCATCCTTTGTAATCAGATAAGTAAAAGAGATCACAAATGCCATGTCCTAGCCCTAGGGCAGTATCAGACTAAGCAAAAAGCTGCCTTCTTTGCTCTAGTTTGCCATATGCATTTTCACATCAGAAGATTCTTTGCTGCTTAAAAAATTAACACTGGTGAATCCCTTTCATTGACCCTAACAGGTTGAACTCAGGAAAGATGTCAGTTGTACAATCTTACTAATTTCCAGGATTTACCTTGAGTTCACACTGTCTGAGAGACAGTTGCATTTTATTTTCTGATTTACTTTTAAAAATATATACCACTGAGCAATAAAATTTATTGCAGGATATTTAAATTATGGGATTTTTGATTCATTAAGCTATTATAATACAGGGGAAAAAAAACTGAAGGACATGTTTAGCAAGAATGAGAAATGTGAAAGAAATGCTAACTGGGAAAGAGAAGACCTAAATTCTGGTTATTTCACTGTAAAATTGGCTACAGTGGTAATGATGTAAAACAATTATCTCTAAAGGTGCCTCCAGATCCCATAGACAGGCTAACTATGAGTAAACTTCTTGTTCAGACATTCATTGGTGCCATTTATCTGTGACCTTCTCTAAGCAAAGTAGAATTGTTTTACTCAATCCCTATTCTAGCTCTTCTGGAGAACATTCCAGTTAAGTTGCAGAGCCATTTGTCAGGTAAAAGTCATCATAGTAAATTGAAATTATCTACCTAAAGATGTTTTTTTCATCAAATGATTCCCTGAAATTGTATATGTGCTTCCCCCTAACTTGGGGGCGGGGGAGGGGAGGATGTATAAGAATAAACCTAATATTCTAATATTTTAATATTTGTTCTTTGACATGTAAAGAAAGACATGCTTATATCTCTATATCCTTTTTTTAAACCATTTTCATAATTTCAACAGTTGATTTCTACTAGTGATGCATATCACTAGCTGCAACTGCTTCAGATGTGGCAAAGTTCTCAGTTCTGTGTTCTCTAATATTTCCCACAAATTAGACTTATTGGAACAAACATGTAGGACCACAAGGAAAACCAAGGGTTTGGCAATACTCCTTAAAACCACAGGTGTCTCCAACAAGTTTTCAACCCCCTTAGCTTCACAAAGTACCAGTATAATGAAGTTACCCTGCAATCCCAGTGAAATACCAAATTTTTACTACTTTCTTTTGATTGACTTTGAAGAAGGTCTATATGTGCTAAGTGGATAGGTGCTTTTTTTGGGTGTGTGTGTGTGTGTGTGTGTGTGTGTTTTAGCTATTCTTTTTACTGCTTGTGCTCAGAGAATAAGACCTGTGCGATTTCTGCTTTCTGCAATCATTTAAGAATTTCTTTATAGACTAATAATACATGGTTAACTTTTTGGGCTATGTGTTTGACCAAATGTGTGTTCATTGTTTTTTGGATACAAAGTTAAACATGCTAACAGTGTTATTTAGAACTTTACATCCTTTTTTGATAATTGTATTTTCTAGGAAGCTGTCTCCACTGTGATTGCAAATTGATCATTTTTCCTTTACTTTCAATTGTCTTTATTTATATACTGTATAGCTATGCTGTTAGATACATAGCTGTGACTGTTATGTATTATTGTGGCATTTCCCTTTTCTCAATGTAAAATACCCACCCTTCTTTGTCCCTTTCTTTTTTTTCTTGGATTCTATTTTAGTCTTAAATTAACAATACTTAAACTTAGTTTCAGTTATCATTAACCTACTATGTATTTCTCATCTTTGATTGTAAATGTATTGACATAATTTGTTAGATATCACATAAATAAAATGCAATTGGATTTTTTTACCCCAAGTTGAGAGTATTTAGCAGAAGTACATTTATTATAACATCTACTTGGACTTATTATTGTAATTTAAACTATCATTTCATATTTCCTTTTGGTTCTAATGACTAAGGGTAGTACAGAATTATATTCATTTGGAAATAGATTTGCTTTTTTGATTTTCTTATGTGGTTGGAAAGTGCATTCTAGTTCAGTATTCCATATTATCTCATTATTTTTCCAACACATAAATTTATTTTCTATCAAGAAAGACTTAAGTAGAAGATGAGATTTAATTAGTGACAATATTTAATTAGAAATGAGAACCCTTAATATATTTCCATGATACTATTCAGTTCATCTTGAGTTTTATTGTAATGTCAATTTTGAAAAGCAATTTTATTTTTCCATTTGATTATACACACACATAGGATAAAATTCGAAAGGCACAAAGAAGTATCCCGTCAAATAAAAGTCTCTTTTCCGTCTCTGTTCCTGGTCTTCCAGCTCACTTCCCTAGAGGCAAATGCTGTTACTAACTTCTTGTGTATCCCCCAGAGATGATTTGTACATATGCAGTCTTAAATCAGGCTCTTATTTTTTTTTTAAGCACAATAGTATCATATTCCATACACTCTTCTGCTTTTGTGGTGTGTTTACTTATTTGCTTTTGTTTTGACTTAGCAATATATTTTGGACATTTTTCAATATACTCTAAATACACATGGAGCTTTTTCATTTTTAGTCTATTTTTGTTGTTTTTCTTTTAAAAAATTTAAAGAGATAATATATTCATTGAAGAAGCAATATATTCATATTCTTTTTAATTAAAACACACAGTGAAAATGCTCTAGCTTTTTTACACTTTTGCCCAATTTCCCATAGCAAGCCAGAGAACCACTATTTTTATTTTCTTGAAATGTTCCAGAGTTTTCTATACAAGCACAATAGAAATGAATACAATTTTCTTCCTCTTTATTCACAAAAGATAGCATAATATTTCCTTACCTCTTCACTTAACAAAGTACCTAACGAGACCTTTCAATGTCTTATCCAGAGATTTTCTACATTCATTTTTACAAAGGTGGGGTACTTCATCCCCTTATGAATGTTATATGCATCATATATCATTTCACTCACTTTGCAAGTGTATCTGTTTAGTAATTCACTTAAATGCAAGAATGTCTGTGTAATAAATTCCTAAATGCAGAGTTGTGGTACCTTTCTATGCATGGTTTTCCCATGCATATATGCATTATAATTTATTTAACCAATTTCCTCTTGGTAGATATTTTTACTGTTTGCAAAAAGTTGGAATCCAAAAAATTCTAATCCAAAAATTCTGCAATTAATTTCTTTGTATACACATAAGTGAAATTTGATTTGTGATCATATATAACTGTAAGCTAGCTATCTAGAAAGTCTGATGGCTGTATCAAGAGCACTTTGTAACTAGACATATATTGCCTAACTGTTCCAACTACTCTCCATACAGATTGAGCCGATCTTACTCTCACCAGGAACAGTTTATTTTCTTACATTTCACCAAATCGATGTGTTATCAAAGCACTCAAACATTACTAATCTTATAGGTAAAAATGTTATCTAATTGTACTTTCAGTTTGCATTTTGCTTACCATGAGTGAGGCTGAGCATATTGTCAAACATTTAAGAAACTATTTATATTCCCTTATCCTTGACATTTTCCTCTTGTATTACTTTTTTAAAATTGATTTATACAAACTCTTCATATATTAAGGATGTTTGTCTTTTGTGACAAATACTTATTTACTAAACCTTCTAGTTGTTTATTTTTGATGGATACAATAATCTCTTGGAATTCTCTGATGTTTTTGTATATTCCAAAACTAAGTCAGATATATTAAACTCTAGGAAACTTCAATTAGTTTGAACTTGGCCCTTTCAGGATAATAACAGAAAAGGAAATTCATAGATAACTAATTATTCACTCTAAGAAAATTTTCCTTTAATGATACTTTTTTTATGTATTCTTCCCACCAAATCACCTGGAGGTGCCCATGATGGGGTGCCCATACCCCATCTGCCTCCCTTTCTCACTCCCTCCACACTTTCCCCTATTCCCTCTGGTAACTATTACCTTCTTATTTCTGAGTTCAGTTTTTATTCCTTATGTTCTTTGGATATCATTGGGTTTTTGTGGTATTTAATGATATTTACTTATTTTAAATTCATCTTCTGTTTGTTCTATTACTGCAAGTATGTGGGCTGATCTTTGCAAATCCCTGCGCACCTGCTTGTTGGGTTTATCTCTAAGCTAGCCTCAGTGACTGTGGAAAAAGATAGGATATTCTGCCAAGAGCCTACTGGTCTTCCCTGGGTGTGAATGCTCCCAATCTTCCCAAGAGAGAGAGACAAGAGACTGCCCTGGGCAATGCCCTGATTTTCTGCTCCAGTACCTTCTCATTCTAACCAGTGGCCCAGCTCAGCTGCTGCCCAGGATCAGTACAGGTCGGAGAGGGTAGAGACAGGGACTACCCCAGCCAATTACATCCTCTCCTGTGCACCCAGGGACCCTTCCTTCATATAATCACTAACCCTTGGATTGGTCTTCACCAAAATTGTTCCTACCTGGGTATTAATATTCAAGTTTGGGGGCATTATTTTCTATAGGTGTTTTTCTCCCATGGTCTGATTGTATATAATTCATCTGGATTTTTGTTTTAGCATTTAGGAACTCTTTAAGATATCAGGTGTGTTATTTGCACTTTCTTGTTCCTTAGCAGTTACTGATTTTTCACTTTAAAATGTTTCTGTTTCTTTATGGCATTTTTGGCACTAAAAAAAAGGTGGATGCTTAGGATATGATCCTGATAATCTCTCCAAAACCTAAAAAGTAGGGACAGTAGCTGCCTTTTCAACTACACACCTTTGCTCACTGTGAGGGTCATAAAGTCAGATGAGTAAAAATATAAAGTTGGTACTTGTTCAGCATGATAACTGACTCACGTGAGAGAAATTCCGTAAGAATTTGTTGTGTGGTGAGAGAAAATAAAGAAGGAGTAAAACAAGTTCTAGATTTCTGTTAGGGTCAATTCAACATGTTTTTATACTACATGGCAGGCACCATTAGGCACAGTGTTACCAAATGAATAGAACTCCCTCTCCGTCCTCCTAAAACATGTGTGTGGGTGAGCCAGGCAGAAAATAATAGAAGCATGTTTCCTAAAGTCCAAGTTTATATCTTAAGATTACCTAATAAAAGTAGCTAAGTCTACAGACTTTAGAAAAGAACAAAGAAGGTAATTACTTGGTAATTTGCACAAATAAAAACTATTTTAAAGTGAATAAGATTAGGGGAGAAGGAGAAAAAAACAGAGGTCTATCTATCTGCGCATTCTTTGCACAGGGAAGGTTTTACACACATTTTCTCCATCTCAGTCACACTCACCATCACAAAAGGTAGCAAAAGTTACTTATTTTTAAAGGATGCCCTTAAAAGTTTCTCAGAAATACAGATGACAGATCAACTATCACATGCAAAAAGTTATTTCAATTGTAAAAAACTTTGATCATTTTGAAGTAAATTTTGCTTTTAGAATACATTAGGCTTATGCTTTGAGATAGCAAACAGATGCATTGAATTTTCTAGGAGATGGCTCGAGATTGACAAGAGAGGTCTCTCCTGCGAGAGGTGTTACAACCTGAGAAAATCAGTATCTCATTTCTGTTCTCCAGCATGAGGTACAATGGCAAAAATTCTCCCCAACTTAGCACAGTCAGGAGCCCTGAAACCAGGGTCCAGGGGAAAGAGGCTGGAGAAAGGAAACGAGGCAACAGGAGGCCAAAGGAAGAGACATTCCTGCTGTGCTCCCACCTGAGGTTGACCTGTGATCCGAAAGGTGACATAATGTATTAAACTCTGAAAGCATGTTTTCAGGTTAAGGACAGAAAGATTTAAAAATATTGTATATCTTGCACAACACGATAGCATACACTTGCACGATTTTCAGAGTCAATTTATTTCTAGTGATTTTAGCCACTAGCAAATATTGATTTAGTTTGAAAGTGTGTTGGGTTTCATTTTGAAGGGTAAGACCAAGGAGATATTTTAGTAAAGATTGTTTATGCTCTTTCTGAAATAATTCTAAAGTTGGCACCACTTTTACTAACCTTCTGCAAAATACAAAGATGTATGTATGTGGTCAACTTTTTATTGTAGTCACATAATTAAATGTAAAATTGAAATATAAAAAAATTTAATTAAAAAAATAAAAGAATGCTTTTGAACATCCTCTGAATTTTGCCTTTTTGTTTTCCATAGCATGAAAGTTTGGGTTCTGTCTGGTTAAAAAAAAAAAAAAAAAAAGCACACCTTTATGCCTTCCAGGTACTGTAGAACCTAGTGGTGAGGTAACATTACAAAGTGACCATCATTTTGCAGGATTGTGTGAGATGAAAACAAGAGCACCATCATAGTCATTAGCAGTGGTGGGAAGTGGTCAGGAGGACCTGCCATGAAGTCCAACACCCTGGAGAATATAATCAAGTTGCTTGGCCTCTTTTTGCCTCAGCTTTTTCTCCTATGACATGGAGGTAATGATGGTAATTAGTTCTTATATTTATGACCAGAATGAAATGAAATTATGTACCTGTAACTCTCAACAAAGGTCTTGGCACACAAAAAAACTGGAAATTTTAATATATTCTATGCTTAATTTCCTCTTGCCACCTAGATGCAATACCTTAAATCAGACATTTTTTTTTAATTTTTTTTTTTTAATAGAGGCATGTCTTATTTATTTATTTTGTTGTTTGTTTGTTTACACAAGCACTGGGTACAGTCAGAAGCGCGGGAGGGTGAGCGAATTCACCAGAGCCAGAGCGGGGAGCAGAGCAGGCAGAAGGACCTAAGTACACTGCTGAGGGGAGCAGCGGGCGGCAGGAGAGGTCTGCGCGCCATGTGGGACCCTCCTCCAGTGGCCGGGGAGCAGCCGGGGGATCGAACCGGCGCCGCAGACGCTGCGGGCAGCTTCGCAACAAGCGCTCAACCGCTGCGCCACCGGGGAGGCCCTAAATCAGACATTTTTTTAATTTTCTTTTTATTCTTTTTTTTTAAAGATTATTTATTTATACAAGAACCGGGGTACAGGTCAGATGCGCAGGAGGGTGAGAGGATTTGCCAGAGACAGAGCAGGGAACAGAACAGGCAGACTGACTAAATACACTGCTGAGGGGAGCAGCGGGCATGACAGGAGAGGTCTGTCGCACCATGTGGGACCCTAGCCAGCCAGGCGGGATCAAACCCACGCTGCAGAGGCTGCAGACAGCTTCACAGCGCGGCACTCAGCCACCTGCGCCACCAGGGGAGGCCCCTTATTCATATATATATTTAATATTCTTTTTACTTATATATTTATATCATTGTACATTTTTAAACAATGTCTGCTTCCCCCCACCCCCTGAGGTGTAATCCCCATAGTTTCCTTCACCAATGCACCTGTGCACCATCACCTCAGTCCCCTGTGCTCCTCTCTCCCTTCTTCTGATCCCTCTCCCTCCTCCTCCCCTGCAGGATGTCTCTGGTTTATAATTGAAATCAGTCATTTTTAAAGTGTGGTCTGAGGATCCCAGAAGGTTCTGAAACCTTCTTAGAGGGTTCAAAGGTCAAATGATTTTTTGCATATATTTTTCAAAACAGTAATAAATACATGATTTGCTTTTTTTTACTGTTATTCTCTCAAGAATGTACAGTATAGTTTTGCAAAGGCTTTATAGCATATGATATCACAGTAGACTAAATGCAGGAACAGATGTGAAGTCAGCCATTAAAGAAATTTGCAAAATATAGAACAATGCAACTCCTCACTAAATGTTTTTGTTTGCAAGAAAAAGTGTATTTTTCATAAAATTATGTTGATGTGCAATAGCTCTATTACCATTTTAAGTAAATAAATGGATAGTAAATATTACAAATTTTTATACAGTAGATATAAATATATAGAACTCACATAATAAAAGCTCTTGGGTATTTTAATGATTTTTAAGACTGTAAAAAAAAAACCTTTTGGAAACTGAAAGTTTTCAAAACTATTGCCTTAAATAATATGGATAATCATTAAGATAATTATTTATGGATAATATTACTATCCTATACTTCCAAAATACAAACAATAATGTAAACCAACATTATTGTAATAAAAAGAGAGGGAGGGAAGGTAGGAAGGAAGGATATTTTGCATTGTTTTTCTTTTACTTAACGTATGGTGTGATGCGCATCCAGGTCATTAACTTCTGCAATATCTTTTATAAGGATTGGATTATCGTTTATTTCATTAAGTTCCATTTTTGGACATTTATGCTGTTTACATTTTTTCTTGTTACAAACAATGCTACATGAGATTCTTTTTAAAATATACTTAAATATTTCTTAGAATAAATTCTCAGAACTGTTGCATCAGGAATATGCATAGTTTTTTTTTTTTATAAATTTTATTGTTATATTCCCCATACAATTGCAGCCCCCCCATTCTGACCCCAATCCCTCCCCTCCCACCCCCGCCCCCCTAAAAGTGTCTCTGGTTCATAGTTTTTTGTTGATTTTGATTTTCACTTTCTTATAGTTATTCATTTTCCTGGTCCCTTATTTAAGTTTTCTAGATTCCTGCTATGAGTGAGACCATCCGGTATTTTTTTTTTTCTTTTTGGCTTATTTCGCTGAGCATGATCCCTTCCAGCGCCATCCATGTTGCTGCAAATTGCATGTGTTTATCTTTTTTGAATGCTGAGTAATAAGGAATATGCATAGTTTTAATGCACTTAATGTATGTTGCCAAATAGCTCTTCAGAGATGTTGTGCAGCACATACATTACATCTGACACCCTTGCCACTAGCCATTACTTTATATCTTTGCCAATTTGATAGCTTGAAGTGGTATTTCATTGTTACAATTTACATTTCTTGGATTGCTAATATAATTAACTACCTTTTCATATATATTTAGCTTTTTATATATTGCTTTCTGCAAAGTGACCATTTAGAAAAAAATGTTTATTTAATTGATGCAACTTTTAAAATTTGCCCACTTCTCCTAAGGATTATTTTATATACCTAGG
Organism: Talpa europaea; assembly: GCF_964194135.1. Classification (NCBI taxonomy): domain Eukaryota; kingdom Metazoa; phylum Chordata; class Mammalia; order Eulipotyphla; family Talpidae; genus Talpa; species Talpa europaea. The sequence goes on along the minus strand of NC_140070.1, from coordinate 117,771,234 downwards.
ATCATTATCTAATAAAGCACAAGTGATTACATGACTGATACAGTTTTCACATACTTATAAATATGAATGAAAATCTATTGGGTAAATCTAGTAGCTGCAAACCCTCCCCACTATTTTTTACCTTTATAAAAATTTGAATTTCAAAGAAAGATACAACAATCATCCATATGACCTAATGATTAGGACTACTTTAAATAGGAATGTAAAATTACAAAATTCTATTCAATAGTAAGTTAATATTATTTAAATCTTTTGGGTCACAGCTAATTTGTTATCAGGATAATATCTGAGACAGGCAAAACTCTCAGGAATGTGAACTAATGAGGAAAGGAAGCAGTCTTAGGTGGCTCAGGAAAAGGAGTGATCTAAGGATAGAAATGACAGTGCAACATGATCAGAAAGCATAGAATAGGATGAGTAGGATAAAATAGGATAGGATTGGGCCTCCCTGGTGGCGCAGAGATTGAGCGCTGGGTTGCAAGCTGCCCGCAGCCTCTGCAGCGCCGGTTCGATCCCCGGCTGCTCCCCGGCCACCGGAGGAGGATCCCACATGGCGCACAGACCTCTCCTGCCACCTACTGCTCCCCTCAGCAGTGTACTTCATCAGTGTGCCTGCTCTGCTCCCAGCTCTGGCTCTGGTAAATTCTCTCACCCTCCCGCGCTTCTGACTGTACCCAGTGCTTGTATAAATAAATAAATCTTTAAAAAAAAAAGATAAAAATAAAATAGGATAGGATAGAGTAGGGTAGGAGAGAGTAGGGTAGATAGACAAGGATAGGGTAGCGTAAAAATATGATAGCAGAGGACAAGATTGGGAGGGGGAAGAGAGGGGAAAGGAGGGGAGGAAATCTACAAAGATTTCCTCACTGCAATCAGGCAGTGAGCCTGTCTAAAGTTGGGCTGATAGCAGCTTCATAATTTCAGGATGCATGACTCATCATTCCTCTCCTCAACCCCTGATCAGCCACTACCTGGAGCTAAAGCAAGATAGGACCCTTGGGAAGATATCAGAAAGAACTAACCAGAGCAACAAGCACCAGGGAGGCACCTAGACCAGTGAAGGACCCCAACAGGAAGGAAAACTCCATGTTAATTGTATGACTTAGTCCACACAACAGGGGCCAAAGATGTGTGTGGAGCCAGGCTCACATCTCAAAGCAAGTCAACAATAACAAGCTTCTAAATCCTCCCTGTCCACATTATGAAGGGAAGGAAGTAGGTTAGACTCCCTGGTGGCACAAGGGGTTAAGACGCAACCTATGAAGCTATCAGCAGCCACTACAACACATTCGATCAGGCCAGGGAGCTACCCACATGGCGCAGCAGACCTTTCCAGTCTTACCCGCTGCTCTCTTCAGCAGTGTATTTCCGTCATTACTCCTGTTCTGTTTCCCACTCTGTCTCTGGTGAATCCTCTCACCCCCACACCTCAAGCCTGTACCCCAGGTCTTGTATGCATAAATAAATAAATCTTAAAAAAGAAAAAAGAAAATAAATAAAAAATAAATAAAATAAAAATAAAGTTGCAGCTAAGAAGAGCTGGGGTAGAAACTAGGCTTACTAAACAACTAGCAGTTTTAATGTCACTCACTAATCTCATTCTGTCCCTGAAACTTCAGGCAGAATGCTGCACACAGTGGAACCAGCAAATATTTGCTGAATGAAAAAATGAGTAAATGAATAGATAGCATATATATAACTCAAGAAAATAACACATAAGTATTCTTAAGAATTTTTTAACTTCAAAATATTTTTTAACCAAAAATAATGGGGAAAATGAAATCTTTACCTCTATTTATATAAATGGTCATTGCATTTTATTTAAGTTTCCTATGAAGAATCCTAATAAATATTTAAGCTGTTCCAATCTACCTTGCCAGCTGGTACTTAGGGGGAATTAAGCAGTGGATTACGAGAATGGTTTCTCAGAAGCTTTGAAGTCTACTGTTTTAGGTGCTACGATCACAGGAATGTCTCATCCACTTCCTTTTCTCCTTTCTCTTATAATCTTTTGCTAAACAAAACTAGCTATAAACATACCAACCTATGTTGCTATAATGATTTTCTTAGTTAACACTGTAGTTAAGGTTATATACAGACTTTCGTTGTAATCCCTCATCTTCACTAGTTCATAAAGTTTGAACACATCCCTTTAGCCTAAAACTGTCTAGGCTTTGTTTCTTATTCAGATCAACTTTAAACTCAGTCTGTTAGCTGCTTCAGAGAAGAGAAAAATCAAGAGGTGTAATGTTTTGACCATCAGTGTTAGGCCAACTTAACAAAAGTTGATGAGCTCACTTGTGGCCACTCTTTACTTTGGAAAGACACCATCTTTCAGGGAATCATCAACAGATCAGGAGGAAATAAACAGGTAATTTCTAAAGGCAATTTGGCCCATTTGATTGAATCTACTTTCACATCTTTACAACTTCAAAATGTCTAACAGTCTATTGATAGGTGAGTATTCCACCATGTATTAGAATTTTCTACTCAAAAGACGAATATTGTTAAATGTGAGCTTTTTCATGCACTTAAGAATAATATTTGTATATAAATAGCCTACTCAGTAGTTTGCTTTGGCTTAAAAATTAATAGTCATGGGCCTCCCCTGGTGGCGCAGCGGTTGGGCACTGGGCTGCGGGGCTGCCCGCAGCCTCTGCAGTGCCAGTTCATTCCCTGGCCGCCGGCGAGGGTCCCACCAAAAAAAAAAAAAATTAATAGTCATTTTGTAGTAATTACAAAATCAAAATCTCTTTAAGATTTTTCAGTTTACCATAGAAATCTTACAAGTCTAATAGTCTAGCAAAGATTTTTAAGGATTTTAGATGACTATTTGGTCCAATTCACAGACTTAATACAATTCCTTAAAATATTTTTTGGCTTTTTTTTTAAGATTTATTTATTTTTATACAAGAACCGGGGTACAGGCCAGATGCACGGGAGGGTGAAAGGATTCACCAGAGACAGAGCGGGGAACAGAACAGGCAGACTGATGAAATACACTGCTGAGGGGAGAGCGGGCGAGACAGGAGAGGTCTGCTGCACCATGTGGGACCCTTGCTGGCAGGCCAGGATCAAACCGCTGCTGCAGATGCTGTGGACAGCTTCGCAGTGCAGCGCTCAACCACCTGCGCCACCAGGGAGGCCATTTTTTGGCTTTTTTAAATGTCATTTATTTTCTTACATCATTGTTTATTTTTGCACAGTATTGGTTTCTCCCCTCAGGTGTAGTCTCCATAGTTCTCCCACCACCACATCATCCATGAACCATCATCACAGTCCTTTGCACTCTTCCCTCTCCTGTCTTAAGCCCCCTCCTTTCCTTCCCCTGCTTCATGCCTCTGATCCATGGTCAATATCTTAAAATATTCTGACCTGTATTTTAATTTCAATATATTCAATTTCCTTTCAAGTATAATTTTTGACTCAGTATACCCTTCAGTAAGTCCTGTAAATGTAATAAAATTTTAACTGAGAAATCTCAAATCTAAGTCAACTACTCATTTCCATATTTAAAATTTGAATATCTTTTACTCTAAGCCAAATTCTCTTAAATTACAATACTTAGAATACCAAATATGCAGATTTCAATTTTTATTGATTACATATTTTAAACATTCAATGAGGAATTTGCTCATTTTACTTTTACTTTTTTTCCCACCACTATCCCTTTTACCCCCTTCGTCTCAGTCCCTCTCCTCTTAACTGCAGAACCCTCAGGAAGTTTATTAACATCCACTGAGAGTGTTTTATGTTATCAAATTATCTGCTATGTAAATTTCCAGTACTGTTTTTATCATTCCAACTTTACTACACATAATTCTCTTAAATTTCCTCTACTTTGTTCAAAATGACTGAATTTCATCCATTTTTATGGCAAAATAACACTCCATGGTGTGGATACCATATCCTGATCAAATTGTGGATGGACATTTACACAGCCTCCCTGTTGGAGTTAGTATAAGTACTGTTGATATGAACATTGTAGAACATAAAGGTTTTTGTGGTGATGGTTTCATATTTTGGGGATAGATGCCCAAGAATGAGATTGCTGTGTTGAACCATTTTTCATTGTTTAGGTAAGTACAGATTGATTTCCATAGTGGTTGTACCAGCTTACATTGCTACCAGCATTGTGATAGGTTCCTCTTTCTCTGCATCCTCTCCAACACTTGGTTGGTTAAGTACATCAGACCCTTATTCTACTCTGGAGGAGACAGAGATACATAGTTACTAGAATTGTTTTACTCCCAAATGCTTTGATTTTCCTGTCCCCCATGTCTCTGCCAGCACCACATTTAACTACATATGGAAAGTTGTTTTATTGTCATGGGATACCCATATGATATTACCTCAAATCAAGGTAACTGCCATAAAAGGAAAGATGTACATGACAAATTATCCATTATTTCAACTACAAACTACATTACCTGGCGACAACCAGCCTGATAGAATAATGAAATTGCTTACTAAAGGCTCTACTAAGGTGTTAAGACAAAGACCTCTATGGAGTTGAGATCAAAATAAAGCATATGAACAGTTTGACTGTGCCCCAATAACTAGAACATATCTAGACTCCAAAGGGTAAAGTAGGATTTGTTCTCACCATTGCTCACAGTGTTATATTTATAAAATATGTGCTGCCTATCCCTGTATCTTAGATTTTATATGATTAGATGTCCTGGTACCCAGAGGAGTGTACTGCTTCCACAAAGGGAAATAGTAAGAGTTCCATTAAACTGTAAGATATGGCTTCTGCCTATTTACTTTGACCACCTCAAGTGAATAACAGTATGCAAAGAAAGGAATTACTATACTGGTGGAAGGAGTAATTTTATGTGCTTATCTTGAAAAGTAGGGTTTCCTGTCATACCACAGGAGCAAAGAAAATATGACAGGAATACAGAGATTCACAAGGTGTCTCTGGGTATTTCTATGCTAGATAATACTGGTAAATAATCAATAGCAGTGATCACATCCCACCAAGGACAAATGAAGGTCTCATATCCCTCAAGGATGAAGATATTGGAATACCACCAAGCAAGCAATCTATGGGAATTGAAGTACTGAGTAAGGACAAGGGAAGTCTAGAATAGTTATTGAAGTAGTTACATCATAAGTATTGATTTTAACCTCAGTTGTAGCAGAGAAGATTGTAGCTGGTTATACCACTCCTTTGTATTAAGCTCCTCTTTGGAGTGATTGCAGCTACCAACACTTTGAAGATTGAGTATCAAATTGGTTTTAATATGTGGTACAAGCAGAGAGTAAATTATATTGGGTGCTTCTGTGTCCTGTCTCACTTCCTCTTAGTCTTCTAACTCCATTTGTGGTTGTGGCTATGATGAAAAGTTTCATGGAAAAGAAGTGAAGAGCTCCAAAATCTTGCCTGAAGCACTCTTTGGCTTACCAAAATGATTTTTTTATACTGAAGAAGTGATATACTGACAGTAGCTTACAGGATGCTTTCACACTCCTCGTGTTGCAAAGTTAACATCTCTGAGGCAACCCTCAACCAATAGGAATTAGTAACAATGGACAAATGTTTCTTCCACTTGTTGATTCCTGGGATAACTTTCCAAATAAACTGCTTGAATGCAAGTACTTTTCTTAAGCTCTGCTCTCCAGGGTAATTCAGTTTAAGAAAGATACCAATCAGAAGCAAGATAGCTCTTACAAATGATATAACATGCTGCAAGACATCAGTAAAGATGTTCCACTCTGCAAGAACATCAGCTTCAAGGATAACAGAAAGATCATTTTTTACTTAGTCAATTTCTCCTCATATGAGAAGCTGAAGTTTAGGCAAATATACTGCTTTGTAAATTCTTCCTCAGCAGAAATTACTAAGAGAAATTACTATAGGAAGAGAATTATTTGTATCTGTTTCCTATTACTCCTGCAAATTAAATGTGGTGGCCTAAAACAATGTGAATGTATTATCTTACAGATTGAGAGGTTAGAAGTTCAACACAGGTTTCACTAGGCTAAAGAAAGATGTTATCAGGGACAAATTCCCTTCTGTAGAGTCTAAGGAGAATTTTCTTTGCCTTCTAAAAAATTTCCATATTCTTTGATTCATCTTCAAAGTCAATAATGTCATGATGAGTCCTCTACATGGTTTATCACTCTGAACTTTTGTTCAGTCTCCCTCTTCTACTTTCAAACACCCTTGTAATTACATTGGATCCACTCAGAAAATTAAAGATAATCTCCCTATCATAAAGATAGGGTTTCATATTAAGGTTTCATATTAAGCTGGCTTAATAATATGAAACCTTAATTCCCCTTTGCTGTGTTATTCATAGGTTCCAGAAATTAAGACATAAACATTCGTGGGGGTGGAGTGGAGACTATTATTGTGCTTACCATGATATTAGAGTAAAAAAAAGTTTAATTTCTTGTAAATTTCTTGCAATCATATTAATTTACAACATTTGATTACATCAGACTGGTGAATCTACTTTCATTTCATATGTGGACAGAATGGCATATGAAAAGCAAAAGAAATAATGAAAAAACAAGAATGGGGGAAGATAGGAGAGAAGGAAGGAGAAGGAAGGGAGGCGGGAGGGAGGGAAGAGAAGAACAACCTAGATTTTATTTTCATATATGGAGAGATGCTAGCTGCTGAACCCTGAGGTCATTGACACAGTGTGATGGTTAATTTTATACAGCAATTTGACTAGGCTAAGCGATGCCCAGATAGTTAGTAAAATATCATTTTTGGGTGTGTCTGAATGTTTCTTGAAGATATTAGTATTTGGTTCAATAGATTTAGTAAAGAGATTTACCCTTCCCAACTTGGGCAGATATAATTTATTCTCCTAGGAACCAGAAAGGAATAAAAAGAATGAAAGAAGGATGAATTATCTCTCTCTTCTAGAGCTTGGACATCAAGGCTCCTGAATGTCAGACCTTTGTACTTCAGCTCAACCAACTCTACCAGTATTCCTATTTGTAGATGGCAGATAGTGGAACTTCTTGACCTTCATAACCAAATCAGTCAGTTCTTGTAATAATAGTATTTTTTTTTTCTGGGACACCCTAATACAGTTGGAGAAGACTGCCTGGTGTCTAAGGAAGAAGCATCTATCTGCTTGAAGTTAATTTTCTTCAAACTCAAAGTTTGGATGAGAGATTCTGGTCATCACAGCTAATCAAAAACCTGGTCAGGTATGAATTTTCCCTGGCATTATTTGTTAAAAATCTATACTTTAAATAATTTGTACCTTACAAATTTTTTCAGCTCAAATTTTCTTGAAATGACTCATATTCTTCTTGATCTTAATAATATGGGCAATACCTATGAATCAATGGCAGATGCATAACATCCTTTGGAAAAAGATGTTAACTGATAAAATTTAACTTATAGACATCTCCAGTAATTACCATTCATTGTTCTCATGTGAATTGTTCATTTTATAACCTCCCAAATCTGCTCAGTAAGATTAAATGTGATTAAATGTTTCATTTGACAACATGTAATATTTTATTTTACTATTGATCTCAATCCATGTGATTAAGCATAATTCTGCAAGACATATTTCTTTTGAACCAGTAAATCCAACAAAAGTGATAAAGAAATGGCAGGGAGGCGACATCCTGAATATGTATTTGGAACTTCAAAACAAATGGATTGTTAAAAAGTTATTTGAGATTAGTTGAGCATGAGTAGGTATTTATTGCTTTCTTCGTAGCCAGAAAATTGTTAAAGAAATAAGGCCAATGGTAGAAATATTTCCTCTTGTAAAGCATAATCATCTTTTATTGAAAAGATTGGCTTTAAAATATCCTAGTGCCTTTAGATAGTGTGTCTTTTCAACTATGCCAAATATCAGTTTACTTCAGGAAGGCAGTAATATGAATTATGATGTATTTAGCACAAGGGATTAAGGAGAAAACTGGAACCAGAAAAATGTTTCAGGAAGAGAAATCCGTGCCTGTGTCTGTGTTTAACAATGCCATTCCCCACCTAATTAGATACTTCAAATTCCTCTGGAGACTATGAATTTCCACTCCAGAAGACATGTATTGCAAGAAGTCTTCCCTCTGCCTAACTCTCAAATTGTTTTCCTTTTTGATTCCTTGTCTCTATTAACAAAAATATCTATAGGCCAGACAATATTGAAGCAATAGAGTTATGAGCCAGTTTGCAATTCATCATACTTATAAACGGGAATTGAGAGAGACTGCCTGTACCAAAAAGTATTTAAATCTTTGTTCATTTTATGATTTTGAGGGTGAAGAGTTCCCCACTGAGGGATTATATGTATGCATTGTATGAGTGGTCTTTGGAGTTTATACTACTATTCCAATCTAAAAGAGCATTATTAAATAATAATAATAGTTATTATTATCAAAATAATTATTAAATAAAAATAATCATTAACTTCTTTTTAATTATTAAGCAAACTAAAAAAAGCAAGTATACCCACTTCTTAATTATGCAAGAGTTAAATTTTTGAAAAGTGGAAAGTAATTAAATCACAATTTTCTCAAGAAATCGTGAAGGTAAAACAGGCAATGTACGCCAATATATTAAGAACAATGCAAGTTATCTTGTTTTCCCATGTTTCTTTAATATAAGCAGTAATTAAAGCAGGTTTTGGAGAAAATAAGTATGTGAAAAATTGATTGTACATTACATTTTAAAAGTGACTGACAAAGTCTAGTAAATCTCCAGACAGCAATTGTCTCCTTAGCTGTTGTACTTTTCATCAGATCTATTCAAGAAATTCTGGCATGTGAAAACTGACATATATTTGTTCACTAAATTTTAGTGAGTAATCCTTGAAGGTAAAATATCTAAGGCAAAACAGTTAGGACACTACACTAAGAAAATTCATCTTACCCAGGAAGACAGAAACTTAAATAAATGTCTTACATCAATATGGGAAGCCTCTATTGACCCTTGGAGAGCCACAATCTCATCTGATTTTCACAAATTCCCTGTGAACCTGATATTGTTAGGGATCACCCCCATCTATATTTACAGAAGAAACTGAACCCAAGAAGTCTTAGTTACTCACCAAGTATGCATGCATTTTAATATGAAAGTGTGTTCTACCCAATGCACATGCTACTCATTATGTAAAGATAGAATAGGAATCAAAAATATATATTTAAAAGGCTTAGTTAAAATTCATGTAAACAAACCTCAATTGGTTCAAATGTATTGTTTGTATATAGCTATTTAGTCCTATAATAAAAAAATAATTTCCTTGTTGAAAAACTATACGTCATAGGATTGGTAAAAACTACTGCATTCACCATGTTATATCTAACATAAGTTTTAGCAGGCGAGTTCTTTAAACATAAATGACATACACACTTTTAGTGATGAATATGGAAATCACATGAATGTATATTCTTGGTCTACTTGAATTAATCATAGCTTATTACTAATGCAATTTATTAAATCATATGAAACATACATTAATATCAATACTGATGTCTATCATAACATCTGCATTATATATAAGGGTTTGTGTGCATGTAAAGACTCAATAAAGCCATCTTCACTTACTCACATTTCGATTAGAATTATCAGATTAGAAGGTTGACTGCTTTCCATTTGCAAACATCTCTGTGTTAAAAAATATTTTCATGTTATGATTGGTGCCCTTTGTGGTTTTAAGAGTTTTCAATTCAGAATAATATCACCAAATCCCAGGTAGTCAAAACACTAAAAAATGAGTGCTTCTCTCTAGAGCTAATATAATAAACTCCAGCAAGTGAATGTTTGTCATGTACCAGATGTGCACACTATTCTATCTCCTTCATTAAATCTTCACCTTCCCAAATAAGCTCTATAAGTAGCTATTATTATCCCACTTTTCAGATGAGAATCATAAAGCTTTGAGAACCATATAACTTGCCCAAAATATACAGCTAATAAATGGTGGCATTGACATTTGACTAGGGTCATGTAACTCAAAATTTTTAGACTAGTTTAAATAACAGATACCATTTTAAAAATTATCATGAAAGTTTAATAAGAAAGTTTTATTTACAATATTAAAATGCCACTACTATAATAAACCCAGATACACTGAATTTATCTCCTAGTGTCATTTACATACATCAAACTATCCTGTCTTCTTAGAAGGTAGCCCATTCTGTCAATATTTTGCTTAAATGACAAAACACAAAGGAACTTTCAAACATTGTGTTCAAAATGCTTAACAGGAGGCAAGAAATATTTTGGCACACATAATACACAATATTGGAAATAACTTTAAAATACATCTTGTAGTGAATCACACAGATATTAAACAGTTGAAAAGAGAAACTGTATTTCTTTCATGCCACGGTAGACCAATCAAATGACTTCATGAAATTCCATAGTGATTTACTCTAAGCAAGATAAAACATGACTGGTACACAGAACCATCAAATTCAACTTTAAAATTAAAAGAATCTTAGTACACATTTATAAAAGATAGGACAGAATGTATAACTTAGCAGAACAAGCAACCAGGAGTCTTGCCATCTGATTTTTTTTTTCTGGATTTGGAAAGAAAAATTTAGTAATGGGTTTTTGACTCGCAGTGAATTGTGAACCCAACATCATAGCGAGCAGGTATCCCCAAGAGAGAGGCATACAGGTGCAACAGCCCCACCTAAATCACACTTCCCCGTGGGTATGAGTGACTTCTGTCCTGCAGAGTCTGAAGGCAAGCTGCTAAGAGGTTGTCTTGAGTTCTCCCCACTTGGAAGGGCAATGACACCTCCAATTTTTGTTGGAGACTCTGGAGTCAACACTGAACCCCAGGGCTGCCGAAAGGAGTAAGGGGAAAAACTAGAGGGATATATGACCTCGTTTCGAATCCTGTTTCTTTCCTCTATGTCTGCATCTTTAGAGAAATTACCTGCGAGTATCTGTTTGCTAATGTGCAAAATTGAGATTGAATAATAAAATTATAAACGGTATTATGAAGATAGCTGATATATGCCAAAAGCCTGGTACTGTTACTTGATAGAGTTGGTTCTCAGTAAGTCTGCTTTTCTTCCCTCCCTCCCTCCCTCCCTCTCTCCCTCCCTTCCTTGCTCCCTCCCTCTTCTTTCTGCATGAATGCATGCAGGCATCTCTTCCTACCTCCTGGGTGGTGGTACCAGGAAGCTTTAGAGCAAGCACTTCTCTGTCATTTAAGGCTTGCACTCCTTAACCTCCGCATTTGGTTCCATGTTCATTTTTGCAGTTCCCTTAAGAAGGGGTTCTGAATGGGGAAGTGAGAATCAGTAACCCTCCTGCTCAGTCTTTTTAAGGAGCCCTAGGGTCATTGTGTGCAGGCCTGGGGAGGCTTTTTTCACTGATGCTGAACTAAATGATGCATTAAATTGGACTCCAATGAGGACTGCCTTCAGGTGAAGATGAAAAGGACCCTGGGTGCCCTAGGAGAGAACATTTCCTCCAGGATGTGTTCAGTTGTGCTTTCCTTTCCACTTTAAATAGCACAGGCGATAAGGACTTGATGTGCATAACCCCCTGAACCAGCCCAGCAGCCCCATGTCACTTTTTGCTACAGAGAGAGAGAGAGAGAAGGGAAGGTTGTACAAGAAGCGATGCTTTAGTTTTCCTTTCAATTTTTTTCTCTCCCTCACTCCCCCTTTGGAAGGAAAGAAAATATAAGTGCAAAGAAAGTACCACTTATTTTACCAAAACTTCAAAAGACACCAAATCCAGGTCTTCAGGTAAGTCCCTGGTGCATCACAGTAACCTTTGATTATAGTTCCAATTAGGATAAGTTAGGTATGAGTTAGGTATTTCTCTGTGTCTGCCAGGGTCACATAATAGAGACAATCAGTCATTTACTGTACACATCAGGGGAGGACTCAGGGAAGACTTTCAGAGGATGTGGGTCTCGGTCTCCCCAAAGGGTCAAAGGGCAGATAATTTCACAATAAAGTGCAGTGAGATTTGGACCTCAAGGTTATGGGAGAAACCCCACTATCTGATCAGAGTGCAAATTGCTCTAAGGTTTGACTGTCAATCACAGCAGAATAAGTAGACCATTATATTTTACTGTCTGCTGCTTGCATAGACTAAATGAGAGGTGTTTGTATACTTTTGATCACTTTGTGTGCTGTTAAAAAAGTGAATATAACATATATCCAGTCTTATTATCAGAGCTTCAACTACAGAGAAAACTGACAAAATACTTTTTAAGTAATTTTTTTTAATCTTCTCTGACTTTATAAGAGATAAAGCCACTTTTTGAGCCATTCAAACACAGAATAAGGAATTAGCCTTATAAGTATAGATACCACCTGACTAGAAGCTTGCATGTTTCTACAAATAAAAGGTAGAATGAGTCTGTCCAAACTCTAACCTCATATGCTGCTGTGAAAACTAAATGTAGCAAATTCTAAAAACTACCTGAAAGCAGTGTTTTGGCATGTAATAAGCACTAAATAGAGGAACCCACCCAATGCACACACATGTGCACACAAAAACACGCATGCATACACACACAAATACGAGCGCCCGCATACACATACCATACCATGCACGGTGCCCTTCTCTCTCCACACTCCATAGCCAACTGACACAGGAGCCTAGCAACTGGTTTACAATCTACAAGCAGAAATGACAGAAGAATGCACAAAGATAAGACTAGAGAGGAAGGAAGGTAAAAAATTAAGGTGTGCCACCTGGGGAAACAAGGTCCTGCGATAGCCTGGAGGAGGAAGATGGGGGGAAAGTGGCTGGAAAAGACATCACATATGGAACTACACTGGCTTGGACAGATGAGGAAACTACAGGATGCTTCTAGCAACAGAACTGTCACACCTAGACCTGGACAAGAGTATCTCTCCGACTTCCCCTCTCTGCAGATGGAGGTTGCAGGTGACAAGATGATTCGTCAAAACCATGAGTGGGTTTCTGACAAAAATAGAAATAAGGTGTCCTCTTTGCCCTGCTATATAGTCCTACTTCCTTATGACCAGACACTGGGTCTGGCTTGCAGACTATATAATTTTCCTTTTTTCCCTCAGAAATGACTCACAAATGCTATATTATTGTACCCTTCCAAATTGCTTTCCATAAACCTAAGGGAGAAAAAATTGCTTGGAGTCAGCATTATAAACTTGACACATCTGTTTTTAATAAGTGAAAAAGTATAATAAAACTCTTTCTTTGGAGGAAGATCCAGAGATTTCTCCTGAAGAAAAATTGTATCCATCTGGTCCCAGGAAAACTGGTTTTTGCATTAAGGGATATTTGTTGGTTGGGTGATTGGAGAGTGGGAGTGAGGAAAAAGGGGAAGTTGTTAGATCCAACACTTATCGTTAAGTGGAGTTAGTTTCTAAAAATGTAGCATCCAGAAACTAGTGAGTAATCCTTCTACATAGTGCAATATTATGTCACCAGATCTGCTGATCAATGCACAATAAAATTAATCCTCCATTCTGCATATGCTGGTGATACGGCCATCACAGATGTGCTGAAACATAAGTGCTCAGGCGGGCAGGGTTCCCTGATCACAGGCCTTGCCTGTTGTGTGAGTCTGGGTCCCAGTGGAGTTCAAGTCTGCAATGAGCAGCACAGAGCAGACAGCCCCCCAATCCTTTCTATTTCCTTTTTCTCCAGAGTCATTCTTGCACACTATTTTAAAATTTCCCACCAATCTGTCAGCATTATGAAGCCAGGATGGGGCAGAAAGGTAAATGCAGAATAGATGTGGGTAAGGGAAGAGAGATGACAGCTGTGGGCTTGTGCACTCATTAGGCCCTCTAGATTTAAACCTCCAAACAAGCCCCTGGAATTGGTGTCACAAACCCAATGTGAGACTTGAGGAAATTGCTTGATAGCATGCAACTATTCAGTGACAGAGTTTTAGTTGGGCTTAAATTCTTCTTCTTAATGGTCCCTATTGATTTCCAAGGGGGAGGGGGTTGCCAAGTGAAGGAAATTCAGGGTCAATACACTTTAATAACTCAGTCCTACCAACCGCAAAATAAAGCAAGAGTTACCCCTAACTCACAGGTTCAGTCCATTATGGCTGTTCATGACAACTAGCTGATATCAGTGGCAGCCTTTTCTTAGAATCTGGACACATGCCGATAGTATCAGCACTTAGCCAACCCCTCAAATCTCCAGAAAATATTTTCTGATTGGTCCAGCTTATGCCTCATACATGTTTTGTGGCTGAGGAAGACAAGATGCTTTGAGTGATAGTCTACTGAGACTGTATGCCAAAGAAAATTAGATTACTATTACCAAGAACCCAAAATACATGCTGTCCATTGGAATGGCAATATAGTGACCTGAATCACCATATCAATTATTTAAGCTTTTATTATCTGTCCCCACTCTAACTACCTTTTAGGTTTACAGAGGGGAACAAGACAGACTACTCTCTTGTTCTCATGGAGTTTATATTCTAGTTGGAGAGGGACAGATCATAAAAATTATATAATTGATATGTAAGTCAAGTCACTATATCACCATTGCCATGGACAGCATGTATTTTGGGTTCTTGGTAACAGCAAGAACTACTAAATCTCTCTCTTTCACGTAGTAAGGACTTTCTGTGTGTGTCTCAAAGCCACAGAAAAAAATCTCCTATAATTAGGAAGTTGATACATTTAAAAAATGGAAATCAGGAATCAAGACTTTCTTCCACCTCATGTCTACCAATGCCCTATCACTTGAAAATGCTATTTTTGTGTTTCTTACCATTGCCCTCCCCTGAAGTTCTTTGTATTCTAAGAAAAGAGAATTATCTCATTTCCCATTATCTCTCTAGCACCTAATATAGTCAATGCCCAGCACATGGCTGATAGAAATAGTTGCACTTAAACAAAAACATCAATGTTTTTTCTTTAAATCTTTTTCAATTAAATGCAAGTAATTATTGAATGCTAAGTCTATGCCAGATAGAGCACTGTTGGGAACCCAGAAGAAATGTGACTTAATGTCATTATTAACCCATAGAGTTAATTTTTCCCCTCAAAGATTTAACACTCATTAATATCTACAGCAAGAAGCCTACAGTAAGGATAAGCCTGTTGTCTAATGAAATTACTTAAATTGTTTAGCAAGCCCCCCAACCACCAGTGCCATTTGGTAAGCAGCCTCTTTGGAGAAGGACCATATGATTTCCCGGCCTAGGTATTTCACCATATGGTTCCCTCCCTTCTTAATAACAAGTTAGACTGTTAGACTTTACAACCGCGTTGGCATAAAGATGAATATAAACTAAGCTGGATCCCTTATTACATGTTCATCATGTTTATCTTTATTTTTTATCTTGATTTAAATGAAAGTAAAATGAAATTATTTGAACCACAAAAATTATCATGGGCCCCTTAGTCACTGTGCCTTGAGTATGCCCTGCTGGCGCTTGGGGGGGGTATACTCATAGGGTAACAATTTTCCCATCAAAGCAAGTTGTCCCCCTCTTTTCCTGATGGGATGAAGTTTCAAATCAAGAAACTGGTTCAAGCTTTCTGATTGAAATTCTCTCTCAGAAGGCCTCCCCTTTTGTTGTCTGATAAGAAAAATAAGCGGAGCCCAATGGGGGAAAGTCCCTATCTGCGTTAACCTTCCACTGGGCCTTAATCATGCTGACTCCTACCTTTTTAGTTTTTAAGCTGTGGGAAAATTGTGCCTCCCCAACACTACACAGCCCTCCTCTTGTTTATGTAAAGACCCCAATTAAGCCTGAAATAGAATTTAGCACTGCAAACATTGTTTAAAAAATGTTAAGACATCCAGTCCAGTGCTCCTGTTCATTATTCTCTGCTGAAACCTAATATTAGTAACAGCATGTACCGGGGACCTGGACCATGAATTAATAATGAAGCACTTGTACTGGAAAATATGTGAGCACCTAGTTACTTTATTTGGCAGGCACCCATGGGGATGGAAGTTCACTCTGTCTTACACAGCACTTTCAGTGATAGTTTAGCAGGATACATGTAGAAATCAGTTATTTCTGATGGATTACCTGTAGAGGGAAAGATAACTGAGCACCAATCAACCACCCACTCTCCTCCCTGCTCTGCTGCCACAGACATAGGGCTCCAAGACACTGGTCTGACCTGAATAATTCTGTCCTGAAACTCTCACCTTCCTCAAGCACTTAGTCTTGTCAGTGTTCTAATAGGCATAATTTCTATGATTCCTCATCTGGTGTAGTCTACCACCAGATTAAAGGCTCCTTAAGGACAAAGCAAGAATTGTACAGAAAGGCAATGTGGTAGCAGTTGAAGATAGAAGTCCCAGATTAAATCAGATGTAGATTAGAATTCTACACTATGAACCAGCCCCTAATAGTTTGACAAATCACTTGACTTTTCTGATCCTCAGTTTCTCCTCTGTAAAGGGGGATAGTAATAATCAACTGTTTTTTATTATATTAATGTAAGTATTGTTGTAGTACTATAAGGATTAATTTTTATATTAATGTAAGCATTCAGATGTATGTGGTAGACCTCTAGTACAGCGTGGTATACAGAGGATATTTCATAAATACTAACTCTTATTATCATATTTGTATATTTCTTACAGCATTGTAATTAGCCATACAAATGTTTGTTGTGTAAATCATGAAATAAATTTTACATGTAATCCTTTGAGCTAAGAAGAATGGCTTAAGAAGACAATTTGTTTTGTTTGGCTTGGTTTGTAACAAAACAGATTTTCACCTGAGCCTCCTCCTTTAGTGCATCATCCCTGCCTCCTGGAGGCATATTTGGGTATCTGATAACAGTTTGCAAGGCCGTTTTCCAATGTATTTGCCATAACTGATGGATTTTACTTCAAGGGTTCAGAACAAAGTTGTAACTAGAAAGGAGCACAGCGCTCACTGCAGCAATCAAGAGAATGTGAAAATACCTCTGTGTGCATAGCTGTCAGGCTCCTGGCTCTGTATGTGTCGCTACAACTTTAAGGATTATTTGGCTTATTTCTTGCAAGGCAACTCACTCACCTGTCTCCTAAGGTTTTTTTTGTTGCTTCCTGCACATGTAAAAAAATGCCTTTCTACATCTGTAGAAAACAAGTCGTTGTTGTCATCGCTATACTTGCCCTGTGAAACCTTAGCATGGTGATAGAGTTACACATTCCGTTCCTTTAAGAGGAGCAGAGCATTTGGCTTCGTCTGGGAGTTGCATCCAGTGGGCCTGATCAACAGCTTTTGAGTTTTGTGGATTTAGACATTAAATTATTTTTAGAAATAAAACAGAATTTTTTTCAAAAACAAAAACATAAAAGGAAGCAGTCTGAATTCTCTCTGTTGATGAAAAGCAATTCACAGGGGAAAGTCCAGTTCTTTTTTCAAGCTATTACATAACTGAGTGTTGTATGTGGTACAGGAAATAATTTTGCCCACGCACCTGCACAGAAAAACCCACATCAACAAGTTTGCTTCAGCCGTCAATCTGTGGGACCAAGAGCTAAGCCTGAAAGCAAAGGTGAAATAAAATACGAAAATTGCACAGCAGCCGCAGAGGAGTCAGCTATCCAGAGGCCCCTGCTGAAACCCCATCTTTAGGGTAGAGTTTCAGGCGCATTTTGATGTTTTGATCACCTGACACAAGCCCTGGAGCCCAATTGGCGTTGGAGTTTACAGGCTAAGTAATGATGTAACCAGAGTGTGTGGGAACCAGAAGGATGAGACAGATACAATTTTTCCCAGTCGTTTATTAGACTTGGCTACTAATTCTGCTTGTTCCTCTGTTTGACTGTTGGTTATCAGGAAATTCGAACTACTTAAAGGACATAATGAGTTTATCTATAGCTGGGGTAGAATTTAGTCACATTCATATAAAATCAGACCACAGTTACAGAGAACGGTAATTTGTGAAATTCAATTTTTTGCTTTTGAATTTGATAGCTGACATATTTTAATGTATCTATATTTTGTTTTCTATATTCCCTATTTTCTGTACTAAACATCATTTACAGACTCATTCTTTAAAAGACTCATGCCTTTAAAAATCTGTTTAAATATGCTTTTTCCATGATTTTTGTTCTTTCTTGTAATCTTACAGAGTTTTGTCAAAACAACATAAATATTTATATTCGTATAATTTTGTCACTATGGCAACTTTTGGCCTTTAAAATGCTGACACTATATCAGAGACAATCAAGAGAAGAAATTATCCTTGTTTGACAAGAATAAGCAGAACCAGTTTGGCAAACTTCAGGTACAACCAAACACAGCAAGTCCAGGAAGCCTAAGGATAAAAAGCATTTGCTGTTCCAACAATCTGACCTCATGTCAGGAAAACTAGAGCATATTCAGATTTCATGGCAAGAATGGGAGGTCTAATGTTGCTTGCAAAACTAAAGGGAATTTTTTTCCTCTAAATTTTTGCATTATACATCCACCCTCCACCCTCTCAAAATCATTTATGCAATTTCCAACACACACAATGTTATCTTTCTGCTGTGTTGGCATGAGTTTGTAGAAAATTTCCAACTCATAATTCCAAATCTCTTGAAGCCAGTTTTGAAGTTGCACCGAAAAATGTTTTATCGACAGTTTTACAAGAAAAATGTCATAGAGCTCCAGCAAGGCTACAGCTAAACTTTGTAATGAATTTCCTACATGATTTTTTAAATTAATTGATATTACATTTTGGTGGCACTTGTGCCCCTAGGAACTATATCACATTCTCAAAATACATAATGTAGTTAGTAAAAATGTCTTTAGGAAAGAAATTCCTAAAAAAAATACTTATTCTCTCTGCGTGTATCATGTCCAGCGCATGGGCAACAGATATAGTGTCGGACATCCACTTCAGCCTGTTGGGAATGACATCAAACATTAATGGGGATTAGTGTTAGAACCGGTGTAAACATGGCAAACAATCGGCTGAAGGTACATACTCACATTTCCATACGTGATGCAGTGAGCAGGGTCATTTAAGAAGTGAGACACTGAGGGAGATGGTGTTCAGTATTTGGCTGCTGATGAGCAAACACACCCTGGATGTATTTACTTCATAACACCAGCATTTATGTATCTACTGGGCTCTGCCCTGAAGCTTCTCTTCCTCAAGAGACAGGTCAAGTTCAAGATAGGCTATTTCATTACAAAAAAGCTTCTAAAACATAGATAAAAATGATTTAGTACTTCCAGGTGCACTGTAATACTTGGCAGAAAACCTTAATTCCAGGTGTGTAATCTCCTAAAGAAATCTGTTGTCAAAGCTGGATAAAACCATCACATTAGAAAAATAGAAGTTCACCCACGAACAAAGTACAAGGTATGGTTTGGAAAACTCTCTGCTCCGTGCAGAAATTGCAGCATAAAAGTGAAACTCTCTTCTCCTTATGTAAACATTGCTTGGTTTTTGGGCATCATTTCAAAAGAGGTAGAGGCAAACGTGCAGGAGCATATAGAAATATGACATACTCTTGGTGGGAGGTTTGGGGTGGGGCCCTCGTGCCAAGCCAGACTCCACTACATAGACAATGGAAAAAAGAAGATGCATTTTATAGTTTGCAGATTTTTTCTTTTTTTTTTTTTTTAAGCAGCCGGACCAACCAAATAACTCAATCAACAACAACAAAACTGAGATGTGCCACACAGTGGAAAATATTATAACAGTTTGAATAACCAGGGGGCCCTGGCAGGGGTGAGAATGTGGGAGAGGGGGCGGGGAAAGACATCCCATATTATGGAATATTTAAACTTTGTAATTCAATGCACATTTATTAATTGGTTTCTTTTTAAGAGCCACTTATTTATGACAGGTTTATGAACAATATAGCATGTACAGAGCACTGAAGTTCTCCCATGACTTGTTTTTATTTCCATATGTTCAGATGAAATGAGCATCACATTTAATAGCAGTACTAGCTGCTCTTGAAGTGTTTGCCAGCGCCACATCCCTCGGGAGTTGTTACCCCCAGATTAATATCCTGTGGGTCACTTAATTTAAAAAACCACATTATAGAGGAATTATGTGATTAGATGTACTGCTTTTACAAGCCAATTGGGGTGTGTACTTTGCATCTGGCTCAGAAAGGCTGGTGAGGCTGACTTATGAAGACCTCCAACCTGGACTTTCTGAGAAGTCAATGATCGCACAGACATATGGAGAGGCAGAGAAAAATGTGTCCTCCATCTACCATCGGAAACTGCCTTGAAAAGAGTATACGGGGCCTCCCTGGTGGCACAAGGGGTTAAGCACCGCACTATGAAGCTGTCCGCAGCCTCTGCAGCACAAGTTCAATCCCCAGCAGGCCAGGGAGCTACCCACATGGCACAGCAGACCTCTCCTGTCTCACCTGCTGCTTCCCTCAGCAGTGTATTTCAGTTTGCCTGTTCTGCTCCCCACTCTGTCTCTGGTGAATCCTCTCACCCCCCCCATATCTCTGGCCTATACCCCATTTCTTGTATGCATACATAAATTTAAAAAAGAAAAAAAAAAAGAAAAGAGTATCTAAAATGAACAACTTGCATAGTCAGAAACAGGCCTGAACAGCTGGTGGGAACTGGCTGCTCAGAAAGAAAAAGGAGGTGCTATCACCGCCCATCAGGCCTCTTGTCACCAACACTCATAGCAAGTAGAGAACCATGCTACTTCCATGTTACATTATTAACATCAAGTTTTATCCATGAGAAAGAATTTCACTTGTGAATTTTAAATATGCTTTTTATTTTTCCTCTAAACTTTTTCAAATCCGGGCACTAGGCAGACCACCCAAAATAACACGAAGTGTGGCTTTGAGGGAGCAAGAGGAATGTGCCTTTGGCTCCCCAGACACCTGGAATAGGATGCCCAGCCTTTCCTGCAGGACTTTCAAATGGGATCCAGTGTAGACGCCGGCCATACAGAAACAAAGGCCATCATTTATGGTCCACTATAGACCTGAAAGGAGAGAATTCCTTTAGTTTTTCTCCAGGCTAGTCCCAAAGTAACCTCAGGCTACCGTCAAAGAGGGGAAGATCCCTGAAAGGCACCCAAGGGTGACATTGGGAGCTAGAAAACCTACACAGGAGGAACATGTGTCTGGATATTTCGGGTTATGTTCACAGTCACCAAATAACAATGCTTTCCTTCATGAGAACAAATCTGCAAGTTACTTGTCTTTTTAACTGTCCTGAGTCTTTACAAATACTATAGTCTAAAAGCATTGTTTTAAATATAGTCATTTTGTTTAGTCCTTCAAGTTGTCCATGTATGTTCTCAGAAAAAAGTTTTCATCAAATATAAATTGAACTGATCAACTGTGAAGTTCACTTTACTATAAGAGGAAATGGAGTTGATTAGGAGTCAAGATGGTTGGAAATGAACTGGGCAACAAAGATGGTGTGCTTACGGATTTGCCAAAGCAGAAAAATTCCTAGCAGTCTCTGTGTAAGTACAAGTACAATTGAATTCGTATTCCTTGGGAGTAAGGTGAGGTCTTAGAGAAAAGAGGCAACTCCAGTGACTGCATTCAAAGCCTGTAGGTTTAAGTAGTAAGGATCATGTCTTTTGGCCCAATCACAACCATCTGGGGTTGCCCATAAATTTATTTTTTAACCTGATGCAATGGGAAACATATGGGGGTGAGAAAGAAAGGGGTGAAAAATAAATCATACTTTGTATTCATTCTGTCATTTGTCACCTTTCTAAAATATCATGATTCTCAAGTTCAGAGAGATATTGGAGTCTTTTGTTCTATTCAGTTTTTGACAAAGAACTAATCATTCCCAATGACTAAATAATTATTGAAAACAATGTCTAGTTTCTTGCATTTGTATCTTTAAACTGGTAACAGGTGGAGATCACTTCCATCCTGAGTGGGTCACAGACATTCTCCGTGTCCATTTCCTTATCTGCAAAATCATGCTTTTATCTCCCCTGTCAAATTCAAAAGGTTGCAGTAAGTGAGTTCATGACTATGAAAATGTTTTCAAAAATAAACACCACACAACAAATTTAGGGAACAGTGGCAAATTTGACAAAGACAAAGATGATGAAAATGAGAGAAAATTCAGGTAGAAATTATGTGCATTTATAAAACTGTGACTTAGTATTTGTCATTTGGGGATTTTGATATTTTGGAGCATCTAGGACTGGTGTATACATAAAAGCTCATGGGCACAATGGGGATCCTCAAATAAAGTGTGTTTTGAACATATAAAGTATGTCTTTCAAAAGAAAATTTCTATGTTGTATTTATATATTTACTAGCAGTATCCAAAGGCAACAAAGATTTTAATGTGAAGTAGTCAACATTTTGCATGCTTCTAGAAGTTATCTTTCTGTGGGTCTGCTAGACTTAAGCGGCCTGTTTGGCCACCATTCTTTGTTTCCTGTAGTTCTGCATTCCTATACAAGGTTAGAATGCCCAGCCTATGATCAATGATAGGAGCCAAACCTTGCAAGGTGCCTTTCAAATCAACCCAGAGCAGAAAGCTTGATCACCCTGGGAAGGGTATGCATCACGAGGTATGACTGGGAACACTTGGGGGCCGATGACCAATGTATGACAAGGGACTCCAGAAGCTGATCAGTGGAATGCCTTTTTGATAAGACTGGAACCATGGCTTGGGGTCTAGGGTATGGTTTTGATTACAACACTTGGTCATCAAGCAGAGAAGAATTATCTGGTCAACAGACTCATGTCCCCACCCCAAAGCCCCAGATAACGAAATCACATTCTTTATTTTCATCCATCTTTTCTCTCCTTGTCCTCCTACCCCACGTAACTGATGATGTATGATTATTCTATCAATAAAAAGCCCAGGATCTTGCTTGTTCAGCAGCATCCTGCATTGTGCAGCCTGCTCCACGACCCCCGTTTATGAGTGTGGTGTTGCTGGTGCAACATCTTTCCATGCTTTGCCTATATATATGGTGCTTGGGAACACCAGGTCATAATACTCTTTAGACCTTTAATCTAAGATACTGTCCTGTCATATCCAGGCCATGTGGTCTCCATCAATGTTGAAATTAGCATACTTCTCAGTATCATCACCCAGGTGATTTTACTTTTGACCATCTGGGTCTGCCTCAAATGGCTGCTAAGTGATGGAAAGATGAAAAAGAGGAAGAGGATATGAGCACCTACAGTAAAAACCAAAGTATGTCCTAAAAGAAACTACAGTTTTCCTAGCATTAGGATAAAGACTTAATTTTCTAATATCAATCACTGCCCTATTAAACATGCAACTATGCTATAAGGACATTATCTTTCAGATCTGAACATGTCTCTGTCCACAGTACCCTTCCCTCACTAAGGCAAAAGATAAGCACATTGATTTTTCTGCAAACTTCCGTATCTTTAAGTTGACTAGCGGGAAATCTACCATTTAAATAGGAAGCGATATCTTGCTTAGATAGCTGGATTTGTCAGTGGAGCTCTAATTGATAAGACATTCACAGACAAAAGCACTGGGCCCAAATCAAAAGCTGGAGGCATCATTTTGTAGTTGTTCTGAGATGAAGCTCAATCATTTTTCCTCTACCTTACTACCCAGACACACCAGATAAGACTGGAGCAAGAAGAGAAATGCTGTACACCAAGAAATAAGAATTACAGCACTCTGCCTGGATAGGTTTTTATTATCCCTGTTTTCAGATAAGTAAACGGAGAGCCAGGGTACATGGATTACTCTGTCAATGGAGAGCGTTAGAAAATCTGTAACTTATTTTCTTGTCCACCTTTAATATCTTGTGCTAGGCTTTCAAGAATACTTGAATCCTCTTGCTTTCCTCCTTCTGCACATTATATTCCTAATCTACAGTGGGCATTTTCAACTCTGACAACAGTCTGCCAATCTGTGCTCTTCTGAGAGAGATTTGCTAACTATCCTAACTCCCCCTGCTGGTGGGTCTAACTACAACCCAAACTCAAAACCCAAGTCTCCTCTGAACACAATAATCGTTAAAAATATTTAAAAGGTTAAATCACATAGTAAAGGTCAGCTCAGAAAATGCAAGAAAACTTTAAAAGAGGGTGAATTTCACCTGACAATGTAACATGCTATGATAGAAACAAATTGGAGGTTTGGCATTATTTTTATAGCTTGACTTTGTGATTAGATTTGTGAAATATAAAATAGGTATGATGGTTTTTCCGTATTCTTTTTGTTCCCTCTTATTTTTGTGGTTTGTGATATTTCCCTTTGTCTCTAAGCTCTAGACTTCTACTTAATAAGTACCAATAAAGATTGGATGTTATCCTTAAACAGTGGTAGCATTCCCCACCTGCTAATTGCTTTATTTGTAGTTACTGTTTCCGCCCCCTCATCAACAGGGGCTTTAGCATAAAGGGCAATGAAGTAGAACGAGATGAGGGGAACAGGAGCCAGCCGAGTGAATGCTTCTATAATTACACAGTAGCCTGGAGTAGCTCTTCTCAAATCAAATTATGAGCCTGGATTACCTAAAACTCTCAGGACACAGCCCGGGTTTGCATTTGTCTGTAGGTTACTGTTGACAAGCAGCTCTCTTTCCTCCTGCCTTTATTCTTCACTGAGATTTTCAAAGCTCCAGTTCCAATGCATAATTCTCAAAGCAATGAAATGTCGTGGAGAATACTATTTTCTTAAGTGGCTCACCTGAACCCATGTGTTTCACAACATATTTAATTTTTTAAATAAAGAAATTATTTTTCATCTTTATAACCACCTCTGCATTTGCATATCCCAGTTTATTCTGAGAAGAGTTTTTTCATGATTCTTTGGCAAATTGCTGACTTATCAACATCGCAAATACTTATAAGGTAATTGGATCAAGAGTCACAAGGCCCAAGTGTTGCTTGGATCCTTGTTTGAACACCTAATCATCCTCTCAGACAGGTGCATGACACTGGAAATAACACAGTAGTAAGAGAACCAGACTTGAATCCAGGCTATCTGGACTAGGGGCTCCAGCCTGTGCTTACTTGCTGCTCTGTGGCCTTGAGCCAGTTGCTTACCTTCTCATTTTCTCCATCTGAAACCCAAAGAGGTTGAACTAGACAATCTGTAAGGTTCTTCTAGTTCTATGGCTCCATATCATAGTTCTACATGGATTACATATACAAAAGACTTTGCACATATTTGAGTACAGTAGCTAAGGAAAACAAGGTAACAAGCTATTTCTCAAACTGTTTAAAAGTATATAAAAGCATGTTCAAGGTCAAGTCAAAATGTGGTAAGACTTAGCTGGTGGAGAAAGCTGAGGTTCAAGGCTTAGCTTTACCAATCTCCATGCAGTGTTGTGTGAACCTACCAAAGCTGCTGAGAGTTCACTTTAGATGAACTCTAAAGTCAACTCCAACATTAACATTATGGCTCAAACAGAAAAAAATTCAAATAACTACTTTCCTCTATGTAATATCTATGGTATTTTGCTCTATATTCTTGAGAATAATTATGAAACAATACCCTCTATTCCACATAACTCCATATTGAAGAATAGTCTTTTTTCTTTTTTACAAAGAGGTTTTTACAGTTTGAAGTATGAAGACATGAAATTATAGAACTAGAAGAACTTTAGAGAATATCTAGTTCAACCTCTTTGGATTTCAAAGTGGACATCTGGGTGGGAAGAATTGTATAAGGTAAGATTATAACTATCACAAAAGTTAGGAAATTTTGCAGGTAGTCATTGTAGGGATGTGTTCTGACATCATGTCAATTTCTTAAAGTGACTCTGAGCTACTATCAAAAGGATAATGAGATGTTATTTTCACAGCTAATATCTTAATCTTCTCTTAATTTAGAAATCCAGAACAAATTAAACTACAGTATTAGTGGTGTGTTCATGTTTTAAAAGCTGTAAATTTCTCATACTAAAGTATTTTTTTTTAACTTTTTTTTTTAAGATTTATTTATTTATTTATACAAGCACTGGGTACAGTTAGAAGCGCGGGAGGGTGAGAGAATTCACCAGAGCCACAGCAGGGAGCAGAGCAGGCAGAAGGACCGAAGTATACTGCTGAGGGGGGCAGCAGGCGGCAGGAGAGGTCTGCGCACCATGTGGGACCCTCCTCCAGTGGCCGGGGAGCAGCTGGTTATTGAACCGGCGCTGCCTAGGCTGCGGGCAGCTTCGCAACCCAGCCCTCAACTGCTGTGCCACCAGGGAGGCCCCTAAAGTATTTTTTAAGCTACTCAGTTAAAAAGTTACAAAATAAACTGTATTAAACTGATATCTTTTGAGAAGAAAAGGACTTAGTTAATAATGAATACTCAATTTGGTTTTCAGTATTATTGTTGTTTTAAAAATTATAAACATAGGTGCTAGCACCCACTAAATACTTTCTGTATTTAGTTAAAGCACAAACTGTATCAACAGAGTCACTCAGCACATGAAATGGGAATGGCCCCCATAAGGAAAATGTCCTTGTTTCAAACAACTATTGTCTTTTGTGAGGGTGGGGCCATTGAGATGGACGAGCAAAAGAACCCCATTTGGAAATGCATTAGATAAGCAGATTACAAAAGTATTTAGAGCTTCCAAGTGTACAAATTATACACAGATAGAGTAACAGGAATTTGATTTCTGGTATTTTAAGTCAAACCTGAAGCCCTTGACCCAAAGTTTTCCTGAAACACTTGAAGAACTTTTAAACCTATTTTGCAAACTTGTGAGTTTACAAAAATATTAAGGTTAGCCCATTTGGGATTTGCTCCTGACCACTGATTTACTCTTTTACTTGTGGTTGGAACAGTAAGGAAAAAAATTTTCATCAAGAATTACATAATGGGGCCTCCCCTGGTGGTGCAGGCAGTTGAGCACAGCACTTTGGAGCTGTCTGCAGCATCTGCAGCACTGGTTCAATCCCGGCAGGCCAGTGAGGGTCCCACATGGCACAGCAGACCTCTCCTGTCTCGCCCACTGCTCCCCTCAGCAGTGTATATCGTCAGTCTGCCTGTTCTGTTCCCCGCTCTGTCTCTGGTGAATCCTCTCACCCTCCTGTGCATCTGGCCTGTACCCTGTTCTTGTATAAATAAATAAATAAATCTCAAAAAAAAATTATATAGTGTTTGCCATTTTCCAATTAAAATATCCTCTCATTTCTACCTAATTTACTAGCCATTCACAATTCTGCATCTGAATTATTGGTCTCATAAAGGTGGAAATTTATGTTTATATGTCTGTGTATATAGATATATAATATTATATACATATATAATATACAATTTACATACATACTTACATACACAGCACACAGCATCCAGTAGGAAGTACTATTTGGCCTTCAGGCTCATCTTTTCAAAAAAAACTATGTATTTTTTTTTTGTGTGCCTCCATTTCCAATCAGGAACCTACTCTCAAAACTTTCTCCTAAATATGACTTTGAAATATTCTTATAGGGAATAATGGCTACACATCCTGTATCTGAAGCCAGGCTTTCTAGGTTGCCATCCTAATTCTACTTCTCCTTATCTGGATAGCCTTTAGAAACCGATTAACCTCACTGTGCCCGAGTGTCCTCATCCATAAAAGGGAGAGAATAATGAAATCTACATCACAGGATCGTTGCAAGGATCAAATGAGTTCATAGGTATAACAAACTTAGAACAGTGCCTACCATGTAAGACGTATTAGACAATTGAATACTATTATTACTCATTTAGTTCATACTATAGAAATATGTCTACAATGGAACTACACTCCTAATTAAATATCTTCTAAGTATATAAAATCTTCAAAATATAAAATCTCTCATTCTGTTTCTTTGCCCCCTGCCATTTTCCACTATAATAAATCTTATTACTATTATTTTCCATGAATACTTATGCCAGAAAAAATTCTCAACTTGGTTCTAGAGAGATAATGTCCAACAGAAATTTATTTGATGAGAGAAATATTTTATATCTTCCCTGGCCAGTACAATAATCACATGCCACATGGAACTCATGTGCACTTGAAATGTGGCTACTTTGACCAAGGGATTGACTATTTGATTATATTGAATTTAAATTAAAAGAACCATACTCATTATGGGACTAACATTATGGAATATTTGGGAGGGAAATTTGTACCTGAATGCACTGCCCTGCCACTTACTACCTCTATGGCTTTAATCTCTTGAAGTCTGTTTCTCATTATGTAAAATAGAGTGAATACCCATCACCTAGGATAAAAGCAGTAACGGCTGTAAAAAACTGCATAATACAGTTTTTCTGACCCTCTATCCTCATTTAAATTGGTATTAGTTGGGCTTAATGGACCTGACATAAATCAGAGAAAAACTTTTAGCTCTTTTTAGATCACAAAATGAAAATGACCAACACTGATTGTTTTCACTTGCTTCACTCTGTTAGTCCTGAGTAAAAATGTGAATGTTCTCTTTTGACAGTGAGCCTGAAAAATGCTTGAGCATCTCTCAAAACTAGGACAATCTTCAGGACTTTGCTATACTCATAGCTATATAGGGGATCCCTAGTAGGCTGTGGACCTGACGGGCCCATTTGTACATAATCCCCTGGATGATGGGCAAAAATCTTCTTTAAAAACTACCACTTCTTTAGGAAACTACCACTGCAAACTGATGTCCCAATAATCTCATGGTCTGACATTAATATCATTATCAACAAAATGATCTCAGATATTTGGGGGTTCCCAAAAGAACCTCCTAGTATTGAAAACTCTTCACAAATACATTTCCTAAAAGTGGTGGAAGAAGTTTTCATGCATCATAGAAATAGAATATCATCTTTTCAGGTACTTTTAAGGACCTGGTCATAAAGGTCTGGAATACACAACTTTGGGACAAATACAAGCAGAAAACCACAACCCAAAGTCTATCATGACAAACAATGGAAGTACAGGTTGCAGTATTAGCATCCCTAAAATTGGGACTTAATTTCAATATTATAGGATGGGATCCAAGAAACTTTGTCAGCAGCTTCAATCCTTCGCTGAGGTTATCCTCTGTGGTAAGATGACCTTTACTATCAAATCTTTTATTGGATGCTTTCAAAACTTTAGCCAGGTTGACTCTTTACCAGGTACTGAGCATAAAGACTTTCGGTACATCTATATCTCCTTCTTCATTTAACTAATGTATCATGACTGTAACCCCAAAATAGGAAAACCATGTATCCACTCATCCATTGTAATTTTTATGTGAGGTAATTAATGAATGGGTAATAAATGCTAATTCCTCCAATTCTAGGATAATATTTACCAAAATTATGTAAAAAGCATGGTGCTGTGGCAAAGGCAGTGGCTCCTGTCGATAAGATCCACTCAGTGACTGTGGAATTTGGGTCCAGTTGATATTTTAAGCTTCGGTGTCTACAATGTGGAGATACTACTGCTTTATTTTGAGGATTAAAAGGAAAAATTAGACAATAACATGCAGTGTTTAGCTACAGAAGTATTTACCCTTTACTCAGATTTCAAAAAAAAATCATTTATTACGTGAGGATGCCAATTTCAGCATATTTTGATGAAGATGTAGGATTTAGTACTCCTAGGTCCCAAAGAAATAGGAAATAGGAATTTTATTTTTCCCAGATACATGAATTAGAAGGATAAGACATTCATATCTAGCCTTGGGCACCATTTGCCTGGCTTAGCACCACTTCTTCCTCACTGAACAGTCTTATCTTTGTTATCAAAGGATCTTCCCCACTGTGGGTTTTGACTATATCAAACTCTCCTCCTCTAGGACTACTTATTGCATTACAAGAAAGAAACAAGACCCTTGCAAATGGCCTCAAAAAACCTCTTCTGAGTACAGTTACATCCAACAAGGCCTCATTACGTGTGTTTCCTCCTGTGTCCCCTGACTGGATCTTTACCTGTCAACTTGACCATCATCTTCTCCCTCCACTATGCAAACTCACCTGTAAGCAGGCTTCAGAGTTTTAGATGGAATTAAGCAGAGTGGGAAACATTGAGGAAAAAGTGACTTTTTATACCATTCCAATTCCTCAGTGTCATAATTTTAAAATTTTGAAGTCCAACTTTCCAAATCATCACTTCCTTCTCCTCTCATCACAGTCATTCTGTTCCTTTCAACAAGTACCAAAATGGGAAGCCACACCCTCCTCCCATACACTTGCATCCACAAAACCTTGTCCTTAATAGCAAGTAAAGCTCTTTAGTTTTTCATGACTTAAAATTGTAATTTCTAAAAATTCTTCTTGATCTTAACCACTTTCCATGTAGAGTTCAAAAACCCATGCTGAACATGTAATTAGCACACCATAAATATCTGTCAACTGATTGACAAGGTTAATATTACTCATGCCTTTCATTTAACATACTTGTTCGGTGTTTTACCTGTTGTCTGTTTATCTATTTTGCCTACCTCCATTGTTGTTTTCTCTAAAACTACAATCTGCAAAGTGAAGGAGCCATGTTTCTTTGACTCACTGTGGATAATGGGCTGTAGAGAGATGCTTTAATGGGCTTTTCAATTGATTGATTAATAGAACGATTGATGGATGGATGAAGGAAATGGTGAATGCATTACAGCATTCTCTGTCTGCTATTCCAACAGACTAAATTTACCAAAGGGGTCCCACTCTGGCCCTGCCCCCTGAACAAAGCGCCAGAGGTAGGTGGGTGAGAGGGTCAAGAAACAGCTCTCCCTACCGCATACAATAGAGGAGAGAGTCTTGCAGAGGATAAGGCTGCTTCTTCTACTAATTGCTGGGAAACATCTTTTGAGGCAAGATGGTTATTTTTGACATCTGTATGCAACTTGTATTTTTGGAGATAAAAAAGCAGAAAAACTATAAAGCACATTTTTTAGCCCTACACTTTTTTAACCTTTTAAAAATTACTTTTACTGAGGTAAAGTTTACATCATTGCCCTACATTTTTCAATTTTAAGTCTCAAGTGAAACTGATTTCTCTGCCACTGATAATTTAGTATTCATTTTCTAGGTCCCTGTACATTCAGTTTATATATGAGCTTTGTTTTATAAACAAAGTTTGTTTTATAAATAAGGAAAAAAAAGATAAGAAAAATATTTAAATCTTTAGATTTAAATGTCTTTGCTCATGTTTATTACTACAGACTACATGTAACATGGAAGAGGGATGGGTCTCCCAAGAGATATTGGGGGACACATTGCTTTCTCTATCATTCAGGAAAATAAACTAGAATATCATCAAATTTTATTTTTCATGTCTTCAAAAATATGTATTGACAGCCATTATGTGCCAGTTATGGTTCCAGGCAGATATATAGTGAGAAGATACACAAGTTCTCTGCTCTTATGAAGCTTATGTTTATATAGTTTGGTCTTTTTTTTTTTTTTGGTGAGTAATGAACTGGGTGCAGATCACCACTGGTACTTTCATTCCGTTTCTTTGATTGCTGAGCACTGTTCTAAAGGCTGTGAAAAGAAACAAATAGGATCTAATCTAATGGAAGGCCATAACTCAACCCTCAACAAATTCACTATGTAAGAAGCGCTGGCCAGGGCCTCCCAGGTGGCATAGTGGGTTGAGTGCCACGCTATGAAGCTGTCCACAGCCTCTGTAATGAGGGTTCAATTTCCCAGCCAGCCAGGGAGATACCCACATGGCGAGGCAGACCTCTCCTGTCTCACCCGCTGCTCCCCTCAGCAGTGTCTTCAGTCTGTCTGCCTGTTCTGCTCCCAGCTCTGTCTCCATTGAATTCTCTCACCTTCCCATACCTCTGGCCTGTACCCCAGTTCTTGTATAAATAAATAAATCTAAAAAAAAAAAAGGACTGGCCAGAGTGCTGCCTGTGTCCTTCTCTTTAGCCCAGGGAATATAACACTATGACTCTATAATCACTCTAGAAATCGCCATTATCTGTCAGTTGTTAATGGAGACTTGTGGCACTCAATATAGACTGTCATAATATGACATTGTAGGAGAAAATTTCACAATAGATTTGTGTTAGACTGTTAATGGAAAGGGCAATTTATGAAACATTAAATGCAGATATGATTTTGTTAAAAGAGCAAGAAAAACCAGGCATAGAACACAATGGCTAGGAACTATAGCACCACATCGACAATGGATAGCTTTGGTTAGGACTGTGGGTGTTGTACATGTGTGAATGCACATGAAGGCATGTGTACAGATGCTTTCCAATGTTTTCCAAATTTCATATAATAAAAGTATTTACTAAATTCTCTAATCACAGGGAGAAAAATTTTTAACCCTCTTTCCAAAAAACTACATCAAATATGACTGCAATAGAGGTGGGCTCCAAAGAAAAGGAACCAGGCCCCTCTCCAGGTGGCCACCTTTCAGAGCTGATGAGGTGCTTGTTCTTGTCTACACTTGGGAAAAATCTCTTAACTTTGTCTTGTCAAATTTCACTTGGACCTATTAGCCAGCAGCAACCTAGTGACCAAAATTTTTAATTATGCTATTAGGTGCAGCATATGGGTGATATTTCATCACCAATAAATACTTTGTGATTTTTATAATAATGTCTAGTCTACTAAACTGAATTATACATTCTTAATGAATGTCATTAAAAGAAATTTATTGCAATGATATCAAACTAAAGAACTTGAACAAGTAAACATTTCTTAGAGAGGAGAGGCTTTCGAAATCAGCCAAGGTGCTATCCTTCTTTAGATAGATAGGTAGAGAAATGATTGATTGATGACAAATATAGAAGCTGTTAAAACCAAAAAATGACATGTTGTACTTTCTTGCATTGTAGTCTGTTCTTCTGAACTGAATCAACCCCTTCTCCTTCCTTAGAGAAAGAAATGGCCATTCACTTGTAAAGAGAAAATAAATGCTTGTGTTAGCTCCCAGAATCAGCTTGTCACAACTGGCAAATACAGTTTATGATTAATAATCTGCAAAGACTTCAGCCTTGTCAATTTTCAATTTTCTGGCCAACATTTTAAAGAACCAGTTCTAATTAGTAAAATAATGTTTCAGTTCTTTACAAAAGTTTATCTCTATAAAACTCAGAAAAGTTTGCTTATTTTGTGTGTATGCATGTCTAGTTACTGTAATTCCTTTACCCCTATATAAGAGCTGAGAGTACCTGTACACTTAACCCATCTCATCAGAAAACTTTGTTTTAAAAGATAACTATTTTTTTTACAGCATAGACCTAGGTGCTCTGAGTTTCTGCTGCCATTCGTTTGTATTGAAAGTCAAAGAGAAGTTAACCTCCTAGCTAGAAAGTTGTATCTGAGTTTGTATGAGATTTGCTTCACCTATGTGAATTATATTGGCATAATAATAGATGATGAAATATATAGTTAATATGGAGTCAAAATTATAGATATACATGTACAGAGTTCAAACTAACTACTGGTTCCATTTAGAAAAGAATCTCCTCCTGAGAAAAGAGGGTTTGAGTTCATCTCCCTGTTCCTTACTCCTTTACCTTTGAGCTTTTGGAGGGGGGGACCAGAAGTGCTACTCTTAATTAATGGAAGATCCACTAGACCCCAGGCAAGGGTTTGGGTCCCAGGCCCAGGTCTCCTCCTGTGACTCTCCCTGGAGTAACGAGCAAGCAGCCTTCATTACTGGCAGCTGAGGGGAAGGGTCACTGGGAATGGATTTGCAGGGCCCTCATTGAGCGATCACGCCATGCTGAGAGGAGCTGGCCGTGCTCTCGGACACCTGGTCATTAACATTGCTAATTAGCAGCCATTAATCAGGGCACTCGCTTTTTTTTGTTGTTGTTGCATGTCACCGGCTCAGAGGAACCAAGTGAATAAGAAGATTGTTTCATTACCTCCACAAGAGGTGGAATGAAAGCAGTTCCCATCAGCTCAAGATGAGATGGATTAAGAGAAAGGTTAGACAACAGTTTGAGATGAGCTGGGGGGGGGGGGTTTGGTTGGGGGGGGGGGGGACCTGAGCTGTCTGCTCAGGGAAAATCAGTCACCTATAATTAATGAAATCTTCTGCAACCTAATTCTAATCACCGTGTGAGCCTTCCACCAACAACCAAATATTTTTTCTTTAAGAGCTTCATTTTTTTATTAGTGCAGAGAATTATCATTAAGTCATTTTAATTCTTCTTAAAACTCAGTAAATTTTGATATTTTCATTCTGAACTCACTTTTCCCTCCCCAGGGTATGGCATAATTTAAATTTTTAAGTGATTATAACTA
The DNA here is from genome assembly GCF_964194135.1 of Talpa europaea. NCBI lineage: Eukaryota > Metazoa > Chordata > Mammalia > Eulipotyphla > Talpidae > Talpa > Talpa europaea. The sequence goes on along the minus strand of NC_140070.1, from coordinate 117,737,251 downwards.
AAGCACTTTTTAGAATAGCCTCATTATTTTACTCAAATAGATACATTCCAAATAACATGCAAAAGGTAATCAAAAAATACAGTTTCTAGAATGGAAAGAATACAAATAAGTGGCTTATTCTTATTCCCAACTGCTCCTAAAAGGCAAAAGGGAATGAAAAGACCACATTGATTTGTATATAACAACAGTAAGAATAACGAGCTAAAGCTTGTGCGTGTGCTTGTGTGTGTGTATGTGTGTATGTGTAAATTTTGCTTGCTAATTCAAATGCAATGTGATGAACATGTTTTAAAAGAGCATTTCCTCTTCTGGAATGTGGAATGTCATGTGTATATATAGCACATCGTATTTATCTTAATTTCTGGAAAATGAAAATCTAGTAGCCTGTCCTAGTGTTATTGTCATTGTCATTTTTTATCTAGGAAAAAACATATTGTGAGAATACTTATTTAATTAGCAGTTAGCTAGCTGGTACAGATTCATTTTCTTTATTAAAATGTGCTCTTCCAAGAGCTGGCTACAAAACAGATCTCCTGGACTTACGTGGGAAGCTCCCTTTATTAAACAGTGAACACTTCACCCAGTTTTTTGCTACATTTCGGCTCTCTGTAGTGGGTTGCAAAATGTGGTTTGCCTAAGTATTTATTAGTGTTGTGGCCTCATTTGAACATGTGTAATAAATATACATTTGCACATATAATACGTACCCCTGCACTTTCAAAGCAAAATTATTCATTTAATGAGCCCTACATTTCAAAACAATAAAAGGCTAACCCTGTTTTTTATGTACTAATTTGCTCTGTTTTCGAAGACTATGAAGTTGTTGGGGGAAGGAAACAAGTATGTAAAACTAATCTGAGGAGCATTTCAATTGGGTTGGAAATCCGTAATATGATTTCTAGGACTTCATGGGAAAGTTGAATGCTCAAGGGGAAATTACACAAAGAACAGCTGAGAAAAAGTTGCATTCTGGCACAGAATCATGCAAATGGGGCACATTCTTCAGTTTTCTCATGACGGATTGCCTCTGAAACCACTGAGCCAAGCTGCAGCAATGCTAATGAGGGAGATGCATCAATGAACAGTGTCATCCCAGGGGCTACCAAAGGGGACAGGGGGTGGGGAGAGGCCCGAGAGGGAGATGGAAGAGGAAGGAGGAAGAAAGGAAGAGAGGGAGAAGCCTGGAGAGAGAGAAGTGAGGGAGAGAAAAGAGAGCGAAAAGAAACGAAAATCGCTAAAGAAAAAGGAGGGAGAGCAGTCAAACTTCCAATGCATAGGCCTAGATCACTTAAAAAAAAAAAAAAACTAACTTAGCAGGTAGGGCTGGAAAGCACAAAATGAGCAGTATTATAATCATATCCCTTTAGAAACTGAGAGATTTTAAGAAACAAAATAGGACGGAAGATTAAAAAAATTTTTTTTAAACTGTCTGGTGAACTAAAAACAAAATTAAAGTCGGGCCTTGAATTGCATCTACCCAGAGAATAGCTTGTGGTTTTTTTATTAAGGACTCTAGACTCTAGTGGAAAAGACTCGGGGAACATCTTTGCCAGAAAAAAAACACAAAAAGTAGCACTTTTCCGTCTTAACTTCTTTGTGGTTGCAGATTCTCATTTGAATATTAAAAAAAATTGCAAATGCATGCATTTGTAGCTCATTTACCACAAATGAAAGGCAGTTTGCTTGTCATTCCGATTGCTTTGAAAGATTTTTTTTTAATCTCTAAACACATACACACAGAGATTACTTTTTTAAAAAGACTATTTCTCTTGAAATTAACAAATGATTACTTTTATAGAGATCTCTTTAGAGGTAGAGATCTCTTTCTTGGGTTGCTAGAATCACACATAACTGCTTGTTTCCATTCGCACCAAGTAAATGCAAAATTATTGATTTACTTTGCTTTTCCCTTATAGTCTGGCTTCCAGTGTACATAATTTCTCATGGAAATCAAATTAATAGCAATTTATTGAGCATGTATTATATTTCAGGCCCTTTAAAATATTTGTATAAAGAAACTTTTAAAAAATAAATAACACTGTTGAGTTGCAGACCTTTGAAAGGGACATTGTGAATTAACTTTTTTTATAATAACAGCACAGTCAACACAACCAATTTGGTATCTATGTGAATTGTGTGGTACACTTCAAAAAATGTCCCACTGAAGCTTATTCAGTGCTGGTTCAGTCAAAAGTATGATTAAAATGATTATCACATTTTTCCTCTCAGTATATTATTAGCATCTGGTTTTAAAAATGTAAACAGCCAACTGTGCCCCCTGTTTGCTAATACAACCTTATCAGTTCTTTTAGGTAGGTAAATAAACAAATAGAAAAAATGATGTGGTTAATTTAAGTTCTTTAATCAATGAGGAATATATAAGCACTATTCTAACTCATACTTACACTGATGCTAAAATCAGGTCTATTTTAGTCTTTTGCTTAATTTCAACCAATAGGAAATACAAGATTCAGAATTAAAACTGCAAAAAAAAAAAAAATTCCTAACTCCCTCTATTGTGTATTACAGTTCATATGGTATAGTTTCCAAGACCACCCACAGTTCTGAGAGTGCCTAATGGAAGATTGTATCAGCTGCTGTACCTAATGACAACTAGATGAGTTAAGAATGAAGTGTTAGCATTCATAGTACTTGTGGGTATAAAACAGATTATTCACATCATTTCAAAGATAACCTTTGTAGCAAAATGCATTCATTCGTGTAACACATTTCTAACTAATCAAATACGTTATCTATTGAAATTAGGGTAAAATTTTAAATTTCTCAGATAAAAAATGAAAATCTATTGCATTAAGGAATCTGTTAACATTTAGACAATTTTAAATTACATATTAATGGAAACTGCAAAGCATGTTTCTGACATCTCACAGTGCCATTTAACAGCATAATTATGAACAATGTTATTAATTGGTAGTTCACAATTGTCCATCACACACCTAAGAGATCCCATAGTGTCTCAAATAACTTTCACTTTGAAAAATCTTTAAACACGGAGAGAATACATGTGAACCATTGACATCTGGGAGTAAAGGATGAGGCATGAGGCAGCCCTTCTTCTGGCTCGCCTGTCTTCCTTTTCAAGAAAGGACATTTCTTTGAAGTCTCCTGTTTTTGCTTATTAAATCCCTATGATTTAGTCCTCAATATGGCCATGTTCATTTAATATAAAAGTGACTTGAATTACTATTTACTGTGCTTGCTTGTTTTCAAACCTTAACAAATCTGATACCCCAGGGAAAAGTACCATGTTAACCCCCCAACTCCCAAATCTGTGTTCCAGGATAAAAGGGTGCATATGGCAATTAATGACCCTTCCTATGGGCTAAGAGACTCTGTCTTAAGCCCTGTTGCAGACTCACTGTGTGACTCTGGGCAAGAAAATTCCTTAGCTGCTTTGGTCCTCTGCCTCCTCATGTGTAAAATGAGAGGGGTAGATTAGGTATTGATCTTTAAACTTTTTTCACTATTAAGATGCCACAATAATTCTGGTAACACATTTTATTTTTCCAGTGAAGAGGAATGGCTACTAAAAGATTAATGTAGATTAATTCTGTGAATCTTTTCCTATGTAAGGATTTTAAGAGTGCCTGGCATCCATATGTGAAATACAAAAATAAAAACTACTTACTATTTTGGCAAATTTAATCCTCCAAAGCTTTTAATATCAAAACCTAGGAAAAAATGTCCTGCTTATATATCCTTTTGTTTATGCTTGTTCAGTAAAACCATATTTAATTGGAAACAAGTAATCATGACCCTTTATTAATCAAAGGTTTTCCTTGGAGCATAAGTCCAAGAGAAAAATGCAGAAAGAAACCTAACAAAAAAAAAAATTACAAGTATATTTTTTCATTGACAAGTGTTTAGATCTTATACACAGTCATTCACTCAAGGTCTGATACATCTATATAATTAACAATGGCATTTGCCTTCAAGCTCTGGAATCATCTTGGGTTGAGATCCTCCCTCTACCATTTAGTTATTGATGCTTACTAAGCCTCAGTACTAGCAACTGTAAGATGAAGATAATATCTCATAGAGCCATGGAGAGGGGATTAAATGAAATAATGTGCTCAGTATAGTGTTTGACCCAAGGTAAGTACACCACTAATATTACCTCTTATTAATACCATTGCCAGGTGTTGGGAAGTGATGGTCCCCTTAATGTTAAAGTTCTATTGCCATATATAAGAAACCAAGCAGTGATAATACAAAAGGAAAGCAACCCAGAACACTTAGCCAAATGCTGCTCAAATTATCTTCCGAAAATATGTTCTTCTATCAAAACCAAAAAGGCTTCCATATCCCTACCCCTCTCTTCAATATGATCCTGCCTTCAAACCATTATCATCATCCTTAGCTTGAAGAGACTGTCCTCTCTGCTGGCATGAAGACTACCTGCACATTCAGAATCAATCCCTAGGGATCATCACAAGGTTCCCTCCCATCCTAGCTGCCAAAGTAACCCACCCATCAACATCTTCAGGCTTAGAGTGGGTAGGTCCACCTTCACCTCTGCACCATTGTTTAATGTCCCACAGCACTTATTCTGCCCCAAGGTAGTCTCTTCCCAGATTTCAGTCCATGCTCTTCACCCTTTCATTGACTCTCTATTCCTTCCAGTAATAAATCAAAGCTCCTTCACACAACCTTCCAGGTCCCTCTTTACTTCAGCTTCAATTTCTGCCTCTGCTGTCCACCTACTAGTATGTTGAACTACTCAAAGTTCTCAAAACTCCCCACAGTCAGCTCCACCTCCAGGCCTTTGGAGTTCTCTTTCTCGCTCTGCCTGAACCATGACCCCCAACTTTGGATTTTCCATAACTAATTCCTATTGGCATTAAGTCCTTCTGCTTACATGCAGAAGATTAGGTTGGGGCATGCTGTTTCATGGCATTCCAGTCCTTACGCTATCAGAGTTTTCATCAAATATCATTGCACTAAGCTAAGTGCTTGTTTGTCCTATTCCAAATAAAAAACTCCTTGACAGCAAGATCTGGTATACCTCTGTGGTCCCCAGCCCTGAGCACAGAGTCTTTCATTTGTTAAGTCCTCAGTAAATATTTACTATAAATTTCTTCAACATAAAATAGGTATATTGATTATTAGTCATTTTTAAGAAACTGGATCAACATTAGAAGCTTCCATTAACTAGCCAACCAGAGAAGAGATATGGAGCCAACAAAACACATGGATAATCACCTTCTTGACATACTATCCTGAAGAATAAATCAAAACATGGAGGCAGGAAGGTCATTGAAGAGCTACTACATTTCTATCAAAGAAAATGTCTTCTAGCTTATTTATGCATCTTCAAAGGGTGGAAATCCTGGGAGGAGAGTGTTGGAGGAAGAGAAAGAAGATAGATGCATTAAGAATAACCAGAAAGAAAAATACCGGATGGTCTCACTCATAGCAGGAATCTAGAAAACTTAAATAAGGGACCAGGAAAATGAATAACTATAAGAAAGTGAAAATCAAAATCAACAAAAAACTATGAACCAGAGACAATTTTTGGGGGGTGGGGGGCGGGAGGGGAGGGATTAGGGTCAGAATGGGGGGGTTGCAATTGTATGGGGAATATAAAAATAAAATTTATTATAAAAAAAAAGAATAACCAGAAAGATTTACATAATGAAGTCATAATTGGCTGTGTGGAAGATTTGGGACATAACTTTTTTTAAAAAATGCATTTTTTTAACATTGCCTTTTTTTTTAAGATTTATTTATTTATTCATACAAGCACTGGGTACAGTCAGAAGCACGGGAGGGTGAGAGAATTCACTAGAGCCAGAGCGGGGAGCAGAGCAGGCAGAAGGACCGAAGTACACTGCTGAGGGGAGCAGCGGGCGGCAGGAGAGGTCTGCGCGCCATGTGGGACCCTCCTCCGGTGGCCGGGGAGCAGCCGGGGATCGAACCGGCGCTAAACCGGCGCAGCAGAGGCTGCGGGCAGCTTCGCAACCCAGAGCTCAACCGCTGCGCCACTGGGGAGGCCCAAAAAATGCATTTTTATGACCAAAAAAAAAGGTGAGTTTTCCAACCCCTGCACTTCTGTAGTATGTGTGGATGAGAGGAAGTGAGATGGACAGTTCTCTTCACTTGTCTTATGACTCAAACTAATTATTCGGGAAGAGTTTTTCTTTCACTCCTCCTCTACCTGGAGTCTGCCCAGCATTTTGCCCAGCCAGACTCCCTTCACATCACATGCTAATAAAGGAGAATCAAACATCTTATCTCTGATCATAAACACTTTTTTTTGCTGGAAGACCTATCCTCGCTTCACTTTTGACCTGACACCCATTCCATTTTCCCCAGACATCTGCTCTTCTTTTCACACTTATATTTTTTTTTTTTACTCCCATTATTGTCATTTGGATCCTGGAACTTGCTTTCTCTGAAGTTTTCCACCTTGATGTTCTTTGAGAACTTTAGTTACTTAAGATCAATATTTAACTAGTTGCACTAGACTCTTAAGTCTCCTGAAGAGTAGGGTTTTTTAAATCTCTTACTAGAAATACACATTTCATATACCTGGGGAGCCAACTTAAAAAAAAAATAAGTAGTCATCCTAGAACCAAATATCCATGGTGGACTTTGAATCAGCTGAATTCCCAGCAACACAACTGGCTAGGTCTTGGACATGGAGGACATGCACTATGTGTGGACAGCCCCTAGATATGCAGATGGCAGGCTGGCCGGGCACTGAATGCCAGTGGTCCACAAGGTGAGTGAGAAAGTTACTCTCTTTTCAGTTCTCTTTCAATCCTTCTAACTACAGAAAGAACAAAGTCTCAGTGTTAATCCTGAATACCTCTCCTAAACTGCAATACTTCCAACACAAAAGAATTTAATAGCATTTGTTTTCATTTGCTTACGTTAATGTTCTCTTAAGGCAAATCGCATTTGTTTGTTATTTATAGCAGTGATATTTTCACAATAGTTTCTCCCACAAGGAAATTTTATTCAAGAGGTAAGTCCACAGAGAGAAAATAATGTTTTAAATAATAGTACAGATATAGGTCATGCATGTTACTATGATAAATAACATGCTGGTAGTCACAAATGGCAGGTTTTATAAATTATCAAATATAAGCCAAAGTTGTAAATCAAAATTATAAATTAGACTGAGGTATCAGGAATAGTTTCAATATTTTCTGACCCTCAAAATACCAGGTTTCCTTTAAATCAATAATAAAAGCATTTTCATTAATTCTCCAAGCATTCTTTTAAGGACATTAAAAACAAATAGAATCTCCCCGTACTTTCATCCCTGGCTCTTTCTTCCTCAAAACCATGAAATGATTGTTCCATAGACTGCAGCGCTCGTGGGTCAAGCAAAAGAAAGGACCCTTTAGTTCCATAATTACCAAAGGAATAAGCAGAACCTTGAGAAAACAAGCTGGTGTTCAAGAAAATAATTTTCATTGCCAGCACCTAACCACCGGCCTCTTTCTGAAGACGAGGATGAGGCCCACAGGGTAATAAAAGGCCCTATAGAACCGCATAAAAGTTCCACATGTGCTGCTCCCTGAGTGGCCTTCAAGGGGGTAAGGCTGAAGGGGGGGGGCAGGGGAACAGGGCTAAGAACTAGACAAAAAAAATCCTGCTTCCTGAAAAACAGCTCATCTCTCTCTCTCTCTCTCTCTCTCTCTCTCTCTCTCTCTCTCACACACACACACACACACACACACACACACACACCCCACACACAAACACAAACACAAACACACACACACACAAAACCAATCAACCTGCCGGGTTCCTGTTTGCAGATTTTGTTATCAGTGAAAAACAACAACAATAACAAGAATAATCGTAGTAATAATAATAATAAGATGAGCCTCAGCAGTTGGGGTTTCTGCAATTACAGTGTGAATTGCATGAGAGGATTATATGAAGTGCTCTTGGCTTAGAGGGGGAAGTAAGACGCTTCAGCTTGCAAGTCGCCAGCAGCTGCTTGGGGGCCGTGCACCTGCCGGTTCCAAGGCTGTTTTCACCTCGAGAGGAAAACAGGCCCCTTCTCTTTCCCTTTCACTGCCGCCAATCCAAAAACCAACTTGAAGGAGGACGTTGGGGGTGGGGAGAAAAGAGAGGAGAGAAAGACCAAAAAAGAAAATAAAACTTTAAAAGTGAATCCACACAGCAGCGAGAGCGGCGCCCCCACTTAGTGAGAAAACAGTGGAGCGTGAGAGCAAGGGAAAGGTAGAGGGTAGGAGGGGGGCGACAAGTGGGAGGGAATGACTTCATTTTAATGCAGCAACAGACAGAGGCGATCTGATATTGGCAAAGTTTCAACGAAAATGGGGGGCGAGGGGGCGGGAGGAGAAGAAAGGACTCTTTTACTGTTTCAGGCGTCTAAGTCTTCCCGAGGAGCAGAAGCTCAGCTCGACATTCTGGGAATAGCAATGAGGCACACACAACAATCAAAACACACTAAATCTGTTTGATGATTCAAACACATCATGCATCTGCACCCACAAAATAGGACTTCAATTAAATAACCTTGCAGATTTGAACAGGAAAAGAAGGGAGAGTGTGAGGATTTTTAATGAGTACCTCCGAATACAAGCAGTTCTGTAAAAATTAGGTGTTTGCACCACACTTTATTCTAAAGTGAGTTGTAAACGTGTGTGGTTATAGAGCCTCAAGGACTCCTCCCTAACACTGGCTTGAAGTTGTTTTCCTGCCTTATCAAGACTATAGGAAGTTACTTCAACTAGGTCTTTACCAAAGAAGTGACGAGAGCCTGCTGAGGCTTTCCAAACACATTCACACAAAATGCATGTATATAAACAGACCTTTTCCAGCATTATAGGAAAACTCGATATGGTTCATTAAAACAACAACAACAACACACATAAACATACACACAGGGGGGGAAAAGAGGCCATGTCAATGGGCAAACCACAATTTCTAGTCCCAAGAATTTTTACTTACAGGGATTTCTATTTCTGTGGTACAGATAAATTATTTCACTATATACTTATTACTTGGTCTTTGAGCATATGATCTATCTTATATGTCTGTGTCCACACTGTAGAATGACACACAGCTGTGAATGACGTGCTTGAGTGCCCCAGAAAGGGCCTTTTTGTGTTGTTAGAGAGATCCAGATTCACTTATTTTCAGACTGACTTCCAAATTAGCTTGGCCTGGTCTCTGTTTGCTTTAAAAAGGAAAAAAAAAAACACAAAGGAAATAATTCATATTGAAAAGTGGGAAAGTGTTTGTAATGCTCTCTCTTTGGACTCTTAGAAACACTTTCCTCCTTTAGTGAAAATAGTACTCCACCTATCAACCTAAGCAGAAATTTGAAGGAAAGGGAACAAGTTTTTGAAACTCTCGACACTAGACCTCTCCCCCCAAAAAGTCTCCAAATATATCAGTTATCTAACAAAATCTATTTGAAATAGAACCATTTTCCTCAAAATGAAACTAAGTTTAATAGAATATTTAATAAAATAAGAACGCTAAATTTGCAAATTAATAAGACAGGAAAATCAAATCACTCTCTAGGATCTGAGATATAAATGAATTACAGAAAGGGAAGCAAGAGCCCAAAAAGAGGAGCATGAAGAAACTATGTATCACTGCATTCATATTTTCAGAGAGCAATTTGAACAATTGGGAGGTTTGATTCATGACAACAGTTAATTTTTAGAAAACATACAAATTTGGGTCAAAAAACGTTTTCAATGGGGAAAGCAAGCCAAGGGATATTGGATATGTCCATCAGTCCCTATAAGGCTCAGGTAAAATATGAAATAAAAGATGGACAATTTTGTTAATCAGGTAAGTGGGAATTGACTGCACTTTTGGTACCATGTGGATGTAGTAAATTCAGAGATTGTAGACACAAAAAAAGAACAGCTCCCAGTTTCCCCTCCATAAATGGGTACAGTTTTGCCTCCCACTGCAGAATAAAACCAGATTTGGTGTGAGTTCTTCCCTAATGGAAAAGAGGAAGGATTTTACGCTTGGGGGGCAGTATGGCCTGGTGGAGATAACTTGCTTCCTCTGGGCCTGTGTTTCCATCCACAAAATGAGGGAGTTGAATCATTAGATATTCTCAAAGGTGTCACCTAATTCCAGAATACTGTGATTCTGCAGGTAGAACCAGTCAAAATCAACAGCGCATTTTGCACCAAGTGGTAGAATAGAAGGCTTCTATTCTTCTCCCACCGCCATTATCAAAATTCTCAACAGCTCAATAGCTCACAGTTTCAATGAAAAGTCTTCAATAAGGCTGAAAGTTTTCAATAAGTCTTCAATAACTTTACTAGTTACGAGTCTAAAAAATCAAAATAAATTGTCAGTTTTGGTGTCTCTGCAAGTTCTGACCACTTAACTATCTTTAAATCCTCAGTATTTTTTGAGGTGCACCTTGTGAGGTAAGATGGTCATGATCATAGATTTACCTTGCCTCCCACCGAGCAAGATTTAATCTGTGCAACGTTTCACTTTCTCTTAAGATTTTGCTGATGTTTCCACAATTATTTCTCTATTATAAATTAGTACCCATATGCTGATGTGAGGGCAATCTGGCTGTGACATATGTCATCCCATTGATCGCAAGGCAGGTGTCCCCTTCCTACATCACCATGTGCATCCCTCCCAAAGCTGCATACTACGTTGAAAAGGGTGGCTTTCCCGAGTAAAGTCTGACCATTTTTCAGTCAAGTGTATACCTGTAGCTGGCTTCCCTGCTAGTACCTCCGAACACACTCTCAAATTGGTGCCATATAAAGAGTAACACTCATCTGACATTGATTATTCCTGTGACATCTCATATTTTTATTTAGCTTTTAAGGCAGCATTTCCCTGAGTATACTACTTGTGTTCTTCAATATGATTCTGAGGTCAGAATCTAAAAAATGCTGCATAAAACCCAAGTGAACAAATGTTACAGCAAAATGTATCAGATCAGTTAATTAACCAACTGATGTACATCAGGACACACCAAGTGATACAGATAGCATTTGGTCTCCCCAAGCTTATTTTAAAAAATAAAAGCCTTGGCAGTAGGGTCGATGCCTGTATCCTCTACCGAAACAAAATAAAACTCTTTATCAGAAAGTATTGTCCAATCTCTATAACAAAAGTTTCATTTATGAATTAAAATTTAAAAATTCACTTACGCATTTAATCATTAATACCACAAAAATTTCAAAATACCTGCTTCCTGACAGATACAGCTATGCTAAGCATGGAGCTATCTCTTGGGTAATTCCCAGGCCTTCTGTTCTGTGGGGAAGACAGACTTAGTAACAGTAATCATAATACAGTGTGGTGAGTATAGTGACAGCAATATGCACAGAATAATATGAATGTGAGTGAAGTGCCACCCACCTGTTGGCGTACCCACACAGTAGGGATCAGGAAGATGCAAAGTTTTCTGCACTGAGAGACAATGTAAGGATGAGAGAAAGCTATTATTGACTAACTTATATATAATGTTTTTCTCATAGATTAATGCAATACTAACTTTTTATATCCTCTTAAATATTTCAATATATTTGTGCTTTATTCTTGCCTCTCCAAGAAGATGAATTTCCTTTAGTTTTTCCATATATTTTATCTTGAAATGTTTCTATCCTAACCTTACATGATAGTTAAATGCAAATTAAGTTTTGATCTCCCACATATGACATTCTCCTTAGGGCAAAACTCATTAATCAGTATCTGTAACATTCTCAAGAAAAGTACATGGAACTGTTTCTCCTACTCTCCAAATGTAAAATGTTCCTATTTGGTGTGATTTGGTAATTATTGGGGGGGACTGGGAACACATTACCATTAACATATATAGAAAACCTTTTTAGCATTGTGAGACCTAAAAAACACTGAATAGAACTTTCTATTTTCAATAGAGGGGAAACCTGTAATCATTTTCAAAATAGTAAAATTTAAACATTGAAAGCCTTATGAGCAGTAAAAAATCACATAAAGGAATTTTTGTTTGTTCCTGGTAAATGTTTGATTTGGAATTCTTGGCAAAGTACCAAAGGGGAGACCTTGAACCCAGGATAGTTGGCAAAGACAAGGTAATTTTACCTGCTGACAACCCTTAAAGACACTGACGCTGAAGATTGGACCAAGTCTCATTGACTAAAGTGTATTGCTAATCTTTTGACCATAGACTGTCCAAACCCATTTGATAATAAGCTGAGATATATTGAGACTATGCAATATTTGCACCATTATTCATTCTCACCCTATGTAAACAGGATGGATACCTACACTGGACACAGTTCTGATGCTTATTTAAAGAAGAAATTTAACTGTGTCCCTTTGTCCAGTGACATGCTTGATCCATAACAAAATAGCTAAAATTCCTTTTTTATTGATTTTTTATTGAAGTAATGGTTTCCAACACTACATATGGTTTAGAAGTACAGGTTCTTTATTTTTACATTTTATTTTTATGTCCTCTTCCATCTGGGTCCTTTCTGAGTTACTATCTTCAAGATTATTGATTGATTTGATCTTCCATTTTGTCTATTCCTATTCTGTTACTTTCTTTAAAATTTTTTGGCACTTTTTTTTAACTCTGTACATTTTTAATCTTTCTATTATTTAAAGCTTAAGTTTCTGCCTTCTGTTCATTAATTTTATTTCTGAGCTATTTTTTTTTCCGAATTTTTTGTATCTCTGATTAGCTTTTCTGAGTTCTCATGTATCATTTTGACTTGCCTTTTTTGTGATTTCTTAGATATCTTTATTTATAGCAATGTCAAACTCTCTATCTAATAGAGAGATATAATCTTATAAGTCTCTGTGGTTGGAGCCAAGAAAATTGTTCTCTGCTTGTGATGCCATATATCCTTGGGAGGGGTTCTCAAAGTGCCATTGTTTTCTGCTTTAAATTTCCTCATCATTTTTAAATAGCTTCAGCTGTAATATAGAATTGAATTACTATTACTTTATCAACAAGTTATGTGTTTTAATTTATTGTTCTTTGCTGGTTTCTATAGATACTGAGATCTATTCTTGCAGTTACTGAGTATGCATAGTGGGGCAGTATAGAAGGATCCAACCACTGATACAAATGTGCTGGAAAAGAAGGATGGCTTATGTCTGCAGCATCTCTGATATCCTTCTTCTCTTGTGTTCCAAGTTTGAGTATCTGCTGTCAGTGCACTTCAGAAAGTGAGCACCTATCCAACGGGCTGGAGGAGTGTAGTGTAGACCAGAACACCATAACTTTACTGTGGACCAAGACTATGTGGAGCACACTAGTCCCTCTGCATAGGTTTTACTTCAGTCAGAGGTGTCTACCTACACATCATTTCTCTCTCCTCTCTCAGGTATCTGACTGATAGTCCTGCCATCTATATCCCCCACTTCAGACTACAGCCTCCACCCACTTCCTGTTCAAAAAAGTGTGACACTCCTCTTCACAGACCGTTGGTCTCAGATGTCCAAGGGCTGGTCCTATTTTGTCCCAATCAATGGGACTCTCTGGGTATAGTGCCCCCTCTGATTAATGGTTAGAGTTCTTCTTGATAGTGAAACAAGGAAGCTCCACTATCACCGTCTTTGTGACAGCCAAGACAAAGTATTTTTTTCTAGCTTAAATTCTTCCTTTCATTAGGATAACTTGTAAGAATATATAGTAGGTCCTTCCAATCCCTACCAACCACAGGAAAGAAAAAATCCCTCCTCTCTATAAAGCGAAATTTTTAGAATTTTAAAATCAAATAGGAAACCTGGAGGTGAGAGGATGGGACAGTATAAAGTAGTAGTTTGTAGAAATATAGCAATAGCTTCTATGCATGTGGCAGATTCTCCATTTATTCAGTAGCAAAAAGAACACTAAAACTGGAAGTCAAACAGTCTGAGTCCTGGCCCAGCTCTGTCTCTTACTGTGTGACATTTTCCTTGCTTTCAAATGAAGTAATAATGTTCTTCCAGTGTCATCCCCAGGGTGATTAAAAGGTGAAAATTAGTCTAAATAGGTGAAAGCACTATAAAAAGTCTAAAGTGCCAAGTGTGAAAATTTGAGACCTCTCTTCATTATGTATACTATTTGGTCAAGAGCCTGGAACTCAGAATCAGACCCACCTGAGTTAGAATCCTGCTTCTGCCTCATAGCAGCTGTATGATCCTGAGCAAGTTTCACTCTTTTAAACTTCAAGTTCGTCATCTATAAAATGGAGAGTACCAACCCTCAAAGAGTTGTGAGGATTTAATGGGATCATAAATGTCACACCCTGACAGTGTCTGGAATAGAGGTTTCTCAATGAATGCTGGCTCATGTCATTAGTGAAGAGCTACTGTCACATGGATCCCCCTATTGCTATAATGTAAGAGAATGAGACTCATCAAATATGTTTGGCAACCCCATCAGATAAAAAAATTCACAAGTTTCTTTCTCATTAGAGGCTTTCCTCCCTCCTCATCTCCTGCCCAACTTCATTATTCTTTTTTACATACCACCTCTGTCTCAATATTATACTTATTAGGCTCAGCTTTGTCATTTATTTACTTACACATGCCTTCTACTAAATTATAAGAAACTGGATGTCAGGACTCTGTCCTTTTCATCTCAAAATCCCCAATGTCTGAATCAGTACCTATGTCAGAGAAGGCACTTAATAAATGCTCACAGAATTGGATACATGAGTGTATAACTTCCTGCAGCAAGGTAACTCTCAAATAATCAGTGGAGACATAAATATAGAAGTGATATTATACAGAGGAAAAGGAATGTGTTGTTCAGGATCTAGGATGGCCAGAAATTGGACTTACTCTATAATGTAGACTTAAGCAATTCTGGTGCCTCTGCTATGCAATTCAAGCTAAACTGTTCATAACTCAGTGACTCTATTGCCAATAAAAATTAACCAAGAGAGGGCTGGGAGTAAATTTTTTAAATTCAGTTGCTCCACTTTTCCAGATTTTTCAATACCTATATAATGTCACAATTCCGGAAACTTAAGCCAAAAAGAACAAACATAAATGCTCAGAATTGGGAGATTAAAGCAGTGACTATGACTAGAGAAGTTGATGGCTTTTCAATAGTGTGCTTTCCAGATAAAATATCAAGACCCTACCCATTCAATAATTTTTCCTATAAAATTTTCACTCCTTCCAAACTAACTTGAAATCATTATGAGATCAGGGCAAAGTATTTTTCCCAGTCTAATTTTCTTCCTTTTTTTAGAAAGTTCTCATGTTAAGTTTATATCTATGTGTGAATGTTTGACCTAGGGGTAGCAGTGGGCTAAACATGGCAATTTTTTTTTTTGGAAGCCCTTGCAAAATGCCTCCTATCTTTTCACCTGTCTTTTCTCATTAGCATATTAGCATTAACCATGGGAATGTACCTTGTAAATTATACAAAAATTATAAAATTTTATTAATTAACACAGAATAATTTATCAGATCAGTTTCCGGGTCCCCTGGAAGATTGTTAAACCTAAGGGAGAGAGAAACCTGAAAGGACAGATAGATTTTAATCATGGACCTTAGATTGCTGTGAGACTGAAGTTAGGTAGAGTTTGGAGAAAGTGGACCAGGGAGAGGTGACTTAATTAATGTGTGGATCCTGGGCAGCAGGGGAGGAAGTATAATGATGGAAATCAATGTCAGTATTCAATCCTGTCTTCCCTTGCATCTGCTTATTCTTCTTTTGTTTTTATTTTCAAATAAGGTTTATTGAATACCAAGCACGTGCCAACACTAGAGCAAGTCTTGATATACAGTGGTGTGAATACAAATACTCTTATGGAACATACAATCCTAGTGTGAGAAATATGTTAGACACATAGGCACACTGATTAATATTTAATCTTAAGCATGTTAAAAGCTAAAAGGGAAATGAACAGTAGATTATAATAAAATGAAGGGGGACAGGAACCTACCCTTAAGATTGAGGGTAAAAGTGGATTTATCTTGAAACTAATGAAGCTGAAGATTGAAAGTCTCTCCTTTTCACATAATCCCTTTAAAACTCTGGAGATGGAGGGTGCCCTACCCTATTCAGAAGGCTATGTGTTTTTGTAAAATTTACAAATGTAAGATATTTTAATTGCATTCAGTGAGGACCATTGTCTCTCTCTAGTCTGGTTTCCACTTTATTTCTTCATGGACTTGGAAGGTCCTGGGGAGATCCAGTTAGGGGAATATTGAGAAGGGAAGACATTTCATTTGGATTTGGTGAGACATATTACAAAGTGTACAATCATTGCTAGCACCCCAGTGTAAGAACTGTTTTCAGGAATGCCCCTCCTTACCTTTGTGCCAGCTCATCCAATGGGATGATACAGGTACAGGCACATGACATAACTATTTCCTTCATTGTTTGGTACCAGAAGTAGATAGGTAGTGGGGGAGACACAAATTTGAAATTCAGGGAACAAGACAGAACTTTGCCCTATTTGAAAATGAGACTACAAGCATTCGCATAGCATTACTAATAAAGTTGTAAAGCTGAAATAAACCTTTCCAAATTGGGAATATTCTTTAAAAAACAAATTTTGATTACCACACCAGCAGGAAACTAAATTATCTTTCTGTTCTCACTGTGGAAAACATTACAATACCACAGACATATGATAGAATAATCAAAAGCTATACAGCCAGAAAATGTAGGGGGGTGAGAACTATTAAAGCAGAACTTTGGCCCTAGTTATATTTTTTCACTTACTCTTCTTGGGGATGTCTTTTCTCCTTCTAAATAAATATTCACTTTTGAGGATAAACTTATACTCATATTTTGTATTCTTTTTCTTAAAGGAACCCCCAATTTATATAGGCTTCAGTTTCCACAAAGTCTGCCCCTCATCATGGCTTCTCTGAAGAGATGATATTTCAGCTGAAACCCAAGAAAAGTGAAAAAAAATCCATGAGAAAGAAAATTCAGGGCCATGGAAAAGTCTAGAGACAAAAATGAATTTGAGAAGCCACACATAAGACCATGAGGTATATTTATTTCTAGCAACATTACCTTTAATAATAAAAGTAATGCATATTTGGATAGTTTAGAGAGGCACAAAGGAAAAAATAACCACCACATGTACTCCAATATTTTACTGGAAAAACAAAATTGCTCCAACTATACCACAGGGGCTCAGGGAGGGTAGTTCTTAGAATGATCTGGAGTCTGGCAGATTTTTCAAGCGTTATGCAAATATAAAGAATCTGGTCACCAGCATCATCATCATTAGTATAGTCATTATCAATGCCCAATCAGGAGAAAGCATTAAAAATGCCCTCTTTTAAATCCTTTACCTAGGTCATCTGGCAATGAAGGTATATATAGTATCTCCATGATGGTAAGGACATAGGTGAAGACATTTGGACCAATTTGATTTCTACCCCCACTATTTTCTAGCCAGAGATCAGAGAGGCTTGCCATCCCCGCCCACAGTAGTAGAGCTAGAAGATGGAGTGTGGGAGCAGCAGCAGGCCATATTTCAAGTCAAATAAAAGTTGGTCTGAGAAAATAAGGCTGAGGACCCAGGAGAGGAGTACAGAAAAAAGATGAATATATATGTGATCTTTCTAAGAGATCCCCTAATTCTAGGTATCTCTACTTAAATATCCTTATACTTTCCTATTGTCCAGGTAAAACAGTAAATTCCTTTCTTGCCTAAATTAGTTCAAGTTGTATGCGTGCTACCTGGAAATATATTTTCCCAGTATATCTAAATGCCTCCTGTGGCTCTTTATCAAGTATAAGCTGCCATACAAGATTCAGGGTTGCTTTAATTAGAGAATGGGATAAGAACCAATATATACTGACTGCCCATTGCATTTCAAGGACAGTACATACATTACTTAGAGCAACTCTAAGAAGTGATTATTGTTTATAGGGAATTTAGTCTTAGTGCTGTTGGTAATTTGTCCAAGCTCTGAAATGACGTAGCACAGGCAAAATTTGAGCTGAAATCAGACTGTTTATACCATTCTTATTCCTCTGTTACATATTGCCCTTTTATAATTTAGAAAAGACATTCATATAAATAATACAATGGACTGATAGAAAAAAAAGTGATAAAAAGTTAGGAAACCTTGAGTATGGACTGACCTACTGCCCAAAGGACCTCCCAAGTTCTAGGTACAAAATTGTAATTTTAAAGTCCAATTACTGCCTTTAATACTATCATTGCCATGAACCTAAAAATGTCATCGTTACTAAATAAGAGTTTTGGAAGACTCCTCACTTAAATATGTTCAGTTCTATAAGCTAAAGGTGGAAAATAAAATCTTCAAAGACAGCAATTTTATTGGGAGAGAAGTAATGTTTAACCAAGTCTATAATAAAATGTGGAGGGATCAGTTAAATATAGCCATCCAAAGAAGGGCAGGGAAAATGGGTCTAAACCACAGCAGAAATTACTTAAGTCCTTTATACGGGAAACTGTTGGCTGATAGTGAGGGCTGTTAAACAATGTAATGGGTTACCAGGGCAAGCTAAGGAATCTCCTCATCCAGGGGCCTTAAAAATAGTAAAATTTTCTTGGTTTGAATGGCTTTACGTGTGGTCTTCCTTGAGGCGGGTGGAAAGAGGGGGCAAGGGAGGGTGGAATGATCCCTCCAAATCCGTTCCCAAAGCCTGGGATTCTCCCTACCTGACTGTCATCACCTTGAGGACGGCGTGTTTTGCCATTGTCAGCCTGCCCTCGCTCCTAGTTCTTGTATACCTTAGTAATGCACTAATTCACAACTGCTGTAGAAATGATTGAAATATTTAGACATAATGGAGGAAGTTTAATAGGGTCCAGTGGGAAACCCAGGTGTTTAGATCAGCTTAAAAATAATAACCACCTCCCCTGCCGGGGACTTTCTATTCACAATCAGCTCTGCTTTTATTCTTAACCATAAAGGCTACCTCAGACAGGAAATTATTCACGTGATTGGTCTTTACAAGTGCTGTTGGGTTTAAACTGAGGGCTGTAGAGGTCATTAGTGGACAGCCATGTGATTAACCTTTGCTAGCCCGTTGCTTTTCACACTCTGTTAACAGCTTCCATTATTGCCCCTCTGAGTCTTGAGGAAGCTGTTTATTGACAGTATTAAAAATACATAGCTACAAATTCTAAGACCCTCGTGTTAAAAAAAAAAAAAAAAAGACCTCCCAACATCTTATAGCCAGCTGACTGGGGAAATGGGAAACCTCTAATTTGTCATAAAGATTTATCAAGAACTACATTACGTGACACTACATTTAGCTCAACAGTAGTCCCTGATGTCGTTCGTTTCTTTTTGCATTTATATATTATGGTGACACTGGAGAATTTTAAAATTTGAAGAGGGGGTTATAAAACCTCTGCAAGTATTTGAAGCTTAGACTCTTGTTATTTCTGAGAAAATGAGATTGTACATATTTGAGGAGGAAAGAGAAGGAAATGTCCCTCTTAGGGGAAAGTAGAACCCTCACACACATAAAAGACCAAGAGTTTAAAAAGGAGTCTTATGTGTGACTCAGTGCTTAGTGATAGTTTTTCTGCTTTCCCCCCACCCTGGTCTAAAAAAATGTCTTAGGAGGCATTTCCTAGAATTGCTTGTGCAAGAAAGACCATATTGATGTTTCTCAACCAGTGATATGCCTAAAACCTACTTAAAGGATGGCATTCTTCAAATGATCCTAAGTCTGTGACTCCTCCCACTGCCCCCATGACCTTCCTGAGAGAATTCAATGGCCTTTCTCTGACCCCCCACCTCAGCATAAGATTTTTTCCCAGCACTTTCCTTTTACTTTCTGAATTCCAGTGAAGAATTTAACTCCCTGCTTCAGAAGTTATCTAAAGCCTTTCCCCTCCTGGGTCAGCATTCATATTCAAGGGGAGAAAAGCCCCAGATATCACTCTTCGCAAGATTTATTCCCTAATGTTACAGACGGAGAGATAGAGACATGTATTTATAAAAGTGTATATGTAAATTTATATCAGTGATACTTTTACATATGTAAAATAAATGAATGGGAAAGGAAAACATCAAAATTTCATATAAAATGTACTTGAAAGATTAAGATAGGCAATCTAAACAAAAGGAGAGATGATTCTCCTTCAGTTGCCTTAACTTTCTGCTGGCTTGTTTTCTGTTTTGATGCTATTGCTCTAACTTATTCATATGTAGCTTAAAATGTATAATTAAAACCAAACTCTTTTCCCAGGAATCATCTCAGGACAAGTATTGTATTTCTCAAAGAGAATTATGGATCAATTCATGTTCTAATAGGAAGATATGACAGTAAGTATGCTACTGCCTTATCCTGGCAATATATGAAATATGCAATAATGAACACAGATGTTTGTGGGAATTATACTGTAGCGAGGCTTAAGTTCCCACATCTACACTCTGGTCAACAAATCCAAGCAAGTAAGAAAAGATTTGATTTTCTTTTTTTAATATGCCTTTTTTTTTTAAATACTTTACAACTTTTAACACTGACAAGTAACATATTTGTGTATTTCATGATGGAACCATGGAGGGGAAATTGTTGCTAGGATAAGACTTTGTATTTTATGTCAAATTGTATCTAGAAGCTCATTTTAAAAGTAGAATTGTAACCCGCCCACCCCCCAAAAGCAGGTTGAGATGAAAATGCCAAAATAACTTTAATTATAGGTTTGTTAGGGGTGTGGCATTAAAATATCAGTCAATGGAAAACTTCTCATTGTTAATGTGTCACTCAAAAATTTTGAAATTTGTGTTATACCATTACTATTTATTTGTATATTCTTGTTATCCAAAGCACATGGTTACTTTAAGAGCCCAAATCACTATAACAAGTGGTCCAATATTTTCAAATTTCTTTTAAAATCAGTTAAGTATCAATCATTATAACCTTCTTCATGTAAAACCTTCATTACACTTATTCCGTATTTTTAAAGTTGTGCTGAATCATACGTAATTTTTTAACACAGAAAAATAAAAAATTTCAGTTTGACCTAATATAGTTTCATTTTTTTCTACAAAATTAAAAATATTGTGACATTGAGGAAAAAATATATAGTAACCTCTAACATCAAGCTACTATTCCTTACCCTAGACTTATTGAAGACAATAGTTGGTTTTCTCTGCTCCCTCTCCCAAGTTGCATGAGAAAGGAAACCATGGAAACTAGGCCACCATAAAGCAATGCATTGTAACCTCAACTGAGCTCTCACTGATCCTCAAAAAATGGTTTTACACATCCCTTATTGACTAATTATTTGGGGGAACCACCATGGCTGTTTTAAACATGCATCCTCAAGAGTCCACCCCTTGACTTCTTTCAACTAAAACTCACTCAGGAGATGACATTAAGGCCTACTTCATTAAAGAAAGTCAGTCAGCATGAGTGGGTACTTGATCAAACTAGACCTGGACCTTGGGGTGCCCGGCCTGGCTGGGTCCAGCACATGAACTGACTTAAACTATTTCTGCCCATCTCCCCACCCTATGGATCAATTAATGTTCTAATAAGAATATATGCACAGTAAGTGTGCTACGTGCTACTGCCTAGTCTTACATAATCTTGATCTGAAGTCCATCGTAACTCTTAATAGTATTTGTGCTCTCTTCTGTCAATAAGCCCCACCCCGGTGTCTGATACATGGGCAGCTCTCCCTTATCCTTTCAAATTTCCTTTGCGACCTCTCTCTATCATTATCTTTGGCCTTCCTTCTTCCTTAAGGCTCTCTCTTTGCCAATCTCTTTAAATCCAGAGGTTTGATTCTGATAATTTAGCAATCCTTAATCCCTAATTCACATTTCTAACTTTCAGAGCTATCAATTTCTCAGACTAAAATCCTTTTTCCCCATCACTCTAGCCCATCACTCTTTCCCCATCACTTCTTTACAACTCCCTCATTTTGATAGTTTTCTTTTTTTAAATTAAAAGTGGCTTGGTTTTTTTTGTTTTTAAGATTTATTTATTTATGGATACAAGAAATGGGGTAGTGGCCAGAGGTGGGGGTGGTGGTGGTGAGAGGATTCACCAGAGACAGAGTAGGGAACATAACAGGCAGATCAACTGAAATACACTGCTGAGGGGAGCAGCGGGAGAGTCAGGAGAGGTCTGCTGCACCATGTGGGTAGCTCCCTGGCCAGGGACTGAACTCATGCTGCAGTGGCTGTGGATAGCTTCATAGTGCTGCGTCTAAACCTCTTGCGCCACCAGGAAGGCCCTCATTTTGATGGTTATTATGCCCCAAAGCCATGGGTGTTTCTTCTCTGCCCATGGTCAGTGGATTGCCATCATACTCAGAATGAAATCAAATTCCTTTTCATGGCTTAAAATTCTGTATAATCTCCAACTTCTCTAACTTCGTATCCCTATACCCTTCCCTGGTTCACCATGATTTAGCTCCTCTGATCTTGTTTCTGCTTCTCAAACCCATGAAGCTTGTTCTCCTCTGGGAGTTTTTGTGCATTATCTTCTCTCCTCCTGATATTGTAGTTCCTATAGCATTCCGGGATGGCTCCTTGTCATCTGGCTAAAATATCACCATAGATCATCATAGAGATGATCCCAGTAGGTCTGTCCTTTGACACATAACAAGTTTCATGGCTGACATTAATGAGCCAGTAGGATTTTTAAATGAGTAGCTAAACTACAGGCAGACAATGGAGAGAATAGAATCAAAAATCATTTTAGAAGCAAAATCAGGAGACTCTGATGACATTTACATGAGTAATTAGGTAACAGGTATGGTTGTTTCCCAAATTTCTAATATGGGGAATCAGGTATACAGTGTTGTCATTTAGCAGAATAAAAAATACAAGATAAGGAACTGCTTTGGAAAAGAGACTAGTTCAGTTTAGGATATGCTGTAGTTGTGGTATCTGCAGAATAGATGGAAGATTTCCATGAAGCAATTAAAAATATATTTCAGAGGGCCTCCCCGGTGGTGCAGCGGTTGAGCGCTGGGTTGCAAAGCTGCCCGCGGCCTCTGCGGCGCCGGTTCGATCCCCGGCTGCTCCCCGGCCACCGGAGGAGGGTCCCACATGGCGTGCAGACCTCTCCTGCCGCCCGCTGCTCCCCTCAGCAGTGTACTTTGGTCCTTCTGCCTGCTCTGCTCCCCGCTCTGGCTCTGGTGAATTCTCTCACCCTCCCGCGCTTCTGACTGTACCCAGTGCATGTATAAACAAAAAAAAACAAACAAACAAACAAATAAATAAATAAAACATGCCTCTATAAATAAAAAAAATTTTAAAAAAAATTAAAAAAAATATATATTTCAGAGCTCATGAAAAAGCATTTGAAACTATATGAGAAGACATGGGTTATGAAGAATAAGAGCAGAAGAGGGGCCCAGACACCACTGGAGAATACCAACAGTAAAGGGAAGAGAAATTCAAGATATACGAGACAGCAAAGTAAGAGGAGAATTATAGAAATCAAGCAGGAGTTTCAAGAACAAGGGAGGGATTAACAGCATCAAACCATTGGTATGTTTTCTAAGATAAGAACTTCAGTGTGCTATTGGGTTGACAATTGTGTAAGTAGACTCCAATGAGAACAATTTCTGAGAGAAGATGGAGGCGGATGTCAGGTTATATTAAGTTGAAGAGTAGAGGAGTTAATGTAAGGGGAAGACTTCAGATAGGTGTCTAGCTGAGAAGGAGAAAAGAGAAGAAAGCGATGGTTAAAGAGGAACTTAGGATAGAGATTGTATGTTAGGAAGAAAAAATGGCAAATTGAGAAAGTCTTTCAAAGTCTCCCTGGCACTGGCTTATTATTTTCAGTCTTATCTCTCCTCTTCACATCACCCCAAATGCCCCCAAACTGGAACTGTGAGATTGAAGGAAGGTTCTGGAAGGGGAGGAAATAGACAAGAAACCTAACCTCTCTGCTTCATCATTATGCCTCCAGCCAGCTCCAAATACCTGAACTGCAACTGATGAATGATTCAGCTCTTTCTCCAGGTGTGGTGCCATTTGTTTACCCCACCCAGATGAAGGTTGCTTGGGAATTAGAAGGTGTATAAGGAAAAGTGCATGTGTCTTGTAAGAGAAAATACTTCACGTGTTTTAAATTCAAAATGATGAAGTTTAGTTCTCTCCAAATCCCTCTATGTTCTAAACAAACATTTATCTACGCATTGGAGGTTCTTATTTATGTTGTAAACCAGTTTTAAGCTTTCGGCTACAAAATTATTTAATGTCCATTAACATGCTTAATCAGAAAAGAAAAAAATGAAAGAAAAACTAGTCTCTACAAAGAATTGAACATTTCTTCTTTCTCTAATGACACCCATGCTTTTCAGAAAAAGTATTGCATGCCTTTTATAATTCTCTTCCATTTGAGTCTTTTTGATGTAAGTCTATTTAGTGAGCTCCCACACAATAGCTACCAGCATAACACCTGAAGGTTACCTGGCTGTGTGACCTTGAGCAAGTCATTTTACTTTTCAGAATGTTAAGTATCCTATCCAATCTATTTTTACTGTAGTTGCATCATGAAATCAAATATCATTTTACCTTTATGTCTTGCCCTACAGCAGGTAAGACATATCGCAGGTCTACTGAAAAAATCCTTTGTGATACCTAGGAAGATTTCCATTTCAGTTTCAAAGTCACAACAGAAAGTTGAAACTTGGAGCTTTGGGGAAACTGGCAAGGTCATTCTAAATAAGGGAAAGATCAAATAATGTTACTGCAAACTGCTATTGTAATTCATTCTTCCATAAAGATTACCTCTGTTGTACTAGCAAGTTCAGCAAGACCTTGGGTTATCAGCCAAATAAATGCCACTTCAGTAAGTTATTGCTGCCTGGGGCCAGCTTTAACTTGCATCGTCAACTTTTTTCATGTCTGAAATTCTACTGTAAGTTTTGCATTCATAAACCACGTTCCCCCTTGGCTTTACTGTTTGCCCTCTTATGACTTTCCCCCTCCTCTCAGTTGCTAAAGAGAGCCCCATTGTGTACACCAACACCCGAGAGCTTCACCAAGTGATGTAAAAGAGTCACATTCAAATAATTTTTTAGGTAGAACAGAATGTAAAAGCCCACTGAACATTTTCTTACTAAGTGAAAATTGTTGCCTGCATCGTGGCAGCTCTGGGAATTCAATTCAAAAGAGATGTGCTCAAAAGTATATGAGTTTGGCTCCCATGTATGATCATGAGACAATGGAGGAACACTAAACTTTGTGGCAATTCTTCAAATTTGTGGTTCTATGCAAATTTTCACCAACTTTCCATCACTTGAACTGAATTCAAAATGGATCAGAAATGTGGTACTTGTCTAAATGAAAATAAATGTTGTTTCAACAGTCTTTTTTTCCCCTTTAAATTGATGGTTAAGTGTACAACAAAAGGAGAAGACAACAAACAACATATACATACTTGTCTGAAAAAGCCCCAAAAATGCCACCCACATACACACAGAATACCACACACAGTCGCTTTATGAAGAAAAGTCAGATGCCATATAGGGTAACTATTGAATATTGATGACATTTTTCCTACCCCATACAAATTACTCCTGCTAAAGTGCACCCAGCTTGTTTCTGCCAGTGTTTCCCTCCATTATGTTGTCAAGTATAGATTAAGGATACGTCCTAGGAGCATTCGTCTTCAGAATATTTCTCTCCATGCTACTTAAACATAACCTCTTATGTACATCCTCTGCGTCATTGGCCTTTGGAAATCAGTAAAGTGTCTTTGCTTAAAGAAAAGTGAGTAGAACAAGCCTCTTCTAGGAAAAATCAACAAGTCTAAGTAGGCAATGAAGGTTGAGAGCATAAAACCCAGAAACCTAATGCAAATTCTCCTTAAAAATATAGCATTCTCCTGTAACATGAGAATGATTGGCATTGCCCTAATACAGCCCCCTCTGAATCTTAAGTGAGTCTAGGGCAACTTTTATAAGTTGCTGGAATTGATGCCTTTAAAAATATAATTCCAGTCCTTCATGATAATTAAGAGATAGCTGATTATTCCCACAAGGCAGAATAGGCTGATTTGAGGAATGGATTCTTGTACTTACATAGAACAAGAAATACCTGATCTTTGAGAACTGGTAACTCAGTAGAGAAATAAAACTATGCAGTGAAGTTCTGAGTTCTCCACTTTGCCTCCTTTTATTTGACTCATTCCATCCTACCAACTCCAGGCTCAGCACTGAGTAATTAAATGTATCAAGCACCTAACATATCCAGATAATGTTCCAGGCACTGGGTATGCAGTAATGAAAACAGACAAAAAATCCTATTTATATTCTTCCTCTCTCAGATATATGCACCAAGATATAACTGAGTTGTCTTCTCTACCCCAGATTTTGCTGATCAGCACTTTCACTGAGGAAGAGGGTCAATTGTATAAGAAAGAAAGTGCTCTTATTTATTAGAGTAAATAAAAGTCTTCAACAATCATATACTCATTCACCCAACAATTATTGATGAGCATTCCTAGATGCCAGGAAGTAGGCTTCAAACTGGAGACAGCAAGATGAAAACCATATAGTCCTTGGTTTGACAGGGATTATATATTTTTGTAATGTCTTTTATGTGAACTAATTAACAATTGATCATTTTAAAATTGAATTTGAATTTTTGAAGTCTGCTGATAGCTAAGAGTTAGTTGCTTTTCCCTTTTTCCCAGGCCAAGTATTTCTCCTGATGTACTTAAGTATAGACTCTAGGGATGATGGCCATTTCTCAAAAATATGCTACTGCCCAACTTGAAAAGGGTAAGCTAGACTTGGACGTGCATCTGAGTGTTCTCACTCCATTTTCCATAGTCACAACTCCTGCTATGTTTTCAATTAGCTACAGTAACTGAAATTAATATTCCATTACACTTTTTTGATCGTGCTTTAATTTAACCAACAATAATGATCAGGGTACAAAATAGCCCAAATCCTTTGTTTAGGCCTTGGTGAATAGAACCATATGCCTGACCTCAACCCTTTGGGGAATGGACATTCAGAAAGTATTTACATGGCCTCTCAATCTTGTTTGCTATTTCCCTGTTGCTTTTTTGGTCTTTGTGGCTTTGTTTACTCTACTCACTACATGTGGGGGGTGAGACTGGACTCAGGAGTTTTGCTTTACTTCTGGAATTATGGCAGTTAAGAATGTCACCCCATTTGTCATCCATTATGCCTCTCTTCTGTTAAGTATTTATTCTAGAAGTCTTTGGCCAAAGTATACACAAAAATTAACAAATTTTTCTTTTCTTTTTTTCTGATTGAGAGTGTGTGTGTGTGTGTGTGTGTGTAAGCAGAATTAATAAATATCTATTTTAGGTTGCTGATATCTAGATATCCCACATAGAGTAGAAGGTCGATTGTCTATAATCCAGAAACCCAGTGAGAAGCAAGCAGGTCCCTGGCAGTGGTTTCTGTCATCTCTCACCAGGTGAGCATATTAGGGCTTCGAGCTAGACACTCTTGAGAGCAAATCCTGGCTTTACCTTTTAACTGTATGTAACAGAGAAAGTTATTTATTAACATCTCTGAGCCTCAGTCTGCACATCCATACAATGAAAATAATGTTATTGAAGCTAAGCTTTGGAAACAACCCAAATGCCCAAAAATAGATGACTGGATCAAGAAGATGTGGTACATATATACCATGGAATATTACTCAGCATTCAAAAAAGATAAACACATGCAATTTGCAGCAACATGGATGGCGCTGGAAGGGATCATGCTCAGCGAAATAAGCCAAAAAGAAAAAGAAAAATACCGGATGGTCTCACTCATAGCAGGAATCTAGAAAACTTAAATAAGGGACCAGGAAAATGAATAACTATAAGAAAGTGAAAATCAAAATCAACAAAAAACTATGAACCAGAGACACTTTTAGGGGGGCAGGGGCGGGAGGGGAGGGATTGGGGTCAGAATGGGGGGGCTGCAATTGTATGGGGAATATAAAAATAAAATTTATTATTTAAAAAAAAAGAAAAGAAAATAATGTTATTGAACTTGCTGACTGGGTTATGAAGATTATAAGTAATGTAGCTGTTGAGCAGAACACAGAAGCTCTATGAAAGTCATGCAATCACTTTTGAATATTACCATAATTCTTCCATTATTCCCCATTCTTTCCCTTGTGCTCATCACCAATCTTCTCTCATTACCCTTTTAACTTTTCTTTTGTTTCTCATTCTTTTTTTAACTTCCTTACTACTCTTCAGTTCTGAGAGTAGTGTCCAAAGGCATTGCTACTCCCACCAGCAACAGGTAGAGACAAAAGTATTGTATATCCTTGTTCTCCATGACCAGGCATAGAAGAAATGCCAGAGAGAATGTTGTCTAGGAAATGTTTAGTGTACAAACATGTCCATTGCATTTAATCAATGCAGTATAGCTGAAGTTACCCTACTGTCTGAAAATGCTGAATTCTTTTCTTCAGGAAAAAATCAAGCCTTAGAAATGTAATGTTCCTTCTATCACTTATTCATTTAAATATGTTTAAAAATATACACAGTGGTATGAATCTTCTTCTAAAATTGAAGCTGAGGAAGGTTTGCTTCTTATTTGCCTATTTATCAACTAACTCTATAGATATGTGTTGATATGTGAATAACGAACAACCCAAATGTCTTCCAGTTTGAAGACATTGAAAGAAAAATATATAATTTGGTTTATGAATGTAGACCATATATGCATACCACAGCTTCTTTAGCCATTAAAATGAGTTAGCATCCACTATATGTCAGATTCTGAACTAGAAATTAATGGAAAAACAAGACATGGCCCCTGCTCTTCATTCATTCATTTATTCACTCAGTAAATATTTTTCAAATGCCTACTTTGTGATAGGATTGGGCTAGTGGCTACAGATACAGCTTTGAGCAAGATAGACTTGGACCCTGAACTCATGAAACCCATTTCCTAATATGTAAAACATAAATACAAAACATAAATGAAATAAAAAACAAGGTCTACTTTAGACAGTTAAGTAGAGACAGAAGAATAATCTGAGCATTATAATTCAATATTTCATTATCTGCCTATCAATCCATACATTCTTTTCCCTCTCTTTTATCCCCCTAAAATTTAGAGGAAGCAATAAAGCATACTAAGGGCAGTAAAGGGGCACATAGTACAATGTGGACATAGTTGAATGAACAACCAAAACTATGCGGGATCACAGTATTAAAACAGAAACACAGAAGAGAGCATGTTATATGCTTAGAAAGGTCAAAAAGACCACAGAAAAGGGAAAAGTAATAGGGATGAAAAGTTGATAGGGAGCCACTTAATTCCAGGCCAGGTCCTGGGAAGTGACAGCAACTCCTATCTGGTAATATAGCCCAAGTGTCAGTGTGGCATGTAGATTCTAGATCTGCCTGTATGGTTTCTCACTACCATCACAATGGTCCTTTTTTGGCCTGTTCCTGAGTCTTTGTCCTACTGCTGAAGAAACCCTGAATTGGCATCAAAGGGCCTAAACTCACAATGCAGCTCTGCCACTCAACAGCTGTGCAACTTTGAAGAGGTCACCACATAATTCCATGACTCAGTTACTTCTGCTGTCCAGTGAGTGTATTTGTCAGAGTACAACAATAGACAACAAAATATACTCTAGTTTAACAAAAAGGAGTGTATTGCTGAGTATGAAAGCTTTCCAAATTATTGGAAGGAAGAGACGACCAGTTCCTAGGCTGAATTAGATTCTTCATGCATAATCTCTCTCTGAATTTAATCTTGTGACTAATCTAAATTTCATGAGAGTACAAATGGTACAACAGAAATTGCATCCAAAATCACATCGGCAAGCGTATGTGGCAAATGACATTTGTAGTTATATAACCTCTGTATGTAGGGAAGACAAACCAGAAGGGGTAGAACAGCTGGAGCAAGGCAATCCACACAATTTGTCACAAGGGACAATAATACATTCCTCACAGGGTTGTTACAGGATTGGTGTTAGTGAAAAAGTTTTCACTTAGCAAACACTGACTTGCCCTGATACCACTGGTCATGATCCCTTATGTGCAAATAATGAATCCTAAAGATATAGAATCCAGCCAGGATTCCAGTCTTACAACCCCAGATACCTAAACCATTGCCCCGAGACTGAAAGTTGCTTCCTAAAAACCACCCCTCCTGCTTCCAGGGGCCTTGTTGGCCAAAAGCCTGGTCCTACCCACAGAAAGAAGTCCCTGCCCCCAGCACTCAACAAATGGTGAGTGCTGGATTCAAGTCTTTAGAGTAATATGAAAATCCAGAAGGGGATTAAATAATCCTGCCTGGAAGGGTTAGGTAAGAATTCATGTTGCATCAACTCAATAGTAAATAGTCCAGTAAGCAGAATAGAATATATCACTCTGGATTTCTTCCTTGACCGTAATGCATTATAAAACTTTCAATACTAAAGCTGCTGTATGGCATATACATTCTGCTGTATGCATAGTTAGCTGATGATAATATTACCTCAAAACATTAAGCCTGATCAAAAAGATTTCTTGTGACACTAATTCATTGTTTAAATTAATTTTTAATATAATTTTTCCTAGTTATGAAAGTAGTGTATACTTATGAAAGAAAATTTGGAAAATACCTAAAGGCATGAAGAAATTAATAATTACCTTTCATCTCACCATCTAGTATTAATCACTGTTAACTATTTGGAACTCTTTACTTCCAAGTGAATACTAACCAAAAGAAAGTTGGTATAGCTATATTAACGTACAGAGCTGACTTTAAGTTTAAAAAGCATTATTACAAATAAGAAGGATCACTACATAATAATAAAAGCTTCAATTCATGAGGGACATATACAATAATTTTAAACTCTTAGGTATGTGTTATAGCTTCGAAACTATGAATACAAAACTGAGATATCCTCTTAAAGAGAAATCGGTATGTTTGCACTTTTTACCATACTTTTTCTCATAATTGATAGATCAAACAAGGAACAGCAAGGCTATGGGTTAGAATGACAAATAACAAGCCTGAAGCAGGGGACATATTATAGAACACTGCACTCAACTACTTGTTGAACACACACAGGTTATTTATAAAAATTAACCAGGTATTATGCCACAGATAAAGTCTAATAAATTTCAAAAGACTCTCTATAGGCCACATCCTAGGGACACATGTAATAAACATAACTTTTCAAAATGAACAGAGAAAAAAAATCTTTCACTGGATATTTTAAAACAGATTTCAAATAATTCATGACCAAAAAAAGAAATCATAATGAAAATTGGGTTATTACATAATATTTAAAAAGAAATACATGAAAAATCAACACATCAAAACTTGAGGGGTGCAACTAAAGCATTTTCTAAAAGAAAACTTATAGATTTAAATGTTTATTCGTAGTTTGCTATTTATTCATGCTAAATGGTGAGACGTTGAAAATATTTCTTTGAAATATGTTCACATCTCTATTATACATCACATGATTATAATAGGAAAGACTGAAAATTTGAGTACAGCATATATGTGTCTGTACACACACATACACACTTACACATACACACACATAAGTTGTCTTCAAGCCATAATGGGTTCACTGAAAATATTAATAACATTGAAAATTTTCTTGCTAAATTTAAAAAAAGAGGTAAGTAATAAATATACAATATCAAAAAGAGTGCATACCTACAAATACTAGATAAATTTAATTAATACTATAAATAATTCTATGTAAATACATTAAAAGACTTGGATGAAATAGATAAATCCGACAAATGTATAATTTAGCAAGAGTGAATGGAGAGTTAAAAATCTGAAAATAAAGCAAAATCTAAATAGGTCTATAAAAGTATGTTTTATTCTAAAAAGTTAAGATTGGTTTTATAGTAGGCTATATTATATTACAGATAATGATTATATATCCATATTAATAGGTA
The DNA here is from genome assembly GCF_964194135.1 of Talpa europaea. NCBI lineage: Eukaryota > Metazoa > Chordata > Mammalia > Eulipotyphla > Talpidae > Talpa > Talpa europaea. Next base: position 117,705,474 of record NC_140070.1, on the reverse strand, counting down.
AAAGAAGACAAATAATCTCCACAGATGTAGAAAAAGCATCTGAATAGATATGGAAATAAAACATTTGAAATAAATGCAACATGTGAGAGGGGCGGAGCAACATGGCGGCGAGGAGACGCTGCGAGTAAGATCTCCCATTAAAAAAAGTTAATAGGGAGGAAAAGCGGCAGGTCCCAGTGAGAACTGGGACACGGAAGATAAACGGACGACTCCAGCAAACTGCCCGAAGAAGAAAGTTGCCATAAAAGAGGACGAGAAGGGAGGGAAGCGCAGAACCCTGCTCCCCTCCCCCGCCCACAGAGGCGGCACTCTCCGACCGGCAGAGAGGAGGGAAACAACAAACCAAAACGCCCAACAAGAAAAACGGACACAGCAAGTGGGACTGTGAGTGGAAAGGAACTATTGCAGCCACCACACCCCGTGAACGGGAGCTGAGACGAACCCTGCAGGATCCGCCGCAGAGGTGAGCTCCAGGCGCCATTAAAGAGAGAGCCCCGCCCCCCAGGAGGAGACCAGCACCAGCACACAGCCCCGGCCGCCCGGTAAGCTTGCGCGAAAGCAGCGCTCGGATTGCAGCTGCCCAGGGCCCTGCGCCTGCGAACTAGGCTTGCAGGGAGACGGCGGAGGCCCTCCCTGAGTGAGCAGGAACAAGGTGCCCAGGCAGGGGAGCGGGATTCAAAAGGCGCCATTCCCACGCCACGGATCTGGGCTACAGCGTCCTGGAACTGAGGGCTTTGGAACTGAGACCCGGGCGGAGGCCCTCCCTGAGTGAGCAGGAACAAGGCGCCCAGGCAGGGGAGTGGGATTCAAAAGGCGCCATTCCCGCGCCACTGATCTGGGCTACAGCCCGCGTCCTGGAACTGAGGGCTTTGGAACTGAGACCGGGGCACGAAATTAGGGGCGTGGGTTCCCCACGACGGTGGGGCACAAGGCAGACACAGCACCCCAAAGCCGTTGAGGTGTACCCTACCATCCCCGCTCTGCTCCCTGTCCCACGGGGTGGAAAATCAGCTCCCCAAGGGCTCTAGGAGAAATCTCTGGCGCCACCTAGCGACTTGACCCCAGCACAGGCTACTGAAGGAGCTAGTGGCCAGCTGGGGAGTTAGCCCACACCGGGCCCCTTCCGAACAAGTAGTCTGAGCCCACAGGGAGAGCGAGCACCCACAGCCGGGGCAGACCAGGCACGCAGAAGAGTGTGCCTGAGACCAGAAGCGCAGGGAGTGTGTCCCACATCACCATTTTAGAATAGGGACATTTCTTCAATAAAGACTACCTGCAGAAGGCTTCCTCAGGAGCCAGAGGTGAGCGGGGGAAGTTCGCCCACGCCAGACCCCCTCTGGCCTGCAGTCCAAGCCCAGAGGGGAGCAGGAACCCACCGCCGGGGCAGACCAGGCGCACAGGGGAGTGTGTCCCCACATCGGCATTTTAGAACAGGGACCTTTCTCCAGTAAAGGCTGCTTGAAACTGACAGATGACTCCTGGAAGAACCAGAGGGGAACAGAGAAGCCCACCCAAGATGCCGGCCAGTCCCGACAACACAGTGTCCCAACGCATACGGCAAATTAGAAAACAGACAGTAGGGAGGAGAAGAACCACACGCAACCTAGCAACTCTCCAGAGAAAAAGCACACCACAAAAAGAAAGCCAGCCCCCAGATTGCAACGACAATAACTTGGAAGAATTTCTGAGCCTTCCAGAAAGAGAATTTAAAATTGCCGTGATTAAAAAACTGACAGAAGTCATAAAGGAAAACAATGATAAGGGAAAAATAATCAACGATCAGAAGAATGCAATTGAGTCCCTAGAGAGGGAAAACAATGGTCAGAAGAAAGAAATTGAGTCCCTAAAGAGGGAAGTAAAAGAAATGCAGGAGATCAAAGAATTAATGGAAGAACTAAAGAATTCTGGGAAAAGCAATGAAAGCAGAATAGATGAAATGGAAGAACGAATAAGTAATCTTGAAGACACAGAAATAAAAAGAACCAAAACAGAGAAGGAAAGAGAAGTACGAAGGAAAAAGAACGAAGAAAGACTTTGGGAACTATCTGACTCCATGAGGAAAGGAAATATAAGAGTTATAGGAATACCAGAAGGAGAGGAGAGAGATGTAGGAACAGAGAAAATATTCAAAGAGATAATTGAAGAGAACTTCCCAAATGTGAAGAAGGAGCTGAAAATTGATATACAAGAAGCAAGAAGAACACCAAACTTCCACGACGAAAGGAAAAATACAGCAAGACACATAATAGTAAAGCTCCCAAGAATCCAGGACAAGGAAAAAATAATGAAGCTGGCAAGAGGGAAGAAACAGATAACATTCAAAGGAAAACCAATCAGGCTGACATCAGACTTCTCCGAAGAAACACTACGGGCAAGGAGAGAGTGGAGGGACATAGTCAACAGACTCCAAGAAAACAGATGCCAACCAAGAATACTCTATCCCGCAAAGCTCTCCTTCCTCTTTGAAGAAAGAATATGGTCCTTCCCAGACAAACAGAAACTCCGGAATTTCATTGCAACTAAACCCCCACTCCAAAAAATACTACAAGGAGTCCTAAAGCCAGAACCTCAGAGCGACGAATAACAATGAAAGAAGGCCAAAAAAAGAAAAAAAAGTTATTAAAAGAATAAATAAATAAAATCAAAGGAAAGACAAACACAATGGCAAATACAGATGTTAACATATCAATATTAACTCTAAATGTAAATGGACTAAACTCTTCAATAAAAAGACACAGAGTTGCAGCCTGGATTAAGAAACAAAACCCAACCTTTTGCTGTCTCCAGGAAACACATTTAGCTACAAAAGATAAAAATAGGCTCAAAGTTAAAGGATGGAAAACAATCCTACAAGCAAATGGACCAAAAAAGAAAGCAGGAACAGCTATACTTATATCAGATAAAACAGATTTCAAACTCAAAAAGATAAAAAGAGACCCCAATGGTCACTACATTATGATCAAGGGGACAATACTTCAAGAAGAAATAACACTCATTAACATATACTCACCAAACGAAGGAGCACCAAAATATATCAGACAACTGTTGTCCTCTCTGAAAACAGACATCAGAGAAAACACATACGTAGTGGGAGACTTCAACACACCACTATCAACAATGGATAGATCAACAAGACAAAAAATAAGTAAAGAAACCAAAGCTCTAAATAAAGACCTAGAGCAATTGGGCTTAACAGACATCTATAGAACACTAAACCCCAAAAAAACGGAGTACACATTTTTCTCAAGCGCACACGGATCATTCTCCAGGATCGATCACATACTGGGGCACAAGACAAACATCAACAGATACACCAAGATTGAAATCATATCAACCATCTTTTCTGACCATGAAGGCATCAAACTAGAAATAAACCATAAAAAGAAGGCAAGGAACTTTCCTACCTCATGGAGATTAAAAACCACACTACTGGAAGACCATTGGACTAATGAGGAGATCAAAGAAGAAATTAAAAAATTTTTTGAATTGAACGACAAGGAGGACACCAATATCCTAAATGTATGGGATGCAGCAAAAGCAGTAATAAGAGGAAAATATATAGCAATAGAAGCTCACATCAAGAAACAAGAAAGAACGCAAAGAAACAACCTAATCTCGAAGCTCAAAGATCTAGAAAAAGAACAACAAAAAAACCCCAAAACCAGTAGAAGAAAAGAAATAATAAAAACCAAAGCAGAAATAAATGAAATTGAAACTAAAAAAACAATCCAAAAGATCAATGAAACCAAGAGCTGGTTCTTTGAAAAAATCAATAAAATAGACAAACCCCTAGCCAGGCTCACAAAGGAAAAAAGGGAGAAAGCACAAATAAACAGGATCATCAATGAAAGAGGAGAAATCACAACGGACACAGCAGAAATCAAAAGAATAATCAGTAACTACTATGAACAGTTATATGGAAACAAGTTTAACAATCTAGAGGAGATGGACAAATTCCTACAACTCTACAATCACCCAAAGCTAGATAAAGAAGAAATAGAACACCTAAACAGACCAATTACAATTAGCGAAATTGAAATGGTAATCAAAAACCTCCCCAAAAACAAAAGCCCAGGACCTGATGGATTTACAAATGAATTCTACCAAACATTCAGAGACGAATTAGTGCCTATCCTTCACAAACTCTTCCAAAAAATTGAGAAGGAAGGGACAATACCAAACACGTTCTATGAAGCCAACATTACACTAATACCAAAACCGAACAAGGACAACACAAAAAAGGAAAACTACAGGCCAATCTCCCTAATGAACACTGATGCAAAAATCCTCAATAAAATTTTAGCTATCAGAATCCAACAATGTATCCATAAGATAATTCACCACGACCAAGTTGGATTCATTCCAGGGGCACAAGGATGGTTTAACATCCGAAAATCAATCAACGTTATCCAACACATCAACAAAAAGAAATATAAAAACCATATGATAATATCAATAGATGCTGAGAAAGCTTTCGACAAAGTGCAACACCCATTCATGATAAAAGCCCTTGAAATTCTTGGGATACAAGGAACATACCTCAACATCATAAAGGCCATCTATGACAAGCCAACAGCCAGTATCATTCTCAATGGTGAAAAGCTGAAAGCAATTCCATTAAGATCTGGAACAAGACAAGGATGTCCACTCTCACCACTGCTTTTCAATATAATACTGGAAGTCCTAGCCAGGGCAATAAGACAAGAGAAAGACATCCAAGGAATCCAAATAGGAAAAGAAGAAGTCAAACTATCACTATTTGCAGACGATATGATATTATACATAGAGAACCCCAAAAACTCCACAGAAAAGCTAATTCAACTCATCAATCAGTTCAGTAAAGTGGCAGGATACAAAATCAACACGCAAAAGTCAGTAGCCTTCCTATACACAAACAATAAATCTGAAGAAGAAGAAATCAAAAAGACCATCCCTTTTGTTATTGAAACAAAAAAAATCAAATATTTGGGAATAAATCTAACAAAAGAGGTAAAGGACCTATACAAAGAAAACTATAAAACACTGTTAAAAGAAATAGAAGAAGACACAAAGAAATGGAGAGACATCCCCTGCTCATGGATTGGAAGAATAAACATTATTAAAATGGCCATCCTTCCAAAAGCAATATGCAGATTCAATGCTATTCCAATCAAAATTTCAATGTCATTCTTCAAAGAAATAGAACAATTATTGATGAAATTCATATGGAATCACAAAAAACCCCGAATAGCCAAAGCTCTCCTGAAAAAAAAAGAAGGGAATGGAGGCATCAGACTCCCAGACTTCAAACTATACTACAAAGCCATAATCATCAAAACTGCATGGTATTGGAACAAGAACAGACATACAGACCAATGGAATCGAATAGAAAATCCAGAAATAAACCCACAGATTTATGGTCAACTAATCTTTGACAAAGGAGCAAAGACTATGCATTGGAGCAAAGAAAGTTTGTTCAATAAATGGTGCTGGGAAAACTGGGTCGCTACATGCAAAAGAATGAAGCTTGACCACCACCTCACACCATACACAAAAATCAACTCAAAATGGATTAAAGAACTTACATAAGACCTGAAACCATAAAATATATAGAAGGAAATATAGGCGAAACACTACGTGATTTGCACATCAAAGACATCTTTACAGACACATCACCCAAAGCAGTGATAGTGAAGGCAAAGATAAACAGCTGGGACTATATCAAATTAAAGAGCTTTTGCACAGCAAAAGAGACAATAACAAAAACAAAGAGAAACCCCACCAACTGGGAGAACATTTTTGCACCCAACACTAATGATAAAGGACTGATCACAAAAATCTGCAAAGAGCTGATGAGACTCAACAACAACAAAGAAAATAATCCAGTCAAAAAATGGGCAGAAGAGCTTAAAAGAAACTTCTCTGAAGAGGAAATGCAAATGGCCAACAGGCATATGAAAAAATGTTCAACATCACTTGTCATCAGGGAAATGCAAATCAAAACTACCATGAGATACCATCTTACACCAGTGAGAATGGCACATATTAAAAAAACTAGCAACAACAAATGTTGGCGAGGGTGTGGAGAAAAAGGAACTCTTCTGCACTGTTGGTGGGAGTGCAAACTGGTCCAACCACTGTGGAAAGCTGTGTGGAGATTTCTGGACCTACTAAACATAGAGCTTCCATATGACCCAGCAATTCCACTCCTAGGTATTTACCCAAAGGACACAGAAACATCAATTCCAAAGAACACCTGCACCCCTATGTTTATAGCAGCACTGTTTACAATAGCTAAGCTTTGGAAACAACCCAAATGCCCAAAAATAGATGACTGGATCAAGAAGATGTGGTCCATATACACCATGGAATATTACTCAGCATTCAAAAAAGATAAACACATGCAATTTGCAGCAACATGGATGGCGCTGGAAGGGATCATGCTCAGCGAAATAAGCCAAAAAGAAAAAGAAAAATACCGGATGGTCTCACTCATAGCAGGAATCTAGAAAACTTAAATAAGGGACCAGGAAAATGAATAACTATAAGAAAGTGAAAATCAAAATCAACAAAAAACTATGAACCAGAGACACTTTTAGGGGGGCGGGGGCGGGAGGGGAGGGATTGGGGTCAGAATGGGGGGCTGTAATTGTATGGGGAATATAACAATAAAATTTATAAAAAAAAAAAAAATAAATGCAACATGTTTTCATTATTTAAAAAGAAATTAAAAACCCTTAAAATTAGGAATAAACAGACCTTTCTTAACCTAGTAGAGAGTAATCACAAGTACTTACTGCAATGTTATGCTTAATAGTGAAATGCTGAAAATATTACTTTGAGAGAAAAAGAAAAATACCACATGGTCTCACTTTTAGGAGGAATGTAGAGGATCCAAATAAGGGATCAGGAAAATAAATAAATAAATAAATAGCAATTATAATAAAGTAAATATCAAAATTAACAGGCAACTATAAACGAGAGACATTCTACTGGGGGCAAAAGGGGAGTAGGATCAGAACAGGGGTGGGAAGAGCACAAGGGACTAGGGTGATGGTACATGGGTGAATTGGTGGTGGGAATTTCATGGGTACTGTAACTGAGATGAGAAAGCATACATTGTATAAAAATGAAGAATGATGTAAAAAATATATAAAATTAAAGAATAAAATAAAGGGCAGTACTGATTAAAACAAAGAAAATATTACTTTGAAATATGTTCACATCTCTATTATCCATCATATTATGAATTGCAATGGTCTCGTCTATCCCAGGTCTCCTCACCCTGACTCCCAGTGCTCAGTACAGTTCCCAGCAGCCAGAGGCATTGCCATTCATGTTTGTTGAATGAAGGATGAAGAAGTGAATAAAGCAGAGTTCCTTAGTGTGAAAATGCAGGTTGTACAAAGGTCACCAGGTAAGTTCTGATTCCCCAGCTGTATCCATTTAGCCCTCAAGGAATCTTTGAATGGAATTTGAGTACTGGGAATGCGTTGCCCTGTGATATTTAAGACATTCCAGATGGCGCTTGTACCTTCCCAACTTTACTTTGTAAACATCATATCCCTAACTTGTTTTCGTTGATGTAAACTTTCTGAGAATCAGTTCTTTCCCTTGTAAATGGAAATAAAACTAATGGTATGTTTGCCTCACAGGGTTGTTGTAAGAATTAAATGTCCATGAACTAGTTCAGTGTTTGTCATCTAGCAAATATGTATGTTGGCTCTTGTTGCATGGTTATAATATAGATAAGATTACAAGGGTTATTTAAGATTTCCATGGTATCTGGTACAATGCTTTGCACATAAAAATAACTTCTAAAAAATGAATGAAGGACTGATCTGTGATGCTGAACTATACTGTTGATCTTTATATGACTCATCATTCAGCAAAAATGAATTGCATGCCTGCTGCATGTCAGATGCCATATTAAGCATTTCTGAAAATACAAGAGATGATTAATGATTAAGAAATGACTTTATGGAGCTCACAGCATATCTGAAAGCATAAGACTACATGAATTTAATTTGAAAAATCTATATTGGTAGCTCTCTATTTTATTTTTAATATTTCTTTTTTTTAAAGATATTTATTTATTTATACAAGCACTGGGTACAGTCAGAAGCACAGGAGGGTGAGAGAATTCACCAGAGCCAGAGCGGGGAACAAAACAGGCAGACTGACAGAAATACACTGCCTAGGGGAGCAGCGGGCAGCAGGAGAGGTCTGCGCGCCATGTGGGACCCTCGCAGGTGTCCAGGAACCAAACCAGCACTACAGAGGCTGCGGGCAGCTTCACAGCCCAGCGCTCAACCGCTGCGCCACCAGGGGAGGCCCAGGTAGCTCTCTATTTTTAAGCCTACTTCCCACAAGGTACATTGATCCTTGTCAAAAGAGTAGGTATGGGGGAAAATCAAGCTATATCAGAGCAGAGATGCTGTCATAAAGACTCCAGTCCAACATAAAGTTGAACTAACTTGCCTGAGATAATTAGTCTTAAAGGACAAGCAAAAGAATCAAGGACATGAAATTCGAAATGAACAGTGAACTGAGACATGTCTCAGGAAGTTACTGGCAACTGAAAGTCCCACCTCAAGACTGGGCCATGGACATGAGAAAGAGTATGTAGGGTCCCAGTTAAAAGTTTCCAATAATACACATGTGCCATGCACCAAATTCGAAGCCAATATGTAGAACAAATTTGGGAGAAGAAATAATATGAGGGAGAGAATAAGAAGAATCTTTCATTAACAGAAATGTCAGGAAGGAGGAGGGGGTCTAAACCCCAAAACCCAGAAAAAATTTCTAGCACTACATTTTCAGAAAGACTGAGGAAATTGGTGTAATCATGGCATATTGTTTATTGGTTAAATAAAAATATTAATACCTTACAAGATATAGTAGATTTTTGCCATGTTTTCTAGTTGCTCAGAGCCTTTTGAGAGCCCCTGTAATATATGAAAAACTCCCTGCATTATGAATTTTAATTTCTCAAAATATAAACAAGTCTTCCCAACTCCTTAGCTGCTAAGAGGTATGCCTGAGATCTAGTATTCACTAATCAAATGCAGCCATATGAGACCTGCATTCAAAAACAAACAATATGAATAAGAAGGTTTGTGAAATTCTCCTTCTGGAGAACATGTGAAAAAATGTGTCCAAGTCTTAGAGGGCAGAAGGGATGCAGCTCCAAATGTCTAGACTCTTTAGTCATTGATTACAGCTGCCCAGTCAATGGTTAAATAGCCATGGATCTGAGGCACTGGATGTAAGACCCTTGTGGTCTAGTTGACCATGGTTCCCATCTGTGTGTAACATTCAAGCCAAAGTCTCTAACCAATGAGCATACTGGAAAACTATTCTGCTTAAACCAGCCTGACTAGATTCTTGAAACCAACAATTCTGACAGATATGATGGATTAAACTTATATCTGAGAAAGGTTCAACCCTGAGGAGGGATCAAGAGTGCTATGATTTAGAACTGACATGGATACCCAAGGGCACTCCCTGGGTCTCTAAATGCCAGATCTCATTGATGGTAAAGGAGCCAGGGCCTACAGCTATGATATCCAATGTGCCTGATCACCAAATCCTGCTTCTGCAAACTATGGCTTAACTCAGAAGTCTATAAATTGTCTATTATTTCCCTCTCTCGAGAAAGCTTAAGAATCAAACTGCCCTGTGGTCTGCTGGATGGAAGATCCAGGAATAGAGAAGAAAATGAGGAGATGGAGAAATGAAGCCAAGCATTACTGCCTCTAGCCTACCTTTCAGAACCATCTCCATTCCTCCCTCTCTGAACTTTATTGATATTCTAAGAGTTCTCCCCATGACCAGGTATTCCCAGGAAAAGCCAAAAACCCAAGGAAGGGAAAGAGGAAGCAGCAATTTTTTCATTCATTACTAGAGAACTGTCCTTACTGCTTTTAAGAATGAGTATATTGTTTTCTGTTATTCTTATGGCTGCTGCGAACTCTCAAAACATATTTGATGTAAGAAACTTCATTTCTTCATCTTGAAGAAACATCTAAGAAGAAATATTCTTGAAGAAATATCTAAGGCCTAACGGCTCATATTTTCTGTGATAAGGAAGCTAGACTTCTCTTCCTGGAGTAACCTCTGAGCAAAGCCCCAGGGTGTAAAGCTGAGGAAGCTCTTGCATCTGCCTTCTGGGAACTGAGTTGAATTGGAGACATACAAATGTATCACAATGGGGGAAAGTATAATAGACATATAGACAAAGTGTTAAAGAAATAAGGCTTGCCTTCTTCATGGATGGGGAGAGGGAAGGATTTCGATGGCTTTACAGAAAGAAGAAAATTTTGGTCTTTCTGATTAAACTTTCATCAAAAAAACAAAGACACCCCACCAAGAGAAAACAACTTAAACATAGGCATGAAAATACAGAACTACAAGTTGTATTCATGAAATACTGAATGCTCTCAGGAGTAGAATATAATCATGTAATAGAGACATAGGGTGGTAGGAGGAAAAACTCAGAAAGGAGCCAGATATTACAGATTTTGATTGAAAGAATATGTTATACAGTCACTAAAAGGTTGAAATAGAGTAGAAACAAAATAAAGCAGAAATCCAGAAACTTATTTCCCATATTCCATCAACTGAGCTCTTCAAAAATTTGACAGAATTCCTAATTTTGTTTGATAAAATATAATTTTTAAAAGTTGTGATTCTCTGATGAAATTTAATAAAGGTATCATAATTCAATTTAAAATCAGCATAATAATAGTGAGGAATTCAGAAGAGATCAAAGTGCTATGAATAATGAAGAAAAAGATTATAAAAGAGAAATATTCCAGCTTGGAACACTGAATTTGTGCCCTGGACACTGAAAGTACCTAAATATTCAGGATACTCCAATTTCCTCTAGACTGGTTCACACACTTCTAGTTCCTTCCCTATCTCACCCTAAGACCTCTTTGCCTCCCAGAAAGTGGGAAATGTCCCTTCTAAAGAGATCAAATGAAACAAGGAGAGAAACTATATATTTTAGTCTGAATCCCCCATCAGCTCAGAAAGTAGGTAGAATTGACCTAATTTAGCACCATATACCTCACCTTTCAGCTGGTACCTTTGTGTCCCATTGGCTGATGCTAGCAATTCAGCCCCACGGTCTCCCACTCAGCTCTCCCAGGCTTCTTAGAACTCAGATTCCCAAGACAAAGCACAATTGAGGCCCAGTTAGTGCTCAAGTTTACTGAGAATTAAACCATAGGCAGATACCATCAAAACACATTTCACTTGTGACCTTTCACAGCCAATGAATTGGAAGGATTTTCCTTTGCCGGGATTGAATTTAAAACGACTTCCCAGGAGCGAAAGGTCAATCCATGGAATCATGATATCCAGTTAAACACAGCTAAATAGAACATTTTAGCATGACAATAAATGGAGTTATATTTAACTGATTTGGGAAACTGGCTGGCTGAGGGAAAGTTGGTATACAGAGATTCTTCATCTACTACCTCTCTTCCCCCAGATGGCAATAGTAGTGGATAGTGCAGAAAAGAACAAAGGTGAAGAATTTTACTAAATCGTCAAGTGAGACCGTTTTTGCTTTCCCAACATTTACCATGTCCTGAGTAGGACGTGTTGGTTGAATTGCATAAAGGCTATATTGTCTTCTTGACACACACATGAAATTCCTATTAGCATGACTGGAGCAAGAAAGGTTCCAAAGGGGGAACATACCCTCAAATAACTTTCTAGGCAGCTTTGATTTCTAGATATGTGTGATGTGAAAGCACATTAGCCAAACTGGCTTTGATAACAAATGAATTCTTTTTAACAAGAAAAGACTGAAGGGAAAAAATAGTTGGCACCTCTCTGCCCTTAACTTGAAATACCCCATGCCATTTTGAAATAGCCTCATATTTTGCTGTTGTTAACTAACAGATGGTTTTGTTAGCTGATGACTGTTTCTCTAAATAACTCCCAACAATAAAAGGCAGTGACACATGAGAGCAAAATGGGAACCATAAGTGGTAGCCTTTTACCTCCAGAATCTTACCTTGTCGTCCATCCTGAAACTTGATGTGTGTAATTGCAGCCAGTGGGAAGGTGTGGAGTGCTGTAGCATCACAGACCTGCCAATAGTTAGAAGAGATTATAGGTATGTTGTTTTCTTAAAAGAGAAAAAATATATTTAATTGAAACCAATTTAGAAATCAGGATCCCTGTGAGTTTAGAGTGAGAATGTTTTCAATGAAATACTATTTCATCCTGACTATGCTAGACCCATACATTTCTCTCCCAGGCTGTGTGTAATTTGATAGAGAATCCACTGTTTGTACTTGTCCCTCAAGACCTGTCTATTACACAATGAACTGGTACTCTGGGTAAATATAATCCATAGTGATTTAGCACAAACCATCAGCCTCAGCCTTGTGGATGCCATCTAACCTTCAATTTCACTTATCGTGAGTGATAACTCTGATTATAAGCTCTTTTTCATATAAAGTTACTCTTTCTGTTCCATTTTATCTTTTTAAAAATCTTGCCTGATTTGGTTATCCATAATTATTTTACTTTTTATTCTGCCTTTGGAATATACAAAATGAGCATGAGCCTACTTGCTTGGGCACATTATTGGCTACTTTCAAAATTTCTAACTTAAGAAAAGGTATGGCCAGGGAGCATCACCAAACTTATAGAACTGATATTCGGTTCTATAAGTTCAAGTTCTTGGCTTCTAAAGTTCTTGGCTTCTAAATTGGCTCAGACTTGAGTTTACCATCAACCTGGGATTGCCTTGATGCCATATAAATAAGAATGTAGCCTTTACACAATTCAATGTCCTGCATGGAAGATAGTAATTTTTACAGTAATCTTCTTATCCCTCAACTTTATTTTATTTTTTTCACCTCATTTATTGCTGACTTCCCATAGCTTTAATATTTTCAGTTAGCCTCTCAGTGTTGCACACTAGTCTATTATGCTTAGAGTTCAAAGTCAGCTTCATTCCTTGCATTCTCATTTACTCTCTCACATTTGGCTCAAAAAAAATCATAATGATCTTAGCTGCCCACCATCCCACTTTCTTCATAGATGGTCTCTCATCCAGGATTGTGATCACCCATTATCACTCAACTCCACTCTGCATTACTTCCCCTGAGGAACATAAGTTTCCCCAAAAGTCCATGGTTCTAAGAGGACTACACAGATTACCTGAGGAACATAAGTTTCTATTTCCCCTGAGGAACATAAGTTTCCCCAAAAGTCCATGGTTCTAAGAGGACTACATAGATTACCTGAGATATTGCCACTAAAGTTAACAAGATTGTTATTGCAATTATCCCATCATTGATATGAGATAATGATCAACTGAACTATGGTAGTAGCATTAGAGAGGAAAAAAGACAGGAACATCCAAATGATATTTTGACAAAACTTGACAACTACTTGGCAAAGGGGAATAAATAAGAAAGATCAAAATCACTTAGAAAAGGTGTTGGCAGGGCCTCCCCAGTGGCGCAGTAGGTTGAGCACAGCACTGCTGTCCACAGCCTCTGCAGCATTGGTTTGATTCCTGGCCGTCCAGGGAGAAACCCACATAATATGGCAGACCTCTCCTACCTCGCCCACTGCTCCCCTCAGCAGTGTACTTTGGTCCATCTGCCTGTTCTGCTCCCCGCTCTGTCTCTGGTGAATTCTCTTACCCTCCCATGCCTCTGACTGTACCCCAGCTCTTGTATAAATAAATAAATCTTTAAAAATAAATAAATCTTTAAAAAAAAAAAGAAAAGGAAAGGTGTTGCATGTTGGATATGATAGAAGAATAGGGGAATAAAGAGTTCAAGATTGTAAAATCAAGTAAGCCACGGTAGGCATGTCTTGCTTTGATCATACTATTTACCATACTATTTATCAAAGTTCTTATTTCAAATTTCAGTATAAATATGTAAGACTAAGATATCCTTCATTTTAATAAATTGTCAAATTTTATGTAAGGAAACCTTTATAAAATCATGGAATTTTGAATGCTATTTATAAATGGTGATAACAATATCTACCCAATATAGTGGTGAAATAGAATATACTTTGTTTGTTTATAAACTACCAAATACAGTGTCTGATAAACTTAACTCCATAAGTGGTGGCTGCTGTTATATCTATGATTTAGGATCACTTACTACACATGATCCAAACTGAGGAAATTTTATTTTTTTTTATTTGCCTTTATCTTTATTCACCTGCTTGCTTGAGCAACTTGTTTGACAGCTGTTCCTCCAGCTCTTCAATCCCAAGAAATTCTAGGTAATCACATAAATAACGTTTCATCCCCTGGGTTTCTTGTGCTTCTATTCGAGATTGTAGCCTATTTTCTTTTTTTTTTAAATAATAAATTTTATTTTTATATTCCCCATACAATTGCAACCCCCCCATTCTGACCGCAATCCCTCCCCTCCCGCCCCCCACCCCCAAAAAGTGTCTCTGGTTCATAGTTTTTTGTTGATTTTGATTTTCACTTTCTTATAGTTATTCATTTTCCTGGTCCCTTATTTAAGTTTTCTAGATTCCTGCTATGAGTGAGACCATCCGGTATTTTTCTTTTTCTTTCTGGCTTATTTTGCTGAGCATGATCCCTTCCAGCGCCATCCATGTTGCTGCAAATTGCATGTGTTTATCTTTTTTGAATGCTGAATAATATTCCATGGTGTATATGTACCATATCTTCTTGATCCAGTCATCTATTTTTGGGCATTTGGGTTGTTTCCAAAGCTTAGCTATTGTAAATAGTGCTGCTATAAACATAGGGGTGCAGGTGTTCTTTGGAATGGATGTTTCTGTGTCCTTTGGGTAAATACCTAGGAGTGGAATTGCTGGATCATATGGAAGCTCTATGTTTAGTAGGTCCAGAAATCTCCACACAGCTCTCCATAGTGGTTGGACCACAAACTGAGGAAATTTTAAAACAAAATACTGAACGAACAGCAAAGTCTCGAAGAATGCAGAGGACATCCAACCTAGACAGTAATCTCATGGAATCACTGCTATTATTTATTATTTACCTAGCACTGTAGCCCAGCAAAATTTTAGGTCAGTCATTATCATTAGCCAAATACAGGAAATGAGAATAGCACTTCACAGATGGGGAAAAAACAGAGACCTTGCTATTAGGAGTCATATAGCTCAACTTAAACAAGTTCAAACACTTGATGGCCTAAAGCCATTGTCTGTGAACAAATCTCCATACCAAGACATCAAAGAAAACAACCCAAAGTATTTCAAGTCTTCTCCCTTAGAGAGACAGAAGTTGAGTAATTATTTGTATATACAGGATATGGAACCTCAGATAACCTTGCAGGTACGGCAGTAACTTTATGCAGGCCTTGCCCTCAAAGAAGTCTTTAATGTACTCTTTCTGAAAACAATGAATCATGAATGTCATTTTCACATTAAAATAGATAATTCTCAGAGTAATTGTACATATAAATACATAAACACATAGAAAAACAAAATGTACTTAAAAAAAAATCCAGCCTGTTTTATAAATAAAAAGACCCACTTTTCCCCACACCCATTGTGACTAAAATATTCTCTAAAAGAACTGATCATGTCATCATGCAAATAATTTTCAGAATCACTTATCTTAGTTACAGTACAAGCTACTGGCAACCCACATACCCACCCATAAGGATGCTCTTATCAGCTAGGATTATTTGGTTGGAGGTGGAGAAATGGACTCTGGTTAACTTAAATGAAATAAGAAAAAGAAGAGATAATAAAACAAATTTCAGAATCTATTGAAAAAAATTAAGTGAACAATCATATATTTGGAAGGATTTGATAAAAGATGTTTGAGGAAATTAGGATATAGGCATTAACAGATTATCCCTTCAGGGTATAAGCATTAGAATCCCTTCAGTGCTTTTTTCCAATGTTCACTACAGATTAAACTTCTGGGATAGGATTACTCAGACATGTGTCCAAGGAAGGTAGGGAGAATGCATTTGACTATCCACCAAAATAACATGAAAGGAGGGAAATAAAGTCCCCAGAAGGAAAACTGCAGTGTTACTAATACAGAAAAGGAGAAAGAATTGATATGCAGGTCAAAACCACAGAACTCACCATAACCCATCTCACAGAATATTAGTTCTCTAGAAATAAGTATTAATTTATGAAACCTATTTCTGCAATATTGTTCATATCCCCAATTCTACATGAAAACATATTATCCAAAAAATAATTCAGAACAAATATGATATTATCTTATACTCTTAAAAATACCTTCCCAACCTATAACTAAAAGTACTCCACCAATTAGTGACATCACCAAGATCATGATAGAGGCAGTTCCTTGCTTTACTCCCAAGAAGTTAACATGGATGACACTACAGGAGGCTCATGGTGAGAATGAAGCATTTAGATCTCAGAGGCCAACACAGATTATACCAGAGAGGACACAGAGGATATTCAGACAGGGGACTGATGGAAAGAAACAGTGAGGTGGCAATCCAGAGTAGAGGACTCAGACAGTGGATTGCTGGTCCAGTCAGAAACCCTGGGTGGAGAGAGAAAAAATAGTGTGGACACATACATCCTCAATCCCAGTGAAGCTCATCTGGAAGAAATGGGTTTTCTACACAGGCCAGACCAAAATAAAAGGGACAACAGAGAAGATGCTATAGAGGGTATCTTGTGAAGTGCCCTGACAGTAGACATACTGCCTAATCTCAGATCTGGAACTCCAAAGAGGAGAGATATCAATATGAAAAAAGGCCCCCAGCAAATTCATTCACAACAGTACCTGGACCTCTATGTCCCTTTCCCCTGATGACACAGCAAATAAAAATATAGATCTCAGCACTTATGGAAATTAGCAGAGCCCCCCCCCCCAAAAAAAAAAATGAAATGAAATCACAAAAAGCCATAGCACCATCTACTGGAAAAGCAAAAATAATTTATCTAACTTGTTGATCCAGGTATTTTTTAAAGTATCAAAAAGGACAGATAAAAACATATAATGTATGGCAACTTGAGACCTCATGGCTATATGACATAATGAGAGACTAACTCTCCAGAACTGAACCATAAAAACATAAAATATTGTATCTTCCTATCAGATAAAGAATTCAAAGTGACAGAAAATTCAAGGCAAGTCAGAGTGATACTTGAGAACTCAGAAAACATAATCAAAATTCAAAAAATGAAGAGCTAGAAATAATATTAGTAAGTAGAAAGTGAAATTTTAAATAAGAAAATAACAGATTCAGGATGCAAAGAACTCAATAAATATCAAAAGTGCTAAAGAAAATTATCAAAGCATAATAGACCAAATAGACAATCAAATAACTGACCTCAAAGAGATGCACAACTGATTCAGGTGGAAGATGGGAGAACTAAGATACAAAAAGAAAATGAAGTAGAACTACCTGATTTAATTAGGAAAAACAACATAAGGAAAATGAATATCCAGAAGAGGGAGAGAATAGAGCAAGAAGATTATTTCTAAATAATAGAGGAAATTTTTCCAAACTAAGGGAAGAAACTAAATACACAAGTACAGGAAGCTAAAACAACATCTCATTATCTAAATACAATAAGACCTACACTAAGGAATATAGTAGTAAAACTATCAAAAGTTCAAGACAAAGAAAGAATATTGAAGACAGCTAGGGAATAAAAGCAAGTAATATATAAAGGTACTCTCATCAGACTTTCAGCAGACTTTTCAGCAGAAACTTTACAAGCCAGGAAAGAATAGCATGACATATTTAAAATACTCAAAGATAAAATGTTCCAGTCAAGAGCACTATATCATGTGGGATTTACTATCAGATATGAGAAAAAAAGGTCCTGCCAAACAAAAGCTGAATGAGTTTGCCAACACTGGATTTCCCCTTCAAGAAATATTGATAGGAACTCTCCTAAGTTGAAAAAAGAAAGTTCACTCCAAAAATGAATGAAATAAATGGATAGACAGAACTAGAAAACTAAAGACAATGTGGCAGAAGCAAGGTTCTTTTTATTTTTAAAGATTTATTTATTTATACAAGAACTAGGGTACAGGCCAGATGTGTGGGAGGGTGAGAGGATTCACTAAAGACAGAGCAGGGAACAGAACAGGCGGATTGACTGAAATACACTGCTGAGGGGAGCAGAGGGCGAGACAGGAGAGGTCTGCCGAGCCATGGCTGACAATGATTGAAACGGCACTGCAGAGGCTGCAGACAGCTTCACAGTGCTGCACTCAACTGCCTGTGCCACCAGGGAGGCCCAGAAGGTTCTTATATCAATAATCATCCTTAATGTAAGTGGAATGAACCCACTGATCAAAAGGCACAGAGTAGCCAGATAAATCAAAAAGCAAAAGGTAACTACATGCTGCTTTAAAAAGGATGCATTTATGCTATGAAGACAAACAGACTTAAAATCAAGGGATGGAAACTGGAACTCCAAATCAATGTAAATTTTTAAAAGGCAAGATTTACTATACTTATATCAAATAAAACAGACTTCTAGATAATAAACACAGCAAGAGATAAAGATGAACATTGTATATAATAAAGAAATCAATAAAACAAGAAGATATACCAACTATCACTATATATGCATCCAACATAGCAATACAAAAGTATGTAAAGCAAATATTGACAGACCTAAAGGAAGACATTAATATTGAACAGCATTACAATGCAATACAATACAGTATTAGTAGAATATAATACAATACAGTAATAGTAGAAGAGTAATATGAACACTTAATTATATGGCAACAATTTGCACAACCTAAAAGAAAGGCATAATTCTTAGACACATGTAAAGTTCTTAGACTAAATCAGGAAGAAATGAAAAACCTGATCATTAGTAACAAAATTGAAAGATTAATCAAAAGTCTCCCAAAATACAAAAGCCCACAAGCAAATGACATCACAGTGAACTCCACTAAGCCTTCAAAGACTTCACATCAATCCTTCTCAAACTGTTCACAAAAACTGAAGAGAAGGGAAAACTTCCAAACATAAACAATGAATAACCAAGATCATTATGATTCTGAAACCAGACAAGGCCATCACAAAAAATATATGTATATGTATATATGTGTGTGTGTGTGTGTGTATGCCAATATCTCTGATAAACATAAGTGCAGAAATCCTCAACAAAATATGGGCAAACCAAATTCAACAATACATTAAAAGAATCATATACCATAATTACTTGGAATTTATTCAGGGTGCAAAGATGGCTCTATATATGCAAATCAGTCAATATGATCCACCACTGAACAAAAGGAAAGACAAAATATATAATAATCTTGATAAAGAAAAAGCAACATTTAATATCCTTTTATTATAAAAACTCTCACCAAATTGGTACAGAAGAAACGTAACTCAACACAATAAAGACCATATATCACAAACCCACAGTCAACATTATACTGTAAATATTGTTGGGAGTTTTACCAGGATATAGAACTGTATCTAAATTGGAAAGGAAGGGCCTCCCTGGTGGTGCAAGGGGTTAAGCACAGCACTATGAAGCAAACCACAGCCCCTGTAGCACAAGTTCGATCCCCGACCAGCCAGGTTGAAATCCACATGGTGCAGCAGACCCCTCCTGTCTCGCCTGCTGCTCCCCTCAGCAGTGTATTTCAGTCAGTCTTCATGTTCTGTTCCCCATTCTGTCTCTGGTGAATCCTCTCACCCCCCACACCTCTGGCCTATACCCCAGCTCTTGTATGCAAAAATAAACCATTAAAATAAATAAATAAATAGATAAATAAACTGGAAAGGAAGAATTGAAACTATCACTATTTGTACGTGGCATGATAACACAGATAGAAAATACCAAAGAATCCAATAGAAAGTTATTAGAAATTGTAAAGCAATACAGTAAAGTGGCAGGCTATGAAATTAATATACAAAAAACTATTATGTTCACACACAAATAATGAACTAGCAGAAAAAGAAATCAAGAAAATAATCCCATTTACCAATGTATCAGTAGTATTAAATGCCTTGGAATAAATTTAACCAAAGAAGTGAAAGGCCTATCCACCAAAACCTGTAAGATACTGTTAAAAGAAATAGAAGACAAAAAGAAATAGAAAGTAGTCCATGCGCTCATGGGTTGTTAAAATAACAATATTTTAACTGTATTTTAACTATTTTAAATAACTAAAGCAATATACAGATTTAATGCAATCCTTATCAAAACTGCAACAGCATTTTTCACAGATATAAAACAAATAATCATGAAATTTATTTGGAAATACAAAAGACCCTGAGTAGCAAAAACACTCCTGAAGAAAAAAAGAACAGAAAATTGAGGTATCACATGCTTTGACTTCAAACTATAGTACAAAGAAACAGAATTCAAACAACTTGGTATTGGAATAAAGATAGACATGTAGATCAGTGGAACAGTACTGATAGCCTACAAAGAAAACCACACACATATGTACAAGCAATTTATTACAAGGGAGCCAAGAAGTTACAATGGAGCAAGTAATGTCCTTCAGTAAATTGTGGCAGGAAAAGACACACTATTTGACAGACATATGCAAAAGAATGAAACTAAACCACTATCTCACATCATGTACAAATATTAACTCAAAATGAATCAGAGTTGGATTTAAAACCTGAAACCATAAAATGTGTAAAAGAAAACACATGTGATAAGTTAAATTCTCTGACATTTGACTTAATGACATGTTTGGGAAACCCATTACAAAAGCGAGGGAAACAAAAGCAAAAAAAAAAAAAAGTTTTACTACATCGATCTAATAAACAGCAAAAGAACTTTCATCAAAATGAAAAGACATCCTATTGAATGGAAAAATATCTTTGCACATCATATGTCTGACAAGGACTAATGTGCAAGACATATAAAGAACTATAAAAATTCATATAACTCAACAATAAAACAACTCAGCTAAAAAACAAAAAGAGATAGAAAGTATTCCATGCTCATGGGCAACAGATCTTCATAGACACATCTCCAAAGAAAAGATACTTATCACCAGGGAAATGCAAATCAAAACCACAGTGAGATACCATCTCACACTTGTGAGACCAGCCCATATCAAAAAGTCCTGAAATAGGGCCTCCCTGGTGGCGCAGCGGTTGAGCGCTGAGTTGCCAAGCTGCCCACAGCCTCTGCAGCGCCAGTTCGATCCCCAGCCGCTGGTGAGGGTCCCACATGGTGCACAGACCTCTCCTGCCGCCCGCCGCTCCCCTCAGCAGTGTACTTCGTCAGTCTGCCTGTTCTGCTCTCCGCTCTGGCTCTGGTGAATTCTCTCACCCTCCCACGCTTCTGACTGTTCCCAGTGCTTGTATAAATAAATAAATCTTTAAAAAAAAAAAAGTCCTGAAATAACAAGTAATGGTGAGAACATGGAGGAAAAAGGAAACTTTATATTCTGTTGGTGGGAATGTCCACTGTCCCAACTCCTATCGAAAACAGTATGGAAGATTTTCAATATATTAAAATAAATCTATCATATGATCCAGCAATTTCATTCTTTAATATCCATCCAAAGAATGTAAAAACATTAACTTGAGGGCCAGAGACCTTCCTAATTTCATTATAGCACTATTTACAATAGCCAAGCTTGGATAACATCCTAAATGTCCAACAAGAGAGGAATGAATCAGTAAGGTGTGGAATATAGATATGATAGAATACTACTTGGTTGTTAGAAAAAAGACCTTGCCATTTGCAACAATGGATGGAACGGAAGGGAATGATGCTAAGTAAGAGAGTCAGAAGAAATACAAATATCAGATGACTTCTCTCATATACAGAATGCAGCAAAAGAAAGCAAGGTTACACGTAAAACTGAGGTAAAGCAATCCCTAGAAATCTGACTGCAGAACTGAGGCTACCAGAAGGGGAGAGTAAGTGGGAGGACTTAAGTGGAGAGGTGGCCCAATGGTCTGTATGGAGCATTGCTGGTGTTTTAGTGTGTGTGGTGCGACCAGACGTTTGAAGAGGTGAGAACGTGTACTCCTAAATCATGTAGTGTTGTAAACCAACATTACCTCAATAAATATTTTCTAAGAGGAAAACTTTTCGCCTTTGAAAAGAGGAAGTTAAGGATGCAGCATCAGGTAAGAAGAGCCTCACATTTCAGTGTAGCTCAGCAAAGTCCCTGCCAGGCTAATACAGAGCTGAAAGCAAAGCTTACTCACTATTAGGCATAAATAACCTGACTCTACAGCACCTTGCTCCCAGAAACCTTGATGTGCTATAAGCAGCCCTAGAAAAGCATTCACTTGGAGTGAAATGCTGTGGTGGATTCCTATACCATCAGGAAGATGTTTGCTAATTACACCCTCATGCAGAGTCTCTCCCAATGGAGCAACTGAGTGGCACACATCTGTGGCCATAGTAATCAAAATGCTCCCTTGCTTCTAATGACAAAAAGTATATCAGATTCAATACCAACATTAAATTTCTGTTCTTTCTATCACGAACTCTGAACTTTTTCTACTTGAATACAAAAGTCTATGCCTTTCCTCCCACTCACAAGTAAACAAGGATTTAAACATTTCACTTACATAATTGTTTCTTTCCTTAATAGTTGACAGCTATCCACGGTTAAAATTACACATAAAAATGGTGTCTCTATTGGGCCTCCCCTGGTGGTGCAACAGTTGAGCGCTGGGCTGCGAACCTGCCCGCAGTCTCTGCAGCGCCTATTTGATCCCTGGCCTCAGGTGAGGGTCCCACAGGGCATGCAGACCTCTCCTGCCACAACCACTGCTCCCCTCAGCAGTGTATTTCGTCAGTCTGTCTGTTCTGCTCCCTGCTCTGGTGAATTCTCTCAGCCTCCCACGCTTCTGACTATACCCAGTGCTTGTATAAATAAATCAATCAATCTTTAAAAAAAATGGTGTCTCTATTTACCAACACATCAAAGAACACAAAGTCACTTATCAATATCTCCCACTTAAGTACTAAGCTTTTAGCCAATGTCCATAAGTAGCTTGCCAACCAAAGCTGGCATCTCTTCTCTTCTGCACCTAATTCCAGGACACTTTCCCCTCTATTACTCCAAAATAAGGGACAAAGTATATTATACAAATAACTATGATAACACAATCACATAAGCAACATAGTGGGAAATGCTAATGAAGAACAAAAAAATGCTACAGAAGTTGATAAAGAAGAGATTGTTTCCAACTGGGAAGACTGGTAGAGTTTCTTGAAGACTTCATTTAATTTGGGTCTTGAAAGATAAGCACAGTTTGAACACATGGAGATGAGTTAAATGATACTGACCAATGGAATCACATACATAAAAATAGAGAGCCAAAAAAAATAACAATCTTGTGAAAAGCAAACAAAAATTCAGCATAATCCTCATGAAGGGAACAGGATCAACTATCTAGACGAATTTCAGGAGGTCCTCATTCCAAAGTTTTAACCTAAGACACTGTCAGCATGTTCGTCACTAGTAGATGTCGTATTATTATCTGTCCATAAATTTGACGTCACAAAAATTCACCTGGACAGAGACCTAAACACTGCTTCTTGGTCATTAGGACCATTCTGTTTTGAGGATATATTTTAATAGCATGTAAAACACATGTTAAAAAACTGAACTTCACACCTATAAAGTATAGCTATTGCATGACAGATAGTGTGTGTTTAAAAATAAGTTTAAGAGGGTGTCATTAGTTCAAGTGGTGGCTCTGACACCAAATAGCTGCTCTTTGACTGATCTAAGAATGAACACATTCTCTGTAGAGTGTTCCATTAGTGATTTTAATTGCATGCTAAGCTTTATAATTTGTTGCTGTCATTTAGGTTCATGTACTGTACTAATATTTATTCTGCATATTATATAACATCTTATTAAGTTTATTGCCCGCTTTCTATAAATTTTTCATCTGACTTGCATGTGAGGAGCTAACTTACATATCTATTAAAAATAGTACTTGAGGGCCTCCCCTGGTGGCACAGGTGGTTGAGAGCAGCGCTGTGAAGCTGTCTATAGCCTCTGCAGCGTGGGTTTGATCCACCGGCCAGCCTGCGAGAATCCCACATGGCACAGCAAACCTCTCCTGTCTCGCCCACTGCTCCCCTCAGCAGTGTATTCCAGTCAGTCTGCCTGTTCTGTTCCCTGCTCTGTCTCTGATGAATCCTCTCACCCTCCCGTGCATCTGGCCTGTACCCTGGTTCTTGTATGCATGAATAAATAAATCTTTTTTTTTAATAGAGGCATGTTTTATTTATTTGTTTGTTTGTTTGTTTGTTTTGTTTTGTTTTGTTTATACATGCACTGGGTATAGTCCGAAGCACGGGAGGGTGTGAGAGAATTCACCAGAGCCAGAGCGGGGAGCAGAGCAGGCAGAAGGACCGAAGTACACTGCTGAGGGGAGCAGTGGGCGGCAGGAGAGGTCTGCGCGCCATGTAGCACCCTCCTCCAGTGGCCGGGGAGCAGCCGGGGATCGAACCGGTGCCGCGGAGGCCACGGGCAGCTTCGCAACCCAGCGCTCAACCACTGCGCCACCGGGGAGGCCCTGAAGAAATAAATCTTTAAAAAAAAACAGTGCTTGAGTTGCAGGTTCTGTTAGTATTCTCAACAGAGTTTTTAAATTATTTAAGTTTATGGAAAAAGGAGATGGTCTACTTCCTAAAAAGAAATAAAAGCTAAATATAGATCCCATTACACAATGTCTATGCCCTGAGGACCACCACTACATAAATGATAATTACTTGGCTTATCTTTTCCATGCCCTCCATGCAATCATCTCTGACAAATGGAACCAGGATATATATTCTCCTTTAACACATATCCAATAAGTGAAGGTGCTTCACTTTAAGTTTCAAACACTAATTTACAGTGTCTCTGGCATGGAATTTTAATGAAAATGTTTAATGAAAAACATAATTAAAATTATTTTTTCTGATGTTCCTGTACCATATTGTATCATTTGCATATTCTCAATAAATTTCAATAGTGGTAGAGACACAAATTCAGAATTACAAAGCAACAGCTAACTCCTATCCTGCCACATATCCTTTCATCTCCTATTGACTTCCTGTAATTCTTTCTCTACTCTTTTCTAAACCTAACTCTTTGATGTACCAACCCTTGCTGAACATCTGCCAGGTGAATTTTTTTTTAAAAGATTTATTTATTTATACAAGCACTGGGTACAGTCAGAAGCGCGGGAGGGTGAGAGAATTCACCAGAGCCAGAGCGGGGAGCAGAGCAGGCAGAAGGACCGAAGTACACTGCTGAGGGGAGCAGCGGGCGGCAGGAGAGGTCTGCGCGCCATGTGGGACCCTTGCACGGTGGCGGGGGATCGAACTAGCGCTGCAGAGGCTGCGGGCAGCCCCACAACCCAGCACTCAACCGCTGAGCCACCGGGGAGGCCCTGCCAGGTGAATATTAACAAGCATGTGTGAGCTCTGAAGAACGTTTTTGCAGGGTTCTGTCCTTCCTTTGCATCTTCCCAGTTCTTTCCTAAAACATATGGAAATGAGTATGTGAATCTGCAGGTCCTATTATCCCCACCAAAAAAAAAGAAAATGGTAACCAAAGAAATGTTTTCATTCATGATAGACTAGAGATAATCACCAGATCCCTTAAAAATTCCTATGTTAACAAATGCTTTTTGTCTTACTAATATAAGTTAAATTAGAGAAGTCTATAAACAGTAGATACTGTTCATTTACTCACAATAAATATGTAATGAGGGGCTGGTATAGTGACCCCTTTTTCTTAATGGACTGATCCACTCAGATTACTGTTCCATCTTTGCTGACCTATTGGCCAAAGCAGCATTTAATGATAGAGAATGAATTGATCCACAAGGTACCCCCACTGATGAAAATAAAATGTGCCACTGTTTTCCTGCCACTAAGTGCTATCACATGGAATGAGCATAAGCTATTAAGGTCAGGTTTACTTGGGTTTGAATGCAAATCTTCTGTTTCATGTTACTCAGTCTTTCTAGGCCTCCAATGAAATAGGTAATCATTTTTTATGAATCCACTATGGAAGTTAAATGGAAAAAATTTATATAAATCATCTGGTAGAGAGCAGGTACTCAATAAAATGGATGCTTTTATTCCTGAGTTAATTTCTTCCTTCTTATTTTCACTCAACACCCTTCACAATTGCCCTAGAATAATCTGCTACATACACATGCAGCAACAGCATTCCTAGAAATCTCTTGTCATGTCACTTCATCATTGGTATGTGTAGTAACCCTCAAATCAATCAAGGAAGGAGGGCCAATTAAGACAGGTGTAGGTTTTCTTAGAACACAACTTAGGAAGTGACATGACTGTCACACAGTGTATATTTCAGAAGGTAAGTTTTACATTTTAAAATAAAAGAACTCAGAGTGTAAGTTATGAATAAATTACTACTACTTTAAAATGCTTTTTCAAAGTCTTGGATTTCTTATCACTTCGCATGAATAAAAATGCTAAACAAGTGGAATACTGACAAGGACTAAGTGGAATTGAAGGCATTCATTTATGACCTGTTAATCTGTTGAAGAGCAAAATCAACAGAGGAATAAGGAAGTAAAAGATAGAAAAGGTGATACATTTGACAGTGTAGCATATCAAGATATCAGTATCTATAGCTCATTTTTTAAAAAAAAACTCACTGAAAATACACAATTTTAGAAAAGAAATACAATGATTCTCATCAGGAAACTAGTAATGAATGAATGAATATTTTTAATAACATAAACATAATGATGTGTTAATTTCCTACCCCAGATGCTCAATTCATGTTTGGGGAATTGAGATTGGGAGCCTCAGAGAAGATTTCAAACCTGGTATACTGTCAGTTACAATCATAGGAATCTTTTGAACATGTCATGTAACCCAATGTAATTTCTCCAAGATATATATTCATCCATGTCTTTTTTAACTATTAAGCATTTAAAATAAATTCTTGCTTTACTCAAATCAATGTAAGTTGGTTGCCTGTCCTACCTTTTCTCTTTGAAGAAAAAGTAATTAGATGATTTCTGAAAAATTAAGCCATAGTACTAAAATCTTAAAAATGAGTCCTACTCACCGTGTTTGTTTCTGTTGTGGTTGTTTCATGCCACTATTGTCTAAAACAAAAATCTATTTTCTAAAAGATGTCTAGGATGACCTGGGAACAACTGAGATATATCCAATTAAGGTTTCATTACAATGAGACATAATATCTTCAAAGAAAAACTCCCTGACACACCTAGTCAAACATTAGGGGTTCATTCTACCAGAGGGTGAAACTATCTGTGATGGTAAGGAAAAAAGACCTATATTCTCAAGGTCAATGAACCAGAGGTGCAAATACAGTTAATGATATGTTTTTACAACAAGACCCTATTTTTCCTTTCATCCTTACTGAGACCATGGTCATTCTGACATTTCCATATTTGATGCTAACCTAACAGCTAATGTGTGTTTTTAAATGGAATAGCTAAAGAATTTTAGAATAGATGTTCTACTACAATGCAGCTTTTAAATATACTTTCAACTATTATTTGATCTTTTTGCAAGGAAAACTTCTTATGAACTCTAAAGTATTCTTTCATCTATTCCACTTTAGATGACCTATTCATTTTATGTTTCAGCTTCATCACGCATATCCATTACCAAAAAGTGTTTTATTTGTCTTATCAAGTCACAACAGTTCACTTTCAATTTGCACTTATATGTTCCATGAATGCATATGACGTAAAAAAAAATATATTTGCATATATTTTACCTGACTTGCAATTAGGGTTATTAACAGCAATAGATCCAGGAAAGATTTTGTGTAGCTAGGTTCTGGGGTCCTTGGCAACAGATAAAAAAAGAAATCCAGGACATTTCCTTCACAACAATCTCCTTCCATCTTATAGTCTTTTGTTGAGTCTTTTCATTTTAGATTTTCTTCCCTAGAAAGTAGGCAGTTATGACTGCCGGCATCCCTAGAGCTTTTGTTAATACTGTAATGACAGATGTAGACCGTTGAAAGGTATGCTTGAAGTATGCAATTTCCAGTTCCTTTCAAATGATTCAATCTACCCCTTTGCTCTTGATTCATACTAAACACAATCAAAAGTATACCTCTAAAAATTATGGATTTTATGCTTTCCAGTTCCACGTTTCCCATTTATATAGAACTAAAAATCAGGAGGTTTCAACATTACACCAAACAAAATGTGGAAATGAGGGAACTTCCTTTTTCAATTGTCCCTAGAACTCCATTACATTCATGGTGATTTTTCTTCATAGCATTTTACCATAATGCAAACCATCATGATTATACTTTATTGTAATAAAGTACCCAAGTATTGAGTGAAGCAACCAGGAGACACATACACTTTTAAGATGCTACCAGAGCAATTTTTACTGTCCAAATAGCAATGATATGAAACTTGTAGAGAAGTGGAGGTCAGCATATTGGTTCAAAATGGGATTTGTTGCATATTCCCAAGTACTTAAAAACCTAACACTTAATTCTGCAATTTGTGACTTATGCTTTATTAATGATTGGAAAAATGCCTAGTAAATGGACATGTGGTAAAATGTTTTAATCTCTGATTTTATTCTATTTCTATTTTATTCTTACACTGAAGACATAATCAAACCTGACTACTGGAATGAAGAGACTCTAGTCAAAAATATTCTCCATTTAATTGATACCTAATATTTCATTGTTTTAAGATCATCTCCAGGTGCTCAGTGGCAACAGTCTATACTACTAATAGTCATTTATAATTGAAGATGTATTAGAGAATTTTAGAAAATATTTCAGCAAAGAAGTGGGGAAGAAAGTGAATGTACTAAAAAATTCAGAAGACTTAGGAAATCTTTTTGCTAGCATAGGCATTCCTAACTTTTTTGCCATCAATACATATTTTACTATGCATGTGACCCACCAGTCTTAACACAGAAATTTCTACAGTGCAATGACTAATCAGATGTTCTATTTGAATATTTAATATAGTTTGTAGGAAAATTATCAAGGCCTTGGGATTAAGCGCATGTGAGAACTCTGGGGACTGGAGATTATTTATCACCACTCCAATATCTTTAAGAGTTCTTGAGGTTGAGGAAAGATGGCAGGCTGACAGGATCCTTTAGTCATCTCTTTCTTCATGAACTCAGTGGATCAGCATCTGGAGGGAGCAACCACATCTGGAGCAGAGCTGGGGAATTGAAGACCAGTGTCTTTATAGTGAGGAGAAATATACCCCACCATAAATGGTAGGAAAGACTAAGACATTGTATCAGGAACAGTACCAGGACACTGAGAGTGACATCCACCCTCTCCCTGCCAGTTCACCAGGGCTTTCCACATGGCCACCACAAGAGTGCAAGCTTGTCACTTCAAGAGCATAGGCTGCTGAAAAAAGGGCACCTGGTGGCCTGTGACTGGTTTCATCAGTTGGAGAAGCACTTGTCTATCCCACATGCTATTTCTGGGCTTCCAGGAATTTCCCAGAGTATAACCAGAGAATAGGAACTACCCCAGTGAATACAGCAGGTAGAACAAAGGGCTCCTGGTTACCTGTGCCTGGTGTGGGGAGTCCAAGTAGGGAAAAGCTCCCACCTATCCCCAACTCAATCCTTAGTTTTTCCCTAATATAGGTAGGAAGTGTAGGCCTCCAAGGGTGATAGGGAAATCACAACCTGCTTAACTAGGGGCTCCTGGACAGCCTTAGCCAACATCTGGCCAACTCACAGCTTGGCAGCCAGAGAATGCAAGCTTCAAGACAGAACACAGCCTTCTCAACAAAAGGCCTCCAGGTTGCCTGTGCTTGCCTTTGGGAATTGGAAGAGACATCTGCTTCTCCCTAGTGAACTCTTCAGGTATCCCTACAACTTCCAACCTGTGTAGCCACAGTATGCAGGCTGCCTGAAGAGATCTCAGTCAACAGAGCAAGGGGCACCCAGGGTGGTTGGAGCTGTCCTCAGTCGCCAGGATAAGCATTTGCCCCTTCTCTACACAATCTTTGGGTTTTCCTTTTATTTATTTGGTGTTTTTATTTATTTGTTCATTTGTTTATTTATACAAGCACTGGGTACAGTCAGAAGCGCAGGAGGGTGAGAGAATTCACCAGAGCCAGAGCAGGGAGCAGAACAGGCAGAAGGACCAAGGTACACTGCTGAGGGGAGCAGCAGGCGGCAGGAGAGGTCTGCGCGCCATGTGGACCCTCCTCTGGTGGCCAGGGAGCAGCCGGGGATCGAACCGGCACTGCAGAGGCTGCGGGCAGCTTCTCAACCCAGTGCTCAACCACTGAGCCACCAGCGAGGCCCTCTTTGGGTTTTCTTTTAGCTCCCAACTTATGGAACCTGAGAGTGCAAGACTCCCCAGGAAAATACCTTGCTAAATAAGAGACACAGTGTTGCAGGAGGCTAGATCAGCAGTCTAGAAGCACCACATAAGCCACAGCTTGGTTCTGGCAAGCTCCTGAACACTACATAGTCTACAGCTATCCACAGTGCCTGCCTGGGGCTGTGGCCCCCAAGCCACCCTCACCCCTACCCCATTCCTGTATGTGGCTGAGCCTACCAACTAAACCTGAAGAATTCAGGGCTAGGCTGTAATCAAAAGGTTACTTGCAGATTGGGTCTTCAGGGATAGCACTATCACGAAGTTATATAATTAATTAAATGACTGATGTATTAATTTCCTAAATTTTATTTAGACTTTTTGAAATACTGAATATTGTCCAGCCTCCCATTTCTTTACACATTCTCACTGATTCAAATAATCCTACTAAGTAAAATTAATCTAATCAAACCCACTTATTTCACACATTAGAACACTGGGTCCCAGAAAGATAAGTGTTGTAGCTGGAACTACAGCCCCTACCTCCTGAACCTGTGTCCATGAAAGCATACTGTCTTGGTCTTGTCATTGACTCCAAAAGACTAGTGAAAGACCTTTAATAAACTGTAATGATGATTTTAATAATGATTATATTAAAATGTATATGATAAAGATCTTATTAAACATACTCATGTTAAAAAGATTAATTTGTATTAGTCAAGATAGCCATACTTAATGGGGTTAATGGGGTTTTACTCCACCTGATACAAAACAAATCATACTCTTAGAAATTCTATTATTTCAGTTGGTAAAAAAGTTGACTTTGCGATGTTTAAAGGTTGTTCACCATGCTAAATAATTTGGTTATCAACAAGCAAATAAATTGAAGTCATCACCATAAGCCTACAAATGACTCATAGTTCCAGTGACCCCCAGTCACCAACACTAGGACTGTGAAGAAGTTTCCACATAATAGGTTTTCCATGTCCCCAACTCTCAGTGTTAAACATTGGATCCTTATGCCTTAATGTGGAATATCAAGAGCACTATCTAGATATTACAAAATGGCCCAAGTTATGATAACAACTTTTACTATTTCTATTCCCAAAACAAAGTGGTACATAGAAACTAAATTTTGCTTTGAAGAGTATCCAATAGAACTTCTCAGATAAAGTAATTAAGCTAATTCAAGAGTGCTTAAGAGGTATGCACACACCAAAAAAAAACCCAACATTTATGAAAGTTTGTGAAAATTAGAATAGTAATTTATTATTTCTTTTTATTTCTTTTGTCTCACGGAATAAGATCTGAGAGAAACAGTTACAAGTATCTAAAGTGGTAGTTGTGTGTGTGTGTGTGTGTAAGCCTTTTATTAATGAATAGATTGCAAACAATGTCTCAGTTGCAACTAATATGGTTCACTAATATGTAACTAACAAAAACTCCTTTGAAAACTTCCAACATTAGCCTGTTTAACACTATACAAGGCTTCTATAATAGCTAAGCTATGGAAACAACCCAAATGCCCAAAAATAGATGACTGGATCAAGAAGATTTGGTATATATACACAATGGAATATTACTCAGCAATCAAAAAAGATAAACTCATGCAATTTGCAGCAACATGGATGGAGCTGGAAGGGATCATGCTCAGTGAAATAAGCTAGAAAGAAAAAGAAAAATACCAGATGGTCTCACTCATAGCAGGAATTTAGAAAACCTAAATAAGGGACCAGGAAAAAGGCTAATTATAATAAAGTAAAAATCAAAATCAACAAGCTACTATAAACCAGAGACACACTACAGGGGTGGGGGGGATGAGTAGGGTCAAAGTAAGGGGGGGGTGGGAATTGTATGGAGAATATAATCAAGATGTAAATGCATACACTGTGCAAAAATGAAAAATGATGTAAAAATATATAAAATAAAATTTTAAAAAAGAATATGAAAACACTAAAAAGATATGTGCACCTTAAGTTCACTGCAGCATTATTCAACATTCACAATCTATGGAAACAAGCTAAGTGCCCAAAGACAGATGAATGGATTAGGAAGATATGCTATACAATCAGTGGTTACCAGAAGGAAAGGGTGAAAATGGGGTGAGTAAATCCAGAAAAAGGAAGATGTGGCATGGAGAAGACTAGATTTGGCCTTTTAGTGGTTAAATTAATGTAGTACATATACATATTAATTCTCAGTGATAAACATCTGAAACGTACGTAATGTTACAATGCAATGTTACTTCAATTTAAAAAAAAAGTGGTATATATACACAATGGAATACTATTCAACCATTAAAAATGATGAAATCTTGCAAGGTCAATATTAGGGCTTTCTCCTACCTAAAAATACTGGATATGCAAGATTGGAGACATCTTGCTGAATCCCCCCTCAGATGCAAGAATGGCTCTAGTGATCAAACAATGTGTGTCAGATAGCTTGGTAAGTTGCAAAAAATGAAGGCAGCTCTCAGGAATTTTTAAATTTTAAAATATTGCACAAATTCTTCTGAGAGAGTCAAATAATATAGAAATATAGAGAATAAGTATAAAATTTCCTTTTTACTTGTTCATCCTACAAAATATCATTCATCACCAGAAGTAACCACAATCTTTACTATGGTCTGTGCTCTCACCATTTTTTCTACATACATGTAGGTTATATGTGCCTATACCTCTTTTATTCAAATATGGATATGCTTATGCACCATAGACATCTTTAATGAAACTATATACATTGCTGTGCAATTTGCTTTATTTACATACTAATACAGCTGGGAAATTTTCTGTATCAGATATACAGCTATCATTCTTTTTTTAAAAAAAAGATTTATTTATGCATATAAGAACCAGGGTATAGACCAGAAGTGTGAGGGGTAAGAGGATTCACCAGAGACAGAGTGGGGAACAGAACAGGCAAAATGAAATACACTGCTGAGGGGAGAAGCAGGCGAGTTAGGAGAGGTTTGCTGCGCCATGTGGGTTGCTCCCTGGTCAGGGATCGAACTTATGCTGTAGTGGCTGCGGATAGCTTCACAGGTTGCATCTTAACCCCTTGCGCCACCAGGGAGTCCATACAGCTATCATTCTTTCTAAAAGAATTTCATATTTTATAATGTAGATATACAATATTAAACAATTCACAAATTATTGGCCTTTAAAATAGTTTGCAGTTTTTGCTAATGTAAACATCACCACTGTAAATACACTTATGTAAAAATGTGATTTTTCCTATAAAATAGATGACTAGAAATGAAATTATGTTGAAGAATATGAAAATTGGGCCTCCCTGGTGGCGCAAGGGTTTAAGTCTCAGCACTATCAAGCTATCATCAGGAGTTTATTTCGTAGATCCACCTGTTCTGCTCCCCACTCTATCTCTGTTGAATCCCCTCTCCCCCGGTCCCCATACCTCTGGCCTATACCCCAGTTCTTGCATGCATAAATAAAAATAAATCTTTAAAAAATGTATGAAAATTATCAAGATGCATCTATTAATTTAAAATTCTTAATTTTTACCAAATCAATAATACAAATCTTGAAATAGTAATTTATTTTTCTCTACTAGTGAAAATAGTCATCACTTCGTCTACTTACTAGCCATTTGTGTTTGATCAGAGAAAGTACTAACGGTACGAGTCTAGAGATTGGGTTTTAGTCCTAGGTTAGTAATCAGCTTTACAGGCTGTAACTATATTCACCTTTCTGCACCTCAGATTCTCAAGCTGACAAATGTAAACCAAAAAAAAAAAAAACATAAAAAAAAAACAAGGAGAAAACTAAGATGCTAGGCAAATAAATGGAATTTCTCTTAGTTTTAAAAATGTGTAACATTTTTGAATAATTACAAAGTTGATATTTTTCTAAACAAAAAAATTGGCTGTTGTGTGCAACTGCTCATTTACCTTTCAGGGTCTCCTCAGACAAGTTGTAAGAAAAGTAAAAGGCCCTTATTTGTTCAACTCCAACATGGCTCCCCATCGCAACCCAACCTGGGTGAGCACACAAGAAAGCTTACTCCTTGTGAGATTTCTAATCCAAGTTTATTATTTCAAGGAGGAGGGTGGGGGCAGGAGATCCTCTCCCACATCTTCTCTAGTTCATTCATCAGCAACAACAATGCCATCTGGTTACCGGGGACAAGTGAGGCATAAAATGCCTAGAAAGGCAGCTGTCTTCCCTTTTACCTGTGTCAGAATAACTAATGAATGACAAATTTGCCTTTAGCTATAAATTAAATTTCATGCTGGTGAAACTAGTACAGCTCTTATTCTTTATTAACTATACCTTTTTGTCATTACAAGTTTTCCTTTAAAAGAAACTTATGTGTACATGAAATCAGGATAAAAATCCCCATTCAGTCATTTTTTTAGGATGATGTATGCAGTAATTTGAATAAACCTTTAAATGTCATGTTACTTCTTTTTACTTTCAGTTGAAATCTCTTTACTGTTTCTATTCCCCAACTTGAGTTCCTGATACTGCACATGACAGAATTCTCATTTCCTGTTTTTTCCACTACCAATCTAAATTGCCAATATGTTACATAAACCTGGATGTGCAGGCAATGAACTAAATTATGTTACACTTGACAAACTTATAAAACTTCATGTAAATATAAATAGGCTATTTTATATTCCTATATTCAGCACTTCATCTGTATAATCTATTGAGTACAACAGAAATTAGAAAATCTGAATTTAATTAGATTTTAGCAGCATTCTACAACTGACAGTTACTGAGACATGTACATATTTTTTATAACTAACATGCAAAGAAACAATACATTCTTCAGTATTCTCCACAAATAAAATTCTTACCCAATGTCAATCTTCTCCATGTATAGCAAGCCCTTTCTCCTCATACTCCCAGATTTCAACTGTGGTAATTCTGACCTCTTAATTGGTTTAATAGATTCAGAAAAAAACCCTTTGGATAATAACTCCTCCACTTTCAATGGTTATTCCTTTTGGGGGACCATTTAAGATGGACATCAAGCCCTTGGATGCCCTAACTCAAAATGATGCCCCTCCCCCAAAATCATTAATCATGGTATCTTTCATAATTGTCATATGGATCTGGTCATTTTGTTAATAGACTGGATTAAGTTGGATCAGACGTACAGTTTGCTGTGTGACCCAAATGCCTAGAGTCACCAAAGCACACTTGTCTTAGTGCTTTGTATTAAGTCATTATCCAGTTTTTCTTACAGTTCTCATGTAGAGCAGTCATAACCCCCTTAAATATCCTGCATCTATTAGCAAATGTTACCAATTCAATGCAACCATTATTTGTTGAGCTCCTAAAATGATAAAAGCTCTGTGCTCAGGATGTGAAGGAGATATATATGAATACTTGCTGGTCTCAAGTTGTTTTTCATCTAACAGACAGTTGTCACACATAAAAATAACTACAATGTAGCACAAAATATGGAATTTTTCCTAAATGGATAACAATAATAAAATGAACGGAGTAGAAAAAGTCATCTGAAAGTAGAAAAAGTCCTACTGGGTCATGTAGAAACACCAAGTTGGCCTGTTTGAACACTAGTTATCTCGTGGGCAGTCTCTACATCTTTGCTCAAGTCTCTTTGTTGTTCCTATGGTTTAGTCACTAATCTATGTGCTCTGCAATACTGTTGAGAGTAGAAGTCTTTAATGTTATTTTAGAGGAAATGCCAAAAGGAAGATCCATTTTTAGCTAGCACTCTTAATCACTGAGCCAAAAGGATTTACAATGTTCCTCAAACTTCAATGTGCATATGAACCACCTGGGTAGCTTGTTAAAATTCAAATTCTAATTCTTGGATGGGACCTGAGATTCTATATTCATTATAAGCTCCCAGGTGATGTGGATGCACTGATCTAAAGTTCAAACTTTGAGAACCAATGATTTAGAACATTCTCCCATAATAGTAATCACGGCAGTTGTCCAAGAGTCAACTACAAAGAGATGGATAAAGTCAACATTTCATAGAGTATAATGGAGGGAAGAAAAACCTTTTATACAAATCAAATAAGAAGGACTCAGTATCTAAAAGCTGCATTTTATGCAAGGACATGAGCAACTGTTTGGAACATTCTGTCATTAGCAATAATGGATAGGAAGCAAAGAGTTAGCATCCCAGGCAACAATCAGCATATGAGACACATGGAAGGGAATCTAAACTAGATCACACCAATTTTCCCAAGTTATCAAGTCTCACTCCTGCCTTAGTGATCCAGAACTGAAGCCTGATAAAAGAACACACTCTGTCCTTCATGTGCTGTACCTAGGCAGAGCAAATTTTATAGAATTCTTATTGAAAAGTGAGAATTCAGTCACAACAAAATATTGCTGCCCACATGAAGCACCGAGTTAAAGATATTTCTGTATTACTAATAGAAGAATGAACTCAGTAGGCTCTATCAGAATTTTAAAAACTGAGATTTAGGTACCTGGATTATAAACTTGATAAACTTGAGTTTCCACATATAGATACTACAGAAATAAAATATGTTTATATCTGGTCTTTTGGTTCTAAACATGCATAACAAAGCAAAAGGATCTTGTAAGATCCTTGAGCTTCTCGGGAAAAAGACCGACAGCAAGGACCTTTAGATGGATATTGTAACCAAGTTGCTGAATAACATTTTCTGTACTTACAACAGACATTATGACTAACTGTTAACTCCAAGTAGAAATCAAAGTCAGACAAAGCAGATTTCTTCTCCATCTGAGATTTTTACCATTATTTTCAGAAAAGCTAAGTAATCATCAGTTAATTTCTGAACTTATTACCCAATAGACTTAAGATTTCTCATACTACTCAAAGGTCCTCAGAATATTTTATCTAATGTGGACAGATAAAGGGATAGGTATATCAATCTCAGATTGCTTTATTTAAAACAACTACTTTTAAAAGTTCAATTTAAACAGTTACAAGAAGTGCTGGCCCATCATCAAGTTCTGCTGAATCTTTGGGACCTCCTGTTCACAATGGGCATTATGGTTTATTCTTTAATGTACATTAATTTGGTTGAAGCAGGATCCAGACTGCACATCTCAGCATTCTACTTGAATAAAGAAGAAAGCATTCAATTCCCCTCCATAGCAAATTCAGCCTCCACAAGTCAGTGCTGTCAGTCGTGATGGTTGCATTGCAAAAACTGCTTTGCGAATGTTTTGCTAGGTTTTGTTGCTAGGTGATGACCAGGAAAACTTTGCAATTCCTGCTGAGAGGTTTAAAAAAAATGTGCCTGTAACCAGTTTCATATTAAAGAGAAGGGGGGAAAATAGGGCAGCCTACACCTAATTCCTCAAGGTTCACTCTTCACCCTCTACTTCCCCTTTGCTTTGCCGTCATATACAGAAGTTGTGACCATTA
Organism: Talpa europaea; assembly: GCF_964194135.1. Classification (NCBI taxonomy): domain Eukaryota; kingdom Metazoa; phylum Chordata; class Mammalia; order Eulipotyphla; family Talpidae; genus Talpa; species Talpa europaea. The sequence continues at coordinate 117,667,868 of NC_140070.1, read as the reverse complement.
AGAAATGTATCTACATAACACTGGGGAAAAAAAGAAAATAATATTCAATGTGTCATCCACTGAGTGAACTAGCAAAACAGAACTTGTCAAATGTCCTCCTTTTGGTCTGAACTAGAACTTAAATAACTGAGTGTGGTGGGGGAGGGGCAATGAGGAGCAGGCAGAAGAAGGGGTGAATGAAACAATACCAACCCATTCTCCCATCATTCTTTTCTGTTCCACATATTAGCAAAGACCCTTGGCTTGAGAAATTGGCCCCAAGCTAGAGTCAGCTTGTACCTGAGCTGTGTTTCAGAAACCCTTGGCCTGGACCCGACTTCCAGCCAAGCAGCAGGGATTCCTGGGAAAGCCCAGAGGCCTGTCTAAGGCCTGGTCCTGTGTCAGTGATTGATGAGGACAAGTGTGAGAGGTGACACACTGTGAAATCAGACTGAGGCACAAAGAGTTAATCCTTGGGCTTTTTCCAAACTGTGTCCTTTGAGGGAAAAATAATATTTATTCCTCCCTTTGTTAATTTTGCAGCTAAAAAAGCACTTTTGATATCTTATTCACTAGGCGAGATGCCAGCCTGCAACCTCCTAAAACTTCAGGAGATAAATACCGCGCTAGTGGCTGTAATTATTTGTCCTTGTTGCATTATCATCATCAAATTACTTTAAACTGCTGATTTAACAAGTACTACATTATAACCAATTGAGAGAGGAGAGCAGTTGTTTTTGCATACAAATTTCTTTTCACGAATCAAAGGTCCTACCTATAAATCACTGGGGAGAAAAACCTGAGAAATTTTAACTCTACTACTTTGGGATTCTCTATTCTCAGAAACATGGAAACAGCTTGGTAGTAAGGATCCCCTTCTCTCCTTCACTAATTCATTCATTTGTGCTCACCCCCCACTGAGTTCTCTCTCAGGAGGATGGGGAAGGCCATGTGTGTCTTTGACATGGTGACGCGGGTGCATTTCTTGTACTTTCGTAGCCTCCATAGCAGATGCACAAACTTTAGCAGTGTCTTTTTAACACTTCATTAATTATTGAGCTGTGCCAAGAGTAATTATTGGGCTATGCCAGGAGTCCTTTTCTCCCACATCAGTAAACAGTAATTTAGAGAAGGGGGTTATAACCTTAGGGTGAGCAACGTTTTCCCCCCACAGCTGTGTGGTGAGCTCAACAATACTGCATATGCTTCAACAAATGAGGAGGCCCACAGCCCAGTCTCTGTTGCATGCAGGAAATGTTCTGGCCAGCAAAAAGAAACCCACCAAGCTATCAATACTTGTGTAAAAGAAGATTTAGAACATCTCATTGGCCAATAGATACAAGGTATCTCTTCTGACTTTGTACTTTTGCCCTAATTAAGTAACAACAACATTGACAAAAATCCTATAGCAGCAAAGGACTTCTAAGAAAGAACATTCTTCAGATGATGTAATGGAAACACACTAATGTGGGTACAACACTTTCTCAAAACTAAGATTTTTCTTTTGCCATTAATCAGTACAATTTTAGCTGGAACCTTTCCTCAAATGATAGAGGTTATTTCATGGTCACAGACAACCCTAACTCTGAGACTCAACAAATTTTTCTTATGTTTTCAAAGTCAAACTAGACATAGAAAAGGCTGGATAGAGCTAGTGATCGTCTGTCAACTTAGAGTAGTTTCGTTGCTTTCATTTCCACACAACAGAAGCTCAGGTTTAGAAAGTTGCTTAGTTTAAAAGTCTTCCCATCCCATATGACTTTTAAATTTCCCCCAAACTATCCCCTCAAAACATGACTATCCAGTCCCAGGTTCAAAGGCAGAGAACTTATTTCTGTCATAAGCACTTCATTCTGCTGTCAGCCAGCCAGCACTTGTGTGTTTACATTTATGTGTAAAGGAACTGTGTCCACCTTGATCTCTGTTCACCAGTTTCTCAGTGAAGATGGAGAACAATTTTGTAAATATATCGAGTCAGCAGCAATACCTAAATTGACCCTTTTCAAATTTTAGGGTGAAAAAGAAACTTCTAATGTTAACAGCTGCAGAACAGGGAGCCACAGAGATCTTCCTAGGGATCTAATTTTAGGAGGTTTTCAGCTGGTCCCCAATTACACTGCTCGAAAGCTTTTCTTCTGAAGGCTACATAGCTTCATGCTCTTTCTACTAATTCTCATGAGGAACAAAGTCACCAATGAGATCCACATTGCCAAATCCAATGATCATTTCCTTCTTCTCATCTTACTCATCCTACTCATTTCAGTCTGTCCTTGAAATGCTTTATTCACCTGAACTTTGTGATAGCCCAGAGTCCTGTTTTTCCTCCTGCATCATTGCCTGCTAATGGAGCATGATGGTCTCTCTAGAACATAGGCAGTGAAGTCTCACCTCGGGGTTTTGTACTTTCTCTTTTCTCTGCAAAGCATTTTCTTCTTGTATTTGTCTTCTTTCATTTACCATGGTCTCCCATAGTTACTCCAAGTCCCTGATTAAAGAAAAATTCTATAAGAGGCTCCCCTGACCAATTTGTCTGAAATAGCCTCCCTCCTATTCTCTACACCCTTACATACTTTATTTTCTACCATCATTTATCCTTATCTGGCATTAAGTTATACATGTATTTATTTATCTTTTGCCTCTCCACTAAGAATGTAAGCTACAGAAGGACTGTCTAGTAGACTGTCATTTCCTCAATACCTAACACAAACACCTGGCACATAGTAAGAACTCAAAAAAAAGTTTGTTAAAGAATGAAAGAAAAATGGCATTGCATCTTTTCTCAAGTCTGGTTAAGTCTGTCTATTTCCCTTCAAATGTGTGCTGCCCAGAACTACCCACCTGCTCCATAATGAACGAGAATAATTTACCTACTTGTTCAGAATACCAGATTTGTACAAATATGGCACTCATCTTCATTCTCTTTTAGGGCAGCTATGTCACACTATTGAATCACATTGAGCTTATGCAGCTGCTAAGCCACATTGCCCTGTGCAGCTGTATATTTGGAACCTCAGAATCTCACATGCATCGCTATTAAACGTTCTCTGATTAAATTTGCTCCAGCCTATTAAAATTCTTTTGGATACTAATTCTGTCATTAAGCACAAACCCATGTCAATATTTCCTCTGCATTTATTTTGTATGCCTATTGATTCATTTCCTTGTTCTAATCATTGCTATAAAATAGGCAATGAAGATGAGTTGACAGACCAAGGTTTGTATCTGGGCACTGCTATTTGGTCACTGCATAGTCAACCTTAGCTTAGGCTAATTAATTTCTGACTTTCCATTTCTTCATCTAAACAAAGGAGATAATAACACCTATATGATAAGGTTTTGCAGGAATCAAATAAAATTATAGAGTACTGATATCATTCTAACACTTAGCTCATAGGTGTGCCTGAACCACAGTGGACACTAAGAGAAACTTTGCTTGATTATTGACCAGGATAAGGACAACATTATTATTTTTGTTTTATTATTATTATTATATTATTATTATTATTATTATTATTATTATTATTATATACAACATCTTCTTGATCCAGTTCTCTGTCTTGGGTGTATTTAGGTTGTTTCCATATTTTAGCTGTTGCAGCACTATATGCAATAAAATAACTATGTAGTAGGACTCTAAACTGAACATCAAGGTTATCAAAGATTTGTTGATTAGACTGATTCGGGTTCAGTTATTTCCTCAATCAGTTATGAATGCATCTCCTAGTAATGACATCTTATTTACCTTTCCATTTTGTTTAAAAAATAAAGTTCAAGAGAGACAGCCAAACATAATCCTGACATATTCATAAACTGTGCATTCTCTTGTCCTACAAAGCTAGTATCCCTGTCCAAAAAAAATTATAATTTAAATTATTTGGCATGATTTAGTGTACCCACTGTTTTCTTCTATTTGTTCACGAATCATAATTTCTTTTTTTAAGATGTATTTATTTATGCATACAAAAACTGGGGTACAGGCCACAGGTGTGGGGTCTGGTAAATCCAGACACAGAGTGGGGAGAACAGGCAGATCAACTGAAATACTGCTGAGGGGAACAGCAGGTGAGACAGGAGAGGTCTGCTGCCCTATGTGGTTTAGCTCCCTGGCCGGCAGGGGAATCGAACTCATGCCATGCTGCCGAGGCTGCGGATAGCTTCACAGTGCTGCAAGACAGGAAAGGTCTGCTGCAACATGTGGGTCACCTCTCTGGCAGGGGATCAAACTCTTGTTTCAGTGGCTGCAGATAGCTTAATAGTGCTACATCTTAACCCCTTACGCCACCAGGGAGGCCCCATAAATCATATTTTCACCTGGGATTGATGGCTGAATTATCAGTTTGCCACTGGATTACTAGTAAGTATATGTCACTCTTTTAGTGGTTTCCATTCTCCACAGTGCCTTTAAGGACTAAGTTCATCTGTAATATTTCTCAGTGTCCTGAAACAGTCCAAAACAAGAGATCAGTATTCATTTGTTACAACTAAGATGCACACTTACAAGTTTTTCACACACATTAAGTTTCAAGAGTCTGTTACCAATACTATTATTCATTTGATAGTTTATTATTATCCATTTCTAAGAGAAGTATATTTCTACACTGACACTGAGAATATAAATCAGAGATGCAGAGTTTGTATAGTCTAAGCTTCTCTTTCTCTGTTCTTTTTTTGAATTGAGGTGACATTGGTTTACACCACTGTATACAATTCAGAGGTATAACATCACAGCTCTTCAAGGTCTGCTACCACACCAGGAAGGCAAAGGCCTTTTTCTGAATGACTATTCAAAAGAGCTCTTTTTCCAATAACTAAGAGTTAAAATTTAATGCCATTGATCCCCAGCCAGGGAGCTAATGGACATATGGCACAGCAGACCTCTCCTGTTGAGACTGCTGTGCCCCTTAGCAATGCATTTCAATAGATCTGCCTGTTCTGCTCCCCACTCTGTCTCTGGTGAACCCTCCCCCTACACCACTGGCCTATACCCAGTTCTTCTATTAAAAATTTTTTTTAATTTATGTACTTTTTACATCATTATACATTCTCCTCTCAGGTGTAATCCCTATAAATTCCCACCACCAAGACACTGGTGACTCACCACCATAGTCCCTTGTGCTCATCCCTCCCTTGTTTTGTTTCCTTTCCCTCACCTCCCCCAGCTAAATGTGATCCCTTGTTTGGCTTCTCTATATTCCTCCTATAAGGGAAACCATCCAATATTTTTCTCTTTCCTTCTGACTTAATTCAATAAGCATGATCCCTTCCAGCTCCATCCATGTTGCTGCAAATGGCATGAGTTTATCTTTTTTGATTGCTGAATAGTATTCCATTGTATACACACACACACACACACACACCTTCTTCTTGATCCAGTTCTCTGTTTTGGGGTATTTAGGTTGTTTCCATATTTTAGTTGCTGTAAATAGTGCTGCAATAAACATAGGAGGCAGGTTTCTTTCAAATTATTTTTGTGACCTTTGGTTAGATTCCCAGAAGTGAAACTGGTGGGTGATATGATAGCTCCATTTTCAGTAGTTTGAGGATTTTCCAAACATATTTCCATAGGTTGGACCAGTTTGCATTCCCACTAGCAGTGTAAAAGAGTTCCTTTTTCTCCATGTCATCGCCAGCCATTTGTTGTTTCCTGTTTTTTCAATATGTGCCATTCTCACTGGTGTGAGCTGGTATCTCACTGTCGTCAGATTTGCATTTCCCTGTTTATAAGGGATGTTGAACATTTTTTGGTATACCTGTTGGCCATATGCATTTCTTCTTTGGCAATGTGTCTTTTTAGCTCTTCTGCCCATTTTTTGACTGGATTGTTTGCTTTGTTTTTGTTGAGTCCTGTAAACCCTTTGTGGATCTTTGAAATCAGTCCTTTATCGGTTGTATGAGTATATTTTCTCCCAATCAGTAGTTGTACCTTTATTGGTGATTGTCTCCTTTGCTGAAAAGAAGCTTGTGTGTTTGACGTAATCCCAGCTATTTATCTTTTCCTACACTTTCTTTGTTTTGGGGGATGATTCTTCAAAGATGTTTCTGTATTTATGTCATAGGGTGTTTACCTATTTTCTTCTTTATATTTTATGGTTTCAGTTCTTATGTTCAAGTCTTTTATCTATTTTGAGTTGGTTTTTGTGCATTGTGTGATGTAGTAGTCCAGTTTTCCCAGCATCATTTATTAAACAAACTGTCCTTGTCCCATTGCATATTCTTTGCTACTTTGTCATAGGTTAGTTGTCCATCTATGTGTGGCTTTATTTCTGGGTTTTCAATTTTATTCCATTGGTCTGTATTTTTTGCTCCAATACCATGCTGTTTTAATTATTATGGCTTTGTAGTATAGTTTGGGCATGTGATACCTCCATTTTCCTTCTTTTTAGTCAGGAGAGTTTTGGCTATTCTAGGTTTTCTGTGATTCCACATTAATTTTAACATTGTTTGTTCTATTTCTTTTTTTTAAAGATTTATTTACATATGCATATAAGAACTGGGGTACAGGCCAGAGGTGCGGGTGTGAGAGGATTCACCAGAGACAGAGTGGGGAGCAGACCAGGCAGATCTACTGAAATACACTGCTGAGGGGAGCAGCAGTGTGGGACAGGAGAGGACTGCTGCACCATGTGGGTAGCTCCCTGGTGGGCCAGGGTTTAAACTCGTGCTGCAGAGGCTGCAGATAGCTTCACAATGCTGTACTTCACCCCTTGTACCACCAGTGAGGCCCTGTTTGCTCTATTTCTTTGAAGAGTGCCTTTGAGATTTTTATTGGGATTGCATTGAATCAGTAAATTTCTTTTGGTAGGTAGGATGGCCATTTTGATAATGTTAATTCTTCCAATTCATGAGAGGGGAGACTTTGCAATTATTTGTGCCTTCTTTTATTTCTTTTAACAATGTTAATAAAATAAAATTTAATGCCAAACTGCAGTAACAGGGAAAGTTCCTACCAGCTTTAGGAATAAACCTTCCAGAGAGGCTTTCCCAGATTGATCACTTAGTTGGCATTCAATAAATCTTAGTTTATATTCTTAAGATTTGAATGAAAAAGAAAACATATTATTACTCTCTTCCAAATTCCCAAAATACTCTTTTTAACAGTCCAGAGGTCTTTTTTCCATACCTATCAAGTTATAAATTCATGAGGAATGGGTCCCAGCAGCTCAGGCTCCTTCCCATTGCTTCTCACAAAGTGCTACTTTAGGTGGAGCTGACTGGCACTTCAGTTGAACTCAAATACCTTTCTCTTTGACTTCCTTTACTTCTGACAATTTTTTCACACATTTCAGGAATCTGTCTAGGCTCTAAGAGTAACTAATATGTTTAATGTGAACATTAATTCTCTTGGCAAGAATCTTGCCCTTTATTTGTGGTTTACAACAATGCCAACTGCATTCAGTTTGCCATGGTAACATTTGTGGGACATTCCTTTCAAACAGTGCCATCCCCTTGATGTCTACAATGTCAACTTTCTTGTAAAATTCGCATCTATGTGTCCAAAAGAACAACTCCAAGTTTCCTGAAAGGCCTACAGGACACATAGCAGGTGACTCTCCTCTTTCCCTTTGTGTTATTCATTTTCACAACAAGTACAAAATGGCAGTTCTGGCTGAAGGACTCCTCATTATACCTTTCCATACCTCATTGGAAGTTTAGTCTACATTCTTTCCACATTGTGAGAGCTTCAAGTAGAACGACTGCAGTTTATCCATCTTTTAAAATAAATTAGAAGATGTAAATCATCATACTAAATACACTAACTCATGATTCCACAAAAGATAACTGACTTTATTAATATCTTTGTTGATTATAATAACTAAATGCTTCTGAATTATCTTAGAGTAGGTTCTTGTCTTGATGGTTTTAAACAGAAACCTTTGTTTACCTGGCAAATCTTTTCTTTATGTAACTAGAAAAACAAATTTCTTTTCAGTATTTTTCCAATTTATAGTAACCATTGGAGGTTAATGGACTGCTAGGGATATATTACATTTATTTATTTGGCTTTTTACATGTATACGCATGTGGTCACAAATGGTAAGAGTTCATCTTTTTTTTAAGAGCTGAGTAGAAGCTCATTTGTATATATACCACATCTTAGCACATTGATCTCTTGATAGGTATATAGGTTTTCATGACTCATCTATTGCAAACAGTACTGTGGTGATCGTAAATGTCCACATCCTCCTTCAAATTAGTGATTTTGTACTCTTCAGGTGATACCTAGAAGAGGAATTTATTCATATCTATGTTTAATATTTTAAGGAAACTTTATACTGTTTTCCATAGGAGCTGTACATAAGGGTTCCCTTTTCTCCGCATTCTCACCATTTGTTGTTTCTGGAGGTTTTTTTCATATGGGCCAATATCACTGGAGAAAATGGTATCTCGTTATAGTTTGATTTGCACTTCCCTGATAAGTGATGAGAATTTTTTCACGTGTCTGTTAGCTATCTGTATGTTTTCTTTGCAGAAGTGTCTATTTAGCTAGTCTGCCCATTTTTTATTGGATTTTTTTATTGTTGTTGCTGCTATTGTTGAGCAATAGTTGAGTTGTGTGAGTTCTTTGTAGATATTAGATATTAGCCCCTTGTGAAATGTATGATATGCAAATATTTTCTCCCATTCAGCAGGTTAACTTCTTGTTTTAATGATAGTTACTTTCACTATGCAGAAGTTTCATAGTTTGATGTAGTCCATTCATGTATTTTTGCTTTTGTTTTCCTTGCTATAAGAGTCAATCACACAAGGGATCCCTGAAATCTATGTTCTGGAATGTTTTGTCTATATTTTCTTCTATGTATTTTATATTTCTGGTCTGGTCTTAACATCCAAGTCTTTAATCCATTCTGAGCTAATTTTTGTGTATGGTGTGAAAGTGGTCTAGTTTAATTCTTCTTCATGGTACTGTCCAGTTTTCCCAACACCATTTGTTGAAGAGACTTTCCTTTCTCCATTGTATACTCTTGGCTCCTTTGTTTTAGATTAACACCCATATACATGTGGTCATCTTTCTAGGCTCACAATTCTATTCCATTGGTTTGTTTGTCTATTTTTAAATCAACACCATACTGTTTTGATTACTATAGACATGTGATATAATTTGAAGTCTGGAACTGTGATACATTCTTTTTTTGTCAAGATTTGAGCGGCAGGGAGGAAAAGTGCCCAAACACAGATCATGAGGCCAAAATTACCTTGATCTTCAAACCAGACAGCATAAAAAAAGAAACAGCACAAAAAAAGAAAACTATAGACCAATATCTCTGATGAACAGTGATATAAAAATCATCAAAAAAATTTTGGCAAATCAAATATGGCAACACATCAAAAAAAAATATTCACCATGAATTAGTGGGACTCATTTAAGGAATGTAAGTTTGGTTCAATATATGCAAACCAATCATTGTCATTTATCACATCAATAAAAAGACAAAATAACAAAACCATTTCAAGAGATGCTGAAAAGGCATGTAAGATTCAACACCAATTTATAATATAATTTCTCAATACAATGAGAATAAAGGGAAGATAACTCAAAATAATAAAGATCATATATAACAAGCCCATAGCAAACATCATACACAATGGCAAAAAGCTAAAATCATTTTCCCTAAGATCAGGAACAAGACAAGGATGTCTACTTATACCACTACAATTTAACAGTATTGGAAATCCTAGCAAAAGCAGTTAGATACATAAAAGGAATCCAAATTGAAAAAGTAGTAAAACTCTTACTTCACAAATGACATGATAATATATGTAGAAAATCTAAAAGACTACCTAAGAACTACTAAATAATAAAAGAATATAGTAGAGTGGCAAGATACAAAATTAATACCTAACACCTGAGAGGAGAATTCATACATTGTGCAAAAAGAAAAAATGATGTAAAATATATATAAAAATAAAAAATAGTAATACAGAACAATCTAGTGCATTTCTATGTGAAAGCAATGAATTAGAAGAAAAATTAAGATAACAATCCAAGTTTTTTTAAATAGTACTAAAAAGTATGAAATATCTGGGAATAAAGTAACCTATAGACTGTGAGAAGATATTTACACATCAACACTCAACAAGGAGTTAATTTTCAAAATATAAAGAATTCATACAATTCAATAACAGAAAAAGGTCAATTCAATCTAGAAATGGAAAAAAAAAGACCTAAATAGAAACTGCTCCAAAAAAAAGACAGATAACATGAAAAAAAAATCACATACAATGGAAATACAAATCAAAATCACAGTTATACATTATATCACCCTTGTAAGAATGGCCTGTATCAAAAAAGACTGAAAACAAGTGTTGTCAAGATTGTAGAGAAAAAGGAACACTCATTCACTCTAGGTAGAAACATAATTCATGCAGCCTCTATGGAAAAAGATGTGGAGATTTCTCAAAAAAAAAAAAAAAAAGGAAATCTGTATGATTCAGCAAAACAATTTTTAGGTACCTACACTAAGAATATAAAAACACTAATAAGAAACTATTTATGCACTCCTATGTCCAGAACAGCATTATTTATATAGGCAAATCATGGGACCAACCTAAGTACCCATCAACAGACGACTAGATAAATTGTGGTATGTTTGTTGGAATACTACTCAGCTACTGACAAAATGGATGGATCTTGAGGTGATTCTGCTAAGTGAAAGAAGTCAGAAAATGAAAAATCATTACCAGATGGTGTCACTCCCTTGTGGAATATAAATAACCAACAAAAACAAACTGGCAAAACAAGAGTAAGTCCTAAATTCTATGAAAAATATACTGGTTACCAGAGGGATAAGGTGAAGAGAGTAGGGGAATGCGTTGGGGTTGCATACTGGCAATTTGGTGGAGGGTGAGAAGACATGTATGCAATGTACACATATGGAGTGTCAAGGTATACTCCCCAAATTACAGTTATGCAAATCAATAAAACTTGAGGAAAGAATTAAAGTTTAAAAAATTTTAAATCTTGATATAAAGAAAACTCCAAGCCAGATGATTACACCAAAAAATCCTATCAAACTTTTAAGTAAGAATGTCACTAATCTTCTACAAATTCCTTAAAAATACTGAGAGAACAGTATTTCTCATTTTATGAGTCCATTCTAACCATATAAAAATCTCATGAAGATTTTATGAAAATCAAAAATTAAGGACTAATACATTCAGGTGAACATACATTAAAAATGATGTGGGGAATATGGATCAAACAAATGCATAACACATAAAGAGAACGCAGCATCACCAAGTGAAGTTTATCTAAGAAAGGAAGGTTAATTCAACATTATAAAATCAATCAATGTTATAGATCATATCAGGACAAAAGAGAAAATAACAAATTTTCAATGTATACAAGATTAAATAGATAAAATTCATTCTAAAAGCTGTCAGCAAATAGGTACAGGAAGCAACTTCCTATATCTATCTGATAAATGGCATCTACAAAAAAACTACAGCTAATGTCATACTTAATGTTAACTATAGATTGCTTTTCCCCTAAGAAGAGGAACAAGGAAGGTATTTCACCACTTTATATACGACTGTACCAGTTTCTAGCTTGTGTGATACACAAGAAAAAATATGTGACATATACACATTGGAAAGGAAAAAATACAATTGTTTCTATTAATATGACAAGATTATGAATATAGAAAATCCAAAATTATCTTCAGAACAACTGCTAAAACTTTAATTGAATTTAGTCAATTCACAAAACCATGTAACAACATGCACCAATCTCAGAAATTGCTTTATATAAAATTCTGGAACAGGTAAGACCACACACTGGTGGGAGGAAAGTTTAAAAAGATGTTTAAGAGGATTAACTGATAATGAACATGAGGAAACTTTCTGGAGTGATAGAAAAGTTCTATATATTGATAGAAAAGTTTTATATATTGGAATACATGAATATGTGTATTTGTCAAAACTCATTAAATTGTATACTTAAGAGTTATATATTTTGGTGATTTAAATTTTATTCCCTGCCAAAAAAAGAACTGTAACAAATCCTGAAATATGGATAAATTTGCTTTTTTCCCCCCAATGGTTTGGATTAGAAATTTTAAAATTAATTTGTGATTTTAGGGAAATGAGTAAGCATATTTTATTCTTGAGTAAATAAGTAAATATATTTGACATAAGAAGAGCCAGGTTTCTCTTTGTAGTTGAGTTACAAACATGAAAAGGAGGAAGATGAGAATTTGCCCTGAGATCTTAGGTTGAAACTTAAGGGTATCTGTATGACCTTATAGAGAAATGGATAGGCAGAGATAAAAGATAGATCATGATGATAGTGATGATCATGAGAGAGATGTAGAGAGAGAGAGAGAGACATAGACTTGGAGTGAGTCAGATAGACAGACAAGGGTTTTCTCCTAGTTGTAGTGCCAGAGCTAGGACAAGGGAATTACAGGATGAACAGGACCATTGTCTTGTAGCAGAAATTAAGGAAATGCTCAAAGAATAATGGAATCAAATCAAGAGGCTACATGAGCCAGACTGAAAATCTGTCAAAATCTGGCATGATAAGTGTTTCAAAATAAAATGATTGCAATTGATTAAAACTGCTTGAAAAGAAAAATTCACATGGGTTGTAGGTGTTTCCTAAGGGTGCTATAACGAAGCATTACAAACTATCAATAGATGACTTAAAACAACAGAAAGCTATTACATCATAGTTTTGGAGGTTGGAAGTTCAAAATCAAGATTTTAGCAGGACTATGGGATAGGTTTCTCTGAAACCTGTAGAAAAATCCTTTTTTGCCTCTTCTATCACTTTTCTGGATAGTTTGTAATCTTTGGCATTCCTTAGCTTGTAGCTATGTCAATCTGTTCCTCCATCTTCGTGTGGCATGTTCATCAAATATTGTATTAGGTTATTTATAAGTAGTTTTTTCTTTCTTATTTTTCATGCTACTAAAAATTTTAATAATAAGCATGTAGTAGTTTTATAAAAAATAAAGTGCATACGCTAACATATATAATGCCATTTACATTTTTATTCAGAAAACATAATGATATTAACTTTAATTTGTTAAAATATTAACATGCTAAAGTCATTTCCAGTTCTATAAACAAACTAAAAACCAACACAAAGTATCTGCTCCACATTTCAAGAGTAATGAGTTCAATCATATAAAGGTTATAATTTTGTTAGTCTGTTAATTTTTTTCTTCTCAATGCAACTAGAAATTAATTCTTTGTCAGTCTTAACAATTAGTGTTCTTATCTTTTTTTCTGAAATAAAGATGACATTAGATCAAAATCTTTTCATTTTTCTTCTTTTAAAAAATTCACAGTAATAGCGTAGTCGTGACAAGCATATGATTATATCATCTGCATAGAAAAATAAAATTCTGTGATTTCACAACCATCCCTACCAGCTACCCCATTGGGTATATGGCTAAATTAAAGGTCTTCTCTTACTTTTATCCTGAAACTTCTATTATTTGAATTTTCTCCCACAGTCCTAGATTTTTCAGAGCATCCTCTTTATTCCTATCCCCTATTCCTTGTCCTCCAGAAATGTCTTATCATCTCAAGATTCCCCTCTAAGACATGAAATCTCAGGGCTAAGGAAGCAGACTGCAGAGGAGTGATGTGGTAAAATGTACTGTTATTCATCAATAGTCACTACCCCTTCTCTGTGGAATGATTACTTCTTGTTGAATTCAGGCATGCACACATGACCTACTTTGTCTGATGAAATGTGTGAAGTAATTGTTTATGTCACTTCCAGGATGACTTTAAGAGCTAGTGCATACCCCTGCCACAATGACCAGCAATGTTTCAGGAAGAAAAGATAATTTAGGGTGGGTCCCTGAGTCAAAACAACTTGAAGTCAACTCACAATGGACATGTGATATGAGCAAAAAAATCCTTGGAACCATTGAGGTGTAGAGGTTAATTTTTTTGCCATAGCATAAATTTAGTACATCCGGAATAACAAGCATACATATACTAATAGCAAAACTACTCATCCTTTTAAGATGTAGTTTCTTTCTGCATCCATATAGTACATCTGATGGATTCTCCCTGGACTCTACATTCCTTGGGAGGAAAAACCTTAATATAGCATGTCTATAACCCAAAAAAATTAGCATAAGTGATAAAACTGAAAGATGTTCTCTGGTTATACAGAAGCAGTCTGCTTACAAACCAACCACCAATGGATCTGTTACCCGGCCTTGGGGCTGATTTTATGAATAAACCTACTGTAAAATTAGTATCACATAGTCAGGGATTCATTCCTACTAGACAAGTCACAGAGATTTGAAGTGCTGACTTATTGGCCATGTTCTCGCTTCCAAATGACCAAATATTGCTTTTATGTTTGGTTCAAAAAAAGTCATCTACTGTATTCCAGGCACTATACAAGACATTAAATATGAAGAGAACTAAATCCTTTCTCAGAAAGACCTTTTATGTTACTGAGTGAAGCAAATAAGTAAAAGAAGACTTGCCCTGACCAGGTCAGATTCATGAATGGCTCCCTCCTGCCCAGAGGCTGCAGAAACACTTTAATAAATGACTCTGTAGTCCAGGATATTCCGGGAATAGACAAGATCTGATAAAGTTACTCAAGATGTTCAGTAACTCCAGTAGATACTTGGTAGTTTTCTTACAGTTACTACATCTTTCCAGTCTCTCCTCAGTTGCTCTCACATTTATTCCCTCCTTTTCTTTCCCACTGAGACTGTGTTACTTCATGATGGTATAACCTTGTCTCTTCATCATTTTAATCTTTTCATGCCAATTTATGTTCATGTTTTGTTTCACCTCCAAATCATGTTTATCTATACCTCAGTTATCTCTGTATACATGCACAGCCTACTCCAAGCCCTTGGGTGCTGCTGCATTCTATAAATTCTCAAACAAAATCTGAATCCACATAGGATTCATTCATTTTTAACAATCAATACTGATTATTGCTCAAAAAGAATGGCTTTGTCTCATTATAATCACCTGGAATCTTTATAATGACTCCAAATATGAGAAATACCACATGTACTACTAGGCCTAAGGCAGCAAGTAAAAGTCATCCAAGCTCCCTCAGGACTCATAATACAGTCCATCAACAGGATCACATCTTTTTTTTTTTCCCCCACTTTTGGATCTTCTGATTTTTTTTTTCACTTAACTTTTGGACAATATATGATTTATCCTCTCAGATGTGATCACTGTAATTCTCACACTACTAAAGCACCCATCGTCCATCACCATATTCCCTTGTATTCGCTCCCCCAGCTATTTCACTCCTCCTGACTTCCTTGGCCTCCCTGGCCCCTCACGGATACCCCATATCTATGGTTAGCCCTCAAGAATTGACCTTTCTTTGGTTTTTCTATATTCCACATGTAAGTGAAATCATCTAATATTTCTATTTTTTCTTCTGATTTTGCTTAACATCAACCCTTCCAGATCATGCTCAGCGAAATAAGCCAGAAAGAAAAAAGAAAAATACCGGATGATCTCACTCATAGCAGGAATCTAGAAAACTTAAATAAGGGACCAGGAAAAAGAATTACTATAAGAAAGTAAAAATCAAAATCAACAAACAACTATGAACCAGAGACACTCTATGGGGGGGTGGGGGAAGGGGAGGGATTGGGGTCAAAATAAGGGGGTCACAATTGTATGGGGAATACAAAAATTAAAAAAAATATATTAAATAAATAAATAAGTAGAACAATTTAAAAAAAAAAAACCATCAACCCTTCCAGCTCCATCCATGTTGCCACAAATGGCAAGAGTTTATATTTTTTGATCACTAAGTAGTATTTCATGGTTCATATATAACACATCTTACTGATCCACTCATGTTTTGGGGCATTTCAGTTGTTTCTATATCATAGCTATTGTAAATAGTGTTGCAATAAACACAGGACTGCAGGTTTCCTTCCAAATTAATGTTCTTGTGTTTTGGGGTAGATCCCTAGGATTGGAATAGAAGGGCTTTATGGCAGATCCATTTCTAGTGTTTTGAGAAACCTCCACACAACTTCCTATAGTGGCTGGACTAGTCTACATTCCCACCAAGAGTGTAAGAAGGTTCCTTTTTCTCCACTTGTTTCTTTCTGTTGTTTTTCTGGGGGTTTTTTTGTTGTTTTTTTTTTTAGTATGGGTCATTCTCACCAGTATCTCATTGTGGTCTTGATTTGAAAAAAGAGTCAGTAGAAAACAAGAATGCCCACATTCACCACTACTATTTAACATAGTAGCTAGAGCAATTAGGCAAGAGAAAGGAATCCAAATTGGGAAGAAGTAAAGCTATCATTATTTTCAGATGATGTAGCATATACAAGGAACCCTTAAAAATCCATGGAAAAATTAATTAAGACAATAAACCAGTAAAGGAACAGGTTACAAAAACAATACACAAAAACCAGTTGCCTTCCTATATGCAAACAATCAGCCTGAAGAAGAAATTAGGAAAACCATCCCATTTGCAATTGTATCAAAAAAACAAAAAATACCTGAGAATAAGCCTAACAAAAGAAGTGAAGGACCTATACCTAGAAGGACCTATACTTAATAGGCTCTGGAAGACCCAGAGAGCCCTAGAGTAGGTTTGCATGGCTGCTTCCAAGTCTGCCCAAGTTCTTACTGGGACCTGCCAGGGCCTATGGCGGTGGGGCTACTCTCAGATTGTGCCCCAGGGTTTACTGGGTTCTGCTGGAACCTATAGCATCAGGGCCACTTGCCAGCTCCATGTATATAGACTCACAATTGATGTTTGTGTATTAATTTTTAGTCTGCCACTTTCCTATATTCTTTATTGTTTCTAATAACATTCTACTGAAGTCCTTGGGATTTTCTAGATATGTTATCATGTCAGCTGAAAATAATGATAGCTTTACTTCTTCCTTTCCAATTGGAATACACTTCTATAGATTTTTCTCTCACTGCTCCAATTGGGACTTCCAAAACCATGTTGAAAAGGGATAATGAGATTGTACATCTTTGTCTTGTTCCTAGAAGAAAGTTCTCAGTTTTTTCACCACTGAATATGATGTTGGATTTGTCTTTGCCACATCTGGCTTTTGTTAGGTAGAGGCCTATTCTTTCTATACCCATTTTGTTCAGGGTTTTTATAATCAGTGGATGTTTGTCATATGCTCTTGTCATATGCTTTTTCTGTATATTGAGAAATAATTTTTTGATATCCAAAACTAAACAAAAACTCATAAAACTCAACAAAAAATAAGCCTGATTTTTTCAAAGAGGACAGAGGATCTGAATATTTTTCCAAAGATGGCCAGAAAGTTCAGGAACATATTTTCAGTATCTCTTATTATTAGGAAAATGCAAATCAAAACAATAATGGATATCGGGCCTCCCAGGTGGTGCAAGGGTTTCTGAGCACTATGAAGCAATTTGCAGCCACTGCAGCATGAGTTCAATCCCTGGCAGGGCTGCTGGTCCATATAGCACAGCAGAACTCTACTCTCTTGCCCACTGCTCCCTTCAGCAGTGTATTTCAGTCAGTCTGCTTGTTCTATTCCCCACTCTGTCTCTGGTGAATCCTCTCATCCACTGTGCCTCTGGCCTTTACCCCAGTTCTTGTATGCATAAATGGGTAGATCTTTTAAAAAAATAATGGCTATCACTTCCCCTATGAGAGAATGGCCCATTCTATTATACGAAAGATAAAGAAATAAGTGTTAGAGAAGATATGGAAAGAAGGGAACCCTTGTATACTGTTGATTTGAGTGCAAATACATGTAGTCACTAAAGACTCTTAAAAAATTTTAAATAAAATTTCCATATGATCCAGTTATCCCACTCTGGGTATTCACCCCAAAATTACAAAAACACTAATTCAAACAGGTATGTGTCCACCATCTGTATTGCAGCATTATATACAATAGCCAAGAAGTGGGACCAATCTTAATGCCATTAATAGCCCATCAATAGTTGATGAGGATATGAGAAATAAATGTGTGTGAGTGTATACTATTCAGCATAAAAAAGGATGAAATCCTGCTAATTGCAACAAGATGGATAGACTATATTATATTTAGTGAAATAAGTCAAAAGGAAAGAAACAAATACCATATGATTTCACTCATGAGATACATAGAAAATAAAATACATAAAAAATGAGTAAACTAAATTAAACAAAAATAATCTTTTAGACTGACAAGACCAAATAAGTGGTTATCAGAAGGGAAGGGGAAAGGGAGGTGAGAAAATATGATAAAAGGGGTCAATTGTAAGGTGAAGGATAGAACTGGGTTTTTAGTAATGAATTTAAGGTAGTATATACAAATTCTGATTTATAATGATGCACACCTGAAACATGTTATAATACAATATTACTTCAATAAAAATTATTTTTAAAAGAAATTTTGTAGATTCAATATAACAAAATAGAAATTACTATATGTATATACATATATATTTAAACAAGCTTCAGACATTAGAATTTGGCAGTAAAGAAAGGGATGCCTGAAAGAGGATAAATAAAAAAGGTAATACTAATAATGATCCTGGTTTAGTGCCAAGGGAAAGATTCCAAGTCACTCAACAGAACTCTGGTGTTGCCTATAAATCTTCCTGAATTTATGAAATTGAAGAAATAGAACTGAAAGTCTGGGAGGGCAGGATTGCTAGAGTTTTCAGGGCAGAGAGGAGAAGAGAAAGATGCATAGAGAAAATTATGGAGATCTGCAGAGATAGTCCCTTGAATCTTTAGCAACATACTCGTTAGCACATGCCTCTAAGGAAACTTGAAGGCAGGGAAATAGCCACCCAAAATGATTAGAAGGAGTAAACCGAGGAACTTGCAAGATCTGGAAATTTTTCCTGTTTCCACTCATCAGATTGAATAAAAAAGCAAAACCTAAAAATATGCTGCCCACCATAACTCACTTTAATAGAAATAAATGAAAAAACAATGAAAAATGAAAGAACATACACTAATTGAAAGTTACCATATCAATATAAAGGAATTAATATAACAACCCCTAATGTTTATGCACATAATAGAGCTTCCCAATATGTAAAGCACAACCTGGCCAGCAATAATAAAGCAGACTAATAATAATAATGTGCAATTAAATTTATTTTAAAATATTTTTATTTTAAAATGCATGAGTAAATAAGCCCAAACTACATGATTGAATTTTCACCCATGTGTCTTCAGAATTGACAAAAAACAGGAGACAGAAAATCTGTAAAGATTTGGAAGACTTACATAACACTATCAGTCAACTTAGGCTAACTAACATTTGCAGAACACGCCAACCAATGGTAGCAGAATACATACTATTTTCAAGAGCATATAGAGTGTTTACCAAGATATACCATATTCTGAGCCATAAAATCAGTACCAATAAATTTTTAAAAGCTCAAATCATATAAGCATATTCTCTGACTAAAATGAATTTAAATTAGTAATCATCAGAACTAGAAAATCCTCAAATATGGAAACTAAATAATAGACTTAAATAATCTATGTACGAGAAAATACACAAAGGGGAAGTCAGAACATACTTTAAGCTGAAAGGAGTAAAACAATCTACATCAAAATCTGATGCTAATTCAGAATCCAACAATGTATCCATAAGATAATTCACCACGACCAAGTAGGATTCATTCCAGGGGCACAAGGATGGTTTAACATCCGAAAATCAATCAACGTTATCCAACACATCAACAAAAAGAAATATAAAAACCATATGATAATATCAATAGATGCTGAGAAAGCTTTCGACAAAGTGCAACACCCATTCATGATAAAAGCCCTTGAAATTCTTGGGATACAAGGAACATACCTCAACATCATAAAGGCCATCTATGACAAGCCAACAGCCAGTATCATTCTCAATGGTGAAAAGCTGAAAGCAATTCCATTAAGATCTGGAACAAGACAAGGATGTCCACTCTCACCACTGCTTTTCAATATAATACTGGAAGTCCTAGCCAGGGCAATAAGACAAGAGAAAGACATCCAAGGAATCCAAATAGGAAAAGAAGAAGTCAAACTATCACTATTTGCAGACGATATGATATTATACATAGAGAACCCCAAAAACTCCACAGAAAAGCTAATTCAACTCATCAATCAGTTCAGTAAAGTGGCAGGATACAAAATCAACACGCAAAAGTCAGTAGCCTTCCTATACACAAACAATAAATCTGAAGAAGAAGAAATCAAAAAGACCATCCCTTTTGTTATTGAAACAAAAAAAATCAAATATTTGGGAATAAATCTAACAAAAGAGGTAAAGGACCTATACAAAGAAAACTATAAAACACTGTTAAAAGAAATAGAAGAAGACACAAAGAAATGGAGAGACATCCCCTGCTCGTGGATTGGAAGAATAAACATTATTAAAATGGCCATCCTTCCAAAAGCAATATACAGATTCAATGCTATTCCAATCAAAATTTCAATGTCATTCTTCAAAGAAATAGAACAATTATTGATGAAATTCATATGGAATCACAAAAAACCCCGAATAGCCAAAGCTCTCCTGAAAAAAAAAGAAGGGAATGGAGGCATTACACTCCCAGACTTCAAACTATACTACAAAGCCATAATCATAAAAACTGCATGGTATTGGAACAAGAACAGACATACAGACCAATGGAATCGAATAGAAAATCCAGAAATAAACCCACAGATTTATGGTCAACTAATCTTTGACAAAGGAGCAAAGAATATGCATTGGAGCAAAGAAAGTTTGTTCAATAAATGGTGCTGGGAAAACTGGGTCGCTACATGCAAAAGAATGAAGCTTGACCACTACCTCACACCATACACAAAAATCAACTCAAAATGGATTAAAGAACTAGACATAAGACCTGAAACCATAAAATATATAGAAGGAAATATAGGCGAAACACTACGTGATCTGCACATCAAAGACATCTTTACAACACATCACCCAAAGCAGTGATAGTGAAGGCAAAGATAAACAGCTGGGACTACATCAAATTAAAGAGCTTCTGCACAGCAAAAGAGACAGTAACAAAAACAAAGAGAAACCCCACCAACTGGGAGAACATTTTTGCACCCAACACTAATGATAAAGGACTGATCACAAAAATCTGCAAAGAGCTGATGAGACTCAACAACAACAAAGAAAATAATCCAGTCAAAAAATGGGCAGAAGAGCTTAAAAGAAACTTCTCTGAAGAGGAAATGCAAATGGCCAACAGGCATATGAAAAAATGTTCAACATCACTTGTCATCAGGGAAATGCAAATCAAAACTACCATGAGATACCATCTTACACCAGTGAGAATGGCACATATTAAAAAAACTAGCAACAACAAATGTTGGCGAGGGTGTGGAGAAAAAGGAACTCTTCTGCACTGTTGGTGGGAGTGCAAACTGGTCCAACCACTGTGGAAAGCTGTATGGAGATTTCTGGACCTACTAAACATAGAGCTTCCATATGATCCAGCAATTCCACTCCTAGGTATTTACCCAAAGGACACAGAAACATCAATTCCAAAGAACACCTGCACCCCTATGTTTATAGCAGCACTGTTTACAATAGCTAAGCTTTGGAAACAACCCAAATGCCCAAAAATAGATGACTGGATCAAGAAGATGTGGTACATATATACCATGGAATATTACTCAGCATTCAAAAAAGATAAACACATGCAATTTGCAGCAACATGGATGGCGCTGGAAGGTATCATGCTCAGCGAAATAAGCCAAAAAGAAAAAGAAAAATACCGGATGGTCTCACTCATAGCAGGAATCTAGAAAACTTAAATAAGGGACCAGGAAAATGAATAACTATAAGAAAGTGAAAATCAAAATCAACAAAAAACTATGAACCAGAGACACTTTTAGGGGGGCGGGGGCGGGAGGGGAGGGATTGGGGTCAGAATGGGGGGGCTGCAATTGTATGGGGAATATAACAATAAAATTTATTCAAAAAAAAAAAAAAAAAGAAAATCCAGAAATAAACCCACAGATTTATGGTCAACTAATCTTTGACAAAGGAGCAAAGACTATGCATTGGAGCAAAGAAAGTTTGTTCAATAAATGGTGCTGGGAAAACTGGGTCGCTACATGCAAAAGAATGAAGCTTGACCACTACCTCACACCATACACAAAAATCAACTCAAAATGGATTAAAGAACTAGACATAAGACCTGAAACCATAAAATATATAGAAGGAAATATAGGCGAAACACTACGTGATCTGCACATCAAAGACATCTTTACAACACATCACCCAAAGCAGTGATAGTGAAGGCAAAGATAAACAGCTGGGACTACATCAAATTAAAGAGCTTCTGCACAGCAAAAGAGACAGTAACAAAAACAAAGAGAAACCCCACCAACTGGGAGAACATTTTTGCACCCAACACTAATGATAAAGGACTGATCACAAAAATCTGCAAAGAGCTGATGAGACTCAACAACAACAAAGAAAATAATCCAGTCAAAAAATGGGCAGAAGAGCTAAAAAGAAACTTCTCTGAAGAGGAAATGCAAATGGCCAACAGGCATATGAAAAAATGTTCAACATCACTTGCCATCAGGGAAATGCAAATCAAAACTACCATGAGATACCATCTTACACCAGTGAGAATGGCACATATTAAAAAAACTAGCAACAACAAATGCTGGCGAGGGTGTGGAGAAAAAGGAACTCTTCTGCACTGTTGGTGGGAGTGCAAACTGGTCCAACCACTGTGGAAAGCTGTGTGGAGATTTCTGGACCTACTAAACATAGAGCTTCCATATGATCCAGCAATTCCACTCCTAGGTATTTACCCAAAGGACACAGAAACATCAATTCCAAAGAACACCTGCACCCCTGTGTTTATAGCAGCACTGTTTACAATAGCTAAGCTTTGGAAACAACCCAAATGCCCAAAAATAGATGACTGGATCAAGAAGATGTGGTACATATATACCATGGAATATTACTCAGCATTCAAAAAAGATAAACACATGCAATTTGCAGCAACATGGATGGCGCTGGAAGGGATCATGCTCAGCGAAATAATTTTAATTGCAAAAAGAAAAAGAAAAATACCGGATGGTCTCACTCATAGCAGGAATCTAGAAAACTTAAATAAGGGACCAGGAAAATGAATAACTAAGAAAATGAAAATCAAAATCAACAAAAAACTGTGAACCAGAGACACTTTTAGGGGGGCGGGGGCGGGAGGGGAGGGATTGGGGTCAGAATGGGGGGGCTGCAACTGTATGGGGAATATAACAATAAAATTTATTATTAAAAAAAATCTGATGCTACTACAGCTGTACATAGAGGGAAAATTATGGCACTAGATATCTAGTTTAGAAAATATCTCGAAGCAATGATTTCAGTTTCACTTTTACAAAAGAATAAATTGAACCCAATATGCAAAGAAGGCAATAAAGAGCAAAAAATAATTGAAAGTAGAAAAAAAAAACAATAAAACAAAAATGTGGTTATTCTAAAATATCAACAAAATTGACAGCATTCTACTTAGCCTAATCAAGAACCAGAGAAAAGATAATTTTTATAACAAGAATGTGAGGGGTGACATGGCTACAGACCCTAAATATAAAATAGAAAGGGAATATCATAAACATCTTTATATCAATAAATTCCAAGAAGAAAATTCCAAGTACAGAAGGCTACACTAGTGAATTCTACTGAACATTTCAGAAGTAATATCAATTCTACATAAACCCTTTCAGAAAATTAAAAAGGAGTTAATACTTCACAACTATCAGGTCATTGCCCTGCTATCAAAACCTGACAAACATTGCAAGATAAGAAAATGTCAACCAGTCCCTCAGTTATTCTTTATAATGTATCAATTCTTTATATTATTTCAGCAAATTGAACCCAATGATTATTAAAGAGCTAACATATCATGCCCAAATTGGTTTACTCAGGCAATACAAGGTTAATTTACCATTTGAAATCAAATTCACCATATTAACAAACTAAAAAGAAGACCATATGATTATGTCAACAACAGTAACAAAAAAAAAGCTGACAAAACCCAACATGAGTTCCTGATAGAAAATCTCAACAAACTAAAAATGAAATAATATCTCGAATTTGTAAGGAAAACTGCAAAAACATTACAGCTAACACCGTATTTAATAGTAGGACAGTGAAATCTTTCCCCCTGAGATAAGGAACGAGATAAGGATATTCAGTTACTACTTCTAGTCAGCATTGAACTACATGTTCCAACTAATACAAAAAAATAAAAAGAAAGAAGAAAGAAGAGGCATCCAAATAGAAGGAAAGGAAGAGGCCGGTATCTATTCATAGATGATCACATGATAATCTAAGGAGAAAATTCCATGAAATCTAAGAAAAAGTTACTAGAACCTACAGTTTAGCATAATTGAAAGCTACAGAATCCCTATACAAAAATCAGTTTTATTTCTATATACTAGGAAAGGAAATCAGAAATACAATTAGAAAAACTGTTTTGTATTAGGTTTGTACTGCTGTTTTATCAAATTATCACAAATTGTGTGGCTTAAAACTATACAAATTTATTATCTTACAGCTTGGTAGATCAGCTGATGTGGGTGTCACTGGGATAAAATCAAAGCGCTGGAAGAGCTGCTCACCTTGCTAGAACCATTGGGGTGAATGTATTTTCCTGACTTTTCCAGTTTATAAGGATCTCTTGATTCCTTCGATCATTGCTTTCTCCACCTTTAAAGCCAGCAAGTAATCTTAAAGTTGGCAAAAAATTCTTTAATACAACATAAAAGCACAAACTGTAAAAGAAGTTAATAAAGTGAATTTCCTCAAAATTAAAGAGCTCTTCTAAAGAAACTAGAGAAAGAAGGAGGAGGAGGAACCAACAGGCCACAAAATAAAAGAAAATATTTGCAGAACATACATCTGACAAAAGACTGGTACCTAGAATACATAAAGAATTCTTACAACTTAATTAAAGGACAAACTGAATGAAACAATGTGCAAAAAATTCAGTGACACCTCACTAAAGAATGTATAGATGGCAAAACAAAGAGAAACCCCACCAACTGGGAGAACATTTTTGCACCCAACACTAATGATAAAGGACTGATCACAAAAATCTGCAAAGAGCTGATGAGACTCAACAAAAACAAAGAAAATAACCCAGTCAAAAAATGGGCAGAAGAGCTAAAAAGAAACTTCTCTGAAGAGGAAATGCAAATGGCCAACAGGCATATGAAAAAATGTTCAACATCACTCGTAATCAGGGAAATGCAAATCAAAACTACCATGAGATACCATCTTACACCAGTGAGAATGGCACATATTAAAAAATCTAGCAACAACAAATGCTGGCAAGGGTGTGGAGAAAAAGGAACTCTTCTGCACTGTTGGTGGGAGTGCAAACTGGTCCAACCACTATGGAGAGCTGTGTGGAGATTTCTGGACCTACTAAACATAGAGCTTCCACAGGATCCAGCAATTCCACTCCTAGGTATTTACCCAAAGAACACAGAAACATCAATTCCAAAGAACACCTGCACCCCTATGTTTATAGCAGCACTATTTACAATAGCTAAGCTTTGGAAACAGCCCAAATGCCCAAAAATAGATGACTGGATCAAGAAGATGTGGTACATATATACCATGGAATATTACTCAGCATTCAAAAAAGATAAACACATGCAATTTGCAGCAACATGGATGGCGCTGGAAGGGATCATGCTCAGTGAAATAAGCCAAAAAGAAAAAGAAAAATACCGGATGGTCTCACTCATAGCAGGAATCTAGAAAACTTAAATAAGGGACCAAGAAAATGAATAACTATAAGAAAGTGAAAATCAAAATCAACAAAAACTATGAACCAGAGACACTTTTTGGGGGGTGGGGGGCGGGAGGGGAGGGATTGGGGTCAGAATGGGGGGATTGCAATTGTATGGGGAATATAAAAATAAAATTTATTAATTAAAAAAAAAAGAATGTATAGATGGCAAAATAAACAACTGAAAAGGTGTTCAACTTCATGCCATTAAAGGAATGCAAATTAAAATGGCATTAAGATAACACTACACATGCGCTAGAATAATTAAAATTTGACAAACTGAATGTCAGAGAGGATGTGGTTCAAATGGAACTCATACCATGGGAATGTAAAATGTTACAACCACTCTGGATAACTATGAAAATTTCTTTAAAAGTTCAACAATCCTTTCATGCTTAGGTATCCAAGAGCTATAATGCATATGGACCCACGATTCTATTATCCAAGACATTTGAAAACAGCAGAAGTATCTTGAATAGGTAAATGGAAAATAAATTATGGTTTATCCATACAGGAGAATACTACTCAGCAATAAAAAGACATGACGTATTGATGCACACAACATGGATGAATCTCAAGAAAATTATTCCAAGTGAAAGAAGCCGGACTAAGAAGAAAACTAACTTTATTTAAATACAAGGCTAGGACATAGGATGTCGAGAGAATGCAGAGAGGTGTGAGGAAACTTTTAGGGGTTGGAATAATGTTTTTGTAGGTTATTCCTTTTTCTCTAATTTTTCTTATTGAGGTAACATTGGTTTACAACACTGTTTGCACTCTAGACAGATCACACCCTTCAAGTGCATGTCACCCTGCCACACCCACCACTAAGACACTAATCCTCCATAAGAGTGATTGTTTATTAGTTTGGTTGTGGTGATAGTTTCCCTCTCTCACACAGTCACGTCAAGTTTATTGTATGTCAATGACACATAAAGAAAAGTTAAAAAATAAAACCAAAGGAAATTATTCCCACTCACCAAATCAAGAAAAACTAAGAAGGCAATAAAGGAGATAATACAATGCTGGTTAGAGCTTCAATCTCATAGTATCTCTCAATTACAATGCATAACTCCTTTAAAATAGTAATTTCACTTTAAAAATGTAATCTTAAAGAAACATTCCATGTGGATACAAATATAAACATTGTTTATAATCACATAATAGATTGATCTTAAATGCCCATCAATAGCAGAACGGTTAAGCAAACTATGAATTATCCATATTATGGAATATAATTCTTTTTAAACAAGTTTTGTTTTATATTACTGTATAAACATCTATTTTAAATTTTTTATCACAGGCATTGCACAACTGAATTAGTTTTGTGTCCAATTGGGATTTAACTGGTGATATATATGTATGGGATCAAATTTTATTTGACAGATGTAAGTCACCTAGAAGGGCTCATTTTTTATTTATTGGCTACATAATAATATACCTTTCAGAAGAAAAACATGTTCCTATATACTTGCTTGACAGATTGAAATGCTACAGAACTAGTACTTTGTTCTTTCAGAGAGATTAATACATACATGTGTGTGTGTGTATGTATATATATATATATATATATATATAAATCACCTTCTGAATATGTTTTCCTGGCCTAATCATCCAAATAAACCCAAAGGAGCTATTCCAAATAGAACATTGAATAAATATTCTTCAGCTTGAATATTATTCATTCTATAGTTTTTCATTACATAAAATATAATCTACTTTACATACCTCATCTATAAGCCTCTAATTAGAGTATAGATATAGTAACACTCATGTACTAATACCTGCTATCAAAAAGCAACACAATAACTAGGACTTAAGAGTCAAATTTCCTTCTTAATTCTGAGGCTACTACTACACATCTTTTTCCTGATCGTTTTCTGCATTTTTGTCTCAAGTAGGGAATCTTGTAAATTTTCTTTCCTTGGCTTGCATTACAAGCACATTTTATAGCTGAGCGAACTCTGGTATATTTGATATATATGTGACAGCCCTTCGCCTTGAGTTTAAGGACAACCAATGTTATCCTGCTTCCCTGATGCCTTGGGATGTGGTGCTGAACATCCAGGGAGTATCATTGCAATGGTGTTAAGGAAGCTAAGAAGGGAACAATGACACCAGTCAGGAATCCAGAAGAGCCATTGGAGCAGAATCTTAACCATGTGCTAGTGCAATAGGGTCAGTGCAATAGATATGAAAGAAATCTGTGATTGAGGGCACACATACAAGCCCAGAACTTGCCCTTAGAGAAACATGTTGCTCCTTGACAGCCAAGGAGAATTAGTAAAAATGAAAACATGTTGCTCCTTGACAGCCACAGAGAATTAATAAAAACAAAAACCCAAGAGTTGTAACAGAACATCTAGAATGAGCAAGTTGGAGAAGACTGCTTACACATACATTCTGCCCTTATTGACAGCAGTATAAAATTGGGCTATGTTTGACACCACACTAGTGATGGGATTTGGGATGGGGATACCAACAACCACTACTCTGATTGTCAAACCTAAGGGGAAATGACGACAGAAGAAATTATATAGAAGGTGAGAAGAGGGAACCCAAATATCTAAGACTGGACCAAGAGAACCTGGGAGTTCACAGGTTGTAGAAAGAAAACAGGTGAGCAAGCATCCAGGAGAACATCCAGGTGTCAGGGAGTGCTTGGAAATAAAGAGCAAGTTGTAGGGTTTCACTGGTGGCTCAGGGGTTAAAGACACAGCACCAGCACTATCAAGCTATTGCCAGCCACTGCAGCACAAGTTGCTCTAGCCAGCCAGGGAGCTAACCCACATAGCACAGCAGACCTCTCCTGTCTCACCCACTGCTCCCCTCAGCAGTGTATTTTAGTAGATCTGCATGTTCTGCTCCCCACTCTGTCTCTGGTAAATCCTCTCACCCTCCCAACCCCCTGCCCCCCCTCCACCTCTGGCCTACATCCCAGTTCTTGTATGCATAGATAAATAAATCTTTAAAAAAAAAAAAAAAAAAAGAGCAGGTTGTAATGGGAACCACCCAGTTGCCTTAACTGGGACTAGCTCAAGGTAGAAAAAGTGAAAAGTGAGCCTTTAATTAAAGTTGGGAGGGAAAGGACGAGGATAGCAGGCATGCCAGGCATATAGTAGGGCTTCAATTTGTGACAGGCACATTCAATTTCCCTCTAGTTCCATCATTACTGTTCTAATCAGAACCAGGTCCTGCTGTGTCCATGATAATCACAGATCTTCACACTCACTGCATTCCACATTGAAAGCCTGTAAGGGAATGGCATGCTTGGATTTTGACACCAAAATTTGCTATTTTCTTTACTGAAAAATATCTTGAAATGGAACTTCAAAGTTTCGGCTGGGTCTTTGTGTGCCAAAACACAACTATATATCTATGCCCTCTTTCCAAAGTCAGGATACTCTTCCCCTGAGTATACCTCCAACTCTGAGTGCAGCCCCTAACAATGTTGCCAAGGAAGAAGATTAAATCAAAAAGGACTGGTGAGCCTCAAGGATTATCTATGGATTTCATTCTTGTGGGCTCTATTTCCTCCCATTAATATTGGTAACTCAGAGACGCCTGCTCGGTGTGTCTTGTTTATGTTATGTGAGCCTTCTAATGGGTCAAGGAAAGAAACCCAGGACTTGATTGTGGTGGAATTTAATACAGTCTTTAGTTCCACTAGCATGAACCCCAGCTGCACACTTGGATTCTGAAAAAAATACTTAACCCTGGTAAGCACTAAACTTTTCCTTGCCCAGTCTCAAAAGGTTTCCATTCTTCTCACATTGACCTACCTTCTTCATCGAATACAGAGGCTGTAAATGTATAATTTCAAACAATAGATTTCTAAGATCCTCCAAGGATTAGCAAAACCTAGTTAATGTTGAGCATCTTTTGGGAAACAAATTTCTTTGTGCTAGAAATATCAACCTGACGTACTGTCTAGATTTAGATATCATCATTGCCCAAGGCTTGGATTTTCTGTAGAACTGGTTTCTTTCCTCTTTGTGACTGTCAAAACTTCAAAATGTCATTTAGTTCAATGCCTTGACCTATTGGTCAAGCACAGCTAACCAAGCCAATGGCAAACCCTGGCTGAGCTACATGGTAGGAGGCAAAGGCTGATGGTGTCAAGACCACATACCTAAATGCTTATATTTGTCCAGCAAAATAGATGTGGATGCCTCACTCCCTGGAGAGAAGTGCAAGGGCCATGGAAACAGCCAAGGGGCATGTGCTATATGCTACATCAACCCAGAAAATTCACATTTTCTTTATGAGGTAGGAAGTTCAGAAGGTTTTGAAGCCAGAATTTATCCTTTTTTCTAAATCCTGCTGATGGTTAGCAGGGTTTCAGGAAATCCTAAAACAGCCACTGTTTTCTTTATATTGGCATTAACAGGCAACATGAAGGGTTTAAGAAAACTTTGTTGGAAAATTTCCTCTTTGAACAGCAAGGGATTAGGTGTCTATTCCCATTTCTCTCTCACTCCCTCCCTTTCTGAGAGGGGAGTTCACTCTTAAGTTGAAAAGCAAACAGTCACAAAAGCATTTCCAGGTACAAAGCCACTGGGTATGTTCCGGCCTTTAGGTAGAGTCTCACAGGTTTCTAACCACAGCCGGTTTTATGTTCCGTGCATCAATCCACACTCGTGATTGTTACCGTACACCTGTATGTCATTCGGAGGTTCACCCAGCTCAGGCAAATTATATTTTAAAACTGCACTGATAAAAAAAAAAGTTCAGGGAAAGGGATTTCCTAGCTCTCAAATAAAAATGTGCAGTGGAGCGCTTACTAAGTAAACAGAAAACATGGGCAGCTGAGAAATCAATTTAGCTGAACAAACAATGTTCCATGTAATGAACTACTAATTATCCTTTTATGCCATGTCAGTCTGAGTGATTACAGAGCTGTGCAGTTTAATTTGACGTTTGAGCATTGCCTTGCTCCATTAGCTTCATATAAAGCTACAACACATTCAAAAAATAGGGGGGGTCCTGTATTTATCTGGAACTAAGTAAGCACCTGTATTAATAATAAGAAGAGCATCTCAGAGTCAGAATCTTTTTTTAATATGTTTTTAATATGAGGATAAATAAAGCATGGGGCACCTAAAGGTGTGAGGAGATCAAATGCCTTTCAGTCAGTGGACGAAGCAGTCTGAAGTGCTGGTGACATGCGCCACGCTCATGACAGTTAACTCCAGCTACAGAAAGTGCCACCACCTTCATACTCAAGCCCGCCTCGCCTCCAGCCCCAGCATCCAATCAGCTGCAGGGCTGCGGACCAGGACTAGCAAGAGGACACAGAGGAGTGGAAAGAGGAAGGAATTGTTTCTCAAGGTAGACTCGTTAAATGTATGAACTTTAAAAAATGAACCTGTGTTGCAATGAGACTATGACCCAAGGGGGAAACATGAATTAAAACCCTTTGGCTTCAATTGCTTTTCACACAGTAGCACATAGCAAGTGAAATGGCTGCAAGAGGAAGTGTCTCTATGCACTAGGTGCATAGAGAAGTAAAGATATAATACGTGTCCTTCCAGGATGGGACAGCTTGTAATACTCGGGTGATCTATTTCTTCAACTTGCTGAACAAGAAAAAGTGGACTTTGTTCTTACCTTTGGTTTCACATTGGAATCACCTGAGGACTTTCAAAAAAAAAAAAAAACCGACACCTGGATTCCATCCCCAGAGAATCTAATTTGATTGGTCTTGAGTTCAATGGGAGAGTCAAGATGTTTAAGGATCCTGACGAGAATCTAAAGGGAGCCTCTGTTGCAATCCACTGCTGTGTTGACGAAAGTTTTCTCTTGAAATAATGCCACTTGCTCAATCCACAAATATTTATTGACTACTTGGGAGGCACTTACATGGTGTGGGAAAGATATACAATGGCAATACCATGATCTGGAAAGAAGGAAGAATCACTCTTTTCAGTTGCACAGCACTTCAGAAAGATTGATCCCAGTCCATGCCTTTAGAACCTTAAGATGAGGTATCCTTCCTGAACATATGGAAATGAGACCTGGCAAGATCAAATGACTCACTCAAGGTCTATCATTTAGTAAGTAATAAACTGGGATTTAAAAGAATCATAGAATTATAGAATCAAATGGGATCACATTGGTGACCTAATTCAAACCCTGCTTTTGTTTATGAGCATCCTTAGTTCCAGATAAACTAAGTTACTTAACAAACTATTGGTCAAGTGACTTTTAAAATCCTAAGATTGAAATTTACTCTCCCAATTCCCAGTTCTATGTTTTTATCTGAGCAATAGGTTGTACCTTCCAGTGTCTATTTACCAAACAACTGAAACCAGGATATTCAGTGAGGAACAAAGTACTATAACTCATTTGTTTTAGCCTCAAACCAGACTGATGATTAAAGAAACAATTCCCTTGCTTGGAACTCAGTTTGTAAGCTAGTTAAGAAAAGTGAGTTGAATAATACTGTCAGTTAAATCAATGATAAAGTGACTTCCAGGATTTCAAATCCTCAACATACTGTGTACCTGGGGCCTGCCCTTCTCTATGGCTATATCTAGGATACTAAGTATGTTCCTTCATACTCACTCCGTGGTTCTCAATTCCTGACTGCACATCAGAATCAGTTTGGTATGCTGCTGAAAAATACCCATGCCTGGACCACAGCCCCAGTAATTGTGATTAATTGGTCAGGAGCAAAGGATGATCAGCCTCATTTTAAAGTATATCTTCCCCAGACACACATTCTATAACGTATCTAGCCAATACTCCTCAAAACTATTGAGATCATGAAAAACAAGAAAAGACTGAAGCTGTCACAGACCAGAAGGGACTAATAAAGTCTGCAATTAATAGTCATATACCAATATTGGTCTCTTATTTTTGGCAATTGTATCATAATACTGTGAGATCATAACATGGGGGAAAAACTGTTTGAAGGGTATAAAGGAACTCTGTACTATCTTTGCAACTGCTCTGTAAATCTGAAACTACTTCAAAAATAATAGTTTGGTACAATAAAAAGAGTAATTCCTAGGTGCACTGAATGAAAGTCTTAAGAGATTGCTTACCTAACCTAGTTTAATCATGATATTCTTTATTTTCCCCTTAAAGGTTTATCCCTTATAAGGTTAACTGCCTCTGCGTGAGGATTTTGTTCTTAAAACTATCCCATAGATCTGGGAGGGAGACTTTCATTCTCCCCAGAAATTAGAAGGTGCCACCAGTAACTCTATCAGTGTTGTATATGAATCACCGATGATGGAGGCATTAAAGCAGAACCTCAACTCTAAAGCATAAGACCTGGCTACCATGTTCTGAAACACATGGTCACATGGTCCAGCCAGGATAACAAAGTGTTTCCATTGTGTTGGCAGCACCGTCTTTACTGTCATGTTCTTACCACACTCACATGCATATTTTATGATCTTACTGAATGCAATGTGTTCTCTACATAGTACATATGTAGTTTCTAAGCACATTAAAAACAGCTGCTGCCTGATTCCCTGTCTGTTTTCCCAGCCTATAAGCTTAATTCCCAGGCCTGTCTTCCAAGACTGTTCCACTTAAACAACAACAACAAAAAAATGAACTATTAGTAAGTGGTACTTTGCTACCAGATCTCCAAGATGATGTGCATGAGAGCTTACTGAAGTTGAAGGGAGTTTAACTTTCATATAAAATAAAGGAGAGCAAGCCACCTTCACTTCAATTCAATCCCAAGAGAAACTAGCTCATGGGAAGGAACCATAGTTGTTTTGCTGCTACAAATACAAACCCACTTTGTTCTGACCTGAGTTTCACTAGATTCATACCATTCTCATTCTACAGGCAAAGAATATTCTAGGAGCCTCCTTGACAGAGTCTCTAGGAGCTGAAACAAAAACCTGAAGTTAGGGATGAAAGATCTTGAAGTAGGACTTTTCAAAGAAGAACTCTATCCAGTTGGGTCTATTTTTCTGTGCCCAGGCCAGTAGAGGGCACCCCAGTTTTGACCACCCTGCTAGGATGATGTTTTAAATCAGCCCCCTCCATCAGGCTTGCTTCTGACTTTCCATGTGGCCAGGATAGGATTTCCGTTACACTATGTTCCAATTTGAACCTAGAAGCTGGGTGGTTCCATAGTTGGCCCATGTTCAAACTTGCCCTTCCACTCAGCCTCCCACGTCCTTGTATTGCTTCTGTTCCTATCTACTTCTCCAAAAGATTGTAAACTTCCATGGAGGACAGAACTATAGCTTTTTCCTTTTGTATCCCTTGCTATGCCTACCACAATCCCTGTCAAATAGCAAGTGTTAAATAAATGTTGGTGAAATATGTTTTGTAGTTCTTTATGTAGTGAGACGCCTTATGGAACTGATTTATAGCTGCATTCAGTGTCCCTGATATTCCCATGGGAGGCATCAAAGCAGATGTCACTTCTCCTGTCCTTCCAGGAAATCATAAGGGTTAAACACTGGCTAAAAGCACCTTTAAGTCATGTACCATATCTTTAAACCACAGAGAAGTTATGGTTTTAAATTTACTCTATGGTAGAGAACTCATTAGCTGAAGAGTAATAGTACAAGTATGTCTCATAGAAGAAACACATAAAACAAAGGCATTTTCTGAAGGCAAAGAAGAGACAAACGTTTAGAATGATGAGGAATTATAAGGAGGTGGTAGGGTGGCAGACTCCACCACCAGTCTTACTAATAGCAAAGCACAACAAAACCAGGAAAAGACAGTCTTTTGTGTGAAGTTGGAAGGACACCTTCCAACTTGAGTCCACAAGGGATGAAAATTAAAGAAAGACCTCTCTAGTCTGTTCCACCCAGCATAAAGTTTTAGTTCTGTACTCTATGGTTTTCCCAAAAGCTCAGCCCCTCATGGTCCTTTCCTACAGAGCCACATATTCACTCAATCTATTTTCTGCCACACCTTTTCTTACTTTCAGAATATTTTGTTTCCATTCACAAGGACTCTCCCTTGGACTAAGCATCCAGATGACTTATCAATCATCAGCAATAAACATTTATATTCTTGGGCTCAAAAGGTGGAAAAGTTGAGAGAACAGAGGACCCTTGGTAATTACCTGGCCTCAAGAGAGTATTTATAAATAAGTCAATCCTACCCATAAATCTCCCGATTAACCTCTTGTTAGCATATCTCCTTTATGTCACTAAGCTCAAATAGTAGCAGATTCTTCTTTACCATAAATCATGCTATATTCTTATTTTGAGGAATCCCCCTTTTATTTCCTGGGTATACATCTATCTTATTCATTAAACTGATTTTCAGGTCCTTTGGGGGCAGACCTATGTCCCTAATATTTACTTGAATGTGAAAAGTCCCACAATAGAAGTGAGGGAGAGAAAAATACCTAAAACATTCTGTACTTTTATTCCAACCCCATAACTATAGATTTTTTTCATAAATCCTATGTTGGATGCCTTTAAAATATATTGACCATTTTGGAAGACAAAGTCTGAGTCATTTTACTATTTCTTTGATATTTTAAGTTAAAATTCTCCTCTGTACACAGATGCAGGCATGCATGTACATACTTCAGCCAAACTGGACAATTACCTTCTCTTCTTATTTGGCCTATGCCTTGTGTTAATCAGATTTCACTGAGATTATGCTGCATAACAACCAACCATACAAATTTCAGGGTTCATAAAAATTCAATTTATTTTACACTCATAGGTCTGCATGTCTGCTGAAGTTTATGTGATTTCAACTGGGTGCCTCTGGGCCCAGCTGAACTCAAGCCAGGTCACTTTCAGGTCTGTTTCCTGTGCCTTCCTTCTGGGATGCAGGCTGAAGAAAGAAGAGCTACCTGAAACATGGAATTCAAGACAGAGGGAAGCAGTTCCAAGAGGGCTATGAGAAACTCACCATTCTCCTTTTAAAGGCTAGACTCACAAGCATTTCTTCTACCACATTCCATTGGCCCAAGAAAGTCACACTGCAAAATCCAAAGTCACTGAGACTAAGGGAGGATCCTCCCCAAAAAGTTGGGGAAATGAGATGAACAACTGTTGTTCAATGATCTAATCTACTCAAACCACTGTAGCTTTGTTTTTACTATTCCATTTGGCTTAAACGCCTTTACCATCTACAAATCTACCTATTTATATCTGGTCCAGCCTTCCAGTCCCAGTTCAAATGTCACCTCCTCCTCCCTCTCCCTGATGTCACTGGCATATTTTTTCCGAGCACTAAAGTCTGCATAGCGCTGATAGCAGTGACAACATATAGAATTGCACTGCAACCATATGTCTCTGAGTGATAGCTCCTATAAAATTCTGAGCACCTTAAAAAAAGTTCAGTGGACAATTCATAGTAGGCTATGAATAGGTGTCATCCAATGGGTTTAGATGTTCTATATGTGTTGTACACACATATGTGTGTACACATAACTTTGTGTGTTTGTATAAAAGAAAACCTAGCATAATGGCTAAGGATTGCAAGTTCTGGCATCAGACAGACATTGTTTCAAATACTCTCCTGGGCTATGTGCCTTCTAGGAAGTTACTTAACCTCTCCATGTCACAGTTTTCTCAATTATAAAATGGAGACTGTAATAATCCATGAAAATGATTGACTATAAAACAGGCACTCAATAAATGTGGCTATTTTGTTGTTGCTATATAGACTGTGGTAAAACATTATTTCTCTTAGTATATACAATGTGATGAAAATATTTTTAAAATAAGCACATAATGACAGGGACTGAAAGAGAACATGTGTTAGAGTAGTAGGATTGTAAGTAAAACATCCTCTTTTCTATTTCCTTCATGGATAATATGGTTTTGTTTATGTAATTAAAAAAATTAAACATTTATTTTCCTTGGTGTTCAGCCAACTCTGGGGTGGTGACACCCATATGGACCTACCGCTCCATAGAAATGACTTTTTGAACAGATGCTATATGCCAGGCCCATTAGAAATACTTTTTTCCAATTCTCACAACAACCCTGCAAGGTAAAATTATACTATGCCCATTTTATGAGAAAATTGGAATCCTGAGTGGTTAAATCATTTGTCCATTGCTCTGCAGTTAATAAGTGGGAAATATGGAAAATAAGACCTTACTCCAAAGTTCAGATTTCCCTCTCCACCTTACACTCCTATTTATCTGTCAGATTTCACAGATAATGTAAAGAACAAACCAGAGACACCAAAATAGGTCTTGGTTTCTTATACCATTCTTCAATAAAAGAAGCCAGGACTTCTTGGAGAAATCCTGAGTCTTGGAGGGGAACAGAAAATATGCAAGATGAATCTGGAGCATTTTGCACTGCAGAAACTAATGAAGTACTTAAAAAATTGCAGAAAGAAAGCACACAAAAATGATGCAGTATGTCAAAGGGGCATTAAGAGTTCCTCGAAAGAGCTTCAAGTGGCCAAAGCTAAATAAAGTTGTATCAAGTTATAAACCAAAGTATAAAATATCCAAAAGAAGTCCATAGTGATTTCAATGATTGAATTAAGAAATAAAGGAGAATATACAAATTTTCCATGCAGAAGATCATCAAATTATTTCTGTGGAGACTCTCCAGGAGGTGGAGCATAACTCCCCACTCCTTAAATGCAGACTGCCTATGGTAACTTCCTTCCAAAGGGTATAGTATGGAAAAGAGGAAACTTAGAGTGGACAGACCTAAAAAACACTGCTGCAGCCAGGCGATCAACATCACAGTGATAAGTCACATTGACAGTATGTAAACTTAATATAATATGATGAGAATGGTACTTTACCTTGGTCGTCCTCTCCCCAAAACTCATAACCCAAACCCCTTCCTCATTATAAGAAAGTGTTCAGAGAAATTCCAATAGTGGGGCATTTGACAAGTCCAACTTAATATCATCAAGGTCATCAAAAGCAAGTGAAATCTAAGAAACTGTCATAGCCAAAGAACCTAAGGTGGCATAACCAAAATATAATGGGGTCCTTGGATGGGCTCCTAGAGCAAAAAGAATATTAGGTAAAAACTAAGGCAGTCTGAACAAAAAGATAAATTTTAGTTAATACTAATGTATCAATATTGGTTCATTAATTGTGACAATTAGCAGCGAAAACATTAATACTAGGGTAGAATATGGAATATACAGAAATTCTCCATACTATCTTCACAACTTTTCTATAAATCCAAAATTATTCTAAAATTAACTTTATTCTCAAAAAAAAAAAAAGCAGGTCTGGATATGAAGACAAGTTCTGACTTTGGGGTTGTCCCTAGCAAAAATGTGTAATGCAGGTAACAAAGGGTGTTCTTAGTGGTGCAAAAAGAAGTACCCACCTGACAACATGTTGGTGCCTCATCACATTGAAAGTTGACTCACCCAAACAAGTGGGTAGTCTATCTGGTGATCCTAAATGAAGGACCATTTTGCCAAGTCATAACACAATTTCTGCCACAAATATCTGATGACATATCCCAAAGTCCCCCATATTATATTTTCTCATAGCACACATTGTGAATACTTTTTAAATTAATATATGTTCAATGTTTGTCTTCCCCAATAACTAAGGAGTTCCAAGAAGGAAGGGACTTTTTCACCATGATTCCCAGAACTTATCAAAGTGGCACCTGCTAGGTGCTCAGTGATTTGTTGCTGAATGCATGAATGTCAGCGTGTCTAGAGGAACAATGAGCAATGCTGCTAATTGAGGTCCATGGAGAATGACAAGTCTGGACTTTCTGAAGCTTGAGTGAACACTGGCAGAGGTAGAGTCTCTTACAATCTTCCCAGTCTCTTGGTTCACGCTGCAGCTCCCCAAGTACCATTATCTCTAAGCCTTTCAAACAAGATCAGAATAAAGAATCTTATCCTGTTTCAATCAAATCCAATCCAAGTAAACAAAAATTTCCTAAAATCCAAGGAAATAAGACCCATATACTTTCTTTTGTGTGGGCCCTCTCTTAGCCTAAGAACAGAGCCTATTCCAGGAATCACAAGGAAAATTTAGACTCCTAAAAACCACAGGAAACATGTAGCCAAAAACACTGTAGGGGGAAAACCATAAGCATAAGACAGATTTCATTAGGGGCACTTGGTATTAAGTCTCTCTGGTACATCAATCTTCATTATTGTTATTTTATTCTATCAGTGCATTCCAGGTCACAGCAAGTTAGTAATTTTGCCATATCTTTCACTGCCTGGCTTTATGTAAGTGCTGCTAAGAATAAAATTAAGCAGTGGGAGAAAAACATCAGTTTAGTATCTAAATTTAGAAAACTGGATGAATAAATCTATTCAATTCATTGTGGGGAAGAGAGAAGAGTAAATCATCCTTATTGGAAAGAAAAAATAAATAGAAAATACAAGGTGATTGTCTTTATAATTTAGAAGAACTGTTCCCAACATAGAGGCCCCAACCCTTTTTTATTTACAAATGAGTATATTGAGTGATTGTATATTTTCATTCATACAATGCTCAAGTAGGATTTTTAAAAAGACATAATCCAAGGTAAGAAACCAAGCAGAAAATAGTTATATGTACCCTGGATTCAGAATTTATTGGGGAAGGGTAGGACCTTTATGAGATCCCTACTGATGTAATATAAATCATCTTCTGAAGATCATGGAAAGCAGGTGCCCCAACATTCTACACTGCAGACATCTGGCAGGCTTTTATCCTCACACTCCACCCTCCCGCTCAACATCTGGCAGCCCCTTCATCCCTGCACCCCACCCCCGTTCCCAATTGCCTCCCAACATCTGCCACACACTTCTCTTAACCTCAGAAGCAAATCCAGTCAAAAGCTCAAAAGCACAATGTTCCAAGGGTGGTGACCTAGAGTCACATGCTGGGTGGGGGTGGAGTAGGGTTTGTTTTTATTTTTTTCCTAAACTTTAAATGAATACACAATTCACTGGGAAGTATGCTTTCATGTCTTACTGGTTCTCACTGAGAAGCTTGCTTAAAATTGAAATTCATAGTTAACATTAACCTTTTAAAAAGTTTTATGTCACCCTGGGAGTTGGAGGATACAGCCAAAAAAATATATGGGAAAGAATGTTTATACTCATGACATGTAGCTTTTAAGCAGAGAATTCTGATTGGGAAAACAATAAACAAATACCTGTCTTGCCTTTGAAATACAAATCACTTCAAGTGTCTTAACCTAATCCAAAATGTTCTGTAACCTATTTAATGAATACTATGTGAATTCCACATTAGTTTAGAAATTCCCTCTTAGTGCCTGTAACACCTGATGGCACTAATTGGTTCATAGAGCAATCTCACATGTGGTTCTCCCAGGTTATGAACAGGAAGATAACTTCCTGGCTAGGCTTTTCCCTAAAACACCTTCCCTCACCTTGAATAAGTCATCTGATAGTTATCCTACTATCAAACTTATCTTCTGGGCTATACCACTCTGGACAGCTTGCTGCTAACCATTTCATGGTATTTATCTTAGGGCTATACATGAATGAGTTAATGACCCAACTATACCTTCTCTCCTACCCCCATCCATGTAGACACACACAATTCTCCATTGCTTCCTGCTTTTGACCAACCCCTATTCATTTCCTCCAAATGAAGAGTTGCTTGCTCTTTCTTCTTCAATCAACATGGATAAAACCATGTAGCCCTGTGTGCCCTGGGCTCAGGTGAATTCCTGAGGTGGTCTTGGCTTCTGATGAAACAGATTCTCCAAACTTGAAGCCACTCTGGGCTTTGGGTGACTGCCAAGCTGCTGGATATATTACAGAAAATCTGTAGGCCAGAGTCCTATCAAAGCATTTTATCATTTTATAACACACTTAAATTAGTAATTACTTCTGGAACATTATTTACATTCTGTTGTAGTATGCAGTTTCTTTTTCAAAAGTTTAAGTATGTGTAGTGACTATCAATTGAAATTCCTTGCACATGTTTGTCTATTTTGTTTTCTGCTAATGTTTTATTTCAGTCCCTAGGAATGTTACAGAACAAAAGCTCTATATCAACATTGTTTTCTCTTTCGATTGTTACCTGAAGTAGAGAAATCTTTGTGTTCCCCCCCACCACCAAAAAAAAACCCCACAGGAACAGTAAGTGTAGTAAGTTAGGCTGGAAGTAGATTAGGATGCTGAATGGTCCACATGTCAAAATTATCATTAGCAGATGAAGATGACATGAATCAAGTCTACAGAGGGT
This sequence comes from Talpa europaea, assembly GCF_964194135.1. Classification (NCBI taxonomy): domain Eukaryota; kingdom Metazoa; phylum Chordata; class Mammalia; order Eulipotyphla; family Talpidae; genus Talpa; species Talpa europaea. The sequence goes on along the minus strand of NC_140070.1, from coordinate 117,627,037 downwards.
CCACAGCAAGCTGAACTAACACAAAGTATACTGGAAAGAATAATTGAGTGAGAGACAAACTTCTAGGGCAAGTTCTCCATTATCTAGTTCTGTGATATTAAACATGCATCCTCATCTTGAATTGTCTCATCTAGAAGTAAGCTTGTCTACACACATTTTTCTTAAATTTCTGTTATAAAAAAAATTATCCACAAAAGTAGAGAATTAACTTCAAAAATATCTTGTTTCATCTATTCTGCCTGTCTTTTCCCCATCTTTCCTCCTGATGTTTTCTTAAAACAAACACTAGACATTGTAATATTCCATTTGTAAATTTTCAAGTATTTCTGAGATAAAGACTTGACTTTACAGTATCATTACATGAAAACAAACCAGTCAACAAAACCAAAAGCAAAAGAACAAAAACTTTTAGTAATAATTCCTTCAATTCCTTTCAACTCTAATATTTCAAGGCCCAAAGCTTCCCACAGCCTAGACCTTACTCAACTATAGCCACACACTCCTCAAACTGAAGCTTTTTACTCAATTCTATAAATGAGAAAGGTTTTAGCATTTTTACCTGATAGCTTCACTGATCTCCAATCCTAGACTTCAAACCAAAGAGGAACATGAAAAACAGAGAGGATTGAGTAAAGAGACAACCAAAAGTTTCAGATGTTCAAAAAGAAGACAGATTCCTCATGAAACATTAAAGAATTAGAATTATTCTAACTAAAAAGGAGACATGGCAATAGAGTAAATTAGAGGTAAGAATCATTCATTCATTCACATAATTTTTATGTATTCATTCAACACACACTAATTAAATAATTGCCTTGAGCCAAGGAGAGTAGTAACTGATGAGCATGTAAATCTGACTATGACACAAGGTATTGCCCACAAGAACTGTGGCAATGAACTAATCTCCATCTTCGTTAGGGAAAAATTACTAGCAGTGGGACTAAATATGCAGTGGGGAGTACTAGCAAAATATTGAAGTGATGTTAGAGGGTCTCTGGGAATGTCCTTTTAAAAGTAGGAGAATTTCATTTTTATTTAGGACTGTTTAAATATGTATAGAGGATAGAAAATATTTCTTATCTTTCAACCCTAGAATTGTATAAGCTCTAATTTGATACTTCACAAGAAAGTTATAACATACAGGGTAAACAGTTTAATGATTACTATTACCTGGTGTTTCTGCCTGCTTAATGTTGGGATGTTTCCTATACATCAGGGCAAAATCACCCTGATAACTAAAGTTTGCTTCTCTCTGAAATTGACAATGTAAAATATAATCTAACCTTACCTTTCCAAACAGAAATCATAGGTATATGAAACATAATTGGAAGATACAGAGGTTAAAACTCATTTCAATCTTCCTTCCCCAATGCTCCTGCTACTAGGGTATCAGTCTCTATTATCTGATAACTTCGAGATTTGTAAGTTGCTAGGTCATCACAGCAATTTTGATATCAGCATCCTGAAAGCCCATGACTGAGAAAGGCCACATGAGGTAACACAGACATCTGCAAAAGGACAGCCCTGAGCCAAACTGTGATATGAGATATGTTTACCCAAACTGATCCCTTTTTATTCTGATACCCATGGCCCATGGCCTTCACATTGACTGACTGTTGAGACCCTCCCTTAGGATGCTGCCTCCCTCAATCCAGCCAAAGAAATGCCCCTTACTTCATCCCAGTCACTCAGAGTCATCCATTTGATATAACTTTGACATTTATATCTGATTTTTAAAAGATAAAGTGAACATAAAAATAACTAAATCTGTTTGCTCTCCCAGAATATATATTTCCATTTTAACATGGACCTCCTAAATAAATCGATATGACCAAATGAAGAACAGGTGTATATGGCACTGCAACTACTAAGAGTTTTCAGATATGATGGCCAATTTAACCTAGTTGCCACAGCAGCTGTGTCAGATTTATATCATTTCACAGATAAAGAAACTGAGGTCCACACAGATTAAGTAGCTTTTTCACGATTATCCAACACTAAGAGCCTGATTTTAAATCTCATCCCAACATCTGAAAACCCAGGTGCTTATAATCCCCCTGGTGGAGCAAGTCATCCCCTTCTTAGCTGGGAAGAAAGCAGCACTCACACCCATATTCACCCTTCACTGCCCCATCCTCCAACTCCTGATTTCATGCACGCTGTTGTATTGTTTGTTACTGTCGCCCTGCCCTCGTTGTCACTATTTTGCTTGTTTTCAATGATCTCAGCATATTATTCTAAGGCAATGCCTTAACCTTAAGAAGCCCTTCACTGTGGATACACTTGCAGCCCCCAAGGAAAGGCAAGGCCTGCAAATGACATCACACAAGCAACCACACACTCAAGTAAAACCAGGGAGCTCTTCATACCCTGCTTGTCATATAAGAAAGCAAAGTCGGTCACAGAAGAGGGAAGGTTTCTGTTTCCCATGCATGAATGACACTCTTGGTTGACTTGGTAAGAGATTTAGGAAGGGTAAAGTAAATAAGTCACATAGATACTAGCTTGAGATGAGTACTGGATTAACTAATGAGCAAGAGGAGATATACCTAGACCTATTTATAAAGCAGCCAGCCCAGGGTAGGTTGAGGCACCTCTCACTTTCATTGCATGTAGGGATTAGGTTTAAGAGAACATTAATGTGCAGTCAAATCTGTGATTACTCACCATCTGCTAATGGAGTCATCTAGACTGGGGGTCCAGGTATTTGTGGTTTAATCCCAGTTTTCACTTAGTGATCTCGTATAAGTTACTTAACTTCTTTGGACCTCAGTTCCTACATGTGTAAAATAGAACACTAGGAAGAGGAGGTTTGGGCTGAGTGAAAGTTTCTATTTCTAACACTGTCTAAGAGACACTATATTGTGTTCTTTTCTGGAAGGACATGTCTTTGCACAGAGATAGAATGGTACATGCCCTGGAGCTAGTCAGTCTGGGTTTGAAAGCTGGTTCTGTGCCTTATGAGCTTGTGTGTGTGTGTTTAAGCAACTTAATTATTCTAAGACTCAGTTTTCTTATCTATAAAATAAAAATAATAACTATTGTGATGTCAAGTAATGTGACATCTGTAAACTGATGAGCAGAATGCCTGGCACACAAAAAGTACTCAATAAGTGTTAGTATTCATCCATATTACATTTAAGCATGTTTCTGATCCCTCACTGTCAACAGTCCATAGGTTCATGTGCATCAGAATGGAGATGACTCACTCAGCCTTTTAAGTTTTCCAGTTTCTGTGTAAACCTGGGGAAAATATTCTCCAGTGCATAAATTCAAAACAAGCCTGATTAAAAACTCTTTGCCTTTTTGTGGCTCCTCATTTGCTATGATACTGCATTCAGGCAGCTGTGAGCTGGTTGACTGAGCACCCACTATGTGTCAAGCACATCTGAAAGAAGGTAACTGAAAGAGAGCAATGAAGCAAAACCTATATAAAGAAATATACTCCTAATTACTTTATTTTGACACTGATATTTTTTATTATTGGCCCTCAGACACAGCTATTGAAATGAGTCCAGGAAGATCATGTGTGTGCTTTACAATATTCACTTACTCAAAAAATATTTATGACCATTTATTCTGTATGTGACACTGTGCGAATTACTGAGGCAGATGCCGATTACCTAATGCCCAATGCCGAGGAGCTTACAGTCTTGTAGGAAAATACTACATATGCAGTTACCAACCAACCAAAGCAGGATTCGAGTCCCATCAAAGAGGCTTGGTGTTACAAAAAATTTAAAAAAAAAAATTACTTCTGGCTGGAGATAGAGGAGAGTCAGGGAGAAGTTTTTGAAGAAAGTGATATTTAAACTAGTCCTTTCATGGTGAGCAGGATCCCACTGTAAGTTGGAGGGAGGACAGTCCCTGTGAAAGTCCCAGGAAGAGTGACAGGCCTCAACAAAGGCTGGAAGAGCCGGACCCAGAGTCCCATCTGGTGTGGAATACAGGGGAGCATGAACACAAAGACTGAAAAAGCACTACTAGGACGGGAGGTTTTTGTCTCCACTCTTTTAGACGTTATTTAATAAACAACGCAAACTGTTAAAGATTTGAAGAGCCGTAGTATCGTAGGTAGCTCAAACTAGAACAAAAAGAAAAACTGATCTTTCTTCTAAACACTAAGGCAGACTCATTGAGGTCTACAGCGCTCAGATGCAACATGTAACATCAAATCTTCCTCTGGGATGCTGCACTACTGCATTTTCACCAGGAGATAATGCACAGATACCAGGGCAGAGTTTGGCAAAGATCTATAGGCATTTTTGATGACAGCAGCACTATCCATGAAGCAAAATCTATTTCTCATTTTCCCTAAGACTCTACAATTCATGCCCCTCAAAACAATTTGTTTATTTTCATTGCCCTTGAAGTGCTCAAGCTTTTCCTAATTGCATATTAACTATTCAAATGAAAACATTATTTTCAAGCCTGCAGTCTTTATGTCAAGGTAGCACTGAAGGCGTAAGACAAGTGTCAAAAAACTGAATCAGCTAACAAAGTCTATCCCCTGTAGAGCCCTGTCTTTAAATTCAGGTTGCATCCTAAATGAAATGGGCACGGTGGCCTCTGCCTACCTCCTGGGAACATTTGTTTGAGCTACAAAAGCACAACACAATTTAACACACTTCATATAATTAGTATTCACTATCTGGGAGAATGCCCCAATAGTTAGAATTAAAATGCACTACAGCCAGCCCTGAAACTCTGCCTCTGTTCCCCCTTCTCTCTCCCTTTTCCATTTTCTCTTGTTCATGTTCTCATTTCTTCCTCAGAGGACCATACAAGCTGGATATGTGAGTGAGAAAAGCCTAAATGTCATAGAAACAAAATCAAGAACAAAATGCATGTTTCAGCCACGACCACTCTGCGTCACTAGCAGAAGCTGCTGTTATCTGCTCTGCTCCCCAAATCTCTTCACGCAACCGCTAATTACCTAGTGTTGGTTCCACATTAAGAATTTTCTGGAAGAATCCCCATTTCAGAGAGGGGTTGTGAGCACTTAACAGTGCTTTGCTAACAATCGTTAAAGTTATTATAGTTACTTAAATAAAGCGGGACATAAATATGTAGAAGACACTGTGGTAGCAACTGCTCACAACACATGAAAGCGTTCTCTCTTCCCAAGCGCAAAAGAATTTGCCTGTTCATTTTAAATCGGCTTAATTCCTGTTTTATGGAACCTTGTGACAGTCTTCCAAAAGTTAGCTGCCAAAACTGTGACTATATTTAGTTGTTTATTACACACCAACTCAAGGTGCTGTGCGCTGGTAGACACACAGAAAAGCAAAGAAAATTGGAGCTCATTAGCAAGGGAGACCAGGAAAGCTTTAGAAAAATTCTGAACTAGGAAATATTTGTTAGAGGTTGTGTTACTTTCTTTCAAGGACAAAAGAAAACTGTAAGCAAGCATCATAAATAAGCATAACAAGTAGCATATGCAAGTTGATTTTCAAGGTATACTGGACAATGAAGAGGTGATGATAAATAGAAAAGGTAAACATAAACTCTGAGGCAAATGGGTAAAATCTTAGATTTTTTTTCGTGAACTTTTGGGTTGATATGGTTGACACTATATCTTCCCCTGTCTCACAACCTGGAAATGCAAGAGAAAACACCATTTTGAACATTTTTTTCTATCCAAAGTTTTATGTGCCATTTTGGAATCATCACAAGTGTGCACTGGGTGGTATCCCAACCAAAGGGAGTTCCTGTGAGTGGCAATAGAGTAATGCATAAATAGGACCCTAGCTGATCTGGAAGACAAGGACAGCATCTGCAACTTCGCACCCAAATAAACACACTGCATTTGATTTCTTCTCAGCATAGGCTACTTTAATTAGATTTGAGGGTCCCACTTAGTCTTAGCCTAGAAGATGTATCAGTGGCCTATAAGTGGTCAACATCTTCCTTTACTATTAAGAGGGAAACAGAGGTTTAAAAGTATCTACTCAACTCTACATTCACAACATTTTACTTTATTTTTTGGTTTGGGAAGGGGAGATTATTACACGTTTTCCTTCATTTCTTGGAATAGAAGTGAAACAAAATGCATGTTGCTCTTAAGATTTTAAAATATCTTGAAAGCAATCATAACTATCAGTGACACTTGATCCCTAAGGGTCTCTCCAAAGTTGATCGCTGGCAGTTCATTTACATTTTTTATCCTAACACATTTCCCCTTCTAACCATTACTCTAAACAAAACATGCTACTTTTGAATTAAGATTTGTGGAAAGACGGAAACAGTCACATAGATGAGTAAACAGTGTCACCTAGTGGACAGAAAAAGAAAACTAGTGAACAGGCACAAATGGAAATATGTGGCCAGTCATCAACTTTGGGCCACATTTTTGCCTCACTCCAGCCCTCTATTATCAACCATGAGCAAATAAGAAAGTTCCCTCTAGGGGACACAAAAAATAACAAATAAACCAAAACCCCATAAGTATTCCTTTCTAGTTCTCCAGTTCCCTGATGAAGGACCTAATCAAATGAAAATTACAGCTAGAATTTATTGAGCATTTTCCATGAGCCAATATTTTGCAGACTGCTTTACCTGGGTCATCTCACATCATTTAAACAGTCCAGTTATTTGGTGGGGAGTTTGGATGACTTGTTCTGTATGTCTATAGAGACAGATTATACAGAAATGCCCACTATTTAGGGATAAAACACAAGGCCAAAGGGCAAACAAAGAAATTTTGGAGGGACAAATATATTCAATAACACAATAATTAGATACACATTAAGTATTTACTATGCCCCAGACAAGTTAAAAAATTTTTTAAAAAATGAACTGACATGGGTTCTGCCCTCCAAGTCCAAAAGGTAAGAAACTTGTAACACACTTTAAAGTTTATATCACATCAACTTGTCTTCACAGCCTTTAAGATAATTATGGTCCTGACTTGAGAAATGACAATCTATGATTCACCCAAGGTAACACAGCTAAGAAGAGCAGCTCTTCAGATTTAAAAGCAAGTTCATCACTCCACCTCATGCTGCCTCATTCCTAAATAAAGCTGCTAAAGATCCTGGTTTTATAATAAGGAAGGTGAAGGAAATAAGAGCTGACTCAAGGGCTACTATCAGAATCAAGGGTAGAATGTTCCTCTTTCTCTATACCATTTCCAAACAACCCCACCCTGAGAGGAATGACCAAAACTCAAATCTCTTTTTAAAAATTGTACATTATGTGAGGCTCAAAGGGAATTTTAATAATCTAAAAAAGGCTATACACAAAAGACCTACAGCTAACATCATACTGAATGGTGAGAGAGCGTTCCGTTTTCCCCATAAATCAGTAAGAAAACAAAGATCTTTTCTCATTACTCCTATGCAAAGTTCTAGCTAGCACAATAAGACAAGAAAAATGAGTATTGAAATAAAACTATCTTCATTTGTAAATGACATGATGGCCAGTGTAGAACTCCAAATAAGCAACACAAACTCTGGAACTAATAAGTGATACAGTAAAGTTGTAGGAAATAAGAGCAATATACAAAAGTCATTGCTTTCTTTCATACCAACAGCAAACAATTATGAAATGTAAAACAATTCCATGTACACTAAAAAGAAAACAACAATTTAGGCATAAACCTAATAAAACACATATAGGGTCTCACACAAAATATTTTCAATGGCAAGTATATAAAATGTTAATGCATGGCAATTATAAAAACAGTATATAAAAACTGGTTAACAGAAACAGGAATAAAATATATTCTTTTTTTATTTTTTATTTTTATATTCCTCATACAATTGCAACCCCCTGATTTTGACCCCAATCCCTCCTTTCCCTGCCCTCCCCCAAGTGTGTCTCTGGTTCATAGTTGTTTGATGATTTTTATTTTTTTCTTTCTTTTAGTTATTCTTTTTCCTAGTCCCTTTTCTAGATTCCTGTTATGAGTGAGACCATCCGGTATTTTTCTTTTTCTTTCTGGCTTATTTTGCTGAGCATGATCCCTTCCAGCTCCATCCATGTTGCTGCAAATTGCATGTGTTTATCTTTTTTCAATGCTCAGTAATACGGAATATATTATTTATCTTTATAATGACTGTGGGATTCTGCCAGAAATCAGACTAGATTTCAAAGTCCCAGTATTAATGGCCCATCAAAGTTTGTCAGATTCCCTTCTATTTTTTTCTTATAATTAGGGAACCATCAGGTGTGGCATCTCAGAGTGCCCATACTCAATTAGGAAAGATAAGAAAAGACCTAAGAAAAAACATGTATTTTTGAGTAAAAGACTTAGGAGGTTTTCAGATGTAGCATTTTTTCTGACTCCAAGGACATGATATTCTGTCTTTCTTCTAGCACTTAAGATTCCAAATCTAAAATCTTTTAAGGAGCTTTTTACATTAAAGAGGTCATTTTAGCTCTTTGAATGGAACTGAGAGATAAAGTTAAAGTTTGCCATTCACCTTCTATAGTATAACTTCCACAAAGAAATTTCCTCTGCACACATCATACACCATGAGAACAAAATGAATTTTGACTTCTGTGATGCTTACTCTAAGTTAACTCTGTGCCAGGCATTTCTCCAAGTCCTTTACACATACTATTTATCACTTAATCCCTACAACAACCCTTATGAGAGATTAGCAAAATTCCAGAAGTTTAATAATAAAAGATGTTCACAAGAGTGTATAAAGTAACACATTTTATGTCCTTGATGAAGGTATCAGTTGATAGAATTATTGTAGAAGGCTATCTGTGAACATCTATCAAAGATTCAAATTGACCCAGCTACTCTACATTTAGGAATTTATGCTACAAAGAAATGTGAAATGAATTAAGTACAGGAATATTACCTATAGCATTGTTGTAATGGAAAAAGAACCTTAAATGTTTGTCAAAAGGGAATTGTGTACTTTGGGTAGATTCCTAGGTGTGGAATTGCTGGGTCTTATGGTAGATCCATTTTTAATTATTTGAGGGTTCTCCACTTTCCATAGTGGTTGGACCAGTTTGCATTCCCACCAGCAATATAAGAAGGTTCCTTTTTCTCCACATCCTCACCCCATTTGTTAGTTTTTTTTAATGTAGGCCATTCTTACTGGTATAAGGTGATATCACATTGTTTTGATTTCCATTTCCCTCATTATAAATGATGATGATCATTTTTTCAGATGCCTGTTGGCCATTTGCATTTTCTCTTTGGAGAAGAGTCTTTTTAGCTCTTTTGCCCATTTTTTGGACTGGATTTTTATTAGGAATCTACCCAAATAACACAAAAACATTAATTCAAAAAGATACCTGCACTCCTATGTTTATTGAAACATAATTTATAATAGCTAAAATCTGGAAATAACCTAAATGCCCAAAAACAGATGACTAGATCAAGAAAATGTGGTATGTATATATATACACAATGGAATACTCCTCAGCAATCAAAAAAGATAAATTCATGCCATTCACAGCAACATGGATAGCAGTGAAAGGGATTATGCTCAGTTAAATAAGTCAAAAGAAAAATGAAAAATATAGTATGATATCAGTTATAGGAGAAATTCAGGGAAAACAAAGGGTCAAAAACAACAAGGACAAAACTTGTAGGCAGCCATAGATCTGAGGCTTAAAGCAGGGGAGGGGGGAAAAGGGGATCAAAACACAGGTGGAAAGAGCACAAGGGACTATGGTGATGGTTTGTAGGTGATGGGGTGGTGGGATATTGATGGTGACCAGACCTGAGGGGGGAAGTCAAATACTGTACAAAAATGAACAATGTAAGAAAATTTAAAAATTAATTTTAAAAAAGGAATTGATTAAATAAATTGTTACAACCACCCAATGGAATACTGTGAAACTGTAAAAGAATTAAGAAACTATTAATGTATTGATACTTATTAATAGATATATAGGGTATTGTATTACCTTTGGAAAAAAATGGAACAAAGGATTGTAGATTTGTATTGGGCTCTACTTGCATTAAAAATATATCAGGGCCTCCCTGGTGGTGCAAGGGGTTAAGCACAGCACTATGAAGCAATTCACAGCCTCTGCAGCACAAGTTCAATCCCTGGCCCACCAGGGAGCAACCCACATGGCAAAGCAGACCTCTCCTGCCTCGCCTGCTGCTTCCCTGAGCAGTGTGTTTCAGTCATTCAACCTGTTCTGTTCCCCACTCTCTCAGGTGAATCCTCTCACCCCACCCCCGTATCTCTGGCCTGTACCCCAGCTCTTGTATGCATAAATAAATCTTTAAAATATATATATATATATCAGATACTTCCAATAATGAATAGGGACTATCTTTCTATTTCTTTGTGTCTTCTTTTAACAATCTTGTAGTTTTCATTGCATTGGTCATTCATCTCCTTTGGTAAGTTTACTCCTACATAGTTAATAGTTTTTAATGAGATAGTAGAGGAGGTTGTTTTCTTGATTTCTTTCTCTTCTAGTTCATTGTTATACACAGGAACTCAACTTATTTTTGTAGATCAATTTTGTAAACTGCCACTTTACTATACTGTATTAACATTTTTTGAATAACCATCTTATCCAAAACAACATCATATTCAATACAATCCCTATCAAATTTTCAATGACATTCTTCAAGGTAGAGGAACAAACATGACTAAAATTTATATGATACCACCAAAGACCCCAAATAACCAAAGAAATCCTGACCAAAAAAAAAAAAAAATACCAAGAGGAAGAACAGAGCTATAACACTCCCAGGCTTCAAACTATACTACAAAGCTGCATTAACCAAACAGTATGATATTGGGGTAAAAATAAACACACCAATCAATTTATCAGAATTGAGATCCCAGAAATAAACCCACACATATAATTACAGTTAATCTACTACAACAAAGGAACTAAGAGTATACACTGGAGAAGGTAAGTCTCTTCAACAAATGGTGTTGGGAAAACTGGACAGTCACATGCAAAAAATAAAACTAGGCCACTACACCACTAAGAAAAATAACTTAAAATGCTTAAAGACCTAAATATAAGACCTGAAATTATGTCTTTCATAAAATAAAACATAAGAATCACTCCACAACATTGACATCAGTGATGTATTTGGGGACTCAACTCTTACACCAAGGGAAAAAAAAGCTAAACAAATATGACTATATCAAACTAAAAACCTTCTGCACAGCAAAAGAAAACTATCATTAAAACAAAAAGACACCCTATTAGAAGGGAGAAAATATTTGCACATCATACATCTGACAAGAGACCAATATCAAGATCCACAATGGACTTATACAACAACTAAAAGAAAAAAAAAAAAAAGCCCAGTAAAAAAAAATAGACTGAAGATCTAAATAGACACTTCTCCAAAAAAGATAGCAGACGGCTAACAGACACATTAAAAAAAAAATGTACCTCATCATTTACCATCAGGGAAATGTAAATCAAAATTGCAATGAAATACCAACTCATTTGTGAGGATGGCCAACATCAAAAAGACCAAAAACAAGTGTTGGTACAAATGTGGAGAAAAAGTAACCCTCATATACTGTTGATGGGAATGTAAACTGGTCCAACCCCTATGGAAAATAGTATCTCAAAATATTAAAAATAGATAAACTAGATGATCCACTAGCAGTTCCACTCCTATATATCTACCACAAGTGTGCGAAAACACTAATTCGAGGGATATATACACACCTATGTTCACTGCAGCACTATTCAAAACTGCCAAGTTAAAGAATCAGACTAAATGCCCAAGGATAGAGGGATGGATCAAAAAGACATGTGTATAGTGAAATACTACACAGTCGATTAAAAATAGAAATGAAAAAAAAAAATAGAAATGAACTCTTGCCATCTATGAGAACATGGATGGAACTAGGTGGGAGTATGCCAAGTGAAACAAGCCAGAAGGGAGGTTTCTCTCATATGTGAAATATTAAGAAACAAAACAAAGAGTCAGATGATACCAAACCAAGGAAATGTAGATTTCTATCTGAATAAAAACTCAGGTTATCAAAGTGGAAAGGGGAGAGTAGAGAGTAAAGTAGAGGAGGATACAGTCGACTATGGTAGAGCACTATGGGTGCCTTGGTGGTGGGTGTGGTGTAGTAAAATACACCTGAAGGAGGATCTTATAGTTCTGAATCATATACAGGGTTGTCAACCAACATTACCTTCATATTTAACAATACCTCTGATAGGACAGTAAGAAATCTGTAATAATGATTATCTTTCTATCAGAGAGATAGAGATTGTTAGATGAAAAGACAAGGGCAGAAAACAGTCTTTTAATGTATAGTTTGTATATATTTTATATTTAAAACATGTGAATATATATTTTTTTTTTTAGAGGCATTTTTTTTTTTTTATTTATTTGTTTGCTTGCTTGTTTATACATGCACTGGGTACAGTCAGAAGCGCGGGGGGGTGAGAGAATTCACCAGAGCCAGAACGGGGAGCAGAGCAGGCAGAAGGAACGAAGTACACTGCTGAGGGGAGCAGCGGGCGGCAGGAGAGGTCTGCGCACCATGTGGGACTCTCCTCTGGTGGCCGGGGAGCAGCCGGGGATCGAACCAGCGCCACAGAGGCCGCGGCAGCTTCGCAACCCAGCGCTCAACCGCTGCGCCACCGGGGAGGCCCAAAACATGTGAATATATTATCAATCAAAAATTAAGTAAAAATTATAATATATGTATTATGATTATCTTTATACAGATGTTATCCAAAATAGGAGGGTTTCATTTTTTTACTGGAGTTTACAATAATTTTTGAAACCCCTGAGTCATCCTTATTCTATTGTCATGAATTAGGTTATCAGTATTTTTACTCTCAGAATACAGGCATAGAGATAATACAGTTCCATACTTGATTCAACTATTCTCAAGTGGATCTTTATATAACCATTAACACTAATCATACCATAACACAGGTTATCAGTATCAACAAAAATAAGTGTTGCTAAGCACCAACTGTCAGTAAGATACTGTGCTCAATTTCTTGCTTAAGAAAACCTATCAGCCCTGGTACTGACAGCTTACAAGGAAGGGATCGGGTATAAAACTAAAAGGTGAAAGTTGTCATAATGGTATAGATAAGAACACTGGAATCTAGAAGAAAATACAATCGCTATACTTTATGTAGGTGGACAACTCAAATCTGAGCCTACAGATGAGAGCTAAGACCAAGAGCCCCAGAAGAATTTCAAATTAAGGGAATATGATGATTAAGGGTAGAGAAGTAAGAAAAGTGTACCATAATCAGGCCAAATTAGCAAACTAGATGTCTTCACATAAGATACTCCTCACATAAGAGGAATGGCAAAAGAAAAACTTGGAAGAGTTAAAACCAGTAGCAGAGACTGCGAAAATTCATTCTCCACCTCCTACATTTTTAAACAGCATACTAATTTTGGCTGGGTGCATTAACATGCTGAGAAAATCACATTTTCTCAGCATTCTTTGCATCTAGATGTGGCCAGCTGACCGACTTCTGGCCAGTGAATTGTGAGGCAAAGTGTTCTATGGAATTCTGGGTAGTTTTCTTAAAAGGAAGTAGGGCTGCCCCTGAAATACACACACAAGAGTGAGATAAAGTTCTATAAGGAAGAGTTTTGGTAAAGATACATAGATAAAGACAAGTAAATGTTAAAAAAACTGATTGTTTTCCTTTATTCAACCTGTTTACCAGCTTTGTGAAAAACAGCATTAGTCAGATGATAAAAAAAAATTTTCTCATAAGGATTTTGTGAAACATTGGAGCACAGATAGTGCTCTTTTTTTTTTTTAATACCTGAGTAACAGGACAATGTACTGAGAAAGAGGAGTTTGCTCCTAATCATCATGTGAGACAATGTGATTCTGATAGAATGAAAGCTAAGTGGGGTACCATGTTGGAATTTCACAGATTTGCAACTTTGAAATGTATTGGAAAAAAATAAGTTTCCTTGTAATTGTCAGAAAATGAGGAATCTCTCTTGTTAGGCTTCACAATTTTGACTTTAATGGCCCTGGGCATCAAAATGGGAGTCTAATTACTGAAAGAAAGCAAAAACACAAATGAAAAGGGCTATATAGACCCCCATGTTCATTGCAGCACTGTTTGCAAAAGCCAAGTTATGAAAACAACCTAAGTGCCCAACACAGATAAATGGGTAAAGAAGATGTGGTTTGTATACATACTATTCCTCAGTTATTAAAAAAAAAAAAAAAAGATGAATTCTCACCATTTGCAACAACATGAATGGAACTAGAGGGAGAAAGACAAATACCAGATGGTTTCTCTCATTTGCAGAATATAAGAAACAAGAGTTAGACAAAACCAAAATAAAACAAACCCTAGAAATATGACTAAAATTGAGGCTACCAAAAGGAGAGGGTGGAGAGCAAATGCAGGAGGAGACCCAATGGACTATTGCGGAGGATTCTAGGTGCTTTTGTGGCAGGTATGCTGTGGTAACACACATCTGAAGAATGAACCTATACCTCTAGATCACAGTGTTGTAAATCAATGTTACCTTGACTTAAACAAATGATACAAAAAAGTATATTTAAAAAAGGTCAGCAGCTGAAGATTTGTATAGAACTAGTCATATAATAATGGAAGCTCTTATTAGGTAACTGAGAAGCCACTGAGTAACGCCGGATTTTGAACAGAGGATCTGAAGACTTTTATGCAGTCACTGAGATGTGAATTATTGTGACTAATGTCAACATATTTCCTCAGGGGGGTTGGGGTACAGTGACAGGCACACTACATAAGTGTCCATATCCCTTAGACAAGAACCCCATTAAAGTTAACAAAAAAAATTCAGAAAGGATGATCTGGAATCTACTCAATGGTGTTGAGAGTCCCCCCCTGGATATGAGAAGGTTGCATGTAATGACGATGACTAGGAAAGGAAGAAAAACTAGTACTGGTGTCCCATATAGGAGGCAGGTATATAGCAAGGAAAGAGCCCTGGACTTTATTAGAAATCCAGAGCCCTGGACGAGGGCAAGGTCTCAGGAGCAAGAGAGGCAGTTTTGACATCTCACAAGATAAGAATGGACTCACCCTTGAGAAGTGGTCATCTCTCTACACAAATTAGTGTAATGCCCTCCATAGTTTCTAGAACAGGAAGAACTTGACATTTCCAGAGCCATGCCCAAATGCCAATGGGGCTGAATCAACATTTCTCCCACAACCCCCAGCAAAGGAAGGAGCAGAAGACTCACCCATTTTGCCTCATTCATCATAGCATCTGATGAAATCATGAGCACTCCTGACTGTCCTCAGGTCAGTTCAAGGAGACTGTCACTTAATCTAAGAGGACACAGAGTTGCTTTGTATTTGGTGTTAATTAATCGAAGGTAATTAATTTTTATTTATTTGGTGTGCTAGGTATGCATATCATCCTAAATTCAGGTTTTTACTTATTTATAGAAATGAAAGCTACTATCAAGAAGGAAGGACCACATCATTCTCTATTTTATGCTGCCCTTTTGAAGTCTGGTGTTATAAGTTTATCGATCACTCAAGAGAAGGGAGAAAGGGAAAAGGGAAAGAAATATAGAAGGAAGAAAATCAAGAAGAGAAATAGTGAAAAGACCATGTGTAGATATACCTGCAAGATATAGAGAACTTAATCTTAAAATCCTACAGAGTTATAAACTACTCTGCAAGTTTTGACATTTTGTGTACAAGCATGATTAGACTGTCAAAGTAGTATTCTTACATCTAAAACATTACTATATTTACATGAATTTTGTCAAACCAAAACTATTTTGTATTTCAAAAAGATTGTTCTAACACTCTGTTCAATTTAGTTAAAAGAATCAGTGACCACTTCAGAATTCCTCTATTTCATTATACATTTAAAAAAAAACTCAGGATATTTGGCTTTAAATACTTTTGTTTTTGTTTTTAATTTTCAATTTCAATTCCATTGAAGTAAATTAGGTTTATATAATTGTATCTGCCTTGGAGGAGGTAAAATATACATTGGGGTGGGAGAATGGAAGGAGGCAGGATTTTGGGAACATGTTATAAGGTTCTGATTAGATCAGATTAAATGTGAAATTTCCTTTAATCATTCTCAGATATGTTCCACATTCAAAGGAGAACTCTGGGCTAACCAAAGAAATCTACATACAGTTTGTGTTTTTGTAGCATCTGAGCATATATCACCAATCATTTATTATTGATCTTCAGAAAATCTTTTAGGTTATATCCAGGTATCTAAACAACTGGAATTGTTTTTAATAATTCATGTAAGAAAACTGCTTAGACACTGATAATTAGCATAGCCTAGAGGTAGCATACCACCATACTATCTGCTCTGTCCTATTGAATGGTCATGGAGACCATTTATCCCTACATTTATTCAAAATCCATTTATTCAGCCTTATGCTGGCTGCTTGCTGGTTGAGAAAAAATGTTAATAGCTAATCTTTCTAGAGTGTTTATGATAACCACTGTGCTATGCATTTAGGCAATCTATAACATTTAGTTCCTACAATTACCCTTAGAAGAACCACTATTTGAATTAGAATTTGAGAGCTAAGAAGACTTTCCATAGGCAAAGAATAAAGAAAATCAACCTTGCCAGTTGAGGAAACAGCATGAGCAGGCACAAGAAGGTAAGGATAGGTGGGGAAATTATATGGCTGTTGCGTTGGTTTCATAAAGGACGAAAGGCTGAAAAATTCATTTGGAGACTTATCCCAGGCTAAAGGGGTTTGGAAATTTATTCCAACAAAATAGACACAGAGAGTATTTGATACTTCTTCCTGCTTTTATCTGGGCTACTCAAGATTGTGGACCAAAGATTTACTCTAAGAACAGGACAGAGGTCCCAGCATAGAATTCAATTTGAGAAAAACTAGACTGACTCTTCCAGATATCTTGACAATGAACACATCAGGTTACAACTCTATTCAACAACCATCGAATAGGTGTCAAGCTCTGAGCCAAGTGCTAGAAATGCAAAATATAAACAAGTGAAACACATTCCTTGCCTGTAAATTTTTATAGTTTAGCAGAGAAATAAAACTGTTAAATGAACAATTACAATTTGGTGTGTCAGTATGTAGTCTGGGAAGTATGGAGTACCATAAGGATAGTGAGCACCAACATCTGCCTTAGCATAATGGTGCCCAAGACCTTGTCCTTTAGAGAAAATGCCTCCAAGACCTGAAGTGCAAATTGAATTCAGCCAAGTAGGGGAAGTATAGGAAATAGCCTGTGTAAAACAAGGAGGTATGGAGGCCTCCCTGGTGGCACAAGGGGCTAAGACGCAGCACTATGAAGGTATCCACAGCCACTGCAGCACGAGTTCGATCCCCAGCCAGGGGCTACCCACATAGCACAGCAGACCTCTCCTGCCTCACCCACTGCTCCCCTCAGCAGTGTATTTCGTCGATCTGCCTGTTCTGTTCCCCGCTCTGGTGAATTCTCTCACCCTCCCACACTTCTGACTGTACCCAGTGCTTGTATAAATAAATCTTTAAAAATAAATAAAATAAAATACAGTGATAACAACAAAACCCAGAAGTGTTTTTGAGAGAACCCTTAAAAAAAGATCACATGGATGGAGCTAGAAGGGATAATGCTAAGTCAAAGAAGAAAGGAGGAGAAAGATAAATACCAGATAATATATGGAATGTAGAATAACTAAACTAAGGGTCAGATAAAGACAAGCTGTAAAACTAACCCTTGAAAGCAGACTACAGAACTGAAGCATCCAGAGGGGGAGAGGGTGAGGTGGGATAAGAACAAAGGAGGAAGAGAGCACAATGGACTATGATGGTGGACATTGGGTGATTTGGTGGTGGGCTTACTATGCTGGCAATGCCTGATGGGGTACCCAAGTATTTACTTCAATTAAAAATTAAAAATGAGAAACTGAAGGAAGAAAATATTCACTGAGCATCTGCAGAAGGTACTTGGCATTTTCACATGTGATATCTTACTCAATGCTCACAAAAGCCCTATTGCATAGATATTATTGTGTTACTTAAGAGAAACTAAGACTTTAGAAAATCAAATGGGTGGCCCAATTTTACATGATTGGTGGCTAATGGAGCTGATATTCAATACCTCAATCTACTTAAAAATCTCTACCATTCAAGACAAGATAGCACACAGACACCAAACAACCTACATTTTATCATTTTGTTCAGGCATTCTTTCAACCTGATAAAGCAGTTATCTACATTCTAATGTAAAAGTCCTTGGAAATTATACATTACTCACATTTTAAAATATCTTCTCTTTTCCTGTCTGCATGTACTACCCATGATCTAGGATCATGGGAAAAGAAAAATACAGATACATGAGACCTCTAATGCTACTCCACCCCAGATTCACCAACTTTCCCATTAATTTACCTATGTACAGACACACACACACACGCACCCACCACCCACGCCCCCCACCCCCGTGGGGGTGAAAAGAGGCAAAGGCAAAAATTACAGAACAAAATTATTTCATCTCCTATAAGGTAGATAGACCACAATAGCAGAAAGAAAGACGATCAGCTAACCACCCCATTCCATTTCCTCCCTCTGTAAATATCTATTCTTAACTATATGGTGTGTGTCCTTCCAGACCCTTCTCTATGCACATATACACAAATATTAAAACATATACAAATAGAAAGTATATGCATATAATTGTGTTTATATTGTCATATATAGACACATAAAAACTGTATAAAAATATATATGTAACAATGTGATATTATACAAATGATCCAGTCCTTTACATATTAACTGTAAAAATCTAAACTGATTCCTTTTACTTGATGGAAAATATTCTATTGTATGAACACATTATTTGCCAATGTTGCTGTTAATGGACTTACTATATTCTCTGTTTTACAGTCACAAATAATGTGTATAACTTGTATATTTATGTATTTCTATGTTTTATTTCTAGACCTGAAATTATAGAATTGAGGCCATCCACTCTTGCTACTTTTCCAGTCACATAAGCCTCACTCACCTGTGTTTTTGGTTCATTTAACATGTTGAACATTTAAATGCTCCCTGCAGTTCCAGGAGGGTCAGAACAGTCAATTTGGAATTGCCATTCAAATTCACATTTAGGAAATTAAGGAGTTCTCCTTCTCTGTGTCCATGGAGATAGGGTAGAAGGGTGGGTGTGGTTTGCCCATTGAATGAAACAAGTGACCTAAAGCTGTCTCTAGGAGAGGGCCTATGGAGGTAATGCCTCAAGCTTGTCAGAACACCTCCTGAAACCTCACATGGCCAATTTTATAAGGAGGCAAGATATCACATTTTCTTTGATTACACTGAACTTGCAAAATGACTAATCTCACTGTTCAAATATCACTTGTATTCTAAGGATAACCTCACTCTATGCTCAAAATCAGAGTTCAAGGCAGCCTAGGGTCTCAGCCTGGAGTTTAAGTGCTTCGTGGCTCCCTCCCAGAGCCCAACCTGAGGAGCTTCAGAAGAGCACAAAGCTCAAAACTGGAATGTCTAAATTATCTTCTTTGTTCTTATCTATATATGTGGCTTCAGAGACTCAACATTTTTATATCTAAAATGTGAGACTCAAACTGCTCCTGAACCTCAAAGACCTGCCATAACAATCAAATAAGACAATATATGAGGCAATGTTTATAGCTGCAAAGTGCAATAGATGATGGTGGAGAACATGGCTAAAGTCCACCAACTATACATGGTTCATGAGCAAATTATCCTATTTTGTCAAAGTTCATTAAATATCAAATTTAAAGCTTAATTTGTTTTTATAAATGCCAACTTTAGCCTTAGAAACCAAGGAATAACCCAAATACAGTGCATAATTCCTTGGGATTCAACAGGAACATTCTGTGGAGCTAGCAGTTTACTAATAAGGTCATCTGTGCCCATGGATATGGAAAAACAAAAGTATGAAAGCCTCAAGTGGGAAAATCCTGAGGCCACATAGGTTGCTTAATCTTTGTGCTAAATAATGTCAATCCCCAGGCGCAAGAAGAGAAACACATACATGTTCTTACTTGTGGCTCAACTTTTGGGTGGTGTGTCAGTTTATGTGAATGCCCACTTTATTGGGAAGTAGATTGGGTTGACCTGGACTTAAAAATGGTCCTCCCTCATGGTGCTCTCATTGAAGACCTCTGCAGTCTTTTTCCTTTTGTTAACTGAAAAAGCTAAACTCCTGTCTCAATCCTGTGATTTCCACAGTGGGTCCTAAAAAACTGGAGGAAAAAAAAATCCCTGAGGTTCCTTAAGCTGAGATTTTTTGAATTGTGTTGCTTTTCCAAAACCAATGGGGGAATAAAAAGGCTGTGAAAGAGATGGGGTTATGAGTGGATGGAAACACAAATACAATTCCCCCCTATAAAATTATTGCATAATGGAACTTCTGCAAGATTGGAGATTACATAAGACATAAAAGAAATGATTCCAAATCAAAGCACTTTATTTGTCAAAGTAACCAAAATAGTTGTTTAAAGCACACACGCACACATGCGCACGCACGCACACATACTGTTTTTCTAAAGCTTGATATTTTCTGCCTGAGTCTTTTCTTCTCACTTGGCAGCCCTGTTGTGTACACGATCTCTACAGGAATGCAGAAAAACCACCTGAGGGAGAAAATTACTAATCACTAAAAATTACTAATCACTCTCTCACACTAAACAAATCCCACCGGGAGGTTTTTAGTTACACATCGGGATATGGGTTCTTTTTTTTCCTCTCAGGTCAATGATACAAAGGCATACAAAATAAAATAAAAGGAAGCATGTCACATCTTAATATGCATTAGTGGGGATATTTTTACATGATAGCATCTAGGTCTCAGTCCAAAATAAAGGCAAAGTAGACTGAAAGTCTCTAATGCCCACCATTGGGTCTCTCAGAAAGAAAAGAAGTTGGAGAGAGAATCATACTTCCCACAGCATTGAATACTGTGCCTATCATCCCCCGGCAATACCCCTATCATTTACTCTAACATTCAGTGACCTTGTTTTCACATGATATTTAATCACAAGCTCACTGGGTGACTGTCATATATTATTTCATTAAATAGATTAGTGTTATTTATGGCGGTCTCCACCAACTTACATTATATCTTCATACAGCTTATCTCATACTTGTTTATCTTTTACTTTTCTTTAGCCCATTGTAAATAGCCTAGGCCTGTGTACCTACTTAGTTGATTAGAAGTTAAGCATATCCAATTCAATGGTCATATTACAAATGAGAGAAATTAGTAGAAGCACTAGAATTCAGAGTTTCTTTCATTTGAGTGCCCCTTGGGTTCTTTTTTCTTTTGTATTATTGTTTTGGCTGACTATAAAACATAACACCATTCACCATGAAAAAAAAATAATGTTTAAGCAAGTCAAAAGTGTACAGAGTATAATGTGAAAGTTCTTCCCCCAGTAATCTACTCTTCTGAAGACCAGTGTATATAAATACATTCTTTGTGTATTTAAATGTAGGCATAGATATAAATATAAATATGTCCACCCAAGTAGAATAGTAATGTTTTGTAATTTTTTACTTAGCAAAATATTCAAAATATCTCCCTATATTAATAGAGTTACATCCTCCTTTTGAATAGTGACTGACTATTCCATTCAGGGGATGTTAGACTTCATTTAAATCATTTCCTGTTAGTGGGAATCCTGTACCCCATTTTCACTCTTATTAAGTGAAGATGAGCTTTCAAATACACTTTGAATTTTTTTCTGATCTTCCCCTGAAAATAAATTTCTAGAAAAAAGAATCACCTTATCAAAATATATGACTGTTAAATTTTGATATAATATACCTTGCATAAAAACTGATTCAACATACATACTTTCTCAGAAGTACTACATGAGCAATATCTTTACCTTTGCCAATAAGGAGATGTATGGCAGACATGTAATGTCATTCTTTCAGGTCCATTTCTTTATTAGTAAAGCAGACTTTTAAATGATGGTTTTATTATTGCGATGAAAAATAATTTTCAGATTGAAATTTTTTCTTATTGGCTATACCCATTCATCACAACATTAAAGAATCATTCCCATTTTATAGATGAAGATGAGTTCATGAAAAGTTAGGTGGATGGCTAAAAAAGATTAGTTGAGAAGGCTCCCAATTGACACTTTCTGAAAAGGGGAAAAAAAAAAAAAAAGAGCATACTCTGTGCTCATGACTGAAGTAGAAAGCATTAAATGACTCACATTCATTCTATTCTAACCAAAGTCATTTAGAGTCCAATTGCATACGCTACAAAAATCAACCTAACAAAGCATTTGCGTTCCAAAACTCCAAAATCTAGGCCCCGTATTTTGCCTACTGCATTAGCAACCAAAATACCAATAGTAATTGTAATCAATTCTTCTCTAGTGGGCAGTGCATAAATTAGAACAGATTATGTTTGGTGTTGAGAAAAAAGTTCAACTCCAGTGAAAACTGAGCTGTATGTAAAGGCAATCCGCCTCTGCCCAGTGCCTGTAATAAGTATGGCGTTAACTGAGGGAAGTTTCTCAATTTTTAACCTTCCATCATGATGTCAAGGAAGAGGAACTACCTGAGGAAAAAATGCAGGAAAGGGTGCATTTCAGAGAGAGAAGCAGGGAAGGGGGAGGCAGGGGTGTGTGTGCCAGAGCTCACATGTTAAGCTTCTACTTCCCTGTGACAGTGCGCTTTCCAATTACATTTTGGCACTCAGAGTAATTAAGCAACATCTGCTAAATATCCCGTCAAAGATGTTTCCTTCCCCCATTCCACCCCCTACCGCCACATACACTGGTTTTGTTTTTCCCCATCTTTATTTGGAGGCTTGTTGAGGCCTCCCAGTCACCACCTGTGTGGCAAAACCAGCCTTCCCTCAAGATCAGCCGCTTTGCAACCGTGCACAGGTGTGTCCTGGAGCAATCTCGGCATTCTTGTTTTTCACTTAGGCAGAAAGAAAACACAAAGGCAGAAGATTAAGTTATACCTGGCTACAAACAGATGAGAGGGAGGACACAGGAAAAGCCATGTAAGCCAGCACCACATTTAAAGAAATGCTACTGAAGGGTTCCTAGTGATGTGGTTGGGTTGGGAATACACTTAAAAATAACTTCAGAGACAGAAATATGACTTTTATGTGACATCAATTAATTTTAGTTGTTATGGAAATGGCAAATCTGATAAATGTTATTTTTGGAAGGAAAGAAGAAATTTGACATGTACTGAGTACACGACTGCATGGTATGTAGTGTTTATATCAAGACTTTTTTATTGTTGTATTTTGCCTCTCAGAACACAAAATACATGAATCTATAAAAATAAGTCTCACTGGTTTCTTATCCCAACCCTCACCAGCTTGCTGGCAGTTCTTGATGCCTCAGATCTGCTATCACTTCATTTGAAAACTTCTCTCCACTTTTGGCACGCACGCGCGCGTGTGCTCTTTCTCTCTCTCTCTCTCTGTCTCACACACACACACAGTGTGATAATATAGAAATGCTGTATTTTAGCATTGTTGACTACATTCAAGTTATGTAAGTAATCTAAGCACCCATTGATGGAAAAAGAAGTTATGAGATATTTATATTCACAACTTCCACATATATGCATCTACAATGGGATACTATTCAATCATTAAAAAGGAAATCTTGCCATTTGTGTCATGAATGGACCTTGAAGGTATTATGCTAAGTAAAACAAGTCAGAGAAAGAAAAATCATGTGATCTCACTTACATCTGGAATCTCAAACAACAACAAACCAAGCTCAAAAATATAGAGAACAGACTGGTGGTTGCCTAAGGTAGGGAATGAAAGGAGGAAAAAATGAGTTAGGAAAGTTAAAATTTACAAATTTCCAGTTATAATACATCATTAAATAATATACAGCATGGTGAACATAGTTAATATCATGGTGCATATTTGAAAAGTTGAGTAGATCTTAAAAGTCTTCATCATAAAAACTTTTTAATAACTATGTTTGTGGACAGATATCTAGATATATTATGGTATTTATTTTTGCACTGTATCCATATATTGAAACATTATGGTATTACCTAAAACAAACATAAACATGTCAATTATGCCTTCATAAAAAATGTAAAATTCTACATTAGAATGTACACAAACCCAGGAACCACTGAGCACTCGAAGTAAATGCAAATCCAAGAGATAACTACAACATATTGTGCTGAAAGAAGGCAAATTAAAATCCTTTAAGAAGGAAGGATTTTTTTTAGCAGAGGACAGAAGATTTCTCCCCCTTTTCATCTCCCCCTCTCCTCCCATGTTGCATTAAGATTTCCACAACTTGGGCAATTGAAAAACCAGTCCTTAGCTAGAATATTACTCATTCTGTGGGTTAAGATTTCTCAGGCATTGGCATGCCAGGATATCAGAAAATCAGAGAAAAGACCAGAGCAATTAATTTTTCTTATAGACTGAGTAATTAATAACAATGTTTTAGAGAGTCTTTCTACTCTAAGCAAACTCATGCTTGACGCTCTTTCTGGATTTTATCCCTGAAAGTGGAAATGGTGATAGTGAAACCTTTTCTGGTAGAAATTTATTTTACTCTTGCTAGCTGAATTTTTGTTGGCTGCTTCAACCAGACTAACAGAATTTAGGCAGCCTTCACTCAGGGATGGAAAATCAAGAAACATAACTACACAGTTCTACAGGATGCTGCTGCCTCATTAATGGCAAATGACGTGAACATGGACTCCCCCAGACCTTAAAGCTACTGAATTATGACAGGCCATACACTGAGCAGAATTGGAGAGGTAAGAAGTACAGAGCACTGTGGTTAGGAACACTGGTGCTCAGACCTCTTGGGTTCAAACCCCAGCTCAGCTGCTTACAAACAATATGAGCTTGGGGCAAGTCATTTAATTCTCTAAGCTACTATTTCTTCATCTTCAAACGAGCACAGGACCAGGAACTTTATTGTGAATTTACTGCTATCATTGAATGGTATGAAGCCCATGATGCTGTTGGCTGCAGTGTCTAGACCAGTGCTTAAAAGAGCTGGCACTGCTATCCAGCATCATCCTCTAGGAGAGGACATCTGACTTGCCACATATATATCCAGGACTGGGACTCAGTTAAGTCCATTTCCCTAGTTCCATTCGTAGGTGGCACCTCTGCTACCAATCAGTTCTGCCATCATCAGGCCCAACTTATTAAGAGCAACAAGTCAGTTTCCCATCCAGCCCAGCCCCACCCAGCTCTACTTGCCCAACCTTTATTTTATCCCAGCCCTGCCCTGCCCTCCCCAGCCACCCCAGTTAAGTCTCAGTGGGAGGCTCTAGATTAGCCAGACCAGAGCACCAGTCTAACAGGATAGTGTAATCCAAAACCAAAACTTTGACCCACAAACCCTGCTTGAAAATTGCCATCACTGCCACCAACAGGCTGGGCTTTCAAGTTGGAAGATAAGAAGGCAAATAAGAAAAACAAGTGATCACCAACTAGCTCTGCCAAGCAGCCAAGTAAGAAGTTTGCCAGGGTTCTCTCAACAACAAACCCAACCAGTAGAAGCCAAGCAGGGCGCCCAAACCACCAGCTCCAGGGCTCCCCAGACACAGAGACTGTGCTTGAGGAAGTGAGAAGCTGCAAAGCAGGGAGGGGGGGGGTCTGGACAGAGAGCAAGAACTGCAGGAGGTCATATTACCAGTTCTGCTCCTGTCCAGGTCACAGAATTCTGTGCTCAGTGCTGCCCCACCTCCTTCCCAGGAGAAAAGACAGACAAACACTAAGATGCGGCAAGAGATAAACAAGTGAGTGGTAAGAAGTTTCAACACCATATGGGAAGAGGAATAAAGAAAAGATTTTGAGGTATTTGTCCTGAAAAAAGAGGCAGCTCAGATGGGATATGTCAGGCTGCTCTTAATTGTTGAAGTTTTCTCAGCTAGAGAAAACAAGACTTGATGTATACAACTTGTATAGCACTTAAAGGCAGGCAAATTGCAACATAATACAAGCAAGGTATGTCCAGCTGACACCAAAGTTGTACTGGGAGAGTTCAGTTAGCCTGACTATTGTCAAGGAGATGGTAGAAGTAGTGCTGGCAGGATTCCTGCACTGGGGAAGGGGGTTGAAAGGATGACCTCTGACACTGAGGTCCCTTTCCATTCTGACATGTGAAGTGCGACAAATGAATGAGCACACCAATGGACACTCTCCTTCAAAGTTAATACCAATTTAGGTTTCCTGCCCTACTCCCATCACTTGATTTTTTTTTTAAATAACTATGACCTAAATGTTTTCTAACCCTCAAATCCAATAACATTTCAAGACTTATTATTAGCTTGCTAAAAACACTGGATTACCTTTCCCTTTTTCTTTCATTTTAATTCTAATGCATAGGAAACAAAAAACACTGGAAAATGATGTTTGAAAAATAGATTAAGACACCATCCTTTCTCCCCTAAGAGTTCATATAACTCAATATGGAAACAATCACAGCTATAGAAAAGAATGTGAAGAGCATGAATAGAAAATATACAAAATTATGTATGTACACATATGTATGAACATGTGTGTATACATATGAATATATACAACCAACATATAAAAATATTCATATTCACCAAAAAAATAATTTCAGTTCAAATGAGCTAGTCAATTGTGCCTATAATAGTGGTTTTTTTTTTAATCAAATATCCAAACAGATCTGAAGCCCCATTTTTGTGTGAATTTTAAGCACAAGGGTGTTTGCTGCAGAGCAGGGAAGCATTGTGACCCCTCTTCTGACCTCTCTTTAGACAGAAACGATTGACAGTGGAGAAGTTCAATCACAGCACTATTACTCATTTGAGACAGGTTCATTGGGCAGACCCTCTTCTGGTATTTAGTTGTAGCATTAAAAAAGGAAGCTGGCACAATTTTGCACAGAAATTTCTTCCAGAGACTTCATGAGCACTACGTGTTTTATTTACTGAAATATAAGTTTTATCTTTCTGAGAAAGGTACACATGAATCTTTGAGATGTACTAGAAAACAGTAGCTAAGGGTAATCACTTGCTATTTTCAGATCTTTCAAGAAGTTAAATGTCATTAAATGGTAAGTATCAGGGCCCGTTAGGCCTATAACAGGAAATCTAGCCAAGTTTCTGAAAGCACAATCTCAGATAGCTAATTTCTTTTTGTATATGTTACTTATAAATAAATTTTTAAAAATACTAAAATTTCATTTGATGCATGTGAAAAGCTTATATGAAAAAAATGTTTTGGAAAAATTTCTAAGCAGAATGAAAAGGGGATCTCTGGATATGTTAAAAGTTTGAGGTTGCTTTCCTCATCCCCCACTGTGAGAAAAGTCAGGAGCAACTGAGCAGAAGGCAGGGAAGAAATACTGAGATGAGGAATATATGGAAAGAAGGTGACAGTCACCTCTGACGAGGTGTAACTGAAGTGAAGGAATAGCTACAGCAGGTTCAAAAATTATGTAAGAAGGAAGTCGAAGCAGGGAGTAGGAGATCTTACAGATGAAAATGGAGGGAAAATTCAGTACAGTCAGAGAAAGGATGTGTTTTTCTTAAGGCTCTTTCCTGAGTAGTTTTCTGATGGCTCTCTCCCTGAAGGCAGGGAAATGGTCTATTTGTTTTGAATGCTCCTTCTTCCCAGTCATTATTGTTAACTGAGCTTGTTCATTGGAATGAATTTAGAGAACACTGAAGTTGTCCTTGTTTTCATTTTTAAATTTTAAGTAATTTTGATTCTGCCAGAGTATGTTAATTATAGAAAATTTAAAGAATACAGTGGAAGCAAGGGGAGTAAAATAAAAGTCCTTTTACCTACCTCTCACATACAACACTATTTAAGTTTAGGTATAAATCTCCCCATTTTTTCTATTGTTTTTGTTTATAAAATGAGTGAAACCAGTATGCAATATTGGGATCTTATGCAATACCATTTTAGAAAAATGAAAGCAGAAGAAGTAAAAGTCATTTGACATTTTCTAGATTTTTCAGGAATATGAAGCTTTCAACTCATTGTTTTCCTTAAAAAAAAAAAAAAGTCAATTCTGATTTTGTCTGGCATAAGAGGATTAAGTAGCCAAAAAAAAAAAGGGGGGGGGAGGGCCTCCCTGATGGCGCAGCAGGTTGAGCGCAGCGCTGTGGAGCTGTCTGCAGCCTCTGCAGTGCGGGTTTGATTCCTGGCTGGCCAGGAGATTCCCACATGGCACACAGACCTCTCCTGTCTTGCTGGCTGCTCCCCTCAGCAGTGTATTTCAGTCAGTCTGCCTGTTCTGCTCCCCACTCTGTCTCTGGTGAATTCTCTCACCCTCCCATGCCTCTGGCCTGTACCCCAGTTCTTGTATAAATAAAAAAATATTTAAATAAAAAAAGGCAATTTGTGTGATATTAAAACCAGGAAGTATGAATAAGAATATAACTTATAAATATATTTCATTTGATTTTTAAAAATAGTGTATCATTTATGAAAAACAAATGTATAATTGGTTAATCAAATGCCATTACTCCAGTTATCAGGGTACCAATTCCCATTCAAATCATTAATAGAGACTGTACTGCATTTTTATTTTTTCCTAAACAAGTCAAAGTTCATCAGGACAAACCTCCCCAAGAAATGACATCTAAACTGAGACCTGGGAGTTAAGCAGACAGATGAGAGCAAACTGATGGCTGCATCTGGGACTATGGCAACAAAGAAAAAGCGTTTCACATAGAAGGAATGGGGTGTTTGAGAGGAGAGAGCACGTCCCATTCTAAGACCTGGCAGGAGTCAGCGTGAGTGGATGGGGGTTCTGAGATGGCACGGCATGAGATGAGGCTGAAGAGGGGTGTAAGGCAGGGTCATGCCTACTTCCTCGCCAAGTCTGGCACACACTTGTTCCACATAAGAAATACTAGTCAGAGAAGTCAGATCTTTGTGAGTCATAAGGAATTCTATTTGTAGAAAAGTCACTGATCTGGAACTTTCTACATTGTAGCACTCTATAATGTATGGTGAAGTTTATCATTGCCACCAACATGCCAACCTGCAAATTCTGTCAAGGTTGGCAAAATCAACTAACAAGTGGACTAGCCAGTTAGCACTTGTACAGTCCTCATTATGTTCCAGGCATTGTACTAAGAACTATGCATGAATTGATTCATTTAATCTTCTCCATAATCATATTAAATATTTTAGTCCCATGTTACAGAATGGAAAACAAACAGATGTTAAGTAAATTGCCCAAAGTCACAAAACTAGCAAGTGGCAGACAGGTGATTTTTACTCCAGTAGTCTGGCTCTTAAGGACTACCCCAACATCCTCTTCGTGGGCATCAAGTACCTACCATATGGCCTGCCTTTGCATTGATGGGAAACAAACCTTGGTGGGAATATGTTCCAGTGCCAATATCAGGATTCTGCTATGGGAGACACAGCTAAATATTGCAATAATCATCAACAGGTGTGCCTTACTCTGGTCAGGAAGCAACAATGATCGCCTCTGGTGTTTGTGTAACACCTTGTCATTTACTAAGCACTCCCATGTTGTCCCTCGGTCATGGTTGTTACCACAGTCCCATGAAGCCAGTAAGACAGGATTATCCTGAGACTTAGACTCTGAGCAGGGATATCTAGTCTCAACCCCTAGGGTCCTGATTCACAGCAGAGGACCCATGGTGGCTCACATCACCTGCCCTGGCCTTGGGTAGGAACTTCTCCTCGGTCAGTTAGAAGATATTTAATTCGCTACTTATGTTGTCCTCTGTTTCAATTTCCTCACCTTGAAAGTGGGAATAAATCTACCACACACAGCAATTGTGAGGACTCGATAAGAGGTCAAAGGCAAATCAACAAATTCTGTTTCTTTTCGTCTGTCAACTACATATCTAACCATAAAAAGGTATTTGCCACATTTATCTTCTTATTTAAATCATAGTTTATATGTTGTTATCTAAAGAAATAAATGCAGCAGCATGAATATTCAACACCCCCTTTTCTCCCCGCCATTATTTTTCACAAATTCTGATTATTTCTGTTTGGTGTTTTCTTAAGTAGGTGGCTTAGAGTGTAACTTCCAGAAAATGAGGGTGTGGGGTGGCAATGGAGGGTGAAGAGCACAGATTCCTGTCAGATTTATGAGGTGGCAGAGTGGCTGTCATATTCAAACAGCTGGAATTGAAAGGGACATGCCCCAGTTTCCCTGCCCAGAGGCAGCACCACACAGGACCCTGCCTTCCTAAAGCCCAGCCTAGCAGGTAGGTCATTGGCTCATACTTCCCCAAGCCTAGATTCCATTGTCCCTTGAAGCAAAAAAAGTCTGCACTTAGGGGCAAGATCCTCCATCAGAGCACACAAACTCCCAGCCAAGCGTCGCCATCCCACCACTGACCCTTTGATCTCATTCTGGCAGCTGAGGCTGCTGAAGTGTGTTCTGTGCTCCCCTTGCAGAAGCAATCAGCAGAAAAAGTTGGGAATTGGAGAAATTCACTGTCACCTTAAAAAAATCTATAAGAAAACATATGCCACGCTTTTTATGTGAAATAAATTCAGAAGCAGAAGTGTCTGAGGGAGAAAATGAGTCTTTGAATAGAAATCTGCAGCAGGGAGAGAATGGAGGGAAAAGGCCAAATTTTGAAAATAACTACTTTCTTTGCTTTTCTTTCTTTTAAACACTGCCTGTTCAAGCAAAAATAAGCAGTCTCCAACAGCATCCTCCCGTCAGCTCTTCCTAGGGCCTCTAAATCCAAGGAGGAAGAAATGGTGTAGTTTGCTTTGCATCTTTCTGCTATATTTCTGTGGCATTTGATTGCCCTGGTGGTATTTACCTCACAAATACAGCCTAGTTCAGGCCAGAGGGGAGGCCAGGCCAATGAAAAGAACTCCACAGGCTAGAGGGGAGCAGGCTGGAGGTCGAACAGTGGAAGTCTTTTCAGAGGCAATCAGTAAGAGGTAGTGGTGCTTTGGCTGCAGAGGATGCAGTGTTTGTGGGGGGATGGTTGCAGTAGGCACAAGAGACAGCCAGCCTTTGGTTACAGACAAGGACTTCATTATCTAGGAGGGTGGGCCCAAGAATAGACAGCCTCCCCAAACCTGCCTCAGTTGGAGCTCAGTTCACCTTGTTTTGAAGGAGTAGGAGGAAAATACCACTTTTCATACAAATATCAAAATACATAAAGTCTTTGACTAGCCGCTCTCATCCCTAACTTCTATAAGGGCAAGAACTGGCTTGTTCACAATTGTATCACTGCACCACATTACAGGCACTCAATTACACGTTGAAATTTGGGGAGGGGGAATGGAAATAGATGCTAGATACCTACTACCAAGCCGGTGCCCTCAAAAGCTCCTATCCATAGCCCATGCCCATTCATTGCTTTCTGAAATGCTTTGGTCATTCACATGGATAGAAAATGTTGGTGTGTGAATCTGAATATGAGCTGAGCTTGATTATGTGTCCGATTATGGACCAAACAATGGATTTTGGTGTCACAAAACATCTGGTTTTGATTTCTGGTTCTACCAAGCAGAAACACTATCTGTTCAAACATGGACAATTTTTTTAACATCTCTTAACTTTCTCATTTAAGAAATTGCAATGAAGATAGGAGTCATGGAACCAATAAAAAGAACAAATGAAATCATGTGAAGATGATTATGAAGCAGCAGTCCATGAGTTGCCGTGCCATCCAGTTTTCCACTCCTGTACTCTTCAACCCAACTCTTCAAATGAGACATGGGCTCTACCATGCCCCAGCTCTACCTCAAACTATTGCACACAAAATTCTTAATTTTTCTAAAGATCCAACTCTTAAAACACAATACAGACGATTTCAGAAGACTACAGGCGGAGACTACTAGAAGGCCCCCCCTTCTACTTCTTCGACTTCTGCCCTCAAACACTTCATAAACAAGAGTCATCTACAAGCTGAGAGATGTGAAGAGCAAGCTAGACCCAATACCCTGGACCCATAGGCCAAGTTCCAGGAAGGAGAGGCTCTGCTAGAGAATAATGATGGGACATTCATAGGTTTGAGGATCCTTGAAGAGAGGGGACTTGAATACCACTTGTTCGAAGAGCATCTGCTAGATTTTAGGGGGTCTCAAGGCTGAATTAGGGGACGCTGCAGGAAGGATACAGCATGCATCCTTCAGGGGAGCCAATAACAATGCATTTTTCCCCCTACTAAATTGTGTGTGGAGAGGGGTATGGCAAAAGACCAGGCCAACTAGCTATAAATCTTGGGAGAGGGAACAAGATCTCAACAGATAAGGATTCAGAAAAAGATGCCATCTTATCCTCAATAGCTACAGAAATGTTCTCTAATCTCTGCCATTTCATTGATCAAGGATCAATATCAGGAGAAAAGTAGGGGAAATCCAGATTTGCATGGTCTTAAATATGAAATGACTAATGTGATGACCAAAGGCACTGAGTGGACATAGATATAACTGGAAAAGTTTTACATAAAAAAGTGAAGGTTTAATATAAAATTTAACTTGGCTTTTAGAAAAATAGTAATATTCATGCTTTTTTGTGGGCCTTGAAACTCATATCCACAATAAATATAAAGCACCTAAAACAAGACCTAATACAAAGGAGGTGCTGAAGAAATTAATTTCCCTAGCCTTAATTACAATTTTTTATGCTAATAATTCTCTTTGAAGTCTGTGACATTTGTAGCTTCACCTAAGGAGCCATTAGGTTTACTTTGAGAATGCATGCAAATTGGTCAGAAATAACTATGATACCCAACATTGTCCTTCCAGAAAGTGATGTAATTAGTAAAAATATTGTCATCATTACCAATGACCATTGCCCAGGTGGCAATTAAGGCAGAAAGGCAAATAAGACCTAAGGACTCTGCTAAGCACCAGCCACCTTCCTCTTTTCCACAACTCACACTAGTTAAGCAGTCATTTCACGTGGATCTCCCTGTTTCTGCTCTTGTTCCTACTACCTACTTTCTACACAACTTGACCCTTTTAGAGCATAAACAGGATTGTGTTTCTCCTCCAAATAAGTTTAATTCCCATCACCCTTTTCTCCCTTCTGGTGAACCCAAAGACTAGAATAGGAAAAGGGAAAATTAATTTTATGATGGAGATCTGATGGAGAAACCTAACAAATCTACCTCAACCAGGTAACGAAGGTTAGCATTACCAGTGAGGTAACATGAATATCCAGTATCTCTATGAGATGATGAGAAGGGCACTTCACCTGTGGTGTACTTTCCAAAATCTCAAAGTCCTAGTCTAATCTTGAAAAAACAAGACTAACCCAAACTAGTGGACATTGTATAAGATATATGACCAATACTCAAGATAGTCAAGGTCCTGAGAAACAAGGAAAGATAGAAACTATCACAGACCAGAAACTGGGGGGAGGGGGAATAACTAAACACAGTATAGTACCATGGACTGGGTCATAGAACAGGAAGAGGACATTAATGGAGAAACCAATTAAACCCAAATAAAATCTGAAATTTAGTTATTAGCAATATGGCAATGTCAGTTTCCTTGGCTTGACAATTGAACAATGATAATTTAACAGTGGAGGAAACTGGATAAAAGGCATACAGAAACTTTCCATATCATCTGTGCAATTTTTCTGTCTGAAATTATTCCAAAATAAAATTTTAATTTAAAAACCTATGTAGAGATATAATTTTTAAGTATCTCTATGATCAACCTTAGTTTTTGATACTCCGTATCTGTAAATGATGGGAAAGATTTTAGATTCTTTTGTTTTCAGGTAAGCTACTTCCCAAATAAAATTCACTTGCTTTTGGTTTAAAACACTAAGACACCACACAACTCCCACATTCCCAACTCAAAGTTCTTACCATGGCTGAGAACATCCTATATAATCTAATGATCTGATTATTCTTCCTCACCAATACCCTTGCTTCTGCCTCAGTCATTCCCATCACCTTGCAGTTCTTAAGCACATTTTTACATTTAAGCACATTTTTACTTTTTTTTCTCATACCTCCACTCAAATGTCACTTTTCCAGAGAGGCTGTCCATGATGGCACTAAAATAACTCTCATCCTTTACCCATCCTCTAGCCCTTGTTTTCGTTTTCCTAATTCCCATCACCTAACATATTACTGGTCTCCTCTAGATGGGTTTTTGTTTGGAGATTTTGGTTTTTTGTTTTGTTGGTCACTTTTCTCTGAGGAGATGGATTTTCTGTTTTGATCACTGCTGTGACCCCATTATTTAGCAGTGCTTAGCACATTAGAAGAGTTTAAATCTGTTGAATGAATGAAAAAAAATGCAGTTCTCGCTCAGTCCATGTCTCTTCAGGTGGCATTCATCCCATTTTAACAGGAAAATCCAAATTGCCTTCTATACCCAGAAGATACAGATGATGGATATGTTTCATGTCAATGAAATGAAATCTCCTGTTTTGGACTAATTATAAGAAGCTATTATAATTAGGGCATTGTTAAATTAACCAGAAAGCTTTTGCTACCTCAGGAATAAAGTTTTTCCCAAATGATTTGGGTACTGCTGATAAACCCATGGGAAATGGACAATATTTAATGGCAGCAAATGTCAATGAAAATGGTTTTAGTTAGGATTCATTAATACATTGTACAAGCATCTTTTAACTTATTGGCATGAATAAGTCAGATTTCTGACTGTAATTTTTATTTTCAAACATAGTCTACATAACACAGACTCTGTGCTGTATATAATGGAATTTTCTGGAATGATGGAAATGCTCTATATCTTGACTGGAGCAATAGTTACATTGGATGTTTATCAAAATTCATTGGATATTATAATTAAGACCGTGCATTTAATTGTATGTAAATTTTGCCTCAATTCTCAAAGTATGGCCCTATATATAAACATATCAAGATGTGAGGTTATATTCCTAAAATATATGTAGTATTAAAAAACAACAGTAAATCAAGAAAGTTTTATTTTTAAAAAAAAGGTAGAGCCCTAAATTGATTATAACCCCATTATATACAACCCAAGTTAAGAAATGCATACATTTATAGCTATCAATTATGAAGAAATATATTATCACAGGGATTAACTTTAAACTGTATTTTTATTTGGGAGTAATTAGCCAAAAAACACTATACTATATTTACCATTATCATCATCGTTTTTGAAATACAAATCATCTTGAAACTGTTACCCTCTTGCAATAAAATGCAAAACAATCGGTTGCAAAATATATCTCCCCAAATCTACTATCTTAGCAGTACAATCTAAATGGAGTCAAAATTTACCTGAATATTTCCAGCTGTGAGGCAAATTTCATAAAGAAAACAAATATCTTAATTGGAATTAAACCAGGTGAAACCCCTATTTCTTAAAGGGAGAAATTAAGACACCTGCAGGTAATTAACACCAATGGAAACATACAGTAATGAGTCAGGACTGCAAGCACTCACCCTGACTCTGGGAATGACATGAGCATCAAGAATCCCAACAGTAAATTCACTTTTAAAATTATTCCAATACAACATTGTAATATTTTGGTCTAAGTTGCCAGACCATAACCTTTAAGGATCTGACATCAAATTTTCCCAAGAGGAAACCTACATAAAGGTAGATTAAATATTTGCTACACTTCTATCTTCAGTTTCACAAAGATGACTCAATATTCTATCAATTGCAACAAAGAAATGTTGTTTATTGTAGTTTTATAAAAGAAAGCCTCTTCCGGTAGATTTGGGGTATGTGAGGCTGGCATCCTTTTCCTCATAAGGATCTGGTTTAGCCATCAGTGTTATTAACCTTACTTATGTACTTCACAGCATTTACCACTATCTGAAATTGTATCACATATGTTTGTTGATTGGCTTGTTTATGGGGCTTTTTCTCTATTGCCATGTGAGCTGTTTAAGACTTTGACTGTGCTGTCTTTGTGTGTCCCTGCACATGGAATAGCAGTCAGGCACATGGTAGGCACTAAAACGGAAATAGTGCTGAGTCCTAAGGCAAGTTAGGGTTAATTAAATGGGTAGCTTCAGGGACAGTGCAGGCAGGGGCTTTGGGAGTTAAATATGCTTCTGAGGGCAGAGAAATCCATAAGGACTAATAAGGACAATAAATGTTAAGAGAACTTGGACAGAGGAGGTAAAGGAGAAACTCTAAGATAAGAGCTGGGAAAATGGACACATCTGCCTAAAGGAGTGTGGCCACTGGGAAAGAGAGTCAATCACGAAGAGGATGATGAGATTTTAGAATAGAGAAAAAGTTTAACTGCTCCCTAGACACGGTTCCATAAAAGCTTCTTTGACCCTCCCAGGTACAGAGTACCTGGGAGTCTTTGCTTTCTTCCTTTAAATGAAATTTCTACTTTCTTAAATGAAATTTGCTTCTCTCTGCTTACTTGTCTAAAAAGCCTGCAAATTCCTTTTTACAGCTTCATGGGTCAAGAAACTGGTGGTTCAAGGGCTAAATTCCTGGCTTTTCACAGCTAGACAATGGTGAAAATCAGCAGCAGCAATGAGAACAGCACATGCTGGCGTCAGTGCTATAAAGAGGGACTATAGGGCCTCCCTGGTGGCACAAGGTGTTAAGTCACTGCCAAATGAAGCTATCCACAGCCACTGCAGTGCCAATTCGATCCTGGGCCAGGGAGGTGAAAAACATGGTGCAGCAGACATCTCCTGTCTTGCCCGCTGCTCCTCTCAGCAGTGTATTTTGGTAGATCTGCCTGTTCTGCTCCCTACTCTGTCTCTGGTGAATCCTCTCAGCCCTGTACCTCTGGCCCCTACCCTATCTCTTCTATGCATAAATAAATAAATAAATCTTTAAAAAGAGGGGGGGACTACAGCATCCAAAGGGCCATAGCCATAGAGGACAGACAACTGTCTGCGGGTTCTCACCCATGCACACAATTGCAAGACCACTTTGGCCCAGGGAACAACAACAATGGGGGTTATTTAAAAAACAGGGGAAACCAAGAGTTTCTAAGGCCACAAGTGGCAGCTAACTTACCCCAGAGAGTGTCCAGAAGCCCTAAACAAAAGGCTGCTCATCCAAGATGGCGCATTCCTGCCAACGAGGGCCTGCAGCTCCCGGCACCTGCAAGCAGCAGGCCAGGATCCAAGTCACAGTAGCTGGAGATGCTTGCAGCAGGGGGCCGTTGCAATGACACTGCAGCAGCCCATAGCCACAGTCTGAAGGTTGGGATGGACAATACTGGAAGTTGGACCAGACAGCAATGGAGGCAACAGCACTGGGATGCAATGTCGGGGTCAGGGGCAGTTAACTCTCAGAAGTGACCAGAACACAGAGAGCTGGTCACCTGTCAACAGTGCTGGATGGCATGGGAAAGTACAGCTTGTAGCTGTTGGCCCACACCAACAATAAACAGCTC
Organism: Talpa europaea; assembly: GCF_964194135.1. Classification (NCBI taxonomy): domain Eukaryota; kingdom Metazoa; phylum Chordata; class Mammalia; order Eulipotyphla; family Talpidae; genus Talpa; species Talpa europaea. Next base: position 117,589,824 of record NC_140070.1, on the reverse strand, counting down.
TTTAAGCTGGGTGCTCCTTTTTAGCCATGTCCAGGGGGTGGCAGCCCCCAGCCTCTGCAAAGCTCTTTTGCTTCTCCACGAAGCTTCTCAGTTTCTCTTCTTGCTTCAGCAGTCAGCTGCTACATGCTTCCTCTTTCTTGTGAGGCTAGAAACAGAGTCCTTCCACAAGAGAGTCTGAGCGTCCCACGCTTCTGCCTGCTCTGACTTACAACCTCTTTCAGGGTTCCCCCAACCTCCCACCAGTCTGATTGGATGATTTTCAATCCTGCGGCTGATTGGACCATTCCCCAACCAGCTCATAGCTCACACCTGATTGCTCCACGCTAAGATCCAGGCACCAAACCCATGGGCCTCTCTACTGCCTGCTGCTAGAGCCACAGCATTAGGCTGGCCCCTCGGTGGGGGGAGGGCCATGCTCCTCCCTGCAACCCTAAGCCAGGGGCTGCATACCCTGGAGCAGTGTGGTAGGGGAACCACTGCTGCCTGCCATCACTGTCAGCCTTTACCTTCAGCCTGAGCACCAGTGGTGTGGGGACAAGAGCAGAAGGATGTGGGGATTGGCTGCTGAAAAGCCTTCAGAGAATAGGGTGTCTGAATTCACTGAAGCTTAAAGAGTAAGATGCACAGCAATTCTAGAATGTAGTAGGTAGGTAAAGCATACAAAAGCCTGGCTTCTAGGCAAATGATGTCGGCAGCACCACAGGGCCATGAAGTAGTGATAATGACAAAAGAAGCAGTATGAGACACAATGACAGGCTCTCACAAGCAAAAAATGGAGAAAAAAATAAAAGGGCATGCCTAGCATCCACCTTGAAGGGTGTTCTGCAGTGTTAGAGATTGTATTCATTACCTAAGGCATCCTGGAGGTCCATAAAGCATATAATATGACCAACTGCCAGAATCCCAAAGGTACTGCAGGAATAATGTGGAGATGCCCAGAGGTAGCAGAGGCAACTGCCGAAATTGCTGTAAATTTGGGTGTCCTGATAGAAATTCAGTTCTTATTTTGTGACAATTTCCTTGTGTATGACTTGCCTTACAGCAAGTTTGCTCTGTATATCAAGATAGGTTCTCTTAAAACTCCTATGGCAGTTTTATCCAGCAGTATAGATTAAAGAAGATGGACAGAGTTCTGAGGTCTGTACCAGTGAGAGACAAGTCACACATTAGGACATCAGTGGTCCATGAGGACCATCTGGCCACAATCACAATAATAACAACAGCTAGTATTAGTTTCTCCTTGTGCCAGGCACTATTCTCTATTCCATGTAGAACCTACAGCTATTATTTCCATTTTCTATATTAGAAACTGAAGCTCAAGTAAAAGTGATTTGCATAAGAACATGAGACTTGAATCCATACAGTCTAAATCTAGACCCTGCCTTTGGAACTAGGCTGGATACAGATCAGAACAGCACATGGGCTAATTACAGGTGATTACAGGCTGTGCAATCTTGGTAAGAGCATCCTCTATCTCACAGTATTCAGTGAGTGTGAATGAGATTAATCAGGCATTAGAGTATGGGAGGAAGTAACAGACTTATTCCAGCTCATCAAAATCCATACCCCTTAGCCCTTCCTAAAACAATGTCCTACGACTTGACCAATCCATTCTGAAACTAAATGATGCAGCTGGTCATTTTCCCACCTCTGGTAAAGCCAAATAATCTTGAGTCCACCTTATACTGTTTGCCTTAATCATCTAGAAGGTTCAGCAAGTCCTCTAATGCAGGTTTACTAATCTGGAAGAAAATTTTTATTTAACTCTGCTTCTTTCACCAAATATAAGGCAAACCACATTACCTCTGTGGGCCCTAGAGTTCTAGATATGCTCATTAAATTGTATCTGCATGAGAAAGCACAGCAGTGTCTTTGAGTTGCAGATCAATTCCTCCCAGTGCAGCTGTTAAGGACTGGAGTAACAGGAATGCCAACAGGATTGGGTGTCATAGGGTAAATGATTTTCAGGCTTTCCTGCCCTCTTGCCATTAGGATTGCCCTGCCTAATGGGGTACCTGCATCTGTTACATTGTTATAAGTAGTGTTATTTACTTCTATGGGCCATGGGTGCAGTATTGAGATACAAGCCAGGAGAAGCAGAGGCAGGAGGGAGAACAGGAGAAAGAAGGGGAGAAAAAAGGCCAGAGTAGCCCAGAGTGAAGACTTGCGGGGGGGGGGGGGGGGGGGGGGGGCTAGGAGGCCTTTTGGCCTCCTAGCCCCCCAGCACTCTTTCCTGCTGTGTACCTGGTTGCTGCTCTACATGTAAAAGCTCAATAAAGCCTGAGAAATCCACCGAGGGCTCCAGGACACCTCTTTTACCCTGGTCTGCTCAAATCAGAAAACCCGCTCTGTGCTCACCCTGCCTCTACCGTGTTCTAGGTTGTGAAGTAGAATCTGAGTTCCTTTGGTTGCACTAGGATGTCGTGGGAGTTGCTGCCAACGTGGCAGCACTAGAGGTGGGGATATGACCTTCTGTGGCCTCTGGAGGTTTCTGAGACCTAAAGCTGAAGCACCTGAGCCTAACAACCAAGGCACTGAGGCCCAGATATATTTTATGAAGCTGCCCAAGAAGGGTTCTGTGCTGCTCTGAATCTGCTGCCACTAGAGAATGAGGAAGTTCTTAGAAATAACTGGGGTTCTGGGAATAACTGAAACTACCTTCCTATGACTTCTGGACATTGAAATCAGCACTCCAGGGAAAATGGTTCTGGGAGGCAAAGCAAGTCCAGGCAAGGGGATAGAGAACAGTCAGAACCCACAGTGCAAAGTTAACAAATAACAGTAGTACCCAGTAGTACCAGGCAGAGCCCAGGTGAATACCAAGAGCAGATATAGAGAACCCAAGTTTTTGACAGAGTGATTGTGACTGAACCCAGGACAGGGAAGCCATGTAAAGCATCAAGTCTATCTGGACAAGCATGCATAAATTCTAATTTACCCTCACACTATTTCTGATGAAACTAGTACTGTCTTCTTCTATAAAAGGAAGATAAAATAGATTCCCCATTCAATGAGAGATTGAGTTAAGGGTTTCCTTTTTACTTGGGGGTTATATATGCTTGGTGGTTATGAGTAACATAGATACATGCATACTTACATACATATAACAACATACATACATATGATTGTGCATAAATCCTACATGTTTTATATATATTAAATAGACAACTATCTATGGGTAGTATACACAGAATATCTAAGAGATAGAAACATAACACCTCTGCAAGAATAAGTAGTTAGCTGATACAGACATAAAAAGTGAGACATAGAGACAAAGAAAAATAGACTGAAATCAATAAAAACATAGAGACAGAATTAAAAACTGACAAAATAAGAATGACTTTCAGATCTAGAGTTCTACATGTTAGAAGAAACCTGTCTTGTTTGTTTTTTGAGAGGGGTGGGAGAGCGGTGCACTTTGGATTCCAAATGCCGTGTCATAAAAACAATGTCCACATGTCTGGATTATGTTTGGGTTATCTGTGCCCTCCGATCTTAGTGCAACAGGATTTGCCAGTGGACCATGTCCACTGGAACAAAGATGTAAAAAGGATGCACATTCCTTTGTACGCACCATCCCACAGTGACCTCCAGAGTCCAAGGGCCACTTCTATCTGTGGCATGTCCATCTCCTGTCATTAGGCCTCCATGCCTTCAACCATTAAGAGTTTACTAACAGGGAGATGGAAAAGAAGCTTTAACGATTTAGTAAAAGCCCCTTTACAGATACGTTTTCTTTAACATTTCTGTTTTCCATCTTATTACACAAGGCTACCCTGACCACAGATGAGGTGCAGGCTATGATGGTCATAGCCATTCCACTTCAGCATGTCATTGTTTGTTGATGTACATGGACTACTGGTCACTCATTTCCTTGCTAGTTACAAGGTATTTGAGTGAAGAGCCCTAACTGCTAGCTGATATCCCCTCTGAGTGTCAGAGTGCTAGTGTATGCACAGTAACTTTAGTGTGGGTCACTTGAAGTGATAAATGTTAGAGGATGTTAGATTAGATTTTCCTGAAATTCTACCTTTCATTTGTATAAGTAAATGTCATCTAATGCTTAGTAGAAGCATTCAACTGAAATGAACAAGAATCTTGGGTTTCAAGCAGAAAGTTCCAATGGAGATAATTTGTGTCAGTGGATAAAGTTTTCTAGAACTCTTACATTTTGCTTTCTTTAGGAGTCTAAAATTTGACCAGTAATGCTTATATGATTAGTGGAAAATGGGTCAAATCACTGCAAAGAAACTGAAATTTCATTCTAATTATTTTAGGAAGGAAATTAACTCCTTAAGAAATTAGCTTAAAAGATAAATGAGTTTATTTTTTCAAGCCGTTAAAAATCATAAAAAGTCATAACTTTGTAATTCATGAGTATGTAAAAATAATCTGAAGAAAGGTATCTATCCTCATTCCTATAAACATTGCTCTGCCCTGTTTTCCTACCCGCATTTATCTTTTCTAACTCACCAAAGTATATAATTATTGTTATAGAGAAAAAACCTGTGACCCCAAACTGGCTTCTAGAAGTCCCACAGGAATGTATAGTGGTTTTAAGTGCTTTTACTTATTACAGATATTTATTTAACCAGAACCAATCTGGTTATTTACTATTGTATGCATTCAAAAGTATTAGTTAACTAACTACTATGTGCTGGGCATTAAGTGTTCTGAGAATGCAATGGGGAATAATATAAACAGGCTATCTCCCTTTAGAAAACTTATATCCTGCTGTAGAGAAGGCACTAATCAAAAAAATAACATAAGTAAGTGCAGAGTTGCAGCTGTTGTAAGGGCTCTGAGTGATAATTACATAATCACATGAGAGCTTATAGTCAATAGATTTGACTAGAGATGTCAGAGAAAAACTTCCTTAAGTAAATGACAATTGCAATCTGTACAAAGAGAGAAAGAAAAATCAAATTATAGGTCAAAGGGTTGAGGGAGAAGGAACTGTACATGGAAACAACCTGTTGCAATAAGGGATATGAGGGCCTCCCCAATGGCACAGCAGTTGAGCGCTGGGCTGCGAAGCTGCCCGCAGCCACTGCAGAGAGGGTCCCACATGGTGTGCAGACCTCTCCTGTCTCGCTCGCTGCTCCCCTCAGCAGTGTATTTCGTCGGTCTGCCTGTTCTGCTCCCCGCTCTGGCTCTGGTGAATTCTCTCACCCTCCGCACTTCTGACTGTACCCAGTGCTTATATAAATAAATAAATAAATCTTTAAAAATAAATAAATAAATAAGGAATATGATGCATGTCATAAATTAAATCTAAAAAAGGTGCTACATTAACTACCTCATACAAATCAAAACCACAATGCAGTACACTTCCTAACTGTGAAACTGACTATAATAAAAAAAAAGAAAGACAATAGCAACTAGGCAAAGATGTGCAGAAACTGGAATCTTCATACATTGCTGGTGAGAATTTGAACTGGTGCAGCCACTCTGCAAAATTGTTGGCAGTTTCTTCAAGAGTTGAACATGGAATTACCATGTGACCAAGCAATTCTACTCCTAGATATATATCCAAAAGATTATGTTCACACAAATTCTTGGTCATAAATGTTCATAGAAGCATTGTTCACAATAACCAAAAATGGAACTGTCCACTAACTGATTAATGAATAAATAAAATATTCTCTATCCATGCAATTTGGTAATAAAAAGAAATTAGTTATATGCTACAACATCGATGCACCTTGCAAACAATATGCAAAGTGAAAGAAAGCCAAACACAGAAAGCCACATTCCCTTCTTTTGATTCGACTTAAATGAAATGTCCAGAATAGGCGAAACCATAGAGAAATAATATAGATTAGCAGCTATAGATTATCTGGAAGGAAAAGGAAATGGTGAGTGACTGCTAATGAATTTCTTTTAGGAATAATAAAAATAATGTGGAATTCAAGGGGGCTAATATCCAAGATCTAAAAAGAATTCATGCAACTCAACAAAAAGAAAACAAATAACCCAATCAAAAAATGGGCAGAAGACCTAAATAGACATTTCTCCTATTGAAGACACAAAGATAGTCAACAAGCACATGAAAAGGATGCTCATCTTGGGCCTCCCTGGTGGTGCAAGGAGTTAAGTCTCAGCACTATGAAGCTATCAGCAGCCACTGCAGCACGAGTTTGATCCCCAGCCAGGGAAGTGACCCAATACACTGCTCCCCTCAGCAGTGTATTCAGTAGATCTGCCTGTTGTGCTCCCCACTCTGTCTCTGGTGAATTCTCTCACCCCACCACACCTTGCATGGCAAGGAACCCCCATGCACTGTTGATAGAAATGTAAACTTATCCAACTTCTATGGAAAATAAAATGGAGGTTTCACAAAATATTGAAAATTGATCTACTATATGGTCCATCAATTATATTTCTAAGTATCTACCCAAAGAATACAAAAACACAAATTTAAAGGAATACATGCCCTGCTATGTTCATTGCAGCACTATTGACAAATAGTCAAGGTATGGGAACAACCTAAGTGTACAAGGACTGATGAGTGGATTAGGAAGATGTAATATATTTATATATGCAATGAGATACTACTCAGCTGTAAAGTAGATGAACTCTTACCATTTGTGACAACATGAATGGGACTAGAGTTGGATAACGCTAAGCGAAATAAGTCAGAAGGAGAAAAACAAGTATTGTAAATATCTATGGTTTCACTTATGTGTAAATTATAGAGAAACAAAACGAAGGGTCAGGCAAAACCAAACCAATAACAAACCCTAGAAATCTGACTCTAGAAATGAGGCTATCAGAGGTGATGAGGTAAAAACAAGGCATGGACTGGGCACAATGGAGGACTATTGTTGCTTTGGTGGTGGGTGTGATGTTGCAATATACATCTAAAGGGTGTGATCCCATAGCTCTAAATCATATGCAATGTTGTAAGCCAAAGTTATCTCAATGAAATAAAAAAATGGGAAATAGTGGTGATGGTTGCGCAACATTGAAACTATTAAAATGAACTGTACATTTCAAAAGAATGAATTTTATGATATAATATTCTATAAAACATGAATGCCAAAATAAATAAAAGATATCTCAAAAAGATATCTTTTTAAAAAAGGCAAGTCGGGAGAGAGAAGCAATGAGAGTTATGCAAGTAGAGGAGCTCAATCTCACAGGGCCTTCACACCTAAGGATTTGGTCTTTGTTCTTAGAGTACTAGAATTTTTTTAAGTAAGATACTAGACTTGTGATAAGAACCATCACTCGAGTTGCATTGTGGATAAAGTATACAGGGCACAAGTGGATGCTGCAAGGGTATATAAGCCTTCGTAGGATCCCAGATGTGAAACGTTGGTAACGTGGACCAATAAGAAGACATGGAAATGGAGAGAAGTCAATGGATTTAAAAGTCTTAGGAAGTAAGGGCCTCCCTGGTGGCACAAGGGATTGAGTCACAGCACTGTGAAGCTATCCACAGCCTCTGCAGCATGGCATGAGTTCGATTCCCTTGCCAGCCAAGGAGCTAAACCACATAGCACAGCAGACCTCTCTTGACTCACCCGCTGCTCCCCTCAGCAGTGTATTTCAGTTAATCCACCTGTTCTGCTCCCCATTCTGTCTCTGTGAATCCTCCACCTCCCACACCTCTGGCCTGTACCCCAGGTCTTATATGCATAAATAAATGAATCTTTAAAAATAATAATAAAAATTAAAAGTCTTAGGAAGTAACATCTATACGACTTGATGAATGTGAAGTAGAGTGGTGTCAAGGATGAATTTGTGTTTCTGATTTGCAACCAGAATGAATTGTGATGTAACTTGCTAGAAAAAGAACTCTGAAAGAAGATTAGGTGAGGACAGAAAAATAATGATCATAATTTAACATTAAGTTGGAAGTGATTTTCAAACATCCACATAAAGATCTTTAGTAAGCTGGTAGATAAACATGGTTGAGGCACAGAGAGGAGGTTAACCATCTGTGAGACATCTCCATGAGGCAGTCATTAAAACCACAGGCATGATGAGAGAAGAAGAGAAAAGGGAATGAAAAGAGGAGACGTAGGACCAAACCTGAAGGAAATCTAGAGCATGACATCACAGAATTAAAGGAAGAAGTTGTTTCAAGAAAGAAGACATGGTAATGTTCTCCATATCTCAATCTTGTCCTTTTAAAAACCAGGTGTTATGGGTGGAAGGGGAAGGAAGAGGATATATATTTAAATCCAGTGGCAAATGCTGGATTAAGTAAAGTTAAATAATTTTTCCCTCAGATTTTTAGCCTGTTAATGTACATTGTGAATCATCTACAGCATATTCAAAATTTATTTGGTCATAGGACCTTTTGGGAGTGAACACCTACAAATATGGTTTGAGACATTCTTTGGGAAACACTATAGGAAGTGGTGTATAGGTGAAATTCAATTGTCAGCCCTCCCTCCTTGCAGTAGATATCATCCTCCTCTGGAACTAATAGATTTGAAGTAAGAATCAGTTGTCCTTTTGCTTCACCTTTCTTTGTGCTCCACAGTACCAGAACACAAGCTTATTCAGATACATCAGACTTGATTGAATGGTTGAAGTAATTAGAATGAGTAAAACATGGGTCTTGGGGTGGCGTGGGCAGAGGATATGTTGATGGATATAAAAGTGTATGTGACTTCTCACATTCAAGGGTAAACCATTATGGTGAGAGGAGGGTCCTCATAGTCACAGACATCCTTGCTCCTAAACTTGCTTGCCCATACATGCAACCATGTCTCTTTAATGGAGCATCTCTATAATGCAAACCTCCTTCCACTCTCAACAAGTGCTCTTCTTTACCTTCTATAAAGGACTCAAGTACCATTTCTCTTCCTCCAACAATACCTTTCCCTAAACCGAAGGTATTAAATCTAAAGAAGAGGGCCTCCCCTGGTGGCGCAGTGGTTGAGCCCTGGGCTGCGAGGCTGCGTGCAGCCTCTGCAGCACCGGTTCGATCCCTGGCCACAGCAAGTGTCCCACATGGTGCGCAGACCTCTCCTGCCGCACCCACTGCTCCCCTCAGCAGTGTACTTCGGTCCTTCTGCCTATTCTGCTCCCCGCTCTGGCTCTGGTGAATTCTCTCACCCTCCCGCGCTCCTGACTGTACCCAGTGCTTGTATAAATAAATAAATAAATCTTTTTAAAAAAAATCTAAAGAAGAACACCCCAGAGTTCCAGGAAAATGACTAGGTTGCATTTGATACACCAGGCTCTAAAAAACATTGGGGTTGGAATGGTGGTAGATGGGTACAGATATAACTTAAAGGCAGAAAGATGACAAAAACAATCTAGAGTAGAAGAGACTTAGTCATTCCAAGTAGGCCTCTTTTGGCATCACATGTCCACAAAACAACGTGTTCAGTAGTTAGCTGTTGGAACACACACACATACACACACACACACACACTTCCCAAAAAATCAATATTAATTCTCAGAGACAGTATAACTAGTAAGAGAAAAAATATATATTTTCTAGCCTTCTTGTACAACAGCAATATCATCCACTCACAATACTAGCTGGTAGCTCACATTTTTGTGAACACTTCTTTTTAGTTTCTTTTATTCTTTGTACCCCATCCTGTTTTAAATTGGGTCCTCTCAGTTCTGCTAATAACAATAAATGGTCCCATTGTTGAGCCATACATCTTTTGATAATAGCCAAAGACTCATTTCTAAAGGACCCCATCAAATTTTTCTTATAAGAGAGTTTGTTTGATTCTTCTAAGAAAAAACATAACTTGGTTCTTCACATTTTTTAGAAAAATATTTGGAAGAAAGAGTTGCAATAAAGACCCCAACTCTTAATGCATCAGACACAGCTAAAGTCATACATATAATTTTCATACATCATTGAATTCCCTCAGAATTGTTCTCTGAAACTGTAGAATTTCCTAAAATTAATCATTTTTTAATGTCTAAAGAAAATCATATACTTGATCACCATAACGGTGTCTATGATATCTGCAATAATATCTTTGGTTTAGTTGGAATTACAGCAATTCAATATTGAATATCTGTTGTTTAACATTCATCACTGGTTAACTGATAGCTATTGTTCTCTTATCAAAATGAAAAAACTCATAATTATTTAATAAATATAATTTGATGGGAAGATCTTTCAAAATTTGCAGATCATGGACCAGGTGGGTGATAAGACTTACGCTTTTAACAATGTTGGAAATTCCTACTGTGGTTTTTCAATGGAGTCTCATGTCCCCTGAAACAATGCATTAAATAAAACAGCTGCCTTCTGGCTTAGTAGTCATATAAGCAGGCGGTCTTCTGACAAATTTGTTTTGTTTTCTGTGTTTGCGTTTACAGCAGAAAACATTTCTTTCCTTGCATCTACAAAGTTATAATTATTAGGTGTTCCAATTAAAGCCATGTAAGGGCTCGTCTATTGTTGCATGATTTTGAAAACATGCTATCTCTTTTGATGACTATGATATTATTAATCAGCTAATTATCATCTTTAGAAAAATATGTGTCCAAGTAGTTTTAAAAAACACCTTCTGAAAACAAAGTAATTTAAGCTCTTAAGTGTGTATGTTATTTGCAAATAAGATGCATTTTTATTGTAATTGCTCAACTCCAAGCAATGGCAAAAACAATAAAAATAGGACCCCACAGGAACTGTGACACCTTGTTGACTTCTGATGTTTTTGTAACATTCCCTCCAAGCACAAGGTATTTGTCTGTCAGCAGTGGTCAGCTAAATGATTAGCTGACACAGCTCTTCACTCTATGGGTCACTGGCAGAACAGAGAGGTTCAAATACACAAGATGTTAGCTCTAGCTCTTCCTGAATGCCTTTCCTACTTCATTAAGCTTTAAGCATAGCTGTTTGTGTAGAAAAATAACACACATTGGCACTCAAAAATATAAGCCTGCTGCTTAAATGCAATGGATCAATCTATGTAACAATAACCTAACAGACTGATTCTCAAGAAAGATTTCGTATAAGGTGAAGATGGGAAGAGATGTCAACTATATTTTATTTTGAACTATGCTTTTCCATACAGCCATATTATAATGACACCGTGGTAAGGCCCAAATGTGATCACAATATCTACTGTCCCTCCCTAATACATACCAATGAATGCAGGTGGTATCAACCACAATTCATCAAAACAAAGGCTGACCAAAATAACACATTTGGCATTTTCTCCACGCATTTATAAAACAAGTGTTTGATTTAGTGCCATGGCATTGTATTTTTCTGGGAGTTATTGAGGAAGACCAGCAAGTAGAAGAAAAGATAAAAACAGCATTATTTGGAATGAAATAGAACAAACCAAAGGCTAATATTAAACTAAAATTCTTACTAAGTATAATTGGCTGGCAGTAATCCTATAATAGATTCAAATATGAGACTGCCCTCACATTTTGGGGAACTGGAGATATCATCTCTGATTTGTGGCTTCATCCCGAGTGCCTGGAACTTACAAATATTTGTTGTCAAGTAAGTGGAGTTTAAAAGAATCTTTAAAAGTCTCCTGACAAAAATGCTTCATTTCACAGAAAAGGAAATTGAAACCCAATGGAACAAAATGAATTTCCAAATTCTCATGCATCTGGTCATCTAACCACAGAGTTTCTAGATCATCTTACTGGTATGTCCTGGAGTTAGGCCTGATCTCCACCCTCAAAGGAAAGTCCTTATCCTTTCCTTCTGGGATCAGGATTCCATATCATATGGAAATTACAGTTAAAAGTGGCCACTCCTCGTCTGAGGTGTGCCTTAATTTGACTCCACATTCCTGTGGCACCAGGAGAGATTTTTAGTGACTCCTCTGCACTCCAGTTGTCCCAATTTATGCTACTCATGAACTGATAATACTTGCTGATACTATCTGCCAAGGGATGTACTCAGGGTGATCCTGTCAGCATTGTGAAAAACATTGTGAAAATTGTGGAATTTAAAAACCATTTTGGAAAAATAGAAACTAAAATTGAAAGCCAATGATATAAGTAGACAGAAAAGAACCCATCCCTAGTTTCCGTGGTGTTGAAATGTAAGATAAAACCCTTGTTATATCAAAGAAGATCTTTCCTTTCTCATTATGAATATGCTTGAGCGGCAATGGCAAAAGAGTTTGTCATCAAACAAAACAGGAGAAGATTACCCTTTGCACAGGGTGTTAGAGTAGAAGGATATTATTTAACAAAAACAAAATTAAATCTGAAACACAAACCAATGTATACGTTCAATAGACTGGAGGAAGAGCTTTAACAACCGACTGTTGTGTTAGAACCAAAATAGGTAAATTCAGAGCTAAAACAAGGATATGATATTTGAGACTCCAGATGTCAAACATTTTTTTTTTCCAGACCAAATTTATTTTTTTTCTGAGACAAAATTTTGCAAAGAGAAGTATTTGCTATACATCATTACTTCATTGGTCTGGTTATTCCATAGCATTCTGTGTGCTAGTATCTATTGACCAAGTGCCCAACAAGCATAATTTTAGGATGAGTAATAGAGTTTTTGTTATTCCTGCTCTGGAAACCATGGTCAGTAGAAGCAGAAACAAAAGATTCGACTCCATATTAAATTTTGAAAGATCACAATAATTATTTCAGTGCAGGAGAGTCAGATATGAATAACTTGGTACAAATCCACATCCCACTTAGGTAAGTTGCTCATAATTCTTGCCTTGACCCTCCCACTTGACTTAATACATATACTATCTTTCAATTTCAAGAAAAGAAGATTTACATGGAAATTAGCCTGAATATTAAGGAAATGTCCAAAATAAATTAAAATGCCAAATTACAAAATACAGTATTACCCACTGAATACTTTATTCCCTTTTTGAGTCTTGATTGTAACATTCTTGATTTTCTAGTTAATTAACCAGCTGCCACTACAAAGAGAATTTTCCTGTCTTCTTAATTAAATTGAATATTGAAAGCCCCTTGGATTAGGGCATGATTCTCAAACTTGACTGAGCATCAGAAACAGACGTCAGATTTGTTAAAACACAGATTGCTGGGCCTCACCTCCCACTATTTCTGGCTTAGCAGGTCTGGTAGGATTAGAGAATTTGCATTTGTATCAAGTTCTCAATCGATGCTGATGCTGTTGCCCAGGGACAACAATTTGAGAATCGCTGGATTCAAGGACATTATCATTATCTATTAGTTTTAACAGAAAGAAAGATTCCACCTCCTAAAACTACCAGGCTCTCTGGTTTTTAGAGTGAATATTTCAATAATGTTGTTATTGGCATCTTCAGCAACAGGATGGTAGACCAGTGTCAAGAAAATGGATAACTTGCTGAGGAGCTGGGGGTGGGACTTGGTAATTCCAGTGGAGTAAAGAATCAAAGAGAAATTCACAGGATCAAGTCAACACTATAACTTAAGCTTCCCCCAACTCTGAACTCCACTAGATGATCTGAGCCAAAGACCAGATCTGAACAATATCTAACCCTAAATACCTGAAACACCTGACTCTGTCAAAATACAGATTGAGTACTGGAGTCTAAATTGCTTTAGGCAGTGGAGAATATGAGTCGAGTCAGGGAGAAAGTTGCTAGAGAAGAGGTGGAGATACTATTGTAACAGGGTGGTCCCCAGGAATAACACTATGAGTGCCAATTCCAGGTCAGACTGTTCCAAGAATTTCATCAATGAACGAAGAAAGGTAGGCTTTCCATGTATCAAATGTGGTGATTAGTGTGACAGTGGAAGGAAATGAAAAATCCTGAATACAAGTACTGTTACAGAGCAACCCTGTTAGGACATACTTTTCCCCCTAACAGTACCTTTACTACATTACCTGGGGAACTATTTTAAAATACCAATGCTTGGGCTCCACTCCTGACCTTAAATAGATTCTCTAGTGGTAGAACCTATATATTAATTTTTTATTCCAATTAACAGAGGACTGAAAATCACTGGAATAAAATAATAATATCGCATTTTAGGATTCTATAAGGGATCAAACCAGAAAATAGAAGCAAAAGAAAGAGAAAAGTAAGCACAAATATATCAATAAATAAAAAATTAAAACTTCAGGATACTAAACTTACCAATTTAAAAATCAAAGAAGGGATGTTGACAAATTGGAGAAAAATACAAAGACACAGATAAATGCTCTTTATATAAGAGACATACTAAAAACAAAGGAGAAATCTATTATTCCTGGAAAGAGAATCTGGAGTTGCTTTATTATCAGTCAAAATAGAATCTGACAGGCATAGAAATCAGAGTGTACTGCTTAATGATAAAATGCTCAGTTGTCTAGAATAACTTAAATTTTAGCTTGTGTATATCTGGTAAATTGGCCTCAAAATATACACAGGATATACTGATAAAAGTACATGGAGAAATTAATAAATCAATGGTATATTCTGAAATACTGTTAATCTATGCAAGTGATCAACAATATATTTAGTTGCTCTGGAGAAAATAAACTTACACTTAACACTATTGTGTTGTATTGTGTATGTCAGAGAAGTGACATACATCTTCCTCATGTGAACATAGAATGCCAAAGATATATTCAAATTTGGGATGAAATTTTAAAATATGAATAATCTACTGTGCTTTGTATGCAATATACTTTGCATACATTTTAAAATATGAATAATCTACTGTGCTTTGTATGCAATATACTTTGCATACATTTTTCATCAACGGTTTGTATTACTAACCTAAAATGTTATCATAGCATCTTAGCTGGTCTGCCCCTGCCCCCCACCCTTCTGGTTATCCTTCATGGCTACAGATAGCATCTTGTTTTCCTTTCATAATGCTTTTTACAATTGTGCTCACAATTTATAATGATATTTATAAAGATATGTATAATTGTACGTTGATGTCTGTGTTCATTACATTACTATCTCTCTCTCCGATAATCTATAAGCTCCATGAGGAGAAAGGCCAAGTCTATTTTTTTTTTAATACTGCATATCATCTACCAGAATATCTAAAATGGGAAAGGCATCCAATAAATGTTTCCTAAGGAATATATTCACAACATTCAGAGAAAGTGAGAGACAAAGAAATTCAGCCCCTGATAGTTAAAAGTTTATGTTGCACCAGAAAACAACCATAAATTCAAACAACATTTGTTTCAAAGCCATGAAGCAAAATAACTGCACCATCAATTCAGTAATGGGAAAATACTGAATTGAAATAAAACTAAAAGCATTTTCCATTTTTTGTTCTCTATCAGATTAAAAATATACCTTTGAACCACTTTAGAATAAAAACACTAAGATACCTTCAACTGTCACAGCAGGAGAAAACACTGGAAAAGATAGATATTGTATTTTAGCAAAACTATAATCCACTCCTTGACTCAAACTTAGTCTTTCAAAAAGAGTGATCTTAGTGAGTAGGCAAATTGATTTATAAACTTTGCCATGGCAACCAATCAACTGTGATTTGGTGAGTCTATCTGCTCTAAGATACTATTGAGAAATTTTTAATTTTTATTCTTTCTTTTTTTTCCAGAGGACATATTTATTCTTATTTAAAAAAAAATACAGGGGAAAAAGAAAAGGAAAGTCAAAAAGTCTTGAATGAGATGGGATCAACTGAATTAAATGAAGATAGAATAAGTTAAATTTTACACCAGTTCACTTGGGAAGCTTAGGAACAGATGGATCAGTTTCATATACTTTTCTTGATTGCGACAAGTTTTCCTAACCGGATACTTTATATAGAAAATGACAGTATTCTTCCATTTACAAACAAAGAAGGTATGCTGATAAATGCTAATATTCCTATTAAGCTATGATTGCATAAAAGAAGAGCTAAAAAATTGATAAGCATAAAATCATAATGGGGATGAAAACTTCAGGTATTTTTCTTCAATATTTTTACAGGGCATTACTTAAGATGTGCTGTTTCAGTGTTGAAGATAAAAAGTAATACCTTAGAATTCCCTATAATGATCTTATGATTTTGGTTAATACGTTATTGTAAGATCCAAATGTCAATATGAAAATAGAACTTATTTACTACATAAATGCTTTGCTTTTTGAAACTTCCTATTTTCATTTCCATTTAGATATGTTTAATTGTTCAATTTATGTTCAAAATTGTACTCATCAATTTCCCTCCAGAATCACTGCTTACTTGAAATTTCTATTTTGTGGTTTAGTTTGCAATTTTAGAAACATAGACATTTTTTGTAGTTGTTTGTGTGTATGCACTGAATCCTACTACTGATGCTCAAAAATGATTCTTAAATCTAAAAATCTATCTATACCATTTACTCAGTAATTTCTTTTTGCTAGAAGAAAATCAGAAAAAAGGCAACAACTTGGACAAAAATATTTATAGCAGTACTAATTACAATGGTAAAATTTCATAGAAAATCTCTGGCAAATATATATATCCATCTGTGGCAAGTGAATAAATAGGTTGTTGTATTCATGAAAGGAAATGCTTTCATTTTTGCAAAGAATATTTAATATGTGAAAATACTCATTAAATATATTGACTGATATACTACAAAGAATAAAAAGATAAAATATTAACATTTTAAATTTCTATATTTTACAAATTTTCTTCTATGGATGAAAGTAAGTTATTAGGAAAGAAAAAAAAGAGAGGAAGAAAAAGAAGGAGAGAAGCAGGGAAATTTTCTCAGATTGTTTGTCTTTTCTCACTAGGAACACAGAAGTTCAGTGGCCCTGGCACCTCTGGATAGTCATGATTCCAGCATCTTTTCCTCCCATCTCTCTACCTAATGCTGCCAGGCTACTCTTCTCTGATCAAGAATTCCAGTGAGTTCAAATATCTCTTCAAAATTGGAATGAAATTCATGTCCTCATATTCCGCTAGCGGAAACACATATTGACAAGAGTTTACAATCATGTAACTAACAAAATTTAACAATAACCTTAAAAGTATTTATTTATTTTGGACCAACATGTGACCTTTCAAATAATTCCTTGTCTGGAGGAAAAAAAAAATGAGATTTTTAAAAATCATTCTTATGGTATTGTTATATATTAGGAGAAAAAATTCGGTAAGCTAAAAGTCCAACAATAATCCACTGAGTAACTTACATCAAGATCACAAAATGTGGATGGAGGAGGGCAAGGATATCAGAGGTGTTTTCCTGCTTCTCTCATGGGAGAATTATACAAAGTAATCTACAGGGGCACTGAACTCAGAGAATCCTTTGACTTAGGGCAAAACTAGAGCGCCTCCTAGACATCAGTGACCAACACTGACCACCATAGAAGAGATGCCAAGGAAATTCAACTATGTACAACAGAAAGTGTGTGGGGAAAGCCCCTGAATATAGCAACTAGGGCAGAAGCCATGGTTCAAAGCAATGGTTCTGAGACTGGATGGTCACAGGGAAAGGAGAGCTGCTTAGTGTGGACCAGACTTTGGGGAGATATAGACACACACTCACATACACACACACACACACACACACACAATGGAATACTACTCAGCTATAAAAAAGATACATACTCTTACCATTTGCAACAACATGGATGGAACTATAGGAGATTATGCTAAACAAAATAAATCAGAAAGAGAAAGACAAATAGTGTGTCTTCAGTATATTTGCTGAGCAGTATTTAAGATACACTGTCTCATTGTTGGAGATAAAAAAAAATAATACTCCAGATCTCCCTATAATGTTCTTATAATTTTCTTCAATATTTTGGTATGTATTTTAAAAAAACATTTAGGGCTTCCCCAGCGGCGCAGCAGTTGAGCGCTGGGTTGCGAAGCTGCCCACAGCCTCTGCAGCGCCCGTTTGATCCGGGGCCACTGGGTGAGGGTCCCGCATGGCTCGCAGACCTCTCCTGCCACCCGCTGCTCCCCTCAGCAGTGTATTTCGTCAGTCTGCCTACTCTGCTCTCCACTCTCCGCTCTGACTCTGGTGAATTCTCTCGCCCTCCCACGCCTCTGACTGTACCTAGTGCTTGTATAAATAAATAAATAAATCTTTAAAAAAAAACATTTATATGTGGAAAACAGAGAAACAAAACAGAGTCAGATAAGGCCAAACCAATGACAAACATCAGAAATCTGACTGTAGAACAGAGGCTACCAGATAGGGAAGAGGAGGGGGGCGCACACAGTGGGGTGGGAGAAAAGTGGCCTACAGTGAAGGACTATGGGTGTCCTGGTGATGGGTGTTGTGTGGTCATGACACCTAAAGGGTGTGATCTTGTACCTCTAAATCATATATAATGTTATAAAGCTGATTTCACCTCCTTAAAAATAATTTTATTTATTTTTTATTATGTTATAAAAAAGATGACAAAATGTAGTATTATATGGCCATCAGAAATCATGCTTCCAAAAAATATGCAATGACATGTAAAACTGCTGATAATAAAATGTTAAATGTCACAGGCAAGTTACAAGAGTGTTCATATAGTGTATTTTTTAACTACAAAAGTAAATATCTACATAAGGGGGAGAAGCTACAAAGATGTATACTGAAGAGATTATGTGTGAACATGGAATGTCATTCTTTCCTCTCCTTTATCTTTCTATTTTCCACTTTGAAGAAGTACATTACCTAGCCATCTTTGACCTTTATGAAACATTCAGTCAGATAACCTCATTGTTCCTCCAAAAGACCACGATCTTTCCCACCACCACATCTTTGCTTATGGTGATCATTCTGCCTAGCATTCTCATCTTCTTTTTCCCCAAGAGCAAGTTTCAATCACCCCAAATCTCTATAAAGTTTTCCAACTGTTTTGATCTTCAGCCGTCATTCCTTCCACTGGGCCTCTGTCATTCCTCGGTTGGTGGCATTACATACCACTTAGCAAGGGCATGAATTATCTCCTTTAATCCTCAAGCCTCCCTAGGAGACGCACATTTTTATATCCATTTCATTGATGAGGATACTGTGTGATCCAGAGAGATTAGGTAACTTGTACAAGAGCACTGCTTCATTATTCTTTAATTATTTCATGTCTTTACATGCTTCGTCTCTCCACCAAGATTGTAAGTGTTCTGTGTACAAGGATCTTATTTATGCAATAATACCAGACTTATCTGGTATCCAAGTATTAGTTTTTGCCATAATTGCATTTTCCAAATAATTGATTGCTTTACTAGCAAACATTTTGTGTTAACCATGTTTAATGATTTAAACAATCTTACACTCTCAAGTTGAACGTTGTGAACATAATTAATTTTTCCTGTAATATGTAGTGTCAGTATGAATATCAGTTTCCTTACAGCGCTGTAACATGGTGATGTTCTCAAAGAATATTGAGAAATAGAAGAATTTGCCCACTGCCAAACATCAGCCATGAAATCTTTGTGTGTCTAATAGCATGTAGTGCCAATGAGACTCGTGTGTCTACTTCCTTTTCTTCCTGTCGCAGAGGAGTTAAAATGGGCAGAGGAGTTTATTTTAATGAGCATCATGTCGATGCATTTCCAGCTATATCTGTCAGCTGATATAAGGAGCTTAGTACAAAACACTACAGCTGGTCTAACTGTAATTGAATCTGTAATGGAAAATGAGTAATTTAAAGAATGAGCCATCTTTTTAAAAAATTTTATCCACTCATGATCCTTAGATAGAATTTATGCTGAAAATTTCTGGTTAAACTCTCAGGTAGATATACATAGGTTGAAAACAGAGAAAAAAAAGAGGGAGAGAGGGAGAGGGGAAGAGGAAGTTTAGATAGATGATAGATAGATAGATAGATAGATAGATAGATAGATAGATAGAGCATTATAAATGATATATATACACACATATATATACACACACTGCAAAATTTGCTGCTACAAAAAATCTGTTTAGACCCATTTATTGTAAATTAGACTCACAGAGTTTTCCAAACCAGTCTTATGATCATCATTGCATGAGACCTCTGGAAACATTTAATTTAATAAACTGGGAATGGGAATCTGTACTCAGACTCCCAGTCTTTCCCCCAGGAAATCCGATTCTGTTGATCCGGGGTAGGGTGTGAGAATCTACTCTTTTTAAACAAGCATTCTGAGGTGATTCCAAGGTCTCGCTAAAGAACTGGGGTTCACAGGTCATATGCTCTCTGAATTCCCACATATCAACAAACATCTCTTTTTTGTTTCCCTCCATGAAGAATATCTTGCCTGGAGAGTGGACCCTTTCCCTTTACTGGAGAAATGTGAGAGCTTCTAAGGACCTGTTCTAGGTGGTGACACTAAACACACAAATCCTTTGTCCTCATGGCACTCATGTTCTAGTGGGAAAAAAGATACAATAAACAAATACTCAATATAAGAGCTAATGATAAGTGCTATGTAGAAAAGAAAGCAGAGTAAGGAAAATAGTAAGAGAATGACCAGGAAAGGGAGGGGTTGCTAGTTTATTAAAATGCAGGGAGTAAGCGAGTCTTCCTTGGTAAGGTGATAATTGAACAAAGAGGGAGCTGCCGGGTGAAGCCACAACTAGGAGGTGATTGTGACTGACTAGATGTGAGCAAGGGGAGATGTCATGGAGGAAGTGAGAGAAGAAAGAAGATTGCTGAGATGGGAACAAGTAGCGAGTTTGAGTCTGATACATTCTGACCTCTGATTTAAAAGGATCCTTCTAGCTTTTGTGTTCAGTAGACTATACCTGACTATTGCAGTAAAGCCAGAGTGTCGGGTGGCTTTGACCAACTGTTTGGAACAAAATTTCACAAGTTTGTCTGTCTCTTCTCTCATATGAATTAGATGACAACAATATTCCATAGTCTTCTGACTTTCACATTTCAAAGGAAAAGAATAAGACCAGTCTGACTCTTTTTACTTTTTTATCTAATTGTACTCTCTCCTTGGAAACTTGCAAGACTTTCCTGTTTATCATTGAGCTAAGATTCCCTATGAAGTTGACAAAAGATATACTAAGTGGAGTACCAAAAGATAGAGTTGAGTTGTCAAATGAAGGTCAGGACACCCCAAAGTTGGGGACAAGAAAACTATTAGAAGCCCTGGACAAAATGGGTTAGGGGCAGAAAGTCAACTTTCCGCACCCATCTTGGGACTTTCTTTACCTGTCTGCTTGGGAGGTTGCCCTATGCCCACCTGTCTCAGCTCAAACCAATTAACCTAAGCACCCACCTCCCAACCTGGATTAGCATCCTATGTCCTATGTTTTTGTCATCACTTTCCTTTGCCCAAAAAAAAAGGGTCAGAATTATATTTCATGATAATTTTATTTACCACACATGTTACCAACATTTCACTTCTATGTCTACTTTCATCTCTACTCACAAGCATCTGTACTAGATACTCGCTTAGTACTTAGATAGATCTATCTATTCATATGTCTTGGTGACCCTGAAAGAACTTGGATATATTTATTTGAATGTATAAGTAGAAATTCTGCTTTATTTAGATGCATTTCTTGATTCATTTTATTTCATATTTGGCCAAAAGCTGACTTCATATCTATAAAAAGTTAGTCTGCTTTTGGATGTAGTCAGGGAAGAGCCTTGGAGAAAGTATTTATTCCTTGGGCAATTTGGCAAGGGATAGGGAGAGGGGAGTAAGATGAGTAGGGAAACCTGTCTGAATAAAGTGTAAGTGAGACAGACCCTCCCTCTGCTCCATAGGGAGAGTGGCAAGATAGGCTCCAGGAACAATGTCAAAAAATGAGCAAGTTTGGTGGTGGGTGTAGTATGGTCACATACATTTACAGAGGCATGAACCTGTTCCCCTAAATCAAATACAGTGTTATAAACCAATGTTATCTCAATTAAAAAGGAAGGAAGGAGGGAAAGAGGGAAAGCGAGAAGGAAGAAAGGAAGGAAAGGAAAAAGAAGTATTTAATGGGACATCACTGCAGAAAAGCAAAAACAACTAACATTTGTTCATGATACATAGAAAGAAAGAAGAGCAATGTATGGGGAATATAACAATAAAATTTATTATCTAAAAAAGAAAAAAAGAAAAAAAAAAGAAGAGCTATAAAAACAAATCATTTCTTACATTGTTCTCTCTCCTTCCTTCCTGCCTCCCCAGCCATTGGGATCTGTCTTATTCCCCCTCCTTCCCTGTCACCCACAATCACCACATTTTCTCTCTCATCATTCAGTGAACATCTTCATCTGCTATTTCTGTGTTTTCAGATGAAGACACATTTCAACACATGCAATGTGCAGCCTAGAAGATACATGTGCAAATGTGGATGAAGGGACGCGAAGACCTAGAGAACTAAGTGGGCGAGAAGCCCAGCCATTGGGCAGAAGATGTAGATGAACAAAATCCAAAGAGCCACCTGGAGAACAGATGGGGACCAGGAACCAGAATGCTCTTCCCAAATCTAACGGAAGACAGAAAGGCTGTCCAAAGACTTGGGGTAGGGGGGTGGGCAGGGAGAGTGAGCAATGCAGAGACGATCATTAGCAATAAGCTGCTTTCATAGAGACTGTATCTAAAGCAGATCCAGACAGAATAAAGATTTCCATTAAAAGTTTACAATATACCCAGCTGGTTCTAGTGGGAAATCTCACAGGATGCCACCATTTTCAAATATAAAATATCCTCCTTGCTCAGTGGGTATATTTGTTTTTAAAAAACGAGTAACATAAAATGTTCATTGTGGAGAGTTTTTGATGATAAAGTGTATCTCAGGAGATCTCTTCAGTTGCTGCAATGTCACCTCTTGTAGAACTTTCTCCCTCTCACTTCATTCTTCATTAAGTTGGAATTGGGATAAAAGAGCAGAATGAGTCATAAGGTCCTGTTCCAAGTAATTAGAGAGTTTCTTCTTTTATCTAAATGTGCCTTGTTAAAGTATATCAGTGTCAGCCAGGTTAATTGGAACTTTAATACATAATTGATGTTAATTTATGGCCCTTTTTGTTCCAGGATGCTACAGCAGACCTTAAAGTCAGGATACAGTTTTTCTTGTTATTAATTATATACAGAAAGCCAATATCCCCTTTGAGAAGAGACTCATGTCATCTGCAGCTTATTAAAGATAAAGTGTGTCAGTTATAGGTCACTTTGGCTGTGTAAGTTCTCCCTAAATTCTATATAACTCCATAATAACATAATATACTAATCACATAAGTAAGTTAGGGTTTTGAACTCAGGCTTATGTATACTGTATGTTAAAATGTTTAACGTACAATATTCAAAGTGCATTATACTTCTATGAATTCACTATATTCCACACAGAGTCACAGAATTTTAGTTTCATTTTAGAAATCAGTACATTATCTTGGAAACAAAAATATATCCACAAATATAAAAGTAATAATATTGCCATAACTGAGGCTACTGTATGAATACAGAATGCCAAATAAAGAATATGGAATTCAAAGTTTCTTGAATAGTTTCCATTGAATTCCAGTTCTTATTAATCACTTTTTTGAAGATAACAGGAGAAAAAAGGTATGTCCCAAATCCAACAAAAAGTTCTGTGTTCTAAATTTCTCCCACTGTGAAAACTAATGCTAACTTAATAATTCAGTAAACAAGAGTCCAGGATCACGCAAAACGATGAGTCACATAAATCTGTAAGTTGTCCAAATTGCCTTAGCCAAAACCTTGAACTAGAATTGAGGGAAGGGTTATATCCAGCATATGAACTTACTTGATGAGTAGTAGTCCTAGATTTGTTGATGGGCAAAAGATACTATATATGCTAACCTCATCCAGTCATTATATTGTTTGAAAAGGTGAAGAATGAATGGCTTTATATAAACTTCTGGATTTTTTTCTGGTTGTCATCATGTTCTTTTCAATTTAGCATTACAACCATGAGATTAGATATGATATTATGTGATAAATGGCAGGGTGTCTCACAATGGAACATGACACAACATGATGTATCAAGTTTCCTTTGAACCCTTCTTGGGATCCAGTATCAGCCAAAAGGAGGTCATTTTAATTATCAGATGATTAATTAATTAGAGAGTTAATTGTCAGAGGTAGATGAATCCAAAGGCAGTGTGGTTCTGTACATGCATGTTTGTACACAGAAGGAAACATGAAATTTTAAAATGTGTCTCCTAAATAAGAAGGAAGTAAAAGTTAAAGATATGAATTATTTTTCATTCAAGTACCATTCAAGAATAACTACTATGTATTATGTCAAATGTTGTGTAAAGCATGCTCAGAAGTAAAGAATCTTTCCTGCCCTCAAAGGGCTAATATTCAAATTAGAAACAGAAAAACTTTCCTAGAAACAAACTGGATATTTAGAGAGTACATAAGTATTTTTTTTACGTTAACAATAAAGGAACAATTTCTAAGGCAATGGATTTTAAAATATAAACTATTATGCCATAGTACTTTGCCTCTGTTTGTTTTTTAAGGAAAGCTACTCGGGAAACGATGACTGACAGAGCAAAGTTTTTTGAAAACATAGTAATGAAACCCCAATATCAAACAATAAACCAAAAAATGAAGATCCTGTGTAACATTTTAATATATCAGCCTTTAAAGCTATTACCTACTTTTTTATTTTTCTGCTAAAATCAGATTCAGGATGTGATGATAGTCCGTTCCTCATTTTTATCTAATGAACAGTATTATACCTATGGGACCTCTCATTTCCTATATCTCTTGCTTCCAGGAAGAACTTGAGAGGTAAAAGGCTGTTGATATTATAAGTTCTTTTATACATATTTAGAACAAATGTTTCAACTATCAATGGCAATTAAAGAATCATACAGAATCATTGTCAAATACATTTGTTAAGCACCTATTTGCATGAGATTCTGCCCCCAGACATTATTAAAACAAAATTAAGCATGTAATTAGTGATCTGCAATCTCAGATGCAAAGTACTTTTCATTATTCCAAATTAATGAAGGGGTTTTTGTTTGATTTTTTTTGCCCAACATTTGCAATTACCTCCAATGACCTTTCTGGACTCCAGTCTCCATTTGTGAAATGAGGATGTACTATCACTCACAGAGATGGCTAGCAACTTTGCAAAATCATTTGTATGTAGGTACTCCACAAACTAGCCAGTCCTATCCTTGGCCTTTCCTATTCCCTGAGGCAGAATAATATCAAAATTAGGCCAATTAATAAGCCTACAGTGAATAGCCTCTACATATTCAAGTGAAAGAAAAATTGTATATCTCTGACTTTGAATCAAAGCTAGAAATGACTAAGCTTGGTAAGGAAGTCATGTTGAAAGCTGACATAAGCTGAACTCTAGACCTCTTGTGACAATTAGCCAAGTTGTAAATGCAAATGAAGTTCATGAAGGAAATTAAAAATGCTACTCCAATGAACACATGAATGATAAGAAAGTGAAATGTCTTTATTGTTGATATGGAGAAGTTTTTAGTGGTCTGGATAGACAATCAAACCAATCACAACATTCCCATATGCAAAAAGCCTAATCTAAAGCAAAGTCCTAACTCTTAAAAATTCTGTGTAGACTTAGAGAGGTGAGTAAGCTGCAGAAGAAAAGCTCGGCGCCAATAGAGGCTGGTTCATGAGCTTTAAGGAATGAAGCCACTTCTATATCAAAGTACAAGTTGAAGCAGCAAATGCTGATGTAGAAGTTATAACAACTTAAACAGACTATCTAGCTAAGATAGTTGATGAAGATGGCTACACCAAACTACAGATTTTCCACATAGACAAAACAGCCTTATACAGTGATTTATCACTTAATGATGAGGATATGTTCTGAGAAATATGTCATTAGGTGTTTTTTTCATTATGTAAATATCATAGAACAATAACACAAACCCAAATGTTATAGCATGCTACACATCTAGTTATAGTTATCTAGGGCCACCATTGTACATTTTGGTCCATCATTGACTGAAACATTATTAAGTGATTCTTGATGCACTAGATGTCATCTAGGATTTTCATAGCTAGAGAGAAGAAAATGCCTACCTTTTATGACATGGTGATTCTCTAGTTAGGGACTAAGGCAACTAGTGACTTTCAGTTGAAGTCAATGCTCATTTACCATTCCAAAAATCCAAAGTCTCTGAAATATTATTCTAAATCTACTCTGCCTGTGCTTTATAAATACAACTACAAAGACTGGATGACAACACATCTGTTTACAACAGAGTTTACTGAATTTTTAAGACCACTGTTAAGAAATACTACTCAGAAAAAATGATTCCTTTTAAAATATTACTGCACACTAACAGTGCATGTAGTCAGTCACCCAAGAACTCTGATGGAGACATACAATGAGATTAATGTTGTTCTCAAGCATACTTATGCAACATCTGTTCCATGGGCAACATCTGTGATCCATGGACAAAGGAGTCATTTTTACTTTAATATCTAATTTTTTAAGAAAAACATTTTGTAAGCCTATAGCTGCAATAAACAATGACTCCTCTGATGGATCAGGGTAAATTCAACTTAAAGCCTTCTCAGACATATTCATCATTCTATATACAGTGAAGAATATTTTTGGTTCATGTGAAGAGGTCAAAATATGAACACATACGGGAGTTTAGAAGTTGATTCCAACACTGATGGATGACACAAATACTTCATATGCACGATGTCATTTAATTATCAAATAACCATTATGAGATACTGCCATAGAATGCTCAGTCTGCTATAACAAAAATACTGTAGACTGAGTGGCTTATAAGCAACAGAAATTTATATCCCACAGTTCTGGAGGCTGGAAAGTCTAAGACCAAAGAGTCAGCAGATTTGGTGTTTGGTGTGTCTGCCTCCTGGTTCACCGATGCCTTATTCTCACTGTATTCTCACATGACTGAAACCCTGTGGGGCCCCTTTTATAAGAGCATGAATCTCATGCATGAGTGATTTGATGTGATTACCTAATCATTTCCCAATGGTCCCAAAGATCCCACTCTAAATACCATGATATGGAGGTTAGCTTTCAACATGGGATTTTGGAGGCAACACATTCAGTTTATAATAGATTTGTACTATGATCAATCCCCATATTGTTGCTTTGGAAATTGAGACAATGAGCTTAAGAATGTGTTCAAGACTGATGGTAAAAATAGCAAAGTACTGACTGGAATCCAGTTATCCCTGACACCAAAATCTGTGCTGCTAGTTATTATAGGGGTAAGATAGATATATTTTACCATCAAAAGCAAACATGAATGCTTTATTAGCTAATGGACACACACACCCTCTAAGCCAAGCAGAAAAGGAATCACCAATTTCTGATCCTAAGTATCCATGTAATTGCTCCCCCTTAAATTCTGTTAGCAGCCACCACAAGCCCCTACCTCCCTCTTGCATCCCCCTGCAAAGCATCACCTTCCCCCCTCCCCATCTGATCCTGGCCTTTATCTACTATAAAGCGATGCGGAACATTGTGAGTGATTACTGTGGACACTTCAGCACCTACCAAAGCAATTCTGTGGTGAGAGATAATGAATTAGGAGACTCCAGAATTAAAACATATAAATATGATATATGAAAAATGAAGGATATTTATATAGTATCATTTAATTGTATCAAGTGAAGATACACTTTCTTTTTTTTTAAGATTTATTTTTTTATGCATACAGGAGCTGGGGTACAGGCCAGAGGTATGGAGGTGAGAGGATCCACCAGAGACAGAGTGGGGAACAGAACAGGCAGACTGACCAAAGTACACCGCTGAGGTAGCAGCAGGCAAGTCAGGAGAGGTCTGCTGTGCCATGTGGGTTGCTCCCTGGCCGGCCAGGGGACCGAACTTGTGCTGCAGAGGCTGCAGACAGCGTCATAGCTTGCCTCTTAACCCCTTGAGCCACCAGGAAGGCCCTAAAGATACACTTTCTTTATTGAGATTTCTGCCATCAACAAGAAAAACTTAACATACATGGGTACTCGGTTTAAGGACAGGGGTTAATTGTTCCTACAGAAGAGTGAAGGAAAATTGACAAAATGAAATTACTAATCAGTTTCCATATAAGTACAAAAGGCCACCAACCTTTCAGCTACTATATTAAATAGGCAACAATGACTAGGAGAAAATATTCATTGTCATGAATGCATGTTATGAAAATACCACCCTGGTAATGGAAGGGATTATGCTAAGTGAAATAAGGCAGAAGGAGAAAGACAAATACCAGATGATTTCGTTCAGATGGGGAATATAAAGAAACAAAGCAAAGGAACAGACAAAACTATACCAAAACAAACCTATAAATTCTGACTGCAGAACTGAAGTTGGAGGGGTTGGGGCAATGACAACAAAGTGGAGGGAGTTGAGTCAACTATGGTGGAGAGTTATTGATACTTTGGTACTCAGCATGGTGTGGTAACATACATTCGAAGAGGTGTGAGTCTGTACTCCTAAAACATACTGTATTGTATACCAACATTATTTCAAAATAAATTAATTAATAAAATTATAATAAAAAGAAAAAAGGAAATACTACCTCAGAAGGACACAAAATGACAGCATAGGAGACTCCTGAACTTCCTGTTTCTCATGGACAATCTAAATGTATAGTTACACATGAAATAGTTCCCTCTGAGTGAATTTCAAAAACTAACCTTATAACTCCTACACATTGGACAAATAAGAACCCATATTTACAATGTAAAATGTGCAGTCACTTTAGAAAACCATATGGAGGTTCCAAAAAAATAGAAACTAAAACTATCATATCATCCAGTAATTCTGCTCATGGATATTTACCAAAAAAGAAAATCATGAAACGTTAATTCAAAAAGTTATATGCACACCTATCTTCATTGAAACACTATTTATAATAATCAAATGTGGATCCAATCTAAGTGTTCAACAATAGATGAATATATTAAGGTGTGATTTTATATATATACATATATATGCAATGAAATACTAATTCAGCCATTCAAAAGATGAAATATTGCTGTTTTCTACAACATGGATGAAACTTGAGAACATTAGGCTAATTAAGTACAAAGAAGAATGACAAATATTGTATGATTTTACTCATTATGGAATAAAAAGAAAAGCAAAAGCAATCCAACAAACACAAGAGAAACAAAAACAAATCCTTAGACTCTGGAAACAAAACGATGGTTACCAGAGAAGAGGGTGGGGAGATAGAACAACTTGGTGATGGAAGGTGATTGGATATTTTGGTGGTGGGAGGGTATGAAAGATACAGTTGCTGAGATGATAAACTCTATACTTGAATCTTACAGAGTATTATAAACTAATGGCGCCTCAATAAAAAGAAAATAAGACGGGGCCTCCCCGGTGGCGCAGCGGTTGAGCGCTGGGTTGCGGGGCTGCCCGCAGCCTCTGCAAGGCCGGTTCGATCCCCGGCTGCTCCCCGGCCACCAGAGGAGGGTCCCACATGGCGCGCAGACCCCTCCTGCCGCCCGCTGCTCCCCTCAGCAGTGTACTTTGGTCCTTCTGCCTGCTCTGCTCCCAGCTCTGGCTCTGGTGAATTCTCTCACCCTCCCGTGCTTCTGACTGTACCCAGTGCTTGTATAAATAAATAAAAAATAAATAAATCTTTAAAAAAAAAAGAAAAAGAAAACAAGAGGAAGTACCCACAATGGGACAAGCAGGAAAGGCCAACATACTCTTGCCATAAACCCCACCCCAGCATAACCCCCCACCATTGGGAAGGAGCCTTCAACTTCCAGCTATTCTCTGAGTAGCAAAGGGTTTGGATTGCACATCTAGCACTATTTTAAGGTTCCTGCCTGAGGAACAATACCCCAAAAATATGTAAGCCAGTAATATGCTGAGCCAATACTACATCTCAAAAATTATGACATTAATGTTTTGATTGAGCTGACTATCTTGCTAACACTGTTAGAGCCTCTAAGAGCAATAAATGAAAAAAGAAAGGAGGAAAAAGGGAATCAGAAGAAAAGGAGAAAACGGCATATCCGTCACCAAGGCACTTGTACCCCTTTACCAGGGGACACCTGCGAGTGCTAGTTTGAAAATAATCAAGAACCAAAACCTCACTTTGTCCCTGAACCTCCACTCTTTACTGTTCTTTTTTTTCATTAAGATTTATTTATTTATACAAGAACTGGGGTACAGGTCAGAGGCACAGGAGGGTGAGAGAATTCACCAGAGACAGAGCGGGGAGCAGAACAGGCAGATGAACCAAAGACACTGCTGAGGGGAGCAGCAGGCAAGACAGGAGAGGTCTGCCTCGCCATGTGGTTTCTCCCTGGCCCACCAGGAATCGAACGCACACTGCAGAGGCTGAGGACAGCTTCACAGTGTGGTGTTCAACCCGCTGCACCACCGGGGAGGCCCTCTTCACTGTTCTTTGTCCACTCTCCATGCAACAATCTGAGTGACGGCCCACACATAAATCAGAGCTTGAACTGTGAACTTGAAATGGTTTCCCATTTCACCTACTAGGGCAAGAAGGGGAGGGGGGCATGGTACCTCCTCACTTTTGAGAACAAAGTGCCACAAAGACTTAGATATCTTGGGCCCTGCTGACTTTTGACACCCCATGTCCAAACTCACATTTTCACTCTCATTAGTGTTAAATGCCTTCTTTCCATTTTTTTTTCTTTCTAGATATGCCAAGTTTTCACCTATTTTAGAGGCTTCAGCACTGGCCAGTCCTTCCCCTGATATGCTGCTGTGATTTTCAGTGAGATCTCAGGTCTTGTGTGACCCACCGAGAAAAGGAGGCCAGTGCCTTACCCCACCTGCAAAATTCTGCCATGTCTTCTTCACAGCACTTCTCACCACCTGAAATTGTCATATCTACTTGGGTCTGGATGGATCATCTGTTGCTTCCTACCAGAAAGTCAACTCCATGAAAGCACAAGCTATGTCCATTACACGTACTTGACTTCAATAAATATTTATGGAATGAGTAAATGAATGAAAGCAAGGCAGGAAAAAAAACATGCCAATGTTGACTAGTTATCCAAGAGCACTCCAGGAATTCAATGGAGCTTAAAGGACAAATAGTAGTAAACCACTCGGAATCTATTGAACTAGCCCTCCTTCACTTTTCTTCTCACTGGTGGGGACTACCTCCCTCAGCATCTGCAAAATTCAAACATATAACCCAGAAAGTAACTGCTAAGTGCTTATTTAATTGAATAACTTTATTTTTAAACAATTCCACATGGTGTGCATCACTTCTGAGTAGAAGTTATAAGAGCCAGCTTGGGGCTCACGGATATTTTTCCAGCTAAGACCAGAAGTGTCCCAGTAGAGATGGCTCCAGATCTTGAGTAAAGGCAAAGTGAAGCAGAGCTGCAAGTAACCCAAACTGGTGTTGATGTAAGAAGAAAAAGAAAATCTACTCCAAGTGAGCTCCTTTCCCATCTCTTAATCTCAAACCTAACCTAATGAAATTACATGGGATGTGGAATCTGGTCAGCTTTGTCTCTGTAGTGTAAATGCTGTAGTGTTTTTGCCTTAGACAAGATTTTAGCTTTATAGCAGGCTTTTTATTCTGGGTACACATAAGCAAAGAAAAGAATTTTAAGCCCCAACTCTCTCTCCATTAAATAGCCATACTTCCTTGCTGAGTTTTATATCATTACTACTTTGAATAATTGTATGCCATTTCCATTCCCTGACACTATGTCCTTAGGAACACCAGAAGGATCTTATGTTCAGTTGGAATGAGATATATGCAGAAAACCCCTAAAGAAGCAACGATCCTTTCTGCAAGGGGCAAAGACAAATGAAAGAGCTACAAGAAGCACATATTGGGTGGTTATTTGGGAACCAAGGAGTTGACAGATCTTTTCTTGGTTTGACAATAGGTTTTGAGTTTGGTGTTTGTCAGACTAAGATTGTGATACCCTTTTATTTCATGGCTTGTGTCTTTAAATAATTCCGAGGCCTAAAAAACCTTGGCAAATAAGCAAATGTGTTGCCTCAAATCAGCAAAATTTCCTCATATCTTAGATTGCACAGTATTAGCTATAGCAAATTAATTTGTATATAAGATAGAGTGTCACTTATACTTACGAAATAATTTTCTTTAACTTCTGAAAATCACAAAGTATACACATGCACAAACACACACACTTTCACTCTTCAGAGAAGGAGATTAGCCTCATGTGCATCAAACGGTTAAATCTCTATCAGGTAAAAGACAGTTTACAAGTTAACAAGAAAAAGACAACTGACACAATAATAGATACATGAGTAATATGAAAAAGCAATTGACAAAATAAGAAATTCAAATGTCCTACTAACATTTATTCATTCTTTCATTGAGTCAATCAACAAATATCTATTGATTATCAAGTATGACATTACATAAAACATCAGGTATATGGTGATGAGCAAAAAAATGACCCTGCTCTGAAAGGGTTTATAGTATAACATTAAACTTGATTTACAATCAAAGAAATTCAAATTAGAATAGTTTTATACTTATTAAATGTTTCAATTTACGTTCTATAAATTTGACAGGCTACACTAGATATCTTAATATTTTTCGAACTTTGTCTTGGTAATTCCAAACCAGGGAATATTTCATAAAACAATAATAAGAAAGATGCAATCGGGTTTCCTTACAAGGATGCCGGGTGTGTTATTTATAATAGCTGAAGCCAAAAAACAGAAGTCAACCACTGGTAATTTTTTCTAAAAATATTTAATGTCATTGGAAAATTCTTACCACAAAAGTGTTTGAAAAACAAAAATCGTGATACTAACTGAAAGATAGTGATATCAACGTATGGATGTATAGTCTACATTTTCTTGAGTTAAAGTGTTAATCTAATAATTGAGAAAAAAATGTTTTAAAATTAATTGCTGTGAATACTTTTGAAAACAATAGCCCTTTCTAAGTCAACTGCCAAACAAACCGTCTTATATATGCTCTTTTGCACAATTTGGGTCCATTACTTAGGTTAAGCAAATACTCCTGATGCTGGAAGCAATGCATATAAATCCTCTGAATTGTCTGAGCAATAATATGTTCCTTTATCATCTAAATTGTCTCTAGGATTCAGAATTTGGCTTGACACTCACCCATGCCTTTCTAAAAGAAGCAGAACTTACAAAATCATTTTAAACCCTCAGACAACCGAATTTGACTCAACAATGAAATTTTCTGGGGAGGGGAGGATTGGGGTCAAAATAAGAGGGTCGCAATTGTATGGGTAATAGAAAAATAAAATTTATAATTATAAAAAAAAAAAGACTGGAATTTTCTCCGTGTTGCCCCCCTCGCGAAGGTCCCCACCCAGCCGGCCATCTGCAGATGGCAGCCTCCGGCGGGAAGCCCAGCAGCTCCACCGCCCGCCTGGGGGAGGCCCCTGGGCCCTCGCTGGGACTGCAGAAACCTGTTCGAGCCATTCCTTTATGGCTGAACATTCTTATTTACTAAATATTTATTTAGCTCTCTGAGGACTTAGAACTAATCACTGCCACGTCTCTTTAATAATAAATGGTGAACTTCAAATGCGGCAGAACTCCACCGACTAATCAATCAGTGCTCGCCGGGAGGTGCAAAACTGCAACCCGCCAGTGGACATGAAAGACTGAACATTTCCTGTTCCAGCTCGCGGCCGCCCGGAATAAACTTAAACCGAGAGGGAAGTTGTTGCTGCGGCCGCCCTCGGCGCGCGGGCCGCGGGAGCCCAGCATCCATCTGCCCACGGCCGGGGCGACCCGCCTCTTCCCCTGGCGCTCCGGGGACCCTCAAAGCCGGCGGCTCTCGCCCGCTTCACAATCTGGGCTGCTGTTCCCTTGGGCTTTTCATGCTTCCCTTTAAACTCTGTTCAGTTGCAAACCAATTAGCCCTTTCGGTTTGCAGGGGCGCGCGCTGGTGGAGCGCCCCGCGCGCCCCGCGCGCACCTCGCCCCCGCAAACGCGTGGGCTTGGTACTGTGGGCTTTAGGGCAGCTGTCCCGCGGCTGGTGGAGAGGGGACACCATCCAGGGTTTAGTCGGCTAAATCTTTTTTTATTATCAGGAAATGTAAGGCCGCTTTGATGGTCTCATTGTGGAATATGAAAAACAAATTATAAGGACAACCCTGAACACTCTTATTATCCGTAAAGCTGCGCGGTCCCATCTTCATCTGCTGCTGATTTGGAAATGCTACTGGGGCTGCGGAAATGTTGGAAGTTTTTTGTGGGGTTTTTTTGGTCCCAGATATAAAGATAAAGCTATTGAATATGTGTTTGGGACATTCATATTTAATCTAAATTCCTATTTATCCAAGATGTAATTTGAATTCTATTTTGCACATCCTGATAAAGGCATGAGCGTTTGAGGTCGAGCTCGCCATAGTTTTCTAGGCCATACTATAGCTTTAAATGAGAGCTTTATTGCCCCCCCCCCAATTATTCCATCATGGGTGTAATTATGTCATCTTTGTAAAATGGAGACCCAAACAGATCTTAAATTTTCCTCCAAATTTAACACATTCTTGTTACATTCTTCAACCTGAATTGAGAATAGGTTGCTAGCGCCATGGGAACGGATGTTAAATTTGCTTTGTTTCATTCACAGAGAGCCCAGCAAATGTACTTCTTAATTCTACCCATTTACTCTCTGTGTATGGAGGGAAAGAGAAGCGCTTTCGTACCACCCATCAATAAAAATACAGCGGGCATTCGCAGCGATGTGCTTGGAGTGCCCCTGTGTGGACGAAGGTGAGCACTACAGTTTCTTTCTTGACGGTGAATTTGATTGCTGCTACTATCTTTGAAAACTTGTAGTTCTTTACCTTTGCCCACAGGAGGTTGAATGTTAATTTTCCAGTAACATCTGTGAGTTAAATCTCACTCCTTTTCTTCCATGGAAACATAAATATTTGCTGGAAACAATGAATGTGTGAATCCTACTGGCAAATGCTAAAGTTCAAGAGCCAGGATCACTGTGTGCTACTGGAATGGGATGAGCAAGATGTGGTAACCACCCACTGCTAAGCTACATCTCCCTGAATTCCCCTCAACAAATGTTCTTCAGAGAGAGTAGATGCAGACTGGTCATTGGCTGTTGTTTACTCTACAGTAACTAAGTCTAGCTATAAATGCCAGACTTTTTTGCAAGCTTCCAATTAATTCCTGCCATAGAAAGTTGCCTACTACTCCATCCTCAAAAGTTGATTACAGAGATGAATTTAAGTACTCAGAAAGCCAGAACAAGCGTGTTTCCACTTTACACAACTTATATGTCCCTAAAAATGTGCTTATTGGGCCAATCACATATTTAATTCTCTGGTGAAACTGGTTAAAGAATGAAACCTTGTCATGAGCCTCCTGTTAAAAATGCTTAAACTCCCTTTCAACTCTAAATAATTTGCTGTTTTGTAAATCTGAATTTTTGTAGAGTGGGTTTTCTCAAAATAAAAAAGCCTGTTCTATATTTTTGATTTCTCTCTCAGATGGTGAACCTTTATCTGAGTCATATATTTAAGTTTTACTCCAAGTGGAGCAGTTTTTATTAGAATGCTTTTAGCTGTAAGTAACCAAAACTCACATCTGCCTTTACAATGAAGATAGTACATCGGCTTATATAGCTGAAATTCCAGTTCAAGCTTCAAAGGTTGATCCAGAGTCTACAATAGTGTCACCAAAATAATAGTTTCTTTCCATTTTCCTGCTCTATCTTCCCAGGTATTGGCTTCGTCCTAAAGGTGCATTAATGAAATCACTAACTCTGTCATCGCTGCATGAAGGAAGTAACTCAGTGTTCTCGAAGAAAGAAAAACATGAAAATGACTGAGTCATTTTCAAGATATTTTCTCAAGAAGGAGAAAGTCTGTATATTAAACTGTATTTAAGAAAAAAAAATTGTTTTGTGCCTGTTGAAATCCATGATGGAGGTACTTACCCTCCCTTTTGCTATCATAAAAGATTTAATATGCCAGTAAGGGGAGGCTGTGGTGAATACCAACATGTACCTCAGCCCTAACATACTACACCAAACTTTTAGCACTAGGAGAGACCTTAGAGAATGTTTGATCCTGCCTCTTTATTGTACTGGAGAAGTAACTAAGCCCAGAGATGGGAAGTAATCATATAAACTTCATATTATGGGGCCTCTTTGGTGGTGCAAGGAGTGAAGGCGCAACCTATGAAGCTACTGGCAGCCACTGCAGCACCAGTTCGATCCCAGCCAGGGAGCTACCCACATGGTGCGGCAGACCTCTCCTGATTCGCCCACTGCTCCCCTCAACAGTGTATTTCAGTCAATCTGCCTGTTCTATTCCCCCACTCTTTCTCTGGTGAATCCTCTTACCCCCACACCTCTGGCCTGTACCCCAGCTCTTGTATGCATAAATAAATAAATCTTAAAAAAAAAACTTCATTTTATGTGAACTGAAAAGACACTTAATATGAATGGGGAACAAGCCACTATATGCTGAGATTCATTTATGTGCCAAGAAGAAGCACCTACAAGTCAGTCTTACCCAGAACTTGAACCACTACAGACCAAGCAGAGCCCCTCCCCACACACCCCACATCTCACACCCCATACTCCCTTCTGAGTGAAGGCTGGTGATTACTTTGCACTGATACCCATAGTATCTTCTCTTGATAAAGGTATTTTTAAGTTGAGATACACATACAGAGAAGGTTACATTGTACATTGTAAGAAAATATAACTAGTATATCAAGCTCATGATTTCACCAAGATAATTGTTTAAGATGAGACTGTAGCTGATGTGTCAGTGATACTCTCCCTTATACAATGTTTTTAACTTTATAAGATTAAGAAATGCCTTGAACTTTCTACAGAGTCAATCTTATGCTTGAAAGCCAATTTTACACACTACTGTAATCACAGAAAAGTTTTAAATACTCTGGATAGGTACAAAGATTTATGAGAAAAATTTTATAAAGCTTTAAAGACTGTCAATCTCATTAATGTCAAGCCATTGATTTCTTTGCTTTTTTTTTTTTAACTTCTTAAAGAGATGAAGCTCGTTGAGTTTCACTCAGCAATGTTCTCACTCCTCTATTTGTTTTGCCAGAAACTGCAAGTCTCTTCTTTATGTAATCTTCAATCTGCCAAATTGAATGCATGACTTGTGTTGGTGTTAAAAGATAATTGCTCATTTGAACATTCTAAATGTAGCCTTCCATGGCAAGTTTACATTCCACATGCAAGATAAAGTGAGTGGGAAGATCATAAAACTGGAGCTGTGAGAAGCACTGCTTGATCATGGTGAATAAGAGAGGTATTGTTGGCTGAATTACCTGTTTAAACTCAGCTGAAGAAGAACTAGTTGTAAATAACCTGAACCTTATTAAAGAGACTCTGGGGGGGGGGGGGGGAAAGCTGTCAGATTTCTGCTTCTGGCAATGAGAGTGACTAAATATTCCAATAGGTTCTCCCACCACAAAACAAATAAACCTTGGATAAGCTATCTTTTATTGCATTTTCAACTTGTTAAAAAAAAAAAAAGGAAGCCTTCAAAATACGCTATCCAAAGATATTTTTTTAATACAGGGTAATAAGTAGTAATAAAAAGGGAAAAATGGACTGGCCTAAAGGCCAAAGCCAGTGTCAGATCTGGACTAAGTATTGGGCTAGAAGCAAGTGTATGAGGTGAACCTGAGAGTCTCACATTAAGCTGATAGTCTCAAAAGGAGCTGAAGTGTTCCAGGTCAGTAGTCTCCCTGTCTCCTAGCAAAAACAAAGCAAAATGTTTTCTGGAGAATATCATCCCATTGTGTTCCAGTTACAGGGCAACCCCAGGGGAAACTGGGGTGACCCACGTTTTGAGTCCTCATCCATGCACTGAAGAATTGGGGACAAGACCCAAAAGAAGACATGCAGAGAGAAACTTTAAAAAAAAAGAAAAAGATTTATCAACAAGTGAGAAGATGGAGGACAGAGAAGACTCATTGACCCGCATGCCCTACCAAGAACACTGCCTATGCTGAGAGAGCAGGATGCACAGCGGAAATTGGAAAAACAAGAAAGAATGCACATGTGTCAATTTGAAGTCAAGCCTGACCACTTAACATGTCCCTAGTCCCTGGCAGCACCCCATTCAGGAGTCAGATTCATGTATGCTGGGAATTGAAATCCTCGGTGCCAGAGATCTCATCTTGGCGTGGAGAGAGAAATGAAGTTCATCCAGGAAATCATCCACTGGCTCAGCGTGTGTGCCGAACTGTTCCTCTGACATCCCACAGATTAAAGGCTAACAAATTGAGCTCAAAATCAAAATCAGAAAATAAACATGGAAAGAAGACACCATTGTTTCGATTCTTTAGTAACTAAACATTCAGATTACCACGGAATTCATATTTTTGAATTGTCAGACACAATACAAAGTTGTTATATATAAACTGCTTAAAATATTAAAGCTGATTAAATAAGAATGAGTAATTGTTAGAGACTCAAAATTTTCTGCAGATTTGAAAAATAAGAGAACTCTTGGGAATGAAAAATATAGTGGCGCAGTGGTTGAACGCTGGGTTGCGAAGCTGCCCACTGCCTCTGCAGCGCCGGTTCGATCCCCGGCTGCTCCCCGGCCACTGGAGGAGGGTCCCTCATGGCGCGCAGACCTCTCCTGCCGCCCGCTGCTCCCCTCAGCAGTGTACTTCGGTCTTTCTGCCTGCTCTGCTCCCCGCTCTGGCTCTGGTCAAGTCTCTCACCCTCCCTCGCTTCTGACTGTACCCAGTGCTTGTATAAATAAATAAAATAAATCTTTAAAAAAAAAAAACAGATTGTTTTAGATTGCAGATCAGATGTGACTGAAGAGAGAACTAGTTAAATAGAAGACATATGCTCTGCAGTGTTTATTACAGAATTATTTACAAAAGCTAGGACATGGAAATAATATAAGTGCCCACTGATAGAGGATTGAATCAAGAAGGTAGGATATATCCACCGAAGAATATTATTCAACCATAAAAAGGATAGTATGTTGCCATTTACAGCAAAAAAGAAGTGAGTTCAAGGGAATTATGTGTAGTAAAGCAAGTCATAATGACAAATGCAAATACTGAACATTCACATAGCAGGGAATTTGACAAAGCAAAATACTTGCAAAAATTAGTAAACACTAACAAAGTAAGACTTCTGATAGGGAAGAAAAGGAGGGACAAAAGAGTACAAAAGCTGATGGAGCAGAATAATATAAACTATTAAACTTGAAGTAATTTCTCATTTACTAACAATTATCCTGAATCACAGTTTCTTAAAAAATATTTTGGTTAGTTTCTATTGTAATCCTGAGTTGAGAAATAAGTTAAATAGGCATTATTTAAACAAAAAAATTGAATAAAGTCTACTTTATCTCACAAAAAAAGAATTTAGGGGTGAAAAACTACATAGACTTTGTAACTTTTTACTAACCTAAAAGCCCAAGTCATTTTTTTTCCTTCTCAGTTCTTCTTTGCCTAAAAGTAAATACAAGCAAAATGTTGTGGTCATTTCTCTAGGTCCCATATCTGTGGGGCCTCTATATATATATGAAATCAATTTTTTTCTCTGTTTAATCTATTTTACATCAATATTACCAGTTAAAGAACATAGAAGGGGGGAAAGAAAAGTTTTTGTCCCCTAAATTCTCTTTCTTCATTGATAAAAATAAAATCATATGTATACTTATACAACAGAAATTGAGCCCATGTATTTAAAACATTTAGAAAAAATTAGCACATATTAAATAACCATAAAATTGTTTTCAGTGTTTCCATGTTACTAATGTTAAAAAAAAAAAAAAACTAGAAACCTTGCCACTAACAGAGCAGAATTAAAGAGGTAAAAACCAAAGACAAGAAGCTAATTTTAAAAGTAGCCAAAAGGAAAAGACATTATTTTCAGTGGAGTAACCATAAGATGAACTGCTATCTTCTCAACAGAAACCATAAAAATAAGAAGACAATGTGCTTAAAGAAAATACAGTAACCCGGAGTTTCACATTCACCAAAAAAAAAAAAAAAAAATCCTTCAACGATAAAAGCAA
Source organism: Talpa europaea (assembly GCF_964194135.1). Taxonomy (NCBI): domain Eukaryota; kingdom Metazoa; phylum Chordata; class Mammalia; order Eulipotyphla; family Talpidae; genus Talpa; species Talpa europaea. Next base: position 117,550,092 of record NC_140070.1, on the reverse strand, counting down.
AATGGAAATAGATTCAGAAATACAAAAATTGGATTAATTCATCCCTAGCAGACCTGCAGTAAAGGAAATACTAAAAGGTATTCTTCAGGCATTAAGATAGATAATTCCAGATGGAAGCTCAGAGATGCAAGAAAAAATTGAAAAACAACAGAGAAGATAATATGTGAGTAAATGCAAATATACTTACTATGTAAGTATATCTACTTATATATACTTACTATATTAAAAATATATATACTTTTATATACTTACTATATAAAACAAGAGTGCTATTGTCCTAAGGGGTATTCTATATATATTCTTTTTGAGATATATAGATAGAAGAAAAGTGAAAGGGGTGGAAAGTGTGAGGAAAGAAAAGAGAAGAAATACAGCAAACAGGGGCCTCCCCGGTGGCACAGCGGTTGAGCGCTGGGTTGCGAAGCTGCCCGCAGCCTCTGCAGCGCCGGTTCGATCCCCGGCTCCCCGGCCACGGGAGGAGGGTCCCACATGGCGCGCAGACCTCTCCTGCCGCCCTCTGCTCCCCTCAGCAGTGTACTTCGGTCCTTCTGCCTGCTCTGCTCCCCGCTCTGGCTCTGGTGAATTCTCTCACCCTCCCGCGCTTCTGACTGTACCCAGTGCTTGTATAAATAAATAAATAAAAGAAATACAGCAAACAGGATGCACTTTGGAGTCAGACAAAACTGGTGATTAGCCCTAACTCTCAGTAAGATTTAATATATAAGAAGATAAAAAGAATATTGCCTTATGTACGATAATGATAGATAATTACAATAGTAACATAGATCAGAACAGTAAGTCAAGTGTTCTCAAGTCTTTCTATCTAGCAGTGGTTCTCAAAGTGATGTCTGTCCCCAGGTTAGAATCATTGGTATCACTTAATACATTGTTAAAAATGCAAATCATCATTTTTATTTATAGATAAATAAAAATACATAAAAAGCATACATGGCTTGGCCCTAGCACCATCTTCCTCGAAGCCTCCGCACCAGAGCCAAGTGGAGGAAGAAGTGAATGCACAGGCTGAAGCGCAAAAGAAGAAAGAGGAGTGTAGTGCCAGGATGGGCACAGTACAGTTATCTATGATCCAGCAGACGGGTAAAGGAGAGTCTTGGAGCCCTCAGTGAGTTTTCTCAGGCTTTTATTGAGCTTTACATGTATTGCAGCAACCAGGCACACGGCAGGCAGGGAAGCCAGGGGGCCTCCTAGCACCTGGCAAGTCTTCACTCTGGGCTTGTCTCTCTCTCTTCTGGCTTTCTTTCTGCTGCCTCTCCTGCTTCTTCTTGGTGACTATGTCAATACTCCTCCCGGGCCCACAGAGTAAACACCATAGTTTGAAACAATGTAACAACTACAGGTACCCCATAAGGCAAGGCAATCCTAATGGTGGGAGGGCAGAAAAACCTGAAAAACTATGTACACTACATTGAGGCAGAGGTCTAAGTAAACTAGTAACACTCATGAAGCCACAGAAGCAGAAATAAGGAAAGCCAGAGGCCAGGGACGCTGGTACAAATAGTTGGACTGCATGCTACTGTCAGAAACTTTGTCTCAGTGAATCTGGAACATCTGTGACCATCTGATCGCTGCAAACACCTTTGAGAGACCCACCTTCCTCGTACCAAAACCAGTCCCTTTTGGTCCTGTGACATTCTGGACTAGTCTTTTTCTCAGTTGACTGAATGTAACAACGTGTACAATGAATCATCCCTTCTGCTGTCCTGCCTGAAGAAAAAAAAAATTTTAAAAAGAGCTTCATGAAAAATACAACAAAAAACACTACCTAGTAACTAATATGAATTGACTAGCATTTACACAGAGAATGAAAAACTTCGGTTTTCAAACTACAGCACCTCTTATTTAGCAATGTGTAAGGGATACTATTAAATTCTATGAACTAACATTGAAAATTGGCTTTTCATGTTGAAATTAAAATTGCCAAAAATTAAACTTTTTATTTTTAGGTTTCAATATTTAGTAAATAAAATTCTGACATTAGAAAGATATAAAAGTACCCAAATAGCGACAAACCTATCTGGCACCCAGATTTTTATTTATACCATTCTCCAATTAAAAGAAAACTAGGGCTCCTTGGAGAAATGACTGACTATGGACTGGGACAGGTAATGCCAGCCTGGAGCATCTTGTAGTGCCAGAAAGTAAAGTAAGGGGCTCAAACACACACACACACACACACATTGATGTATGTATTTTAAAGGGGCAGAAGAGTCAACCAAAAGAGCTTCTAATAGCCAAAACTAGAATAAGTTGAGAAGCAAAATAAACAAATTAGCATTGAATTATAGTCCAAATTATAGAATAAATATCAATGAACCCATGCTGATATAAATAGATGATTAAATAAATTGATAAAGGCAAAAAAGCAAATATCCATATAAACTAATCCCTAATAAATTAGTTAGATACTCCACCAATAAGAAGGGGAATACAATTTCCCACTCTGTAAATATGGACTGTGTATCAAAACATTTTCAACTGAACAATTTAAAAAAATACTATCAAATCATGGTTTGCATAAAGCCAGACTTATAACAGAAATTTTTAGTTTTAAATACTTAAGAGACTAAAAATTGATCTAACAATTCAATCTCAAAAAGTAAGAAAAGAATATCAAAGTAATCGCAAAGAAAATTGAAAGCAAATAAGAAAGGTAAAAACAGAAATAAGTTCAATCCCAGCCAGGGAGGTGACCCACATGGGTGCAGCAGAACCTCTCCTGTCTTGCCCGCTGCTCCCCTCTGCAGTGTATTTCAGTCAATCCACCTGTTCTGCTCCCCACTGTCTCTGGTGAATCCTCTCACACCCCACACCTCTGGCCTGTACCCCAGTTCTTATTTGCATATATATAAATCTTTTTTTAAAAAAAAGATCAAAAACAAGAAAAAGATGTCCGCTCTCACTGCTGTTGTTCTGTCATTGTGGAGATTCATCACAATAAAGCCAGGAAAATAAATAAAATGCATATTGGAAATAAAGAAATAAACTTGCCTTTATTTGTAGAAGACAAAATTTTCTACATAGAAAATCCTAAAAAAATCTACAAAGAACCCTGAACTATAAGTTTAGCAAGATAGCAGCATACAAGATCAATATAAAACTATCTGCTGTAGAAATAGACAGCTCATTCCAAAACTTATATTGAAAAGAAAAAAACCTACATCAGTCACCAACAGAGTATCCATATCCAAGTTTCATGCTATCTTTATGGTGTGGCGTTAGAGTTTAAAGCATATAAAATGACATTTTACTAAAACAATAGCTGCCATTAATATGTTCAATTAAAATAACTTTCCCATCTTGATTAGCTTGTTGGGATAAATATGTGGGATAAATCACATAACAATATGTGATTTTTTTTCTAGAAAATAAGTCTGCATCTGTATTTTCTCATGTATAAGCTATGGAAATAATCAGTGTATAAAAATATGGTTATGGTATAGCTTCTGTCACTAATCTCTGTTCTTTATATAATGTCTGTTTGAATATATGTACTAGTTATTATAGGCTCTAGCAAAAAAGGAAGATAGGCAGAGTATGTGTGGAAAATAAAATCCTTAAAATGAGAACAGTAAGACTTTACTTTTAATACAATGCCTATGTTTTTTTGTTACAGACAGAATTGTGTTCTCCAAAATTCAAATGCAGAAACCCTAACTCTCAACATGACTATATTTGGAGATAGAACCTTTAAAGAGGCAATTAAGGTTAAATGAGGTCTAAAGAGTGAAGTCCAAATGCAATATGACTGGAGTCATTAGAAGAAGAGAGACTAGGGATTTGATGAGAAGTAAAGCCATCCACAAGCCAAGGAGAGGGGCCTCAGGAGACCCCAAGCCTGCCAATGCCTTGATGGTACACTTCCAGCCTCTGGAAGTATGAGAAAATCAGTTTCCATTACCTAAGCCACCCATACTGTGGTACCTTCTTGTGGTAACTCTAGCCAGTAGTCAATCAAGCATTTGCCTCTAGTTTTGACTTTACCTATTTCTGAAGGCATTTCTGTAAAATAATGAACTAAAATTCATGTCATTTGGTCTCATCCCTCACATGCACACTATTTGTTTGACCCAATCATCTCTCCACCTCCTGTGCATGGCATGTTTCCAAAGTCTCCAGGAAATTCAGGATTGGTTTCTGCTGCACCTCTTTGATTAGCTCTTTTTGCAAGTTTCTGGGTCAATGCAGACCATCACAAAGCCCACTTGGCTAAGGGACAGAAATCAGTAAGGAGGGAGACAGTGGAAACGATAGGGGTTGGGTTCAGAAACCTTGCCACACAGTGCGCTGGCTTTGTTGAGCTTCATGGCACAGACCCATGTTCTGTAAACTTTTCATCTGCACACAAATTGCATTTCACAGCAATGCTAAAAGGGTGGGCTACTGATGCTGCATGTGGGAGGTATGTGCACAAATCCTGTTATCAGATAATAGGATTACTGTGCATGCCTCCTGAGCATGCTTTAAAAGTTTACTCCCAAATCTACATATACATCCATGGGCCAGCCATTTTATTGCACAACAAATGAAATTGCTGCCAAATCATTTTTAAAGCACTATTATTTTCCTCATTATTTCTGTCATCATTTCTGAGTTGAGCTGCAGCAACAACCATATCAAGTTGAGCATTTTCTTCTTCCCTCTTACATCCACACGGACACACCCCCAGCCACCCATGTAACACCAAATTGTTTCTTAGTATTTGTTCTGAAACTCATGGGAAATTATAGGCCTTGAGGAAACTAAGGGGAAAAAAAGAGAAAAGAGAATGCCAGGTATTTTAGCAACACTGATGAGGTGTCTTCTTCAAAATGCATAACCACAAAGTTATTTTAAACAGTCCTTTGCCATACATGTTGTCATTGGTTTTGATGTAACGCTTTCACTTAATATTAGCTTATGGGCACCATAGGTGCAGGTTTGAAATGTCATGTACATGACTTCTGCTCTCTGTTGCTCGGAAGACCTCATATTGTACTCCAGCTTCGCCACTCGAGCTAAGGAATTTATTACATTTCCTGAGAGAAGGGAGCTCTCCACCTCACAGGGCTATGGGGGAGCACAATGTGTGGTCAGGAGACAATAAGAGGGAGGGAAAAGGGGAGCTGAGGAGACTTTATCGGAGTTTCTTGGGAGAGGCAATGTAAAGTAAAAATTTACTTTACTTTAGTAATAAAGTACTGGATAATGAATGGTGGATTTTGAGCTATGGAGTAGTCTGTAGCTACCCAATACCTGGCCTTAGGGTGATTTAGCTCAGGGAAAATATTGGCCTGGTGTATGAGAGTTAGATAAATGTGATCATTGCCTTGCATATGACAGGAATATTCCCAATTAGCATTTTTTACTAATTTTAAGAATTACCGAGCCCTGCAAGACCAACTTCTCCTTAGTCAGCAAGGTTTTTAGTGTGAAAACATCAAGATATAGAAAATTTAACATAGGTAATACACTAATCACAAAGAGATGTTTCCACCATTCCATTAGTTCTATTTTCTTGTGTTTTCAATATCTTTTATCTTTAAGAAGTTATTTTTGTTCCTATTTTGTAAACTGTATTTTTTCCTAATCATTAGCAAATAATGAATTTTATTAAATGTTTTTCCTAAATCAATTTAGGTGACGGTGTGAGTTTCCTCAGATAACATTAACATTTATTAAACTTTGATTATTAAGGAAGATTTTATTAACTAAAGTAAAGCCAAATTGGTCATGATATAATCTTTTTTATATGTGGTTGGATTTGGTTTGTTAACATTTTCAGAATTTTGAAAAAAATTTAGAATTTTTACAACAGTTCATATGTGAAATTGGTCCCTATTTTCCTTTCATGTGTATGCAGCCTCTATTAGATGTATTAGTATAAGGTTATACTAGCCTCCTGAAATTGGCTGAAAAATGTACTTTTTTTTTTCTATACTAAAAAACTCCATAGAACATTGGCTTTTCCCCCCACTGTTGTTGGGTAGAACTCTCCAGTTAAGTCAGTCAGGCCTTTCTCTGCAAGATGAGATTTAATTAGGAAATTTGTTTCCTTACTATATAAAAGTAGTTATGTTTACTATGTTTATTTGTGTCAGTTTTAGTAAGTTGATAAGCTGGCATCAGTTTCGGTAATTTTGCTATTTTTCTAGGAATACTTTATCTGAATTTTCAATTTTGGCATAAAGTTATTCATACTGTTCTCTTATAATCTTTTTATATATTGATTATTAATGATTTGTTCCTTCTCACATTTTTTCTTGGTAAGTTCCAAAAGAAGTTAATCATTTTTATTAATCTTTCAAGTAACTACATTCTGGCTTTGTTAATCTTCTGAACATTTGTTTTCTATTTCATTAGTTCATGTTCTCATCTGTTTTATTTCCTGGTGGATTCATTTTGTTGTTCTTTTCCAGCTTCTTGAGATTTATGCATGGTCATATAGTTTTCAACCCTCCTTTTCTCAATATACACATTGAAAGTAATCAAATTTTCTGCAAATACAGCTCTAATGCTATCTTAAGATATGTTATTTATAGCACTTTTACTATTATTCACAAAAAAATTTTCCAACTTTGATCGTGATTTCTTCTTTGATCTATGGTTTATTTATTTATTTTTTAATTTTATTGTTATATTCCCCATACAATTGCAGCCCCCCCATTCTGACCCCAATCACTCCCCTCCCGCCCCCGTCCCCCTAAAAGTGTCTCTGGTTCATAGTTTTTTGTTGATTTTGATTTTCACTTTCTTATATTCATTTTCCTGGTCCCTTATTTAAGTTTTCTAGATTCCTGCTATGAGTGAGACCATCCGGTATTTTTCTTTCTTTTTTTTTGACTTATTTCGCTGAGCATGATCCCTTCCAGCGCCATCCATGTTGCTGCAAATTGCATGTGTTTATCTTTTTTGAATGCTGAGTAATATTCCATGGTATATATGTACCACATCTTCTTGATCCAGTCATCTATTTTTGGGCATTTGGGTTGTTTCCAAAGCTTAGCTATTGTAAACAGTGCTGCTATAAACATAGGGGTGCAGGTGTTCTTTGGAATTGATGTTTCTGTGTCCTTTGGGTAAATACCTAGGAGTGGAATTGCTGGATCATATGGAAGCTCTATGTTTAGTAGGTCCAGAAATCTCCACACAGCTTTCCACAGTGGTTGGACCAGTTTGCACTCCCACCAACAGTGCAGAAGAGTTCCTTTTTCTCCACACCTTCGCCAACATTTGTTGTTGCTAGTTTTTTTAATATGTGCCATTCTCACTGGTGTAAGATGGTATCTCATGGTAGTTTTGATTTGCATTTCCCTGATGACAAGTGATGTTGAACATTTTTTCATATGCCTGTTGGCCATTTGCATTTCCTCTTCAGAGAAGTTTCTTTTTAGCTCTTCTGCCCATTTTTCAACTGGATTATGTTCTTTGTTGTTGTTGAGTCTCATCAGCTCTTTGCAGATTTTTGTGATCAGTCCTTTATCATTAGTGTTGGGTGCAAAAATGTTCTCCCAGTCGGTGGGGTTTCTCTTTGTTTTTGTTATTGTCTCTTTTGCTGTGCAAAAGCTCTTTAATTTGATGTAGTCCCAGCTGTTTATCTTTGCCTTCACTATCACTGCTTTGGGTGATGTGTCTATAAAGATGTCTTTGATGTGCAAATCACGTAGTGTTCTGCCTATATTTCCTTCTATATATTTTATGGTTTCAGGTCTTATGTCTAGTTCTTTAATCCATTTTGAGTTGATTTTTGTGTATGGTGTGAGGTAGTGGTCAAGCTTCATTCTTTTGCATGTAGCGACCCAGTTTTCCCAGCACCATTTATTGAACAAACTTTCTTTGCTCCAATGCATATTCTTTGCTCCTTTGTCAAAGATTAGTTGACCATAAATCTGTGGGTTTATTTCTGGATTTTCTATTCGATTCCATTGGTCTGTATGTCTGTTCTTGTTCCAATACCATGCAGTTTTGATGATTGTGGCTTTGTAGTATAGTTTGAAGTCTGGGAGTGTGATGCCTCCATTCCCTTCTTTTTTTTTTTCAGGAGAGCTTTGGCTATTTGGGGATTTTTGTGATTCCATATGAATTTCATCAATAATTGTTCTATTTCTTTGAAGAATGACATTTAAAATTTTGATTGGAATAGCATTGAATCTGTATATTGCTTTTGGAAGGATGGCCATTTTAATGTTTATTCTTCCAATCCATGAGCAGGGGATGTCTCTCCATTTCTTTGTGTCTTCCTCTATTTCTTTTAACAGTGTTTTATAGTTTTCTTTGTATAGGTCCTTTACCTCTTTTGTTAGATTTATTCCCAAATATTTGATTTTTTTTGTTTCAATAACAAAAGGGATGGTTTTTTTTGATTTCTTCTTCTTCAGATTTATTGTTTGTGTATAGGAAGGCTACTGACTTTTGCGTGTTGATTTTGTATCCTGCCACTTTACTGAACTGATTGATGAGTTGAATTAGCTTTTCTGTGGAGTTTTTGGGGTTCTCTATGTATAATATCATATCGTCTGCAAATAGTGATAGTTTGACTTCTTCTTTTCCTATTTGGATTCCTTGGATGTCTTTCTCTTGTCTTGTTGCCCTGGCTAGGACTTCCAGTATTATATTGAAAAGCAGTGGTGAGAGTGGACATCCTTGTCTTGTTCCAGATCTTAATGGAATTGCTTTCAGCTTTTCACCATTGAGAATGATACTGGCTGTTGGCTTGTCATAGATGGCCTTTATGATGTTGAGGTATGTTCCTTGTATCCCAAGAATTTCAAGGGCTTTTATCATGAATGGGTGTTGCACTTTGTCGAAAGCTTTCTCAGCATCTATTGATATTATCATATGGTTTTTATATTTCTTTTTGTTGATGTGTTGGATAACGTTGATTGATTTTCGGATGTTAAACCATCCTTGTGTCCCTGGAATGAATCCTACTTGGTCGTGGTGAATTATCTTATGGATACATTGTTGGATTCTGATAGCTAAAATTTTATTGAGGATTTTTGCATCAGTGTTCATTAAGGAGATTGGCCTGTAGTTTTCCTTTTTTGTGTTGTCCTTGTTCGGTTTTGGTATTAGTGTAATGTTGGCTTCATAGAACGTGTTTGGTATTGTCCCTTCCTTCTCAATTTTTTGGAATAGTTTGTGAAGGATAGGCACTAATTCGTCTCTGAATGTTTGGTAGAATTCATTTGTAAATCCATCAGGTCCTGGGCTTTTGTTTTTGGGGAGGTTTTTGATTACCATTTCAATTTCGCTAATTGTAATTGGTCTGTTTAGGTGTTCTATTTCTTCTTTATCTAGCTTTGGGTGATTGTAGAGTTGTAGGAATTTGTCCATCTCCTCTAGATTGTTAAACTTGTTTCCATATAACTGTTCATAGTAGTTACTGATTATTCTTTTGATTTCTGCTGTGTCCGTTGTGATTTCTCCTCTTTCATTGATGATCCTGTTTATTTGTGCTTTCTCCCTTTTTTCCTTTGTGAGCCTGGCTAGGGGTTTGCCTATTTTATTGATTTTTTCAAAGAACCAGCTCTTGGTTTCATTGATCTTTTGGATTGTTTTTTTAGTTTCAATTTCATTTATTTCTGCTTTGGTTTTTATTATTTCTTTTCTTCTACTGGTTTTGGGGTTTTTTTGTTGTTCTTTTTCTAGATCTTTGAGCTTCGAGATTAGGTTGTTTCTTTGCGTTCTTTCTTGTTTCTTGATGTGAGCTTCTATTGCTATATATTTTCCTCTTATTACTGCTTTTGCTGCATCCCATACATTTAGGATATTGGTGTCCTCCTTGTCGTTCAATTCAAAAAATTTTTTAATTTCTTCTTTGATCTCCTCATTAGTCCAATGGTCTTCCAGTAGTGTGGTTTTTAATCTCCATGAGGTAGGAAAGTTCCTTGCCTTCTTTTTATGGTTTATTTCTAGTTTGATGCCTTCATGGTCAGAAAAGATGGTTGATATGATTTCAATCTTGGTGTATCTGTTGATGTTTGTCTTGTGCCCCAGTATGTGATCGATCCTAGAGAATGATCCGTGTGTGCTTGAGAAAAAGGTGTACTCCATTTTTTTGGGGTTTAGTGTTCTATAGATGTCTGTTAAGCCCAATTGCTCTAGGTCCTTATTTAGAGCTTTGGTTTCTTTATTTATTTTTTGTCTTGTTGATCTATCCATTGTTGATAGTGGTGTGTTGAAGTCTCCCACTACGTATGTGTTTTCTCTGATGTCTGTTTTCAGAGAGGACAACAGTTGTCTGATATATTTTGGTGCTCCTTCGTTTGGTGAGTATATGTTAATGAGTGTTATTTCTTCTTGAAGTATTGTCCCCTTGATCATAATGTAGTGACCATTGGGGTCTCTTTTTATCTTTTTGAGTTTGAAATCTGTTTTATCTGATATAAGTATAGCTGTTCCTGCTTTCTTTTTTGGTCCATTTGCTTGTAGGATTGTTTTCCATCCTTTAACTTTGAGCCTATTTTTATCTTTTGTAGCTAAAATGTGTTTCCTGGAGACAGCAAAAGGTTGGGTTTTGTTTCTTAATCCAGGCTGCAACTCTGTGTCTTTTTATTGAAGAGTTTAGTCCATTTACATTTAGAGTTAATATTGATATGTTAACATCTGTATTTGCCATTGTGTTTGTCTTTCCTTTGATTTTATTTATTTATTCTTTTAATAACTTTTTTTTTTGGCCTTCTTTCATTGTTATTCGTCCCTCTGAGGTTCTGGCTTTAGGACTCCTTGTAGTATTTTTTGGAGTGGGGGTTTAGTTGCAATGAAATTCCGGAGTTTCTGTTTGTCTGGGAAGGTCCATATTCTTTCTTCAAAGAGGAAGGAGAGCTTTGCGGGATAGAGTATTCTTGGTTGGCATCTGTTTTCTTGGAGTCTGTTGACTATGTCCCTCCACTCTCTCCTTGCCCGTAGTGTTTCTTCGGAGAAGTCTGATGTCAGCCTGATTGGTTTTCCTTTGAATGTTATCTGTTTCTTCCCTCTTGCCAGCTTCATTATTTTTTCCTTGTCCTGGATTCTTGGGAGCTTTACTATTATGTGTCTTGCTGTATTTTTCCTTTCGTCGTGGAAGTTTGGTGTTCTTCTTGCTTCTTGTATATCAATTTTCAGCTCCTTCTTCACATTTGGGAAGTTCTCTTCAATTATCTCTTTGAATATTTTCTCTGTTCCTACATCTCTCTCCTCTCCTTCTGGTATTCCTATAACTCTTATATTTCCTTTCCTCATGGAGTCAGATAGTTCCCGAAGTCTTTCTTCGTTCTTTTTCCTTCGTACTTCTCTTTCCTTTTCTGTTTTGGTTCTTTTTATTTCTGTGTCTTCAAGATTACTTATTCGTTCTTCCATTTCATCTATTCTGCTTTCATTGCTTTTCCCAGAATTCTTTAGTTCTTCCATTAATTCTTTGATCTCCTGCATTTCTTTTACTTCCCTCTTTAGGGACTCAAATTCTTTCTTCTGACCATTGTTTTCCCTCTCTAGGGACTCAATTGCATTCTTCTGATCGTTGATTATTTTTCCCTTATCATTGTTTTCCTTTATGACTTCTGTCAGTTTTTTAATCACGGCAATTTTAAATTCTCTTTCTGGAAGGCTCAGAAATTCTTCCAAGTTATTGTCGTTGCAATCTGGGGGCTGGTTTTCTTTTTGTGGTGTGCTTTTTCTCTGGAGAGTTGCTAGGTTGCGTGTGGTTCTTCTCCTCCCTACTGTCTGTTTTCTAATTTGCCGTATGCGTTAGGACACTGTGTTGTTGGGACTGGCCGGCATCTTGGGTGGGCTTCTCTGCTCCCCTCTGGTTCCTCCAGGAGTCATCTGTCAGTTTCAAGCAGTCTTACTGGAGAAAGGTCCCTGTTCTAAAATGCCGATGTGGGGACACACTCCCCTGTCCGCCTGGTCTGCCCCGGCGGTGGGTTCCTGCTCCCCCTCTGGGCTTGGACTGCAGGCCAGAGGGGGTCTGGCGTGGGCGAACTTCCCCCGCTCACCTCTGGCTCCTGAGGAAGCCTTCTGCAGGTAGTCTTTACTGAAGAAATGTCCCTGTTCTAAAATGGTGATGTGGGACACACTCCCTGCGCGTCTGGTCTCAGGCACACTCTTCTGCGCGCCTGGTCTGCCCCGGCTGTGGGTGCTCGCTCTCCCTGTGGGCTCAGACTACTTGTTCGGAAGGGGCCCGGTGTGGGCTAACTCCCCAGCTGGCCACTAGCTCCTTCAGGAGCCTCTGCTGGCTTCAAGTCGCTAGGTGGTGCCAGAGATCTCTCCTAGAGCCCTTGGGGAGCTGATTTTCCACCCCATGGGGCAGGGAGCAGAGCGGGGATGGTAGGGTACACCTCAACGGCTTTGGGGTGCTGTGTCTGCCTTGTGCCCCACTGTCGTGGGGAACCCACGCCCCTAATTTCGTGCCCCGGGTCTCAGTTCCAAAGCCCTCAGTTCCAGGACGCGGGCTGTAGCCCAGATCAGTGGCGCGGGAATGGCGCCTTTTGAATCCCGCTTCCCTGCCTGGGCGCCTTGTTCCTGCTCACTCAGGGAGGGCCTCCCGGTCTCCCCGCAAGCCTAGGTCGCAGGCACGGGGACCTGGGCAGCTGCGATCCGATCAGGCGGCGGGGCTGTGTGCTGGTGCTGGTCTCCTCCTGGGGGGCGGGGCTCTCTTTAATGGCGCCTGGAGCTCACCTCCGCGGCGGGTCCTGCAGGGTTCTCCACAGCTCCCGTTCACGGGGTGTGGTGGCTGAAATAGTTCCTTTCCACTCACAGTCCCACTTGCTGCGTCCGTTTTTCTTGTTGGCCGTTTTGGTTTGTTGTTTCCCTCCTCTCTGCTGGTCAGAGAGTGCCGACTTTGTGGGCGGGGGAGGGGAGCAGGGTTCTGCGCTTCCCTCCCTTCTGGTCCTCTTTTATGGCCACTTTCTTCTTCGGGCAGTTTGCTGGAGTCATCCGTTTATCTTCCGTGTCCCAGTTCTCACTGGGACCTGCCGCTTTTCCTCCCTATTAACTTTTTTTAATGGGAGATCTTACTCGCAGCGTCTCCTCGCCGCCATGTTGCTCCGCCCCCCCCCCATGGTTTATTTAAATGTATATTGATTAAATTCTAAACTATGGGCATTTTTAAATTTATCTTTTTGTTGCTGATTTCTAATATAATTATACTATGTTAGAATACTTTTTTTTTTTTTAAGATTTATTTATTTATACAAGAACCAGGGTATAGGCCAGAGGTGCGGGAGGGTGAGAGGATTCACCAGAGACAGAGGGGAACAGAACAGGCAGACTGACTGAAATATTCTGCTGAGAAGTACAGCTGGTGAGACAGGAGAGGTCTGCCGCGCCATGTGGGTTGATCCTCGGCCGGCGGGGATCGAACTGGTGCTGCAGAGGCTGCGGACACCCTCACCGCCCTGCGCTCAACCACCTGCGCCACCAGGGAGGCCCAGAGTACATATTCTGTATGATTTCACTTCTTTTAAATTTATTAAGACTTTATTTATAGCTCAATATAGTGTTAATTTTCTTATTATTCTTCATGCCTGAAAAGGTGCAATATGCAGCTATTACTGCAATATTCTATACACATCTTTTTGGGCAAATGTGTTCATCATATTGTTCAAATAATTTATTTTCCTTTTGACTTTTTTCTCCTTTTTTTATTAATGAATGGAAAAGATCACTGTTATGATGAATTTGTTTCTCCTTTTAGTTCTGTCTGGGTTTGCTCTGTATATGTTGATGCTGTCATATTAAAAGCATACAAATATAGAATTGTCATGCCTTCCTGGTGAGTTTTATCTTTTATCATTGTTAAGTAAAGCCCTTTAACTCTAGCAATGCTTTTCCCTAAATTCTATTATTTCCTAAATCCTACCTATTCTATTATCTCCCTAAATTAATATCTATTCTGATATTAATGTAGCTGCCCCAATTTTAAAATTAATTGGGTGGGGGATGGATAAATAGTTTACTTTCAGTCTTTCTGTATCCTTATTACTTAAGTATATTGACTGAAAGAACATATTTTCATATCTCCAGTCATCCATACAATTTTTAATTCAAATTTTATTGATTTGTTATTTGTTTATACAACGATATAATTATGGGAGTACAGCTTCATACCTCAACATATGCACATGCTTCATTCACCCCCCATCAAAGTTCCAGTGCCAATACATTCACATTACCCCCATCTCCTCCTACTTCCCCCTCTCCTCTGGTAAACAATATATTTTTCAGAGTCTAAGAAGTATCTTGGTTGTTTTGCCAGATCATTTTCTTTCATTATTTATATTCCACAAATGAGTAAAAACATCCAGCAAGCTATGACTGACTTATTTCAATAAGCATAATCACGTCAATATCTATTTTGTCCCAAAAGACACTATTTCATCTTTTTTTTAATAGCTAAGTAGTATTTAATTGAATATATTTCTTCAATTCATTTATCCAATCATCTGTCAATGGACAATTAGGTTGATTCTATATGCTGGTTGCTGTTAATCATGCTGTTATGAAGATGGGGTACATAAGTCTTTTCCTACTTCTATTTTCATATTCTGTGGGAAAATACCTAGAAATGGAATTGTGTGTCATATGGTATTTCCATTTTTAGCTCTTTAGGGAATCTCATGTAGTTTTCTATATAGACTCTACCAATTAACATTCCCACCAACAGCTAATGAGTGTTCCTTTTTCTCCTCACCTTCACCAGCATTTGTTGTTTCCCATCTTTTTGATATATGTCATTCCCACAGGAGTGAAATAATATCTCATGGTGGTTTTGATTTGCGTTTTCTTTTATAAGTGATGTTGACCATTTTTTCATGTGCCCATCTTCATTGGAGAAGCATCTAGGTCCTTTGTCTATCTTTTGATTGGCTCATTTAGTTGATTTATATGTAATGGAATTACTGTTGTCTTTGAGTTTTATTTACAATAACAGTGTGCTATTTGTCTACCAGCTCTAGGTTCCTTTATTTTTTTTCTCTTCTTTGTCTTCTTGTATAGTGATTTTATGTTTGTGCGTTCCATTTACTCTATTTGTTTGAAAGATATACACTTCCTTTAGATGTTTTTAGTGATTACACTAGAGCTGAAAAAAATTGTTTAAATATATAAAGTTTAATGTAAACTGAAGAAGTATTTGCAGAAATAACTTATGACCAACTGTAGAAGATCTTCAGGTTGTTATTTTTATTTGCTTCATTTGGGCACCTGGAGGCAGTAGCAGTTAATATCACTTTGTTTGGAATTTTCTGGGCTGCAAATATGACTTAGAGTTTATTTTTATAACTATCTTTCCCATGCAAGAATTAGGGAAACCATCATTATCTGGATGCAAAACCTTTGATGGCCTGGATCCCCATTCTAACATCCCTAATTGAGTGAGACCTCATGACTGCCTCTTAAGAATCAGCAGCAAAAATGATTAAGTGCTACATTTGAGCTCGCATCCTTTGCCAAAATCAGTTCCATACATTCACTATGCTGTTTGCTCTTTGATGCCGTGATATTTTAATTTATAATAAGAAATATATGTTTGGCTTTACCCTGTTTGTGGTAAAGAGTCCCTAAAGGATGTCATGTATTATCTGAATGAGTTAGTTTTTGAACTTTGCCTAAAGATAGAGGCTGGTTGATGGAAATGTTAGTCCCTCTCCTGACCTCCAAACTGAGGAGAAGGGCAGGAAGTTGAATCAGCTGTGCAGTGATTGAATCAATCTTGCCTATGTAATGAAGCCTCCATTAAAACTTAAAAGGATGTGGTTCAGAGAGCTTCTGGGTTGGTGACTACATGGAGGTGAGTGGCATACTCAGTCAGATAGGGTATGAAAGTTGTGCCTCCTTCCTCCAAGTCTTGCCCTATGCATCTTTTCCAGCTGGCTGTTCCTGAGTTGTATACTTTAGAGACAGGAAGGGTCCTGAGATAAGGACAGGTCAGGACTCAAGGACAGAACTTTGCTGTTCCCAGGGGCTGCTAAACCAGGTAATAGTAATAATCCAAGACACCTGTTGCCATAAATTTCCTTGGCCCATTGTTTTTATTACTAACTTTTCCTCAGCCTATGCATTCCTAAGCTATCTCTTTATAGCTTATCAAGTTGACTGTTAGAAGGGAGTTACAGACCTTGAGACTAGACCCATTCAAACTGGAGTTGCAAGCACACACCTCCATGACCCGTGAGCTACAGCTGACTGGTGCTCACAAATAGCAACAATGGATGGGCCACACTTGGATGGACAAGTGGACTTTAGCCAAGCCCACTGTTTGCTTTCTCAGCCAATAGAGTTTAATTTCTTTGTCCTGGAGCCCAGCCCTAAAGCCTGTATAGATCCCTAGCCTTGGCACCTTGGGGAGTCTCTCTTGCCCAGAAGATATCCCCCAAAGCTCTTTCCTTTCTCTTTTGCTAATCAAGAAATGCTGATTCCTTGCCTGCCCTCACTGGCATCTTTTCAATCTTGAAAAGAGGGTCTCAAGAGCCCTTTTCTGAGCTTGAGAGAAAAGCCTCTTATTCCATCCTGCCAATTCCAGCAGATGGGGCAATGGACAATGGTTGGTATGCTGTCAGTTTACAGCCAGTATTGGAGAGTGGCATAAGACTGAGGGACTCTGGGCATACTCCTTTGTCTGTTGACACTTTCATAATGAAATAATCTAGTAAATAAAATACTTCTGAGTTATATCACTTTAGAAAATTAACCAAAACCAAGGAGGGGTTGCTTGGAAGCTATGCTTGTCAGTTATAGCTGACAATCTGGATTTGATTTCAGCAACTGAAGTTGAAAGTTGTTGGAGGACACTGTCTTGTAGAACTGAGCCCTGAATCTGTGGCATCTGACACTATTTTAAGGTAGTGAGTGTCAGAATTGAATTGCAAGTCACACAAAAGGTGTCAGGAAGTTGCTTGGTATGTGGGAATCACCGGCTTACACATACACATACACACACACACAAATTGGAGACAGAATCCAGAATCTTTAAGTGTTTTTTAGGGACTAGATAGATGATTGATAGATAGAAAGGTAGATAGGTAGGTAGGTATATTATAGGACAGGGGGAGGGGCAGCCCAAACCCCGCAAACCTGCCTATTCTAAATGGGTTCTGCCATCCGCTGCATCAACACAAAACATATAAGACTTTAATGGGAAGGAACTTTAATAAAACTAGGAAACAATACAGGTAATGCAGAGTCTAGTTTCTAAATGAAGCACCCAAAGTTACCCATCCCCTCGTGGGTAAAAGTCCATCCAAACGGGATTGGCCCAGAGCAAGGCCCCAAAGCCTGCCACAAGTCTAAAGCATCTTCCAGTGGGGATCCACAGAAAAGGGCCAGAAACAACCAGACAAGCCCAAAAGGAAAAGAGCAAAATCAACATCAAGATAAAAGCTGCCATTGTCACCTCCCCATGGGTCTCACCCACATCTGTGTCACCCAGTCCATGACCAAAAAGACAAGAGCAGTTTCTTCACGTGTCTCTAGGCTCCACGCGCCTCCTCCAGGTCTCCTGGCTCCATCCTGCTTCCTTCCTCAGTCTCTTCTGCAGCTTCTCTTCTTCCTGCTCAGCTCCACCCTCCCTTGGGTGGGGCAGGGAACCTCCCCCTTTCCTGGGGACCACCCTGTTACAGGTAGGCAGCTCTTTCATTCCAGTGTCTTAAAGATTACTCCCAAGTTCCAGCCACTGAGGATCCTGGAGGTATTTATAATCTGGTTACACATTTAAACAGTATTTATTGAGAGATTACTATATTCCTGAACCTGTTTTAAGCTGTGGAAACTCAGCACTAAAGCCCTGCCTTTGTAGGATTGACATTCTAGTTGGGAATAAAGATGGTAAACAAGTAAATGTATTTGAATACAGTAAAGGAATGAGCTTTATAAAATCCTGGGGAAGAGTTTCTTTGCCAGGTGAAACAAGTTCAAAAGGCCTGAGTCAGGAATGTTCAGAGAGGGAAAAATGCATGGAGCAGATGGGTAAAATAAGTCAGAGATATGGTCAGGGTCGCCAAGGCCAGATGGTGTGGGGCCTGGTAGGGTTTTATTCTAGGTATTATAAGAAGCATTTAGTGTGTTCTGATCAAGAGAGAGACTTGAATGATTATATTTGTATTAAATTGCTTTGGCAGTTTTACAGAAAAGAGCCTCTACATCTTTATAATAAATGCTGTTGTGTTGGCAACACCACATTGATAAACGGGAATAATGGAGCAGGCTACACAATGCAGGATGCTACTGAACAAACAAGATTCTGGCCTTTTTGTCATAGATAATCATACAGCATCAGTTACATGGGGTAGGAGGACAAAGAGAAAAAGATAGGTGAAAGAAAGAATGTATTTGTGTCCTCTAGGGCTTTAGGGCACTTATGAGTCTGCTGACCAGATAATTCTTATCTGCTTGATGACCAAATGTTGTCATCGAAACCATGCCTCAGACCACCCCTCCAGCCACGGTTCCAATCTTATCAACAAGGCATTCCACTGATCAATTTCTGGGATCCCTTGTCATACATCGGTCATCAGCCCCCTAGGCATTCCCAGTCATACCTCGTGATGTATACGTGGAGAGTACATTGTATGCATGAGTCCTCGGCCCCCCAAGCGCTCCTGGTCATATCTTGTAATGCATAGCCTTCCCATGGTGATCGCACTTTCTGCACTTGATTAATTTGATAGGTATCTTGTAAAGTTTGGCTCCTCTGACTGACCAGTTTCTGAAGGGCAGTTCTGACCTTTGTATAGGAATGCAGAATTGCAAGTAACAAGAATGGTGGCTGAACAGGCAGTTTAAGTCTAGCAGACCCACAAATGCTTCTGGAAAAACTGAATATCCACATGCAGAAGAATTAAACTAAACCACCATTTAATGCCATACACAAAAATTCACTGAAAATTGATTAAAGATTTGAATATAAGATCCGAGAGCATAAAATCCCAGATGAAAACATAGACTTAAGTTCCTTGATTTCAGTCCTGGCAATGATTTTTTAGCTCTAACTCCAAAAGCAAAAATAAACAAGAGAAACTGTAACAGAGGAAACTCCATGAAAAGCGAGAGGTTCCAGGTTTCTAGCCCCACCTAATAAGGGGTAGAGCTGAGCAACCAGGTGAAGAGATAGAACACTTGGAGAGACAGAGAGACACAGGAGGAGGGACATGTGGAGCAGAGACATGGAGAAGAAGGACTCACTTGCTTCTTGTCTTTGGACTTGCACCAGGGACTTGGGGAATATGGAAGAGACATATGAGTGAGAGGCATGTAGGGAGGCTGACAATGGCAGTTCTCTTGATTTATATTTGAATTTTACCCTTTCAACCCAGACTCACCTGGACCCTTTTACCACTTTCCTCTTGCTCCCTGCCAGAGGTGCCTATGACTTGTGGCAAAATTTCAGGCCTCAGCAGCCCTGCTTGGGGCCAACCCTGTTTGGCTGGATACTTACCCATGAGGGGATGGGTGACTTTGGGTGTTTCATTGGGAAACTATTTTCCTTTCTTCTCTTCTCTCTATGCACACTAATCCTATTAATGTTCTTTCACACTAAGAGTATGATTTGCCCTTATGTGGTGGATGATAGAGCATACAGGTTTGGGGTTCTCGGGGTGCCCCTCAGTTGCACACTAACAATGTAACGAAGGTTCGTTTTGAAAAATGAGGCTATGTGGAAATGTAACTCACCTATTCCAAACCACTACTTTACTGTAGTTATTTTTTCATCTAGTGATTTCATACTTAGTGATTAGATAACACTAGTTTGAAACCACATGATTGTATAGTTAAGAATGGTGACTCTGGAATTAGATCTGGACTCAGCTATTTTTTTAATTTATTTAAATATTTTATTTTTTATAATTCTACATCTTTTTTCATCTTTGCACAATGTATGCATTTTCGTTTTGGTTATGTATGGGGTTATTCCCCATACATTTGCACCTCCCCCCTTATTTTGACTCTAATCCTTCCTTTCCCTGCCCTTCCCCTCCCTCCGTAGTGTGTCTCTGGTTTATAGTTGCTTGTTGATTTTGATTTTTACTTTGTATTGATTAGTCTTTTTCCTGGTCTCTTATTTAGGTTTTCTAAATTCCTGCTATGAGTGAGACCATCCGGTATTTTTCTTTTTCTTTCTGACTTATTTCGCTGTGGACTCAGCTATTTTACAGCTACATGAATTTGGACAAGTTACTTAACTGCCTTAAGCCTAGGTTCCCAATCTCTAAAATAAAATAATTACAACTTCCTTCATCAGGCCAGTGTCAGGATGAAATAAGATTAAGCATCTGAGGCACTTAGCCCACACTGCAATTGCTCAATAAATGGAGGCTATTACCTCTACTACCTTAATGCTGGAGATTGTATTGCTTAATGACTATGGACTTTGCAGCTAAAATGCATAGGTTCAAAGTTCAAATCTAGACTTGGCTACTTAACTCTCTAACTTTGAATGAGTCACCAAATTTCTCTACATCGTCATTTCCTAGTCCTTTAAAATAGAGATTGGCAATTGTACCTACTTCAGAGAGCTCTTGAGAGGATCAGGATTAAGTGAGATAATGCATAAAAAGCATTGATCAGTCATGGCATTTAGTAAATAACATGTAAGTGCTGACTGTCAGTATTATTAATGACTGTCATTATTATAAAGAACTTTTCTCATTTAATCCAATCATAATTTCCTAGCTCAGTTCTCCCCTGGCAACCTTGTCATATACAAAGCGCTCTTATAGACATCATTCCCAGGCAGTTTTAGGATATCCTTGTGACTTAAATAAAGGAAAACCCGTTACAAATAGATAGACTGACAGACAAATAGATTCCACAAATATTTGTCCAAATAAGTGTTCAACTGAATTATAAATACTAATATCAAACAATTCAAATAGCACATCATGTCATAGTAAATTTGAAATATAGAAATAAATTAACAGTGTATAGTTAATTTGTAATTATAATATAACAGTGTATAGTTACAAAAGGAGATTTCTTATCTCTGATTCATGGCGAGTGTAGCTACTCAATCCAGTGTGATGAAATCAGACTAAACAGATGCAATTCATTCCATTTAACATAAGGTGGCGCCTAAGGATGTTTTAATCTGTGGTCTATGTGTTTACAAAATATTCCAGTCTAGCCAGGAGGCCAGGAATAATTGTAAGAGCTACCAAGTTCACTGGGCATCTCCATGAACACCAGCTGTCAGTGGATTCCTGGAAACTTCTGCCCAGACTTCACAAACTGCTTCATCTTGTCTAAGACCAGGAAAATTCTCTCCCAAATGTGTCTAAAAGTAACCTTTGGTTGGTACTGATATTATTAAACCTGAGCATACAGTGTCACACCTGCCAGCAAACTGCAGAGTTCTCTTTGTTTCTTTATTTCATTGTTTCACAATGTATAAAAGCCATCAAAAAATTTAAATACTAAGAAGATAATGCATAAACCACAACCTGAATGTAACCGTGAACCCCTCCCCAAAATTTCAGCTTCCCAAATTCCCAGTTTTTCCATTTGACTGAACTCAGGACGTGAATATTTTATTCTTCCCTAACAAAAACAACAATATCTACCTAAAACTTAATTATTTTTAAAAGTGTTCAATTATTGGAATTTTGTTGCCCAACAATGTGACTATACTTAACACCACTGAACTGTATGGTTAAGATGGCAAATTTTGTTTCATTTTTTTCATGTTAATACTAGCTGGCACTTTCTATATTCTATGTTCCAAATGGTTCTCCAACTCACTTTTTTACATTAATTTGTCAGTCATTTACATGTCTATATAACTTTGGGGATACATTTTTACTTCTCCACATGCTTCACTCACCCTCCACCAAATCTCCCATACTAATGTTCTCTCCACATGCTTCCCCTGTCCCTTTCTCTCCTCCCCTCTGGTAACCAGTATATTTATCACAAAGTCTAAGAATTGTTTCTACTGTGCTTTGCCAGTATATGTCTTTTTGTTATTTATATTCCACAGATAAGTGAAACCATGCCATTTTCTGACATACTTCACTCAGCATAATCACCTCAAAGTCCATCCATTTTGTCCCAAAAGGCACTATTTCATCTTTTTAAAGCTAAATAATATTCCATTGAATACATAGTCCACAATTTCTTTATCTAGTTGTCTGTCATTGGGCATTTAGTTTGGTTCCATGTCTTGGCAATTGTGGAAAGTGCTGCTATGAACATGATAATGCATGAATCTTTCTGTGTTAGTGTTTTCATGTTACATGTTTTTAATCACAGTTTAAAGTTTTTGATTTTAAAAAGTAAAAGAATAAACCAAATGGTATTAACATTAACATTTTTATACATTTTGATTAAATTAATGTAAGCTGTTCTGTCCATAGAACAGAGGAGCAGTGGGAAAATGGGGCAATAAGAAAATGCATGTTGGGCCTCCCCGGTGGCGCAGCGGTTGAGCGCTGGGTTGTGAAGCTGCCCGCAGCCTCTACAGCGCCGGTTCGATCCCCGGATGGTCCCCGGCCACCAGAGGAGGGTCCCACATGGCGCGCAGACCTCTCCTGCCGCCCGCTGCTCCCCTCAGCAGTGTACTTCGGTCCTTCTGCCTGCTCTGCTCCCTGCCCTGGCTCTGGTCAATTCTCTCACCCTCCGTGCTTCTGACTGTACCCAGTGCTTGTATGTATAAATAAATAAATAAATAAATCTTTAAAAAAAAAAAAAAGAAAGAAAAGAAAAGAAAATGCATGTTAAGGAAATAAAAATGACTTTTGCACTTGCTGGGTGCATGTTCCAAGGAATACTCTATGCTAGTGCTGTGGGTAACAAGAGGGCAAGATAGATGCAGAGGTTAAGAATAGAGCTTCAATTTCACCCTCACCTTCTCCAGTGACTCGGTCCTGAGCACTTCTTTAGGAGGGCAGATGATGAGCAAAAACTGGAAAAGATCTGGATTAGTCTTTGACACCCACAAGAACTATTGGATATCTAAGATCTGGGGAAGTAATGAGAAAAAATGTTATACATTGCTTTTTGAGATTCCATCTGTATTTCAGGCTGTGGTGGAGGAGGGAGGTTGTGTGATTGGCTTCTACAGCTGGGAATCTTAGCGAAGTGAAGTTATGGAATCTGTGAAGCTGCAAAGACCAACTACATGCATTGAACTCCTGGCTCTGCCACTCAATAGGTGTGTGACTAGCTTTGCAAATAATTTCTTACATATGTTCCTTTCTATCCCCCTTTGTAAAATGAAGGTGATAATAGTAATAGTAGTACATGTGTCATCAGAATATGCCTGGATTTTGCTGTTACTACCAAAAATCCAATAAGTAGAGATAGGAATTGCGTCTATAGCACTTTTTATTTTTCAGATCGCTGGCCGTAGATCTGAGAGAACAGGGGGCATAGCACCCTGAAGAGACTATTCTGACATCTCATCTAGAATTGGCCTTTTTATAATGGGTTAGACAAAGACAACCATAAGCAAACCCAACAGAACTGCCTGTCACATTCGATTTTTCTGGTACTTGTCATATTCAGCTCCGGAACTTTGTATCAGCTTCTGGGTTATCTTTTTTTTAAAGATTTATTTATTTATTTTTATAAAAGAACTGGGGTACAGACCAGAGGTGCAGGAGGGTGAGAAGATTCACCAGAGGCAGAGCAGGGAGCAGAACAGGCAGACGGACTGAAAGCACTGCTGAGGGGGGCAGTGGGCGAGGCAGGAGAGGTCTGCCGCACCACGTGGGAATCTCCCTGGCTGGCCCAGAATCAAACCCAAGCTGCAGAGACTGAGGACAGCTTCATAGCGCTGCGCACAACCTCCTGTGCCACCGGGGAGGCCCCCGGGTTATCTTAACCCTATACATCAGGTGGCATCAGTGTCTTCTGGCATCACTGGGGCAGGAATCTCAGTACAAAGCAAGAGTTTTAGTTTGAAGAAAACAGATCATTAGTCATATACTGTGTACATGCAGCCTGTGCTAGGTGCATATGTGCAGATCCTATGCTAGGGACAGTGCCCTTCCCGTCCTCCCTAGCCCCCATCACCTATAGAATTGATAAATGAATCAATGTTTATAAATATCTTATTTTGACCCTTGACATACAGAAAGCACCCAAAAAATGAAAGCTACTAGTACAGGTTTTGGAGGGTCTTAAAAATTATTCTGAAAAGTTTGAGTAGTAAATAGCAAGCAGACACACTTAGGATATAGGATAAGGACAGATGTGCATAGAAGATCAGTGTTAAAATAGAGAAGACTAGGAAAGATAGAAGAACAGAGACTCTCCTAGCAAATCCTAGCAAATTGAGGTTTCAAAGGTTCAGCCTATGGTGGTACAGTAGGGAGCAATGTGTATAAGACACTAATTGGCTAATGCAAAGAAATATCACAGGGTTTAGAAGTGGAAAAAGCACTGGACTGAGAGTTAAGTGACTTAGGGCACCTGTAGCTTTACTAGCTCTGGGGACATAAATCACTCCTCCCAACCTCCAGGTACTCCTCTGTCAATTGGGAGGTTATCTTCACTATCTCCCCTACAGGTTGTTGGAAGGAGAAAACTGTATTATATGCATGAACATAATTTTATAACAATAAAGTTTCAGATTGCTATTTTTTCTAGGAAAGAATAAAATATTAATGGTAAATTTAGTCAACTGGAAAATATTGGCAAAAATTTCTAATAGGAAATAATGTGGGTTGAAATTTCAGGAATACTTAAAGATAATTAAACAAATTTGGAGTTATAGGATGGATGAGTTTAAAATACTAAAGCTAAAAAACTGTGTTTAAAACATTTGCTAGTCATCTTCCACATTGGAAATAAATGAAGACTGTAAAATGTGCTAAAAGACTACATAACGAAGAAGATTCCATAGAAAACTACAACATATAAATATACCAGTGAAAATATTAAAAGAGCTGAACTTTCCTTTTAAAAATGAAGGTATCATGGAAAGGATTGTTTTTTCTGTTTTTTGATGCTTTGAAGAGGCATAATTTAAAACTATTTTAAAAAATTGAATCACTCAAAGTAAAGACTGATTTCTAACTGAACAGATAGATTGGTCACACCCATTTCTCTGTGTTCCTATTCACGTGTTCATTAAAATGTTGACAAATAAGGAATAAGACATAAATCCACAAGCACAAAGTGAATAAGGAAGAAGATATCAGTAAATATAATACATTTTCATGAGACAAAAAGATTGTCTTAACAAAGGAGAAGGAGATACAGAAAAAGTCCATAGAAAGGGATCCCCAAGAGAAGCAAACCAGTTTGTCTTGAGGAACCATTGAGAAGCTTAGGACTTGGAGGCACCGAAAGACGCAGGTGGTGAGAGATGCCAGAAAGATCTAAAAACAGGGAATTAATTAAAAGTTCCTGAGAATTGAATCTCCTTCTCCACACATGGATGTGATTGAAAGTGTCTGTCGGGAGACTCCCTGATGGATTAAAGGGTTAAGTCTCAGCACAAGAAGCTATCCGCAGCCACTGCAGAATGAGTTTGATCCCCGGCCAGGGAACTGACCCACATGGCACGGCAGACCTCTCCTGACTCACCCGCTGCTCCCCTCAGCAGTGTATTTCAGTAGATCTGCCTGTTCTGCACCCCACTCTGTCTCTGGTGAATCCTCTTACCCTCCCACACCTCTGGCCTACACCCCAGCTTTTGTATGGATAAATAAATAAATCTAAAAAAAAGTCTCTGCCGGTGGTAAGAAGTAGGTGGTGTAGGGGACAATCGCCTGTGTAGGCAATCGTGGCACTGTCATAACGTTTCTCAAATACTCCGAGGAAGAGGAACATGTGCATTGAGGGACTGGACTCAGGACTGGATGTCAACACTGCCTCTTGGGTCTTCCAAATGAGGAGGCGCGCCCTTCTCTGGAACCAGTGCTAGTACCCAGCCCTGTGAGTACAATCTTTTCTCCACCAGACCCCCCCAAACTGAGGAATGAAACTTCTCAAAGAAGAAGGAGGGAAAAGGTCTTAAAGCAGAGGGCAAAATATCACATTGATGTTGAGCTTCGGGGTAAATGAATACCATGGCAGTGAAATAACCCTCCAAATGATTTCATCTCTTTATATCCTGAAGTTTCTTCCTTCCCACAAATGAGGAACAGCCTAGATAAAGGAATCACTGCTGATTTTGGTTTGTGATTCAAGCACAAAAACTGAACCTTGAAGACAGAAAAAGAAAGGTAGGAATCCACCACCCGGACAGCAACCTAAAAGACCCAGAGCGGCTGTTTTCAGGAATGAAGCAATGTGAGAAAAAGGAAAGGTCAGCTTCCCACGTTCTCCTCACTCTTCAAATCTTGGTAAATTGTCAGTGACTAGCTTCTAACTGCAGCCACACTATT
The DNA here is from genome assembly GCF_964194135.1 of Talpa europaea. Taxonomy (NCBI): domain Eukaryota; kingdom Metazoa; phylum Chordata; class Mammalia; order Eulipotyphla; family Talpidae; genus Talpa; species Talpa europaea. The sequence goes on along the minus strand of NC_140070.1, from coordinate 117,523,789 downwards.
TGCTATGTCATCAGTCAAGTGCTAACTTCTTTTGTGGCTCCTTTCCCAACAGTGAAACGCTCCTAACAGTAAACAAAAGTGCATAGTCATTAACAGGACGGGTTCTCTAAAGGGAGAGAGCTGGGGTCAGATCCCAATGCCCTCCTACTAAGTAGTTGTTGATCGCAGACCATTCATTACTTGACCTTAATGCATTACTTAACCTCGCTGACCCTTCATTTCCTCATCTATAAAATAGTAATAATCATATATATCATAGAGTCTTTGTGGAGAGCCACTAAAAGTATATGTATAAAAAGCTTTGGGGGAAAAATAACCAAGCTTCCTTACTTACAAGATCCTTAAGAATTTGCTCTGATTGTTGCCGCAAAGTGCCATAAGCTTTGGGACTGAGACAGTGCAGCTATTCTCTTATAGTTCTGAAGATCAGAAGTCTGAAATTAGTTTCACTGCACCAACATGAGTGTGTCAGCAGAACAATGCTCCTTCCAGGACAGAATCTGTGTCCTGTTCTGTTCCAGGCTCTCCAGTTGCAGCATCGGCTTCCTGTTTCTAGGCTCCTTCCTCCCTTTCCAAAGCCTGCAATGTGGTATTTTATTGCAGTATCAACAGCTTTTTTCTTTATCAAAATCTCCCTCTGCTGCTTTGTAAAAGACACTTGTGATTGCATTGAGAGTTCCAGCATAATCTCCTCACCTTGGGATCTTTTAATTTAGTCACACCTGCAAAGTCTTTCTTCACCATATAACATATAGCATATATACCATATAACCATATAACACATACCATATAACATTCCCAGCTCCAGAGATTAGGACTTTGATATTTGTGGGGAAGGAGGGGGGCATCATTCAGATGGCTGTAGGTATTACCTACAAATTATGCTTTGGGAGAGGAGGGGAGTCCAGTAACGTTCTATGAAACTTATCAAGTGGACTGAACATAAAATGCCCCTGCTAGGCCTCCCCTGGTGGCACAGCAGTTGAGCGCTGGGCTGCAAAGCTACCCACAGCCTCTGCAGCGCCAGTTCGATCCCTGGCCGCCAGTGAGGGTCCCATGCGCAGACCTCTCCTGCAGCCCGCTGCTCCCTTTCCAAAGCCTGCAATGTGGTACTTCCTCAGTAGTGTACTTCGTCAGTCTGCCTGTTCTGCTCCCCGCTCTGGCTCTGGTGAATTCTCTCACCCTCCCGCGCTTCTGACTGTACCCAGTGCTTGTATAAATAAATAAGTAAATCTTTAAAAAAAAATTCCCCTGCCACCTGGGTTTCCCATGTCCTACTTCCCCCTGTGTTATAACCATCTGAATAGAAAGATAGCCCTATCCTGGCTATGATATATCAGGAAGGGGAGTTTTGCCAGAGCTCTAGTCTTCTGGACATGTGGTAAGTGGCTTCTGGCCTGGGAGAATCTCCATAGGTGCCATACTGTCATCGGTGCCTTGCCTGCCCAGTTGGGGCTATTTGCAATGCCAAGTGTAGGCAGGCAATAGAAGTGCAACAGAGGCACAGGAGGGCTTCTGCTCTCTGCAGGCAAACCTGGAGGCCAGCATGGCCAATACCAAACACTGGGACTACTCAGGGCCCTCACCCTTGGGCACAGGTGGGGTGTATCAGAGCCTCTGTGTAGATTAAAGGCTCCTTTTTAGGTAGCATCCTCTGACATGATTTCCCTCCGTTATTAATTGCAGGTGTATTTTCTTCATTTAGCAAGGCTTGTACCATGCAGTTCCCAAGCATTTCAGTTCATCATGTCTTGTAGACTCAACAGTTCTCTAAATATGTGTGACTTGGTCTACAGGCAAGAGATTTGAGATTTCAAGGAATTAACATTTACTGAGTATATTCCAGGTACTACACTAGGTACTTTGTGTTATTTCACTTTGTTCTTACAACAAATACGTTGTAAAAGTGAGGAAATTGGAATTCAGAAGGTTCTATAAAGAAGGTTAAAGTTAAGTAACTATAACGAAGGTTAACATTAAGTAACTTTTTCAAACTCAGAAAGATAAAAGAGGTTATTTGGTTATTACATTGAGGTATGTGTGAGTCCTACACCACTGTTGTCCCACTGTAACCCTGCACTTACCTAAGGAAAGGAGAGATAGAAAGCTCTGACCATGACCATGACTCAGTAGTTGGATCTGGAGCTCCTCAGTTACCAATCAACAGATTTTTCCTTAGGTACAGTCTTACAATCCTAGCCACCAAACCAAGGAGTAAATGTGTAAAAATAGCACACGTGAGAAATTGCTCAGCAAACAAAAATTTAATACTAATCAGCATGGTGTGCCTTCTGGGCCAGTGGGCAGCAACACTTGATGCATCCTAGTAAGTAAAAGATTGCTAAACACACAACCTCCACAAAATGTATATTTATTTTTTATAAACCATACATAGGCACTGATAATAGAAAGACACAAATGTAAACATTAATAATGTGAGATTTTTAGCATTAGAAGTTCTAATATTTTCTTTCCACATTTGAATGGTCTGTTTGCATCATTGCTGCATAAACAACCCCCCTGGAAGACCACTGCCATGAGCAGTTACTGTTGAGATACAAACCCATACTCCCATATACATGTTGATGACTCATTCATCAGCACAGAAGAAAACACCAGCATGGTTACAAATGCCTAAAATGAAAGACTGCTACCTCAGGTGACTGTTCCATCTCCCACTTGGGAAACCAGAAATGTCATAGATCCCTTCCTGCTCCTGTGGTGCACTAGTCCCAGGACACATTTACCTAACTCCTCCCAAAATGTGCTAATTTCACAGTGTGTTCAAAAAAAGGTCCTGAGCCTAGGAATGCACCACAGAAAATCATACTTTTTTTAATTTTATTTTTATATTCCTCATACAACTACAACCCCCTTATTTTGGCCCCAATCCCGCCTTTCCCCGCACCCCCCCCCCATAGTGTGTCTCTGGTTCATAGTTGTTTGTTGATTTTGATTTTTTCTTTCTTACAGATATTCTTTTTCCTGGTTCCTTATTTAAGTTTTCTAGATTCCTGCTATGAGTGAGACCATCTGGTATTTTTCTTTTTCTTTCTGGCTTATTTTGCTGAGCATGATCCCTTCCATGTTGCTGCAAATTGCATGTGTTTATCTTTTTTGAATGCTGAGTAATATTCCATTGTGTATATGTACCACATCTTCTTGATCCAGTCATCTATTTTTGGGCATTTGGGTTGTTTCCAAAGCTTAGCTATTGAAAATAGTGCTGCTATAAACATAGGGGTACTCTTTGGAATTAATGTTTCTGTGTCCTTTGGGTAAATACCTAGGAGTGGAATTGCTGGATCATACGGAAGCTCTATCTTTAGTAGATCAAGAAATCTCCACACAGCTTTCCACAGTGGTTGGACCAGTTTGCACTCCCACCAGCAATGCAGGAGAGTTCCTTTTTCTCCACATCCTCGCCAACATTTGTTGTTGCTAGTTTTTTTAATATGTGCCATTCTCACTGGTATGAGATAGTATCTCATTGTAGTTTTGATTTGCATTGCCCTGATTACAAGTGATGTTGAACATTTTTTCATATGCCTGTTGGCCATTTGTATTTCCTCTTTGGAGAAGTTTTTTTTAGTTCTTCTGCCCATTTTTTGACTGGATTATTTTCTTTGTTTTTGTTGAGTCTCATCAGCTCTTTGTAGATTTTTGTGATCAGTCCTTTATCATTAGTGTTGTGTGCAAAAATAGAAAATCATAGTTTTTAAAAGATTTATTTATTTATGCATGCAAGAACCGGGGTACAGGCCAGAGGTGCAGGAGGTGAGAGGATTCACCAGAGACAGAGTGGGGAGCAGAACAGACAGACTGACTGAAATACACTACTGAGGGGAGCAACCAGCAAGACAGGAGAGGTCTGCTGTGCCATGTGGGTGGCTCCCTGGCTGCGGATGGAACTCATACAGCAGTGGCTGCTGATAGCTTGATAGTGCTGAGACTTTAACCTCTGAGCCACCATGGAGGCCCCAGAAAATCCTACTTTTGCTTAAAGTTGGTAATGAAATTACCCCGAATTTGGAGTGGAGAGTAAGTGAAATCTTATTTATTTCCAAATTGTAGGACTTATTCCATCACCAAAAAGCATCCACCTTCCATCCCATTGAGTTTAATTTGTCTTCTGTCTAGAACAAGTACCCTGGGTTTTCTGTCCTTTGGGACTTCTAAAGCCCTCTTCCTGAATGAGAAGTCTCTCTGTAAAGTCTTTAGTTACAAGGTATTATTACCACCCCTATTTTGTAGATGTTGAAATTAAAATTCAATGAGAGAAAGTGACCTACTGACCCATAGTGGCTGACTGCGGGAAGGGGGCCAGGACACCCCAGACCCTGCCCCTATATGTGTAATCCCATCTGCCCTGAAGTCACCACTTGGCCAAGGAAAGGAGCTCATTGAAATTGAAACATCCAAGCTTTATGATATCATAATGAGTAGAAAAAGTTAAAAAACAGGAGTCGGTCATTTAGGTTCCATTTCCATTTCCACCATCAGTAGCCAAGGAAACCCAGACAGGTCACCCTCACTGTCCTGTGTTCCCTCAAAGTACAAAATGAGGATGAGAGTTCATCAATCCTGAGTACTTAGGAGTCAATTTCCCTTTCATGCCTGCTGGTAGAGGAAAGAAGTGTTGGAAAGCTAACCTTCTTCATAACATTCTGACACCATATCCTATATTCAGACTTATCACACACTTCCATTTAATCCCCCAAAGAACTTTAAAAGGTCAATAGTGTTACTCATTTTACAGGAAGAAGACTGAATCTCAAAAAAGATAATTAACTTGGGTAAATACTCAGCCAGTAAATAGAATGAGGAAGAAACCCCAGGTTTGTCCCCCTCCGATGCCCTGCTGTGAACCAGCACTCTCTCTTGCCTCCCCAATTCATGCTGTGCATGAATTCAAGAGAAATGGGGAGATAGAACACCTGGCAGGGAACCCTCCCTGTTCTCCATCTGAGGCTGTAATTTTGTGAACAAGAATGTGTATGTACTATGACTTCTCTCCAAGTGTCTCGCTTTCTCTTTTCCATCTTCTGAGATAGCTAAGATTAACTGCTTATGAACTATCCAATAGAAGGCAGCACAAAGGACTTAAAAGACCTGGGTTCTGCCCTAGATCTACCACTTGTGTGACTTTGGCAAGCGGATACTCTATAAAATATATCTGTAAAATAAGATTGAGAATATTTTTTCTGCCTAGCTCAAACTATAATGGAACTCAAATTTATTCACTCACTTATTCATTCACTGAACACATTTGTTAAGTGCCTAATATGTGAAATGGATTGGTCTGGATTTTCTATTCTAATAAAATGGTGAACATTTAGTGGTGAACATTATGCAGTGTGTATATATATATATATATATATATATATATATATCTCCACACAAGTAGATTTATAATAGTGCACATCTGAAATTTATGTAATATTGTAATGCAATGTTACCTAAATTTAAAAAATTAATTCAGCAATTAGATTAAAAGAAAAATAAGAAATAAAATGAACAAAATAAGTGTGAACCTGCCCTCATGAAGCTTATTTTCTAACAGAGAAAAGCAAACAATAAAAATCTGAACAAATAAAGAAGATAACCTCAGACTAAGACAAGTATTGTAACTGTAGTAAAGAAAGTAATGAGGAAGAGGGAGGCTGTATTACATGAAGTTGGGTGAGGTACAGGGTGTTAGGGGCAGGAATCTGTAAAAGGTGAATTTCAATCAAAGACCCAAAGTAAGAGAAAGAGCTAGCCATTAAAGAGCATGCCAGGCTGAAGGAACAGCAAGTACAAAGGTCCCAAGGTGGGAATGAGCTGAGTGTGTTTGAGGACAAAGAGAAAGGCCAAGGAGGACAGCCAGAGCACAGTGAGAAGGGGCAAGAGGTAGGAGAGGAAGGCGAGAACTTGTTTTTATTCTAAGAGCAAAAGAGGTATAAAAGGGTTTGAACCTAAGGAATGCCATGATCTGAATAATTTTTTTTACGATTTATTTATTTATACAAGAATCGGGGTACAAGGCAGATGTGGGGGAGGGTGAGAGGATTCACCAGAGCCAGAGCGAGGAACAGAACAGGTAGACTGATGAAATACACTGCTGAGGGGAGCAGCAGGCAAGACAGGAGAGGTCTGCTGTGCGATGTGGGACCCTCACCAGCTGGCCGGGATTGAACCGGCACTGCAGAGGCTGTGGACAGCTTCACAGCACAGTGCTCAATAGCCTGTGCCCCCAGGGGAGGCCCAATCTGAATAATTTTAAAAAGAGGTCTCTATGTCTGGTGTGTGGAGCAGGGATTGAGGTTGAAAAAAGTGGCAGTAGGGTCATGAGACTAGATTGAAGGCTATTGCTGGAGACCTGGAGAGAGACAATGATGCTTAGGCCCAGATGTGGCCGGATGGTGAAGAGTGTGCACAAGGAAAACGGAGAGATCAAGAATGAAAAACAAGAGGCCTCCCTGGTGGTGCAAGGGTTAAGACACAACCTATGAAGCTATCCACAGCCACTGCAGCATGAGTTCAATCCCTGGCCAGGGAGCTACCCACATGGCATAGCAGACCTCTCCTGACTCACCCTCTGCTCCCTTCAGCAGTGTATTTTAATCAATCCACCTGTTCTGTTCCCCACTCTGTCTCTGGTGAATCCTCTCACCCACCACATCTCTGGCCTGTACCCCAGTTCTTGTATAAATAAATAAATCTTTAAAAAAAAAAACAGCATAAGTGTAAAGGGTTGCTCAACAGTAACACAGTGTTCCCAGCTAAGGAGTTATTAGATTATGGCTTCCGGGGTGGGGGGGAGCACAGAAGACAAGTAGAGGAACAAAATGATTAATGTCAGGGTCTCTAAATACAAATATTTCCTCCATTATTTTCCTAGTTCTGACCCTGCTACATGGGCATTCTGTTGCAAATATTTGAAATGAGGGCCTGACCAATCCTCAAGGCAATTATATCTGTTTAAAATTTCATTATTTAACTGAGGTTCTTTTTTTTATGGTAAAACACATACCAGTGGACTATGGTGGAGGATTATTAGGGTTTTGGTGGTGGGCATGGTATGATAAAATGTACTTGTAGAGGTGTGAACCTATAGCCTAAAATACATACAGCATTGTAAAACCATCTTTACCTTAATAGACAAAGTTTTTAAAAATTAATTTACCACTTGAAGCATACAATTTGAAAAATTGTACCATTTAAAGGTACTGTTCAGTAGTGTTAAGTATATTCATACTACTATGCCACCGATCTCCAGGATGTCTGCGTCTTACAAAGCTGAAATTCAATAGCCATTAAACATTAACTCCCCACCCCATCTACCATTTATATCTTATTCCGAAGGTCGAGCCAAACAACTTTACTCATTCTCTACAGACTCAGGACTTGATGCTTCTCTCCTTATTTGAAAATAGCGTTAAAAGTAATCAATGTTTCAAACATCCAACTTAATTTAATTTTGTTTTCAAAGAGCTTGATTTCTTGAATTAAAAGCCATGAACCCTAATGCCATGAGGGAATACTCTGGTGTTTTTAAACTCAGTGTTTTTAAAGACGGTGATATTGGCATGTTTGGTGGGACCATGCTCCCTTGGCTGTCAGGGCAGGACTTAGAACTTCCCTGCACCACCACCCCTAAATGCTAGTAACACCCCAGTCTTCATGACAAACAAAAATACCTCCCCACATTTCCAAATACCCCTTGGGAAGGATTGACCCATCCCAGCAGAGATCCATAAGTTGCATGTTTATTAGGACTCCTTCTCCTTAACTGAGGAATCTTGTCTGTCATAGAATATGGTCTAATTCAATCATATCATCATAAGCCCAGGAGGGTTCCAGCCATTTACTGTAAGAAATAATTGTTTTTGTGCACACTCTTCACGTATGAGCATCAGCTTGGACATTTTAGCCAGTTCCCTTGAGTCTATACTTGTTTGAAGTAACTGCCATTAAGTATAAGCAGGTCCTACTCGCTTCACTCACCTCTCCTCCCAGTCTTGCCACCACCTGTACGTTTTATTTCCTAATACAAACCCAAGGAGGGCGTGTTCCTGAGTCCAGAGGATACCAGAAGGGGGCAGTTAGAGGGGCTTGTTCATCATTGTTTGCCATTGATGGTTTCAAAATCACCACCATCACACCAGTGGCACAGGCTGCCTTTTCAGGGCAAAAGGTATTGCCTTGAAGAATAATCCCAGGGTGTGTGTGTCCATGTGTAGGCATGCGTGTGTGTGTGCATGCATGCATAGAGAAAAAGAAAGAAAGAATATGTAGCAACTTTTATCAGACAAGGCACAATGACTCAGCCCTTCCCAACAGGCTCCACCAGTTCTGCTGGCATTGGGAAGTTTGATCTGATGGGAAGAACCAGAGATAGACTACCTCCTGGCTCTGCCTCCGATTCATAGCAAGCTTTTCTTCTTGTGATGAACTGATTACTCACCAAATTAAGCCACAGCCACCAAACTTGATAATTGACTTCACTGGACACCTCCCAGAGGAAAGAGTTCATATTCCATAGCACACACTTACGAAATGTATGCCACCCCCAATTATATCTGTAGTTCTACATTCCGTGGGTGACGACAAGTTGCATGTATGTCATGAGAACGCATTATCTACCATTTGTTGTGACAACAATTGCCCTGTTTTCACTGAAAGTAACAAAGCTACATTGTGTACCAGACAGTATATCCTTTTTTTTTTCCTTTCCCTAGCTCAAACATCATTTTACAGTAACATAATCTTCTCTGAAGTCTCATGGACAGCAAAGCAATTTGGACATCCTCACTGTAACCTGATTCATAGACTGTTGAATGTAGCAGACACCTCATGTTACCCTCTTATCGATCCTGGAGACACATGAGCGAGGTCTTGTCTCCGCTCCATTCTGTCTCTGAGCGTGTCTCTTACACCCACTCTTTTATCCTCTCCCCCAGTCTCAGGTGGGGGATGTTTTGCTTCCTTTCCCATCTGCTCTCCCACCACTGCCTGTCTTACCTCCTTGCTTATTCAGTGAAATCCACTCTCTCTAGCTGCTCCACTTCCCTCGAATTCACTGGTCCTGCTCAGAAGGCAAGCCTCCTTTGTCCTAGAAAGAACACAAAGCAAATGAAAAACCTTGGCTAAGCTGCTCTATTAGTAAACTACCCTGCTCCTCTCCTTGCTTTCTCTGCCAAATTTCTGGTTTTCACCCACTGCTTCCACTTTTGTTTCATCCATTCACTTTAACCTAGCTCCCCATCCAGAGGTCCAATGATTCTACCCACCCAGTGATGGGCCCCTCAGCTCTGTAGTTCTTTGTAGTTGGCTACCTGTAGTGGCAGGAAGGTATGGAGCAGGATCTCTATGACCCAAGCAGATGGGGTAAAGGAGGAGTCCTGGAGTCCTCATTGGCTTTTTGCAGGCTTTTATTGCATTTACCAGGTACACACAGGCAGGGGTGCTGGGGGGCTGGGAGGCCTGCCAGCCTCCCAGCCCCCAGTAAGTCTTCACTCTCTCTGGGCTTTCTGGCCTATCTCTCGTGGCCTCTGCTTTCTCTCCTCTCGTCTCTCTTTCACTCTGCTGTTCTGTTCTTTTCGCTCTGCTGGCGTTCCCGACACACCACCCTTATAAGCCCCGTCTCAGCCCAGGTGTACCCTAAGTATACGTAGTTGTACCCTACGTATACCTTAGGTATACGTAGGTAAGCCCACACTCTAGTCCAGGTGCCCGCCATCGGGCATGCATTCAGGACCACAGAGATCCATCATCAATCCTAATGGCAGGAGGGCAGAAAAGCCTGATACTTTACTTACCCTACACTACCCTTTCTTTCTTTCTTTCTTTCTTTTTGAATTTCTTTTCCTTTGAATTCCAAGAGAGTTTTCTACTCAATCCTCCCAACTCTGTTTTCTTTGCTCTTCATCACTTTCTTCTCTACAATTACTCTTCCAGAAATCTCATCCACACTCAGATCTTCAACCTCTTTACCTCCCAGGGCACTTTTAAGCAGCTGTGTCCACTCAAGCAGCATGTCCTCATTCCTCAGACTGTGCTTCCTGCATTGCAGCAGGTGGAGACTGGAGATCTGCCAGGGGTGGGGAGTGGGGGAAAGTCTTGACTCATTTGTAGCCCTGTTCCCCTTTACATTGCTGTCCATCAACCCATTGCTCACTCTAGAATAATGAATGACTAACAGACTAACCTGTGCCCTCAGCTTATCACATTGCTTCTTCTTGACTACACATTGACTTCCTATATTTTGGATCCTGAATATTTCTCTTGGGGTTTAATTCTACACTGTAATTATCTCCTAAATATTTCTACTTCACTTTGCTATCATCACCCCAAACTCAAAGCCTATAAATAAATACATTTGCTCCTGACAGATGGGGAGGGATAACATAGTATTCTTTCTGACTCACAAATTTTTGTCAGTGGTATAATCACTAACTTCATATCTCTCAAAGTTTCAGTAATTTTTGCAACCTTTTCCTCTTCTAGTTACCAAGCGTAGGGTAAGGAAAAAGTATCAGGCTTTTCTGCCCTCCCGCCATTAGGATAGAAGAGGGAACCCTGTGGTCCTGAACGCATGCCTGATGGCGGGCATCTGGAGTGGGCACACCTGGGTTGAGAGACTGAGTTTATAAGGGCGGCGTCACGGGGACACCAGCAGAAGCCAAGAACGAACAGAAGCCGAGAGAAGAAGAGAAGCAGAGAGAACGCCAGAGAAAGCCCAGATAGAGCGAATATTTCCTGGGGGCTGGGAGGACTGCCAGCCTCCCGGCCCCCCAGCGCCCCTGCCTGCCATATGCCTGGTAAATCTAAATAAAAGACCTGCAAAAGCCACTGAGGACTCTGACTCCTCTTTACCCGGTCTGCTGCATCAAAAAACCTGCTCTGTGTTCTTCCTGCCCCTACACCAAGCCTTCTTAATTCTTCCTCCATATTTCTCTTTGTTTTCCTACTGTTTTTGTTGCCAACATTTTGATTTCTGTAATTCATCTGCTACCAGATTAGTCTTCATAAAGCTCTGCTCACATTTATTGCCTATATTGATCAGAAGTCTTTCAGCTGCAAATAAAATAATACTCCAAATTGACAAAGAAGTATATAGGCACACACCTAACAGAAAAGCTCAAAGGTCTCTGCCTTCAAGCATGGTTGGATCTAGGTACCCCAGCTGCTTCACTAGGACTCTCTCTTCCTCCATATCTTGGCTATGGGTTGTCTCCAGGCTTAGACACACTCTTTCTAAGTGTGACAAAATAGCCACCACCACCTGCAGACTTATACTGAAGAAATGTAGTATCATTCGTTGAAGGACAATATGATTTCTCAAGTGCCCTGCAGAAGCCCTAACACTAACTCTAGTTTGCAAGATCTGGGGTATGGGCCCATCCCTGGAGCCTGTGGCGATGTCAAATCAACCCAAAGTACATAGATCAAAAGTAGGAAAAACATGGTTCCCACAGAAATTAAGTGTATTCTTATGTGAGGGAGGGATGTGTTCTGGGTAAACACTACCAATAGATGTCCAGTATACTCTTCCATGACTAAGTAACACAATTAAAGTTCTTCAGCATGACATTCTAGATACCTGTACCTTAATGTGATCTAAAATTTCCTTTGCTATTATTTTTTATCCCTTATTCAACACAAGTCTTATACTTTGTCAATTCCCCCACCCCCAGTTTTACTGAGACATAATTGGCATATAACATTGTGTAAGTTTAAGGTATTTACGCACGTTGCAAAATGATTACCACAATAAGGTTGGTTAATATATTCATCACTTCACATAGTGAGAATTTTTTTGAGCCAATCTTTAACTGTTTATTATGCTTTAATTTCACCATGGTCTTCCTTTCTCTACAACTTTGCTATTGTCACTACCCTATCATCTTTGAAATTCTATCCATCCCCCAAATCCAAGATTAGTCCACCCTCTCATTGGTTCACATAACTATCCAGATTGCAATGATTTATGCTTTTATTCACTCAATTAACATTTTTTATCATAACCCGGGTCAAACAGAGTATGCAAGAATCTGAATTAGGAAACAGTCTCTCTTTTCAGGTTGTATACATTTAACCAAAAGATTAGTAAAGAGAGACAAAGTTAGGCCTCCCTATTGGTGCAGGCTGTTGAGCGCAGTGCTGGGAAGCTGTCTGCAGCCTCTGCAGCACTGATTCGATCCCCACCGGCCTCGAAGCCACCCACATGGCGAGCAGATCTCTCCTGTCTCGCCAGCTGCTCCCCTCAGCAGTGTATTTCATCAGTCTGCCTGTTCTGCTCCCTTCTCTGTCTCTGGTGAATCCTCTCACCCTCCCGCACATCTGGCCTGTACCCCTGTTCTTGTATAAATAAAATAAATCTAAGAGAGAGAGAAAGTTGACACATCACAAAAATCACAAGATCCAAAAAGGAACAATCACAAGATCAAAAAAGCTTCCTAGAACCCTTCCATAATCCCTGATGGCTATTTTTGTTTGTATGTTCTTTAACCAGATCTTTACTTGACAATTACGTTGTAATATTTAATATTTCCTATAAAAAATAGAAAAATAACTTGGTATTTCCTCTAGCCACCCTGGTAGTTTTTGCTTTTCATTATTGATTTATTGCATAATTTAGTTCAGTTTCACAATTCATATTTGGTAATGTCAATTGCTGCAAATTTTAGTGAAAGCTCTAGCATCAAGATTTTTTTCGATGATTTAAGGTTTGGGAAATTTTTTCACAGTAGTTCCTGGCTTCTAATATGTTAAACCTCATATCTTTATTTTTCTAGCCACCATGCAAAGGCTTCTTTCCATTCTGTCCCCATCCAATAGAAACTCTAGGGCCTGCCCTAAAGTCTTTAATGAGATCCTTGAACCAAGTAGGCAAAGTAGGTGATACCCCTGAAAGTCTTTGGTACTGGTCTCTACGAAACACATACATTTTATTATAATGGCCCTGCATTTTTGGATGGAGAATGACATGTGAGTCAGTACATTGGTGGGAGTAATCTTAGAAGACATTTCATTTCCTGCACTGTAATGTACACTAGCAACAACTTTACCCATCCATGGAAGTGACAGTGACCCATGTAAATAGACCTTACTAAAATCTCCATCTCTGCTTCTAGCCCTGACATTTTGTATATAGAGGTGAACTTTTATGCTTAGAAAGGCAATTTTAACCCTCTCTTAGTCAGGCTGAGGTTATAGAGTGAAATCAAAGATAAAAACAGTAAAGGAGTTGGGAGAAGATATAGTCATAATTATAGACCCCTTAAGGGGGTCTGGAACAGCTCCCAGACCCCCTTAAGATAGTTAGTAGTTCCCAGGGATCAAAGGCCAAGTCTCTTTCCAGCAGGCTACCTCCTGTATTCCCTAATCTGACCAGGCACTTTTTATTCCAGAGTAACTCCTTTTCCAAAGGTGAACATTCCAGATCAGCAACTACCACCTAAACCAGTTCCACAAGTTTTCCCAGTTCAAAGGTATGTGAGCCCAGAGGAATTCAACAAAAGATCCACACAAATGCTTGTAGGGGTAAAAGAGTAATGCTGAATTAAGATACAGTACCCTAAATAGCCAATTATAAAATTTGAATATTTGCTTTCTAAATTATGTTCCCCAAACAATAAATACCTACCTGCTCCAAGACTGGAGAGGTATCTGCCACCAGCAGCCCCACATCTAACCAAAAGTCAGATCACTAAGGGTATGGACTTCTTCCCCTCCTTTTTAACTTACTTGGGAAATATTTTTTCAAAATAAATTTCACCATGGTCTTCCTTTCTCTACAACTTTGCTAATGCCACTACCCTATCATCTTTGAAATTTTATCCATCCCCCAAATTCAAGATTAGTCCACCCTCTCATTGGTTCAAATAATGTGGAAAGCAAACTAGGATGTATTTTATGTTTTTTGCTTTTTTATTAAATTATTTATTTATTTTCTTACATCGTTTTACATTTTTGGACAGTATTTGATTTCTCCCTTGGGTGTAGTCCTCATAGTTCTCCCACCACTATAGCACCCACGCTCCATCACCATAGTCCCTTGTGCTCTTCCCTCTCCTATTTTAACCTCTCCCTCTCTTCCCCCTACACCCATTTTACCCCCTCTCACCCCCTCTCACCCCCACTGTATGGCTCAGATCTATAGCCTAGAGCTGCATTTTACATGTTCTCCCATTAGAGCTGAATTCAGCAACTAGGTGCCATTCTACTTGCACAGAATAATGCTTCTTCCATGGAAGAAACAGACCTCAAAGAACTGTGCAAGGAAAGTCTGAAGTTTTTGAAAACTGCAAATTTCCATTTTTGTTTTTTTTTTAATATTAAATTTTATTTTTATATTCCCCCATACAATTGCAAACGCCCCATTCTGACCCCAATCCTTCCCCTCCCGCCCCCCAAATTTCCATTTTTGATCCTGATAACTTGCTTGAGTGCCTTTAAGCCCCAAATATGTGTTTTATACAATGCTGGGTGAAATAGCAATCTAATAAAAGGAGTGAAAATGTTCCCCAGTTTAATTCCATGAATTTGGAAAAATAGGATAAATGTAGAATACTATAATTGAAGCAGAAAATCTTCAAACACTTGCAGAAGTACAAGAAGATAAAAAGAGTTATAAGGGCTTTACTTGTGTTCACCATAACCTTTGACTGTAAAGCCTTTGTTGATCATTAGCTATCATTAAGTCACCTGGCAATGTTGTAAATATTAGACATGGTGTAGGTATTATACCTAGCACCTTGTATGCACTCAGTAAGTATTAGCTAATATTGGTTTCTAAAGAATGCTTGAAGGAAACTATACCTTTAATACAGAAGGCAGAATGTGAATAAAGATAATTTCTCCATTGAGTTATAGTTTGTAGGCTGAGGGGAGAACAGGTTTGTTTTGTATGCCTTAAAAGAAGGATTAAAACACAATTGATTGGGCCTCCCCAGTGGCGGTGGCTCAGCGGGTTGAGTGCTGCGCTGGGAAGCTGTCCGCAGCAGCGTCCGCAGCACGGGTTCGATTCCCGGCTGGCCAGGGAGAAACCCACATGGCTCGGCAGACCTCTCCTGTCTTGCCTGCTGCTCCCCTCAGTAGTGTCTTCAGGTCCGTCTGCCTGTTCTGCTCCCCGCTCTCTCTCTGGTTGAATTCACCCTCCGGTGCCTCTGACCTCTACCCCAGTTCTTTTATAAATAAATAAAATCTTTTTTAAAAAAACCCACACAATTGACTGATATGAAGGCGCTAGTAAAAAGAATGGAAGAAAAGGGAGGGAAGGGGAAAGAGAGAGAGGAAAGAACAAAGAAAGGAAGTTAGAGTCTGTCTTGAAAAGTAATTTCAAGTGAGTTCCAAGATCTATATGGGGCTGTTCTAGAAATGGCAGGTCAGACCTTTAACAAGAGTGATTATAAGGGTAAACTAAGCATAAAATAAGCTAGCTGAGAGGGGACATTTTTGTTATAGGATAGGGAGAGGGGCAGCCCAAACCCCGTAAACCTGCCTATTCTAAATGGGTTCTGCCATCCGCCGCATCAACACAAAACATAGGAGACTTTAATGGGAAGGAACTTTAATAAAACTAGGAAACAATACAGGTAAGGCAAAGAGTCTAGTTTCTAAATGAAGTACCCAAAGTTACCCGTCCCCTCGTGGGTAAAAGTCCATCCATATGGGAATGGCGCAGAGCAAGGCCCCAAAGCCTGCCATAAGTCTAAAGCATCTTCTAGTGGGGACCCATAGAAAAGGGCCAGAAACAACCAGACAAGCCCGGAAGGAAAAGAGCAGAATCAAAATCAAGTCCATTGTCACCTCCCCACGGGTCTCACCCACATCTGTGTCACCCAGTCCACGACCAAAAGACAAGCGCAGTTTTTTCACGTGTCTCCTGGTTCCATCCTGCTTCCTTCCTCAGTCTCTTCTGCAGCTTCTCCTCTTCCTGCTCAGCTCCACCCTCCCTTGGGTGGGGCAGGGAACCTCCCCCTTTCCTGGGGACCACCCTGTTACATTTTGACCACTAGCCTAATATCAAGCCCCATTTAAAATCTATTCAGATGACTTGAGATATGAAAATGAACATAAAAACTTCTCATGAGGGGGACTCCCTGTTTGCACAGGGCCGAAAGTCTCAGCACTATCAAGCTATTGCCAGCCACTGCTTTGATCCTGGCTAGGGAGCTACCCACATGGCACAGCAGACCTCTCCTGCCTCAACAGCTGCTCCCCTCAGCAGTGTATTTCAGTAGATCTGCCTGTTCTGTTCCCCACTCTGTCTCTGGTGAATCCTCTCACACATGCACACCCCTCCTTCTCTCTGGCCTAGACCCCAGTTCTTGTATGCATAAATAAATTAAATAAATCTAAAAAAAAAAACAACTTTTCATGAGGCCTAAGTTTCAGAGAACAAAGCTTTCACCAAACGGAATTCTGATTAATGAAACAAAAGAAGGTTGACTCCTGTGTAAACCAATGGGTAACATCCACACCATTCATTTTTCAAAGCTTCTTCAAATTAGCAGAGTAAGCTTTCCCCTATCATTCCAGAGTTCCTGAGGTCATTAACTCAGTGACATATTTTTTTTTCCTTTCTGCTGCCAGAGGACAGTGGACAATATAAAGCTGTAGGGAGTTTACTTGTAAAATGAATGTGATAATGTAATTCTCAGAAAATGGTGCATCTTTATTTTTTCAAAGAATTGCTCCTCCTGTAATGGTGAATTCAATAGCTACAAATATCTCAAAAATAAAACACAACAAATATAAGGTGCCATTTTTATTATTGTCACAGTCTTATTTAACACATTCCTTGACAAAGAGAGTTTCATTACAGAACCTGTTTTAATTTAAGCATTTTTTGTTTCATTTTAAAGAACCAGCTTAATATTTAAAAAACAAAATCTATGTTAACTGGATAAGGTACATAGCTTTATAAAATTTTATTGAAATATCATAAAAATCCATTGTAACCTAGTCTCAAAGTCACATATCCGATTTTCACTTGATTTCAAATGAACCCCATGGCAAATGCATACCCTAGTTAGGCATTTTGTGGAACATTACATATTCAATTCACTAATATGAATCTTAATATATATCTTAGTGTATAATGTGGTTTTGTGGTGAAATGAGCTGATGCTAGAGTGGGACTGTCTGGTTAAAATCCTGGCTTCACCATTTCCTAGCTATTAACCTTAAGCAAATAACACAAACTTTCACGCTTCACCTCTAAAGTGGAAAGCATGAATGTCCAACTCATGGTGTTATTGAAAGTTAATCCAAAAAAAAACACAGACATATAGTGATTATTCCATAGTGACTGAAAATTAGGTTTCTTGCTATTAATACAAATATTAAAGAAGAAAGGAAATGCATCACATTTCAGAAAAATTGATGCTCCTAAATAACCAACTGTAAAATTCTAAATGATGTTTTACTAAATGATTTTCCCAAATAATAAATACCTATATTCAGTATGAAAGTTAGCATTTTATTTCAGAGACATAGACTTCTTATTTGTTCTTACACAAAAACATTGAGGAAAGCAGCACCTTTTGCTCTCTATGTGGAGTGTGTAGGTGTGTGGGTATATCAGAGAGCTTCATGGTAGGGTTCCCTGTGTTTCAATTATAAGGTTTTTCCACTCTGATGATTGAGATCACATTCAGTAGCTCTTCAAGACAATCATGTTTGATAACAAGCAGTAAGTTTTCTGAAACTTAACAATTATAAGAAACAAATTTGTCCAATACATCATTATAAAACTTTTCAACCAAAGAATACATAACAGCTATCCATAAATAATTGGTGGGACAGTTTATACACCATGATCATTTACAGTGATACTTCATTCTTAAAAAAAATATTAAAAGAGCCAACATTTACCTAAATATGTCAGGCATAGTTCTAAGTTCTTTACATGTATTTCGTCATTCTATCCCCACAACAACCTCATTTTTCTTTTTTTAAAAAAGATTTATTTATGCATACAAGAACTAGGGTGGAGGCCAGAGGTGTGGGGGGTGAAAAGTTTCACCAGAGACAGAGTGGGGAACAGAACAAGCAGACAGACTGAAATACACTGCTGAGGGGAGCTGCAGGCGAGTCACGAGAGGTCGGCTGTGTCATGTGGGTAGCAACCTGGCCGGGGATTGAACTCATACTGCAGGGATTGAACTCATGCTGCACATAGCTTCATAGGTTGCGTCTTAACCCCTTGTGCCACCAGGGAAGCCAACAACTTCATTTTTCTTTCCTCATTTTGACAAAACTACTTTAATTTACAACCTTAAGGTACATTATAAAGTCCATAACTCTTGAAATTCTCACCTGGCTCCCACCAGTAGAGCTGAACATTCAGTCTTCATCATGGGGAAAGGTACCTGACTCTCACCTACCCCTTGAGAAGAATCTGAATATGGAAAGTACCCCAGCACAGCATCCAAATTACCTCAGAAGTGCCAGTGAATACAGAATCACATGTTCACGCTGATAAAATTGGCCTGGATCACCTACAATTCAGTCACCTGGAGAAACTGTATGGGGGATCAATATGCACATGGCCACCCTCCTGATGGACTCCCATGCCTCCATCCTCTGGCCTGAGAAGGCCTGTGAAGAGGTGACCTCCAAGGTGAAGGAAGGGCCACATGGCCCCAGTTCCATAGCAGAACTGATATGCCAACCGCCATGCCTCAAGAGGCCCCAGGCCACACCACCACCTCACAACCCTCCCTCCCTTGCCCCCTCCCCACCTTTCATCTTTCAGTTCCCACCCACTACCCTCCTCCCCACCGCCTCTCCCATTGTTATCCTCATTTTTACGGGGGCTTTGAGAAATTAAGTCATTTGTTCAACATCACACATAAGTTGCAAAGCAAGATTCAATACCATGTAGTCCAGTTTCTGAGCCCATATTATAAACACCGCATCACACAGCAGAGATAAATTGTGAGTCAACTTCTTCCAAAAAGAGTTTTGTCAGCATATACTAATACTTTTTAACTATGCTATAATTTATAAAAGTTATGTATTTATATTTTATTTAATTTATGAAACTGTATTTCACACATCTCAGGAGCACATAATTTGCATAAATTTTTTTTCCTTTATTTCACTCTGGAAAAATGACATATTAATCTCCTTTTAAATGATATTCACCATCAAGTTATCTAGTTAAATGCATTTTTTAATTAAGGTAATATTATTTTATAACACTGTATAGGTTTCAGGTGTACAGTTTCTCACCTCAGCAATTGTGTATATTACCCACACTTACAAAATAAAGATCCAGTCCCCACCCACCATCAACCAATGGGCCCCCTCATGTGTCCCTCCATGCCTTTCCCATCTGGCGACCACCATTCCGTTGTCAGAATCTAATGGTTTATTTTTGTTTTGTTTATTCACTGGCTTTTTTCTTTAGACTCCACAAATGAGTGAAATCATACAATATTTGCCTTCTTTATTTCTGCTTAGCATAATTCCCTAATTTCCATCCATGTTGTTACAGATGGCAAGGTTTCATCTTTCTTATGACTGAATAGTAGTCCATCGAGTACATATACCACAACTCTTTATTCAATCATCCTCTGTTTGGTGGGTGTGTTGTTTTTATATCTGTGCTATGTAAATAATATTGCAATGAACATAGAGACGCATGTAAATGCCTTTAAATCAATCTATACATGGATATTTACATAACATAGTTGAAATATAAACCTAAAATACACAAAACTAAAAATATGGTTTGGAGATGCATATACATAGAACATGATTTTCTATGCTAGAAAATACTACAGGCGGGGCCTCCCTGGTGGCGCAGCGGTTGGGCGCTGGGTTGCAAGGCTGCCCGCGGCCTCTGTGGCGCCAGTTCGATCCCCGGCTGCTCCCCAGCCACCAGAGGAGGGTCCCACGTGGCACGCAGACCTCTCCTGCCGCCCGCTGCTCCCCTCGGCAGTGTACTTCGGTCCTTCTGCCTGCTCTGCTCCCTGCTCTGGCTCTGGTGAATTCTCTCATCCTCCCGCGCTTCTGACTGTACCCAGTGCTTGTGTAGACGGGACAAACAAACAAATAAATAAAAACAAACATGCCTCTATTGAAAAAAAAAAAAAAAAAAAAAAAAAGAAAATACTTGTAAATCCATGAAACAAAAACAAGATTTTTTTATACATATGTATATGTATGTAGATGTATTTATATATATATGTGTGTATATGATACATATAAAGAACAGGAGGAATGTTTAATGATACTATGAAGAAAAGGTTTTGGGAATTTGTCCCTTAAACACCAGATAAATAATCTTTCTTCCTAATAGATGAAGTTTGAAATGCCACCATGAGCTGAGTAAGAAAGGAAACGCCGCTAAGAATACAGGTCAGACCTAAATCTAGGCTATGTGTCTTTCCCAGTTTCAGGAAGTGCTGGAAATTTACATAGGAATCATAAATTTGTCATTAATGTAGTCTTGGTAAAGTGTATACTGTTTTAATTCTAGAGTAGCTTTAATTAAATGTAAATGCTTTTATTTTCCTTAAAAAATCCCAGATAAAACCTCTTGGAGGGACTTTTGTTTTTTTAAAAGATTTATTTATTTATGCATACATACAAGAGCTGGGGTATAGGCCAGAGGTGTGGGGGGGGGGTGAGAGGATTCACCAGAGACAGAGTGGGGAACTGAACACGCGGATCTACTGAAATACACTGCTGAGGGGAACAGCGGGAGAGAAATGAGAGGTCTGCTGAGCCATGTGGGTCACCTCCCTGGTCAGCTGGGGAATCAAATTTGAACTCATGCTGCAGTGGCTAGCAATCATTTGATAGCGCTCTCTTTTTTTTTTTTTTTTATAAATTTTATTGTTATATTCCCCATACAATTACAGCCCCCCCATTCTGACCCCAATCCCTCCCCTCCCACCCCGCCCCCCTAAAAGTGTCTCTGGTTCATAGTTTTTTGTTGATTTTGATTTTCACTTTCTTATAGTTATTCATTTTCCTGGTCCCTTATTTAAGTTTTCTAGATTCCTGCTATGAGTGAGACCATCCGGTATTTTTCTTTTTCTTTTTGGCTTATTTCGCTGAGCATGATCCCTTCCAGCGCCATCCATGTTGCTGCAAATTGCATGTGTTTATCTTTTTTGAATGATAGCGCTCTCTTTAACCCCTGTGCCACCAGGAAGGCCCCAAGGACTTTTATAGACCTGTGTCAGGATAATTTTTTCCAATTCTCATTTACCCTGTTCTCCTGCATTTCTCTTCCTCTAGTCCCAAGCAAGAAGGAATGTGCTCTTAAGAGAGACAGATTTGAGGCGCAGGGGCCCCCAGGCTCTCCCTGGATTCTCTTTCTTAGGCATTTCAGAAGCAGCTAAACCCTCAGGCCATGATGATGAGACACAGGCCTGTCAGCAGAGACCAGAGTAGGCCATTGCTTGCTGATCAGGGCAGTTAGTATCGTGCCAGAATCTCAGCATGGTCCTGTGGCAAAAACCCATCAAGACAGTGAATGAACTCTGCCTGCTCTGCAGGAACAGGGCTCAGAATCAGATTTCAGTTGATATAGAGAGTATAAAGAAATGTGATATTTCCTATCCAGGCTTTTGTGAACTGAGATTTATTTCCATAATAGACAGCTATTCGGCATGGATGGATGCCACCACCTGACTTTCACAGATACAATTTTGGCATCCCGAGGGGATAAATTCAGGTAATAATCCCCTCTAATAGAATGATGCTTTAGCAGGTTTAAATAAGTAAGTGGAATGGAGAGGTTTTTAAAAATTGCTTACTGGGAAAAGAGTTATCCCATTTTTGATTGGGGAATGTTGTCTAGCGGGTTAAGTTGCAAAGTATGAAAAAATTGGTAGTGGGTATGGTTTATTCATTTTGATAGCTCAAAGGATATTCAAGATACTTATCTAAGAATATTACACAGGTGAAAATTTACTTCTAAGAAAGATTCTTCAGAAAGAGTAAAAATCAATGGATGGTTCCAGCATACCTCTCATTTCTTAGCAACATTACAGAGGAATGTAAACCATATCATACATGGGTCAATTATTATATTTATTTTGATCCATATGGAATCATTGATATAATTATTAAAATCAACTTTAGAAACTGAACTATTTCAGCTAACCAATGTTTTCATGACTTTTTAATTTCAAAAGTCAGCGCTAGGGAGTTCATTAACAAGCAAGAAATCCAAGACATCAAGATTGGTGCAAAAAATACGAGATATTGTCTCTCGATCTAAAATGATATTGATCAGCAAGGATTCATTACACAAATTAGGAGAAACATCAGTAATGAAATGTAATCTGTTAAATGCAAATCAGTAAACAAACTGAAATTAAATTTCATTTGCCAATCCAGAAATATAAATACTGTTTGGTCTCTTTTACCTCGCCATTAGGAAGGGCAGAGGGAAGAGCAGAAGAAAGGGAGGTAGGAAGGAGGGAGAGAGAGGAGAAGGAAAGAAGGAAGAGGAAGGGAGGAAGGGTTGTCTTCTAACAATCTTATAATCTAACTGGGAGAAAAAAATACAACTGAAAAAAAATCCCTGCAGCCACACGCTGGATTACATGCCATTATCAGCTGATAGATCATTTCACTGAAGAGGCTTAAAACTAAACAACCACCTTGTGTTTGTGGAATATTTTATCTTTTATTAGGTGCTAAAATGTATGTCGATACCAAGTAAAGGACACAGAACCTGGAAAAGAATTGTGAACAGCTGGAATCGCTCATCAAGGAAGTGGTTCTCTACTGATTTCATTGAAGCTCAAGGTGACCTTTAATGTTTTCCTGACTTTCCTTGTTTTATTTTATTTTCTACTCTTTTTTTAACCTTTGTGCTTCTGAAGTTGTAACGCACGTATGTAACTTCAGAAAGACTGTTAAAGTGCAGATTCTGAATCAGTAGGTCTAGGTTGGGCCCTGAGATTCAGCATTTCCAGTATTACTATGTTTGGACCATAGTTTGTGTAGTCCAGCTTTAGAAATAAAAAGAACAAGGAAATGGTCAGAAGAGAAATAATAATATCGAGAGAAATAAGCATTTATAGAATGCTTTGTGTACGCCTAGAAATGTACACGTAAATACTTCTTTTTTTTAAGATTTATTTTATTTATTTATGCATATAAGAGCTGGGGTGTAGGCCAGAGGTGCAGGGGGTGAGAGGATTCACTAGAGACAGAGTGGGGTGCAGAACAGGCGGATCAACTGAAATACACTGCTGAGGGGAGCAGCGGGCGAGGCAAGAGAGGTCTGCTGTGCCATGTGGGCCAGCTCTCTGGCTGGGTATCAAACTTGTGCTGCAGTGGCTGCAAATAACTTCGTAGTGCTGAGACTTAACCCCTTGTGCCAACCATGGAGGTCCCCATCTTTTTTATTTTTTTTATCCTCAAAATAACTCTAAAAAATAGGTTCTATTACTATTTTAGAGAGCAGGAAATTAAGGATCAGGTGTACTAGCTCATGGGAGATCTTTGTAATTCCAAGGTCACATTCAGTGTATACCTGGAGAGAGAACACAGAGTCAGACAGGACACCTCAAGAGAAGATAAGGACAAATGAGTCTAAGCAGGAGAGAATGGCCAAGTAGAGGTGGGTATTAGTATCTGGTGAGAAAAAAGTAAAGGGGTTTAGGGGATTTGAGGTTTGTTTAATGGTGAGAGCAAAGATAAGCATGCAAAGGCAGTAAGATTTTCACCCTTCCTTCTTCCATATTCCTTCAAAAGCTGTAACAGCCACTATTCAATGTTTAACCCTTACTTTTTCTATCAAATCATTAATGACAAAGTACTAATGCAACAGTCACTGCCATGTAATGAAGGTGTGGATTTGGATCAATTGCTCCTCTCCTGGTTGTTTCTATGGTTACCAAGAAAAGAAAGAAAATGCACAGGGAAGGTCCAAAGGAGAATCAAGGACTGTAACTCTGGAGGAAACTTTTCAACCAAGAGCTTAGCAAAGAGTTCATATCTAATCTAGATTCAACACTCCCCTAGCAAATAAGTGCTGGAGCCTAAGGTATGAGTTCATGGCTGTAAAGAGGTCTAACAAGTGACAGTCACATGACAAGAAAAATGTGCTACTGTAAATGTCCTACCTAACAGCAGAGATATTGCAGTGTTTAGACTCCATAAACTTTGAACTTCATTCAAGGCAGGCACACAAAAACCAATTTGTAATAAACTTCAATCTTTGTTTTGTTTTCAGGATGACACACTTAACGTTTTAAGATACCATTAAGGAATATTCCAACATGGACCCAAATTAGCACATTTTTTTGAAAGTTTTCATGAAAATTATGATTGTTAAATGCCAATTTTTTCATAAAATGTGTTTTATTATACAGCCAACTCCCATCTTTAAGGGTGTGGGACCTGGGAGAATTGCATTATCTTTGTCTTTATGGAGAAAATGTGACTAAGGTGACCCCCCCCCCAGGGTAATCTTGATCAAGGAATCAAGGTAACACCAGGAAAACAGTAAAGGAAAATGGTCAAGGGGAAAACAGAACCAGCTTCATGACAAGGGAAACTGACATGTATTTAGTACCACACACATATGTTAATTTTATTTATCTTCAGAAACCTCTGGGTTAGGTGGTGATATGCCTATTTTACAGATGCTAAGATTCAGATAAATTCTTTAACTTTGGTCATACTGCTGGCGACTGGTAAACTCAGGATTTAGAAAGAAAAAGCCAATGTTCTTAAAATGTATGTGGGGATGAAGGTAGAAGGTGGTAGTTGCTTCCCTTTATCAGCTCTCTTCTTCCTTAATGGATCCCCAACTTTTATCTTGGCACACTATCATGTGCAATAAAAGACCTATTTCCCAGCCTTTTGCAGCTATTTGGGGCCATTTGCCTAAATCTTGGACAAAGAACTGTAAGCAGAACTGTGACACAGAACCTGGGAAGTACTCATAGCAATCTTTCCTATAAGTGGCCAGTCTGCCTCACTGGCTCCCTTCTGAGTCCCTGGTTATTAGTTTTCAGGTCACCCCCAATTAGGACTGGACTGCAACTGTTAACTCCATCCCAATTGGCTTAAACATTTACCCTGACATAGCCCCAATTCAATTCCTACCTGCTCCTCCCCTGGCAGTGTTGGGGTTCAGATAACAGGGTTTGGCATGTGGTTCTTTGTCCCTCTGAGAAAGAATTCAGTAGACTGTGTTCCCATTCATTAGCATGTGGAAAGTTTATTGAGGGAAGGGAAAAAAGGGAAGATAGATACCTACAGACACAGGTGGGCAATCTTAAAAGACAAGAACTCCATTTTGCCAGGGTAAGGGGTGTTCTTTTTTAATGTTCTTTGATGGAATTATTGTGGAAATTACCACCTTGGGATCACATTGGTTTAGTCTTCTAGGATCAATAGTCCTCTCTGCCCCCACCTCTGGCTGATAATCTATTCTGACCCCCACCTCAGGTTCCTGGAAACTTCCATAGCTGAGTTTAGTTTAAGATTCATGATTCATCCCTACCCCCACCTCTGGTGTTTGTCCTTGTGAGAGCTCCCTTCCTTAATTTTTCTACTCTAAGTTTCCATCAGCAGGATACTTACTTACTGCTCTGAGTTCCTCATGATGAAAGTGAGTCCCAGAAGCTACATAAGCACCAAGAATCTGCTGTACTAACTTCACTAAGATTGAACAGTGTTGGAGACGCCTAAGGCATGCAGTGCTGAGACAAGGGAAACATCAAGGTCATGACTAAAAAACTGATCAGCCCAGGTCAGAAGACTGGCCCCTGGACAGATTGGGGTGTTCTTTCTTGTGTCTATGAAGCTATGCCTAGGGCACAAACTAGATTAGAAAAAGAAACAGAATGACCTGATGGCTGTGTATGTGTGCCTGGACAAGGTCAAATGCTAAGAGAATACTTCATTGTCTAGTAACTAACCCGAGGTGGGGGGGAGGGGGCTCTTTGTATCAATACAAACAAGTTGCACTGGCCACTCAGGATGCTTGAGCACAAATGAGAGGCCTTGCTTCCCCTGGCTCCCACTTAAACTCTATTTTGTGTCTATCACTTCTTGGTAATTTTCATGGCTCAATCGGATTCCTCTCTCAACCCTGTTCACCCGAGCTGGACTCCAGCAGAACAGAACACAGCTGGTCCTTGATGCCCAGTTGTACCTCCCTCCTGACCCTCTATGAGATTGGAGTTCAGCTCTGAACCCCAGCAAGCTGGCTCTGGTCCTCACTGCACTTGCCCATAGTATGCCTCACCTCATCACAAACAAGCCTCTCTGCTTTACAGTGTAGGTCCCAGAACATCCCTAGTATTACCTGCTCTGCCCCTTCAAATCCCTCTCGTAACCACAATAAGGAACTGACAAAATAAACCCTAAAGAAGTATGACTACAGAATTGAGGCTACTAGAAGGGAAGAGAGAATGGGTGTAGGGTAAGGTAAAAAGTATCAGGCTTTTCTGCCCTCCCACCATTAGGATAGATGACGGAACCCTGTGGTCCTGAATGCATGCCTGATGGCGGGCACCTGGAGTAGGGTGTGGGCATAGGTAGATGGGATTCACCTGGGCTAAGACTGTGCTTTTAAGGGCTGCGTCACGGGGACGCCAGCAGAAGCTGAGAGAAAGAAGCCGAGAGAGAAGCAGAGCCATGAGAAGAGCAGAGAGAACGTGAGAGAAGGCTGGAGAGCCCAGAGTGAGGACTTGCTGGCCTCCCAGCCCCCTAGCGCACCTGCCTGGTCAATCCCAATAAAAGCCTGCAAAACCCATTGAGGGCTCCAGGACTCCTCCTTCACCCATCTGGTCGGGTCATAGAAAACCTGCTCAGTGGCCCTTTCTGCCCCTACAATGGGGACAGGAGAAAAGGGAAGAGGGGGCCCAGCTGTCTGTGGTAAAGGAGTAGAGGCACTTTGGTGGTGGGTATGGGGTAGTGACAAACATCTGAGGAGGTATGGCTCTAAACCAGTGTTACCTCAATAAAATTAAATTTTTAAAAATTCTTCTCAGGTTTTTTTTTTCCATCAGAAAACCCAGTGGCTTTAACAACCCATCCTGTGGCCATGCAGATACAGATTCAATGAACTTTCTGCTCCCCTAGGAAGGTGACTGTAAAGGACAGGAATGGCCACTGAGCAGGGTGTCTAGGATCCAGCAGACTGGGTAAAGGAGTCAGAGTCCTCAGTGGTTTTTGCAGGTCTTTTATTGGGATTTACCCAGTACACAGCAGGCAAGGGTGCTGGAGGGCCGGGAGGCTGGCAGGCCTCCCAGCCCCCAGCAAGTCTTCACTCTATCTGGGCTCTCCGGCCTTCTCTGCTTCTCTCTCTGCTTCTGCTGCTTCTCAGCTTCTTCTCTTTCGGCTTCTACTGGCGTCCCCATGACACCGCCCTTAAAAAAGCACAGTCTTAGCACAGGTGTACCCACTTCAGGTGCCCGCCATCAGCCATGCATTCAGGATCACAGGGTTCCCTCATCTATCCTGATGGCGGGAGGGCAGAAAAGCCTGATTTTTTTACCTTACCCTACAGTGACTTTCTAAGCCTAGCCATGGAACTGGCTAAAACCAGAGAGGTACCAAGAAGGAGGAGTTTCTCCTTCAACGCAGCAGCTTGTTAGGGTGCTCATTGGTGAGAAACCAAATTGACTTAGCCAATGTAAAACTGACAGGGATTTTTTTTAAAGATTTTTTTTTTAATTTATGCATATGAGAACTGGGGTCTAGTCCAGAGTTGGGGGGTGGGGGAATGGGGGAAGTGAGAGGATTCACCAGAAACAGAGTAGGGTGCAGAACAGATGGATCTACTAAAATTCACTGCTGAGGGGAGCAGCAGGTGATACAGGAGAGGTCTGCTGCGCCATGTGGTTTAGCTCCCTGACTGGGGATCAAATTCATGCCACAGTGTCTGGGGATAGCTTGATGGCACTAAGAATTTAACCCTTGTGCCACCAGGGAGGCCCTGACAAGGATTTTTGCTTATCCATTTGAACAGTTTGCTGGCCTTGCCAATTTTTTGACACATAGAAATATAATCACAGTATGGTCTCCCGGTGGCCTAGAGGTTAAGTCTCAGATCTATCACCACTGGGGCCAGATTTCAATCTCCAGCCAAGGAGCTAACGTGTTAGACTTCTGTCTGGCCTGCTGCTCCCCTCAGCAGTATATTGCAGTATATCTGCCTGTTCTGCTCCCTACTTAGTCTTTGGTGAATCCTCTCATCCTCCACACCTCTGGCCTACACCCCAATTCTTCTACACATACTAAATAAATAAATCTTACAAAAAAGAAAGAAATATAATCACAGTAAAAGAATGCCTAGGTGACAATGATTTTATAGAATATTTTATATCTCCCATGGATTTTACCTCTAGGAAATGTAATCAACTGTTTTTCCTAGTATACAATAGACTCTTTTCTTTTAATTGGCACCTTTGTGCCCAATTAAACAATAAGCATGCTAATTAAAATAGCAATGATGACATATAATTAACTTTAGAAAACTAGTGAATTTATCAAAGGGTTAGGCATTAGGAAATCCTAACTTTAAAACTAGATTGTTTTTAGGCACTCTATTTTCAAACTCTATTTTTACCATTTCTAAAACTAATGTAAAACTGGAAATAATAGCCAGAAGTTCAGTGATCACTTTTGTAAGTGGTATACATGAGTTAAGAAGATACTCTCAAAGAATGAGAAGATTGCCTTTGGTTATTACATCAAAAATCAACACCAAAATAGAGACAAAATAGCCTTCAGCTAGTGAAGGTAAGAATGGCAAAGAGAGCCAGTCTGCCAAAAATACAGGAAATGAGAATCACAGTTTAAAAACTGACAGAGCCCATTTCATGTGTGTCTTGAGAAAAGGAAGCCCAACAGGCTTCTACTAAGTATCTGGCCTATTTGGTAAGTATATACTTAGAGCAGTAATGCAGGCATTTGTCTTAACATAATTGTTCTGGTATCATTGCTAAATTTAAAAACCCAAGCCCCCATTCCTTGCCCAGCAGGCAAGTCTGAGAGGCTTGAATGGATAAAGGGAACTGCCATGAGAATCTGGACATTAAGCTGATGATCCAAATAACTGATGATCTTTTATGCTAATTAAGATCATCAGTCAGGACACACCCAGTTCTAGTCACCATAAGCAGTCAATGATTACTGGAGTATAAAAAGAGCCTGGGGGGCTAGGGGAGCTCACTCGTAGTGCAAGGGGTTAAGCACAGCACCTTGAAGCTGTCCACAGCCTCTGCAGCACAAGTTCAATCCCAAGCCTGCCAAGGAGCTACCCACATGGCACAGCAGACCTCTCCTGTCTCACCCACTGCTCCCCTCAGCAGTGTATTTCAGTCACACAGCCTGTTCTGCTTCCTGCTCTGTCTCTGGTGAATTCTCTCACTCCACTCCCCACACCGCTGGCCTGCACCCCAGTTCTTATATGCATAAATGAATAAATTTTTTTTAAAAAAAGTACCATTAACATGGATCCTCTTACCTATTCAATTAATTTCAGACATTTAAAAAAAAAATAGAGCCTCAGGACCCTCATTCTCTGCATAGCAAACCTCTCTTATCTTACCCACTGGTTCCCTTAGCATTGTGTTTCAATAAATTCTGCCTCTTCTGTTCACTCTGTCTCTGGTGAAAAGTGTCTCATAAATGCTTCCTCTTCTAAACCACTTCTTGCTATTTCCTGCTAATATCACTTCTATGGGGTTTCTGTTCAGAAGGAATGAAATGAAGAAAAATGATGTAGTGGGGTTTATTACTCATTATGAATTAATAACCTTGCTGGTTTCATATATTGGTCTGTTGGGAGGTTTGCTAAACTGAATATCCCCATCTGATCTACTTCAACATATTGATGAAATAGGTTTTGAATCTGCAATGTTTGGAGTTGAATCTGAAAAATTGAGTTCCCTAAGTTTTCCCCAGTAATTATGTTTTGAAGAGTGTCAAGCAAACTTTTTACATTCCAAAATGTCCACACTCTTATTGATGAGTATGGTGTCTCCAGGCCACAATTCAGCTGCAGAATGTAAACATAATAGTGGATACCAGGGTGACTTCCTTTTCTGTATCCGCAAGTGAAACAGACTTCATTTACCCCATCTCCCTTGAACTATATCATAACAAATACAGCTCCTAAGACAAACTAGTTCCTTGATAAGTATGTGTTGAAATGATGGATGCTCATGTGCATATTTGATAGTTTCTCACTAGAAATAAGGAGGCAGCTTTTCATCCTGGGAATATTTTGTTGATTAAATGTGACTGGATCACTTAGTCTCTGTGTCTATTTGCTTTAATTAAATTTATTTTTTTCCTTTTTTACATCATTGTTCATTTTTGTACAATATTTGATTTCTCCCCTCAGGTGTAGTCCCCATAAGTCTCCCACCATCATAGCACCTGTGTCACCATTGTCCCTTGTGATCTTCCCTGTTTTGACCCCTCCCACTCCCTTTCCTGCTGTATGTCTCAGAGCTATGGTCAGTTCAGTGTCTGTTTCTAAAAACAATTTTTTTTTAACAGACACTTCTCAGGTTCCAGGGTGGGGATAGAGGCAGGAACAATGCAAAAAACAAAATGAAGATAACACACTCATCACTGACTCATGGGACTCCCATACCCTCCTTGCTCTAGACCTCAGCAACCATGATAGCTGGACTGCTTCTCACCAATTCTGATTCCCCATGGGTGGAATGGTGAGGAATAACTCCAACTTCACAACTCAGATCCTGTGGCCTCAAAGAAACTGGAGCAGTCTGTAATCCTTCTGAAAAGCTATTGAAAGTCTCAGGATTAACCATCAACAAAAAGCAGTATGGCCACAGCCTTAGGGCCCCAGGTGTTGCTCAGTGCCCAGGAGAGACAGAGGTTGGTGCTTTGGGGTGAGGTTGTTTGGTGCTGCTGCAGGTTGACTCCTACATTTGTCTCAGGAGGCTCAGACAGAGCTGAAAGCCCTAGTGCAAACTTGAATAGTAAGTGATAGATACAGGCTGCTGTCCCAGAAAAAGAACAGGGCTGCCTTCGGCTGTGATACTGGGGCCTCCATTAAGAAATGTTTTCAGTTCTTCCCCTGATCCCAGACACATCATCCAAAGGTCTTTGTGTTTTTCTTGAAATATTATATATGAACAAATGTACCTCTTCTCTCACTATGTCCAGGATATTTCTGCTTTTCCCTTAGTCAAATTTTCCTGCTTTGCAGTATGAATGTGGTGTATCCAGTTTTAGGAGGCTTACTGCACCTTGTTAAGTGAATTTTGTAGTCATCAGTTTTGTTGATTCATATGTCAGTGTTAAATAACTGCCTTTAAAAGAAATACAGCACTGTAATAGTAATAGCATTATAATTTCTTTTAATTCTAAGGATGGGGTTGTATGAGTGACCTGGATATTTCTGTGCACTAAGTTGGAGGCTAAGTTTTTTTCAGGAATTGAAAGAAAGACATGATAGATGAGACACAGTACAGACACAAAACAATGCCAAGTGTTTCAGTCATTGGTATTTTGGACATTAAATAGAGCTTAAAAGTACATGAAAATGTTATGGGGGGGATGCCTCCCTGGTGGTGTAGGGGTTAAGTCTCAGTACCATCAGATCAACACTGCAGTTTGACTGCGATCCTGGCCAGGGAGCTAAGCCATGTGGTGCAGCAGACCTCTCCTGTCTTGCCCGCTGCTCCCCTCAGCAGTGTATTTCAGTTGATCCGCTGTTCTGTTCCCCACTCTGTCTCTGGTGAACCCTCTTACCACTACCCCCATCCTCTGGCCTACACCCCAGTTCTTCTATGCATAAATAAAATAAATCTTTTTTGAAAAATGTTATTCTCATAACTTAACAAATCCTTGGTGTGTCAAATGGTTAAACTGAATACCAAAATTGCTCTTTCAGGGATCCAGTTATAAAATGAATAAGGCAATTTCTACCCATAGAGATTATCATAAAATATAACATTGGCTAAATCAGTGAATATAGGTCTTTTGGCAGAATAATGCAAAGTAATACCCATCATCCTAATACTTGCATGCTCATTATTATGGCTGGGAACCAGTTAGGATAACAATTTTCTCACAGCTTTAAGGAAAATATTGAGAACATTACAAAATTTAAAAATCACAAATAGACAGAGAGTAGAGTTCCAGAGCTATTCACACTGAGCTGGGGAAGTCAACACTAGCCAGCTTTCTCCATTTTTTAGTGCACTGGAGTAGTTAAGGATAAGAATTTTAACCTAAGAGGGACCTGAGTTTGAATCCTGTCTTCCTAGTTGGGTGATCTTGGGCTAGTTGCTGAATTTTTATGTGCTTGTGTGAATTTTCCCCTGGAAAAATAAGAATGATAATACCTATATCGCTGCTAACAGTCAAAATATTTAACAACTGGTACTGCTGGAGCATCAACCATACATAATGGACTCTGGCATTGATCCTGGAGCAGGGTCCTGGAGGGCTCTGTTGTGCCCAGTGTCAAGTCTTTATAGTTTTGGGATGTAAGAAGTTTGAGTGGTCTGCAGAAGAGCTGGGCAACTAGAGAAACAGGGTGGAGCAGCACTAGGGGAACTCAGGATAGCAGTTCTTCATTAACCACTATGAATGGATTTTAGTGTTTTATCAGTCTGGCCATCTAGCTATGTAACCTTGTTATGCAGAGTTGATGGGAGGATTAAATGATAAAATATAGGCAAAGCTCTCAGCATATATTAAATTCAATGAATGGTAGCTATAACAATAAGTGTCACGGTAGAAATAAGATAATGCCAACCTCAGGATTACAATGAGGATTAAATAAAATGTGTTTAGGGCTTGCCTCCCAGTAAGTGCTAACAAATAGTAGGCATTATTATTGATATCATTATTGTTGTTACTATTTTTATTATTGTTTATTATTAGTCTATAACACTTGATGTGTGGATTAAATTAGAAAAAATGGATTGAAAGACAAATCAGAATCAAGCAAATATTGCATATAACACACTTTTTCCAGTGATGATTACTGCACTAGAGACTATAAGAAATGATACGAAAAGCTAATGAATGACAGTAAGGAAAACAAAGAGCACACCTAGAAACATCTTATAATCTGGGATTATGCCTAGTTTGTCAAGTAGTGCAAGGAAAATTAAATTCATAAAAATAATTGAATCTGACAAATTATTGACTATAAATCCAGAGAAAGTACAATATAAAAGATATGACAAAATGATCAAATCAATTCTAGTATCCTTGAAACAACTGGAATCTTGTTATTGATTATTTATTTATTTATTTTTAAATATTCATTTTATTTATTTATGCATAGAAGAACTCGGGTATAGGCCTGAGGTGCAGAGGGTGAGAGGAATCACAAAGAGTGAAGAGCAGAACAGGTGGATCTGCTGAAATACACTGCTAAGGGGAGTAGCAGGCAAAACAGGAGAGGTCTGCTGCACCATGTGGGACAGCTCCCTGGCTGGTGAAAGCTTAATGGCGCTGAGACTTTAACCCCTGCACCACCAGGGAGGCCCTGTAATTGATAATTTAAAATTCTATGGCTTTTTTCATTTCTGGGACTTTGTATTTGAGAGATATCAATCTTTTGGTTAAACTAACAAACAGGTAATGATTTTTCCTTAGTGAAATACATTGACTCAAATCTTGAGAGTCTTTGAAAGCTTTCTCACACTTCACAGTTTGTTTCTCACACTGTGACTATACAAAGTGAAATACCTGTTTTTATTTTTTTTAACTATTATTTAGTGAGGTAAATTGTTTTACATTGTTGTATCTGCTTTGGGTTATAGGCTTAAAACCTCTACAAATAAGTATTTTCACAACATGCCCACCACCTGTCCCAATAATTTTCTACCATATTGCATTGGGCCCCCTCTCTCCCCAACTCCCCTAAAAGCCCTTCTCTCTGGTTGCCCCAGTTCTGTAGTCAGAGTTCTTATGGGTTTGGTTTTGACCGACCCTTTGTTATGTTTTTCTATATTCCACATATACGTGAGACCATCTAGTATTTGTCTTTCTCCTTCTGACTTATTTCATTTAGCATTATCCCCTCCAGTTCCATCCACATTGCTTCAAGAGTTCATCTTTTTTCTAACAGGTAGTGTTCCATTGTATATATACCACATTTTCCTGATCTACTCCTCTTTGGACATTTGTTTCTATAACTTAGCTGAAATAGCCATTTTTAAATCACCTGCTTGTTTTTATTAGACAGTCAACACAGGATAATTTAATGGAATTGGTTTTGTGGGTTTGAACCTCAAATGTGCCTTGGCACTCAATATTAAATCAATAATTACCAAATTGCTATCTCATGTTACAGTGACCTTAAAGTCTCCAGTGAACAATTAGTGGTCAAGCAGTTTGGGAAATGTGGGTGATATTAAGTGAAATCATTGAGTGATGAAGCGAAACTGTTTTACAACTAAAATCAACAGTATTTTCTTTCTAAAATCTTTATTTCAGATATGATAGCAAGGTAAACAGACTGTTTTTTTAACTCCATAAGGTAACAATCTTAACAATTGTTAGGGAGGCCTGAGTATATCAACCACCTAAACAAGTCCAGAGTCAGACTGAGGATCTTACTTTCAGTTTTGATTTCAAATTTATTTTTTCCACATTTTGATTGTAAACTGAAGCTAATTTGCATTACCAATTAATCAAATTACACCACGGTTCTGTTATTAGCTCTAAAGGGGAATTTTCCCTCAAGTAAGTCTGTGAGAACAGAGGTTGCTCTCATACAGACTGTTTAAACAGAAAATCTTTTAAAATTATACTCATATTGCACACCATTATTAAACATACAGTATGCATATACAATTGTCTACCTTCCGCTGATTCATTAACTTTCGAAAGGCTCACTTCATTTGAATGATGAAATAAAGGCAATTGCTTACAGAGAAGGAAGCTGGCATGAATTGGGGAAACGGAGAAGGAAGAAAGATAAGTGCAAGATATTGAAGACCTACTATTATCTACAGAGATGATATTGTTGGAGAGAGAAATACAAAGTAGGAACACAGACTTTGAGTCTCCCAGGACAATATATGCACAAAAGATGTCTTTTATTCCACACTTTCTCTGAGCATCATATTGAGATCTCACCATTCATTAATAAATCTATTTTCAAGAAAATTTCTGTTTTAGTTAAGGTAATATATATTCTTAATAGTGATTATTGTATCACAGTTAAACCGCAACTTCCCATAACAGCCAGTTAATTTAATTTAATTAAGCATACTTTTACTCTCAGTCTAGAAATTTAAGGTGAATAAAGAAGAATTAGAGAGTAAACTACACTTCCTGATAATTAAACTACACTTTTGATAATTATTAACAGTAGATAAAATATTAATATTAAATTAATAAAGTACTGAAGTTGTACTAAAACAAGCAATAGCAGAAATGCCCCATTCTGAAAAATGCAAGTGATTTGTCATTTCCCCCTGGTTGGAGTCAGTGACCCAAGGATCAGGGAGAAACTGGGAAGGGTAGAGAGAGAAAGAGGAAGAACGGAAATTCAGGAAGAAGTGACTTCCAGGTTTCAAATGCAGAGAAAGTCTGTATGTTGTATCAAGAGATCCAATGAAAATTCTTAAGATGCTGGTATGTAAGATGACCTAGTCTCAAATAAGAATAGGTTCTTTGTAGGAGTAACTAGCACACCTACCTTAATACTAAGGAACATAAAAGTATAGTTAAGGTTAGTGATGTAATACTGTTTTTCAGAAAAGTAGGGGAACAATATTGAAATTAAAAACTAAGTATTGCATCAGAGTTTGAATAACAATTTGATAAAACACAACAGATGGACGGATGCAACCTAAAAACTGGCATCTCTGCCAAAATAATTTAATTAATTAACACAGGAAAAAGTTACATTTTTTATCTGGCATATAAAAATAATTCAGTAAAGTCAAAACAAGATGCCATTCAGAATTTTCATGCAAACTTGTGGAGATCTCATGTTCATTGAAGTTCTCTTTAATTATTGAGCTGGATTAAGTTCTAGTTATTAGAAGTCACACCATTATATTATTCAAAATTAAATTATACTTACACTTTTCTGTACAGGTACATAGATAAGACAACATATATAAAAGAATACAGAGGAAAATGTGTTTGAAAAGTTGTTTACATTTCCAGCTGTGATTATGGGGGGCTTTTTCCTCTTTATTTCCACAGTAGAGTAAAAAGTCACAAAGTGATGCATTTAACACTCATATCCTTCCCTTTATTTACAATGGTAACCTATACCCACCATTATATGATTGAACTGATTTTCTAGCCATGCTGGTAATTCCACTGAATTTCCTGCTCTCTCTTGTCCTGTTTTGGGGCTGGAAGTGCAAGCTATGGTCATGGGACAGAGCTTTTCCTCTGGGTGAAGGTAACAACCACCTGAGGGTTCAGCCTATAATTTCATGCCAATTAATATCTCTGGATTAAAATCAAGGCAGCTAAGTAATAAAACATGCACACATCACCTCCCTACTTCTTCCCCTCTTGACACATGCACACATATTCAATGGATAAATACACACACACACACTGACAGTATCATCTACACTGACAACACCCCTGCTTTGTGTAGAGGTGCAGAGGAGGGGCAATCTTTGTGCAGACAGGATGTTTCTTCACGCAAGGTCACTGAGTGTGTACATGCTGATTGGCAAGAAACATTGCCCCATCTAGAAAAATTATATCTCAGTTGAATCGTTGAGGATCTGGTTGGTGAAAAAATAGGTCTTAAGTGGGAGGTGACCAGAACTGACTTTTTTTTTTTTTTAGAACTGACATTTTTTTAACTGTATCTTCTTGTAAACCTTCTTTATGTACCTGTAATTTTCTTCATAGGTCAGTTAGCACATTTCTGAATATCTTCATCTGTTTTTATTATATTCAAGAGGACAAATTTATATTGCTGATAATATGTTAATTCTAAGGAAGTGCCCCGGTTGTCAAACTATAATCTCTTTTAGGGCAAGACCTGTGGGAGTCTTGGCACAGGTACTTTGTAAGATGGCTAGTATTTATTAAAAGTTCAACACATATTTATTGAATAACTGAATGGTGGCAGAAGTGGTGAGGGTGAAAGAAGAAAGTCAGAATCTAGTATCTGGACCACAATAGGAAAGTCTCTAGTATGATTTTACGACTGGTTCTTACAAAACTGTCCGCAATTGACTGTAATGACAGATTTATGATATATTTGGGGGGAATTATCTAAAAGAAATCAATTTGAACTAAAAAAATTTTACCTGACCAGAATAGAAACATTAAAAAGTCTGTGAAATTTTTGATTAATATGTGGAAACTTCATTTGGCTTTCTCCTCTAGTAAATCATCATCTTTTTTATTCTCTTTTTACTTGTGAACGTCCAATTTATCACTCTAGAAGACTGCCTGTTTTCGTCACCAGCCATTGAAAAGTTTATTTTTTACAGAATATTGGCCAAGCAAATAAATATTTGAGCTCTTAAACTTCTCCACAAGAATAGTGTCATAGGGAAGACAGACATTAAACAGACTGCGGCAGGCTGCGCCTCCCATGCTGTCTCTTGACATGGTCCGGGCATTGGGGGAGACTCCCAAGAAGAGGGGCGTTCCTGTGCTCCCCCAAAGAGGGAAAGTAGTACTTCCCAGAAGTGGGGAGTTCTTGCACTTCCCAAAGAAGATCTGAACTAGGGATTCTCCATGGCAATGCCTGCTAATGCTCTCCTCTTTGTTCTTGGTTAATGTAAAGTAAGTTAGTTATAAATTGGCTTGTGAAAACCTAATTCAGACCCAGGTGACAATTGGCTTATTGTTCTTACGCATGAACTATCACAAAAGAAGTAAAAATTGTTAAAGATATAGTTAGGATAGAAATGTCCTGGTCCTGAGAACTATGGAGAACAAACTGCCCTGAACCAGCTGTGCTTGGAAACCATAGTCTAACCTTGGGGGTACGTGTTTGTGGCAACAGTACATCTCCTGGTGTATGCGAAAGGCCAACAGTTCGCAGGTTATGTGGAGGTTAGGTACTTCTAGTTAAAAGTTAGATTTCTGTAGAACTAAAACAGTATTGATGAGTTACTTTAGATCACTTTGAAGTAATTGATAGTAGGCTAGATTGAGTGCTAGGAAATGGGATGATTTTAGTAATATAGCATAACAATGGACTTCCACGTCCACTCCAAAATTAGGAAGGCTTGACAGGATGATTGATTGTTACTGAACATTGTACTGTCTTAGACAATTGATTATGTTAGAAAATGAGTTGTACCTAGGAGAGTAGTTGTCCCTGTTGATTTTTTTTTAAAGATTTATTTTTATTTGTTTATTTATTTATACAAGCACTGGGTACAGTCAGAAGCGCGGGAGGGTGAGAGAATTCACCAGAGCCAGAGCGGGGAGCAGAGCAGGCAGAAGGACCGAAGTACACTGCTGAGGGGAGCAGCGGGCGGCAGGAGAGGTCTGTGCGCCATGTGGGACCCTCCTCCAGTGGCCGGGGAGCAGCCCGGGGATCGAACCAGCGCTGCAGAGGCTGTGGGCAGCTTCGCAACCCAGCGTTCAACCACTGCACCACCAGGGAGGCCCTGCTGATTTTCTTAATCAGATTAAAGAAGTGTCCTTTTGTAGTATGAGATCAAGAGGGTCTTTGTATATTCATGAGAAAATATGTAATGATTGTCTCTGTTCTGCTTTGATGCTTATGCTGATGTAATCTCACCGCTGGCCTTAAGGTATAAATAAAGACCTGCTGAGACCCTCAGTAGGAGATACTTGTACGAGAGAAGGTGTCTGTGTCTACCTCACTCCTACCTCACTCCACTTCCCCTCAGTCCTCCGAGAAAACTTGGCTGACGCCGTCCTCTCCTTTCGGAGACCCCGACACGATTTCTAGCTGGAGCTGGTCTCTGGCAACAGACTTTTGTACTTGTTCTATTGCCAAGTGCTTGGAGAGGTTTGGGGCACTGTGGGAATGCTCAACTAGGAAAATGCAGAATTACCCGGACAGCTGATTCAGAATTTGCTTGAGGCACCATCAGAGGTTCAAGAAAAAGAAACAGAGACAGAGCTAGAGAATTTGAGTTAGAAGAAAATCTAGGCGTTAACCAAGATATGAATCCATTTTGTTGTAAGTCATTTCAAAAAAGTAAATGACTCACACACTATTTTTTGTTCGAATTCATATTCAGGTGAAGAGGAAGTCACTGGATCTTTTAAGTGCTTATGTTTTATATATGTCTTAACTCAGTTCTGCAAGGGGACTTAATCTTCACCGAAGGGTAACTTTTAAGCTGAGACTTAAATCATGAAGAAGAATTTGCTAATTAAGAAGGTGGCTGAGGACATAAAAAGATTTTCAGAGGTACATGCAGCATGAGAAATAACTCAAACACGGATGAGATCTCAGCCTTGGTTCCATTTATCTCTTCTTTCCTGTGCAGGGAGTCATTTCCAAAGGCAGACTCATCCAGATCTGTTAGATATGAACAAAGAAAGTCTGTTTAACTGTAAGAGCCATGCTGGCACATTAACCACTGGCAAGTGGGCAATCACAACAATATTCATACAGAATTCAATTTGGTTCAAACTTACTCATATGACAAAAAAAATTTCTGAGCATATAATATGTGCTAGGCCCCAGATAAATTGCTGGGATTTCTAAGGATTTCTCCTCTTCTGGGTTCTTGCAGGTCCATTACCAGAGCTCAACTCTTCCTCTTGAAATCTTCCTCTTCTCTGTCTCCCTGAGAAACATGGCTTCTCCTGGGTGCATTCCGGTTCTGCTCCAGCATCCTATCTCCCCTAATTCCAAACCACCCCAGCCACTGTCTTCAATCTACCCCAGAGTCCTTATTCTCAGTCTTCATGAGCACTAAGGAAGCAATGTGCTTTTTGCATGTTATTCAGGACTACCTAGGTTTCTGCCCCACTACACACTACCTTGCTAGTATCCCCTTGCTGTTAGTACCATGAATCTCCCACACCCTGCTTTAGTGGCAAACTATTGCCAATATCAGATATTCAGGCTAACCCCATTGAACAAGTAACTGCCTTCTTTTTGTTTCCCATAGAAAAGTCTCATTGAACTAGTATTAACTCAATCTTCAACTTTCAACTCATTCTACTTCTTGAAATTTTAATGAATATAGTTCTTGATTTCTATCTATGATGAACACATTCTTCTTGCTCATATTCTCCCCACCTACCCCCCAAACCCTTAACCCCCTCCACCCGCCACTCTCACATACTGCCTTAGGTGGCTTCAGCTTTTACTCATTGTTTTATTTTCTTCCAGTCTATCTCCTATTCA
The DNA here is from genome assembly GCF_964194135.1 of Talpa europaea. Classification (NCBI taxonomy): domain Eukaryota; kingdom Metazoa; phylum Chordata; class Mammalia; order Eulipotyphla; family Talpidae; genus Talpa; species Talpa europaea. Next base: position 117,483,516 of record NC_140070.1, on the reverse strand, counting down.
TACAAGTGAACATTTGAAGCCATTATAAAGTCATGAAAATAACCTATAATTGTGGTAGAGGTAAAGACACATAACCTTCAGATTAGATTATTTGGGATTCGTTTCTATCTTAAAACTAATGTTTATGGCATAAAAATGAATGATTTTGTCTTATATTGTCCTTTATTCTTAAAAAAAATAAATACATACAGTATAATCAGATCTAAAGGAGGGGGAACAATCAGTCAAAGAGCAACTAAGATAAGACCAAATAAGAGTCAAAGTAAATGCAATTCACAAAACGTACATTATAGAGTTGGGCACTTGCTGTAAATAAGCCTCTGAATTTTTACACTTCCAACACAACTATACAGGGAAGCACATTCAATTACATAATTCAAAATGCTCAGAAGATTCCTAAGACCGCAAACTAGTGCTCAAAAGGAGCACAGTCATTCGAGGTAATGAATTTCTGCAGATTCTTGTTAGGAGAGCACAGTATGATGAGTAAGCAGCATTCTCAGCTGCATCTCCTCAGTAAAAACAGTTGTGGGGTCCGCAGGCTGCTTCTTCTATGGTTCCCCAGACTTAGGTTTTTTGTATAAACCTAAATTGCAGTTCCGTAAAAGTAATCATAGGAGGAACCAAAACAAGAATATCCAAAGATAGATTTCTCATTTACTTTTAATTTAAAGATAAAAGGTAGAGTGCATAGAGTACATCGTCTTTAGGAAATGTTCCATTAACATTTCTTCTCCCATCTGAGTGTTTCTGACAACAGATCACACTCTTGGCAATTTAGGGCATATTCATGACCATCAGTACTCAGCAGAATTGGGGGTAGGGTTAATGTTTTATAAAAGTTAAGGAAACTGGGGAACTGAGGAAATGTATGTGGGCTAAGCCAAGATTTTCCTCAGAAGACTTCAGATTGATTCTAATATAGATAAAAGGGCAAATGCCAAGACAATACCATTGACCACAGCTGTGGTGGTTTAGCCTAGAAAATTTGTGAAGCAGCTGTTAGCAGACAACTACCTATTTCCCCAATGTTTTTTACAGTGGTACAAATCATAAAATGTATCATCTTAACCATATTTTAATGCACAGCTCAGTGGTTTGAAATACATTCATTAAGTCATGCAGCTATCACCACCACCTGTCTCTACCATCTCCATGATTTTTCATCTTGTAAATCTAAACCTCTACACTTACCCATTACATGTTAACTCCCCAATCCTCCCTGTCCCCAACCATTTTATACTTCCTATCTCTATGAATTTTTTAATCAGAAAAAAAATACATCTAACCTCAAGCAGTGAAACTTCCTCCTGATGTCCATAAGCTAAAGTATTATGAAACTAATGCCTCCAGATGGCTAAATAATTTGATCTATTGTGTAGCACAAGTAACCAAACTTTAGTTAAAAGTTGGAGACTAACAATGGCAGCTTTGGTCTTATCACAGTTGATCTGAGGCCATCAATCTGTCAGTAATTCAATCACAGGCTGCTTGTCTATTTTTGCTCCTCTTCTCTCATATGACATATAAAACTAAGTCAACAATTTCCTTTTTCTGTTTATACAAGAAGATTGATAGAACACTATTTCATGTAAACACAGTATGATGTTATTAAAGGGCCACTTAAAAATAAGGAAGAAGGAAGGTATAGAAGATACTTATGCTTTACACACTCTGACTTTAGAAAAGATCATTTTTATAGATCCTAATTTTCCACAATGTATGAGTTTACAAGAATGCAGTTTTAATTTTTGGCTATTTATGCTTATATAGTAAAATAGCCAAAAATTAAAATTGAATTCTTGTAACTTAATCTACAACTGATATCTGTTTGGAAAAAATTTAAAGACAAATTGCAAAAACCTAATGTGATATTGCTTCTATTCAACTTCTTCACAAGGTGATAAAATATGTAATCTTTGTCAGTACTTTGTCCATACTTCTTCACTACCTAAAGTCTGGTCTAGAGATTCTGGGATAATTATCAAAAATGCTTTTTAAGTAGTATAATCTACTAGACATGATTTTGAGAAAGTGCAAAGTTGTCCTATTAGAAAGTGAGATAGCACAGTTTCTAGGACCTCTTGAATGGCCCTATCACTATAGAAATAATTAAGTCAACAGAATGGCAAAAGCCATTGTCCTGCAATTGGAGTGACCCCTGAAGAGAAATGAGAGGTGACCAGACAGTGCCCAAAGTCTAATAAAGAATGGTGGCCACCAATCTTACTGCATAACTTAAGATCTACTGAAATCATTCAGTATGCTTTCCTTTATATCATTTTGATATTCTTGAACTAAATGTCCCCCCAATGATTCCATCGCTGGCATTAACTTACTAATTCCTTAGACAAACATTTACTGAGTACCCTATAGACAACAAAATAATGGGGCCACACATCTTGACATTTAACAAGCTCACAATCTGTATTTTCTATTGATGTTTGATCAAGAAAAAGATCACTTTGTCTTTGTTATATCTGAGAATCTCTGTTACACTGAACCAGATGTTCCCCTGAACCCTTCCAATTGAACACATCTCAGAAGTATAACTAGGGCCTCCCCGGTGGCACAGCGGTTGAGCGCTGGGTTGCGAAGCTGCCCACAGCCTCTGCAGTGCCGGTTCGATCCCCGGCTGCTCCCCGGCCACCGGAGGAGGGTCCCACATGACACGCAGACCTCTCCTGCTGCCCGCTGCTCTCCTCAACAGTATACTTTGGTCCTTCTGCCTGCTCTGCTCCCCGCTCTGGCTCTGGTGAATTCTCTCACCCTCCGGTGCTTCTGACTCTACCCAGTGCTTGTATAAATAAATAAATAAATCTTTAAAAAAAAAAGTATAACTAGCACAGAATTGTATTAACAAGTTTACTCAACAAAAATAACATTTCCCATTAATACGGTAGTTGTGTGATGCTGGGAAGCAAATGTATTCTCTTGGAAGGTCTGTCACTTCACTTGAAACAGCTCAAGTTTCAGGTTTCCTTGTCTGTCACCCCAGCACAACACTCCTATAAAATGCTCACTTCTGGATCTTTGCCAGTACAGTAATTTTCAAGTCAGTGCTTCACTCTAACAATGTTTAACTTCTCTAACAATTACATATAATGCCTATGGACTAACACTCTGATTTCATCCTGTCATTTCCTACTTCAGAAAATTCCAGGGATTTCCCATTTACTGTAAACACTTGTGTCTAGTCAGAAATTCCCCCAAACTAAGCCTCCTATTACTCACTCAACCCCTCTACTTAATTTGTTCCAAATTAGTTGTACCTCAAACAACTTCTTGAACTTTCTTCACTAATGTTTATGATGTGATTTGGTGTGCACATATATGTGTTCCACCCACATGCACAGGCACATGTACACAACTACAGGGTTTCAGGAACAATACATGTTATTTAACTGTGCAATATATTTCGATGTTTTCAACTTTGTTTCATTGTTTAAAATATTAATATGACACACTAAAGTGATTTCATCACCACTAAAGGGTTATAAAAATACCCAATATTATGCTTCTTTGATTAATATAAGGTGTATAATATTGCTCTTGAAAAATGGTAAAACAAAACACTGCTTTGAATGCTCATTCTGTTCCTGGCAGTTTGAGCTACAATTATTATCTTTACTCAGTTATCTTGAGATCACTTCTACATATGTCACCAAAGCATTTAGTCAACTCCTCTCACTCTTATCTTTTGAAATTTGGGGCATAGTTAAGTAAAAATGCACAGAGGATCCTCTAGGTTTCTATTTCTTATGTTGTCTTAATCTTTAGTGTCATAAAAATAAAAATCGCCAGGCCTAATTTTAATCAGACTACTTGCAGGTGACTAAAAGTATGTATGGCTGTATATGTTGTTTCTTTACATATCTTAGCAGCATGAACTCTTCTGCCTGACCATTCAGAATCTGAATCCCAACTCTGCCAAGTTATCAAAACTGAGGCTCCATTTCTGCATCCATATGCTGGCAATTGTAATATCTGTATCAAATGACTGATGAGGGTCAAATTAGATTATGCAAGAAAAAAACTTGGAATAAGGTCTAGGATACCCAGATGCTCAAAGAATGATAATAATGTTTTATCACCATTACAAAACAAGTAAATGTATCTCAACTTCCTTTTAAGGTTATAAAACAAGGTTCAGTCACAGGAACAAAAATATTTTTTTCCTTTAAATAGCCAGCTATTTTTTGTCGCTGGATTATTCATAACATAAAATCTCACCACCGATTTTATAGATCATAAGTATCCCTAAAGAAAGGATTTGTTTGTGGTGCTGGATAATCATTATATAATGAGGAATGTCTAAAAGACCGTGAAAACTAAAAGACCGTGTATATGCAACAATTTGCCTAGTCATGCTAATCTCATTTAGATTTTTTCTTAATGTTTTTTAGCCACCTGCGTGATAAACATATGCTTTAATTCCGAAAAAATATCGTACCCGATGCATTCACATAACATTCAAGATGTGCATGGGGCTGTTTTTTAACGAAGCAAGATCGCGTTTCATTTCAGCCTTCCAACTGAAAGTCTTGTTCCAGTTGTTTTTTTAATATTCTTTCTTCCCTTTATTTATCCACACCCTTCTGTAAGCAAACCGTTTCTAGGGTGTTTTTGATTGCAAGAGTTTTGTAATTAACGGCCAACGACTACCTTTCCATGGAAAGTATTTTTCCCCCTAACCTGTTCAATTTAGCACAGCAAGCTAGAAAATCTCATCCTTTCTCCAAGAAACACCGGTCCACGCTCGACTAGGCACAGGAGTGTTGCAACCCCTTTCAAAATTACTTAAGCGGAGTGTCAAGACCCACCCCCTCCCCAGCCCCAATTCACAGGAGTGATCAAGATTCCCCCAGCTCCAGCTCAGCCGTTTGCGTTTATGCATTGAGACAAAGGCTTTGACAATTTAATTGAACCAAAATTGGAGACCTCTGGGGATTAACCTGCAGTCACTACACTCCAGATCGTGCGTTTGCACGTTAGGGGGCCGGGGCCGAGGGTGGTGGGGGGAGAACTCCAGGTGAGAATCGAAGAAGGCAGCGCTAGACACAGACCTGCAGCAGGAGGCAGAAACAGGGGAGTCGGCCAGAAGCTGCAGACTCGGGGGACAGACCCACAGACGCGACCTAAGCGTACCCCACCACCCGGGCTGGGGGTGAGGCCTGAAGCCGCGTGGGGGGCGCGGCACCCGCCCAGGCTGGAGGCCGGCCCCGCCCACCCGGCCGACCCCCGGTTCCGCACGGCGGCCGGACGCCCCGACGTCCCGACACCCCGGACCCCCTGGGCCCGCACCGCCCCTTTCGTCACGTCCGGGGGCGGGCCGGGGCGCCGGGGGCGGGCCCGGGTGGGGCCGGGGGGCCGGGCGGGGGTGAGGTGGTGGCGGTGCTTCGGGTGACAACGGTCAATAATGAAGGTGGCTGCGGCGCGGCGGCCGGCTCAGCTGCGCCGGGCGGGGGCGGCGCCGGGGCCGCGCCAGTAGGACTCGGGGACGCCGCCGAGAGATGGGGACCCGGCGCGGGGCGTGAGGTGGCTGTGGCGGCAGCCGCGACGGGAACTTCGGCCAGAGGGGCTCCGCGGCCTCCCCCTCTGGCGCGTCGGCCTCCACCTGCAGCCCTTGGGCCCCCGCGTCCCGCGGGACCGGGCCGGCGACGGCGGGGGCATGTGGCGCTGGGTCCGGCAGCAGCTGGTAGGTGCCGCGGCCCCTCCGCCCGGGGAGCCCGGCCTCTGGGGCCCGGCCGGCGGGGATGGGCCGGCGGCGCGGAGCCGCGAGCCTGGGGTGCGGACGCCGGGTAGGCCGCGGGGCGCGGGGCCCGGAGCCGCCGCCTCGCGCCCTGGGCCCGGCCCCGCTTCCGCGCTCCCGGCTACTTCCGCCTCCTCGCGGCCCGGCCGCTGCCCGAGACCGGCGTCCGGGCGGGGTGGGCTTCCCGCCTGGGGAAACGGGGCGAGAGAAGGGCAGGAAAGTGGGTGCTGGGATGGGTCGGGGCAGCGGGGAGAGGCTGGGGGTCCCTGCCCCGAGCGATTAGGATCACGGTTGAGGGAAGGGAGGGGGAGGACCGGCCCGCCGGCCCCTTGTCGTCAGTGTTTTCAGTGAGAGAGTCACGAATCCAGGTTGTGTTTATCACCCGGCGGGGCCGGGGGGAAGCACCTTCTGAAGTCTCGATCCTTCAACCAGAACATTTTCCCAAGGCCTGACCGAGGGAAAGCTGGACTGGAGCACCCCGTCGGTCTCCGATGAAGATGTGTCTGAGAGTTCGGAAAGACTGCCTGTGGTTTACTTCTTACCTTGCTCTCACTCCACCCAAAGTGAAACTTTTGAAATGTGAACCTAGTTTTCCTCCTCCTCCTCCTCCTCCTGACAGATTTGGTAGCAGTGGTTAACTTTTCAGCTTTACTGGCACAGCTGGAGAAAAAAGAAACCTTAGAAAAGGGTCATATAAAGCATATTAAAAAGCGCCACCTTTCTCAGAATTAATTCAGAGAGAAAAAAAGCTGCTCTGCCTCCTGGCAACTACAGCCCAGAAAATACAGCACTGAGGCAACAGTGACAATTAGGGCAGAAATTGCGTGTGGCTGATAGAAGCCTAACCTCACTTCTTATGATGAGGTGTGCTACTGGTTGCTGCTTAATTTCTAAATCTCATTAATTAAATGCTTGGAGAGTTCAGTGTTTTCATTTACTGACTCAGAAGGCCAGATCTGTAAAGATTCTGTGGGAATTAAGCATTGAAACCTCTTTTTCTCTCCTTTAGAACAGCGTTTTAATATTAAGAATTAAGAGGTGTGGTGATTCGGAGCCAGCGTTCTGTTAATTTATTTTGCAGTGGGCATCATTCTCAAAAAAAAAAAAAAAATTCTTATAAATAAAATTAGATAGAGCTCTGCCACTCTTTCATACAAATGTGGTCTATTTTTAGCTAATTGTAAATTTAAATATCCCAGGCCTTATTAGGAAGCCAAGCTAATGATGTCATTGTAATACCATATTGTTGTAATACTTTGGCTTTGTTGCACTAAGTGGTAGCGCAGTAACTTGACTTTGGAAGTTAATTATTACAGGTCTGATCTCATGCTTTTGATTTGCCAATCTTCAAGTAAGGCTTATTTACTTGATGGTGTTTTTATGTCCTATGAAGATCATTCTAAAGTAGTACTCTTCAAGCTTTTCCTATTTAGATTAAGTTGGCACTTCCATTAGGTAATTTTTTAACCTGAATAAAATCCTGGTTGTATAACCACTCTCATCTTCCCAGACAATCTGGTAATGTTTTTTAAATTGACTTCAAATGAACACAACTAAAAGGAAAGACAGCAGGTTGTGTGATTAATTTACAAGACAACTATCTTACCAGGTGGTTAACAAGTTGAACAAGTTGCTGCTGTGCATAAAAAATGCTGTCCCTGACATTTAGTTGCTCACCTCACTGGTTTTACTTTTAAGTTATCATATCTTTTAAGTATGTAATCAGACCTATGCCAATCTAGGACTTTGTGTCTCTGATTAAATTTGTACAGTCATTTAAATTACACAATAAGGTTAGTGGATATACAGAATAATGAAAGTATGTTATACTATCCCAATCATAAGGCGCTAATCTAGTTAGCTGCACTAGGAATTATTCAACTCAGTCCTTGAGATTGTATTTATGTTTGGTCTATGTCACTATATCTTTTAGCAGTAGGTTCATTTTTAAAATTCAGATGAATGTGACAGGTATGGAAAAATAAATAAGCAAATCACAGGGGCAGAATTTTTGGGGTTATAACACTTTATTCATTAATGTAATCTTGATTTTAAACAGTTATGTTTTCCCAGGGGAAAAAAAAGGTCATTTTATTATAGAAACTGCTCCTCTGCTCTCATAATTTATCCCTAATTTTAAAAAATGCTTGATGACTTCACAAAGTACTTTCAATGCTTGGCATGATGAGAAAACCTAGGAGGTTCTTGAGAGTTGGCGATATCAGGATATTTGGTACTTTACCAAGGGATACTTCTCCCTTATAGAAGTACAGTGAAAAGAATGGAATATTCTTTCCTTTTTTCTCTTGTTTTATCTCTTCTAGTTCAGTGATAAGGTTATTTTACACTTAAGAAAATTTTCTCAGGTACAGTTAGTATTTTTCATAGTGTATAATTTCTAGCAGCATATTTTTTTATGCATATTAACTTACTAGAGATGCCAGCATCTCAATTAGAGGGGAAATGCCATTACTTTCTCACTGTATTCTAGTACTTAGATTTGTATGGTAGCCATTAATCACATTGACTATTAAAATTCTAATAAATTAAAATTAATGTGATCATTTGCTACCATACTGGACAGCTCAGAGTAGAACATTTTCATTATCACAGAAAATTCTATTGGACAGAACTAATTTAGACTTAAATGAAAGTCTTTTGGCTGACAAGTAGTATTTCTTTACAGGTCAATATCATACTATGCTTTATTGTGTTCCAAAATATAGTAATATGCTAAATAATGGGGAAACAAATGTAGGTCAGTGAGGGCCTTATTAATCTGTATGCTCACACCTTCACATGTGCTTGACATAGAGTGGACATTGGGTGCATATTTGCTAAATAAATGATAAGTAGATGAGGAAAGAATGAATCCATTGTATTGCTTCTGTGTTGAGAAGTATGTAACAGAAAACAAGATTGACCAATCCAGAAGAAATCTTGCTAGAAAATTGCTGTAATTTTACAAAAATGCAATTACCTATGGTAATACTAGGATATTGTTATTTAAATTGTCCCATAAATGTAGTTCTATCATATTTGTATTGCAATGGTGGGAGGACTGGTATGATTCTCTTCTGATTGAGAAAAATGAGAAGCTGTGAACCTAACTCTGTCAACTTTCTGTTCTCTCACCCACTCACACTCATCAAATTTATACTTAATTGTACTTAATTCTTCCCTTTACCTGTCACAAAGGAAGGTGTGACAGTCCTCTCTCCCAAATTAATCTGTTTACTTGTGCTTTAATCCTGTTCTTTCATCCTGTTTTCCTGCACTTCCCATCAATTATCTGTGGTGTGTTTACTATCTTAATCTTTTCCTTTCACCTGTGAACATATTCAAGAATCCCTCTATTTTACTTTGTTCTTTACCTGTAACTGTCAGATCTTTTCAATTTTCTAGGGGAAAAATGGTCTATCCTGCATATTATGCTCTCTAATACACTTAAATTGTGACTAATTCAAATAGACATTCTCTAGAGTATGAGATAAAGGATTTCAGAAACAGTAGGGGAAAAAAATCAGAATTATTTGTATTGGTTACATGTTTAAGTGATATTTTTTGCTGTGTTGGATAAAGTTAAATATATTGTTATAATTAATTTTACCTGTTTATTTTTACTTTTTTTAAAAAAGTGGTTACTAGCAATTTGAAAACATGCATTAGTGGCTCCTATTATATTTTTATTAGTACTGCTATAGAACAATGAAAGTGAACTTGTACTTATATAGCACATTATCTAAGTCTAGATATTTCAGCTACTAGAATATAAATATCTGGAGGGGGGAGGCAGGCACATCTTGTTCATCTTTCTATTCCTTGCACCCAGCGTAACAGCTGGCCCATTGTATGTACTCACCTACCAAAATCCACCAAAAAGTATTTGCGTTCTGTGCCTCTCTCTGAAGGAATGAACCGAGTGGGAAAATGAAGCATAGGCCTGTGATGGTATTTTGGTGTGACTAGGTTAGTTTTAACCTCAGGAATTAATGTTTAAGAACCTAGATCTTTTTTTTTTAAATCTCTACGCTCTGTGTTCAGACATGTATATTATTAGATATCCTTTTTTTTTTTATTTGCTTAAAGAGGTGAAGCATTAGAGGAATCCCAAGTATCCCAATAGCACTAAAATAGAGACCTTGCCCAGATCTTACAAAGAACTTTGTGATTATCATTACTGCCATCCCGTCTATCCCTATACTGTTTTCAACATAGCAGCCAGAGTGATCTTATTTACAAGTTAGATCATATAATTCCTGTGTTTAAACCCTAGGATCTTGTCTTCCTCAGAGTAAAAGACAGTTTTTGTTTGCTGTGTATCCCCCCACCTTGTGCCCTGCCCCCGTCCTCCAAAATCATTTCTTATTCCCATGACTATTTATTCTTGCCTCCTTGTAGCTCATCAGAAGTGTCAGGCTTAAATCTCAGCATCTTTACCTTGGCTGTTACCTCTGCATGGAATGTTCTTCCTCCAGTTACTTGCTGGTTCCTTCAGTTCCTACAAGTCCTCCATGGAACAAAAGCTATTTCTCAACTTTGCATCCACTTTTAGATAATACCTTTTCTTTCTCATTTATTCCTTCACTGAAACATTTTCTGAACACTTATTCTTTGATTGCACATTGTTAGGCACTGGATCTACCAAATTGAAGCAACTTTTGCCGTAGCCAGTCTTCTAAGAGTCTCATCTTCCCTGTGGATTATTTGGATTATTGCCACTTTTTTTTCCTATTACAAAAAAAATGTTGCAGTGACCACTCTGTTTTTGTTTTTTTTAATTAGAATACTTAACAAGTGGAATGCTGGAGTGTGGGATAAGTACTTTGTGACTATTGCCAAGTTACAATATTTTCTGAAACATGAGAGTTACTCATTCTCTACACTTTGGACACAATTTGTATGATTGGACTTAAAAAAAATATTACCAACCTTATGGGTATGAAATGTATCTCATTTTGTTTTAATTTGCATTTTCCTCATTGCTAGGGAGATTCAAGTGTCCTGTATCTCACTAATACAAATAGGTTACCCATTTTTCTATTGGGTAGTTTTATTTCTTTCTGTAGTCTAGATGTAAATTTTTGTATATGTTGTAAATATCTTCTTTTAGTTTGTCACTTGTGTTTAAGTGTGTTGATGGAGTCTTTTTTTTTGTATGATTTTAAATTTATTTGTAGATACATTTATTTGGCAAATGATTTCTGCTTTTTTATTACTTACCTATTTCAGGATCTAGTGTTTCTTCAAAACACTTTGAAATTTAGTTTTTCAACATCTAGGTCTTTAATATACTCGTAATTTTTTTGTACATAGAATAAGGAATTTATTTTCTTTCATATGGAAAGCTGCTTGTTCCAGTGCCACATATTGAATAAACCATCTTTTCCTCATTCTTTGTCAGAAGCCAGCATTTTCTTTCCCATATTTTGTTTTCTTTCTAGGTTCTCTATTCTGTTTCATTTATGTATTGCTCTCTTATAGCAATAATGCACTGTCTTAATTATAGCATTTGTATGATGTTCTGTTACCTGATTTGGCAGAACCCTTGATCCTTTTTATTTTACTTTTATTTTTGCATTGCAGCTTTACCTCTTCCATATTCTGTTGTTTATAATCAGTTTGTCTAATTCTGAAAAAAATTGTTGTGGATTTTGATTGATTGCCTTGTATCTGTAGTTTCTTTCCTTCATGTTTCCCTCTTGATGATGATATGGCTATGAATTGTGTTTTATCCTTTTTTTAAAAAAGATTTATTTATGTATCCAGGAACTGGGGTGTAGGCCAGAGGTGTGGGGGGGGAAGTGAGAGGATTCACCAGAGACAGAGTGGGGAGCACAACGGGCAGATGTACTGAAATACACTGCTGAGGGGAGCGGCCGGTGAGACAGGAGAGTTCTGCTGCGCCACGTGGGTCACCTCCTTGCCAGGGAGCTAATCCCGAACTCATGCCACAATGGCAGTTGATTGCTTCATTGTGCTGAGACTTATGCCCATGTGCCACCAGGGAGGCCCCTGAATTATGTTTAATTCTTAATTTTTCTAGCTATGCTTATATTCTGCCCATCTACAAATCATTTAGGAATTTAAAAAATTTTAACTACTATATTTCGTCTTCTACATTATTATTACATAATAGCTTAGTTCTACTTTTTTCCTCTTAATCTAGCTTTTTGGAATATAATTCACATATTAAACTGTCCACTTAAAGGGTACAATTAATATTGCTTTTAGTAGCCCTTTTCCACTAATTCTCAGTTTCTGTTCCCCAAACATCTATCCCCTAGCACTACTCAGTCACTCATCTACTTTCTGTATCTTAATTTGCCTGCTCTGGACATTTCATATAAATGACATCCTACAATATGAGATTTTATGGCTGTCCTCTTTGATCTAGTATGTTTTCAGAGTTCATCCATGTTATAGAATGTTTCAGTATTTAATTTTTTTCTTTTGCCAAATAATATTCCATTATATGGGTATAGCACATTTTGTTTTTCCATTCATCAATTAATGAACATTTTGTTTGTTTCCACCTTTTGGCTTTTAGAAATAATGCTTCTTTTGACCATTCATCTGCAAGTTTTTATGTGGATGTATAGTTTCATTTCTCTCAGGTATAAAGAGTGGAATTACTGGATCATATGGTTATAATACTTTAAATTTTATGAAGAACTGCCCAACTGTTTTCCAAAGTGTCCCATCTTACATATCCTTGCCAACTCTTGTTTCTGCATTTTTTTTAAATAGTTTTTTTTTTTTAAGATTTATTTATTTATACCAGCACTGGGTACAGTTAGAAGCGCTGGAGGGTGAGAGAATTCACCAGAGCCAGAGGGGAGAGCAGAGCAGGCAGACCGACGAAGTACACTGCTGAGGGGAGCAGCGGGTGGCAGGAGAGGTCTGCGGCCATCTGGGACCCTTGCCCTGCAGCTGGGGATCAAACCAGTGCTGCAGAGGCTGCGGGCAGCTTTGCAACCCAGCGCTCAACCGCTGCGCCACCAGAAAGGCCCTTGTTTCTGCATTTCTGATTGTAGCCTTGGTTGTGGTTGTGCATGGTAACTGTTTGTGGTTTCAATTTTCATTTCTCTAATGACTATTTCAGATACCTTTCATGTCCTTATTAGACATTTGTATATCATTTTTGGAAGTATGCCTATTCAGATTTTTACCCATTAAAACATTTTTTTAAATCGAACTGTAAGAGTTATAAGACCCACCAGATATGATTTGCAGATATTTTTCATATCCCATAATTACATACATAGATAAAATTGTTATATCCTGTGAGTATTATAGTTGTTTCTTTTTAAACTCAAAGCATTTTCTTTATTTTTCAAAGATTTTATTTATTGATGCATACAAGAACTGGGGTGTAGGTCAGAGGGACTAGGGAGGGGGTGTGAGAGGATTCACCAAGACAGAGTGGGGAGCAGAACAGGCAGATCTACTGAGATACACTGCTGAGGGGAGCATTGGACAAGACAGGACAGGTCTGTTGTGCCATGTAGGTTAGCTCCCTGGCCAGGGATCAAACCCATGCCACAACGGTTGGCAATAGCTTGATAGCCCTGAGACTTTAACCCTGTGCCACCAGGGAGGCCCCCCTTGTTTTCTAATTTTTTTGACAGCTATTCATTTTGTTGCACTACAAGGATTTGGTGACTGCTTTTACTCACTATTATTTCTTGCATACCACCTCTTTTTTCTGGATTATTTTTATTCTTGCTGGATTATATTCTTTAGTTATTTTTAAGCAAGGGCTCATGGGTGGTACATTCTTCATTTTTATGTGTTTGAATGTTTTATAATTAATATTGAATACTAATTTAGGTAGATACAGAATTCTAGGTTAGCAGTTACTTCAGCATGTTTAAGATGATTTCTGACATTTATTGCCAGTATAAAATGGTTTTAATTACTTACTTGGTGAGCTCTTTTACTTGTTTTTAAGATTATCTTTTTGTCCTTTGCATTTTGTAGTTTTTCTGTGTTGTATCCATCATTTTTTTTCATGTTATTTTTGTTTTTCCTTCTCTACACTTGTGTGTATTTCAGTCTTTTTCTAAAGTTTAGGAAATTTTGCAGCCATCTCTTTCTATTAAATACTGCTTCTCAGCCTTTAATTTTCTTATTCTAAACTCTTGATTGACAATAATTTGTTCTTTATGCCTCTTAACTTTTTTTTTTCACCTTCATCTTTCTAATATGTTTTCTCTATGTGCTGCTTTTAGTGTAAATTTCTTAGTTTTGGTTTCCAGTTCACTGATTCTCTCACCAGAGTTCATTCTGTCTTTTGAATTTTTAATTTAAATGATTGTTTCTCACTTCCAGAATTTATTATTGGACTTCTTTAATTTCCATATGGTTCTTGCTGCATATATCTGCCTGATTTGTCTCATTTTAAAATAGACACTGTTATCTCTTTGGAGGTTTTATGTATATTTAAAGGTACACTTTTTTTTCCATCTCCTTTTAGTTGAATGTGAAACTAGGTTCCTAGTTCAGAGAAGTCTTTGTTAATCCTAATCATGACATTAGAGGTGAACTTTAGACTACCTATTTCCAAACCTAGAATCCCAAAGCCTTAGTCCCTAATTCCAGAAATGATTATCTTATTTTATGCCTCGGTAAGTCTTTTTAACTAAAGCAAAAACAAAAAACCAAAACTTATCTGTCTTTGCTTTTATGAAAATTAAAATGAAATATGGACTCTTTCAAGTTCAATTACTAGTTAAAGCCAGGGACAAGATTTGAACCCAGAATTATTTCAGGGAGTTTAGCAGTGTGTAAGAGAATTAGCAGTAGCAGCACTATCCTACCATTTAAAATCTTCCTGAGAGTGAGGAAAGACTAGGAAATGGGTTCGGGGAAGATATTTCTAGGCAACAGTGGTGTTCTGGGGATGGGAATAGCAGGTTTATAGAGAAAAAGGAAAGACATGATCAAAAGTTCACATAGTTACTCAGACATGGCCATATTCAAGGTGACTATTTTAAGTACCAGAAGAAGTTAGGCCTTGCTTGTATCTTATGTTTACTTCTTCTTAAAAATATTATTCAGTGTAAAATGTTATATATTTAAGTTGATCTTGAACAGCGTGGGAATTTTTTGAAAGTTTTTCAGTGTTTTTTTTAAATTTTGAACCTTAAGAGCCCAAAAATTATATGGAAGTTTAAGAAGGTTGTGATGTTGAAATAGAAATTGGAAATGCTGATAGGATAGTTGTCCGTTTTTATTAATAACTTTCATGGTAATTATAATAAAATTGTCCATACTTTTGACTCTGTTCAGAAGAATGTATTTGGTAATTTTCTGTAGGAAAAGAAGTTAGTCATCTCATGACTTACTGCTATTTTAGTCAAAATTTAACTCATTTTACTTGGTGTTTTATTTGTTTCACTTCGTTATGCTTACAAAAAGGCCTTTTTTTTAAAAAAAAAAAAAAGATTGATTTATTTATTTATACAAGCACTGGGTACAGTCAGAAGCGCGGGAAGGTGAGAGAATTCACCAGAGCCAGAGCGGGGAACAGAACAGGCAGACTGACGAAATACACTGCTAAGGGGAGCAGCGGGCGCGGCAGGAGAGGTCTGCACACCCTGTGGGACCCTTGCCTGTGGCGGGGGATTGAACCGGCATTGGAGAGGCTGCAGGCAGCTTCACTGCCCAGCCTTCAATCACTGCACCACCAGGGGAGGCCATAAGGCCTTATTTTTTAAAATGAAGTTTAATTCAGGGCACCTCTTATTTTGTATTTCCATGGTTTTAAGCATATTGCTTAGCATATACTCATAGTATTTATAGATTGAATTTTTAAATTGAATTATAGGATAGTTTAACAAGTGACATACTTCAGGCTTGATAATTCAGAAGGCTCAACTATTTTTACTTAAATTTAGTGCATTGCCTAACATAGTATCAAACACATTTTCTCAGTAAATATCTGTGTTACGCTGTTATTCTGAGATTTTGTTTTGAAGAGTCTTGTGCATTGAGTACAGTTGGAAGATAAAACTCCAGTTACATAGTCAGATTGGTCTTAATCACTTGTTGCCTAGGAAATTGTGTCTTTACTCTTTCATATGCTAAGCTACAGAATATAGATATATCTGCTTATCTCAGTTTTCTTTATCTCAGTTCTCCACTATGTAATATAAAAGTTTAGAAAACTCTAACAAAAATGTGTGGTTGAATTTGATTCTTTACTGCTAAAAAACAGGGAAATAGTTCTCAAACTTTGTTTTCCTACTGAAATTTATTTTTTTTATTTTATTTTTTTATTTTTTTTAAATAATAAATTTTATTTTTATATTCCCCCATACAATTGCAAACGCCCCATTCTGACCCCAATCCTTCCCCTCCCGCCCCCCACCCCCCAAAAAGTGTCTCTGGTTCATAGTTTTTTGTTGATTTTGATTTTCACTTTCTTATATTCATTTTCCTGGTCCCTTATTTAAGTTTTCTAGACCTACTGAAATTTAAATGTTGCAAAGGAACTGACCTCTCCGATGTACAGAAGACCCTCAGACTTTGTGGATTCAGTTCTTTATGCAATCTTAAAGAGAACTGATGCATGCATACCTGCTAGCTTTGGTCAACTTTTCTTTCTAGTATATGTTTTAATTTTTTTTTTTTAATTTAGAAGCTTCATATGAGACAGTGAAAGTTAGAATTCTTAAGTAATAACAGATTCTTTTAGCGGTCTTCATAGTTTCTAGAATGTGGGTTCCCAAGTGAAGATATATTCAGTGGTCTATGGCAAAAGGAGGAAAACGAGGCCGATGTAACTCACAAGCATGTGTGTGTTTACTTGAATTTATAGATGTTGTTTTTAACTTTTAAAAAATAAACTTTATTTTAGAATATTTCTAGATTTACAGGAAAGTTGCAAAGATAATATAAAAAATTCCTAAACATTATCTTCACCCAGTTTCTCTTATTGTTCACATTACTCTTTACTGCCTTACACTAGTGAACCAATGTTAGTATGGTTTTAACTAAGTTCCATACTTTATTCCGATTTTGTTATTTTTTTACTAATAACCTTTTTTTGGTTCTAATTCCCATCTGGATAGCACATTACATTTAGCCATCTTGTGTTCTTAAGATTTAGACTGTGGCAATTTCTCATATTTTTGAGGACTGTTTTTTAATTCTTAGATTGTTTTCCCTACTTCATTTTTGTTAATATTCTTGTATGGAAAAATAATTAGCAATTTTTTAAAAAGATTATTTATGCATACAGGAGCTGGGTTATAAGGCCAGAGGTGCAGGAGATGAGAGTATTCACCAGAGAAAGAGAGGGGAGCAGAAAAGGCAGATTGATTGAAATACACTACTGAGGGGAGCAGTGGGTGAGGCAGAAGAGATCTGCTGTGCCATATAGGTTATCTCCTTGCCTTGGGATGGAACTTGTGCTGCAGTGGCTGCAGATAGTTTCATAGTGCTGACACTTAACCCCTAGTGCCACCGGGGAGGCCCAAAATCTAGCAATTTTTTTTAAAAAATTTATTTTTATATTCCCCATACAATTGCAACCCCCTGATTTTGACCCCAATCCCGCCTTTCCCCGCCGCCCCCCCCCCCACAAATGTATCTCCGGTTCATAGTTGTTTGTTGATTTTGATTTTTTCTTTCTTTTTTTTTTTTTAATTTTCTAGAGGCATGTCTTATTTATTTATTTATTATTTGTTTGTTTGTTTGGTTTATGCATGCACTGGGTACAGTCAGAAGCGTGGGAGGGTAAGAGAATTCACCAGAGCCAGAGCGGGGAGCAGAGCAGGCAGAAGGACCGAAGTACACTGCTGAGGGGAGCAGCGGGCAGCAGGAGAGGTCTGCGCACCATGTGGGACCCTCCTCCGGTGGCCGGGGAGCAGCCGGGGATCGAACCGGCGCTGCAGAGGCTGCAGGCAGCTTCTCAACCCAGCGCTCAACCGCTGCGCCACCGGGGAGGCCCTTTTTTCTTTCTTATAGTTATTCTTTTTCCTGGTCCCTTATTTAGGTTTTCTGGATTCCTGTTATGAGTGAGACCATCCAGTATTTTTCTTTTTCTTTCTAGCTTTTTTCGCTGAGCATGATCCCTTCCAGCTCCATCCATGTTGCTGCAAATTGCATGTGTTTATCTTTTTTGAATGCTGAGTAATATTCCATTGTGTATATGTACCACATCTTCTTGATCCAGTCACCTATTTTTGAGCATTTGGGTTGTTTCCAAAGCTTAGCTATTGTAAATAGTGCTGCTATAAACATAGGGGTGCAAGTGCTCTTTGGAATTAATGTTTCTGTGTCCTTTGGGTAAATACCTAGGAGTGGAATTGCTGGATCATAAGGATGCTCCATCTTTAGTAGGTTGAGGACTCTCCACACACCTTTCCATAGTGGTTGGACCAGTTTGCACTCCCACCAGCAGTGCAGGAGAGTTCCTTTCTCTCCACATCCTCGCCAACATTTGTTGAAAATCTAGCAATTTTGATGTCAGTTTCCTAATTAAATTTTTTCTACTCATCTTTGATGTCCAAAACTGTGTGAATCAGTGCCTTTTGCACTGAGAAGTCATGTAGCCACTTATAATTAAGGAGTTCTAATTCTGTTTTTTTATTATACAAGAAATATCTATTAGTAATTTTAAAAAAGCAAATGTGAAGTTTAGAGTTAGCTGAATCTTAGTGGCAACAGCTGGTGATCTGATTTGTGGCATCAGTCTACACTTCCATTAGAGATAGATAGGAATATATGCAGAAAGCCATAGGAAGACATGAAGTCTATAAATACACGTGAGTATATCAGCTTATTACAAAGGTATTTCTTAGAGTTACTACCAAATTAGAAAATATGTTGGTATATGTTTTGAGCTTTTTAAATTTTCATGATCAAGTAACAGCATTTTTTCCATTTCAAAGGAGGAGACACCCTGTCCCTTTCCAAAGTTAATGCTTTAAACGCCGTGGTTCTTGGTAATTTTTTTCTTCCTGATCCTTAAATAATTTTTTCTTCTCTGTAACTTTATTTTTTTCCCCTCTTTGCCAGATTCTTCATTTCAAACCTGAAGATGTGCTTTTAATTCACTTATACTAAAAACCTTTCCCTTGATCCTGCTCTTCAGTATTTGATCACTCCTCTCTCTTTCACACCCTCCTCTCCCGCCCCCCCCTTCACCCATCCATTTGTAGCCCTTTCTACTCAAACTGTGTTAGCAAAAGCCACCAGTGATTTACTAATTATTAAATTCAATAGCCTTTTGTTCGGTTTTCATCTTTTACTGCAGTATATAAAGCAATTCGTTTTTGCAACTGCTTGGGTTTCTGCAATACAACTTTTCTTGTTTTCCTTCTGCTTTGATGACCTTTCTCATTGCTTGTTCTTTTTTTCCACATCTATCTTAAATGATATCCCTGAGAATTCTCTTACCCATATTGTCTTCTTGCTTTATAATGCATTGGAGTACATCTAATCTCTGCCCTACCACCCTCTACCCACATATAAAATGCAGTAGCTTTACTCTGCCCCCATCATTGTGAAAATCAGTAAAAGTTTTATTTCCAAAATGCCCCCTAGAAGCCTTCTTTCCTTCCCTTGGCTCATTCCTGAAAAGAAGTTTTGACTTTGAGGCATGTAATCCCTCATGTGTAATAGAAAACTATTACACATCATTTTCTCAATGACTATAGGGAAACACTCTTAAGCAAACAATTTTCTTAATAATGTAGAAAAACCTATAGAGCAAAGTATATATAGGCATTTAGAAACATTTCAGCAGTATTATTTTGGTTGACAATTTTTTTCATGCTTTTTGTTTTTAATCCTACCAAGACCATAATAATCTGCCCCCAAATGAAAATAGTCTCCTAAAATATAAGGAATTTTTTATATATCCATTTTAACTGCAGTACATTATATACTTATGTTTGGAAGTAACCTTAAACATTTTTAAGCAGCAGAAACCACAGGGAACAGTTACAAGTGGAAATACCAGCTAAGTGTCCTGTGTTTATTCCAGAACCATACCGTAAGTCTCAGGTTACTAAGAAAACTTTGAAAAAGTTCGTTTTATATATATAACATGCTTGGGCCTCCCCGGTGGTGCAGTGGTTGAGCGCTGGGTTGCGAACCTGCCCGCAGCCTCTGCGGCGCCAGTTCAATCCCCGGCTGCTCCCCAGCCAACGGAGGAGGGTCCCACATGGCGCGCAGACCTCTCCTGCCGCCCGCTGCTCCCCTCAGTAGTGTACTTCGATCCTTCTGCCTGCTCTGCTCCCGGCTCTGGCTCTGGTGAATTCTCTCACCCTCCCGCGCTTCTGACTGTACCCAGTGCATGTATAAACAAAACAAACAAATAAATAAATAAACATGCCTCTATAAAAAAAAAATAAAATAAAATAAAATATATATATAACATGCTTGAGGGGAGAAAATAGTAGCTCTTACATTGGCTTAAAATATCTAAGATTCAGAAATCATTAAATTGTAGGAAGCATGTAGGGTGTGGAGTGACCCAGAGTTCACAGAGTTCAACTGTGAGTAGCAACAAGGAGTTGATTGTAGTCATCTTTTTTATCATTAATTAATCATAACTGTAACCTTATTCCTGGTACCACATTCTAATTGGAGGCTTTTAATCAATACCCTATTCCTTTGGACATATTTGGAGCACACCCTGTCCTCAGGTGTGAGCATAGAAAAATGCAGGCAGGGAACAGGAAGAAAGCACACACTTGCCTTTGTTTCTCAGTTATGGGCTTGTTCTGTGTGAAATTACACAAGAAACCAACCCAGAGAGACTTGTAAGGACACATACCATCTGACATCTTTTGATTCTTGTAGTAACTGTTCTACATCCTCCATCTTTCCAGCCATGGTTGTAATTCTTCTGTTTCAGGAGGCAAACATAGCATGTTATTACCACTGTATGCCTCAAGAGTAGTAGTAGGCCCTTCAAAGATTCAAGGACGGGCACAAGCATCCCCTTTTCAGAAGAAACCACTACAGGAGAATTAGTTTCCTCAGAACTTTCCAGAGCTATTTTCCCTTTGCCCACTATTGCTTTTCTCTGTGATTGCTTCTGGATCCTAGCCTCCTTTGCTAGGAGTTCTCTTGATTCGGATATGCATATTCACAGATCCTTTCATAAACCTCTCTCTAGCCTTTAGTGCTCAGCATTAATTCACTCCACCAGGCCTACCCTATGTCCTTGTTAAAACAGGTTGACCAGTGGCATTTTCAAGGGCAATGGAGGGATTGATCGGTATCTTCTTCAGAAGTTTTTCTCTGTCATTGTCTTGTGCTGTCTTTGGTTATCAGGAAGCTCTGACCTTTTTCATGCTTTTTTGTTTGGATGCCCTTTGCTGAGATTCTTTTCATTGTTGGTGTACTTCCACTTGAACTCCTCTGTTCTCTACTGACAAGATTTGCATTGGAGAGTAAGATTTTTCTTCCCCAAACTTCTTTGTGGAATTCCACTCCTTGCCTTTTGAATTCTCCTTACTCAGAAAAGAAGTTGAAGGTGATATAAGCCTCTCAGTTCAGAAATGGCCCCTGGCCCAAGATTGCTCTTTAAAACTCTCCCAATTTGCTAAATTTTAATACTTGGTGTTATGTTGTACTGATCTGACAATACGAACAGCATATACTTTGTATAGAAGAGTAGTAATGTTATGGGCCTTGAGAAACATTAAAAATGTTTATAGCAAAGTCAAAAGTACAGTGTTTAGATTATAAAAAATGGGGCCAGTAGAAATTCAGAATTGTTGGGTTTTGTTATTGCTGCTCCTTTTATTTACTTAGTAGAGGTTTTTTTTGACACAGTCATTCCTGAAAACAGGTTTCCTAGATACAAAATCAATAGGACAGGGCCTCCCTGGTGGCGCAAGGGGTTAAGATGCAACCTATGAAGCAATCTGCAGCCACTACAGCATGAGTTCAATTCCCAGCCAGGGAGCTACCCACATGGTGCAGCAGACCTTTCCTGACTTGCCAGCTGCTCCCTTCAGCAGTGTATTTGAGTCAATCTGTTCTGTTCCCCACTCTGTCTTGGGTGAATCCTCTTACCCCCAAACCTCTAGCCTATACCCGAGTGCTTGTATATATAAATAAATAAATCTTTTTTTTTTTTAAAAATCAGTAGGACAATTCTGCATTATCTTTACACCCTTCTTACTTTTTTTCTGCCTTTAATGTCAATTCTTGCCTAAACAACCTAAAAAGGGTTCAACCATCATTTCTAAGTCTGACCTTAAAACACTTTTTAGTGTTATTGTTGAGAATTTTGTGGTGGAATTTTATGACTGATACATATTTAGAATATTAAATTTTGGAGAAGCTGTGTAAAAGATGTTTTTTGATTGACTACATATCTCCAACCTGTCGTAAGGTGGTAGCCAACTGCTTTTGATATATTTTTTAAAGATTTATTTATTTATGCATACAAGAGCTGGGGTACAGGCCAGAGATGCAGCGGCAGGGTTGTATGTGAGAGGATCCACCAGAGACAGAGTAGGGAACAGAACAGGCAGACCCACTGAAACACACAGCTGAGGGGAGCAGCGGGCAAGACCTGCCTCGATATGTGGGTTTCTCCCTGGCCAACTGGGGATCGAAATCATGCTGCAGAGGCTACAGATTGCTTCATAGTGCGGTACTTAACCCCTTGCGCCACCAGGGAAGCCCTGCTTCTGATATTTTAAGGAATACTTAGGAAGCCATCTTAATTGACATTTTTGTGTATGAATGGAGAAGGAAGGGCCGCAAAAGTATTGAGAAACCTGGGTAGAATTTCTTTTTCCTCATCTGTCTCCAATCTGGACACACCATCGGTTGTAAGATTTACTAGTTTCAATCCTTATCCGACCAATACTCAACCGGATAAACATACAAAGAAAATCATGTTTAGTGTTCTTTGTTATAGAAACTTATATTCTTTTTTACGAACTATAGTTTTTAAATTTGACCTAAACTAAAACAACCTCACACATTTGTTTTTATCATAAACGTCTCTGTGATTCCATACATAGAAATCACCAGTGCAGCAAATGATATTCACTACCATGGTTGAATCAGGGCCAAACAGGACTCGCTTAGACCAAAAAATCCATGGTAATGAGCTAAGTGGGTGAAACATTTTTAATTATGGTAAAATGTACATAACTTAAGTTTTACCATTTTGACTATTTTTAAGTGCGTAGTTATAATTATGTGACATTAAGTAAAATCACATTGTTGTGCATCCATCTTCTGAACTTTTTCATTTTCTCAAACTGAAACCCTGCCCATTAAACACCATCTCGATATTCTCCCCCTTCACTAAGCCTCTGGCAACCACCATTCTCCTTTCTGTCTCTGAATTTGGCTATTATTCCTTATATAAGATGCCACACAATATTTTTGTGGTATTTTTATTTCACTTAGTGAAAGGTCTTCAAGGTTCTTCCACATCATTGCATGTCAAAATTTCCATTTTTTTCTTTGTGTGTGTGTATGTATATATGCATACCACATTTTGTGTTTTTGTTTTTGTTTTTTTTTTTTAATTTTATAGAGGCATGTTTATTTATTTGTTTGTTTGTTTTGTTTATACATGCACTGGGTACAGTCAGAAGCGCGGGAGGGTGAGAGACTTCACCAGAGCCAGAGCGGGGAGCAGAGCAGGCAGAAGGACCGAAGTACACTGCTGAGGGGAGCAGCGGGAGTCAGGAGAGGTCTGCGCGCCATGTGGGACCCTCCTCTGGTGGCCGGGGAGCAGCCGGGGATCGAACCAGCGCCGCAGAGGCTGCGGGCAGGTTCGCAACCCAGCGCTCAACCGCTGCGCCACCGGGGAGGCCCCCACATTTTGTGTTTTTTGATGAAATCTGGGTTGCTTCCACTTTTTGACTGTTATAAATAATACTGCCAAAAACAAGCATGTGCTGATACATATTTGTGTTCCTAGTTTCACCTCTTGAGTATATACCCAGAAGTGGGATTGCTGGATCATATCATTATTGTTTGGATTTTTGTTGTTGTTCATAGTGTTTGTTGTTCAAGTTGTTTAAGTTCATTGACTGCACCACTTTACATTCCCATCAGCAGTACAAAAGGATTCCAGTTTCTCCACATACTCACCAATGCTTATTATTTTCTGCTTTTTTTTTTTCCAAATTGCTATACTAATCGGTATGAAATGTTATCTCCTTTCAGTTTTGACTTGCTTTTCTCTAATAGAAGTTAATTTCTCTGACATCTGGAAATGAACCCTCCATCAATGGTAAAGCTGTGGTAAATGACTTCGATGAGAATAAAAATTCTCTCAATTTGGGAGAAAGTTTATTATTAGATATATTTTAAAATCACTCAGAATCTGAGAACTAGGTAATTTACTCCAATCAGTAAACATTCATTAAATAATTAGCACATGCTGCCTTTAAGAATCTTAACATCTGGAAGGGTTGCTGGATAAACAGATGATCAGTTACATTTCAATCTAATAGAATTTGTAATAGTAGTGTATAAAAAGTTTGGTGGGCAAATGCCTTCCTTAATTTCTGGGGAAGGAAGGAATATCTTCTCCACTGAGAAGGAAACAGTTAAACTAAAACTTGAAAAATGAGAAATCTTTTGCTGGAAGTATATGTTGGAGTAAAGAACCACGTGTAAGAAGTAATACATAACCTATGAGAAATGGTAAAGCATTGGCAGATGATTTAAGAACTTTGGCATCAAAGATCATTCTAAATTTTATATTGTATAGCTAAAGAGCCAGTCTCAACCCACCCGGCACTGAACCCAAGTTCTTGGGAGCCTGGACTACCTGGATTCTGTAGTTAAAATTATGTAGTGTAAAACCAAAAGTTGAATCACTGTGTTTGTTTCTATCATGGACATTTTAAGTTATTCCCTATCACCTTTCTTTGGTCTGTTAATAGTGTAAAATCATCTTGTTCTTATACTACCCACATACCGGTTTATTTAGAGTCTATATCCAGGAATAGAAATTCACAATTGAGTTTGACATGAGGCCATTCTTCTCCAGAAACATTGTATTTTTGCTCTGCCATTTCATGTGCCTGTTGACATTGGACCATATAGCCAACAAAAATAACTTTTGGCCATATAAGTCATATGTCCTGTAAATAAGGCTCTGTTCATTAATATTAATAATGGTACTATTGTAGTTTTGATTCTAAAACTTTATTTTGTTTATTTTGAAACTTTCTGTTATGGAGGAAATATAGATCATGTATAGGAATAAAAAGTGTCACAAATTGATCACTGAATGTGCTACAGATGAATTCTCGGTTAAAGAAATGTGGCAATATTTAATTACAGTGCTATAGTTTCAGTCTCAGCTCTTTTATTTGCAATGAGTTTATTTTTCATAAACTGGGATTTTAAGATAGTACAGAGACTACATTTGGTGTGAAAATGTAAAATGTGATTCATTTCCAAATTTTGTACAAAAGATCAACTTCCAAAAACTAAATAGCTATTTGCTAGTTGAATTTCCTTAGATCTCATCAATTTGAAATTATAAAAGGAGTTGTTTTAAATAAATCTTGCATGTTGTCAGTTCTTCCTCTAAATGTCATCGTGAGATTTTTTTTCCACCTTAAATACTCACAGGCTTTTTTTTTTAGTTTCTGTACATATGCTAACAAATCCAGACAGAAATGAGGTCTTTTTTTAGAGTTTGAGAGTTTTTATTTTTAAATAGTTTAAATTTGTATGCTTCTAAATCCTATACTCAAAATATTTATGGGCTTTAAAATAAAATCAGGGTGACTAGAATAGCATTATTCTATAATAGCATTATATCGTCATTGCTTTGTCCAGGACACAATGAAATCAGAGGAGAAAGGAGCAAGCAAGAATCAAAGGGTTTACTGTGTAAATGTGTAGTCTGAGATAGCAGCAAAAAAATGTAATATATACCAAAGGTGTCTGAACCCTTGCATGTAGCCTTGACCTAATGATTAGGGAGTTGGGATTGTATTTCTTACTCCGTGCCATAGAACTGCTGATAGTGCTTGCTGCAAATAGTATGGAACTATACTTTAAGTGGATAATAGCAGTATAGTTAAACAGTTAATTTTGATAACAAATATTTGTTTTAACTCCTCTTAAAGAAAGTTGAAGTGTTACTGAAAGATTCTGTTATGTATTTTAAAAATATGGACTAAGAAAATGGGAGACTAATTACAAAGCAAAATTTAGATAAGTTTTAATACTTTGCATCACAAAAATTCAGTGAAAACTATGGTCACTTTTCAGAAAAATGCATATGTATGCAAATTTACATAAAATTCCAGAGATTCAGCAACTTGGGCCTATTTATAGACCCTGATCTAAGTCACTTTTTTCATTTTTAGACAATTTCATTCTTTTATTTAGTTCACCACTAGTTTAATTCATTGCAGAGAAAATGAGGCTAATGAACTAAAGTTATAGGTTTAATTTCCATAAAGGTCATTTAGCTGTACTTACACTACAGTCACAAATGCAAAATTTAGCTATTTGTATATGAAAAAATACACACTTGTACCTACAGGTATATGTATCCAGTGTGATTGGATGAGATCAGGTGAATTAATCACTACTAAAAAAAGTGAGTCAAAATTCATAAAAAGTGTTATAGCATCTTTGGGGTAAGAGAAAAACAGTATTATTATCCATTTGGAATTACCATTTTTATGATGATACCTTGGCAAGTGGTGATGCTGAATTTAAAATTCAGTTTGATTTAAAAATTATTTTTGGAACATTTCTGAAATAACTGTAGAAATCAATCTTTAGTGTATGATCACTAATTTCGATTATTCAGTAGAGATGAATGGCAAAAGGTAAGCATTGCTTCCTAGAAAGTGCATGCATTTATATGTATGTATATACACACGTATATCCATGAATATTCTAGTGATAAATGTTGCACATGAGAGTGTGTGTGTGTGTGTGTGTGTGTGTATTTGGGGAATAAGGTCCTCATTTTGTTGAATCTAAATAGTAATTGCATCTTTGTGCGATTTAGAAAAAAAAATATCAGTGGTTCTCAGTCTCAGTTGTTTTGATGTCTAAAAGATTTCTATATTCTTTCAGACCCTCAAATTTATTTTTCTTTATCCCATAACTTAATGTTATGTTAATGTGGTAACAAAGTAGAAGCTGGATAAATATGCCTCATGCAGTCTAATGCTCCAGTTACCTGTGTGTCCCTCTTGTAACTTTTTGAACTTTGTAAGTTTTCTGCAAACCCTCTGAGAAAAATCCTAGATTATAGCAATAACCAACTATTTGTTTATTCTTTCATTTTTTTAAAATTGTGTTAGACTATTATGATTTGCTTGACTATATAACAAATCACATAGTCCTTCATGACTAAGTAAGTAGTTAAATTCAGTATATCTGTGAATAAATAAATGACCTGTTTCTTTAAGATGGTTGTGATATTCTAGATAGAGGGGTGAATTCCAAATCCTATATTGGGAACTGATTTCACACCCCCCACACCTATACTTGAAGAAATTGGTTTTTAAATCAGACACATAATTGCACATCGACATCTGAAAAACTGGTTATCAATGTAAATACCATGGACAAAATTAAACATGGTTTTTGTGGAGCATACAGAAGCATTTCAGTTACTCAGTCCTGTACTAGCTATTTCTGGGGTTACATAAAAATTTTAAAGCCAAGAATAACACCAGTAGAAAACCATACACAACATTGTTAATATTCTGATGTACTAAACAGTATATTCCTCTAGATAATATAGGAATTTCCACTATCTGTATATGTTTGTGTTTAATGGAATTTTACAGGGCTGCTGTGCATTAATGACAACCTCATTATTTAGTAGATTTCTAAACTAGAATAATTAGTAATATCTAAAAATGGATCTTTGTAGTTTTTGAATGCCAAGTTTTGTTGACCTTTTAATAACTTATTAGTACTAATATGTAACCCAGGACCACAATGAAAATCTGAGAAATTCAAATAATTTCCTGTTAGAACAAAAAAAAGTCTTGCATTTGGTGATGGTTTTAATGTGTACAGGAGGTCCCAAGTGGTAACAAAGGAGCCCTGAAGATTCACTTGTCACCCTGGAAAAGAGTTCAGTACCATAAGAATAAGTATTCTTGTTACCAGTGAAAACTTTTCTATTAGAGATAATTTCTAAATGTACCTTGAGAATAATCTTCTGATTTGTGGTCAGAATTATAGCATACATATTTCAGGGAATCATTGATAATGTGACTAGCATATGTAGATAATTGTGTGAAAGAAATCTGGGCAAGACCCATAGCCAACTAACTGTATTGTAAGTACTGTGGGCAAAAAACTCTTTGAAACAGCTGGGTGTGAAAGAAATAAAATATAAATCTGTGTCATCAGATGTGCTCAAAACTAACTAAGCATACATATACACAGCACTTTCATGTTACTTAGTGTGAATCTGTCCAAAGAGAAAGGCAAGGAACCCCCAAGGAATGAAAGGAAAGAAAAAAAACCTTGCCCTCAAATGTTTTTATAGGTCTTTTTTTCTGTTGTGGTAGCATTTCTGACAGTATGGATTCTTTTTTCATTACCAGAAGTATTACCTAATTCTTTTATATGTAGTGTTCCTATTCCCAATTCCAATGTGAGGGTGGCTTCCCCACACCAAGCAATTCTCAGACATCAGCAGGGTGTTCTACCCTAGATATCTACTCAAAGATAGCATCAGATCCCATAGGTTGAGGGCAAAGTCTCCCACACTCTCCATTTGAGATGCCAGCCACTTGCCCAGGCTTCTGTCCAACTGGATACAGATTAGAGAATTCCATGATCCCCTCAGATTTAATTTCTAGAATGGTTCACAGAACTCAGGAAACTCATTTACTTACTAGATCAGTGATTTATTACCAAGGATGTTATTCTGGGACAGCCCAATGGTAGACATACACAGGGCAAGGTATGGAGAAAGGGTGCAAAGCTTCCATTCCCTCTTCAGGAGAACCATTCTTCCCAAATCTATATTCACCAACCTGGAAGCTCTCTGAAGCCCCTCTAGGGTTTTTATGGCAGCTTCATTATATGGGCATGTTAGAATAAATCATCGGCCCTTGTCAGTTGAATCATCCTCCAACTCCTCTAGCTTCCCCTCCCCAGAGGTCTGGGAATGAAACTGCAAGTTCCACCCCTCTGGTCACTTGGTTGATTCTCCTGGCAACCAGTTTCCCTTCTTAGGTATTTTCCAGAAGTTAAGTAACTTTTGGAAACTTAAGAGATACATTTAACACTTTCAGTCTTGGGGAATTTCAAGGGAACTGTGAGATGGAAACCGGATGAAGACTGAATGTGTATGAGAAATGTATTTTGAATAATGTATGAGAAATGGTCACCTGAATAACCAGACATATTAATCACAATAAAGCAGTTTATATCTAAAGACTATGTGAAAGGAAAAAATGACTCTTCTAAGATTTTAAGTAGATGGCATTTACTTGTAGTTCCAAGTCAGTAATAA
Source organism: Talpa europaea (assembly GCF_964194135.1). NCBI lineage: Eukaryota > Metazoa > Chordata > Mammalia > Eulipotyphla > Talpidae > Talpa > Talpa europaea. Next base: position 117,454,294 of record NC_140070.1, on the reverse strand, counting down.
ACTGTGTAATCTGATCAGTTAAAACCAAAAGTAAATAATCATAAAAACTCATCTTGTTGACTATTGTTTTTTCTTTTGCTTGGTCTTAGGGTTTTGACCCACCACATCAAAGTGACACAAGAACTATTTACATAGCCAACAGGTTTCCTCAGAATGGCCTTTATACACCTCAGAAATTTATAGATAACCGTATCATTTCATCTAAGGTAAGAAAACTGTAGATAAACCCTTTTGAAAAGTGATTTTTTAAAGGTATACTATATTTATATTTTTAAAAATTAAATAGTGGTTGGTAGATTTGTTTTAACCAAAATTGTGATATGTAAGATAAAAGGAATTTGTTAATATCGGGTGAAAATGCATGCCAAGGATTGTCCTTAGTTTCAACTGAAAAAGAAAGTAATATTTTTGCCACATGCCAGGCACTATATTAGATACTTCTCAGATCATTTAATGCTTTCAGTAACCCTGAGATACCTTTTACAAAGTGGTGCTACACTAATTTTATATCAGTTTTTTGAGCTGAAGTTATAGGAAATAATTTTCCCAGAATTGCACACTAGTGAGCAACATGATTAGATTGAACTCTGTGTAAACATTTTACAGTACCAAAATACTATTTTTCTTGCTTGTTTTATTTTTTTCCCCCATGGCATTTTTAAGATGTCTTAGTTTATTTTGAAACTGAAGATTATAGAGTTACTAATACTGTCCAGTAGACTTTTCTCTCATGCTGTAAATATTTTCCACCCTGTCCTTTATGATAATTAGCCACATATAGCTAATGTAACTGAGAAGCTTAATTTTTAAATTTACTTTTAATATATTTTAATGTCTGTAGCTACCTGGGACTAGTAGCTACCTTATTGGATAGTATAGTAATAGAGGATATGAGACAAAGAGACAGAGGGCAAAGTTCTCCATAGAGCATAGCTATTACTTAACAGACCATCTTTAGAAGCATCTTTATATTGCTCCTTCTTTTCCTTCCAGAACGACTAATTTTTTTCTCTTAACCCTGGCCTCATCTTTCCCAAGGATCTTGTCTTGGTCAGCGTTTTCTTTGCCCTGCCCCTTTTTTCAGTCTTTACATTATTTACATTTGTAATCCATCCATTAGTGACATATACCATTTTGGACAATGGTTCTAAAGCAGAGAAAAGTGGCAGGAAATATCAGCATCGAGAATAATAAAGGAGCTCTAGAGTAATGACTCAATTCCTAATAAATTACGCAAGAAATAAAAGTCCTTGAAATTTTTAAGTTTGGAAAAAAAAACTTTTGGGTGTAATTTTTGTACAATGAAATTTACCAATTTTAGATGTACAGTTTAAATTTTGATAAATGTATAATAACATCATGTGCTCATCACCACAGCTAGTCCCTCTCCTCAACTCTATGGCTAGCAACCACTGATGTGTTTTCTGAAACTAGTTTTTTTTAGAATTTCATATAAATATAGTCAATACAGTCTTTCGTTATTTGTATCTAACTTCTCACTTAACATAATAACTCTTGAGATGCAGTTTGTTGTTGTAGCAGCATCAGTAGTTCATTCCTTTTTAGTGTGTAGTTTAGCTGTAAACCTGAGTTTGGATCATTTATCTTCCGAATTTGAGTCTTTTCCTAATACACTTTTTCTCACTACCAGTATTTTCCCTTTAAATTTTCAGCTACTTTCTCATTCCTGTTCTCTAACCTCTGTTATACTTTGTTGATACAGGTATAATTTTTCCCTGGTATTTTGCTGTAGCATGGTATCAGTCAGGTTAAGAAGCCATAGCTCACAGTTCATGCTCCCTCTATTTGCAATTTTCAAAAATTAAATTCTCTTCTGTCTACATTTTGGATACTTTCCATGATTTTTTCTTCTCCATTGTCCTTTTTTGCATATGTAAGGACTCATTGTTCCCTTATTTCCTTAATATTCTAAACTGCTTTCTTAAACTCCTATACCAGAGTATCTGCTATCCATAAACTCATGTTAAACTTCCCTACCACTGTATCAACATTTCATGTTGATAACCACAGTTTTTTAAATGTAGATTTTAGTTTTAGCAGAGGTTGGAGATTTCATCTTTTTATGGAAATCTATTTTTTGACCACAGTTTGAAGAATGTAGATAGATATTTATATAGAGAGTGTCAACTTTTTTGCTGAAATAAATGACACTAGCTCTTCATTATTCCCTTTTTATCACCTTTCTACTTCTCTTAAATTCCCTCTAGACTTCATTATCTCTGTCCCACAAAACTATGATGAACTTTCCTCCTGTACCTTTACTCATGCTGTCCTACCTTTGTGAAATGTTCTCACTCTATTTACCTCTTATTTCCTACTTGTGAATACCCCTATCAGTATAACCTCCATTAATTTTTTTTCTCTTGGATTGTTTTTCCTTTGATTTCTTTGTATATTTCTTCATTTATATTATCTTTGAGTACAGCTATTGATCTTTTATTCTTAATCTCTTCTGTTTAATATTAAACCTTTGTTCCTCTTCAAGTGCATTTTGCACATTGTACATGCATGATTTGTTTAACTGATCATAGTAACTTTTATCTTAAATTTAAACTTCTTTGCAAAATATTTAATTTTATTAATGTTTTGATTCTTTTAATATCAGGCATTAAGAGAAAATAAGGTCAGTTATGCAGTCATATGCATAACTTCAGATTCGTTTATCTTAGCCATTATTACGTGTAGTGAAAAGAATTCTAAAGGTTACTTTTCTTAGAAATATTTTCATATTATTTAATATTATTCTAGAGTCCCCCCTCTGTATTGAGCTGGACCACCATAAAATTTAGATTCATTCATTGTACTAATGTTTGTATTTCAAAAAACCTGGAAACAGTTTATTTCTAATATTTGTAAATTTGTTTTTATTCTGGGTTTCTCCACTTTATTACCGAGCTAGCTAAAGAAAATAGCCTGAAACCATTTATCTTACTGCTAATTTACCTAGTTACTCTTTTCAAGATTCTAGAAGACAATATATATTGTCACTACTAAGATTTGAATAGATTGATATAAACTTAGTTCATTGCCAACTTAATTCTTAAAAAATTTTGTGTAATTGATTTGTAACTGAGGAAGTTACGTGGAGATACTCTGACCCCTGTAGAGACAACTGTCTTTTTACTCAAATTAAGATGGGCTGGAGGTGACTTTACCCACAGTTACCATCTCTTATGTACACATTGAGCAGTGACATCTTTGTTTCCAGGAAGTGTTAACCTCTCTTCTCTCTAAAGCCCTCAATATAATTGCCATTCCCAGTGCCACTGATGCTACCACTACCACAGGAAAATGTATGCATCAGGTATTCCAGATTAGAACTGAAAATACGATGTCACCTAAGAAAGACAGGTGGTTAGTTATATTACTCTCTATATGCCCTTATGTCGAATAGATATTTGTGGCTCTTCTGAGAACCTAACCCTATTTATAAAATTTTTCATGTGAGAAAGGATGTTTCAGGTTTCAAACTTTACAAAGTGAATTTTTTGACATACAGAAATTCTGGAGATAGAACCATCTTACATTATACCAGAGAAAATTAGATAAACTGCCTCTTTAAAAATCTTGAATTGGTCAGTAACCGTTAAGATTTCACTGCCTGACAACTGGACAGTTACCAAAAACAGTCTTTTTCGATCACATTTATTTATTTCATCTGTTTTTGTTAAAATTTTGATCCACAAGCTAGGTTCCAAGTTGTAGTATAAGCTAAAATAAGAGATAAAATGTCCCTGTCCTTGGTGATCTTCCATACCACTGGAAGATTGTATCCAAAGTAAAAGTATTATAAAATGTTTCCCTGTTTCATATATGAAATTACAGTATGAGTAGTGTGACACAAGTAAAAATGTAATACATTACCCTGCCCTCTTAATGTATGATATGTATGTTTATGAACTCTTTAATAAAGTAACAACAGACACATTAGTATGAGCCAGGTTTTGTCAAAGTGCTTCATAAATATATTAATATTTATTTAATTTTTAGAGCAACCCAATATAATATTATTATTACTGTCCTCATTTTTGAGGGTACACAATGGACCCAGAGATTTAATGACTTTGGAATAGGATTTAGGTGTCAGCAGTTTAACCCCTAGCCATCAGTGTTAACTATTATGCTCTTTTGTTTAATTTTAAAATTGAGGTTATGACACATTTTCATGTCCTTTATGAGATTTTCTTTGTAGTTATAACAATAATCCTTTATTTGTAGTATTTTTTAACTTCTTCACACTACAGTTTACTTTTCCATATTCCATACTTAAGAAGGGATAATTAAATAATAGTACCAGTTTTTCTATCTGTAACACTGAGCTAAATAAAATATAAAATAAATTGTATCTAGTGTCAGCCAACTCTTATTTGTCTTTATGAATTAAGTTTAATTTTGTGTAACCAGTGTCCAAAATAAATTATTAAAGTGTTGCTGTAAATCTGCCACCTCCAACTTCTAAAAATCAAGGACTTAATAGTAAAATTAATATCTCCTATTGATAGTTTAATCTCATTTTTTAAAATTATGCTAAAATTGCCGATAAATGCTAAAAGAAAAAGAATAAAAATCTAGAAATTCTGTAACATCAAAAGTCACGTGAATTTGTCTAAGGGCTTAGTAAAATATGATTTTGCTTTTCTTATATATGTAGTATTTATTATTTTTAAATATTAATTTATCAATGTCTTTTTTTTTTCTTTTTGTAGTATACTGTGTGGAATTTTGTTCCAAAAAACTTATTTGAACAATTCAGAAGAGTGGCAAACTTTTATTTTCTTATTATATTTTTGGTTCAGGTAAGCTTTATCACTCCTTAGGTGTTAAGTTTATGGCCATGATTTCTAAAAATATTTCTTCAGGGATAGTTTTCTAAATCACATTGCATTCTAAATGCAGGGCCATATTTTTCCTGCAGAGTTTTCCCATTGTGTTCAGTTAATACATTAATTTAAACCATCTAGAGTTCTGAAATGTTGCACATGAATTTTAAGATTAATTGTTATTTTATTTCATCACTGATATACTGTGATGCTGATAACTATAATTAAAGCCAAGAAAATAACATCTTTCAGATGATATGCCTCAGAACATAAATATTTTGACTTTTAATATACGATGCATATTTTGGACATTTCTGTCTATGGCGTCATCTTTGTACAAAGTAAAATATTTCTCTGGCTTTTTATTTTTAAATGAAATTTTGCTTTAAAATTTCTTTTTTAAAGATTTTTATGAGTACCCATGGGTATAAATTTTTATCTACTAGACCATTTTCTTAATGCTATATTATTTTAAACTGCTTGACAAATTCTTAATATTTCACATTGTACTCTTTCACACATCAGCATATCAATTATATATTTTTATATTTGAATATAAGTCAAGATTTTAAAATAATAATTGTCATTTTCTTTTAAGGAGGTTATTTTCTGGTAATACCGTAACACTCTCTTTATGTGGCATTGAATTTTTCCATAAACTGGACTCAGTAGAACATAGAATTTCAAAAGGAAAAAAACCCAACTTTTTTCAAGCAAAAAAAAAATTTAAAGTAATCACCAAGTATTTATTTTTAAAAAATGCTTTCCTTTCTGAGCAAAGAAGGAACTTCTGGTTTTTTATCACTGGAATATTAGCTTGGTTTTCTCTGAAAAGTGAGAAATTTATTCTGACCATATCCACGTAATGTATGCATTTGTGAGATTACTAGCTAAGATCAGGAATCCAACTTGTCTGTGGAATGGAACAAATTTAATTGCTGTAAGAGTAAAATAAGATTAATTAATCAATAGATACATGTTCTAACTAACCAAACAATAATTTGCTGCAGAAATTTCTTCTCTCGCAATTTATTGAAACCTCAATTGTATGATTTAGCTCACAGCATTATTTTCTCAGCTGTACCCTTTGGCTCTACTGTATATAACAGAATCACTAGTAGGAAAACCCTTTCTCTAGTACCGTTCCTTGTTCGTTCTCCCTAGTGGTGATTAATTTATTCTGAATCTCCATAAAAAGTGCTGACAAACCTTTCAGCACTTATCAGGATGAACAAAGAAATGTGAAATGAAATTCTGAGCAGCTGTAGCTTCACTCCTAGAAAAATATTGAAAAAGACCTTATTAAGTACTCTGTATATTAAGAAGGCAGAATAATTGAGTCCACCCTAGCAATATTTGTGGGTATGCAGTAGATTTATATATTCTACAATTGCATGTAATAGCCAACAAAGTGAAGTTATGAAACCAAGAGTAATATTTTACTCACTACATCTTTCTCCTATGGTATACCTTTTATAGTGTTTTCAGAATTCCAGTAAGTGTGAGATTTTAGGTATTAATGTGACAGGTACAATATAAAAGTATAATACTCTGCATTCTCTCTTTTTTTTAAATCTAGCTTATGATAGATACACCTACCAGTCCAATTACCAGTGGACTTCCATTATTCTTTGTGATAACAGTAACTGCCATAAAGCAGGTATGAAATGGTTTCTTTTGTTGTCTTCCCCCTGAAGTCATTCAGTAGTTGCTAAATATTTCCACTTCAAAGTAACATTTATTGTTCTGAAAATAATTTCCATAAGAAAGCAGAAAATTTGTTTAATGATATTGCATATATAATTAAACTCAAACCACTCTATTGTATTTTCAGGTACATGTTAACTTACAGAATTATTACCATTATAAAGATATATTCTTTCCTTGACATACCTAAGAAGCATCCAAAAACAATCATTGTATATTTACAAACCAATTTATATATGAGACAGATTAATTATTGTAACCATCTTTATTGAGCTTGACAATATTTAAAGGGAATACAATACATTTGTAGGAAGTAGAGCATGTAATTCTTACATGAGGACTTGTGAATGAAAATTGTATGGTGCTTTCCTACATTTTACAGCTTTCTCTGTGAAGTTGATTTTTATGTAAAGTAGTACTCTGGGTGAATCTTGAACTCATATAAAAATATAGGCATAGAAAAACAGGACTACTGGGTAAACATGCCACATAAGAAAGAAATTCATGGAAATACCATATCTATATAGCTACCACATCTCAAAGTGGGAAGGTCTTAATTAAACAGTGGTGATCTTCCGCCTCAAAGAGAGTTAATTGAATTTTCTTGTGTCAAAGATGATAAATTTCCTTTTCATATGATTTAGAAGATGTTTAAATTGATAGTGAAACAAAATTAGTAAATATTTTGTAATTCTGGAGTTATATTTGTTACTTACATAAAAAGGATAAGCGAAGTCTAGAGATTAGCAGTTACATTTATGTATCTAGCATGTCAGAGAATATCATGCTACTGCTGTAAGTTTGATTTTTCTTTACTTTTGTTTTGAAACTAGAATTTGTGTAAGTAAATCAGGCATCCAAATCACTTCATACAATTACATATTTATTTGGTTTTCAGTTGTCATTTATTTCCTCAAAGTAGCACATATTTGTTGTATGTTTTTTCTGTATGTGGTTTCTTTTTAGGTGATTCCATTCAGTCTAGTATCTTGAAGTGCTGCTTATATGTTGATGGTGCTCAAATTTATATATTTGTCCTGAAACTATTCCCTGAGCTACACACACACACACACACACACACACACATACACACACACAGGCAGAATTGTGCATCATTTCCACTTGGTTGTCTTTTCTTGTTTTTTTTTTTTTTTTAAGATTTATTTATTTATGCAAACAAGAGCTGGGGTACAGGCCAGAGATGCGTAGGGTGAGAGGATCCACCAGAAACAGAGTGGGGAACAGAACAGGCAGACTGACCGAAATACACTGCTGAGGGGAGCAGCGGGCGAGACAGGAGAGGTCCGCCTCACCATGTGGATTTCTCCCTGGCTGGCTGGGGATCAGTCAAATTTTCGTGCTGCAGAGGCTGCGGATTGCATCATAGTGCAGTACTTAACCCCTTGTGCCACCAGGGAGGCCTATTGGTTGTCTTACGTTTTTCCTAACAACCATGTTGCTCTTTCATTTCCTGCTCTATTCAAATATTTCACCTTACAAGTGTGTAGTCTGTTTTATGTACCAAGTTATGTCTAGTGACCAGAATAAGGTCATACGTATTGGAACTCCAATAAGTAACTTCTTTTGTTTGATAAATGAGTAAATAAATGAGTTACCCTATTAAATTTTTTTTAAATGCTGCCATAATTCTTGCTCTTTGTCTTCCAATATATATTTGGCCAAGCATAGATAGACTGGGTTTAACTGGAATGTGATGCCATTTTCTAAAAATGACAGTATAATAGAATAATACCCATAATTGACAGCCTGTTTCCTTCTAAAGTGGGTTAAGTGAATACATATAAACTCTAAAGGTAGGAAGCAGGAAGATTATCCCTTTAGCCTGTATTAGTATTGTTATTGCAGTTACATACTAAATGTAGTTAAGAACTTCTTGACAACTAAAAAAGGAAAATATGAAATCCTATAATTTTCAAAGGGAAAATTGGATCTATAAGGATTTTCTCCCTTTCTTAGAAATACAATTTCAAAAATTAAGAGTTTTCTCTTTTGTAATAACTGTTATTAAGTATTGTTCATTTAATAAGCATGCATAGTACTTCAATTCAGGTTTATATATCCATTACTGTATCAACAGAGCAAATTTTGAAAAGATTGTAAAAGTGGAAGTTTCCCTGTTCCAAATTTCCCTTTTTCTCTTAATCTCCCTTACTCTACTTTTCCCTTTGCACTTTCATCAAAATATGAAAGCCAGCCTATTATCATTAGTTACTTACACTTAATATGAACAAAGTTAGGTTTTGGGGGGTTTTTAATACCACCCCAGCCATATTTGCATATTAAATCTTCTCTCTAGTTGTATAATGCAAAATATAGTTCTCTGGTAAATATATGGTATTGTCCACTGTGAGCCCAAATACAAAAATAAGTATAATAGTTTAATAATGTACTAGTAGTAAGAGCTATGAACTGTACATTTCCAGAGAAAGGATGGAACACTTTGCCTAGTTAAGGAAGATTTCCTGGAGGGGAATATTCTTAGACATGAATCTTGGAATATGGGTAAAATAGCAATTGATGAAGAAGGTAAGATATAACCAGATGACTTGGGCAAGGGGCCCAATACATGAAAAGGCAGGACCCGTCTTGGGGGGGTAACATGTCTCACTAATGTTTATTATTGTTCATCTGTTAATGTTGTATGACTATTAAAAAAAAGTGTGCTTTTTTGACAATATCAGAAAAGATGTTTTGACTCTCAAATTTCCTTAAAAATGACATGCCACATTTAAATGGAGCCAACATAATTTAAGTATCTTAAAAATGCTTCCCATAAAGGAGATACATATCTAAGGACTGGTGCTATTAATCTCAGAAATGTTTTAAGACAAAGGATAGAAGAATTCTTATAGTGAAAGAGTGAAGGGTAAGGAAATAGCCCATAAAGGTGACATAGAAGGAGTTTCCCATAAGGAAATTGAGGGATAATTGGAGAGTACTATGAAAACCAGTAATAAAAACCAAGAGAACAGTGTTTCTAGTAGGAACAAATGTCAAATACCTATGAATATATGCATCAAAAAAGCCTAATACAATTCTTTTATGAAATGTTTTGGAGGAGTTTCTGGCTTTTTGTTTCCCACTTGACAAAACTGTGTTCTAATTACACTAAAAAGTGTTTTCCTCCCCCTTTGGATATTTACAGGGATATGAAGATTGGTTGCGACATAACTCAGATAATGAAGTAAATGGAGCTCCTGTTTATGTTGTTCGAAGTGGTGGCCTTGTAAAAACTAGATCAAAAAACATTCGGGTATGTATTTAGTAAATAATCAAAATCAGTTATATATTGGTATCACAACATATAATGTTTTTTCAATTTGTATTTTTTTATCGAGGTAAGGTTGGTTTACAACACTGTATGTGACTTAGGGGTTATCATACCCATTCTTGTCCACTGTAGTCCATTGGGTGCCCTCCCCCTCCAACTCCTTCCTTCTTCAGCCTCCACAGTCTCTTCCCTGTAGTACCTTTAATTCTACAGTCTTACTTTAAGGGTTTATTTGGTTTAGCTTTGTCAGTTCCTTGGTTTCGTTTCTCTATATTCCTAATGAGTGAAGTCATCCAGCATTTAGCTTTCTCTTTCTGACTTACTTCATGTTAGCGCAATAACCTCCAATACTATGCATGTTGTCACAAATTGCAAGATTTCATCCCATTTTATAGCTGAGTAGTATTCCATTGCGTATTTATATCACATCTTCTTAATCCACTCATCTATAATTGGGCACATCAGTTGTTTTCATCACTTGGCTAACATTGTTTTTACATTTTTTGGGTAGATAACTAGGAGTGAAACTGTTGGATCATATGATAGGTCTATTTTTAATATTTTGACAAAGCTCCATATTCACAGCATATAATTCTAGTATGATCACATTTCAGTTAAGAACCTGCTTTCCTATATTAAAATATTGTGATAGATCACTTTCTTTGAAGCCCAATAAAAATAAGTTCTAGTGTTTTATTATATATACATTCACTTTTCCACAAAATTCTTCATAGGTGGGTGATATTGTCCGAATAGCCAAAGATGAAATTTTCCCTGCGGATTTGGTGCTTCTGTCCTCCGACCGACTTGATGGTTCATGTCACGTTACAACTGCTAGTTTGGATGGAGAAACTAATTTGAAGGTTTGTTCATGTTTGTATTTGAGTATTACTTTTAGTAAACAAGTCTCTGGATTGTAGTGATATTTCCCTTTGGTTAAGGTCATGAAGTTTGTTCTAGTAAAGGATAAAGTTTTTAATTTGCAGAAACTCCAGAAATTAAGTTGTTTAAAAGAAATAGTGTTATATCTTTATTTCAAGAGTATTTTCACATGGTTAAGGAAAAAATGAAAAGTGTTTTCAGGAAAAATACAATCTTTTAATATTTTGCTGCTTTTTTAGATGAAGGACATGTTTAAATTTTCTGTTTTCAGAATACAATCAAGGGTGAAAATGCACATTTTTCCCCATTAAGTTGTTTAAAATAAACTTTGAGCAGTAGATTACCAGACTTAATTTTTTCTATATACAATGGACTTTGTAGATAGGTATGATAGCTCCCTTTGCTCCTTTTTATTTTACATTCTTCTTTTTCTTTACTTCAGCAATCTAGTTGAGTGATGTCAAATACAGTATACAATTATTTCATCTGTAAAGAGATTCGAAATAGATGATTTTTAAGGACATTTGTGTCTTGACACTGCGATTTAATCCTTTTTTTAGATGTTTTTATTTTGTTTTAACATATAACTTTTAAAGAATTTAGAGACTATTCATAGTTAATTTAGCACTTATACCCTCAGCTCTGGGAAAAGATTTTCCTGAATGATCATTCTATAGATTAAGTATACTATTATTATCTTAGAATACTTGCATGCTTCTTAATGTTTGTTGCTCTGGCAAGTTACCCTTGTTACAGTGTTACTACAGTGTTCTAATCTTTTTTTCCCCCCAGACACATGTGGCAGTTCCAGAAACAGCAGTATTACAAACAGTTGCCAATTTGGATACTCTTGTAGCTGTAATAGAATGTCAGCAACCAGAAGCAGACTTGTACAGGTATAGTGTGATATTCAATATACTCATTTTAAATCCTGTTTACAGATCTCATGTTCATGATCATAAACATAATACAATGAAATTTTTAGCTAATTATAGACATTATTGGGGAAGAGAAAGAAGGAGTGCAGTTAAGAGGGGAAGAAAGCTACAAGCAAAACTTACTGGATTTCTAAGCAAAAATATTATTTCAAAAGTAGTGCTTTAATTCACAGATGCTTCCCATTACCTACTTTTTTAGGAACTTGTGGCTCACTTTATAATAGTAGTTAAAGGAAGAGTAAGATTATTTCTTAGAACAATACTGGAACAATATAATCTATTGGTGTGTGTGGCACATGCGTGCATGCACATACACACACCCCTCCTATAATCAGGGGCCATATCTTTGTCTTCATTACTGTATTATTTAGAGGATACTTTATTTAAATTAGAACCTTAAAATTTATATTTCAATTTTTAGTTTCTTAGATTTTTTTTAATTTATTACTTTTTTTTTTCCTGGTCCCTTACTTGGTTCCCCTACATTCCTCCTATAAATGAAACCATCTGATATTTTTCTTTTTCCTTCTGGCTTATTTCATTGAGCATAATCCCTTCCAGCTCCATGTTGCTGCGAATGGCATGAATTTATCTTTTTTGATTGCTGAATAGTATTCCATTGTGTATCTACACCACATCTTCTTGATCTAGTCATCTACTTTTGGGCATTTGCATTGTTTCCATATCTTAACCTATTGTAAATCGTGCTGCAGTAAACATAGGGGTGCAGGTATCCTTTTGAATTAATGTTTTTGTGTCCTTTGGGTAGATTCCTAGGAGTGGAATTGCTGGGTTTTATGGTAGCTCCAGTTTTAGTAATTTGAGGAAACTCCACATAGCTTTCCATAGTCTTTAGACCAGTTTGCATTCCCAGTTTGTTAGATTTTGAAAGATCTTGGTTTTTTTTAAATTTTGGGTTATTATATTTAAATAGGCACCATTTGTAAGTCAACTATATATAAGAATTCTAATATAATAATCCTTCAGAGCAAAAGACACAAAGACAAACATCTATTAATTTTCATTTAAAATTTTGGCCATCCACATGTGTACTAATTTTAAGAAATTGTTACTTTACCAATATTTGTGAAACCACTGAGAACTTTTATTAGTTCAATTTCTAAATAGTTCTTTACTAATCCCTTCAGATAAGAAAATATTCTTTTAATTTGTACTTCTAAGAATGACTCTAGTTAAAAAGAAGGTAGGGCAGGTAATTTGCATCAGTTTCCTAAGGCCTCCTTAAATTCCTAGGAGAAATTTTGGATGGGTGGACAATTTCACCAGTGCCATACCCATTTTCCATGTAAGGATAGTTTAATTCCTCAAATAACAGGTTTTAGGTTGTTTTTTTTGTTTTGTTTTGTTTTTTAAAGATTCATTTATTTATTTATTTATTTATACAAGCACTGGGTACAGTCAGAAGCGCAGGAGGGTGAGAGAATTCACCAGAGCCAGAGTGGGGAGCAGAGCAGGCAGAAGGACCGAAGTACGCTGCTGAGGGTAGCAGCGGGCGGCAGGAGAGGTCTGCACGCCATGTGGGACCCTCCTCTGGTGGCCGGGGAGCAGCCGGGGATCGAACTGGCACTGCAGAGGCTGCGGGCAGCTTCGCAACCCAGTGCTCAACCGCTGTGCCACCGGGGAGGCCCTAGGTTAAGTTTTTATACCTGTTTAGCTACATTCTCCTCCTATGTACTTTTATATCAAGGACGTTTCCAGTATAACATGGAAGCTAATATAAGTGTCTGATTTTAACCGTTACCAAAACTTCTAGGACCCAAGACTAAGGCCATTTATATTCAATCAGAGAAAAGTCAGATTATTTCCCAGAGTCCTTGTTTCTACTTGATCTTTCTGAGAACACCATTTCTGAGGGACAAAAGGACACCTTATTCATAGATCATGAGGAGGTCAAGAGAGGATACATTAAGATTTCTTTGCATTTTGCCTGTTCATAGACCCTAATCAGAACTCTTAGGGTTGGAGTTTAGCTCACAAAAAGCCACATTTTCTTTTTGTAGTTCTCTTTTACCAAATTAATTTTAATAAGAAAGTTAGATTTTTTAAAAAATATCTAAATTTTTCACAGGCTAATAAGCAATTTAGAAGTTTTTCTAACCAACCAATAAGTATCCTTTATAGTTTACTAGAAAGTCCAAAGTAATTTAACAGTTTTTACCATAAAGAGTCTGGAGGTGGCCCTTTTACAAGACTAGGAACACATAGGGGAAATAAAATTTCCTACCCATGGAACAGACCAGAACAGTACCACAAGGTGGAAAAAGCCAAATCTTGAGTTAGAAAATACAACAGTTTTTTTTTTTTAATTTTTTTTTTTTTTATAGAGGCATGTTTATTTCTTTGTTTGTTTGTTTGTTCATACATGCACTGGATACAGTCAGAAGCGCAGGAGGGTGAGAGAATTCACCAGAGCCAGAGCGGGGAGCAGAGCAGGCAGAAGGACCGAAGTACACTGATGAGGGGAGCAGCGGGCGTCAGGAGAGGTCTGCGCGCCATGTGGGACCCTCCTCCGGTGGCTGGGGAGCAGCCGGGGATCGAACCGGTGCTGCAGAGGCCGCAGGCAGCTTCGCAAACCAGCGCTCAACCGCTGCGCCACCGGGGAGGCCCAGAAAATACAACAGTTTTAATGTCAGCTTTCAGGGTTTCTTGGTCCTTGTCTGTGGTGTAAGAAGAATTCATAGGCATGTCTTCAGCAGAAGCAAAAATACATTTTATTTAGAGACAGAATGAAAGTACACCCAGAAACAGGTGTAGGCAAGCAGAGTCCTCGGTTAGGGCAACTGTGAGGGAAATGTGGGAGCTCCAGTCTTACAGAGGGTACAGAAACTGTTCACTCCCTTCCTGGGGTATAGTTTATCAGTCCAGGCAACAGGTGCCAAGGTAGGGCAGTTGGCCTGAGTTGTCTTGGAGTCAGTCTATTCCACCTCTCCCTTGGGAGGGGGAAACTTGTTTTTCGGAGTGTTACTTGACCTATTTAGTGTTTTATCACCCACAAACCTGCCAATTTCATGGAATTCCCCTGCTCTGGGTGCTTCTTGTTCTCCTTGGGCTTTATCACCTGCCTGTATGTTGGGGTGGAGGGCTGCCTTTCTCCCTTCTGTGTGTTCAAGCCCTGACAGATCTTTCCTGGGGTCCCGGGTATAGTTGGCCATTCAATTTTCTTTAGGCATTGCCTTCCTTGCCCTAACTGTCTAACTTTAAGAGACAAATAGGAAAGACAGAAAATTACCTTCTCAGTGTAAGCAAACAATATTAGACCAAAATCTTTTAAAGTAAAAAATTATAATTATTAATGAACTATTTAACCCCAAAATATCTTTCCTATCCATTTTAAATTTGAGAAATAAAAGATTTCTCACCATTTGGTCTTCATTGGATTTCTGTAAGGGGAAGTTTAGGAGTCTGAAGTGGCAAAAACCTTCACCTCTCTTCTAGGCATGTCCAAAGTATTAAAGCTCCTCCAACAGTAGCAGCTCTCCCTTGCTGCTTCAGATGCCATCCCAAAGGGCTTAGCTAAAATGGAGGTTGGGAAAAGGGGTGGTACATGTTGGCTCTCACAGAGACAGTAGTATGAGTTCCAAGGAGAAATATGAAAGAAGACTTGTGTTGCCCCACAAATTGGAACTTAGGAGTGAAAAATATGAAGGAGTTTGAACACAACCAAGCCAGATCCCAGAAGGCTCAAAGACTGTGATCAGAAGAGGACAGTGTGATTAGAGGAATAGGAAAATGACTCCTTATAGTGGAGGGAAAAAAACTCTCCAGCTTACTCCACATCTAATTGCTACTCAAACTCTCTCTTCTGTGGTGAGTGGGTGATTGATTCTAAATTTTATTAAGACCTGATTCCAGATACTCACTTGAATTCCTCACCCAGACCCCATACCACGAAAGTCAGTTGCTTGCACAAAGTGGAGAAAATGTAACATACGGAAAATAGAAAATGAGTAGAAATCCTGGCCAGGGTTGTTGCTGTTACTGGTTCATCCCAGCCCTCTGGGTAGTTAGTGTCCCAGAAAGTTGGGATTTCAACATTCCTTCACTGCAGACGTCTGTGATCCCAACTGGAAGGTTGATCTATCCTAAAGGTGGGTGAGATGAGATGCCCCCATTCACTGACTCCTAGTTGGTCAGACTTGGAGTACTGACATTTCAACTCATTACGGGTGTCTGTTATGGCAGTATATCCAACTATACTCTAGAATGCCTATTGCAAAAACACTCTAATTTAAACTTGAAAGATTTCACTGTAAGATTTCAGGAAAGTACAGATAGATACAAGGGAAGAAAAGGAAGAGAGGAAAATGTTGCCTGGTAAAGAATCCAGTCCCTCGCAGAGGAAGGCATCGAGACTTACCACTGGGCCCAGCACTGGAGAAGAGGTCCAGCAGCTGTTTGCCAAGAACAATGGCAGCCCCCTATGCCAGCCAGCTGCATTAATCTCCCTCAGTTTCTGAAATAGGAAAGTCTCTGGCCCTACACACAAACCTAGGCAACATAGAAGAGAATAAGGGATTTGGTCTCAAGATTTTCCCACCAGAGTTGACATAAATTGTATTATAGGCCCCAACCCAAAAGGGTAAGAATATTCACCAGAGAGTGCTAGGTATAGTTGAACCAGACAAGGCTTTGCTCTGGAAAAGAAGAAGACAAGGAAAAGAAAATAGAGCCTGACTTTAAAAGATCTTGTTTTTAAAGGAGGGAAAAGAACAGAGTAACTCATTTTAACAGTTTGCAGTGAAAGTCATCTTTCAGTCATTTGCCATTTAAAGTAAGCTATGGATGGAAACAGTTTTTATTATTAAAACTTGTATGACAGGTTAAACTAATTTTTACTCAGTTTTACTGGTAATAGAATATAAATTTTAACTACACTGTAAAAATCGCCTTCAGCTCTTGTCACACTATACATCTGCCTCTCTTGGTTGAAATATTTCAAAATCTTGCCATTAGTCTTTGATTTTTTCAAGTTTTACATGTCTTTGTTTTGAACCCTTAAAATGGAATTTTCTCAAATGAATAACTATAAGAAAGTGAAAATCAAAATCAACAAAAAACTATGAACCAGAGACACTCTATGGGGGCTGGGGGGCAGGGAGGGGAGGGATTGGGGTCAAAATAAGGGGGTTGCAATTGTATGGGGAATATAAAAATAAAATTTATTTAAAAAAATAAATAAAATAAAATACTCCTAAAAAAAAGGAATTTTCTCTATGTGATGTTATAAATCTCTTGCACCTTCATCACAGTCAAATGCAGTACAGAATATTCTAGTTAATTGTAAAAATCTGGAGTTATATACTTTAAGAGGATTTAAACTCTAAGATACATTTAACTGTGAGGATTTCTATATTTTCTGGTCTCAGACAATGTGATTTTTTAAAAAATTACTAAAAACTGGAAAATGATGCAGCATAAGATTAAATATGACTAAGCTATGGTGGATGGTTTTTAAGTTATCTTGGAAAACTGGGAGAAGGCAGCAAAAATATTTTAATAGGAAGTAATTTATTATTAAATAATCTTCTGTTTTCTGTTTCTCTCCCTTACTGAAAGTATATATTTTGTTTTAAATATAAATAACTACAGAATGTAATTATATTAAATGTAATATAACTATATATTACAGAAAACATTTGTAATGGAAAGATAATTATCTAGCTCACTACTCATAAATCTGTTTTGCATATTATTTTTATTCATACATTTAGCAAATTTACTTTTAAGCATTTACTTTTTGCTTGTGATAGATGATAAATAAGAAGACTTAGCATAGTTTCTGTTCCTAAGGAACCCATTAACTGTAAAGATACATCCATAACTGTATTTTTTCACTTTACTACATGGTAAATATAAGGAAAATATTTAGTGTTTAGTGTACTTTAAATGTCCATGTAAGAGAATGCTTAAATGACTGTTTGGTACAGATATAAGATGAAATATGTAGGCATTAAAATTTTTTTGACAAAATTTAATGATTTTAGAGATTAGAGAATTTAATGGGAATATGCCAAAATATACTGTTAGCTAAAAGAAGGTACAGAGTTGGAGCTCTCATATGAGCACATTTATAAAAAAATAAATATACAATTCTGTATTAGCTAGGAAGTTAGGCAGCAAGATATGAAAGTTGATAGCTACAGAAAGAATTGCAAACGTGGAAGAATTACATTTCAAAATATTAGTTGTTAATTTTTTGGTGGTATGATTTCAGTTGCTTTTTAATTACCTTTTTCTTCTCCATCTTTTCTAATATTTCATGAATGAATATGGTTTGTTTTTGTGATTTTTTTTTCCAGAGAAAGTATTTCCTCTTACTGTATAGTGTTCTTTTTTAAATGAAATTTTATTTATCATTCATTTATAAAACTATAATTTCAACAGTACAGATTCATGCTTGATATGTGTATGTGCTACCCTCCCCCACAACCAAAGTTCTAGCTCACACAGTATTCTTAATGGTCTTTTTTTTTTTTAATTAAAATAACATTGTTTTAGAACACTATACGGAGAATAGGTTCATACCTCCTCAGATGTATGTCACCACATCACACCCACCACCAATTTTACCCATAGTTATTTACCATACCATTGGGCACCCTCCCCACTTTGCTCCAACTACCACCTTCCCTTCCCTGCTAGTAGCCTCAGTTCTGCAGTAATTTAATGATCACTTTTAATGAGTTCATCAATACCTGACTTTTCCATTGTTTTACTTTTAGGAAATATTACCAGTTTACCAAATCAGAATCTAGTAATTGAATTGTTCATCACTCTCTCTCCTTTAATACTCTGTTCACTTGACTTGCAGGACACTCCTTTCCCTTTGTTTTCCTCCTATTTCAGTAGTATCCTGCCTTCTCAGTTTCTTATGCGGATTTGTCATCATCTCCCTGAATTTCATGTTAAAGAGCCCCAGGACTGTCCTCTGTCCTTTCCCCTATATTTGTGCTCTCTATACGCCCTCCTTTCATGGTCTCTTCCATATTGAGGATTTTAAAGACCATCTACATGCTAAAGACTCCCAGATCTAGATCTGTGTCTCTATCCCAGACTTCTTTCCCAAATTCTAGGCCCAAAGACATGTTTTCACATAATTCCACTTGAATTTGTGGTAAAAAAAAAACCTCAAATTAATCATGTTAAAAACTGACCTGCTGATCTTCCCTCCAAAACTCTACCAACAGCCTTTTCCACTTCAGTTGATGACAGTTCATCCTTTTTGATGGTCAGCCCAAAAACATTTGTATCAGCCTTGACTCCTCATTGCTATCAAGCTATGGCCAGCCACTGCTTAGATCCGGGCCAGGGAGCTAATCCCCATGGCACAGCAGACCTCTCCTGTCTCACCCGCTGCTCCCCTCAGCAGTGTATTTCAGTGGATCCACCTGATCTGCTTCCCACTCTGTCTCTGGTGAATCCTCTCACACACACACCCCTCCCTCATCTCTGGCCTACACCCAGTTCTTGTATGCATAAATAAATTTTAAAAAATCTTTAAAAAAATGTGTAGTGATAATGCATACAAGGTTATATAGACTGCATTATTTAGACTAGCCATAAGTTGGAAAAACTAAACTTCCATCAGTAGTGAATTATTTAAATCAGTTATGTAGTTATCCAAAAATGCAACGCTATGTGTGGCCACTAAAAATAAAATAAATGTATGTTTTTGATAGAATATTTTAAGTAGGGAAAATGTTACCACCAGTTTTTATGCTTTAATCCCATTTTTGTATTTAAGTACATACTTATATGTGCTTGGTAAACATATCCCAAAATAGTGTTTGTATTTGAGTAGTGCCATTACTTGTGACTATTTCCCTTTTGATGTCTTTTTATATTGTCAGAATCATTTTATATAATGTGTCAGTACGTGTAATCTTTATAATCAGAAAGGTGAACAATAAAGCTGTTTTCACTTTGAAACAAAACAAAGTGTGGATGTGCAGAAAGGGTTAATGAAAGTAAAACATAGGTTAGTCTAGCATGGAACTGACATGAATAGATATAAGTGACTTAGAATCAAGGGTAACAGGACAGATTAAAATGAAGGAAAACAGTTGTTGTATTGGAGCTTAGCTCAAAAAAAAATTAAATAACTGATCCCACATCATCTGTAAAAGATGCCCCGGGAGACACCTGCTGAGTTAGTTCTTTGAATCTAAGTCTAATATTAAGACTTAGTTCCAAGATTACATAAAATTTCATTGAGTGGGAATAATAAAAAAATGAATAAACAGTATTTCTTTCTAATACAAGGAGCTGAAGGAAGTAGAGATTAGTAAAAAACAAAGAAGTCGAAGTGTACAAGAGAAAAAACATCTGTGACCTGAAAAAAAGGAAGGATGATAGGGGACATTTGGAAAGGAATACTATTTCTAGTCCTAGTTATATGACTAGAAAATATGACTGCTATAATAAAGCCCTGCCATAATTTGCTTCAATTCAGAATGTACCTCTCACTGTCACATAAAGTAATTGTACACTTGAAGTGACTGTATGCTATGGAGCTGTTTTGGTAGTTGGAACTGAAAGGACAAGCCATAAAAAATCATTGTGAGAATAGGGCACTCCACATTTCAGTCAAACAAAAGTTAAAGAGCTGTGTAATTCACTGATGCATTTCTACTTACTGCTCTGTCCCCACCACTGAACTCAGATATGGTAGTTGCTTAGTGAGTATTTATTGGATGAATGAATGCATGAATAAGAAAATGAAGGAGTGAATGAATGATTTTGGCCACCGGAGGCATTATTTAGTAAACTGATGAAATGTATGAGCATTCAGTGTTGGGTTAGTAATATATGCATCTTTGTAGCAGTAATATATACTCATGATAACCAGACTGATAATAGCAATAATATTTGTATTCTTATTTTGAAAATATGTTTTTAATTCATTACATCATTCATAGCTGGAATGGGGATGGCAAGAGTATTATATTTTTTAAAGCTTAGTATGTATTTACTTTTATAACTTCTAACATGAATATTGGACCTTTTATATGTATATACAGAATTGCTGACTTTCATATGTATAAATATAGGGCCAAATATATTTAAAATTTTCCACCTATTATTTCATAAATACACATCAGTGGTTTTTTTAGTAACATGGTAAATTCTTTGATAGATTCATCGGACGAATGATAATAACTCAACAAATGGAAGAAATTGTAAGGTAAGAATAAGTTTGAATTGTTCAATTACTTTTAAGTAAGAGTTGTTTCGGGGAAGAACTAAAATCAAACTAAAAGGAGATTAGGTAAGTAAGCAGCAAACCATCAGAGGGCTAATTTAAAAGCATTTTGTATTTCATGTTCTAATTAGCAGTAGCAGCAGCATGTAAAGGTGAAACAAATGCCATAAAGTGATTCTAAAATAATTTAATCAGATCATTTGTATACTTGTATTTATTTTTCTAATAATAGTAGATAGTAACAGAAACATAACAGTTCACATTCAATTCCTTACACACTTATACCTACGACATTTAAAGTCTAGAATACACAAAAAAAAGTTTTATAATGTTTAGCATGTGTACAAATTGTGGTCTTCTTCACTTCAGACTCATTCAGCACAAACTACAGAGTTTTTAGTAGCCAATCCAGAACCTCAGTTCTTCTGATTGGGTTTTTATTTGTTTGGTTGTTTCAGATTGCTTGCCTTCAGTATTCTGGTTGATTTCTTCTTCCTATATGAGCGGTTTTGGACAATTTCAAAGATTTGCTAATAGGATGAGATGATGTTATCCATAAGACTGGATTAGAGTAAATTTGGAATAAACCTTTAAATTTCTAATCAAATTAACATTTCTTTTCTGGAGACATGTTCATTTTACATTGGCTGCATGAAATAAGTCACCAAAAATATACATCAGCATTGATTCACAATTTTAATAAACATTAACAACATTCAGTAAACTTTGTAGTGAGGTCTTTGTTAAGTGTAGGATGAATTATGTTACCTTAGCATCTGGAACGATTTAAAAAAAGTGAGCCATGTTTTTTGCCGAAGCAACCTTAGTTATCTGATAAATTATCTTTTAATTTGAAACTTTCTGTCTTACCTCAGTTTTACCTGCTGATAAGAGCACAGTTTTTTCTATTCTGCTGGAACCATACCAAATGAAAAGGAGTTTTTTTATGGCTCCTGAATACTGATTTTGACATCCATAGAGTGTGCTCCAAGTCTAAATAGCTAATAAAACCGTACGTACTGTTAACCATGTTCCAAACATCTCCTTCATTCATTGAATTTTTTACAGTGTTTGGGCTTACGTACATCCTCTGAATTGGTTCAGATTCTTTTTGACTTGGACAACTGTGTAGTTGTAGAAAAATATAAGAAATAATAGATAAAATTTAAAAAAAAAGGGAAAAAAAGAAAATGTGGCTTAGGAGGGAAAAAAATAAAATCATTATGGAAACTAAAAAAAAAAAATAGCAAAATTAAGACTTTGTTACTTATCTACAACAGAGTCTTAACATTTTGCTATTACTAAGAAAACAGTTTCCTTTATAATTATTTGTTCTTGTTTTTTGTCTCCTTTATGGAGACAAATTCAAACAGCAAGAGTATCGGTGGTCCAAGTATGCAATGCAAGTAGTCAAGTTGTAATGTCTATCTTGCCTAGAAAAAGTACTAATCTACTTAGGTTTTATAATCCCGTGTAATTTTAATTGTACAGAACTCATGCATTTATACACAATTCATACTACAGTTAATGTTTAATTGCATTTTCCTTTTATATCTTCCTTTGAAAACTATTAATTTAGCTTCAAATTCCATCTTCTGTTAAACATTTTAAAAATCATTGCTTTTTTATTTTATTGTGTTTTATGTTTAAAATCTTTGAAACTAGTAGCTTTGTGAGTTTATTTACATAAATTTTATTTCTGAGCCACTGATCTGAAAGTGACTGAAATGCTAAAGCAGGTATTTGTTCTTATGGTAACTAACATCATGGTTGGCTTAGACAGCTTTATAGTAGCTAAGATTTATGTTTTATATGAAAGCAGTGTTATAACTGTAGCTCAAGTATATTCTGCTGAAGATGTCATTTTAGAATTGAATTGAATTTTTAATAGTCATTGCTTTTGGTTATTTTTTTTTCCCTAGACCTCTGGGGCCAGAGAGTCTCTTGCTTCGTGGAGCCAGATTGAAAAACACAAAAGAAATTTTTGGTTTGTATATACTCATGTTTTCATTATAGATTCATGTTTATTATTCATATGAAATTTTTTATAAACACAGCGTTATGATCTTTTAATTGGATAATTGATGATGTACCTAAATGTTTATAATTTTCCAATGATTGTGTTAATACTTCACATTGTATTTCTTTAATAATTTATTTTTTATTTATATCTTTTACATCGTTATGTATTCCTATAAAATTTCCACCACCAATTCACCCGGGAACCATCACCATAGTCCCTTGTGCTCTTTTCTCCCCTCTTTTGATCCCTTTTCGTCCCCCTCCCTCATAGAATGTCTCTTATTTATGGTTGCCTGCCAATTTTGTTGTTTTATTTATTATTATTATTAATTTTTTTTCCTGATCCCTTATTTGGTTCTCCTATATTCTTCCTATAAGTGAAACCATTCGATATTTTTCTTTTTCCTTCTGGGTTAATTCACTGAGCGTGATCCCTTCAAGCTCCATCCATGTTGCTGCAAATGGCATGAGTTTATCTTTTTTGATTGCTGAATAGCATTCCCTTGTATATATATATATCACATCTTCTTGATCCAGTCATCTACTTTTGGGCATTTGGATTGTTTCTATATAAATAGTAAATAGTGCTGCAAGAAACATATGGGTACAGGTATCTTTTTGAATTAATATTTTTGTTTACTTTGGGTAGATTTCTAGGAGTGGAATTGCTGAGTCATTTGGTGGCTCCATTTTTGGCTGTTTGAGGAACCTCCACACAGCTTTCCATAGTGGTTGAACCAGTTTGCATTTCCCTGATTATAAGTGATGTTGAACACTTTTTCATATACCTGTTTAGTCATTTGCATTGCCTCTTTGGACAAGTTTCTTTTTAGCTCTTCTGCCCATTTTTTGACTGGATTGTTTACTTTGTTTTTGTTGAGTCATGTGAGCTCTTTGTAGATTTTTGTCATCAGTCCCTTATCAGTTGTATTGTGTGCAAAAATTTTCTGCCAATCAGTAGGGTGTCTCTTTGTTTTGGTTAGTGTCTCTTTTGCTGTACAGAAGCTTTTTAGTTTGATGTAATCCCAGTTGTTTATGTTTTCCTTCACTTTCTTTGCTGTGGGGGATGAATCTTTAAAGAAGTTACTGAGATGCATGTCATGTAGTGTTTTGCCTGTATTCTGTGTATTTTATGGTTTCAGATCTTATGTCCAAACCTTTTATCCATTTTGAGTTGGTTTTGTGCATGGTGTAAGGTAGTAGTCTAGTTTCATTCTTTTGCAAGTAGCAGTCCAGTTTTCCCAGCACCATTTATTGAACAAACTGTCCTTATTCCATTGAATATTCTTTGCTCCTTTGTCAAAGATTCGTTGTCCATAAATATTAGGTTTATTTCTGGGTTTTCTGTTTGATTCCATTGGTCTGTGTGTCTGTTTTTGTTCTTGTACCATACTGTTTTAATTATGGCTTTGTAGTATAGTTTGAAATCAGGGAGTGTACACCTCCATTCCCCTTCTATTTAGTCAGGAGAGCTTTGGCTATTTGAGGTTTTTTTTATGGTTCCATATGAATTTCATCAATATTTGTTCTATTTCTTTGAAGAATGTCATTGAAATTTTTATTAATACCATTGAATCTGTAAATTGCTTTCTGTAGGATGGCCATTTTGATAATGTTAATTCTTCCAATCCATGAGCAAGAGATGTCTTTCCATTTCTTGTGTCTTCTTCTATTTCTTTTTTTTATTTAAATATTTTATTTTATATAATTCTTACATCTTTTTTCATCTTTGCACAATGTATGCATTTGCGTTTTGGTTATATTCCCCATACAATTGCACCGCCCCCCCCCCTTATTTTGGCTCTAGTCCTTCCTTTCCCCACATCTACCCCCCGCCCCGTAGTGTGTCTCTGGTTTATAGTTGCTTGTTGATTTTGATTTTTACTTTGTATTGATTAGTCTTTTTCCTGGTCTCTTATTTAGATTTTCTAAATTCCTGCTATGAGTGAGACCATCTTCTTTTATTTCTTTTAAGTGTCTTATAGTTTTCTTTGTATAGGTGCTTCACCTTTTTTGTTAGGTTTTTTCCCAAGTGTTTGATTTTTTTGGTTTCAATTATAAAAGAATTAATACTTAATTTCTTCTTCAGATTGATTGTTTGCATATAGGAAGGCTACTGATTTTTGCGTGTTGATTTTGTATCCTGCTACTTTACTAGACTGGTCTATAATTTTGATTAATTTTTCTGTGGAGTTTTTAGGATTTTCTATGTATATTATCATATCATCTGCAAAGTGATAGTTATACTTCACATTGTATTTTCTGTAAATTCCGAATTTGAACAATATTGCTATGTATTTCTTGCTATGTATTTCTTTGTGAATACTTGTAAAACTGAATGTCAAAAAGATAATTCCAGCACTCCTGATAATGATGGATCAGACCCAATATAACCTGACCTGATAGTGCAGTTTTTTGATTATTCTTAGATTGAAATAATTTTGATTATTCCTTAGATTGAATTAATAAAACTGCTGATTTATTCATTCATCCATCCATTTGTTCAACATTTATTGACTAGATCAAAAAGATAAATAGTTTATGTTCATTAGAAATCTAAGTTTACTGTGCTCTGAGACAACTCTAGGAAAATTCTGTAGTTGATAACATTTAGCTCTCAACTAGCTCCTCCCATTTCAGGACATCTCCAACTTTTGTTGGACATATTCTGTTCAATTTATGCTATCACTGGATGTCTACAGACTTTGAAGTTGTCTTCTTCATTCTCTTCTTTCCTATTAACTCTACTGTATGTTATCTTTCAGTATTAGGCACTCTAATAGAGAAAATCCATATATTTAAAAATAACTAGTTTTGGTGAGGTCTATGTTATATATTTGCATAATGATCTGATGGCAAAAGCCAGAGAAAGTCCTACAGGCCAGAGCTTTTTAGGCCTACTCTTCTACTTTTAGACCTTCTCATATATTGTTAATACTAATTTCTTTAACCATAACACCTTTTACATTCTTAAAAGGAAATGTGTATTTGAATGCCTTTAGATGAACCTGTTATTTTTTTTTTTTTTTTTTTTTTTGCCTCAGTACCACTAGGCATTTTGTTAATCTTTTAACACAAACCTCACACAACTTTATGAGGATTTTTTCTCTTCCCACCACTTAAAGTCAGGGAAAATGAGACTCAGAAGGATTACATAACATACCCAAGGAGTCAGAAATAGTAAGTGGCAGAACTAGCTAGCATTCAAACCAATATCTAACTCCAGAGATTTTTTTTATAAGGCTGGTCTTACCTAATTTCATTCACTCCCCAGCTTTAGTGCCATTATTATTATTAATATTGTTACTATTATTCTCAATCATTTCAGAGTTATTCATATAGCCACAAAATTTGAAAATTGTACTTTCCTTATATCTAGTCCCCTTATTGTGATATGCATATAATCTCTCCAATGTTTATGAAAGTATATCTGTACTCCAGATTCCGGTATTTAAGACCATTCAAACTCTTGACTCTAATCCATTTGTGTAACAGAAAGTGCTTTCCAGTTCTGTCATTTTTAATAATACTCTTTGTTATAGCTGTTATGCCCTTCGCAGCCATCTTTATCTTTCCAAATCCTTTTCCTCCATCAATTCTAATGCAAATTATCTGTATCTTGCAATTAGCAGACAAAATCTTTGGTTCAGATAATCCTTAGGAATAACTCAGTTATAACTCAGGAATATAATCCCCATGCCTTATGTAATTCAGCAGTTGAATGTAGTTCTCCAAAAATTGTACTTTGGAAGCCTTTTAAAACTCTGAAGACTTAAAGCTGTAACAACCGTCAGACAATACATTTGCTTGAGTGCTTTCCTGCTAGAAAAGTACATTTTTCTTGTGAAAGATACTAGATGATTATGTTCAAAGGCTATTTCATTTTCCTTTGCAGGTGTTGCTATCTACACTGGAATGGAAACTAAAATGGCTTTGAATTACAAGAGTAAGTCACAGAAACGATCTGCAGTAGAAAAGTAAGAAAACTGGCAATTTTTATTTATTTCACAAAAATATGACAATGATATGGATTTCAGTTATATATATAAAATATCTATGTCAAGTCAGCAAAGCTTGGTATCCCTGAAGGATAGAAATGATTTATTGTATTTTGATATGTGTGGTATTTTGCAGTATTCAGTTTACAGTAGGTATTGAATAATGACTGAAGAAATACTGTTTGGTAGTCACACAATCACTTAATCATACTAACCCTGCCATACCATAATAATGGTAATTCTAGACAAAATATTTTTTCCCAAGGGTTATATGTGAATTATGTATAGCAGTTTCATAGTCATGTGGGACAATATAATAACATTAATCTGTCTAACATAAATCTAATTGAGCCCCCAAAAAAGAGAGTAAAAGGGGCAGAATATAAGTATTTGAAAAGAAGTAGTAACTGAAAATGTATAAAATGTGAGGGGAAAAAAAAGAATGGTAATTTAAATCCAGCATATCAAAAGTTGAAGACTCAAGTAAGCTGTGGTTTAAAGGGAAATTTCTAGATATATACTTTTTTTTTTAAAAGATTTATTTATTTATGCATACAAGAGCTGGGGTACAGGCCAGAGATGCGGGGGTTGAGAGGATGCACCAGAGACAGAGCTGGGAACAGAACAGGCAGATTGACTGAAATACACTGCTGAGGGGAGCAGTGGGCGAGACAGGAGGGGTCTGCCTCACCATGTGGGTTTCTCCCTGGCCTGCCGGGGATCAAACTCGTGCTGCAGAGGCTGCAGATTGCTTTATAGTGTGGTGCTTAATCCCTTGTGCCACCAGGGGCAGGCCCTAGATATATATGTTTATATAAGCAGAGAAGAAAAGCTTGAAATCAGTTATCTAAGCTTCCACTTTAAGAAGCTAAATAGCATTAGGTCAATCTGAGAAAAAAGGGGAGAAATATTAAAGATGTGAGCTGAAACTTAAATAGAAAATAAACAATAGGCAATTTCATAAAACCAAAATTGATTTTTTGATAATATTAATAAAATTAGCAAATCTCTACATAGACTGAGAAATCAATTGGTGGGGTGAGATATGGTAGGAAAAAAGTTACCAATCTCAGGTAAAAGAGAAGATATCACTATACAAATTCTATGTAGTATGATTTCCTTATCCACAGATAAAATTATGAACAATTTTATGTCATTAACTTTTCTAACATAGATGAAATGGACAATTTCTTTGAAAACACAGGTTACTAAAATTTACACAGCATGAAACAGAAAATCTAAGTAGCCCTGTTTCTATTAGAGATTTAATTTATTATGAAAAATAGCTGTACCTAGCATCTTGCAAAAATTTCGTGCATATTTTTCTACCAACAGCTTAAAAAAAATATTTTTTCACTTGGGAAAACAGAAGTTCAGAGTATCTGAATCATTGACCAGATTTTCATAAATCAGTAAAAAAGCATTCCAAAACCACTTGCTTCTGCACATAATTGAGAAACATGACCTCCCTTGCTATAATGGTGGTCAGATTATTCTGTTGTCAACAAGAACTAGTACAGCTCAGGACACAGAGAAGAAATGCTAAATATTTTCACTGGTTGTTTTATGTTAGCTCCCAGAATATTCATAGCAGGCATCTATAACAGGAAGGAAAATGGGTCCTATATATAAGCTTTATTAGTAGTATTTTTAAATCTTTTTTTTTTTTTGTTAAAGATTTATTTATTTATATAAGAACTGGGGTTTAGGTCAGAGGCACAGGAGGGTGAGAGAATTCACCAGAGATAGAGCAGGGAGCAGAACAGGCAGACAGACCAAAGACACTGCTGAGGGGAGCAGCAGGGCAAGGGAGGAGAGGTCTGGGTTTCTCCCTGGCCAGCCGGGAATCGAACCCGTGCTGCAGAGGCTGCAGACAGCTCCACAGCGCAGTGCTCAACCCGCTGCGCCACCGGGGAGGTCAATGTTTTTAAATCTTTAATGACATTTAAATTTGCTTTGTATTTTTTTCAAGTATTACTAGTATACATTACTGTGTAATTAAGGATAGTCTTCAATACATGGTGCTGGAGCAATTGAATATTCATATGCCAAAAACTGAGCCATGAACCTTACTTCCCACCAGATACAAAAATTAACTCAAAATGTGAGACCTGAAAAGCTAAAGGTTTAAAACTTGAGAGAAAGTATTTATGACTTTGGATTGAAGAAGTATTTCTTAGATAGGAAACGTGCCAAAAAGAATCCCAAAAAGTTATAAATTAACCTGTCAAAATTATAAACATCAGCACACCAAAAGGCACTGTTCAGACAATGTTAAGACATAACTTGTAAACTGCTCTTTCTCAGACTCTTCCAATTAACCACTTC
Organism: Talpa europaea; assembly: GCF_964194135.1. Taxonomy (NCBI): domain Eukaryota; kingdom Metazoa; phylum Chordata; class Mammalia; order Eulipotyphla; family Talpidae; genus Talpa; species Talpa europaea. Next base: position 117,425,063 of record NC_140070.1, on the reverse strand, counting down.
TTTTTAGCGTTATCCTAGAAACCTTATTTAATGCAACAAGACCAGGAAATGAATAAATATTAGAAAGTATGAAGTAAAGTGGTCCCCATTGATTGGGAAATACATGATTTTCATATAAACAGTCATAAGTATTCAACAAAGAAAACTGTTAATGAGTTAAGCAGGATCTTAGGATATATGGTCAATTTCTAAAAAACAGTAGGCAAAGGAAGTTTTTTTAATTTAAAGTTTTATTTTTCAGTAGCATTAAAAAGCATAAAATATTTAGGAATAAATTTTTAAGAAATTATGTAGATCTCAATAATGAAAACTACAAAACATGACAGAGTTTTTAAAAAGACTAACTCAATGTCAATGTATTTTTAATCATATTAGTTAGATTGGTGTGCTCAATAGTGTTAAGCTCTCAGTTGATTTATAGGTTCCTTCAATCTTAATTAAAATCCCAGCAAGGTTTTTTGTAGTATTTGACAAGTTTGACTGGTCCAACCACTATGGAAAGCTGTGTGGAGATTCCTCAACCTGCTAAAGATGGAGCTTCCATATGATCCAGCAATTCCACTCCTAGGTATTTACCCAAAGGACACAGAAACATTAATGCGGGCCTCCCCGGTGGTGCAGTGGTTGAGCGCTGGGTTGCGAAGCTGCCTGCAGCCTCTGCAGCGCCGGTTCCATCCCCGTCTGCTCCCCGGCCACCGGAGGAGGGTCCCACATGGCGCGCAGACCTCTCCTGCCACCCGCTGCTCCCCTCAGCAGTGTATTTCGTCAGTCTGCCTGTTCTGTTCCCCGCTCTGGCTCTGGTGAATTCTCTCACCCTCCTGTGCTTCTCACTGTACCCAGTGCTTGTATAAATAAACAAATAAATAAATAAATAAATCTTTAAAAGCAAAACAAACAAACAAACAAAAAAAAGAAACATTAATGCAAAAGGGCACCTGCACCCCTGTGTTTATAGCAGCACTATTTACAATAGCTAAGCTATGGAAACAACCCAAATGCCCAAAAATACATGACTGGATCAAGAAGATGTGGTATGTATATACAATGGAATATTACTCAGCATTCAAAAAAGATAAACTCATGCAATTTGCAGCAACATGAATGTAGCTGGAAGGGATCATGCTCAGTGAAATAAGCCAAAAAGAAAAAGAAAAATACCGGATGGTTTCACTTATAGGAGGAATGTAGAGGAATCAAATAAGGGATCAGGAAAAAAAGACTAATTATAGTAAAGTAAAAATCAAAATCAACGAGCAACTATAAACCAGAGACACACAGGGGAGAGGGGCCAGAAAGGAGGGTTTAGGGTCAAAATAAGGGGTGTGGGAATTGTATGGGGAATATAACCAAGATGAAAATGCATACATTGTGAACAAATTAAAAATGATGTAAAAATATATAAAATAAAATAAAAAATATATGTAATAAAGACCAAAAGCAAAAAAAAAAAAAAGGAATTGAGGCCAAGAGGATTTGGCCTCCTCCCCCCCCCAAAAAATAAATAAATAAATAAATAATAAAATTGATTTGAAATGCGGCGGCCAAAAATGCTTTTATAAATGGCATAATGAAAATCGTTTTTAAAGAAAAGAATGCTGGAAGATTTACATGACTTTACTGACTTCAGAACTTAATAAAAACTATAAGTACAGTGTGGGTACTAGCAAAAAAAAGATAAATTCCGTGGAATAAAATAAATTTGAGAAATGGATCTGCTCATATGTAGTTAGTTAATTTTCAGCCAAAGTATCAAGTAAATTCAATGAAGAAAATGATAGTCTTTCCACAAATAATGTAATACCGATAGGGTATCTTTTTTTTTTTGTAAGATTTTATTTATTTTTGCTTAGAAGAACTGGGGTGTTGGCCAGAGGTACAGGGGGTGAGAGGATTCACCAGAGACAGAGTAGGGAACAGAACAGGCAGATCTACTAAAATACACTGCTGAGGGGAGCAGTGGGAGATGCAGGAGAGGTCTGCTGCGCCATGTGGGTTAGCTCCTTGGCCAGAGATTGAACTCGTGCCACAGTGGCTGCTGATAGCTTCATAGTGCTAAGACTTAATCCCTTGCGCCATCAGGGAGACCCTAAATTGGTTCTTTTATTGTTAGTAAATGGTCTCTATTAAATGGTCATTTCTTGAAAATAAACTGTCCTTTACCATAATCTCTTATTTAAAATAACAAGTATTTCTAAGCAACTCAATATGGTTACATAAAACTGATAGATATTACCTTCTGTCTTTCTCATTTCAGGTCAATGAATACATTTTTGATAATTTATCTAATAATCCTTATTTCTGAAGCCATCATCAGTACTATCTTGAAATACACATGGCAAGCTGAAGAAAAATGGGATGAACCTTGGTATAACCAAAAAACAGAACATCAAAGAAATAGTAGTAAGGTATTTTATGGTGTTCGTGACTATGTTATAGAGGAAACTTTGTTCTTTGACATGGTTAATGCTTTGATAGTGACTTTTTTTTTTCTTTTATAGAGGCATGTTTTATTTATTTATTTGTTTGTTTGTTCGTTTGTTTCGTTTATACATGCACTGGGTACAGTCAGAAGCGCGGGAGGGTGAGAGAATTCACCAGAGCCAGAGCAGGGAGCAGAGCAGGCAGAAGGACCGAGGTACACTGCTGAGGGGAGCAGTGGGCGGCAGGAGAGGTCTGCACGCCATGTGGGATCCTCCTCCGGTGGCCGGGGAGCAGCTGGGGATCGAACCGGCGCCGCAGAGGCTGCGGGCAGCTTCGCAACCCAGCGCTCAACCGCTGCGCCACCGGGGAGGCCCTGATAGTGACTTCTAATAGAAGTGACCACTGTAATCTCCTAAAACTATTCGTAGTGAAGGGTGACAAAAAGACATTGTAAATGAAGAATGGCCAGCATGTTTGTACTGATGTGCTTATTTCATTTTAGAACATAATTAAATTTCTATGGCATAACTTGAATATTTATAAGATTATCACAAAAATTTAAATACATCTATGTTGGCATGCCACTTATGTGACACAAATTCAGTTTTTTATTCCATTTACTGAATAAGTAAATTAAAGAGTAAGTTGGTTTATTTTTAGTTCTGTCAGAATGGACTCAATGAGTCTTACAGTCTGTTGACATATACAAAGATAAATGCACTAATTATGTTGTACAAAAATTTTAACTAATTAAATATGGACTATGAGGAGAATTTAACCTACAATTTTGGTAAATAATTGTCCTCCAAATTTCACTTTATATGAAAATATAAATATTGAATGACAAATGTGGATTTCAGAAGACCAAAAGTAGATAATCATGGGAACATATTTTCAGTATCTTCCATAATTTTGGGTTTTTTTACCTTTCCTAGAATACATTTAAAATGTGGAACTGTTAGATCATTGAAGTAGTCTATCCCTATACAATTTGTAAATTAAAATTTTTAATTTCTACCAATTATAGCCTAGCAATTATTTTATAATTTTTTAATAACAGCAAAATTTTAATTATCTATGATTTTAAAGGATAGCGAAATGGTAAGTATACTCTAAAGACTGCCAGTGTTTCAGTCAGTCCCAGTAGGCTTTTGGGTAGCTTCTGGAAAGTAACAAATGAAATAATTTGACTTTACCCTTTTTTTCTTTTACTTTGTTCAAGGTTCTAATGAGCAATAAGATAACCAAAGGATATGTGGTATTAAAAAAAATTCAATAAATGAATTTCAATTTATGAGATTATTCTGCCTCAGAATATAGTTGATGATCTGTTTGATTTCTTATAAGTCTCATGTAGTCTCTCTTATCAAACAATTGTTTTCTTCCCCCTAGATTCTGAGATTTATTTCAGACTTCCTTGCTTTTTTGGTACTCTACAATTTCATCATTCCAATTTCATTATATGTGACAGTGGAAATGCAGAAATTTCTTGGATCATTTTTTATTGGCTGGGATCTTGATCTCTATCATGAAGAATCAGATCAGAAAGCTCAAGTCAATACTTCTGATCTGAATGAAGAGCTTGGACAGGTAAAAATGATCCTTTTGTTTTTCTAATTTGTTATTTTTATCAAAACAATGCTTATACAAAGATTATTAAAACAAAATATCACAAGGCGTATGCCAGAGCAGTCCTACTTTGCTCCAAAAGGCATGTATTTCCTTCAGTGCTCAGCCACTTAAGCCAAGGGAAGGATCAACATTCACTGTCTGACAGGTCAAAGAAGACCACCGGTTTTACTCTCACACAGGCCTCAAATCACAGATGACCCTTCAGTTGCAGCAGCTTTTATTAGCAGTGCCTTTCACCTGAAGCTCAGGCATGTGCCAGGGGGCTGCGGTCTTGGACCACAGGCAGGCATCATAGGAAGTTACAAGTTGTTTGAGGCTGTCCAGATGCCTGCCAGGCCTAGATGGTTGAGCTGCTAGTATTTCTTAGGACCACCAAAATAGCTGCCAGCAGCCCCAGGTACTGTCAACTTAGTGTCTGCCCAGAAATCTATGATCTCTTGGGGAGGCATGTACTTGCCTTGCTGCAGCTGACTAATAGCCACTGGAAACCCCAGAAGTCTGAGGATATAGGGGTGGGGAGGTGGTTTGGGTGCAATGAGTGTCTACCTTTCTTTTAAATAATTTGTTTTTCAAATAACTTGTTACTGAAATATCAAATGCTTACCATAATGATACTTGACTATTGCATACTTTCTGTAAAACTGCTTTCTTTTAAGGTTAATTTCCTACAATTATTCTCAAGGAATTATAACGTTATTTGTCTTTTAAAATATTTTTTGTCAAAAATAATTCCTTTTCAGCGAGCTTGTTTTCTATTCATAGGTTCAATATCCTTCATTTTAAACAACTTGCAACTCTGACTTGAGCTACTATCATTTTGTGTTTCTATTACGTTTCTTCTGCACTATTACGTTTCTTCTGGACCTGACACCCTTTCACATTCCAGATTATTGAGCATCCCTTTCAACCTTGCTCAGAAATACTAAGTTCTACTGCTTAAAAAAACCTTATCCAGGAGATAGAAAAGAAGTATTAAAAACAGTTTCAACCAACTCTACAGCTAAATGTAAACATGCCACAAACATCATAATGTCTATAGATTTCAAATATTTGTGTTACACTATATTGTATCTCTGGCATTTTTACTTAATTGTGTTTCCATTTTGAGAATCAACTTGTGTGTATCAGTGTTACTAGGTAAACTTGACTTCAAGGGACAGAGGACAAGGTTTTTTTGTTTAACATTGTACCATAAACACAAAGCTTTGTTTTCTTTTGTTTTTTATCTCTAGGTGGAGTATGTGTTTACAGATAAAACAGGTACACTGACAGAAAATGAAATGCAGTTTCGAGAATGTTCAATTAACGGCATAAAATACCAAGAAATTAATGGTAGACTTGTATCTGAAGGACCTACACCAGACTCTTCAGAAGGAAACTTATACCTCAGTGGTTTATCCCATCTTAACAACTTTTCCCATCTTATAACCAGTTCCTCTTTTAGAACCAGTCCTGAAAATGAAACTGAACTGGTAAGCAATGTTTTAATTAATAAAAATTTCATTTGAAATAGTTATCTTTTTGTTGCTATTTCCTGTGAGAAAAGTTTAAGTGCCAGTGGGGCAAGAAATGTATATTTGAAATGTATATTCTCTTATTCAAAACTGAGAATTTGTGGTCTTAATCCAGTTTAATTGGCGACAAAAGATGTGTCTGAATTCTTTGAATATTTAAATGTGACTAAGTTACGAAAAGCCCTTATTCACTTTGCAATAAAGAAAACATTTCTGGGACCTCTCTGGTGGCGCGAGGGGTTAAGTCTCAGCACTATCAAGCTATCCACTGCCACTGTAGCATGAGTTCAATCCCCAGCCAGGGAGGTGACCCACATGGTACAGTAGACCTCTCCTGTCTTGCCTGCTGCTCCACTCCGCTGTGTACTTCAGTAGATCTGCCTGTTCTGCTCCCCACTCTCACCCTCCCGTACCTCTGGCCTGCACCACAGCTTTTGCATGCATAAATAAATCTTTAAAAAAAATTTTTTTCTGAGAAGTAGAGCTTAAATTTATTTAACACTTTTTGAGAACTCACCTCCTCAACAGTTTTCCCTCTAATTGCAATTTGGTTGTATCTCCTAAAAATATATTCATATTCATGTTGAAAGATCATAGGCAAATGTTGCACTTTACTCTTTGAAGTCAGAAGTAAACAGCTATTTTTCAGGCAATTCAGGAATTTACCATTCTTTTCTAGCTCTTATAGTACCAAGTTATGAACTATAGTTATTGACATTTTTAGAATTCTGCTTCAGGTTTCCTAAATGGTACCGAGAATGGTATTTTTACTGTGAATTATGTTTCTACAGATTAAAGAACATGATCTCTTCTTTAAAGCAGTCAGTCTCTGTCACACTGTACAAATTAGCAATGTTCAGATTGATGGCATTGGTGACGGTCCCTGGCAGTCTAACCTTGCTCCCTCCCAGTTGGAGTACTATGCATCTTCACCAGATGAAAAGGCTCTCGTTGAAGCTGCTGCAAGGTAGTTTAATCTAATTTTCAAGTCTTCAGAAAATTACACATAAAATTAAAATGTGAAAGTAATAGAAAATTAGGATTTTACGTTGTCACACACAATTTGTAAGCATATAAATATAGAAGTGCCATTTTAAATTTTAAATGAGAATTTGAAACTTCTCATTAATTTTGTTGTCAAACTTGCCATTGAGCCATATTTTGAAGAGATCTTTTTAAAAATTTGGTTATTGTATAAGAAATACTTCTGTAGGTATTATTTGGTACCGATGCTGATCCTTAAAGTTCTTAAAAGTAATGTAATATTCAAAGGAAATACTTAAAAATATATCATAAACTTGTATTTTAAATGTTTTTATTTAAGTTGAGTTATGACAACGTTTCAGTAAAATATGAAATACCCTTAATTCTTACAGTTCTTTTCTCTTTTAATCCCTAGAATTGGTATTGTATTTATTGGCAATTCTGAAGAAGCTATGGAAATTAAAATACTTGGAAAGATAGAGCGGTAAATTTTTCCCTTGTTGGATTTTCTATATAAGCACTTTGTATAGGGGAGGACTCAATGAACTATGGGCCACATGAAAAATCTTAAGAAACCACTTCAGTCTGTTTCTTAACAAACCACTACTACGTTACATTTTTAAAGGATTATCTAAAATGAGCAACAAAAAGCATACAGCAGAGAACATGTATCACCTGGAAAGCCATTTATAGAAATAGAAATAATGTGCAAACTAGCCATTTATAGAATAAGTTTACTGAACTTCTGCTGTAAGATGATGTCAATATAATAATGTATTTCATCACAGTAATAATATTCTGTTCTGAATTTTTTCACCTATCTTTCAGCTTAATTGTTCTTGAATTTGCTAATACGTAATTTATTTATCTTTTATATTGAGGTAACAGTAGTTGCAAAACTGTACAAGATTTAGGGATATAGGATCACACCCTTCAAATGTATTATCACACCATACTCACCACCAGGGCAGCTGTAGTCTTCCAGGGTAGTCCATCTCCCATCCTCCCCCACAACCCCACTTTGCTCTCCCTTATCCTCTTCCTCGGCTAGCCTCAATTCTACAGTAAGAGTTTTAGGGTTTGCTTATTAGTTTGGTTTTGTCTGACCCTTTGTTTTGTTTCTCTGTATTCCACATATAAGTGATAACTTCTAGTATCTGTCTTTCTCCTGACTTGTTTTGGTCTCATTGCATTTATATAACCAGGTATTCTTTTAGCTTCATGGACTTGGTCTCTATTCCCTTCCATTACTCTTCCCCTTCTGGAATACCCATTATACTTCTTTCTTCATGAAGTTGCATAATTCTCAAAGTACTTCATTTTTTTTTCCTTCATATATCTCTCTCTTCTTCCACTTGGATTATTTGTGCATTACCAACTTCACTGATTTGTTCTTCCTTTTGGTCTATTCTACTTCCACCACTCTCTCTAGAATTTTTGTCTTCTATGTTGATCCTTTTACATTCCCCATTATTTCCTCATTTAAAGCTTCAATTTCTATTTTCTGTTAATTAATTTTATTTCTCAGGACATTCATTTGATTTTCTGAGTTTTCTTATAGTTTTTGATCATCATTTCTGTGTTTTTTTCTATTCATTTGAATTTCTTTGTCATGACAATTTTGAATTCTGTGTCTGATAGGGAGAAACTATCTTCCATGCATTTGTGGTTGGCTCCTGGAGAATTGTTCTCTCTGTGGTTTAAATATTCATTGAAGACTCAAGGTGCCATTTGTTGTCTTTTCCCATCTTTTTTTTTTTTTTAGCTTTCCTAGTGTGCTATTTTTTTTTTTTTTTTCCAAGTGTCCCAAGGATAAGGAACTTCCATTTTTCCAGCAGATGGTGCTATGGTGTTGTTGGTATTTGGTTGTTTGGCTTTTCCTGGTTTGGCCTTTCAGTATGTCAGGGAGAACAGATCTGCAACTTCTGAGTCAGGTGGGTGGGGCTGCTGAGTCAGGTGGTAGAGGAGGGGCCTGGAGTGGTCCAAGTTATTGTTCAAAGTGGTGTGTAGTGTGGCTTGTGTTTGTGGTACTGTTGATAGTCCTCCTTTCTGCGATTTTAGATCTGTGTCTTTACAGTCTTCGAGCTGTGTTTTCAGCATGGCTTCACTGGGTTAGTTCAAGTCCCGGGAGTGTCAGGGAGGAGAGCACCATTCTGCTTTCTTCCTTTTCCCTGGGCACTTGGCCTACCTGACTCACTCCAGATTCTCCACATGTATCTCTCCTCATTTAAAGATATGCCTGCATACTAATAACCTCTCCCTCCCCAGGGTCATCAGCCAAACACAGGAACACTGGTTTGCACCGCTGGCTCCTGCCCCTGCTATAGTTTCCAAGCACTTCTCTCCATCCACCTTTTGTTGTACTGCATTGAATGTTCCTTCTGGCTCTGTCAGCATTGGTCTCTGATATCCAAGAGGTGTTCTAGTTTTGCCTCCAAGTCACGGGATCATTTGGGTGCCTCTCTGTACTATAAAATTTTCCCTCCAAGAATCCAAGCAGAAAACTTCCTCTGATGCTATCTTCTCCTATATGTTTATTTTTATACACTACTAAGCTAATGAATTTCATAAATGTCTACTCACTAAAACTTGTATTTCCTTTGATTTTATCTTCCAAACATTAAGGAACATTTTTCTATTTCCAGTAAATCTGTTACAGGGCAGGGAGAGGGGCACCCCAGAACCCCCCACCTGCCTGTTCTAAATACCTTCTGCCATCCACTATATCAAGACAAAACATGCAAGACCTTTAATGGAGAGGAACTTTAATACAATTAGTATGTAACAAAGAAAAGACAAAGAATATAGTTTCCAAATCAGGTTCCGGAAGTTACCCATCCCCTCATGGGTACACGTCCAGCCAAACAGGATTGGCCCAAAGCAGAACCCGAAAGCCTGCCGAAGTCTAAAGCACCTTCTGGTGAGGACCCATAGAAAAGGGTCTGAAACAGTCAGACAAGTCTGGGAGGAAAAGAGCAAAATCTAAATCAAGATAAAAGCTGCCATTGTTAACCTTCCCACAGGTTTCTCACCCACATCTGTTTTAACCAGTCCAGGACCAAGAAACAAGTGTGGCTTCTTCACATGTCTGTCTGTTCCATGTGCCTCCTCCAAGTCTCCTTCTTGCTCTCCATCCTGCTTCCTTCCTTCTTCAGTCTCCTGTCTTCAGCTTCTTATGCCCCCTGCTCAGCTCCACCCTCCTTTGTGTGGGCCAGAGAACCTGGAACCTCCCCTTTTCTGGGGACCACCCTCATATTTCCAGTGTTTGAGAAATAGTCTTTTTGTTATGTTCGTGGTCTATCAATTCCAGTTATATCTCAGCTCTAGCTGTGCTATTCTAAACTAAATAAAGCCCATTCTTTGGCTACTTTCATATCAAAGCCTCTATAGGTCATTTTGTCTTACTAGCCATTATTTGATTCAGTTTTTGAAATGTGCAAAGCATACTTCTCAAGCCACATCTGACCAGCTACCCAGTTCTTTTACAGCTCCCTAGAGAAGCATATGATCTTCCATTACTCTATCCCAAGTTCAAAACCACTGCTATATGAGCCTCTGTTACCAGAGTGAATGTGTTGTATTTCACAGGTATCTTTGGGTAGAAAGTTGATAATCACTTTTTAGTGAGCAACACATGGATCTGGCAGACCTGGATTACAGTGCTTGCTCTGCCACTCATAAACTCACTTGATTTTAGTCATTTAGTAACTTACAAATACTTAATCTTTCTGAGTTTGATAATTCTCATCTATAAAATGAAGACCTACCTCCTTTGGTTTTTTATGGGTATGAAATGCCATAAAGTATGCCAAGTACATGGCATTTGATAACTACTCAATAAATAGTAGTTCCTGGGCCTCCCCTGGTGGCGCAGGCAGTTGAGCGCAGCGCTGTGAGGCTGTCGGCAGCCTCTGCAGCGCCGGTTCCATCCGGCTGGCCAGCAAGGGTCCCACATGGCACGGCAGACCTCTCCTGTCTCGCCCCCCGCTCCCCTCAGCAGTGTATTTCGGTCCTTCTGCCTGCTCTGCTCCCCTCTCTGTCTCTGGTGAATCTTCTCACCCTCCTGCGCATCTGGCCTGTACCCCAGTTCTTGTATAAAATAAGAATAAATCTTAAATAAATAAATAAATAGTAGTTCCTTCTACTTCTGTATTTGTTGTTACTAATGACTCAAAATCTATCCTCTTAGAGAGATAATTGAGATTAGTTTCTTGCTCAAAATTAGTCATTTTATCCTACAGTAATCCTTTCCAAGTGCTCACATAATATAAATTTGAAAAATTAGTTTGTTTTATTTTTTATCCTTAGGTACAAACTCCTTCATATTCTGGAATTTGATTCAGATCGTAGGAGAATGAGTGTTATTGTTCAGGCACCTTCAGGTAACCTATCTAAACTTCCGTGAATTTCAAGAACTTGATATATAATATCAAGAACTTGATTAACTCATTTTTCTTTTTAGGTGAGAAGTTTTTATTTGCTAAAGGAGCTGAATCATCAATTCTCCCTAATTGTATAGGTGGAGAAATAGAAAAAACCAGAGTTCATGTAGATGAATTTGCTTTGGTAAGTACAAATTTCTGTGATTTCATTTATTTTTTTTTAAAGATTTATTTTATTATGCATACAAGAGCTGGAGTACAGGCCAGAGGTGTGGGGGGTGAGAGGACTCACTAGAGACAGAGTGGGGAACAGAACAGGCAGATTGACTGAAATACACTGCTGAGGGGAGCAGCGGGTGAGTCAGGAGAGGTCTGCTGCGCCATGTGGGTTGCTCCCTGGCTGGCTGAGGGATCAAACTTATGCTAAATGTACTATTTTAAAATCTTCACTTTCCAGTTTTGTTAATAGAACATTTATTTGGGAGCTTTTGAGGAAATGTATAGGAAAGAAAAGTAACTTTTGTAAGCTTTTGGATTTAGATACCAACTTTAAGATATTAATGATGCCAGCAGAATCAGATAATCCAATATATATTTCTAAATTTTGTGTGATTTCATTTCACCAGGAAAAATATAATGAAACAATTTAAAATCATTCATGTATTGACTCTAGAAAGTACTGTTTGTGTGATATTGGACACCTTATGAATTTCTTTATTTGAATTGTGAATTTTGCATACCTAAACCCTTAGGAATTATAAAAGTGGGCTAAAAGTGGATAAAAGTGGGTTTGTAATGGTTAAAGGAGAGTGAAAACTAGGACTTGTCTTTCCCTTGACAATCCTAAAGATACCATAATAAAACTTTCTGACTTTCCAGGTAAAAGAGTAAAACCACAGATAAGATAATCTTTATGAGCCTGTCTAGGCTCCATATTATTTGTAGTTGAATTTTGGTAATGGGGCCTTAAGTATATTTCAGTGAACTCTTGATTTTTCACTAGTTAATTTTGTCTTTAATTTTTCTGTTTTAGAAAGGATTAAGAACTCTATGTATGGCATATAGACAATTTACTTCTAAAGAGTATGAGGAAATAGATAGATGCTTATTTGAAGCCAGGACTGCCTTACAGCAACGGGAAGAGAAATTGGCAAATGTCTTCCAGTTCATAGAGAAAGACCTGATATTACTTGGAGCTACAGCAGTAGAAGACAGGTAAGTATCAGATAAATAGGCAATATCATTTTTCTCTTGTAAGACTTTTCCTAGCCAAGTGTTCCTAATATATGGCATTAATCCCATTTATTAATATCCTATGGCTTAATATATTTAAAATCAAAAGAGTTAGTCTTAATTTTTCCCAGTCCATACAATTTTTCTTCTAGCCAGATAGCTAAAATAGATGAAAGAAACCAGGGCTATAATTTTGCCTTTGGACCTGACGGGGTTTTTTTGGACTTGATTTTTTTAGAATGCTCCTCAATGTGCCATATGCTTAATTCTCTCTGTTCCTCCCACCACTGCCACTTTCCACTCTATAGGTCACCAGAACCAAACTCTCTAGTTTCCCTCTGAACAACTTTAGTTAAAAAGTATCTTGTGCCTTTGTTCCTTGGCAAGGCTGTGCTTTCTGACTTGATCATTCCCATATCTGTTGTGAATGTCCATAAAATATAGCTCACATATTATCCACACTCCAATAAGATTTCCTGACTCCCTAACAGGATTAAAAATTCTCTTTGTGAAGTCTCAGTATTTTGTACGTAGTTTTATTGTCCTGTGGCAATATATTATTATTTATATAAAGATGTTCTCTTTTAATCTGAGGATTCCTTTATGTCTATTTATTCTTTGTCTTTGTTCTCTATCCACAGTTTTTTTAATTAAATTGAATTCTGTGAAATAAATTGAATTCCACAAATTATGCTTTTTTGGTTTTTCTCTACTCCCTAGATTTAAGCGTGCTTGCATTTCTTTGATCTAGGTTTTTATTTACTTTTCATTGTCCTCATGAGATTTCTGAGGTGTACTTGAGGTTATGTAGCTCTTCATTGTCTACAGTCTTGAACTATTGCCATGAGAGAATTTAACAAAAAGCTTAAAAATCTCCCTATTTGAAATTTAAGACTTTTTAATAAGATAGGAATTTATGAATACCATATACTTAGTTTGCTTCTACAAAAGTCAGCTTTGAAGATATACTGCTAAAATATGAAGTCATAGATTTTATGTTAACCAGATGATCATGAATTTGGTTATTCCTATTTTTTTCCCCAATGGGAAAACATTTCAGTTGCATATTACTATACTGTAACAGTCTAACATTAAAGTCCAGAATTTACCTTATTTTTACTATGACTCATACTTAATATGCAATCAAAAAAATTTCTCTACTAATAATTTTGTATCTTTTATTTTCAGACTACAAGATAAAGTCAGAGAAACTATTGAAGCATTGAGAATGGCTGGTATCAAAGTATGGGTACTTACTGGAGATAAACATGAAACTGCTGTTAGTGTGAGTTTATCATGTGGACATTTTCACAGAACTATGAACATCCTTGAACTTATAAACCAGAAATCAGACAGTGAATGTGCTGAACAGTTGAGGCAACTTGCCAGAAGGTAGGAAAATAGTATCTGGATCATGGAATTTGGGGGTCATCAAACTGCAGCCAGTGGGCCAGATATGGGCCACAATGTGTTTTTTTATAGTCTATGAGCACAAAATATTTTTTATATTTTATGGTGCATGAAAAAGAATGCAAGGAAGATTAATAGTTTATGATGTGAAAGTTATATAAAATTCAGATTTCATTATAAATTTTTATTGAAATACAGCCACATTTGTTCATTTATGTATCATCATTGAAGACTTTTGCGCTACACCAACAGAGTAGAGTAATTGTGAGGGAGAATTTATGAAGCATTTTTAATCATTTCTTAGTGCTGCTTGATACACTGCAAATCACAGTGACAGTTACAGCTTGATAGTATTTTGAGTGTTATACCTACTGCCATATGACATTTTATTGTAGTATTTACCCAGCATGTCCAGCCAAGAAAAGAAAAATGAACTTTTAATATTATACTTTTAAACCACAATAGAATATCAGTTATCAAATTAGAAAACAAAGCATTATATTTATTGTTGAGTGATACTTTAATATGCTTTCTGTTTTTAAATACATTCAGAAATGAAGTGTAAAATCTCACTTGTAGATAGTTCTAAATATTGTATTAAAATGCAAAATATTAATTCAGATCAAAATTAATAAATGGATAGTTATAGTTGATTTTTATTGATGATTGGGAGCATTAACTTTGTACCCCAATAAAGCATAATGTTACTTGCCCCCCGAAAATAATTTTTATTCTTCTCATTAGTAGAATTCTATATTAAAAAACATACTCAGATATTATTTTTACATTGTTTTACTTAATAAGAATTTTGTCAGTTTGTTTCCTCTTTTATGAGTATGTATATCCTCAATATAGCTTCTTGGGCCACAGAACCTCAAATTTAAATATTTATTTCTAACCCTTTATAGAAACATTTGCCAATCCCTGATCTATTTTGCATAATAAAGGGAAATTAATCTGCCTTTTACTATACAAAGCTTTCATTAGTATTCATACTCTGTATTCATTCTTTTTTCTGAATCTTTATTTTATAGGCAGATTAACTTTATTTAGCAACCCCCATTTAACACAGCATAATTTTTCACAATACATTACAAGTGTAAGCATCAGATGCTGTCTTTTTGGTGGATTATATTTTCTAAGGTAGCCATATAGGATTTTTATTTACCAACTTTTAGGAAGTATCCTAAAAATCTTGGGTAGAACAAAGAATTACATACCTTTTTTTAATACCTTTTAAAACTTTATCTATTCTTTCACAAATATGTTTTGATTGTATCTCCTATGTAGGCATTTGGAACACAGTGCTAAGAGCTGTATTATTGATTCTCAGGATACTTACAGTTTATAGGATAAGCAAAAATATATTGTCATAGAATAATCACAAACAAGTATATTGTCATAGACTTATCACAGCTGAATTGTAATTGATGCAAGAATAGAAGGCATAGATGGACAGAAGATTAGCCTAGACATAGAAGAGCCTTATGGAAGAATTCATGAGCATTGCCTCCTAAGAGATGACATAACTAATCAGACAGTAACATTAATATGCAAAGGGAACAAATTCCCAAAGCTGAGAGAGGATTATTCAAGGAACTGATAATATAAAATGCTATACTATAAAGTTAAATATGGTTGGAGAAGGGGATAGATGGGAGAGGGTATGGGCAGTATTGACATGTGGCTACAGAGATGACAGATGTTACCTGCTATATGCCAGATCTCTGAGGTGCTTTTCCACATTTCATAAATATTATCCCACGGATTGTAAGATAATATGGTATTTATGAAGCCTCTCCAGAGGAAAACCTAATTTAATGTGCCTTTGGAGGCTTCCTTAGAAAACCAGTATGATCTCTCCCATTCTTAACTGAAAGCCCTTCTTCTCCAACTTGGGCAGACAATTTAAGATTGAAGACACTGGATACAGCACAGGTTGATAAAAATTGACCAATAAGGAAGAAAAAATCATTTCAGATATTGGAGAATTAATAAAAAGAAAACATTTTTAGAAAGTTTGTTGTAAAGTCAATTGCTTATCATTTATTAGTTACAATTGTGTTAGTGTTCCTTAACACAACAGTTATTAGGCATACTATAAAACACATTTTAGTTTATAAAAGATTTTTCTTAACAAGACTAAAATCTATTAACATGTTTAATTTTATAGCTTATTGCTCATTTAATAGTCATTTCACTTTTCATTTAAAAATAGAAATCACAGCCACTATAGGAAACAGTGTGAAAGTTTCTCAAAAGTTTTTTTAAAAGAACTGCCATAGGGCTTCCCCTGGTGGCACAGGCAGTTGAGCGAAGCGCTGTGAAGTTGTCCGCAGCCTCTGAAGCACCAGTTCGATCTGGCCGGCGAGGGTCCCACATGGCGCAGCAGACCTCTCCTATCACACCCACTGCTCCCCTCAGCAGTGTATTTGTCAGTCTGCCTGTTCTGTTCCCCGCTCTGTCTCTGGTGAATTCTCTCACCCTCCCACGCATCTGGCCTGTACCCCAGTTCTTGTGTAAATAAATAAATAAATCTTTAAATAAAGAAAAATAAAGAACTGCCATATCCAGCAATTCCACTTCTGGGTATATAACCAAAGGAAATGGAATCACTAAGAGATACTCCCTTGTTCATTACAGCGTTATTTACAATAATTCAAGACGTGAACTAAGTGTCCTTTATTGGTTAATTGGATTAAAAATGTGATGCAGGGCCTCCCCTGGTGGCTCAGCAGTTGAGTGCTGGGCTGCGAAGCTGCCTGCAGCCTCTGCAGCGCTGGTTCGATCCCCAGCCACTGGCGAGGGTCCCACATGGTGCGCAGACCTCTCCTGCCGCACCTGCTGCTGCCCTCAGCAGTGTATTTCGTCAATCTGCCTGTTCTGTTCCCCGCTCTGGCTCTGGTGAATTCTCTCACCCTCCCATGCTTCTGACTGTACCCAGTGCTTGTATAAATAAATAAATCTTTAAAAAAAAATGTGATGCACATACTGGAATGTTATTCATCCATAAAAAAATAAGGAAATTTTGCCTTTTGCATCAACATGGATGAATCTTGAAGGCTTTATACTAAGTGAAATAAGTTGGATAGAGAAAGACAAATATATGTGCCAGGCCCTGGGGTATGAAGGAATGGAAGATGTTGGCCAAAAGATACAAACTCACAGCTTATATATAAAATGAATACATTTTGGAGAGCTAATATATAGCATGGTGACTATAATTAACAATATTACATTATATGTTTGAAAGTTGTTAAGAGTAGATTTTCAGTGTTATTACTACCAAAAAATTGGTAGTTCCATGAAAAGATGAGGTGTTACAGTGTTAATCATCTTGCATTATATATGTTGTATACCTTAAACATATATATGTTACAGGTATCAGTAATATTAAGACTGGGGAGAAAAAAATGGAGGGCTGTTTTTCAGTAGCAGTCCCTGCTACACTGTGAACCCAGTGGTGAACTGTATAGTATTTTCTTTTAGGTGGGTGTAGCACAATGCCACTGCAAGTGCTGGCCATTAGCAAAATAAGGAACTTGCACCAGAATAAATCTGTGCACTGCTTCTTTCATTGATAAAGTCTTATTATTAAAGGGGGAGTGAGAAGAAATGGAACAGATAAGTGCTCAGTGATGTATTGATTGGCATACTGTGGCAGCTCCTTATCTCTTCCTGACAACAAATAGCCCAGCTGCCAGTAATCGGACCATGCTCGAGTATAATTCATGTAACATGTGCCCACACACAAGTCCATGATCTACCATAGTGATATCTAGCATTGTAGTTCATTACAGGGGCTACTATAAAGAATGATTGCTTCATTCCTTTTTTCCCTCCTTACATATATATAATCAAGGTCAAAAATTTTCCTGAACATTTTTTATCTGAAGAGAATTTGCTAAATATATGATGTTTTTTTATTTTTATAAAACTGTTGTACAATTTGGGAGAATATCCTCAAATTATGTGTTACAGTTCACATTTTTTAAAATGTAGTTTTTGTAACTACATAGCAATTCATTGTAAAATTGAGTATGTTGTTTTAGTGGTTGGGTCATTGAGTCTCAGTTCTGCTTAATCTTAACCTTTAGGTAATACAGCCCACTTTGTTCCCTAATATACCAGTTTCCTAACAGTAGAGTCAGTGGGTGAATGGTCTCTTTCAATTATAATTGTTTACTACATGAGTATAAATAATATGGCTTCATAGTCTCTTACAGAGGATATAATTATTTTGTGTTTTAGAATTACAGAGGATCATGTGATTCAGCATGGGTTGGTGGTGGATGGGACCAGCCTATCTCTTGCACTCAGGGAGCATGAAAAACTGTTTATGGAAGTTTGCAGAAATTGTTCAGCTGTATTATGCTGTCGTATGGCACCACTGCAGAAAGCAAAGGTATGTGGATATTATAAAAAGTTCCATAAACATATTTAGATCTTAAGGTATTCTTCAAAGTTAGTGATTACCTAGTTCCATTTAGTAGTATGCAATATATGAATCTTACTAGGAGTCAGTCATTTCTCACACTATGAAATTTAAGCATGTACTTATGCTTTTGGAATCTTCAGAGTGAATATTAAAGTTTTAACTATTGATAATGATCTAGAAAGTCTATGATGGGTAGCAGTTTGTGATTTTGCTAAGACTAAATTTGAACTATGATGCTTAATGTTTCACAATTTAATGAGCATTGTAAAAATTTAATTCATCTGCAACGTTCAGGTGGATTTGTAATCTCTGAGTCTTTTATTCTCATGAAGTAATCATTTTGTTTGTTAAAAATGGCTATTAAGTGATAGTATAGAAGCTTGATAAAAAGCTGAAAATTTGTGACATGAAGCTATAACAGGAAATACTTAAAATTCTGCTACCATACAAAGCTTATACAAATGTTTTTTGTAATTCCATATTTTGTAATTTGAGATCTTAAATTGTATCTTTCACAAATACCCTTGGAAATGCTATCTATACTCTGCTCCACGTGCAGCTGTAATAAGCTAGATATTTAATACTTTGGCTTCCTAGAACTTTTTACAGTTTATAGTATTATAATTCATGTACCTCAGTCTATGGAGACTGGCATAGAGGCTAAACAGAACTAATGCCTAGGTTCCTTATAAAAGAAAGTTTGAGAATTTCAAAGAAACCTTTATTTTGATCTTAATGCATTTAATATTCACTTCTCTTAAAATTTTTAAATTACAGGAAAAAAATATCCTTTTCCTATTTTATCAAACAGAAATATCTTGAGAAAGAAAAAGTTTTGCCTGACAAAGTTCAATTAAGTACAATTGTTTTTTTCTAACACATTCTGCTTCCCATAATAAAATGCAAAGATTATATTCTGTTTTGCTTTGTCATTTCAGAGAAACATTCCTAGTAGTCCCTCAAGAAGTAATTCCAGTGCATATTATTATCTACATTAATCTTATTCATTAGTCTACTGTTCTTACAATTATTTCAGATAACTGACTTTATATAAATACAAGAAAGTTGAAATTTCATAAATAATTAATTGTATGTCTTTCAGGTCATAAGACTGATAAAAATCTCACCTGAGAAACCTATAACATTGGCGGTTGGTGATGGTGCTAATGATGTGAGCATGATACAAGAAGCACATGTTGGCATAGGTGATTGATTTTTTTTTTCCTAAACCTCCAAAGTTGGTATAATTATTTACTGATTTTGAATTTTCATTTTGTAGACCCAAGTGCCATATTAAATGTGAATGAAAAATAAATGCAAAATGATGACACAGTATATCCCCATCAGCGGTCTCTTGTGCCCTTACATTTTTAAATTTTTGTTTTAGAATGTTGTTATTTGTCCATCTAAAGATTCTGCATCCCATTTTAAGGACACTTTTATAGATAGGAAATTATGCCAAACTACAATATAAACATAAGATATAAATTTCACATAGATTTTAAAATTTAATAATTTTATTACAAATTCTGCTTTTGTCTAAAATTATTATTCAAAACACTCATTTTAGTACATAAAAATTATCTCTCATTTCCTCTCTATGCCATTTTCTGACCATAAAGTCAGTTATCTGAAAGTCAGTTGTCTTCCTCAATAATTTATTATGCATGTATAGAAGCCAAAGAGAAAAGTATGAGTTTTTACTGAAGGATAAAATTTTGGAATTCGAACAGAGTTACGTAGTTCCTGTTCCAGAATCACTTTTGTAGTTTCCTGTGAAGAGTAAGCTGTTGGGTCTAACAGTTCCAATGTATCTCTCAAGTGAACTCCTTTGCTCTTTCGGATGATTAACTCTTCATTTGAAAACCTAATTTTCTTTCTAGTTTGTATTCTATTGTGTCTCATAAATCTCTATTTGATGACAATTTCCTATGCCATAATTAAAGTATAAAAGACTAGAGTTTAATTTTTATGTGATAAAAGAGAGACTAGTAAATTAGAATAAAGTCAAGCTTCTGGAAATTTAATGTATAAGCAGATTTAAAGAAACAAACTTGATTTGAAGACCATAAAAAGTAATGAAAGAAAATTTTAATGAATATGCTATAATTTGAGGTATAGAAGAATATTTTAAGTCAAAAACAAAAAGCAAGGAACTACAAAGATCAATATGTGACAGAAGTAAATACTCTTCTAGAAACAAATTTTAAGGACAGATTAGTAAAGAATATTTGCAAAATGGATGATACCTAATATGTGAGACCTTAACAAATTAAGGTGAATAAGAAAATATTGGCAAGGATGTGAGCCATCAGTTGCCACAAAAGGATAAATCTATAATGTATACTAAGTGCATGAAAAAGTTTTCAGTCTCAGTAATAATCAAAGGAATGCAAGTAAAAATTGCCTGTCAGATTGGGAGAATTACAAAACTGATGAAACCTGGAGTTGGCAAAGATATAACAAATGCTTTTATACTA
Source organism: Talpa europaea (assembly GCF_964194135.1). NCBI lineage: Eukaryota > Metazoa > Chordata > Mammalia > Eulipotyphla > Talpidae > Talpa > Talpa europaea. The sequence continues at coordinate 117,404,569 of NC_140070.1, read as the reverse complement.
CATTAGTGGGAATGTGAATTGGTATAACCAGAATTTTGATGTGTGCCTATTTACCTAGTAATTATGCATCCAGGAATTTCTTTTAAGAAAATAAATGAATATGTTGATACATATTTTATAAACAATGTCCATAATATATTAAAGTGAGTAAAGCATATTATTTGTATATATTACCAAAAAAGTATACAGAAGACAAAATTCTAAAACTGTATAGACCAAAAATAGTGGCTTTTATTACATGTTGATAGTTATCTTTACCTATAAATTTTGGAATATTTCTTTTATGACAAAATTTAAAAGTTTGAAGATAGAATAGAAATTTTTCAAAGCTTCCTCCAACTAGAAAAAAAAAGTCTTGACACACAAGTTTTTTAAAACTTGAAGGATTACCTTTACCTAAAATAAAATACTCATTTATCAGTAAAATGTGCTGATTTCACATAATTGTACACTTTTCTTTTGAACATATTTTGTTTGACTTATGCATGAAAGTTTTAAAACCACTAAACATGCTTATTTTCCTAATTTCATATCACTCAACTTGAATATTTTATGTTCATTGGAAATCGTGAAATGAAAGCTGTTTTAGAGTTTTTCTATTTCTAGTGCTTTGTGCTTATTTGTGTAAAAATTGATGTTCTTTCTTAGATCTTGAACTCTGAGTATTATTTTTATTTTAATTGTATTTTTTATGATATTCTAATTCTTTGCAAATTGATGTTACATATGTACATGTTGTAGCTTTGTATTAATTACATATTTAATTTTAGTAGAACAATCTTTTAGGAGTCTTCTCTCTGCTATATGTTAGTATATACAGGGATCCTAAGTCTAGGTTCCACTGCTATAGATAATTAAGATATTTGCAGATATATCATGAAAATCACACTAGTTACCATGTAATTTGCCTTTTTGTCCCCTTTATTACAGGAATCATGGGTAAAGAAGGAAGACAAGCTGCAAGAAACAGTGACTATGCAATAGCTAGGTTTAAATTTCTCTCCAAATTGCTTTTTGTTCATGGTCATTTTTATTATATTAGAATATCTACCCTTGTACAGTATTTTTTTTATAAGGTAAGTTTATGGAGAATTCATTTTATGAAGTTTTTTGCTTTAGAAGTATAGGTCCTGGGCCTCCCCGGTGGCGCAGCGGTTGAGCGCTGGGTTGCGAAACTGCCCGTGGCCTCTGTGGCGCCGTTTCCATCTCCGGCTGCTCCCCGGCCTCCGGAGGAGGGTCCCACATGGCGCGCAGACCTCTCCTGCCCCCCGCTGCTCCCCTCAGCAGTGTACTTCGGTCCTTCTGCCTGCTCTGCTCCCTGCTCTGGCTCTGGTGAATTCTCTCACCCTCCCGCGCTTCTGACTGTACCCAGTGCATGTATAAACTAAACAAAACAAACAAATAAATAAATAAATAAAACATGCCTCTATTAAAAAAAAAAGAAGTATAGGTCCTCCCTTCAGGTGTTGTTACTATATTGTACCTACCACCAAAGTATCCATAGTCCACCACCTACTTAGCTCTTCTGCGATTTTTTTTAGTGAGTTTTCTTTTTGAGTTGTATGAGTTCTTCGTAGATCTTAGATATTAGCTCCTTGTCAGATGTATAATATACAAAGATTTTCTCCTATCTGATAGGCTGTTTCTTCATTTTTTAAAAAAAATTTATTTATGCATACAAGAGCTGGGGTATAGGCCAGAGATACAGGGCATGAGAGGACCCACCAGAGACAGAGTAGGAAACAGAACAGACAGGCTGAATGAAATACACTGCTGAGGGGAGCAGCGGGCAAGACTTAGGAGAGGTCTGACTCGCCATGTGGGTTGCTCCCTGGCCAGCCAGGGATGGAACTTGTGCTGCAGAGGCTGCGAACTGCTTCATAGTGTGGTGCTTAACCCCTTGCATCACCAGGGAGGCCCTATTTCTTCATTTTAATGATAGTTTCTTTTGCTGTGCAAAAGCTTTCAAGTTTGGAGACTCAGCTCCAACAACAAAGGGGGAAAAATCAAAAGTCAATCAGTGGGGCTACATCAAAATTGATACATTTTATTATATGCAAATTAGAGAATAATTTGATTTCTTTAATGTCATTTTTATCTTGAACCAGGAATAAGCTTTAATTTAGCTCCAAGATGATAGTTTCTTTTTTGTTCCATGAGTCACCCTTTGGTAGTCTAGTAAGATGTATAAACCACTTAGTTTAGGTGTTTTAGATACATAAAATGAAATACATTAAGATTATAAGGATACCACATGAAATTCCATTCTATCTCTTGACCCTTTTGGGCCACGTGAAGGTCACATGAGAAGTTGACAGTATGTGCTGCTGGCACAGGGAAGCAGGAGAATTGGGCAGATAGAGGCCATTTTAGGGAAGTTGAGGGTATGTGGAACCTCAATGTAAAGAAGCCCTATTACCAAGACATTTAATACACCACAGCATCCTATATTGCATATATTCCTACAATTATGAAGTAGCTGGAGGACAATGAAAGGATATAAGTAGGTTACATATTGCTAATGGCGGGGTTTTTTCCTAGCTTTTTCTGTGACATAAGTGTATGGAAATGGAAAGGTGTTTTGATGGTTCCATTTATTATTGAATGTTTTTGCATTGTAATGCTGTTATAAAGCCCTAAATTGTAAATAAATCTAACTCATTGTATTATGTATTTAAAGTATTGAATAATAGTTGGAAGATTATAAATTCAAAATTGTGGTGTTGCTTGGCATTGATATGAGTCAAGGAGATTTTAACTTTGACATTTACATTCTTTAAAATACTTTTAAACATTTTTTAGTAAAATGGGATAAATTCTTACAGGCAGATCTACTTAACCACATCAATTTGAGATTGTATTTGGATTTTTTTAATAGTCAATTCTAGGAATTGTTCTTCCAAGTATGTTAATTATTTCTGTCTAATCTTGTTTTTCAGAATGTGTGCTTTATCACACCCCAATTTTTATATCAGTTCTACTGTTTGTTTTCTCAACAAGTAAGTAAATAGAATCTTGTCTTATCCTTTTAGAGTTGTGTTTAAATTTTGGTTAACACTTAAAAGGTCTTTTTTTGTATTGCCTAATCCTACATATCACAAGATAAACATCTCTAATTAGTATATTTAATCTATACAACAGTCATAAAATTGTGATTTTCATTTTGAAGTGAGTGTTAATACCAAAATGTATTTAATTCATAATTCTTTTCTTAAATAGAAACATAATGGCTTATGATAGAATTTTGCTAACATTTTTTAACTTATCTGTACTATTTTTATAAGCTCTGGACCTGATAGCTATAAGGAGACTGCATCATTATTTTTTCTCTGACTCAGGATTTTGTTAGATTAGAAGGAACTTTGGGAATTAAGCTTAAGGATGACTTACAGATTTCACCTCGGAAGATAGAAGGCATCTATAATGCTGCATTGAAAAGGGTTCTGAATTATAGGCTCAGAGAGGAAAAAACTCATAATTGGTTAGCAGTAACTGCAATGAGCACTTGTTAGGTCTTTGGTTTTACCCATTAGAAATTTCATTCTGGACTTCCTCTGTCTTGTTTTGTAGACAAGGATTGAAGTCCACAGAGTTTTAGTAACTTGCCAGAGATATTGAAATAACAAGTGGTTAATTATCTTTGGTTTTTCATGAGTCATTTTATACTTAGTACTGTTTCCTCCTCTGTTTATAATCTATACCTCTAAATCCAGTAACAATGTTTGCTTGCTTGAGTGAAGTAAAGAATGTTAATGTTTAAAGAGCCTATAATAAGGATCCCTAGTCTGCATAGTTAGGTTTTCAGAGGGTTTGTAGTATAATTTGAGAGATAGTATTAGTAACAATAAAACAGGATACAAAGCATAGGCAAAGTGATACGCAATTAATACCAATATTAGCACATACGACTTTAAGAAGAGGAAGCTGTCATTAAGGACATAAGCCAGTATATAAAGTTTCATGGGTCATACCTTAAACGACATGTAAGACTGATGGGAAGAGAAAGCTATGAAAGCAAAAGTATTTATGTAGCATGTTAAGGAATAGTAAAAACCTAGGATACATGTAGTAGAATTGTGTAAGATTACGGTGGCCAAGTTGTGGAGAATCTTGAAATGCAAGTGCAATTTGCCATACCACAATCATTTGACATGACAAAATGTTTCAATTCCCCCAAAGAATATAAATCTAGAAACATTGTATGTTTATGTCTACATAAGAAACAAATTGAAATTATTAAAATGGATGTTGTATAAATTGAAAATATTGTAGACTTTTCCTGCTTTTAGACTTTACTGTAGACTTCTAATATGCTTCTTTGTGATTAGATGCATAAGTGTAGTAATATATAATTTTGAATCTCAGAATTCCTACCCATTTCTCTTTTCAGACACTTTATGATAGCGTATACCTGACTTTATACAATATTTGTTTTACTTCTCTACCTATTCTGATATATAGTCTGCTGGAACAGCATATAGACCCTCATGTATTACAGAACAAACCCACTCTCTATCGGTAAGTACCTTTCCTTACTAAATGTTCATAATATTTCTGATTGTAAGTAGTATATTACACAGTTACCACTTTTTAATAGTACCTTAAAAATAAGTGTATACATTAGGTAGTGAATTTATGATTAATACTCTAGTAAGGAAATTTTGTTGTTGTATTACTTATAATTGTCAAACACCAAAAAGAAACTTTAAGTAAATTTTTTCACTGTTTTTAGGAATGCACATTTTCATTCTAGGAATACATTGAGTAGTTGTGTCATATGCACGTAATGCTGTAAACCATTAATATTCCATTTCATGTGCACAAAGGAAGTGGTTGAGTATTGGTTGTCTCTAGAGTTCCTTACAAGTTAGTTCATGTTCTGGCATTTTCAAAATTATGAGTGATAATCAATGCAGAATACAGGGTTGAAGATACTAGCTTCTCTCCCAGATGTCCTGAGTTAATTTTGCTTCCCAAAACCAAGTACTCACAGATATATGGAAATGTTTCTTAGGAACAACTGTAGTTTCCACATTAGTGTGACCTCCACTCTTACAAAGGTGTTATTTATCCAAGAGTGTTAGTAACTTATTTTGATTTCCTAGGATATTTAGACATGGGCTTGACCCAAGATTGCTACGTACTATTCTTCCCATAATAGCTATTGATGAATTTGTAATCAATTAGGAGCCTCAGTGCTAAACCTAACTCAAATGACTCTGCTAACAAGAGATAAGCATAGCACAGTGACTGAATGTTTACAATAGGATATAATACAGATAAATCAACTTTGCATAGTTAAACAAGTGTATTATATCTATATTATATTTCCTTGTGATAGCAGTAGTATGTAAATTCAGGTTTACACTTTCTGCTAATATTTTCAAGTAATTTTAAACTAAAAGTCCATTTTTTGATTATCAAATTGTAATAATTAGAAGGCATATAATAAATATGAGTCCTTATGCATTCCTTTTTCTCTTTTTAATTTACAGAGACATTAGTAAAAACCGTCAATTAAGCATTAAAACATTTCTTTATTGGACTATCCTGGGTTTCAGTCATGCCTTTATTTTCTTTTTTGGATCCTATTTTCTAATAGGAAAAGATGTATCTCTGCTTGGAAATGGCCAGGTAAAATATATAGCTTTTTAAAGATTTTTTAAATTGATTTAGCTTTATTTTTCATAACTGTCATAATAAATAAAATAAAATTCAACTTAAAAGTATAAAATTTGCATATTAAATTCAAATGCAGTTATAAAAAATGTTTTTAAACTTTTTTTTACTTAATAAAATTTCATCCAAATGAAAATAAAACAGAAAGGTAATTAACGTAATCTTAATATGAAACTTGGGTTACTGGACAATATTGCTATTCAAAAATTAATTCACACAGGGATATATTCATGTCCCTGCATGTTGTTCACTTCAGGATTGTGTTTTAATAATAGCTACTGTTTATTTACTACTATTATGTTAAGTGCTTTATATGTCTTATCTTCATTAACCCTTACAGTATTCCTAATAGAAAGATATTGTGACCTGTATTTTTCAGATGAGAAATGAGGACTTAGTATGGTTTTGCTTTTAATTGCAGTATTATTTTTCTAGTATGCTTGGGAAGTGCTACAACAGTGCACACTAGCAATTCTAAGGATATTAAAAGTTACTATTTAGAATGACCACTTTTCTGAAATATGAAAATGGTAGCATCCCAAACAATATGTTGTTACTTAGTCCTGATTGGAGTGTTCTTGTTGGGAGACTTTTAGCAGAACAAAGCCTCTCTTTCTAGGCTTAGATAAATGAGTTAGTAGTCGTGGTACTATGGTAAACTAGAAAATGCTTGTCACCTTTAGTTTCTCTTTTCCATTGGCAATACTTGAGTATGGTATCATATTTGGAGACATAGAGATTTGTAATTGGAGAATGTAAAATTTTGTGTATTTGACAAACAGTTCATAATGACCAACCATCCTATGTACATTCAAATCTTTTATCCATTTTGAGTTGATTTTTGTGTATGGTGTGAGACTGTGGTCTAGTTTCATTTTTCGCATGCAGCTGTTTTCCCAGCATCATTTACTGAAGAGCCTATTTTGTTCCAGTGTATGTTTTTGGCTCCTTTGTCACAGATTAATTGTCCACATGTAATAAACCCACTGTGGGTTTATTTCTGGGCTCTCAGTTCTATTCCATCGGTCTGTGTATCTGATTTTGTTTCAGTTCAGGATATTTTAATTATTGTGGCTTTATAATTTAGCTTGAGGTTTGAAAGGATGAGACCTCCATTCTCTTTCTCCTTTGTTAGGATTGCTTTTGCTATTGGGGTCTTTTGTGATCCCATATGAATTTCAGTAGTATTGGCTCCAGTTCTTTGAAATATGCCACTGATATTTTTATTAGGATTGCATAGAATCTGTATATTGCCTTGGGCAGGATGGCCATTTTGACAATGCAAAACTGAAACTCTTACCTATTAAATAATTACTCTCTGTATTCCCCTCTTCCCAGCTTTTGGTAATACCCATTCTACTTTTTGTTCCTCTGAATTTGATTACCCATGAAATAATTTTTTTAAAGAATTATATAATTGTGACGTAAGCACCAATAATAAAAATGTTAAGTATACTATAAATTAGATACAAAGAATAAGTGACCTTCTTAAGGAGAACTTATCTCCTCATCCGTTGATCTCTACAGAGCAAAGTCATTTCATCTCGGGACACACTTACTCTAACCGTGTTGTATTTACGTTCACATTTTTGTAAATATCTTATGTTGTCTTTCTGAAAACTCAGGAAGGAAATTTTCAGTAAAGAAGCTGTTTAACATTATTTTTTAAAAAGATAAATTGCTACCTAAGATCATAGGTGAGGAAATAAGGTGATGGGAAATGTAAGAGGAACAATTCAGATTAAAAGAGTTCAGCTCATCTCCAAACTACAGCAGACTTCCATCAAATGCAATGGCAAAGGAAGCATCCTAGGAGAGTGTATTAAAGAGTAAAAAACATTAATGAAGGAAACAGAAAGGAGGAAAATGTTATACTGCAAGAGCAGAAAACTAATATGATATAAGGAAGAAAAATAGCAGACTAGTTTCAGAGGAAGCTGAGTTCCCATCCAGCATTCAATGACATTTCGCTTCTCTGATTATTTCACCTAAAAACTTCAAAAGAAAAAGAGCATAAGGGAAAAAAAGAATTCTTTGTTAACTCAGGAACTTAAGCACTGATATCTATTTCACTCAGTGATTTGAAGAAAATTACATACGAGAGAACTATAGTTTGAAAGGATATCCGGCTCAAATAAAGGTTTTAAAATTTTTATTTTTGTTTTACTGAAGTATACAGGAACTTAAAGGAAAATGCTTGCCCTTTTTTTTTCATGGAATTATAACATTTGAAAAAACAATTTAAATAAAAAATTTTAGGATTGGGAGAAAAAAAGGAAAAACTATTGTAATATTATAATTCCTGTTGAACTTCTCTACTAGAAAAGTTAGAATTGTCAGACCCTCATTCTAAAATATATTATTATGTAAATAATATGTTATACATATAAAAATATATAAAAGTGTATATAAATATACACTTCTACCACATTAAAAACTAAATGAGAAAAAAAGAATTAAGGAAAAAGAAATTCTTCACCCTGTCATCAAGCCTTCTAGGTCTCACACTTGTCAGATTAGTTAGTTGGAAGGAGATAGCAAGATAAATTAGATTAAGGAGATGAAATTTCAGGTTCTAATTTTGAGAGGAAAGGAAAAATAAGCCTTAGTGGTAGTACTAAGTAGTAGTAGTGTTTACTACTATTCTTTGACATTTAACCATTCATTTCTCTACTTACTTCCTGTCCTTAATTTCTCTTTGGTGTTATACACATTATCAGCTGTTTAAACCTAATCATCAAATTGTAAGAGCTCTGTATTCAAACTAGAAATGTACTATTCTGTATCTGTATTCCACAAAGAAGGCAGTATCTTGTTCAATTCAAACAATTTAACTTCTGTAATTACCAAGGTCATTAAGGAACACATACAATTTAATTCCTGTAAGTTGCAGAGATACAGATTTCTTTTAATAAAAGGTTATATAGTTCAAATATCTTTGCTTTCTAGTTCATGATAGACTTTCTCTGTGTTTTCATTTATTCATGAGACAAATATTTAAAGCACTAACATTTCAGACAATAAAAAAGAGATATAATATACATTAAAGGAAAACATAAATATACTTAATATCACCCACAGTTGGTAAGGTGTTTAAAATTAATAGTATAGTTTGTACTGGGGAGCTGAACAACTGATTAACTCTAGTGATGTAATTCTGTTACAGATCAATAAATATTTAAGTTAAAACTGATAGAGAAGTTTTCATCTCTTGTTTATTTTTTTTAACGATTTATTTATTTATTATTTATACAAGCACTGGGTTACAGCCAGAAGCGCGGGAGGGTGAGAGAATTCACCAGAGCCAGTACGGGGAGCAGAGCAGGCAGAAGGACCGAAATACACTGCTGAGGGGAGCAGCGGGCAGCAGGAGAGGTCTGCTGGCCATGTGGGACCCTCCTCTGGTGGCCAGGGAGCAGCCAGGGATCGAACCGTCGCTGCAGAGGCTGCGGGCAGCTTCGCAACCCAGCGCTCGACCACTGCGCCACCGGGGAGGCCCATCTCTTGTTTATTTTTAATCCCCTTCTTACCTAATCTAGTAATTTATTCGCACAATTCTCTTTCCTTCATCATCAATCTGTTATCCTCTATTGGCTCAACCAATCACAATATAAACATGCTCTTAAGATCTCATCTTCTGCTGAAAACCACAATTCCTTGATCCACAAACTGCACTGGGTACTGGGTTTGGTGGTTTTTTTTTTTTTTTTGGGGGGGGGGGTGGCCCTTAAAAGCAAAATTTGAAGTAGTTACCTTTTTTCTGTTTGTGCTTCCTGGTCGCTTCTCATCCCTTGAACACTATGGGGCTTTTGCCCCAGCACTCCCATCAAAATCATGTTCTTTATGATAATCAGCACCTTTACATAGTTTTTTTTTTCATGTTTTTTTTAATAATAAATTTTATTTTTATATTCCACATACAGTTGCAACCCCCCCTTTCTGATCTCAATCCCTCCCCTCCCGCCCCCCATCCCCCCAAAAGTGTCTCTGTTTCATACTTTTTTTGTTCATTCTGATTTTCACTTTCTTGTAGTTATTCATTTTCCTGGTCCCTTATTTAAGTTTTCTAGATTCCTGCTATGAGTGAGACCATCCGGTATTTTTCTTTTTCTTTTTGCAATTAAAATTATTTCGCTGAGCATGATCCCTTCCAGCGCCATCCATGTTGCTGCAAATTGCATCTTTTTTGAATGCTGAGTAATATTCCATGGTGTATATGGACCACATCTTCTTGATCCAGTCATCTATTTTTGGGCATTTGGGTTGTTTCCAAAGCTTAGCTTTTGTAAACAGTGCTGCTATAAACATAGGGGTGCAGGTGTTCTTTGGAATTGATGTTTCTGTGTCCTTTGGGTAGATACCTAGGAGTGGAATTGCTGGATCATATGGAAGCTCTATGTTTAGTAGGTCCATAAATCTCCACACAGCTCTCCATAGTGGTTGGACCAGTTTGCACTCCCACCAACAGTGCAGAAGAGTTCCTTTTTCTCCACACCCTCGCCAACATTTGTTGTTGCTAGTTTTTTTAATATGTGCCATTCTCACTGGTGTAAGACGGTATCTCATGGTAGTTTTGATTTGCATTTCCCTGATTACAAGTGATGTTGAACATTTTTTCATATGCCTGTTGGCCATTTGCATTTCCTCTTCAGAGAAGTTTCTTTTTAGCTCTTCTGCCCATTTTTCAACTGGATTATTTTCTTTGTTGTTGTTGAGTCTCATCAGCTCTTTGCAGATTTTTGTGATCAGTCCTTTATCATTAGTGTTGGGTGAAAAATGTTCTCCCAGTTGGTGGGGTTTCTCTTTGTTTTTGTTATTGTCTCTTTTGCTGTGCAGAAGCTCTTTAATTTGATGTAGTCCCAGCTGTTTATCTTTGCCTTCACTATCACTGCTTTGGGTGATGTGTCTGTAAAGATGTCTTTGATGTGCAAATCACGTAGTGTTTCACCTATATTTCCTTCTATATATTTTATGGTTTCAGGTCTTATGTCTAGTTCTTTAATCCATTTTGAGTTGATTTTCGTGTATGGTGTGAGGTAGTGGTCAAGCTTCATTCTTTTGCATGTAGCGACCCAGTTTTCCCAGCACCATTTATTGAACAAACTTTCTTTGCTCCAATGCATAGTCTTTGCTCCTTTGTCAAAGATTAGTTGACCATAGATCTGTGGGTTTATTTCTGGATTTTCTATTCGATTCCATTGGTCTGTATGTCTGTTCTTGTTCCAATACCATGCAGTTTTGATTATTATGGCTTTGTAGTAGAGTTTGAAGTCTCGGAGTGTGATGCCTCCATTCCCTTCTTTTTTTTTTCAGGAGAGCTTTGGCTATTCGGGGTTTTTTGTGATTCCATATGAATTTCATCAATAATTGTTCTATTTCTTTGAAGAATAACATTGAAATTTTGATTGGAATAGCATTGAATCTGTATATTGCTTTTGGTAGGATGGCCATTTTAATAATGTTTATTCTTCCAATCCATGAGCAGGGGATGTCTTTCCATTTCTTTGTGTCTTCTTCTATTTCTTTTAACAGTGTTTTATAGTTTTCTTTGTATAGGTCCTTTGCCTCTTTTGTTAGATTTATTCCTAAATATTTGATTTTTTTGTTTCAATAATAAAAGGGATGTTTTTTTTTATTTCTTCTTCTTCAGATTTATTGTTTGTGTATAGGAAGGCTACTGACTTTTGCGTGTTGATTTTGTATCCTGCCACTTTACTGAACTGACTGATTAGTTGAATTAGTTTTTCTGTGGAGTTTTTGGGGTTCTCTACGTATATTATCATATCATCTGCAAATAGTGATAGTTTGACTTCTTCTTTTCCTATTTGGATTCCTTGGATGTCTTTCTCTTGTCTTATTGCTCTGGCTAGGACTTCCAGTATTATATTGAAAAGCAGTGGTGAGAGTGGACATCCTTGTCTTGTTCCAGATCTTAATGGAATTGCTTTCAGCTTTTCACCATTGAGAATGATACTGGCTGTTGGCTTGTCATAGATGGCCTTTATGATGTTGAGGTATGTTCCTTGTATCCCAAGAATTTCAAGGGCTTTTATCATGAATGGGTCTTGCACTTTATCAAAAGCTTTCTCAGCATCTATTGATATTATCATATGGTTTTTATATTTCTTCTTGTTGATGTGTTGGATAACATTGATTGATTTTCGGATGTTAAACCATCCTTGTGTCCCTGGAATGAATCCTACTTGGTCGTGGTGAATTATCTTATGGATACATTGTTGGATTCTGATAGCTAAAATTTTATTGAGGATTTTTGCATCAGTGTTCATTAGGGAGATTGGCCTGTAGTTTTCCTTTTTTGTGTTGTCCTTGTTCGGTTTTGGTATTAGTGTAATGTTGGTTTCATAGAACGTGTTTGGGATTGTCCCTTCCTTCTCAATTTTTTGGAAGAGTTTGTGAAGGATAGGCACTAATTCGTCTCTGAATGTTTGGTAGAATTCATTTGTAAATCCATCAAGTCCTGGGCTTTTGTTTTTGGGGAGGTTTTTGATTACCATTTCAATTTCGCTAATTGTAATTGGTCTGTTTAGGTGTTCTATTTCTTCTTTATCTAGCTTTGGGTGATTGTAGAGTTGTAGGAGTTTGTCCATCTCCTCTAGATTGTTGAACTTGTTTCCATATAACTGTTCATAGTAGTTACTGATTATTCTTTTGATTTCTGCTGTGTCCGTTGTGATTTCTCCTCTTTCATTTGTGATCCTGTTTATTTGTGCTTTCTCCCTTTTTTCCTTTGTGAGCCTGGCTAGGGGTTTGTCTATTTTATTGATTTTTTCAAAGAACCAGCTCTTGGTTTCATTGATCTTTTGGATTGTATTTTTAGTTTCAATTTCATTTATTTCTGCTTTGGTTTTTATTATTTCTTTTCTTCTACTGGTTTTGGGGTTTTTTTGTTGTTCTTTTTCTAGATCTTTGAGCTTCGAGATTAGGTTGTTTCTTTGAGTTCTTTCTTGTTTCTTGATGTGAGCTTCTATTGCTATATATTTTCCTCTTATTACTGCTTTTGCTGCATCCCATACATTTAGGATATTGGTGTCCTCCTTGTCATTCAATTCAAAGAATTTTTAATTTCTTCTTTGATCTCCTCATTAGTCCAGTGGTCTTCCAGTAGTGTGGTTTTTAATCTCCATGAGGTAGGAAAGTTCCTTGCCTTCCTTTTATGGTTTATTTCTAGTTTGATGCCTTCATGGTCAGAAAAGATGGTTGGTATGATTTCAATCTTTGTGTATCTGTTGATGTTTGTCTTGTGCCCCAGTATGTGATCGATCCTGGAGAATGATCCGTGTGCACTTGAGAAAAAGTGTACTCCGTTTTTTTGGGGTTTAATGTTCTATAGATGTCTGTTAAGCCCAAATGCTCTAGGTCCTTATTTAGAGCTTTAGTTTCTTTACTTATTTTTTGTCTTGTTGATCTATCCATTGTTGATAGTGGTGTGTTGAAGTCTCCCACTATGTATGTGTTTTCTCCGATGTCTGTTTTCAGAGAGGACAACAGTTGTCTGATATATTTTGGTGGTCCTTCGTTTGGTGAGTATATGTTAATGAGTGTTATTTCTTCTTGAAGTATTGTCCCCTTGATCATAATGTAATGACCATTGGGGTCTCTTTTTATTTTTTTTGAGTTTGAAGTCTGTTTTATCTGATATAAGTATAGCTGTTCCTGCTTTCTTTTTTGGTCCATTTGCTTGTAGGATTGTTTTCCATTCTTTAACTTTGAGCCTATTTTTATCTTTTGTAGCTAAATGTGTTTCCTGGAGACAGCAAAAGGTTGGGTTTTGTTTCTTAATCCAGGCTGCAACTCTGTGTCTTTTTATTGAAGAGTTTAGTCCATTTACATTTAGAGTTAATATTGATATGTTAGCATCTGTATTTGCCATTGTGTTTGTCTTTCCTTTGATTTTATTTATTTATTCTTTTAATAACTTTTTTTTTTTTGGCCTTCTTTCGTTGTTATTCGTCCCTCTGAGGTTCTGGCTTTAGGATTCCTTGTAGTATTTTTTGGAGTGGGGGTTTAGTCTTAATGAAATTCCAGAGCTTCTGTTTGTCTGGGAAGGTCCTTATTCTTTCTTCATAGAGGAAGGAGAGCTTTGCGGGATTATTCTTGGTTGGCATCTGTTTTCTTGGAGTCTGTTGAATATGTCCCTCCACTCTCTCCTTGCCTGTAGTGTTTCTTCAGAGAAGTCCGATGTCAGCCTGATTGGTTTTCCTTTGAATGTTATCTGTTTCTTCCCTCTTGCCAGCTTCATTATTTTTTCCTTGTCCTGGATTCTTGGGAGCTTTACTATTATGTATCTTGCTGTATTTTTCCTTTCGTCGTGGAAGTTTGGTGTTCTTCTTGCTTCTTGTATATCAATTTTCAGCTCCTTCTTCACATTTGGGAAGTTCTCTTCAATTATCTCCTGGAATATTTTCTCTGTTCCTACGTCTCTCTCCTCTCCTTCTGGAATTCCTATAACTCTTATATTTCCTTTCCTCATGGAGTCAGATAGTTCCCGAAGTCTTTCTTCATTCTTTTTCCTTTGTACTTCTCTTTCCTTTTCTGTTTTGGTTCTTTTTATTTCTGTGTCTTCAAGAGTACTTATTCGTTCTTCCATTTCATCTATTCTGCTTTCATTGCTTTTCCCAGAGTTCTTTAGTTCCTTCATTAATTCTTTGATCTCCTGTGTTTCTTTTGCTTCCCTCTTTACGGACTCAATTTCATTCTTCTGATCGTTGATTATTTTTCTCATATCATTGTTTTCCTTTATGACTTCTGTCAGTTTTTAATCACAGCAATTTTAAATTCTCTTTCTGGAAGTCTCAGAAGTTCTTCCAAGTTACTGTCGTTGTAATCTGGAGGGTGGTTTTCTTTTTGTGGTGTGCTTTTTTCCTGAGGAGTTGTTAGGTTGCGTGTGGTTCTTCTACTCCCTACTGTCTGTTTTATAATTTGTCGTATGCATTGGGACACTGTGTTGCTCGGACTGGCCGGCATCTTGGGTGAACTTCTCCGCTCCCCTCTGGCTCCTCCAGGAGCCATCTCTGGCTTCTGAGGGAGCTTTCTGCTGGTTTCAGGCAGTCTTTACTGAAGAAATGTCCCTGTTCTAAAATGGCGACGCGGGACTCAGTCCCTGGGGTTCCGGTCTCAGGCACACTCTTCTGCGCACCCGGTCTGCCCCGGCCGTGGGTGCCTGTTCCCTCTGTGGGCTCAGACTGCTGGTCGGAAGGGGCCTGGCGTGGGCTAACTTCCCAGCTGGCCACTGTCTCCTCTGGGAGCCTTCTGCCCTTTTCAAGCAGTCTTAAGAAATTTCCTGTTCTATAGGGTGTTAGTGACCTTTTTTTTCCTGGTCGCTAGGTGGCGCCAGAGATCTCTCCTATTGTCCTTGGGAGGGCTGTTTTTCGCCTCCCCCCACCCCGTGGGACAGGGAACAGAGCGGGAATGGTAGGGTAAACCTCAATGGCTTTGGGGTGCTGTGTCTGCCTTGTGCCCCACCGTCGTGGAGAACCCACGCCCCGAATTTCGTGCCCCGGGTCTCAGTTCCAAAGCCCTCAGGTCCAGGACGCGGGCTGTAGCCCAGTTCAGTGGCACGGGAATGGCGCCTTTTGCACCCCGCTCCCGTGCCTGGGCGCCTGGTTCCTGCTCACTCAGTGAGGGACTTTCACCCCAGTGAGGGCCTCTGCGCGTCTCCCCTCAAGCCTAGATGGCAGGCGCGGGGACCTGGGCAGCCGCGATCCCGATCCGCATTTGCTTTTCAAGCACGCCAAGCACGCTGCTTTTCCGCGCAAGCTTACCGGCAGCCCGGGCTGTGTGCGCGTCTCCCGGGGTCTTTGTTCTTCTCTAATGGCGCCCGGAGCTGTTCGCTCACCGCCGCGGCGAATCCTGCAGGGTTCTCAGCAGCTCCCGTTCATGGGGTGTGGTGGCTGCAATAGTTCCTTTCCACTCGCAGTCCCGCTTGCTGCGTAGTTTGTTCTTGTTGGTCGTTTTAGTTTGTTTTTTTTTTTTTTTTTCCCCTCCTCTCAGCTGGTCGGAGAGTGCCGACTCTGTGGGCCGGTGGGCCGGGGAGGGGAGCAGGGTTCTGTGCTTTCCTCCCTTCTAGTCCTCTTTTATGGCAACTTTCTTCTTCAGGTAGTTTGCTGGAGTCATCCATTTATCTTCCCTGTCCCAGTTCTCACTGGGACCTGCCACTTTTCCTCCCTATTAACTTTTTTTAATGGGAGATCTTACTCGCAGCGTCTCCTTGCCGCCATGTTCCTACAGTCCCACCTTTACATAGTTTTATCTAAGAACATGTCCCAGATTTTGTGAACTCAACGACTGGAAGATATCTGCCTGTCACATTATCTTCTCTCTGCTTCCATAACTTACTATAGATTTCTTACAAACTATTCCTTTTTTAGTCTTCTCTCCCATCCTCAAAATCAGGGTGTCTCATCCTCCGCACTAGTAATATTCTGAGCCAGATGAATTTTTGTTATGGAAATTCTTCCTGTAAATTCTGGAAAGATTAGCAGTATTCCTAACCTTCTCACTAGATACCAGTAGCCCATATGCTACTGGTTGTCAACCAAAAATGTCTCCAGACCCAGCCAAATGGGAGGCAAAATCTTCCCCATATGATAATCCCTGCTCTAAGTGGAACTGTGGCCCAAGAGATCAGTGCTATGCCATCTTTTTTTCTTTATCTCTTCATGGAGTGAACTTATGCTTTCCATCTTTTACCTACTACTTTTATGCTAAAAACTCCCAAATTTACATCTTCCACAGTCTCTCTTTAGGTTCAAATAATTAATAACCTTCTACACTTACAAGTCTCCTAGGAATCTCAAACTTAACATAGGTAAACAGAATTTTTTAATGTCTTTTGAACATCCATTTCCTTTTTAGTTCTTTCTATATTAATAAATGGAACCGCCTTTTTACCCAACTGCTGTCTTTGTTTTCTTTTCTCTCCTCCACACAGTTCAGATTCTTACCATTGCATGCTCAGTTACAATTGTTGAGGGTTTAAATGAATAATGAATGATTCTTTTTTAATTTGGAGTAAAAGTTGGACTTTATTAAATATTAGATAACAAATTCAGTTTTAAGTGATCCAGAAAACAGATTGGTATACAAAGTGTTCTAAGCATCTGTCTTTTCTGAGCAGGGCAGATCCATGTTAGTAGAATCTAAACCTTAGACATTTTGGCAGTCCCTTTTGGGGTGGGGGGGAAACCCCTGTAAATACAAACTTACTTCTTTAGGAAAGTTACTATGAGGAACATAAGTAGGTCCCCCTTACCCAAGCCAATGTAATAAACCTATCTTTACTTTTCTTTACTGGATCCCCAGAATGCCTTCTGCCCCCAACTTCCTCACCAACCAGCTGAAGGGAAGTTGTAATGGAAAGAGACAGCAGTCATCAGTCATAACTGATTAAAATTTAAATACAATACTTTCAGTAATTTTAGGAAAAAACATATGTGTTTCTGCAGTTACCTCTAGGACATTAAATGTAAAAGGGAAGTTTAAATCATCCTCTACTTCTAAGGAAGATATCACGTAAATAACCCCAACCTGGACCTTGGAAAACCAGATATTGAAGGATAGACATTTGCAGTTGTTACCACTACAAGCACAGGTTTCCTGGCTGTATATCTGTCAACTCTCTTCATCATGCCCCTGAAAGAGGAGACTGGCACTCTTCCGGGAACTGAGATGAATGACACCCACTGATTTTCTATTTCCAGGTCATTTCTAGAGATGATGAAAGCAAGAAAAATAAAGAATGGCTCAACATGACTAATCCATTTTCTCTTGACAAATTCCCCAAATGTCCTTAAATAAAGGAATACTAATTGATTTATTGTTCATAATAACTTTTTAGTGTGTCTTGTATGCCAGACACCCCATACTTTTTGCATACACTCATTTTTTAGAAACCTATATGGTTTATTCCCATTTTACAAATGAAAAAAAATGAGAGGTTAAGAAATTCATCAAGTAAGGGCTAATTTTTGGGAATCTGATTTAACAAAACAGCCTTTTAGTAAGGACTATGACTATAAACTAAATTAACATAAACTTTAAGTTGTGTTCTTATTTATTATTAAATACTGACATTCTTTGGGGATTCTGCATTTTTTTAAATGTTAATAAATGTTGACTATTAAGCCCTTGGGAATACTTTCAAAGTGTCATTAACTGCATTTTTATGTGGAATCCTTTGAAGAGTCATTCCATTGGCCATAATACTTCCCTTTAAGTAGTGATTTTATGTATGGATTTCCCTATCCTTGCTTTACCTATACTGGGTCCAAATATACAGTGTCAAAGTGGTCCGCTGTAACTTCTGGTTGAAATGGTTTCAGAAAATAATTGTGATTGAGCAGGGTTTTATCATTTTTACTGTGTGAACAGGTATGAGAAATCACTAAAAACTGTCATTCTAACTAAGAAAATTTGTGCCACACGATTTCAAACCCATCTTTGGTTTCCCAGACTTATGATGATATCCAGAGGTTCATTGTACATAATAATAATAAAGATTTTTATGGTGTATCACTTTAACTTCACTAATCAGATTTCATTTGTTACTGGCTTATGCAAGTGACTTTTAGTAAAGAATGAAGTTACTCATTGCCTTATATCTTATATAATATCATTTAATACATCATGGCTTATTCTTTCTGTTCAGATGTTTGGAAACTGGACATTTGGCACATTGGTCTTCACAGTCATGATGATAACAGTCACCGTAAAGGTATGATAACAGAAATAAGAAGTTTGGACATACTTTGTGTCTGTATAATTTGTAATTAATTTTCTTCACTTTAGCTATTTCCCTTTTTCCTTTTTCAGTCATGAATAATTTCTTTGGTTGATATCTAATAATTCACTTTAATTTTTGTCATAAAATCCTTAGGTCCATTTTGGAAAACCTCAGTCTATTTTTATTACATTATTATATATAATATATAGTTGTATTATTACTATATAAAGCATTTTATTTTAATAAAGGCTCACCACGCAATACTAATCTCTGAAATTTTACTTCACTGTGGAGTATAAAAAGACACACTTTGTTTTGAGCCATGGAGTTGAAAATAAAATATTCCTGAAATTTCAATGATGCTTCCTCACTGAAGAGAAACATCATAAACTTGAAATTACTCAGTTTTGTTCTAGGATCCTTTTATTAGTATTTTTTTTCTGAGGGACTTCCTCATAAGAATCTTAGTCACTAGAAATTAACACATTCAATTTAATCTGAAAGAACAAATGTATTATTTTTTTTGTAATGATTTTTTAATTTGATTTTTAGATGGCTTTGGAAACTCGCTTTTGGACTTGGATCAACCATCTTGTTACTTGGGGATCTATTGTATTCTATTTTGTATTTTCTTTGTTTCATGGAGGGATTCTTTGGTGAGTAACTATATTGTATTTTGATTGTATTGACTCAACTAGTATTTACTGTGATAGATTATATTATAAATCATTTGTGCTTGATATAATTTTGAGACTATTTTGATAATTAACTTCTTTTAGTTTGTTTTACTAATATGAAGTAACAAAGAAATTTAACAAGTACTGAATAGCAACTGTGTTCTAGGTGTTTTACATAAGATACTAACATTGATTCATCACAGTAATTATATTGTACCCATTTATTCAACATGGAATTGGAGCCCCAAAATCACAAAGGTTAAAAACAGTAAAACTAGGGCCTCCCCAGTGGCGCAGCGGGTTGAGCACAGCACTGTGAAGCTGTCCCCGGCCTCTGCAGCGTGGGTTTGATTCCCAGCCAGCCAGGGCGATACCCACATAGTGCAGCAGACCTCTCCTGTCTCGCCCACTGCTCCCCTCAGCAGTGCTTTCAGTCCATCTGCCTGTTCTGCTCCCCACTCTGTCTCTGGTGAATCCTCTCATCCTTCCGCACCCCTGGCCTGTACCCCAGCTCTTGTATAAATAAAATAAATCTTTAAAAAAAAAATAGCAAAACTAGGATTTAAAACCCAATTGTTTTACTCCATGGTTAATGTTCTTTACACTAACCGTTTTATCTCTAAATTATTTATTATGTAAAAAGTCACATAAAGGGCCTCCCTGGTGGTGCAAGGGGTTACGTCTCAGCTCTATCAAGCTGTTGCCAGCCACTGCAGCATGAGTTTGATCCCCAGCCTGGGAGCTGACCCACATGGTGCAGCAGACCTCTCCTATCCTGCCCGCTATTCCCCTCAGCAGTGTATTTCAGTAGATCCGCTTGGTCTGCTCTCCAATCTATCTCTGGTGAATCCTCTCAGCCCCCTCACCTCTGGCCTACACCCCAGTTCTTATATGCATAAATAATAGAAAATAATTTTTTTTTAAATAAAAGTCACAGAGAGCCATTAAATTTTCATGGATGAGTTAACTTCCCTCAAAAGTAGTGTTGGGCCTCCCCGGTGGCGCAGTGGTTGAGCACTGGCTTGCGAAGCTGCCTGCGGCCTCTGCGGCGCCGGTTCAATCCCCGGCTGCTCCCTGGCCACCAGAGGAGGGTCCCACATGGCGGGCAGACCTCTCCTGCCACCCGCTGCTCCCCTCAGCAGTGTACTTCGGTCCTTCTGCCTGCTATGCTCCCTGCTCTGGCTATGGTGAATTCTCTCACCCTCCCGCGCTTCTGACTGTACCCAGTGCATGTACAAACAAACAAACAAATAAATAAATAAAAATACATGCCTCTTTAAAGAAAAAAAAAAAAAGTCTATTTAAAAAAAAAAAGTAAATAGTGTTTTGCATCTTCATTGGTAAAATCAGATTTTCAGCAACTCTGAGAGTTTAAAAATTAATACCTCTCCTAAGATTTAGTCCATTCTTCAGGAATGAACAACTAAATTCTCTCTTCTATAGAATTTACATTACAATTGTCTGTTGTACTTTTGCTCCCTGTAAAAGGCAAAATGCTATGGGAAATATGCAAAAATCTTGAGTCACAGAATGTGAACTTCCATTTAGGATCATAAAAGAATACTCTTACAAATGTTGTTTGATTTAAATAATTTTTATTAGTACATTTCTTACTGTATTTCCCTGTACTCTTTTAACATGTTGAATTATAAAAATTCAAAAAGAGTTATCTTGACAATACCTGCTGCTTTGTCGAACTTATATTCATAAGTAGAACTTTTCAAACAATGATTTAGGTTAATCTGTTAGTTGCTTAGTAAAAAATATTTTGTGACATACTTTCTTCTGCTTTTCTTGATCTCTGAAATGTGTATTACTTCATAATTCTTTTGATGTCCTACCACTAGGTTATCAAAGTCAATCTAATCACCTACTTGCCGCTTTCCAAATAATGAAAACTATAGATTTCATTGAAAGTAAATGAATTGGATTTTATTTTTAACAATGAAAGTCTAGTTATTTGAAGACTTAAATTATACTGGTTTTAAATTTTTAACATTTTCCTGTAGTATTCTTTAAAGTGTAACCTTCATCTGTTTACATGTCCTGTTTAAGAAACTTTTGTCAGTTTATGCTTTTATTAAGCCTGCTTTCTTTCTTGGCAGGCCATTTTTGGGCTCCCAGAATATGTACTTTGTATTCATTCAGCTCTTATCAAGTGGTTCTGCTTGGTTTGCCATAATCCTCATGGTTGTTACATGTCTATTTCTTGATATCGTGAAGAAAGTATTTGAACGACAGCTTCATCCTACAAATACTGAAAAGGCACAGGTAAACACTTTTTATATATAATACCTTTTAAATTAGAAGTCTTTAACAGTAAATAGCTATCATAACTTGCTCACATCAGAAATAGGAAATTATCCATCCATATCCAGTACTTCTCAGTATAACTGTTGTCAAGTGGACCATTTAAAGATAATTCTTATTTTTTCCTTTAATTTTTGATGCCTGATAAATTACAATTTAAAAAAATTACATTGTGTTATTAATAGTACTCTAGGTTTTTACATATAACACTATAAGGTTATGTCCAGATAATAATAATAAACACTTTAAATATGATCACAGCAGTCTACATGTAGAACATATGTAGGACTTATGCATATGTTATAATACATGCATACACATGTTATTACAGTGATATATAGCCATGTCTTCAGAAACATTCAAATTCAAGTAATACTTTTTCAACAAAAGATTTTGAAATAAGTTCTTTAGCCTAAATAATTTTTACAGAATGGGTTTTTATAAAATACGTTATCTCACTAAATATTTGTTAATTGCTATTAAACTGTAGAAAATATTACCAGTATGTTACATCGTGTTTAAGAATATGACTTATAGGACCTGACAGTTCTCACTTCAAAACCCAGTTTTATCACTTGATTGCTGTTTCCAATTATGTTGGAAAAGTCTACCTATAAAGGTTGATAGAAATGTCATTACCTTTGTAATGAGTATTAAATGAAACAATGTTCAAACACATACCAGATGCTCAACAAATTGTAGCTATTTAGATGAATGTGCCTGTTTTATATATGTCACTTGTATATGAGCTAGAAATCTCTTAATTTTCCTATAAACTATAACATACCTTTGAGTTTGTACTCTAAAGAATACATTCTAATCAACTCTTATACCCTGGTAAACGTCAGGCTTCTCAATCATTTTAGTTCCGCCTACGTTGAGGTTTATTTCTATAACATGCCAAATTTTGCTTAAAATTTTAGAAATTTAATTGTATATTCATACTGCTAAGAGAATACCTCCTCCCTAATATCTAGTCATTTGAGTTAGGCTTCCTAAACAGTACATTGGTTTTAATTTCAACACATCATAAAAACATTTAACTTTTATTTGCTTTAGTAACTCAATACTAACCAAGATAAATTTTAAAACCACTGAAGCAACATAGGCCTCTGGAGCTTGACAAATTTAATTAAAATCCTATTGCCATTTATAAAATGCATGATCTTAGTGAAGTCACTTTTTTAAACCTCAATTTCCTCCTCTGTAAAATCAGAAAATTATTACCATACGTGACTTTTAGACATAATAAATATTACGTATTATTTGTGTAGTGTATGTAATAAGTCCTCAGTAAAAACATAAGGATGATAGGGATGTTGTTCTATAAAGCTGATCTATAAATGGGGCTGAAGAAATTTGCATAATCTGATCACCATGCCTATATCTATATCAGTTTGGAGAAACATCTGTAATATTTAAATATATATCAAACATTTGCTTATCTTATTTCTAATTTTCAGATATATTTACAGTACTATTTTTAATATATTTTCTGTTAACCTTTTTGTAGACCTTTATTGAGACACGTTTTTATCTCCCACTTTTGGTCTATGGAAAGTTTATTTCACCAAAATACATTAATGACATCACTTTAATACCAACTCTTCATAAAAGTAAATAATCATTTTACATTTATCCTTAGAAATTCTACATTGTGCAGAACATTCCTAAACTTATGCTATATTTTCATAGTGATTTCTTAATGATAGTAAAAGATGATGATATTAGTTCTCATTACATTTTCTATAACTTATTTGTAAAGGATTGCACAGAAAATGTTCAGTCCCTTAATATGTGCACTTAGACAAGAAAAAGTTAGAAATACTTTATATATATATTTTGCTTCTTTTACCATAGGTTAAAGTTGATGAAAAATCAACTTTATTTGTATGGTACACCATTCATTATATCTGTGTATAAAAGAACCCAATTTTCTCCACCAAATTCATTTTTAAATGACTTGACCACATGTTTATTGTATCTAATCCAAAGAGGAAATCTTTCCTTCTACTCAGGGATCTTCTAGCCTGATCATCTGCAAGTTGTTTTGTTTTCTTTCTTTCCAGAAATAGTCTATGGTCATTCAAATTCTATGTCTGATATTATCCCTTGCTATAAGCAATCTTTATTGTTTCAGTTTTACAGTCACCTCAGATTTCGAATGATGAAAAAGTGGTTAGAAAGTTGTCAGCTACTTCATTGTTTACCAAAAGTAGAAAGAAAGATCATTATCAAAAGAAGAGTTACCAGCATTCATTCAGAGCTTTGTTTTTCTCCAGAATAACAATGTGATATTAAGAGTGAAGAATATATTCTTTTGATGGCAAGGTCAACAACCTTACAAATGTCAGTCATATATGTGTACCGTGTATGATATTTCCTACTCTGTAGGAAAAGATGTCTTTACAAAGCTTGTCCTCTGTCTGTCTCTTAGGTGATGAATACAGCTCACTGACTTGTTGTATGTCCCATCCCTTTTCTGTCCACTTATAGATGTACTCCAACACAGTTGCTTTAAGTGACGAGTTCATCGCACTGCAGCCATTGTCGAGGGCAAGGAATCAGCTGAGCAAACTTAGGTAGAGTAGGAGTAGAACCTCATTAACTGTTCTGCATGCTAAAGGTCAATTAAATTATTCAAAAGATGGGCAGATGCATGAATTAAGAGTGGGGCACAGCTCTGTCTCTAATTTGACCTTTATTAATGTGTATGTTAAAACCTAAAAAATATATCCATTTCTTCTTTTAGAAGAAAATTCAGATGAAAATTCAGCATAACAGGACAGAGATCTGTACCTTGTTACATATTTTATACCTTAACTACTTTTTCTAGCATAATTCTAATGCTTCTGCTTGTCATATTATTCATATTTAAGAATGATCCTGCATGTTGAGTAATTTAAGCTACAGAAATTCATCATAAAATTTTAAAGTTTTAAGTGGCAGTTACTTGGAAGTGAGAGTTGCCCATTTTTTATCTTGCCTTAATCTGTGTTGTAAATACATGTGCATATTTGTCTCTGTACACTGTAATGGCTGCTGAAGCATGTCATACCCTTGCTACTGTTTAGTGCATCTAAAATTACACAGTTTTTTTTCTATCTCTTACATATACCTTTATCTTCACATGCAGATCTTTCTGTCAGTTTCCGCAAAAAATAATCAGTAGCTTAGAGATGACTTTCAGTGGAAGAGAATGAAAGCTTAAATCCTGGAACGTCTTATATTAAGATACTAAAACTATATATTAACTTTATCTCCAGTCTAGTTTGAAGAGGAAAATATAACTGAAATATTTGTTTTAATTTTGGCACTCTTCCATTTTTTGCTCTATCAGTATCTTGTAGATTCTTAATCATTTGTATTTTTTAGTTTTTATTGTCAGGGTGTCTAATCTGTCTACATTCACTTGATTAATTGAGTGTCTTTGGGAAAGCACTGCTTAAATAACCTATTTTACTAAATCTTTTGATTTTATTATTAACATCAAGAATTTTAAAATATTCTACTTTGAATCACAAATCTATAATAATTATAGCTGAATATACAAATGGGTGTCTAAGTGGTAGTTAATTACATGATTAAAACAGACCGAAAATTAAAACAAACATTTACCTTCACCTTGGGTTGAGCGTCCGGTGTGTGTGTGTGTATGTATATATATATATATATATATATATCACCTGTTAGCCATATCTGCCCTTCGGAAAACAGTGGGTATTTATCAAATTTTTGAACATCTGAGAGGAGAGCCCATTATTTAAAATAACATTCTAGCAAACTCCTGTCAAGCAAAGATAACTTCGGCATTGTGAAAATCATATTTTTATGAAATCATATTTTCACAGATGTTGGCTTAAGTCACATTTTTTAAGATGAATGACAAATACAGGTAGTCTTTGTTGCAAGTCACCTGCCAGTCCTCTGGCATAACAAAGGGAGAAGAGCCTCTCTAGGAAGGCAGGGGGGTTGAACACTAATGTGCCTTAGTGCTGCTCAAGTCAGCTCACTTCTCTGGATTTAGGTTCTTCAGCTTTCAGATGACAGTTTTGTGTACTGTAATCTATATACTTACTGTCAGCATCAGAAAAGCAAAAAGAAAATGTTAGGTTCAACCAAAGGCCAGACAGAAATAACAGTTACCCATTGAGCAGTGAGTGGCCTTTGAATGGGCATTTGCTCGCAGCTACATGAAGAACGAGTGCCTGCATCTTTCTGTCTGCTGTTAACATTCTGTGAATTTTGAATATATCTTGTTTTTTAATTGCATTGAAGAGTATTCCTGAGAGTAATCCATGGGAGCTTGTTTACTATTATGACAGAGAGGAAAGTTACAGAGATCAAATATCTTTAAAAGCTTTCAAATTTTTAATCAGTTTAGTATTAAGAACTATTAACACAAAACTATTGACAGTTTTCTTTTGGAAGAAAAAAAAAAAGGAAACATTTTCAGTACTTTCCCCTCCCCTGTATCATAAGTAAAGCTACATGTAATAATAGGCCACCTTTACATAAACTTACTGTATTCTTAAAGTAATTTTACCACTCTTTGTTTTATATATGTAAGATTTCAGTCCTAAGGCTGAGAAAATACATAGAATGAGGAAATTTGTGTTTTTTATTCATTGAGGATATTTTCTTATTTAAGAAAGGTTAAAATTAGCAAGGCTAATGGGCACATTTTTAACTTCTCTAGCAGATCTCTAATACAAATACAGAAAAAGCAATAGAAATTTATATAAATTAGTTAACACTGAAAAATATTTCAAATTAGGGGTCAAATTAATTGTGTTAAATAAGTCAAATGAAGTCCTCCTTACCCGGAAGTCTAACATTTGAAAAGCCAATAGGATTGACCCTTCTACTCTGCTGAAGTTCAGTTCAAGTAGAGAAGTTTGAGGAGGGAGCTTGAGCAGTGTGAAATGGGACATACTTCTGCAAGTAAGAACCCTAAATATTGGTGGCAAGAAATTTGTTCAATAGAAGAAATTGGATTTTTTCCAGGAAAAAACCTGGTTTTAATTTAACTTTGTGCACTGGAAAATCATGGCTTTATTTTGTGTGCTTTGCTACGTGCCCCTTAAGAAGCTGCTGTTAGCTCTCTTTTGTGACATTGATTTGTGTCTCACAGATTGTGGACCCCAACTTGCTGTTTTGATTCTAAACTTGTATACAGTGAGAGTATTATTCTGTAATATGAGACTTACTGCTTTTCTGTCCTTCCAGATGGAAGAAGATAAGGGTTCAGTCAGCTCAGCATATGAATTTGCTGAAAGCAAGCACAGAGGGGAGGACAGTAGGCACCTGCTAGCTGAGACTTGCAGCCAGCAGGAGAGTTCTTACGTGCACTAGGTAGTACTGCGCTGGATCTTCCGGGGACGCGTCTGCTAAGTTCTCATGCTTGGGGCATGCTATGGGAGAACTGGCCTGACATCTCAGTTTTTACTTTATTAATTCTTTCACTGTTTCTCATGTGTTGTTTTCATTTACTTGTTGCCCTTTCCTGTGATCTTTACTTTTATTTTATGTCCATCCCTAAGTATTTTATTAATCCTTTTTTAGAGCTACATTGTTAAGTCATACTCACCTCAAATTCTAACCTAGTAAGATGTTCTCACAATCTGTTATATTGTCTTTTACTCAAGAAAGTATTTCTTTTCACTTTTCTTTTTTAATATATGTCATGCTAGTCCTATAATTTCTGATATCAGTTTTCCCACTTGAAGTGTAGTTGTGTTATCTGTCTTACACATCTTAATGTAGTATAGTTAGGTACTGAATTACTTAAGTCTTCTCTTGAGTTGAACAATCAAGTAAATAAGTTCTTGTATAGAATAATTTTCTGGTGATTGATAATCACCAAATTCTCAGGTCTCAATTTTCTTAAACTTTCATAGTTATATCTTTGTAATAAGAAATGTGAATTGTTGAAGACTTAATTAGCTCACCTTTTTAGAAATGAACCCTACTTCTAGATCTAATTGATATATACAAAATATTTTGATGGTAGTAATTATGAAAGATAAAAATTCTTACCAGTAATCATTATATTTTTACTGGAACTATCTGAACCATTTTGTATATTGTAAATACTGATGAAGATGTTTTTGTATCAACTGGAATAAACTCATAAAATAGGGTTGTCTCATTTATGGTAAAACCCTCATAAAGGTACCTGAAGATTATAACTCCTTTAATTCTACTACAGATCAGACTGGAAGAGTTAAATAATTTGAAGTATCTGATTTATTCTGGAAAATATTTTTTAATTAGATTATTTTAGTGGACTGACCTAAATGGAAAATTTTGAAGATTAATCAACTCTTGCTTATTATTATCATTATTAAAAGGAAACCAAAAGAATACTAATGTTTTATTTTGTTTTGGGATGTTTCATATGATTATCTTTACAATATATCTTATATTTTGCTTTGATAAATATAGAAAGATTTTTAGTTTTTGAAATATACCTTGATATAGCAAAGGAAAACTCAACTGAAGAGCTTGCTGGGATATATATTATGCCCTGGACAATCCATAAAGCAGACCATCCACTTGGAATGTGATGATACTAAAACTGTAAAATTATATGCTCTCTGATAAAACCCAAAGATTTAAGTTCAAGTGGATATTTCATAAGACATGAATCTGATACTACCTTGCTTTAATACATCCATTTAAATGTACAGTGTGGGTGAGAATTTGGTTCTTAGAATGTCCCTATTAAATTACAGGGACCTTGTTATAGTTACATAAAAGGGTAAGTAGATTTTTTTTCATTATCCTATGATATTTGCTCTCTTTTCCTATAAACAAGAACTCAGAAGAAACCCCAAACCATGAATATGATTTTAGGAAAATTTTACTAAATTGATTACGTAAGAATAGGGGGCATTATCCCGATCTGCATTTTTTTTTCTGGCTAATTTCATATCTCTCTTCCTTTGGCATGTATTTTGATATAAAAGTTCCTTTAAAAATATGTCTTACATAATATTCCTCTTCTGGTTTCTCTGTCTCGAAACAGTAGTTGTTTCTCTAATCAAAATTTGCTTAGCCTTGTCAAATCAGGCAAAGGGGTTATGCCAAGCCCTAAATGTTGACATGGACAAGATTCGTTATTCCACTAATCTCCCTATACTGTCACCGACTTCTTAGGCCTTCACTGTTTTGTCATTTCTTTGTCTCTTGGGTTCCTGGCCCTACTCCGGGGCCCTCTTTCCAGCTGTACCTAGCAACATATAGGATACTAGATACACTGACCTTTCTCACTGTGGACCAGGGTACTTAAGCCCCATGCCTGAAACCTGTTGTCTCCACCAATAACAACAGGAAAAAACCCCAGGATTTCAACTATCTCTTTCTGTGACAAGGATATATCTACTCTCATTTAACAAAGCAGTGACCTATAAAAAGAACAGAAAACTTTAATGGTCTGTATTCAGTTGTCACTTAAAAACTACACTTTCCTGAATGAGTAAAATTCTATAAGCAAATAATGACAAACATTTAAAAGACTAGTAGTACCTGACTAATGTTAATTTTCAAATCTGTGCTAGCTTATTTGGCTGCTTTTTCATCTGAAGATTGAAATGAAAACACAATATATTAGAAATTGAAATTATTTTTACCATATAGTTTCATATGACATACTGCGAATGCCTGATCTTTAGAAAACTGAGTTCTTAGCATCAGCTGTGCCACAACTTAGTTCAATAATTAGTACTATTTTGATTCCATTAAAATTGGGGATTTTATCATTTTCCACTGATATTCTTAGTCATGTATTATTGTTTATATAATCACATGAAAATAAAGGGGCACTTCAGTGACTAAGAATATATCAACTTACCTAAATCTTATTGTATGCTTATTTTCATAGTTCAATTAAGGCAACATAGGAGATTTCCTCCCTGAGGATCACTAAAAGACAGGATGGAGATATTTTATTTCTAACTATTTAGAAATAAAATAGTTGTTTTATGGTTGTTATTAATTTTACTTAGGAAGAAAGCTAGATGGTGGGAAATTTAGAGGAATGAATGTGAGCTTGAAGCGTGTTTTGGACTTTGGGTAAGATAGGGCAGTATCTAAATGTCATCGCTAAACAACTACCTTTTGCAATTCTGAATAATCAGGCAGAGCTATTACTTGTTTTAGGGGCTTTATTACTCTTAAATTTGGAAATTAGGAATTGATAATTTTTCATTTCACATGCAAATGAATACCATTTCCTTATACACAACCTCTTTTGTCCCCATAAAGATAGTTTAAAACTTGCTTCCAAATATCTCCTGTAAGGCTATGTTCACTTTGATGATTATCAATATATTTTTAAAAATTAAGAGCAAAAGAACTAATGTAGTTAATAGTTCTATAATTCTTACCTAAACATTAAATTATTTGACAGGTAAAATGTCATAAATGTGTAGTTCAAATAAACCCCACAGTATAAATGTTTTATCAACATTGATAGAAAACAAAGGAAATAAGGGCAGTGAAGCAGAATTTATTTAAAGGCAAGTTCTACAAAGATGAAAATTTTTATTATACCTAGTTCTGTCAAGTCTCTGTAGCTGTATTGCTTGGCAGCCCTTACCTTCTAGCTCTACATTATATGGTTGTTCCTGGGTAGCAACTGTGGTTGAGAGTGAGCCTTACTAATAAATCAAAAGTTCTGGTAAATTAGAAGTTATTATTTGGTGCCACCAGACAGGGTCTCACTCCCATTACTTGCTTTTTTTTTTCCTTTTCTTTTCCAGTATTTATTAGTTCAGAAAAGTAAAATGATTCCTTCTCTTTACTTTGAAGGCAATGAGATTCAAATGTTCCCTCTATTCCCACTCCTCAATTATACTGGCAGCTGTAGCTGTAAGTACTCTGCCTAAGCTCCCAGTTCCTGAATAGAATATCAAAGGTGTGCATTAGGAAAGTGGTAGACCTTGAAAAACTGTAGTGTTTTTTATAGACAGGCTCATCAGAAACACAGTTAACCAGCATTCAGCATTTTACAAGTACATGGGACATTTTTTCTTTAGGAAATATGTTTTGCTTAGGTGATTTGAAGAAATCATTTCTTTATACTATTTTGACACTTCAAGGTACTTATTCTCTCTACTGGGCTGCCCATTTTTTAATATCAGTCTTAGATTTTAAAGTGAAAGGTGGTGAAAGCACAGCACAGTAATTACCTAAGTCAGATCCAGACTTAAGCAGTATTCTACACATATGTGAACACTGAAGCGCTACTGACCTTCTAGATGTCATCTTCAGTGAATCCCTGTCAATTGGTTGAGCACCTGTTATCAACAGAGTACATGCTGTTAAGTCAAGAAGCACCAAACAAGTTCCTTGTACTCACAAATTTCTGGTCTAGTGCCATACTCCCCAAATATAAGTGGCTAAGGATCAGTTTATTGTTCCCTTATTTTGTTAATTTCTAATTCATCATGGACCAATATCTTTGTAAAATGCAATAAAAATGAATTACCAGAGAAATAAAATTTTAAAGATCTAAAAATAAATCCTAGTTTTAAAATTATCATTACATTAACAATTATAAAATTATTCTGCCAAATTGCCATAGAATTTTCTAATAATCTCTTCTCTCACAGACCAGAAACACTGAATTCCTCAGAGGCCAGTAAAAGTATTTTCAGACCAACACTGATCCATGGATCACACTTTGAGTCACACTGATCTTTTTGCAAGGGGACAGGAAAACAACAACTCTCTTATACTTAGACTAAACATTTGCTGAATTTACATCATACTTTTCTGCCCACACATAGTTACTCATTCTCTTTGCTTAGCTTGGAATTCTCTTTCGTCCTCATTTCCAACTATTGAAATGCCAACCAGTCTTCCAGATGTATTTCAAATGTCATCTTTTACATCAGGTTTTTATGCCCTCCCACCAATACCAACAACAACAGCTAGGTTTGAACTTTACCCCTTTTTCTTGATAATTTGTCATCTGCCGCATACCATAATTATAAGGCAGTATATTGGCATGACAAGGAGACTTGGGCTCTTGAATCAAAGGAATCACAGCTGAAGCCCCAATTTAACCTTGAATAAATTCTTGATCTGTTTCCTCTTCTAAGTTTTAAATGAGACAGTTCATAAAGAGCAACTGGCACATACATAAAATGTTTTCTGTTAATATAACTGTTACTATTATTTGTTCCTGACATATGGCCCATCATCCTTTACCCATAACTCAGTAGATGGAGAGGTAGGGCTGCTGTCTCTTTAGGAACCAGCACATCACCTTGCTCAGTAAGTTGTATGTTCAATTTGAGTACTTGTGCCATCAAGTAATATAACAATGGAGAAAGAGTCCAGAGAGAAAGAGATTGATAATTGGAATGGTAAGGGGGATTTAAGAAGATGGTATTTATGATATTTAAACTGAACCTTGGTGTAGGGGTCAGCATTATGACCCTAGTTGCTGACCCTGGCACATGCCCACAGGCAGGAAAACTTCCTGGTTGACTGTGGGAAGACTGCAAAGGAGCATTGGAGACAGAGCAGGAAAGGCAGCCTGGGGTCATATATATAAAGCCTTGAAAGCTTCCTTGAGGTGTTGTACTTTCACCTTTGAGGGTGTGGGAGCCCTGGAGTTGCGGCATGATTGTGAGATGAAGAAAACTGGACCTCAGGGACCCAACTAGGAAACTAATGAAATCCTATTACCTGAGCCAGCATTTCCTAAATTATTTCTCTGAGTACTAGTATTCCTTCTGGTGTTAATGATTCTTGGATATGAAAGGGTTTCCTGAAAGAAATAAGTTTGAGATTTCCACTGTTTCTAGCTTCCCCATGGAGACCAACCATTGATCCTCACTCATAGAGATAATGCTTTCATCGAGTCTGTTTAGAACTTCTTTGAACTAGTGTTTCCCAAACTAAATTAGCTACAGAACTTTTTACATGAAATGCCTTAAGCATCTCACAAAATACAGCTTAAGAAACAGTACCATAAGCAGTTTTAAACTAAAGTTGTAGTGTGAAAGAACAAGAAAAATTTGGCTGTTCATTAGTGCTTAACAGATCCTAGGATTTGGAGGATTACAGGATTACTTGAGCAGGGACTTTGCAGTTCCTTTACCAGTTCCCTGGGTTCAGAGCGCCAGGTTATTCAAGTTCCATCACATTGTCTCTTCTGTCTATTGTAAACATCTCTACATATGTCCCCTGTTGCCATGCCTTCCCCAACACTCAGTGATTCCCAACCTTTGTGAAATGTAGCACTGATGAATCTATTTTGTAGTTCTTTCTCAATCTTTGCTAAAGATTTGTTATGTACTATGTTATTTTGTATGTAAAGGAAAATTAATAGAAATTACTACATTTAATATGACAGACCTTGATATTTAGTGTTACCATTGATTGTGTCAAACTAGGGTTGGGACTCATTGGGCTATGTGTTCATACTATTTTTTTTCCTCATATTAACACAATTAAAATTAGTAGTATGGCTTTATTTGGCTGGGTTATTTATGAGTGAATTAATATCTTACATATATATAAAATATTGTCAGAAATTCAATTTTAAAACTCAGTAATACTAGTAAGTCATTTGTTTAATTGATTTTAATACATGTACCATTGGTTAATTCTCAAAAAAAAACAAGGTGAGCTGATTGTGGGTGTGGTTGGCATTGAATAGTTGCTTAACAACTTAAGGTAAATTATGCTTTTTTCAAGGATAATTTTAATGGATATATATAGTGCCTATCTAAATATAGAGGGCGTAGAATCTGGCACCTAGTAAATACTACATAAAGTGTTTGCTACTTGTTTGTTGATGATGATGATGTTGAAGGGTGGAGTTAGGTCCTGCCTGGTGCTTATTTTCTAGTCTTCAGATAGTTCACTCTCTACTTTTCTCAATTGCTAGTTTAATTGAAATTTCAAGAACATTTCAACTAAACAAAACTCAGAAGATTATAGAATTCATTTTCTGAGTTGCTGATATAATTTTAACCATAATAAATTATTAAAGTATGATATTAAAATATAAAGTATTTCCAGACTTAAATAATATTAATCCATTTAATTTTATCTGATTTTGGACAGTGTGCCTTTTTAATATTTGTATGATTACTCTGTTAATAACATTGCCGCTTTTGATTTTAAAGTCTTTGTTGTAATTTTTTAAATGCTTTCTGGAAGTCCAAGTCTGTAAATAATTTTTTTCTGCTTCAAACCCTCCAGCTTACTGAAACAAATTCAAGTATCAAGTGCTTGGACTCCATGTGCTGTTTCTCAAGAGAAGCAGCATGCGCATCTGTTGGAAGACTGCTGGAACGAGTAATAGGAAGATGTAGCCCGACCCATGTCAGCAGGTGTGAAATTTCTCTAAGTAGCCTTTGCTGCAGATGAGTATCCTATAAACTGGAACAGGATGAACCTGCATCTGTAGATACCTAATAAATCAGCAGCTGGTTTACTAACTGAAGCGGGAAGTGTGCTACTTACTAGCATTCTTCCATGGTAGATTTCACTGTGTGGTTGGGGATAGGGGTTCTTTCACTCACAAGGAAGAAAAAAAGCACCTTTTGAAGAGACTTTCATCTAATGAACAAAAACATTTTCTTTACAATCTTTTCTAAAATGTGCCAAATAGGAATGTGTATATGGTACTCATTTGGTTTTTATAAATATTTTTTAATTATGCCTATACTGTTTCTCTTCCTATACTTGTTTTTGTTTGTTTGCTTTTTTTGTATTTATAAATTAACCTACAAATAATAGTAAATTAAAAAGATACTGTTTTTC
Organism: Talpa europaea; assembly: GCF_964194135.1. Taxonomy (NCBI): domain Eukaryota; kingdom Metazoa; phylum Chordata; class Mammalia; order Eulipotyphla; family Talpidae; genus Talpa; species Talpa europaea. Next base: position 117,370,372 of record NC_140070.1, on the reverse strand, counting down.
TTATTCTTCCTATATATTTTCTAGTCAGTCATTTGAGACTGAGGTATTTATAAACATAAAAGGCTGTATTTCTGTTCTCCTATCCCTTTTTATCTCTATAATGAGGTTTTAAAATGAGTTGTGATTTTCAAGTATTTATGCTTGGTATTTATGGTCTAATTAAACGTTTGTTAGAAAAAGCTCTTTAAATTATGGTTTAGAAGAATCTTGGCATTTTTGTTCCTTCCTAATCTATTTCTTAAATTAGATTTATCATAGTTCTTGCTTTTATGGATCATAACAAAAAATGCCTTTTTTTTTTTTGGTGACACACATTTACTTAAAATTGAAATGGATTCATATCTTGATAGATTTACCCAGGAGATAAATTATTTAGGGGCTATTAAGAAGTAGAAATAACTTTGTTCACACTTTTGTGTTCTTTAGATGAATGAGATCATATTCCCAATATCAGAGCAGCTCCGCACTGCTGTGCATGAGGTGTTATGGATGGGCAGGGATAGATAGCAATTCCCATTTCACATTGTGCTGTTGGAACATATCACTTTCTAATGTCCCATGGCTTGGAAAAGGTTGGAAAACACCCCAGGAACAGAGAATAAAGGGTGAAGGAGCCATCCTTTTATCTTAATGATTCAAGAATTTTTGGTAGTTTCGTGTTTTAAAAGTGATGAATATGATATCATTCATGTATCCTAAAATTCAGATAACTTTAACTGGTAAAAATATTAGTTCCCTCTTTGCCTTGAGTTACATCCATTTCTTTATGGTACAGTTTTATTTGTCAGTAGCATTCTTACGGTAAATAGTACATGGTTTCAGTCCCCATTTATTGATTTTAACATGAGATCAAAAATAATTCCATAATGCTGATAGATTTTGTAATTTCATTCTACATGAAAATATTGCTGTGAGCAATTGAATTTATTAGGATTTTGTTATGACTTACACAATTGTTTCATAAAATACGTTATAAGAAATCACTTATGTTATGTACCCAGGTCAATTAGATTCGCAGAAGAAATTCAAAAAGACCTAATTTATAAAATTATTTTACTGAAGACAGCATTATTGCACTCAACTAAAGTGGGAGTTCATTCAAAAGACTACTATAGAACAGAATTTTTAAAATTTTTACTTCAACTGCCTCGAAAGCTGTTAAAAAAATAGATTTACTTAGTTTACTTAATTATTTACTTATTTACTTATTTAAATAGTTTTAAGTAAAATGCCTATTTATGTAAAATGCCTCAATTATTCTTTATGTAGCCATTTTTATGCTGCATTATTACTTTTGAATCTGCCTGAGGAATTATAGGATTTATTTCAGTGTATCTTCAAAGTATTATTATCTATACTTGGCTTTCATTTAAAACTGTACCATACTTTTTTTTGTAAAACTATTTTTTTATTCTAATAAAATCTTTAATGGTAACTTAATATCTTACTTGACAGACTATAAATACCTTTCCAATTTTGTCCAGCATCTCAGGTTATACTATTGGTTACTACTGTTATTATTTCCCTTTTTTCTTCAAATGAAAGATCTAGTTGAGATCTAGTTGTTTTTTTCTAGCGGATAAAATCATATGTGCAGAACCACGTGGTGCTTTTCAAAGGGCTATATGAAAATTGCCATTAGCATTATATTGAAACTTTTGAAGTCATTTTGATAGGTAGAGGGTTTTTTGGTTTTTACATGTAATTGTATTAATGAAATATGTTTGGCATTTCTGTTTTGATTTTGGAGCAGCATATAGTTTATGTCTATTTCATATTTAATTTAAAAAATAAGGCAAGGCTGGTAGCTCCACTGAAGATTTAAAGATTTTGTTCCATTAACATATTAAACATAAGAGGTAAGAGGCATCATTTGAGAGACAGAATTCTTTGAATATTGAAGTTTTACCATTCACAAAAATTCTACTTACATTTTATTAATGTTGTCAAAGGGATGTGCCATATTGCGGGCTCGAGTTTCAAAAGTAGCATCATGGTGCTGCATAAAGGATATGCCATGTTGTACCCAGTGGGCTGTTCTGCAGCAATAAATCACTTTCTGTATATTTTTATCTACAGTTACTTCACCCCAATCAAAAATATCTTCTAAATAGAAAGGAGTTAACAGTTAGTATGTACTTCAGGCATTTAAGGTTTTGTCAAATAGATATTTACCATTTAAATGCACATGTACACAAAATTGAGAGAAACCTTAATAAGATTCTTCTATGTAAACGATGTTTGGGGGGGGTGGGGTGAACCAATGTAAAATATTGGCAGTTTGGGAGTAGAAACCTGACTCTAGTTAATTGAGGTATTGATAGTTATTTTTTGTCACATATGTCCGAGCATACTTTTTCTCACATTAAGTATTTAAGAAATGTTTATGTTACTATTTCATGCATTCATTTTACAAATACTGAGTGCCTGTGTACCAGACACAGCTCTGGGTGCTCAAGAGATGGTAAACTAAGGTGGCTATTATTTAAGCATTTCTGGACACTAGTAAAATTAGAGAACCAACAAACCACTGGTGTAGTTGTTTGCTTGTCTGCCTCTTTACCAATTTTGTAAAATTTGTAGGTTCCAAACTTCATTATGACTGTGTTCATAGATTAAAAGACTTAAATTTGGACTACATGAAACTGAGAGTCTCTAAGAAATAGAGGATATTTGATAGGGGTATATTTGGGCCATTTTAGATGTTAGCCTCTTACAAAAATGGGAGTTCTGGGGAAAGTATTGAATAACGTAAAATGTACTTATTGTTAAGTGCTTTTAGTCTTTTAAGAAAAGACACCTTTGACTTGGTGATCCTAATATTGTCTTGAAATAGCTTAGGCTGTTTTAAGCAGGTTAGTTTTGGTATTGAGTTATTTAAGCTTAAATTAATACAGGTGCAAATAAAGGATTATGTAATGAATTGTTTATGGGCCTATCGTTCAGGTAACAGTTAACTTTTACAGACTAGTGGAGGATCACTTGTTCTTAAGTGAAAACCTAGTAACTTATAGGTATTTTGATATCTACTGTCTTAACCATCTTACTATATTCAAGCTAATTATACTAAAATACTTAGGATTTATAGCTGCAATAATAATAGTATATGCCTATACTACTGTTTAATTCCAAAGCTTTTGGTAAGTGGCCTCTGTGATGTCAAAATACAACCTCGTTGCTTTTCAGTAAAACCAACTCTGCGTAACTCCCAAAATACCTATTTCCTGTTGAATTGTTAAGATTTAAAGAGTATCTCATACTTTACTACCTGTAGAAATTGATTTAATGGTAATGAATGTCTGAATTTTGGCTAATATTTTTATATGATAGAGCATTATTTTTCCCAAGTTTTTGTATTATATAAATAGAATGGTCATTTAATGCCAGAATTGCTAGAATGAAGACTTTTTCTTTACATTTTAAAATGAATCAATCAGTGATTATTTTAAAACTCAAATTGCATTTTATTCCTGTTTAAGAGTGAATTTTTTTCTCAATTAAAACATAGGTCCTGGTGAGCCAAACTTTTCTCTTATTGTTACTTTAGATCATGGAGTGCATCGGATCCTTTCTATACCAACGACAGGAGCATCTTGACCCTCTCCACAATGGACTCATCTACTTATTAAGGGGCAGTAGTACTTGTGGGAGCCATTTCAACTCCTTTCCTAAAATTCAGTGTGATCATCCTGGTAATGGCCACACTAGCTCTGCAGAATTACTTTCTAAAATCGCCGGAGTAGTTCATACTCACTCACAATGGGCAAACAAAGCATTAATGCGAACCTCTCTTAAACCCTTAAAGTTGAAAATGTTAAATTTGTGAGTAAAGGGACTTTTTCCATCTCTTTGTCTGGGTTGTCCCTTGTGCCTGTGGGACTCCTAATGGCATCTCGGCCTTTTGCTAAGGCTACTATATTTTAATATCAAGGTAGAAAAGGGAAATATTCCTAATTGTATTTTTTAGTATTAGCTTGGTTATTGAGTCTTCTATTTAAATCTGCTTCTGTAAATTATGCTGAAAAGTTTGCCTTGAAACTCTATTTTTTTATTAGAGTTATATTTGAAACTTTTCATGGGAAAAGTTAATGTGAATAGTAAAGAATTTTGGTCCCTCGGTGACCCATGTTGTTAATTCATTAGCGCTTCCTAAATTCACAGAGCAGATTAGGAGAATGCATTTCCAACCATTATTTTACTGCACTATGGGTAGTAAATATATATGGATACCAGACTTCTCTAGAAAGTACTGTAACACAAGTTAACCACCTACATGAAAAGGAAATAGCATTTTACATGTAAATCAGGAATCAAGTCCATTCACCAAATTTCAATTTGCTTACAATATTTTTGTGACAAATATGAAGAATCTGTAGTTGTTAAATTAGATACCATTAGTATATTATTTAATGTGTTATCATTGCATCTTTTGCATGCTTCAATCTGGTTAATATGCTTTTTTTCTGTATCTAAGGCTCTGTTTATAGTATTTTATGACACTGTTGTAAAGTTCAATTCTATCAATAAAAAACAAGTTTGGACAGTATTTATGTATTGTAAATACATTTAATTATCAAATCAAAATGCTAGGGTAATTAAAGCAATTTTAAAAAAAGAAGAGCCTCTTTCTGCATCTAATTTAGAATTGCTCTTGCCTTTCGGTAAGATAAATTTTAAAATAAACAATTTCAGATAAGAATCCTGTTATTTTAGATTAGTGTTTGTTACCAAAGTTAAAGGAGACTACCACAGTACTGTGAAATCTGCCCAGTATCCCACTGTCAGTTATATTTTCAGATATGACTATAGAATGAAACAATCTGAATTTTATGGAGTAATGGCAGTAACAAACTAAAATGCTAAGAATGATTAATCAGGTACATATTACTATAACTAGTGTTCCACTTCAATACTTGATTTCATCCTGAACTTACCATATAGATTCAGTGTTCTTTGTTTTGATTAAAGAGTAATGTTTCAAAATTTGAAAATTACTGATTAAAAACTACTACCTAGCTCTTAAGTATATATTGTATATACATACATTTAAAATTATTTGAAATGGTTAAAAGATTGACAAAATTTTCCCTTGAATATCACTCCTTTTTATAGATTGCATAACCCTTCACCCCTTTCACATTTCATGAATATAAGACTTCTGTAATTGGCATGGTAGGAAAAGAATGTGAGTCAACCATCAAGAATTGACCTTTGTTTACTGGTAAACTGTTTTCTTGGTTTAAAAAATGTGAGGATATTAAATTAGTGATTTCAGCCTAAATCTTAATCTTCATAAAGAGCTCTTATAGTCCAAAGTTGGCTTTAGAAAGATACTGTTTTTCTGGAAATACCGTAAAGGGCTAATAAAAAGTACATGTGCTTTCACCAGTTCATGTTCCAGAAGAAGCAGTGCAGAAAACACTCCGTAGAGCAATTTAATGGCAAATATTATGGAATTTATGTCTTATGGGGCCTTACAAAATGTACACATAACAAAATGACATTCAGTGGGCCTACATTATATCGCTACCTTACAGTGTTTGCCATCAATTAAACAGACTACTGACACTCGATAGAACTACAAAGCCATCGGGCAGTCTCTGACAACCGCAGTAAGGCAGGAGGTCAGCTAGTCTATGTGGTGCTTAAGAGGTGATTGATGTAATTTTCAGCACTCACCATTTGAAGTTATTTAAGAATTTTATATGGAAAAAAAAGTATGCTCACCCTTCTCTGTTCAAAACTTGTCCAGTGAAAGATTATCTTATATAGGGTTATCTTATAAAAGGTTTTTTTTTTTATTTAAGAAAGTAAGTGTTGTCTACTAGCATTCAATAATTCTCTAGTGCTGACATTCATATTGCAAAACCATTACTACATAACCAGACTTCACAGAAAATTTCCCCTTTGTATACTTTTAAGGGAAAGTACAATGTTGATGATTAGCTTATTCTTTTTATCTGCCAAAACCAGAGTAAGATGCTACATGTGCTATTGCTAATTAGTTAGTGGTCGCAGATCTATTTACCTTGTTTGCTTGCCTTTGCTTACTCTGAAAACTAACCCTGAAGACAGCAAGCACCACGCTAGTTTCTAGAATTGGTCATCATTTCCTTTAGGTGCTTCAGCTGGGTAAGCACCCAGCTTTAGAAACTTTAGGCTCACCCTCGAGTATAGTCCAGGAGAACTCCAGCTACTAGGTCTGCTGTGGGGTTGAGGAAAAGGAGGAGGTAAATTTACAGTTTGAATTTCTGTTAACGACCCTCCTCTTGGGAAATTGCTGTGATGGCCAAAGGCTTCCTTGACCTCATCCAAACTCCAGCATTGTCCTGACTAGAAGATTAAACAATTTACCCTGTGTAGGGTAAGTAAAGAAGTATCAGGCTTTTCTGCCCTCCCGCCATTAGGATTAATGATGGATCTGCCGTCCTGAATGCATGCCTGAGGGCGGGCACCTGTAGGTGGGTACACCTGGGCTGAGAGACTGGGCTTATAAGGGCGGCGTCACGATGACGCCAGTGGAGCAGAGAGAGTGGAACAGGAGAATGGAAGAGCAAGAGAACAGAGCAGAAGAGAACAAAAGAGCGAGGCTATGAGAGAAGGCCGGAGAGCCCAGAAAGAGTGAAGGCTTGGGGGCCTCCCCAGTGGCGCAGCATTGAGCGCTGGGTTGCGAAGCTGCCCACAGCCTCTGCAGCGCCGGTTCGATCCCTGGCTGTTCCCCGGCCACCAGAAGAGGGTCCCACATGGCTCGCAGACCTCTCCTGCCGCGCGCTGCTCCCCTCAGCAGTGTACTTCGGTCCTTCTGCCTGCTCTGCTCCCCGCTCTGGCTCGGTGAATTCTCTCACCCTCCCGCGCGTCTGACTATACCCAGTGCTTGTATAAATAAATAAAAATAAATATTTAAAAAAAAAAGTGAAGGTTTGCTGGAGGCTGGGAGGCCTGCCAGCCTCCCGACCCCCCGGCCCCCCTGCCTGCCGTGTACCCGGTAAAATACCAATAAAAGCCTGAAAAGCCACCGAGGGCTCCAGGACTTCTTCTTTATCCTGTCTGCTCGGGTCATAGAACACCTGCCCTGGCCTTCCTGCCGCTACACCCTGTTAGGAAATAGTTCCCTCAAACGAGAGTCATTTTGGCTGCCTAAGATTGTGAAATTGTGCCTGTGTGATAAGCTTGAGACACTCCTACCTACCTGATAGGAGTCAAGGCCACTGAAAAATTTGCAGTTAATACTGAAAGTTTTAAAAATACAGTATTTGAAAAATTATTAAAGACTGGGAGAAATCATTTTTGTTTTACCTATAAAGATTAAATTGGGGTATGATATAAACAGGAATTAATAAAATTAACACCGAAGAATTATGTAAAACTTGTTATATCGAGTTTGGTCCCCCTTTATAGACATTTTTCCTTCTTGAAATGATTTAATCTATTTTCATAAAAGTAGAACATTAATAAAGTGCTATTTGAGATAACATGAATAATATTCCTACAAAAATAGATCATAACTAATGATGTGTTTGTAGTAATGGTGATTGGTAGATTTTTTATGAGGAATTAGCTAGAAAAACTAGCAACAGTTAAAATTTTGGACCTCACACACTGTGGCTATCTAATCCTTTAAAAATTCTCTATTTTATGAATAAATACAGCATACTTACTGTACAGCTCAGTAATTTTTTAGTTTATGAAATTATATTTATCAAATAAAAATGTTCCTAAAGTGTTTTCCATTATTTAAGCATTTAAGTCTCTGCGCATCACAGCCAGCACGGCCAAACTGTTTCAAGTTAAATTTCACTACATTTGCCCTCATTATCGTACAGGAATGCCATTATGCCCTTCACTGACTGCAGTTTTCAAAAGTACAGAAGCTCTTTGGTTACCCAGGTTTTATAGAACATCTGTACAGCCCCGTAAGAGTTCTAATAGAAAGGACCAACTGTACAGACCAACATACTTCAACTAAAATTGTATCATTCATGAAAAGCTTGCCAAGTGAATTGGGAAATGCCTTGGTCCATACAAAATATGTGGCCTCTTTACAATATAAGTTGTACAGGGCCTCCCGGGTGGTGCAGAGATGAAAGTCTCAGTGCCATCAAGCTATCGCCAGCCATTGCAGCATGAGTTCAATCCCCAACAGTTAGCATTTGCAAAGGATGATGGTATATGATAAATGTAATACTTTATTTCTAAAATGAAGTTAATATGAACCTAGACCTGTTTATCTAGGGATCTGTTTTATTTGAAAAAGAGTGTTTGCCTTTATAGTAACACCAATCTTTAACTTTTATTGTACAACATGAGTTGTACAATAAAATGTAGTGAATTCAGAAGCAGTGTGCTTAAGAACTGACTCAAAGGACAAAACTATGTAAATGGAGTTAAGTCACCACTAGCCCTGAAGAGCTAATTTTGGAAGCGGCAGAGGACCCACTGATACATCAGGTTGTAGAATACTAATCTTGTAAGGAGAAATGGTTTGTATTCAAGTAAAATTTGTACAGTGAAGTGCAGAGATTGTCGGATTACAGTTCTATCACTTGACAAATCCTTAGATCTGTGTAACCCTTACCCCTATTGAGATAAAGAACAGCTACATTTATTCCAGAGCATTTCCTTGTGCTGCTTTCCAGTGAATTTATCCCCTCCTTTTGCCCTTGGCAACCATTTTTCTCTTTCCAGAGATTAGTTTTTTTTTCCTGTTCTTGAATTTCATATGAATGAAATTATACAATATGTTCACTTTGGCACCAGACGTCGTTACTTAAAATGTCTGTGAGGTTCATCCATGTTGTTGCATATTCCATTTATTTCCTTTTACTACTCAGTATTGTTCCATTGCATGAACACCTCACAGTTTATCCTTTCTTTCATTTATGAACATTTTGGGTTATTTACAGATTGGATTGATGATAAATTTATATTCTTTATAGACATGTTTTCATTTCTCTTAGAATTCCTGGGACGTGTAGGTTTATGTTTTGGATTGGTTTTTTTGTTTTGCTTTTTTTACCATTCAAAATGACAAGTAGGGCCTCCCCGGTGGCGCAGCGGTAGAGCGCTGGGTTGCAAAGCTGCCTGCGGCCTCTGCAGCGCTGGTTCGATCCCCAGCTGCTCCCCGGCCACGGGAGGAGGGTCCCACATGGCGCGCAGACCTCTCCTGCCGCCCGCTGCTCCCCTCAGCAGTGTACTTCGGTCCTTCTGCCTGCTCTGCTCCCCGCTCTGGCTCTGGTGAATTCTCTCACCCTCCCGTGCTTCTGACTGTACCCAGTGCATGTATAAACAAAACAAACAAACAAATAAAAACATGCCTCTATTAAAAAAAAATATAAAAATAAAAATAAAAATAAAAATAAAATGACAAGTATATTAGGAAAAGGAGAAAGGAAAAGAGTTACCTGCATAGGCACAGGCAGGCAGAGAGCTACTGGGTTTTTTTTGAAGATCCTATTGATTTCAATATTAAAAATTATGCAAGTTTGGCCCCCTGCTGGCACAAGGGGTTAAGACGCAACCCATGAAGCTGTCTGCAGCCTCTGCAGCATAAGTTTGATCCCTGGCCCACCAGGGAGCTACCTACATGGCATGGCAGACCTCTCCTGTCTCGCCTGCTGCTCCCCTCAGCAGTGTGTTTTAGTCAGTCTGCCTGTTCTGCTCCCCACTGTCTCTGGTGAATCCTCTCACCTGCCCCCACACCTCTGGCCTGTACCCCAGCTACTGTATGCATGGATAAATAAATCTTTTTTGTTAATTATGCAAATAATGTACATGCAGTAAAAAGGAAACGTTTCCTCTTACACAGTACAGATGGGACTCCAAGTCCTTCCTACCATCTTCCCACCTAGTGTCACTCCCTCTCTGGTTTCTTGTGTTTGCTTCTAAAAAAAAAAAAAAAAAAACCTCTTACCTCCCCTGAATTCCTTTCCCCCTACCCTGTTTACACACACACACACACACACACTCAAACCCAGATGGGATTCTACAAGAGTATGTTTAATTTTATAAGGCTGCCAAAGTTTTTCAAAGTGGTTATTGTGCTGTTTTATGTGCATTTGCATTGCAGTTGTGAGAGTCCCAGTTTTGTTATATTATGACTTTAATTTGCATGATGACTAATGATGTTTAACTCTTTTTCATATGCTTATTGGCATTTTTCTCCTGACATGTATGTCAAATCTCTCACCATTTTTTCATTAGGTTGCTTGTCTCACTTGGATTTATTCATGAAAGAATGTAAGTCCTTTGTCAGATGTATGTGTTGTTAGCATTTTCCCACCAGTGTGTAACTTGGGTATATGTTTTATAAAATAGTGACTTTGGGGAGCAGAAGTGTTTCCTTTTAATGAAATCCATTTTTTCCCCTCTATGATTATATACTTTTTGTGTCTCACATTAAAAAAAAAACTTTGGAATCCAGCAAGATGGCAGCTGGGTGAAAACAGGCTCACCTCCTCCAAATACAAAACATTGCAATAGAAGCAAAAAGCAGAGACCCTGGAGGGAGAAACATGACCACAGCACACACTAGAAGCAACAGTCTAGTGGAAATGGGTAGGAAAAACTTTGATACCTGAGCAGTTCAACCCCCAAAAGGGAGGGATGGCTGCAGAGCCCTCTATAATTGTTAACTCAGGCACAGACCAATATTAGGGACTCCTGAATCTCCAGCACTGCACTGGATATTGGGGTGCATAAGTTCGTACCTATGACAGAGAGTGCACGGTTGGAAAGTTGTAGGGGTGGGCTGCAGAGCAAGAACTGCTGGTGTGAGCCCGAAACTCTCAATATAGAACAGCTGGAGTCTGAATTGGTGAGGAGAAATATCAGATCACCTGTGTCTCCTCCTAGAAGAAGCTACTACTCAAAGCCTGGATTCGAGCTACTACTCGAAACACCTGCCACCCCGTGTCCCAGGACTGAAAGCAAAACAAGGAAACACTTGAATAAATTAGAACTCCAGCACCTGTTATTAACAGGCGTCAATAACCCAGGAGCTGGAAAAGAAAACAAGTCGCAGCCTGGACCCCATATCAACTATAATCAATGCTCAATAACTAGTGCTCAAAAATAGCCTAGCAAAGTAGACACGATCAATACTATAAGATACTAGGACTGCAGAGCTGGCCTGGAAGAGGGGATCACTGTGGATGCCCCCCACACAATTCTGGTACCCACAGCACAGTAGAAAGCTTGAGTCCTACTAGAGGTGATGCTGGGGTGCCCTATTATCCTGGTCCGATTTTGGACCTACTACCCCTGACTGGAACCAGTTCTCCAGTTACTTCCACAAGTGCACAGACAACAGTCTGGAAGTCTAGCCCTATTGCACCACCTAAAATTAAAAATTTCTCCACAATTGATGAAGCAAACAACCCTGAGAGGATTCTTGATTCAGCAAAATTACAGAACATAACTAAAGAGGAGTTCAAGGAAACAATTCTAATAATGTTTATGGAACGCAAAAAAAAAAAAAGTAAAAGTGTAATGCAACCATCCCATACCAGGTAGGTTCATCACCGGTTCAAGCAGACCTGTTGGTGTTTTCATGGTCTCCGCTGCTCGCCGCCGCTCTCCACCGCACCGCCCCGTACTCCACAGCACGCCGCTCCAGCCCACGCCATCCTCTGGCGCCCTGGCCTTCTAAGCCCAGTCTCTCGGCCCAGGTGAGTCCCATCTACCTATGCCCACACCCTACTCCAGGTGCCCACCATCAGGCATGCATTCAGGACCGCTGGGATCCCTCATCAATCCTAATGGCGGGAGGGCAGAAAAGCCTGATACTTTACTTAGCCTACAAAAAGTTACAGAATAAAGATAACGAAAATGCGAGGCAACATCAAACTAAAAAGCTTTTGCGTGGTAAAATAGAGAGTAACCAAAACAAAGAGACACCCTACTGATTGGGAGAAAATATTTGCACACCGTACAACTGATAAGGGACTGATAGCAAAGAGCTACAAAGAGCTCACACAACTCGACGAACAACCCAATCGGCAGAAGGGCTAAAAAGACACTTCTCCAAGGAAGAAATGCAAGTGGCCAACAGTCATAAGGAAAAAGTGTCTAACATCACTTACTATCAAGGAATTGTAAATCAAAAGCACAATGAAATACTGCCTCATGAGAACAGCCCATATTAACAGAACTGGAAATAGTGGGCCTCTGGCTGTGAGGCTGCCCACAGCCTCTGCAGCGCCAGTTCCTTCCCCGGCCGCCGACGAGGGCTCCACCAAAATAAATAAATAAATAAATAACTGGAAATAGTGTATGCTGGTGAGGATGTGGAGAATAGGAACCTTCTTACACTGCTGGTGGGAATGCAAACTGGTCCAGCCACTATGGAAAACCGTGGAGAACTCTCAAAACACCAAAAATTGACATACCATAGGATACAGCAATTTCACTCCTAGAAATCTACCCAAAGAACACAAAAACTATCTAATGAAAACAACCTAAATGCCCCAAAACAGCTGAATGGATGCCTGGCTTATTTCATATATACACAATGAAATATTACTAAGCAATCAAAAAAATATAAATTCATGCCATTTGCAAAAACATGGATGGAACTGGAAGGGATTCTGCTAAACGAATAAGTGAAAAGGAAAAAAATATGTGGAACATAGAGAAACTGAACAGAGGGCCAGAAAAAAAGACAAAACTCACAAGCTGACCAGAGAGCTAAGTCATACGGCAGGGGGCAGGGGAGAGAGGTCGAAACAGGAGAGGGGAGAGCACGCAGGATTATGGTGGTGGGAGAACTATGGGGGTTAAACTTGAGGGGAGAAATCAAATACTATACAAAAATAAACAATGATGTAATAAAATTATTAAAATTATAAAAATACATGAGGCAGTTACAATTGAGAATAATGGAACTAAAAAACACTACTTGAATTTAAAAATACAAATGAGGGCTTCAAGAGCAGACAAACAGAAGCAATGGACTTAACTCAAAAATACAATAATGGGGGACTCCCTGGTGGTGCAAAGAGTTGAGACACAGCACTCTGAAGCTATCCGCAGCCACTGCAGCATGAGTTCGATCCCCAGCAGGGGAGCTGACCCACATGGTGCAGCAGACCTCTCCTGACTCGCCCGCTGCTCCCCTCAGCAGTGTATTTCAGTTGATCTGCCTGTTCTGCTCCCCGCTCTATCTCTGGTGGATCCTCTCTCTCTCATACACACACATCCCGCTCCTCTGGCCTGCACCCCAGCTTTTGTATGTATAAATAAATCTTTAAAAAAAATACAATAATGGAGAACATACAAATAGAACAATGTAGAAAAAAAAATGAAACTAATGAAAGAGTCCTTTAGGACAACTTAAAGAGAAATTACATCTGTATCACAGGAATCCCAAAAGAAGAGAAAGAGAAAGGCATAGAAAATTTAAGGAAATATTTGCTGAAATCATTAAGGAGATAACCTGATATGATGATCCAAGAGGCCAAAAGAGTTCCAAACAAAATAATACCAGAGAGGCACACACCAAGACACGTTGTCATAAAGCTATTGAAAACAAACGACAGAATATTAAAAGCATCATGAGAAAAAAGGGAACACCAATCACACTGTCAGAAGGCTTTTCAATAGAAACATTGAGCATGAAGAGACTAGGAGATATTTAAAATACTTTAAGAAAAAGACTCCCAAACCTAGACTTTTTACCTAGAAAAAATAACATTCAAGACAGAAGGAAGAGTAAGGGGCTTCATAGAAAAGCAAAAACAAAGAATTTACCAGCACCAAAGCCCACATGAAATTTTAAAGGGGTTATTATAACGCAACAGAACAATGAATATGGAGGGAACAGACACCTAAATGACTTAACATGGAGGAGAAAGTAACAATGTGACCCATCGGTACACGTCACAGACCAGACTGTCCAATGGGTCACACAAATAGCCCATCATATACTAACCTTAGTAAAACCTCAATAATAGAAGCAACACATAAGATGACGGAAATGGAGCCTAAACAATATATAAAAGGAATATCTCAAAAAATAAAAAGGTGGGGCCTCCCTGGTGGTGCAAGGGTTTAAGACACAGCACTATGAAGCAATCTGCAGCCACAGTGGCACAGGTTCAATCCCCGGCCAGGGAGGTAACCCACATGGCGCACAGAACTCTCCTAACTCACCTGCTGCTCCCCCTCAGCACTGTATTTCAGTCAATCTGCCTGTTCTGTTCCCCACTCTGTCTCTGGTGAATCCTCTCACACCCCCACACCTCTGGCCTGTACCCCAGTTCTTGTATGCATAAATAAATCTTTAAAAAAAATTAAAAAGGTAACACAAAAAAAAAGTTAAATCCTTGTCAACTCCAAGGTCATGAAGGTATTTTGTGTTTTCTTCTGAAAGCCTTATATTCTTACTTTTATGTTTTAAGTCTATGGTCAATCTCAAATCTATTTATGTGTATATTGTGAGGTAAGGATTGAGGATCATCCTCCTTATCCCCTTAAGACTATCTATTTGAGATGACTGGATCAAGAAGATGTGGTACATATATACCATGGCAGATTACTCAGCATTCAAAAAAGATAAACACATGCAATTTGCAGCAACATGGATGGCACTGGAAGGGATCATGCTCAGCGAAATAAGCCAGGAAGAAAAAGAAAAATACCGGATGGTCTCACTCATAGCAGGAATCTAGAAAACTTAAATAAGGGACCAGGAAAATGAATAAGAATGTGAAAATCAAAATCAACAAACAAGTATGAACCAGAGACACTCTATGGGAGGTGGGGGGCAGGGAGGGGAGGGATTGGGGTCAAAATAAGGGGGTTGCAATTGTATGGGGAATATAAAAATAAAATTTATTATAAAAAATAAAATAAAATAAAAACATCTAAGTCAAAAAAAAGACTTATTTGTTTTAGTTCCATTTGTTAAAAATATTTTCTATCTCCATTGAATTTGTTTGAGGCCTCCATTTAAAATTATTTGGCTATATAAATATGGGTGTATTTCTGGACTCAGAATTCTATTCATTGATCCTTACACAAACAGCACACTGCTTTGTTTACTCTAACTTTATAATCAGCTTTGAAATCAGGCAGTATGACTCTTCAACTCTTGTCAAGATTTTGGCTATGCTAAAATTCTTTTTCCATATGAATTTTGGAATCAGCTGATGAGTTTCTTTTTAAAAATCCTGTTTTTTTTTATTTGGATTGTTCTTAATTGATACATCAAATTGGAAAGAACTGACATTAACAATTTTTAGTCTTCTAATAAACATTGATTTTTGTATTGAGAATAAAAGTTTGAATGTTCCCTCACTAATCATGCCTTTTCTCGCTTGTTACTGCCTTCTTGCATTGGCTAGGACTTTCTGTGCATTGTTAAGCAAGCATGGTGAGACCCAGAAATAGGTATTGAATTGTGAATAATACTGTTTCTCCATTTATCAAGATGATCATGTGGAGATTTTTTGTTTTAGATTGATATCGTGAATTCTCCTGATTGGTTTTCAAATAATAAACCAGACTATTGGGGTTAGAAGGAAGATGGTGACACATTGAAGATGCCTGGCTCATTTCCATGTAGAAATGGTGTCTAACATTTTGTTCTGTTCCAGCAGAACAAAGCCAGTAACCCCTGAAGGAAAAATGAACTATTACAATACACACTAGAAGCCGTGGTCTGCCAAACTTCGGTGGGACCCAACACATGGCACAGATATGGTAGGCCCTAGCAAGCTGTGGAGCAGTCCCTGGACAATGATTCCGACACCACAGACCCTAGCAGCAGCAATGGTAGGGCCTGGGCCCTGCTAGCTCTGGATCTTTGAGCAGTAACCCAGAAGGACACCACGCAAGAGTCCCACAACTAGGAATGAGGTTTGAGCGTACTTTAGCCTGCTACAAACTTCCCCAGAGGTCACACTAGGGAGAGTCACAGTTCAACAAACAGTCGGTAGGTGGGGGAGGAGCCTGAGGGTTGTGATCTGGAACAGGGGACAAGCTGTGCAGTCAGCATACCTGGGGGTGGGAAGAATAGAGTCTGCGTGAAGGCATACACCCTTAGGGGAGGGGACAAGCTTGTGGAGGAGCTGGTGTGCTCCATGCAGGCTGGGGCCCTGGTCAAGATAAAAGCAGAGCAGCCACTCTGGTATCACTCCCCTTTCCTTACCCCCAACTGGTGCTGACCTCATAGGGTGCACTGAGAGCATGTGACTGCCAAGTCTCTCATCCCAAACACCAGCAAGGAGGGATGTGGGCATGCCACAAACACGAGCTAGTCTCACTTCAATTCAGCCAAATCAACACTTGGACCCCTCAAGGCTCCCCCCACCCCCGCCCCCAACTTGCTGACTCAGCAACTACAAAACATACAAATCCAGTAAAGGCATTAAAATCAAAAGCATGGTAACACAGGTGGGGAAAGTAAGATAGTTCAACGCCTAACAGACTACTACAGACATTTAAAAATGATAAACTAGGGAAACTTAAATTTATGTAATAAGCAGAAAAAATATGTAACACATGGCAACATGAGAATCAAGAGACTGTAACATCACAAGAGGAGAACAACTATCCAAATCTAAACACAAAAATATGGGGCCTTCCTCGTGGTGCAAGGGGTTAACACGCAGCACTATGAAGCTATCCACAGCCACTGCTGCACAAGTTTGATCCCCAACCAGCCAGGGAGCTACCCACATGGCCCAGTAGACCTCTCCTGTTTCGCCTGCTGCTCCCCTCAGCAGTGTATTTCAGTAGATCCACCTGTTCTGTTCCCCACTCTGTCTCTGGTGAGTCCTCTCACCCCCCACACCTCTGGCCTGTGTCCCAGTTCTTGCATGCATAAGTAAATCTTAAAAAAAAAACAACACAAAAATATGAAAGATTATATCTCCCTATTAGAGAGTTCAAAACTGCTATACTCAAGAAACAAATAGAAGATTCAGATAGGCAAGCCAAAGTAAGACAAGAAAACTCAGAAAAGCTAGTCAGAATTAAATTTCAGAAAAACAATGAACTTAAAAATAAAATCAATGAAGAGAATGTAGAAATAGAAACTTTAAGTGATAAACCTCTAGTAATTGGCTTTAAATAAAGCCTTAACTGGGTTGGTTTTTGTTTGATTTCTAGATATTTGGAGAATATGCTTTTAAAAACTGATTTCTAATACTTTTATAGTTATACCATATGACATTATTTCAGTCCTTGTGAATATATTAAAACCAAGCATTTTATCTATTTTTAAAAAAAATATTTATATATGCATACAAGAACTGGGGTGCAGGCCAGAGGTGTGAGGGGTGAAAGGATTCACCAGGGACAGAGCAGGGAGAAGAACGGACATATCTACTGAAATACACTGCTGAGGGGAGCAGTGGGTGAGACAGGAAAGGTTTGCTGCGCCATGTGGGTCACCTCCCTGGCTGAGGATAGAACTCAGGTTGCAGTGGCTGCAGATAGCTTCATAGTGCTGAAACTTAACTCCTTGTGCCACCAGGGAGGCCATTTTATCTATCTTGATGAATGTTCCAAGTGCACTGTAAAAACTCAGTTTCTGATTCTGCATTTAAGGAGCTCCATCCTAACAACAAGTAAAAAGCTAACAGACTGAAAAATCAACAATTTTTCTTGGATCTAGAAGAAAGGGGGAGCACACAGGGCAGCAGCCCCCAAGACTGGTGATAGATAAATACAGAAAGTCACAGATTACAGAAGAAAACTCAGGAGCTGAAGCTAATATAGGAACTAATGTTGGGAATTGAGACACAAAAATATTGGTGGTATTTTTTGCCAACAGAACTGCAGTACAAAAAAATGTTGAGGTTCTTTACAATGAACAAAATGTAGAGACTCAGATCTACATTGAAGATCACTGAATGTAGATCACTGAATTCATATCTCTCAGATGACCTTTGAAAAATGAGTAAATGAATGTACAATAACTTTTTTCTTATTCTTAATTGATTTAACAGAACAGTTCAAAATTTCAGCAATATATTTTATGTATGCTTATGTATATAAATATCATATATATTTGCACATAAATGAAATGAATGACAGCAGTGATACAAAGGAAAGAGGTAGAGATTAAAATTATTTCGTTCTTGTAAGACACAGTAGCTGTGAAGAAGTGATTTTAAAGTGGACTTGAATTAGCTGTAATATATACTGTAAATTCTAGGGTAATCACCAAAAATGTAAAAATAAAAGAGCATAATCAATATGCTAGCAAGAGAAAATGGAATCATAAAACGCTTGATTAAAACTATAAAAAGTAGAAAAAAGAATGAGAAACAAAAATAAGAACAAAGAACAATAAATAGAAAACAGTAATGTGTATGGCAGATATTAATATATAGGTACTGACATTGAATGTCATTGGCCTAAATGTACCAATTATGAAACAGGCATTGTCAGAGGGCTCAAAAAACTTATGTTGTCTAAAAAAAATCTACTTTAAGTATAAAGATAGATATACATTAAAAGTAAATGGATAAAAAAGATATCTCTACTACTGGGCCTCCCTGGTAGTGCAGGGGTTAAAGACATAGTGCTATCAAGCTATCATCAGCCACTGCAGCATGAGTTACATCCCTGGCAGGGAGATAACCCCCATGGCAAAACAGACCTCTCCTGTGTCGCCTGCGGCTCTCCTCAGAAGCACATTTCAGTACATCTGTCTGTTCTGCTCCCTACTTTGTCTCTGGTGGATACTCTCGCCCCCCCATACCTCTGGTCTACCTCCCAGTTCTTATATGCATAAATAAATCTTTTAATATATATATATATATATATATATATATATATATACTAACCTAAAGCTAGCATGGACAACTATGTAATTTCAAAACAGCAAGACTTCAAAGCATGAAAAATACTCAGTAACAAAGAACAGTATTATATAATGATAATAGGATGAATTCTCTAAGAAAATCTAACAATCTTTAACTTGTAAGTGCCTAACAACAGAGTGTGAAACTATGTAAGGCATAAACTCAGAGAATTCTGAAGAGAAAGATGAATCCGTTATCATATAGATAATGGGAGACGTCTCTCCCTTATCAGAATGGATCCAGCAGGCAGAAAATCAATGAGGATACAATTGAACTAAATAACACCACTTGTCAACAGAATAACACAAACATCTATAGACTGCTTTATCCACGAGCAGAAAAAAAACTTGTCAAGCTCACATGGAACATTCACCAAGACAGATTATATTCTAGGCCATAAACCCAATTTAAGATTTTTAAAAAACTAGAAATCATTTAATGTCTGCTCTCAGACCACAGTGAAATTAAACTCAAAATCAGTAACAGGAAGATAATTGGAAATTTCCAAAATAAATGGAGATTAAATATCACACTCCTAAATAATACTTAAGTCAAAGAAGAAATTTCCTTTTTTTTTAAAGATTTATTTATTTATACAAGAACTGGGGTACAGGCCAGAGGCACGGGAGGATGAGAGGATTCACCAGGGACAGAGCAGGGGGCAGAACAGGTAGAAGGACCGGAGTACATTGCTGAGGGGAGCAGCATACAAGACAGGAGAGGTTTGACTCGCCATGTGGGAATCTCCCTGGCCAGCCGGGAATGGAACCCGCACTGCAGAGGCTGCAAACAGCTTCACAGCGCTGCGCTCAACCCACTGCGCCACTGGGGAGGCCCCAAAAAAGAAATTTCAAGAAAAAATTTCAATTATTATGAACTAAAAGAAAAGAAAAATAGAGCTTATCAAAATGTGTGGAATGCAGCAAAAGTAGTAGTGCTTTGAAGGAAATTTAACATCATTAAATGCATATATTATAAAAAAAAGATCTAAAATCAATCATCTGTTTCCACTTAAGAGAGCTAGGGAAAGAACAAACACAACACAAGTAGAATTTAAAAAACTAAAGCAGAAAGCAATGAAATTTAAAAAGGACATCAATAGAAAAAATAAATGAAATAAAAAAATGGTTCTTTGGAAAGATCAATAAAATTGATTAGTCTCTCAACAGGTTGAAAAAAAAGGACAAAAATTACTAATATCAGATATCAAAAAAGGAAGAGCACTACAAAGCCCATGGACATTAAAAGGATAATAAGGGAATATTATGAACAACTCTATGCCCACAAATTTAATAATCTTATTGAAAAGGATTAATTCCTTAAAAGATACAAGCTCCAGGGCCTCCCCTGGTGGCACAGGAGGTTGAGGGCAGCACTGTGAAGCTGTCCGCAACCTCTGCAGCACCAGTTCTATCCCAGCCCATGAGGGTCCCACATGGCACAGCAGACCTCTCCTCTCTCACCCACTGCTCCCCTCAGCCGTGTATTTCGTCAGTCTGCCTGTTCTGTTCCCCACTCTGTCTCTGGTGAATCCTCTCACCCTCCCGCACCTCTGGCCTGTACCCTGCTTTCTTGTATAAATAAATCTTTAAAAAAAAAAAAGATACAAGCTTCAAAATGCCCACAGGAATAAACAGACCATCTGAATAGGCCTATATCAAAAAAATTGAATCAATTATTGATAACCTTCCGAAATAGAAAGCATCAGGACAAGATGGGCTCACTGGTGAATTCTACCAAACACTTAAGGAAGAAATTCTCCACAATCTCTTTCAGAGAATAGCAGAGGGAATAATTCCTAGTTCATTCTACATGCCCAGTGTTACCTAATATACAAACCAGGCAAAGACATCATTACATTGGGGCCTCCCTGGTGGCACAAGGGGTTGGGACGCAACCTATGAAGCTCACTGCAGCCACTACAGCACAGGTCCAATCCCCGGCCAGGGAGGTGACCCACATGGTGCAGCAGACCTCTCCTGAGACTCATCTGCTGCTCCCCTCACCAGTGTGTTTCATTCGATCTGCCTGTTCTGTTTTCCACTCTGTCTCTGGTGAATCCTCTCACCTCCCCAAAACTCTAGTCTGTACCCCAGTTCTTGCATGTATAAATAAATAAATCATAAAAAAAAAAGACATCATTACATTGTAGTCATTATAAAAGAAAACTACAAACCAGTATCATGAACATAGATACAAACTTTCTCAAAAAAATTAGCATACAGTCTCCTGGTGGTGCAGGGGTTAAAGTCTCAGCACTATCAAACTATCGCCAGCCACTGCAACATGAGTTCGATTCCCAGCCAGAGAGCTGACCCACATGGCAGAGCAGACCTCTCCTATCTCATCTACTGCTACCTCAGCAGTGTATTTCAGTAGATACTCCTGTTCTGCTCCCCATCCTTTCCCTGGTGAATCCTCTCACATACCCCCAGCTCTGGCCTGCAC
The DNA here is from genome assembly GCF_964194135.1 of Talpa europaea. NCBI lineage: Eukaryota > Metazoa > Chordata > Mammalia > Eulipotyphla > Talpidae > Talpa > Talpa europaea. The sequence goes on along the minus strand of NC_140070.1, from coordinate 117,349,112 downwards.
CCCAGTTCTTGTTTGATAGGTAAATAAAAATAAATCTTTAATAAAATTAGCAAATAAAACCCAGTATTTACCTTGGGTGTGCAGGCTGATTCAATACTCAAAAATCAGTTAATGAAATCATTATGCTATATACCTTAAATTTATATGGTATTATATATATATATCTCAATATATGTCAATTACATATTAAAAATTAACATCATCCGACTCAACAACAACAAAGAAAATAACCCAGTCAAAAAATGGGCAGAAGAGCTAAAAAGAAACTTCTCTGAAGAGGAAATGCAAATGGCCAACAGGCATATGAAAAAATGTTCAACATCACTTGTAATCAGGGAAATGCAAATCAAAACTACCATGAGATACCATCTTACACCAGTGAGAATGGCACATATTAAAAAAACTAGCAACAACAAATGTTGGCGAGGTTGTGGAGAAAAAGGAACTCTCCTGCACTGTTGGTGGGAATGCAAACTGGTCCAACCACTATGGAGAGCTGTGTGGAGATTTCTGGACCTACTAAACATAGAGCTTCCATATGATCCAGCAATTCCACTCCTAGGTATTTACCCAAAGGACACAGAAACATCAATTCCAAAGAACACCTGCACCCCTGTGTTTATAGCAGCACTGTTTACAATAGCTAAGCTTTGGAAAACAGCCCAAATGCCCAAAAATAGATGACTGGATCAAGAAGATGTGGTACATATACACCATGGAATATTACTCAGCATTCAAAAAAGATAAACACATGCAATTTGCAGCAACATGGATGGCGCTGGAAGGGATCATGCTCAGCGAAATAAGCCAAAAAGAAAAAGAAAAATACCGGATGGTCTCACTCATAGCAGGAATCTAGAAAACTTAAATAAGGGATCAGGAAAAAGAATAACTATAAGAAAGTGAAAATCAAAATCAACAAAAAACTATGAACCAGAGACACTTTTTGGGGGGTGGGGGCTGGGAGGGGAGGGATTGGGGTCAGAATGGGGCATGTGCAGTTGTATGGGGGAATATAAAAATAAAATTTATTATTTAATAAAAAAAAATTAACATCATCCATTATATCAACAGGCTAAACAAAAATCACAGGATCTAATCAAGAGATTTGGAAAAAGCATTAAACCACCCATTTGTTTATTTTAAAACTTAGTAAAGTAGGAGGAGAACTTCCTCAATTTGATAAAGTGCACTTGCAAAAACCCTACAGTAACATACTTAATGATGTGAAACTGAAGCTCTCCTAGGATGCCAAGATCAAGTAAAAAACAAAGATGTCCCCTCTCCTTTCAACATCACAATGGGTATAATGAAAGTAAAGAAATAAATTTGTCTTTGATCACAGATGACATGATCATCTATGAAGAAAATATGAATTGACAAAAACAATCCATCCTTCTGGCTGCCCAAGTCCAAAACCTTGGAATCATCTTTGAATTACCTCTTGCTACACAATGATAACCACTATCCCCTTATCTGATCCTCCCTCACCCACACTTATCTAGTTCTTCAGAAAATTGGTTAGCTTTACTTTAAAATATATCCAGAGGTCAATACTTTTTCAACTGCACTGTTATCACTAAGTCACTGTGGATCCAGTCATTAGGGTAACTGCATTAACTTCTGAATTAACATGTTATCTATTACAATATGAAAAATTATTCTAAAATTTAGCATCTTAAAACAACATTTATTATTCCAGGTGCAGATTATCTGGGTTACCTCCTATTCAGGGTTCCTTATAAGGGCACAGACAAACTTACTTAGAACAGCATTCTCATCTGAACAGTTAACTGAGAGGATCAGTTTCCAAGCTTACCAATGTTGTTGTTTGCAGGATTTAGTTCCTCATTGGCTTTAGTTCCTTGCTGACTTCAATTTCTTGCCACTTGGGCCTCTCTCTAAAAGGTAGCTCACAAAATGGCAGCTAGGGTCCAATAATGTGTGCAAGACAGAGCAAAAAAGAACACACAAAATGGAAGCTAATGTCTCTTTAAAACCTCATCTTAGATATTACATCCCATCATTTTGCCATATCCTATTCATTAGAAGCAAGACACTAGGTCCAATCTACTCAAGGGGATGGAATTATACATGGGTGTGAGTTTCACGAGGCAGGGATCATTGGGGGTATTTAAGAAGCTATTGATACTTACAACTGGTCTGGTCTGCTTTCACCGTCTACCTCACCAAACACACATAACTTTTCTCAACACATCAGTTAAAAAAATTTTGTTAAAATTCAAGAACCTGTTACTCCTCTGCTCAAAACTCTTCAAGGCATATTCCAACTCTTCAAGGCAACTCATACAGGCATACTGCTTACTCAACTTGTTATTGTCTCTGACTGAAAGCTTTCCTCAGATAGTTGAGGAAGTAGCTTATTACAGTAGGCCTCCCTCACCCATGGTGATATGTTCCAAGTAGATGCCTAAAATTGCAGACAGTACTTGACCCTATATATACAATATTTTTTTTTCCTGTACATACCTATGACAAAAGTTTAATTTATAAACTGAGCGTAGTAAGAAATTAACAACTAATAAATCAGAAGTTATAAAATTATATTCTTAAGTTACACAAGTATGGCCTTTCCCTAAAAACATCTTGTTCAGAATATTTTTGGACTTTGGCTGAGTAGGAATAATGGAATCTCCAGAAAGTGAAACCACAGACAAGGGGGAAACTAATGTACATTTCTTTAGGCATTTATTTAGCTAACCCAATGAGAACTTTCCTGATGACCCTATTTTAAATTGCACTGGCTCCTATTCCCTTCCCTGTTTTTTCCCCCCTCTTCATAGAACTTCTATGTATCACAGAATTTACTTATTACATCTCCTCACGCTAGAATGTAAGCTCCATGAGGGCTAATTTTGTGTTTTTGTTCACTGCTATATTTACAGAATAAATGAAAACTATGGGGAGTCAACAAAGTATCTTAATTAAGCCTTTTAGAGAAGTGATCCTGGTAACAGAACAAGTATTTGGAGGAAAAATAAAGGCAGAGAGAACATACAGGAAGTCACAGTGGACACTTAAGCAACACATAATAAGAATTTACATGAAACAGTGAGGCAAAATTTATGGGTGCTCCCAAAACTGATTGACAAATTTAACAAACTCCTATGAAATCCCAGCTGACTTTTTTTTGCAGACATTGACAAGCTAATCTTAATATTCATATGGAAATGCAAGGAACCTAGAATAATCAAAAACAATCTTTAAAAAGAATAACAAGGGGCCTCCCTGGTGGTGCAAGGGGTTAAGCAACGCACCATGAAGCAATCCACAGCCTCTGCAGCATGAGTTCGATCCCCGGCCTGCCAGGGAGCAACCCACATGGCAAAGCAGACCTCTCCTGGCTTGCCCACTGCTCCCTTCAGCAGTGTACTTCAGTATATCTGCCTGTTCTGTTCTCCATTCTGTCTTTGGTGAATCCTCTCACCCCCTGCATCTCTGGCCTGTACCCCAGCTCTTGTAGGCATAAATAAATCTTTAAAAAATAAAAAGAATAACAAGTTGGAGGGGTCACACTTGCTGGTTTCAAAACTTAACTATGAAGTTACACTAATCAAGATAATGTGGTTCTCACATAAGGAAGGACATATATGTAAATATTGGTGAGCACTGGAATCCAGAAATAAACCATACATCTATGGGCAAGGTATACATAAGATGCCAATACCAATGGGGGGTAAAAATAGTCATTTCAGGGCCTCCCTGGTGGCGCAAGAGTTAAGCACAGCATTGTGAAGCTATCCGCACCCTCTGTAGCACAAGTTCAATCCCTGGCCAGCCAGGGAGCAACCCACACGGCACAGACCTCTCCTGACTCACCCACTGACTCACCTGCTGCTCTCCTGAGCAGTGTACTTCAGTCAATCTGCCTGTTCTGTTCCCCACTCTGTCTCTGGCTAGTCCTCTCACCCCTTGCATCACTGGCCTATACCCCAGCTCTTGTATGCATAAATAAAATCTTTTTTAAAAAAAAGTCTTTTCAGCAAATGGTACAGGGAAAACAATGTTCACTGCCAAAAGAAATTACCTGGATACCTACCACAGTATCAACTCAAAAAAGGCCAAGAACTGAAGGTGAGAGTTAAAACCTTAAGACTCTTAGAAGAAAACATGTGTAAATTTCCTGACAATGGACCATGCATTGGTTTTAGATTTGATACCAAAAGTGGAAGCAACAAGAGTAAATTGGACTTTATCAAAATTAAATTTTGTGTCACAAAAGAGCCTATCAAGAAAATAAAGACAATCAACAGAAAGTAGAAAATAATTCTAAGTAATACATCATAAAGATGTAGTATCTATAATATATTAAGACCTCTTACAAATCATATCTTATAAAGATGTGTAGTATCTAGACTATATGAAGAGCTCTTATAAGTCACTAATAAAGATAAATAACTCAATATAAAAAAATGGGCACAGTCCTACCAAAACTAAATAATGAAGAAACAGAAAACACTAACAGATTAGTTAACTAGAAAGAAAATTGAATCTATAATCAAAAACCTTCCAACAAAGAAAAACATAGGGGGCCTCCCTGGTGGTGCAAGGAATTAAGAAGCAGCACTATGAGGCAATCTGCAACCACTGCAGCAAGAGTTCGATCCCTGGCCAGGGAGGTGACCCACATGGCACAGCAGACCTCTCCTGTCTCACAGCTGCTCCCCTCAGCAGTGTATTTCAGTCAATCCGTCCATTCTGTTCCCCACTCTGCCTCTGGTAAATCCCCTCAGCCCTTCAAACCTCTGACCTGCACCCCAGTTCTTGTATGCATAAATAATTTTTTTAAAAAAGCATAGGACTAGATAGCGTCACTAGAGAACTTTACCAAATATTCAAAGAACACCAAATAATCTCAAACTCTTCCCAAAAAAATGAAGAAAATGTTCTCCAAACTTACTCTGTGAGGCCAGCAGCACCCTGACACCAAAGTCAAACAAGAGGTATTACCAAGAAAACTACAGTCCAAAATCCCTAATAAGTATCAATGCAAAAATCTTGACAAATACTGGGAACCAAATTCGACAGCACATTACGGCTTATACACAACCACCAATCAGAATTATTTTTTAATGCAAAGATGGTCCAACATATGGAAATCAATCTATCATATTAACAGAACCAAGGACAAAAGCCATGTGATACATAAAAGCATTGACCTTTTAATGATAAAATACAACAAACTAGAAATAGAATGAAACTACAAGATGATAAAGATCTATGTGAAAATCCACAGCTAACATCATACTCCTTGGTGAAAAATGCACACCTTTTCTTCTAAGGTCAGGAACAAGACAAGAATGCCCACTCTTACTACTTTTAGTCAACATGATATTGGAAGTCCTAGTTAGAGTAATTAGGCAAAGGGGCAGAGGAGTTGCCATCCAAGAGATTCCATGCCCCCCCCCAAATAATTCATTTTTAAACAAAGAAAATATTAACAGACCTGCAAGGAGAAAGATAGTAATGCAGCAATTGCTGGGAACTTCAACACCCACTTTCACCAAGAGATCATACAACAGAAAATCACTGGACTTAATGACAAGGTATACCAGGTTACTATCCATGTATCAAAAGTACTACAACTCAACAACTCAAATAAGCTAATTCAAATATGGGCAAAGGAATAAACATTTCTCCAGATACACAAATGACCAATATGCTTATAAAAAGTTCAACATCACTGATCATTGAAGAAATGCAAATCAAAACCCCAGTAAGATACCACCTCACACCCATTGGCATGACTAGCTTCCCCAAATAAGTTTAAGTGCAGATGAAAACACGAAGAAACTGGCAATCTTGTATGCTATTAGTAGGATTGTTAAGATGGTGCAATTACTATGGAAAACAGCATGAAGTTTCCTCAAAAAAAAAAAAAAAAATAGAATCACCCTATGATCCAGCATCCCCCATATGCAAAAGAATTGAAAGAATGGCCTAAAAAAAAAAAGGTAAGGATAGGGATTTTGTTATCCTTTCAGCAATACTTCTAAACATCTTGCCTTTGTCTTTCGTGTGTGAATTCCTGGACTTGAGAAAAAAAATTCATTTCCCCCCTAAAATATTTATGCTGATAATAAGGTTTTGAATTGTTACTTGCAGGCTTATGTTCTGGCAGCACTATCGACAATAGTCAAATGTACACTAACAGATAAACAAAATGTGATACATACATGCAATGAATTATTCAGGCTTTAAAAGGAATTCCTATCATATGCTACAACAGAGATAAAGCTTGAGATGCTATGCTAAGCAAAAACAGACAACCACAAACACAAATACTGCTGTTGAAGAATTGGAAAGTAAAATTCAAGGACAAAGAATGGTGGTTACAGGGGCTAAGGTGAGGTTTGCAATTTTCTCATATGTATGTATTGTGTATTTATGCATGTATATATGCATGTACGTAGGTATACACAAACACACACAAACACAAACACTTCCCCCCCTTAAGACTGAAACTGCTGGGCCATATGCTAACTTTTTGAGGAACAGCCCAACAGTTTAAAGGCAGCTGTACCACTTTACATTCCCATCAATTACTTCACAGTCTCATCACTTGTTACTGTTTTTGACTGAAACAACCCTACTGGATGTGAAGTAATATTGCATTGTGATTTCGATTTGCATTTTCCTAATGACTAACAACACTGAGTATCTTTTCATGTGCTTATTAGCCATTTGCATATTTTTGAGAAATGTCTACTCAAATCCTTTGATCACCTGTAAACTGGCTTATCTTTTTACTAAGTTGTAAGAGTTCTTTATGTAATCTAGATACAAGTCCCATTATAAAGGAAAGTCTATCACTATAGATTTTATGCCATAATGTATTTTCAAGCTAGAATACATTTTTGACTAAGTACATTAAAAGTCATCTTAAATACAAACTTCATAAAAATTTAAATCAACCACTGCTTTTTCAAATAAGTGAGTTTCTTTTTTTTTTAAAGATTTATTTATTTATACCAGAACTGGGGTACAAGCCAGAAGCACGGGAGGGTGAGAGAATTCACCAGAGAGAGAGCAGGGAGCAGAACAGGCAGATGACTGAAAACACTGCTCAGGGGATTTAGCAGACAAGACAGGAGAAGTCTGCCCCGCCATGTGGGTACCTCCCTGGCCGGCCAGGAATTGAACCTGTGCTGCAGAGGCTGCAGACAGCTTCACAGCACTGCATTCAACCCACTGTACCACCGGGGAGGCCCTCAAACAAGTGAATTTCAAGTCAAGGAGTGGGAGGGTTAAGAGATTTACAGAGACAAATGCATGGACATTATTTGAAACCTAACTGGGGGGAAAATGAGACAACAAATATTGACTGGATAGTTACTAAGAAATTATTAACATTTAAGTGTGGCATTATTATTGTAATTTATAGAGTCTTGGTCTTTTGGACATACGTACTGAAATATTTATAAATGAAATTATTTGCTAACTGGGACTTGCTTCAAAGTAAATCAGTTAGGAAGATGGTGGGCATAGAGAAAAATCAAATTTGATAAAGTTGACCATGAATCTATAGTGAAGTAGATTCATTATAGTACTTTTATGTTTCAAATTTCCTATTAAAAATTAAAAGCACTCACTTCAATGTCCACTGTAAAGAGCACAGGTAACTAGCAGTGAGGAAACAATAGCAGCTAAATTTTTATAAATTTAAGGATTTAATTGCCAGTTATCTCGAATTCTTCCAAAAAGATCTGAGGACTTATGAGACTGTGACATACTCATGAAGTTATTTGTGTGAACTTAAATATTACCACCAGTCACTGGTTAACTTGGTAGTCATAAGAAGAAGTACATACAATCTTTATGCACTGTAGTAGGAATAGGTTAAAATGGTATAGCCACTTTAGAAGTGTGGCAGCTTCTTTGAAAGTTAAACACAAATTTTCCAGCCAATCCAGTAACAACACTCCTAGGAATCTACTTAAGAGGGAAAAAAAAAATATATGGCAATACAAATACATAAATGTGACTACTCACAGCATCAAGATTCATAATAACCAAACCATGTCAACAATCCAAATGTCCATCACCTTTAGTGAAGAAACAAAATGTAAGTATATCTATACAATGGGCTACTATCTAGCAACCAAAGCAACTAAGTATAGGTATATGCTACAACATGGATGGACCTCAAAAACATTATGCCAAGTGAAACAAAGTCAGGCACAGACTTCAAATTACATGATTCTATTTATGTGGAATTTCTAGACAGAAAATTAATAGAAACACATCAGTGTGGATACCTACAGCTGGAGGTAGGAGTGGGAATTAATGGCCAAGGAGCCTAAAGGAACTTCTATGGGTAGACAGGCTACCCATAAATATGGTTAAATGTTTTATACTTTGATGATGATGGTTATACAACTCTATAAATTTACTAAAACCATTAAACTGTGCTCTTAAAACAGATAAATTTTATGGTGTGTAAATCATACCTCAGAAAAAGCTACTTTGTAACTACCATTACATTGAAGATCAGTAACGAATATTTGAAAGCTAATTGGCAGCTTATTTATTGAATTTCAATATACTTAGAATTAAGAATATCGTTTGCTTTAAAACTACATGTGCTATTTTTAAAGAATTGCAACACACAATCTCCAAACCTTACTGATCAAATACTGCTCATTTAGCAATGTGTCATGTAACTGTGCAAGCAGTCATTGTTCACAGCTTTTTTTAGCTATTTTATTTTCTCCTAACCTCATGCCCTTACAGAATTCTTTCTGCAAGAAATCTCATTTGGTATTGCCCAAGTTTTCCATTGTTTTCTTAGAAAATTTCAAACCTGAAGTAAAATTTAGGTATTTACATTGAACGTGCATCTAAATACAGGTACATATATTCTAAATATAAAATGAGTAACTTTGTTATCCTCTTTTGTCAACTCATTTGGTTAACAACTTCTTTTGTTTGGTTAAGCCAACTCACACATACTGTCTTTGATAAGTTTCAGTTTTGCATTATTTCAAATCAAGCATTGCTTTCACTATTTTGATTCAAGCTTGTTCTTTGCTTTAAACTTACTTGATGGATTCTTCTTTTCCAAGCAGTATTGCCTTCTAAGACTGTAACTCATAACTGCTTTAATTTTCATCTGACTCCATCTCTTTCCTTTCCACTGAAAAATCTACCAGAGAGGTAATATTGCCCCTAAACCCAACCTTAAAAAACAATTTAACCAATCGTTTCCTCCCAAACCAAATCTCACTTGAAATGCCCATAATTCATAAGCAGTAGAAAGCTTTAGATGGTGCCAGGAAGAAAAAGTACCCTGCCTGCCTTGGCCCACCTTCATTAACATAGCAGCTTCTCAAGATATAGTTTGAGCCAGTGCTCTGTTACAAGATACATTGCTTTCTGCACAGCAAAAACACAAAAATTAAACAATCCAAAAAAATGCCTTAATAATACTCATAAGAAAAACCTGGGTATACTTAAAAAAATTTCCCACAATTTAAAAATTCTCATTTTAAAAATGGGTAATTATAAAACTACTGCCCAAAATAATTTGTATTTAAAAATCAATCAATAAAAACATTACTTTTTAGGGACTATATCTACTCTAAAGGCTGTGTACCTTTTATCATAATTTCCTTATTTATGGCAGATTTTTTAAAAATCTAAGAGAAGTCAAACATCACCACCACAAAACACTCACTGTAATATAAAGTTGTCAAATAAATGAATTGGTCAACAGGAAAAGCTAATTACCCAACCGGCAGTAAAGAAAATATGTGAAGAATATTCTAGCAAAACCATTTATGTAACTCTATCATGAGCTTAAAAAAAGCACTTATCTGCCTCAAGAATCAGGTACAGGGCCTCCCTGGTGGTGCAAGGGGTTAAGATGCAAACCTATGAAGCTATCCGTAGCCACTGCAGCTCAAGTTTGATCTCCGGCCAGGGAGCTACCCACATGGCACAGCAGACCTCTCCTGCCTCGCCCGCTGCTCCCCTCAGCAGTGTATTTCAGTCAATCTGCCTGTTCTGCTCCCCACTCTGTCTCTGGTGAATCCTCTTGCCACCCCCACACCTCTGGCCTGTACCCCAGTTCTTGTATGCATAAATAAATAAATCTTAAAAAAAAATCAGGTACAAAATCAAGCAAATATTCAACCAAAATGTTGAGAATAATAAACTAGGAAAATGCAATTTGTACTATTAGGAATTTTCAAATTTATCAAAATATAAGCCCTTTCCCCTCAGAAATCAAAGGTAAAAGTATCCTGATGCAACTTCACATTTCTATGAAATAAAAATAGAAATTATTACTATGATTGTAAAAATGGAGGCAAGAGTTCAGAAATATACTTGTTTATAATCAATTAAATGATGAGCCATAATTTGAACCCTAATTATCACATTATATAGAAATCACAATTCAGGTATTGTGTCCTCAGTTAATAAGATATATGTTAAATAGTTCACATTTTAAAAACATTTTATCATTACATTATCAAATCTGATAAAATCTTACCAAAACATCTATGTATTCAATATAAATCATATTGTTAAAAGTATAAAGTAACATTTAAAGAAAACTGCTGAGGTGCCAAATAAGTATTTTCTATTTATACAATTTAACATTTAGAACTATATAAATTAATTCTTGCTAAAAGTTGACTCAGTTTTACAAAGGCATACTTTGTGAACTATAATAAATTTCCCCAGCACCACTTTTCTTTTTTATTCCAAAATTCTCTCAATAGGTTTACCTTTCTTCTGCCACTCATATGTAAAAGTTACAGAAGGTTTACAATACAGTCTTAATAGTAACATGTTTAAAAATCTAAGCAAAGTGCACATTAACCTAGCTATAACTACTCAAATGTCTTGATTAGCATCAAATAAAAAATAGATGAATACTTCACTTAAAATATGAGGGGGGAAAATAGTATACCTTGCTTAAATAAGAAATTCCTTGTAAGGATATTATACAAAAGATTTCCTATGTTATTTTACTAAGTTTAGTTTTCTCATTAAAGCTTTTTAAAGTCTAAGGAAGGACCCATACTTACAATGCCGTATTACACAACTACAGTACTATTTACTAAATAAAGCAGCCTGGTATAGTTGTAAACATTTTACATGTAGTAAACAAGACTTGGCATGTCCTCCCTAAAACTTGCCATTACTCTTTCCATGAATAATTATTCTTCCTGGAAAAGTTTTCAGGTCTATTTTAATCTTTAAAAAAATTACACTGAAATAATATGTGAGAAGATTTAGTCATGGCAATTTCACTGAAGCTTTTATTGCCTCTGTTGGTAATAGGACAGGGATTGTAAGAAACACAATTGAACTTACAGATATGCAGATGAGAGTCACTAAAGATAATCTTGATCTCAAGTATTTTTATATGTGGGCATTTCTAATTTTATACACTTTTCTATTTAAAAAGCATTACATTTTAAAATGTGTACCTGTTTTGACATTTGGCAAAAGTAATTTTATCTGTGGTTTGGTTTAAAACAAAGAATCGGCATGGGGAGTTTACCAGAATGAGGACCAAAACACTTATGAATTAAAGCAATTCAAGTTGTTTAACTGTGTCAACGTGTGTGTCTTTCTTCTCCCCCACTCCATCACACTCTCTTTCACAGACACACACTCACACACAAACATGGCCATATGTGAAGCAATTTTAGTACAAAATATTCCCTGTAATCAGACATTTATCCTCAGAATAATCACACCACATTAAATCAGTCTTCTCTTTTCAGCCCTAGTAATAGTATTGTTTAATTCTAAGATGCCATCATAGAGTGAACAACCTTAACTTTTATGCTACATAATTATATTCAAAGCTTAAAGTAATTTTTGTTTATAATTACACAGTAATTATAAATGTTTAGTACCAAACTGATGACAAACACTATTTTGTTGAAAGGTCTTGCATTTAAAAGGAAGTCTGTAAAACCCAAGGCACTAGGCCGTGAACCAATACCAGACTTTTATAAAAAAAAAAAAAATTCATATTGGAAAATAAGCTAATGGGATCTCATTTCAAACACAGCGTACTCGAATTAATCAAGCTGAAAACAATACCATAACTCAGAATCTTCAAGACAGGAAACAAAGTAGTACATATATATATATGTGTGTGTGTATATATATATATCTGTTTAACTTTTTCATAATTGAAGTTCCTCTTTATATTTACAAATATGAAATCAGGAAATACTGAAAACAGCAGGATTTGTCTCTTTTTCTTTCTTTTTTTCTTTTGAATAACCAATTCCAGTAACCAGAATAAGAAGTTTTCAACATTTTCTTTTGGTAGAATTGTATTCTTGAATTAAAGTTATAATTGAAATATTAATATATCTATAGGGAAAGCTTTCTAGTTGTTTCAAAATTATGTAAATGAAGTTTCAATATGTCTTTTCTTAAAATCATTTACTCATCTACATAAAATATACTGCTGTTCTGAAGTACATTACTTTGATAATTTCACCAATAGACAGACATCAGGAGAATGCCTGGATACACCAAGCAAAACCTATTCCTGCTAAAGATCATAGTCATCCAGCATTCAAAGTTTTACATTTTTAACCTGCCTTACAGAAATGTTCAAAAAAAGCAATAATCCGTCTTCATATCAGGAAGTGAAAAGAGAGAATTGAGCATTTTCAGCATAAAAGCAGTTCATTGGGTCTTGTAATGAAAAAAATACGTACAAGATAGAATTCTGCTTTCATGTGAAATCTGAGCTAATTTGAGTGAAACAAAAACAGTAAAGAGACTAAATAACTTAGGAAACTAGAACTCAGATTGGTATTTTGCATCAAGTGCATGCTTGCTTGAAAATCTGAAGTATTTTGGCAACCACAGTGATTAGCAGTTAAAGCAATTTCAACAAAATAATAAGTCATCAAAAATGGACTACTTGTCTGAAAGAGCAGTACCTATAAGAATTGAACTTCATGGCTCATCACGACCATTTTCAAAATTTAATTCCTACTATCATCTTATAAATTAAGAGAATTTCATTTGTGTTCCATAGAGTGCTAACAAAAAAAAACCCAAAACAAAAATAAACCCTCATGCCTAAATTTAGAATATTGTATTGTGTAGCAATCTAAAACATTCAAAACAAATTAAATAGTTTAACTTATGTGACAGGCATATAAGCATTTCAAAATCATAATGAAATCCAATTATGTACTGCATAATGTAGACAAGAGTGGAATCTAACATTATGCAGTTATTTTCTAAATAAAAGTTCCCTGTAGGACAACTATATATGAACAAAGTAAGGTAAGTGCAGACTAGTTCTGTGGAACCTTTTGAAATCACGGGTCTGAAACACCATAAATTTTTCAGGTAGGCACACCAAGTCTTCCTAAAAATTTTTCACGTTGGTTATTTTGACATTTTTTCATTGGATACTCTACTCACATCAACAATACATGTGATTTGCCAGAAAAAGAAAATCCCCCCAAACCAAAACACCATTCCATATCCAGTACACTTAAATATATCACTCTCATTGGAAGTGCTATCAGCATAGTCTTTGCAACTAGCCCAAAGCATATAGTTTAGAAGTTTTTATAATTGTTTGTGATGTTCATGTTTAATTCTTATGCCAAACTGTTTTCTGATGAAGACAGCATTGTGCTTTATGCAAGAATGAAAAACCTCAAAATAATCACCATAAAGCTTCTAAGACTTATGGGAGAATAAACTAGGATGATCCACAGATATAAGATGAAATCCACAATGTTGGAATTATAAATGTTTAGAGCGGCCCAGACTAGAAGACAAGCCCAAACCACCATTAGAAGGATGAAATATGATATGGTCCAAGATGTATCCTTAAAGTTTTGTCTCAACCCTCAGTCTGAATTTTGAGGATTGATCTTCAGTTCAGTCCAGCCAGCAGAAATTGACTGTGCAATTTTCCGTTGTATTTATTGTACAGACTATGTACATACTAGAAGGTTCCTTTAGTGCTACACTGTTGTACTTTTTGTCCCAGCAATTTGAGGGCGTGCAAATTCCACAAAGTCATCAATAAGAACAGGCCATGCTCCTGAAAAAAAAAAAAATGAGAGAAAGAAACAAAAATGAGTCTAACATTTTGATAGAATCCTTCATTTTTTAAACATCCCTTCCCCATAATAAAGTATATCATCATAAATATGCCCACAAACATGACTTTCAAAATTCTAGCTCTTTAGCGTTTCTACCTAATATATTCTTTCTATTCTTTCTGCTGCATTACCCTAATTCTTCATCTTTCCTTGAATGACAGAGAAAACTATTGTGGTAATCAATCAATAATAGCATGGTTTTCTGAAAACCACTGAAGTGAGGCCATAGAAGTAATCTGGTCAAAACCAGTAATCCTGGACCTCCCTGGTGGGGCAGGCAGTTGAGCGCAGCGCTGTGAAGCTGTCCTCAGCCTCTGCAGTGCCGATTCAATCCCCGCCAGCCTTGGAGCAACCCACGTGGTGAGCAGACCTCTCCTGTCTCGCCCGCTGCTCCCCTCAGCAGTGTATTTCATCATTCTGCCTTTTCCGTTCCCTGCTCTGTCTCTGGTGAATCTTCTCACCCTCCCATGCATCTGGCCTATACCCTAATTCTTGTATAAATAAAATAATCTTTAAAAAACAAACAAACAAACAAAAACCTAGTAATCCTAAAAATGGTCATGACAGGATGGCATACTGCCAAATGCTAAAAGCTTAATAGGTGGGACAGGAAACAAGTTCAGGCATTCTGTGGCAGGCAACCTTACAAAGGAAATTAACAAGTATCAAATGCTATCCTACTTTATAATAAACTACTAAAGATTTAAAATTGCACATATGCATGCTTCTTTACACATTCACATGCCAACCTCCCAGAAAGTTCTTCAGTTTTATGTAAGGTCTAACAGAAAGCACAATTATCAGTCATATGTAGGATTAGATACTTCCCACTCTTCAATGAAGACAATAAATGACAATGAAAACAAGAAGAAGAAAATATCATCCCCGGTTAAACGGTTCCAGGACACTTTGAAGGCAGCCACGTCGACTAGAGATTATTCAAAGAATACCTCTATTCAATAATCTCAAAAACTCATCCCACTAAGTCACAAAGGGAACTACCTGTGAAGAAATCAATGTAAATCACTGCCACTATGGAAAAAAAAAAAAATCACATATTCCTGTAGTTGATGGTGGCATCATCTTTATAAATACATGAAGAAAAGTCAGAAAAGCATTCAGAGAATCTTTATTCAAAGCCAATAACACTATGATAGGCAGTTGAAATACATCTAACATTAGACAAAATCACTATATTTAAAGAGCTTGCTATAAGGTTCATAGACAAGACAAACAGACAATACAAATGCATACAAATATGAAAAAAAATGTACACTAAGAGGATAAGTTCCTAATAACTGAAAATCTAAAACATGGATGAAAGTGACTCATGCCTTTTGAAAGACACAAATACTGAGTTGGTAAAGAAAAAATACAGACTGGTAAAGAGGATGAAGGCATTTCATACATTCAGAAGAGCACAGAAGACAGAAATCTAACATCAAGAAAAACAGAAGTATATAAGAAGTTTGAGTATGTGATTAAAAATCAGGTGAAAAGAAAATCTGGTAAGACAAAACTTCATTACCTTCTTCATCATAATTAGACATGTCATCTGCAATCATTGTACTGAAGTCTAAAAGAAGATTCCAAGTATCTTTTGGTATTGATCGTTTATGATGCTCCTATTGTTTTAAAAGTAAACAGAAAAACCCAAATCACTAACCCATTTAAAACAACAGTCCAGATGCTACTAAATACAATCAAGAACAAACTGTGTGATGAACTTCTGGTAATCAAATTTCTCATTTTATGTTCATTACATGTTTTGAAATTAACCATGACTTAAAAGTTAATTTATCTCTGAACAAAGCAAAATTTTAGAACACAGAATTGCAGATAAACTTACCAACAAAAATTTATTCCATAAGTCTAAGAATTTAAATCTTCCATTAAGCACTAAATTCCAGTAGGCAATGGCCATTTCTAGATCTGTAATATTAAAAAAAAATTATGTATTTCAAATGCCATGAATATTTGTCCCTGTAAAAAAAAAAAAAAAAAAAAAAGGTAAGACTAAAGAAAGCCTTTTAAAAATTAAAAGGTCTTGAATATTTATATGTTAAAAATTTCCCAGTGAGGTTAAGTCCAAGACTGTATACTGCCTCTGTCACCAATCCCCTCAAGGCAGGAAGGGGACTGTTTAACGAATAGTCAGTCCTTCAAGGCCAAGAGAGATACCACTTACCTCACAGGGGGTTTCTGAAGTTTAAAACTAGGTAAGTATAGAAGCATGCTTGCCTAGCTCACAAGTATTCAAATGTTAATTGTACACCAGTGTTTCTCGAACTCAGCACTTTTGACATTTTGCATCAGATAATTTTTTAAAGATTTATTTATTTAATCATACAAGAACGGGGATACAGTCCAGAGATGTGGGGGGTGAGAGGATTCGCCAGAGAAAGTGGAGAACAGGCAGATCAACTGAAATACACTGCCTAGGGGAGCAGCAGGTGAGTCAGGAAAAGTCTGCTGCACCATGTGGGTATCTCTTTGGCCGGGGATCGAACTAGTGCTGCAGTGGCTGCTGATTGCTTCATAGGTTGTGTCTTAACCCCTGCGCCACCAGGGAGGCTCTGCATCAGATAATTTTTTATTGTGGAAGACTATCTTATGCACTATAGCATCAGCAGCATCCTTGGTCTCTACTCACTAGATGCTGGTAACAGTTTCACCTTAAAATCCCTAGAGGCAACAAACCAAAACAGTAGCAAAGTTGGGGGGGAGGGGCAAAACTGCTCCCAGTGACCCATACACACCTCACAGGCTGTGATAAAAAGGACTGCTACCCACAGTCCTAACCAATATGACATTCCAAGTTGTTGACTGATCAATCCAGACTTCAAGGAAACCATTAAGAATATTGATTTTTAAATTAATAATAAATTAAGAATCGTTTTAAAAAACATTCGAAGATGATGATACAATTGGCTGTTTAATTGGTTTTGGAGCAGAGAACATTATAGAAGCAATCTTGTGACAGGACAAAGAACGACCTTTCTCACATATGACAGAAAGAACCATGATCTCTTACGAGGAACCAAAGTAGTTAAGAAAGTAAAATAATCTCCAAACCACTCTTGATAATCTGAGAAATCATGAGACTAGGAACAATTCCAAAAAGGTACACGTCCTACCTCAAAGAAAAATATATAATAGGCCCAAAAGCAAAACAAAAAACAGCCATTTTCACTGGACCGAATCTCATCAAGGAAAGGGACTACATATCCCTAAATATATAGCGTGAAAAACTCCCAATGTTTCCACATGCAAATGTTCTCACTTACCTTTGAAATCATCATTATGTCTTCCTTTAAACTCAATGGAAAGTTACCTCTTTTTTTCCTCCTATCCAAGAATAAACCCATAACACTACCATAATGGACCCAATACCATTCTACCGCCTCAAAGAATCTTATTTATTTATTAGTTTTCCTTTTACCCAGTATCTTGAACTTTGCCCTCCCTGTGTTCTGGTTTATACTCCTCTATAAAGAAACACATTCAGGTCACCACTTATTTTTAAAAAAATCTTTCCTGGCTCTCTGATTCCCTTACAACTACACTCTTTCTCCTTCCCTTAACAATATTAATAGCACATGGAGTCTTATACTGCTGTATATAATTTGTTCCTGAAAATTAAATCCAGATCCCCATGTTTTAAGAGAACTAGAAATATGACAATCTCTTTTTAATCTTTGCAGTCTTTAAGGTTCTCTAGCCAGTATTCCTTGCAGGTTCTTTAATTGTATTCTTTTCTTTACTAACTAAACATAACTAATTTATGTTCACTAACTGCTATTATTAGTATGAAAAATAAGATTTGCTGTTATTAGGGTGAATAGTGATTTCCTTCTTCACTTCAAATACATGTATGAAAACTAAACTTGTTATTGTGAGCATTTTTTTCCTTTTCAACTAGTTCTTTACAAACTAAGGACAAGAAACAATGAAATATTCAAATAACTGTAAACCATGAGGTACCTATAAAAGTCTGTCTGTTGGCTGATGCATTAAAGTAAGAATTTGACAAGAGTGGGAGGATACAGGTATGACGTTTGGAAGTTCGGGTTGTACAGGAGAACTTTTTGTAATCTACATTCATTGCTCCATTTCCTCACCTCCCACACACTCTTTAATTCTATAAACCAGTGTCTACCCTCACCATTCACCACACTGAAAGTAATCTCTGGAGGTCATTAGACACTTCTAAATATATGCCCTTAATTTACTTGGCCCCTGCCAGGCTTGACAGAATTGAACACACCTCCTGGACGAGTAAAAACCCTGTTATTTTGGCAACCAAAACATACCTCCCCACCTCCATATCTCCCAAAACCACCTTAGTGTTAAGAATCACTAAGGAAACTCCATTTTTCCTCATCAAACATTTCCAATGGAGGCTCTCTCGTTTTGGCGTCTAAGTACCTTTTTAAATCATCTCTTTTTTCCATCACCCACCCATTGGCAGGGCATATACACGAGTCTTCTTCATGTCCACTTCAAATCACTGTTCAAATCTCTAGTTCTTCCTCCACTCATTTTAAGGACCACACTGCTTTCAGAAAGCCATTTCAGGCATGTAAATTTAGTGTCACTTACATGTTAAAATTCTTCAATGATTAAAAACAACAATGAGATACCACTACACACCTTTTGAAATGGCCAAAATCCAAAACACTGACAACAGCAAATGCTGACGAGGATGTGAAGCAACAGGAACTCTCATTCATTGCTGGTGGAAATGCAAAATGGTACAGCCACTTGGAAGACAATTTGGCAGTTTCTTACAAAACTAAACATACTCTTACCATAAGATCCAGCAACCATTCTCCTTGGCATTTACTCAAATGAACTGAAAACTTATGTCTACACAAAAACCTGAACATGATGTTTACAGCAGCTTTATACACACACACGCACACACACACACACAGAGTGGTATACCCAGATAGTGGATTATTCAGTGCTAAAATAAAATAAGCTAGTGTATTTCAGTCAATCTGCATGTCCTGTTCCCCTCTGTCTCTGGTGAATCCTCTCACCCCTTGCACCTCTGGCCTGTACTCCTGTACTTGTATGCATAAATAAATAAATCTTAAAAAAAAAATAAGTTATGAAGTCAGGAAAAAGGATGGATGCACATGCAAATGCACATTAATATTACTAAGTGAAAGAAACTAATCTGCAAAGGCTATAAACTGTATGATTCCAATTATATGACTCTAGAAAAGGCAAAGTATGGAAACAATAAAAAGATCACTGGTTGCCAGGGGTTAAGAGGGAGGGAAAGAATGAAGAAACAGGATTTTCAGGGTAGTAACAACTTCTCTGTGTGATGCTTAATAGCGGATATATGTCATTATCTATTTGCCCAAACAAAGTGAACTCTCATGTAAGCTATAGACTTTAGGTGATTATAAGATATCAAATAGGTATAACTAACAAATGTACCACTCAAGTGGGGGATTTTGATAATGGAGAAACTATAAATGTGTGGGGGTAGAGGATATATGAAAAATTCTGCTTAACTATGCTACAAACTTTAAAAAATTAGGCTATTAAAAAAATTTACACTAGAGTAATTTCTTATTGCTTTTGGACAAAATCTACACTTCTAGTCAAACGAACTAACTTGCAGTTCCTCAAAGGTACTATGTTTCTCACCTCTGAGCAATTGAACTTGCTAATCTCTTCACATTAAAGATGCTTATTCTTTTTCTTTTGGCCTTGAAGGCTCAAAGTTATCTTTGTGAAAACTTTGCAAACTCATACAGACTTAAGATGCTCATGACTCCTATGCTCTGAGTAAAAAAATTAATAAATACCTTCAAATAAAAAATAATTACTCAAAAAGATTGATGTTGTAATTAAAAGGTGGCTAAAACACACAAAATTAACTTGTACAGGAATAAAATGACAATTTTAGGAAAAAGTGCCCTCTAGTTATGTCTAGATGACAGAACAACCTAGTCAGAGAAAGGTGGTTTAGCAGTTTAGTAGCCTCTTACATCCCAACTCCACCACTAGTTAAGTGACATTGGGTAACTGAGTTGACCTCTCTCTGATTCAGTTTAAAATAATCCTAACAGGGTCTCCCCGGTGGCGCAGCGGTTGAGCACTGGGTTGCGAAGCTGCCCGCAGCCTCTGAGGCGCCAGTTCAATCCCCGGCTGCTCCCCGGCCACCGGAGGAGGGTCCCGCATGGCGCGCAGACCTCTCCTGCCGCCCGCTGCTCCCCTCAGCAGTGTGCTTTGGTCCTTCTGCCTGCTCTGCTCCCCGCTCTGGCTCTGGTGAATTCTCTCACCCTCCTGCGCTTCTGACTGTACCCAGTGCTTGTATAAATAAATAAAAATAAAAAAAAAAAATAGCCTATAAATAAATAAATAAATAAATAAAATAATCCTAACAATACCTACTCTCAACAGGCTGTTACAAGGATTAAATGAGTGAATATGCACAAAATATTTAGGACAATACCTGGTCGGTATTACACAAGTGCTTACTATTACTGCTATTTATTTTTTATTATTTAAAAATTATTACAGATGCTGAAGCAGCAGTGGAAAGAGAAAAAATTAAATAAAGTAACAGGAATTAATGACAGCAGTCAGAATAAATGGAAGGGAAATACAGAGAGAAGCAAGTCCCAATAATAGCATTTCCTAAAATTGAGAAACTTGCAGAATGAATCCTTAAGCCTTTATAGTAAAATTGAAATGCAAATGTCATTCTTTGAAATGAATCAACATGCACAATGTGGGATTTCATAAAAGATGATCAATTGTGTGCTGTATGAACACAGAAATGAACTGAAACTGGATCCATTCTCCCTCAGGAAAACAAGATGTTGCCAATTCACTAGGGAGGACAGAAAGGTGATTAAAAATTCTATTCACAATGTCTTGATATTTTTAGAGATATTACAATTAGCACAATATAATAAAAATACAGAATGTGGAATCAGGAGATCTGAGGTTGAATCCCAGTTCTACCAACTCAAGTTATGTAACCTTAATAAGTTAGCCTCTCTGATCACTAAGTTTTTGCATCTTCATAATGGAGACAATGTTTTTCACTTAGCTCAAAGAGTTGTTATGAGAATCAAGTGGGATTAAATAGATGAAAATACTCTTTTCAAACATATAAAGAGTCTCCCTGGTGGTGCAAGGGATTAAGTCTCAGCACTATGAAGCTATCCACAGCCACTGCAGCACAAGTTCAATCCTAGGCACAGAAGACCTCTCCTGCCTCTCCCGCTGCTCCCCTCAGCAGTGTATTTCAGTCAATCTGCCAATTCTTCCCACTCTGTCTCTGGTGAATCCTCTTGAGGCAGAGGGCAAGTGGAAAGCTCTTCAGGAAAAACCTCAGGAGAGTTAAGGAAGGCTCCAGAGATAAGGGCAACAAATTCCAAAAAAGGACTAGGGGCAACAGGACATGTCTGGATAAAGATGATAAAGAAAAAAGATAAGGGCTGGGACACAGAGACTCAGTCCTGGGCACAGAGACTTTTAGGCAGTGAGTGAGACCACCGAGAACTACCCAATCACAAAGAGACTGGTGGAGCTTTAGAATAATTAGGGAAAGAAAGTGCATATTCCCTGAGACAGGGCTCCACTTCCACTTCCTAACCCCTCCCTGACCTGGTTCCACTGGCCTGGGAGTCCCACTTTATTTCTGCTCCTTTTTGCCTCAATAAACTTTTTCTTTCTCTAAACAAATCTGCTTCTTCTCGCTTGTTGAGTGTCAGCAAAGTTCCTGCTGCAACTTCGTGAGACGCCAACCCATGGTGGTCTAGTGGCCGGGACTCAGAGCTGCCCCTGCAGCCTGGGGTCCATTCCTGGCTCGGAGACCAGGCCTGAAAACCTGCAAATTCAGTATCACTCTCACCCCCCTGCACCTATGACCTACATCCCACCTCTTCTTGTATGCATAAATTAAGAAAAAAAACTATAAAATTATTTCTTAAATATTAAATAAACATTTAACATTTAAATAATGGTAAAATCTTTTTTTTTAATTTTTTTAAGGATTTATTTATTTATGTATACAAGCACTGGGTACAGTCAGAAGTGCAGGAGGGTGAGAGAATTCACCAGAGCCAGAGTGGGGAACAGGCAGACTGACGAAATACACTACTGAGGGGAGCAGTGGGCGCGGCAGAAGAGGTCTGTTGCGCCATGTGGGACCCTCGCTAGCGGCCAGGGATCGAACCGGCGCTGCAGAGGTTGTGGGCAGCTTCGCAGCCCAGGGCTCAACCGCTGCACCACCAGGGGAGGCCCGAATGGTAAAATCTTTTAAACTGAATACACAGGTATGAGTTTCTAACTGAATCACAGGTCACATGATAATAACCTACAGATGTCAATCTAATAAAAATTTAGGGTTGCTAGAGAACAAATTAATTTGACCAAATTAACAGAATAAACAGACCCATGGTGTTCTACTTTAAACAGTCTCCTTCTGGAGTATTATGTTCAGCTGTAAGAGCTCTATTTTGACAGTAATTGAAAAACTGCTAATGTGTCTGGGGGGATAGTAAGAAGAGTAACAAAGGTCTCTTCTAATAAAGAATCATTAAAATAACTGAAATGCTGACTGGGAAATAAGGAAGAAATAAAGTGACAGTAATTTTAAATGGTTAGATTTCCTATGTGCTAGACAGAAGACAAAGAGCAACAGTATCAGTTATAAAGACAAAGATGTTAGCTTACTGAGGAAGAAATTCAAGAACAAGTAAGCTATTCTGTGATTGAAATAGGCTAATAAGTAAGAG
This sequence comes from Talpa europaea, assembly GCF_964194135.1. Lineage (NCBI taxonomy): Eukaryota > Metazoa > Chordata > Mammalia > Eulipotyphla > Talpidae > Talpa > Talpa europaea. The sequence continues at coordinate 117,326,203 of NC_140070.1, read as the reverse complement.
TATTCTGTAATTACAATAGAACACTTCCTAAAACAACTTGTGTCCAGTCCCTAGATGTTCAAAAGCAGAAGCTACATAAGCATCAGGTATAAATGCTACTCTGGATTGGTTATATTTAACAGAGAATTTATGAAATCCCTCTCAAATTTAATATTCAGGAAACTATCAGAAACAGGAGGAGATTGAAATAGATGATGATAAAGGAAGCACTCCATCCAGATCTCACAAGAAATTAAGGTTATAAAGAATGAGGAAATGTGGGAAACACTAGGTCTCATTATAACTAGAACAACTATTTATAAATAAACCACAGTGCTGTCACTGTCACTCTTTCCCAATTTGAGTCTTATCCCCTTCCCCTATGAGGTTCTAACTCCTTTCTGCCAAATACTGTAATTTAAGAGCCCTGTGAATCCTTAGGAGGGCCGACAAGAAAACTGTTTTCTTTTTAATTTTCAACTAATCAAGTCATTATATTTTCTGGTACCCAACACCAATGCAAAACAAAAAGAAAAGCCATGATTTACCTCTTACTACATTTTTCTCTCTTTCAATTAAGACTTTAGCTTTAGGTTTATAGAAAAATTGAGCAGAAAAGTACAGGAAGTTTCTATGTACCTTCCTCCTACCCACAATTTGCACTATTTTTACAATCGTGCTTTTAGTGTGATGTATTTATTAAAACTGATGAGCCAATATAGATAAATTACTACCAACTAAAGTCCACATTTTAAGCTACATGTGGTATATCCTATGCTTTTGTAACTTACTAAATTATGGTTAAATACACAGAATTTACCATCTTAATTCTTTTTAAGTGTACAGTTCAGTAGTTAGGTACACTCACACTGTTGTGCAACCAATTTCCAGAACTCTTCATCTTACAAAACAAACTACATCCATTAAGCAATATTACATTTTTCCTAAGTCCAGTATTAACTAGATAATAGAACAAACAGTTTTTAAACTAATTCTTCTGCATTATCTTTTTCTGCTTTTTCTGTAATCTAAAATTCCAATTTACCATGTTAATACATCAAATGTCAACAAAAATTTAATTTTGCATTATCTTCACCACATATTGAAAAACTTATATTCAACATCAAAGCTACATATTTACCCAAAAATGTTGTTCACTTTGTGCTCCAGTAAGGGGTACACATATAACTAAAAAGCAGGTTCGGTACCTTTAAAACCACATTTGATGATCACAACATTTTTGTATAATCTTATGAAAATATTGTGCTACATTTCTAAACAAACACAACAAAAGTAATCATTTTAGTACATACATGTAAATTCAAAGACTTTAATCACTTTTTATTTATGGGAAGAGGAAACTAGAAAAAAATAGCCCAATTAGATGATGGCCATAGATAGAGAACATACAGCAATGAGCCCAGTTTAATTTGGCCTACAAAATAAGGAATTTCACTGTAAGAATAAAATCTAATCTAACTTGAAGAATCTAAATTGAAAAAGAGATTCATTATTTAGAATTCTGCCTTACACATGCTTTGTAAATTCAGTCATGTTTAGTCACGCTTTAGGCCAATTTTCCAACACAAATGTACATTCAGTCCTTCCTCTCCAGCTTTCAATCACTTCCTCTACTTAATCCCTATTCATATAATCCTTTTCTCAATGCTTTTTTCCCCTCCAATCTGAAATACAAAGGATTAGTATAGGAGGTCCTTTTATCATTGGGTAAATTTTTTAACTTTTCTGTGCCTTGGTTGCCTCACCTGCAAAATAAGGATATAAAATGGCCAGTACTATATTACTATGTATCTGACACATGGCTGGAGGTGAATTACTGCATGAAAAACTCCAAGTTGTTAAACACTAAATGAGGCAGTGTATGTAAAGTACTTAGCACACTGACAGGGACCTGAAAGTTCACATTAACTGGAAGTTACTGCCTTCATCAAATTCCTCATGACATCCCCATTAGCCACAAATTCCAATTTAAGCTTTCCTGTACTGTTAAACCAAGAAGACTGTGATTATTAAGCTTTCTTGTGTCTTACCAATTTAATCTCCAAACAAGCATCTGCAGTAAATCAAATCAAAATTTTCTCCCACAAAGAAGTCAAACTTATTTCTAAAATCTGGAACTTTCATTCATGACTATCCTCTCATTGAACACCTTTTACTTTCTCTTATACAGTCAAACATCAAATCTTTTAGTTCACATCCCATCTTGCCAAGAAACATTTTCCAACATTACTGTTTTTACTCATTTCTTCTTTTATCTAAAACCCTCCACATACAAGTTCACTTATATTATTTGCTGTCCATCTTTCTGAGTGAACTGTAAATTACACTGTAGCTTTTACTTCCATATTTCCTAGCTCCCCAAAGTTAATGCATGGATATTAAATGCAGCATTAGTTAATGGATTTATACTGTTAACAGTGGTTATTTCTGAATAAGATTATAATAGTCATTCTTCTTTAGTCTTTCTTTATAGCTTCCAATAAGCAAAAAACAGATTTATCTGGCTAAATAAATAAGTGTACATACGTATCAATGGAATTTTAACTAGTTACTTTCTATATTGCACTCCCAAAAATGAAAAATAATCAGTGGTTTACATATGGTATTCAGGTACCTTATTACTGAATATGCATGTTATTTTCTCAGTAACTACAAGTTCATTGCCTCTCATTGTTTTTCAGTAATTGGTATTTTCATGATGACTTTAGGCTCAGTACATAATTTTCTATTACCAAACAAAAATGACACTGTCAATGTATTTGAATATATTTGAAACACCAAATATAATTTTTAAAAATTCTTACCTAATCCTTTTTGTCCTGGATTCTTTGCAAAATTAAAAGTAAACTGGTAAAAATCCTTAAATCGTCCTGGTTCTTTCAATTCTTGTTCCATCTTGGGTATCTGGGCCTTTAGTTTTTCTATGCTGTCACATCTACATTGTAAAATTAAGTTTATAAAAGATAAACCTTTTCACTATAAATTAAGGACTTATTCCTATGATAGCTTATATTTATTTCATAGAACTTCTTTTTTAAAAATTAATTGAATTTTCATCTTTTTATATTACAGAAACAAAATGGGATTAGCTGGAGGAATAGAAGGTCTAGAGTGATCAATATTAGAAATAATTACTATTTTTAAGAGAAATGGGCTATTATTTTTAACTATATAATCCACTGGACTATCAATACACTGGAATTATAGAAGTCAATTGCAGTATTAGAGGAGAATGTATAGTAATCAGCGTAACAATCACTAGTTTAAGCAGCAGATACTTCTTACATGGTAACAAATCACATGTCAACTTCCACCAAAATAAATGAAAGCAGTCTTTTACTTGGATGAGGGAGAATTCCTCTTGAAAATCTGAACTTCTTTTATATAAAATATAGTAACAAATACATCGCCTGGATTCCCTACCATCTTCAACTGAACCGATCTCAAATCAATATTAAGCCTTTTCTGTATCTGATGTGCATTCAACTTCCAAAGAACTGAAAGAGTGTTAAATACCAAGTCCTGCTTTCCATAATAATATACCTTAAGAGAGAAATATTCTATTTCTTATAGCTTCCATAAACCAATTATTCCACTTTTTCCCATATCATTTTTAACTGTTATTTTCCTTCAATTTTTGTTATAAACCCTTACAGATCAATAGTCTGTAAATTAAAATTTTGATCTAGACGTTCATTTCATTTTACATGAATTCAGTTTCAAATTAAAAGGCACAGTTCTACTGAAACTGCGCTAGCAAGTTCAGGATAGGGCTAACTTTGGTTGTATAACATAGTATGAAGGCCATTTATTAATTTATTGCTTGTCAGTTTTACACCCATCCTTCTTTGCCCTACTTTGTGACTCTCTAGTGGAGTACAAATTGTGAAACTTCTTTTCTGGCCAGCTGGTTTACTGATAGGTTCTACCAACAGAGGGCGATAAAAGGCTGTAAAAGGGAATAAGAACTTTTCTTATCTGAGTTTATTTTACTGTAGAGGGTAATGGTTCAGTGTGCTGGGAGGTCCCAGCAGCATTCACCAACAGGTGGCAATGTGCAAGGCTCCACAAGAGGCCTCTAGCCAGTCTCTCCTCCACCAGAACAGCAGGCAAGGCAGGCATCATGTTCCTGCAGCAGTCCTAACCTCTCCTTTGGGCCCTGAATGTCAGCCTTTTGGGGATCTACTAAGTTTCTAAGTTCCTTCCTTGTTCACGTCACTCAGTCCCAGGGGTAGTGTAAGCTTCTTGGAACTGCCACCTGTTATACCTTCAAGTTTTGTTATACAATAACAAAAGTCTGGACCCTGACTAATGTACAGTGTCCCTCAAAATCAAGGATCAGACACTCTGGGTTCAAATCCCAGTTGTAATACTACCCAATTCTATCATTCTTCTATACCTCAGCTTGCTAATCTCTAAAATGGGGATCTAAACACTACTTCTCTCACAAAGTTGTAAAGAGGTAGATGAAGTACTTACTTATTAATTAGCACAGTTCCTGAAATAAAATAAATGTTCAATAAATATTAGCTATTACTATTCAACAGTTACCCACTAAAAACAAATGGGCAGCCTGTTATCTATCCACAGACTGAATACTTTTGCAGCCTCATTTAAGTAGAGGTAAAGATAAATGACTTTTCAATCTACTTATCTCAAGACATTTAGCTAACAGCTATCAAAGTATAAGTAGAACAAAAAGTGTTCAGTAACTTTCAAAATTTTAAATTCTAGGAGTTTGTTTATAAATTAGGGTTCAAAGACTCACAATAGGATATTAATACTTGTTCATTACACTAATCCATATTAATTATTAAAGCATAGAAATCTATTTTAATACTAGTGAACCTCCCTTAGAAACAAATGATAAAAGTATAATGCAAATGGAACAGGTAGTATTAAATACAGATAACTTGACAAACTCAGAAAACTGCATAACCATGGTAAGAACCTAGCTTACTAGCCCATTTCTACTTATATTAATGTTTGTGGGCCAGTAAAATTTTAAATTTTAAATTTAAAAAGTCAAAACATAATTAAGTTCTAGAATAATACTCATAGTAATGTATGTACCTAATTTCCTATAACAATTATATACTCACCCTAATTCTGTCATGCCATCCATGAACTCCTGTTTGGAGAACTCACACTGTGTTGCTGCTCTGAACTTCCATGCAATGATTAACACACTAATGCTGGCTGGATCGAGTGCCAAGTCATCACAGAATTGCTGTATACCATCTATTCCAATTTTATTTTCATCTTGAGGATCTTTAAAAATAATGCAATATTAAATTAGTGCCATACTTCATTTTACTAATTCCTAAAAGTGAGAAAAAGTAATGCTTTATGCTCTAACAGATATTTTCCCTAATTCTTAATGCCACACCCCCCCCAAGTAGTATTCTTAAGATGACCAGAAGGATATGAACAGATGGACACTTGATTTTTAAAAGTCATATTTAATTATGTGGGAAAAAATCCCACACTTACACGCCTTCATGACGTAAGACATTCCTACATAGGGATATAGGATTTTTACTGAAAAACCTTAAACTCTGAAATTCAACTCTAATCTCAACAATATAAACACCTGTTGCTCAAATTAACAGGGAAAATGCAACTACTAATGTTTACTTATCAGACAGCAAAAATTTAAAGTAATGACAAATAAGGGAGAAAGCACATATACACTGCTATACAATGTGACTTGCTAACATCTCTAGGAATAAACAATGTGCATGTCCTCTGACTTCTGGACAAGAGTTACAAATAAAATATAATCCCATTTTTGGAAAATTTTCACAGCAGCGCTGTATATGCATATCAAAATGATCATAAAAGGAAGGCTCCACATGAGGTTATTAAATACGGATTCCCTCAGAAGGATAAAAAGAAAAATACACAGAAACTATTAATTTTTTCTTTACTCATCAATTATGAAAATTTTAAATGTCTTTACAATATATATTACTGGGCCTCCCCGGTGGCGCAGCGCTGGGTTGCAAAGCTGCCCGCAGCCTCTGCAACGCCAGTTTGATCCCCGGCCGCAGGGCGAGGGTTCCACATGGCGAGCAAACCTCTCCTGCCACCCGCTCCTCCCCTCAGCAGCGTGTTTCGTCAGTCTGCCAGTTCTGCTCCCCGCTCCGGCTCTGGTGAATTCTCTCACCCTCCTGCACTTCTGACTGTACCCAGTGCTTGTATAAATAAATAAATAAACCTTTAAGAAAAAAAATAAAGTTACCACAATTAAAAGACTAAACAAATAAATTATTAAACAAAATAAAATATATATTACTTATAACTCTTTAAAGGTTAAGTTATGCAAGTTTTCTTAAAATGAGTTCAATTAAGTTTTATGAAAATGAGAGGAAAAACCCTGCCCTACTCCCAAACTGGATCATGAGGGGAATCAAGAAACTAAGAAATTTTGTTAAAAAAAGGAAAATAATTTCTCTCAGATCTCTCTTTTTTTTTTTAAAGATTTATTTATTTATACAAGCACTGGGTACAGTCAGAAGCACGGGAGGGTGAGAGAATTCACCATAGCCAGAGCAGGGAACAGAGGAGACAGAAGGACTGAAGTACATTGCTGAGGGGAGCAGTGGGCGGCAGGAGAGGTCTGCGCACCATGTGGGACCCTCCGCCAGTGGCCGGGGAGCAGCCGGGGATCGAACCTGCGCTGCAGAGGCTGCGGGCAGCTTCACAACCCAGCGCTCAACCGCTGCGCCACTGGGGAGGCCCTCTCTCAGATCTCTTAAAGTAATTCTAAGTTCTACTGTAGGATACATCCACCCAATTTATGTTGTGTATATTATCTGATTTCTCACAAGAATTATGTAACTTTGAAAACCTGGTTCAAAATATTTAAAATCACAAGCAAACACTCACCTTTGTATCTATTGTATAGTTGTTCTAACTTCTTCCTGTCCAGTGATCCTTTTACACTCTCTCGTATATAAAGTTCAGGATTTTGGAAAAAATTGTCTGTTGCAACATCTAACTTCCAGTCATTTTGGGACAGACAACTTACTGCTGTTTTTTCACTAGATTGTGTGAAGATCATAAACTGACGAACTTTATCCTTCTGCGATGATTTCAACTTGTTCTATTGAAACCAGAAAATAAACTGAAACCATGTAAAATCATAGAAGACTAAGTTATTTCTCTATGTCTGACTAGTCGTTCTTAACATACTTCCCTCATAAAATGTTAAAACACTTTAGCTCAAGACTTATTTTAATCACAAAGACAAATTTTTTTAAAACTTTTAATAAAAAATTTGCTATTATTTTGGAAATGAAAACTAGGAGAGAGAAAGGAAGTTTAAGTACCCTGCATTTCTCCTAAAAGTAAGTACATCTTGAGAAGTACGGCTACTCTCAAAACCTTAATCAATCCAAAATACAAATAATAATGTAAACCAACACTACCTTAAAAAAAGAAAAACGATCTTAAAGCAAACAAAAAAACCTTAATTACTTAATTACTTAAGGAGTAATGGGGAAAGTGACATTATCTAGTAAGTCTGAACAGTCAAATGACCCCTATGAATAAAGAGATTAGCAGGTAGTTGTTGCACTCCTAAAACCCACTATACCGACAAAGGATACAATTCTCTCAACCCTATCCCCTTGTCTTTATGCTGTTTTCATCAAATGTGAGACCAAAAATGTGAAAAAAATGTGAGAAATATGAATACTTTATATTTCCCCTGGACATGTTCATAAACTAAGATAACTATCACATAATTTTCTCATGTTTTCCACTTAAACTGGAAGCAGTAAAAATATGAATATGTTGCATCCTTCTAATTAAGGTAACTTTTAATAGAATTTTTCCTTTTTCCCCTGAAAAGCCCCCTTTTCCCTTATTTAAGCCTAGCAGAGGCTCTCCCCAGTCTACCTCTTCTCAATTGCCTTATATTAACACAGATTCATTTCACATCTACCTGAGCTTTAAGCAAAATGAAGCAGGGCATTAGGCCCTATGCTCTCCTAGTATCAAGGACCACGTTCTCCTTCCTCTTCTACCCACGCTAGTCTCCTGTACAATTTCAGCCACCATACACTTTTCTTCCCTCCCAGGTCCTAACATCAACTCCCAGCAATATACTTGGGTTGTTCCTAAGCTACTACTGCAAACAAAGGCAAAAAAGCACTTGAATGGGTAGCACATTGATACAGCTTAGTGATTTAAACAATATATCTGAGAACTCCAGCATCTTTCATCTGGCCCACACTGACAGACTACAAACCCCAATCCCCTGATTATAGAGATAAAAGAACAGATCCAGGAGGTTAAGAAATTTGTTAAAAATACCCAGGTTATTGTTAATACAAATGGGACAAAAACAGTCTAATGAATCTATAGCTTCATAATCTTTTCATAAACCACATTGCTTTTTGTATATATTTATAAGCTTTTTGAAAGCTTCAGAAAAAACACAACCAATGATATAAATATTTCACCTATTATAGAGTAAAATTAAAGTTAAGCAAAACCAAATGTGAAAACCAACCCTATCTCTTACAATATGAAAAATGATTATATCCTGGAGTCTGACCTGTCAGCCATACTCTTCCCCCTCTGAAAATATTGCTTAGGATTATAGATAAAAATCTTAAACTATGTTCTTCATTAAAATTGAAATACTAAAATCACTAATCTTCTAGTACTTCATTAATAGCTCTAACATCTCTGAACACCAAATAACTCACTTCCTACTACATGACACATCTCGAAAATATCTGTAATTCTTCCCTTTTGAAAAATATTTCTTCAAGATGTATTATTCAATTTCAACAAACCCAAGGAAGAGATGTTTTAATTTCTGTTTAACTAAACGAAAATCACTTCAATTTCAAATTTTTTTACTAAAACCTATTTTTAAAATTAGTATACCTTTTTCCCTGGAGAAAAACCATATACTAACATATTTTTTAACCCTCTGAAGAAAAGGGAAATATTTGAGGCTCAGTGTGATCACCAATGACCATCAGTGAATAATGTTGTAGAAAGGATTGGAAATTAACTACAGGCCACATTGCAGAAATTTCTTTTTAATTAAAGCCTTTTTACGTAACTTTTCCCCCATTCTCCTAAAAGGAGGTAGCAAAATAATCAGTATTATTTGGGGCTTTATTATACAATATTAAATCTAATTCTCCGTTCCCTGAAATTTGAATCACTTTTATTGAGATGAGGAAGCCAGAGAGCTGTTTACTCCAATGACATCCTGTCAGAGAGCAAGATATTAGAAAGTTGGGGGAACAAAGATAAAATATGTCTTACACAAACTAACAAAATTATACAAATGAAATATTTCACTCCATGTTCTTATTTGGAAAAAAAAGTATATATAATAATGTCGATAAATAGAAACTATTTTAACTGGTTTAATGGGTTACATTTCCCGTATATAGGGCAGTATCAACATATTTTACAAAAGGGCTAGAGATGTCCATTTCCAACGACATAAAAGCTAATGAGTAATACCTGGCATAAACTGATGAAATGTGTTCCTGCTAGGCCAAGTATTAATAAGCAATTCTATTCCTGCAAAGTCTAGTAAATGCCCTCTCTTCTTTTTTTTTTTTTAAGATTTATTTTATTTATTTATGCATACAGGAGCTGGGGTATAAGCCAGAGGTGCAGGAGGCATTAAGAGAATTCACCAGAGACAGAGTGGGGAGCAGAACCCGCAGATCTACTGAAATACACTGCTGAGGGGGAGCAGCGGGGGAGGCAGGAAACATCTGCTGTGCCATGTGGGTCAGCTCCCTGGCTGGGGAAGGAACTTCCTTGGCTGCAGGTAGCTTCTTAGTCTAAGAATCCCTTGCGCCACCAGGAAGGCCCCAGAATAGTAATATCCTCTCTTCTTAGTACAATGTACTCTTACAATTTTTTTTGTCCCTTTCTGTAACCACAGTAAATCTCAATATTTGTTCGTCTTCTGGGGAGATGTAATGAATTCTGTAGTCTCAAAGGTTGTCCTAAAGTTGGAGTTGATGACATGGACCTTCCTTTTTTCCCAAGCCTATATAAGAGTTATAACACTCCTACCCCTTTTTCTTAGGCCACATGAGGACACCATGCAAACTGTTCTGATTTTTAAGAGTATGTCATCCAAGTTTAAATTTCTATCAACTTAAGAATAAAGGTATCTAGGGCCTCCCTGGTGTCACAAGGGTTAAGTCTCAGCACTATGAAGCTACCCAGCCATGCAGCAGGAGTTGGAACCCCAGTCCAGGAAGCCAACCCACATGGTGCAACAGACCTCTCCAGTTTCACAAGCTACTCCCCTCAGCAGTGTATTTCAGTTAATCTACCTGTTCTGCATCCTACTCTGTCTCTGGTGAATCCTTTCATCTCCCCTTCCTGGCACTTCTGGTCTACACCCCAGATCTTCTATGCATAAATGAATAAAAATAAATCTTAAAAAAATTATTTAAAAAAAAAGATATCTAGTCAACAAAAGAATAAGAGATGAGAAAGTGGATAGAAAGATGAGGTGAAGGAAAAATCAGATGAATTTTCTCTATTTCCACTAAGAGCAAAAACATGTGACAACATAATGAATCAGCACGCAAATGTAGTATATATTACCTTAAGCCTTATTTAAAAGGAATAAACTAGAGTGGTCATTAAATAAGATTAGGCAACACAATCTTTAGTATTCAAAATGTATAAATACAAAACACAGTAATACAAGCAAAAAAGGGGGAGGAAAGGAGGAATGAGAAGAGTGAGGGCAAGGGAAGCAGAAGAGGAAAGAAACAGAAAGGGAAGGGAAAGGAAGAGAAATCCTCTTATACTAAAAAGCTAATTACAATTATATCAAAGAGCACCAAAATTAGAAATACCACCATAAACTGGACAGTAAGAAGCACTTACTTGCTCATCCTTCCAAAATAAAACAACCAGTTACTTAAATCTAGAACATGTCGACCTTTTTTTCACTCAAGAAATTTAAGAATCACATTTAAAATAATAGCTTCTCTGAAAAAAAAAAAAATCAGAGAAAGTCTCGGGATATAACCAAGAGTCATACAGTCAAGTATGTTTTACTACTGAACCTCCAACTCTTTTGTTAATGGGGACTCAGAAAGGTTCTATGGTTAAAAAAAAAAAAGCCAATCATTTCCTCTTTTAAGTATTCACCTCAAGAAAACAATGATTGTGGAAAATGACTTTCTACTTAACTAAGTCCCAATAATTTCAAAATAAAAATAATTGTAATGGTAAGGGCTTCTTTTTAAAAGCAAAAAAGATCAATTTTATTATTTCTATTATTCTAAATGTTCATCTTCTCACCCTTAAGTTTCAAAATTTAGTCTAAACTGTGAAACAGATACCAAGGTCTTTATATTTTAAAGGAATTGTATAACTCAATTCTAGTTATCCCATGTGTTTATTAATCTAAGATCACAAAAGGCAATGTTTTAAAAAATCAAAACACTGTAATGATGACCCATAATTCTCGCTAAAAACTCATGTGTTGAATTTCATGTGCTTACCATATGATTAACAGTTAAACTTCATCTGAAAGTAGAAGAGCAGAAAATTTTTAGTTCAGAAAAATCATACTTGCCACATATGCTACAGAGTATTCAGCAAATAGTTAAATGTTACCAATATCCTAAAACATTCATCTATAAAAGGCCTTTCCATAGATTATAGCTCTGAAATCAAACATGCAGGAAAAATCCAATCAGCAAGACTACCTACTCCTTGAGAAGACTTTCACCTAGGGCAAAGTACTGCAGGAAAGGCAGATTAAGAATCTAGGTAGGAGTAAAAATCCTCTTCCCTCCTACCTGCACAGAGAAAGAGGTAGTATGTATAAGATTATAAAAGAGTGCAGAATTTTAATACCACCTGTGCCTTCTAACAGCTGTGTGACTTTAGGAAAATGACTTAATCTCTGTGTGTTTCAATTTCTTCATCTGCTGTATGAATTAATGCAGGTTAAACTCTTAAAACTGTAACTAGCACATAGCAAGGACTCCCATATAAGTCCTTGAGGGAAAAAGAAAACTCCAGGACAAAAATTAATTTTATACAAATAGTAAAGTTAAGAAAAAATAATACTCACTATAATCAGAAAACTAGCAGCTAATATTTAAGCTCCTACTGTGTGCCAGTACTGTGCTAGGTATTAAATCATTAACAAAACTAAAAAATGGTTATTATTGATTCCTTTTCATCACCTTCCGTCTAAAGAGTGACTTAAAAACAGCAGAGCCAGGAAAGAAACCCTGGTGCCTGGCCTTCAAGGTTTGCAATCTTTCCACTTATTCTACATTGTCAAGTGAAAGGGAAAAACAAAAAGGGCAGAAGTGAATCCCTGACTAATTATGTGTACATTGGAAAGTATAAGCAATATTTCTTCACTTATTTTTTATGGAAAAGTTAAGTAATTGAACATTTCCTTTTCAAATGTAAACAATCTGAATTCTGCCTAAAAACTGCCCATATCTAACTTTACCTCACAATCTAACTAAAAGGCTCATTTAGGAATGAAACTTCCCTTTTTTGGAAGGGAAAAGAGAAGAGGAGAGAGAGAGAGGTTATTAAGACAAATAGTTCAGCAGGAAGGAAAATGTGTTTACAGTCCTGCCATAGTTTATTATTAAAATATGGCTACCGTCTATAGCTTTAAATGTAAAGGCAGAAAATTAGAGGGCAGTAAAGTCAGTTTTTTCTTTTCTAGCTGAGAAGGCCTTGAAATTCAGAAAAAATATAAGCACATGTACAGGTAAAAGGCAGAAAATATGAATGTATGCAATTTCAAATACTAAGCAAAACAAAACTCAGTATTCTTAAAATCTGCAGTTTAGAATAATTACTTTTGGCTGGACTTGTGTGTCCTATTACTCATCTGTAAACTTCTTACACTTGAATGACAGTTAAAATAAACTCATTGTTAAGAGGTGCTATACTAACTCAGATGTGGAAGAATACATTATGCCATATGGTTATTTTGCACAATGATGTTTTTTATATATGAAAAAAATTTATAAAATATACTTGTAACATTCAAACTGGCTTCATATTTTTTATAAGGATTTTCCTCACAGGTTTTACAAGTATCCCATCAATGGAAATGCAAAGAATTTTCTCTTTCCCACTCTCAGAATTATTATTCAAAAGATGGCTACCATTGTAAATGAAATGTTTGATTTTGGCTTAGAGAAGATTGTTTTGACTATTAAAAACAGTTATTGTTGCTAATTCCTGATATTTGTAACAATATGGTAACATGGTCCTTAAAACACTGGTGTTAGACATCATATTTCAACTGATTCAACTATTACTTGAATTTCTAACAAGCAGTCATGGTAATAAATTTAAATTTGCTCCTCCTCTCTATGAACACCTTTTCCTTAAAAATCTTGAATTAACTAAAAGATACTTAGGCAAGAAGAAAATAAAAACCAAATAAAATGAGATTTTTTAAAGTTCCATAGTTATAATAACTTGTAATGACTAGCATTCAACAGTCATGCAATATTTAATAAAGAAAATGATCCTTGAAAAATGAAATATCCTAATTTTAAGATTTGGTATCTATTCAAATCCTAAATACAGAAATATTATAATCCTATGAAAAATAAATTAAGCATTCTAAACGATTACTGAAAGGAAACTATCTTACTATAACAAAGGAATGGGCCATGTACTTCAGCAACTTATCTCTGTTGCTGAACACTATGTTCAGTGTTTAGGGATTCAAAAGGGTAATGCAACAGAATTCTTTAGAAAAGAACTGTTCAACAGTGAATCTCTCAAAATGTTATCATGCAGACACGCTGATTAACACTTACTGATCAGGTACTAACTATATAAAGTGGACCCAACAAAGTGATGACATACACTTCAGCGGCATTTCTTCCTTCTGTTTTTGCTTTTTCTTGGAAGGATGGGGACAGGGTTATACACCTAAAGTGACTAGGTAAACTAGATAGCAGGCTATTCAAGAGTTTATTTGTGTCCACAAAGCAACTGAATCCTATTTGGAACTAAGTCTCTTCATCAAATGTCATGGTTAATACTATCACAACTTGACCACTACACGCTGAAATTTAAAAAGGGGTTTTCTCACAGATTTTCATTATGCTTGGCCAAACCTACAAGGCCATAATCAAAAAAGTAAAAAAAAAGCTCAGTTCTTAAAACTTAAAAACAAAAAAAAAAATCACATGGATTTTACTTTCAACCTTTTTTTACCATAAGTACAAAAAAAATTTTAATAACTTATATGTTTACATCAGATCATTCAATTTGATAGTAAACGACTAGGTCACTATTCAATGTGGTCCAATGTGATAAGAAATAAACCAGAGTGAAATAAATAAAGTCTACACTTTCACTCAAAGGGTGCTGGCTGGGTTTAAAACTGAGTGGGGGAGGAGTAAATAAAGTCAGGACACCAGTCTTTTCTAATCCCTGTTATGCCACCCAGTAACTCTTTACCTTGGTCAAATCATTTAGAACTGCTAAACCTTCATTTCTAGAAATGTTAAAAAAAGGTAGCAATACTTGTCTAACAAAGTGGTGTGGAGATAAGTAACCATTGTGAGTTGTCTAACTAGCAGACAGCATGGCCTATGTCCTCTTTCTTGGAGGCCCAATTTTCTGAATGTAGCCACTAATTTCTACAACATATTCACAAGCAATCTTTGAAAGGGGTTTTCTTGTGTTGTTTTTATTAGCACAGCTAACTTAACTTGATGTCGACTAGTTTTTACAGAATTATGAACAGTTATCTTAAACAGAATTCAAAAGCCCAAAAGCCTGTATAAAGAAGCTCACAATAAAGAAAACCATAGACATAACGGTTGTCTTTAAAAACACCTTTAAAAATAATTTTCTATAATATTGTATTACAGAAAACATGTGACAGAAAAAAACAAGGTCTGTTAAACTACTCAGATCTCTCCAAAACTTCCCATTTCTCTTAGTGTAAAAACCGAGGATCCTAGCTATGCCCACCCAAATCCATCCCTACATCCTTACCATCAAGACCTGCCTGTTCTAATGCCCAACATCCGTCCTCCTATTCCCCATCGCAACTCCTCCAGTCCTCTACACAGGTCTCTCTCCCCAAACTCTCTCTTCCCACCATATTTCTGTAAGCCTAACCTTCATCTCCTAGTCTGTCAAAATCCATCTCATATGTGGTACATACACCATTTTGCAACCCCACTTCCACTATGCCCCAGCACTCAGAATTTCCCTCCTAACATTGCTTTTCTCCCACAGGACTTCCCAGAAAGAAACATATATACTATGTTTACTATTTGTCTCTCCTATTAAAATGTAACCTTCACCAGAGTGGGGAATTTTTATCTTTTCACTGAATGCAGGAGCCCTCGGAGCGGGACCGGGGTGCGCACACACACACACCCCTATCTAGAATAGTAGTAGTAGTAGCTTTTAATAATTAAATGAATTATGACCCTCCTTTAATTTCTGTGGATATGGGAAAGAATGTAAATAAGTTCTCATGAGACAACCGTGAAGAGGTCTGCATTCATTTGAAACTCCTGTATTTGTTGAAAACACAATCTTAAATTCAAAGTCCACACGATTTTAAAAGTCCCTAAAAATGTGGGAATTAACATTAATTTGATACAAATTAGCCATACATTAATTTGAATTTTGTTATTTAATATATGCTTTAATAACACTTAGGTTTTCACCTGAATGATATAATTTCAAATTCAATTTTCAATCATTTCTCTTTATTTCATGTGAGTTAAAAGATTCACAAACACTGGGAGAAACAGAAACCAAGAGAAAATAGCTACAGTTCTGCAACTAATAATTTTATAAACTTGAAACTCAAAACCTCTTTGACTCTCAATTTCTTCTTGTGTAAAAGGGAAGAGGAGTACTATGAGGCTGAGTCTATAAAAATGCAGTAGATTACACCATTTAGAAATGTAGTAGATTATACACTCCTCATACATCTAATAAAACTCATAATCAAAAAAAAAATCTTAATTGAATGGAACTTTAGAAATCATCAAATCCAATCTTCATCTTGCAAATAAGAAAACCAATCAGAAATCTCAAGCAACTTTAAAACATATTTCAGGAGTAACAATAATGCCCAGTTTGGGAGTTACTTTTGATCTTTGTATGTGTGTTGTGTCGTGTGTGTGTGTGTGTGTGTGTGTGTGAAGTAGGCTAACTGAGCAATTCTTTACCCTTATACAAAATACTTTAGCTATTCCATGATTTAAGTTCACCTAAGAATTGCTATGTGCTCTAGAAATGGGCTGCATTATACACACCAAAAAACTACCGTTAGTCCAAAAATTGTATCCTCTCTAAGCGCTCTTGTACTCCAGGAGTTTGTTAATTGGGGCAATGCAGAACATAAGGGTATGTTCATATGATATAGTCAAATAAATATTATATGCACCTTTAATCTAAAAAAATTCTATCAAGAAACAATTATAAGATAAATTTATAATAAAAAAAATTTAACTGTAAAAAATACACATAGCCTAACTTCTATAAGGGCCCACTGTGATTTCCTTTCTAAACAAGAGCATACCAAGACAGTTCTAGTGACATGATCTGAGTTCTGTCACCTACTGAATAATTACATGAGTAACAGCAAAGTTCCCAAATTAGCTATTTTAATATTAACGAAAGGACAGAAGCTTGAAAGTTGCAATCCAAGCTGCATTCTCCTATGAACCACAGGAAGTCTGAGTTCCTGAACAGGTGATAAGCATTATTTAAGGTCTGGGTTCTAGATGATGCTGCTAATCTGGAGACTATTATAAGCAGAACACATTTCAGTGCTCTCCCAGAGATTATCCAGCAATTATATTTCATTACTTCAAGTTTACTATCATCACATTCGCCGAGTCTGGGAACTTTAGAAGTAATGTCTGTAAGTCAAAAAAATCAGGCATTGTTTGGAAAGTGGAGGATTTTCCAACACTGCAATACCAATTCAAACATGAACCTGTACTTGACGGTAAAGTTTTTTTACAAAAAACAAATGGTTACATTTTATGGAAATTACCACAGAACATAAATCTTCACTATATGGTAGTCTAAACTACATAGTCATACCTGACACCAAAAATATTGCCAAGCAGGAGGCCGGCATTAGATAAGCGTCATCCAGCAGAAATAAGTTCCACTAAAAACAAAGGCACAGGAGGCATTCCCTTCACACAGCCCCACAGAGACGCCCTCCTCAAAGCGGCCTTTATGTTTCCCATGAGCAAAAAGAAGGACAATCTCATTTTTACTGTCTATTCATACAGTAACCTGCATGGAATTCGATTCATGCTCAGATTATAATGTCAGATATCGCTTCTAAAAAAACCAAGAGTTCAACAGAGGCAGGTACATTATTACCCAAATGTAAACACATAACTTGACGACCACGTCTTCCAGCTCGATCGAGGACAGTTTTCTTCCCAAACAAAAAAAAAAGGGAAGAGGAATAAACTTGACAAACTCTTGTTTTTGTTTTTTTTTTTTAATCACCAATGGCCTCTGACTAGCATACTCCAGCAATCACTCCTCCCACCCCAAGCAAAGAAAATATGTGCTCAAAAGGTAGCAAACTGTTTCCCCAAATTTTCTGAGCTGAGCACAGGTTGCACTTCCGCACTCCTCCACCCGCAGGTCCCCCCGGCTCCGCGGTCCCCCATGTTCGCGGCGGAGGTAAATATAACCTCCAGCAAGCGGCCAGG
The DNA here is from genome assembly GCF_964194135.1 of Talpa europaea. NCBI lineage: Eukaryota > Metazoa > Chordata > Mammalia > Eulipotyphla > Talpidae > Talpa > Talpa europaea. The sequence continues at coordinate 117,308,471 of NC_140070.1, read as the reverse complement.
GAAACTCTCCTCTTCCAAGAGCACGGGACGCAAAGGGAGGTGATGGCCAAAGGAAAAGGGGTGATACCCTGCCCCAAGCAAAACTGCCGGAAGACTTGGGGGACGCTGGAGCCGGGAGCAGGGGAGCAAGAGGGGAGCCAGGAAAGTCTCTCCTTCTCCCAGGCCGGGCGGAGGGGGAAGCCCCGGCTCCGGGGCGGGGGGAGGCTCCTCACCCGGAACCCCGGACCCCGGTCCCCGGCCAGACACAATGGAGCCGGCGAGGGGGCCGAGCCGGGGCAAGGCCGTTGCCCCCTCCCCTCCCCCCCGCCCCAACGCCTCCCCCACCCGCGCCGGGCCCGAGCGAGGGGCCCCGAGGGCCGCTCCCCGCGCCCCAAACTCCCCCGGGCTCCCGACTAGGCCCGGCTCCGCTCCGCCTCCTCGGCTCTCGCGTAGTGGCGGCGCCGGGCGGGAAGGGGCGAAGGAGGAAGGGAGAGGCGGGGAGCAGCGCCCCGGCGGGGAGCGGGACGGAGGCCGCGGGCCGCGGCTCGGGCCGGCGGGGTCGCCGCGGGGCGGAGGGCGGCCGGGGCGGGGGTGCGCGGCTGCGCCGGCCCCCAACCGGCGGGGCGGGCGGCCGGGCGGCCGCAGTGCCTCACCATGTTGGTGTCCTCCAGGCCTCTCCCCTCCTCCTCCGGCTCCGCAGCGAATGGACGGCGGCGGCGGCGGCGGCTTCTCTCACGGGCTCGCCGGGCTCCCGCTCATGCGCAGTGCGGGGCGGCCCTGGCGCGGCCTGAGGAGGCAGCCCCGGGCCTCGGGGAGGCGGAGGAACTGGGGCGGGCATCGGGCGGCCAGCGCGGGGCTTCCCCCAGGCGCGGGGGTCCCCCCGGGCGGGGGGCGCGGGCGTGGCTGGGGGGGGGGTGACGCAGGCCCTCCGCGCGCCGACATCCTCCGCCGCGCCCGGCCGCCTCGGGCCGGGTCGGGGGTTGGGGACACCCACCTCCGCTTCCTACGCGCGTCTTCCGCCTTCAGACGGCCCGGCCTGTGTCTACACCCGCTCCAGGAGGAGACGAGCGGTGGCCAATAACGTGGACAGCTGGGGGCGACTGAAAAGGTATAGCACTGAGGCGCTAGATCCGTCCCCAGCCAACCCTCCCCGTCAGTACAAAAAAAAAAAAAAAAGAGGGTGGGGGGCGGAGATGGTAAAAACACACACACACACACACACACACACACACACTTTCCCCCGGCCTCCACCCCCCAACCCCGTTATCTTCTCCCCTCCCCCCCACAATTCCAGTATCTGGATTGCGTCAGGTCACCCACGTGGACGTGACTGAGGACACTTTAGCTCTACAGAGACGCCCGAGCTGTTCTGGGATCTAAGTCACGGCAGGGGCACTGGTGGGCCGGCCCCGGTTTGGACGAGGTGGGCTGAGGATTGAAGGCCCCAAGTGTGTTGTAGGTGACTGAAGTTACACAATCGAGGCCTACTGCTTGATCTAAATATACCCTCAGTTCAGCCTTCCTATTATAAGTTTTGAAAACTTTGTTCCTTAGTAAGGAGTTGAAATCATGCTGGGTGGACAGTGCAGGTTTGACCTATTCTGGATTCTGAGTCCGATGAGGATACCGGCATTCTGAGCTGGAAATCAAATGGACAGGTGTGCTGCAAGGAGTACAGAACACTTCAATTGACTATCCAAGTGGGGGGAGGAGACACTTGCACATACGAGGGAAGGAAAGAAAACATACCTTATTAGAAAAGCCAAATCTAAGACTGAACCAAGGTTTTGATTCAGAACAGAAGCAACCTGAGTTGACCTGTCACCACCAACCACCTCCCTTCTCCCTCACCCCGCAACACAGGCAAAAGTTACCAGATCAACCCTATAATTTAAGGACTCAATTTAATACTTGTGTGTCAAGTCCCTTGCTGGGCTTAGGAAAACTGCTCTGGGCCAGATCTGCCGCATGCATCAAGCTTAAAGCTGGACCACATCCCTGGATGTTCTCCAGGAATTCACCTAGCATTCGACCTGAAATATTAACAAAGTCTAGATTCATGATGAGAATTTGCTGTATTATCTTTCTCCCTATCCTGTTTTACTCTGATGAAGTAATAAATAGTTCATGGGTTTTCTTCATCTTTTTCCTAATTAACAACCCCAGAACAGTTCTTAGTTCTTGCTCTACTTGACCTCTCTGGCATTTGAACACCTCCCTTGATTTCCTCTCCATTATTTTCTATGATTCCATTTTCTTCTACATTTCCTCCTCCTCGGACCTTCCCTGGCTCAGCTCTCTTTGGGATTTTTAAATATTGAGCCTTTTTAGAACCATCCCTGAATTTCATCCAGTGTTCAACCTATATCATGTTCACACTCACACTCCCACAAAGTCAACTGCTACCCAAGTGGCATCCCTAACCAGTAATTTTGATCATTTCACGGGTCTGTTAATCTTGACAAATCCAAAACCTTATTATATCAAGCCCACTTTTCCCCATCGTTTCACCATAACATCCAAACTAGAAATTTAAGAGTCATCCATAACTCCTACCTCATCCTCCTTTATCTAATCATCACCAGAGCTCATCAATTTTACCTTCTAAAAACTTTTGAATCCACCCTCTACCTGCAACTAACAAGTCTCTATTATTTCTTCTCATCTTATCAGTAACCTCTTAACCAATCTTTTGCTGTCTTCCCACTGCTCCAGAGTTGTCTTTCTGTAATGCAAATCTGAATTTATTCCTTAAAAATTTCCACAGGCTTCATAAACAGGAGCTTCTTTGTTATGGCATATAAGGCTTTCTTCCCATAATCTATCCACTGACCTTGCCATTCACCACCACCTTCCACACAAATACACCTCACATTTTAATTTTAATAAGCCACGCCTGCCATACTTTCTCACATCTGCATCTTCTCATTCTGCTATCCCTGACATGTGAAAACTGACTGAGGGCTTTCTAGGCATCATGCACTGTTCTAAACTCATGATTCATGCTAACTCACATAATCCTCACTTCAATTTGTGAGCTATGCCTAGGGATTATGTCCATTCTATAAAGAAACTGAAGCACAGAGACGTTAAATAAGATTCTTTAATTCCTAAATTTCCTTGACTAGTAAACAGTAGAGCTGAGATTTAAAATGAGTAGTATGACCACACTATTTCCTACCAAGACCTCATACAACACTCAAAAGATTATCTTCTCTGTGATTGTCCTCTAACCCCATCCCTGAATTCCAGTAGTTAGGCATGTTATTCCATGTATACTTCTGTTACACTTTGTATATAACTATAACCCACTTATGACATCATACAATAAACATCTACCAATGTGACCACTCCTCTGCTAAACTGTGCACTGCTCCAAGCCAGAGGCCCAGATATGCACATTTTTGAGTGTCCAGTGTCAAAAGTGAATGCCTGACATATATGACATACAAGCTACATGATAATAGTTGGATAAATTAAAAGAATATACATATTAATATCTGTCAATCTGCCCTAAGACTGTGTCTATATTGTTATTGTAAAGGAATGTCTGTCTCCTTGGCAGATGTATCTTATACCATATGGTCAGATGGTAAATGTAGTAGCAACTGTACCCATTATTGCCTTCTGAGCTACAGTACTGAATGTGAAATGGGAACTTAATCCTAGTTATTTAGTGAGAGAAACATATTTGTTAAAATTGCCCTGGTGGTTTTTAAAATGGAAAAGTCCTGAAGATGAAACAGAACTTGTATTTTAAAAGAATATTCATCAACATGTTCATATTACTTTTTTGTCATGAGGTTTCAAGTATTTAGTTCAGGCTTTGAGGTATTTTTAAAAATTTGTCAAGACCATTTTCTAAAGGGACAATTTCAATTCAGTAACAAAAAAGATGAAAACATTGAACTGAAATCCTCTGCCCTGTGTGTGTGTGTATGTGTGTGTAGAACAGACACATAGATATTCACTATTCATCTATAGCTACATAGACAAATTAATATACTGTAAATTTTCAAGGTCAAACATACATTTATTTGAAAATATTGCCTCAGATGCTTAAAATTTCATGTATTTGCTCATAAAACATTGCAGTTCCATTTAAGGAAACAGGTAAACCAAGGATTCCATACTTTTAAAATCTGACTTTTAGCAAAGAGAAAGAGCAAAAGTAATCTGAAAAGACAGATTGCTAACATTTCTGGTAGTTCATCTAGCTAAAATTAAGCCTGCCGGGTAACTATATATACATAGTTACAGTTCAAAGACACTAGTCTAGGATGCACAGCCACCACCCTCCCACACTTAACTTGGGTGGACTCAATTTTGCCCAACATTTACATAAATGTGGTTCTTGAATTCAAGCTTACCTTCTTATGTAAAAGTAAATGAGACTGACCAACGTAACCTATTTGGAGTAAAACATGACATTAAATCTTATCAATTCAGAATTATAGTAGTTTTTTAAAGAGTAAAGCAGACAGGATCAGGACTGGGCTCTTGCAATCACAGGAATTCTAATATAAGAGCCATAGTCCCACACTCATGCCAGAGTCACCAGAGGAGGAGAAAACGTGGAATCCTTTGGCTCTCCCCTCCCTTACAGTGTTAGCAGTGAAGCCAAAGACACCACTGACTGCCTGGCACTCCTCCCCCACATTCTGAACTATTGGAAGAGAAATCCTTAATCAAGACAAGTGATAAACCTCAAAAACTATCCCTAAGAAACCAGGCACTATTGTCCTCTTCACAACAAAAGCGATATTGCAGTGGGTCCCCTTCTAACCAGGAAAACGGGAATATTCACCAAAGCCAGTCTGTCACCTCAAGGTACATGTGGATCTGTGGATTTTAGCTGCTCCACACTCATGGTAGAGGAATGGGCTTGCGGTAACAACTGAGACTTGGGGCCAGCAATGGTAAACCATTCAAGACCATCACTGATGATGTCACAATGTCCTACTGTTCCAAGGTGTCCATCCTCGACTGCTCTGCCCAGTCCAGCTTGGTCTCTTCTCCATGAGACTGCAACTTTGCTTGGGTGTCTTTGACAGCTGTGGTCATTTGCAAAGAGTGTATTCATTGAAATCATTATAGCAGAAACATTTCTGTAGGTAGCAGGGTAGATGATCCTCTAGAAATTGGAGTGTTTGTACCTGGGTACTTTTGATATTCCCAAGGCATTTTCCACTGATAATGACAGGAAATGCTGGTATTGAATTAACACCTTACTTTCCTATCTTTATTCAGGAAAATTACCACATGCAGATTTCTCTGGGGCTCCTTATTTTCAATTACAAAATGAAAAGATTGGGTTGAATTGTAATGTTTCTATCAAACCCTAAATTTGTTTGATTCCTTCCTTTGTGATTCCACCATTGTGAGTTGTTTTCAAAGATAAGGAAAGTATAAGCAGTCTCATTCATTTGCTCATTCATTCACTTCTGTATATAAAGTGTTTATGGTAGTACTGTCTGACAAATATAATGCAAGCCACAAGTGTGATGCATATCAGAAATTTTAAATTTTCTGTAAGTGACATTGAAAGTAAAAAGAAAAGTAATTTTGTTTTTAATATTTTATTTAACTCAAGATATCCCAAATATCAAAATTTCAACATGAATTTAATATAAAATAGTAAGATACTTTACATTTTTTTTCATGGTAATTCTTTGAAATCTGATCTGTATTTTATACTTAAAATCTTAATCTGTACCAGTCACATTTCAAGTGCTTAGTCACCATGTATGATAACTATTTTTTTTTTTTTTAAAGATTATTTATTTATTTATTTATACATGCACTGGGTAGTCAGAGGCGCAGGAGGGTGAGAATTCACCAGAGCCAGAGCAGAGAGGAGAACAGGCAGAGTGATGAAGGACACTGCTGAGGGGAGCAGCGGGTGGCAGGAGAGGTCTGCGCGCCATGTGGGACCCTCGCCTGGCAGCCGGGGATCGAACCAGTGCTGCAGAGGCTGTGGGTAGCTTCGCAACCCAGCGGCTCAACCACTGCGCCACCTGGGAGGCCCTGATAACTATTTTTTTTAAATGAAGTTTATTTTTATTTATTTTTTTATTTATTTATACAAGCACTGGGTACAGTCAGAAGCACGGGAGGGTGAGAGAATTCACCAGAACCAGAGCAGGGAACAGGACAGGCAGACTGACAAAAAACACTGCTGAGGGGAGCAGCGGGCAGCAGGAGAGGTCTGCATGCCATGTGGGACCCTCGCCTATTGGTCGGGGATTGAACCGGCGCTGCAGAGGCTGCGGTTAGCCTTGCAGCCCAGCGCTCAACCGCTGCGCCACCGGGGAGGCCCCATGTATGGTAACTATTACCCAGCACAGACTGAGGCCATAGATGTTCAATGCGTGTCAGTAGAAGTACTCTTAGTCCACTTAGTAAATGAAATAGCTATATATAAAACCAATAGAAAAAGGAACATATTTAGCATTTGGGAGGCTAACTTAGTTCAATTGAAGATTAGCAAGAGGACAAGTTATTCTTTAATATATATAAATATTTAATTTTAATATCTATGCAGCATTATAAATATTAAACACTAATAATTTGCTGCTTAACCCTAAACACGTCATCCAGATAAGTCTGATTTCTACATGAGAATTTTTCAATCAAAATAAAACATGAAACACTGAAACACATTTTACAAACACTTAAAGTTTTGGGGTGTTTTTTTAGGCCTATACAGTAAATAAGTAAATGCCATTTTTCCATTTCCTTCAAGCTATGTCTACCTCTCAAAGAAATAATTTGGGATGGGTGAAAAGAGTATTGTGAAAGGGATGGTTTCTTTGTAAATACTGTAAAACTTTAAAAAAATTATGTCAGTTCAGGCTAGCCTACACATCTTGAAAGAGAAAATAAAAAATGCTAACATTGTGAGAATATCACTTAGAAATAAATATGTAGAAAGAGGATGTCAGTGAAGGGATCTTCAGGTGAAACCCAAATCAGCTAATCTGTTGTGGAAGATGAGAGAGAACCCTTCAGGATATTTGGGAAAGGAGATGATTGGGCACTGTTCTTCAGAGATAAATTAGGGCATGATCACTCTTAATAGACCAGAAGTGCTAAAATGACTATGTTATGACTGTAGAGCACCACTTTGAAACAAAATAAAGAAAATTTAAAACAAAATAAAGAGAATTTGAAGAGGACGCTTCCTCCATTTTTTTGCTAGCCTCACCTGGAAAAGGGGCTGGGAGTTGGGGTTGAGAAGGGAGGGAAGAAGGAAGCATGAGGGCCCAGGGTCAGGCCTGACAGGTAGCTCTGGGGAGGTGTTGGTGACAACACAATTGGCAGATCAAGTCTGGCTGGAAAGAACAGCCAGCAGGAGGAGTTAGGAGAGAGGAAGAGATGATTTTCATTCCTGATCAATAGGATACAGCTCCGCAGAGTAACAACATAGCTGTGAAATGTGTAAGAGAACACCATGCTCAGGCTGGGGACATGTGACAGGTCCGCATACCTTGGGTGAAGTGTATGGCTCAGAGCCCAGGTTCTTAGTCTGCCACCCAGGAGTCAGGTGTTTCATTTATTTGTTTGTTGTGGCTAGGAAGAACCTAAGATTTGATTCCAGTCGGGTCGCTGGCTGATTTCTCAAAAGAAGCAATGAATTGTGTCAGTTAGAAAATCACTGCAGTTTTTTTATTTCTTGTAATGTTATCTTTACATTACTTGATACTCAGATAACTTGTTATTTTCTTTTTAAATGTTATCTTTGCATTATTTGATACTCAGATAACTTGTTATTTTCTTTTTACATTTTTTTACTTTTTTTTGGATCATACCAAAAATTTTAATGTTTATTTTTATTTATTTATTTATTTATTTATTACAACATTTGCTTTCTTTTCTCAGTGTAGTCCCTGAAGAATTCCCAGCACCAGTGCAATACCCATGCACCATCACCATAGTGCCTTGTGCTCGTCCCTTCCTCATTTTGATTTCTTTCCCTCCCCCTCCCCTGCAGAATGTGTCTGATTTATAGTTGTCTGTTTATTTGTGTTTTGTTTTGTTATATTTTTTATTGTTATTATTTTTTCCCTTGATCTCTTGTACGGTTCCCCTATATTCCTCCTATAAGTAAAGCCATCCAATATTTTTATTTTCCCTTCTGACTTATTTCACTGAGCATAATTCCTTCTAACTCCATCCTCTCTATCCAAAGAACACAAAAACATTAATTCAAAAGAATACCTGCACTCCTCTGTTTATTACAGCACTATTCATAATAGATAAGACTTGGAGTCAACCCAAATGCCCAAAAATAGATGACTAGATCAAAAAGATGTGGTATACATACACAATGGAATACTGTTCAGCAATTAAAAAAGATAAACTAATACCATTCCTATTACTTTTATATAATTTATAAATGGAGGAGTGGCATCAGCTATGAAACTTCTGAAATAGCCTATAGGGTCACATGAAAGAGTCATGTACTAGGACAGTTGTGTTCTAGTTCAGCTGATCTCCTTATGACTGGGCGAGTTACATCTGTCTTCTTGGAGCCTCAGTTCCTCTAACTCAAGTTTGGAATCAATAATAACTTGGTTTCCTTCCAATTTAAAATCTAAGCTCTTGGACCTCCCCAGTGGATAGGCATGAGTTACCTGGATCTGTTCTTGAACTAGACCACCAGTTATAATGGTGATTTTGGCATATTTCTTATTGTAAGCCCCAATTCTATCATCTGTAAAATACCTACATCAGATTGTTGTGTGAAGAGTAAATAAAGCAGGGTATATAATATGTAAAGCAGGGCCTCCCTGGTAGCACAGTGGTTGAGTGCTGGGTTGCAAAGCTGCCCACAGCCTCTGCAGCGCCGGTTCGATCCCCGGCTGCCAGGTGAGGATCCCACATGGTACGCAGACCTCTCCTGCCATGCCCACTGCTCCCCTCAGAATGAGGGTCCCATATGGTATGCAGACCTCTCCTGCCACGCCCGCTGCTCCCCTCAGCAGTGTATTTCATCAGTCTGCCTGTTCTGCTCCCCACTCTGTCTCTGGTGAATTCTCTCACCTTCCCACGCCTCTGACTGTGCCCAGTGCTTGTATAAATAAATAAATCTTTAAAAAAAAATACGTAAAGCAAGTGGTGGGCACTTGGTAAGACCTGGTTGCATACGCATGAACTTCTAAAGAATAGCAGTGAGTTTCATGCTGCAGGGTCTTGGTTTGTGTTCAGAAGAAAGTCATTTAAAGTTAGGTTTAGAATGAAGCAGTTCTTTCCTGTTACATTTGGCTATATGTGAGACAGCCTCCTGTACACAACTGTAATTGTTCTTTACATTTCATAAACTGAAAAATAACCCAAATCAACTATTTCCATAAAAAGTATTAGGGCGAGGGCCTCCTCGTTGGCGCAGCAGATTGAGCGCAGCGCTGTGAAGCTGTCCGTGACCTCTGCAGCGCAGTTCAATTCCTGGCTGGCCAGGAAGATACCCATATGGCGCAGCAGACCTCTCCTGTCACGCCTGCTGCTCCCCTCAGCAGTGTTTTCGGTCAGTCTGCCTGTTCTGCTCCTCGCTCTGTCTCTGGTGAATCCTCTCACCCTCCCACGCCTCTGTATGAATAAATAAATCTTTAAAAAAAAGTATTAGGGCTACATGATGAGGAAAACACTATATGATAATCAATTCCCTCCAGATACCATATCAACACACGATCCTTCTGACATTTGCTGTGGCTCTGGCATCTGGAAACACTGATAAGTAGACCCAGTGTAATTGGAGAGAGATATGTATATATTAATCTGCCACTTCTGCTCCAACGTCCTGGATCCCCTACTCATCACTTGGCACTCTGGGCTCTTGAGTCAGGTCCTCCTATCTGTCCTGCTCACCACTACATTGTTCTTACTTTACTCTTGTCACTCTGGCTCCAAAAAATTCCATGGCCAGTTATTATGCACATCATTCAAACTCTTTGGTTTGATTTTCAGATGTTCCGCACTGAGTACAGTTTATGATGACTTGGAATTCCTGAATTTGCTTTCTTGTGTGTTTTCCATTAGGGTGGGCCATAAGGAAGATTCTTGGGAGATCTGCAGGGCAGAAGGGAAACAGCAGCCATTTTGTGGCTCACACATATTTTGGCTGATCTGCTGAAGCACATCATTGGCATGAAGCAGCAATTTAGCCTGCAACTGCTCTTCTTTACCCTGAATCCTCCTTCAGCTTCTCTCACTTGTAAGTGAAGTGTTTGTGTTTGGCTCTGTGACATAGGGCCCTACCTTCTATATAATATCTGGACACCAAGATTGGAGGCAACAAAACTGCTGTAGCTTTCAGTCCATAGGGATTCCAGCTTACACTTGTGGATTCCAACCTTCTCTTGATCTCTTCTTTGTACTCACCATCTGTTGCTGACTGCCTGTGACGTAGACATTACGTTCCAACGTTATACATGAAGACTGCAACCTTACACAGATTGCTTAGCCCCAGGTGGAAGGCCAGTTCCACAGATATGTCCTCATGCTTCTGCTTCCCTGTCAAGAACCCACTGATTGTCCCCATTGCTCATCTTTACCTTCCATAGATCTCCTCCTCTCTCAGCACCCACAAACTTCCACTATAAGCTGCCCACACCCTAAGGCCAGGCGGGATACCCACCATACGTACAGGTAGTTACACAGCCCTAGAAGGCTGTTTGAAATTCCTAGAGCACTTAGCTCTTTTTGCCTTTCATCTTAGATATACTTGTTACCTTTCCTCTACCTAACACTAGATCTCCAAGAGCAGGGACCATGTGTCATACATTTTTCAGTCTCCTAGAGTGTCTTCTACTGACCTAGCACTCTGTGCAATGAACTGAATGGAAGTGAACTGAATATTCAAGGGGAGAAGAGAGGATTGGTAGGGAAATAAAGAGCATCAACACAAATCCACTTAAAAAACCTAAATAAGGGCCTCCCTGGTGGCGCTAGGGGTTAAGCACAGCACTATGAAGCAATCCACAGCCCCTGCAACACAAGTTCAATCCTCGGCTGGCCAGGGAGCTACCCACATGGCACAGCAGACCTCTCCTGACTCGCCTGCTTCTCCCCTCGGCAGTGTGTTTTAGTCAGTCTGCCTGTTCTGTTCCCCACTCTGTCTCTGGTGAATCCTCTTACCCTCGCATCTCTGGCCTGTACCCCAGCTCTTGTATGCGTAAATAAAAAAATCTTTAAAAAAAAAAACAAACCTAAGTAAGTCACTTGTTTTACCACCTCCATAGTTGAACACATGCATGTCCACATGTGAGCCTTAGGATGCATCTTCTTTACAGCAGTAACTGGAGACATTGGTCTTATACCAAGAGACCACAGAAAAAGAGGAATGAAAGAAGTCATACCAGTGAAAACTGTTTACTAGTTCATGCAATTTTACTTGTACTGGTGCCTGTCGATGAGGAGGGGGAAATCATCTGCAAGAATGTTCATTCAAGGGCCTCCCCGGTGATGCAGTGGGTTGAGCACAGCGCTGTGAAGCTGTCCGCAGCCTCTGCAGCGTGAGGCAGACCTCTCCTGCCTCACCCACCGCTCCCCTCAGCAGTGCTTTTGTTCTGTCTGCCTGTTCTGCTCCCTGCTCTGTCTCTGGTGAATCCTCTCACCCTCCCGCACCTCTGGCCTGTACCCCAGCTATTGTATAAATTTAAAAAATAAATAAATAAATCTTTTTAAAAAAGAATATTCATTCATTGTTTTTGCTGCCAATCCTCTTTTTTAGGGACCCTGAGTGATAAAACTGCGTAGAGTTGTCACCCAGCTACTGTTTGTAAAGGTAGTGATATGGATACAGACCATTTTTAATATGTAGAAAAGTCTAATGGAAATAGTTTAGCTGCAGAAAAAAGAAAAGCTTTCTATCCCTAACAGATTGGAACTCTTTCCTTTCAGCTGAGTCTATTTTAATTCAATGTGGTAATACACGTTACTCCAAGCTCATGATGAATCGGATGTTGTCTTTGATTGCTTTTTGAAAAATGGAGAAATTACTTCGTGGCTTCTTAATAAATGCATGCTGTTTTTTTAGGAGAAAGTTTTAACACCAAAGGTTTCCGTTGATAGAAATAATTAAGGAGAATCTAAAAGGGTAAAGCCATTGGGAGTGACTAAACTAGATATTAATATATAGTAGAATTGATATTCAAAACTAAGCCTTCCAGATATTGAAAATTTACTTCCTTCTCATTGGTGGGAACATCATGGATAGTATTAATCTAAAATCCAATAAAGGGGGGCCTCCCCTGGTGGCGCAGCTGGTCTGCGAATCCGCCCGCAGCCTCTGCAGCACAGGTTCCATCCCTGGCCGCCTGCAAGGGTCCCACATGGCACGGCAGACCTCTCCTGCCGCCTGCTGCTCCCCTCAGCAGTGTATTTCATCAGTCTGCCTGTTCTGTTCCCTGCTCTGTCTCTGGTGAATCCTCTCACCCTCCCATGCCTCTGGCCTGTACCCCGGTTCTTGTATAAATAAATAAATAAATAAAATCTTTTTTAAAAATCCAATAAAGGGGACATCAGATTTGTTATTTAAAAACAGTTACTTGAGTCATTATAGTGATATAATTCAATGAATTAGGGAAACGATTTCAGTGAAGAGGGAACACAACAAAAGACACGGCTTCTGAACATACTGCAGGCTTAGACTATCAAGTTCAATTTTAGTTTGAATCAACTCAATCCAAAGAAAAATGAACCCTTTTCACCTTACTTGGAAAAACTGCAGAAAATTAAGCTTTTATTTCATAATTTTCCATTTGTTTTACTGGAAGAATTTTGATTTGGGTTTTCTTGTGGTGGTGGTAGTGGTGTTAGCTATATATGCTATTGATTAATTCAACCAAATGTTTGGGAGGGCAGGACTTGAGATGCTGGCAGATGTTGCTGTTTCTAACAGAATATATCAGAGAGGAGTTAACCAATTTCTATGCTGAAGTTTCAATTACAGTTTCCTGAGGAAACACATAAAATGAATCATTTCTGTTCTATTCCCAAATAAGGTTAGATTTTAAAGTTCAGGCAGGAGTCAAGTAAGCATAGTCTTTCACTAACCAAACTTCTTTGTCAATATCTCCCTTCCAGTTAGAAGCCTCTAAGTGAACTTGGGAAAATAATGGGATCAGACCATAATGGTCCAGGAGGAAAGAAAGGGCTAGCTGGTTGGGAATTGAAGGAGGAGAGAGCATCAAATGGAGGATAATAAGGTTCCAATCATACTAATTTAGTGTTTTGATTTCACAATCAAAGGAAGACTAAAAAAGGTATAATAATTGTTTATTAAAACAGCTTTCACATATATACAAAAGTAGATCAAATGACATTATTATCCTCCAGGTACCTATTATCTAACCTCTACGATTATCCACTCAAGGCCAGCCTTGTCTCATCTATATCCTACTCATTGGGGCTCCCTGGTGGCACAAGGGGTTAAGACACAACCTATGAAACTATCTGCAGCCACTGCAGCATGAGTTCAATCCCCAGCCAGGGAGCTACCCACATGGCACAGCAGACCTCTCTTGATTTGCCCACTGCTCCCCTCAGCAGTGTATTTCAGTCAGTCTGCCTGTTCTGTTCCCCACTCTGTCTCTGGTGAATCCTCTCACCCCCACACCTCTATCCTGTACCCCAGCTCTTGTATGTATAAATAAATAAATCTTTAAAAAAAAGAAAAAAGAAAATGGCACATATTAGGCAATTGCAAATCTGAAATATTTGGCTACTAAGAATCTTAAGAGCTATCATAATTTCTGACAGCTGGAAAAATGGATTCTCCAGAGAGTGACCTACTCTGTCAGTTTTGCTACAACATCTTCCATAATCACCAAAGAAAAAATGAACATACCTGATTGCAGAAAGATGCATCTATGAATTTTATTTATTTATTTTAAAGATTTATTTATTTATGCATACAAGAGCTGGGGTACAGGCCAGAGATGCGGGGGATGAGAGGATTTACCAGAGACAGAACAGAACAAGCAGATTGACCGAGGTACACTGCTGAGAGGAGCAGTGGGCGAGACAGGAGAGGTCTGCTGCGCCATGAGGGTTGCTCCCTGGCCAGCGAGGGATCGAACTCGTGCTGCAGAGGCTGTGGATTGCTTCATAGTGCGGTGCTTAACTACTTGCGCCACCAGGGAGGCCTTGAATTTAATAGGTATTAAATAAATAACAATTTATTTTGCTTTCCTGTTTACTTTACTTAACATTATTTAAAGCTGTATGTTTGTAAATTTAAAAAGATGAAAACTAAAAATAATAAAACTTTGGATAACTTAAATTTAAACATTTTCTTTTATAAAGTATATTTTCAGCATGCATATAATTTTAATTTTTTACTATCTGCTATTGTTAATAAAAAATAATATGTATCTATGTTATATGTTATAGTTGTATATCTGCATTTTTTTTAAAGATTTATTTATTTTTGCATACAAGAGCTGGGTTACAGGCCAGAGATGCGGGGGCTAATAGGACTCACCAGAGACAGAGTGGGGGACACAACAGTTTTATATATATATAAAACAATAATGAAAGAATAAGATTAACTTATAGCAAATGGTGAAATGAAATTATGTTACTTTAGTTCTTTCATTAAATTTTATTTCTTTTAATGAATATTAAACAGGAAGTACTATAATGTATTTAATAGCATAATGCCTAACAGAGATGCTTACATATTTAGGTCTTTGATATTTATCAACCAAATAGATTTGAAATCATTACTCATCTGTTTACTCTCTGTTTACTCATTCAACAAATATTTACTGAAGACCTACTTCATCCAATGAAATGAGTATTACCACTGATTTAGAAAAGGACCAAATGATTTATTAAATTATGAAATATTATTAATGAACATGAAATTATAAAAATATAAGTGTATGACTAAAGAAATTTTTTTTTAAGATTTATTTATTTTTGCATACTAGAGCTGGGGTCCAGGCCAGAGATGTGGGGGTGGGGTGAGAGGATTCACCAGAGACAGAGTGGGGGACAGAACAGGCAGACTGACTGAAATACACTGCTGAGGGGAGCAGCGGGGTGAGTCAGGAGAGGTCTGCTGCGCCATGTTGGTTGCTACCTGGCTGGCCAGCTATCGAACTTGTGCTGCAGAGGCTAGGGATTGCTTCATAGTGCGGTACTTAACCCCTTGCGCCACCAGGGAGGCCAGACTAAAGAAATTATAAGATGGATTCCTCATGTAACCATCCTTCCACACACACCCTCAGGAGCAACACTTCTTTCCTGAACCTGACCCCCTCCCTATACTCTAGTGATCAACAGGATAGAGATTACTTGATGACACACAGGAAGCCCCATAGTTCCCAGCTTGTGTAGACTCCTTCCAAGGCCTGGTCATTTAATTTTTGTAAAATGTGCAAAACTAAGCATTTTACCACATTCAATTAAGACTGCTTTCTAATTCGTATCTAATTTTGCATTAATAATCTCACATTCTTACTCTTCAATACAGTCCCCCCTAAATATATAAGCTTCCAGACCCCAAAAATCTGGCCTGCCACTAGAACCACTATCCTGATTATTATGTATTCTTTACTTCCAGATGGGTTATGCAATGTGAAACTGTCCCCAATTAAAAATCTTCCAAATATTTCCATGAGTGCTTTTTTTTTTTTTTTTAAGATTTTTATTTATTTATTTATACAAGCACTGGATACAGACAGAATCACGGGAGGGTAAGAGAATTCATCAGAGCCAGAGCGGGGAATAGAACAGGCAGACTGACGAAATATACTGCTGAGGGGATCAGCGGGCATGGCACCTGGCACCATGTGGACCCTCACCTGGTGGCTGGGGATCGAACTAGCGCTGCCAAGGCTGCGGGCAACAGAGGCTGCGGGCAGCTTCGCAGCCCAGTGCTCAACCGCTGCACCACCAGGGGAGGCCCCAAATATTTCCATGAGTTCTAACCCTTGCTTGCTTAGGGAGCTACTTAAAAAAATTGACTGGCCTTTCACAGGAGTGTGGTAAATGGTTTGTGCTTGTATTTCACAGCAGGGGACAACCAGCCTTGGGGGTAGACCTGTTGGCTTTCTCTCCTTTGAGACAATGACACACAGAATAGAACAAGGCACGGAGAATCACCTCCCTGACTAGTCCCTCCAAAAGGAAATTACTAATGGGAGGCTGACTTGTTAGGCACACAGAATATTTGCAACAATCTGAATAATTTGCCAACATTGAAAAATGAAGAGGTTTCACACAAAAACTTGGTTTTTTCGCTTATTTCAGATTGTTGGAAGATGCGACCACTTGGCTCACATTTCTGCCTGGCATGGCACCAGCCTGTCGGGTTGAGCAGGGCTTTGTGAGGACCAAGGCCCCCCAGTCACTTTACTTACAGGTGATTTGTTACTGCGGACATGTGCAAACACTGAAAATGGCTCTGTTGCACAAAATGGTTTCTCTGGTGATCTTTAAAAATTAAAGCTAAAGATAACAAGGAACAAGTTTCCCCAAATGCGCCAAGATAACTTTCTTGAAATATTTCCTGTAAAGGCGCTCATGAGGTACCAAATGACATTCAACAATCTAAGTGCACAATAATGTACAGTTTGATACATAAAATTAGAAATCTGCAAAGGTTGATCTCTAATGAAATAACTTCCTAGCCAGAAGTAGCAACAAGTTAAGCATGACTATAGATATGAAGTTGTTGAATTTTAGCAAGTGTCAAAATCTCTCCTAGAGACTTTGTTGAAACTGATTGCTGGGGTTCATCCCCACTTTCTGATTTGGTTGGTGGAGGGGCTAAGAATTTGCTTTTCTAATAGGTTCTTAAGTATTGTCTATGCTGCTGGCTCTGACCTGCTTCTTGGGAACCAGTGATGTATGCTACCTAAATATGGTCACCTGGCTAGAAAGGGAGAATCTTGGTTCTTCTCTAGACCAGTGAAATCAGGATCTATAGGTGGTTTGTAGGAACATTAGATTTTGAGATGCCCTGGACTAACTTGTTCCCGAGTCAATCTGGTAAAAATCACCTAGGACATTTGTAAAATATACAGCATGCCAAGTCTTTCCCTTAGAAATTCTTAGGAGCAATCTGTTTTTTAAAATATTTATTTATTTACGCATACAAGAGCTGGGGTGCTGTGGATTGCTTCAAAGTGCTGATGCTTAACCCCTTGCACCACCAGGGAGGCCCCAGCAATCTGTTTCTGTCAAGCACTCCAGGTGATTTTTTTTTTTTTAAAGATTTATTTATACATGCAAGATCTAGGGTTTAGGCCAGAGGTGCAGGAGGGTGAGAGGATTCACCAGAGACAGCGTGGGGAGCAGAAAAGTCAGATGCATTGAAATAAACTGCTGAGGGGAGCAGCAGGTAAGACAGGAGAGGTCTGTTGCGCCATGTGGGTCAGCTCCCTGGCCAGGATCGAAATTGTGCTGTAGTGGCTACAGATTGCTTCACAGTGCTGAGACTCAACCCCTTGCACCATCAGGGAGGCCCCCCAAGTGATTCTTAAAATGAGAAAGGTTAGGGAAAGATAAAATAGTTGGTGGATTAATAAACCTAAAGAGTAATATGGAGATACCTCAAAAAATTAAAAACAGAAATTCCATACATTCCTGTTATTTCACTTATGGGTATTTATCCCTCAAATACAAAAACACTAAATTGAAGAGATAAGGTACTCCTGTGTTTGTTGCAGCATTATTTGTAATAGCCAAGAGCTGGAAACAACCAAAGTCCCTATCAATTGACAACGGATAAAGAAGATGGACTCAACAGAATACTATTCAGTTGCATATATAAAAAAGATGAAATCCTGCCATTTGCAACATGAATGGACTTAGAGGGTATTATGATTAATGAAATAAGTCAGAGAAAGACAAACACTGTATGATTTCATGCACACATGGTATATAGAGCAAACAAAACAACAGATGAACTAAATAATACAAAAAATAATAAACTTTGGACTATGAGACCAACTGGTGGTTACCAAGAGGAAAAGTACAAGAGAGGTGGGTAAAGCGGGTAAAGGGGGATAATTGTTTGGTGAAGGATGAAATTGGAGTTAATATATACATACATATGTTGATTTTCAATGACACACACCCGAAACCTATATGGTATTAAATATACTATTACCTCAGCAACAACAGAAAATCTAAACAGGGAGTTATGTTAATAAAATGGGGATGATGGGGCCTCCCCGGTGGCGCAGCGGTTGAGCACTGGGTTGCGAAGCTGCCCGAAGCCTCTGCAGCGCCAGTTCGATCCCCGGCTGCCGGGTGAGGGTCCCACATGGCGCGCAGACCTCTCCTGCCGCCCACTGCTCCCCTCAGCAGTGTACTTCGGTCCTTCTGCCTGCTCTGCTCCCCGCTCTGGCTCTGGTGAATTCTCTCACCCTCCCGCGCTTCTGACTGTGCCCAGTGCTTGTATAAATCAATCAATCAATCTTGTATAAATAAATAAATAAATCTTTAAAAAAATAATAAATAAAATGGGGATGAGCAAATGAAACAGAGAAAAATTGGAAGCCCCAGGGGAGAAAATTGGTAGCATGTCTTCCACTATTTGGGGCACTGTAGCTGCTGGCGTGCATTCCCACTATGGAGAGAGATCCAACAGGTTGTCAAAGTTAAAAACATGCTATTGTTAGTAAGTTTTCAAAGTGAATAATCTTGTTCTGGAAGTTAGGTGTTCAGAAGATCAGTTTATCTGAAGGATGTTTTGCTGTTAATCCCTATATATTTTTTAAAATTTATAATCATTAAGAATTCATTTTATTTTTAAGTGCCTTATTTATTCTCTTACATCTTTGTTAATTTTTGGATAGTATTTGATTTCTCCCCTTGGTGTAGTCCCTGTATCTATCCCCTGTAGCACCCTATTCCATCACCACAGTCCCTTGTGCTCTTCCCTCACATTATCACTCTCCCCTTCCGCTCCCCATCCCCTGCTGTAAGCCTCTGATGCCAGCAGCAAGTATGCATACGCATATGCAAGTTTTGTCTCCGCCCCCTCTGCCCCCTTTGGTTTCTCCATATTCTGCATGTAAGTGAAGCCATTGAGTATTTATCTTTATTTTATTTCCGAGATTCCAATTCCACCCTAAGCTGCACTGAGTTTTTGATGACGACAGGTCTGGCAAGTGGCATGGTTGTGATCCTCTGGTCCAGCAAGTACTGGGCTGTGGTCCCATTAAGTTCTCCAGCTGGAGATCTGAGAGTGAGAAGGTATTCAGCCAAGAAGAGAATGTTTTCAACTGCCTCCAGAATAGAGAGCATTTATTTCTAATCTAGTCAAAGGGTGCATGTAGCGCACTGCTAATAAGGGGTGGTATGTGCAGAGAATGACGTTGCCCTCTTAGGAGGGAGGGAGTTACATCAGGGCTGTGACTTGGAGGCTGAAGGGGCTGTGCACTGGCTATGCATGCAGCTCACTGCAGGAGACTAAGCCAGTTAGAGGCAGCCAGCCATTCTGATTCTTGGGATCCTGCAGATGGAAGACAAATGTCAGGGTGATAGGGTAATCACTGCTATCAGAGCTATGATCAGCTAGTGGGCAGGCACCTCTGGTCCAGAAGGAAAGTTGTCCCCAGAACCCTGAGGACAGATGGGGGCAGACAGACAAGACTCCCACCCAGCCTTCCCTGGGCGGGGCCTTCTGGGATGGCCTGTACTTGGAGTCTGTGGGGGAAGAACCACTAACCAGGAGGCTGCTTCTCCCTGGGGCCAGCCCTCAGGAGCAGTGTGACATTAGCAGGAAGGGGCTACTGACCAAGGTTCCCTGCTCTGGGCATGGAGCAAAACATTTGGGCACATTCGCTTTCTACCTTCTCACCACGGAGTTTTAGTCACATTTTCTTCTTGGGTATTTTGAAACTTAGTGTGAATATTTAGGAGTGCTTTTTAAGATCCTTTGATGAAAGGTGCAACAGAAGTGCAAAGTATTACTATCAACACTATAATTTTTTTTTAAGATTTATTTTATTTTATTTATGCATAGAGGAACTGGGGTATAAGCCAGAGGTGGGGGGCGGGAAGGCGGTGAGAGGATTCACCAGAGACAGAGTGGGGCCCGGGCAAATCTACTGAAATACACTGACTGCTGAGGGGAGCAGCAGATGAGACAGGAGAGGTCTGTTGCAACATGTGGGTTAGCTCCCTGGCCAGGGATCTAACTCAGGCCTCAGTGGCTGGTGATAGCACTGAGACTTTCACACCTGTGCCATCAGGGAGGCCCAACACTGTAAATATTTTAACAATAGCAGCAGTGCCATGAGTAGGTAGAATATAGGTGCACATTTCAACTTCTAATATGCTTAGGAGAATTGCTTGAAGGTTAAGAACAGTAAATATGCAGGAGTGAGAAGAGAAGCCAATAGTGGAAGAAAAGAAGACATTGAGTTTGGGTAAGAGACCTCCTATTTTACTGCCCAGCTAAGGTGGTAATGCCCATGCCCACTGAAACTGAGACAAGACACCATTTCCCCTTCAGAGCCAGCTACACACAAACACATGCACACGCACACACACACAGACACTGACAGCTAATAGGACAAATAAATCAAGTCCAGGCCTAGCTTTTAAGCAAAACTCGGCTGCTTCTGGGCATGCTGCTGTCCTGCAAGCACACAGGCTCCAGGACCTGCCAATCTGGCAGCCCGACTGTCACAGAGGGAGGGGTGATGGAAGCTATGGGGACAGCACCACAATCTGCTGTGGTTGCCAGGTGCCTGGGTGACACTGGAGCAGGCTAGAGCTGGGGGAGGGAGCAAAAAGAGGGGACAGGGTAATGCATGTCCAGGCTGGGTTTTTCCGCCATCATAGGACCTGGGGATTTTGCTGGCAAGAGTAACCAGCTGGGTTGAATTTAGTGCAGTTTCTTAAATGCTCTCAAGCAATAGCTGGAGCTAGAAATTAATAATAACTACCAGCTGCATATAAATGATTTTCCAGGCACAGCGCTGAAAGCAGCCTCTACATTTTCTCATTTAATCTCCAAACAAGCCTATGAGGTAACAGTGCCTCTCCCATTTTACAGATAAAGCTGAGGCTAAAAGACATGCCCATGACACCACAGTAAGAAGCTGAGTTAGGGTCTGAATGAAAGAAATTTTAGGTCCAAAGCTGCTTTGCCAAGGTGACTTCCCTAGCAACAATCAGGGCTCTTAAATTTTGTTTTCTTGGTTATTATAGGCCTGACCACACAGCATCTGGAATACAGTTGTCTACAATATGATAGCAAAAAGTTTTCTTCCAACTGTATTACTCAGTTTTTTATCCTTTTCTACAAATGGATCTTTGCCAAAAGAAGAGTTACTTTTAAGTCAAGGAGATGTGAACCAAGGTCTTCTCTAACGGGGCCCACCCAGCAGAGGCTTCCTTCCGTATTTGGTGCCTCTTTTGGATTCTGTCTCCAGTCTCTTTCCACTTTCCAATCTGTACTCCAGACTGTGGACAGAAATAACTTTGAAAAACTTGTCTGTTTGAAAATCTCCAGGGCTCCCAACTCCCTCCAGAATAAAGTCCTTTCCCTGCTGGGCAGCCTGCTCTCCAGCTCTCTACCACAGGCCCTATGGTCTAGCTCCTGCTGGATTGCTCTGTGCCTGAACCCTGTGTGCACTTTCACACCTCCCTGTTATTATTAGCCCTTGCTAGTCCCTCTCCCTGCAATGGCCTTGTCTTACCTCTTTCTCCATCTGGCAAATGGCTATCCTCCAAAGTCCAGTTCATATGTCCCTGCCTCTCCCTCAGCTTCCTGACCCAGAGTAGAATTTATTACATTCACCCAACCCCCACAGCACCTAGTACACAGGTAAAAGGTGCTACTCACTTCCAACCACATTATATTTTTCTATGCAGCTGAATCGTTTCCCATCTACTAGGGCATTTTTTACCATCTTTACCCCCCAGGGATCCTGGTATTCAGCTAATGCTCTGTTTATAGAGGAAACAGATGCAAAGGAACTCTGCTCACACAGCACCACAATTGCCAATGCTCTTGAAGAATTTTATGAAGATTTGAGTAAATGAGCTTAGCTGGCCTCAAATTCCTTCTATACACATCTATACAAATTCCTTCTATACACATTCATTGCTGTGATCAGCAATGAAGTAGAGAAGACCTCACTTACTCCACCGAAGGATATGAGAGCGGACAGAGGGTTACCCCAAATTTCCACCAGAGCACCTTTGCTTTTCCCCCTTGCAAATGAAGAATATTTTGTTTGGACAAGTGAAAAGGGTCTATTGCTAAAAATATAGTTTAAAAGGCACTGGTCTATATGCCTTTGTCACCTCATGCTTAACTATAAGAACTTCTTCCTAAGTAGTTTTCTAACCTCTAGCCTATTCTTCCATTCAACTTGTGTATTGTTGACAGATGAAATTTTAAAAAAAATATTTGAATTATAAAGTTTATAAGTAACAAGTTATGAAACATAACTGTAAAATAAATATAAGCCAACTAACCGTCCAACCCTATTATCTGAACATTAAGAGTACCTTGCACCTACCTGAATATATCGCATCTATCTCAGCCCCTTGCCTACCACCCAGGGCTAACTTTTTTTTTTTTTTAAGATTTATTTATTTATTTATGCAAGCACTGGGCACAGTCAGAAGCGCGGGAGGGTGAGAGAATTCACCAGAGCCAGAGCGGGGAGCAGAGCAGGCAGAAGGACCGAAGTACACTGCTGAGGGGAGCAGCGGGCGGCAGGAGAGGTCTGCGTGCCATGTGGGATCCTCCTCCAGTGGCCGGGGAGCAGCCGGGGATTGAACCGGTGCTGCAGAGGCTGCGGGCAGCTTCGCAACCCAGCGCTTAACCGCTGGGCCACCGGGGAGGCCCCACCCAGGGCTAACTTTTAACATTGAACTTTTTATTCTATTATTTTTAAGAATATAGTTTTACTACATGTATATGTATATATACATATATACCCATATATACATAAATACACACTGTATTATTGATTTTGGAAGTCTGTAGAAGTAGAACCCTACTGTGTGCATCCTGAGACATGCTATTTCACTCAATATTATGATTCTGGGCCTCTCTGGTGGCGCAAGGGGTTAAGCACCGCACTATGAAACAATCCGCAGCCTGTGCAGCACGAGTTCGAGTCCCGGCTAGCCAGGGAGCAATCCACATGGCTAGGCAGCAGTTCTCTCCTGCCTTGCCCACTGCTCCCCTCGGCAGTGTATTTCAGTCAATAAATAAATCTTTAAAAAAAATTATGATTCTAAGATTTCATCCATGTTGATTTTTTTTTAAAGATTTATTTTTATTTATTTATGCATACAAGAACTGGGGTATAGGCCAGAGGTATGGGGAGTGCCAGTGAGAGGAGTCACCAGACACAGAGTGGGGAGCAGAACAGGCAGATCTCCTGAAATACACTGGTGAGGAGAACAGCAGCAGGTGAGACTGGAGAGGTCTGCTGCATCATGTGGGTTAGCTCCCTGGCCGAGGATCAAACTCATGCTGCAGTGGCTGGTGATAGCTTGATAGTGCTGAGACTTTAATGCCTGCGCCACCAGGAAAGCCCCATATTTATACACTTAACCTGCTTATTTTGTTGTTACACAGTACTCCAGTGTTTATCATACTAGTTATTTACTCCTTCTGCCAACCAACTCTGAGTTTTTCCAATGTTTCACTATTATGGGTTATGTGGCTGTGAAGATTTTTGATGCACAAAGTGTATTTGAGAATTTCTAGAAACATGATGGTAGGCCATAACGTACACAAATGTCCAACCTTGTAAAAAAACAAACAACTCAATGTCACCATTACTTTCAAGGTAAAATTCAAACCTATTATTCCATGCCAATTACAATCTGGCTCCAACCCAAATTTCACACCTTTTCTTTTAGCCCCTCCCCCAACCTCTCATTCTAGTTAAGCAGATCTGCTCCTGGATATACAACACAGTCTAGTCATTTCAACAATGAAGTTTGCTCCTTCATTTCTAGTTTCTAACTCCTACCTTCCACTACTTCCCCTGGGTTCTCCTTCCTTTATGAAACTTAACTCAATCTCATCTGCCCACAGCATTCTCTCCTTAGTTCCTAAAATACCAATTTTCTGTGCATCAGTCACATGACATCAGCCTCTGCATCGCCCCTCCCCTCCCAACCTTAGGATATTGAGTTTCATGTTGCCTTCTTGGAAAAATGGACATTCTGACTAAGCTGTGTAATCAGATTTATTTGAGAACTCAGCATTTCCAATTTTAGTATTTGGTACCTTTCTCACCACTCTCTTGATAATGGAATTGCTTTCTTGGCAGCTAGGAGAAAGGATTAATTTTGGATTTAATACTTTGCTGTATAACTTTTGACATGATTATGTCTTTTTTTCCAATCAAATCATAGGCATCTTAAAGTACAGAGACCATCTTTTATATCCCTTTGTACTCTCCATAACAGTCAACATAGTCTTATGTATTCATCAAGAATTCAACAAATAATTCAACACTTCAGTGGATATGTGAAAATACAGAGGGTTCTATGTCTCTTAATAGTAGTGACAAAGAGAATCTAGACAAAACTAAAGAAATAAAATTGAAAGATTATTTCCCCTAAAGAAAATATTACAGAGTACTCCTAGAAAAAGTATTCAGCAGTCAGGTTTTCTATACTTATCCATTTCCTGTAACTTTTTTTTTCAAATTTATCCAAATTAAACACCATCCTAACAAAATTAGTTTAAATAAAATATGATATAAATATATAAAATATATACATATAAAACCATAAGTGTGTATATATATATATGTATCTGTATAAACATATCTATTTTGTACAAGCTTAGAAAGTAAAATAAAAGCAGAAGCAGTCTAGATAGGAAATTTCCAAACACAGAGATAAGAAACAAGTAACATCTAAATCTTTTTTTTTTTAATTTTTTTTTTTTTATAGAGGCATGTTTTATTTATTTGTTTGTTTGTTTTGTTTATACAAGCACTGGGTACAGTAAGAAGAGCAAGAGGGTGAGAGAATTCACCAGAGCCAGAGCGGGGAGCAGAGCAGGCAGAAGGACCGAAGTACACTGCTGAGGGGAGCAGCGGGCGGCAGGAGAGGTCTGCGCGCCATGCGGGACCCTCCTCCGATGGTGGGGGAGCAGCCGGGGATTGAACCGGCGCCGCAGAGGCCGCGGGCAGCTTCGCAACCCAGCGCTCAACCGCTGCGCCACCGGGGAGGCCCACATCTAAATCTTTAAACTGCCTAATAAGTTACTCTTTGGTGAAAGCAAAACCTTGGTTAAGTTTAATTCTATGGCATCTGTCTCCAAACTATGTTAATGCCAATTTTCATTACAATTATAAATGGGAAAGAATTCATTTAGTTAAACCACCTTTTCTCTTCTAATCATTCTCTTTTGATTAAGTAGCTTCCCACTTTCCTAAAGACATTACATTACATAAAATTCAAGGTAGAAACAAACCATATTAGCTTCCAATAAAAATGTATAATTCAGTTTTATTAATAGGAACGTTTTTGAGAGTTTATTGTATTTGTGATCCAAGTACATGATTCTTAAATATGAAAGGTTTTGGCACAACCATATAATCATTTAGTAAAACCACTGTTTATTAGACCCCAAGAAAAACAAAAAGGCACTTTCTCTTTTTGGTATAAAGATATCATACTTTTTTTTTTTGTGGGACCCTCACCGGTGGCCAGGGATTGAACTGGCGCTGCAGAGGCTGCGGGCAGCCTCGCAACCCAGCGCTCAACCACTGCGCCACCAGTGGAGGCCCCTAAAGATATCATACTTAAAGTAGAGTTCAGCTTGTCATTTCTTTGATGGAATTTATTTTTCTTCCCCTTTGCCAGACTCCTCCTCCTCAAACTGGACTAAAGGAGCATGTCTGTTAGCCTGAGAACCTTCTTGATAGAACACTTTCTTAATCGTGCCATCCTTTGGAGCCTTTATAGTATGCTGCAGAGACACAAAACATGGCAAAACATATAGTTGTTAAATTAATGAGTGCTGAGCATACAGCAGTTAAGAAAGTTAGATGAAAAATGAAAAATGAAGCCATCTGTCTTGATGCCGTGTCATCTATCAGTCATCCCAATGCATAATCATCCCATCCATAATCACATCACATAGAAACTAACATTTTTACGGTGTGCCTGGGGTTGGGAGGAGTCACCCTCACTAATGTACACAACTACAGCCCACTCAAGGTCTCTAATTGGGGAGCTCTGATCTAGCAGGTAAAACTCAATGCAAGCTCCACAGTAGAATCTCACTGGGAAACTTTTAAAATACTACTGACCTTTGGGTCCCACTCTGGGAGATTCAACTTATTATTTTTAAAGATTTATTTTATTTATTTATGCATATAAGAGCTGGGGTGTAGGCCAGAGGGGTGTGTGTGGTGGCAGAGGGCTTAGAGGATTCACCAGAGACAGGGTGGACAGCAGAACAGGCAGCCTGACTGAAACACTGCTGAGGGGAGCAGTGGTGAGCCAGGAGAGGTCTGCTGTGCCATGGGGGGTCATCTCCCTGGCCTGGGATCTAACTCATGCTGCAGTGGCTGCAGATAGCTTCATAGTGTTGAGACTTAACCCCTTGCACCACCAAGGAGGACCTGGGAGAGTCAATTTAATTGGTATGGAAAAGTACATCTTAAAAACTCCCCAGGTTGGGTCTCCTTGTTGGCATAGGGGTTAAGTCTCAGCACTTTCACACTATCATGGCTGCAGCCTGATTTCATCCCCAGCCAGCGAGCTAATTTACATATGGCACAACAGACCTCCCCTGCCTTTCCCGCTGCTCCCCTCAGTAGTGTATTTCAGTATATCCACATGTTCTGCTCCCCACTCTGTCTCTGGTGAATCCTCTCACCTCCTGCACCTCTGGCCTACCTATACCCCAGTTCTTCTATGCATAAATAAATCAATTTTTTTTTTAAAAAAGAAAACTCCTACGTGGCTAGAATATGTGGGATCCTAAGTTCAACATCAGAAAATACCAATAGTTAGCATTCAGCTGGGATAATGCCTAAATCTAAGCTAAGTGAAAAAGTACTTTAAGAGAAGGATGGTTTTGTTTTGTTTCCTGACATTAATGGTTCATCAATACATGGTTCTTAATATTTTAAATGGTATTAACTTAATGATTAGGTTTGATAGCTCCCAAAGTTTACCTGTGATTTCACTTACCTCCATTTTCATGGCAATCATAACCATTAGAGAATCTCCAGCTTTCACTTTGTCTCCAGCTTTTACAAACACCTAGAGATTCAGAGTGACAGGTTAATATTGAAAAACACAAGGTCCTTCATGGTTCATAGAGTTGGTATATAAATGTACAGAGCCTACATGTGGTTGTTTGCCAAAGGTAAATGTACTGCTGCAAACTGGAGACCCAAAGGTTAATCTAGCATTGTGGGCTCTTTTGACAGTGGCGGGGGTGAAGGGGGAGTAGAGGCGCTACTTAGCTTCCCATCCCCAACCCCAAACCATATAGACTTGCTTGACTCAGATCAATATGTTTTAAATATCTTAGGATCTTCTTTTTCCCCATGAAAGTACAGATAAGACATACCAACAACAGGGAAGAACCACTAAATTTTCACCATACTCAGGATAGTGTTTCAAGTCTTTAGGGTCTGAGTAGTAAAAGTACAGGTGACATCATATGAAAGAAACCTGACTGACAACCTCAGAAAAACAAAATTTCCTTTTTATTTTTATTATTTTTTAAAAGATTTATTTTATTTATGCCAACCAGAGCTGGGGTGTACATGAGAGATACTAGGGGTGAAAAGATTCACCAGAGACAGAGTAGGGAGCAGAACAGGCAGACTGACTGAAATACACTGCTGAGGGGAACAGTGGGTGAGTCAGGAGAGGTCTGCTGCACTATGTGGGTCAGCTCCCTGGCCGGGGATCATAACTCATGCTGCAGTGGCTGCTGATAGCTTCATAATGCTGACACTTAACCCCTTGTGCCACAAGGGAGGCCCCTCTTTTCCTTTTTAATGTATAAATGAACACATATATCCTATAAGCTCTCAGTATCTTCTTGGTTAACATGGTTATCAAGGAGTTTTTTGAAACATCATATAGTAGAGTCAGGTTCTAAAGTCAACATGTAGAATTAAAATTGTGAAAAACTTTAGAAACACCCCTGAAATGCTGGGTGATAATTTAGTAGTGCTCATGAACTCTGGGGACAGTTATGGGGAAAATGTATATCATTAAATATAAGACCCTTTGCAGGGATGTCCATAATATAGAGGTCTGGGGGAACTCAGAGTGACAAGCTAAAGGCAGACCGAAGTCTCCAGTTTCTAGCTCAGAAACCCCCTGGGGCAAACATTTCAGAGGTGAAATGTTTTATTATACTTATACAATTTATTTTCCTCTGCCCTTTTTTTGGTAGTAAAAATAGAGAATTTACTTTAAGATTTAAATAAATTTGAGGGGACTTTACTACATTCAAGCATATAAAAGGAGTCTACTAGTCCATCATCATTTGAAATTGTCAGTGTAGATCTCAGCTCTGAATGTATACTGCATTCAACACCAAACCATGTTGTCCTTCACCAAAACTGCCTTTCAAACTTTATTTTTTTTTTTAAATAGAGGCATGTTTTATTTATTTATTTATTTGTTTGTTTGCTTGTTTGTTTATACATGCACTGGGTACAGTCAGAAGCGCAGGAGGGTGAGAGAATTCACCAGTCAGAGCGGGGAGCAGAGCAGGCAGAAGGACCAAAGTATACTCCTGAGGGGAGCAGCGGGCGGCAGGAGAGGAGAGGTCTGCGCGCCATGTGGGACCCTCCTCCGGTGGCCGGGGAGCAGCTGGGGATCGAACCGGTGCTGCAGAGGCTGCGGGCAGCTTCGCAACCCAGCACTCAACCGCTGCGCCACCGGGGAGGCCCCCTCAAACTTTATTTTAACACAGACACAATTATGTACATTAGAGAAAATATTATTGTTTTATGATAAAATTGTTTCCTGTTAAATTTAACATTAAAAATAACAAACATTTTTTTGATAATATTTGGTGAATGCTTCATTTTAATCATAAAAAGAAAACTGGGGGCCTCCCTGGTGGCGCAGCGGTTGAGCGCTGGGTTGCAAAGCTGCCCGCGGCCTCTGCGGCGCCGGTTCGATCCCCGGCTGCTCCCCGGCCACCAGAGGAGGGTCCCACATGGTGCGCAGACCTCTCCTGCCGCCCGCTGCTCCCCTCAGCAGTGTACTTCGGTCCTTCTGCCTGCTCTGCTCCCCGCTCTGGCTCTGGTGAATTCTCTCACCCTCCCGCGCTTCTGACTGTAGCCAGTGCTTGTATAAATAAATAAATAAATCTTAAAAAAAAAAAAAGAAAAGAAAACTGGGCCACCCTAGTGGAGCAAGGGGTTAAGTGTCAACACTATGAAGCTATCCACAGCTCCTGAAGCACAAGTTCAATCCTCAGCCAGGGAGTTACCCATATGGTGCAGCAGACCTCTCCTGACTCGCCCGCTGCTCCCCTTAGCAGTGTATTTCGGTCAATCCGCCTGTTCTGTTCCACACTCTGTCTCTGGTGAATCCTCTCACCCTATGCGCCTCTGGCCGGTACCCCAGCTCTTGTATGCATAAATAAATAAATCTTAAAAAAAAAAAAAAACAACCTAAGTCTACGTTGATGTAAATTCCCACTTTCAAAATCAACAATTTTTATTGTAAATTAGTAAATGGGCAATTTCATTGAAGACTATAATATTTAACTTGAATCTATCATAGATCCTCTTGTTTTCTTGAAATGGATGTTTTCCAGTGAGCAAGGTTTACAGAGGGAGAAAGGATATCTGTGACAAAGTTCAACACAGACATTTATCGGGCCTTGCTGAATGCTGTTCTACACATTCATGTCATTACCTTTTCAATGGTTCCCGTCATTGGAGCTATGGTGCCTCCTTGCATTCCTTCTGAGCCCTCCAAAGATAAGTATTTGGGGACTGGAATGCCAATCTGAACATTTCCTCCCTATAAAAAAAGACAAAGGAATATGAAATCAGGATCTTATCACTGTATTTTTACTAATATATGGTGATGATTATTTTTAAGACATTTGTTAAATGTTAGCCATCTTTAGTAATTTTAGGGTTCTGGGCCTCCCTGGTGGCACAAGGGGTTAAGTCTCAGCAGTATGAAGCTAGCAGCAGCCACTGCAGCACTGGTTTGATCCCCAGCCAGGTAGCTGGCCCACATGGCACAGTGGACCTCTCCTATCTCACCTGCTGCTCCCCGCAGCAGTATTATTTCAGTTGGTCCATCTGTTCTACTCCCCACTTTGTCTCTAGTGGGTCCTCTCATCCCCTGCCCCCCCTGGGCTACCCCCCAGCTAAAAATAAATAAATATCTTAAAAAAAATAATTTTAGGGTTCTCAAGTAGCTTTCTGACCTTGAACAAATTACTAAACCCCTTTCAGTCTTGGTTTCCTATTATAAAGGAGAAATGGTACACATACTTTTCAGGGGAGTAAAGAAGTTACTGTAGCAACTGTACCAGCATATAACTGAAGACAACCATGGCACAGAAGTGATTTTCAGTAACATCCCTACTATCAAGTGCTTAGTTGATGCCAGAAACTGTTTTTAACAATTATATATATCATGTCATTAATTATGAGAGCAACCCGATTCTGTTTTATAGCTTGGGGGCCTGAAACTCTAATTTGCCCAAGGTTGCACAGCTACTAAGTGGTAGGGCCAGGATTTGACCCAAAGCAATTTCACACTCCCGAACTGCTCATCACCACTCCATTCTACACCTCTACCATCAGATTGTTACAGCACAACTGCATATGAAAAGGAGGGCCTGATAAAATGAGATCATCCTTGATTCCACATAAAATAGTTTAATTACTAGAATACTATGGGCGACTTGCCATAAAGGACTATGATCAATAAGATGGTTTCCAAATGTTGAGAAGACACTGAAGAGGCTAGAATAGATCTGACAATACATTCTCTTTCTTTTGCTCATGCAGAATGCTAA
This sequence comes from Talpa europaea, assembly GCF_964194135.1. Taxonomy (NCBI): domain Eukaryota; kingdom Metazoa; phylum Chordata; class Mammalia; order Eulipotyphla; family Talpidae; genus Talpa; species Talpa europaea. Next base: position 117,277,501 of record NC_140070.1, on the reverse strand, counting down.
TGGCTCATTGGGCAGAAAGCTCCTAGCTAAAAGCACTGGGTTAGGAAACAAACACTTCACTAAATCTATGCAAAGCTTGCCTTAACCACTCTTTCACCGCCAAGAGACCAGAACTAACAGCACATCCACCTTCCTACTGCCACCTTCCCCACAAAATGAATATCCCATCCAACCTCCTCTCCCAATGGCCACCTCCTCCCCCAATGGCCACCTCCTCCCATCCCCAGTACCAGGAGGGTGGTGGTTGGGGAAGGGGTTCAGGTATCAAATACCTGAGAACACACCCACCCAGCAGGAAGAAACTCTGACAAAAAGGGTGCAAGGACAGTTTTCAGAATTAAAGGAAGAAGATGGATATGTGTCTATCAGTGAGATTCTGTGAGCAAAAGGGGTGTGTGGAAAACAAGAGAAGGCAAAAGGTAGCAAAGAAAATTGAGTGGAGGAGAGAAAAAAGGTCATAGCAGTGATTGGGAAATGGGATCTTTCTAATGTCTTTCAGTGGAATGCCTCTGGCCAAACAACTTCTCCCCAAACCCCAATGGTGTTGTTTTAAAGAAGAGACATTACCGCAGAGAATAGGTAAATAGTGTTTTCCAGGATAATTAGCTTAGTTTTACTAGCAACTCCATTAACAGAACATTTCAGGTAAGTGCTGTTATCCTCCGTATACAGATCACCAAGGACTTGGAAAATTTTATCTTCAATCTGAAAAAAAACAGGAAAATAAGATCCTTAAAATAAATGAAAAACCCTATAGAACTAATAAAATCAGAATCAGTTCTTTACTGTTAATAGTGTCAGAAGGTAATAGGTAATTTTTTAAAAAAGCCATGTAGCAACGTTCTGCCTAAGATCTATAAGCAAAATATTCTAGTTGGAATCAGTAATGAGAAGTCTGACTGCAGAACTGTGGCAACCAGGAAGGGAGGATGGGTGCTGGGGAAGAGGGTCCAGTGGACTGTGGTGTTGGACTGTGGGTGCACTGGGCAAGTATGGTGTGGCAAAGTATACCTGAAGAGATATAAACCTACATCTCTAAATCATATAGCTGTAAACCAATGTTATCGCAATAAAAAATGATACCAAAAGAAAAAAAGGAAACTATAATAAGATAATTAAAAGAAAAAATTCTATAACATATCTATAGCAACATATTGCCACAGATAAAGGTTAATTTAAGAATAGCAATAACGGGCCTCCCTGGTGGCGCAGCAAGTGGAACGCCATGCTGTGAAGCTGTCTGCAGCCTCTGCAGCACAGGTTCGATTCCCAGCTGGCCAGGGAGAAACCCACATGGCGCGGCAGACCTCTCCTGCCTCACCCGCTGCTCCCCTCAGCAGTGTCTTCAGTTGTCTGCCTGTTCTGCTCCTCACTCTGTCTCTGATGAATTCTCTCACCCTCCTGCGCCTCTGGCCTGTACCTCAGTTCTTGTATAAATAAATAAATCTTAAAAAAAAAATAGAATAGCAATAACAATGAGAAATAGAATACTAAAAGCAAAATAATTTAAAATTCAGTTGAGTAGATTACATATTACATTTAGTATTCATTTTTGACTACACAAAGTAAAGTCTGATTTTGCTGTGCCAACGTCAGTAATAAAAAAAAATGGCAGAACTACATAATTACATAGTATTTAAAAAAAAAATCTCACCAACACAGAGACCCAATTTATGGGCTTCAGGTATGATTTACAAAGATAAGTTAGCTGGAGAATGACCATAATTTTCTCACTCTAAGACAGAGTGCCAAATTATAGATTTCACATTTAATTTTTCAAGGAAGTAGACAAAAGAACATGAAACCTTTCTATTTTTTCATTTCTAATTGAAATAACACTGCATTATAATATTACGTAAGTTTCAGGTGTTCATCATTGAGCATCAACATGTATATATACTACATTTAGTTCACCACTGAAAGACCAAATCTATCCTTTCCCATACCACTGTTCCCTTTTACCTGATTTACGTATCCTCTTTCTCCTTCCTTCTGGTAACCACTACTTGGACTTAGAGCACAAAAGTTTATTTTTGTTTTATCTATTTTTCTCTATATACCACATAGGAGTGAAATCCTACAATGTTTGTCTCTCTCTGGCTCATTTCACTAAGAGTAATTCCTGCTAGGATGGTTCATATTATTGCAAATGCTGTTTTTAAAATAGATGAATAGTGTTCCATTGTGTGTATATAACACACCTTTATCCATTTTTCTGTCAATGGTTGCTGAGGTTGTTTCCTGCTCTTGGCTATTGAAAATAGTGCTGCCAAAATATGAGGCACATATGTCTTCAAATTAGTGTTTTTGTATTTTTCTGGTAAATACCCAGAATGGGATAAAGGATCATATAGAATTTCTATTTTTAAGTTTTCTGGGGGAACTTCCACACTGCTTTCCATAATGGCTGCACCAATTTACATTGCCAACAATATTGTTTAAGTTTCCTTCTCTTTACATTTTCTCTAACATTTCCTGTTTCTTCTTTGGAAAAATAGTTGTTCTCACAGGTGTGAGGTGATAGCTCATCGTTGTTTTAATTTGCATTCTCTTATAAGAGATGATGAATAGCTTATCATGTGCCTAGTGACCATCTTTAAATCATATCCTCTGTCAATTTAAAAATCAGGTTGTTCGCTTTTTTACTGTTGACTTTTATGAGTTCTTTGTATATTTCAGATATTAACCCCTTGTTGAATGACGTGTAAAGATCCCTTATTCTATTGGATGTCTTCTCATTATGATGCAGAGATCTTTTGCTGTGCAGAAGGTTTTTAGTTTGATGTAGTCCTACTTGTTTACTTTTGCTTTTGCTTACCTTGTCATTAGAGGCATGTCTCTAAACACCTCTTTAAGGCTGATATTAAGAAATCCATTAGCTATGTCTTCCATGTATTTTATGGTTTCAGGTCTTACATTCAACTCTGTGATTCATTTTTCGATTTAATTTTCATGATTAGTGTTTGATAGTAGTAGTTTCAAACCTTGTATGTGGTGCCCAGTTTTCCCAACAGCATTTATTGAACAGGCTTTCCTTGCTCCACTGTAAACTCTTGTCTTCTTTGCTGTAAATTAGTTCTCTGTATCTGTGTGGTTTTATTTCTGGACCTTCAATTCTGTTTATTGATCTCTGGGTCTGTTTTTATTCCAATATCAAGCTGTTTTGATTACTATTGCTCTCTAATATAGCTTAAAGTTGGGGAGGATGATACTTCCATTTTTATTCCTTTGTAAGGAGATTTTTTGCTATTAGAGTTCCTTTTTAGTTCCAAATAAATTTCATGACTTTTTTTTGTTTTATTTCTGTGAAGAATACTGCTGGGATTTTGATAGGGATTGCTTTCAATCTGTATATTGCTTTACATAATAGAGCCATTTTAACAATGCTAATTTTTCCAATCCATGAGGAATATAGAACACCCTTCCATCTCTTTGTGTATTCTATTTCTTTCAACAGTGTCTTAGTTTTCAGTATACAGTCTTTCACTTCTTTGATTAAATTTATTCCCAGGCAACCTTTTTGTTCCAAAGAACGTTTTCGCACATATATGCTAAAGAAAAACATTTTTCTTACACACAGAAAATCCATTTAAATCTTGTCTCTCTCCTTTTCATTTCAATTCCCTTGATATTAGTGTGAAAGTCTTCTGGCTTATTATTTTCAAATATATTGTGTAAGCTATGGTGAAACTGGTCACACGGCAGTATTTATACACTGGTTCTCATCTACTCTAAGTTAAATATGACATTTTACTCTGCTTTGTAACCTAGTAAAAAGCCATTTGAATGTTTGTGGAATTCTCAGGGCATAAAGGTTAGACTGGCAATAGTTTTATTTAAAGATTTACAAAGGCACAATCTAAATTTATTAATGTAGTTCCATAGCACATTAGGATAAATCTGCAATTTACTTTACTGTTTACCAGGGTACAAGAAGGGATTGCCAAGCCAGAGGTACTAATATGAATTACAACTCATATACTAAAGTAGGTAAGCTTCCCATAATTTTTCTCAATTTCAGAGAAGGAAAACCAATGTGGGCTTGTGTCTGTGCAAGTGTCTTCTCTCTTTCCTCTAAATCTAAACGTTTTGGATATAACCAAGAAAAAGAAAAAAACCCCAATATCTATTAAAACCAATATCTATTAAAAACCAATATCTATTAAAGTGTTGGGAGATCTAAAGCATATCAATGATAAATTACTTAAAACCACTTAGCTCATAATAAAATAAATTTATTCTACTCTGAATGTGTGCCCTAGTATAAGATTTTGAATTATCACATTGTTTTTAAACCTTTTTCACATTTCATTTGCAGCGTAATGTTATTTCTTTTTGCTGAGGATTATCACTTTTGACTAGAGATTCTCCAAGTATGACTTGTGGGTCCCTTGGGGTCCCCAAGATTTTTTAGGGATTTCACTTCTTCAAACTTCTTCCTTATAATATTAATGCTACTTTTTTAAAACCTCATTCTTTTTCTGCAGGACATGTGATAATGCTATTGTTCTGGCGATTAATTACACTTGTGCTTATACAATCTTAGGTATTAAACTTTTCTCAATTTATCCTATAACTCAACAACAACAACAAATAAACAAACTTGTTAAAAAAAAGAGTATCTAAATAGATACTTCTCCAGAGAAGATAAAACAACAGAAAATAGGTGTTAGGAAGGATGTGGTATATTGTTAGGGGAAATGTAAACTGATGTATTATAGAAGTTCTTCAAAAAAAAAAAAAAACCTACAGTTTTTATATGACCCAGCAATATCACATCTGGGTATATGTCCCAAAGAATTGAAAGGGGACTTCAAGCTATTTGTTCATAGCAGCATTATTCATAATAGCCAAAAGACAGAAAGTAACTCAAGCACCCAGAGTAGATAAATGAATAAACAGAGTGTGGCAAATATAAACAGTGGAATATGATTCAGTCTTAAAAAGGAAGGAAATTCGGACACATGCTACAACATGGATGAACCTTAAAGGCATTGTGCCAAGTAAAATAAGGAAATCACAAAAGGACAAATACTAATGGCTTCACTTACATGAAGTACTTAGAGCAGTCAAATTCCTAGAGATAAAAAGAAGAGGAGGTTGGGAGGACTGAGGTGTTATTTGTTTAAAATATTTTCAGTTTTGTGAGAGGAAAAATATTCTGGAGATGGATGGTGGTGATGGTTGTATCAACAACCATGTGAATGTATTTAATGTCACTGAACTGTACATTTAAAATGGTTAAAATGGTAAACTTTATGTTGTGTATATTTGAAAACATATACATTAACAAAATAATAAAAAGATTTAAATGTTCTCAGTTTAATTTTTGAAACAGTTAATAAGATGCAACACACAAACAAAAGTTCTCTGGGGAATTCACAATAATATTAAGAGTGTGAAAGGTTCCCAAAACCAAAAAATTTGAAAACAGCTACTTTAAATGTATTTACATTTAAAGAGGAATCACTAATATAATCACCTAATATAATGTCAGGTGTCTGACTCAAAGATATTTTTTTTGTCAAATTTTTATTCTTAAGGAAACTGAGTCAAACTGAGTAAACAATCCGAAACTATATAGAGGGGAATTTTACCATAGTGCTCTGAAATAAAAGTACCTGACATTCTCCTTGTTACAGCCATCATAATCAGTGGTTTAAGAGAAACCAGAGAGTATTAAAGACCCTATTCAACCCAAGAGAGTTAGCTCTGACCTGTAAAACAAAACAAGGCTTACCTGCATGCTATAGGACCCATCACGATTGTATGTTACAGCTATGGCTACATCTTTATGGAAAAAGGGAAAATTGAAGAAAAATTAGAAGCATTATTCAGTAATAGAGATACCTCAAATCTCACTTTGAATCTATTAAGAGGTATCAGGCATCTTTCAACTCCTTGGTAGTAAAAATTTAAAAAAATATACATGTATCTTACAAGCAGGTTTCAATAATGGTGAATTTAAAATTTTTCTTTCTTAAAAAAATGGAGCTTTAGCTCTTTTAAGATTGTAGAATATTTTAGATATTTTTCTTTCAACAAGAAAGGCTGCAGTGTTATAGTAGAAAATGCAATGAATTGGGAAAGAGAAATTCCGGTTTAAGAGCCAAATCTGCCATATGTGGCACACTCACCTCTTATCTTGACTAAATCATTTAAAATTTCTGTGTCTGAATTTGCTGATCCAGTTTGAACCATTCAATGGGTATAAGAAAGTAATAATGATCAAATAAATGTGAAGGTGCTTTAAATATGGCAACAAATTATACAAATACAATATACAACCTATCCATATGATCACATGAATACTGAATTGGCTGAAGACTATTCTAGGAGGTGGAAATCAAAAGTTTTATGGGGTAGAGAATGCAGACAAAAGTCATTTCACCTACTGATGCCAGCCATCATTTGATGGAGCCAGCTCAAATCAGTGTCCAGCCCTGATCTTCCTTACCAAGTTGTATGCTAGAGTGATTTTTCTACTCTATGGTTGTTTTAAAAATTGCAAAAATAAAATTGTTCACCAAAGTCCAATGCTGACATATATAAAGTGAAAAGTGATTCCTCTTTCTTGTCAAGATATAACTACTACTAACACTTTAATGTGTGAATCTCCTCATACCTTGAAAATACATATTTTTTTCTATAAAAATTGGATAGTTATATGTATCATTCTTTAACCAGCTTTTAAATTAACATGTGACATACATGTCTACTCTGCTCTTCAATAATTGTAGGGGGACAGTTTAGTGATAATAACAGCTAATATTTATTGACTGCTGTATGTTACACAGGAGCTAAATACTTTACATGAATCATCTCATTTAATAGCCACAACAAGCCACGGAATGACCACTCCCATACCCATTTATGGCTGAGGACTTAGAGGGTGTGCATGACTTGCCCAAGAGAGCCAGAATTCAAACCTTTTTACCCATGCCATGCATCTTCTCAACACTTTTCTTTGACAAATGGTAAATTTGTTTAATGGAAAACAATAGGAATAGGGTCTCCCTGGTGGCACAAGGGTTTAGGCACCGCACTATGGGGCAACCCACAGCCTCCGCAGCACAAGTTCGATCCCCGGCCAGCCAGGGAGAAAACCACATGGCGCAGCAGATCTCTCCTGACTTGCCCACTGCTCCCCTCAGCAATGTACTTTGGTCAACTGCCATTTCTGTTCCCCACTCTGTCTCTGGTGAATCCTTTTACCCCCGCATCTCTGGCCTGTGCCCCAGCTCTTGCATGCATAGATAAATAAATCTTAAAAAAAAAGGAACAAAGACATCCTTTTTTTCTATTCTTCACATCACTCAGAGTATCTATTCTTTAAATAAACCTGTACTGAATGTTTGAATGAATAAAATTTCTCCACCTTAGTCAACAGATTTACTCCTTTGAAGAGAGAATGCATCTAATTACATATTTAACTGACATGAAGGCAAACAAAAATATAGTAAAGCTACTGGCAGGTAAACTCTAAACATTTATATATTATAGGGGAAATGAACTTGCTCTTCCCTCCTCCACAAGACTTAAACCTTTTCACATATTTAATAAGCTATGGGAGTTTAGCAAGTTGCAGAGTTAAGTAAGCACAAGTACCCTGGAGAGTTGGTTCCAATTTCGGCTCCATCAATTACTTTGGGAGTGACCTTAAAAAAATCATTAATTTCTCATATAAGTCTTGGATTCCCATTTATAAAGTTGACAGTATACTGACTCATTGTTTTGAAAATGCAAATGAAATAATCCATAAAATACTGGACACAGTATCTGACATATATCAAACACTCAGTAAATCTCAGCTGTTATTATTACTACTGAGGGTAGGGCAGGGTTCTGTAAACATGGTCGTTAGTAACAACGTTGAAGGATATTTTTCCATATTTATATTCATAAATACTCTGAGGGCTTAAGCCTCCTGTATGGTGCCCTATTATTCAACCACAGCCACTGCTGTATAACATTATTAGAGACTCACCACAACATTTCTGAAAAATGTTACATTTAGACCTGTATCATTTTTGAAAAATAATGCCAAAAGGGCAAAGTGAATAGCAATCCTGTTGGCTTTTGAATTCTGTAATTTTTTCATTTAAAAAAAGCCAAGAGATACAGTATAATTCAAAACACTGCTCAGTGCCTTGGTGAAATCCCATGCCAAATGACACAGTTGGCTCATCTGAATTTTAATTACACATGGTTTTTCTATTTAATTAAGGTTGAAGGAGCCTCTGAAATGTTACTCTTGCTGATATTTGTATTCAATATATGGGAGTCTAGAGAGTAAGATACTCCCTGATTTTGAAGGCTTCTTTTTATGACGAGATGAATAAACACACCACAAAAAATGAACATGATTATCATTTGCAGAATGCTTCTGTATCAAAGATTATTTGCATACTTTCTTTATAAACTCTTAGAGATGTACCCAGTGTTCATAAAGTAATGGCCATGTAGGCTCAGGATAAAGAAATTAGAGCAATACTCCTCCCTATCAAACTTCTCTGAGCCAGGGTTTTGTTAATATGTAAGTAGATGTCTACACAGAGTTGAGGTGAAGAAGAGCCTACTCTGTCCAGGGAAGAGGATGCAGTCACGAGCTGGAGGAAGATTCTAGATAGACAGCATGTTTTCACAATGGTGCCATCACAGTTCAAGACACCTCACATTCAAGGTTATCCAGCCCTCCTGGCTCTGACTTAGTGCTCATCTGATTTCCCATATAAACTCCTGTAGCAGAAGGGGTATGGTCACCAGCTATCAAGGATTCCAACCTCCTTGCTACACTGTCACAATCATAAATTTATAAGTTGCCTTCTGGCTTGGGTGTCAGCCTCTCCTGACTTCAATCACAATAAATCAGTCCCCACTCTGAGCCTACTCAAATTTGTGTGCAATCAAAATCAACTTCCCACTAGAAAGTTGGTAGAAATAGCAAGGGAATCAAGGTCATAAAGACTGCTACTTACTAGCCTTGAAGAAGTTACTTCACCTTTTGTGTCTCCAATTCACCCAATACACATGGGTATAACAGCAACCCCCACTCCCATCCCCACAAGTTGTTGAAAAAAAATTCACATGTTGATAAGGCCCTTAATGAATCACAGCTCTTTAGTGGCCCATTTCACCTGAAACACTGGTAATCCTCCCTCCCATATAGTTTTGGGTATTGCTTTTCTTATTCAAAAGTAAAATATTCTTACTGAAGAGAAATTGCAAAGCAAAGTACAAAGAAGCAAGGGGTGAAGATTGCCTCCTTGGTAACCTCACTAACATTTCAGCATACTTTATTTCAGTTGTTTTGCTATATATGCTTTATGACATATTTTTAGCTTATAAAATACAGGAAAAAATGGAAAGAAGAAAAAGAAATATCATTAACTCTCCTTCTGAGAACCAATCAATTCTATTATTTTGGCATGCTTCTTTCCAATCTTTTAAGCTAGGGATTTTTAAAAAAATGTAATTGACTGATAGTGACCAGACTGAATTCTTTTTTTTTTCCCCATGCAATTGTGATATATTTTCATGTAAATGTGAAATGAATCACATTTCTCCTTCAAGAAAACATTACTTACTGTTTTTACCATCCTTAAGAGTCAGGTTTCTGGTGTAACAGCTATTCAATCTTCCTCCACTGCTGAAAGCAAATGGAGAGTATCGGTCTAAAAACAAAAGTTATCAACAACAAATTTATGAACATGAAGCCTTCAGAATTTATACCTTACCAAAAAAAATTGTAAGACACTGACAGCTCAAATACGTTTTCTTTAATTGTTTTAAATTTTATTAGACACAAGTTTCCACCACTATTCAAAAGCAAAACATTCCTATTTGGTATGATGTGGTAGAGGATTTTTTGGGGGTCTGGGAATGCTCAAAATATTTCCTTTATAAGTTAATGGTAATAGTGTTCTCATGCCCCCCCCCCCATAATTTATCAAATCATACCAAATGGGACTATTTAGTTCTAAACAGTGAAGGAAATATGATTTACATTTATGTCCTGGGAAATTTCATATGAAAAACACCAGCTTCTCTCAAAAAATCAGAATATATGCAGCTAATACCCTAATCCTTTGGTGGCTTACATGTCACCAGAATCTCTACCACTTACTATTTTTCTTTCATCCGACCTTTTTAATTCTTCTGTGTTAGTGGTCTGTGTACACCCTCTATTGCACAACGTTTGGGAGCTACTAAATAGCTGAATAGAAGAAATTTATTCTGAAGTTAATACTCGTGCTAGTTATAAACCTAAATTTAAAAAAGCAGAGTAGGGCCTCCCTGGTGGCCTAGAGGTTAAGTTTCAGCACTATCACTGCTAAGGCCTGAGTTCCATCCCGGGCCAGGGAACTAACCCACATGGTGCAGCACACCTCTCCTGTCTCATCCACTGTACCCCTTAGCAGTATATTTCAGTAGATCTGCCTGTTCTGCTCCCCACTCTGTCTCTGGTGAATCCTCTCAGCCCTCACTCCACTCCACCCCTGCTCTGGCCTATACCCCAGTTCTTCTACACAAAAACGAACAAAAAAGCCTTTATAAAAATAAAAGAGGGCCTCCCCTGGTGGCACAGTGGTTGAGCGCTGGGCTGCGAAGCTGCCTGCAGCCTCTGCAGCGCCGGTTCAATCCCTGGCCATCGGTGAGGGTCCCACATGGCACACAGACCTCTCCTGCTGTGCCAGCTGCTCCCCTCAGCAGCATATTTCATCAGTCTCCCTGTTCTGTTCCCCACTCTGGCTCTGGTGAATTCTCTCACCCTCCCACGCTTCTGACTGTACCAAGTGCTTGTATAAATAAATAAATAAATCTTTAAAAAAAATAAAATAAAAAAGGTGAGTAAGTGGACACTATCTTCCAAAAGCTAAGTTCAGGCTCAGGAAAACCATACTGCGCACATTTTGATGCATTTCATTTCATGTAAAAGAACAAAACAAAGACAGAACACAAATTTCCGAAAGATGTACTGACACATTTTATGCTTTCAATCTAACATTCTTGAATGAATCCATTCAAGAATGGATTCTTGAATGAATCCATTCATTCTTGAATGAATCCATTCAATTATATAATTATTATATAATTATAATATCCTATAATTATATAAAATAATAATCCTAATAATAATGAAGAGCGTAAATGAATTCAATTTTTTATTTTCTATTTATTCCAAAGGTCAGAGTTAGGCTGAGTAAATATCATGGAGCAAGGTCAGGAGTGTGCAATTTAGAGGGAAGAGTTTTCTAATGGAGAACTGACTGAAATTACAAAACATTAATGAATTTTCAGTTTCCTAAGGTGCTAGTAAGAGGTTGGGCACAACACAGTAGGGGTGCTGAAGCAGGAACCCAGGCATGTGGCAGCCAGGAAGATCCTCTGCCATGTTCCTTCCTAGACTGGCAACCTATGGCATGAAAAGAAAAGTATGTAGGTCTCTAGGTGGTCAGTAATTGGATCATATAATGGAAAAGGTGAAAGTAAGTATCTCAACAATAAATCATGGGCAACCCAAGGGAATCTGAGAGTTTATCTTTAGTCTCCACGATAAAGGAAGTTGCCGCATATACAAAGATACAATAAAGGAGACCAAGAAGAGTGACTAATAAAATAACCTGGAAGAGAGTCACCCAGAATTTGGGAAGAACCAGAGCTTGGTTAAAAACAGATTCACCTCTAAATTGTTAGGTGATTTGTCAAGTTATGTTTCATGGGTTAAAAAGTGTTTATCTATGACATCTGAAAAGCTCTATCCCATACTAAAAAACAACAACAAACATTAGCCAAGGATGGTGTCAATAATCGCTGAGAAGAAAAAGGAGGCAAGAGTGGTATAAAGAGAGGCAAGCATGTCCAAGGTTTAGTCATAAAATCTTGACAAGCAGAGAAAAGAAAAAAGCATTCTGTACCTTGTGTCTGAATTCTGAAAGCATCAGTCATAGCTTTCTCCTTGAGGATGAGACCCAGTGCTGCCTGGCATAAAAACTCTTTGGCTGTGGCCTTCCGGCTGGGTAACAGTGCATCTCGGTGTTGAGGGATGAAATCGGTGTGCACATTTCCAGCTTCAAACTCGGGGTGGCCAGCTAGGCTGAGCAGGAAGTCAATGTTGGTGTGCAGTCCGACAATCTAGGAAGAGAATAAAACCCACACCCCCAAAGAAATGGGGGAAAAGACAGTCTAATCAGAAAAACATCACCGTGGCATCTGCTCTTTCTAAGTATTTTCTACTCTTGACAACTCTCAGAAAAAAATAAAAAACCTCTTAAGGTATCCACGTAGTGATAGGACAACTCCCAGGAGACACACAAACACACACACACACACACACCCCCTCACCCTCACTTCACCATCACTATCTATTTGGATTTAAAATTTAAAATTAGGTCCTCCCTGGTGGCGCAAGGGTTAAGACGCAACCTATGAAGCTAACCGCAGCCACTGCAGCATGAGTTTGTTCTCCAGCCAGGGAGAAACCACATGGCGCAGCAGACCTCTTCTGACTCACCCCACTGCTCCCCTCAGCAGTGTACTTTGGTCAGTCTGCCTGTTCTCTCCCCCACTCTGCCTCTGGTGAATCCTCTCACCCCTCTCCCCCCCACACCTCTGGCTTATAACCCAGCTTTTGTATGCATAAATAAATAAATCTTTAAAAAAAATAAAATATAAAATTATCAGGACATAAAAAAAAAGGTGTTAGAGTCTATAATATGGATGCTTTTAATTAATTCAAATTAGGAAAGCAATAAGTGTATGAAAAGTAAATGAGATTTGTTTGCACAATTTTGAAGACCTGCTGCTCAGAACACGCCCACAACATAAAAGACTAGGGCAGGATTGCTAATCATAGGAGGGGACAGGATTAAACGACTCTAATATCCAAATTTTACACATTGATTACAAAATTGAAAAGGTTTAAAATTAATCCAAATCTACCCAGTAAATGGGATCAAGGATAAAACAACTACCCAAGCCATGGGGTTATGCATTCACTCATTTATTCATTCACTCATTTACTTAATAATCATTTACTAAGCACTTTTTAGATACTGATTCAGGTATTGGGGATATAGTAAGGAACAAAATAGAAGTCCCCGCCCTCACAGAACTTACATTTTAGGGACAGAAAAATATCTAGAAACAAGTATCTAATATAATATCAGGGCCTCCCCGGTGGCGCAGCGGTTGAGCGCTGGGTTGCGAGTCTGCCCACAGCCTCTGCAGCACTGGTTATATTCCCGGCTGTTCCCCGACCACTGGAGGAGAGTCCCACATGGCGCGCAGACCTCTCTTGCCACCCGCTGCTCCCCTCAGCAGTGTACTTTGGTCCTTCTGCCTGCTCTGCTCCCTGCTCTGGCTGTGGTGAATTCTCTCACCCTCCCGTGCTTCTGACTGTACACAGTACTTGTATTAAAAAAAAAAAAAATTAAAAAAAAATATAACATCAGATGCTATGAATAAAATAAAGGCTAAAGGGCTAGAGAACAGCAAAAGGTCCCATTTTAAAAGGGACAGCCTAGGAAGGACTCTGAGGCACTGAACAGGCACTGAAGATGGTTAGGAGGGAGTTGGTCATCATGTGGAGGAAGAACATTCTGGGAGAGAGCCTGGCAAGACTTGGCTCCATGCTAGGTGTATCGAAGGAATGGCAAAGAAACCAGTGTGGTTAGAACCACAAAGATCAGAAGCTCAATCAAATTAATAATATACACCAACAATTTGAATATCACAGGTTAATAAAAAATCATCTATGAGCCTAAATCAGTGTGGCATGGAACTTACTGCACCAAGGGAACTAATGTGTTGCAGAAGAGCAAAAACTATCAAAAGGATGAAACTAAACACAAGTGTTTTCCTTTGAAGAAAAAAATAGTCCAAATGTGTAGCAGGCCTTGTTAACAGGAAGAACAGAAATTTCATATTGGATTTTACTGAAGTACATAACACTGACAATAATAGTTTTGGTCCTGCAATTTTTCTTTTCTAACTGAAATCAAGAGTCCTAAAATCCTACTCTGACTGATGGGAAATTTCCCCATGTTAAATTATGTTGTTTGTGATATATGGGCAATTGGTGGAAACAAGTTGACAAGGACAAAAAATGACCATGTGGGTCTGCTAGACTTAAGCGGCCTATTTGGCCACCACTATTATTACCTACAGTTCTGCATTCCTATACAAGGTCAGAACTGCCCTTCAGAAACCAGTCAATCAGTCAGAGGAGCCAAACCTTAAAAGGTGCCTTTCAAATCAATCAAGAGCAGAAAGCTTGATCACTCTGGGAAGGGTATGCATCAAGAGGTATGACCGGGAACACCAGGGGGGCTGATGACAGTTGCATAAACTTATTCCCGACTCATACATCATGAGGTATGACCGGGAATGCCCGGGGGGGGGGGGGGGGGCTGAGGCCCAATGTATGACAAGGGACCCCAGAAGCTGATCAGCAGAATGCCTTGTTGATAAGATTAGAACCATGGCTGGGGGTCTGAGGTATGGTTTCAATTACAACACTTGATCATCAAGCTGATAACAATTATCTGGTCAGCAGACTCATGTCCCCCCAAGCCCTAGATGAAATTATTTAGTTTCACCCATCTTTTTCTCCTTGTCCTTCTACCCCACGTAACTGATGCTGTATGATTATTCTATCAATAAAAATGGCCAGGATCTTGCTCTCAAGCAGCATCCTGCATTGTGCAGCCTGCTCCACGATTCCCGTTCCTTTGTCAGTGTGGTATTGCCTGACACAACACAGACATGCTTGGCTGTAGAGATATAGAGAGCATCAGGGTCACTAAAGTGACCCCAGGTCACTCACGTGGTATTGCTGAAGGCTGTATCTCAGTCTTGTCAAGGCTGCCTGGCGGTCTGCAGCCCATACAACCAGCTTTGCAATCATGGGGTCATAATGCACTGAAACTTCATCTCCTGAAATTGAAAAACCACAGAAACCAAAGTCAAAACTTAAAGGAATAAATTATGGCAAGCAAAACATTGTACTGGGACTTTATATTTCACAGATAATCCTCACAAAGCCTTACACAATAGATATCATTACCACCATTTTATTCATAAGAACTGAGGCTCATGGGTATTTAAAAAGATGAAAAAAAGTCCAGGGAGGATGAGGTCATCCAAGAGCACCAAGTCTTAATATGGGAGTGGTTCTTTCCACCCCACATTCTTCTGAACTTTCTTTCCCATTTTCATTTTGGAAGTCAGTGCAAACTTCCTCTACCCAATCATATCACAATCATTCTGCCCTAAGCATTCTTCTTCCATTACCTCCTCAGTTTTCTCAGTTAAATAAAGCTGATAATTCCTCTATCCTGTAGGGTTGTTGGAAGGATTGACAATAAAGTGCCAAGTGCTTTACCTGGCATAGTCAACAAATAAATGGGAGCTAGCATGGTAAGCTACCAAATAGTAGTAAGACTACCATAATCTTAGTGACCAGGAATCTGAACTATGCATATCTCACTGGTTAGAAATGATTCAAGTCAAAAGGGTTGTGGTATATTATAAAGAATATGATTCTAGGAGCTTTTTGTTATTTTGGTAGACTACTTGACCTCTCTGAACCTCAGGGTTTTCTATAAAATCAAGGCATTAAGGCATTACATTACTTTTATTCATCCATCCAGCCCCCCATTCTCCACAACCCCCTCACCCCCAACTCACTAACACATATGGAATATATTCTAGGACTAGGTTTGGGCAAGATGCTGCAAATATAACATGGAAGAGATAGTCTCTTCCTTAAGAATCTTATAATTTGATGGAGAAACTAGATAAGGAAAAAAAGTCTTCCGTAAGATACTATAACTAGGACAATATTTGAGGAATGCACAGGGACTCAGGAAACCCAAATGAAGAGGGTTGGGGGAAGCTTCATGGACTAGATTATCTTTCCTAGTATCAAGATATGAACCTGGGAACCCTCAGAATTGTCTCTATTTTCCTTGGAGTAGTTTTTAGCTACATTGCAAGCTTTGCTTGTCCCACAGAACATTGAACACTCTTTTCTTTTTCTTTTTTAAAGATTTATTTATTTATTTATACAAGCGCTAGGTACAGTCAGAAGCACGGGAGGGTAAGAGAATTCACCAGAACCAGAGCTGGGAATAGAACAGGCAAACTGGTGAAATACACTGCTGAGGGGAGCAGTGGGCGAGGCAGGAGAGGTCTGTCGCGTCATGTGGGACCCTCCCTGGCAGCCGGGGATCGAACCGGTACTGCGGAGGCTGCAAGCAGCTTCGCAGCTCAGCGCACAACCACTGTGCCGCCAGGGGAGGCCCTGAACACTCTTTTCTATTACAAGTGCCCTCTTTTCTCTCTAAGATCTTCTACTACTAAGTTGAAAGTTCACTGCCTACCAAACCTTGCTATGATTTAGCAAGAACCCTCAAGGGCCTCCCTGGTGGCACAGGTGGTTGAGTGCTGCACTGTGAAGCTGTCAGCATCCTCTGCAGCGCGGGTTCAATCTCAGCCGGCCGGCGAGAATTCCACATGGTGCAGCAGACCTCTCCTGTCTCACCCGCTGCTCCCCTCAGCAGTGTATTTCGTCAGTCCACCTGTTCTGCTCCCCGCTCTGTCTCTGGTGAATCCTCTCACCCTCCCACGCATCTGGCCTGTACCCCGGTTCTTATATAAAAATAAATAAATCTTTAAAAAAAACCAAAACTCTCAAAATGCTGCCAATTCAACATCATCAAGAAATTCCAGTTCTCATTTTGGCCTTCACGACTCTGCGATTTGCTCTCAACCTATGTCTCCAGCTGCATTTCCAATTATTCATGCTAGACTTCCTTTTAAAACTGTATCCTATGGCCTTCCTTGTGGCGCAAGGGTTTAAGCACTATGAAGCAATTTGCAGCCTCTGCAGCATGAGTTCAATTCCTGGCCGGCCAGGGAGCTACCCACATGGCACAGCAGAACCCTCCTGTCTTGCCTGCTGCTCCCCTCAGCAGTGTATTTCAGTCACTCTGCCTGTTCTGTTCCCCGTTCTGTCTCTGGTGAATCCTCTCACCACCCCGCATCTCTGGCCTGTACCCCAGCTCTTGTATGCATAAATAAATAAATCTTTAGGAAAAAAAACTGTGCCCTAATTACATGAGCCCAACATTATTTCTGAGAACTGCTATATTCCATCACTCAACACCTGTATAATTTCTCTGGCAACTAAAGTTACGATGGTAGCAGACAGAGATAGTTTCAGAGCATTGACTCTGGAGCCAGACTGCCTGGATCTAAACCTTGGTTTCAAGGATAATCTTGACCAAGTCACTTAAGTTCTCTGTGCCCTGACTGCCTCATCAAAAATCAGGGTGGTCAGGGCCTTCCCGGTGGCACAGCAGTTGAGCGCTGGGCTGCGAAGCTGCCTGCAGCCTCTGCAGCGCCGGTTCGATCCCCGGCCACCGGCGAGGGTCCCACATGGAGCGCAGACCTCTCCTACCACGCCTGCTGCTCCCCTCAGCAGCGTATTTCGTCAGTCTGCCTGTTCTGTTCCCTGCTTTGGCTCTGGTGAATTCTCTCACCCTCCCGTGCTTCTGACTGTACCCAGTGCTTGTATAAATAAATCTTAAAAAAAAAATAAAAAAAAAATCAGGGTGGTCAAACTTGTTAGAATGGCCATTATGGAAAAGATAAACAAGTGTTGGCAAAAATGCAGAGAAATGGGAAGCTTCATATAATGCTGGTGGGAATGCAAACTGGAATAGCCACTGTGGAAAATAGTTTGGAGATTCCTTAAAAAATTAAGAATAGAAATACCATATAATTTAACTCTTCCACCTCTGGTTATTTATCTGAAGAACATGAAAACAATAATTTGAAAAGATATTTTTACCCCTGTTTTCATTGCAGGATTTTTCACAATAACCAAGATAAATGTAAATAATCTAAATGTCCTGGAACAGATGAATGGGGAGAAAAGATGCACTAAACTTACACAGCAGAATGCTACTTGACTATTTAAAAAAAGATAAATCCTTGCCATTTATGAGAACATGGATGGAACTTGAAGATAGTATGCTAACTGCAATAATTCAGATTGAGAAAGACAAATGCCATATGATTTCACTCATTGGAATATAAAGAAGCAAAGCAAATGAAAATAAGCAAATACATAGATAGAGAGAACAGGCTGGTGGTTACCAGAGGGGAAAAGTGTTATAGGCTGGGTATAATAGGCAAAGGGAGTAAATTCTATGGTGGTGGATAGAAATAAGACTTTTGGTGGGAATCATGATGAAGTATATACATAATATATACACCCAAAACTTACATAATACCCATAGGGTAGTTCTCAAGGTTAAAGGAGTCCATATAGACACAACACCTAGAACATGGCCTATATATAGTAAGTGGGGTTATGAGTTATGACTACTGTTATTAATCATATGCTGATCTGTGATGGCTCTTCTACAGTTTTGGGTGGTTTTTTTTTTCCTTCTTTTATTACAGTTTATTTTGTACCAAGTTTATGTCTAATTCTCCAGTTTGACTTGAAGGTAGAATGCCTGGATATAGCAGACATCAGTCACCTTAAATCATTTTTTTAACCCGGCAAAATAAAAAAATAAAACAGTACACATGAAATATTTTTCTTTAGGTTTGACCAAGTACCACTGTATTTCAAACAAGAATGTATTGTTTAAAATTACAAGCTATTCTTTTTTTAATTTAATTTATTTTATTTTATGTAATTCTTACATCTTTTTTCATCTTTGCACAATGTATGCATTTTCATTTTGGTTATATTCCCCATATAATTGCATCTCCCCCCTTATTTTGACTCTAGTACTTCCTTTCCCCGCCCCTCCCTCCTCCCACCCCCATAGTGTGTCTCTGGTTTATAGTGCTTGTTGATTTTGATTTTTACTGTATATTGATTAGTCTTTTTCCTGGTCTCTTATTTAGGTTTTCTAAATTCCTGCTATGAGTGAGACCATTACAAGCTATTCTTAAAAAAAAAATATTATTCCAGAAGGAAAAAATGACCAAGAAATCAATTAAAGTCTTTATGTTAAAACAAACTCGACATTTCCACAAGACACAAGAAAAAGATCGTGTCCAAAAATAAGAATGCACTAAAAATTCAAAAATACTGAGACTTTTTGTTTTCCTTCACTCTACCTTGCCGTACTCCAGTTTCAATCCTAGTGGAAAGGTCTGCTGGAGGGGTAGAGAGATGCACTAATGGTCCAGCTCCTGGCATGAAGTTATTGTCAGGATCTTCTGCATATATTCGAGCTTCAAAGGCATGACCCTTCAAAGTTATTTCATCCTGGCTCAGAGGAATCTTCTCTCCAGCTGCAATCTGGTAAAAGAATATGTGCTTCTTATGAAAATCCACCTTATAACAGCCACGAGACTCTGGTCTTGTCTTGTCTACATAAAATATATATTTGGACCTTATGATAAAGCCAAATAAAAACGATTGTTTTATCTACCCACGTGAGTGTTGAGCAAAAGCAGAAACAGATTTAAAAGCAGATGCAGCTTGAAATGATGTATGATTTCAATAGTTTTTAAAGAGAGAGAGTAGGCAAGCTGATAACTAAATTATAAATATAAAAACCAGTGTTTTTTGGTATGTAACTGAAACTAAAATTTCTCACCAGCAAGATAGACTCAGTTTTCCTTTAAAACATTAAATCAATCTTTTTTTTAATAGAAATGTATTAGTTGGTGGGGCCTCCCTGGTGGCGCAGGGGTTTTAAAGACAGCAATATCAAACTGTCACCAGACACTGCAGCACAAGTTCCATCCCCGGCCAAGAAGCAACCCACATGGCACAGCAGACCTCTCCTGCCTCACCAGCTGCTCCCCTCAGCAGTATATTTCAGTAGATACACCTGTTTTGCTCCCTGCTCTCTCTGGTGAATCCTCTCACCCCCTGCACCTCTGGCTTATACCCCCATTCTTGTATGCATATATAAATAACTTTTACAACCACAAAAAATTAGTTGGTGTATAGGACACATCCACAGCTTTGGCTAAAGTGTGGCATTAGTCATCTTTGTAATCTTTATGAACAAGTGAGTGAAGAAAGGGGAAGATGATTTTTTAATTTTATTATGTTTATGTGTATTGCATGATACTAGACTATAAACAGGTGATCACTGCACTGCTGCTTATCATTACTACTACTACTATTATTATTTTTGCTATCAAGTACCAATACAACAAACCTCTCTCTTCAGCTAGTATGATTTGGAAAAGGCTATTGGAGGACATGCTGCCACTCTCTCTCTCTCTCTCTCTTTACTCTCCCCTTAAATTTTCCTCCAAGATGAGAAAATTACAACCTGAGAAAGCAAAAGATACAGGGAAAACAACATTAAGTAAACAGGTTAACATAAAACAAACTAAGGTTTTGTCACTTTAAATGTATCAGGAACTACAGCAGTTAAGAATGAGAGGACAAAGGACTAAATCGAATACCTTTATGGCATATTGTTTCAAAACTCAGACTTTGTACCCACATTGCCTGGGTTCAAATTTTCTGTCTCCATATTTACTCTGTATAGGGTACTGAGCAAGTTTATAACCCTGGATGCTTCAAAGAAGGGTATCTGGCATATAAGAAGCACTATATTAGTGTTAGCTATTATCATTTCATTCTTGTCTTTTATAAAATACTCTAATGTTTTAATAAAGAATTCCATATTTGTTTTATATTCTAAGTTCCATATTCTAAAATGTGATCTTGTATCTGACTAGATAGCCATTTCTACTTGGCTTACCTTTCCTATCTATTTTCCTCTGAAGTTGGCTAAGCCCAGAAATGACTGGCCCCAACCATGCCTCTGGGTATGCAGTCCATGCCATCTGACTTCTATCCGGCTTAGACAGTGACTCATTGGAACCCCTTCACTTTGGATTCTTTCATCACTTCTCCCTGAACACTACTCATCATCTGCATCTGCAGCCTGGATTATATATTCATTATATCCTCATTCTAGAAAAACTTTGACTATAGAGGCAAGTGCTGAAACTTGAACTCTTGAATCACCAAATGTTAAGTTCCCTTCTTTTCCCCTGCTTCAAAAACAGGGTCCAAAGTGCCTTGAACTCTATAAACCAAGCCAGCAGTGTCCCTAAACTCAGAATTCCTTCCCAAAGTATAAAGGCCCACTTCTCTTTCTAAAGAGCCATCAAAGTTCTTACAATTTCTTGAGTTGCAGAAATAAAGGTCTGCCTGCTCCCTTAGTATCTAAACCTTTTTCTTAATACATAGGAATCCTTAATCCTCCATGATTTCAAGACTCTGGATTCTCTTGGGTTACTGCTTCAGAAAAAAAAAAAAATCTGTCTTTCCTTGAATTCTGGAAACATAAGCAATCTTTCCAGAACTTTCTAAATCTACTACAGTTTTCCTAACACTTACTAGTTTGATATGGCTGGTTCATTAGCCTGGTTCATTGGGTATCCTATACCCAAAGATCTAGCGGTCCAGAAGAATTTTTTTACTCAATGAAAACCACCAATCACTCCCAACGAATCAGCAAGAGAGACATATTTCATATTATATATTACATAAACTGTAGTATTACATATTACAGAAGTTCTGAAAAAACACAATTATCAAGATAATCAAAACTTTAGTATCATAGCATGGAAAAAACAACAAAGAGTCAGGACATGTAAAGAACCCTAAGAACTCTACAAAGATCAAGAATGTTCACACTAGTTAATTTTTTTTTCATATTAAAAGAGCAAAAAAGGCTAAGGTGAAAATCTATTGCTTCAATAAAGGACAAAAACAGACTAAGCTTTTATTATTAATATTTGAAGAAATATTCTGTCTGAAACTCTGGTTCAGGTCAGAGTTTCTCAAACTAAATAAAGGAACAGTTATGGGTTTATATTTTTGAAAAAGAACAGTAGACATGTCATTGCAATGTCAAAAAAGCTCAGAAAATTTTCCAACAATTACTTTGAATGGCTATACTATCTCCCTATGGACCAGCAACAGTTTGTAAGTCAGCATTTGCATCTGGACCACTCTATTAATCAAGACCATTTCCTTGGTTCTTTATACCCAGTCCTACCTTAGGGTATTTCATCTTGGCAAGTAAATATCCTGCCTCTAAAATCTATTATGGCCTGGCTAGAATGCGGTGTTCTCATGCAGATCACAAGGTTTTAGTGCTGGGACAATATGGTCACAACGAAGCCTCAGTGTGGCTCACATGCTCACTGGCTGCCCCTGTCTAAGGGGAAATGGTAGCAAGTGGCAAATTAGGAATCTAAGTCCAGAGAGTGACAATACCGTCATAGCATCAAATGTAATGTCACTTTAACCTCTCATTTTCCTGGACTCATCACAACCACCTAGAATTCAACCTAGGTCCAAAACAGTTTCTTCTTTTAAGAGGCAAGAAAGTAACATATTCTCAAGACAGATCTTTAACAAAATATATATATTCCTACCCTAAGTTGCCACTCCACCAAGTCAGTTCCTGTGATCATCTCAGTAATAGGATGTTCCACTTGCAGTCTCGTATTCATCTCCATGAAGTAAAAATTGTGCTTTGAGTCCATAATAAACTCCACAGTTCCTAAAAGGTAAAATGCAATGATCACATTTCAATGGCATTTAATCAGAAGCATATCAAAATCCTCCATGACATATCACTTATCTCTGCTGCCTTCATTCATTAGTAAACACTTTGCATTTCATGAAGACATTTCACATTTTGCAGCAGCAAATGAGCCTTAGTCAAAATAAGGAGTCACATGAAATAGACACAGAAAGGATAATTGCGATTTTAAGCAAATGGCAAGCCCAAGTTATGAAACCAGTCTTAGCTGTTGTGGCAGTTGAGACCATACTTGGACCCTGTGTCATACTTCAGCACACCAATATCCCTGGAAATCTCATACTTCAACTTCCCATCTCACTCATCTCACTCTAACCCTGTGGTGAAAAATGCAACCCCTTTCCATATACACAAGCACACACACACACACACACACACTCTCTCTCTCTCTCTAACTGTGGGCTTTTGGAAGCTTACTTTAAAAATTATTTTACTGGTGACCCACTGAAAGATTGCATAGTAACTAAAGCTTATGTGAATACCTATCTACTGGCATTCTATTAGACAGTATAAAATTCTCTATCAAAGTATTGTTTCAGCTTGAAGGACTTGCTCCCACCCTAATACCAAAGCCAAACAAAGGCATTACCTTATAAATATTATAGAAGAAAAGACAACTGCAGGCCAATAATCCTTATGAACAAAGATTTTAAAAATCCTTAATAAAATATTTACAAATTGAATCCAACAATGTATAAAAAGAAGTATACACCATAATCAAGTGGGATTTATCCCAAGTATACAAGGCTGGTCCAATATTTGAAAAACAATTAATGCAATTCATTAGATCAATAGATTAAAGACAATACAAGAATCACAAAAAAAAAAAGCAGTTGGAAAGCCTAGTGAATGCAGTAAGACATGAATATACACATAAAAGAAAGAAATAAAACTGTCTGTGGTCATAAATGACTTGCTCATAAATGACTTGCTCAGAACACCTGAAAGAATCAACCACCCCCTGCAACTAATAAATGGTTACATCAAGGTCTCAAAACATGAGGTTAATATATGAGTAAATCGTTTTCCTCTATACTAGTGAGAAACAAGTGGAATTTGAAATTAAAAACACAAAACCATTTACATTAACACTCCAAAAATGAAGTAGGTATAAATCCATATATGGAAACTACAAAATCCTGATGAAGGAAGTAAAAGAATTAAATAAATGGAAAGATATTAAGGACTAAAGTCATGGGTAGGAAGACTCAGTAAAGTCTATGTGGAGGGACAAAATTACCCAGAATAGCCAGTTCAATTTTAAAGAAAAACTTTCTGAAGACTGACACCATATGCCTTCATGATATACTGTCTTGAAGGATGAAGAGGAGAGGGAAGGATGAAGAGCAAGCCACAGAGGATGTTTAGGACAAAGTACTCTTTATGATACTATAATGGTGGATATGTATAATTTACATTGTCCAGACTCCTAGCATGTACAACACCAAGATTGAGCCCAGATATGAACTATGCTTTCTGTGTGATAATTATATATATATTAGTGTAGGTTTGTCAATTGTAACAAATGTACACTCTGTTGGGGATGTTTGTAGTAGAGGAGGCTGTGTGGGTGAAGGGCTGGGGTATGTGGAAACTACTTCTGCTGTTTTGCTGTGATCTAAAACTGCTCTAGAAAATGAAAGTATATAAATTTGTTAAAAAAATTTTCAGTGATTTTTAAAATAGGATAGAAAATATCAAAACAGCATTACACATAATTAGGACTTAGTGAAATGTATTTTTCAAATGTATATAAGCACAAACATTAATGCATACATAGTCAATTTCAATGAAAAATATATTTCTTAAAGTGAATTTGGTCAAAGACTGAAAGTCAATGATTCAAAAGTTATGTTCTTTTGACTTCTGAAACACAAGTAAATGATTATTTCCTTTCTTTCATTAAAGGGAATCTTTTTTTTTTTTTTTTAATTTTTTTTAAAACAATATTTGCTTCCCCTCACCCCCTCAAGTTGAGTCCCCATAGAATTCCCTTCCCCAAGGCACCCGTGCACCATTAAAGCAAATCTCAACATACCTGCTCCAACATAGTTTACTGCTTTGGCAGCTTTGACTGCAGCTTCACCGAGTTTTTTTCTTACTTCAGGTTTAATACCAGGCTAGAAAAAATAATTAAAGTAAATCCCATTATTATCTTACCCTATTAAACTTTCCATTAAGATTGAATATTACATTTCCATGTATCAAATATTGCATAAAGAAATAATTAAAGAGAGAAAAAAACCTAATGTTATACATTTCAAGATATACCAGTTTGTGACTGTATCCAAGTTTGATGGCTCTAATAATTTCTACACATTTCAGAAAAAAACTCAGTATAGTGACATATCTCTATCCCTATCTACAATATCAGCTTTCAAGCATTACAGTCATTTGAAATTATATATATTAATATGAAAACTTTGAAACTTTTGTTTCAAGTTGATACCCTGGGTCACGTGTCCAAGAATGATCTTGGAATAATGGTAAACCTTGAGATTTGAAGTAAACAAGAAAGGTTAATTAAAAAAAAAAAGGTAGGCAAGGCTTCTAACATTTTAAAACACTGCTCTACATATATATATATACACATATATATAAGCCATCACTGCTTGAAAATAAGACTTTACTGAAATTATTGTTCACATTAACTTCAAATGATTTAATATATACTGCAACAGAAATTAAGTTTTGAATAGTGATTAACCAGAAACCTCAGATTCCTGACCTTTTAGAAATACATATTGAAAAAAACCAATTATGTAACTTCAGACAAGAAAGATTTCTATAGCATTACAGGCTCCAGAGAAATGTAAATCTTAAAATCTTTAATCTGAGGGGTAGGCCTTGACCTAGATAACATCTTAAATCAATCAAGAGGTAGGCTCCTAGGCATGTAAATAATCCTAAGGGGGGCAAAAGTTAACAAACAGGAGTAAATCTCTCTTCACAACAGAACTTTTAAGATAGGAAGATGACTACTGTATTTTGGAAACATCTTAAACTACAGTTAAAATGAGAGAAACTTCTTCATAAAAATTACATTCCATTAATCAAACCATTCCGTGTCTTAAACTTTCTAGTTAATTACAATTTAAAATCTACATGGAAACACTATACAGCTACTCACGATAAGCCTGATACTTGGGTAAGAGGAGACTTTCCTCAATACCAAGCAGAAGGAACATGGCCCTGTTGCGTCCTCTGGATGGTAGTCTAAGAACAGGAGCCCCCTCACCCCCATCCCCAACACTGCATTGGATGTTTACATTATATTACTATTGGGAAGTGTCTGTCCAGCGGACTTAGGGGTAGACATTTAGTTTCACAGATTTCTTTTTTTAATTTTTTTTTTAAAATTTATTTATTTATGCATACAAGAGCTGGGGTACAGGCCAGAGATGCAGTGGGGTGAGAGGATTCACCAGAGACAAAGTGGGGAACAGAACAGGCAGACTGACTGAAATACACTGCTGAGGGGAGCAGCGGGCGAGACAGGAGGTCTGCTTCACCAGTGGGTTTCTCTCTGGCTGGCCAGGGATCGAACTCGAGCTGCAGAGGCTGTGGATTGCTTCATAGTGCAGTGCTTAACCCCTTGCACTACCAAGGAGGCCCCTAGTGTCACAGATTTCTAATGTGAAAATCAGAGTGACTAAGGTTTATATTATAGAGAAACCCACAAATTTGTTTACAATTTCCTTACCCCTGGGGCTTCCTCAATGATTTTCTGATGTCTCCTCTGTACGCTACAGTCTCTTTCAAACAAGTACACAGCATTTCCATGGTGGTCACCAAACACCTGAACTTCTACATGCCTATTTAAAAGCAAATGCACATGTTAATATACTTCATTAAGGGTGACAAATATTATATTCATGAAGCCAAACTGTTGGCCAAGGTGGCCAGAATTCCTCTATTTTTATTTTAGCTAAGAA
Source organism: Talpa europaea (assembly GCF_964194135.1). Lineage (NCBI taxonomy): Eukaryota > Metazoa > Chordata > Mammalia > Eulipotyphla > Talpidae > Talpa > Talpa europaea. Next base: position 117,250,947 of record NC_140070.1, on the reverse strand, counting down.
GTGATATTTTGACCTCAGAATAGAGGATATGAATTTAGAAATAGAACTAGAGTCAATCGGATAAAAAAAAATCAATGAAAAATTTCCATTTATGGTTGACCACTAAAGTGAAAAATTATATATGAATGGGCTGGGAGAAAAGACAGAAAATATGAGACTATGACATCAAAATAGGGGTAGGTCACAAAATGTACAAATTGTCATCGGAAAGCGTGTAAATTTGAGAACACCAAAATGTCAATTACAGCTGCATCACATATATGCTCAAAAAGTCAATAAAAACTTTAGGCAGATTTCTTTTAAATCAACTCTTATATTCAGTTTTTATAAACTGTTGCAGTTAGAAAATTATATATACTCAAAAGGATATATTATCTTTAATCATAAATTTAAAAAGTATTTTAAAAAGCATTATTTATTTATTTTTTAAAGATTTATTTATTTATGCTTTCAAGAGCTGGGGTGTAGGCCAGAGGTGTGAGGGGTTGGGGGATAAGAAGATTCACCAGAGAGAGTGGGGAGCAGAACAGGTGTATCTACTGAAATACACTGAGGGGAGCAGTGGGCAAGACAGGAGAGATCTGCAGTGCATGTGGGTAGCTCCCTGGCTGGGGATTGAACTCGTGCTGCAGTGACTGCAGATAGCTTCATAGAGACATAACTGCTGAGACTTAAGCCCCTGTGCCACCAGAGAGGCCCTAAAAAGGTACTTTAATGTTGAGTATTGATAGTAAAATTATGAGAAATCATATTAAGGGTAAATGCACAAAACATGAAAATAAGACTAACACAGATCATTTGGTAAACACGAAGGATACTTTCTCAGGTTCACACTATACACTCACATATCCATATATATGTTCATATGTGAGTGTTTTAGAAATCAGTGATCAGCAAATAATTTTTCTCTTTATTTTTAAAAATAAACATTGGGGCCTCCCCTGGTGGCGCAGGCGGTTGAGCACCGCGCTGTGAAACTGTCTGCAGCCTCTGCAGCACCGGTTCGATCCCGGCCAGCCGGTGAGGGTCCCACATGGTGTGTCAAACCTCTCCTGTCTCGCCTGCTGCTCCCCTCAGCAGTGTGTTCCGTCAGTCTGCCTGTTCTGTTCCCCATGCTGTGTCTGGTGAATCCTCTTACCCTCCCACGAATCTGGCCCCGGTTCTTGTATAAATAAATAAATAAATCTTTAAAAAAAATAAAAATAAAAATAAACATTGTCAAATAGAGAAGAAACTTTTTTTAACTATTACCCTGTATTTTTTTAACTTTTTATTTATATTTTTATATTTTATATAATTCTTACATCATTTTTCATTTTTGCACAATGTATGCATTTTCATCTTGGTTATAGACCCCATACAATTCCCACCCCCCCTTCTTTTGATCCTACTCCCTCCATCAGCACCACCACCACCACCACCACCACCCCTATAGCGTGTTTCTAGTTTATAGTTACTTGCTGATTTTGATTTCTACTTTATTATAATTAGTCTTTTACCTGGTCCCTTATTTAGGTTTTCTGAATTCCTGTTATGAGTGATACCATCCGGTATTTTTCTTTTTCTTTCTGACTTATTTCACTGAGCATGATCCCTTCTAGCTCCATCCATGGTCCCTACACTTTAGAAATAGTTATTTTTTCCACTTCCTGTTCCAATTTTTTTCTCAGATCTTTTCTGTGAGAACCTGGTAGGGTTCCTGGAAATAAAAATCCATGAAAATTTGGGGGGAGTTCCCTAATGTTGGGCCCCAAGATGTTTCTCACTGTTGTGCTAGTCAACACTTAACCTGCAGTAATCTGAAAATTTCCTAAATGTTCCTATCAGTTTATGCAATCTGTAGCTTCTGTTCCAGGTGAAGTGATCTCAGCTATGATTTGCTGTATTCACATACCCATCAGATTTCGGGGTGGTGGTTCACCCTGCAGTCTTGTTTCTCTGATGGATATAAAAGTCATTGGCTTTCATTCTGTTCAGCTCTTTACTTGCTTTTCAAATGTGAGTCACAACTTTCAAACTGGAATATCAGAGCCAACTGTTTTGTTTTTCAAATTCTAATTGTGAAATTCTACCATTTCCACTAACTGTCCTTTATCTTTTAGTTACCGCAAGGCAGGCGACATTAGAGCAGGGACTCCAGGTTCTGAAAGAAAATGCCTGGAAGAATGTCTACCATACTATAATCAGGGGATGGGATTAGGAAACTTAATGTGTTTCTATACTCCTAGGATTCATATTCTATATAATGTGCACGCATTTCTTTCATAATTTAGTTTTAAAAATCTGAGTCAGAAAAAAAGCCAAACCCACCTGGGTGTATCCACAAACTTCTCAATCAGCATCGCATCATCATTGAAAGACTTCTTAGCTTCTCTGCGAGCTGCTTCTAACTGCTCTTGAAATTCATTTTCAGATCTAACGATCCTCATACCCTAAGATAGAAAGAGAATTGTCTTACAAAAAGAAATTGAACAAAGATTAGTCTTAAAAGGAAAACCTGAGGATACCAAGCTTACTTTTCCTCCACCACCACGGACTGCTTTAATCATAACTGGGTAACCAATCCTTCCAGCATGCTCTTTCAGGCATTGGTCTGATTGGTCTTCACCATGATAACCTTCCACAATGGGTACCCCAGCAGCAGCCATTATGGATTTGGAGGTGCTGTAAAATAAAAACAAACAAACAAACCCAGAAGATGCCCCAATTCTATGAATTATTTCATAGAAGAGAAGCATAAACACAGTCCATTGTTTTTGTAAAATACAATAGAACTTTCAAAATATAGCATCCCATAGATAAAGAACTACAGTCTAAGACAACAAATACTAATATAAAAATGTCTACTAGTTAGTATTCCTCCATCCAGTTTTCCATGTGGTAGTTCGTTCCACCTTGCTATTTATGTTGATTAGAAACAGCTAATTAATCCCAAAAAGTTAATAAATTACTAGAAATAGTTGAGTATTTTTGTTAACCACTGAAGTGTTAGGTAAATAACAAGATGGTATAATTACTTTGTCTATTATAGGTAAAATAAATCATTTCAATTGATCTTTTTAATATGATTATATTTAAAAAGATGTAAACTCACCTCTTTATCCCCATGTCTCTAATAGCAGATGAAGGAGGACCTATAAAAATAATGCCTTCCTGCTTACATAGTTCAGCAAATTCCATGTTTTCTGAAAGGAAACCATAACCTGGGTGGATAGCCTAGAAGTGAGAAATGAAAGGATAAACTTCCTCTAGTGTCCACTGGCTAACTCTAATGCAGGCAATATTTTCCTCTGCCTCTCTTTAAGGCCTCTCTTTAAGCTGGTAATAAGCACTCTGTTTCTATCAAAATCTGTTTCCAAAGAGATGTTTAAAACATTTATATTTAAGTTCTGAAGACTTACCTGAACCAGAAGAATCTGTACTTCTTTCACTATGGTAATATATGTGTGTGTGTATATATGTGTGCGTATATATAAATATATATATAGTATCACTTTATCCACTGTTAAGTGTACAATTTGTGGCATTAAGTCCATTCACAATGTTGTGCAACCATCACTGTCACTCATTTCCAGAATGTTTTCATCATCACAAACAGAAGGTGTATTCATCAAATAGTAATTCCTCATTTCCTGGTAATCTCTATTTAACTTTCTGTCTCTATGAACGTGCCTAATCCAAGTACCTGATATAAGTGGAATTATACGATACTTGTCCTTTGTCAGCTTATTTCATTCAGTATTATTTTAAAAGATTTATTTATACATACAAGAACTGGAGTACAGACCAGCGGTGGGGTGGTGGGGTGAGATGATCCACCAGAGACAGAGTGGGGAACAGAACAGGAGGATTGACTGAAATACACTGCTAAGGGGAGCAGCGGGTGAGTCAGGAGAGGTCTGCCCGTTCTGTTTCCCACTCTGGCTCTGGTGAATTCTCTCACCCTCCCGCGCTTCTGACTGTACCCAGTGCATGTATAAATAAATAAATAAATAAATCTTTAAAAAAAAAAAAAGTCAGAGAGAAATATAAATATTCATATACACAGATGTTCATTATAGCACTATTTATAATAAAATGAAGAAAAAAATACCTGAAAAAGGGAGAGGAAAGCAAAAAGCAGACTAGGTGTAGATATTTTAAAGAGGAAAGAAGCAACTCTTGCTCCCAGTTCAATAGCATTGACAGAATTTCTGTACTGCTAGAATAATAGTTCAGTATGTACATAAGCAAGAGACTGTAAAAAGGCAAACTTTTTCGACATCTGAAGCTTACTGCTTCAATTTTTATTTATTTTAAATTTATTTTATTAAGCCACAGAATAGAATTTTTTAATTTAAATCTTTCCAGAGTCCTTTAATGTTTAAGTGTTTGATGAATGTTAACTATTTTTAAATCAGGTTGCTGAGCATTGTACCCTATATCTTGTAACAATTTTAGGATCAAGTTGTCAATAGCAACAAAAAAAATCTATTGGTATTTAGATAAAGACCACATTGTTAAATCTATAGATTTGGAAAGAACTGCCATCTTAATATTGATTCTTCCAATGATACAGATGTATCAATTTGCTTATGCCTTTCTTGGTTTTTTCCTTGTTTTAGTTTCCAATACATAGGTTTTGATCCGCTTTTGCCAGCTTTACTATTAAGCATTAGATTTTTATTGATGTTACTTGAATGTAACTGTTTCCTTAATTTCAATTTCAAAGTATTTGTTGCTAGCCTCCCTTCTTAATATTTATATTTATTCATATATATTCACATAAATACATTATGCATTTATATATTCATATAAATATATGTATATCTATTCATATAAATAATGTATCATTTCATTCACTAAAACTATGATAAATTAAATGCTCTCCATTCATAACTAAAAAGAAAAGCAGCTAGCTTCTAATAAAAATAAAGTTCAATCATACATTCTAGGAATGGCCTCAAGAAGTTTAATTTTTCTTTGTAAGAACAATTTGATATATCCTAATCAGAGCACTCTTGAGCATATAAATGAGTTAAAAGGAAAAAAAAATTCTACTATCACTAGAAGGCTAATTTCCTTATCATCAAGCATATATTGATATTTAGCTACCAATTCACTTTGTTGGGTCACAGGATCGCATGCCTATTTAGATGGTTCAGGCCATAGTATTAACATGTTTTTAAGAGTAAAGATAGACAACTGCTATCTCCTACTCTTCTTTGCCAAATAATTTTTTTCATTAGTTTGTACCTATTCTGCCCTGTGCTTCTTTACACATATGAAGAGATCAAAAGTTCTTGTTGACTGCCTTCAAACAGAAATGAGATGCTTCCTTTCTTTGGTGAATGAACAAGTGGTATCCTTAAAGTATTACTACTAATACTTTCCTACCATACCTTTGATACTTGAGACAAATGGATTTCCTTTTGGTCAACCATATGGATAACCAGAATTTAGTTAATAACTTGCTATACTCATTAAAGTTACTTGTCAGTGATTTCAAAATAGCTGCAATAAAGTTATTCATTCCTGATGGCACATTAAAAGAAAGTGGATCACTTTCATACAATATTCATGCTTTTAGCTAATCCAGATAATTGAGGGGCTGAGGCCTGGGCAAACTTTTTTTTTAACTTTTCACTAAGGAATAATATACACACAGACAATTGCACATCATAAGTGTATAACTGTTACAGACAACACAATTTTCATAAACTGAATGCACCTGTGTGGCCAGCAATAGGGTAAAGAAACAAAACATCAACTGCATTCCAGAAAATCCCTTTATACTCCCTTCCAGGTTACTCTAGGCCCTTGCCTTAAGCCACTAATTTCATTAGCGTTACAAGGCTCCTCAGGTCATTCCAATCTGCAGCCAGGGTTTACTACTACCTTTTCCCAGCAAGAGCAGGTCCTTGACACAGGAACAGGTTCTAGCCTCTGCTTCTGCATTCCTAGAGCTGGGTTGGTTTTTCTGGTCATAGTGGTGAGTTTTATGGCCTTATCCCCAAGGCAGACTTATCAATTCCCTTATCTATTTCAGCCTCCCAAACCTGCCTTCTGGGCAAGTAGTGGGGGCTTAATTTTTAACTTTAATAAATTGTACCCTGACAAAAGCTAACTGCAAAAATGACTGGAACAGCAAATCAATAGCTAAAGGGAGACCTCAACATGACTGGAGGAGACATGAAAGATTTTATGAAGCAAGAATGCAGGTAGCAGTGAAGGGTAAGTCTACTGTAGTAAACTCCTAATTACTCTTCGAGCTTTCTTTGATTTAGTCCCATCTTTGCCCCTCCCCACTATCCATAGCCACCAGCAGCCATGATGATCTTATTAAAATATAAATCTAATCACCTCACACTCCCCAGCTTAAAATCCATTAGCTACTTAGTGTGAAATGCTTTAAATATCTGCATGTATAAATTAATGCCTAGGGTATTCAGATCAGAAATGTTGATTCTAAAAAGGGGAATAATGTAGGTCCGTAAAGCCCCTAATGAGGTTGCCTTCACTTCTCTTTGCTTCACCATGCCCTACCGTTTTCTTCCTGTGACAGCTGGTTTTAGCTCCCAGCCCAACCTTCCATACTGGTCTTTGTGATGGTGATCTTCAAAATACCTTTCCTGGGGTTGGCTTCCTGTTAGGTTCCGCCAGCAGGAGTCACTGTGGGTAAAGTGCAAACAAGAAAAGCTTCCCTATTCTTCAGGCTAGACAGCACAATGTTAGTCTTCCGCTTCTTTTGTTATGCTCAGAATCAGCTTCATTATACCCCTGCAGCCAGGGGAGGCCCCTCCACAAAGATCTGAGTAACAGCTGCAAAAAGTCCCTCCTCCAGCCCTCTAATGCTGGTAGAAGTAATTCCTAAATTAAATTCCCTCTGTTGAAATATCTAATGGAATTTCAATTTTACTGACCGAATATAGAATGAGACAGACACTCACTGCCTTTCCTCCCTCCGCGTTGAACACTTTTATTCCTTGAACACCAAGCTTGTTTTCAAGCCCCTGTGCGTGATCCTCCCTCTTTGGTCACATGACTGGCTCCAGCTACATTCAAATGGGGGCAGGCAGCCATTCAGCACCCTATCCAGTCTTTATCCCCCATCCTGCTTTACTTTCTTCCAACCACTTATAACTTTATGACACTCTTAGTTGTATCAAATATTTATTTAGAGGTATATTATCTGTCTCACCTACTTGGGGGTAGGAACTGTGTCTATCCTGTTCATCTCAGTTTCTATGCTTAACTGGCACAACGTAGGAGACAAGTAAATGCTTGCTGAGAGAGTAAATGTATGAATGCTAAGAGAAGGAGGAAGAGTACTTCAGGCGGTGGAACAATATAAGCAAATGCTTAGGAGAAGAAATATACATGGTATAAGGAGATGGAGAAAAGTTTATGGCTCTATAATACAGAACCAGCAATGAGAAATGAAATGTTTTGAAAAGTATTGGAAAGTTTTTAAACGTCAGACTTCAGAGTTTGAACTCTATCTTATAATCACCAAAAATTTACTTGAGGGGAAAGTCAGAGGATAATAATAAAACTAGTGTTTTAGGAACACAGCGATAGAGAGAACTGTTTAGAAACAGTCGAGAGTCAGAAATCCAGATAAGAGGTCAAAGTATCTGGCTGTGTGACTAAAATAAATTACTTGTAGAGACATTTCAAAGAAAAATTCCATACAAGTTGGTTTCTCTTTTATTTTGAAGGATAAAGACATAATATAATAACATCAAAGTTTTGAGCCTAGGATATTAGAAAACCAGGGAGTGGGGCCTTAGAGTAAGACTGGGAAATCAAGAAGAAAAAGATTTACACTGACAACCCAATAATCAAATGTAAAAATCTTGGGAAGGGCTAAAGTTAGAAAAAGATTTCTGTAACTAAGAAATAATATTGCTTAAATTGTACAAAGCTTTTTCCTTTTGCATTACAAATCTCATCATGACTTTTTTTTTAAGCTCTTTGGCCTCTTTATTTTTTAAAATAGATTTTTTTCAAACATCCTTGTTTATTTTTTCACAATATTTCTCCCCTCAGGTGAGGTCAACATAGTTTTCCCAACACCAAGTCCTCACAGTCCTCTACCACACTCCATCACGTTCTCCTCCCACCTCAAACACCCTTTGCTCTCTACCCTCCTCCTCCCCTCCTTAGTGTCTCAGATCTGCAACTACGTGACTCTTACCTGTGCAGCAGAAATTCTGGCCACTTGAATGATTTTCTCCATAGAAAGGTAACTCTGCTGTGAGGGAGCTGGGCCAATGGAATATGCTTCATCTGCCTGTTTAAGAAACATTAAAAACCTACACAGCTAGTATCCTCTATAGAACTGCTTCAGGGTCATTTTGTTAGTGTAAATAAAATGCTGGCTCTCCAAAAACAATTCAAGAATTGAGAAGCGTCTATGTTACAAAGTCAGTCTTAGAATCATTTACATGAAGAAAGTGCCAATACTTGTTTTTATGTATAAATCACATACTTAAGTGAAACTGAAGTGCCTTAAGAGAAAATAATAGGCATTAGTCATGGTATCATTATTAGCAACAATAACCTTAAATGTGTTTAAGATCAAAAATTTGCAATTTGACAAGAAATAGATATGTATAGCAAAAAATAAAATTAAGCTTACTGAAGTTTATATAATTAGAGTATGGTGACAATGTTCCTTTTATACATTTGTGGATGATCTTATACTGTTCCTTTTAAACTTTCACACAACCATAAGCATCCCTTGAAGAAGACAGAAAACTTCATTCAAAGACTTACTGAATTCTTGCTATGTATTGTGTGTTGAGGCTTGGAACTGTCTGCATCACAATAAGCAAAATGAATGTCCCTGTCTAGAGAGAGATACAGACACCAAATGTAGATTCATACACTTAATGGTAACTGTGACAAAGGCCAGGAAGGAAAAACAAAGAATATATTGCACATAAGAGGAAGACTGAAGGTAGTCAGGGAAAGACTGGGAAGGAAGGTATACCTGCAGAATGATCAGGACTTGGCGTGGCAAATGGGGGAGGGATGAGCTGGGAATGGGAATAGAGGTGGGGGGCAGAAAAAAAGGTCTTGAGGAGGTAAGAAACCTGGTACATTTGAAGAAATGAAGGAGGTTTGTGTGACTGGAGCACAGTAAGCAAAGGGCAGGGATCAATGTTGGCTGGACAGATGCGGGCACAGATTTCAGAGACCTTGTGGGATTGGTTAAAAAAGGCTTGGATTTTTTCACCAAGGGAACACATCAGTTTTTTCAAGTGAATTTTTTAATTTGTAATTCCACAAAGCACAAATCCATTCTTCATCTAGAGAATGTGAATAATACTCCAAGGCAAAGGAGCATTTTGACACTGCCCCCTCCCTCATCACAAGCCCCTTTCAGATAGAACCTCTATGATCAACCTGGGCATATTTTCACACATCCATATTTCTATTTATTGATACAAATTTATATAAACATGTATGCCCCATTTTTTATAACAATTGCATAATACCTACAATATGGAGATATCATAGTTCATTTAATCATGAAGTTCTTCATAGTCATTTAGGTTGTAAGAGCAAATATTAAAGTGGGCAGCAATTCAGTACATGCTTCTACTTGTACATACATATGCACAAACAGGTCTCTGGAGAGAGATCTAAAGGAATGTTTGCACAGCTGGATTAAAGAACATGAAATTTTAGTTATTCCTGATTAATTATTCCTTCAAATGATATCACCAACACATTTCCACCAACACACTAATTTCTTACCACATTAACCAATATTGAATACCTTTCCTTTTGTCTTTTTCAACTATTACTAGTATGGTGGATCAGAAAAAAAGTTTAAAGCATTAAAGCAGAGGAGTAACAATTTTTATTTTAAACTATCATTTTGGGAAATGTGAGAAGGGGTCAAGAGTGGAAGGAGGAAGGCCTCGTATGAGGAGATAGCATTTGAATGGTAAGAAATGATACTCACTTTGCCCTTAAAGTACAAGTGGTAGAGAGCTGAAAGAATGAAAAGTGTTTGGGAAATGGACTAGCACTTGGTGCTCACCTAGATGGAGGGAGGTAAAGGCTGTACAGTGGGAAAAATGAGGAAGATATATTCAAAGTCTTGTAAGTCTCCTAGACCTCTGGCATTATTTTTATAAGCAATGGTGTTGCCATCTACCAGGTGGGGTAAATCTGTAAGAAAAGCAGGTTTAGAACAGAAGACAGGTCATGAGTTCAAGTCAGCCAGATTAGCTTGGTACTTGTGATACATCCAGTTATAGATAGATGTTGAGTGAGCAGTTGGATGTATCATCCCCAAAATAAAGTCTCAGCTAAATGGGAGGGTGAAGTTCAGCAAAGTCACAGGAGTAGATGAAATGAGAGACTACAGTGATAAAAGAAAATATGGAGGATTCTTTAAAAGGTGAGAGGAGTCAGAGCACAGGTATACAACAGGCCTAAGAAAGGATGAGGGTAAGATACAATACAGGCAAGCACACTGTGGTAGGAAGTTCAGTTTTATCTTTTTCTGTGAAATCAGATCACATGTTGAGAATAGGTGGGTAGAAGGAGAGTTAAAGGTGAGAATGGAGTAAAACAGGTTTGAGTCATGGAACAGAATAAGAAAGAAAAGTAAGAGTCAATGGGTTTGCTGGGCAGTGCTGAAAAACCAGGAGAAGCTGGTCACCAAGAATTTTATGTCAGTTGCTGGGAGTATTGCTCCAGGCATTAAGAAGGTCAACAATTGGGCTCTGTCTCGTGTTTAAATATGTAACTAGTATTAATAGATAACACAACCTCAGGGGAATAGGGCCCTTTCAGTTATGACTTCACAGTTAAGCTGAAGCTCAGAAACATTAAATAACTTGTCTAAGATCCCGTGACCAGTAAATAGTATTGCTAAGACTGGAACCCTCTCCCTTCTCTTGGTATATCAGGGATTTGGACATGTGTCACTGAAAGAGAGCTTGGGATCATTTACATTCTGTGAACAGTTTTCACCAACCCATGATGAGATAGAGTCTTTGATATAAGTCAACTGTACAACAAAGCACACTATTTAGTTCAACTGGTATTATGTCTGGAAAATGTACTAGTGAGATTCTGAACTTATCTACTTAAACACAGATAACATTAGCATCTACAAATGTCAACATAAAGATCTAAAACTGACTTAACAATAAACAAATACAATCACTTACAACATTTGATTTCCAGGTTTTAACAACGTACCATGTCTACATGCATGGAATTCCTGTCAGCTTCACTATAAACAGCCACAGACTGTACACCCATTTTCTTGGCTGTTCGCATCACCCTGCAGGCAATTTCACCTCTGTTTGCAATAAGGACCTTAGTGATGTTTCGTCCTGTTTAAAACACCATGAAAATGAAACACAAATGTTACTGGGGACAAGGAATGAGAATAAAAAATAAATATTTTCTGACAGTTAACAACCAATAAACACTTGTTTTGCTAACATCAGCATAGCAGAGTCTAATATAACCATTTTAATTAATATTAAACAGTTGCAGCTTTCTTCACACTGAAATTCAAGATACTTTGATTAACAAAAATCTTTAAACTACTCAGTTTTCAACTTAAAATAAAATGAAAAGATGCTCTGTTATGCCAAAGATTAAATTATAAAACCTAAAGAAAACCCCCAAACATCCCAGTTACTAATAACTCACAAAAGTGAGTAATTTGTATGCCCCATGACCTCAAAAAGACTCAATCTGAGGAGTTAAATCCTCACAGTAATCTTATAAAGTAGATACTATTATTATCTAATTTTTTAGAAGAAACTAAGACTGAAAGAGACAATACTTTCTGGAAAGTACACAGTTAAAAGACATAATGGATCCAGGATTTGAACCCAGACTGGCTTCACTCCAGAACTCTGCCCCACTGCCTCTATCACTTAGTACATAGGGATATGCAGCTCTTGCAATATAAATAAGCATTGAGCCTGTTCCTGGCATTGGTGCTATGTTATGCTTTTGTATTTATATAATAAAACATACTTCCATCATCACATATATAAATGTTCTTTGACATTTGTAGGCCTAAGGGTTGTTACAGGACGTGGGTCACTAGGATAAGTATGCGTGCATGTGTATGGGGGGAGAGGCTACATACAATCAACTAAAAATTATACTTTTATATGTTTTTGTAGTTGGGAATTCCATGTAAAATTTTATTTGAAAAAAAGATTCTGCTACTTAAAAGGACTGTTTTAAAGCACTGACACCATTCATTGTCATGCTTTTCCAAGTCAAAATACTAATGGGGTCAGATAGGCAGGGATGAGGGCATAAATAAAAATGTCTCAGTTATTTCTCTATACATTTTAAACTCAAAAGCAAGAACATAAAAGAGGTGAAAACCATAACTCAGTATTTACTGAGCAAATTATCATGAAAAGACCAAAATTCAAAAGTATATGAGCATTCAATCTAAGATACACAAATTAAGGGAGTAAACATTAATTAGTAGTTACTTAGTTCACAATCAAAGCCAAGTAGCAACAAAGACTTAGTACCTGTGGTTGTTGCATACTTCATGGTTCTTTGCTTCCATGTCCATCTCCTAAAAAATGAATCCAAATGGAATTATAATTTAAACAGGATATGTAAGATTCACCATTGTTCTTTCAAAAGACTATACTAAAAAAAAAATCTGAAACCTCAGCCTCCCTGGTGGTGCAAGGGATTAAGCACCGCACTATGAAGCAATCTGCAGCCTCTGGAACAAGAGTTCGATCCCCAGCTGGCCAGGGAGCAACCCACATGGCGTGGCAGACCTCTCCTGTCTCACCCACTGCTCCCCTCAGCAGTGTATTTCAATCAGTCTGCCTGTTCAGTTCCCAGCTCTGTCTCTGGTGAATCATCTCACCTCCCACACCTCTGGCATCTACCCCAGCTCTTGTATGCATAAATAAATCTTTTTAAAAAATTGAAACTAAATCCAGATATGACCTTAGTTAAACAATAGAAGTCAAAAGTTACAGCTCTGGCTGTTCCCCCAGGTACAACATGTTCTTGGATAAATCACTTAAACTGCTTATTCCTGAAGTTGGCATATGACCACAAGCCAGAGATGTGTAGAAAATCAAGGCATTTCGGGGCCTCCCCGGTGGTGCAGCAAGTTGAGTGCAGCACTGTGAAGCTGTCCATAGCCTTTGGGCACTGGTTTGATTCCCAGCCCGCCAGGGAGATTCCCACATGGCACGGCAGTCCTCTCCTGTTGCGCCCACTGCTCCCCTCACCAGTGCTTTCGGTCTGTCTGCCTGTTCTGCTCCCCATTCTATCTCTGGTGAATCCTCTCACCCTCCCGCACCTCCCAGTTCTTGTATAAAAATAAATCTCTCTCCCTAAAAAAAAAAAAGAAAATCAAGGCATTTCAAGATCATCTAGTTAATTTTTTCCCAATTTTTTTTTACTAGAACCCAAAGTAAAAACTATATTTGACTTCACAACCAAGTACACACACAAGGGTTTTCTTATGTTTGGATACTTTCTATATGATTCCATTTTATTAAAATGCTGATCAAACTAAACTTTGAAAGGCACTGATTGAATCAATCCTTGATAAATCAGGTTTGAACACTGAAGCTCAGAGAAGTAAAGGGAAATATCTACACAAGGATGGCAGGAAGAATGTTGGCTGTGGGGATCAAGAAGAGTCCCTACCCACTGACTGCTGGGAACCCCAGAAAGTCACTTTTTGTCAGTATTTCTCAATATTTTTTTCATTATTACCTCTTAATGAGAAAACTTACTAAGAAATAAGATTTTGCCATACTTGTCAGTTTTTTTTTTTTTTTTTTTTTTTATACAAGAACTGGGGTACAGGCCAGAGGCGTGAGAGGGTGAGAGAGTTCACCAGAGACAGAGCGGGGAACAGAACAGGCAGGCTGACCAAAATACACTGCTGAGGGGAGCAGCGGGCAAGACAGGAGAGTTCTGCTGCACCACAAGGGTCTCTCCCTAGCAGGCCGGGAACTGAACCCGCACTGCAGAGGCTGTGGACAGCTTCACAGCACTGTGCTCAACCTGCTGCGCCACTGGGGAGGCCCTACTTTTCAGTTTTAAAAGCATACAAGTTTAGTCTGAGTTCTTGCATTAATAAGTAACAGAGAAACAGAGAGACTAAATCACTAGAGTTGTCTTAAGATAAAATTCATTAAGGACTAAGAATTTTTTTTCTGTTTTTACTTTCACTTGCATTTATTTTATTCTGAAATTATTTCTGTGGTATAACTCTTTGCTTTTTCAATTTCTTTTTTCTGTGCAACCTCCTCTTCTATTTTAGGAACAATCTGCTCTTTTTGCAGGAAGGATTGTCTTGATGTAGCAGGCAGAACTCATGCAGGGGTTAACCTGACCATGAACTCTGTAAATTCTGTACTGCATCTTGGGGGCTTTGTTCACCTTGATGTGCTCAATAGCCAGAGAATCTACATCTAAACTCTTAAGTTCAGCATTTCTGAATTTGGCATTTTAAAGCAGGTGCAGTCAAAATTCAGTATTCTTTTTGGGCCACTGACTCTGTTCAATACCACTGTGTGGCCTACTGATGCCACCAAGGTAACATCAGAATGGCACAGACTGCTTCTGTGGAGCGTCATCCTTCAGATACTCGGTGGCTTTTTGTACATGTATGCCCTGAGAGCATGGGCAGTTTCACAAGTGTTCTTAAAATGAACATGAAGGTTTGAACCTTTAGCCTGGCATAATTTTGTAGGGTTTCCTGGGCCAAGAGAATAGTGAAACTATTTTGAGATCACCTAAGGCAGTTATGGGAGGAGAGCTAAACAATGTTTAAGTTCTGTCTTATTTACTAATGCAATAAATTAACACTGAAACTTTAACCAAGAGCTGACAGAGAGCAGGCCAGATTCGTGGGGGGAAAAAAACACAATGTTCATTAGATGTCAGCTAAGAATAAGCTGAGCAACTATCAAACTGTAGAAGCAATTTCACCTGAGTCTTTTCTATGCATATCTGGAAGACTTGGCAAAACTATGGTTGTAAAGGACTAACCACTTTAGATCCTCTAAATAACAAGCCCTAAAAAGCACAATGCAGATTAGATACTATGTAATGATATATGTATAATATGTACATACTGAGACAGGGCAAGCTAGGGTTATTAGGCAGTTTTAGGGATAGTGCAGGAGGGGACCTCTGAAAAATTTAGGGAGGCTTCAGAGATAAGGACAAGCAAGGGAAAGTAACCCATTCCATTAGGAAAAACAAACATGCCAGGACCAAGGACAACATTGTTAATGCTGGTCCTGGTTTCCTTCAGGTGGTAAAGGGAGGCGGAGATTGGAGAAATGGAGAGTGGTTTAATTTATGGTCACATTAGAAGGGCAGCTGTTTAACTCCAATGCAGGGATGCCCATCCAGAAGACTGGGCCATAAATTTAAAGATGCAACAAATGGGGAAAGAGAAAGCTGTTAGATAAGGAATATGAAGATCCCCACTCAGTAGCAAATTAAGTGAGACAGCAGAGAACTAACCAATCACAAAGAGACTGGGGCAGCTTTAGAATAATGAGGGGGAAAAAAAGGCATATATTCCCTAAGACACGACTCTACTTTGGCTTCCTTGCCCCTCCCAGGCCTGGTTCCCTGGCCTGGGAGTCCCACTTTATTTCTGCTCTTTTCCTCCTCAATAAACTTTTTCTTCTAAACAAACCTGACCTGCCTCTTCTTGCTTGCTTGCCTGAGCGTCTGCAAAGTCCCTGCTGCGGCTTTGTGAGACTCCAACCCGTGGGAGTCTAGTGGCCGGGGCTCAGTGCTGCCCTGCAGCCTGGGATCCATTCCTGGCTGAGAGACTAGGCCTGACAATTCCGGTATCAATACTATGTATACAAGCATTTAACTGAACAAGACTAGCATTTCTCTGGGGCAAAGATGCAGCCAGCAGGATTACATAGAGACCCCCACACACTCAGTGCCTTGACACACTCAAGTAGATGCTGCTGTCATGAAGGGTTGATGGGAAGACCCACAGTTTTGTCGCCTGAATCCAACAAAATGATTTCATCAGAAGGCTGCTGCTTACTTACACCTTTCCAATTCATCTGACCTTACTTTCTTATTTTCAAGGAGGAAATCATCTTCCCTGAACTTTATAAGGCATTTTCTAACTCATTATCTGTTCTATCAGATAAGTTTCTGATAAGATTCCTGGGTAGGTGTAACAGTAAAACGGCTGCTTCTTCAAAGTCACTGTCACCAAAGCTTACAGCTCAAAATTTGAACTGCTCCTGAGTCAGGTTATCGAGAGTGAGCAATAGCTTTGCTCAAACTTTCAAATTTGCATACAAGAGCTTGTGACAAAACAGCTTCACAGCCCACTAAAAGGTGAATTCATTTGTTAACTTGATTCATTCCAACATTGAAAAAGAATTCCAGGAGTCTTTCTCAGGAACTGGGGGATAGGGAAACTGAACAGGTTTCAGGGTGACCTGGCTCCATCTCTTACAACTTGTTTAACAAAGGCAAGTTGTTGACTCCTTTGGGCTTAAAACTGCTCGCACACAGGGATTGCCCTGGGGCTTAGGAACTAAGCAAATGTCAGTGGCAAGAGGAGGGATAAGGGAGGAGGTGAAGGAACTTGGAGTTGGCAGTTCCAGCTCCACACCCTTCCTCCCTCTTCCCCCCTCCCATAACTGATTAGCGAGGCAAAAGGAGGGCTGAAGGGTGGATTTCAATGTTGGAATGAATCACGTTAACAAAACGTGAATTCACCTTTTACTGGGTTGTGAAGCTGTTTTGTCACAAGCTCTTGTACGCAAATTTGAAAGGAGGCAGAAGAGGAAGGGCTGGGTGTGCGCTGGTCTCCGCCTCAAAGCCGAAACTGAAGCAGAACCCTCCGAAAAGAATTGGGGGGTCCTTTTCTTCTGACATCTCCTCTCCCGACTCCGTACCTCTCACCTCGCGCCCACACACCTCCATCCCCGCCCCTGCACATCGATCCACCACCCTGCTCCCACCATTACCTGGGTGTCAACAGCAGGCTCGGGACACGCTGCCACCGGTTCCTCTCCGCCGCCACCAGCAGCACCGATGCTGCAGAGGCCGCTGCCATTTGCCTGAAGCCCCGCCGCTCTCCAAGCCCAGCGCACACCAGCTGCGTCCCACACCTTGCAAAGCCTTGCCTCCGCTTCGCGAGGCTGTTGTCCTCTGCCGGCCACCGTCCAGGTCAAAGCAAAGTAATAGGCCCTTCCTGGTGCTGTTGGGGGCGTCGCCGCCAGGACCAATCAAAGAGCAGACTACGGCGTTCCTAGCGGTGATTGGCTGAGCGGGACGCAGACCCGCGGAGGTGCGGCCCGGGTCTCCCACGCCTCTTGGAAAAGGCGCCTACTGGGGGAGAGGTGGCCTGAGTCTTCTTTTCCAGCAAGAGTGGCTCCGGATCCCTCTTTATTTCTTGGTACGCGAGATGCTTCCTAGTCGTCCAGGTTCTTGGGGAGGAACCCTCTTCGTGATCCTTATTCATCATCAAAGCGGCTAGGACGTGAAGGCGGTGGAGTCATGGGGAAAAGGTCAAATAGGCTGGAGAATAAGAGGCAGATTTCTCCAGTGTCCTCAAAAATAAAAATACTCCATCTAAAAATGGCAAGTCTTAGCATAATGACAGATATTTATAATTTTTAAATTAATGGTACTTGCTGGATCCACACTAACATCTTTGCTACTATCTCATTTTTTTTCTTCCAACTTATTCCTGCACTACATTCTACATCCTCTTTCTGTAACACGGTGGTCCCCAGGAAAGGGGGAGGTTCCCTGCCCCACCCAAGGGAGGGTGGAGCTGAGCAGGAAGAGGAGAAGCTGCAGAAGAGACTGAGGAAGGAAGGAGCAGGATGGAGCCAGAAGGAGACCTGGAGGAGGCGCATGGAGCCTAGAGACACGTGAAGAAACTGCGCTTGTCTTTTGGTCGTGGACTGGGTGACACAGATGTGGGTGAGACCCGTGGGGAGGTGACCATGGCAGCTTTTATCTTGATGTTGATTTTGCTCTTTTCCTTCAGAGCTTGTCTGGTTGTTTCTGACCCTTTTCTGTGGGTCCCCACTGGAAGATGCTTTAGACTTGTGGCAGGCTTTGGGGCCTTGCTCTGGGCCATTCCCATATGGAGGGACTTTTACCCACGAGGGGATGGGTAACTTTGGGTGCTTCATTTAGAAACTAGACTCTTTGCCTTACCTGTATTGTTTCCTAGTTTTATTAAAGTTCCTTCCCATTAAAGTCTCACATGTTTTGTGTTGATGCGGCGGATGGCAAAACCCATTTAGAATAGGCAGGTTTGCGGGGTTTGGGCTGCCCCTCTCCCTGTCCTATAACATTTCTAGTCTTTTTATTTTATTTTTATTTATTTTTTTTAGAGGCATGTTTTATTTATTTATTTGTTTGTTCATAAAAGCACTGGGTACAGTGAGAAGCGTGGGAGGGTGAGAGAATTCACCAGAGCCAGAGCGGGGAGCAGAGCAGGCAGAAGGACCGAAGTACACTGCTGAGGGGAGCAGCGGGCGGCAGGAGAGGTCTGCAAGCCATGTGGGACCCTCCTCCGGTGGCCGGGGAGCAGCCGGGGATGGAACCGGTGCTGCAGAGGCTGCAGGAAGCTTAGCAACCCAGCGCTCAACCGCTGCGCCACCGGGGAGGCCCCTCTTTCTAGTCTTTTTTCTAGAATATGCAACCTAAAATAAAATTGGTGCTCTCTCAAAAAAATAAAAACTAAACAAAAATTCAAAAGCCAAAATTGCCTGAGCTTTCAAAATAGTCTTAATTGACCATTGGATAGAAGAGAAAGTCAAAAACTAAAACTGCAGAACATCTAGAAAATAAAGACATGGAAAATACTACATACAAATGTTTATTTGGTATAGCTAAAATGGGGTTCACAGGAAAATTCAATAAAAGCAAATTAATCATTCAGTTGAAAGATTAGAAAAAAATAAGCATCAGGGAAGAATTAGTAAAGGTAAAATAAGAAATTAATGAATTAAGAAAATTAAAGTCCTCACAAATTCAGAGGCTCAGGAAGAAATAGTAAAAACAGTTAATCAAATAAGAAGGGAGAAATACAAACTTGTCACAATAAAAAAGCATAAAAGGGGCCTCCCCTGGTGGTGCAGCGGTTGAGCACTGGCCTGCAAAGCTGCCCGCAGCTTCTGCAGCGCCAGTTCCATCTCCGGCCACCGGCGAGGGTCCCACATGGGTGCAGACCTCCCCTGCTGCCCGCTGCTCCCCTCAGCAGCGCATTTCTTAGTCTGTATGTTCTGTTCCTCACTCTGACTCTGGTGAATTCTCTCACCCTCCTGCGCTTCTGACTGTACCCAGTGCTTGTATAAATAAATCTTAAAAAAAAAACAAACCCGCATTTAAAAAAAAAGGTAACTAAAAAAAAAAAAGCATAAGAGAAGAAAAGTTACAGACATAGAAAACAAATTATAGACTTGCAAGAGACTAATTTTACTTCACTTTAAGCAAATATATTTGTAAGCCTGGATGAAATGGATAATGTTAGAACAAAATGCAATTTACCAAAACAGTTCATGAAACAGACAAAAAAACTAATAAAACAAATCTAGAGAATGTGATTATCAAAGAACTAGTTTTCCTAATATCCTCACTTTTCACCTTTACTGCACCCCCAAATCTTGTGGCCCACTTTCTCTCACAAGAAAATTCCACTAAAATGTGAAAGAGTAGTTCACTCCCATGCTATTAAGTCTAGATCACACACACACAAATTCAACCATATACTGAAAAAAAAAAAAAAAACAACAAAATATACATGTAGGAAAAAACCCAGTAAACGGGGAATAATTTCAGAATTCTTACCACAGATGAAAGGCTACATTCCTTAATATATAAATAATGCCAATAAATCAACAAGAGAAAAGCTCTATAATTCAAGAGAAAAATCAATGAATATGAAGAACCTAATGGAGCACACTGGAGAGCCCAGAATAAACCCACACACATATGATCAACTTACTGCCATACCATTGGGAAAATTTTCTTTCCCTACTGTCAGGTTCACTTCTGAATGTGGCTACAATATAGCCACTCTCCAGTTTTAGTTTGTATCCATATCCCAGGCTAACTGATCTATAAGCTACTTTGACTTTTCCTCCTTTTTCAAATGGTTACATGCACCACAGTTACAAGTCAGGGAAGAACACCTTCCTGTGGTGTTAAGGACAAGATTTTAAGAATCTATATTCAAGTCAAAGAATTCATGCTTATCCAGATTCACGCTCTAGTCCATTTGGTTAAGCGCTTAAAAATCCAATCCCAGGACCTCCGCTGGTGGGGCAGCGGTTGAGCGCTGGGTCTGGCCGCAGCGAAGGTCCTACAAAAAAAAAAAAAAAATCCAATCCCAGGGGGGGCCTCCCTGGTGGTGCAGGGGGTTAAGCACCGCACTATGAAGCAATCTGCAGCCTCTGCAGCAAAAGTTTGATCCCCAGTCCTACAGGGAGCAACCCACATGACGCAGCAGACCTCTCCTGACTCGCCCCACTGCTCCCCTCAGCAGTGTACTTCTGTCAATCTGCCTGTTCTGTTCCCCACTGCCTCTGGTGAATCCTCTCACAGCCCACCCACCCCACCCACCCCACCCACCTCACCCACCCCACCCCCGCATCTCTGGCCTGTACCTCAGCTCCTGTATGCATAAATAAATCTTTTTTTTTTTAATCCAATCCCAAAATATTGGCTCCTGCCTGTACATGTCAGCTACATCCTGAGATTCTCTTAACCTATAGCATCTGCCCCCTTATTAGGTCCAGCATGTCTTCAGCTGAGATTTTTAAAAAATATTTATTTATTTATGCATACAAGAACTGGGGCACAGGCCAGAGATGCAGGGGGTGAGAGGATTCACCAGAGACAGAGCAGGGAACAGAACAGGCAGAGTGACTGAAATACACTGATGAGGGGAGCAGTGGGTGAGTCAGGAGAGGTCAGCTGTGCCATGTGTGTAGCTCCTTGGCCTGCTGGGGATCAAACTCGCACTACAGAGGCTACAAACAGCTTCACAGTGTTGTGCTCAACCCCTTGTGCCACCAGGGAGGCCCTCAGCTGAGATTTTACCCTAGTTCTCAGCCTGGCAGCTGGAAAGGAGATGGGGCAACTCCTGCAGTAATTTCATCTTGCCTTGTGAATAAGGGGGTTTCAGAAGCATCTTCCAGGAAGGAAAGGGGACACCAGAAATCTCAGAGATTCCAAAGTTTTGCAGAGTTAGTATCATCAGTCAGTGTCCATCTCTGTATCCAAGATTTTCCCACCAGGACCCTGCCCTTAGCACATCAGACTGTCTAGTCTGGGGCATTCACTGGGACTGGAGTGCTACACACACCCAAATGGGTTTTTGTTTTACCTGCTGCTCAGAAATGTGTTTACCTTGCCTCAGTGAGCGGTAATGCGTATTTGGCAAGCTCACAGAGGCTCCCCAACTCTCCAACTTAGCAAATAAATGCTTGTTAACAGTCCCTGGTCTCTCATTGTCCTGCTGAGGGTCAGCACAAGTTAATCATAACCAGGTCCCCTTTCTATGCCCAGTGACTAATATAGGTAGGGATGCTTTCACCTGTGTTCTGCCAAGTAATGTCTTTGTAACTACCATAGCTGCCAGGTCTTGCTGGTGGGCTGAACAGAGAAGATAAGGGAGCAGGAAGCCTCCAAAGTTTTTAGAATCAAAATTGGGTGACCAGTAAGAGAAAATGGGTGATGAATTGAGTGAAAGGTGGGGATCAAGACTTTTGTTTTCTTTCAGTAGGTTGGGTTTGAGATATACCTGTTGCCCTGTCTTGTGAATCATGGAAGGAGCGCATAGTGAAAAGATGGCTGCGGTGAGAACTTTGTGAGGAAAGTTATGTGATGTTTAGTTTATATGTCAACTTGTTTGGGCTATAGTTGCCTGTCATTTTATCAAATAGCTGTCTAGATATTGCTATGGAGATATTTTGCACATGTGGTTAATATTTTAATATCTACAATTAGTTGAATTTAGAGTAGCCTCAACTCTCAATAATGTGAGTTAGCCTCATTCAATCGGTTGAAAGCTTTGGAGGAAACACTGAAGCTTTCCAGAGAAAAAACAATTCTGTTTAAAGACTGCTGTTAACTTCTTCCTTAGTTTCCAGGTTTAAAATTTTATATATATGTATATACATGCACATATATGATACAAAATAAAATATAACATTTAATGTAATATACACTTATCATTTTATGTTACATGTCAACATATAATTTAACATATTCTGTATGTTATTTAATTTTATAATTATACATATAAAGTACATACACCTGTAGTATAAAAATTTATATCTCTTGATGGTTCTTCTTATTTGGAGAACCCTAGCTATATTTAGAGAATTAGAGGAAAGCAGAAAAACCAAGAAAGAAGACAAAAGAGAACAGATGAGTGGCAGGAAGTAGAGACTTTGGAGTGTGATGGATTAGAGCCCACAGATGAGTTGTTTTGTCTGAGAGGAAAAAACAAAGTGGGGGCAGGGTGGGCAGGTGGTGGGTGTTATCCTGGTTACTTGCCTTTGGGAAGGTGGGTCCTGACCTTACTACTCTAGAGCAATGGCACAACCACCAGCCTGCATGGAAAGGCAAGTCAGCCTAAGCAGCAACTGGTCAACTGACTATCAACACAAGGGTTTGAGATGCTGCTCTCCTGAGTATGTGTTACAATGAGGCAAAGTTGGAAGCAGGTTGGACAGGACCCTGCTCCCATTACCCTTTGTATAAGTTCTTATGAAGGCACTTTTCTTGGTGTGCAAACTGGAATTTATTTACCTGAGTTCCCCCAAAAGTAAACCAGTGATTCAATAATGTTCACCTTGACAATGGACCTGGGGTAGCCATTATCCAAGATGGTGCCCATTGACTTCAGTTTCTACTAGTAATCATACCCTTCTGCAGTCCATGAATCAATAAGATATATAGTCGTGATGGTGTGTCACCTAACTACTTCTGTGATTAAGTGGTCTGTCTCTCTCTCTTGAATTACTCACCCTGGAGAAAGCCAGCTGTCATATTGTAAGCATCCATATGGATATGCCACTTGCTGTGAACTTTAGCCCCCATTGGACTTTCAGATGACTGCAGCCCTGGCCAAAGCTTAAGTGCTACCTGATGAGAAATCCTGAGCCAGAATCACCCACCTAAACTGTGCCCAGATTTTTGGACCTCAGAAATAAATGTAGATAATAAAGTGTAGATAATAAATGTTTGTTGTTTAAAGTTGCTAGGTTTTGGGGTAATTTGTTATACAGCTAAAGATAATTAATATAAGACCTCTTGTTATTTATTTTAATCCCTATCAGAGTATTTGGCATTTAGTAAGTCCTTAGTCAATATTAGTTGAATGCATGGGTGAGTGAGTGAATGAATGAATGAGTGAATTGTGGCAGCACATAAACAAGTAATCTGAATGAGTCTTTCTGAGGTAGAGTTGAAAGATTTAGTTTGTAAATTTAATGTGATTAATCATCTTATAATTTGTTTCTCTCACATAGGGTCTTCTTACCTAGTAATATTCTGACAATGGAGAATAGGATAAAATAAATTATTCACAAGATTATTTAACTTATTGATTCAAATGACAACCTTAATATTAAAGGGCTACTGCTAAAATCAGAAAAAATTTTATAGTGTTAGGGGGAAATGATGTCCTGAGTTAATCCCATACAGGCTTTGTGGACTCCACCCCCACTCCAGACTAAAGCCATTAAGACCTTGGGAAAGACAAATCCCATCACCACCAAGGGAGGGTGGCTGGGACCTGAGGGTGGAGTTGGGTAGCCAGGTTGGATATAAAAACCAAACACGTGGGCCTTGGGCTCTCTCTGGCTCGCGATTGCTCGCCTCCTGGCTTCACGGCTCCTGGCTGGCAGCCAGCTCTCAAAGCGCCATTTTGGGATTCCTGATCAGCGGATCGGGTAGGACTCATTTAAAACTTTGTCTCCCACTTTTCTCCCAGAGCTGTCCATTTCCTCATTTCCCCTTCCCTTGTAAATAAACCTTTTATTAACCTTTCACGTGTGGCTGCAGTAGAGCATTGATAAGTCCTTTTAAGCGCGCGGGTGAGGACCCACAGTCAGGCACCCCGTTTTGTATCGGGGTTGCTCTACAACAATAGCAGGAAAACTGAAGTATAAGAAATGAATGACATTAATGAATCACAAAGATAAGCTTTTATTATAAAAACTTTTAATGCAATTCAATGTATTCTTAAGACTAAAATCAAAATTTTGCCAACTTTATTGATTCAAGAGAGAACAAGTCGGGAAGTCAGTATGTACTCTGGGGTGACTTGAATTATTCTTCTATTAAAGAAAGCTAGGAGTATGTGATCTTACCTTCGATGTCCTAACTTAATTCCTTTCTGTAGTAGTAAAAACAAGGAAGAAGAAAAATCTTGGCAGGCTACTCTAAAGAAGACAGTGAAGTAGAATGGGTGCGGCTAAAAATTGCAGAAGCAGCAAGATACCACAAGAGGGAGCTCTGTATTCAATAACGGAAAGTTGGTTGGTGGTTAGAAATTGTTTCCAAAGTAAAAGACCAAACCAAAGCAAATCAAAACAACTTTAGAAGTTTTCTTCTTTCCTTTGTCTTTAGAGCCACAGCTAAACAATCCCATACAAATGAGAAACTAATTTTCTACAGAGTCCCTCAGTCTTCTTAAAGGGAGTAGAGAATTTTATTAAAATAGGTTATTTCATTGTCAATAATTGCTCCCCTCCTCTGTCCTAATCTCTCATGATTCTGAATAAATTCATTTCCTCTGTAAAAATGAGGCATACACTATTGGAGGCTTCAGACAATACTTAATGGCGTTTTGTAGGTAATTGGTGTAGTGAAAAGACAGGACACCTCAGACTGAGAGGAGGTCTTGTGGCTCTGATACTGGTTAGGTAGGTAACATTTAAGGGGCGAATTTCCTTAAGTCTGAATTTACTCATCTATAGGGTGTGAGGATGAAATGAGATGTATATAAACTGCCTAGCCTCCTGTTTGGCACATATGCATTCAATAAGGACTATTAGCATTATTTCTTGTTTATTTTTGGGTTTGTGGTCTCTAGGCAACTACTTCTTAGTGATTTTGGAGCAGGTGTAAGCAAGATAAAAACTATAAGCTGATTCATTTTTCTTGTTGGTGTGACATCAAAGCCTAGATAACCTGTTCTTTTCAATGATATTTTTAAAATATTTGAAGTTGAAAAAAAGAGGTAAGTGGGTCACCATATAAAACATGGATAGGAAAAACCTGAAATCCATCCTGTAGACAAAGCAGAGCCTTTTTTAAAAAATGGAAACTACCCAAGGGTAAAATAAAATTCCATTTGTGAACACAAGGAGCGATAATTACAATAGATGCTCTGGTTTATAATTTGGAGGCATAGTCCATTTAATATCCATTATGCTAATTTAATATATCTCACATGTTTATGCTAGCGAAAATATTTTGAAGGAAACTATAGAAAATACTCTTAAACATCTCACTAAGCCTTTTATAAAATGAACACAAAACATTAAGAAATTAATATACTGCTTCAACTTAAATCAGAAATGACTCGGTTGTTGCCAGCAGTTTACAGTGTTGGAAAGACCCACACGCTTAAGAGAAATTCCCAACAACCCCAAAACAATAAAACAATCCTCTAAACTCCAGTATTTTCTTTTCCCTTGGGAACCAATTAGATTCTCTGGTATCCAGATGATTCACGCCTTAGGCGGATTCCATAGACAATCAAACCTACAGCGCAGAGACCGAGTACGATGGCCCCAATCACCGGAAGCACAATTGTGTAGTCAGACGAACACTCGTCCACTAAGAGAAAAAACAATACAATATAGCAGGTAAGGTTTGGTGATGACAGACCAGAAAGTCGACGAGAGTGTGATGAATGTGAGTTTTGGAGTCAAATCTGGACTTGATTTTGATTTTTACCACTAACTAACTGTGTGACCTTGTGTGGGTTATTTGACCTTGCAATTTGCACACTTATAAAGTAAGCAAATCATAAGATTGTCAAGGATGGAATAAGTCGATCATCTTAGAAACTAAGAGATATTTAATAATTGTTAACTCTAATTGAATTAACTCTAATTGTTTCTCCCAGGCATGTTCTCTGCAAAGAGGAATGTGCTCATATGAAAGAGATTATCATGGGATTACAAATGATCTCTTGAAAACATGTAATGTTGATCTACTTTGTAAAACATTATCACAATAAAACTTTTCTTTATTGCTTTTAGTGATCTAAAAATATTAGAAAATAGATCTAATTATTTATGAGAGCTTAAAGCTTAAAGATTAAAGTTTATATGTCAAGCTCTTTTTTTATTCCATTAGAAAGTACTTATTGAGTTCATTTAAAATGTAATCACACCTGATTGGAAAATAATCCAGAGGGGACTGGGGATAAAAAGGGAACTCAATTGAATACAAATAAATGAAGAAATATATATAGATACATATCAACATATACACACACACACACACCTTACTCAAGGATATAAGAGGATATATTCATGAGGTCCTGGCATGAACCAGTACTGAAACCATGTCCTGAACCAGGGATCACCATTATCCCATTTCTAAGCATGCAGGGTCAAGAAAAGAATCTAGGAGAGCCAGGGGAGAGGGAATGGTAATTAAAGACTCCTGGTAAGGGACACAAGGAGGGTTTAACATCCGAAAATCAATCAACGTTATCCAACACATCAACAAAAAGAAATATAAAAACCATATGATGGGCCTCCCCGGTGGCGCAGCAATTGAGAGCTGGGTTGTGAGGCTGCCCGAGGCCTCCGCGGCACCAGTTCGATCCCCGGCTGCTCCCCGGCTGCTCCCCGGCCACCGGACGAGGGTCCCACATGGCGCGCAGACCTCTCCTGCCGCCCGCTGCTCCCCTCAGCAGTGTCCTTCGGTCCTTCTGCCTGCTCTGCTCCCCGCTCTGGCTCTGGTGAATTCTCTCACCCTCCCGCGCTTCTGACTGTACCCAGTGCTTGTAGAAATAAATAAACAAATAAATTAAAAAAAAAAAAATCTTGAAAAAAAAAAACCATATGATAATATCAATAGATGCTGAGAAAGCTTTCGACAAAGTGCAACACCCATTCATGATAAAAGCCCTTGAAATTCTTGGGATACAAGGAACGTACCTCAACATCATAAAGGCCATCTATGACAAGTCAACAGCCAGTATCATTCTCAATGGTGAAAAGCTGAAAGCAATTCCATTAAGATCTGGAACAAGACAAGGATGTCCACTTTCACCACTGCTTTTCAATATAATACTGAAAGTCCTAGCCAGAGCAATAAGACAAGAGAAAGACATCCAAGGAATCCAAACAGGAAAAGAAGAAGTCAAACTATCACTATTTGCAGATGATATGATAATATACATAGAGAACCCCAAAAACTCCACAGAAAAACTAATTCAACACATCAATCAGTTCAGTAAAGTGGCAGGATACAAAATCAACACACAAAAGTCAGTAGCCTTCCTATACACAAACAATAAATCTGAAGAAGAAGAAATCAAAAAAACCATCCCTTTTATTATTGAAACAAAAAAAAATCAAATATTTGGGAATAAATCTAACAAAAGAGGTAAAGGACCTATACAAAGAAAACTATAAAACACTGTTAAAAGAAATAGAAGAAGACACAAAGAAATGGAAAGACATCCCCTGCTCATGGATTGGGAGAATAAACATTATTAAAATGGCCATCCTACCAAAAGCAATATACAGATTCAATGCTATTCCAATCAAAATTTCAATGTCATTCTTCAAAGAAATAGAACAATTATTGATAAAATTCATATGGAATCACAAAAAACCCCGAATAGCCAAAGCTCTCCTGAAAAAAAAAGAAGGGAATGGAGGCATCACACTCCCAGACTTCAAACTCTACTACAAAGCCATAATCATCAAAACTGCATGGTATTGGAACAAGAACAGACATACAGAGCAATGGAATCGAATAGAAAATCCAGAAATAAACCCACAGATCTATGGTCAACTAATCTTTGACAAAGGAGCAAAGACTATGCATTGGAGCAAAGAAAGTTTGTTCAATAAATGGTGCTGGGAAAACTGGGTCGCTACATGCAAAAGAATGAAGCTTGACCACTACCTCACACCATACACAAAAATCAACTCAAAATGGATTAAAGAACTAGACATAAGACCTGAAACCATAAAATACATAGAAGGAAATATAGGCGAAACACTACGTGATTTGCACATCAAAGACATCTTTACAGACACATCACCCAAAGCAGTGATAGTGAAGGCAAAGATAAACAGCTGGGACTACATCAAATTAAAGAGCTTCTGCACAGCAAAAGAGACAATAACAAAAACAAAGAGAAACCCCACCAACTGGGAGAACATTTTTGCACACAACACTAAAGATAAAGGACTAATCACAAAAATCTGCAAAGAGCTGATGAGACTCAACAACAACAAAGAAAATAATCCAGTCAAAAAATGGGCAGAAGAGCTAAAAAGAAACTTCTCTGAAGAGGAAATGCGAATGGCCAACAGGCATATGAAAAAATGTTCAACATCACTTGCAATCAGGGAAATGCAAATCAAAACTACCATGAGATACCATCTTACACCAGTGAGAATGGCACATATTAAAAAAACTAGCAACAACAAATGTTGGTGAGGCTGTGGAGAAAAAGGAACTCTCCTGCACTGTTGGTGGGAGTGTAAACTGGTCCAACCACTATGGAGAGCTGTGTGGAGATTTCTAGGCCTACTAAACAGAGATTCCACAGGATCCAGCAATTCCACTCCTAGGTATTTACCCAAAGGACACAGAAACATCAATTCCAAAGAACACCTGTACCCCTATGTTTATAGCAGCACTGTTTACAATAGCTAAGCTTTGGAAACAGCCCAAATGCCCAAAAATAGATGACTGGATCAAGAAGATGTGGTACATATATACCATGGAATATTACTCAGCATTCAAAAAAGATAAACACATGCAATTTGCAGCAACATGGATGGCGCTGGAAGGGATCATGCTCAGTGAAATAAGCCAAAAAGAAAAAGAAAAATACCGGATGGTCTCACTCATAGCAGGAATCTAGAAAACTTCAATAAGGGACCAAGAAAATGAATAACTATAAGAAAGTGAAAATCAAAATCAACAAAAAACTATGAACCAGAGACACTTTTAGGGGGGTGGGGGGCGGGAGGGGAGGGATTGGTGTCAGAATGGGGGGATTGCAATTGTATGGGGAATATAAAAATAAAATTTATTAATTAAAAAAAACCAGTATGGTAGAAAAGTGTACACATTTGAATTTATAGTCAATGGAATATCTCTCTGTGTATACACATAATTACCCAACTCTGAAATGTAAATATAAATTCCTTGGAAAAAAAAAAAGAAAATTTCAGAAGCTATACAAAAAGTGTTAAAAATAAATAGCCTTGCTGCAGCATCAAAAAAAAAAAAAAAAGACTCCTGGTAAAAAACTTTGTACAAGATAGGAACTGTGTTTATAGTGTACAATATTTATACAATTGCAATAATGTGTAACTTACTGACTCAACAAAAAAATAGGAATCTAGCCATAAAAAGAATGGTGTAAGAGTATTAAATCCTTATCTGCCATGGCAGGAAGTTTAAAGCTAATCAATGAAGAATGGTAGGATGTTTTTAATTACTTGTTAAAAGAATTACAAAGATAATTACTTTAAAAATTGTTAAAAGTAGGTGAAAGTGCTTTGTCTCTTGGAGGCAGGACAGGAGAATGTGGCTATTCATGAGAAACCCTTTTTGAATATATGATAGTTGTGTTATTTATACAGATCATTTAATATATACATATGCATATTTCTTCAATAAAAAGGAACACTGGCCAGTTAAAAAGTTAAAATCATTTGGAAAAAAATTTTTTTAAATGTTAAAACAAAATGTTAATTACATACCTATTGATATTTGCTCGTTATAAATAATTGAAATGATTCAGAGAAGCACAAATAAAAATATGAAAAGTAACCACATATCCAGAAATTATCATTGTTACCATGGGCAAATATTATTTCAGGCTTTTCTTTGAAACTATAATGATAAATGTGTAGAAAAATAAATAGAAGAATTTTTATTAAAATAAGATCATGAAATTAACAAAATTGTTCATTCTAATTTTGAATATAATAGAAGGAAAAACTAAAATAAAATTGGTGGAATGATTGTATTTCCTATTTTTGTCACAGGAAATGGTATTTCATAAAAATCTATTTAAAGTTCAGAAAGATGCATTAAAGATTTTGCAATGCCTTGAAATTACTAAATAAATTAGTTTCACTTTGTGTTTTTGAAACCTGTGTTTCCAGATGAGATTTTGATTTTGTTTTGAGAGATTAACATTAATAGATTGTCTTCTGTCTCCCCAACTCCAGATTTTGAATAGGTATTTGTTAACACTGCTCATTTTCAATTCTATTTGATAGGTGCCATTCTTACAGTTTAAAGATTTTTAAATATATGACATTTTTATGATTTAGAAAATCAAGATAATATAGAACATGATATATTGAGAAGTTCCACTTCTATCCTTGCTCCATCTTCTTAATTCCCCTTGGTCCCATTAGATAATGCTTAGTTTCTTAGATAATTTCCAATATTTTTTGATGTAGGTACAACAAAAATGATTACATATTTTTATTTCCTCCTTTTTATCTTATTATGCATTATGTTCTTTTCATCTAACGATATGTTTCTTTATATGGCTATCTTTCCTTATACATACATAAGAACAGATATTCTAATTTTTTTAATAATTGTGGGACTGTATTCCATTGTGGGAGGTATGATAGTTTTTTAATCTCTCCTTGATTAATCATTTGTGTTCAAAATTTTGTGTTTCTAGCATGTAAAATAATATTCATCAGAGGGAAATACATCAAATTTAACAATGACCAGTGTCTCCAAGTGTGTGTTAGGGAGGGCTTCTATTATCTCCACTGGGATTTCTATAATCTCTAAGGGAGTTGACAGAGAGAGGGATAAATTCAGAACTTTCTACTCTGGCAGAAAGGAAAAACCTGAGTCGAGTCCAGATGGATGGGCAGACAGCAAGGGGGTAAGAGATGCCAGAGAATCAGACAAGGCTCTTGCAGACGTCCAGAGTTATGCACAGCAGCCTCGTGTCTCTATCCCCAGCACAAGAGGGGCTCCTGTAACAAGCCTCCCAGCTGCAGCCAGAGGAGACAGGGGCAGAGCCAGCAAAAGCAAGAACCCCAGAGGTGGAGGGGATTATGCATCTCAATCCTAACTCATTACCATTGCAGACCCTCCCAGGCCATCACTCCAGAAATTGGATAGAACTGTGACCTAATAATGCATCTAGGCATTTATTTAATAGTCACTCTAATGAAACCTGTGCTTTTTAAAAATTGGAGTAGAATGTTAATTCAAATTAATTCCAAATGGCATTGATGGAAGGGTGGGCAGTAAGTTGCAGATAACAGGAGTGTAAACAGCAGCCATCACTCCTAAAGAACTCATTGAAGGGCCTCCCCTAGTGGCGCAGTGGTTGAGAGCTGGGCTGCGAAGCTGCCTCTGTAGCACCGGTTCGATTCCCGCCACCGGCGAGGGTCCCACATGGTGCAACAGACCTCTCCTGCCGCCCACTGCTCCCCTCAGCAGTGTATTTCATCAGTCTGCCTGTTCTGTTCCCCGCTCTGGCTCTGGTGGATTCTCTCACCCTCCCGTGCTTCTGACTGTACCCAGTGCTTGTGTAAATAAATAAATCTTAAAAAAAAAAAAAAAAAGAACTCATTGAAGAACTGAAGATGGTGGAAAGGACCTGCCTGTTCCTTGCCTCTTGATTTTATTTTATTTTTTTTCAAAGTTTTTTTTATTTATTTATGTGTACAAGAAATGTGGTTTAGGCCAGAGCTGGGGGGAGGGCGGGATGAGAGAATTCACCAGAGACAGAGTGAGGAACAGAACAGGCAGACTGACTGAAATACACTGTTGAGGGGAGCAGCAGGTAAGACAGGAGAGGTCTGCTGCGCCATGTGGGTTAGCTCCCTGGCTGGGGATGGAACTGAGGCCTTCGTGTTGATAGCACGGTGAGATTTAACCCATACCCCAACTGGGAGGTCCTCCTCTTGATTTTAAATTCACCCCTTTCCCCATCTGCTGTGGGAGATATTTCCACATACTGGAGGGTTAACCTTGCTTTAGTCCTTTAACAAGAAGATTCATGGCACAGTGAATTAAAAAACCTGTGTTCTGTCAGTGTAGACATTTTCAAACCCACTTCAAGCAGAACTGGAAACTGAGTACTTGATGCATATAGGTGGAAGGACATGGAGAGAGGTCACTTCTCTCCAAAGCCAAGCCCAGGCTGGTAACCTGAGTCACTTAGTAGAACACTGGGTCCTCAAATCCCAGATTTCCAGCACAGCTCCCACTGTGGGGAGGACCCAGTAATTTCCTGACACTCTCCACATCTTCAGGGGCTCTTGAAGCTTGCCTCAAGCTTCTGTGTGCCCACCCCACCCCTTCACTTCTGAGAAGTGTCAAGAGCTATCAATAAACACTTCAAGGAAAGCCAGTAAGTGTCCTTGATAAGCCGTAGTTGGAGAGTGTGGCCAACTTTCAAAAAGTTCCTGTTAAAATCATGAATGGCACCTCTGGAAATTGTAGAAAAACAAGAAAACTTCCTCTGAGGAAAAGCAGTTAAAAACACCCTTAAGTCCATTACTCTCCACTTTCTCTGAAATAAAAACTCTCCCATATTTAAATAATTAATGTCATAGAAGACCATGAATAACATCCCAAGACATATTTTTATACAATTTTTTTACTTCCAGATCTTAAACATTGCCAATCAGGAATTTCCAGATTTATCTATTTTTGTAAATGTCTGCTAAAAAGGGGAAGTGGATCGTGATCTGTGTACCTTTGCCTCTTCTCCATGCCATTTCTGATTGTTTTGATGTTTTGCCTTCCTCCCCTCCACAGAATGATCCACATTAACAAATTTACAGAATAGATTAGAATCAATGAAAACTAGAGACAAAGAAGAAAAACCGGGCTAAGGTGGCAAAATAAAAGAAGGTAAAGGAATAGAAGAACTGACATTTTGGTTGTCTCTTGTTGCAAAGATCTTTGGTTTGTGTTTTACATTTGAAAAGTGAAATATTTTCTAGATTTTTACAAACTAATACTACATTACAATAATACAGAATAAATCTTTTTTAAATGATAGTATATTAAGACCATCTTTAAGTAAATCAGGATTTGGGCAAAATCTAGGACTAAAACCCCATTAGAATCAGGCTCTGTGTTTATAAGAATCTATTTTTAAATGTGCAATAAAGATCAATGCAATTTGAAAATATCTTCCCCACAATTCTCTCTCTGAGTATTTGCTTTCGCCTCACAAGTACCCTGCTCAGGTCTCCCTTCTTGTCCCCTAATTCTTGCAGCCATATTATCAGATGAGGAAGATGGGATCCAAGCCCACAGGCACAGGGTACCTAAGCTATGGGAGGATGTGCGGTAGGGGCTACCCTTTAGCTGGCTTTTGGATGGCCCTCAGGCGGAGAGGTAGGTTTCCTAGCTTGGGGAGACAGGACAGGCAACTAGAAAAGTCCATCCTTTCTCTTGAGGCTGAATGTGAAGTCAGAATTTCCAAAGCCTTAACCTTGCACATTTTGAAGAAGGTGGGCCTTTACATGCGTTCATATCCTCTATTGGGCCTCTTTCTGGCCACCAGGCAAGCTGTTAGCAAAACGACAAGCAGTCCTGCGATACTCAGGCCCACGGCCACAGGGATTTCTCTCCTGTTTCTGTCACTGAAGCATTCATCAGCTGTAATTGAAGTCAGAGCAACAGGTTATAGGCTGGCCACATGCTGGGACGTGACACTACTCCTGCCTGCCTTGGCTTCACGGAGAAGGAAACCAAGGGAGAGATGCAGCTGCTGGGCCTCCCGCCTGCTGCCTCAGATATACAGAGAGGTGAACACAAGGAGGACAAGGGTCACTGCTGTGATCTGAAACTTGCAGTGTTAGTGATCACTAACAAAATATATTAAATTGCAGATCTCCAGGTGTGAGGAAGGTGTGACTAACACAGCGTGGGGCTGTGTTAGAGCCAGTAGATTATGATTCAGTGGGCTGCAGGGGGAGCACAGGGGAGTCTGTTGCATCTAGAAGGCAGATCCAACTTTGAGAAATATTGGTTTTTGGTCTAGAAGGTCAAGATCAGAATTGTATCTTGACTCTCCTGGGAAAGCCCAGGAACCACAGAAACAGGAACCTGCACCAAATCACATGGTCAAACTTCTCTATTCAAACTCTGTGCTTCTTACAGAGGCTCTTTGATGACTGGGACACCTGGTACTGGAGACAACCTTTGGTGAATCCTGGGATTTTAGGGAGGAGGGGTTGAGAATGTGGGAAGCTAGAGCCTACTCTTTGAGACAACCATTCTCTTTGACCAGATTGAGAGTTTACACTTGCTGGGTCCTTTTCTAGTTCTTTTGGTCCCTGTCAGAATGTCACCCATGGGTGAGGGCTTCTCTGACACCCTCTACCTCAGCCCCACGCTGTGTTAGTCACACCTTCCTCTGTGCTGCCATGAAGCATCTGTCCAAATGTCTTTTAGAATACCATATTATATGGTGGCTTTTTAAACTTGCTCCTTTTCCCCTCTTCCCTTATTCTGGTAGGAAATGTTATTTACAGAATACATATACCACGTTGTAGTGTCTCTAGTGAAATTGGAAGCACAGACACGGGGTATTTGGAGTTAAGTTGAAGCAATGGCAGTGGAATGAACAAGAGAAATAACTGGAGGTAAAGTTGCTGGGACTTCGTTATTATTTGTCTGAGAGGGTGAGGGAAGGAGAAGGAAAAGTGAAGGCTGACTTTTCTACATCTCTCTCTGGGCCCTGCTAATAGGTCAGCTGTGTGCTCCTGCAATCCCTTATTTCTCACCCCTGTCACTAAAAGGCTCATTTTCTGTTTCATAGATGTTCCAAGTAGGAAGAACAGCAAGTGTCTTATTTGTTAGCTCCTTTAAAAATAACCAAGTGGGGGCCTCCCTGGTGTCACAAGAGGTTAAGACACAACCCATGAAGCTGTTGGCAGCCTCTGCAGCGCGAGTTTGATCCCCGGCCAGGGAGTAACCCACATGACACAGCAGACCTCTCCTGACTCGCCCGCTGCTCCCCTTAGCAGTGTATTTCGGTCAATCTGCCTGTTCTGTCCCCACTCTGTCTCTAGTGAATCCTCTCACTCTCCTACACATCAGGCGTACCCCAGTTCTTGTTTGTATAAATAAATAAATCTTAAAAAAAAAACACCAAGTGTCTCATTTTTAAGATCACACAACTAATTACAAACCTTCATAATGAATTTTTTCAAGTTTCCTCAAATTGGAAGTTTTGCAGCAAGTGACAAATTAGGGGCCTCCCCAATGAGAAAATTTTAATATTTAATTTTAGCAATGTGATAAGGAGCCAACTAAAGGTTGAGAACATAAGATTCAGACAAAACCTACAGAAATCAGGGGAGTCAAGGCCAGGAACACTTTAGTTGTTAATGCTAAGTGCTTTCTACCAAGCATATCAAAATTTTTCTACTGGACACCTCTTTAATTTTATAAAGGAACTTAAAGAGCAATAAGATTTCATTTAACTAATGGCTAAATTAGCTAAATCAATTTTTGATCACTGAGAGTTATTTATGTCATTGAGAAATTATGAGAAGGATTTTGTTGTTGCTTTGAGAGGAATGTTTTAGAAACTGAAGTGCAATTTCTGGTCATATATAGAAATCCTTATAATACTGTTTTTATGATAGGAAAAACAAGGGGTTTCTAGGGATTTCTTGGAAAGGCAACCTGGCCCTCTTCCTAGGACCTGCTTCCTTCTGTGGTGGTAAAAACCCAAAGCAAAAATTGGATGGGAACCAACACTAATTATGAGGATGCATTACTTGAGTGGAACAGCTTGTATATGAGAAGGGATTCAACAGTGTGTATTTCTATCTCAAATTATTACAACTTTCTATTTTTCATCTCCAAGTAGGAAAGACTGAGTTTGAAATCTTGAATTTTAGACATCACTAATACTCTGGATCTTTAAAGTATTCTCCAAATGTACCTAAGATAATGTGTGTGTGTGTGTGTGTGTGTGTGTAAAGGAGTCAGAATATATGTTTTGATAAGACAAGGATTTTGTATTAGTTGTGGAGGGCAGTGGACTTGAGCAGGCAGAGCTGTCTGATTTTGAGGTTGATATTGACTGAGAGGAAGGTGGGTTGGGGAGAGAAAACCCAGAGCACTTGGCCCTAAGATCTCTGTGCAGTCATATGTTCTTGTCCCTGTGACAGCTTCAGACAAAGAAGAACTTGAAAACTATATCAGGGTCTCTGAAGTTTATCTTTGTAACAGGATGAACCCTCAACTCACCGTTTCCGAAGGTGACTCCTTCAAAGTCAAAGGCTTGAAGTTGGACATTCACTGTTTTCAATTGAAGCTGGTCGGACAGCTGGATGCTCTGTTCACTCACACACTTGAAGGAATGTCCGACCACAGTCTCAAACATCATCACAGCACTTTTCATTCCTTTATAAGTTTTCTCTACAAACCAAAGGTGAAACACAGACATAAAAGAATCCTGGCAAATCTATATGTGCTCCTGCTGTTGTGGGGGGCCCAACTTTGCCTGAGTGCTGGATGGAGAGAACCACTAAGACTGGTCCTATGCTCTGACAGGAAGACGCTTACCAAGGAAGCAGGTGCTTCGAGGCAGGTGCTGTTAAACATTTAGTCTTATAGGTAATGCCATTTGTTCTAATTCTATGTTCACCCTTTTAAGTACACTTCTTAGTACCCTTCTAAGTACACTTCTAAATCTACTTTTTTTCCTTCAGTAGGAGAAAATTCACTAGCCAGAGGATCCAACTGTCTGGTCCCATTGGCAGTAAGAAATAGTTGCATGATAAATGAAAAAACTGGCATTCTGATTTTATGGATTGAGGACCAGATATGGATCTCAGGGAATTCACCAAAGTTCTGCCCCTGAGGAATGTCCACAAGTTGTCAGTGAAGAAACCTGGAAGTCTCCTTCCTTTCCTGCCCTTGTGGGCATGTCAACCTGGGTCTGCTGGGCGTTGTACAAAATTTTTTTTTGAGATTTATTTATTTATGCATACAAGAACTGGGGTGTAGGCCAGAGGTGTGGGTGGAATGAGAGGATTCACCAGAGACAGAGTGAGAAGCAGAACAGGCAGACTGACTGAAACACACTGCTGAGGGGAGCAGCAGTCGAGACAGGAGAGGTCTGCTGTGCCATGTGGTTCAGCTCCCTGGCGGGGGATGGAACTCTTGCTGCAGAGGCTGTGGATGCTTTCACAGTGCTGAGACTTAACCCCTCTGCCACCAGGATGGCCCATTGTACAAGTATGTTACATGCTCCAGAGAGCCACATCTGAAAGGTTGTAACTTCATTACAATCCTTTGAGGTACTAAGATACTAAGACTCCTTTTACAGGGGGGGAAATGGAGAGGTCAGCAACATGAAAATCATCAGTGACTTCTATAGCTCCCACAGCTACCGCTGAGTCATCATGGGGACCTTTCCCTGCCCTTGAAGAGATTAGTGCCCTCTTGTTAGCTAAAATGTGGTCCATACCTAGTGATAACATTAGGTAACTTCTGGTAGCATCCACAAT
Source organism: Talpa europaea (assembly GCF_964194135.1). Classification (NCBI taxonomy): domain Eukaryota; kingdom Metazoa; phylum Chordata; class Mammalia; order Eulipotyphla; family Talpidae; genus Talpa; species Talpa europaea. The sequence goes on along the minus strand of NC_140070.1, from coordinate 117,213,196 downwards.
ATTTACTCCCCAGTCGATATGAAGAGACTCTTCAAGATAACTTAATATATGTGAAAGTGAGTTGTCATCTGTGACATCTTACATTTAACTAACAATTATTAACAACTTCCTCTTGACTATCAAAATACTTTTTAATGTTTTTCCAGAAGTTTCTTTTGTATAAGTGCTTTAATCAATAAAACAACAAGTTGAAGTCAAAGATAGACTTTTTTTTTTGTGGGACCCTTGGCTGGGGAACAAACCAGTGCTGCAGAGGCTGTGGGCAGCCTCGCAGCCCAGCGCTCAACTGCTGCACCACTAAGGGAGGCCCAAAGATAGACTTTTTTTTTAAATTATTTTATTTTATATAATTCTTACATAATTTTTCATTTTTGCATAATGTATGCATTTTCATTTTGGTTATATTCCCCATACAATTCCCACCCACTTTTTCTGACCCTAATCCCTCTTCTCCTCCCCCCGCCCCCCACTGTAGTTTGTCTCTGGTCTATAGTTGCTTGTTGATTTTGATTTTTAAAGTAAAGTCCCTTATTTAGGTTTTCTAAACTCCTGCTATGAGTGAGACTACCTGGTATTATTCTTTTTCTTTGACTGGATCAAGAAGATGTGGACATATACACAATGGAATATTACTCAGCAATCAAAAAAGATAAACTCATGCAATTTGCAGCAACATGGATGGAGTTGGAAGGGATCATGCTCAGCAAAATAAGCCAGAAAGACAGACTTTTGAAAAGGAGAAAACAGACGAAAAATCCCTTAGTTAAGTATCTGACACAGAGGAGATACCCAGGAAAAGTTTGTTATCCGAGTCTTGACTTTGTGAGAAACATCTGAGACCTTGAGAAACATCTGAGACCTTGAGAAGCAGCCCCTTGAACGGGAGCATTACTCTCTAAAAGTGAATGCTGTAGTAATTCTCTCAACTTGTCCTACTACTAGCAAGTCTCTCTATAGCAAAGTGAAACTCTAGAATGCGAATCTGATATGTTCCTTTCCTTACACTGAAATTCCAGTGGTATTCTTTTATACTTTGGAGTGAAATCCCAAGTCCTGGCCTTGCCCTCCCCACAGGCCCTACATGCTCTGGCCTGGCTATCCTCAGACTTCATCTGCGGCCTTGCTCGCTCTCTTGCAAACACTAGACCCTACTGCTCCCTGAATACTCTAGTGAGCTCACTCCTCAGGGCTTGTGCATCTATTTTCTTGCTGCCCTGAAAGAACTTCTCCAGCCTCAGAATTTCCCAAATGGGAATATCTCTCTGCTCAAATCTCACCACCTCAGAGCAGCTTTCCTCCCCTAACTTCTTCCCTAAGGCTCTATCTGAAGTAGCCTCCAACTCCTACCCGCTAATGTTTGCACATAGAATCTATCACTATTTAACTCTGCATTACAATTTAATGTGTCTGTTTATGGTCCCCTCCCCACTTCTAGAATATAAGCTCCATGAGACAGGTACTCTATAATTCTACAATTATAGATCCCTGGTGCCTAACAAAGTAGCTTGGTGCTTACCAAGCACTGGCTACATTTTAGAATGGAGGTGTGATTTCAACAGCAAATCTGCCAAAAAGACAATAAACACCTATTGTTGATAATGGTCTCTGACACCTCTAGTTCCACCACTTTCATGAGCAGATGAGCAAAATGAGCAACACAAAAAGTGTCATGTGTTCTCCCAAAGTTATCCTGTCAGTTACTCTCACAGTCTGTTTCTTAAAGGCAACATCAAAAATTAGCAGATTCAATGGGATGAAAAATAAGCTAATCAGAAAGTGTTGTCACAGGTGGAACAGCTTTTTCTAAGTGCTCACCTGGATTTGAGACCATCAAATAGGCTTCCACTTCACTGATATAATAGGAGTTTTCATCCTGCAAAACAACAGTGGGTTAACCATTGGGTAATCTCTGTGTTTTTTTTTTTTTTCTAAAGATTTGTTTTATTTATACAAGAACCAGGGTACAGGCCAGATGTGCAGGAGGGTGAAAGGATTCACAAGAGACAGAGCGGGGAACGGAACAGGCAGACTGACGAAACACACTGCTGAGCGGAGCAGCGGGTGAGACAGGAGAGGTCTGCTCACCATGTGGGTTGTTCTGAGGCTGGCGGGGATCGAACCAGCACCGCAGAGGCTGCAGACAGCCTCACAGTGCTGCACTCAACTGCCTGAGCCACCAAGGAGGCCCCGGGTAATCTCTGTTTTTATGTTTATGATCTTGGCTTCCAAACAGCTTAGTCAAGATTTCAACCTTTAAATCCTTGGTATGGGGTGTTTAAGTAGCAAACATAATTATGTTTAAAAATTTCAAAAAGATTAAATACACCATACAATAAATAATAACTAATAGCTTCCCCAGCTCAAATTTCCTATATTGCACACTTGCAGCTAGAGCCTGAAATTCAGATTTCACCAACAAGTTAATTCCCTTCAGTTGGACCATATTTATTCCTATTAAAATGCAAATATATCTGGAAGGTGCAGAGGTTGGAGGGTAAACATTTAGTTTTTACTGTAATGAATGTCTTAGGGTAAAGATTCAAACTGAGGTCATACACATGGGTTTATGGGCTACGTAGGATCCATAAACCTCTGGGAAAAGTAGTGTATGTAAAATTGTGCTTGCATTTTCCTGCATAAGGTATTGATTACTTTAAACAGATTAATGTGTTTATGTCTCCAAAATGGTTAAACAGGGCCTCCAGGAGCGGTTCTGGGAAGAAATTGTTTACTCTGAAATCACTGGGTGTTCACTCGAAGAGGACCTTAGGTGATTGTATTCAGAAATAAAAAACAATTCTCCACCTTTTATTCAGAAATTGGCCTTTTGAGAAACAAAACAAATTACAAAATAACTGCAACCTCTTGAAAAGCAGACGATACACATACTGAAGGGAATTGAACTGAGATCCAATAGGATAAGTTGAAAAGGGAGTTTTTATTTCTTAGAGTACGTGGTTCGCAGTGTTATCACTTTAAACATTCATTAGAAAACTATCCATCAGTAAGAGGGGCAAAAAAATGAGAGATCACTGAAATCAGAATCTGAAATTGAATTTCTTTTAGTAGTTTCTAATCTAGTAATTGAAGAAATTTAACAATAGTAACCTCGACCCATTATTGTTCACTGGTACATTGTATGGGGGTCAGATGATGAATCCTTACACAATATAGCATTCCACAATACAGCAATCCTTACACAATATAGCAATCCTTACACAATATAGCAATCCTTATACAATATAGCAAACTGTTTTAAAAGTCACTGCTATTCACACTCCAATCTTGAAATGCTGTAATTCATTGACTGCCAATTATTGACTAACACCTTTCTCATGCTGGCATCCTACCATGTGCCGGACACCATAGCAAGTACTTGTGAAGGCCCGAAGTCATAGCTCTAATAAGGGGTCAAGGGAAGATATGACCCCAGGTTGCCCATATCCAAGCCTAACCTTTAACCCATCTATTTTTATCCACTCCAGACCACTCCAGATCTTGGAAGAAGAGTAAGACCTGGCTGCCTCCTTCCAGGTGCTGAATCTCAGGTGTCACAGCATGTTGAACAAGGCATTTGGACTTGCATTCATTTTAGATAGAAACATCTGTGGTCCAGGTCTTTGCTGGTTGCTTTCACAAAACATTTATTCAAGTTTTACTTTATTTGGTGTCCTTTTTAGCACAAGAGAGACTGTACTTCAGGGTCCACAGTCAGTGTTACAAGGCCCTCCCTTAGCCTTAAGCAGAGATGATTCAATGAAGTATTTTACATGGGGCATGCTTTGTTTTTGGAAATTGCTTGGCTAGCAGTGATGAGGCAGGCTCTGAACTCCTGGGAGGCTTCCTGGCAATGTTCCCTTTGCTGTGGTATCTCCTATTCTATCCTTACAGTGAACAGAGGGTGCTCTGAATTTCTCTAAGGCTGTCACAGTTCACAAGTGCATGCTGTCACCTACACTGCCTCCTTTGTTCCTCACAGCATCCTCCAGACAGAATAAACATCATCAACCCATTTTACAGCTGAGAACAGAGAGGCTCGCTGAGAACAAATAAAAGCTCATTGTGTAAGAACTGTCTTGAACATTTCCTTAAATTCAGTAGCCTATGTCTAGCCATCATTTAGAAGCAGGACTAGCAACAAAATTTATGGTACAAAATGAAAATGCAGGATCACTTGTTCAAAATTGCTCAAGAATTTCAAGATGTGACAAACTATTAAACCATGCCTGGGCCCTTCCAACTGAGCAGGTCACACACCCAAGAGCGGGCGCATTTGGAAGGGCCAATCGCGCTCTACACAAACCACACTTTCTAGGGCTAATGCCCAGGACGAAGCTTCCACAGGACCGTGGCAGAGAGCTTGTCTCAGTGTCCCGAGAGGACATGGTCCAGAGCCAGTTCCAAGTTTCCTTCTGTTTTGACTGAGTCAAAATTATCCAAATGTTGACTGGGCTGACGCTGAAGTCTATCTTTCTGGTAAAGGAAAAGCAAACCAAAGGGCAAGAAGATGTTTGGTTTCCTTAAAATTCCAAGTGCTACATAATTGATGCTGCTGATATCCAATGATTCTGACTTATACCCACCTTTTCTGACAGTTGTGGTGTTATAGAATGCTCTTAAAGGAAATAAAGTTGCCTTTTATGTAAACTAGAGCAAAGTATTTGTTTAAGATGTGGCAATTCAGAATCTGGCATAATTTGAATAGGAATAGGGCTGAAGTTTATTCTGAGGGATGGGCGACTTTTTCCTGTAATGAACCAATGGTAAATAATGTAGGTTTTGTGGTTCTCAGTGGCAACCATTCAACCCTGGCAAAAGTAGCTACAGCTAACGTAACAAATGAGTGTGGCCATGTTCCCAAACAACTACTATGGATGTCAAAATTGAAATTTCATGCAATTTTCATGTTTTACAGAATATTCTTCATTTTCCCCCCAGCCACTTAAAAATGTAAAAGCCATTTTAGCTTGCGCTGCAAGTTTGGTGGTGAGCTGCTCAGGAAGCCAAATTTGTTAACTCCTGTGCTATACCATCATCATTGAGAAGCTCAGTTGGTGAACTAACCAGTCAATCATGAAAAGATATTAGAGAGTGGTTAACTTCCTATTTGAGATAATGAAGTGCTACTAAGGATTTTTTAATATTATCTTTAAAAAACATCTCTTTACTCCTAAGTTAGTCTACTTAATGTTCAAATTTTTGTGCATATTTAAAAAATTTGAGTTTTCACTTCTTTAGTGCAAGCATGGGGAGAAAAGTAATATGACATATCCTTTATGTTGATGTAAGGATTAAATGAAAGAATCCCTGTGAAAAACTTGTAACAGCATTTTCATTCAAGTTTTAACTGATGTTACTAACAATGGTCATTGGTCAACGATGGTTAATTGCCCTATTGAGCTCAAAAAATAATTTGATCTACATCCTAAAGTTTAGATCCACCACAAATACAAAGAGAAAACAAGTACATGAGTGAGCTTAGATAGATTTACTGATCAAACCTGAAACCTCAGCTTTGTAGGACGGGGTTCTGACAGATAGGGAGTGGAAGTTCTGGCAGTTGGGAGCCTCTGGCAGGTGTCAGATTTAACCAAAGCCCAGAAGAAATTACATGTCACACATTACCCAGCTTAGCATCTGCTTTCTCTTTTGACAACCGTGGTGTTATCTCTACCAGATGTTTTTCATTCATCCGAGAACGACAAATATCTGCAATGCTGGTTTCTCAAAGATGAAGTGAAAATTCTGCGTGTGTGACCACTGACAAAAACAACCTGAGGACTCAGTAGCCCAGTATGACACTTAGCATTTACAGCATGTCCCTGTGAAAGAACTACTCATGAAAGTCCCGTCTCACTGTTTAACCAATGATATGCGGACACGGTATCTAAAGAGAGACCTGGGATGTCTCCTCAAAGAGATCTTAATTCCTCAAGGAAACTTAACATCCTCCCTAGCAGAGGACAGGTCCCGAGCAAGCCAGTCAAGCTCACTCAGGAAGGTAGTGTGCCAATGGTCCTTGAAGTCGCCCTCTCTTCTGCAAAGTACATAACGGGTGTTTCAGAGTCCCAGATGTTCAGGATGTGGTTTTATCCTTAAAATCAGTCAGGCCTCTTTTATTCAGTGTTGTGTGACTAAATCAACAAATAACAAGAAGAAGCCAGAGAGGCTTCTTTAGAGCTGCACACTTACCTTTTGGGCAACTGAACTCTGAGTTCTCTAAAATTTAGACTCACCCTTTTATTGCTATATTTGTTCATCAAGTGTTTGCTAAAGATATCATATGTATAAAGTGAGGGCTGGCCACTAGAGACAGAAATGTGAGTAAGTCAGAGATTTTACCTTCAAGATGGTAAAATGTGCAATTAAGTACATTTATGAAGTTTGGGGAACAGCAAATACAGACTCAAGGAACCAAAATAAGAAAGTCTCCCATTTTTACCTAGGATGGGAGGGGGTGGTGAGGGGACTTCAGAGGTAATGATAATTGAGCCAGAGGTAAAAATACACTTATGCAAAGAGGGCTGAGAGATGGCCGGGAGGCATTCCCGGCACAAGAGAAGCAAGAGGGAAACAGCCTGAAATAGCAAACTTGAAATATAGATAATTTACATCTCTATTGAGCACAAGGCCAAGTGAAGGTTTAGAAAGATTTTTCTTTACATTTTTTGTCACTGGCTGCATTTCAAATAATTTCAATTTTAACTGAAATTATTACACATGATTTAAAACATGGAAGTATAGTCTGTGTCTTTTATGTTCTCCTGTAATGTCTAGCTTAGCATTGGGAAAACAGTAGACGCTCAGTCAATTCTTTTTTTTTTTAAAGATTTATTTTACCTATTTATGCATACAAGAAGTGGGGTGTAGGTCAGAGGTGTGGGGTTGGGGGTGAGAGGATTCACCGGAGACATAGTGGGGAGCAGAACAGGCAGAGTGACTGAAATACACTGCTGAGGGGAAGCAGCAGGCAAGACAGGAGAGGTCTACTGCACCATGTGGTTAGCTCCCTGGCCACCTGGGGAGGCTGCAGATAGCTTCACAGTGCTGTGCTTACCCCCTTGTGCCACCAGGGAGGCCTCCACTCAAGTTCTATACCTAGCCCTGTACTCTTTGAATTTGTAGTTGTTATTGTGGCTTAACCAAGTACTCTTTTAAAATGCAGAAATTTCCCAGAAAGACTAGGCTGGAGGGGACATTCAGTGACCTTCTTTGCAAAGCTAAAGTCAACTACTGAGAAGCTGGTGCTAGGGAATGCAACAATGAATAAATAAAGCATCTACTGTAACACTCTGGGCCCAGGATTGAGAGGCTTACCTGCTCTTTCCTGAAAGTGGTGGAGTTGGGGAGGCCCTGCTGGTCTTTCTACCTGGGTCTCATTTCCTGCCTGGCCTCTGGAGGTAGAGGCAACATGAGAGAATAGAGAACTTCTGAAAAGGCAGGGATTCAACACTTGTATGGGGCTGGTCAACAGAGTCCACTCTGAAGGCACTGGACAGGCAGGGACGTGAGAAACAGGAGACAGAGAAAGCTGGCAAGAAGAGAAGTTGAGGGTCCCCAAGAAACTCCTGCTTGTGGTTCTCCTGCAACAGTGGCCATCTTGTGCTGCAGGCAAACATGTGGGTTTCTGATGCCTTCTTTTAGGCAGTTGTTCACATGGTAACCGTGTGGATAGAACTGGGCTCTGACCTAAAGCATAAATGCTATGCCTACACCCTCTGCCCCTCTGACAAAGGGATGTTGACAGCTCTATAGTGTTATTTCAATTGCCTAGGGAGAGAGTACTTAATTCTGTCCTGAATATTCTTCTTGTGTGAGGATTTCCCATTCAATATTGAATGTCAGCTACTGACTTCTCAAGTATATCTCCTTATGGAGAAAAATACACCCCAGGAGAATCAAATTTTTGAGACCAAGTTAATGACAACAGCAGCAACAATAACAACCTCCCTTTATTAAATATTGTTATGGGCTACCTGCTTAGACCCCTCTCTACTCAGAGAGTTTTCCTGTCCTTCTCCTTATCTGACAATAAACTCCTTGCTTCTGTGCCTAAAAATAACTAAATAAAAATAAAATACTGTTATGTACCAAGCATTATGCTAGAGGGTTTGTGGATACCAATTCTAATTCTCCCAAAGGCCCTCTTAGGTAGGGGCAATAGTAATTTCCATTTTATAGGCGAGGAGATAAGCCCCAACAAACAGATCACACAACTAGTAAATATTATGACCGGGAGTCAGTCCTGATTTGTCTGACCCCAAATTCCTTTCCAAGATCTGCTCATCAAGACCTCTCTAATCTCAGGGTCCAGGCAGGTAACATTGACAGGTTTGGAGACATACCACGTCTTAGCTGCAAGGGTTCCTTGAATATCTCCTTCCCAGCTCTTACTCAGCCTACTTGAAAGACACTTTTGGACAGGCAGGAACAAGTCTCTCCTTTGAGGATGGCATGACAACTGACGATTTCAGTCACTGCTATGCTAACTGACAGCTAAGGAGCATCTACCTTCCATGTATTGGACAACACTCTTTATAGAAATGATCTCTAATTCCTTTTGTTCATTTTTCAAATGATAAATCTCAGACCAATTAAGTTGTCTGCCAGGTGTCATAGGGAGAACAAGTAACAAAGTCAAATTTGCAGCCAAGGGGTTCTGACCTCATGCCCATGTGTTTTCCACTCTATTGCTTTCCTCCTTCTAGAAATAAGGCTTGAAAAACCCAGATCCTGGTTAGTCCCTGAATTTTACCCCTTGTTACTGGAAAGAACCCATTTTGACATTTGATTTTGGTTTAGTGTGACCCAGTTTCTCCGGTGCCCCCGGGGAATTTCTATGGGTCTGTTCCTCTGTACAACTTCCTCCTTTGCATGGTTTGCAGAGGGCATCTATGACTAGTTTCCCCAAGGCCAAGGCTTCCCTGAGAGGCATCAAAGCCCTTGTTGGGCTACACAGAAAAGGCAGAAGGGGGAAGAAGGCAAACATGAAATGTTGACACTTCCCTCCTCTCCATTTCCAAGCCCTCTTTCTTATCAGAAAATATCTCAAAAGGCTCTAAGATCTATTTCCCCTAGAACTTAAACTGAAGTGGGGGATTGCACCATCGGGCCCCCAGGGAAGGGAAAAGGAAAGCAATGTCAATACTAGTTAATATGAGGGAGTTCAAACCTCACCTTGGTAAATGTGAAATTCACAAATCCACCCTGGAAATTCAAGAGAAGATCAGATTTTCGGGAGCCACAGTTCCCCGAGGCATGGGTTGCATTAGGGTCGATGTTGAAGTATCTCTTAGGTGAAAAAACCTAAACCAAATGAACAGATCAGTTCAATGAGATGTAGAGGAAAACCCTAGCTTGGGAACTGGAAGCCCGGGGAGTCAGTGAGCTTGAAACTCAAGGCAAGTGGGTGTTCATTGGAAATCTCAAAGGTTCCGGACAACACCTCTGATTTCCAAGCTGTGTGAAATTTATTTTGTTAAATATAAACCTCTGTTTCAAATGAAAATCTGAATGTAGAAATTTTGTTTGAGCTCATAAAAACCACAGAAAAGAAAGTATTATTTCTCTGTGATTTCTTTATTAAATCAAATCATCTTAACTCTATCTCACCCTTTCCTTTCTTTTAGTTAATCTAGACTTTTTAATTAATGTCACAGTTTACTAGGACCTTAGAAGTCACTCACTTCACAGGAAAGTTCAGAGGCTTGGAAGTTGTCCAGAAAGTTAGGGCCAGGTTGAAAATCCCCATAACCCTCTGCCTGTCTTGGCTGAAGGTGAAGGGCATGCATATTTAAATTTGGGGTGTGCAGTTTCTCTAAGCAGCCTCTATTAGTCTCCATTTTTATATCTATTTAAAAACAGATTTACCTATTAATGGAGCTTGGAGCTCACAGCTCTTTATTACATTAAAAGACACAGGATGCAGGGGAATGTCCATTCTTAGCAACATAAACTCACTCAAAATTTTTGAAGAAAGTGTTAAAACCTTGTGAGCCCCACTTACCGATGCCGTATCTTGAACTATCATCTCTATTCCAATCTCCGCTTTGATGCAGAGCCTGCTTCCATTGAAAACTTGATAAATCCCAGTCTTGGCTGATGATGGCTGAGGTGAAAGGGTGGGCCTAGGGGCCTTGGTGGTAGGTGAGGCTGTTTGGGTGGCATTGTGTACAGCTGTGGCTGGTTGTAGGGTGTGGATGGGCTGGGTAGGCTCCTTACTGGTTGTGCTGTTATGTGATGATGTAGTCAAAGTTGCTGGATGGATGGTCCGGTTACTGGGCTGGGTGGTTTCCCCCGTTGTGTGGCTGATATTTGATGGATTGGTTTGGGTTGTATGGTCTGGTGTGGTGATGGTGGGTGACCATGAACTAGGAGCTGTGCTGAAGTTGACTGTAGTAGCATCAGTGACTGAAGCAGTAGTGTGAGAGATAATGTGGCCAATTGTGGCTTCAGTGATTGGAGCAGCTGTGTGTGAGGTGGTGCGTGAGGTATTGGGGCTGATTGTAGCTTCAGTGACTAGAACAGTCGTATGTGAGGTTTTGGGGCTGCTTGTACTTTCAGCAACTGGAGCAGTCATGTCTGAGGTGTTGGGGCCAACTGTAGTTTCATTGACTGGAGCAGCCGTGTGAGAGGTGTTGGGTGTAGCCTGGGTTGTGACTAGGGTGTGCATTATTGAACTGGTGGATGGGGTACTCTTTGCAGTTACCAGGAACGTTGTTGCCTGAGCTTTTCTTGTGTTCTTAGAATTGGAGGCTATGGCAGTTCTCTGAGAGGTGATGTGATTATCCATTGATCTTGCTGCTAAAGTTTTGTGAGGCACTTGGTTAGTTGTTTGAAGGACAGAAGCTTTTGCTGGGGCCTGTGCTGCTGTTGTAGGTGGAGTGTGGTCTGTGACATCTGTCAAAACTGTTGCTCTTATTGGACTGCCACACTGCAAAATCACTGCAAATTAGAAACACAGCGTTAACACATTAACAGTTCAGACTCCCTCCTCCACACCACTGTGACTTTCTTCATTAAAAATTAAAATGCCTATTCTTAGATTTGGGGGACTTTACAAGGATAGAGCAATGAAGTGAGGCTCACCCAAGTTTCTACCACTAACCCACCATCGTGATGCTTTTGTAGCACCCATGTTTTTACACGCTTGTGATCACACTGTAGATAATCCAGCCCCTTTGTCTTTGTGGGGTGTGGTACTAACACAATGAAGTGATCATGCTGAGCTTGCTGTCCAATTGCCCGTACCCCTTCACTCCTCATTTTCAAATGTGAAAGCAGACAATGCTTAGTAGTGTTTCTGAGTGGAGCACTGCTGGGGTGGCCTGCTGGATCTGGGGCAGCATAAATCATGGTGATGAAGATTAAGAGTTTTTACTTCTCATGGAATTATATAATCCCTGATTTGAAAGAGATCATCCAGTCTGAACTCTAATCTAATATGTGATTTGAACCCATGATTATTTGCCATCTGTTCATTCCATCTATGCCTAATTACTCCTAGTGATGGGAGACCCATTTCTCTTCCATTTTTATCTTTATGTCAGCTTCTCAGACAGTCTTCCTGTTCCATTTTATATAAAATAGCTCCCCACCCCCAGTTCGCTGTCACAGTGTTATATCCATTGCCACTGTGCTAATCACAACTGGTAATTATATATGGGGATGTCATCAAATATCCAACAGTAATCTGGCCAGTGTGTATCAGCAAACTATCAACTCTGATTATATGTTTATAAATCCTTGCCTCCTCCTTCCAGGCATAACAATCTGGAAAGTGGACAAATAACAAATGATGTTCTTTGGAACCAGGCACACTGAGGGCAACCCTGTCCCTTCAAAGCTGTGGTTTCGCTCTATTTTTCCACAGACACTAGTTGAGCTGTAGCTCCTGGGTGCTAGAGAACAACTTGGGGAAACTTGGGGAGAAAGAAAAGGAGATTGCTCTCTGCTGGTATTTAGAGTCCTGAAGTACATATCCAGTCAGTTATCTATAAGCGCCTTTACATTTTTTTCCTCCCATGCATTTCTAAATAGTTATTTTTCTCATAGTCATAACAATAAGAACTCTAATTACTGGATATTTACTATCACCTAGCTCTGGTTTCCAGGAATATCTTGTGTTCTAGAGAGTTTATGTTATTTATTCAATGAAAATAATACTCTGCGAAATACTGTTTTACAAAATCTGTATATAACCAAACACATATGACAAATCTTTGTCAAAAGGGACTTTTGGCTAAATAGTTTAGTCAATTCTCAGGTCTCTCTGAGACCCACAAAGAAGGCAGTGGGCAGAATAAGGGGCAGGGTATAGCTCAGAATCTTTCTCTACCCACCCTCTTTTCCAAAACACACCCCTGGAGTCCACATGCTGACTCCCCAAGACCCTCACACCCCAGGAGACTCAGCAAACAGGATTCTGGGACCTGGACCCATTGCTCAGCCTCCTCGAGATGGTGAACTACAGCAAGAGGCATGAGAAGGCTTTGCTTCTCCTGCAGCCTGTTGCGGGGGTGCGGGGGGCTGAATATGACTAGCAGTAGTGTGAGAAGTGTGTGGCCAGTGACCACACACAGGCTTTCTCCAGGACAGCGGCCCCTACCAGCCAGCCTCTGTTTGGTTTCCCTGTCACACCTAGTCCAACAGATAGTAGGGGCTCCTCTGAGCTGAGTTCCACACCAGCCACTGGGGGTAGGACTTAGATCGTGAGACAGACACAGGAATGGAGCACACAGTGAGACAAGTATTATTATCCAAGTAGACTCTGAGGACCGTGGGGTGGGGAATCCAACACAAAGAGATATGCTTCAGGTATATGAGAAAGTGAATGAGTCTTGCTCTGCAGGTTACATATATACGTACATACATACCTACATACACACAGAGACACGGAGGCTGCAGGTACTGGAATGTTTGGAGACAGCAAGGGGGTCATCCTGATGGGCACAGCAGGAGATTATAGGGAAGTGAGGGTGATGAGGGGGCCAGCAGGGAGCAGGCCTAGCAGACATGGATGCTATGCTTTGTCTGCAGAACTCGGGAACATATTAAAGTGTCAATGGGGCTCCATGGTACATCCAGGGGCAGAGGAACTAGTTTGTCCTCTCCCTTCCCAGGGTACTTCTCTGCTATACCTCCCTGGGCAACAGACGCAGTCCCAGCAGCGTGGTTTCTGGACATGTGGGGAGCCCTGGGCGGACACCTAGTAGGGTTCAGGTCGCAGTTTTATGTGTTGATCTTAGACCTTACAGCAGAAAGATGTGAACCTTACCTCCGTTTGATAGCTCCCTGGGGGATTTGAGTCCAAGCAAACCTTCTAACTCAGGGGCTCTAGCCTGGTGACAGAGACTGCAGCTAACTATCCCAAAAGTCAGTCCTTTTTTCTTTTCTTAATCACAGCACCATGAGTTTAAGCTTAGTTTTTGCTACCCAGAATAAAGAATCCTATGTCCAAGCTTCTTTTCCAGCTGAGAGGGGACAGGTGACTGAGTTTGAGTCAAAGTAATACAAGCACTGTGTTCGCGGCCTTCTGGGAAGGCTGCTTGCAATGAGCTCAGTCACCTGGGGGTGCCTCTCTATTGCCCTTTGGTTTTCTTTCTCCCACTGGTTTGTGACAGCAGGAGACCCTGCAGACTTTTGAACCATGAGGTGACCTTGAGTGTAGAAGGCACACCTTGGCTGGTGGGTCCCTGATAATGAGTCCCCAAGCCAGGTGTCATCTGCATGTTTGCACATGACAGAAGCAATCATTTATTTTGTTTAATTCGTTACCATTTGGGGATTGTCTTTTATGTGCAGCCGAATGGAAACTTAACTGATAGAAAATTAAATCCCCTCCTCATTGTATGGGGATGGGATTTGAGACAAGGAAAGCAAAGTGATTGAATAAAGATTACCTAACTAGTTTATCTAGAAGTTCTGTCTCTCCTAGAAAAGCATCTACTGGTTTTTGCTAATCTTTAATTCAATATGTCTTTCTTGAACCTACACATGCAGGGCTGTGAAGGGCAGTAGAGCATAGCAGGGAGTGCAAAGCAAGACTTGGGGCATACAAATCTCAGGGCAGCCCTTGCTGGCTGAGTGGCCATGCATGATACCTTAATCAGCCTCATTTCCCTTATTTTGAAAATGGGGCTTTATTCATTCAGTTAACCTCTGAGAAGTTGCAATTCAGACAGGAAAGGGCAAGGTACGCATTTTCTCCCAACCTGCCCTGGTAGTGATTGAGTCCTAGCTGTGGTCCTGAATCGCCAGTCATCTGCTGGCCATTGAATTAGAGCTCTAGCACACTCACTAGAGATCACTGCAAGGCCAGGAGATTTTGCTTGTTGAGTAACTTGCCCTGCTAAACATAGCGACGACTTCCCCTTTTCCTACAGAAGAACATGAAACTCAGATTCTGAAAGTGTGGCATGGGGTACAGCCACCTGGACTAGGGCAACTCACTGGCCCGTTAGCCCAGCTTTCAGGATAATCATGTTCCACTCCAGCGCTGCTGTTCCCTCACCCCCCTGACCCCCCTCATCTGTGTCTTAGCAGGTTAGTGGTACAAGGAAGACAGCACCCATTCCCTCACATGCTTGATTTAGCGGTTCTAGAAGGAATTGTGAATTAACCAAAAATATTGATAACAGCACATAAAAAGATTCAATGTCTTAGGGAAAAAGCAGGAGGTAGGATATAAAATAATCACTAAAATCACAGTATCCCAGCCAGTCTCTTTTATTTTAAGTATGATGGTAATTAGAAAAATCTTTCATGGCCAGGCTTAACCCTTTCTGAAATGGCACAGTTTGTCAGGCTACATCTCAGGCATTGTCATGATTTACTCTTTCTAGAAACACAACACTTTCACTTGAGAAAAGTAAAACATGATGTGCTTTTCCCACATGATGTGGCCAGAGTCCCTTGTCTGGGTGCTGCCTCCCTTCACCAGCTGTGAAATCACAGTGATGTCTACCAAACCCTCCCTGATAAGGGAAGCAGGGATGGGGTCACTGTCTTCTGGGGTTAACACCCACACTGCCCAACTCATAGAAAATGAGCCCAGACTGTGAAAGCCCTTAGAGAAATTGAAGGAGTGCCTGCTGTGTAACGTGGAGCTGTTCTCACACCACACACAGAGAGAGGCTGGAGAGACGACAGCTGTCTGCAGTCTGTCCTGTCTCATCTTGCTCAGTGGCACCAAGCTGCATTTAAATTTGTTGAGACTAGACATGGCAGGGTCCCGATGCAAATTCACATGTGTCACTCACCAGCCAGGGACATGAAGACCATCACCACTGCAGAGATCTGCCGGGGCATGACTGGGGAGCCAGGGAGACTGCTGCTTCGCCCCGGGCTGGCTCTGCTGCTGTGCTGCTCCCCTGCTCAGCCCAGCTGGCCCGGATTTCTGAATTGCACCAGAATAATCCCAAGGCAGATTGGGGAACAAGAATGACACCTCTCTTCTTTCCTCATATGCTGTGGCAGCAAAGCCAAAGTTATTTTCATTTTGAAGAGTAACTGAAAGACCCTCCCACATGCTGCCCCCAGTGGGGAGGGAAACCACAAGTGGCCCTTGCACAAGAGCTGGCACTTTCATCTCCGCCTCCAGTGTTTGTGAGGGGTGTGGTGGTGGGGGATAGGGGGTCAAGGTGGAGGTGGGGGTCAAGGTGAAGGGCATCTGAAATCATTTCAAGAGGATGTGCATAAGAAGCAACACCAACTTTCTTTTCTCCTAAGTCAGGCCTCCATTCTCCAAGATCTTGAGTACATTAAAAAAGTTTTTCATTGCAGTAACACTGGTATATAACATTATATAATTTTTTTTAAACCCAGAAACTCTTGTAAGTCAGAAGAAAGCCTGTCCCTGGTTGTCTTCTACATGAGATAAAAGAAGAAGAAAAAAAAAGAGTTATAGACCATGCTATATACTAGATGTTTGTGTTCCCCTGAAATTCATATACTGAGGTACTAATATGGTGATATTGGGAGGTCAGGTGTCCAGAAGATACTTAGGTCATGAGGGTAGAACCTCCCGATGGCATTTGTGTCCTTAGAAGAGGAAGCAAGCTGGCCCTCTCTGCTCTCTGCTATATGCAGATGCAGTGAAAAGGCAGCTGTTTACAAGCCAGGAAGTGGCCTTAATCAGTACCCAGCCATGCAGGCACTCTCAGACTTCCCAGCAGCCAGAACTGTGAGAAATAAATATCTGCTGTTTAAGCCATCCACTCGGCGGTAATTTTTTATAACAGCTGGAGCTAAGACAAACAAAAATATACATATTATGTCTTTTATATTTACCTGTGTAGTTATAGTTATTGGTCCTCTTTATTTCTTTAAGTAAATTTGAGTTACTATCTAATACCCTTTCATTTCTGCCTGTAGGAGAAATTTAGTATTTCTTAGGGCAGGTTTGTTAGTGATAAATTATCTCAGTTTTTATTTATCTAGAATATCCTAATTTCTTCTTTAGTTTTGGTAGTTTTGTGGATACAAAATTCTTGGTTGACAGTCTTTCTTTTCAGCCCTTTAAATATATGATCTTAGGGCTTGCTGATGGTTTCTGATGAGAAATCCATTAATTTTATTGAGAATTAGCAATTATCTGTTAATTTTATTGCATATAGTTTGAGATGTGGATCAAATCACATTGCTTTACATATAGATAATTGATTGTTCCAGCGCCAATTTTGATATTTTTGTTTGTTTATTTATTTATTTAATTTTTTACATCATTGTTCATTTTTAAACAATATTTGCTTCCCCCCCTACTCAGGTGTCGTCCCCATAGAATTTCCTTCCCCAATGCACCCGTGCACCATCACCTCAGTCCCCTGTGCTCCTCCCTCCCTCCCTCTGATCCCTCTCCCTCCTCCCCTGCAGGATGTCTCTGATTTATAATTGTCTGTTTTTGTTTTGTTGTGTTTCGTATTGTTATAATTTTTTTACACTGATGTCTTATTTGGTTCCCCTATATTCCTTCTATAAGTGAAACCATCCGATATTTTTCTTTTTCCTTCTGACTTATTTCACTGAGCATAATTCTGTCTAGATCCAGCCACGTTGCTGCAAATAGCATGAGTTTATCTTTTTTTGATTGCTGAGTAATATTCCATTGTGCATATATACCACATCTTCTTGATCCAGTCATCTATTTTTGGGCATTTTGGTTGTTTTCAGATTTTATCTATTATAAATAATGCTGCAATAAACATAGGAGTACAGGTGTTCTTTTGAATCAATGCTTTTGTCCAGCACCAATTTTGAAAAGATTGTCTGTACTTCACTGTATTGCTATTCCACTTTTATTGAATATCAGTTATCCAGATATATATGGGTCTATTCTGTTCCACTGATAGAATATTCTATCTTTGTGTCAAGATCTAATTAACTTGATTGATTGCTGTCGCTTATAATAAACTTGAAATCAGGTATTGTTAGTCTTCCAGTTTTGTTCTTCAACATTTTGGGCATCTCCCTTCCCTTACCATAATTCCCTCTCTTGTGCTTTATTTATTTATTTATTTATTTATTTATATAGAGGCATGTTTTCTTTCTTTCTTTATTTGTTTATACATGCACTGGGTACAGTCAGAAGCGCGGGAGGGTGAGAGAATTCACCAGAGCCAGAGCGGGGAGCAGAGCAGGCAGAAGGACCGAAGGACAGGACACTGCTGAGGGGAGCAGCGGGCGGCAGGGGAGGTCTGCGCGCCATGTGGGACCCCCCCCTTCGGTAGCCGGGGAGCAGTCGGGGATTGAACCGGCGCCGCAGAGGCCGCGGGCAGCTTCGCAACCCAGCGCTCAACCGCTGCGCCACCGGGGAGGCCCCTTTTCTTGTGCTTTAAATTAGCCATTAAAGAATGAACACTCTATAGACTCCACTCCGGGATCCTAATACAGGCAAAGCCCCAAGCACTCTGTTTTTCCTCTCATCCTAATACCCTTGCTGGGTGGCCCACAGACATCCATGTATCCTCCTGGAGTGTAATAAATCTTGTTCCTTAAAGGTCCCTTATGATTGGTGGTTGAAGTGTTAGGAGTAATACAGCCTGGACAAGTGCCTGAGGCCTTCCCAACCAACAGCTTCACTATCAATCTACCGAGACCAACCCAACATAGGGGGTGGCATACAATTCAGTCCATAACAAAGGATGTCTGTTAAATGTTCTCTATGCACTTAAAGCAAACGTGTATTTTTCAGTTGTTGCTCTCAGTGTTCAATACATGTTAATTAGTTTAAATTGGTTGATAGGTTGGTCAAGTATTCTATATTCTAACTGATTTTCTCTCTACTGTTTTATCAATTCTTGCAAGAGAAGAAAGATGAAATATCTAAGTATATTTGCACTTATTTGGCTTTGTGTATTCTGAAGCTTTGTGAGTGATGTGTAAACATTTAAGATTGGTATGTCATCTTAATGGATCAATTACTTTATCATTTTAAGGTGATCTTCATTTCTGGTTGCATTTTTTGTTCTGAGGTCTTCTTTATTTTACAGAGTCATTCTGGCTTTCTTTCCACTAGTGTTAACCTGGTATATCTTTTTCCATTCTTTTACTTTTAGTCTATTTCTGTCTTTATACTATTAAAAGATACACTGAGGCATAGTTAAAATTTAAATTTCATTTGAACAATAATCAAAGAGGATAGCACCAGACTGAAAGTGATTAAGAGCACTCTGCTGTTAGGAGCCAGGGGAAGGACTTTTACAGGCCAAAAGGTGCAAACAAAGCAAGGGCCTTATTTGGACTGACTATAGCATAAGTGGTTGTATTATTTGAAAAAGCTTAATTGACTCTTTGTGATTGGTTGTTCTTAGATTTCAAATTCTTAATCTTGAGGCATTACAGGTATAGGTTTTGGTTTGCTTATGTTGGCTACTAAGGCATTAAGATTTTTTTTTTTTTTATAAATTTTATTGTTATATTCCCCGTACAATTGCAGCCCCCCATTCTGACCCCAATCCCTCCCCTCCCGCCCCCGCCCCCCTAAAAGTGTCTCTGGTTCATAGTTTTTTGTTGATTTTGATTTTCACTTTCTTATAGTTATTCATTTTCCTGGTCCCTTACTTAAGTTTTCTAGATTCCTGCTATGAGTGAGACCATCCGGTATTTTTCTTTTTCTTTTTGGCTTATTTCGCTGAGCATGATCCCTTCCAGCGCCATCCATGTTGCAGCAAATTGCATGTGTTTATCTTTTTTGAATGCTGAGTAATATTCCATGGTATATATGTACCACATCTTCTTGATCCAGTCATCTATTTTTGGGCATTTGGGTTGTTTCCAAAGCTTAGCTATTGTAAACAGTGCTGCTATAAACATAGGGGTGCAGGTGTTCTTTGGAATTGATGTTTCTGTGTCCTTTGGGTCAATACCTAGGAGTGGAATTGCTGGGTCATATGGAAGCTCTATGTTTAGTAGGTCCAGAAATCTCCACACAGCTTTCCACAGTGGTTGGACCAGTTTGCACTCCCACCAACAGTGCAGAAGAGTTCCTTTTTCTCCACACCCTCGCCAACATTTGTTGTTGCTAGTTTTTTTAATATGTGCCATTCTCACTGGTGTAAGATGGTATCTCATGGTAGTTTTGATTTGCATTTCCCTGATGACAAGTGATGTTGAACATTTTTTCATATGCCTGTTGGCCATTTGCATTTCCTCTTCAGAGAAGTTTCTTTTAAGCTCTTCTGCCCATTTTTTGACTGGATTATTTTCTTTGTTGTTGTTGAGTCTCATCAGCTCTTTGCAGATTTTTGTGATTAGTCCTTTATCATTAGTGTTGGGTGCAAAAATGTTCTCCCAGTCGGTGGGGTTTCTCTTTGTTTTTGTTATTGTCTCTTTTGCTGTGCAGAAGCTCTTTAATTTGATGTAGTCCCAGCTGTTTATCTTTGCCTTCACTATCACTGCTTTGGGTGATGTGTCTGTAAAGATGTCTTTGATGTGCAAATCACGTAGTGTTTCGACTATATTTCCTTCTATATATTTTATGGTTTCAGGTCTTATGTCTAGTTCTTTAATCCATTTTGAGTTGATTTTTGTGTATGGTGTGAGGTGGTGGTCAAGCTTCATTCTTTTGCATGTAGCGACCCAATTTTCCCAGCACCATTTATTGAACAAACTTTCTTTGCTCCAATAAGGCATTAAGATTTTAATGACCTTGTCTAATGACCTCCTTGTTTACTTAACTGAATAATACTTCAAGTGGATTTCTCCACAAGGATGGTCTTTTTTTTTTAATATACAATTTTATAATCACTCTTTTAATTAGTGTGCTTAGGCCATTTGATTATTGATCTGTATATAGTTACCGTTTTAGCAATTTTTTTCTCCTCTTTCTCTATCAACTTTTAGATTAGCTATGTTTTTACTTTTTTTATATTGTATTTTTTATTTTTTATTTTTTTCAGGGGAGGGAAAGTTTATTGCTCCCGGGTGGACCTCACAGACCCAAGGTGGGGGTCTGTAAAGCTGCTCAGATTAGCTATGTTTTTAAAATTCCATGTTATCTCATTTGTTATTGATTTAGAGTTCATATTGATAATATATATCTTTAAGATACCACAGTATACATTCAAATATTATTCCATTTCACATATAAGAGCCTTGCAACAATAGACTTCAATTTCTTCCTCCCTGATCTCTTTCTTTTGTTGCCATATATTTTAATTCTGCATATGTAATAAATCCCACCGCATATTATTTTTCATTTAAACAGTCTATCATCTTTTCTTTAAATTTATTTTTAATGATTTATTTATTTGTGCATACAAGAACTGGGTTACAGTTCAGAGGTGTGGGAGGGTGAGAGAATTCACTAGAGAGAGCAGGGATTAGAACAACAGGCAGATGGGGGCCTCCCCGGTGGCGCAGCG
This sequence comes from Talpa europaea, assembly GCF_964194135.1. Taxonomy (NCBI): domain Eukaryota; kingdom Metazoa; phylum Chordata; class Mammalia; order Eulipotyphla; family Talpidae; genus Talpa; species Talpa europaea. Next base: position 117,192,335 of record NC_140070.1, on the reverse strand, counting down.
GTTGAGCACTGGGTTGCGAAGCCGCCCCGCAGCCTCTGCAGCGCCGGTTCTATCCCCAGCTGCTCCCCGGCCACCGGAGGAGGGTCCCACATGGCGCGCAGACCTCTCCTGCCGCCCGCTGCTCCCCTCAGCAGTGTCCTGTCCTTCGGTCCTTCTGCCTGCTCTGCTCCCCGCTCTGGCTCTGGTGAATTCTCTCGCCCGCGCTTCTGACTGTACCCAGTGCTTGTATAAATGAATAAATAAATAAATAAAATATAGAATAATCTCATCGCATATTTAAAAAAAAAAAAAGAACAACAGGCAGATGGACCGAAGACGCTGCTGAGGGGAACAGCGGGCGAGGCCGGAGAGGTCTGCCAGGGATCGAACTCATGCTGCAGAGGCTGCGGATAACTTCACAGTGCAGTGCTCAACACACTGTGCCACCGGGAAGGCCGGATCACTCATGTGATCACCATTTCTTGTGGTCTCTGTTCTTTTGTGTAGCTCCTTGGGTTTATGTTTCCATAGTCACCCTAAATACGTCTGAGGGCATGGGCTTGTTTGCCCAAATGTTTTCCTCAATGTCTGTTTCACCCTTGGCTTTGAGTCTTCCCTGCTGTGTGTTAGAGTCTCTTTCTGTGTACCTGTAGTTCTACCAGTCATATTCTACTGTTCCTTGTTAGTCAGTGCTCTTTAGTTAACCTGGTGGTGATGTTGAGGGGTGAGGAGTTCTGTTCTGATTAACCCCAATCATGCGTGTCCCTGGGGCTTGGTGAATGTGACCTTCAAAGTGTTTCTGTCTCTCCACCAGCAGTAGCTCTGGACCCAGAATATAGTCTCACCCCTCCTGGGATCTGACATTGGACTTCTTACTGTTACCTTTTCCCAGTTGTACTGGACTTACCAGTCCCCAAAGAGTGGGTTTATTGGCCTTTACTCATAGTTGGTTCTGCAAGAGAAGTGGGGCAATGGAATCTGAGCTTCATCTCAGATCCCATCTTTCCTGGAGTAATTGATATCTCCCTCCCCCCAAGACTGTGCCAGGAAACGCACTTTTTCAGGAATTTTGCTAATCATTTTTGTGAGTGCCCAGTGAGATCACTAGAGAAACATCTGGAAATGGATGCAAATTCATATTATACTTGTGGTCCCCAGGTTTTCTGTTTTCCCTTGCAAACACACACTGGGACATTAGCAATAATTTTACTGAATTTACTAGTGTATAGCAGTGCCTGCCCCAGGCAAACAAGCACTGGAGTCATTTTTTCTTGGGATATGAAATCCCCAGATTTCAGGTTAGATGGTTGCCCTGTAGACTCAGATTTCTTAAAGATTCAAAAAAATTTGTGAATTTGTATATTTTCCAGACTTTCATATCTTGCAAGCTTGGGAATGGTGCCCTTTCTAGCACTCTACATCTCAAGTGGAAGAGACTTTTAACAGCTACGTAGAGTTCTATCGTCTGTCAGTACAATACTTTACTAACCAGGTTACCCCTCGCTCCACCTTTCCTTTTCCAAGAGACTTATTTTATTACCTTTATTCATTTATTTTATTGAGGTAAATAAATTGCAATATTGTGATTAGAAGTGTAGGGTCTCCCCCTTCAGGTGTTGTTTGTTTGTTTTTTTTTTTTTCCTTAGTGCTATAAGGCTTTTTTAAAAAAATCTTATTTTATATATATTTTTTACATCATTTTTTGTTTTTGCACAATACATGCATTTTCATCTTGGTTATATTCCCCATACAATTCACACACCCCCCCTTATTTTGACCCTAATCCCTCCTCCCTTGCCTCCCCTCCCCGGCCCCATGTGTTTCTGGTTTATAGTTGCTTGTTGATTTTGAGTTTTACTTTAGTATAGTTAGTCTTTTTCCTGGCCCCTTATTTAGGTTTTCTAAATTCCTGCTATGAGTGAGACCATCTGGTATTTTTCTTTTTTTTTTTTTTTAAAGATTTAATTTTTTTATTTATACAAGCACTGGGTACAGTCAGAAGCACAGGAGGGTGAGAGGATTCACCAGAGCCAGAGTGGGGAGCAGAACAGGCAGACCAATGAAATACATTGCTGAGGGGAGCAGCGGGTGGCAGGAGAGGTCTGCGCGCCATGTGGGACCCTCCCCGGAGGCCGGGAATCAAACCGGCGCTGCAGAGGCTGCGGGCAGCTTCGCAGCCCAGCGCTCAACCGCTGTGCCATCAGGGGAGGCCCATCTGGTATTTTTCTTTTTCTTTCTAGCTTATTTCACTGAGCATGATCCCTTTCAGTTCCATCCATGTTGCTGCAAATTGCATGAGTTTCTTTTTTGATTGCTAAATAATATTCCATTGTGTATATATACCACATCTTCTTGATCCAGTGAGGTTTTTACCACACCACATGCAGCCCCAAAACACTCATAATCTTCACTACAGTCCATTGTGCTCCCTCCACACTTTGACCTCTCTCCTCCTCCTTCCCTTCCCCTCCTGGTAGCCTCAATTCTACAGTCAGATTTCTAGGGTTTGTTATTGTTTTGGCTTTATCTGACCTTTTGTTTGTTTCTCTATATTCCACATGTAAGTGACACCATCCAGTATTTGTCTTTTTCCTTCTACTTACTCACTTAGCATAATGTCCAGATCCATCCACCAGTTTTTTTATTATTTAATATGTTTGTTATCGATTGTTGCTTGGCAAATGACCCCAAAATTTAGCAGCTTAAAGCAACAAAGATTTGTTATTTCCTGGTCGTCTGTTAATGAATCCAAGTTCTTCTAGCCTGGATTCTCTCATGAAGTTTTAGCCGGTACATCAGCGAGAGCTAAAACCATATCTGGAGACTTGATTGGTGACACAGCCTAGGGAAAAGATATTGGGAGCCAGTGGGGTAAGAGTTGCCCCAAGTCCTGTTTGCACAAGTGAACTGTTCATGGGCTGGATTGGACATGGATTGTTTAAATAATCTGGCCCTCCACACTGACCATAGACCAAAGCATTGATACCTGGGTTTGCTTTTTTTTTATCCCCCCCTTGATACTTGTTGATGAGTAAGCAAGTGTTAGTGTGAGAAACTTGGATTCTAGTCCATGCTCTGCTACAAGCTGGCTGGGTTACACAGACACATCGGAATAAAGTTGGGGTAGGGCAAGGGCTGTCTAGTTAGGTACCCAAGTTACAGGCTACCCTTCTTATAGCTTGGTGCGGGCCAGGCAGCAAAGCTTTCACTGAAAGAATCTAAGACAAGGTGCTGTGTGCCATTTGCAAGCTGGGCTTAATCTTAAACTGTGCTTACAATCTCCAAAGTGCTGTTTCCTTTCTTTGAGCTAAAAATCAGACATTCCTGGTACCCCTTGGACTATGGAAACCAGGACAATGTTACGGGGATGATGGAAGAACTGAAAGGAAAAAACCAGGCATCCCCAATGGAGCAGAACAGTATGCATTCCAACCCCATTGTCTCATGAGAGAGAAATCTTATAAGTCCCTCTATTGTTGAATCTCTTTGTTATAGCAGCTTAGTCTTTCTCCCTACGCATATGGAATGTTCTCACTCACAAAGAAAAGGTTTCTGTGGTCAAATAAGTGTAGGAATTCATGAGTTTAATAGATGTATACAGACTTCCTTCCTGCAAGAGTTCTCAGATCCCAGGGCCTCCCCTGTGGCTCAGCGGTTGAGCCCTGGGCTGCCAAGCTGCCCTCAGCCTCCACAGCACTGGTTCGATCCCCGGCTGGTGAGTGTCCCACATGGCCCATAGACCTCTCCTGCAGCACCCACTGCTCCCCTCAGCAGTGTATTTCGTCAGTCTACCTGTTCTGTTTCCCTCTCTGGCTCTGGTGAATTCTCTCACCCTCCCGAGCGTGTGACTGTACCCAGTGCTTGTATAAATAAATAATTAAAAAAAAAAAAAAAGAGTTCTCAGATCCTTTTGTCTTCTAATTTGTTTTTGTTTGTTTGTTTTTTTAATATATATATATTTTTAAAAAAGATTTATTTATTTATTTATACATGCACTGGGTACAGTCAGAAGCACGGGAGGGTGAGAGAATTCACCAGAGTCAGAGCAGGGAGCAGAGCAGGCAGAAGGACCGAAGTACACTGCTGAGGGGAGCAGCGGGCGGCAGGAGAGGTCTGCGCGCCATGTGGGACCCTCCTCCGGTGGCCGGGGAGCAGCCGGGGATCGAACAGGCGCTGCAGAGGCCGCGGGCAGCTTCGCAACCCAGTGCTCAACCGCTGCGCCACAGGGGAGGCCCTGTCTTCTAATTTGGATCAACCCAAGGAGGACTAGAATATGAATTGTTGAAGTAATTGTATTAGGTAAATAATTTTTTGTTGTCGTGGGATTAACTCATTAAAATTTTACATTCATCTGCCCATTCTGCAAAATATACCTTGGTAAATGCTTGTTTAAAGGATCTCTAACTTTTCTGATTGTTTCATAATATACATGTTTGCTGTTGACCATGGACTCAGACTACCACTAGATTTTACAGATACAGTGTTGTTTTTAGTGCATCTGCTTCAGCCAGGGCACCTACCTCTGGGGCTCCAGGCTTCCCACTCCTCAGCAACAGGTTGAAATCTGAGTCCCTCTAGTGGGCAACAGGCAGCAAGATAAAGATGTGTATGGTTTGAACAACTTGTGAAAGTGGGCTGGGGAATGTTTATCTCGTGACTCTTATTCTTTTCATTTACTCAAGTGGAAAGATAACACGAATTTCACTCACAGAAGAGCCACTCTTTATCTCTCCCCCTCCAATTTTTAAAAAAGATCTATCTATCTATCTATCTATCTATCTATCTATCTATCTATCTATCTATCTATCTATCTATACAAGAACCTGGGTACCTGGGTACAGGCCAGATGCGTGGGAGGGTGAGAGGACTCACCAGAGACAGAGTGAGGAACAGAACAAGCAGACTGACTGAAATACACTGCTGAGGGGAGCAGCAGGTGAGACAGGAGAGGTCTGCGCACCATGTGAGTATCTCCCCAGCCAGCAGGGATTGAATTCACGCTGCAGAGGCTGCGGAAAGCTTCATAGTGCTGTGTTCAACCACCTGCGCCACCAGGATGGCCCTCCCCCTCCAATTTTTAAGACGTCTAAAAAATTCACAATTATTTCCTGAGTGAACTGTGTGCAAGTGCCCTCTAGGAGGAGATATAGAGATATAGTGTCTGCTGGGAGCATCCCATGTGTCTTGCGTGGCCTTAGGAGAACAATCCCACTGATGCTGTTCTACCCCACAGTCCACCATGAATTCAGTGGGAGTCTGATTCCCTGAGCCCAGCAGAGGACCTTTCTCCCAGAGGATATCTGTAAGTAGATCAGCAGTGTGAGGCTTGGGCAAAGTGATCAAAATGGATGGAGTTTTTGACCTGTCCCAGAGCACTTGGGGTCAGGACCTGGTGAAATCAGTAATGGTGTTTGATATTAAAATTGCACCTCTGGTTGCCATTTTAGTGGTATGATTGGTGTTGTGAGATTTGGGATGTGGCCGTTTTTGTAGATTCAGAAAACACATGAATTGAGAAAGTTTTGGGCTTTGCTTCTGTAGTGAGCAGTTGACTAGTCATTGGTCAAAAGTGTTTTGAAGGATCCAAGTGATGCTTCCTGAGGCTATTAGTAAGAATCTAGAAGATTCTCCTGTCTAACCATAGTTGTTACATATTTTTATTGAGAAATGAAGTGTGATTGATAAGATAATCGAAGAGAACAAAGTTGAAAAGTCTGCTGAGAAACACATGTTCAAGACTGAATGTATGAATATGTTTTATAGAAAGTGAAAAAATGGGCAGGGCTATACTTGCTTTTTACTTCATAGACATGGCTAGTGCAGTTAATGTAGCCAAAGGCCCTGTGTGCTTTTAAATTTGCCAATCTCTTGAATTCACAGGCCTGGGTTGGATCTAATGCAGGTTTCCCCGTTTGGGAGGAAAGGCATCCATAACCTATGAAATAAAGGTTGTTGACTGCAGTTGAAGGTAAAGATTGGTTGTGCTAAGAGCCCACTCCCCACTGCCTTGGTCTGCAGCTCTACTCTGAGACCCCATAGCAGCCCCCTCTGCCCTTCTCCTCTCTGTCTACCCTGCAGTTGTCGTCACCTGCACCTCAAAGCTGGCTGGTCTCAAGCCTCCTCCTTTCTACAATATTTATGAAGCCCAACTCAAATGTGGCAAAGGGAAAGAGTCACCTCCAAGGGTATGTGGAAAAGAATGGGTGAACAAGGATAAAGTCAGGAATAAGGTGAATTATTCCAGAAACAGAATTCCAGAAACAGCAGATCAGAGGGTCTTGTGAAGCTGTGGTTAGAACAGTAAGATTAAGAAGAACATGGACTCCGGGGGTGGCTTCCTACTCCCTGAAGCCTGCCATGAGGAGCAAATGACAGCCTGTCAAGCACTGGGCCAGCCCCTAATGTCAGTGCCTCCATCAACCATCCTCCCAGCTGAGGATGGCTCTTCTGCCTCTGTGCCCATGTACGGATGCCTTTTCCTTCTCCACCTGGAAGGCGCCCCTGCCTGGCTGCACCAGGAGGAGTCAAGGGCGGGCTACTGAGCCCCATGGTGTTTGTCAAACCATGTTATGATGATCTGATCCACAACCATCTCCCTCAACTGAACTTCAAGCTGCTCATTCATCTTCATGCCCCCTGGTCCCTCCTGGGGCCAGCACCTTCCTTAGGAGGGGTGCCTAGAAGTAGGTGTTGAATTGAATGACTTACAGACACATACAAATAGACACATACAAATAGAAATGTTCTTATGGTCAACTTGGAACAATGTGGGTTAGGACATAATGCAGGCAAAGTTCTAAGGTCTCTGTAGATTTGGAAAGAACTTTATTTTTTTGTGAAAATAATGATTGTAGTCCACATTTTGAAGCACACTCTATCAAGAAAGATACTTTGTTGTTAGAAATGGTGGCAAGAGAGGGTGGCTCTACAACACAGTTTGACTACAAGACAAATTTCAAAGAAGAGCAATCGGTTGGACAGTTGTGCCGAGCAGCTCTCTACACCGGTGGGCTGTCCCTTAGTCTCTGCTCTTTTGGGTCATACAGTCAATAGGCTTCCTTACGAAAAAAGGGAAACACTTTTTTTTCCCTTGGATTCTACAGTGATTTTTGTAGTTTCATGGCCGAGATTACACACAGATCTTTGTATTCCTATTTCAATCCAGAAACAAATTGAGGGACTGGAAACTCAGATTCCACAGCTAGTGAAAAAATTAAAAATAAATCACCCCTAAAAATTTCAAAACTGAATTCAAAGCTAATTTGAAAGCTAAACAACTGCAGACAGAGATCAATATGCTGGTCATCAGCTATGTATTCTCAGGCCCAGCCTGCCCTTCTGCTCTCCACTTTGTGGTCTGGGGCCAGCTGTTCCTGCCAGGCTTGGCCAACAGGGCTGACTAATGAGAGGCTGGTGGTTACAATTAATGTCTGCAACCAACTGATCTCTACCCTGGGAGCAATAGTGGGCTCTGATAAGTTGCAACTTGCTATTTTCGTGACACTTCCATGACCAACCTCATCACAACAATTCAGAGACACCAGCACCAGTTAGCAGGAACCATTCTTTAGAGCTCTGCATCCAGTTCTTTCCAGCTCCTGGGGGACCCATCCACTGGACAGCACAACCTCCTTAAGAGGGCTAACCCCTAGCATGTGGGCCACCTCAAGTTTCTGAGTTAGGAGAATTCTAATATCTTCCCTCAGTTCCCTCAACCATTGGGCTGCTTTTGGTAGTTAAAATTTCCATATTTCATTTTGACTTGTTTCATCCTTTTAAACTTTTCAATAGGCAGTTAAAATTTTTTTATATTAAATTCTCTGTTAAAATAACTGGAATAGTGAGCATCTCTTGATTGGATCCTGTGGTAGACTAAATAATTTTAACACTAAAAATTCTTAAAATAAATAAATCTGAAAATGAAATGAGTAAAAACACAGGACAGACAAAATTAAAAGGCAAAGGCATAACTGAAAAGAAATGAAAGACAATAATAAGCAAGCCTTAAAATAACTCAAAAACATCTCAAAAATTCTGAAAATAAAAAATTCAGAAAACAGAATGTTCCAAATGCAGTCACTGAAAATGAAATAACTTATTAACAAATAGCTAAATAACAAATGAATATACAAATAAATAACCCAGAACCTAAAATCACTGAAAATCAATAACTATGACCACAAGTAACTCTAAAATTACATAACCAGGAAAAAACATAAAGTAACAAACTATTTTTTCTGAAAATTAATAGCTAGAATAATAAAAAAAAATCCAGTGACTTTTTAGTATTCAAATAAGTAACTGTATAAATAAGTGGCCCAAAACTCCATTAATTAAAAATAGAGTATGAAAATAAGCAACGCAGACGTTACTTGTAAAAGTAATTAAAAAGCAACAGTTCCAAGCTAGCTTGGAAATATATAACTTATAAAACAAAATAACCATAAGTAAGTAACTGAAAAACTAGTATCTCAAAAACTAAACAACCTTGAAGATAAAAGAATTTATAAACACGTTACTTAAACACTTTAACATTAAATACCTAGAAAATTAAAATAAGCGAAAATTAACTAAAAAGTCACAAAACTAAAATTAAACTGAAGAGAACGAATTTAAAAGCTAATAAACCGAAACATAAATATCTCAGATGTTGACGAATAACCACCCCTCTCTGAGATGAACAATCCTGGCACAAAGTTACACAAGCACCACATGAACATTCTTGCCGAGATTGCAGGAGAGCGCAGGGTTGTGCCAGCAGCGTTTGAGGTGCTCAGGCACCTCCAAAGTTCAGAAAACAGGTTCTCAACCCATTTCTCCACTGGCACCCGATGGGAATTTGGGCATTCTCTGACGGCAGTTTTGATGTCCCCATTTGGGTGAGTGAGTAGGGTTGGACAGACATTTAGTGGGTAGAGGCGGGGGATGCAGCTAAACATCCTGCAATGCACAAGACAGCTTGCCAAAGAATTCTTCCCCCACCGGCCCTTTGCCTTGAGAACCCCTGGAATGAGCCCTCCAGTCTTGGGTGGGCTAATCCTCGCGGGCCCAGGCATCGCATGGTCCTGCTGGTGCCCAGGGTGCAAGGAAGGTGGAGAGCAGCTCTTCAAGTTCCTGGAAGGCAGCCCTGGGCGCGCCCTGTCAACCCCGCAGATCCAGAGGCTCTGAGGCCACTTGGCTGCTTTCTGCTTAGAGGCGGCACCGCCATCAGCGACCACAGCAGCCTCTCCCGTACCAAGGCGGCCTGGGCTGCTCAGCTGAGCCGGAGCGTGGCTGTCTGGAACGGGTGTCAGTTCTCTGCCGCGGGGGTCTGCAGGCAGGCTTCCTTCGCTCCCACGGCCTTTGCCTGGAAACTAGTCGTCTCCCCGGCAAGGGGGAGCAACCCAGTGGGCTCCCCAACACTCTCTTCAGTTTTGTTTGTTGTCCTGAAATTCCAAGAAGAAAGTTAGAGAAGCAATGGCTAACAAGTTTGCTTACTTTTCTTCGCTGTCTCACACTCACGAGTCTTGCTCATTGCCGTCTTTTTCTCCCTGGAGGCTTTCTCCCGTTTCCAGAGCAGATTTGGAAGAACAGGTTTCATAATTGTCATCCATCTGGAAAAGTCCCGAGAGCTGGAAGGGAGGGGACAGCGGGGCACGGGGTTAGTGCAGGGGTGCCCAGCCTGCACCAGGCCCACATGGTGATCCGCTGCAGGGTGGGGCCCACGGGGCTCACCCCAACTCTCCCACCTGGTACACTCAGGAGCCCCCTAATTTGACCAGCACCTTCACAGCTAAGGAGAGGGTGATGGGGAGCAAGCTGGCCTGGGAGGGTCTGAGCCACGTTGCAGACCTAGTGACCTCAGCGTCCTGGATGAGGCCCAGAATCAAGTAAAGGAAGGAGAGGTTAGGGACAGGAAGAGGAGGCAGGAGAAGCAGGAATGAGAGAGAACAGGAAAGAAGAAGGAAATAAATTACACTCAGGGCACTGATCTCCTTTTCCATATCTTCTGCACCATCACAATCGTCAAAGGTGTCCAAGGAGGAGCCTTGGGGAGAGAAAAAAGGAAGAATGTGGTCCTTGGCAGGAGGGAGCAGGCAGTGCCAGGGATCAGGAACCCACTCTCTGCATCTGGAACTCCTGTCCCAGGACCAGCACTGCCTCACCTGGCCTTGAGGGAGCAGGTGTGTGACCTCCAGCTTCCCCATCCAGCTCTGACATTCTGAGCTGTGACCCAGAAGACATGTCCCGTGGAAACTTGAGATGAGAGAGGAATAATCACGGGGCTCAGTTCCCTTGGCCTGTAAACTGCAGCTGCATCCTAGACATTCCCGCTTTACCCCACTCTAAATAAGTCGTGATCTCTGCCCCGACACTGCCCACAAGGCAGGTTAGGGCAGGAACATCCACATAAATGCCAGGGGAGGCCGCCCCAGGCTGAGGGTCAGTGAGAAAAGGATCCACAGGATCTGGGTGCAGGCAAGTTTCCATCAGAGAGAATTCAGGGGGAGGATGGCCAGGCCGTGAGGGTGGGCAGGATGTTGGCAGGGAGGCCTTCTGAGCAGAGTGAGGCAGGAAGAGAGGGAGTGGCAGGAGCCAGCAGCTGGGAGTAGGTAGCACACAGTTATCTCAGGGAATAAAGTTGAGCTCCCCAACTTCTCCCTGGAGGCCCTCCAAGCTGTATTCTGGGACCAAAGCAGGTCAAAGGGAGTAGTGGGGTCAGCCCTTCCTGGAAGGCTCCAGAAAACCCCTCTGATGCCGGAGGTGTCCCTGGCAGCTGTCATAGTCCTCTTGGACTGATGCAAAGCCTGGTTCCATTCCTGGTCCCAGGCCATGGTGAGAATGGAGAGTGAAGGGTGGAGGGCAGAGGAGAAACTGGGTCAGGGAGGTGCCTCCCTCTGCCCTCCTCCAGGTGTGACATGGGGGTACCCCCAGTAAGCCCCAAAGACTGGTCCCCTTCCATTAGGAGCACAGTAAGAAGGGAGGAGGGTCTGGCTGAAAGGCTGTAAGGGAGGAAGAAGCCATGCCTTTGCCCATCCCCTGCAAGGCAGAAGGGTTGCATCTCCTGGGTCTGCAGCCTGGCTGGGCAGGGCAGGAGGCAAGGCAGGACTCACAGGCCTGACAAGTCCCAGCCACTCCATTGGTAAATGTGAGCCTGAGTGGAAGGAGCCCTGAGGCTGGCGGTTCCTTCCTGACTCTCTGCTGACCCTGTAGGGGAGGGAGGGCCTTCAGCGGGCCCAGGGCTGTCACAGAGGGGTGCTCATGGGCTAGTGCATTATCTCAGGGGTCATTTCGGCCATCCCCTCCTCCAGGCAAGGAGCTGCCTGTGCCTGGAAACAGGCTTATCCTGCGAGTACTGCTGGCACCCACAGGCCACTTCCAGCCATGCGCTGTCAGCACAGACGGCTTCCTGGGCATCTGGTACCACAGGTGAAGATGTGGGATGTGTGGGTTCCCACAGGAACCTCATTCAGTTTATTTTTTTTATTTTTTTTTAAGAGGCTCTATCCACATTTTCTTTTTTAATAGAGGCATGTTTTATTTATTTATTTGTTTGTTTGTTTTGTTTACACATGCGCTGGGTACAGTCAGAAGCGCGGGAGGGTGAGAGAATTCACCAGAGCCAGAGGAGGGAGCAGAGCAGGCAGAAGGACTGAAATACACTGCTGAGGGGAGCAGCGGGGCGGCAGGAGAGGTCTGCACGTCATGTGGGACCCTCCTCCGGAGGCCGGGGAGCAGCCAGGGATCGAACCGGCACCGCAGAGGCTGCGGGCAGCCTCGCAACCCAGCGCTCAACTTCTGCGCCACCAGGGAGGCCCAGAACCTCATTCAGTTTATAGCAGGGTTTTCTATACTCAGAGTGCAACTGCAGGGAGATGCAAATTTTACATCCCAACACAGTGCACACAAATACAGTTATCAAGTTAAAACAAGCTCATGGAGGGCCTCCCCAGTGGCGCAGCGGTTGAGTGCTGGGTTATGAAGCTGCCCGCAGCCTCTGCAGCACCAGTTCGATCCCCGGCTGCTCCCCGCCATGGGAGGAGGGTCCCACATGGTGCGCAGACCTCTCCTGCCACCTGCTGCTCCCCTCAGCAGTGTACTTCGATCCTTCTGCCTGCTCTGCTCCCCGCTCTGCCTCTGGTGAATTCTCTCACCCTCCCGTGCTTCTGACTGTACCCAGTGCTTATAAAAATAAATCATTAAAAAAACAAACAACAACAACAAAAAAACAGGTTCATGGAAAATATGACCCTTATGCTGTGTGCTTCTGGTCCATTCTCTGCTCCTAGGCTGGCTTGGCCATTCTGGGAGACAGAGGAGGAAAAGGGCTGTGGAAGGTGATGGAGTCACCCACAATTACCTCACAACAGACCCTTTGAGGGAGAGAGTCTTCTGAAATAGACACAGCTGCTCTGGGGAGCCCTGGGTGTTTGGCAGCAGAGACAATACTCTATCCACCCAGCGCCCCCATGGCTCCTGGAAGAAACCCAGAACTCTTAGACCTTAGTCTAAGAACGTCCTTCGTCTATGCCCCTGGTTTTATAGGATATGAAGGTGCAGCTCATGACTGCCTTTTGCTCTATCCTTCTTGTCTCCATATTTAAGCCCTTCCTCTTGGACTCACTGGCCGTGGGTTGTGTGGTGCTTAGAGGCTTAGGCACCATGTGTGCTAAGAGACTTAAGTACTGTGGATGTGGCAGCACTGGGGAGACACCAGAATCTCAGGCCAGGGTTTGGCAGGTGATGGGCACGAGTAATAAGGGAAAGGTCTGTTGCCCATGGCAGGAGCAGGGACTTTGGAGCCAGTCAGACCTGAGTGCAGTTCTGGCTGTGCCACTCACTCCCTGGCTGTGTGGTCTTGGGTAAGCCACTGAACCTCTCTGAGCATCAGTTTCTCTGTCTCTAAAACGGGGATAACAATATCTATTTGCAGTGTTGATATTAAGGTTAGTAAAATATTTATATAATAAATTGTCTGGTATATCATAGAAATTTAATAAATAACATCTACTGTGATTAATTTTAATAATCATTACAATAATCCTCAAGAAAAGGTCTCAGAACAGCACTAGCACCAGCTATGCTTTTATTATACTTACGTTTGGGGGAGATTTGTTTGCTGTTGTCTTCATCTTCACAAACATCTGGGGAAAGAAACAGATTATGAAGGTAATAAATAACTTTAAAAGGAAACACAAGAGCAAATACACACACACACACACACACACACCAGAAAAACCAAAGCAAACACACAGGCGCTTGGCCTATATTCAATTTGATTATAGCAAAATTTGAACTGGAAGTTGTTTTCTTGAAAAATGTCAGATTAGTCAAAGTTCTGTGGTGTGTAGGGAAGAGAGACTCCAAGTCTCTGGGGCACCCCCAGTCCATGTACCAGAATAAGCATAAAAAGTGTCTGTGAGAAGAACTGGAAATATGAGAAATGCTGTAAGGACTGGTTTCTCTTTCCCTCCATGGGTGATCTTTATAACCCACATCACATAAGCTTAAAGGGTTTAAGGAACTTACTTTTAGCACTTAATGTTTAGATTTCTAAGTTTTATTTTTGCTTATAAAAGTAAATAAAATTTGTTAACAACTGAACCCATTCATCAACTTAAACTGTCTCATTAGACTACAGGTTTTTGGTATTCAGAAAATTACACTTTGAATAAAGTCATGCCTTTTTCTTACTGTCCACTAGATGGCACAACAGGACTACGTAGACCCTGGTAGTTCAGCATCAGCTCTTACCCCATAGATTTCAAATGGGCACGTTGTTTTATTTCAAATTAGATTTTTCTCTATGCCTTACAATTATGCAAAACTCTTAAAGAATCACCACCATCACACAAACAAGTATTTCATTTTCACTTAGTGAGTGGGGTTGGCGGCCCAGAACTTCTTTAAAGCAATGCCTAGGTCTTAAGCTTTTCTTCCTCCCGCTAAAGGACAAGCACAAGTAACTAGTTGCTGATGATAAAATGCTAACATCAATCAGTGCAAAGAGTCATCTCATTTAATTCTTGCAGCAAGACTATACAACAGTACTTCCATTTTGTAAAATAAGTGATAAAAATGTTAGGGGGAAAATGATGTCCTGAGCTAATTCCATGCAGGCTTTGTGGACTCCACCCCCACTCCAGACCAAAGCCATAAGGACATTGGGAAACACAAATCCCATCACCACCAAAGGGAAGGTGGCTGGGACCTGAAGGTGGAGTTAAGCAGCCAGGTTTGGTATAAAACCAGACACGTGGGGCCTTGGGGGGTTCCCTTTTGGCTCTCCGCCAGCGCGCAGCACTCAGCCCGCTCTCAGAGTGCCATTGGGTTTCCAGGTCATTGGATTGGCTAGGACGCATTAAAGACTTTATTTCCCTATTTTCTCCCTGAGTTGTACATTTCCTCATTTCCCCTTCCCTTGTAAATAAACCTTTTATTAACCTTTTGTGTGTGCCTGTAGTGGACTATTAATAAGTTCCTTTTAAGCACATGGGTGAGGACCCACAATCAGGCAACCCGTTTTATATCGGGGCTGCTCTATAATAAAAAGAAGTTAAACACAAAGAGGTGAAATAATTCATCCAAAAATAAAATGGAGCTGGATTTCAACTAGGGTCTATGAGCTCAGAGCTTGAGCCTTCAACTGTCAAGCAACACTGCTCACTTTCTGCCTAATCCATTCTAGTAACACTCGGGAGCTCATACATGGCAAGAACTCCAGTATGTTTCCATGGGTAGTGGCCCAGCCAATAAACTTGGACACCTAGGGTGGTTTGTATCTGAAGTATCCATCAATTTGCACACCTGCCTTTGGTCAACAGGAAGCAAATAGCTCCCAAACAATTCAGTTAATTGCTTTCAGATTCCAAATATTCTAATAGCACATATTTTTAGTGCATTTTCTGTTGCTAAAGTCCCTACTAGCTTTTAGGGCAGTCTAAGCTTGCTATCTCAGATTCTCAGAGCTGTTAGGACTTTGGGCAAAAGAACTTTACAACGGAGAAACTACCTTCTAATTAGCTGCCCTCAACAGCCCAAAGGTGAGTGGCAGGTGTCAAGAACAAGCCACCTGTTTAGTAGTTTTCAGTCAAAGCCTTGCCCATTTCATCAGAGATTTAATGGGAATTTTTAATCAGTAAGATTAAAACAAAAAACCTTCCAAACTACATATCATAGCTCCAATTTTTAAAATATGCATTTCTATAGACAAAAGAGTCTGAGTTAAAAGTGTGGAGCAGTTATTTCTGACTCTGTTTGATTTGCATTTCTATATACTTTTCTAAATTTTTGAGACTGTACATATATGTTCTTTTTATGTTGTTTCAGAAAAGGAAACCTAAAATCATTAAAACCAATTGGATATCTAAAATAATGCACAATCTCACTAGAGTAGGCTGTTAGAACTTATTTTTTATTATAATCTGATAATACATGAAATAAGTTTGAATAACAATAAATAATAAAAATAATGAAAGTAACTGAATTATTTAGACCTAAAAGGAAATCCCACAAAAATCAGGAAATGTCCTATACTGGATGGTCCATAGGTATTCTAGTAGTACCTCCCTCCCTCCAAGACCCTGAGGGCCCAGACAAGGGACGCACAGTTAGACATGGAAGGTGGGGAATGCTCAAGGATTTGAAAACAGATTTTTCCAGTTTTCTTTATGGCAAAATGGTTACTCACATTCGATGTAGCTTTTTTATTCCCCTCCCTCATTTTTAAAAGGGGGAGTAAAGTTGCATTATAACATTATGTAAGTTCCAGGTGTACATCATTGTTAAATATATGCATTTTTCATGGCCAGGGCTTTGCAAATCATGGGCAAAACAATTCAGAATTCAAAAATTTCAGCATACTCTTGTTATAGGGCAGCCCCAATACTGAACGGGTTGCCTGGCTGTGGGTCCTCACCTGCGCACTTACAAGGGACTTATTAATACTCCACTACAGGCACACACAAAAGGTTAATAAAAGGTTTATTTACAAGGGAAAAGGAAATAAGGAAAATGTACAACTCAGGGAGAAAATAGGGAAATAAAGTCTTTAATGCGTCCTACCCGATCCGCCGACCTGGAAACCCAAAGGCACTCTCAGAGCTGACCGGAGGACGCTGCTAGCTGGCGGAGAGCCAAAATGGGGGACCCCCTCCAAAGCCCACGTGTCTGGCTTTATACCAACCTGGCTGCTTAACCCCACCGTCAGGTCCCAGCCACCTTCCCTTTGGTGGTGATGGGATTTGTCTTTCCCAATGTCTTTGGCTTTGGCCTGGGGTGGGAGTGGAGTCCACAAAGTCTGTATGGAATTAGCTTTAGGACATCCTTTTCCCCCTAACACTCTGAGCTAGTAAAATACTATTAGCTTAACTTCTTTTTTTTTTTAAAGATTTATTTATTTATGCATACAAGAACTGGGGTATAGGCTGGAGGTGTGGGAGATGAGAGGATTTACCAGAGACAGAGTGGGGAGCAGAACAGGCAGGTTGAATGAAATACACTGCTGAGGGGAGCAGCGGGTGAGTAAGGAGATGTCTGCTGTGCCATGTGGGTTGCTCCCTGGCTGGCCAGGGATTGAACTTGTGCTGCAGTGGCTGCGGATAGCTTCATAGGTTGCATCTTAACCCTTCACACCACCAGGGAGGCCCCTAGCTTAACTTCTTTATGTTAGCCAAATGCACTAGAAATAGCATTCTCACCTATTCTGAGACTGTTCTGTCATTACATTGCTTGAGCTTTTAGAAGAATTCTCCCACCAGGCTCTATTGCTTCTGGCCTGAGGAATTCTATCTTTGTCCTCATGCCAGTAGACCACAGTGGAGGAGGTAATAGATCAACAGCAGGAGGTCAGAAATACTAACAGGTAGAGGGGAATGTGTTTAGGGCTCAGATGATCCCCTGGACATCTCCCAATATTCCCATGCCCAGATGTAATTGTACATAGGCAAGTGAAATGGACTGATGGGTCCATGGAGAGCTCTGTTTCTGCTACCAAGGTTTCTCCATTTATGAGCCCATTGTGAAGGCCTCAGGATGCTGAGTAAGGAGCTGGATGACACCTGTTGGCCAAGTCATCCATTCAGCTTGGTTGTCTGGAAACTTTTCTGCAATAGATATTCTCTGCAGAACATTAATAGGTCTATGTGCCTCTTCCCTAATTAGATAATCTTGCAATTTGATGCTGTTTATTGTTTTGTAATTTAATGTTGGTAATTCTCAGAGAAGGGTCAAGAAGGAGAGGTAAGGACCCATCCTGAGAAAGGCAAGCACTATCTTGTTTGTTTCATCTGAGTTTCTATGTAATTTTGGAAGGAAGAGAAGATTCTCTTTCAACAAGGGGACCGTGTCTGCCAGCCCAGGAAGATCAAGGGCATATATCCAGATATCCTCACCCAGCTTATAGGATCCTACATCTTCCCTGTCTGGCTGTGACTTTCCTGATTATCTACTGGCACTAGGAGCCCAAAATGATTGGTCACAGACTTGCTGAGCCTAAGAATTCCTCCTTCTCTTAAGCACTGTGCTCTGCTGTAGGTGATGAAGGCTGAACTTTGGCAAGGAGGACCTCTGAGTCTCATACTGTGCTTTAAAATTGGTGATTAACGAATCTGTCACTTTCGTCATCAGAGGTGGTTAGCAATAGCCTCCCATTGGTCCTGATAGTTCACATTTACCTCAAACCTCTTAAATGCTAGGGACATTGCACCAGCTGGTAGATCCCTCTCTACCTGTAACTGCTCCCCGGTCACCATGGGTGTAGATCTCATTAATGAAACCACTCCCACAGGCCAGGGACCAAAGGTCTTGATGGAGGACAGGAATAGAAAAAACTGAAAAGGAGGTGCCTTAAGACCAGAAACCTGGCTCATACATGGAGGTGGGGATAGAAGAGATTAGCATAGCCATTGACCCAGCTATGGAAACCAAGATCCTTAGGCGCTGACACCTAGATTACAAAGCATAACATCCAAGAAGGTATCAGAGAGCATCCAAAGGTAAAAATATAGAGATTGAGCCCATTGTGGAATCTCCGGTCCCTTTCTGATTCTACTTAGTTATCCAAAATCAGCTACTAACCTGAAGGTTCACAAGGAGTGAGCCCCTCCCAAACAATAGACTCTCAGTGCAGGCTCTGCACAGGCTTGGGGCAGCACTCTGTCTGCCCACCTGTGACTATGCAGATTCTTCTTTTCACCAACTCTCTCCTCTGCAGCAGCTTTCTGCCTGCCCGTGACCTGTACCATGCTGGGACTTCTCTTCCCCGACCTCCCTCAGCGGTCTCTTCACTGACCTTCCTCAGTGGAGGCAGCTCTCCTCAAGGCTGACCGCCTGCAACCATGCAGGCCTCTCTTAGCAAACCTGTCCCTTTGGGGAAGCTCTGCTTGTTTGCTTGTGTCTATGCAAGGGTCCCTTATTCTTCTGTCCCTTTCCCTAATAAACCTGCCCTTTAAATATAACTAACGTCTCTGTCTTGTGGAGAAACTTGCCTGGGAAACTCGCTGTGTGTCGCTGAAAGGGGAGCTCTGGTGAAACCTTTCCAAGAGTAAACCCAAGGACCCCACACTCCAAACCCACTAACTCCAAAAACGACAACAGCCTCAATAACCCACCCATGCAACACTTTACCCCTCACCAACAATATGATCCTCCTTGCCATTTGACCAGCAGGTGATCCAACACCAGAAGTCCATTGTTTCTAGGACCTCTAGTACTGTCTTAGTTCAAATTCCCCAGAAGCTGATTGTGCAAGCAAGTTATGGAGAAAGGGCTTTCAGATGAAAACTGTAAGGCACTGAGGGCAGAAGACAGGAAAAGGAAGAAACCAGCCAAACCCCAGCCTGAGGCTGATCTCAGGGGAAACTCTGCAGCAGGGATGGCTCCTGAGGTCCCATCTTGAGGCAGAAGAGGTAGCTTTTGTATGCAGAATCGGTCAGCAGGCTGTAAGCCACTCTTGGGGGCATAACCTCAATTTCCTGGTTAGCTGCCCCTGGGCAGCTGAGGCCATTTCCCAGAAGGGCACAACTATAAGCTGTTAGCAGCTAACTTCATAGCAGTTGGACAATGAGTAGCCACCTGATCAGGATCTGGGTGAGGTTCAATAGCTCTACAATACTACTGTGTGTTTGACTAATCCCAAACTACAATCTCAATGACTAAATCCCCAAAACTCTTAGTATGGGCCTTTGTAAAAACATAGAGTAAAAAGTCTTTTGGAAAAGATTGCCTTTAAATAGTCAAGAAAAGAAAAGATGACAACAAAATAGCACATTAAAAACCCTATAAACATATAATAGATTATGTTATTAAAATACAAAATATAAAAAGTGCCTCCACACCTGCTTTTTTTTAATTTTTTTTAATAGAGGCATGTTTTATTTATTTATTTGTTTGTTTGTTTGTTTGTTTGTTTGTTTGTTTGTTTGTTTATACACGCACTGGGTACAGTCAGAAGCAGGGGAGGGTGAGAGAATTCACCAGAGCCAAAGCGGGGAGCAGAGCAGGCAGAAGGACCAAACACACTGCTGAGGGGAGCAGCGGGCGGCAGGAGAGGTCTGCGGGCCATGTGGGACTCTCCTCCTGTGGCCGGGGAGCAGCCAGGGATCGAACCGGTGCTGCAGAGGCTACAGGCAGCTTCGCAACCCAGCGCTCAACCACTGTGCCACCGGGGAGGCCCGCCTCCGCACCTGCTTTACTATTTTGGTCTCATACCCCATTCTGCCTACCAGAAGAATGACATGACACTGGACCTGAAGTCTTGTGGGGAAGCACCTGAATCAAGCGCTCCTTACCTGGCTGTGGAAAGCTACAGGAGGAGGTAATTCCATAATGCCCGGATAGGATAAGAAACAAAGTGCCAACTTGCAGTGTCTCTATTCCAAAGCAGGGCATCCTGGCAGTGCCTTTATGCCTAAGTGGCTTAAGAGGAAAGCTCTTCCAAGAAGAAATCACTTCTCTGTGCAAAACATCTGTCCTGCATTTTAATTCTGTACTAATTAGAGTTTCACAAATGAATAGCAGGAAATTGATTTTATACCTTTTTTCTCACTCACATAATTAAGGAAGGGCTGAGACTCAAGTGATATCTTGCTCAGCTTCTAAGCAACTGGTGTCTTCCCACAGCTTCTGTGCTCCATCCTACCGTTAATCCAGATTTTCCTTGCTACTGGTACCTCATTCCATATCTTCGATGGTGCATGTGTTCGTCCCTGTACCAGCTGGAGTAGGGCTGACTCACACCAGATCCTCTCTGGTCTAAAGCATAGAGGAGCTGCTTTATCCTCCTCACTAACCTTTAGCTTAAAACCGGTTCCTGCTCTGTGGATGACAGCAAGCTAGGGGATGTTTGAAGAACAATCAGCAACTAACTGACTGCAAATTTTCTTCAAGTTGGAGAAGTGAGGAGGAGAAATCCCCTTTCATCTTCCCCAAAGCTGTTTCACTATAGCTCCCTTTTCTCCTCTTCCCTGTCCTGAAATGCCAACTACTATAGTAGGTCATTTGGGTTAGATTAGTTTAGCAAATAAACATTTGCTAAATACTGAAGTTCCAAGATGAGTAAGATGCACCCTGAGCTAAAGCCCTCTGCCCTTAGGCTTTGCAGAGTAGTTTGCTAGGCTGCGATTACTCAATGAGCACTTTTATTTGTTTGTTCACTAAACATTTACTGAGCACATATATGAGTGTCAGGCTCTTGTATGGTATGAGGCCCGAGGGAAGCTAAAACTAATAAGACCACCTCTCTGCCCTAGAAGAATTCATGGTTGAGTAGGAAGAAAAATGTAAACACATCATAAATGTATAACATAGCATGCTAAGTGCTGCAATGGAGTATTCCACAAAATCAGGGGTGCAGGGCCTCCCTGGTGGCACAGGTGGTTGAGCGGTTGAGTGCAGCACTGTGAGGCTGTCCGCAGCCTCTGCAGTGCCGGTTTGAGACACGCCTCGGAGCAACCCACATGGCGAGCAGACCTCTCCTGTCTCTCCCACTGCTCCCCTCAGCAGTGCATTTCGTCATTCTGCCTGTTCTGTTCCTGCTCTGTCTCTGGTGAATCCTCTCACCCTCCCTGTGCATCTGGCCTGTACCCTGGTTCTTGTATAAATAAAATAAATCTTTAAAAAAAAAAATCAAAATCAAAATCAACAAAAACTATGAACCAGAGACACTTTTTGGGGGGTGGGGGGCGGGAGGGGAGGGATTGGGGTCAGAATGGGGGGATTGCAATTGTATGGGGAATATAAAAATAAAATTTATTAATTAAAATAAAAAAAAATCTGAAAAAAAAAAATCAGGGGTGCAGAGAAGAAAAAGAGAGGCTCAGCTATCTACCAGCTCCCTTACCCCTTTCCACTTCTGTCATCTCTTTATTTTAGGGCCTGGGGTACCTCCATTCGGATGAGGCCAATGAGTCTACAAAAATGAAGCAGGCTCCTATATCTGAATTGGATCACAGTCAAAGGTTTATCCAATAAGAATTTATTGGGTACCTCCTGAGTGCCTTGGACAAGAAGAGGAATTTCAGATGGAGAAAGTTTCTAAGTGGGCAAGAATAGATAGGAGAAGGAGCATTGGTGAGAATGTAACCCTGAAGAAGTGTGAGTGGATCTTCCTCCAGACAAGGACGAGTAGAGAGAGGACTAATGATCGAGAGTTCTGAGTGGAGCAAGGGACTCTGAACATGTTAACATCAGAGGGTATGTTGGCGAGGCAGGGCAGTCTAGTGAAAGCAGGAATAGAACTGGAGGTGCTCGTAGGAGTCATCTAACAGTCAGAAGCAAGGGCGATCAAGGTTTTAGAATGGCAGAGGTGACCGCAACTGGTGACACAACAAAAATAATAGGAAAGATACCCAAGGCCTGGGGTTAGGAAACATATATTGTTTTTAATTGGAAGTTTCTTGTAATAAGCTAAATATTGAAAAGGCAGAGAAGTGGGTTGAAAAGGCAGAGAATGTTGAAAAAATCAATAAGAGCCATCCTGTATAATCAATGGGAACACTGTAACATTTGACATAAAAAAAAAATCAGTACACAGCAGTGCCTCCTTCAAACTGTAGATTTCCCTGAACTGATTTTTTTTAAATCAGTACTCTCAAATTTAAGCCAGTTTGAATTGATTTTTACAAATTTTATGCATCCATAAACACAAAGAGAAAATATATACTTATATATAATTATATAGATGTTGGCCATAGTAATTCAGAAAACATTGCTGCAGTCCCTGCTTACTGGTTTCTGGCATGCTCGCCCACTTCTCTGCCTTCTGTGCTGGGTGCCCAGAATACTGATTCTGGGTCCATCTCTCTTTCCAAGGTTAGCTTTACTGGCCCTGAATTAGGAACAAACATCTATTTCTACCACCTGAACCCAAATTATATGACTCAGTGAGAGAAAGATCATATGTTCTGGGGACAGTGATAACATGTTCTTTGTTCAGATGTCCCAGCTCTGAGCACAGCACGAGGTCTCAACCCCCAGAGGCTCCCCATTACCTACACCAGCATAAAAACTCTCTCCCCAGCCTGACACTTGGGCCTCCCTCCCCCTCAGCCTCATCTCCCCCAATTCTACCCACGAGACTGGCTGAGGCTCCAAATCCTCACTGAACACGCTCACTTCAAGGCAGCTCAGTGACTGTGAAGGGCTCCAGGGCCCACCCTGTATCGCCTGTGACTGTTCTATTTGCCCAGTTGGGGGATGGGATTGCAGTCTGGCCTTCCAGGCCCTGTGCTCTGGCTCTCTGCCCGGACTGGGGCTTTGTCTTGCATTCCACCTTGTGGAGCTGCCTACCCCAGAGCCCTTCCTTTGGGGGCTAATCTTTCCTTCAGTCTCCCTAGGCCTCTGGAGAGTTTCCCAGGAGTCTGCTAGACTCCATCCAGGGGTTTCACTCTCCTCTCTTTGCAAGAACCCTCTGTGACTCTGTAACTCCTGGGCACAAGGCCCCTCTGCCTGGCAGACTCCACATCCCTCAGGGGCTCCCAGTGTCCATCTTAACACCTGAGGGCCCAGGTCGCTGGGGTCCCCGTATGCCTTGCCAGAGTGAACAGTGATTATGCCCAGCACTCCCCAAGGTTGAGGGTTGTGTAGGGCCCTGTAGGAGTGAACAGGGTGATGTCATATGTATCAGAGTTGTGTAAAGGACTAGAGGACATACGGTCCTGACATTCCTGCTCTTGGAATCTTCCATAGCTCCCTGCCCCATTGCCTGATGGCCCTGCAATCTGCTCCTGGAGTCTCATCTCTTCTAAGGGAGCAGCCCGAGGTTCTGAGGGAGCAGCCAGAGGCTCTGCTCCTGCTTACTCAGTGTGCCATGCTCCCTCTGAGTTCCTAGAGCCCTGGCTGTTGGAACCGCTCTTGGTGACATTTCATCAGAGCCTGCTTGGCAAGCCCTACTGTGGAGTTCTGCTGCCAAAAAAAGTGCGAAATTGACCCTCTGTTTGCCTGCCTGCAGTAGGAAGGATCCAGGATCATACCTCTGGCCTGCCTTGTAGTTTAGTTTCTTTTTTTCTAAATTACACGCTAGAGTCTGGTTCTGCTTCTTATCTAGATTTTACATTCCTGCCACAAACCAGGGAGCATGGCGCCAGCACCTGAAGAGGACATGTAAAATGTGGTTCTGAATTGTTAATAACTGAATAGATACCATGTCCTCATAACAAATATGTGTGTTTTTCTGCAGGTAGGGCAAGGTGAAACAGCTAAAATTTTAAACTCTAAATTAAGCTTGATACTGTTAAGATATCATTCTCACAAAACTGATCTATAGATTTTACAAAACCCTAATCAAAATTTCATTAAGCTTTTTGGTAAAAATTGACAAACTGATTCTAAAATAAATACAGAGATCCAAAGGATTTAGAATAGCTGAAAGAATTTTAAAAAGGAAGAATTAAGTTGGAGGAGTCAAATGATGTGATTTTAAGGCTTATTTAATGCTACAGTAATCAAGATAGTGTGCTAAAGCCAAGATAGATCAGTGGAACAGAATAGAGCTATTATACAAATAGATGCTCTTATATAAACAGTCAATTGGGGAAAGAATAGTCTTTCTGAAAAATGTTAATGGAACAACTAGATATCAACATGCAGAAGATTGAACTTCAATCCACATTTCACATCATACTTCGAAAAGCCTTAAAATGGATCAGAGACCTAAGTGTAAAATCTGAACAATAAAATTTCTAGGAGAAAACTTTAGTGACCTTAAAAAAAACATTTCTTAGGGCACAACACTAATAGTATGAGCCATAATTGCTTAATTGGATTTCATCAAAATTTAAATCTTCTGTTCTTCAGAAGTTACTCTTAAGAGAATGAAAAAAACAAATTTCACACTCAAAGAAAATATTTACAAAGCACACACCCAATAAAGGACTTGTAACCGGGGTATTTTTAAACTCTCAAAACTCAGTAATGAGAAAACAAGGAGCAAAAAATTTGAACAGACATTTCACCAATGAATTTACATGGATGACAGAGAAGCACATGAAAAGAGGTTAAGAAAATCAAATTAAAGCCACAAGATATACCAGTGTATACCTTAGAAGATATAAAACTAAAAAAAAAAATACCAATTGTTGATGAGGATGTCAAGCAAGTGGAACTCTCATAGACTGCTATGGCAATGTAAGATGATATAACACTTTGGAAAAGAATGTAGCAATTTCAAAAAGTTAAACCTGCACCTGCCATATGGCCTAACCATGACATGCTTAGATATTTATTTACCCAAGAGTAATGAAAATACAGGTCTACAAGAAGATTTGTTCTTGAATGTTCATAGTAAGTTTTATCCAAAATAGCCCCTCCAAAGTGGAAACAAATAAAATGTTCATTAACAGGTAAATTAACAAAGGAATTGAGGGGTATATCTAAACAATGGACTGCACAGGGATATACTATTGAAAGGGATATACTATTGTTACACAAACAACATGAAGGAATCTCAAAATAATTATGCTGAGAGAACCCATATGCAAAAAATAGTACATATTGTCTGATTCTTTTTATAGAATTCTAGAAAAATCAACTACTCTAAAGCGACAATGATCACCTAAGGAGTAAAGGGAGATGAACAAGGGCAGAAAAAAAGGTGATAGAAAGGAGCATCGGGAAGGTTTTGAGGGAGATAAATGTCTTCATTATCTTGATTGTGGTGGAGTTTTCACAGGTGTGTATGTATATCAAGTCTTATTAAATGTATATTTTAAATATTTGAAGTTTATTCTATCAATTATACCTCAATAAAGCTATTTTTATTTATTTATTTATTTTCTTAGCTCATTGGTTATTTTGTACAGTGTTTGATGTCTTCCTTGCAAGTTTTGTCTTTTTCCTGCTCCTTTGTTTGGTGTCCCTGTATTCCATCTATAAGTGAAACCATCTGATATTTATCTTTCTCCTTCTGGCTCACAATATTTTGCTTAGCATAGTCCCTTCCAGCTCCATCCATGTTGCTGCAAATGGCACGAGTTTATCTTTTTTAATTGCTGAGTAGTATTCCAGTGTATTAATGAAGCTATTTTAGAATAAAATAGAATAGGCTCTGTAGAGAAACTTTAATAAGTGAAAATGCATATTCCTAGGCATTAACTGTAGCTATCCTAATTCCACAGTTCTGGGGGGGCATGATCCAGAAATATGCATTTGGAGCAAGTCTTTCAAACAATTCTAATTCTAATAAATAGGAAGTGAAAGCTAAGGTGGAATTGTCTCTGCCTGGCTGAGTGTTGAAAGCGTGCCTGGATACCCACACAGAGTCATTTGGCAAAGACTGGAAGTTATTGATTTTAGATGGTTAAGGAAACCTCTGCCCAGTCAGTAACTGAACAAAAGTTAAAGTGGCAAGTTGTCTCAAAATCCCCTTTGAGAAGCACTGATCTAGGGAATAAGGATTTCTAAAACAACCTTTTGATTAACCATGTCGTTTTCAGAAAAAAACAAAGTAACTTCTTTTTTAAACCAGAGTTGTTACAACTTTCTGTTTTATGCATCCAGGACAGTCATATTCAATTATCATAACATATATTTAGGGCACTATCAATAGTTTCAAAGCAAAAGTAAATCATCATTCCCCTCATCTTACTGTTATACACATTTAAATAAACTATATAACCCTGTGACTATTCCCCGGCAGAGGTCTCAGTGTACATCAACTTGGTTGTTGTGACACAAAACTTTGTGATGGTTTTCTGTCGCCCTTTTCTGTCTCTTTTCACACCTAACAATGCACCCACTCTCGTCCCCTAACCAGCTGATGACCAGAGATGAGGTAAGAAGAGTATGAAGTTGTTTCATTCTTGCTAAGTTTCTGAAGACAATGTTAATTTTCATTTTTATGCTATTTTCCTTACCAAAAATGCAAACAATTGCCAGTAAAAGTGATAAGACATAGATTTTTCCATACGAGACTAATATTTCTTAACCCTGGCAATATTATCTGACAGGAATATTAGAGCTCACTCAATTGATGAAATTTGCGAGGATTTCCCCAACAGTTGAATTTCAGTATGAACAGTGAGCTTTGTGGTGTTTTAGTTGCCCTGATCCATCTCTCCTTACCTTCCCTATGATAGCCTCAGACCCCCAACAGCCTGTGATCACAGTGAAAATTTGCATTCTGGCAGCTGTGTGAGGGGGCAGAATGGGGTTAGTGCACCTTCAAAGTTTCATTCCTCATGAACTGTCATTATTTGACCTGTTTGGGATTCTTTGGAATACTCTACTTGCAAAGCTGTTTATAGTAGACCTAATTTTGAGGTGGCCCAGTTTTAAAACATTTTTCCCTGGGAACATTTGTAGAAAATGACTAGAGGTGATTGTTTCGTTTCTTGGTTGGCTGGGCACTGGATAACGGCTGGGGCAAAAATAGGTTAATCAGAAAGTTTAAAAGGAAAATCTTGGGAATGAAATGCCCATACTGACCTTGAAAAGTTCCAAAATATGCCTGAGAATCTACTGCTACTGCTCACGTGCAGGGCTTGTGCAGGCTCAGGGAAGATATGAGAAGGTCTTTCTTACTTGAGGTTGATCTCGAGATGCTATACTAACAGGATGTGAGAGCTAAAGTGAAATTGTCACCTGCTGGACAAAGTGTTGCTTTCTCTCTTGATAGAAATATAAATCCAGTTCTCCTGCCCTTATGTCTCTCCTAGGTATTCCTGCCAACTTAAAATGATTCTCCTAGGATTTGAGTCTTGAGTAAAGCCAGATTAAAAGGTAGAGCCCATTTATCCCATTAGAAACATCACGCCAGCTATTTGAGTAGTTTGGAGTTGTCCTGTTCTTGCCTTGTTTTCTGGTTTTCTTCTTTTTTAAATTAAATTTATTTTCTTACCTTGTTGTTCATTTTTGGACAGTATTTGATTTCTCCCCAGAGGTATAGGCCCCGTACTTCTCCCACCACATAGCACCCAATTAATCTTGTCTTCTTCCCTCCTCTGTGGTGACCCCCTTCTTCCCCTACTGAATGTCAACATGCACATTTTGTGGGTTTTTTGTTTTTACAAGAAACAACCAACATCATTTCTATAGCTTCTGTTTTCAGCTGATTGGCCAGAGTTGGCTTCATGGCCTGCAGTCAAAGATAACCTGGCCTGATAAACCTTTGGCCAGAGACTTAAATCTATCTTAGTTTTAGTTTTTGCATTTCTAAAGTCACAAAAATCATGACTGGGTAAGGTGTGGATGAAACGAGACAACAGAGTCTAGAGTTTGCCACACATGTGCAGTAAGTGATTGTCAGCAACATGATCAGTGAATGCTTTTCACTCTAGAAACATGGGTTCACACAAAAAAGTGTCTACACGTTTCTAGGGTAGTGTTATTCACAATATCCCAAAGTGCACGCAACCCAAATATCCATCAACTGGTGAATGGATTGGAAACATGGTGTTTCCATTCAGGGTGCTGTCATGCAGCCATGAAAAGGAATGGAGCACAAATACATGCTACTGCACGCATGAACACTGAGCAAATTAAGTTGAATGAGAGAAATTAAATAGAAGGTGCCACATTTTATATGATTCCATTTATATTCAATGTCCAGAATAAAAATTTCCATAGAGACAAAAAGTAGATTAGTGGTTGCTAAGGGCTGGGAGTGGGCGATGGGGATTGATTGCTCATGGGTAAAGGGTGTTTAGTTGGGGGAGGGTGATGAAAATGTTCTTAAATTAGTAGTGATGTAGTCGTGCTGGTGGCACAACCTTGTGAATAAAGCTGACCGAATTCTACACTTCAGATAATACATTTTATGGTATATTAATTATATCTCAACTTAAAAAAATTGTAAAGCCTCTGAAAGTAGTACTGGCCATTAACATCACCTTTAACATTTTCTTGGGTCACTTTAGGATTAAGGACTGAGAAGAATGACCTTGGCAACTAGGAATAAGGGGTGTGGGGCACACAACTCAAAACGACATGCTCATCCCCAGCCACAAAACCCCACACAGTCTGAAGCAGGAAGGTCTTTCCAGGCGCTACAAAATTGTGTCCACAGTTATTTTCCTGGCAAACCATTTTCTTCAACAATATCCTTAATCTGCACACATACCACAAAGTTGAAATCAGTATAACTCCAGAATAAAGGCGGCAGGGGATATCCTACCTTTAATATTGTTTTGTTGTTCCAGCAATAATTTACTTATTGTTGAAAACCAACAATCTCTGATTTCTTTCGAAGCTGCCTGGAATTACAAATAAGAAAGCACTATGATTTTCAGATCCCTTGGAGAATAAATTGCATAAGACTTTAATACTCTGGGTGACCTTTCAGAAAATGAGATAGAAAACACTTGTTAAGCCAGGGGAACACAGCAGAGAAAGAGTGGAGGATACCTGTGGAGGAGGCTTGAACTTTACCTGAAGGATGTATTTCTCAAGTCCATTATGGTTGGCAATTTCAAACTTTTTGCTGCTCCCCCTTCCAAGTTGGTGAATTGAAAGTGTCATCAACTATTGTTAAAAAAATAAAAAGAAGAAAATTTTCAATACTCTTATTTCATTTTGAGAATTACCCACCAGACCCTCTATTCCTTTGCCCCTTGATAGCTGTCTTCTCCCATCCCGATTCCGTGTTTGCTGTTCTCTGGTAATGGTCCCAAGGAAGACAACTTCATCTGTGTTGATTGTTTCAGAGGACAACACAGACTATATCTTTCCAAATTTAGATCTGTAGCTTCAGGTTTTAAGCAAAGAGATCATCTATCATTTAACACTTAAGTACTTCATAAATCTCTGCATAACAATAACTGAACCAGTGTCCATTAAGAAACATACATAACAAATGCCACTATGAATAAATTAACAACTTGAAGTCACATGAGCACATGTGTGTGTGACAGACATCCCTAGGTGCAAAAGTTTCCTGTAAGGTCAGAGACAATGCTTAGGATGGGCACAGGCTCCTGACACTCTACTTCCCCCTGGGGAAGCTGCCTCCATTTATATGCAGAGATGCTTGGCTGGTAGAACATGAAATCCAATCCACACTCTAATCACCAAGTCTTTCATTCCTCCGCCTGGAGGAAAGAGGGTACTTTTCCTAATTAGTTTGCCCAGAGTCTGCTATAAGGTCCTACTCTTTACCTACCATGAAGGCACCTCCCAACCAGCCCCGACTGTCTCATGAGGTGTTGTAATCCCTGACCCTGGCATCAGACAAGCTTGGGTATAGATTCTAGCTCTGTTGTGTGGCATTTGGCAAGTTAATCACCTCTCTAAGCTTCAATTTCCTCATCTGTAAAGAGAGCAAGATCTCTGGCCATAGGGCTGTGCTGATCCCCAGGGACGACAGGACCCCTTTACCTTCAAGGACTTCTTAAAACTGTGATGAGGAATAAAGCCCTGGTCACTGGTCTCCGTTCGTATCTTACAGAACACTATTTCTCTCTCAAATAGGTAGATCTGCCTCTGACTGGGCTTAAATCGAATAAAATCCTTCATCTTATAACGATCCTTGTTAACTGTCCAGATGTTGAAAGAGTCACACAGCAACAGCTTGCCCAGCCCGCTGATGTCATCCTTTTGGAAACACAGATGCACACAAAGAGATGTCGTTGAATTTCTTGGCAGGGAAAGAACACTTAGGGGCCTATTCTCAAATTATAAAGCAGATTTATTTGAGGTTTACAATCTTAAAAGTGCCACTCAAGTTAATCTGACACTAAATCAAAGCCATAATTTTGGGACCTTCACTGAACAAGGCACCATTCAGTCATGTAAGCAAATAGTTTGATGTATAAGGTAATAAACACATGCTAGAAATACTGGGGCTAAAGATACTGGTACATGAATATTTTTGTTTTGTAGTTCCTTTTAGCTAACAGAATTCCATTTCCTCTTCTTTTTGTTAGATACATGGAAATCTTCTTAAAAGGGAAAAGAAGTTAAGTTTTTTACTATGTTCAGGAGAGGACAAATTTTTGCAGCATTATGAGCCCATGATGGTCCAGGTGCCCCATGTGCATTCTAACACCTGCTTCAAATCTGTTTGAACCTGAGAACCGAGATCTGTTCTAAAGGGAGAAGGCTTAGGGTAAACGTTGTAATGGAAAAGGTGATTATATTCAACTCTGTTTTTTTTTTTTTCCAGAGTGTGTGGACAGTGCAAAAACAAGGCCAAGAGACAGGTTTTTGGGTAAAGTTATTTGGCTCTAAGGGCACATACTTTGATGCCTTCCCCATCAACCAACAAGCCCACCTTTCTCATACATCAGGTTGAAGTCCAAATGAGGTGACTCCACTTTCTCTGGACACTCTCCAAAGACTAGTGGAGAGGGGTGAGCCCCTGACCCCAATAGCCCCATGTAATAAAGATTACAGAGAGCAAGCCCCAATCCCTGTCTGAACTGGAGAACTGAGGGGTAGGAAGTAAGCAGCAGAAGTCGTCAGTGTGAGATGCTTGTCATTCACATGGTGCAATGAAAGACAAGGAAGTGAAGCAATGAAGAAGGTGAGTCACTAAAAAGTATGTGAAAGAGGAAAAGACACTGATGGGACAGAATACACGGGGGCAGAGGGGAGAGGATAGTAAATATTTAGATATACCCAGGACACAGGTAAGACCCCAGTTTCTCCTGGCATAAGACACTAGACCTACTGTGAATTCTGGAATAGTCCATGACCTGCCTCTGCCATGGTTTGGATTCATCCCAAGGATTTCTGGTCAGTTTTTTCCAGTAATCCTGTCATTATCAGGGGTCATGAAAGGGAATCACTGGGTGTTCAGACCCACAAAAACACATGGGCTGCATGTGTTTTAGCTTGTCTTACATAAACTTTCTCAGGCCCATGCTGGTGATGGGATTGGATATCTAGATGCTCAATGCCCAGGGGTTGAAGGGGCCAGTGCTGTATGATGTTAATGCAGGGCAGGTGCATACACATGATCCTTAGCCAGGAGGCACGCTTGCATGGAGGCTACCTCACCTCCAAAGGGAAGCTAGAAGTGGGCTTCCTCTGAGCAGAACCAAGGGTGTGTTGCTCATATATGTCCATTCTTTCCAATCAGTCTGTAGTCTGTCTTAAGTCAGAGACCACATGCACAACCTCTTGTAGATACTTGTTCCTTGGAAAGTATTTATTCATTTATTGGCATTTAATGAGTAGTGTGTAAGTATGTGTGTGTGTGTGTGTGTGTGTGTGTGTGTGATCTAATTCAGTGATGCCCCATGTACTGGGTTGAAGAGTGTCTTCCAAAAAACTCATGTCCATCTAGAACCTCAGAATGTGGCCTTATTTGGAAATACAGTCTTTGCAAATAGAGTTAATGAGATCAAATTGGATTAAGGTGAGCCTAACCCAGAAACTGGTGTCTTTATAAGAAAACTGAAACACACACAGAGAGAAAACAGTCATGTGAGGACAAGTGAAACTGGAGTGACATAACTTTAAGTCAATGAATGACAGCCATTGCCAACAACCACAAAAGAAAAGCAAGAAAGAATTCTTTCCTAGAACTTCCAGATGGAGCATTGGCCCACCAACACCTTGATTTTGGTTCTTAGCCCCTGGACCTTGAAAGAAGAAAAGCCATATAATTTGTGGTGTTTTGTTATGGAGCTCTAGAAAATGAATATATCCTCAATCAGTTTTTTCCACCAGTGATATAATAGTGTGGGCATTACTTTGCTATGTTGAAGAATCTGGTGAATATGAGTCCAGAGATACAACAAAGGGGCTACCCCCAAACAAATAAGCAGGTGAAAAGTCAGACAGTCTTATCTATGTAGGGAATGATGGGAAATATGCTAGTAAATGCTACCTTTTTTAGGTGTGCACATTTTGTAGGTAAGAGCTCTGATATAAGAATTTCAAATGTGACTACATTGGCAAATGGAGAATCTGGCTGATAGAAAAGAGAGAAGCTAGTCTCCAGAAAGAGACTTCTTTAGGATGCTCAGGTTTTCATTCCTGGCATTGACAGTTGTATACTTTTTGCACAGAGAAGTAAGAAACACCCATGTAAATGAATCAGCACAAAGCCTGGTCCAGAAATAAAAAGCAGAAGATGTAGGATAGAGGTACCGATAATTACAACTACCACAAGTAAAGTTCTTCCTTCTTTTCCAACCAGACTAAATACCAAATAAGTCAAAGGTAGAACTTTTGTGCATCATGTACAATATACCAGGCATATTGCTAGTGCCATAATTATGATTTAATCTCCATTTTTTCCTTATTTAATTCCTTCATTATTCCACAACCATCCTTTGATATAGATGTCCTGAGGGTGGGGAAATGCACAGGGAAATTCCCTTCTCAGCCTTTTATCTGTAGCTTATACTATGATAAGAAAAATGAGAACTTAAACAAGAAATAAATGTCTGGCACTAGCCCATAATAAATTTGCAATAAAATAATACCTCTATTGAACTACATAAATTTGTTACAGAAAATAAAAATGTTTCATTCCACTTTCACTATTCAACTTTGGAACTTGTTCCTGGCAAGTCAGGATTTAAAAGGACACTAAACATACCACTATTTTATGCATTGGATTGAATAGAGGGGAAACTCTGTGTGTGTGTGCAAAATGGAAGGCAGTAAATTATATATCAGTGTCCCACAAAACAAACTTTGTTGAAAAAAATTTTTATGAATTATGGCAGAGAATGGTGGTGGTGGGTGTGATGTGATAACATACATCTGAAGAAGTGGGATTCTGTATCTCTAAATCATACAGTTTTGGAAACCACTGTTAGTGCAATAAAAATAGATAGATGTATTGTTCAAGCTTCCATGATTAAATTAAACTAAGAACTAATTGGGTGCATGCAACAGAGGAAAAAATGTAGATGCCAGAAAGGAATTTTTTTCTAGGTGTTTTAGTTATTAATTCATCCACTCAAGTACACTTTGGCCCCTGAGTTCCTGGTTTTTCCAGAGTGAATCAGTCTCAATTTCAGGATCCCGAGGAATACAACCCAAGATTCCTGAAAATGTGTAGGGGTTCCTTGGAATCTCGTAGCATTGGTTTGTTTGCTCACTGACTTAAGTTACTTTCCCCAGAGTCAAATTCCTTTAGCCTAGATCAATTCTTCAACTTTGCCTTTTGTGTGAATGTTCTAAGATTTGCTGTGGGACATACCGGACATCCACTGACTGCTGCCAGGTCCATAGCCAACTCACAGGACTTGATCAAATCCTCCACCATAGCCAGAGCTTGCTGGAGTTCAGCTGAGAATGCCAAATCCTTGGTCCTCTTTGGCCCATTCTGTAGAAACCAAATGTCTTGTTGAATATTAAAAGGTAAACCATCTACTAAGTGAAGAAAGCAAAAAGGTCAGAGATAAGGAGCCAGGGATCAGGAGCCAGCAGGAAGTGTCTGAAAAAGTGGGTACATTGATCTGTTTCCCTGTCCCCAAAGAGTGGTGGCTAAAGATATTTGCTGGTTTAAATATATGTTATATATACAAAAGCAAAATCATCCACCACACCTTCTGTACAGTGTATTAAAGAAAAATGAGGTTCATAAAATCATGGCAATGATATTCCTGCTGTACAGGAATACTGAGCATACTGAGCTTTTCTACAGCATGAAAAACTGGCCCCTTCACCTAGGCTGCTCTCTGTGTTACATCTTTACCACCAGGATCTATTGAAAAGCACAGTCTGGGACTACGGGTGCTTTGGTGGTGGGTGCACTTCCTGAAGGGGGAGGAACTATACTTCCTATACTAACAATATAAACCAACGACACGTCCATAAAAAAAAGGTTTTTAAAAGTCGAATATAAGCATCGTGTCTCTATATTCAATGTGAAAGTCTTATTCTTGTGGGTAAAATTCTAACACCATTCCAAGAGGAGGATATTTGTAAAAAATATTAACGGAGCAAGGAATGGGCTGTCCACAGAGGATTACTAATGATTTACATGTTTCATTTGCCTCTAACTCTTCCCCAACTCTGCCCTTCTGCCCTTCCCCGCCCTCCCACCCCCACATTCTATCACTATGAAGGAGGTAAGTCAATGTGGCCTGTACCTCCCAAACACAAAGACTCAGCATTAAGTGGAAAAGCAGAAACTGGCTAATTCAAGAGACCAACATTTTAATTATCACCACTGTGTGGGGATGATTGTTTCTGCTTGAAAGGTTTTTGCTAGGGTGTTGGTATCTTATTCCCCTGCTATCTATATAACATATTTATGTGTTATCTGGTAAATGCAAACAAAAGTTTTTTGATTCCTTCTAATTTTATTTTAACACAGCAATCTCTACAACAAAGGACAGATAGGTCTTTACTAACTCCCATGATAACTCCATCTATTTTTGTCTTCCATAACATGATGTAAGCAAAGGGATATATATATATATATATATATATATATATATATTTAAATATCTACACCAAAGCAGTGAAGATTAGCACCTTTGGATCAGAGATATGAGTGACAGTGTTGATGAATGGAGCAGCTCAGGCTGCCTCCAGTGAACAGTTAATCATGCATTTTTACCTTCTTACTCATAATAAATATCTTCAGTTCCTGATGAAAAACAATAACTCTCTCCTGAATTTATATCTTTGTAAATTCAGGCATCTTATACTTTACACTTAACATATAAAAACTCAGCTTTCTGTTAGGAGACTCAACTTCTCCTACTTCCTCTTCTTCCTATCAGCCTTCGTCCCCCAAATACATCAGATGTCTAGTTTCACATTGAATGATGTGAGTGGGCTCAGAAAAATCCTCATATGCACCTTCAAATCCCTCTAACAGGCTAGCTCCCCTTGCTATAAAATTATTACCTGTGCCTTGAGCTGCTTCTAATTTCAATGGGCAGGAGGGCATGCAAATGATTACTTCTTGAGACTCATGTCTCAAGTTTCTCTAGTAAAAAATAAAGTTCCATAGGAAACTTAAAAGAAATCCCACTGCTAAGCAACAAATTTCTTCCTAATCTGATGTAGTCATGATATCCTCCAAGGAAATTCTTTCACAAGCTCTCTCTCTCTCTCTCTCTCTCTCTCTCTCTCTCTCTCTCATACACACACACACACACACGGATGGGAACTGGGCATAATGCATACACATTAGCAATAATAAGAAGTACAAAGAAGTAAACATAAACATTTGTAATTCTACCATGCAGGAAAACCACAGTAGAGATTTTATCATATTTACTTCAGTCTTTTAAATGTTTGAATTATACACAGTCACTTATCTTTGTAGTCTTGTTAAAACATTTTTATGTGGAAGAAAATACATCACCAATAGTCCTGCTACAAATACCATCTTCAAAATTGTCTTTTAATTCTTTAGTCCTTTTATCTGACTAAGAATTATAGGATACTTACTATTTTGCAAAATTTAGACAATAAAGATCATAAAGAAGGAGAACAAAATCATGATGAATTCTCTCACCCATAGACAAACACCATTAATAGTTACATAAAGCATTTCATATTCAGTACCTTAATTGAACCTCCTTCAAGGTTGCCTGGAACTATCTCTAAATCCTCCGGAGACTCAAAATCCAGGAGACCCTGCATTAACCCAAAAGCATTGTTGAAGATAAAAAAGTAGAATGGCAACAAATCTACCATGTAAACTATCTCCAGCCAGTGCTAAACTAACATGATGTGTATGTAAGTTGCCTGTCACAGAGGGAAAGAATGAATGATATATTCAGCAGAGAGTTCTTTCCACTAACAAAATCATATTAGACACACTACTATAGGCTGTTTTTCCTCACCCAACAGCAAACATATCATGAACATTGTCCCATGACATGACATTATTTTAAAATAAGGTTTTTAATTGTGGCAGTGTTACATACTATGGGTAAATCATAATTGAGTAATACTCTCTCCTGTTAAACATTTAGGGTCAACAATTTTATATAATAATCATCATCTTTGTGATTTTCCTAAGGATAAACTCCTAGAAGGGGAATTGCCAGTGTTTGGAGTTTTCATGCAGATTCCCAAGCTCTTTAGTGAAGGTATGTATTCCCACCAGTCATGCATGAAAATTCATTTCACTAGCCCCTAGCCTGCACAGGCATTATCTTTTAACCAAAAATTGCCAATTGCATCAACAGAGCAATCCTACCTCACTGTTGTTTTAATTTGAAGTTTTCAATTAAGTATTGAAAGAGAACTCCAAAAAATATTTTCTATAAACATTTATTCTTTTGTAAATGATCTAATGCTTCATCAATCATTTCATTATTAATTTCAGCTTTCTTGAGGTGTAACTGCCATAAAATTGTTACCTATTTAAAGTATACATCGTTGTAATTTGATATATTTATTATACATATCTGATATATATACACACACACACACACACTGTGAGAGGATTACCCCCTCTAGTTAACACATTCACCACCTCATCACCTCATACATATATATATATGTATATGTATACACACATATATGTGTATACATATACATATATATATATATCTATATATCTGGTTTTTTAAGAATGCCTGAGTTCTATCCTCTTAGTAGATTTTAATGCTCTGACGCACCGTGATCTGCTATAGTCTCTGTGTTTTGCTCTAGATCCTCAAAGCTTATTCATCTTACAGCTGAAAGTTTGTACACTTGACCAATCTTTTCTTATTCATTCTTTAAAAAAAGCAGTAGTTTATTTAATCTTTTAAGAAGAAAGATAAATATACTTTTCTATGACATGAGCTGGATTACACGTGGAAAGCAGCATGACCACATATTCTAGAACATTCTTCTTGCAAGCAACATTTACAGTAAACAAATAATATACCATTTTAAAAATAATGCACAAGCCAATCTTAATCAAACTGTAGACAATAAAAATCCTTGCATTAAATTTGCTTTTTCTTTTTATTTTTTATATCATTGTTCATTTTTAAAAAATATTTGCTTCCCCCCACCCCCTCAGGTGTAGCCCCCCTAGGGTTTCCTTCCCCAATGCACCCGTGCACCATCACCTCAGTCCCCTGTGCTCCCCTCTCCCTCCCTCCGATCCCTCTCCCTCCTCATCCTCTGCAGTATGTCTCTGATTTATAATTGTCTGTTTTTGCTTTGTTGTGTTTTGTACTGTTATTATTATTTTACACTGATGTCTTATTTGGTTCCCCTATATTCCTGCTATAAGTGAAACCATCCGATATTTTTCTTTTTCCTTCTGGCTTATTTCACTGAGCATAATTCCTTCTAGTTCCATCCACATTGCTGCGAATGGCATGAGTTTATCTTTTGTTTCCATAAATCACTGATGGTATTTGCCAGAAATCTCGACCTCACTGAAAGTGAACTCCTATTGTCCTCAAATGCATCCATCTCTAATATATGCTGAATTAATAATATATTAATATTGTGTAATCAACTTGCTTTGACTCATTAGGCATTATGTACTCAAAAAACTCTTTGTGAGTACATAATGTTAATTTAATTTCATAATATCTGTTAATTTCATAATATCTCAAATAAGATATTAAACATTTCCTAGATACCATCTCTTTCTGTGATTAATTTCCATGAATTCATTATTAAGCTTGCTGACTATTTGCCACGTATCTTGTTAATATATTTTCCCCAGTTTTTCATGCACCTTTATTTTTAATGGTATAATCTATTATTCTTTTCTTTTTTACTTAGAAACGCTTTCCCACAACAGGAACCCAAGATCCTGTCTAAAGTATGGGGTAACATCCTCAGGGGTCTTGGTTCCCATTAATCCAACATCCATGCTCTTTCGAAGAAGTTGATGACAGGAACTGTGGAGTGAGCTCTGGTCATCAGGCAGGAGAACCCTACAGACGTCTTCCTTTCTTTCCAGGTGTGCCAATGGTTTAAACTTGTTCTGGGCACAAAGTAAGCACACCTATGGGAAAACTGGTCGCCTTGAGTAGCCTCCATGGTTTTGCACAGACTCCCAAGGAATATTTTACAGTGATTGTTTTCTCAGAGAAATGAAGCTAACAAAAATCTTCTAAGGCTTTTTAAAATATGTATTACCTCATTGAATGCTCCCCGAAAGCATTCCAAGAAAGTACTACTACTTCACAGATGAGGAACCTGAAGCAGAGAGAGGGTAAGTGACTTGGCCTAATTTCACACAGCCTGGAAGCATTGGCATCTGGATCCACAGGTCCACTCCAGGGACATCGAACTCACAAGTCTGGTTTCTAATGACCATGTCTTAAAGTGCTTGCTTTATGTTCAGAATGTGGTACAGAACTTAGTTGTCCACCTTTGTTCTCTGGGAAAACTTAAACCCTTCAGTACATGGGGCAGCCTGGGGGAGCCAAGACCACCACTTGGGTCCTGCTTGCTCCTCACTGCGTGGAGGGGTTGGACTTCCAAAGCTCAGATGACAGTACAGAAGTGATGGTCAGAGGAATATGAGGCCCTAGGCAAGCTTGGTATCAGAAGATGCTCACAGAAACCACTCAGAAAGAGCAGTATGTCATTATCCTCATTCAAACATTGGTGTGATATCTCTGTGTAGAGAACACAGCTGTACGTTTCGGGAAGCTTCCCTCAGGTCAACACCGAGGGAGATTGTTACGCATGTGCACTACTCACTCACCCCTCACAGCACTGTGACAGAGCAGGCTCAAGAGTCTTCCTTTTATGTTTGAGAAAGCCAAGGTCTAGGAGGTCCAGCAATCACA
Organism: Talpa europaea; assembly: GCF_964194135.1. NCBI lineage: Eukaryota > Metazoa > Chordata > Mammalia > Eulipotyphla > Talpidae > Talpa > Talpa europaea. The sequence continues at coordinate 117,153,264 of NC_140070.1, read as the reverse complement.
CAACTGGTGCGGCAGCTGGCCCAGCGGAGACTATTACTGCTAGAGTGAAACTGAAAGGGGTAACTTCCTGAGGGCATGAGCTTAGCCTCCTGAGTTCACTCAGTTTCCTCACACTCCAAAGCCTTCCTGGTATATCAGACTGAGGAGATCAAAGAAACACATATGGGAAGGTACCCAGTCAACAGCAGGGACTTGTTTTCCATTTATTCTGCTTTTAGTAGCTAGAGCTACTCATAAAGGCTAATTCAAAATACAACTCAGAGTAGACCAAACCTTTCTCTCAGCTCACATGTAGGAAACATCAAATTCTGTTGTGGCTATGCTGTCAAACAGAGAAAACCACTTAAGGGTTCCACAGAAAAACGTTCATTCTGTTATGCTGCTCTGGAAAAAGGCCTTAGATCTAATCATGGAGGTAGTTGTTGCAAAAGAATAAAAGACTCCAGTTTTGCCTTCTCCCTTCCATTTTTTCAGTGCCCATAAAATAACGACTTCGGGATAAATCTTTTCTGAAGTTCTTGCCTCATCTATAAAGTGGAGCAGATGAGATCGTATCTGTCTTACACGAGAGCAGAGGCTCTGGCTGCCTTCCCACCAGCTCAGCTGCCAGCAATGTGGCTGCCTCCTTCTTTCCCACTTTGCTCCCAAGGGCCCCTCTCTCCTCCCCTAAGCCAAGCTCCTGAGAGATTCATATCCTGGGTTGCACGTTCAACTAGCCAGACTTGAAGGTCCCTTTCAATTCTATCATTCTCTGCTCTCTTTCTCACTGAAGAGTGCTGATTTAGACTGGCAGGACAGAAAATTCCTGAAGGATGGACATATTTTTACATTTGGAAGATGAAGTCTTAATTCTACAAGTCGAAAGAAAAAAGCAACTTAGCACAGTGTCTGTTTCCAAACAAAATACCCTCTCGTTGACCTTACCTTCAACAGCGACTGGTATTTTATAAGCCTCTGGCTTGGTCCTCTAAGATACTTAAAAAGGGGAGAATTGTGATCCAATTGGCGCTGGCACACCTTTAAAGGCCAAACAGAAACAACATAAAGCAAAACTAACAACACACACAGAGAACAAAAGTCGGGGAATTTAAATACAAGAGATGAAACGGGCTCTCCATGGACGTGGGGTTGACTGCTTTTTATTCTTCAGGAACAGTGTGCAAAATTAGAGAAAAGGGGCAGGGTGGCTTGGCTGGTATTTAACAGTGGTCGGGGAATCAGGACCATTCATTTATTTTAGAAAGCAAGTCCACTAGAGGACAAGGGGCATTTCAAAAACTTCTGAAAAGGAGGCAGCCCTGACTTTGAGTTGGAGGCTGGGGTCTATTCAGGTCATTTTGAGTCTGGAGGTAGATGCTAGCTTATTGATAACATTCCAGGGAAACCCAGTGAAGGGCCTTTTTGACTTTGTTCTACTTTTGCAACACCATCCTAGCGAGGATTCTGGTTTTCACACCAGCCTTTAGCTGTTCCTCACAGGCCTGTCCCATAGACACATAGTTTTGAAACTTCCAATGTGTGCTTTCAAGATGGGGGATAATGTTAATAAACCCCAATGTCACATTCCTCTGCCTCGTTCATATTTTTGATTTCTTTAAAAATGTGGTGTGCATAAACATTGTCCAGGGAAAACAATTTGTGGGAGATTCTGTGAACTCAATGTTACCCCAAAATAGGCGCAGTCTTGACATTCTTGCCAGATTGCCCTGGCTCGGGGCAGATTCTTATGGTATTTAAAATATATTTGAAGATCTTCTTTCTGAGTGAGAAAAAATTAGAACAAATTAATCAGGTGGTATTTTTCAGTAGTGGACAGGATTATAGTTTATTCATTCATTCAACAATTCGGAATATTTCCAATGTGTAAGGAACTGGGGATGCATGATGGGTGGGGTGAGTGTGTGATGGGGAAGTAGAGAGCAGGTTATAAATGATTATGAGTGATCAGTACTAAACACAGACATGAATGGAATGTGGTGGGAGCTGTTCTAGGACTCCGGTAAGTACATAAGTGAATTCATGGACAGCAGTAGGTTTCTATTTTTACTCTTCCTACTCTTTATCCAGGCAACAATATCATCCCAAAATTGTTCTGCCCTCTCCTTATTACAATTGTCATGGTGACAATTCTAGGGGGAAAAATTTTTTAAGAAACAACCAAAAGATAATCACACCCCAGAGGAAAAATGTGGTAGTCTGGACAAAATAATACAGAGTTAAGTCTTTCGGGCAAAGCAGCAAGCTCTGCTCAGTCCTCATCTTCAACCTGCCACACAAGGCTCAGACAAAAACATTCTATCACTGTCTCAAAACTAGTGCAGTGTGATGCATAGTCTCATAGCACCACAGACCTTAAGAGGTGGACACACATCTACTGACATCCCAATTAGAAAGGGTACCCCAAGGTAGTGGAGTCAGCTTGGCAGCTTCCTGAGGAAAGCCTGATCCACTGCTGCTGGACTCAGCACAGAGCCCAGGCTGCTCTGGTGGGGAGGCTTTGGGCACCTTCTTTGTGGAATTCAATCCTCCTGCTCAGCTCAATTCTTAATGTTGCTTACGTGGACTTGGATGACATCAACTATGTCACTGCTATAGTGAAAGATGTCCAGTCCTGTAGTGCTTGCCTTCTTCTGATGGATGATAAGTGGTCATTTCACTACAAGAACTACAGCAATTCTGTACTTTGCTACTGTCTCCAGGAAAAATTACACACACACGTACACACACACATGCACACCACACACACAAACACACTTAGGAAGAAAGATGGGCCTTGAGAAATGTTGTCAGACTGGTTAAGGACTCGGATAATAACTCAGAGCTTAACAATAATAAATCTATTATTCATTCATTCACTGAAGAACAAACTTTTGAGCACCTTTGATGCTTTAGGCACTGTGCTAGTCCATTTATTAAACTCAGTGACTCCATAGGATAGCAGCTTACATATGGGGACACTGCTGGATACTGGAGGCCAGGCTTGAAAAACAAATTGATTAAGGCATCTCACCCACATTTGATCTGTTTGTGCATGAAGCAATCAGTCTTTAGCTGCTAAAAGAATTCAAGTTTTCACTGTTTTCATACTCACCCACCCAAGGAATCTCAGTAGCTGGAAAAGCCCACCACCCAGTAGAATATCCTCAACAGTGAGTCATCTTTCCCCCAATTCTCCCAGTAACAGAGAGGGACCTGGCTCCTTTGGTGGATGCTGAGCTGAAACCTGCATTCTTGAAAGCTTCACCCCTTGCTCCTGTGTCTACACTCTGAGCAGCACAGAACATTTCAGCCTTCAAATACTAAATTGTTCTTTAGTCCAAAATTCCTTAGAATAAGGATGCTCACTAACTAGCAGCATATGAAAGTGCTAGATGCCCCCTATTTCCTTATAGGATAATTAGGAGGCTAAAAAGTTGCTGCCCAAAACTTAAATTCACACAGGAAGACAGGATTGCTATTAGATTAGGACTGTGAGTGCCAGTGGTAGATGGTCCAAGTTCAGCTCTTGGTTTGTTAATTTCAAACAGTATGGCCTGAGGTCAATTACTTAACCTTCCTATACTTCAGTTCCCTCATCTTTTAAGTGGGTTTAGAGCAATAGTCAATTCCCATGATAATCGAGAGATTAAATGAGATGATGTAGAGATACTTTTCATCAAATGCCCACTACATGCAGAGTACCCAACAAATCGCAGCTATTGTTAAGCAATTTTTAACTTGTCAAATCCTTCTGCATGCATTATTTTGATTTCCACAACACCTTTACTTATTGGTTTTAAGCTTAATATTTGGAGGAGGAAAATGAGACTCCAAGAATTTAAGTGACTTACTTGAGGTCATACAGCTAACAAGTAGATTGACTTAGATAAGAAGTTACGTGCCCTGAGTTGATCCAATGGTTCTTCCCATTGCTCCATGTGAAATCTCAGAGCAAATTGAACTCAGAGTAAACTACTGACAAATGTTACACTTGATCCAAGCTTGATCTCTGGGGCAGCCTTTCCCCAGATGCAGCAAGCTATAGATTCTAAATGAAAACACTTGGCCAGAGCAATTTTTCAAAATTTAATTTCATGATTAGTGGAATTCTGCAAATATTAAGAAAAGGTAAACTGCTGTATAAACAAAGGGTGCTGGGCCTGCTTTATTAATGAACAAGTTCAAGTCTTTGTATAGTGGCAGCCAGTTTCTTCAAGGATTCTTAAACAACTGTCATTTTTATTACTTTATTTGGCTCAAAGTAAAAGCTTTGTGCTCGATAAGTTATTACTTGTATTTTGCCTCCAACATCATAAATCATATAGAATTATATGCAGGGTTTGTCAATGATCTCTAAGGTTCTTCACAATGTGGGATACCATCAAAACCTTCATAAAACCTTAGAAGAACTCTTCTGAGAAAGAATGCTTTGTCAGGAATTCTCTGACCATTTCATCATATTTGGACAATTTTTAATTGATAATATTCATCTTTCCCCATGGGAATTAGGTCTTCTTCTCATTCAACAATTTTAAAATGCCTGCAATAATGACACAAGTGATAATAAAATATTTCTATACTCTGAAATTAGATTTCACATTGGTGGTTTGATAAGTATTAAAATGCCAAGTAGTATAAAACACTATATTATAATATTATGGGCTCTGGTGGTTATATATCATAACAACCTATATTACATTAGTATATTGTACTTAGATCGTTACTCACACAGCATATTATAATTAATAATGCAATAATGGTCACACAAGAAGGAAATTAATCAGATTAAATATAACATAGTTTGTGGTATATTTTGAATTTCAGCACTTGATGAAGAACCTATGATGAGGCTGATGGAAAGCCCATAGGGAGTCATGGAAGGGACCTTCTAAACCAGGTCAGAACGATGAGGGCTGCAGGCTGCTTCTCTGCTGTGTCAAGTACCTTGAATCCTGGCAATTTTTGCTTGTTTTCAGTTTATCACAAGTTTTGCACTTAGACTTATCAGTCATATTTGGGTTGCTTAGATTTTTTTTTAAGTTGTTTGATCTGATGTCTCAGACTCACAAAAGGCAAAACAAGGAAGAGAATGAAAAGAAGGGCTAGTGGGATAGAAGAAATGCAAAACACTTTGAAAGGAGAGGGCACCAGGATCATCTGCCTAGTCCTCCTAAAGGGAAGAAAGCATGGTGGGGCGTGATATCAGATAAAGTACTTCTCTGTGCCAGCAACTGGGAAACACCACTGGCCCAAACACTCATTTATTGCCCAAAGTACAAAAGGAGAGCCTGAAAGAAGGAAGGAATATCTGTATGGTAGGAAGAGGGGTTAGTCAGAGGCTTGGTGTTGAGGCAACTTTACAGCTTGCATACTTGTAGGGTAAAGAAAATATCAGGCTTTTCTGCCCTCCCGCCATCAGGATAGATGATGGATCCTTGTCCTGAATGCATGCCTGATGGCGGGCACCTGGAATAGGGTGTGGGCATAGATGGGATTCAGGTAGATGGGATTCAGCTGAGCTAAGACTGTGCTTTTTAAGGGCGGCGTCACGGGGGGACGCCAGCAGCAGCAGCAGCAGCAGCCGCCGAAGCAGAAGCAGAACGAACGCCAGAGAGCCCAGATAAAGTAAAGACTTGCTGGGGGCTGGGAGGCCTGCCCCCAGCCAGCACCCCTGCCTGCCATATGCCTGGTGAACCCCAATAAAAAACCTGCAAAACTACTGAGGACTCTGACTCCTCCTTTACCCGGTCTGCATGGGATCAGAAAACCTGCACTGTGTCCTGTCCTGCCCTTACAATACTAAACAGTAGAGAAGGTAGAGATTTAGAATATACTACCCCCTCACCCCATGCTGTAAAAAACAAAATGAAAGAAAATACATTTTTTTGAGATTTTTAATTTAACATCAAAACTTCTCCTCTGGAGAGTGGTAATACAAGTTTAGTGAAGAATTTCCACCTGTTGTGTGATTCTTCTTCCAAAACATTTAGCTTCCTCATTCAAAGGTGCATCAACTACTTTGAGGGACACAGGAAGCCAGTGTTCCATTTTTTCAGGCTTTGCAAGTAGCTTGTAAGTCGCTCCCACCTATGGGTTCACTTGATTCATCTCACACCAGGTGAATTACTACAAAGGACTGCTGTGTTGCACTCAAGAGGTAGATATAAATGTTCAGATTATGGGTGTTTCTATGTGCCCTTGCCACTTACACAGAAAATTATGAGCTGACTTTAATTACATGGTTATTTCAATTTATTAGGAGCACAGACTTACTCTCTTGAGAAAGCAACGTGCCAGAAGTTCAGGGTTTTCAGTGCACTTTTCTAATTCTTTTAGAAAAGTCCTAGGGAAAGAAAAGATAATAATGCTTCAGGTTTTTTGTTTTTAAACATGTACAGGGTTCACTTTTTTTAAGTCAAATCACATAAAGATTTGGGAGGAACCCAAAAAATGCTGTTCTGCAGGCTTTTCTGCTTTTGACTCATTTCTAACACACTGATTTAGATGAAAAAGTTGTGTTCTGTGACATTACTAGGATTCCCTGAAACCACCCCCAGCTGTTCTGATCATTCTGAGCACTAGCCAGAGTCCGTCCGTATGTACTTGATGCTGCCTGCTACAAGATACTCCTGTTAGTAAGAATCGCTGCTCTGGCTGCTGTTAGAACTAATATCATAAGCTAGCTAAACAATATCTCATTTAATCCCCCATCAAACTTGCAAGATAGGGTTTCATAAATATGAAACCTGAGGCTCAAAGAGGTTGAATAACATCTACAGGGAAAGTAGCAGAAAATAGGATTTCCATTTCAGTCTGTGTCTGACCAATGGACAAGAGATGTGGTCAGGAAACATTTCACCAAGTAATCTTTTCCCTTTCATCAATCAGGTGTGTGATGTTGGGGTCATTATAGTGTAGTAAAGTGAATAAATAGACTACCGTCTCCTCTTCTGTAAAAATAAAGGGCTAGAAGATAATTTCCAAAGTCTCTTCTTCCTCGAGGTCTCCAGGACTCAAGACTCAACTAGCTCTGGGCTATAAAGCACAGCTTGTTTGACCAGTTAGCACTTCTAACACCCTCCTTCCCGGTACTACCCACCCACTGATCGTAAGTCAGTGGATACGTGTTTTGATTATCTTCCTGTTCCCAGTGGTGACCGCAATCCCCATGGATATTAATAAATATTGCTCAATAAATATTGATGCATTCAGAGATATTAAGCAAAGGAATATACAAATAATTATATTAATGCCTGACACCTACTACATCCTCAATTAATGTCTTTTCATTTCTTTTTCAGGGATCCAGTGGTGCTTCTCCCCTCCTTCTCATCCCCATCCCAACTCAACCCAACCCACTGATTCTGGGCCACTTGCTTAAACCTGAAAATGCTTAAGCCCTTGCATCCCCAAATCCCACCAGTCTGATTTCTGTCCCTCTCCTAATTTCCATTTCCTTAGTAAATCTGAATTATTATCTACCTGTTGTGAAATTCATAAAGTTCTCTAATATTCCCAAAGAGCAAGTCCTTGTTATTCTGAAGAACATCTGGAATCAGATGCTTTAGCCAAATAAAATCCATTGGCGTGATATATCCCTGCAGAGATGGAAGCAAGGTAGGTTTTACAGGTAGGAACATATAAGACATGATCTGAATTAGTTATTCCAGGGACCAAAGCTTTAATGACATAATTGGGAAATACAGCACACATATTTCCTGGAAATTATTCCACCAAAGACTTTCTTTTGATATCAATTTTTTCACGTGTCCATCTTCAGAAGATAGTGTAATAACAATAACAGAATAGTACTTTTCAGAAGAACAAATATATTTCTAAGTGGCTATGTTATAAACGTCAAGTGTGAAAAAAGGGAAAGAACTTATCCATCATTTTATGAGTTGATGCAACTACTATGTTTATTATATTTCCTTTTTGACTTTTAAAAACCTTATTTTATAAGGTTATAACCATGTGCATATATAATTCTGTAGTCTGCTTTACATGTACCTTTTAGACTCTGCTAACAAATTTCTACATATATTATTTTAAATTACATCTTATGAGCATTTTTCAATGTTAATTATTTTAAATATTATTTAAAATAGGTATTTTGGAATAGTTGAATAATGTTCATTCACTTTGTATATTATACTTTATTAATATTCCCTTTTTATTAAACAGTGGTTTGCTTCTATTACTTTATTGTAGAAAATTCTAGTATAACCTTGTGCATACAGTTTTTTCCTTGATTATTCCCTTTGGAAAATAGGGAAAATAGACATTTTCACTCTTTTGCAAAAAAAAAAAAATGCTTCTTAAACCATTAAGAACTCCCCCTTATTAAATTATCAAAAACTTTTAAATTATAATATCCATCATTGGCAAGCATATGATGAACCTGGTCGGAAAGTGCTCTAATCTTATGAATTGGCACAAATTTTTGGAAGACACTTGGATACATGGGTCAGTAGTCATAGAATATTCTTACCCTTTCTGGAAAGACATTTGTGATATTTACAAGACCTGAAATCTTGCTGAGAATGCTAGAGACACATGACAACTATTTTGAATCTCTTCATGCAATAAAACTTCTCAAGTTTGAATACAAATTTAACAAATCCCCCTTCAAACATACTTACATCAATTATGCTCTTAATCTCTTTTATATAAATCTCTTCAGTTTCAAGTAAGTCACGTATAATGCACCTGTATCACAGCAGCAAGTGGGAAAATGAAAAAGAGAAACATAGAGGAAGGAAGGTTTTAAGAATTCATTTAGAATAATGTTCATCAACACAGTTTCCCTTCAAAGCTCACCTACTTCGATTATAATCAGTTCATTCTGCTCTATTGAACACCCCCAGCCAAGATATCACAAAAGCATACTCTGATCACACTGGCAAGGTGAGAGGACTCAAAATCCATTTTGTGCAATCAGCAAATAATCTGACCACTGGAAGGGGTACAATGTGTATGTGTGGGGAGGGTTCAGAAATACCAGGTCTAGATCCTTGGTCAGGAATACTGCCTGATGCCTACGTTATTTATGTGATTTCCTAGATTTCCTCTCCAGCTTGCTGCTCTTTCATTGCTCACATTAAGATCTTTGTCCCATGTGGATATATTTGTTGTGTAGGGGGTTAGATGGATGCCCCCTCTCTTTGGCATTAAACGTTTTAGTGTGATTGGCTCCTCAGCCAAAAGACAGCTTCAGAGAATGACGGAAGGGGAATTCAGGGTAATCGTGCTGGCCATGCTGATGAAATTAAAAAGAAAAAAAAAAAAACAGAGGATATAAAACCATAGAATAAAGATAATGAAAATATAAGGCAGCTACATTCAGAAATAATGGACTTAAGAAGCATTATAGCTGGTTTAATAAATACAACTGAGGGCTTAATAGACAAAGAGAAGCAGTGGAAAGAATCAGTAAATATTGGGGAACACAAGAATAGACCAAGATAAAGAAAAAAAATTAAAAAATTGAAAACATTATAAGAGCTCTTTGGGACAGCTTAAATAGAAATAACATCTCTATTATGGGGATTCCAGAAGGAGAAGAAAAGGAAAAAGGCATAGAAAATCTACTTAGGGCCTCCCCGGTGGCGCAGCGGTTGAGCGCTGGGTTGCGAAGCTGCCCGCGGCCTCTGCGGCGCCGGTTCGATCCCCGGCTGCTCCCCGGCCATCGGAGGAGGGTCCCACATTGCGCGCAGACCTCTCCTGACGCCCGCTGCTCCCCTCAGCAGTGTACTTCGGTCCTTCTGCCTGCTCTGCTCCCCGCTCTGGCTCTGGTGAATTCTCTCACCCTCCCGCGCTTCTGACTGTACCCAGTGCATGTATAAACAAAACAAACAAACAAACCAGCAAACAAATAAATAAAGCATGCCTCTATAAAAAAAAAAAAAAAAAGAAAATCTACTTAAAGAAATAATCACTGAAGAAGTCTCACTCTCGGAAATGAATCAGAAGTTGTTATCCAAGAAGCCCAAAGAGTTCCAAACAAAATAGCACCAATTGACATGCACCAAGACACAATAATAAAGCTGATGAGAACCAGCAATAGGGCAGAATACTAACAACATCAAGAAAAACCGGGTAACCTATAAGGGAGCATCAATCAGATAGATTTCTCACAAAAGCATTACAAGCATGAAGGGATTGGAAAGAGATTTTAAAAGTACTTAAAAAAGATTTCCAGCTCAGAAAGACTCTACCCAGCACGTAGAAGGAAGACCTTTACGGGAAAACAAAAACTAAAAGAATTTACCAACACCAAGCCACATGTGAAAGAAATCCTAAAGCAACAGAATGATGAGTAGTAAGCAAAAGCCACCTAAATTAACATGGAGGAGAAATAGGAAAGTAAAATATGGCCCATTAGAACAAGTCAGAGATCAAACCATCCAATAGGTCACACGAATAATCCATCACGTACTAACTTCAGTAGAGTCCTCAAATAAATAACATAATAACACAAAAGAACCACAGAAATGGAACCTAAATAAAGCAACAGGGAGTCCTCAAAAAAAATTTAAAAAGACACATCAAAATCAAAACCAAAAACAAACCAAATGGCAATAATTATATCTCATTAATCACCTTAAATACAAATGACTTGAATTCACCAGTCAAAAGATGCAGAGAGGCAGAATGGATTTCAAAACACCCTGACCTTCTGCTATTTACAAGAAACTCATCTTATTAACAAAAACAAGCATTGAAGTTTGGAGGATAGTTATACAAACAAATGGCACGGGGGGGGGGGGGGGGGGAATCAGCAACAGCTATATTTATATCTGATAAAATAGACTTTTGTTTAAAAAAGGTAAAAAGAGATAAAGAAGGATACTATATTATGATTAAGGGCCTAATACAAGAAAAAATTATACTTACAGATACACACACACACACACACATATATATATGTTATATAACCCATAACATACTAACTTCAATAGAACCCTCAAATAAATAGCAAATAAATAATTTGTGTATATACATGTATATGTGTATATATATATATACACAAATAAAAAATAGAAATACCATATGACCCAGCATCCTGCTCTTGGGCATATATCCACAGAACACGAAATCATTAAAAAATAAATAAATAGGGCCTCCCTGGTGGCGCAGTGGTTGAGCGCTGGGTTGCAAAGCTGCCTGCAGCCTCTGCAATGCTGGTTCGATCCCCGGCTGCTCCCCGGCCACTGAGGAGTGTCCCACATGGCGCGCAGACCTCTCCTGCCGCCCATTGCTCCCCTCAGCAGTGTACTTCGGTCCTTCTGCCCGCTCTGCTCCCCGCTCTGGTCTGGTGAATTCTCTCACACCCCCTCGCATCCTCCCTCCCCGTGCTTCTGACTGTACACAGTGCTTGTATAAATAAACAAACAAACAAATAAATAAATCTTTAAATAAATAAATAAAAACTAGTTCTCCAATATTTACAGCAGCATTATTTATAATAGTTGGGACACGGAAGCAGCCTAAATCTACTTCAATGGATGTGTGGATCAAAAAGATGTGGTAGATACATCCCATGGAGTATTACAAAACCACAAGAAAGGCTGAAATACAGCCATTTGTTACAAAATGGAGGGAAGTGAAAACCTATGCAGCAAAACAAGTCAGAATGGCTAAAACAAATATTAGACATTCATATAACAGACAATGTGACAATGTAAAACACTTTTAGAAACTACTGGACGTCAACAAACATCCTGAGGACTCTGAGATTAAGAGCGGGGAAAGGAAAGAGACAAAGGGCCTTTCCTTTGGGTGGTGGTGGAGGAAGGAAAACAAAACAAAAATAAATTTAAAAAAGTAAAATTGTAAAAAAATAAATAAAAAATTTTAAACACCTAAAGCAGTTTATACCCTGGTGGATATTTATCCAGAGGTGGGGCACTATGATTCGGATGCTCAATGGAGTTTTCAATGCAAATCAACCTGCATTACTCATTTCTACCCTATTGGGTCCTTTGTTTAACATGTAAAAGAGGCTCTTCCCCTCAGACCCCCCAGGGCATTGAGGAGGAAATGGAAACATTATGTTATTAAAGGATGTCTCTTCTCTGAAACTATATTTCAAGGTAGAAAAAAACTGCTCTGGATACCTGGTTCCTTTCTTTTCTTTTCTTTTTTTAAAGATTTACCTATTTGTGCATGTAAGAGCTGGGGTACAGGCCAGAGTTGTGGGGGGTGAGAGGATTCACCAGAGACAGGGTGGGGAGCAGAACAGGCAGACTGACCGAAATACACTGCTGAGGGGAGCAGCGGGCGAGACAGGAGAGGTCTGCTGAGCCATGTGGGTTTCTCCCTGGCCAGCAGAGACTGTGGATTGCTTCATAGCGCGGTGCTTTACCCCTTGCACCACCAGGGAGGCCCCGTACCTGGTTCCTTTCTATATGATATCTTATGTTTGTTTCAGATCATATCATAACCAAGGGGAGTGGGGAAAAAAAATTCCTTTTTTTTTTTTTAAAGTGAATGCATCCCTATTTGGTATGCAAGATCATTAAAATATAGATCCATGTTAGGATTTCTTGATAAGTTTCTCCTTTGTCCCTGCATACTAACCTATTCTCTCTTTTAATCCTTATCCCTTACCCCCTAGCATCCTCTATTTCCCAGTTCTCCAACAGAAGTGTAGCCTTTTGGGAGCTAGCCTGTTGGAAGAATATTTTTGCTTGTTAAAATGAACACAATTGACCATCAATTCTCATTTACTCCTGGTATTCTATCACGTTAAATACATGTCAGAGAGTATGAAAGTATGAAAGATTTTTGCTTTTTAATAATTAGTTTTCATGCACACCTAAAGCTTATATAATGTTATAGTGCAATGTTACATCAATAAAAATACAAATATAAACTTTTGAAAACCAGGTACCTGACTTTCAATGTGTGAAAACTAAAAATTAACTCCTTAATTTTAAAAATTGTCTTCATCAAATTCCCTTTTTGTCAAATTGAAATCTCTTTTCATTCTTCTCGTTCTAGAACATCTGACGTAACAGATATTTACCCTCTTAAATCTATCTCTTCCTTTGGTTTGGGTCTTCATCCACTGTCCACCTCATCTCTTTCATCTCTATTCCTTCTTTGCTTCATCTGCCTCCTCTTGTCTACTCTCACTGTCCCCAAAGGCCTTAGCCTAGGTTTCGAGGTTTCCTTTTTTCCTCTTCTCTCATGCTGTTGACTCTCCCACGTTTCCAAGAGTCTAGACATTTTCACCTGGACGCTGCCTCCCAGAGACCTCATTCATGCATATCAGTAGGGTGGCCATTTTTCTAGAGTCCCTAAAACACAGTAGTCATTTCAAACTTCTCCCTGCCATTATCTTTTACATTCAATCTGTCAGCAAGCCTCGCCGTATCATCTCTCAACATGCATCTTTGAGACACTGCTTCTTCTCCATTTCTGGTGCAACCAATGTAGAGCAAGCTCTCTAGTTCCACTCATCTTGCAACATGGGTGCACTCCTGTGCCGTTTCCCTCCCCTGTCCCCTCCCCCCTTAGTTAGGACAGTGTTATCATTACTATACACTTATCTTAAATTCTAATTTTCTCAAAAACTTGATTCTAATCTCTCTTCCATGAAGACTCAACAAAACCACAGTTTTGTCCTTGCTTCTCAGTGAAAATCCATTAGATTCATTTATAAAATGTTTTTTCTTTCCTTATTTTGTGAGGGTGCTAGGGATCTAGATGTATACTATGATCCCAGGTCTTAGTCACTGAATTGGTAGAGATAAGAAAAGCAACACCGCCATTGTAGGGTGATAGAGGGGTCAGGTACAGAGAAAGGGCTCTATAACTAAGCCAGGGGTGGGGCCAGTTATGAGTTGAGTGGAACAAAGTTTAAGAAGAATTTTTAAAAAAGGAAGCAAGGGAATTTAAAAAAAAAAGGAAGGAATTTTAAAAAAGGAAGCTTGGAAGAGGGAACAGAAAAGAGAGATGTAAATGTTATAGGACAGGGAGAGGGGCAGCCCAAACCCCGCAAACCTGCCTATTCTAAATGGGTTCTGCCCTCCGCCGCATCAACACAAAACATATGAGACTTTAATGGGAAGGAACTTTAATAAAACTAGGAAACAATACAGGTAAGGCAAAGAGTCTAGTTTCTAAATGAAGCACCCAAAGTTACCCGTCCCCTCGTGGGTAAAAGTCCATCCAAATGGGATTGGCCCAGAGCAAGGCCCCAAAGCCTGCCACAAGTCTAAAGCATCTTCCAGTGGGGACCCACAGAAAAGGGTCACAAACAACTGGACAAGCCCTTAAGGAAAAGAGCAAAATCAACATCAAGATAAAAGCTGCCATTGTCACCTCCCCACGGGTCTCACCCACATCTGTGTCACCCAGTCCACGACCAAAAGACAAGCGCAGTTTCTTCACGTGTATCTAGGCTCCATGCGCCTCTTCCAGGTCTCCTGGCTCCATCCTGCTTCCTTCCTCAGTCTCTTCTGCAGCTTCTCCTCTTCCTGCTCAGCTCCACCCTCCCTTGGGTGGGGCAGGGAACCTCCCCCTTTCCTGGGGACCACCCTGTTGCATAAACACTATTGGCACTTATAAATTCTTAGGTGGGATAGGATTCAGAATTTGGAGGGTTCACAAAATGCTAAAAGCAGATATAACCTTAAAAACCATCTAGTTCATCATAATTTTACAGGTTTTTTAAAAAAAGGGAGATGCAGAGCCTAAAGGGATTTGCCCAAGGTAAGTCCAATGGCTTGTCCAATGATTTTGGCAAAATGAGTGTTTTTCCCACTACATTACATTATCTCCTGTGGACTATGTTTGGGGGTGCATCTAAAACCCTGCTTGCTGATATTAAATAATAAAAGACAAATTAAAATAGAATGAGCATGGTGTTATAAAAATACCAGGTTTCAGGAAAATGGATTCTGAATTCTATTTTTACTATTAATATGCAGGGTAACCTTGAGCAAAGCACTTTCTCTCTCAGCATCTTCATTTCTTTATGTGTTGAAGGCTGAATTAGATAATCTTTTTTTTTTTTTTACTTTTACAACTTCACTTTAATGAATTAGATAATCTTAACTATCCCTCCTAGCTCTCATGGTCATTCTCTAAATATATTATCATTTCTAATACAATGTTTAATGAAGCCTTTGTATAATGTTAACTTGTCTTTCATTTTCCACAAGACAAACAGCATAGGTCATAAGATTTTCTATTCAATGATAGCCTTAATTAACTGAATAGTAAATATGTAACTGAAATGTGCAATACACAGCAAGGAGAAGGATAGAAGGAGGTTTTAGAAGATGTGGAATTAAAACTGTCTTATGTAAGAGGCAAGAACCTGGCCAGGAAGATAGGAGAATGTTTTGGGGGGGAAAATAAATATGGGGCCTTCCCGGTGGCGCAAGGGGTTAAAATGCAACCTATGAAGCTATCCGCAGCCACTGCAGCATAAGTTTGATTCCCGGCCAGCCAGGGAGCTACCTACATGGTGCAGCAGACCTCTCCTGTATCACCCACTGTTCCCCTCAGCAGTGTATTTCAGTCAGTCTGCCTGTTCTGCTCCCCACTCTGTCTCTGGTGAATTCTCTCACTCCTTGCACCTCTGGCCTGTACCCCAGTTCTTGTATGCATAAATAGGTAAATCTTTTTTTTTAAAAAATACGATCAGGGCGTGGACTCCTGTTGACATTAAGATCTTTTGGGAATCACACTGCTGGAGCAGGGCCTGGAAGGAAGCAGAGGAAAGGGGCAGCTCAGATTAAGGAGAAGGTTGTCCTACCAGCCTACAGCGTAGATGCTACACAAGAGCCCAGGGTATGGTATAGGAGACTGATTTGACCACCAGGGCAGATAACTCTTCAGCAACCCATTTCATTAAGCACAGAACAAGTCCTGAGGGTTCAGACTTAAGAAAATGTTTTCTCAGTTTTCCATTTTCTTCTATTTCTATTGGTGTTACATAATTTAGAACTATAAGTAGTAATCAGATGTAACATTAAAGGCACAGACAATAATTCTGTTGAAATCACTGACCTTTTAATCATTAGCAAAATCATTAATATAACTATCCCGGCTCCCAGAAAACTTGAAGTTGAAAGCTTCTGCTCCCTGGC
The DNA here is from genome assembly GCF_964194135.1 of Talpa europaea. Lineage (NCBI taxonomy): Eukaryota > Metazoa > Chordata > Mammalia > Eulipotyphla > Talpidae > Talpa > Talpa europaea. The sequence continues at coordinate 117,137,179 of NC_140070.1, read as the reverse complement.
CAATGTATCATTGGTTCATTTTTCACTTCAGTTTCTGTATTTTTCTCCAGTGTCAGCTGGATTCGGTCTTACTATTCTGATGTGTTTAGCATACCTCCAACTCATTTTGAAAGAGGATGGGGCATACATAAATTATTCCAAGATTCATCTGGATGTTCATTCTACAATATCACATAATAAATAATTACAAAGAAATTTCATGTCAATCAAAAGAATAATCAGTAACTACTATGAACAGTTATATGGAAACAAGTTCAACAATCTAGAGGAGATGGACAAATTCCTACAACTCTACAATCACCCAAAGCTAGATAAAGAAGAAATAGAACACCTAAACAGACCAATTACAATTAGCTAAATTGAAATGGTAATCAAAAACCTCCCCAAAAACAAAAGCCCAGGACCTGATGGATTTACAAATGAATTCTACCAAACATTCAGAGACGAATTAGTGCCTATCCTTCACAAACTCTTCCAAAAAATTGAAAAGGAAGGGAAAATACCAAACACATTCTATGAAGCCAATATTACACTAATACCAAAACCGAATAAGGACAACACAAAAAAGGAAAACTATAGGCCAATCTCCCTAATGAACACTGATGCAAAAATCCTCAATAAAATTTTAGCTATCAGAATCCAACAATGTATCCATAAGATAATTCACCACAACCAAGTTGGATTCATTCCAGGGACACAAGGATGGTTTAACATCCGAAAATCAATCAACGTTATCCAACACATCAACAAAAAGAAATATAAAAACCATATGATAATATCAATAGATGCTGAGAAAGCTTTCGACAAAGTGCAACACCCATTCATGATAAAAGCCCTTGAAATTCTTGGGATACAAGGAACGTACCTCAACATCATAAAGGCCATCCATGACAAGCCAACAGCCAGTATCATTCTCAATGGTGAAAAGCTGAAAGCAATTCCATTAAGATCTGGAACAAGACAAGGATGTCCACTCTCACCACTGCTTTTCAATATAATACTGAAAGTCCTAGCCAGAGCAATAAGACAAGAGAAAGACATCCAAGGAATCCAAATAGGAAAAGAAGAAGTCAAACTATCACTATTTGCAGATGATATGATAATATACATAGAGAACCCCAAAATCTCCACAGAAAAACTAATTCAACTCATCAATCAATTCAGTAAAGTGGCAGGATACAAAATCAACACGCAAAAGTCAGTAGCCTTCCTATACACAAACAACAAATCTGAAGAAGAAGAAATCAAAAAAACCATCCCTTTTATTATCGAAACAAAAAAAAATCAAATATTTGGGAATAAATCTAACAAAAGAGGTAAAGGACCTATACAAAGAAAACTATAAAACACTGTTAAAAGAAATAGAAGAAGACACAAAGAAATGGAAAGACATCCCCTGCTCATGGATTGGAAGAATAAACATTATTAAAATGGCCATCCTACCAAAAGCAATATACAGATTCAATGCTATTCCAATCAAAATTTCAATGTCATTCTTCAAAGAAATAAAACAATTATTGATGAAATTCATATGGAATCACAAAAAATCCCGAATAGCCAAAGCTCTACTGAAAAAAAAAGGAAGGAAATGGAGGCATCACACTCCCAGACTTCAAACTATACTACAAAACCATAATCATCAAAACTGCATGGTATTGGAACAAGAACAGACATACAGACCAATGGAATCGAATAGAAAATCCAGAAATAAACCCACAGATTTATGGCCAACTAATCTTTGACAAAGGAGCAAAGACTATGCATTGGAGCAAAGAAAGTTTGTTCAATAAATGGTGCTGGGAAAACTGGGTCGCTACATGCAAAAGAATGAAGCTTGACCACTACCTCACACCATACACAAAAATCAACTCAAAATGGATTAAAGAACTAGACATAAGACCTGAAACCATAAAATACATAGAAGGAAATATAGGTGAAACACTACGGGATTTGCACATCAAAGACATCTTTACAGACACATCACCCAAAGCAGTGATAGTGAAGGCAAAGATAAACAGCTGGGACTACATCAAATTAAAGAGCTTCTGCACAGCAAAAGAGACAATAACAAAAACAAAGAGAAACCCCACCGACTGGGAGAACATTTTTGCACCCAACACTAATGATAAAGGACTGATCACAAAAATCTGCAAAGAGCTGATGAGACTCAGCAACAACAAAGAAAATAATCCAGTCAAAAAATGGGCAGAAGAGCTAAAAAGAAACTTCTCTGAAGAGGAAATGCAAATGGCCAACAGACATATGAAAAATTGTTCAACATCACTTGTAATCAGGGAAATGCAAATCAAAACTACCATGAGATACCATCTCACACCAGTGAGAATGGCACATATTAAAAATCTAGCAACAACAAATGTTGGCGAGGGTATGGAGAAAAAGGAACTCTTCTGCACTGTTGGTGGGAGTGCAAACTGGTCCAACCACTATGGAGAGCTGTGTGGAGATTTCTGGACCTACTAAACATAGAGCTTCCATATGATCCAGCAATTCCACTCCTAGGTATTTACCCAAAGGACACAGAAACATCAATTCCAAAGAGCACCTGCACCCCTATGTTTATAGCAGCACTGTTTACAATAGCTAAGCTTTGGAAACAACCCAAATGCCCAAAAATAGATGACTGGATCAAGAAGATGTGGTACATATATACCATGGAATATTACTCAGCATTCAAAAAAGATAAACACATGCAATTTGCAGCAACATGGATGTTGCTGGAAGGGATCATGCTCAGCAAAATAAGCCAAAAAGAAAAAGAAAAATACCGGATGGTCTCACTCATAGCAGGAATCTAGAAAACTTAAATAAGGGACCAGGAAAATGAATAACTGTAAGAAAGTGAAAATCAAAATCAACAAAAAACTATGAACCAGAGACACTTTTTAGGGGGTGGGGGGCGGGAGGGAGGGGAAGGATTGGGGTCAGAATGGGGTGTTTGCAATTGTATGGGGGAATATAAAAATAGAATTTATTATTTAAAAAAAAAACCCATAAAAATGTTTTTCTCCCCCCCCCCAAAAAAAAGAAATTTCATGTCTACTACACTTTTTAAAAAATAACGATTGATTATAAACATATCCCATTCAAACTAAATCAAGCTAACAAACCTGTATTTGTGTGATATTTTAGGGATTATAAATTTGTTGAATTGTGGTAAAATGCCCATAACATAAAGTTGACTGTTTAAACCATTTTTAGTGTACAGTTCAGTAACATTAAGTATATCTGGTGTAACCATCACCACAACTTTTCTATGACCCCAAACTGTAACTCTATACCCTTTAAATACCAACTCCACATTTCTCCCTTGCCCCAGTCCTCAGTAACCTCTATTCACTTTCTGTCTGTGCATTTCCTCTACTTGGTGCCTCACATAAGTGGGATCATACATTTGTCCTTTTGTAACTGACTTAAGTCACCTCATGTAAGATTCACCCACACTTAGCATGTGTTGGGACATCTCATCTCACTGTTAGCCTACACCACCTTTTGCTTTTTCAGTCATCTGTTGGTGTATACTGGGGTTGATTCCACCTTTCAGCTATTGTGAATAACCCAATATTCAATTCTTTGGGGGATGTACCCAAAAGTAGAATTACTGGAACACAAAGTAATTCTATTTTTAACTTTTGAAGGAACCACCAAACTGTCTTACTGTACCATTTTATATTTCCACCAGCAATGCATCAGGGTTCTAATTTTCCACATCTACATCAACACTTACTATCTTCCATTTCCTTTTTTATATAACTGTCAACCCAATGCATGTGCATAAAAGTTTTTTATTTATTTTTTTTTTTTTAAATATTTATTTATTTATTTATACAAGCACTGGGTACAGTCAGAAGCGCAGGACGGTGAGAGAATTCACCAGAGCCAGAGCAGGGAGCAGAGCAGGCAGAAGGACCGAATTACACTGCAGAGGGGAGCAGCGGGCAGCAGGAGAGGTCTGCGCTCCATGTGGGACCCTCCTCTGGTGGCTGGGGAGAAGCCAGGGATCGAACCAGTGCTGCAGAGGCTGCAGGCAGCTTCACAACCCAGAGCTCAACCGCTGCGCCACCTGGGAGGCCCCATAAAAGTTTTTTAAATGTGTTTTTATCTTCCTTACTCCATTTGACACCTGACAGATGTTCAGCCTTCTCTCCTTGTTCAGCCTTCTCTCCATGCCTTTGAAGGCTTCTTGTTCAGCCTTCTCTCCATGCCTTTGAAGTTGGTAAATTCTCAATAAATGTTTATTGAATATACAAATGATAGATTTCAGGAATTGATACCAATTCCTTGAGCAATAATAGGTACTAATTGTTATTCTCATTTCACAGAAGAGGAAATTGGGGCTCATAGCAGTGAATGACTTGATTGAAGTCAAAGTGATGGCTAGGTGCTACCAGCAAGAGTACAGTCTGGTCCTTCCAGCCCTAAAACCGGTGACAAGCAAAGTCATGTGCCAAAAGTGAATGTCAGTCCAACAAAATAGTACCCAATATTCTGACTCTTCAAAATAGTTCTGTAAGTAACAGGGCCTGCTGTAAGTAAGTAACAGTAAAAACGCTGTTTCTGCCTTGTATTTAAGGAATTTGGCTCAAATCTGAGAGCCATGGTACATAGACTCATCTGCACCCCACATGTAAAAAGACATCATGTATGAACTTTCTGGTTCACAGAGGACATCCTGGAATACTGCTGATAGGAAAGCCATTATTTCTTTGATTCATGGGATAAGGGACTATCCCATGGTACTAATACCAACAAGAGTATCCAAGGAACTCAATAATCTTCATTAACAAAAAGAAATTGTGAAAAGTTAATCAGCTTCCACCTCATACAAACAAAAAGAAATCTATTGTCAAATGGAAATTTCCAAAGATTAAAAATGTACAAAATAGTCAAAAGATAAGAAAATTGGGAAGGACACATTGCTTTCTCTGCTTTGTTTTTGTAGACCCATTAGTATCTTTACCTACCCAGCAAATAGGCTATTACTCAATTAATCCTTTTACTCCCAAGAGGGTTTATTTGTTTATTGTCCTGTGTCTGCAGGTTAAAGAGGTGTTAATATTGGACTTTAAGATCTTGGACTAACCAAGACCGAGCCATTAAACTGTATTGTTTCAGAGCACATGATTTATCAAGAACTTTACAATGGACTTCTCAGAAGCTCTGTTATAAGAAAAATCTCAGTATAGCAAAATGAAGTCTAACTCTTAACCAATGGGCTGTTTATTTTAAATAATATTCACTGTAAGTCCCAAGGTAAATCCAGCCTTTTAGAATTGTTTTGAGTGGGATTTGAACCACACGTCTTCCATAAAGCAGGCAATGAGCACTTAGTAGTTAGCAAGTATTTTAAAAAGGAAAATAGAGAGTAACATTGGAGCTGTTCCTTAAATTTCATGACAACAAAATTTAACTGTAAAATTTCAAACTCAAATGATTTGCATTTGGGCCAGGCAAAGAGTCCCTGTATCATAGACAATACTATTTTCTGAACATCTCCACACTGTCTCATTTTCTTCTTTTCCTCTGTACCACCCACCAAGGGTCCAAATTGTTTTTGTTTACTTTATATTACTGTGGTAGGTCTGGTGCCAATTGTCTTTGAAAATAAAAGCCTTGGGCCTCCCTGGTGGTGCAAGGGGTTGAGCACCACACTATGAGGCAGTCCGCAGCCTCTGCAGCACAAGTTCGATACCCAGCCGGCCAGGGAGCAACCCACATGGCTCAGCAGACCTCTCCTGTCTCGCCCACTGCTCCCCTCAGCAGTGTGTTTCAGTCAGTCTGCCTGTTCTGTTCCCCACTCTGTCTCCAGTGAATCCTTTCACCCCCCGCATCTCTGGCCTGTACCCCAGCTCATATATGCATAAATAAATAAATCTTTAAAAAAATAAAATAAAATAAAAGTGTTCATCAGATAGCAATACATTGTCCCTACAAAAATGTTACTCATTCACTCAGTTTGGCGCTTCCCTTCTGAGGAAAAGAAAAGAGGTGGGGTTAGAAGCAGCAACCTAGGAACCTGTACAGAACCCCGCAAAACCCTGGGGGTGTGCAATGTGTGTCTGCTGGTGGGGAGGGGAGAAGAAATGCTGAGAGGGCCATTGTCAGAGAGGAGTAGCAGGTCATTGTTCTGGGGCTGTCAAAGCACTTGCCACCTGAAGGGAAAACCTGTGCTAGCCTCACTCCCACCTCCTCCCACAGGTGAAGCCCAGCCCACCCCTTCCATTGCATAACTCCTCAGGACCAAGGAGGGTGTCTGAAAGCAGGGCCTGCCACTCCAAGATTGTTGCTGTCCCTGTGGGACCCCTGATGAGGGTTAGCTAAGCACACAAGAGACACCCTTATGGGCTGATGTGGGAGGAGATGCCCCTGCCCTGTGCAGAGGAGGGGAGGATGGGGCAACACTGGGTTCTTAGAATGGCCTGCAGGTGAGTGCCTCTCTGTACCGTCAGTTCCCTTCATCTTCCATTTCTGGGTGTACCTAGGATGGCTTCATCGAACTGCCAAGGTCCTGGAACTGAGGGAGGATGCGGAGGGTGCCAAACCACAGGAGCAGAAGCAAGAGTCTCAGGAAAGGAGCTAGTGTGTCTCCGGTGTCAGCTTTTGGGTCTTGATGGCATCAAGGGAGTAGTACACTGGGGCCATTGTACAGAGGAGGAGGCTTCTTGGAAGGAAAGTTTGAACATCTGATGACTGTGCAAAGCATTCAACAAAACTCAATTCAACCAGCACACTCAGCCACACTCATTCTGTGTGAGGCATTGTAGGTGCTTCTTCAAGGAAACTGGAGAGAATGGGATGTGGTCTCCACTCTTAACAGGTCTGAGGACCCTTGTAAGTGTAAGCAAAACAAATCCACACTTTATACGGTGACAAAATGCCAGTGTTGTTACTGGCATGTAATACCCTGGGCTGGTGCACTGGGAAGGAGGATTCTGGTTTTTTAGGGTATTCATGTCGTCCACAGGCATATTCCATTTATTGTATTTAGATATTCAGCTTTAGGTATGCTAAGCTTAAGATTGGGGTGTCTTTAAGTGAAGACACCCCAGTCTAGAGCTCAGAATCTAGACTAGAAATATAAATCAGGGATTAACATCAATAGGAGAGATCACCAAGGGGCAAGGGTGGTGAGAAATAACACCCAGAAGGGTGTGGGTGAGAAATGGCAGGTAGTAGAGGAGGCAGTGGCCAAGAAGTTGGGTGATGCTATATTGTCAGAAAATGTATTTCCAGAGACGTGAGGCACAGAGGCCTTTTTATCATGAGGATGTTTGATATAGTGAGACCTCCTTTGTCTGTTCCCCAAGGGATAGGAGCTTTCTGTAGCCACAGTGGGCATGAGGACAGTGGCTGTCCACCAACTCATAAGGATGGCCCAGTGGCAACTCAGCACTTCACACTGATTGCCACCTATTATGTCCTCACTGCACCCTTCCACAGGAATTACGGTGGACAGACACAGAGAGAAGTCGGGTAACTTGCCCAGATTCCATTGCAACAGGACGCCAGGTCAGGACCCCACCCTATCCCTCCAGCAGCCCAGCTTTGCAAGAACTACAAGAAGGCTCACAGTGTCAGAATCACAGCCTGTGGTGTGTCTGAATCAGAGAACAGGATCTGTACAGGGTCTGTGAGGGAATCTACCTACCAGAACCCAGGGTGAGCCAATGAGCTGAACAAGTCAAGCCTGGCACTTGATATGCTTCAGTGTGTTGGGTCTCAAGCCATTCAGTTAACAAATTTGTTTCTTTTTTGATTTCAGTAACACTGCCTTTCCTTTGGGTCTCTTTTGCTCCCCCCATTTTCCACCATTTGCTCCCACCATTTTAGGCTTCTAAAACACAATTTACATTACAAGCCCAACTGCCCTGCTGTCTGGTCCTCTCTCCTCTATCTGCTTCTCCCTCTGGTTCCTCTCAGCCTTCTCTCTTCTCTCCTAAATCTAACATGCAAATTTTAGCTCCTCTTGTTTTTCAAGTCTCCCATCTTGAAGTTCCTTTTCTTTCCCCAGTATCTTCCAAAGTTCTCTCGTCCTCTGTTGAACTGATCCTGATGATGAGATTCAAAGTAAGGTATACATTTCATCATCATGGTGTTTATTCATGATACTTTGGACATACTCCCCTTTTCTGTGATGGTCAAATCAGCGTCGCTGCTATCATCTAATTGTATTTCCAGCTAATTAAAAAATTTCCATGTACTGGGCCTCCCCTGGTGGCACAGAGGTTGAGCGCTGGGTTGCGAAGCTGCCCGCAGCCTCTGCGGTGCTGGTTCAATCCCCGGCTGCTCCCCGGCCACCAGAGGAGGGTCCCGCATGGCTTGCAGACCTCTCCTGCCGCCCGCTGCTCCCCTCAGCAGTGTACTTCGGTCCTTCTGCCTGCTCTGCTCCCCGCTCTGGCTCTGGTGAATTCTCTCACCCTCCTGCGCTTCTGACTGTACCCAGTGCTTGTATAAATAAATAAAAAAAATAAATCTTTATAAAAAAATATATTAAAAAAAATTTCCATGTACTTCCTCTCAGTGAAAGAAATTTGAGTACTTTATTCTTTTCTTCTCGCCTTGGGGTGGGTTGGGAGCCAGCCTGCTCAAGGAAATCCTCCCAGGTGGGCAAAGGTGTCTCCAAGGTCACCTCCTCGTTCCCTGTGAGGCCTGTGAGTGGGTGGGCACCAGACAGGTATTCTGGGTGACTCTGCCATTCCCCCCCCCTTCACCTTTTCTTGCATTCTCTCTGCTAAAAGCCATGCATCCTCTCACCAATTTCCCGATTTACTTTAAAAAACATGGGTCTGTCTGTGGAATACGTGTATGTGGGATACAGAGAAATGTGATTTTTATGTGTTTTAGTCAGTTTTCAATCAGCTTGTATTTGTTGGAGATACAGCTCTATGGCTTCACACCTGTGTATAATCAATGCGGGCCTAGTGCCAAATGACCTGAAAGTTACATAGTGGTCATTGAGATTTTACGTATAATACATTATATGATATGATGGCTGGAGGGAATGTATGTGGGATTTCAGTCAGATAAAGAAGGGAGGTGATTTATGTTAACAATGGACCAATTTATTTATTTGCACTATCAATAACCCCCATACAAATCACACTGCATAAATATTTCTCTCTGTGGTCAGACCTGCTGCACAATAGCCAGAGTGGCTGTCAGCAGTGCTAAGCCATACTCCCTGTAGGTAATATATGAAAAGAATCCTCTGCTGGAAATATGCCAAGGGGCTTAAAGAAAGTAATTACAAAATATCCTAAAAATCTAGTTTGAAATTACAAGAACAATATTGCATTTACAGTTTCAAACTCTTATTCGGTAATCTACTTTTTACTCATTACCTATCTTACTCCTTTTATAATTACAAACCTAAAGCTCTTATTGCACTGAAGTATTAGCTTTAATCTTTTGCTTTCTGTCAGGGTCTGAAATAATGTACAATCACAAAATCCGTCAAATTATCACCTTTGTGAAATGATAATGTTTGTTCTATAAGGGAAGGCCTAGAACACCACTTGGGGAATAAGAAACCAAACACATAAAAGATTTACTTATGATCCCTTTCCTTCATTCGAAATTTATATTCTCCAGAATTTGACTAGGTGTGAGCACTGGGTATTTTGAATGGGAAAAACAGCTCAAAGAGGACATTCATGAGGATTTTGGCTCAAGGTTCATCATCTGCGTAAATGAACTCAATTAACTGAAGAAGCACGGGGAGGCTCTTCCAGGAGTTGTCCAGCAGGGTCAAGAACAGATTTCGGGACCCATCACCTTAGGCACACGCCGGGTTGGCAGCCGAGGTGTAGGGCAGGCTGAGCTCTGACGCCAGGAGGTGAAGGAGGAGCACGCTGGCAGCGGCACAGGGGAGGCTCTGGAAATCCAGAGCCCCTGATTGGGTCGGTCCCAGCCGCCAGCCAACAACAAAACGAGTCAAGCCGATCGCCGATCGCCGACAGCTCAATATTTAAAGCGGGCAAGTTTTGTTTAAGACCGAGTTTCGCCCGAACAGAAAAGAACAGACAAAATTACTTGGGAGTTCAAGAAGCTGGCTCCTTAAAGTTGGTGAGTTTTATTTTAAGCTCTCTTTGAAACTTAGCTGGGTTTGAAGTTTAGTCACTAGAGGGCGGGGTGACGCCCCCGCCCCAAATGCATTTTTAAAACGAACCGCCGTGTGGTGAAGCTTGACATAGCTGTAAATAAGAATTCCCTTTCTTTGTCATTGGGGCCCGCAGAAGCTTAAGGCATAAGTGGTGTAACAGATCTTTCAACTAGCCCGCCCTTAGAACTCTTGCTCTAAAAAGTTCGGAGCATGCAACTCATTTAAAACATACCTTCGAAAGGTGAGTACCGGTTGCTAGTTTTGACCCAATGGATCACTAATCTAACACGTTCTGCCTCCTAATGGAAACTGTTTGGAGACCAGTTGTTCCAAATGAATTATCTATGCGATCAATCATACGACTTAAAATGCAGCTTCTGCATCCTCACCGGGGCTGCAGCCCCTCGTGGGTGGCTCTGTTCTTTGCTTCTGTGCGGCTGAAGAGCAGTCTCGGCGGGGCTAAGTCTCTGCTCCCAGGATGGTTTGCTCTTTGTGCTGGGGGCCGCAGAGGGTTCCCTTTGGTCCGGAGGAGTATTTCAGGCCCAACCTCGCCCCGCCCCTTACCTAAACCGGCTGCCCCGCCACTTTATCCAGCCGGAAAAATCTCTTTTGCTCCCGTCGCCCCGGCGAGATCTCCGTAGGCTCGAGAGGGAAGAGAGCTCGAGGAGGTGCAGGGGCGCGCGCGCTCTCTGGGGGCTCCAGGACTTCAGGTTGGAATGCGCGCGCGGCAGGAGCAGACTCCCCGGCCCCGGCCCCGGCCCCCTGCCCGGGCCCGGAGCGCGAGCGGCCCAGAGTCCGGGACCTGGGTCTGCCCCACCGCCACCGGGCACGGCTGCCCGGCGCCCGAAAGCGCGGCGGGTAAGAAGGGCGCGCTCCCTCCTCCGAGCGCCTTTGTTTGCTCCGGCCTACGGTCGCCCATGCGACCCCCGGCTGAGCAGCGGCCCAGGTACGGCAGGTAGGCTGGACGGCTCGGAGCTCTGGCTGGGGGTTGAGTTTCCCGGGGCCGGGCGGGTTCTCCTCCCTCGGGAGCTTCGGAGAGGCGGCCGCCGCGCCCCTTTGGGGAGACCCGCCTGAGCGCGCAGTTGGGAAGCGAACGCGGCACCCTAGAGCCTCTGTTTCCGGCCAGGAGCTCCCAATCTTGCTGACACCCCTAGGGTGCAGGCGTCGATTCGGGTAAAAAGTCTGCGTCGGGATGGTTGGGGTAAAGCGGCAGATTGGAGAACTATTTCCGCGAGTTACGGGCTGGAGACATGGAGGCGAGGAAGTGGGCAGCAGGGACACTGCAAGGAGACCACTTTCCAGCTGGGAGGGCTGGGCCACGCTTTCCTGTGACTGCCCGTTTTAATTTTGCATTTTATTTTCCCGATGTGCATTTCATCTGACTTTGGTCAAAGTAGCAACCTTTAATCTGGCGATTACACGCCCCATATTTTTCCTTTCCGAGTTGATTTCCACAGCTCAGTATTGTAACCGCACAGTGGCCAGTGGTGGCTCGTATTTAGGGTAATTCTCTGATGAAAGTACATCCATTTGAATTGGATTTGTTCCTCTGTGCCTTTATTTTGGGAAACTTCACCTGGTCCCAACGGGGGAAGAGAGAGGAATGTAAAAAACTGAAATTGACCCAGAAAAAGAAGTTTGAAGGTGCTTGCATTGAAAAGATCCCATCCTAAACTTTCTGAAATGATTAACAGCTGAGGTTTCAACTTTCTCAAAAGAAACTGAGGGTAGATTTTATATCTTGAAATGGGGGAGAGAGACTGCTTTATGGTCAACTTTTTATTTTGAAGTTAGATTAGTTCAATGCCTGAAATGTTACCATTGTATACTCCAAAGGACCCTTCTTTTTCCTGCTGTTTCTTTTTCTCTTTACCACAGGCACTCTCCACCCACATTTATTGAGCACCCACTGAGGATTAGTCTGATCCAGTCTGACCCATCTGACCCCTCTGTGCACTCACTATAACACTTCACATGGGGATGAGCATTAAGTGAGGAAGCTCAGGCAACTTTGAGGAAGAGAAAAATGAGGGATGAATATTGCACATAAATGATTTGCCCACAAAATTTTTTTTTTAAAGACCAAACACCTCAGAAAGTAAAGAAGAATTTTCTAAATAAATTGCAGACTGCCTGTTCTGCTCCCCACTCTGGCTCTGGTGAATTCTCAATCTTAAAAAAAATAAATAAATAAAAAGAAATAAATTGCAGACTCTAGGGGCCTCCCCGGTGACGCAGGGGTTGAGTGCTGGGTTGCGAAGCTGCCCGCAGCCTCTGAAGCGCTGGTTAGATCCCCTGCCACCAAGCGAGGGTCCCACTTGGCTCGCAGACCTCTCCTGCAGCACGCTGCTCCCCTCAGCAGTGTATTTCGTCAGTCTGCCTGTTCTGTTCCCCACCTTGACTCTGGTGAATTCTCTCACCCTCCTGCGCTTCTGACTGTACCCAGTGCTTGTATAAAAAATAAATAAATCTTAAAAAAAATTGCAGACTCTAGTAAGTCAAAGTGTCATAGAGATACAATTTTCCTTTTATACAAAGCTGATTCAAATGATAAAATTGTAGGAAAAGGAAATAACTTTCTAATGCTCAAATATAGCACAGTTTGAATAACTCATAGATTTGAAATGGGTCATCTTTTAAAATGGGTCACTTTGGTTAGAATCACTGCAACTTGGTGACTTTCAAATTGTAGAGTTCTGTATGAGGAAACTAGCTGCACTAAAATCTACATAACAACATAAGGATGCGGAGCAAAACTTGCAAAATTTCAGAAGGAAACTGGCTTTTTTTAAAATAAAATATATCCTTTTTTTTTGAATTTCATTATTGCTCAATTGAACAGGTATAAGTTTTGCATTTTATGTCACATTTTACCTTTTGAGGAATATTCCCTAGCCATTATTTTATTTCATTGTTAGAATAATCTTGTGAAGAGATACATTTTTGTATCCTTGTTCCAGAAATTGAGGGAAAGCAAATTATTACAAAAATTCTGCCACTTAACATGGAATCTCAGCAAAGATGTATCCAGGACAACGTAAAACTGAAATATTTTTATTACAGTCTGCATATATATTATATAGGTGGTAAAAGAATCTTCACATATAAAGATAAGAAACCTAATCAGGTGAGGGCCTCCCCTGTGGCGCAGCGGTTGAGCGCTGGGTTGCGAAGCTGCCTGCGGCTTCTGCGGCGCGGGTTCAATCCCCGGCTGCTCCCCGGCCACCGGAGGAGGGTCCCACATGGCGCGCAGACCTCTCCTGCTGCCCACTGCTCCCCTCAGCAGTGTACTTCGGTCCTTCTGCCTGCTCTGCTCCCCGCTCTGGTGAATTCTCTCACCCTCCCGTGCTTCTGACTGTACCCAGTGCTTGTATGTATAAATAAATAAATAAATAAATAAATAAATCTTTAAAAAAAAAAAAAAAAGAAACCTAATCAGGTGAGATGTAAACTTTGAATAGACAAAACTAATTTTTTTAAAAGATTTATTTATGAATACAAGAACTGGGGTACAGGCCAGAGGTGTGGGGTAGGGGGGGTGAGAGGATTCACCAGAGACAGCGTGGGGAATAGAACAGGCAGATTGACTGAAATACTCTGCTGAGGGGAGCAGCGGGCAAGTCAGGAGAGGTCTGCTGCACCATGTGGGTAGCTCCCTGGCCGGGGATTGAACTCAAGCTGCAGTAGCTGACAATAGCTTCATAGGTTGCGTCTTAACCCCTTGCGCCACCAGGGAGACCTGACAGAACTAAGTTTTTAGATTTAAATCCTGGGAATTCAGCGGCCAACTTTGGTCTATAACTCATTTTTAAGATTTCCATACTTTTGGGCCTCCCTGGTGGCGCAGCGGGTTGGGCGCTGCGCTGTGGGACTGTCTGCAGCCTCTGCAGCACCGGTTTGCTCCCCGCCCACCAGCAGAGTCCCACATAGCGCAGCGGACCTCTCCTGTCTTGCCCACTGCTCCCCTCAGCAGTGTATTTCGGTCAGTCTGCCTGTTCTGTTCCCCGCTCTGTCTCTGGTGAATCCTCTCATCCTCCTGTGCATCTGGCCTGTACTCTGGTTCTTGTATAAATAAATAAATCTTAAAAAAAAAAAAAGATTTCCATAGTCTTCTATAGTGAAGACTTTAACACTAGAACCAGTTTTCTTCAGAAAGGAATAGCCTATGACTTCTGTAGGCAACAAATTCTCAGAAGCCCAAGTTACAGTCTTAGATCCTCCTAAAATTTCATATCTTATCTCTTATTCCTTTCCTATAACTCTATATGAAACTTTGATAGTGTTCTAAGCAAGTAAGTTAAAAGGTTGACTTAACCCAGGTTTGCTTCTCCATAACTGACAGGGCCTTATCATCTTTTTGTCATCTTCACTGAAATGGACGTTCACATGCTTAAGGGAACTGTAACACTGTTCTCTCCTGTCCAGGATAATGGAGGACCATGTTCAGCCACTTCTGTTCTCAGTACTCAACAGTATTTGGGCTGTGTTAGTAGATCTTAGCAATGAGCTCAGTGTTTTAAAAAATTCGTATCTGGTATTTGTTGAGACGAACAATATTAATTGAATAGATCATTTTGAAAGGAAAATAAACCCTAATGAGGATCAGCCATCTACTGATTAAACCATCCTGGCAATGATGTGTGGACAATTTCTAGAGAAAGGGAATAAATGCCTACTGAACAGCAAATCTGGACTACACCTGTCACTCAATCACCTCAAATGATCCTCAGAAAACATTGTGTGGTACATGATATAGAGACAAGTCAAGCTCATGTGACCAATAGACAGAAGCACAGGAATATATGTCTACTTTTGTTTGCAATTTATAACTGGTTTTTCCACTCTTCTGCCCCTGTCAGGTCCAGATTCAAGGTTACAACAGAACATTTACTTACTCTGGTAAGAGATCTACACCAGAAACATCTCAGCATCCTGCTGAAGTTTTCCCAGCATCCTGCCTGTCATCCGTTACACAGTATGTGATAAATCAATCATGGAATTAATTAAATGCAATATTACTAACTTTCAGATTGCCCAGCAACCTTAGAACAGGGTTGCTGCATAATAAATATTTAACTTATATGTTGATCAGCTGAGACACAGAAGCATGCTATATATAGTTATGTTTTATATCATTATTTATTTTTTTGTACTCTGAAAAAGCTTTCAATCAAGTATTGTTTCCAAATATAATATCCAGAAAAGGGTATATGAAGTACCATTGGACAACAGGCTTCTATGTAGAGCTTACAGAACAGGTTTATACTGACTTATCTTGTCACCCTGTTTCCAAAACACTTTTTTTTATAGCTATCATAATTTGATCTTAACTGTGTACGACTCCTCTCCTTGCATTTTACCCAACGCTTATTCATTTAATACTCACCTAAAAGCTTTTCTGTTTCCTCTCCTCTCAGCCTCACCTTACCTCTTTTTTTTTTTTTTTAACTCCCTTCTACCCCTCTGAATCTTGGTTTAAATCCCCCTATCTCCTTTGTGAAAGAAAGACGCCAAGTACTCAAAGGACAGCGACACATGAGGTCACTTTTGTCCATTGTCTAGTACTATTACGATCAGAAAAAGGAAGGAAAATTGAGGTGGAAGGGAAAAGGTATGTTACAAAAAAAAAGTGGGAATAAGCTCTGACAAAATGTAGGTGGTAGCAAACATAAATGACTCCAACCTCAGACAGTGGAGCAAATCTTTGGCCCTCAGGGCTTGCTTCTCTCAGCCCTGCCCTCCTTCTTCCCTGCCCCTCCTATTCTGATGGGATCCTGGAGAGCAGGCCTTGCCAGGAAGGAAGGGCAAGTGAGCAACTCAGGGTCGGAGGTCTGACACTGATCAGCTGTTTCTCATTTTCATGGGCTCCAAAATTCATGGTGGACATGTGGTTAAGTGGATAACTCATGTCTTGGTTCCCCAGTTTCTTTTCTTTTTTTTTTAAAGATTTATTTATTTATGCATACAAGAGCTGGGGTACAGGCCAGAGAAGCAGGGGGTAAGAGGATTCACCAGAGACAGAGTGGGGAACAGAACAGGCAGACTGACTGAAATACACTGCTGAAGGGAGCAGCAGGTGAGACAGGAGAGGTCTGCTGCACCATGTGGGTTGCTCCCTGGCCAGCTGGGGATCAAACTTGTGCTTCAGAGGCTGCAGATTGCTTCATAGTGCGGTGCTAAACCCCTTGAGCCACCAGGGAGGCCCACTTTCCCAGTGTCTAATACAAAGTGAAACAAATTTTCTCCCTTTTAGGTTGTTATGAGACTTAAAGAGTTACTGTCTATGTGAGGCATTCAGAACTGATTCTGGTGCGCTATAATATACTGTGTTGCTAGAGTCAACAAAAGGAAAAATTTCTTACATGGGCAAGAACGAAACAGAAGTTGGACTTAAAAGTGCAAGCAGCCGTCAGTCCAAACAATGGTGCCTCAGGAGTGAATACAGAGGACCAAGCCTAGAAAAGCAAGTGTCTGACGTCCCTGAGACCTATTTTATATTTCAGCTTTTTCATTTTTTGCATAATTAAATGGCTACTGGGAATTTCTAGTGACATTTAATATGACTTCTCTAAAATATAGCAATACTTGCAGTTCCAGGTCAACAGCTGCCTTCTCATATGTCAGTCATTTGCTTGTTTATTTGGTATTTTCTTTTTTTTTTTTTAAGATTTATTTATTTATTTATACAAGCACTGGGTACAGTCAGAAGCGCGGGAGGGTGACAGAATTCACCAGAGCCAGAGCGGGGAGCAGAGCAGGTAGAAGGACCGAAGTACACTGCTGAGGGGAGCAGCGGGCGGCAGGAGAGGTCTGCGCGCCATGTGGGACCCTCCTCTGGTGGCCGGGGAGCAGCCGGGGATCGAACCGGCGCTGCAGAGGCCGCAGGCAGCTTCGCAACCCAGCGCTCAACCGCTGCTCCACCGGGGAGGCCTATTTGGTATTTTCTTGTCTTTATTTTTCTCATAACCAGCAAATGGCAAACCATGCTTAGCTTATAGAGAAAGATATAACTTAGTTTATATAGGTGTGGACCTTGTTACTGTATTCACACTGTACGATTGAAATTTTCCCAACTTTTCTAACACCTCTGCCCATATTCATGTTACATGGGCACTTAAAGTCTTTGCACTAACACTGACTCAAGAATTAACTCTATAAATATATTCTTTGTGGAGGAGTAGCATCTCCAAATCTACTCTTTGCCCATGACTTGAGCTAAAGTTTCCTAGCTAGTCACAGGCCCGAATATCAACTAAACACAACTGTTAAGTAAAATTTTTCATTTTTTACAGGTCTTGCATTACAAACAAATGCTCACATTTCATTAAAGGATAAAATACCAACTAAGAGATTATTTAATTTTTCACAGTTAAGATGTGATTTGGAAAAAAAAAGAAAAAGAAAAGAAGAAAAAAAGAGGAAAATAATGTGATTTGAAAATTTATATTCAGGTCCCTTCCTTCTTTTTGAGCAAACGGAATAAGCAAAGACTCCAATTGTGTTTTTTCAGCACCAGTTACTACACCTAATTTTACTAAGAAAAATCTATAAAGTCAGATTATAGCCATTTCAGTAAACTCAGGGCTTTAAAGAAAATTCCTGATTTCTTTTAACATGCAGTTTGGCTCCTGAGGATTGGTTCTAGCTATCTATCTTAACAGTGAATAGATGATCAGAACAAGCCAGGAAAAAAATGGTTGGCCTGTAGAATAAAATGCAACATAATGATGGGACAGAAAATTTTATCTTTCTTTCCTTTGAGTTGTACCTGGACAAGAACCAAAAATTGTCACTGATGGGATGATGGGATTTTATGTAACGAAAGTTTAAAAGTAAAAGATGCAAAGTACTCAGGCTTTAAAAAAACTGACTTACTAGAGGAGCATCATTTGTTAACAGTCTTACTTTTATTACTTTTAAAGTTCGTCCCCCCAGTGAGCTCCCCATTTGCCTCCCTAGTGCTGGCCTGAGGGTCAGCGCACTTCAGAAAGGAAATGAGGGCTGCCGACCTGGGGCATCTGCAAGGAGGAGGCACACGTGGGGGCGAGAAGTGACCGTGTGTCTGATGTTTTATTTCTCTGTGAGGCGGAGGTGAAATCATCAGCAAAGAGTGAGGAGGACAGACCTTGGGACACACCAGACACTTAGCACGTCTGGTGAAAAAGCCAGGAGAGGGAGAAGGATAAGTAAGCAGAGGTCACTGCATCAAGTTCATACTAGAAAAGGCTATTTGTAGAGATGCTGCCTGCCTGGTGTGTCTCTCTTCCCCAGCAGCCCCACAAGGGAATGGAGGGGAAGAGAAGGCTGGAATTACCCAGATCTGGGACTGTGGGGGTGGAAGACCAGGTCCAGGGGACAGAGGGCAAAGATGCCAGATGATTCTACATCTGAGATGGGGAGGTGGGTAAGAAGAAAGATCGGGAGGCTGCTGGGAGGGGTGGTGGGGGTTAAGGAGCAGGCAGGGAGTGGGTAGAGGATTCTAGGTGAATATTTAGAGGCTGTGGTTGAAGACTGAATGTACTAGAATTTGAAACTAGTGAAAATGACAGTTCTAAGGGAAACCCGCATAAATGACTTTCTAGGTAATAAGTTATCTTGAGTATTTGGGAGATAATGTGAACAAAGTGACATTCACAGTAAGACAAGGTTTCCTTAGTATTGTATGTCTATTAAATAAGAGTTAGAAATGTAATTCCCCTGAAGTGGGATGTTTTTAATATATTTCCATAGTGGTCACACATGTGGACTACACAACAATATATGCATTTTCCAGTCGGAGTGCACTGCTTTCTTAGTTACATGCTGGGTCTGCAGGGCTCAGGGTCAGCATTGCTGCTTGTGGAAAAAGCCCTCCCCAGCCTCCACTCACCCCATCTGTAGACTCTCCTGTGGTCTCCACATCACTTACTCTCTGCTCCTGTCTGTCTTACCACTTAGAGCTCAGTGACTGGGCCTGGTCTGTCCTGCTAATCAGGCAGCTCTCTGCCCCTTGATACCCCATCTTATTTTTTTTTTAAGATTTAATTATTTATTTTATACAAGAATGGGGTACAGGCCAGATGTGTGGGAGGGTAAGAGGATTCACCAGAGACAGAGCAGGGAACAGAACAGGCAGACTGACGCAATACACTGCTGAGGGGAGCAGCAGGCGCCACAGGAGAGGTCTGCCGAGCCATGTAGGACCCTCCCCGGCCGGCCGGCATTGAACTAGCGCTGCAGAGGCTGTTGCGGACAGCTTCACAACATGGCGCTCAACTGTGTGCCACCAGGGGAGGCCCCCCATCTTATTTTTCTGATGAGCTAGCACTTTCACACAGTTCTTTTTTTGTCTTTGGCTGCTTCCTCTTTTGTTCCCTGAGTCAAGTTTCCCTCTAGGCCTCTCTGTTCATCCCTCCCCTGGTGCCCACTATGCTCTCAGCAGCCATCTTCATCAGTCCATCTGACTCCAATCTGAGATGACCTCCTGGACCCTTTCACATCTCTGAACCTCTAAAACCAAACCCTTACTCCTAACAGGAGACCAGTTTCCCCTCCATTGTCAGTAATATTGAACCTAGATATAACTCCTTCTCTCCCTATCCTAGAACACTCAGCAGGGCCTGCTGGGATTTTGTTTTCCTTGAAAGGATCACTTTACCTCTTCCTTTTCCCACTCTCACCATCCTGACCACCTTCCTCACCTCTTCCTGCATCAATACAGAGTATCCCGTATCCACACTGCACACTGCTGTGAGATCAATCCTTTGTACAGGCAGAATACATGTTGACAAGGAAGTCATTGTTCAAAACAAACCCATAAACTTTGGCAACTTCCTGCTGCCCTTGGCACTCCCTGAATCCTCTGCCTTATTTTCAAGCTTTTCCATAAGCAATCTCAACTTCTTGCTTTCAAATATATGCCTGTTTCTCAAATACTTGCCATATTGCAAATTTTTCTTGTCTTCCCTGAACCAGATCACTTTCCTCCTGCAACCACCTAAGTCCTATTCCCGTGAAGGCCCTCCTTGTCCTCCTGTCACTGAGATGTGCTTCTAGAGGCATTCCTGTTGTGCCTGAAGTTTGGGTTGCCCATATAAGCACCAAAACACAGTGTCCTCACTGTGATGAGCTGATTGATATCCACGGGAACTGCTTTCATGAGTCTGTGGCTACTAAATCGTAGATACTTTCAGACTGAAGACTATAATACTACTTGATGAGTCCCCCATGCTGGCATAAATATTTACATAGCCAGTACTTAACATACTTGTCAGATGCATTGAAACACAAGGCACTGAGGTTGTTTAACTTGGATTTAAAATGCAGCCCTCGATGTGTGGATCAAGAAGATGTGGTATAGCAGCACCTGTTCAATCCCCGGCTGCTCCCCGGCCACCGGAGGAGGGTCCCACATGGTGCGCAGACCTCTCCTGCCGCCCACTGCTCCCCTAAGCAGTGTACTTCGGTCCTTCTGCCTGCTCTGCTCCCCGCTCTGGCTCTGGTGAATTCTCTCACCCTCCCACGCTTCTGACTGTACCCAGTGCATGTATAAACAAAACAAACAAACAAACAAACAAATAAATAAATAAAACATGCCTCTATAAAAAAAAAAAGAAGATGTGGTATATATACACAATGGAATATTACTTAGCAATCAAAAAAGATAAACTCATGCAATTTGCAGCAACATGGATAGAGCTAGAAGGGATCATGCTCAGTGAAATAAGCCAGAAAGAAAAAGAAAAATACCGGATGGTCTCACTCATAGCAGGAATTTAGAACACCTAAATAAGGGACCAGGAAAAAGACTATAATAAAGTAAAAATCAAAATCAACAAGCAACTATAAGCCAGAGACACACTACGGGGGCTGGGGCAGGGAGAGGAAGAATGAAGGTCAAAATAAGGGTGGGTTCAATTGTATGGGGAATATAACCAAAATGAAAATGCATACATTGTGCAAAAATGAAAAATAATGTAAGAATTATATAAAATGAAATATAAAAAAAAGGAAAAAAAATAAAATGCAGCCCTCACCATCTTGATTAAGGCTTCAAAATTTACTGGAGATTTTGTATAATGTTTAGGATCACAAAAGTAGACTCGGCAAAGAAATGAGTTGACAGTAGGGGTGAAGTAGAAAAAAAAATCAGTGGTCATTATGCAGTAACTTAAATCTTCTAGATGCACTAACTAGTTTTTTTTCCAAAGTTCAAAGATCTTTCTTCTGAAGAAATATTATTTTGAGTCCCTGAGGGTCACAGCTCTCAGACTGAAAGTATTTTCTGATGTTCCTACTTTTCTCACCACTTCTATTAGTAAAGAGAATATCTTAAGGATATCTGTCCCCTCTTTGTAATCCAAATAGAAGGAAACCCAAGTTGTATCCAAATATTTGCATATTTTCCTCTGAGCTGTTCTTTGTCCTATTCTCCTCTATGGTCTTTCCTATCTCCTTTTTCCAGTAGCCTCTCAAGTCATCTGTAATTTTTATTTCCCCTCAGTTACAGTACAATTATATTCACCCTCAATTTGCAGATTAAATCACCAAATCAGAGTGCAATGAGGATTGCCCAAGGCTATACAATAAATCTGGTCCCAAAAGGGGGTAGCCATGGAGTTTCACACTGTCAATTGGTCACTGGTCACTGAACCACGCTGCAGCCACACAAAGGGAGCTGCATCCACAGCATTCTGTTGGGAAGGTTGCTGAGCTCGCATTCATTATTGGAATCACTTTGTTTCCTGTAAGGCCCAGCATTTTCCTTCTGCAGGTCAGCAGGCCTGTGGGCTTCTCCTCAGCCCCTGCCTGTGTGCTTTGACTTTGAAATCTGGGAGATGTGCTTTAGAGAAGCCTTAAGATGTTGTGTGAACCAGAAAAGTCAACACTGATTGCATGTACATAGCTTCTATCAGCAAAGCCAGAGTTGGAGACAGCACTGATTAGTTGTGATTAATGAATCTATATCATGGAGGTGCTTTTGTTTCTGGTTGGGAATAACAATGACTGCTATTCATTTCAGAGGAATTTAGCTGTACTTGGGTTGTAAAGGAGAAATGGGGTACTATTAAAGAGCAGTTTTCCCTTCCTAAATCTTCTCTCATCAGATCAGTGAGATCTGGTAATGGTTTATATAAATCAGTCAAGCTGTGGAGACTAGAGAAATCTTGTTTCAGAACTTCACATGCTGTACTCAACCCAAATTAGTACTATGGGTGTTGGCTTCTTAACAGGTTCTTTACTATTTTTCAAAAAGTTGATACAGGAAAACAAGGTAAATACATACGTTGTCGGGGGAGAGGGGTTGAAACAAATGTTTTGGGCTGACTGTTAGGCTGTAGTAGCAGGTCTATTACCTGATTGGTAACAGACCCATCTTTGGAGAGTGACTAGGCCTCTGTCATCAAGGGCACATGCAATTTTAGTGAAGGAATTAGACTTGTGGGCTGATTGTGTAGCAAGAAGCTCAGACTTACAAACAAGTGTGAACAGCTGCTTGCTAAGCGAGGTGGCACTGGAACATGCTAAACACAGCTGCTCAGAAGTGGGAAGCTAGTTTTGCCTGAGGTTTCAAAGGTTATTCTTCTTTATTTTTTTCCCAGTGTCTATAGAGTAGAAACTGTAGATTCATTTTAATTAGAATTTTCCTAGAATCCTTAAGTGATTGTACTGTCTTTAAATCTGCCAATAAGAAATGTCTGCCACCCTACACCGTGTGTATAATGTAGAGGAAGCAGAAGGGGATTCAGGCCTTCACAGGTGGGCTATGATGGAAGTGAGCCAGCTAAGACTGACAGGAAATGCCCCCTCCATGACAGTGATTTTGCAACATTTAGGAAGATGCCACCATCAGAAACCGTCATTACCTACTATCTTTCTCACCACTCTAGAACATGAGCATTTGTCTGCCATGACCAGCCAAGCCCAGGGGGATACTACTGATATTGATCTATTCCTGGGTAGTCTTTCTTGCCTTTTTAATGGATTAAAGCACACTAAAAATGCATTTTTTAATAAAGCACATTAAATGCATTTTTTAAATCACAACCTTAAAGGCTCAAAGATACAAACCTCAAAATTTCACAAAACAATACTTACACTCACTATTTTCAGTGTACTCTGGCCTTCTCTGTCTGGTCTTTCTCAAAATTCTGGTTGTGGGGCCTCCCCTGTGGCGCGGTGGTTGAGCGCTGGGCTGCGAAGCTGCCCGCAGCCTCTGCAGCACTGTTTTGATCCCTGACCGCCGGAGTGGGTCCCACATGGCGCACAGACCTCTCCTGCTGCACCTGCTGCTCCCCTCAGCAGTGTATTTCGTTGGTCTGCCTGTTCTGTTCCCCGCTCTGTCTCTGGTGAATTCTCTCACCCTCCCATGCTTCTGACTGTACCCAGTGCTTGTATAAATAAATAAATAAATCTTAAAAAAAAAAATTCTGGTTGTGGCTTCCGAAGTGGTGCAGTTTTAACATGGATGCACTAGGGTATAACATTTTACCTGTGCTGATTATCTCTGGATAAAGCCTTGGTGGGGCTTGGCTCTAATCTCCTACAATCCTTGGGCTTTCCAAATGGTTATCACCCTAACCTGAAACAGTCCTAGAGGATGGAAAATGCAGTTGGATACAAAAGGTCTGAAGTTGAGAAAGAGGTCCCAGAGCCAGGGCTTTGTCTACACTGCAGGGCTGGCAGCATGTGTGTAACTGACTTCATATGGGGCAAAGGACAGGGAATTTGAGGGTAAAATCTTGGACACCAAAGCAGGGACTCTGCCCTGGGGCTCATGATGAGGACTCTGCTATGTACCCAGCCTGGCATGCTGGAGCCTGCCTTGTCCTTTCCTAGCCAATTTATTGAAAGCTCAGGAGACCACATGTCCACTCTCAGAGACCCCACTTATCCAGGCAAAAGAATGTGTCTTACTTGTGGCAAGCACTGGGGACAGAATCCTTGAGGAAGAGAGGTGCTCTCTTCTCAAAGAAAAGGGTGGACACGGGCCAAGCACTAGTGGCATGGGCCTCATCTGAGGTGGCATCTGACTGGCCATCCTGACTCATAGTTCTTCCCAAATGATCGGCTGTTTGAGTGAAAGGTGGTCCCACTCCAAGCTTGGTTCTTTGCACCAACATTCAGAGGCTGCCTACAAGGGGTCAGGCACTAACCTGGATGTAGAGGGCAGGAGATCTACAACAGAGTGCCTTGCATCAAGGAGTACATTGTAATTGAGGGAGGCAGGTAAATAGAAAGTCTCAGTACCAGAAGATGTGTAGAGAAAGATACTGTGGCAATGCAGATAAAAAGCATCTTTGGTGGGGAGTTGGCCCAAAACAGGCTGCCCTAGAGAAAGATGCTTATAGAACTGAGGATTAGGAGGGCTTGCCAGGCCACAGGACTGCTGGTGCAAAGGCTGGTGTGTATGAAATAGCAAGTGTATTTGAACTTTCAGTTTAATAATTTGGTGTTGT
This sequence comes from Talpa europaea, assembly GCF_964194135.1. Classification (NCBI taxonomy): domain Eukaryota; kingdom Metazoa; phylum Chordata; class Mammalia; order Eulipotyphla; family Talpidae; genus Talpa; species Talpa europaea. The sequence goes on along the minus strand of NC_140070.1, from coordinate 117,112,621 downwards.
AAACTAGTGGAGAGACTGGAAGGGGTGCAAAGGGCTCAATCAGTTACCTGGCTAGATCTGAGTTTTAGAAAGTCACTGATTGGAGAGTAAAGGATGGGTCAGATCATTTAGTCTGCTGCATGTTCTTGGAGAGAGTGATGATGACAGGAAGGGATGAAGAAAGAGTTAGAATAAGCAATTCACAGGATTAACTAATCGGATATGAAAATGGAGGAAAAGGGGGTTTTTCTGATTTGTCATAGATGCATGAAGTGTAGTCCGACCCAAAGAGAAAGTGGAAAAGAGTAGAATGGATTATAAATGGCAATTGAGTACCCCCTTGTGCCTGATGATTACCTACTTCTGTCTATCTGTATATACCCATGTATATTCCCATTCAATCTGTATAAAAAGTAGTGGTGTCCTGATTTGTTTCAGATTTCTAAGTTAGAGGTATTAAATCAGTGCAATAAATAGTGCGTGGCTGAGCCAACACTGGAGGTGAAATTGACCACACAGAGCACTTGTTGGCTCTGTCCTATTGCTTCCCAGTTTTAAACATGCTAACTTTGCGGTATCGGTTTAGTTTCCAAATGAAAAAATACAGAGAGAGGATGAGTGTATAGATTTGGGACTCACAAAGGTCATTTTGAGTAGAGAGAGTTTAGAATACACTTTTGAGAAGCATATTGCAACTCCTTCATTATGAGCCTTGCTTAAAAAGAAAAAAAACCTTAATCTTAGTCCTGCCTTGTCTTGGAAAAGTGTAAGATTTTTCCTGTTATGAACTTTCTATCCATTCAGTGTTTTTACCTTGAACTATTTAGCTACTTTCGTCCTGTGTTTCAAGTCAGAGTACTCATAGACTTACCCATTGGAGAAATTTGCCCTTTAAGATCTAAGATCATATTCATTGGGGAGGGTTTTTTCTTTTTTTAAAAAAGGTTGAGAAAAGGAGGGTCTCTGTACGGTGATGGGGGACAGAGTACAGAGTGGTTCTTTCCCTTTTCCTGTATTGCCCTAAAAAACAAAATAGCTGCCTGCCTCTGCTACATGTGGGACTTGTCACCTTTTGTCCAAATCAGTCAGGTTACCTGTAGTTTTTGAGCACTTAAAAGCACTGTTTTTCTTTCTGGTAATTCAGTAACTCATTCACCTGTTACCTTTTCTCTTCTTGACTCAAACAGGTTGCACTTAACCCGCACCAAAAGAACACCACGAAACAGCTATGTGAGACCAATCAGGAAACCTAAGGAAGCCTTTGTGGAAAGTCTCAATGTGCCAGTGTCACCTTTGGCAAGCTCAGAAAAAATGGTATTACAAGAGAATATCTTGTGAAATATAAGTTCCTTTTGCATTTGGCCAACGTGGATTAAGATGCACAGCTATTGTATAAAACTCAAAGTTCTATGGTATCGAAGAAGCAAGCGCCTTTTTAAAACTGGTCCTAAGTAACTGGTCCTAAGTAAAGACCTGAATGGATTTCAGGATGTTTGTTAGTTGCAGAAGAGTCAGGAGGCAGTTTTTTCAAGTAATTGTCACTAGTTTTATATTGTGCTTCATGTTTTATTGGGTACCTATCAATAATGTCTTAAGCCATATGAAGTCTTACTCGTACAGATACCTCATAAATAGCTATGACTTTGTGAATGAGTCACTCTCTCTTAAGCACAGCTCAGCGAAGACTCCTCACTACCAATACTTGATTAACCATGAGGAGAAATGTCAGAACCAAGATGTCCTCCTTTTGCTGTTTATAAAGACTGCTCCTGAAAACCACAACCGCCGTGCAGCGATTAGAAAAACCTGGGGCAATGAGAAGTACATCCACTCTCAATTTAATGCCACCATCAAAACTCTGTTTGTATTAGGAATACCTTCTCATCTACAGAAGAGAGAAGAACTGCAAAGAAAACTGCTCTGGGAAGATCAAAAATATGAGGATATAATTCAGCAAGACTTTATTGATTCTTTCTACAATCTTACTCTTAAATTACTTCTGCAGTTCAGTTGGACAAATAACTTCTGTCCACACACCAAATTCTTTATGACTGCTGATGACGACATATTTATCCACATGCCAAATCTGATCGAATACCTTCAAAGTTTAGAACAAATTGGTGTTCAAGACTTTTGGATTGGTCGTGTGCATCGCGGTGCCCCTCCTGTCCGAGACAAAAGCAGCAAATACTACGTCCCCTATGAAATGTATCAGTTGCCAGCTTACCCCGACTACACTGCTGGAGCCGCCTACGTGATCTCCAGCGACGTAGCCTCCAAAGTCTACAAAGCCTCGCTGAGACTTAACTCTAGTTTTTACATAGACGATGTGTTTATGGGCCTCTGTGCCAATATAATGAGGGTAGTGCCACAAGACCACGTGTTTTTCTCTGGGGAAGGTAAAACTCCTTATCATCCGTGCATCTACGAGAAGATGATGACATCTCATGGACATGTACAGGACCTTCAGGAACTGTGGAAAAATGCCACAGACCCTAAAGTTAAAACGATTTCAAAAGGTTTCTTTGGTCAGCTATACTGCTGGTTTACTAAAGTAACTCTCCTTTGCAGAGTCCACCATGAAGACACATACCCTTGTAGCGCTGCCTTTGTCTAGTAGGACTTAAATGTATGTTTTCCCTGTAACTTAGCCAAACCTTTTCAATGTTTGTCTATTCCTTAAACAAATGAGAAGAAAAATGCAAAAGAATTTGTTAAAAGCCTATCTCCTAAGAATTTGTTGAAAGCCTACATCCACTATGAAATGGCTATCGATGAAAAGTCTATCAGATCTTTACTAGAAGCTCTTCGATGTAACTTATCTACTTCATTGCCTAATTCATTTCATGCAAGAATTTATATTTAGAAGAAGTTTATAACGTTAAACTAAAAGAAATTCAGTTTCTACCTTAATGCCACATTTGAGGCGGAAAAGTTATTAAGGTACCTTGGCGTTAGAGTAACTGCTTTGGTAAAATGCCAAGTAAAAAGAGTACGACACTTTCAAGACAAGAATATATTGTTAGAGCAGGTACAGAGGTTTATTTTTATTAAAGAGTACTTGATGGAGGAGGATTGGCCTAGGAAATTACATGAAGCTGGTAAAACTAAGTTTCTAGTTCTTCAGAAGAGATTGAGGAAAAGGTATATAACTACTTTGTAAACGGCCAGATCACTTATTGTCACATATATGTAGCCATTTTACACAGTGTTGGTATCATTTAAAATATTTTTTTCCAAAGTTTAATGTGAAATATTAGAAATATTAAATATTCTAATATTTAAATTAGGTTATTTAGGAAAATACCCTAAATATGGGAAATTTGCTAAACATAGAGTCCTTTCTAAGGAGAGATCATTGTTAACTGAAGTAAGTTGACTTTAGTTTAATGAGTTTCAACTAGTTTTTAAATATTCAATACCAGTCTACCTTGAAGGTAGTTCTTTGAATGTAGTTTACATGGAAGAATATAACAATGGAGACTTCAAAAGCAAGGATAGAACATTAAAGGCCTTTTTCTCCATCATTTATAAAATAAAATTCGTAATGCCTAAATTATTGTAATGATTACTAAAATTATTCTCCCCCTCCTCAAGAAGGTCTCATAAATCTCAGTACTGTGCTCCATGTTCAGATTTTAAAACTGAGTATTAAAGATCAATCAAGACTAGTATTAAAAAAATATTATTTCATTAAAATGATTATCAGAGGTAAAGCTAGCTGAAGAGTAAATATTTCAAATTTGAAAGCGCAATGAAATAGATAGGCAAGTCATTTGAATGAATTCTTTATACTCAAGAGAGATCTGATTGAGATCTAACAGAGTAAATTTTGTCTTACAAAGGAATATAAAAATGTGGTCACAAAGCAAACAACCTTGCTCCAGAAATTTCTAGGTGCTGTCTGTTGTCAGAGGAACCATATTGAAAGTCCAAACAGTGACTTCAGCAAAAACATTGGAACTGAATATAAAACCTTTGTCTGCAGAGGTGCCTGTTAGGGGAAACTAAGATATATCATTTCACCAGATGCTGTCTGAAACATGCAAGACAACTAAAAAAAGAATTCTCAGTAAACACAAGTGGGTAATGATTATATATACCTATAATATTTTTCAGGTAGCTTTTTCATGTTTACAGAATTTTTTTTGTGAATTTGTTTTCTATTTTGACAATTGAATTTGTTTACATGCATCACTAGTTAATTTAGTCTTTTTAACTAATGTCAACACTGTGGTGTCCAACATTCTGGTTTGTAATTCCTGGGTTAGTTCAGGATTTTTAGATCATTACACTGACCAATTATATATTCTGACCAATTTTAAAAACTGTAGAGAACAAAAGCATGTTTTGACAAAGCAGGTGTATAATTAATATTATTTGCTGATTCTTTAATAACTGTTTGCCTTTTGGCCACTCATACCCATGATTCTATACTCATAATTGTTTCAACTAGCCATTGTTTGAAAACCTCAGAGAATCTCTGTATTGTTTACAGCAATACTTTTGTGAAAAGATTATTTATTTGGGAAAGCGCTTTCCTCAGCTGTTCCTTTTTTTAGTTTTTGTTTAGAGTAGAATGGAACAGATTTAAATTTAAAGGAAATATAAATGTTTTCCTCTCTCTTTTTTTTTAAAGATTTATTTATTTATACAAGAACCGGGGTACAGGCCAGATGTACAGGACTCACCAGAGACAGAGCGGGGAACAGAGCAGGCAGACCGACTGAAACACTGCTGAGGGGAGCAGCGAGAGGAGACAGGAGAGGTCTGCTGCACCATGTGGGTATCTCCCCGGCTGGCCGGGATTGAACCCGCACTGCAGAGTCTGCGGACAGCCTACAAAGCTGTGCTCAACCGCCTGTGCCACCAGGGAGGCCCCAAAGGCGCTTCCTTTTTTAATAAAAAGGGAGTTGCTAGATGTCTCCATCACAGCTAAGGTACTCGGAAGAGTATTTGTAAATATAAGGATTCCAGCCTTTTAAAAAGGAAGGGAAAAATTTTTGGTGCTTCAGTGCCAGGATATCTTTTAAAAACAAAAGAAGAAAATACACTAACTTGAGAGGAAGATGGTTATACAGTGTTATTGCTAAAAAGCTTTTTACCTCTGGATTGTTTTGCAAATTTTTCCATATTATTAATTTTATACAAAAATGTTAAATATTTATATTACTTGAATTTTGCTCTTGTATGGCAAAATAATTAGTGAGTTTTTTAAAATAAATTTATGATTTTCAATAAACCACTTGAAAATTGTAAGCAGATGTATATTTTCACAAAGGTTTTTAACTCCTGTGTGAACACCACTTGTTTCTACAATCAACTTGTTCTGTTTATTGTCAGAGAGATCCACAGTACATGGTCCTAATCTATTCCTGTTCCACAGACTTGCTGCTGTGTCTAAGGTAGAGGATTTTTGTCTCTACATTATGCGACCACCACAAATGCCTCTTTCGTTTGTTAAATGACTTAAACTGGAATGTTTAAATGGGAGAATTCTTCTCTGCTAATAGATTTTTCACAAAGGGCTGAAATAAGAACCTGTAGCCATAGTGTCTTAAGTTACCTTTTGAAATTTTTCCTTTTATTTGGTATCATTAGTTATTTGAAAGTAGATTAAAATTTAGCCCTAGTTTCTTACAGTCAGGAATATTCTTAGGTCTGCTTTGGAGCACTTGGTGCTTTAGTATATTTGTATATAGTTTGCTCTTATCTGCTTCCCATGCTATTCCTGCTCAATTGTTAACATAGTATATGGTATGATTCAATCAACATATTTTCAAAAATTTGGAAGCATCTGAATTACTTGACTGGAATAGAATTTTTTTACTGGCACAAGGCATGGTTGGGTGTTTGTAGTTGGGACTAAAGTGATGATCACTTGGGAGGGTTGGTTAATTGAATCTGTATTTGGGATATACCAGAGCTTCAATGAGAATCTGACCAGAGAACTCTTGATACAGGGTTGTTCATTCTGCTAATATATGAGAGGAATGTGAGGATTCTCCCTGATGCTGTCTTCCTTGCAACCACTGCATTTTACAGTGGGTCAAGCCCCAGTCACAGCATTCTCTACTATATTCTTATCCTCTAGAACTTAAAGGTGGTTTACTGACTCCAGGATCAGTCAAATCTCTTTACTGGTTTTCAAGGCCTAGGTTTTCTTCTTTTCCTCCTCTATTTGCTATTGCGTTCTTTTATCCATTGTCACTATTATCTGTCACAATCAGCATTCTTGACCATCCATACCTTGTGCAAGATGGCTTCCCGTACTAGAAGTCCCCATTCTTCTGAACCTCTGAAATCTTGGAAATCCAACCCTAACTTTGTTCTTCCACTATCTCTTGCCCTTCCTGAAAAATACATACATAAGCACTTACCGTGCTACTTACTAGATGTTACATGTGTTTGTTTCTAACTAACATAATAGGTTTGGAAGGTAGGCACTGTGCATGGTTTATTGAATAGTGCTTAAAATACATTTTTTTTTAAATAATGTTATTCTGGTAAGTCATCCAAATATATTATTTAGAACCCTTAATGAACACTATCTGGTATAATGTTTTAACTATACTACTTAAAACTTTATTAAACAAAATCTGAATGCTTACTATATGCCAGGCATAATGTACCTATCAATGCTAGCCTCAATAAACTCAAATCTATAAAATCAAACAGATTAAAGCAATGTAGGTCAGACTGTTGCATGGACTAGAGATTGGTGATTTTAAGATACGTTTTCAAAATTGGTGGTAGAACAAACACATCTATCTTATAGCTTCCATTTCCTGTTTGATCCACTAACTGATTTTACCTTACCTCAAATTATTTTACAAAAATCCTAACGATGGTTGTATCACTAGATGCTGTGAGTTTTCCCTTTGTATTTGTCATTAGAAGTATAATTTAATGGCCTACTGTGAATTAACATAATTCATCAACTAACTTACAGGATATATTTAAGGATCTTAGAATTATAGAAGTAAAGTTATAATAATAAGAGTAGTGTATGGGTTGTAGTAATCAGAAAAGTACCACAATATACTGTTACTTAGCAAACAATAGAACATATTGCCAAGTGGTGCTTTTCAGAGAGCTTATTAAACACTCAGAGAAGCTAAATGGGGCCATTTACAGTCACTCAAAGATAGATTTCAGTCAGTAAGAGCCTATGTTTCCTTGAATACACCTGAAAGTATAAAAGCATAAAGTATCCTTATTATGCTAATACTGGCTCTAATCAAGGGGTAAATTCCTAAAGACAGTTGTTCATTCACTAGAGGCTAAGCACTAACACGAGATTCATGAAGATAAGTACAGCTCATGATTCGATAATTCAAATGGTGTGGCTCTGTGCAGAGAGCTAGAATAGAGGTAATGATAGGGATTCTGAATCTATAGAAGTTCTTTTTAAAAATTAATTTCCCCTTGTGTTTTTGGTCTTGACCACTCTAATTTAGGCATTCTTATCTGCATGCGTTCACATGCCTGTCAACACCTTTCTGTAGGCCAGATAGTATTACATTTGTATAAATTGTGTTTTGGGGGGACCTATAGTCTTTAAAGGCCTTTAAACCAGTAATTCAATGTCAATATTAGTTTACTATTTTCTTGCAAATCTACTTTTTTAATCACTAGCATCCTTAGGAGTCTGGTCTGTGTCATTTTTCAGCTCTTGCTTGTTGCTTTTATGAGATTCATGAGTTTTGTTCTCTGGCACATAAGTGAATAAATAGGGTAAATACAACTGACCCTTGAACAACACGGGCTTGAATACCAGGGGTCTGCATACACCGGGATTTTTTTCTTTCCTAGGGTTCCACATTCATGGATTCAATTAACCTGAAGTTGGTTGGTTGAATCTGAGGATGCAAAACCTGCAGGTGTAGAGTGAGGCCTAAATTATACTGTGATTTTGTTAGCATGTCCTGAACAAACTCCACCAGTAGGTGTTATAGACTCCACCCCCACTCCAGACCAAAGATATCCAAGACACCAAGAACTACAAATTCCATACTGTTGCCATCATCGAAGGGAGAGTTGCTGGGACCTGAGGGTGGAGGTAAGCAGCTGGGTTTGGTATAAATCAGACATGTGGGCTGTAGGGGTCTCAGTTTTTCGCCAGCTGTCAGCATGCTGTTGGGATTCCAGCTCAGCGGAACTGGTGGGATGCATTCACGAATTTATCTCCCTCTCTTTCCCCCTGAGTTATTCATTTCTTCATTTCCCCTTCTTTTGTAAATACACCCTTATTAAACTTTTTGTGTGTGCCTGCAGCTGAATATTATTAAAATCCCCTTTCGAGCATGCGGACAAAGACCCACAGTCAGGCCAATCCATTTCATATTGGGGTTGCCCTGTAGCAATTTCCCACTGCATGAGAGTGGATGGCTTTAGACAACAGTTGTTCAAGAACCAACTGTATATGATCTTTATTTACCCTTAGTAAATACATGATTTTTTCCGGAAGGATAAGTGATGAGATTTAGAGTGGAGGACGCCCTCCATTTCTCCTCCCACACTTCAGGTTTAAATGAACTCACAAAGGGCTCTGCAGTCTTACCTGCTGGGAGAAAGACTTCCAGGACTCTCAATCTGCTCCTGTGCAGGGTTCTCCCCATCATCACTAGGATCAAGTATTTCTTCATTCTGAAGTGAAAGAAATTTTGCTAAGATAGTTCACTTGACTATTCCTTTCTCCCATTTTCTTGTTTTGTTCTGTTTGTGGCATTCCAGATAAACAATATAGCCAGTTTCTCATCGCTCTCTTTCTTGGGCTCCCCCAACTATTCTAGATCTGTTGTCATTTGCCCTTTAGACTTCCTCTACGAACATCAAAAACTCATTCTTAAAAGCAGGGCCTCCCAGGTGGTGCAAGGGGTTGTTAAGCATCAGCACTAGGAAGCATCTGCAGCTACTGCAGCATGAATTCAATCCCTGGCCAGGGAGGTGACCCACATGGCGCAGCAGACCTCTCCTGTCTTGCCTGCTGCTCCCCTCAGCTGTGTATTTCAGGAGATCTGCCTGTTCTGCTTCCCACTCTGTCTCTGGCAAATCCTCTCACCCCCCGCACCTCTGGCCTACACCCCAGTTCTTGTATGCATGAAATAAATAAATCTTTTTAAAAACAAGATAGAGACAATAGGCCCCAAATGGAGTCACTTGTATTAAGATCCATGTCATCAAACCTAGACTTTGCACCCCCTCCCTGGAATATTATCTTCCCCAGTCAGCCTCAAATTTCCAGGTTCACATTAGATACATAAATTTGCCTGAGGAACCCCTCCCATCTAGCAAGGGAGGTTGGCCTTGCCTGAAGTAATCTACTCTTTCTTAACTCACACCCTCCTGTCTATAAAAGGCCCCATTTTGTATAGCTCTTTGGAACTCCTTGTTAGATGAGATGCTTCCTGATTGATGAGGTATAAAAACGTCAATTAGCTCTTCAAATTTACCAGCTTGCAATTTTGCTTTTTTAACATCAACCAATTAGTGCTTAAAAATGGGACCAAACCAGAAGGTACCTTGTGGGAAGCCAGTCAGGTGGGAAAGTCTGGCCTTCCTTCTGATCCTTTTATTCTGAAGAAACAGTGTGGCAATGAAGGCAGCCAGGTCAACAGGCATCTGCTCTGGGCCCCTCATCTCTATTCTTAACCTCATTTCTGCCTTAGTTGCTCTCATTTCAAAGCAGCACTAATTCACGCTCTTAGTGTAACAGGGTGGTCTCCAGGAAAAGGGGAAGTTCCAGGTTCCCTGCCCCACCCAAAGGAGGGTGGAGCTGAGCAGGGGGGAGAAGAAGCTGGAGAGAAGACTGAAGAAGGAAGGAAGCAGGATGGAGAGCAAAAAAGAGACCTGGAGGGGGTACATGGAGCAGAGAGACGTGAAGAAACTGTGCTTGGCTTTGGTCATGGACTGGTTGAAACGGATGTGAGTGAGAGCCCCGTCGGGAGGTTAACAATGGCAGCTTTTATCTTGATTCTGATTTTGCTCTTTTCCTCCCAGATTTGTCTGGTTGTTTCTGATCCTTTTCTGTGGGTCCCCACTGGAAGGTGCTTTGGACTTGTGGCAGGCTTTCGGGCCTTGCTCTGGGCCAATCCCGCTTGGGTGGACTTTTACCCACGAGGGGATGGGTAACTTTGGGTGCTTGATTTAGAAACTATATTCTTTGTCTTTTCTGTATTGTTTACTAATTGTATTAAAGATCCTTTTCATTAAAGACTTACATGTTTCATGTTGATGCGGCGGATGGCAGAACCTATTTAGAACGGGCAGGTTTGGGGGCTCTGGGGTGCCGCTCACCCTGTCCTATAACATTAGTAGCACCATTTAATGAAAACTTCCTATGTCTTTTTCACAGACCTAATCTAATTGTTTGGTCTGCCCTATATTCTGAAGACACACTTTCAAAATTAAAAACAAAGAGTAGTTCATGGCCAGAAGAAATTTTATTTTTTTTAAATTATATTTCAATTTCCCTGAAGAATATTATCTTTCTTAAACATATCTTTAAAAAGCATCAATAATTAATTTTCAATTGATTATTAAATTTGACTTTTTCTTCACCGAAGGAGAAATAGCAACATTTGGATCTGAATCAAATTAGTCTTTCCCAGAAGTTAAATGATTTGACCTTAGGATTTAAGGAATGCTGTGAAAGCAATTTCAATTCCAACTTTTTTAAAATGATGGCATCTGCTAACTTAAGGTAAAGCATTATTTGTTATAATTTTGTTTCTTTAAAAAAAAAGCCATTAGACTTAAATCTAAGAAAAAAGGTGAGGCAGATAAGGAGCTGAAACACCCGTTTCATTTAAAGCATGAAGAGTAATCATTAGGAAGGGTTTTTATAAGAAGGATTATTATAAGAAGGGTGTAAGGTTTTGCATTTTCTGGTATTGTGAATTATTTCATAAATAAAAAGGTATGACAAGTAAGAATCACTGGAAAATTATAGAATACTGGGGTGTAGGAGTGGATAGTGGCAAAGAACAGAAAATTCATTTTAAGAAATGTCTCCAGCCTCTGTCCAGAATAATCGTAATACAAACACAGACCCAGAGAGGAAAAGAAACAGCCTCTAGGAAGGGGCTAGCTAGACCTACCCCCTCTTCATTGCTGGGATAATGGGAAATCTTTTTTTTTTTTTTTAAAGATTCAGCTGGTTTTGACATGGAGAATAGGAAGAACTTTTGAAAAACAGGAACCTCTTACAAAAACAGGAACCACTTAGTGACCTGTCCTAGGAATTGATTCCTAGCTAGCTGGTCAACCCCTTCTTTGCTCCATCTCTCTGGCCCTCTCCTGCACATCTTTTCCTACTTTTCACTGATGTGGCTTAAAGAAGCCACTCCCTAAAGATTCCTCTGAATAGCATAAAAGTCTCTTTTTAAAACAGAAAGTGTTTCCAGGAGGGTGAAGGGGCTGTGTGACTTATCACAAACTAACTCATTCAGATTTTCTCCTACCTCTGTACTCCAAATCAGCTGCATTGAGAGGAGGATCCTGCAAAGGAGGGGCAAGACCAGAAGAGGGAGGTTTTAGAATATTTTATGGACTGAAGCCTCTGGAAGGGGGTAGGTAGGCTCAAGGAGACCAGCGTGAGTGGTCCTAAGGTTTTGTGGAAATGAAAAATGACTAGAGAAAGATAGGGGCATGGTCCCAAATGCAAACATGGCCTATTTCAAAAGTTTCCCAGGGGTTCTTTTATCCCAGATCTTGAATTTCCTAGTTAGTATTGAGAGTGATTTGTTCAATGTTCTACTGCATAAGTTGACTTTTATAGGTTGGACTAATATGATAAACATAATATTTCATTCCTGGGGAAAATGTCTTCAAAAACTGAAAATATAGCAATGTTAATTTGTGAGTCTGAAGTTTTATTTAAAAGTATCAGAAAATAGGGAACATATCAGTTGATCTCTTTCTCCCATTCCCAAACCAAGACATTGTGAAGAAAGTAAGAGCACCAAGGACATGGAAAAGAATCCATTTTGAGTTTTCTTAGGCTGCTTGATTTCATGTGATTTTAACCTCAATGCATAAATGGCAATGCAAGTTAATTTTTGTATGTCTATGACTCTTAACTCCTTTGCAAAGTGCTTTATTAACTTTTCAAGGTGCTTTATTAAACCAATCTTTGTCCCCTAAGCTAATTCACTAATTTCCACAGAACCTCAAGGCTACTCGGTTGACTCTCCTTGGTGTGGGAAGAGCTACAGTCTCTGCAGAAAGTTAGCCCAGTTAACAAAAGAGAAGGTGTGGTTGTTGCTGTGAGACTCCACAAATGATAGACTCAGTCTTCATAAGTCTCCCTTTTTACTGTTCCTCATGCATGCACTGTATCAACAAATACATCCAGTGAGGAATCCAAATGGTAATCTCAGTGGTATCTTCAATATCTTCCTCTCCTTCACGATTAATTTTCTCTCCTTATCTTCTCTGCCTTAATCTTTATTCATCAAACTTTCTCTGACAGTCTAGTGTGTTCCAGCTACTGGGAGAATAAATGGATTAATGGATAGGAGCTCTGCCCACCTCTTTTTTCTATTACCACTAGGCTCTAAAATGAAGTATCACCTAGACTGTGACAACTACTAGCAGCTAATCAGTTTGCCTGCCTTCATCTAATCTGTACTTTGTTGAGCCATTGGTATACCAAGGATATATTCCCTTCTAATCAGCAACAGTCAACCAAAGCCTTCAGCAACTTGTCTTTAGTCTGCCTTCCTAGCTTTCTAGAATCATTCCCAGAATAGCCTATGTCCCTTCAGACTTCTGAGAACTTATATCCTTTCCCATCATAGAATGTCCCTCTCTGTCATATCTACTTTTCAAAGTTGGATTTACTCTTTAAAAGTTGAATTTGAATGTCACTGCCTTTGAAAAGCATCTCCAATATCCTGGTTAGGAACTACTCCCTGTTCTGTCCTCTAACACTTTATATTCCTTTTACCACAGGAATTTATATTAAAGCCACAACTTGGAGATATGTTGGGTTTAGTTGCAAACCACAATAAAGTGAATATTGCAATAAAGCAAGTCACATGACTTTTTTTTGTTTCCCAGTGCATATGAAGTTATGTTTACGCTACTCTGTAGTCTATCAAGTGTGAAATAGCATTATGTCTAAAAAATATAAATACCTTAATGAAAAAATGCCTTATTACTAAAAAATGCTAGCCATCATCTGATTCTTCAAGTTATAATCTTTATCCTGGTAGAGGGTCTTGCCTCAATTTTGATGGATATTGACTGATGAGTGTGGTGCTTGCTGAAGGCTGAGGTGAAAGGTAATTCTTAAAATAAGACAGCAATGATGTTTGCCACATTGATTGACTAATAAAAGATTTCTCTATAGTATGTGGTATAGTCTGATAGAACTTTACCCACAATAGAATCCTTTCAATATTTTAGTTAATCCTCTTAAACTCTGATGACGCTTTATTAAGTGAGTTTACATAATATAAGTCCTTTGTTGTGGTTTCAACAATATTCCCAGCATCTTCACCAGGAGTAGATTCCATCTCAAGAAGCCACTTTCTTTGCTCATCCATAAGGACAACTCCTCATCCCTTCAAGTTTGATCACAAGGTTGCAGAAATTCAGTCACACCTTCAAGCTACACTTTCAATTCTAGTTCTCTTGCTATTTCCATCACATCTGCAGTTACTTCCTCTACCGAAGACTTGAAAACATCCCTTAGATTTGGTATTAACTTCTTCTAAACTGCTGATAATGCTGGTATTTTGACCTCTTTCCATGAATCGCAAATGTTCCTAATGGCAGCTAGAGTGGTAAATTCCTTCCAGAAGGTTTTCATTGTCTTCACCCAGATCCATCAGAGGAATCACCATCAGAGACAGTGACAGCCTTATGAAATGCATTTCTTGAAAATCAGAATGATGCCTTGATCCAAGGGCTACAGAAGAGATGTGTTAGCAAGTATGAAAACAATATTGGTCTCCTTGTACATCTCCAACAGAAGAGTGTTGTTAATGAGCAGTTATATTTTGAAAGGCATCTTTTTTTTCTGGGCAGTAGATCTCAATAGTGGATTTAAAATATCTGGTAAGTCATGTTGCAAACAGATGTGCTGTCATCCAGGCTTTGCTGTTTCATTTACAGAGCATAGGCAGAGTAGATTTAGCATAATTCTTAAGGGCTCTAGGAATTGTGGAATGGTAAATGAACACTGGCTTCAACTTAAAGTCACCAGCTGCACTAACACTTAACAAGAGAGTCAGTCTGCCATGTGAAGTTTTGAAATCAAGCCTTAACTTCTCATTAGCTACAAAAGCCCTAGGTAGCATCTTCTTCCAATAAAAGGCTGTTTTGTCTACATTGGAATCTGCTGTTTAGTATAGCCAATTCCATTAACTATCTTACCTAGATCTTCTGGATAAGTTCCTGCAGCATCTACTTACTGCCTTACCTTACATTTTTATGAGAGGGCTGCTTTTTTTTTAACCTCATCAACCAACCTCTGCTAGCTTCCAACTTATTCAGTTCCCTCGCCTCTGTCAGCTTCATAGAATCAAAGAGGGTTAGGATCTTGCTCTGGATTTCACTTGGGCTTATGGCTGTTTGATCTTCTGTCCAGATCACTTAAACGTTCTCTATGTCGGCAACAAGGTTGTTCTACTTTTTATACTTCATGTGTTCACTGGAGTAGCACTTTTAATTTCCTTCAAGAACTTTTCCTTTGCACTCACAACTTGGCTAACTCTTTGGCACAAGAGGCCTAGCTTTCAGCCTATCTCAGCTTTCAAGATTCATCCTTCCCTAAGCTTAATCATTTCTAGCTTTTGATTTACAATAAGAAATCTGCAATGCTTCTTTTCACATGCACACTTAGAGGGATATTAATTGGCCTAATTTCAATATTGCTATATCTCAAGGAATAGGGAGGCCTGAGTCAGGGAGAGAGATGGGCAACAGCTAATCAGTAGAGCAGTCAGAACCCACACACATTTATCAATTAAATTCTCTGTCTTAGACTTGCAAGCTGATCATAGATCAGAGGCATATAGCAGGGGGAGGGGGAGGAGAGAGGAAGGGGTGAAGACAGGAGAGGGATGAGCACAAGAGACTGTGGAGATGGAGCACATGCTGCTATGGTAGTGGGAGAAATACAGGAACTACACCTGAGGGAAGAAATCAAATACTGTCCAAAAATTAACACAGATATAAGAAAATAAATAAACATTTTTTTAAAAGAATATAAACATAATAACCTAAAAAAATTTACTGTGTTATGTGAGTGTGGTTCCTGGTGCT
This sequence comes from Talpa europaea, assembly GCF_964194135.1. NCBI lineage: Eukaryota > Metazoa > Chordata > Mammalia > Eulipotyphla > Talpidae > Talpa > Talpa europaea. The sequence goes on along the minus strand of NC_140070.1, from coordinate 117,097,366 downwards.
CCAAACAGTAACTCATTAACACCAAAGACTGAGCACACATCACCATCACAGGCGTAATAATATGGAAAAAGCTTGACCTTTTGTGAGACTTACCAAATGTGATACAGAAATACAAAGTGAGCATGTTTTAGAAAAATGTTGGCGATGGGTTTGCTCCATGTAGAGTTGCTACAAACCTTCAAATTATAAAAAATACAATCATCTGCAGAGTTCAATAAAGCAAGGTATGTCTGTATAAATCACTGGAAAGATGTTCTCTCCATGAAACTTAGACATAGCCTGAGTTTAGGCCCTCTGTTGGAATAGTTTCCACATGATCCATAACAATTGTTTAATATAAATCACCTTGGGCTGAATATGCTGCCCAAATTGGGTCCAACAACTATTTTAGGCCTGTCAATTTTGCATTGACCACAGAACAAAGACAACTTACTGTTATTCTCTCTTCTTTCTTCTGGTGCTTCTTAGCAAGACACATCCTCAGGGATTAATAAAATCTCCCTCAATGTCCCCTACACTTTGGACTCTACATTAGACTGAGAGGTCCCTACCCAGTGTTACGTGTTCTCCTTGATACCGGCTCCCAGCACAGTTCAGGGTGGTAGCAACGCCCCCCACCCCACCCCCTTCCTGTTCCTTTCTAGCTTCAGGGGTTTTTTTCTCTTTGTTTTTGTTTTTTCTTTTTTGCTCTTTATTTTAAGAATATTTGTATGGAGGAGACTGTTTGCTCAGAAGCCTGAAAATGTCTCTGCTATACTAAAGCACTTTGACAGATGTTCGAGAACACAGTTCCTTGATGCTCACGGTCACTAGCTCTTCCTTTGCCCTGTGGGTTTACAATCAGGAAGAAGCATTTGTCATCAGCCTTTGGCTTCTTTCCAGCTTCCAGGGAGGGAAGGAGTGGCTAGGAGTGGCCCCTGTGAATCATGCTTGTGGCTTACAGCTAGTGAGAAGAAGTACGGGAAGTAGGCACAGCAGCACAGCTGTTGCTCCATTGCTGGGCTTCCCAGATGACATCAGTGAGCCAATGACTCGGCCGTTCAGTGGCCAGATGGCTCCAGAGCCTCCTTGCTTAGCCTGTCAAGCTCCTGAGAACCAGCTCAGCAAGGATCACCTGGCTGGAGAGGAGGGAACATCATGTTATGATTCAAGTTGCAGTGACGCTAGTGGCAACTATGAGTGCCTAAGGTTTATAGCATTTTTCTCTATGCGGAACTTGCTCTTGAGGGCCAGGAAGGGCATTTATCACAATGCTATGATTCACTCTCCTACACCAGCTATGGTTTTGTTTCATCTTTGAGTTCTAGGATTAATGCCAAAAAGTATCACAATCATCACTCAGGGCCACATGCATGTTCTGTCCATCTTGGCTACCTGTCTTGGACAGTGGCCACAAAGCACACCCAACAGTGTTCTTGATGTTAGCTGATCTCCCTGTTGTCCTTTTATTAATCCATGGGCTGCAAGGACATGAATCTAAACCTTTTTTTTTTTCTAATCTACCTCTTTCTTATAAGTTTTCTCACATTTCCCTGGTTATACTACTTAGCTTGTGAAACACCTACTTGGTCCTAAATTGATGTTTCTATCTAGGATTTGGGAATTTAGCACGCAAATCCCCTTTCTTCCTATTTGTGTTGTTCACAACTATGTGGATTCTGTCCACAGTTCTCGCAACCTGGGTTTCCAGAAGCAGAAATCTGCCCAGCCTCTGCCAAACTCAGGAAGTGTGACAATGTCTGTTTCTGTCTGTTCCCTCCCAGCCATCACTATTAATGTACAAGCATATGGGAAAGTCCTTCACTACATACACAAACAAAGCAATAATAAGGGGATAAAACAATAAAAGCACAGAAAGATGACTGTAACATATACTTGCCCCCTACTAAACAGTATCTGTACTGTGGTGACCTGCCTAAACACAGAGGGAGCTAGCATCTTAGGCCAGGTTTGAAGTCTGAATTAAGTAAACAGCACAGCAGAAGAAGAAAGAAACCAAAAGTTTGGTGGTCAGAACTTCTTGGTGGTCAACCTCCTCCAGACTCTAGGTCTCTAATTCTATTTCCACCCTTACTCCTGCATTGCATATTTTTTAGCAACATGTAATGATGTTTGTGTGTGTGTATGTGTGTGTGTGTGCGTGTGTACAGTTCTATATGATTTTGTCCTGCTTTTTTTAAACATGAATTGTACATTGTTCTACTAATTTTAAATATGAAGTAAGATGACTGGAATGAATGAAATTGTGTTTCCCTGAACTAAACAATATCAGCCAACAACTACATACATGATCAAACAGTTTGTTACTTCTAGTAGAAATCTCACAAACCTCAGGTCCTGGGTACCCTAGTTTGTGCCATGTGTCTTTATGGGCATGTGTTCTGTAGGTGATAAGAGGTAGGATATAGGGGGAGAAATTTTATTGATTTATTGTTAATTATGGCAGCAATCTTCTCTCAGAGCAGAACGTCTCATCAGTGAAGAAAAGTGATCTTACCTTGAGTTCACCTTTTGTCTCATCACATTCCTTCTCCAGGGAGTTCAAATCTGTCTCCACAAAAGGTTCCTCAGATGTTTTCTGAAGAAGAGCTAGAGGGACAAAGAAATCCTGACATTACCAATAACTCAGAGCGCTTAGCCAGGCTTGGACAAGCAAGTGGACCATGTCGATACAGTTGATTAATAAAGCTGAACTGAGCCATAGCAGTGATGGCCAAGCTGGCAGAAGAAATTGGAGGTGAAGGAGAGAGGCTGAAAAGAAATGAGTCCTTGACCCCAGACCCCTTGACCTTTAATCCAAAGAGAAAAGATTCATACCCAACACCACCTGAAACATCAAACCACAACACATCAGTAAACAGAATGCAGCAAAAATGATAGTTTCCATCATTACCATTTTTAAGACTCAGTTTCATGAAGACTTTCTTGACAATTTCAAGCCAGGGATTCTTTTACACACTACTCTTTAGTATCTCTCATTTGTACTTATAGTACTGCACTTGATATTGTTCTTGGACTGAGGACCTGATTCACTTTCAGATACCACATTCTACTGAATGCCTATTTATACTATAGAGGTAATTTGTGCTTATTATAAAGAAATTGAAAGGGACTAAAGTTTTTTTTAAAGATTTGTTTATTTATGCATAGAAGAGCTGGGGTGTAAGCCAGAGGTGCAGGGTGGTGGGGAGGTAAGAGGATTCACCAGAGAGTGGGGAGCAGAACAGGCCAATTTACTGAAATACACTGCTAAGGGGCAAAACAGGAGAGGTCTGCTGCGCCATGTGGGTTAGTTCTCTGGTCAGGTGGGATCGAACTCGTGCTGCAATGGCTGGTGAAAGCTTAATAGGCTCTTTAATCCCTGTGCCACCAGGGAGGTCCAGGACTCAAGTTTTACCCCTTAAACACAATCATTTGATATATTTCCATAGTCTTCAAAAAGCTTTCTTTATACACACACACAAGCAGAGTATGATTATGTAAGGGGATATCTCATATCCTCTTGTGTGATAAAATCGCATTTATTAGTGGGCGAGGTGGATGACTATGTGAAGATCAATTCGCTGAGTCAGTGTGGATCTGGGCTGTCCTACTCTTATCTCCTCTTTCAGTCTCTGTATCTCCCACTTCTGCCTCTCACAGGATTCTCGGATAGCTGGGTGATAGCCTTTCTTCAGGTTCCATGGGATTTGGAAGTGAGATTGGAACTTGAGGAGTAAAAGTCCTTATTATGTCTTGAGGCTTTATAAGCCAGCTTTGCCAGAGCACTATATTGGGGTGATGGCAACACAGCTAATAAATAAGTGGTACTTTGAATTCTTATGTCACCATTGCCATTTTCATGTTTACAGTTCATCCCAAAACTCACAGACTACATGTGATTAACCCAAAATAAAATTTGAGCATTTTTAGGTCCCATGGCCAAAATGCCACTCAGCCCTTATCACCAGTATATCACTTCGATCCTCATCTTTGCTGCACTTGATAGAGGTTGACCATCAGACTTCCAGAGGCTCCTCCCAACCCACAGATTCTGTGAGCCAACTGGATAGAGCTAGGCTTTCCTTGGGTGATTCATAGATGTTATGTTGAATCTGTACTGAAGTACGCTACTGCGCAAGCTTATATGACCACCAGAGCAATCCTGTTCACTAACGATGGACAATCTTTTGGGTTCCTCACTGCCTGCAGGATCTCTGTGAACTAGGCGATTTCAGGCTTAATAACTGTATGCAAGAAGTGCATACACTGTAATTGGAGATACCCATGACTGAGAAGCACCTGCCCGTAAAATTGTTAAGTACAGCAATGACGTTAAAGGCTGAGATGTGGGAGCCTTACTGTGAGGGTTCAACTTCTGCTCTTCCACATATGAGGTACACATTATCAGTCATCTTTGTGCCTTAGCTTCTTCATCTGTAAAGTGGAAAATAATGAGAAAGCCTAGAATACAGGGCTGTTATGAGGTCTTATTGAGTTAATATGCACACATTGTTTAGATCATGGTAAGCAGTCAGTACATTTTAGTTCTTATTAGTCATAAAGGAATTTTTTCATATTCCTTATGGGCTACAGAGAGGTGACAGTTTACCCAAGGTATGCAGCTAACAGAGGTAAAGCTGAGATCCCAACTCCCATATCTAAGCAACCTGCCCATATTGCTTGGCAGTTTATTTTGGCACAGATTCATTTACAAAGGAATTAGAAAATGTGTTTGAAAATCCTATTAATGGACCTGCTTAAGTCCACAGTGGTTATACTCCAAAACAAAAGCACAGGATCGTTCTGCCAAATGACCAGGCTACCTGATCAAGGTCAACAATACCTGTTCAGACATGACTGCTTACCCTAGGAGGGCCATTAACTGTTAGGAAACCTTGTGTTTGAAAATCTGAGAAACAACAGGCTTTAGTTACTTGTAACAAACACCTGCCCTTTAAAACAGTGAGAGGAGCAAAATCATAGAAGGAACACATTTAATTTTGGAAAAGAGCCCTGGGTAAGAGGTCAGGAGAACCAAGTTCCATTTCCAGCCATTGGAGAAGGTGTCTCCGTGTGTGTGTCTGCGGTATGTATGTATAAGTGCATCTGTGTGTGCACACTCATTTGTGTGTGTGCATGTGTGAGAAGCAAAAGAATAGACAATTCCAGAAAAAAATGTACTAAACTGTTATCAAAGATTAATTCTAAAAAGTGGAACATACATGTCATGGGAGTCGGGGGGTTATTGATCGTACTAAAAGGAGAATTACCAAAAGATCCCATAATTTTCAGATAAAAATTGGGAAAAAACTTGTTGCCAATAGACCTGCACAACAGTAAATGTTAAAGAAAGTTTTCCAGACTGAAAAGAAATGACACAAGATGGTAATTCAGATCTATAAAAAAGAGTAAAGAACAGCAGAAATGGTTGAATACAAGGTTGAATATAAGAGTATATATATATATATATATATATATATATACATGTATCTATTTCTTCTTTTCTCTTAAGTTCTTTAAAAGATATATGATTGCTTAAAGCAATAGTTACAAAAAATTTAGGAGGATTTAACATATGTAGATGTACTATTTATAATAATAGCGCAGAGGATGGATGGGAGACACAGATATACAACCTCCTATCTTGCAACTATACTGTTATAAATTTTCTATATTTCACATAAAGTACTACAATATTAACTCAGTGCACAGTGTGATAAATTAAGAAGGCATATAATAATCCCTAGGAGAAACATCTGGGAAAAACAATGTAAAGAGTATGCTAAAAAGGAGTGTAATTAAAACTGAGTAGAGAAATAAATATGAGACAAATTGATAGTAAAAACCAAAATAGTAATTCTAAATCCAATTATGTCAACAAATTACATTGTATATAAATGGACTAAATACTCCAATTAGAAGGCAGAGGTTAACATGTATTAAAAAGGCAAGCTCCAACTATATGCTGCCTATAGAAATATACTTTAAAAATAAAGGTAGAAACAGAGGAATGTAAAAAATACATCAAAAACAACAAGCATATGAAAGCTGGAATAGCTATATTAATATCAGACAGACTTCAAAACAAGGGGTTACTAAATGTAAGGAGCAAGGGAGATATATTTCATAATTATACAAGAGCCAATATAATCTGGAAGACATAACAATAAGGAACATTATTGCTTAATAACTGCTTCAAGATACATAAAGGCAACAAATAGCATACATCAAGTTCAAGACAAGTTTATCCCTAGAACATAAATTGTTTTAACACTTGAAAATAAATCATTGCAATCTACCATATTAACAAATAAGGGGGAAAATCATTTGATTATCTCAATTTATGTACCAATCGCTTCTCGGCCTTTTGGCTAAGATCAAGTGTAGTATTAATTTATGTACCAAAAACAGCATCTAGAAATTCAACAATTGTCAATGATGAAAATTCTCATCAAACTATTAATAGAAAGAAACTTCCTTAATTTGATTAGCAGTTATCTGTGAAAAACTTTCTACTAACATCATTCTTCAAAATGAGGAATGAACTCTTTCCCTTAATACTGGGGAAAGATAAAAATGTCTGCTTTCACCACTTCTATTCAGCATTGTACTGGAGGTTCCAGTCACTATAATAAGGCAGGGAACAACAACCAGAAAAACCATTAAAATAAAAACAGAAGTCTAAGTGTCTCCATGCACTGATGATGTGTGTATATTTCTACAGAGAAATACATTCTCACTGACAGTCATAAATCATTATATATTTTCTAAAGGGTGAAATACCACAAAGCACCTAACACCTTTACATTCAAAACTACTATCTTGCCAAGTGAAGTTAAAGAAGACCTAAATAAATGGAGAGTCATAATGTTTATGAATTGGATCACTCAACATTGGTAGGATAATAGTTCTCCTCAAATTAATTTATATACCCAGTGTAATCTCAATCATAGTCCCAATGAAATTAAAAATGTATATGAAAACAAAAAGAACTTAAAATAGCTAAAACAATCTTGAAAAAAGCAATGTTGGAAGATTTACCTAATGAGCTGTAATAATCAAGACCTGATTGATGCAAGAACTTACATACATATCTTTTCAAAGAGCCCACTTTACTGCTTCATTACTAGTAGAATCTTATGGGCTTTTTAAAAGTCCTTAATGGAGTATATTTCATGCTAATGTTATTTGTGCAATTATGTTATTCCTCTACTAGACTCAGTTTCTCCTTGCATTCAGGCACTGAATATATAAAGCTCATATATAACTTTCAATTTTACATAACTTTTTAACATCCAAACCTACACTATTCCATATCTGTAATTTGTTTTAAAGCACATCTGTCAAAACAATGACCAGAGCTAGAGGATGTCATGTGCCCTAAATAGCCCTATTATGTGCCCCAAATAGCCACAATATTATCAAGTTGATGTGGGAACTAACAAGACATAAAGCGACAAAGTTTCCTTCCCCAAATTACCTACCCAAAGTGGAGGGCTGGCTGGCTTTCGCTGGCACCCATTTTGGGGAGGACTCAGGATGGGGAGCCACAGGTTGCACGGGGCGCGTCTGTCTGGCTGCGAGTTTCATCAAACTCATTTGCCTCTTGTGAAATATATCTTGCACATTATCCAGCTTCTGCAGGACTTTCTGAGCCTTGGCCTGCAGGAACAAAAGCAAATCACAAGCAGACCACTCTACACTGAGCATGAGGAGATAAAGCTTCTCTTTCTCACATCATCCTCTCTTTTCCCCAGTCCAACTGCCTCTGGACATCCATATGCAAGTTACTGCATATCTCCCTTGCACCGGGATTGTGCTTCTAAGGATCTCTAAGCATCTTAGAGAACTTTGAGATCAATGATTTTATCCTTTCACTTCTGCCTCTGCTGGAACACTGCGCAGCCGAGCAGTGCTCTGAAAACACTTGTTAGTAGGTAAAGGCTCTCTAGGTCATGTCCACTGATGATAGAAAATGATGCCACAGACCATGAATGAAGGGCATTTTGCCAACTTACAAAACAGGAGGACTTCACAATAAAAAAAAGTACCCTGAATAAAGGCCCTGATGGACAAAAGAATTTAAATGTTCAAAGGAAAAGAATTAACTGAATCAAGGGGACCACCTGTAAAAAAATGTACACTTAAATTTTATCCTGTGAGACCTCCTCTTTGTACATAAATAAGGAAGAAATAAACTGAAGAATCACCAGGGGAAAGATGAAGCGCACATATTTCCCTTATCTGATGTAAGCCCTGTGGCAGAGGGCCAGGGAAAGGAGACCTGGAAGCCTTTGATTAACACCAACGTCTGAGCTAGGATGAGTGCCTGCGGCCTTGCTACCAGCATGACATCCTCTAGCTCTGGTCAGACAACGGGAGGGGTAGACTTTTCTTTGCCATGCCGACACTGACATCCATGTCCTAGATGATTTGGATGGACCAAAGAAGAAACCCAAAATGAGAAGAGCTGAACTACCATAAGCCATGCAGAGTATTGTAAGGCTGCCCAATTCCCAAAGTGCAGGCTCAGCACACACCCGGAAGGTTCCCACATTCTGCAACTGGGAAAGCAAATTTGTCTTTTTTATGCTTGGGCATCTTCTGAGGGAAAGAGCCAGGACCCTGAGGCAGGGCTGGAATGTCAGCTATGGAACAAATGTTGCCTTACAGCTGGAGGGCCCTGTCAAGGCTGACCTCTGTGGAGATCACAGAGGATCTGGGGCTGGTCTCCCTCTGGATTTCTGAGTGCAGAAATGTCCTCTAGTCACATGTGGCTACTGAGTACCTGGCACGTGGTTAGTCCAAATTGGGCTGTGCTATGAGTGTAGAAAACACACTGAGTTTTGAAGATGTCATATTAAAAAAGAATATAAAATATTTTGTTAATAATTTTTGCTATTGATTTTATGTAAAACTAATGTTATTTTTTTTAAAGATTTATTTATGCATACACGAGCTGGGGTATAGGCCAGAGGTGTCGGGGGATGAGAGGATTCACCAGAGACAGAGAGGGGAACAGAGCAGGCAGATCGACTGAAATACACTGCTGAGGGGAGCAGCAGGCGAGTCAGGAGAGGTCTGCTGTGCCATGTGGGTCAGCTCCCTGCAGTGGCTGCGGATAGCTTCATAGTGCTGACACTTAACCCCTTGTGCCACCAGGGAGGCCCTTAAAACTAACATTTTGAACACAAGCTAAATAAAACATTAGAATTGACTTCATTTGTTTCTTTTCACTTTTTAAAATATGGCTACTAGGAAATCTTACATGGCACAAATGATTGGCATTGTAGTCCTATTGGGCAGTGTTGGTCTAGATCAGGGTTCAGCAAACTTTTCTGCAAAGGACAAATGATAAATATTTTAGCCATTTCAGACCATCTGTTGCATTTGCTGCACAAAAGCAGTGTCAGGTAATAGATAAGACAGGAGTGTGGCTTGCCCAATAGGTGATACGTAGTTTGGGTCCACCCACTGTAGTGGGTCCACCCCCAGTCTCGACTGAGCTCTACACTTTTGCTTTTGTTTAAAATGTCTTAGAGAATGTGTCTCTGGCCTCAGGAAGCTCAGCAGTACAATGGACTGGAGGTTCTGGTAACATAGCTATGAGGCCACGTACCAAAAGCAACTGCATTGAGGGTGATGGCAATGTCATTTGCATTTATGGGGAGATAGTGATGAGATGGTGATGAGATTTGGTGATCAGCCACCATGACATGCCTTTCTGGCCCAGTGATGAGCTTCAGGAAATGGAGACATAGATGTTATTGGCTGCACATAGATCAAGACAGCTGATTGAACAAATGACTATTGAACGGGAGGTGTATGGCCCTGGGTCAGCTCCATCTCACAGGCCACAGGCTGGTCCCTTACCACCAGGACTAGAACCAGCTCACATCACCTTGGCCTCTTTGCCTTTCTCCCTTATAATCCTAGCATGAGTCCTGGAAAACGAAGCAGTCATAAGAGACCCTAAACTCCTAAGCTATATCACACTCTGAATTATCTTTCTAAAATATCAATCTGTTCCTATAACTACTCTATTTTTTCCCACAGTGTGAGAATAAAGGCCAGACAGCTCATTCTGGAGTACTAAGCAGTTGAGCCTAATTTCCCTAGAGACTTAACTCCTGCCAGAACCCACCCCCTAACACCTCAACCTCTAGTTGTCACAGTTCCCCTAAATGCTCTTTTGCCTTTGGGCCTTCTATTTCTTCTATGTTCCCTCCCTCCATTTTGTCTCCTTTGAAAAATGCTACCCAATTTTCCCAACTGGATTTAGGTGTCTCGTATGGACACCCTAGGTGCCCAGGCTGAGCTGAAGACTGCCTCCCCTGTGTGCCCGACTGTCTCTTGAGATCTTATTTGGACAATCTAGCAGGGAGCGTGGCTACTTGTATACCCATGACCAAAGAACGGGTCATTCTGCCCTGGGAAGGCCGTCTTCTTCCACCTAGCATGAAGATTTGGGAGGGATGCACATGGAACAGTGAGGGAGGAAGGGGACATGTTCCTAGTCAGCCAGATCAGCCTGATCAACCTTGGTGATCAACATGGTGAGAGATGTCGCAGCCAGATCGCCCTCACATCGTGTCTCTTGCATTCTATATCTCTTAGCCAAGGAGCACTTAGTGGGCACATGTTTGTCTTCCACTAACCTGGCAGCCCTGTGACTACGGGGCTGTTTTTCATATTGTCTTCCTAAAATAAAGCCCAGACTGGGAACCCAATGAATGTTTGCAAAATTAAATTTTGTTATTTGCTAAACTATGAACCAGAGACACTCTATGGGGGTTGGGGGCGGGGAGGGGAGGGATTGGGGTCAAAATAAGGGGGTTGCAATTGTATGGGGAATATAAAAATAAAATTTATTAAAAAAATTTGTTATTTGCTACTGAGATTGTTCATTTTCTAGTCTGGGTAAGGAAAGTGAACAAGGGAGAAAAATCTAAACAGTAGCACTAAGAGGGTAACACGATGACAGTATATTAGGAAAAGGTATTTGAAGAGCCTCAAACAGACAGTTCTTAAGAACAAGAGTCTATTGCTGGTATAGTTTTGATAATCACTGTGTCTTAAATGTTATTGAGACATATCAGCTTTTTAGAAATATGTTACTTTTTATAATAGTTTTAGATTTACAGAAAAATTACAAAATAGTACAGGGTTGCCATATACACCATATCCAGTTTCCCCCACTATTAACATATTAGTATGGTACATTTGTTATAGTTAATGAATTATTGGGTGGTCAGAAAAGTCATGACACATTTTTGCATAGAAAACAGAAAAAAACACATCATGACTTTTCTAACAACTCAATAACATTGATTCATTCTTTTTATTATTATAATAAATAATAAATAAGTTCCCTACTTTATTTACATTTTCCTAATTTTGCTTAATTTATCTTTTTTCCCTAAGGTTCTATCTAGGGCACCACATTACATTTAGTTACCATGACTTCCTAGGTTCCTCTTGGCTATGATGGTTTCTTAGCTTTTCCCGGATTTTGACGACCTTGACTTTTTAAAGGACTATAGATCAAGTATTTTATAGAGTGCCCCCAAATGGGATTTATCTGATGTTTTTCTTATGATTAGCCTGGAGTTACGGGTTTTTAGGGGGAAGACCACAGAAGTAAAGTACCATTTTCATCTCATCCTTTCAAGGGTACATTCTCTATAAATGACTGTTGACCTTGATCACCTGTTGAGGTAGTATTTGCTAGGTTTCTCTACTATAAAGTCACATACTGCACTCTTTGGAAAGATGTCATATCGCAAAGTCGTAACTAAGGAAAATCCCCCACCTCCTCGAGGCCAAAATCTCTACATGAACAATTTAGAATTATTCTCCATGGGAGATTAGTTTCCTCTCCCCCATTAATATATTTAGTCCACCATTAATTTTGTGAGAATGGATTCATGGATATCTATTTTATACTTTGGTTTGTAATCCAATATACTTTATTAATTTTGTAGTTCAAATTGTTCCAGTATTGGTCATGGGGTGCTCTTTCAGTTGTTTCCTGTGTCCCAGCATTATGGTTTGTTGTTTTGATTTTAGGCTTTCTGGCACTATAAGATGCACTAGTATCGTACACGAATTTCCCACCCCAGTTCTAGAATCAGCCACTTCTCCAAGAAGCCCAGGTCTCTTTTACTGAAAAATGGTATTAGAAACCAAAATCTTGGTGTTAGGTGTGCTTATCATATTGGGCATTTCACTGCTTCTAGGTCCTTTCAAAGTCTGAAGATAGAGGTGTCTATATTAAACTCTGCATATACATATATCTAAGAAGGCGTCTATAGGGGTAGAGTATCAGTTCGGATAATGTTGTAAGTTCTCATTGTACAAAACTCTCCAAACAACAGGTTAATTAAATCTATAACTTAGAATTTTATTTCAAACCTAAAGAAGAGATGGGCTTTGGGGATTTTTAGATCTATTTTATTTTATTTTTTATTTTTTTAAAGATTTATTTATTTATGCATACAAGAACCAGGGTACAGGCCAGATGAGCAGGAGGTGAGAGGACTCACCAGAGACAGAGCAGGGAGCAGAACAGGCAGACTGACTGAAACACACTGCTGAGGGGAGCAGTGGGCGAGACAGTAGAGGTCTGCCGCTCATGTGGGCATCTCCCTGGGCGGCCGGGATCAAATCCACGCTGCAGAGGCTGCAGACAGCTTCACAGCCCTGCGCTCAATCGCCTGTGCCACCAGGGAGGCCCTGGATCTATTTTACATATAAATTCCATGAGGGATGGAAGCACGTCTATTTCTGCTCATGGTAGTGTCCTCAGCGCACAGCACAGTGCATGATACATCAGAGATGCTCATAGCATTTGTAGAGAAATGAGTGGCAGAAGGTGATGACTTAGTCAAACTATGAAGGGTTGGTTTGCCAGAAGCACAGACCAGAAGTCTAAGAGGTCACTTGAGGGCTCAGGAACTGGTTAACCTACTCACTACATTCTACCTGGATTTTTTTAGGCAATAAGCAAAGTCTTCCCACGTCTTGCTCCCAACCACAGGATTAACATATCCCAGAAATATTACCTTTACTTCAACGGTGAGCATCAGCTCAAACTGGTTGTAGAAGTCCCTGGGGTTGGGTAACTGGTAATCCTTCGCTGCGCTCAGGAAAGTCTCGATGTCATTCAAGGCAGTGTCAACCCCTTCTCGTGACTGGCACTTGTCTACAGCTTGGGAAGCCAAGAGGTAGATTCCTTCTTCACACCACTGGCTGACCTTTGGGAAAGAAATAAAGTGCCGTTGGGGGCTAGCTTGATCACAGTCCTCAGGAGGTCTGAGCTTCTATGGGATCAACAAGGAATCTGAAACCATGGGAGATTGTTGGGGGACAGCATAAAGTTTAGAGGTGTGACCACTGTAAATACACTAGAAGGAGGATGAGTTCAAAAATTTCATGTCTGTCCACTTCTCAGGGATGTCACCCAGTCACATAAATATTCCTCCCTTCTCCACCTACAATAAGTGTTACATCTCCAGGAGAAGAGAGTTAAGTACTGCTATATTTGGCTTAACCATAAAAAAATGTAACTAGTGGCTTTGAGGTTTATTTGGTAGCTACTTGTCTTGCACCCTAATTGATTACATGAGCACAAAGTGGCCGATGAGGCATGAGGTCTGGCCTCCTATATGCCTTCCTGGAGGAGGGAATGTTCCTTTTTAACAAAAACACCACTTTCCTCTGCCCACATTTGCATTTATTGGCATTTTTCTTTCCTAAGGAAACTTCCAAGAATGCAAAATTTTGTAACTCAGAACAGCAATATTCTAACTTTGCGGAATGCTGGAATGAAATCAGATAGGTGATGATTCTAACAAATCAATGTTTTTAAAGACTAGAACAGAAAGACAGGAGCCCTTTTACTGCCGAAAATCTACATGAAAAGAAGCTTCCAGTGCAGGTACACTTGCATTTTCCTTTACCATGTGACCTGAAGAGCTATGTAAAATACAGATCAGAAGTAACTACAGAGTAGAAACAAGATCAGAAGGGAGCACTCCAAAGTGGTGATATTTAGGAAAATTAATAGGCACTTACATTGTGGTCTTCATTTTTTTCCTTAAATGATGTAGATAGAATAATACTACTTTTAGAATTATAAAAAGCAATAAAGATATTTAATAATTGATGACTATCACTGGTGTGTGGATGAGAAGGGGAGTGAGCTATATAGGTGTCCATGAGTGACTTTTTCCTTCTCCTTTTTACATTTTTAGACTTTCAAAGTAATATGAAATCATATTTTCAAAGATGAAAATATTCTCTTTAATCATAATGCCTGCATCTGCAGAAAGCATTAAACCGGGGTCTTCTACAGAGTCACAGCAGTTACTTAGGCATGCTTGCACACATGCACGCGTGCGTGCGCACACACACAAACTCACACACATACACACCAGCATAGGTTTTAATTTCTGGAGCAGAAATAGAATGAGGAAAACAGCAGCTGATCCTGCAGAGAGCCCAGTGCACAGAGCAAGCTGTGCAAGAGGCCATTCTGAATCACTTGCTTCTGAAACAGCTGTGTTTCATTGACATTAAAATCCCTTTGGCAGTGGGATGATGTAAAATAGCCTGGATGGGTGCCCTGGGTCAATGGAGAGAGAAATACCTGTGGGAAGAGGGATGCTGATTCACAGCCCTGAGCTGTGTGCTGTCTGGGAACGGCTGACAGGGAAGGCTCCAGAAGTCACTATTATTGCTGACTGGGCACTTGCCCCAGCGGTCCTCACTGAAGGGCATAGGAGGCTGTGGCATTGCTGTCTAGCCAAATGGGACTGGGCCTAGGACTTTAGCAGGACTGACTTCAAGTCCAGCATCCTCTGTTCACCCTGAGTGGGGTGCTAAGCAATCACTCACCCCAGAGTTTCTCAGTGTTGTCTTTGTGCCACCTGCATCAGCGTGATCTGTACACTTGACTAAAATCCTGATTCGTGGGCATCACCCCAGGCCTCCTGAATCTTGACTCTGGGGCAGGGCACCTCAGGGCATCTGCAGCCACAGCAAGCCTATCAGGGGAGCCTCATGAAGTCAATGTTGAGACCCATTGACTTAGTGGAATATCAGTCTCTGCCTCCATAAAATGAGGCCATTAATACTTTCCCCACAGGTTGTCTTGAGGATTAAATAGATGACATATTATGCTCCTGGCAGGAACACAGTAGATGTCCAGGAAGTGGTCATTATGTGTCCCTGTTTTCCATGAGCAGCCTGCAATAAAAACCCAAAGGAATCACAGTCTGATGTCTTATATGAGGGAACACTTTGCAAATATAGTTTTGTTCTTTGTACACCTGAAGGGAAAACAAGAAATGTGCTATATGGTCAGGCAACACACATTCTTTAAATCTGGGTCCCCCGAGAGTAAAATGGACTTTAGTTCAGTCTAGTGGGATGTGGTGAGATTGTTGGAGCATTTTTAACTTCAATACCTCTACGAGCTGCAGTTAAATCCTTATGAAATCTGTTCACATGAGGCACTTATCCTCTTGACAACTGTGGGGCAGGAAAACTGTTTTGTTTTGTTTTTTAAAGATTTATTTATTTATGCATACAAGAACTGGGGTAAGGGCCAGAGGTGTGGGGGGAGGGGGGAATTCACCAGACAGAGTGGGAAGCAAAACAGGCAGATCTACTGAAATACACTACTGAGGAGAGAAGCAAGCAAGACAGGCGAGGTCTGCTGAGCCATGTGGGTTAGCTCCCTGGCCAAGGATCAAACTCATGCCGCCATGGCTGGTGATAGCTTGACAGCACTGAGACTTTAACCCCTGCGCCACCAGGAAGGCCCCCCAGGAAAACTGTTTAATAGAAAATCTTGCAGATATCATGGTCACTGCTTGGTTTTGCTCACCTTGTCCAGTTGTCTATGCAACTCCAAGGACTTTGCTAGAATGTCATCTTTTTTCTTGTTTTCATTGATGAAGTCATCACAGAGGTGCCTGAGTTCCACACACCTGGGTCTGATGGAGTCTGCTGCATAGTGATGGCTTTGGATGAGCTGGTCTCCAATGAGTGCCAGGAGCTGGGCCTTTTCCAAGGGCTCCTCCAAAACAAACATGCAGAGCCAAGCATCAGAAGCCAGGTCATAGGAAGGCTGATATTTGCCTGACACTGTGTTTCAAGCGTGGAGGGAGGTTGCGGAGCTGTTGATTCAGGTCTTGACTGAAAGTCTGAAACTGGGGAATCTGGGAGAGCCCTGTGGCCATTCAAGGTCTCCTGGAAATCTAATCTAGTTCAAGGTCATCTGCACTCAGAAGGATATCAAGTCATTCATTCGAATACCTGTTGAATTTTAGGGTAAGCACTGAAGATACAGTGTTAACAAGCTAGGAGTTTTCAGCCTAATGAAGAACTCAGATAGGAAATAAATTGTACAAATAATTAGATGATTACAACACTGATAAATTCTAAGCTAGGTAAGCAGAAGTGTTACACTGCACAGAACAGGAGACTCTAAATCCCTTTCAACTAAACAGAAAAGGGAAAGGGACAGACACATGACAGTAAAGAGAGTCAGTAGTGAACTGAAGTTGAGAATCTGGTAAAGATCTGGTTTGGACAACTCTATGGGCAGGGGTTGGGGGGGTCAGTGGTCATGAGACTTAAGAAATATGTTTACCTAAACTGCTTCCTGCAACCGACAAGATCTCTAACTGCTCTCATCTTGTCTATCCAGCCACTGCATCTCCTACCTCTCTCTGTGTAACTTGCTTTGTCCTAACCATAAATGCCATGTTTTTCTGTTTTTAACTCATTCATTACATATTATTGAGGTCCTAACATGTGCCAAATACTGTCTTAGGTGCTAGGGGTTGATGGCAAACAAGGCAGACAAAGATCCCTGCCCACATGAAACTTACATTTCAATAGGAGACACAGGCAATAAGCAATTAAATATGTAGATTATGTATTGTCTTAGATAGTGATGAATGATATGGAGAAAAATAAAACCGAGAGAAGTACAGGAAGTATGGGTGCAGGAGCTGCTATCTTAAATATGATGATGAGGGAAGATCTCGAGAAGAAGGTCCTGATCGACCTGTGCAGAAGAGATAATAGACCAGGTCTGAGACTGCAGTCCTTAGAAAGAATTTGGGGAATCTAAGTTGACACTTCTCCAAGACACACAGATGGTCAATAGGCACAAGAAAAGATGTTCAGTATCTCTTACTATCAGGGAGATGCAAATCAAAACAATAATGAGCCATCACCTCACACTTGTGAGACAGCTTATACCAAAAAGTCAGGAAACAACAAGTGTTGGCAAGGAATTGTAGAAAAGAGAAGCCTGATACATTTTATACAGTGTTGGTGGGAATGCAAAGTGGTACAACTGTTAGGGGGAAAAGGATGTCCCAAAGCAAATTCCATATAGGCTTTGTGGACTCCACCCCCACCCCAGGTCAAAGCCAAAGACACTGGGAACTCCAAATCCCATCACCACCAAAGGGAAGGTGGCTGGGACCTGAGGGTGGGGTTAAGCAGCCAGGTGGATATAAAAGGCAGACACGTGGGCTTTGGGGGACCCCATTTTGGCTCTCCACCAGCTCGCAGCGTCCGGCCAGCTCTGAGAGTAACTTTGGGTTTCCAGGTCGTCGGATCGGGTAGGACGCATTAAAGACTTTATTTCCCTATTTTCTCCCTGAGTTGTACATTTTCCTTATTTCCTTTCCTCTTGTAAATAAACTTTTTATTAACCTTTTTGTGTGTGTCTGTAGTAGAGTATTCATAAGTCCCTTTAAAGCGCGCGGGTGAGGACCCACAGCCAGGAACCCGTTTAATATCGGGGTTGCTCTATAACACAACCACTGTGGAAAACAGTATAGAGATTCCTCAAAAAGTAAAAACAGGAATGTCCTATGATCCAACTATTCCACTTCTGGGTATTTATCCAGAGAATATAAAACCTCTAATTTGTGGGCCTCCCTGGTGGTGCAGACGTTAAAGGCACAGTGCTACCAAGCTATCTCCAGCCACTGCAGCACGAGTTCGATCCCCAGCCAGGGAGCTGACCACATGGCACAGCAGACTTCTCCTGTCTCACCCACTGCTCCCTACCAGCAGTGTATTTCAGTAGATCTTCCTGTTCTGCTCCCCACTCTGTCTCTGGTGAACCCTCTCACCCCCATGCCTCTGGCCTGTACCTCAGTTCTTATATGCATGAATAAATAAATCTTTAAAAAATAAAATAAAATGCAGGCTAGTTTAAAAAAAAACAAAAAAAACAAAAAACAAAACCCTGCAGATTCACATGTCACAATGAGTAAATGCTAGTTGCTCACGACAGCAGCAGCTGAGGGGAACAGTGGGTGAGTCAGGAGAGGTCTGCTGCGCCATGTTGGTAGCTTCCTGGCCAGGGATCGAACTCTTGCTGCAGAGGCCACAGATTGATTCATAGGTTGAGTCTCAACCCCTTGCGCCACCAGGGAGGCCCTTTGCAGGGTTTTGAGGTGAGGATCTCAATTATATTTTTAGAAGAAATGCTCCAGCTGCGGTAGGAAGAATGGCTGAGAAGAGGCCAAGCAGGGAGACCATTTGCCGGGCTACAGCAGTTACCCAGTGAAGAGATATGCCTTTAACAAAGCAGGCAAACTCACCCTGCCTCAGGGCACTCCCTGTGAAACTCTTCTCAGGCCCCAGCTCATAGCCCTTGCCTGCCGGTACATCTAGTCACACCCTGAAACACGCCCACACTGAGTTGCTCTCTCACTTTGTTTTCATTGATTTACCAGCACTGTGTCTGTCTAAAAGTACCTTCTGTATTTACTTTAATGTGTGACTCCTCCCTCCTCCACCCACTTCCACCAATACAAAAGCTCTATGACAGTGCTTAGTAGGTATCGCATAAATATTTGACCAGTAAAATGAATGAATGAATGAGCCAATGAACTGGATGATGCAGTGATTCTCCTGGCTGGATCTATGTGAAACAATACTGATGTGTGAGTCAACACATGACCACCCTGTTCCCACAGGTCTCCAGGAGCAGGGAGCCCACACGCACCCTTGCTGACCATGTGGGGCATCCAGTGCCCCACATTTGCCCTGATTTAACTTTCTACAGTAAGGAGTCATGATGATTCCAAGTAATGATAGCTTCCCCTCGCTTCACTTACAATGGTTTATGGTTTCAATAATCTCAAGACCCCTGTCCCCTCTTCAAGCCCTGCAGAGCTCACATGTTTCTTATTACCTTTTTGATTCTGAGCCCTTCTCTGCCACCTCCTTGTCACTCTCTTTTCAGGCCTTCCTGCTCTCTGACTAGAACAGCAAGTCTCTTTGCTTTCCTCAGGCTCTCCTTCAAAGCATGTGCTACTCTGCTGATAAAGCAGCAATTCCATTGCAATGTCTTATCAATATTCCCTCATTCCCAAGTCTCAAATCTTTTCACGGCCCCCTGTGGTCTTCAGGAGAAAGTTCAAACTCCTGAGCAAAGCACAAAAGGTCTTTCTTTATCTCCCTGATACCTGTGGCTCTCCTTCTCCACTTGCTGTAATCGAACTAATGACCCTTTTGTTATTTCTGAAATTTTTAGGGAACTTCAGGTCTCCTGCTTTCTCTACTTGCTCTTTCCTGCCTAGAAAGCCCCATCCTCTCTCACCCTCCACCTTCCACCTCCCATCCCCCATGCAGCCCCACTGCTCTGGAACTAACTCTAAGTTACCCCTCCGAGTCAATCTTCTCTAGGAAAATTTCTCTGGATCAACCATTTTTTAATGCCTCTCCTGCAGGCTCCCGCAACAATCTGTGACTTTCCTAATACTTCATTGTGTGGGAAACACTTTTCTATCACCTAAGCTATGCCATATACCCTATTGCATGCACTAACTCATAAGATGATAAAGGGCACATATTACTTAAGAATAAATAATTGTTGCACAAAAGGAGTAATTCTAGGGGCGCAAATAGCACTATTTAAAAGAACTCAGGGACAAACACCTAGTGCTCTGGTTCTGAACAGCAACGCCCCAGGCACACTGGTCACCATTCCTGAAAGGAGATTAGAATGCTATTTCTTGAGCTCAGATTTTTTACTATTTTAGTGCTGTGTCCTCAAAACTTAGACAAGTGCTAGGCATGGTAGGAGAACAATAAATACTTGCACAATGAATGAAGAATAAATGAGATACTCTTCCCAGAGGGACTCAGCTACTGCAGATTCAAGCTAGGAAACATTCTGTAGCATAGAATGTACCCCACTCCCTCTAAGATGTTCACAATAGCAGCAAACATTCACTGTGAGCTTTCTACATGCCAGGCGCTGTTCTGGTGCTTATAGTGATCATTTTTTTTACTCCTAATCATAAACCCTTGAATATATTTTTTATAAAAGATACAAATATTTTTTAAAAAGAGTGAGAGCCACAATGCCCCAAGGTGGTCCAAATAAGAAAGAGAAGAGCTGGGCTTCCAATTCAGATGATCTGGCTCTAGAATCCCCTTTTTTCATGAAGAAAAATGGCCTATATCTCTCTTGGTTGGTGACATCCTTTGGCTGGTCAAATTGTTAGGGGGAAAGGATGTTCTGAGCTAATTCCATGCAGGCATTGTGGACTCCACCCCCACTCCAGACCAAAGCCATCAGAACATTGGGAAACACAAATCCCATCACCACTAAAGGGAAGGTTGCTGGGACCTGAGGGTGGAGTTAAGCAGCCAGGTTTGGTATAAAACCAGACACGTGGGCTTTGGGGGATTTCCTTTTGGCTCTCCACCAGCTCGCAGCACTTGGCCAGCTCTCAGAGTGCCACTGGGTTTCCAGATCGGTGGATCAGGTAGGACGCATTTAAGATTTTATTTCCCTATTTTCTCCCTGAGTTGTATATTTCCTCATTTCCCCTTCCCTTGTAAATAAAACTTTTATTAACCTTTTGTGTGTGCCGGCAGTGGAGTATTAATAAGTCCCTTTTAAGCATGAGGGTGAGGACCCACAGCCAGGCAACCCGTTTTATATCAGGGCTGCTCTGTAACAAAACTGATCTGATTTTAGTCAAATAGAGAAGCATGAAATCTGGCAAGGATATCTGTGTTGTTATATTTTTTAACCCAGATGTCTAATTTATTAAGTACAACGTGAGTTTTCTAGGTATAGGGAACTTCACAGAAGATTTCCAAGTGCCCTCACAAGCATGTGGTATCTCTTCCTTCAGAACTCTTCTTCAAACACTTGAGATTTCTGGGGAAAGATGTGAGTAACATATTCAAATGCATCTTGGAAAAAGATCCATAACAAGAGCCACCACTGGTTGGCTGGAAGACCACCCTAGTGAAATGAATGGATAATAATAATAGCTTCCGAGTTCTGATCACCTACCATGTTTTCAGGCACTCACTAAGTCCCTACTACACTTCTCACTCATTACAGCTTTAAGGGACTCTGAGGTAGGAGCTATCCTATCTGTCTTACAGATGAGGGGATGTGTGCAGAAAAGCTAAGGCACTTAACTAGGGCCACACAGTGGGTAGTTATTAGAGCCAAGATTTAAATCCAGTTCTGTCTGACCCCAAAGCTTGTGTCTTGTCACCTTCTAGCCCAGATGGTCTCCTCACTGTGAATGCTGTGAATGACGGCTATACAACCATGACCCATGATGATTAAATCCAGCAGAACTTCACAGTAAGGTCTCCAAATCACAGTTTATTTTGTAATCTATACAACTTAAACTCAAGGTAAATAGACAACAAACTTGCAAAGTGAGAAAGAAACAGCTGAAATCTGGTGTTCTGATCACAAGCCTGTCTAACATCTTTCAGATGCTATAAATTCCAGAAGGCTGGATGGTAAAGTTACAACATGTAATTCAGAAATCTTTGTTGTAAGGATAGCCTATCCCCCCCTCCCCACCCCTAAGGACTCTATGTTATGAAAGATGAAAGCTGAGAGTATCTGCTGTGGAAGAAAACGGTGAGAAAGAGTGATACTGTTAGAGGGAAAGGATGTCCTGAACAAACTCCACAAGTAGGTGGTATAGACTCCACCCCCACTCCAGACCAAAGATATCCAAGACACCAAGAACTACAAATCCCATACTGTCATCATCACTGAAGGGAGAGCTGCTGGAGCCTGAGGGTGGAGGTAAGCAGCCGGTTTTGGGATAAACCATGTGGGCCGTGGGGGGTCTCAGTTTTTCGCCAGCTCTCAGCGTGCTGTTGGGATTCCAGCTCAGCGGAACTGTGGGACACATTCACGAATTTATCTCCCTCTCTTTCCCCCTGAGTTATTCATTTCTTCATTTCCCCTTCTTTTGTAAATAAACTCTTCATTAAACTTTTTGTGTGTGCCCTGCTGTTGAGTATTATTATAAGTCCCTTTCCCTTTTAAGCACATGGGTGAGGACCCACCATCAGGCCAACCCATTTCATATCAGGGTTGTTCTGTAACAATGTTGCTCTATCAGTGAACCCTAAGTGAAACCACGGACAGCGTAAGAATGGGGAAGTGAGGGCTTCTTTGCCCCTCCCTGGCCTGGTTCCACTGGCCTGGGAGTCCCACTTTATTTCTGTTCCTTTTCTCTTCAGTAAACTTTTTCTTTCTCTAAACAAACAAACAAAAAAAGAATGGGGAGGTGAGTCAGATGAAACAAGAAAAGCAGCAGGTGCTGAAACTGATCGATAGATACATGAGTTCATCTATCTCTTGTCATTTTAACTTTTCTCAAGAGAACTTATTAAATGTAGATACTGTATCTTTACTTACATCCTTTCATATATTACTAAAGAATGGGTCATCACATCTAGCCTTATCTCATTTGAAAAATATGGTTGTGGCATATATCTGTGTAACTGAAGATTTCCATCAAAAAGAAAACAAACTGGGCCTCCCCGGTGGCGCAGCGGTTGAGCGCTGGGTTGCGAAGCTGCCCGCAGCCTCTGCGGCGCCAGTTTGATCCCTGGCTGCTCCCTGGCCACCGGAGGAGGGTCCCACATGGCGCGCAGACCTCTCCTGCCGCCCGCTGCTCCCCTCAGCAGTGTACTTCGGTCCTTCTGCCTGCTCTGCTCCCCGCTCTGGCTCTGGTGAATTCTCTCACCCTCCCGCGCTTCTGACTGTACCCAGTGCATGTATAAACAACCAACCAAACAAACAAAAAAACAAATAAAATAAAATAAATAATAAATAAAGCATGCCTCTATTAAAAAAAAAAGAAAACAAACTTGTTTTAAGTGAAATCATCCGATATTTTTCATTTTCCTTCTGGCTTATTTCACTGAGTATAATTCCTTCTAGCTCCATCCACATTGCTGTGAATGGCATGAGTTTATCTTTTTTGATTGCTGAATAATATTCCATGATGTATATGTACCACATCTTCTTGATCCAGTCATCTATTTTTGGGCATTTGGGTTGTATATAGGAGAACCAAATAAGACATTGGTGTAAAAATAATAATAATAACAGTACAAAACACAACAAAGCAAAAACAGACAATTGTAAACCAGAGACATACTGTAGGGGAGGAGGAGGCAGAGGGGTGAGAGGGAGGGAGGGAGGGAGGAGCACAGGGGACTGAGGTGATGGTGCACGGGTGCCTTGGGGAAGGAAACTCTATGGGGACTCAATCTGAGGGGGTGGGGGAAGCAAATATTGTCTAAAAAATGTAAAAAATGATAAATGTTAAAAAAAAGAAAAGAAACTTATTGGGTGCTGTCATGGTGGGTGTGATGTGTTGACATACATCTGAAGAGTTGTGAACTTATTCCCCTAAATCATATATAGTATATAACCACTATGACCACAGTAAAAAAAAAAAAAAAAAAAAAAAAAAAGAATTAAAATTAAAATAAAATAACTTGAGCTTTTTTTTTTGTTTCCAAAAGTTGTTTTACCTTTATTTTTTAAATATATTTCTTACATCATTTTTCATTTTTTGCACAATGTATGCATTTTCATCTTGGTTAGATTCCCCATACAATTGCATGCCCCTTATAATAACTTGAGTTTTGACAGTAAAAGTAAAAAAATAAAAGCCCAAGCCTTTACATCACTAGGAGTTCATGGGTCCCTGCCTTCTTGTACACAGTAGCACAAGTGCTGGCCCCAGACCTTGTGGGGAGAGGTCAGGGCTGGAATCTCATTGGTCTTTCCTTCCCTCTCTTGACTGATCTCGGCTGGCCCATCACCAGATGGCCCCAGCAAGCCTCACAGTCAAAACCTAGAACAAATTCTGCTTCTAAAGAAAAGAATGCCTGAAACCATTGTTTTTCAGATGCAGAAATAAGCATTCAAAAGATTCTAAACTCTTAAACCACAACAAGATAAAAGAACAGATTTGATTAGCATGCAACCAGAGTTTGGTTAGTGAGTTGGTTCAAGGTTACCCATGAGGATATGGCAGAATAAGAAAGTCAGCACATCCCAGAAATCAGTGTGTGGCTATACTGAGGGAGACACTGATACCTGAGTGTTGAGTAAAGGATAAACCACAAACAGGGTCCTTGTTCCTAGAACATCGCATTGTTCCTATAACCCTTCAGAGGATGAATGGAAAGGTTAACCAACCCTTATCATCTAAAGAAACAACACTTCTTAGAAATCTGCACAAAGGCCTTTTTAAAAGGTCCCAATTATGATAAGATAACTGGTTGCTTGTCATTATCTGATACACTTATTTATTACTTATTTTCACTTAGCTATATCTCCCCCAGAAGAATGTAAGTCCCATTAAAGCAGGGTTTGACTGTTTGGCTCCCTACTATATCCATGGAATCAAGAGCAAGGAATACCTGGTGACGAATGAACACATTTCCGATTGGTTAGTATGCACACAGATATATGCCACAACCATATTTTTCAAATGAGATAAGGCTAGATGTGATGACCCATTCTTTAGTAATATATGAAAGTGTGTAAGTAAAGATACAGCATCTACATTTAATAAGTTCTCTTGAGAAAAGCTAAAATGACAAAAGTGGATTTGTCTTGAAGAATCTGAGACATATACATGAAATTCAGTTTTATCACTGCTTGATAAATATTTCTGATGACTCATTTCTTCAGCATGAAAGTGTTTGGCTAATGCTTATTGATCTGTGTGTTCTAGCTCCATCAGTGTAACTTGGATTATATTTCTTACTACCATTTGGGGGGCAGCAGCTGTGTCTAATGATAACAAGCTTGTCAATCATCAAGAGATCTTACTGAAATGCAGATTTTGATTCTGAGGAGGGGCCTGATAGTGTGCAATTTTAAGAAGTACTCACTCTGGTGACATCCATGCTGCTGGATTACACTTTGAAAGGCAAATATCTAGTACTATAGATCATCATCTGGGAAACATGCTTCTAGATCAGTTCAGAAAGGAAGCACTAAAAGACTTGATTCCCAAGAGACAAAAATATAGAGAAGCTTATTAAAGAAGGACAGAAAGGAACTTCTCTAGAAAAAGGCTTGATTCTCTTAATTTGTAATCATCCAAATTTATAAAGACTTAAAATAGTATTGTTACAGGGCAGCCTGATATAAAACGGGTTGCCTGACTGTGGGTCCTCACCTGCGCACTTAAAAGGGACTTAATACTCCACTGCAGGTACACACAAAAGGTTAATAAAAGATTTATTTACAAGGGAAGGGGAAATGAGAAAATGTACAACTCAGGGAGAAAAGTGGGAGATAAAGTCTTAAATGCGTCCTACCCGTTCCACTGACATGAAATCCCAAATGGCACTCTGAGAGCTGGCGGTAAGCCAAGAGCCGTGAAGCCTAGAAGAGAGCCCCCAAGGCCCACATGTCTGGTTTTATACCACCGCTGGCTGCTTAACTCCACCCTCAGGTCCCAGCCACCTTCCCTTTGGTGGTGACGGGATTTGTCTTTCCCAATGTCTTGATGGCTTTGGTTTGGAGTGGGGGTGGAGTCCACAAAGCCTGCATGGAATTAGCTCAGGACATCATTTCCCCCTAACAGTATGATTCCTAAGCACTGACTTGTATGTAGATCTGGGAAATTGTTTACTTCTGGTATGAAAATTGTGAAATGCATATGCCTTTTTAGGTTTGATATTCACAATTCTCAAAGAAAGAAGAAAAAACATTATAACTGTGTAGAAACACAACTAATGTGGGACAATTTCTCCCTTTACACTGTCTTTTTTTTTTTTGGTTTCCGCTTTCAAAATTTTGTCTCTTTATACCCACCCCACTCACACATCCAGCCACCAGGGTGAGATTCCTGATGTGATCAGCTCTTTGTGACTCTCCCTCCCCCCAGGTTGTTGCTCCACTCAACACTGCTGACCCCATGAGCTAGCAAGGCCAACCTGAGCTCTCACCCTACCTAAGCCGCAGCCTCGAACAAGTGCTTCCAGAAGCCTTAACAGAACTTGCACTGCTGGCGTTACTCACCATAGTTTTTAAAGTGCCTATCTCTTTGGGGACCTGCAGTGAGAGGGGGTGGCTAAAGGTCAGGAATTGGGCATTCCTGTGTCCTTTAGGAACCTTCCAACAATAATGCATGGGCATAATCTGTTACTGTCCACAGCAACTTCCTTCCTAGTCCATAAAAATGGCAAAAAACTAACCTGGCCTTTCTCTTCCAGAGTTTTGTGCTCCTGAAGAAGTTGCTCCACATGCATTGCACAGTCTCCAATGTCTGTAAACTCTGCTTGCTCTGCCAACAAATTTTCCAGGGCACGCTTAACCTACAAGACACATTAGAACAGTCCAGAGTAAGCCAATGAGCACCTATCTGGAGTTATAAGTTTGCTATACTCTTAAAAATAAAAAAAATTAAAAAAAACAACCTAAACTAAAATATCCAAAAAAGGACTCAGGACTTGTATATATCTATCCATAATTTTTTTTAAAGTTCATTAGATTTTTGATTAAGCTGAGAGGGGGTGGCAGGTGCTGAAATGGAATGCAGATGGAATATTAAAACTACAAGAATAGATTATCAATCAAAAAGGAAGATAAACCACTGAAATGCCATATATGCCAATATATGTCAGGAAAATGGGATTCAAGAAGATTATTACTTCCCTAAAATGTGAGAGGTGGGCATCTGTGGGGAAGCAAGGATACATGGGGAGAGCGGCACTGGGGTGGGTGGGAGAGGGAGGAAGTCAATATCCAGAATTCAAAGGGAAAGAGAAAATCAGAAGACACTAAGTTATAAAAGAAAGTTCTATTAAACAGGAAAATAACACCTCACAAAAGTTGTGCTCAAAATGCTGTAGCTGTAGGCACTGGTTAAGCTTCAGGTGATGCTCAGACCAAAACTGACTAAAAGCTTTCTCAGTTTCTTTCAATTGAACCAATAACCTGTCAAGAAAGGAGAAGAGGCACACTATGGTTAGCACTGATTACCACAGAAAATGGCACCTGTTTTCAATGGTGTTATTGCAGTGATCTTATGGAAGGCTGTTGCCTAGGATTTTCTCATGTTTTCAGATGTTTTCCACATTTGCCGTCGTTCAATCAGGACACCCTCAATGCGAGATAGAAACTTCCCTTCCAATACTTAGCTGCTAGGCTTTAAAACCAGCCCCAGGTAACCTTCCCTTTGCACCTTCTTTTTCTACCTCCAGTGGCAGGTGTGTAAAGCACAGCACCTAACCAAACCGTTACTTGGAAATGAAGCTCACTTAGTACTATTACCCCCCTTGAAACCTAAAATGACAGTAAGTCCTAAGAGGAGAAAATGACATTCTCATAGAAAGATCTAGGTAGATGCATGCCAGATGGATATTATCTTTTTTCCTTTGTTGTCTCAAGTAATTTTCCTTCTTGACCCTACCATGGGCCAACAATAGCTGTCCCAATCCATTCTGGTTATTTCAGAACATTTAGTTCTACACTTTTTTCCTGAAAAAGCAGATTCCCCTTCCCACTCACCTCTCCATGGTGATTGCATTCTCAAGTTCATTGGGATTGAGTTTGTTGATGGGATATCTGGTCACTGGTTCTTGAATGCAAGACAGCAATGTGGCTCCCTGCTTTTCAAGTAATTGAAGCTCATCCTAGAGAAAGAGAAATAGAGGCTCTTCTATAAGGCATTAACAAAAACAATTTCTTGGTAGATCTGAGGTGAGGAGAATAGATGGGTATTTTTTTTCACCTAAAAATTAAATACTAATGAAGACAAGCTGCAGCTTAAAAAAATTAACTAGTTTTTAACAAGTAATATATATACATGATACAAAATTCCAAATACACAGGAAGATGTATCTGGAAAAAGTCTGTCTTTTGCGCCAGCCCATCCACATTCCCTTTCTAAAAGTTACAACTGTGTGTGTGTGTGTGTGTGTGCATCTCAGGTGGCTGTTACAAATTGAAAGTGAAATTAATTAACAAAATGTGGTAAATTAGTTAACAAAATGACAGATATTGAATGTTCAGTGCTAGAAACTGCAATGCGATGATAATGTCAAAAGTGCTGGCTGATCATGAAAAAAAATGCTGGTTGATCATCTGGTCTCATCAATAGCCATCTGCATCTCTTTCCATGTGCCACAAAAATGGAACTTTTTCAATTTTTGAAGTTTTGCAGAAATGGGCAGCAATTTCAGTTTCATATGGAAAGATTAATTCTTCCAGGGTAAATCTAATCTGTTGGGGACCCCTACGGCATGAGATGCTGAGACAATGAGAATGTCAAGATCGCGACTGGAAGACTGGTCAACACGGTTTGAAGACAGGCCAGTGATGTCCAACATGTCCTTTCTTGTGTCATCAAAGCTAAGCCTGAGAACACAGAGTTATTTCTTATGTCAGACAATACTGCAAATTATATGGAGCTACAGAGTTAGTCCATATCACCTGAGTGATGTTTTAGCCTCTTTTGCGCACAGTTGCACAGTTCAATTCTGACAATAGCTGGTAATCACACACAAGAAAGAAACGGTTTCTTTCCCTTTACTTCACCTCTGTGGCCTCTGCCTGTGCAGAAATGGTAGACGGTCCACTCACCTGCCTTTCACAGGAACCCTCACTACATAGACAGCTGGACCTGACATACTAGATTCACCCTTCAGATGTGTTCTCTAAATTCCAAAATTTTTCCCTATTCCCCAGAGATTTCTCTGATTTACCTGTTGTCATCATGTTGCTTCTGTTCTGTAGCCTCTCCATACAATCACTCATGAGCTGGATTCCAGGCATAGTACCTGCCTGCCACTCTCAGCACTGTCAGCCTCACCCCCTGGTGCTGACAGCTCTGCAAGCTCCTGGCCTATGACTGTGGGCCTGTGGGCCTGAGATGGTCAACTGCCAGGCTGGCAGGGTATCCTAGACCCAGCACTCTACACCCTGTGCTGTCTCTTCCAAGAATCATGGGAGATGAATTTGGCCATTATGATTGGCAAAGAAAAAGGTCAAGCTTCTCAAAGGTATTTTCAGGTGTGATATTGTAATTTATAAGAAAATATGTTCTCATATATATTTGGTCTTCAGTGTCTGGCTCTCGGCTCCCCAAACCCTTGGAATGTTTAAGTGTGGAGAGTGATAAAGGTGTCATATATTATGTGAACGTGTTTTGAAAGCACCTAAGGATGCCTCTGGACCTCCAGGGAAGGGAAGAGAGAGCAGCAGGAGATTGAATTCTATTGCCACTGCCAATGATTTACCTTAGCATGCCTATGTTAGGAAGCCTTCATAAAAACCCCCAACGAAGGGGCTCTGGCAAGCTTCTAGGTTGGAGTCCAAGAGAAGTGAAGCCTCGGGAAACTTAGCCCTTAATTTGTAGGACCTGACGCTCTCTTGTGTAGATAATGCCAGCATTGACTTGAATTCTCAGATACCCCACTGGGGCTTCAGTATTGCTTGATGATGTGCATAAACCTCAGACATACCCATGTTGGAACTGGTTCAGGGTTTCAGTTTCATACTAAATCTTTTCATTGCTCAGAGTAACCTTGAGAATATACTGTGAAATCTGGATACCAAGCCCCATAAAGAGAATTGAACAGTGCTCCCTGTTATGGAAGGATGAACTTACCCCAAATACTAGACTCTGAGGTTGCCCTCACTACACCCTGTGTTCCTTGAGTTCACATTCTGTTTGTTTGCTTTCCTAGCATGTAATGGAGGGTAATCAATAAATGTTGAATAAGGGAACAAATAAACCACTTAGCAAAGCATTTTTGAAAATTTTGGGTCATAGATAAAAGAGCCCAACTCTTCTTCTCAAGCTTTATGCAGCAAGAATACATGTAATGCTGAGATGTGAGATGTGTCCTTCCAATCCTCTATTTTCTACTCTGTTGAGTTCTGGTCTTCTGTAAAATAATGGAACCGGTCTGTTTGTAATTCCGGAAGCAGAAAGGGACAGACACCCATTGATAAATTCCAGGGAGACTTCCCTTTACTGCAAGACCTGAAAGTACCCAACCAGCTCCCTTCTCAGCAGGTTCTGACTGGCTTTTATGAATCATTTAATGGGTGCCTCTCCTTAGACCCAGCTCAGAGCACCTTTCATAGTCCTCTTTCTCAAATTAGTCCACAAAGAAAAGACACATCCATGAGAACATGAAGCAGTAAGTCAGCTATTAGTCTGCCCTAAAACTTCACAACAGCCACAGGAAAGCTTGTGCTTCAAAAGCCGACTCCTCTCCCTCCCTCACTGTACTTTCAGCCTATTATGTCTTGCTCTGTCCTGAGTAGATCATAGAAGCGTTGCCCTTGAATAGAGACTCACACACCTCTGCTTGCCAGCACAAAGCTGGGATGTGTTTTACACGCACTATCCAGTCTTAAGATACCTTCTCTTCACATTATGCATGGCTGCCAAGTCACTGGAGAAGAGGGAAGACGAGGGTTTAACTATTTTTTCTTTTATCGCTGTTCAATTTTATACAGTAATTGGTTTCTCTCCTCAGATACAGTCCTCAAAGTTCTCCCACCACCACATCACCCATAAACCATTACCACAGTTGCTTATGCTCTTCCCTTCCTGGTTTCAAAACTTCTACCTTCTCCTCCCCTGCTGTATGACTCAGATCTATGGTTAGCTTGTAAGTTTTGCTTTTTTTCTTGACTTTTGTTCAGTGTGTCTGTACTCCACATATAAGTGACACCATGCAATTTTTATCTTTTTCTTTTGACTTATTTTGCTTAGTGCAATCCCTTTCAACTCCATGTTGCCACAAGTGACATGGGTTTGTCTTTTTTCATCTCTGAGTAGTATTCCATTGTGTATCTATGCCACAGCTGAGGGTTTAACTTTCAGTTCTGCTCCTGGTTTTCTCCAGGAGGCTGGACCATCTGCCAGTACAGCAGCTGGTCTGCGAGAGGCCACTGACCACTCACCTGCAGCTTGTCCCACTGCCTCATGTGGGATGTGAGAAGGTCTTCAGTGGATGGTACACCTCTGGGCAGCTCTGTCTTGGCCAGACAGGCCCCAAACATCTGGAGCATTTGGGCAGTGGTCTTCAATGTCAAGGCAAAATTTTCAAGGGCCTAGCAAGTCAGGCAATAATAACAACATGAACGATAACACATACAGATCTGCTACCTCAATGGGAGAACTAGCTGCCATTTCCTGAATAGTTGCAATGGACCATGCATTGCACCCAATCTTATACATTTATCTATCATCTCGCCTATCCAGAGAGGAAGGTATTTTCCCGCATTTTATAAAGAGGGAATTGAGGCTCCAACAGGTCAAGGGAATTGCCCAAGATCATATTAGGTGGGCAATAAAAAGGAAAGGAAAGGACTTAACCAAGCTCAGGTGTTTCAAGTTTAGGGCTCAGCTCATTACCCATGAACACATGCCATTATATCTGACTGGGGATTTATACAAGGTGAAGTGCTGAAAAGGGCAGGGCCACCCACCTACCCCACCCCAATAATCCCTTCCTTCCTGCCCAGCCCCTACATCATCCTCTGTCCTCCCTCTTGCCTCACTCACACAGCCTGTCTGCTTGACACCTCCAAGAAGCCTGTCAGATGCCCATAGATGATAAGACACCGGGGGTAGATAAACGTGGTGATTACATCACTAGTGACATTTCGGAGAGTCATTTTTGTCACTGGAAGGGAGGTGTTATGAATTTCTTATTCTCCTTTATAAAATGTATCTGTTCTTGTGTCTCTTCCACTAAGGAAGGGATGCTGCCATCAACTGAAACTTGTGATTTGGCAAAGCTCTTCAAAGTGAATATCCCAAGAGAGACGTCTCATTTTAGCAGAGCGCTCTAGAAAACACATGGCCTCATCTAGAAAAATTGACACTGAGCATTCAGAAGAGTTAGTTGAAGGGGAGCAGCCCTGAGCCCCACAAGTCATCCTACTCAGCCAGACTAGTGCTGCCATGTCTATGTCCCTCTTCTCTTGAGCCCATTCTGTGTGTGAAGGGCAAGAACAATGTCACATTCACCTCTGTTGACCCAGTGCATAGTCCTGAGCCTGTCACACAGTCGGGAACCCACACACGACTGTTGATTTGGACGAATGGCAGGAGAAAAGAGGCCCAACCTAATTTTCACGTGGGAAAAAACTTACCTCTGCTGCTTCTTCATCAGAGAACATTTTTGAAAACCAAACCCACATCAGAAAGAAGGGGAGAGAGCTAATGTGGCCCTTCTCTATGCCACAGGCCAGGCTTCCAGAGCACAGCACATCTCCCCCTCTGCCTGGACATCAAAGTCTTGTCTGCATCAACCATTTTCATACTTGAATTATTGCTATAGGCGGACTCTCCCTGACTAGCACAAGTATTAATACAGCCCCAATCTTGAACTTTATAGTAGCTTTGGCCTGGAAACTGAGACAAACACTAACTTTTATAAAAATCTTTCAAGTATATGAAACTGTTATTACTTTCACATAATCTAACATCTGTTAAGATATATTCACTAATAGCTTATGAGGAACAACATGTTTTAAAAATCTAACGTATCATGGGCCTCCCCGGTGGTGCAGCGGTTGAGCGCTGGGTTGCGAGGCTCCCCGCAGCCTCTGCAGCGCCGGTTCGATCCCCGGCTGCTCCCCGGCCACCGGAGGAGGGTCCCACATGGCGTGCAGACCTCTCCTGCCGCCCGCTGCTCCCCTCAGCAGTGTACTTCGGTCCTTCTGCCTGCTCTGCTCCCCGCTCTGTCTCTGGTGAATCCTCTCACCCTCCCGCGCTTCTGACTGTACCCAGTGCTTGTATAAATAAATAAATAAACAAACAAACAAATAAAAAAAATCTAAAAAAAAAAATCTAACGTATCAGGAGAATTATAAGACAATAAAGTATTTTTAAGAATTTTGTTTGTGCGATCTCTTATAAAGCATGCCAGTAGGTGTTATTGTTATCACCACCCCTCAATGAGGAAACCAGAGCATATTGAGGTTAACTAATTTCCCAAAAGTGATATTAAAATTAAGTGGCAAAACTGGAATGAAACTAGATAATCTGGTCTGACACTCATAAACACTATGCTATACCATCACTGTGTATCCACCAAAATTAATCAAAACTAGACTTAACAAAACTCGATTTAAAACCAAAATCAATAAAATATTTTTATCCCAGGAGCTAAAGACTTGAATTAACATTCAGATTCTGGTCCTCTAACTGTGTAATCTTAGATGATCCACGGAAAGCTATGTCTTGTCTTTCAGATAAGAGCCCAGTGTCCTTATCTGAAAAATAAGGATAATGCTTGCTCTATTCCTTTAAAAAAAAAAATTATTTACTTGTGCCTACATGAACTGGGGTACAAGCCAGAGGTACAAGGGTGAGAGGATTCACCAGAGACAGAGTGGGGAGCAGAACAGGCAGACTGACTGAAATACACTGCTGAGGGGAGTAGCAGGCGAGGCAGGAGAGGCCTGCTGCCAGATGTGGGTTGCTCCCTGGCTGGCTAGGGATCTAACTCGTGCTGCAGAGGCTGCGGATTGCTTCATAGTGCTGAGCTTAACCTCTTGCACCACCAAGGAGGCCTGCTTGCTCTGTTCTTACAGAGATTTTTTTGAGGACCAAAGTGAACAACAATGTGAAAGGGTCCTGGGCCCAGTAGAGTACCTTAGAGGTATAATAATCGATAGTCACAATTCCAGAGAGTCAGGTGTGAGGGCTGCAATGCCATCCAGGAAATAGGGGGAAAAAAAAAACAAAACAGCAGAGGTTTCCTGTGGAGGGTCCTGTTAATAAATTAACTTAATTCAACATGTCTAGTTGGTGAAGAATTACCTTGGAAAAGATACAGTGGATATGATTCTTTTAGGGTGATGAAAAGGAGTGTGGCCTTCAACTTGGCACTGCCATTACTTGACCATTTGACCTGGACAAAGTCCTATCTTTACACTCAAGGTAAGTTTCATTTTCTATAAAATAACATGATTGAAATAAATGATCTTTAAGGCTCTTTTCCATTTTAGCTTTTTATGAGACTCAAATATTTGAGATCCAGAAAGCATACCACTATCAAAAAAAGATCTACATTCATAAGCTATAAATACAGACATGTATGTATATATATAATTATGTTGTTAATTATATGTATGTGTATACATAAAAATATATACATTAAACATCCAAAAGGTAGGTAAAATATATCTCTGATGTCTCAATACTAGTTGTACTCTTCAAAGTTCACTATATTTAACACAGGCACAAACACAGAGCAGGCCTGGGGAGAGAAGAGAGGTGTGCACATGTCCATTCATGCCCCATCATTAAATAATGTCTTCATGACCTCAGTCTTCTTTGCCTCTCTGACTACTTGCAGAACCATTTTTGTCTTTGATGTCAAGATGCATTCTTTTTTTTTCATTATTTGTTATGAATTTGTATTATTTCAAAATAGATCTGAGGAATCTTGGCAAGAAGATGCACAATATAATAAAGTAAAGGACTGGTAGAGAAATCAGAGCCAAAAGGAGAGGTGGCTAGTCCAATAAGGTTGGTGGAACAGTTAATGCTTTTAATTATTTAAGTGATGTATAAAATTCTAGCAATGAAGAGAGCCTAGAAGCACTCCAGGAACCAGGTTTTATATGATTTCATGAAAATATATTTTGTGACAATGCTCATCACCCCCATGTATGATATTCTGCATCAGTTTCCCTCCATATCTTTCACATTTAGACTTAAAATTAAATGCTCACGGGCAAAGAAAGTTTGTTCAATAAATGGTGCTGGGAAAACTGGGTCGCTACATGCAAAAGAATGAAGCTTGACCACCACCTCACACCATACACAAAAATCAACTCAAAATGGATTAAAGAACTAGACATAAGACCTGAAAACATAAAATATATAGAAGGAAATATAGGCGAAACACTACGTGATTTGCACATCAAAGACATCTTTACAGACACATCACCCAAAGCAGTGATAGTGAAGGCAAAGATAAACAGCTGGGACTACATCAAATTAAAGAGCTTTTGCACAGCAAAAGAGACAATAACAAAAACAAAGAGAAACCCCACCAACTGGGAGAACATTTTTGCACCCAACACTAATGATAAAGGACTGATCACAAAAATCTGCAAAGAGCTGATGAGACTCAACAACAACAAAGAAAATAATCCAGTCAAAAAATGGGCAGAAGAGCTTAAAAGAAACTTCTCTGAAGAGGAAATGCAAATGGCCAACAGGCATATGAAAAAATGTTCAACATCACTTGTCATCAGGGAAATGCAAATCAAAACTACCATGAGATACCATCTTACACCAGTGAGAATGGCACATATTAAAAAAACTAGCAACAACAAATGTTGGCGAGGGTGTGGAGAAAAAGGAACTCTTCTGCACTGTTGGTGGGAGTGCAAACTGGTCCAACCACTGTGGAAAGCTGTGTGGAGATTTCTGGACCTACTAAACATAGAGCTTCCATATGATCCAGCAATTCCACTCCTAGGTATTTACCCAAAGGACACAGAAACATCAATTCCAAAGAACACCTGCACCCCTATGTTTATAGCAGCACTGTTTACAATAGCTAAGCTTTGGAAACAACCCAAATGCCCAAAAATAGATGACTGGATCAAGAAGATGTGGTACATATATACCATGGAATATTACTCAGCATTCAAAAAAGATAAACACATGCAATTTGCAGCAACATGGATGGCGCTGGAAGGGATCATGCTCAGCGAAATAAGCCAAAAAGAAAAAGAAAAATACCGGATGGTCTCACTCATAGCAGGAATCTAGAAAACTTAAATAAGGGACCAGGAAAATGAATAACTATAAGATAGTGAAAATCAAAATCAACAAAAAACTATGAACCAGAGACACTTTTAGGGGGGCGGGAGGGGAGGGATTGGGGTCAGATTGGGGGGGCTGCAATTGTATGGGGAATATAACAATAAAATTTATTTAAAAAAAAAAATTAAATGCTCACGGGGCCTCCCTGGTGGCTCAAGGGGTTAATCACCGAACTATAAAGCAATCTGCAGCCTCTGCAGCACGAGTTTGACACCCCCCCCCCCACCGGCCAGAGAGAAACACACATGGCGAACCAGACCTCTCCTGCCTCACCCGCTGCTCCCCTCAGCAGTGTACTTTGGTCAGTCTGCCTGTTCTGTTCCCCACTGTCTCTGGTGAATCCTCTCACCCCCCACATCTCTGGCCTGTACCCCAGCTCTTGCATGCATAAATAAATAAATCTTTAAAAAAAAAAGAATTACATGCTCGTGGGACCTCCCTGGTGGCACAAGGGGTTAAGTCTCAGCACTGTCAAGCTATTAGCAGCCACTGCAGCATGAGTTCAATCCTCAGCCAAGGAGCTGACCCACATGGTGCAGCAGACCTCTCTTTTCTCACCTGCTACTCCCCTCAGCAGTGTATTTTAGTCAGTCTGCCTATTCTGCTCCCCATTCTCTGGTGAATCCTCTCTCTCTCTCTCTCTCACACACACACACACACACACACACACACACACAGTCCCCACACTTCTGGCCCACACCCCAGCTCTTGTATGCATACATAAATAAAATAAATGTTTAAAAAAAGAGAATTAAATGCTTATGAAAACTTAATTCCTTTTGTCTTCAAAAGGTTCTTTAAAAGGAAATTTAAAGTTTCTCACCCAGCTCATAGGTTTCCCTCTTGGTTTGGGAAGGAATGTGTCTTCCTTGGAATGACATGGTATACAAAGAAGTGAGGGAAGATTGGAGTAGCTTTCTTGTTGTTGTCATCCTTGGGTTATTAATTTTAGAAGCTGTAGCTTTAAAGTAAATGTACTGTTACTAGAAATCTATTTTTGGTTAACTCTTAAATTTACTTCTAAAAAAATCACAAAACATCATTACACTCTAACATAGCATGAATTTTCTTACCCAATTAAATACAGTTCAGGTGTTCATTAGTAAATGTTGGGTAACATGTTGCCAAAGTGAGCAGCTACTGAGAGGTGTGTTGACATCACAAGCTGTAGCAGGGTAAAGGGACCTCCTGCTTCCACTTAGGAAAGCTAATCTTTTCTAAAGATTTATTTATTTGTGTATACAAGAACTTGGATGTAAGCCAGAGGTGCAGGGGAGGAGGTGAGAGGATTCACCAGAGGCAGTGGGAAGCAGAACAGGTAGATCTACCGAAATACACTGCTGAGGGGAGCAGCGAGTGAGACAGGAGAGGTCTGCTGCACCATGTGGGTTGCTCTCTGGCTGGCCGGGATCAAACTCATGCTGCATTGGCTGGTGATGGCTTGATAGCACTGTCTTTAACCCCTGCGCCACCAGGAAGGCCCCAGGAAACCAAATCTTTTCAAGGGCATAGGAGCCGGGAAAGCCAGGAAGGGAGATGACAATTGCATAAAAAGAAAAACTATTTGATGAGCTTCAATCTTACTTTTTCCTCAAATTACTGATTCTAATATTTTAGCATAATAACCACCAATAGGAATAAGTAGGAAAAAGTGAAATATTATATGTCAGTTGCTTTCACAAACTTTCTATCACTTATTCCCCACATGGAACTTTCAGGTAGCCTAGTTAGTCCAGGATTACTCACCATCATCACCTCTGACATTTAGGGTCAGATAATTGTTGTGAAGAGACTGCCCTGTGCATTATAAGATGTTTAGTAGCAACCCTGTCCCTACCCACTAGATGCCAGTAACACTCATCCATTCCGCCCACAAGTCATGACTACAAAAAAATATTTGTCTAAGGACAAATATTTGTCTCCTCTAGGAGACAAAACTTGTCCCAGCAAAGAACCACTGTGTTAGTCCCATTTTAACATTTTAACAGGCTCTGAGAGGTTCAAGACTGGGTCAAGGTCAGATAGTAAGTATGGTGACAATATATACATGCAGGTTCCTCTGGCTTGCTGGGTTTCAATTTGCCTGTACATTAGAATCCTCTGGGGAGCTTTGTGACACACTGATGCCTGAGATCCATCCCAGATCAAGTAAATTACTTTCTCTGAGGTACAGCAGTGTATTGGTATTTAAGAACAAAAACAAACAAACAAACAAAAAAAGCAGGTACACTTAAATCTCCCCAAATCCCCAGGCCAGAGGATTAGGTGAGGTGAAGGAACTGAAATCTTTACCCTTCTACCCCAGCCTGTGGCTTTAAAAAAAACAACCTTCCAGGGGTTAGAAAGTCATGGGTATTGGTCACCGAACCACTGATCTGTAACTTCCTTGTCTTGTAAAAAGAAGAAGAGACATTGGAAAGGGTCCATCTGCTGATACTCACAGTTCTATGATTTATCCACTGACTGTGGCGATAGTCCAAAGTTCCCCCTAAGTCTTCTGTCAGTTGGCTTTTGTCAATGTAGCCATGAAGGTCAGAGACAGAGTTTAACATAACAATCTGTAAGAGAAAAAATCTAATATATTCCTCACAGATGATTAATTACTCATCTAGAGTCTACTGATGTTTCAACAGCATCAACTTTGCCTGATCAGACACTTATATCACCAGGGTTACAATATCTAGAAGAGAAACATTTTCAAGTTCCTTTCTGTAGCCCCCCTCTGAGCAAGGAATACCAAAGTGTGGAATAGTCTGCCACAAAATGGAGACGGGGATCAGGGACTTCAGCTCTAAGCTACCTAGACATCAGGTCTTGCTCTAGAGCATGTTTGGCAAAATTTCCCTGGGAAAGGTATACTTTTCATTACTAAATTCAAGTGTTGTGCTGAGATCTAAAATCCTGCAATAACATGTACAATAAAAGGTAGGCTGATGAATATAAAATTAAATTAGAATACAGACACCTACTGAGAAGTGTATATTAAATGTATTCACTATCCTAATGCAGATTCTGTAAAGATTGTTGCTATGCCCCCAATTTATTTTGTATGGAAGAGATTTGGAGATAATAGGGAACTGGATGTTCAAGAATGTTATGATTGTAAATTAGGACCCAAAGTCTATAGGTGAGGGCCTCCCCGGTGGCGCAGCGGTTGAGCGCTGGGTTGCGAAGCTGCCCGCAGCCTCTGAGGCGCCGGTTCGATCCCCGGCTGCTCCCCGGCCACTGGAGGAGGGTCCCACATGGCGCGCAGACCTCTCCTGCAGCCCGCTGCTCCCCTCAGCAGTGTCCTTCGGTCCTTCTACCTGCTCTGCTCCCTGCTCTGGCTCTGGTGAATTCTCTCACCCTCCCGCGCTTCTGACTGTACCCAGTGCATATATAAACAAAAAAACAAACGAATAAATAAATAAAAACACATGCCTCTTTATAAAAAAAAAAAAAACAAAGTCTATAGGTGAAAGCAAAATTGATGTACTCATTCAGCAAGTAGGTATTTAACTTGCTAGAAGACTCGAAAGGATAAAATGGTATGCATGACAGACCTGCCTTCAAAGAACTTAGCCTTAGTGGGATTCGATTACTAGACACCATTTCACTTCTGAGAAAGAGTTTGGTGGGGTTTTTTTTTTAATTATTTTTATAACATAAGTGAAAGAGAAAACGCCCAAATTCACCTATGCCTTTTTCTCCGAAAGTTGTTAAACCACTTTCAGAGTTTCAAAAGATTGTTAGTCTTTCGAAAATTAGAAATTATATAGATATATATCCAGAAACTATACACATAACAAGAAATTATTTAGTCAAAAATATGTTTTGCTTCTTGAAAATTAGTGGCACAGTACCACTTGGACTTTTAAAAATGCTTAATTTAAGTTCAGTTGGATCCCCTCCCCTGCCAGGACACAGGTCTTCATTTTCACTTCACTGAACAGGGAGGGAGGTGTGCTTTCCCTCACTTCCCAGCACTGTATCTTCTCCTTTTTGGTTTTAGAGGACCAGGAGGTATTTTTAATTGAAAACTGAAGGTGAATATTAAAGCTAAAAGTAAGATAATAGAAGACTCACTACTGTTAAGTGTTGCTCTATAGATTCAAAGCACTTCCAACAGACTTATTGTAGAAACTCACAACCTGGTCCTAAAATTTATACAGAAATGCGAAACACATAATTTTGAAAAAAAATGAAGTTGTACGACTCACACTACCTGATTTTAAGGCTTATTATATATTACAGCAATCAAGAGTGTGGTCATGGTAAAGGACAAACAGATAAATGGAACCAAATAGAGTGTTCCAAAATAGACTGTCACAAATATGCTGATGGATTTAACTTATTTTGAAGTAAATATAGCTTCACAGGAAGTTGCAGAGACAGTAAGGGGTCACATATCACATATATCTTTTACTCCCCTAAGCTACATCTTACATAATTAATATCAAAACCAGGGATTTGATTTGTTATAATGTGTGGGTATAAAGACACTGAAATGTCCTCTGGGAGACATGTCATCTTCAAAATGAACCATAGATTTATATGTAAAACATAAAAATTGGAAAACAAAACATTAGAGAAAAACCTTAGGAAAAAGTCTTTGCTTTAAGCTAAGAGTTCTGAGATACAGCAACAAAAGTACAACCCATAAAAGAAATAATGGCAAATAGGACTTCATCCAAATTAAGAACATTTGTACAGAAGACACTGTTAGATGAATGAAAAAAAAAAAAAAAACCCACAGGTTGTTTAAAGTGTATACATGCAGTTACAAATATTTGCAAGTCTATGTGCATATTTGTACTGACTCTGCTAAAAGGACCTAGAAGTAGACACCTGAGTCAAAATAGCACAGCAAGCATCCAGATCTTACCAAAGGAAACAAGGCTCCTCAGAGAAATGGCAAACTACAAGAATGGATATTGGCTGTTAGACTATGTTTGAGTCTGGAAATTCATATTATGCCAAAAAGTAAGGAAATACTAAAAACAATACAAAACGAAAAAATGATGGGGGCATGTCACAAGGACATTGCGGCCAGCTTGAAAGAGCTCCTGCTCTTGAAGTTGGGGATGATTTTAAACACCAAAATAATTATGAAAAGGTATTAATTTTCAATCATTGGAAAAAAAAGAATCCATAGTGGTGATAAACAAGTAAGTTCTAGCTTACAATAGGATACCAATTTCTGATTAGTAAATGTTGAGAGTGTTAACTGAAATATCATGCAACCAATATAATTAAGGTGTTTTCAGACAAGCATCCTTAATGGATATTAAATAGAGAGGGATTTTTTTGAGAAGCAAGATATCTGTATGGTCTCTCCAAAGATTCCTCAAAAACTGCAAGGGGAAACATAATACATTTGAGAGATGGGACAATGTCTTGACTAGGGCCTCAAAATTATTAGAGAAGGACATGATATCACTTAAGTAATATCCCAGTTGGAAACACGTAACTGAAATCCAATCTTGAAAACTATCACAAGAGATGCAAATAAGATAAGTTTTATTTTTTAAGGGACTGTGTTCTGAAAAGACACTAATATCATAAAAGACAAAGAAAGGCTGTGGAAATGTTTTGGGTTAAAGGAGATTAAAAAGACATGACAGCTAAATGCACTACCCGATCCTAGACGGTATTCTGTACATATATATTCAGTTATAATGTATATATAATATGTATTTCTAAGTGTACCTATATCTTTACTAGTATATTTATCTCCCTATATATTAGTATATATACTAGAGATAAATATACATATTTATACATTAATTATATATTTATTATGTGTAATATAGAATATAATTACATGTAACATATAGTATACAATAAAGAGTTGTATACATCTATAAAGATATATAGTAAGGTATATATAGAAGCAAATAAAAAGTAACAAAGTAAATGGGAATAAAGTA
Source organism: Talpa europaea (assembly GCF_964194135.1). Lineage (NCBI taxonomy): Eukaryota > Metazoa > Chordata > Mammalia > Eulipotyphla > Talpidae > Talpa > Talpa europaea. The sequence goes on along the minus strand of NC_140070.1, from coordinate 117,055,302 downwards.
TTAACAATAGGTAAATGAATCTGGATAAAGGGTATGGAATGTTCTTTGACCTATTCTTATTCTTGAAATTCTTTCCAACTAAACAAACAAAAAAAAAAAAACCAAAATTATGTTAGAAACTTTTCTGTATCACCACAGATTTATCTTATCCATTTTTTCATGTTTAATTAAAATACAATTCACATCAATACAATGCATGGATTTTAACAGGCTAGTTCAATTAGTTTTGACAAATGTATACACATGAAACACCATCCAAACAAGATACAGAACATTTCCCCAGGAAGTTCCTTGTTTCTCTTTCAATCAATCTCCACTATTCTTCCCCACTAATAGCAGTCACTGTTTTAACCTTCTGGCCCCATAGTTTAGTTTTGCCTCTTCTTGATTCTAAAAAGAGTCACAGAGTATATACTCCTTAGTGTCTAGCTACTGTTTCTCAAGAGAAATACTCTTGAGATGTGTCTATGTTGTTGCATGTATTGGTGCCTCACTCCTTTTCATTGCTTAGTATTACTCCGTTATATGACTCTGCCACAATAGCTTTATCTCTTCACCTGCTGATGTACATTCCTATAAATTTTTTTGTGTGTGAACACATGCTTTCATTTCTCATAGGTGGGTCATAGGTTAGGTGTATGTTTAACTTTCCAAGAAACTCAACTCTTTTCACTAAGGTTGTACCATACATTACCACTTTCACTGATTGTAAAGTACTTCGGTGATGAATACTTTGGGCACAAGTGTGACCATATCTGTAGAATTACTTTTATAGGGAGGTCAAAAATGTATAGATTCTAATTTTTGATAGTGAATTAGTCCTTCCTATTGGCCATTACTAAATTCATTCCTATAAGAAAAGCATGATAGTACCTGTTTCCCCTACATAGCTGCCAAAGTTAATAGTAAAAATTTTAACCTTGTCATTTTAATTAGTTTTCCTTTTGTATCACAAAACTGGTTTTTACTTTCACCCTACAGTTGCCTATATTTTCATCCTCCCATATGTTAGATTCTTATTTTCTTTCACACATACTATTATAACTTCTCTTCCCCCTTAAATCTCTTTCTATGGTCTCAGACACTACCTTTTCTTCCAAGAGATTATCCTATATGTACTCCAACAAGAATGAGGTTTCCTGATAGACTTCACATAAAGTGTGTACTTTCTCTGTCCATGTCCTTCCACATGCTGTTCCCTTTACCCAGAATGCTTCCTCTCCTCCTTTACCTGTGAGCCACCTGCTTTAGAAACCCAGCTCCAATGTCATCTTCTCCACATGCCCTAACCAAACGGAGACAAAATGAAAGGTCATGCTTACCGGAACTTTCATTTTAAATTCATCTCGATAGTATTTAATGCCAATGTCAGTAAATGTCCTCTGGAGAAAGCGAGATGGTCGAAGGATAAATATGAGTTGCAAATTTCCTGGAAATGCTACCTGGAAAGATCATGAAAAGTGTCAGGGAAAATGTCACATGCATTGGCCTCCTCTTGCCCAAGATCACAGATGACAAGTTGAAGAAGACACCATGGACGCCAAAGAATTAGAATATACCTCACAGGATTTCAGAACTGAAAGAGATTTTAGAGATCAGCTAATCCAAACTTCTTAATAACCACACTAAACAAACAAGCAAAACTTCTGGCTATTAAAATATTCCATACTCTTTATAGAAACATTGGGAAATCAATGAAAGTATGCATAAGAAAAAAAATCCATGATGTATTAGCTATTTTTCATTATTTCAATCTAATTACTTGTTCTCTATTTTCTCTGCTTAAAAATCCTTATCATGATTAAACACATATTGTAAGAATATATTGGCGCCAATATATAATTTAATATTATGCCATGAGTTTTATTCCCATTATTAAACATTCTTTGGAAATGTTCTTGTTCAGGGGTGCACCATTTATTTAACCAATTTAACTCTTATTGGTAGTGATTTAAGCTTTCCCATATTTTTACTGCTGTAAGTCATTGTTCACTACAATGAAACCTGTAGGTTCAATGCATGTTTTGGAACATTTCTTAATAGTTTCCTAGAAAAGTTACTTAGCCAAAGGCTTAATATTTTAAGGATTCATAAAATTGCTCTGAGGAACATTGCTCTCATCTTGAGATGAGGTCCTGCGAAATGAGCTAACTCAGATTCATGTAACAACTTAGTGGCTAAGTCATCCCATTGCTCATGACTTTGTATTTTTCCAATTGTTCGCCAAAGTAACCTCCTAAGGTGCTTGTTATATTAAAAAGGAAAAAAAAATCTGGTCTTTTTTTTTTAAAGATTTATTTATGCATAAAAGAACTGAGGTACAGGCTAGAGGTGTCGATTGGGGGTGAGAGGATTCACCAGAGACAGAGAGGGGAACAGAACAGGAAGATGGAAGTGCACTGCTGAGGGGAGCAGCGGGTGAGACAGGAGAGGTCTGCTGTGCCATGTGGGCCAGCTCCCTGGCCAGGGATTGAACTCGTGCTGCAGTGGCTGCGGATAGCTTTATAGGTTGCATCTTAACCCCTTGCACCACCAGAGAGGGCCCCCGCCCCAGAAAAAATCTGGTCTTTATCCTAGAATATTCTGATTCATTAAGATGGGAATGAATTTCTGGTATATTTTCTTCAACAAGCACCTGAAGACATTCTGACTGATGGTGAGGTTTTGGAATCCCTGCACAAAGTGATGTACAGTATAGTTTTTTATGTACATAGTAACTGATGTAATTCTTGGATAAATTAGGTTCAAGTATTAGATGATTGCGTATGGGCCATAGGAAACCAAGACTCTTACTTAGAAGCCATCCTCTAGAATAGTCACGGGCATTGTCAAGTGTCTAAACCCCAACATCATTATAGTAACCCCCAAAATAAATTCTATAACCAAACCAAACCAAACCAAACCAAAGGGATGAAACAAATTCATGCACAAAAGAAAGGAGTTTCCCTTCCCTCATTTTTGAAACGCAAGCTCTTGAACAAAAGAGCCTTGCATTTGTTATGTCATGACAGGATAAATGAGTGGAGACGCCATTTGTGTATCTGAATGAAGCTGTAAAATGATCGGAGGGAGCCTCTGCATATGTACAGGTCTGTATGTGTGACTGCTTCTAATTAGGCAGAAGTCAGGCTGCAAGTCTCCTTTTCTGTTCCTAGCCTGTACACACACATTACCACCTCCCACAGCCCGTCCTTTTACAATCAGTCCCAACTGTCCCAGGGAGACGATACTGGTGAAAAGGCCAGTGCAAGTGACCCTGAGGGGTCTCTGCCTGCCCACATGGCTGAGTTCTCTGGTCTGAGGCCTCTGCACAGAAAGGACACATCTAACTATTGAAAGGCAACAAACGGAGATTGAGATCAAACTAATAAGATGGAAAAGGAAAATCATAAAAGGCTACATAGCTTAATGCCAAATGCAACACACCTGAATTCAAGCCACTAACATCATTTTATCTGGTTTTGCCAGTGTCTTGCCAGTATATAAAATAATAAATTGAGTGTTGAATGAAGACTATTTTAAATTGGGTGACTCCACTCCCCCCAGGCACACCTAAGATAAGGATTGGGTGTAAAGAATTTATTGAGAAAGTGAACCCAGAAAACACCTTGAGGGAGGGGGGTTGGGTTCTGAGAGGGTGATGGCCAATGTCCCAATGAGAGGGGACTGCTATGGACAAGAAAGGCCAAGATCCTCTGAGATACTGTGTGGGACATACCTTGGAATAGTCCCACTGAGGGGTGTAGAAATTGTGGTATTCATATACCAACTCCCATAACTCAATTGTTACAGGTCACTTTGAGAGCATTAACTTCCAGCACCTGCCTCTCTCCCAAGAGGAGAGAATTCCAAGTAGTAGAGAGACTTAGGAAATCTTTGATATGCTCAGGAATTCTCTGCAAGTGATCAGAAGGAATATGGACAGAAAGCAGAAGGAATAGAGACATGGCATTGCCTCTGCTATAAAGACCTTCCCCAAAACTGACATAATTGCTTTAAGCCCATGATTTGAGATCATCAAATTTAATAACCAGTTTAAATTACTTTTGTAATAATAGCACAAAAGTAAATATTTACAGCTATCCGTGTCAAGGATGCTTTTATGGAGCTCCACTTGTCCCTTCGTCTGTCGATAACAATGATGAATCCGATGCTGGCAGCCTCCACACTGCAAAAAAGGATAGTGAGTATCAGAGACCAGCTGAGACACATGGGTTCTCTGCAGTTCACTCTGCAGAACATTCCCACTGTCCCTGTGGCACTCCAGGCTCGCTGTGTAAATACCCTGCACAAGGTTTTACTGGGTCTTACTTCCCCGTCAAAGGAACCAACACCCTCTTTTCATCTCAGTCTAGCAGCCTTAATAAATCAGAAAATTTGGGTCTCTAACCCTATCAAGTACTCTGTTTTTCAGACTCCTCATCTGTAAAGTAGGAACAAGAATAGTACCTATCTACAAAGTTGACGTGAGAATTAAAAGAGTAAGTATAGTATAGACGAATAAAGTGTTCAAGACAAAGGGCACCTGCATCCCTGTGTTTATACCAGCACTATTTACAATAGCTAAGCTATGGAAACAACCCAAATGCCCAAAAATAGATGACTCGATCAAGAAGATGTGGTACATATACACAATGGAATATTACTCAGCAATCAAAAAAGATAAACACATGCAGTTTGCAGCAACATGGATGGAGCTAGAAGGGATCATGCTCAGCAAAATAAGTCAGAAAGAAAAAGGAAAATACTGGATGGTCTCACTCATAGCAGGAATTTAGAAAACCTAAATAATGGACCAGGAAAAAGACTAAGTAATACAAAGTAAAAATCAAAATCAACAAGCAACTATAAACCAGAGACACACTACGGCGGGGCGGGGAGAGAAGGGTAGAGGAAGGACTAGGGTCAAAATAAGGGATGGGTGCAATTGTATGGGGAATATAACCAAAATGAAAATGCATACATTGCGCAACAATGAAAAATGATGAAAGAATTATATAAAATAAAATATTAATAAATAAAAATAAATTTTAAAAAGTGTAAAAGTGTTCAAGACAATGCCTAGCACTTAGGAACTTAGTACCATTTTTATATTCTATGTGCTTGTCATTGAGATTAAGAAAAATGAAGTACATGAAAAGTAGCTGACAAACAGTAAACATTCAATAACTCTCTAATATCTAATAACTCTAAAAAAGGTAAATTTTAGTCTAAAAAAGTATCGACATGTGTACAAAGCACAAGATCTAAGCAAAACCTACAAGAAAACATAAGTAGCTGATCTGAAATAAGCGTCACTGGGACAACCCATTATCACAACCCCATATTGACACAGGTTCTCTCACTGGGACATTTTCCAGACTATGGTGCAAGGACAGGTGGTTTCACTGGGTGGAAAAGGCAAAGATGGGAGATTATGGGTTCAAAAGTGACCAGTATTTAGTAGGAGTGACTGTCAAGGAAGCCTCAGGAAGTAAACTCCAGAAATTTTCAAAGAAATTCTCCTCTAATGCTTGACCAATTTCTAGGCCCCACAAGTTTAGAAGAGATTTCAGGAGCCTGGCAGAGAACAGAAACTGTGTGAGTGAGGGATGATGAGAAATTATGAAACTTACATAATTCTGGGAACAGACAATCTGTCTTTAGGCTGAGCCAGAATAGACAGAATTCGATGAGAACCATCGGCACTCGGGTAAAACTACAAAGGTCATACTCTAGGATAAATAAAACACCATAAGAGTTGTCGGAGCATAACACACATGTAAGGACAAAACATAAGTGAACTTGCCATAGAAAATCTAAAACTAGTCTCAAAAAGATCAAAGTTAATACCAGTAATTTAACTGCCTACCAGATCAAAACCCAATGCTCTTTTTAAATATAATCCACAATATCCAGCATAAAAAATAAAATAAATAGAAATGCAAGGAAGCAGGATAAAGTGACCATAATCAAGAGAGAAACAGTCAATAGATATAAACTCAAAAGTGTTCCTATTTTTGGTAGACAAAAAGCACAAAATGACTATTATTGATATGTTAAAGAAAAATGGGGGGAAAGTCAAAAAATGGATTAAAATATTATTTATTTCAAGAGAATTAGAATCTATAATAAAGAATCAAATGGAGCTTCAAGAATTACAGAACAGCAATATCAAAAATTAATAGCAGATTGAAGACAGGCTATGGAACTGAAAAAAGATCAGTTGAAAATATTCAAACTAAAACACAAAAAAGGGGGAAATGAAATGAACACAATGTGACAGAGATAGTTGACATGAACAGAAGTCCCAGAGAAACCTCATGAAAAAGAATGTTACAGAAACATTTTAAAATAGTGAAAAAAATTTCCGTATTTGATCAAAGACATCAACTCACAGATTTAAGCAGCAATTCCAGTATGAAGAAGGGTAAATACAAAGAAAACTTCACTTAGGTGTATCAGAGCCAAGTGGCTGAAAATTAAAGATAAGGAGAAAATATGAATAGCAACCAATGAAAAAGAGACACATTTCTTGCAGAAAAAGCATTCAAAGTCATCACTGGTTAAAGATTTATTTATTTATTTATTTATTTATTTATTTATTTATGCATACAAGAGCTGGGGTACAGGCCAGAGGTGTGGGGGGGTGAGAGGATTCACCAGAGACAGAATGGGAAACAGAACAGGCAGATCTACTGATATACACTGCTGAGGGGAGCAGTGGGTGAGACAGGAGAGGTCTGCTGTGCCATGTGGGTTGCTCCCTGGCTGCGGATAGCTTCATAGGTTGTGACTTAACCCCTTGCACCACCAGGGAGGCCCATCACTGATTTTTCAACAGAAACAACAGAGCAATAATCCAATGGAAAGACATCTTTGGAGCACTGACAAAAAAAGAAATTAGAATTCCATATCCATTGCAAATGAGTATAAAATAAGGACATCTCCAGATAACCAGAACTCAGAGAATTTACTGTCTGTAGACATACACTTTAAGAAATGTTAAAGGTTGTTCTCCAGCCTGAATAAAATTGGAAGCAGGAAAGTATGAGAAAAATAGACTGAAAAGGATAAATAAAGGGATAATGAGGTTCAGTTGATTAGGAAAACTTTTATTCCCATGCAAAAGAAAAAAGAAAGAAACTGGTTAAATGAAAAATTCATAATTGTTCTTAAAGACATTAAAGAACTCTGAAGACAGAACTCTAGATAAACAAATTCCAGTTAAGATCTTCTGTAATGAGAAAATACCAAAGCAAACGTCCCTATGAAGTGTGGTTGCCTATTCTGGTAACAGGCAAATGAACACTCCCAAACAAAATAATCTCACATGATAATCTGAATCTGTAAGAAGAGCTGAAGAGCACTGTAAACAGTAAATATGTGGATAAATATTATCAACTATTTTTTTTTATTTCAGTGCAACACTATTGAAAAAAAATTACTAGACAATATATATGTGAAAAGATGACATAAGTGAAGTCATCTTGTTAGGGGGAAAGGATGTCCTGAGATAATCTCATACAGGCTTTGTGGACTCCACCCCCACTCCAGACTAAAGCCATCAGGACATTGGGAAAGACAAATCCCATCACCACCAAGGGGAGGGTGGCTGGGACCTGAGGGTGGAGTTGGGCAGCCAGGTTGGATATAAAAACCAAACACGTGGGCCTTGCTCGCTCTCTGGCTCGTGATCGCTCGCCTCCTGGCTTCACGGCTCCTGGCTGGCGGCCAACTCTGAGAGCGCCATTTTGGGATTCCTAATCGGCGGATCGGGTAGGACTCATTTAAAACTTTGTCTCCCACTTTTCTCCCAGAGCTGTACATTTCCTCATTTCCCCTTCCCTTGTAAATAAACCTTTTATTAACCTTTCACGTGTGCCTGCAGTAGAGCATTGATAAGTCCTTTTAAGCGCGCAGGTGAGGACCCACAGTCAGGCACCCCGTTTTGTATCGGGGTTGCTCTACAACAGTTTTAAAAAGGGGCAAGGATGGTCAAAGCAGACAAACTGCTTTATTGTCCTCTTTATAACACAACAGACCCCCGGGACTGAGCTGAGCCACCCGCATTCCAGGAAGACAACAAGAATATCCTGTTTGAAAGAACTTTTACTTCATGACCCCTTCACCTGACCATTTTACTTTGTGATTCCTTCATCTGACCATTATCTTATCCATGGCATCATCCTCCATTGCCTCATCCCCCTCTATCCCTTTGAAAAAACAAAACAAAACACTTTTGTCCCTCCCTATAGGTTTCTACCCAGATTTGTGTAGCCTGACTTGTAATTCTCTGTTCTTCTCAAATAAATGCATTTCAGCTTGCCTACTACAGTTGCTGATAATCTTGAAGTTTAACAAGTTTAGCCAATCCCCTGCCAGGCTGAGCACAGAATGACTGGCCCTGTCCCTAAATTTAAACACTCCTTTCTATCTACCTTCCACCTTTCAAATTCCATCCTGTTAGGGGGAAAAGGATGTCCTAAAGCTAATTCCATACAGGCTTTGTGGACTCCACCCCCACCCCAGGCCAAAGCCAAAGACACTGGGAACTCCAAATCCCATCACCACCAAAGGGAAGGTGGCTGGGACCTGAGGGTGGGGTTAAGCAGCCAGGTTGGTATAAAGCCAGACACATGGGCTTTGGAGGGGTCCCCCATTTTGGCTCTCCGCCAGCTCGCAGCGTCCGGCCAGCTCGGAGAGTGACTTTGGGTTTCCAGGTCGTCGGATCGGGTAGGAAGCATTAAAGACTTTATTTCCCTATTTTCTCCCTGAGTTGTATATTTCCTTATTTCCTTTTCCCTTGTAAATAAACCTTTTATTAACCTTTTGTGTATGCCTGTAGTGGAGTATTAATAAGTCCCTTTTAAGCGCGCGGGTAAGGACCCACAGCCAGGCAACCCGTTCAACATCGGGGCTGCCCTATAACAATCCCACCACCTCTCTTTTATTAATGAGTAGGGAAGCAAGTATGTTACTGATCAGTGTTAAAGGCTCTGTAAGCCTGAAAAAAATCTAACATGAGTAAATAAATATATGAAGTACACAGCCAGGTTTTTCTACCATGAATAGTGGGATAAAATAAAATACAGTTGTTTAAAAAGTTTTGCATAAAATGCCTGTAGGTCATCTTATGAAGTCTACCTCTCCACAAAAAATACTCCATCATAACTTTCTTTAAATGATGCTCATTTCTAGAATATACATTAAATATTTCAATATGAAAAAATCTAGAGGATTCTGGGGAGGGGGGGAGCAAAGAAAGGTAATGTCACCACACAATGTTAAGGCACAATTAATAAGATTAAAAACTAAGTCCTCACTCCTGGCCCAGCATGAATTCTTTCCCACACCTCCAGCCTTACTCCAATATTTTCTCCACTACAAACAAGAATCAGATCTTTTTTTTTTTTTTTTGTGGATATGAATTAATTCAACTTTTAAATAATGCTGAAAAAAGAACATAAAAGAAAAAAATGCTTGAGGGTTTCTTGCTGGCACTCCAACAGTCTGGGTCTTGAAGTAAAAGGGAACAGTGATCAGGAAGGGAAGAAATTAATTACAAAGTCATTTAAATTTAATGTGGACATCAATCACCCGCAGATCTTGTTAATCTACCAATTCTGACTCAGAAGTCTGGAGTGAGTCCCCTAGGTTGTGCAAGTTAATAAGCTTACAGGTGGCCTCCCTGGTGGCAAAAGGGGTTAAGACACAACCTATGAAGCTATCCGCAGCCACTGTAGCACGAGTTCAATCCCCCACCAGGGAGTAACCCACATTGCTCAGCAGACCTCTCCTGATTCGCCCACTGCTCCCCTCGGCAGTGTATTTCTATCAATCTGCCTGTTCTGTTCCCCGCTCTGTCTCTGGTGAATGCTCTCATCCCCCATACCTCTGGCCTGTACCCCAGTTCTTGTATGCATATATAAATGTTTAAAAAAAATAAGCTTCCAGATAGAGGAGGTCTTTCTAGAAGTAAAATTGACCAAAACAGAACAGAACTCTGCCGCCAAGGCAAGTCCTTTTTTATTATGATAAATAATTCCCTAGTCAAGCAACATAAAGGGAAATTTGTTTATAGGACCCACCCATTGTTTCAAGTCTCTGCTGACTGAACTCTCCTTCCATTTAAGTACACAGACTTTGGTTAAACAGATTTAAGCAACTGCACAGGAAACACAAGTCAGAAAATTATATTAACAATAAATACAACTCTTCATTCATAAATATGGAAAGGCAACCACAAATCTTCTGAAATGAAAAAAAAACCAAAACACTGAAATAAAAATTGAGGTGAAAAAAAAACAGAACAAGCGACTGTGAAAAGGGACATCTGTGAGGCTATTTAGAAATGGAGCTGGGGAGCCATTACAGAGAAATTGCTTTACCTGTCTGGTTTGAATTGGTCCAAAGACCTTAGGAATGGGTCAAAAGCAATCATTTTAGCAATGAGCAAACAAGTGTATGAGAACTGATGATTATGAACTGTTAGCAGGAGGACAGATCCCTTTTCATCCATCAGTTCCCTTTTCATCCTTTCTAGAGAATCAGTAACCAATTATGTATAGCCAAGAACAGCTTAAGCCTGTTGACACAAATAGCTTTTTTCTTTAACTGTTAGCATACAAACAGGGGTTGCTAGGGACCCCAAACTATTAAGGGATGCAATCTCTAAAGGGAACTGGACATCTGCGTGCACAAAAGCAAAGCACGTTCATGCTATGGCACTCAGTGCTAGGGAGAAGCTTCCCCATAAGGGCTGATTAACCACAGGTGGCTTTCTCCTTCTCAGGGAACCAAATCTGTTAGTGTGCAACTGTGGAGTACCCAGGGACCCCCATTGCATGATCTAAAGGCATTGAGTCATTCATATGCATAAAGGCAAAGAAACTCTAACAGGGTGGTCCCCAGGGAAAGGGGAGGTGCCAGGTTCCCTACCCCACCCAAGGAGGGTGGAGCTGAGCAGGGAAGAGAAGAAGCCAGAGAGGAGACTGGAGAAGAAGAATGGGAGCCAGGGGATCTGGAGGAGGCACATGGAGCAGAGAGACATGTAGAGAGACTGCACTTTCTTATTGGTCCTGGACTGGTTGAAACAGATGCGGGTGAGAGACCCGTGGGGAGACTGACAATGGCAGTTTTATCTTAATTTTGATTTTGTTCTTTTCCTCCCAGACATCTGGCTGTTTCTGTCTGACCCTTTCCCATGGGGCCCTGTGAGAATATACCCTACACTTGTGGCAAGATTTTGGGCCTCAGTGGCCTTCCTTTGGGCCAATCCTGTTTGGCTGGACATTTATCCACGAGGAGATGGGTAACGTCAGATGTTTGATTTGGGAAACTATAGTCTTCCCCTTTTCTATATTGCACATTGGTTGTAGTAAAGTTCCTTTCCACTGAAAGCCTTATGCACTAGGGCCTCCCTGGTGGCGCAAGGGCTTAAGACACAACCTATGAAGCTATCCGCAGCCTCTGCAGCAGGAGTTCCATCCCCAGCCAGGGAGCTACCCACATGGCGCAGCAGACCTCTCCTGTCTTGCCTTCTGCTCCCCTCAGCAGTGTATTTCAGTAGATACACTGCCTTTCACCAATTGTGAATTTATACTAATTCTTTCTTCTACTTAGGCTTAATATCCATCTCTGTTTTTGTGAGCAGTTCTCAAAGTATGGTCGTCAGACCAACAGCATCAGCATCTCCTGGGAATGTATCCAGCCCAATCTCAAACCTACTGAATCAGAAACTCTGGTGAGGACCCAGCAATCTGTGGTTTAACAAATCCCCCAAACGATTCTGGTACATGCTAGTGTCTGAGGATCACTGCTGTCAACCAGGGCCCGCAAATTACATACAGCTCATGTGCCAAACCCACTCTACTTGCATTCCATAAATAAAGCTGTATTGGAATACAGCCACACTCATTTGTGTACATATTGTCTGTGGTTGCTTTTCAGCTAGTTGAAAAGTTCAGTAGCTGAGATGAGACCACAGGCCCTGCAAAGTCTAAAAGATTTACTCTGGTATTTACAGAAAAAAGTTTGATTGGAAGAAACAGGAGTGCGGCGTGAACATGGGGAAGCAAAAGAAAACAAGGAAGTATGCGACCATGAAGCGAATGCTTAGTCTGAGAGATCAGAGGTTTAAAGAAAAGGATAGATTGAAGCCAAAAAAGAAAGAAAAGACCCCAGTGCACTCAAGGAAAGAGAAGTCACCCAACACCCTTCCTGCTTATTCTTCCAATATAACACACAACTGGGCCCACCATACCACATCCTGGTTTATACCAACTTTATCAACTTTTCCATTAAAGCCAAATTGGACTTAGTGCAGTCTATGATGGACTGTTTACATGCCAAGTGTATCCAGTGTATAACTGACTGTAATGGCTGAAATTGAGAAATTGGGACAGAAGTATCGAGTGGCTCTCAGGATCGCCAAAGATCCAAGATTTGAACGATTACCACGTACACACAAAGGAACCTACGCAGATGACTGCTTAGTACAGAGAGTGACTCAGAATAAGTGCTACATTGTGGCCACCGTTGACCGGGACCTTAAGCAAAGAATCCAGAAGATTCCTGGAGTTCCTATCATGTACATTTCTAATCACAGATACAACATTGAGCAGATGCCAGATGATTATGGAGCCCCTGGGTTCTAATTCTTACATGAACAAGTCCTCTGCTTCCTTTAACCAACTTTTTCTGTCATCAGTTCGTTGAACATGCTATAGCACGAATTGTTATTCTACTCCCTGTTTGCTCTGTTATGAGCTGAGTATAGTTAAATACACTCACTTTTTGATGTTTTGAAAATAAAAAAAAGTTTGATTGCTTTTAGCCTAGAATATTTAGGCTGATATTACTGAATGCACATGATTACTGAATTTAATGCTATGTTTATCATCCAGTGAAGCTGTAAAGATTACCAGTCAGAAAGGCATTTGTGCTAGTGCCTCAAGTCCTTTAGATAAGATACTGTGAACTCTGACACCTCCTTCTTTTTCATCTCAATATCCCTCAAAATAGTAAACAATAAATATTAAAAGTCATGTCACAATTAGTAAATAAATACAGACCATAACATAAAAAAAACAATGAATAAAAAGTCATTCCTTCCTCTGACTCAGTCTGAGGAAAATTTAGTGATCACCTAACGATTGGTAGAGACTGGCTCTCCACCCAAAGCTTGACTTTTAAAAACTAAATTTCGTGTTTCAAAGTTAGTATCCACCACATATCTTCATTAATTTCATCTCAATTCTTTGAACCATCTCATCACTAAAACAATCCCAATATAAAATGATAGAATGTATATAATGTAATATATTCATATAATAAATAGAAGAGGAGGCTGCTTTTGTGGGTGCGGTATCTTTGTAATTCTTTATTTTGGACCAAATCCTAGATATTTACGGCCATTCGCACCCATAAATTCAAGCAAGAGGTTTTATTTGAATGTCTATGGAAAACTAAACTGAACATTTCAGAAAAGGGGCAGGGAATCCCAGCTCAACAGTATAGCTGCCCCACAGCAAGGTGTAGTAGAGGTGATCTAAAATCATTGTCTAAGCAATTAACAAAGAAAAGGCCTTACAGATACACTAGGTAGTTCTATTGGGAAGAAATAATGCCTGACCCCTTGGTCTCACATAGAGAAGGACAGGAATCTGGCATATTAATTTTTTTCTGCCCTCTACTACAGTTCACTCAACTTCTTTGAGCAGACTGACATGTTAGTGTCATGCTAGCCTGGGGCGCTCTCTAACTTGCGCCTCAGTTGGTGTCTAAGGACTAGCGCTGAAGGCCTCTTCCTGAGGGCTCATAATCAGATCTGTTCACAGTGGACAAAGCCTCCGCCAACACCATGGCCTGTTCTGGATTTCTGCCCATAGAAGTCCAATGAAGATTCCATTTTCCTCACTCTGGGGGGCAACTCCATGGCCAGTCAATAACACATATCACTCTAACTATTCATTAAAGCAGCACTTTTGCCCATTAAAGGTGTTCAAAGCCACTCAGACACAGGGACTTTCCCCTTCATTCTAGTAAGAGGCCCATATTGAACCCACCTCTCTGAAGGGACTGGCTTCTATAGCTGATGAGTAGTGCGAATCCCATCAGCCTTTCAATACAAAGGAGAAGTTCGCATTATAATTCACAGGCCAAAGAGGAACACTGTTCTTCTTCCCTCCCCTCCTAAAGGAGAAATGTAAGACAGCATATCCTTTATGGGAAGAAAATTCTTCTAACTTAAATATATCTCTCAACAGATTCCTTACAGAGAAGGCCCTATCACCTAATAAAAGTTCTTTCTTCCAACCCCTTTCTAACAAGGAACTCAGAACTGGAAGAAAAACAAAGAAACTACAGGAATAGAGTAATAAAAATCCACGCTTAGTTACACAAATAATGATCTGGGGGAAACAACTGTGATTTAAAAATAGTTTGCCAGCTCTGTGGTTGAAATTGTTTTCCTAGTGCCTTTTTAAACCATGTGGCTGCAATCTGTAGCCACGGGAGACGTGCTTTAAATGAAATACCTTGCATAAGTAATACCTCTGAGAAACTGACCCTTAGGATTATTCTGTTGCTCGAAAATGAATTCTGAAAATTCTTTGTCGTGTAATTTGCACAGCAGATGGCACCTAACAGGCTAAAGTGGGCCCTCAGTTGTTACTGGAAACAGAATGGTAATATGGTAATGACCGTCATGTGTTTTAATACTGTGAGATTCATGTGGAACATTTATAATTCAGTCACTCCTTGTGTACTACATATAATTCATAAAGATCTCCCAGACTCAAGGGAACTCAGGAATTTCACTTTTTTGCTTAGGTTACTTTTAAAGAAAAGAAATCTTGAACTGTGAAGGCAAAAATAAAGATTTGGGTAGAGCTCTCCCTCAGCGTTTCAACTTCCCCGCATTCCCCAGCACCTCATTTTTAGCCAAACACTAAGTCTGACACCACATTCTCACCCTCGCACATCTCAAATCTTTCACCACAGCTTCTCCCTATAGGGTCCTAGCAGTCATTCCCAGATGTGGCTTCACACCACAGTCACCCGGAGCTTTCAGCACTATTGAGAACATGGTCCAGCCCCAGAAATTTTGATTTCATTGGTCTGAGTTATAATCTGGGCATCATCAGGATTTTTTTTCAAACTCCCAGGTGATCCTAATGTGCAGCTAGAACTGAGAACCTTGACCTAGCACGATTTGGGGAAGGGAGAACCAGGAAATGTACCAAAATACAACAAAAACGAGACAATCAAAACCAAAATGAAACCTCAGTTCAATGAGTTCCCAGGGCCCACCTTTCTCTCCACCCCTTTCTACCCAGTCCTCCCAGCACCATCCCAGGTCACACCCTCCTGCTTCACAGTGGAGTGCCCCTACTAGTTTCCCTGCCTACTGGGTCTCCCTGCCCCCTTTATCCTACTCCCTCTGATCCACCCGCCCACCACCACTGAATTAATCTCTCTGGCCTCTCCCTGCTCACTGAGCCCACACTGCTTAACTTAGTGGACAAGGCTCTGCCCAGTCTGCTCCCAACTGTCTTTCCAGCTCTTATTTCTCACCACTATTCAAAAAGGAGCCTCACTTTCTTCTGATCAAACTGAATGGTCTATAATTCCCCAAACATACTTTATTCTGGACCTCAGACTCCTTGGGGATGGAAATAGAATCCAAATCACAACTCACAGTTAGTGAAGAAGAGAAGGTGGATTGCAATTAGGTTTGGGGTGTGTCCAAAGTTCTCAACACCACTTGCTCCCTCATCTGCAAAGTCAGCCTCTCTCTCTCTCTCCCCCCCCACCCCCAACTCCTACGGCACTTTTTATAAAACAGTATGACAAGACTCAGGTGATGAGTTTCCTGAGGCTCAAGACAAACAACACTGCACCCTGACCACACTCAGCAAAGACCTGGTGAAGAATGAGCTGCAGTGGGAGGATTTTTCTGCATTCACACAACCTAGTCCAATGAGAGATCCTTATTAATTTTGGACACGGAGACACCCTTACTCTACTCTGAGTATCTTGCCATACCCTTCTGTTGCATCAATTCTTCCCTGTTCTATGTCATGCTACCAACCACCTACAAAACATTTTGTAACCGGGGAAGGGCTCTAGTGCTTGGTAACCATTACAAGATTTAAGAATAAACAAACTGTGATAAATAGAAATTACAAAAGGAAGAATAAGGGAAGTGTTCTTTGGAAATTGAAATGCAAGGTTCAGGTCAAATTCCCCTTTCAGGTCTCCATGCATTGTCTCTCTTTTATGCTGAAAGGAACAAGGGTTGGCTATGAGGAACAAAGCGAGTAAGTATTAGCAAATATCAGGAAGAAGAAAGGCAAACAACTGGTCAGACAGCATTCTAGGAAATAAAAATACATTCTAGCTTACAAAAAATCACAAAAGGAACATGAAGCAGAAAAGAGAAATCAGGCCAAAATAGCAGCAGCCCCTATTTTGTCTTCTCTTGTGTCTCTGTGACAGGACTCCCACCCCTCGCTGCTTCTTTCCACACTGGTTCAGGTGGCACTCAGTGTGCAGTCCTCAGTGTGATTTGGAAAGGCTGAAGTACAAAGATGAAAATCACCCATTTCATTGAGCATATATCTGTGTCCTGGGACAAAGTAAAATTAGAAGTGAGTTTAAAGTAAATATAATGGGTCCTCCCTGGAGGTGCAAGGGTTTAAGACGCAACCTATGAAGCTAACCACAGCCTCTGCAGCACGAGTTCTATCCCTGGCCAGCCAGGGAGCCACCCACATAGCACAGCAGACCTCTCCTGCCTTGCCCGCTGCTCGCCTCAGCAGTGTATTTCATTCAGTCTGTCTGTTCTGTGCCCCACTCTGTCTCTGGTGAATCCTCTCACCCCCACACCTCTGGCCTGTACCCCAGTTCTTGTATGCACAAATAAATAAATCTTTAAAAAATAAATAAAGTAAACATAATGGAGCGGGGGTAGGGGGTTGGGGGGGTGAAGACTTCCCCTATTGCCCACTTCCCTGCTCACCCTCTTCCTTGCTGCTCCCCGTAGAAGTTACTAAAATGATGGGTCATTGTCTTGGAATACAAATGAACCAACAATGGCCAAGTTCAACTCCCTGTAACCCAGGAAGTAGAGGAAGCAGGGAAGAAGGGGCTCCCCTCTCCTAGCCAACACCCTATTCACACTCTACAACAACCACCTTATTGCTGTAATGAATCATAAAAGAACCATAAATTCTACCAACATGACTTTTTGAGAGCCTACTACATATACAATGGTTCTAGGTAATTTTTTTGTAAATAGTTTCGCCATATGTCATTCCGCAGCAAGCAGTCTCATCCCATAACTAGTTGGTTATACAGAAACTTTGCCATAAAAGAGAAGAGAATTGACACTGGTTGACAGTTTGGTTTCATTTCTCTAATAACAAAACAAGACACTAACTCTTTGCAAATTGATCAATTTTTTTTGGTGTAGTAAGAAGTATGCAATCTGGCTTTCCACTCTCTGACATCACATTTGTAGTAAATTTGATCACTGAAAAAATAAAAGAAAAAGAGAAAAGTACAATGAATGAACAAATAAAAGACTTGGAAGACAAGTTCTTAGGTACAATCCACAAAAGAAAGTCAGTTCTTTGTACAATATTGCCATGAATCTATACAACTTTTAAATACATTTCAGTATTTTGTTATTAATTTTCATGTTTCAAGATGTCCTTTTGAATGTCCCTTGATGGTAAAATTGCCTTTTGACCAATTAGTTATGTGGTAAAAATATTTGCAGCAAGACAGTGAAGATGCCTGCAGTGAAATGACCAGACACAGTGCTGGGTGCTGTGCTAGAGCTCGGATTCCAAAAAAGGGCAAAACGGGGAAGAAGACATTAGCTCCTACTCTTGAGTAATTTAGTCTAATGGGAGAGGCAAAAATAACTTTCTACAGTGTTACACATCCTATAGTGTCACATAAAGCATGAGTTCAAGAGTCTGGAAATAAAAGAGCCTGTGAGAGCAGAATTGGGGTAAAGGAAAGTTTTTTTTAAGAAGTAAGATCAAACCAAGGGCTGATGAATATATAGGAGTTAACCAGGCCTAGAAGCTGAAGAAGGTGTTCGTGCAGACAACCACCGGAACTAAGCCCAGGAGACGGCACCATCCCTCACTCAAACCAACAAAGCTCCAAAGCCACGCTGGCCTGCAGAGCACTGCTACATGCAAAGACCTCTTCTCTGAAGAAGTAAACAGTAAAAAATAAAAACAGAAACAAAAAAAAATTCTTTAGAATGGTGTTGGGTAAAGCAAAGTGTTTACATCCTAATCTCCACAGATGGGATCACGCCCCAGGTGGCCTCTCAGTCACAAAGCTGGTGTTTACCTCTAAACCACCTGAAACAGGTGGAAAACAAGCAAAATAGCACATCCATGACTATGTTGTGTAAATTTCTAACCATACACTCATTAAGAGATGAAATCATAAGTGATACAAATCCATAGAGGGTGGACCCTTTCCAGGTCAGGTAGACAGAGAATTGGGTTTGGGCCCCGCTCTCATTTCTATCACTGTCTGTGAAATGGTTGCTAACAATGTGAACTCTGGCCTAGACCATCTACTACACATACAACTTATATTAGTCAAAGTTCTTTACCTGCAGAGGTGAGCTGTGGAAACCCCTTGCTAAAATCTTGACCACTCATTTTGTTTCAGGAGTCTGGGTATTTGGAGAGGAACCAATGTATTGGAGAGCTGGGTATTAACTTAAGTGGCATAAAGATGTAAGGGCTGGGCTAGAGAGTGCTGAATTTACAGGTGCCTGCAGGCATGCTTGTCGTGGGCTCCACTATAAGAAGAGTTTGTACTCCTGGCCTTTAAGTTTCCTTGTTCTGTGCCTTAGTTTATCCATCTGACAATGACAACTATAAAATCTGTCCCAAAATTCCTACTTAGAGGAAATAAATAACTCCTCATGCAGCTCCTTGAGTACAGCCACAATTTCTAGATCACAGGTTCAGAGAAACCAGACAACCTTTGCCTAGAGCAGTGAACCTGAAGAGACAAAGATAGCATTGGCTGTTCAATCAACTTTTCATTGGCCAAACATTAACTAATTGCTCTTATGTGCACAGAATAGTCAAATCTAATACTCATTGTTTATCATTGTATTCTAGTCTTTCCACATTCCTTCTGTGTAACTAATAGATAAGAGAAACTGGCCAAGTTAACACAGCAGTGTGAACTGTGCTCATTCATGACTGTGTCTTAACCCAGCTCTGCCAGTGGGAAATGTGGAATAAAGCCAATGACCAGGAAAGAAGCAGAATTCTGTGTTCAACTCACCTGGGGATGCTAGTCAGGTAGGTCATGACGTTCAGGAAGTCCTCTTCTTGGATATGTTTGAACCCCACAAACTCTGGAAAAGTGATGATGGGAGCACCATCCTTCCCCCGACCTCCTACAACAAAATGGTGGTCAAGATGTTAGCAAAATGTTTTCATGTCGTACCTCTGCATATAAGGGACTTTGGTATCAAGCTGTAAGATGTATATTGGCCTCCCCCTTTTCTGTATTATTTTATATTACTTTAGACTAGAATTTTGGAAGGTTGACAGTGAATTATTTTGAACAAGCCTCTCCTTTTCTTCATGCCTGTTCAGTGGTATTATGAGAATTCAATTTCTGAAAACTTTGAAGATAGTTACTATATAAAAGATAATAGTCACTAAGTTATTTTAGCATAAGGAGAATAGTAAATAATGCCAACACAAATAAATAATGTTGCACTTCACTTTTGTAACCAGTAAGTATCAAATGTAAAACAGCATGGGGTTTGGGCCTCCCTGGTGGCGCAAGGGGTTAAATCTCACACTATGAAGCTATCAGCAGTCACTGCAGCACGAGTTGTATCCCCGGCCAGGGAGCTACCCACATGGCACAGCAGACTTCTCCTGTCTCACCCGCTGCTCCCCTCAGCAGTGTATTTCAGTCAATCTGCCTGTCCTGCTCCCCACTCTGGTGATTCCTCTCATCCCAACCCCTGCCCCTCTAGCCTACACCCCAGCTCTTATATGCATAAATAAATAAAATAAATCTTTTTAAAAAAACAACAACAACAGGGGGGTTAAGAGAGTTAACCCTAAAATCAGACAAGTTGGTTCAAATCCTGCTTTGTCAGTTAATTGCTATGTGATTTTTGGCATGATATTTACAGAAATAGGATATTAAGAATATCACTTGTACCTACCTCAAAAGGTATTGTAAGAATTAAGTGAGAACATATATGAAAAACACCTTAACAGAGTGCTTAGTAAATATACATGCTCCATAAATGACAATAGTATAATTATTACAAGGAGGCAATAATCAGCTGTCCTTGGGAATTTATAGATAGGAATATAACATATCCCCATAAGAATAAAACTATAAAAATTAGTATTTTTTAATTCATTGGAGCAGAAGTCACCCAGATTAAATTAAATGCATTCTATTTCCAAGCCTCCTTGTTAGTTGTAGCCACAGGACTAAGTTCTTTTTTTTTAAGATTTTTTATTTATACAATAGCAGGGGTACAGGCCAGAGGCGCGGGAGGGTGAGAGGATTCACCAGAGACAGAATGGGGAGCAGAAAAGGCAGATGGACTGAAAGCACTGCTGAGGGGAGCAGCGGGCGAGACAGGAGAGGCCTGCCACACCATGTGGGAATCTCCCTGGCAGGCCGGGAATCGAACCCACGCTGAAGAGGCTGCAGACAGCTTCACAGTGTTGCACTCACCCCGCTGTGCAACCTGGGAGGCCCAACACATGACTAAGTTCTATACCACAATTCCCAAATGTGTGCACAATGAATATTTTTAATTTTGATGGAAACAATAATGGGCATCTCTCAGATGCTATGCATGCTGCTAGCTTGAGGGAGTTCATGAAGTCAAGGTTAAATTACACCCTTTGAATGACTTTGCATCTTTGTGCAACTGGGCTTTTGATGGCTGCTGGAGTAAAAAGCAATACAGTATGCAAATCAAGTGGAACAGGAAGTGATATCTAGTTTGGTTCCAAGGCCTAAAATAATTATAGTTAGAATAAAATGAAAGTATTAATTTGTCTTTCAATTATTGAATATTTACTTTTCCAAACAGCTATTAAGTCATTAGCACGGACAGACTCATTGTTTTAACTTTTTTTTTAAAGATTTATTTATTTATGCTATAAGAACTGGGGTGTAGGCCAGAGGTGTGGGGGAGTGAGAGGATTCACCAGAGACAGAGTGGGGAGCAGAACAGGCGGATTGACTGAAATATACTGCTGAGGGGAGCAGCGGGCGAGCCAGGAGAGGTCTGCTGCACCATGTGGGTCACCTCCCTGGCCGGGGGTTGAACTTTTGCTTCAGTGGCTGCAGACAGCTTCATAGTGCTGCGTCCTAACCCCTTGTGCCACCAGGGTGGCCCCTCATTGTTTTAACTTTTGACCAAAAATGGTCATGGAAAAATACAGGAATTGAAACAACTATGGAACTGTAACAGGGTGGTCCCCAGGAAAGGGGGAGGTTCCAGGTTCCCTGCCCCACCCAAGGAAGGGTGGAGCTGAGCAGGAAGAGAAGCGGCAGAAGAGACTGAGGAAGGAAGCAGGATGGAGCCTAGAGACACGTGAAGAAACTGCGCTTGTCTTTTGGTCGTGGACTGAGTGACACAGATGTGGGTGAGACCCGTGGGGAGGTGACAATGGCAGCTTTTATCTTGATGTTGATTTTGCTCTTTTCCTTCTGGGCTTGTCCGGTTGTTTCTGACCCTTTTCTGTGGGTCCCCACTGGAAGATGCTTTAGACTTGGGGCAGGCTTTGGGGCCTTGTTCTGGGCCGATCCCATATGGATGGACTTTTACTCACGAGGCGACGGGTAACTTTGGGTGCTTCATTTAGAAACTAGACTCTTTGCCTTTCCTGTATTGTTTCCTAATTAAAGTTCCTTCCCATTAAAGTCTCATGTGTTTTGTGTTGATGCGGCGGATGGCAGAACCCATTTAGAATAGGCAGGTTTGCAGGGTTTGGGCTGCCCCTCTCCCTGCCCTATAACAGAACCAGTGCCCCAGCTGATGCATATGAGCTGCAAAGGGCTTCCTTCCAGATTCCATCTGTGGCACAGGCCACCTACAAATGATTACATGTATTTCTCTTAAATAGAGAGGCACTAGTTTGGGGTATAGTATAACGAGGACTGTGAGATTAATGAGGGTGTGGGATCAGTGAAGAAATTACAAAAAAGAGATACTCAGAGCAACAAAGGTGGCAGCGCTAAGGAGAGGGTGCTGGCCCTCCAGAGAATGCCCCCAGGCTACCTGCTGACACCAGCACTGAGATCATCCAGGCCTCTCTCCTCTACTTTCCCACCTGATGAACTTCTGCTCACACACACTGACTTTCCATGTAAATTTATTTCAAAGGAGAGACCGTCTCACAGAGCAAGCAGGAGAATCTGTATCACAAAAGAGTAAGGGATTGTTCGTGGGAGTTGTTGGCTCTCAGAGACCAGTTACTATAGAACAAAACTGTGAGATTTATCCTGACGGCTGACCAGTGTTTTTCCAGGAAGTGCCCTTTATTAGTCCTGTGTGATAATCTTCAATTAAAAAAAAAAAAAAACTATGGATTAGGTGCTTGTCAAACTTTACCAGGACACTGATCCACCTCATTATGTTCACTGAAAACAATTAAAATCGGGATACTATTAATTTTCATATATATTTTTCTTCTCTACAGTTTCACAACTATATAGGAAGTTTCAGAGACATGTGAATTAAGAGAACTTACATCTCTGGTAAAGTTAAATTTAGAAGCATTATAATGCTGTGTTAATTGTATAACCAATATTTGTCAAGAGATGGTTATTTCAAATAATCAAAGCACCCAAAAACATTCACTAGGAGGGCCTCCCTGATGGCACAAGGGGTTAAAACGCAGCACTATGAAGCTATCCAGAGCCACTGCAGCATGAGTTCAATCCCTGGCCAGGGAGGTGACCCTCATGGCGCAGCAGACCTCTCCTGTCTCGCCCACTGCTCCCCTCAGCAGTGTATTTCAGTCCATCTGCCTGCTCTGTTCCCCACTCTGTCTCTGGTGAATCCTCTCACCTGCCACACCTCTGGCCTGTACCCCAGTTATTTTATGCATAAATAAATCTTTTTTTAAAAAATTCACTAGTATATGTTATATCATTAACTGATCATGCCAGTTATCATTAATTGTAAACTAAAATTATTCACATTTATTTTTTTTTAATAGAGGCATGTTTTATTTATTTATTTATTTATTTATTATATTTGTTTGTTTGTTTTGTTTATACATGCACTGGGTACAGTCAGAAGCGCGGGAGGGTGAGAGAACTCACCAGAGCCAGAGCGGGGAGCAGAGCAGGCAGAAGGACCAAAGTACACTGCGGCAGGAGAGGCCTGCGCGCCATGTGGGATCCTCCTCCGGTGGCCGGGGAGCAGCCGGGGACCGAACCGGCGCCGCAGAGGCCGCGGGCAGCTTCGCAACCCAGCGTTCAACCGCTGCGCCACCGGGGAGGTCCAAAATTATTCACATTTAAATGGAGAAAGCTAAGTGATATTTTCTTGTACCTTGGTTAATACCAATACTGACCAACAGAGAGACCCCCGATATTAATGGGGACACTATCTGATGCTGAATCAGTCTGAAGAGGCAGAAGTACCCATGAAACAAAGCTGGATCCACATACAACCATGGACAACCCAGAACACAGCAGTCAGTGCCACCTTGTGAAGAAAGGTGGAAATGCAAATCAAAGAAAGAAAAATTATGCCAACGTCCCATTCAAGGAAGATAAAGAAAACCAAATTATTGGAACTAAGCAACATGGTGACTTAAATAAAGTAAACATCACTCCTGCTAGTATAATTTTACCTTTTCATTAAATGGAAGAGAACTAGATTTACTAGTTACTGTGTCACAGAAAACACAATTAAATGTTGGGGTTCCTAAAACTCCGGCAAGAGTCTGGGTGAAGACTTCTGGGGTCCTGGGAAATCTTACAGGGAGATGGTGAAGACCAGCAGTGGGAGAGATAGTGAAGCAACTACTACTATTTGCTTCCCAGTACCCCTTTTTCTTTCCCATAAGATGATTTTATCTAGGAGAATGACACTCCCTGGGGTGGGGGGCATTTTGGAAACCTCAGGGACCTGCGTTGTTACTTATCTGTGTGATTCCAAGTATCTTAGCAGAGGCTTACTAGAAATGAAAAAATCCATTTATGGTGATTTAATCCCATACTCTAACTAACTTTCACCTATAAAGTACTTTATCAGTTTTATTGAGCTACAGTTGCCATAACATTGTATTGTTTTAAGGTGTGTGACAGTAGCAATGTGATACATGTATTTATTGAGAAATGATTACCACAATAAATGTAAACATCTACCAGTTCACATAGTTGGTTTTCTTTTTTTTTGTAGTGAGAACTTCTGCAACTTACTCTCTTAGCAACCTTCAAATATACAATACAGTATTGTGAATTGCTTACCACACGTCACATGATATACCCAGAGATTATCTATCTTCTTCTTGGCAGTTTGTATGTTTTGAACACCTTCACCCATTTCCCCCACCCTCCCACTGCTCACCCCCCCACCTCTTGAAACCACTAATCTGATCTGAGTCTACAGTATTTGTCTTTCTCTGACTTATTTCATTTAACATAACAACCTCAAGGTCCATCAAAACTGTCAAAATTCACCAAGTATTTTTAGATGATTTCAATATAGACTAAATTTTTCAAGAATGCAACAACCCTATTTATTGAGGAAAGATAACACTTTGTTCAGAACTTAACCAACAATTGTTTACTATTTTTAAAAAAATCACAACAGTTAGGCTTTGGGGAATCTGATTACCCATGGGGCACCTCAACCTTTGCACACATCATGTTCATGGCAACCCCAGGTATAGAGACCAACATCGAACTACATAATTATTCCTTCCAGTATATCTAGAAATACATATTTGTGACTTTGTGATTAATAGGAAAAAAATTTTTAAGATGACCAAAATAAATTTGTCATCCATCTTTGCTCTTCATTCAAAATTCCTTTCTCAAAGTCCCTGGGGAATTTTCTAAGTACAGGGAATGAGGAAGGTAACTTCTGTTATGTTAATGAAGGCAAATTTGGGGAAATGCCTGAGGTTGGGGTCTGGTTGTCAGGGAAATAAACAAAATAGAAGGTGGGGGTTTCCACTCCATTCTTCACATTTATTTTTTTAAGCCTACTGCATAACTAGGGGGTGGGCACAAGCTAACCACACTTCCCAATTTCCATTCTGTTAAGTGCA
This sequence comes from Talpa europaea, assembly GCF_964194135.1. NCBI lineage: Eukaryota > Metazoa > Chordata > Mammalia > Eulipotyphla > Talpidae > Talpa > Talpa europaea. Next base: position 117,029,986 of record NC_140070.1, on the reverse strand, counting down.
TCTTAATATCTAACTGATCCTGGTTCAAGTCAAAGGAAAGTGGCATGTGCTGTCAATGAGCTGAGATTTTCAGGAAGTAGATGATCTCTTTTCCTGTCTGCTACTTGAACATAGGTAATAAAAAGGCCGCGTTTTGGTAATAATGAGAGTCACAATAGAAAGAAGCCTTCTTTCCTGAAACTTCATCTGGAGATAACAAATAACCACAGTAATGTTCATGAACACTTAAAAACAAGGCTTTCTAAAGGTTGGCTCTTGGAAGACCATTGAACAAGAACATTGAAAGAACATCATGGCTGTGGTTGATGTCAGTAGTTATTTCTTTTTACTCCTCAAAATCTTTTCAGCTCCGTTCTTTATCACTTCAAATGTACTTAGAAAATACTAAATTGCACCCAACAGCAAGTGACACCTATAGGATCCCACCCTCCTCCAGAGGAACATTCCTCAGTTCATTCTATCCTGGTTGGGGCTTACAGGGTGACCAAGCTTTAGTATAATGTTCATCAAGGTAAAAGCAGTTAGGCTGTCTCAGCAGGACCTCACAACAAAATCTGGAAAGGTAAAAATATTTGCACCTTACCTGAAAGAATGGCAAATTGTCTATGAAGTTGTTCAATTATATCCACTGCCCCCAAGGGTCTGACTTCCTGCTGCATAATTTCATCTGCACAAAAGAAAATATAAGTTAGGTTAAATCCTTGCAAATTACAAAAAGGAATTAAAAGGCAGAAAAGAAAATTCCATACTAGGGAAATCTGAGTCCTGTCAAAACGGTCATGGATACACACTGCTCTCCTTAGAGCCTGATTCCTGAGATGCATGAATGGATGCAGGTTTTGTGTAGTGTGAAGCCCATACACATGAGCGCGGGGCACAATTCCTGAGCTTCTCTCAAGGTCTGAGAGGGATCAATGCAAAGAAGGGGCCCTGATGTTTAAGCTTCAGTAGCTTTGAAGTAAACCTGTTGGGTTGCTCTTATTACCAAAGCAGGCACTTAGGCGTCTGCCTACTCTTTTGGGTGGGCAGAGGACATAAGCTACCAGGGTTCATCTCAAGCTTGGCTTTAATTAATCAAGGGTTTATGAAAGTTCTCTGATTTTTGTTGCTCTCCCTCACTTCTTTCCTTTTGCCTCCCTCCTTAAGTCACCTCCACTCTTTTTCATTCCTTCCAGATTACTGCAAGGAGCCTCTTCCCCCTGCCAAGCATATTTAAGGAGGCATTTCGCCATTTTGCAATTTAAAGATGCTCCATACTGAGGGCCTCCCCTGGTGGCTCAGGCAGTTAAGTGCTGCGCTGTGAAGCTGTCCACAGCCTCTGCAGCGCTGGTTCGATTCTGGCTGGCTGGTGAGGGTCCCACATGTCATGACAGACCTCTCCTGTCCTGCCTGCTGCTCCCCTCAGCAGTGTATTTTGTCAGTCTGCCTGTTCTGTTCCCTGCTCTGTCTCTTGTGAATCCTCTCGCCCTCCTTCTCATCTGGTCTGTACCCCGGTTCTTGTATAAAATAAATAATAAAAATAAATAAATAAAAACAAAGATGCTCCACACTGAAGAAATGGTTACAGGTTTCCAAGGCAAAAATTCACAGCTTTCGGGCCTCCCCGGTGGCGCAGCAGTTGAGCGCTGGGTTGCGAAGCTGCCCGCAGCCTCTGCAGCACCGGTTCGATCCCCGGCTGCTCCCCGGCCACCGGAGGAGGGTCCCGCATGGCGCGCAGACCTCTCCTGCCGCCCGCTGCTCCCCTCGGCAGTGTGCTTCGGTCCTTCTGCCTGCTCTGCTCCCCGCTCTGGCTCTGGTGAATTCTCTCACCCTCCCGCGCTTCTGACTGTACCCAGTGCTTGTATAAATAAATAAATAAATAAATAAATAAATAAATAAATAAATAAATAAATAAATAAAACAAAATAAATCTTTAAAAAAAAAAAAAATTCACAGCTTTCAAGCACAAACCTATAAATGTCCTCTAACCCTAACAAGTGATTTATATAAGCCTTAAGATTTACATTTTATCTACTTAGGGATAGAATAGTCTGGACAATCTATTTATATGCATTGCTCTGGACCAGCCTTTCCCATACTTGCTTTCTGAAAGTCATGTAGAAAGCAGGGCCATCTTAAGCCCCAAGACCCTTGTCAATGAATTCTCCTTTTTTCTTTTTTTAATGGAGGAAAAGGGGTAATCTCGTCAAAACTAATAGTAAGAACTCCTTTATCCCAATTCAAAGAACCCCAAGATGCCATGCTAAAGGTAAGGGAAAGTATGTTCTGGACCAAAGAGGGAAGGCAACCCCACATTTTATAAGCCTGCCACATGTCTACTTGGCCAGAAAATCTGAAGGACAAAAAGAATGGAACTTGGAATAGGACCAGGATCTCTACACTGTTAATAGTGTTAATAACACTAATGAGAGCACAACAAGAGCCTGTCCCAACGTGGCACTTTATAGACTAACTCATGTCTTTAGTTAGACATGACAGAGAAGGAATGAGTCTGAGCACTAAAGTGAACCACTTCCAGCCCATCCCACCCTCCCTCACAACTAGACCAACTCAACAGTTAGGACAACACCATGCTTCAAAAGCTGTAAGTGATCAGTTTGTTGGGCTGGTACAGAAAGCCACCCAGTGGGGTCATGCTCTGTGTTGTTTCTCTTCCTTATTAACCAGGTCAGAAATTAAATAAACCCACATTTCCTTCTTTTATTGGGTCTGTGCTTAACCTGAAGCTTAAGACTTCTTACTGAAGGCTTGCCCACAAACTGACAAGGTATAAAAGACATTTGAAAAGCAGATGATTTTTTAAAATCAAGAACATTGAAAAATGTTAACTTCCCTATAATCTAGTAATGCAATTAAAACAGAAATAGAATTTCCCATTTCATTCACAAAATAATTGAAATTCTCACACACAATGTTGGGTTATGTTAGAAAATGCTGCACCCCCCCCCGGCAGAAAACTAGTACTTCTGCATAACTTCAAGGAGTGAAGCTACTAGGCTCCTCTTAAACAGTAATTCCACAATATTTTACCCAGTGAAATTGTTGGTGGATTACATAACAACACTCTTCACATATTATTTCATTCAATCTTCAAGAGTAATATTGAACTAGAGATACAGTAGCTTGTCCAAGGTCAAACAGAGACAGCGTTTGTTATTGTTTTTGTTTTTAATTTTTTACATCATTGTTCATTTTTAAATATTTGCTTCTCCCCACCCACCCCCAGGTGTATTCCCCATAGAATTTCCTTCCCCAAGGCACCCATGCACCATCATCACAGTCCCCTATGCTCCTCCCTCCCTTCGATCCCTCTCCCTCCTCCAACCCTACAATATGTCTCTGGTTCATAATGTCTGTTTTTGCAGAGCCAGCATTTGAATCCAGCTCATCTAGATCTCCAAAGCCCAACATATTAATAGAGCTTAACACAGAGCTTCAATATGTAGTCATTAAAATCCTCATAATCTTTCACCTACTCATCCTATATCTGGAAATTTATCCCAATAAAATAATAACATAAAAGATTCATACATAAAAATAAAGACTGCAATATTATTTATAAGGCTGAAAAAATTGGAGGTAATCATTATGAAACTGTAAAAATTATGTCCATAGAGAAAGATTTAGATATAACATTAAGGGCATCAAAATCATATGTATGGTGGGATTGTAGCTAGTTTTTTTTAAAAAAAAAAGAAAGCATCTGGTGTGTTTTTGCACATGTGTGCAAATATATGAGATGGTTATGCTAGAGTGATAGGGTCATATGTGGTTATCCCTCAGTTTACACAGAGAAAAGTATGCTCTGGTAACCTTTTGTTTTTAGTACCAACATTACTTTATTGAAGTATAATTTACATGTACTATGCACAAATGTTAATTATACAGTTTGATGAATTTTGACAAACATATATTGATATAAACATGAAACACATCAAGATTGGAACATTTCCATCACTCCAGAAAGTTTCCTTATGACCCCTGTCCCAGGCCTCACACTTTTCACAATCCCCTTCCCACAAATACATATATTAAAAACTATATGGAGGACCTCCCTGGGAGTGCAAGGGGTTAAGTCTCAGCACTATGAAGCTATCAGCAGCCAGTACATGAGTTCAATCCCCAGCCAGGAAGGTAGCCCACATGGCCAGCAGACCTCTCCTGTCTACCTGTTCCTTCCCTCAGCAGTGTATTTCAGTCAATCTGCCTGTTCTGCTCCCCGCTCTGTCTCTGGTGAATCTTCTCACCCCCTCCCCACATCTCTGGCCTATACCCCAACTCTTGTATGCATAAATAAATAAATCTTTAAAAGAAATGTGGCTTTTGATCAGAGCTCAATGCTGGCAGGGGCACTGTTGCCCTAAATAGCTATTCTCTTAATACCATGTAGGCCCCAAGGAAATCTCTGGTCCATGTCCTCAAAAGAAAAGACGACCACATCCAAATGCTACGATGTTTTGTGGGCTGTGCCACTGATGACATCAGGGGCCAATGCAGCTTCAGATTGCTGGGAGGATTTGAGCCGTGGAAGTGCTTGGTGAGAGAAAAGACAAATTAATTACCTTGTCAAATCCTTCCTCTCACATGGTATAAGTGCTGTAGAATCTTATGTAATGAAACATCCTGTCTAGTACTACCAAGCATCAGCATTCTTATTTCTTTTTTTCCTTCAATTCACAATGCAAATTGTATTTAAGTTTTGAGCTCACTGCCATAATTAACATTTTACTTAGATCAGATTGACTTCATATCACTGCTCTTAAAAGATCTCAAATTATGTGAAAATCTCCATTATGACAATAGTGCTTTTGCTGACAGGAAGCCAAAAAAAAAAAATTACAGATTAAATAACAAATTAGAGATAATATATCTTTATTTTAAATAAATACTGTCCCATCAGCCGAATTGTGGTAATTTAATCTAGTCATCTTTGATGTGTTTTTATGAAGGTATATTTGTTAAGATAGTAGATAGAATGTGTTTTATTTAACTGTGGCACATGGGCTTCTATTTGTACTTACCCCAGACTCTGCAAATATATCCATTTAAAAATGCTTTGAGGGCCTCCCTGGTGGTACAGGGGTTAAAGTCTCAGGGCTATCATATCAACAGCCACATGGCAAAACGGACCTCTCCTGTCTTGACTGCCCACTGCTCTGGCCCTCTCAGCAGTGTATTCCAGTGGACCTACCTGTTGCTCTGCTCCCCATTATGTCTTTGGTGAATCCTCTTACCACCTGCACCTCTGGCATACCCCCCAGTTTTGTATGCATAAATAAATAAATAATTTTTTAAGTCTTAAAAAAAAAGTGCTTTGAGAATTGCTAAGACATCACCAGGCATAAGCAATTCTGTCTTGGACTACTTATCCAAAAGCTATTTTCTCCTTTTTTCCACATTAGACAAAATTGATACATATTTTACATCTGATCTTAGGCAAAAGACTAAGACTAAGGAGAGAATTCACAGAAGAAATATAGCCAATGAACACATATATAAAAGACATCTAGCTTAACTAATAAATAAATGTAAGTTAAAGCAAAATAAGATCTTTTCTACCTAATTCTTTGCCAATTACTGCCTAATGGGTTGACAATTATTTTAAAAGCTAATAATACATAGATAATGTTGGCAAGAGTGTAGGAAATTCTCTTTAAGTAAAAGTACAAATAGGTATTTTTTTAAATGTTGATTCATTTGAAAATATCTGTCACAGTATTGAATATGCAGTTTTTGGTCAAGAAATTCCATATCTTGGAATTTAAAGCAAGAAAACAGTAATACAAATGGGTAGCAATGATTATTATTGTACTGTTCTTCTGTACAAATGTTCATTAATAGGGGATTGGTCAAATACATGATCTTATAGCCACAGAGTAGAATAAATAAATAAAATCAGATAAAGCTATATGTACTGACAGTAAAGGAAGTTCAAAATACAGCTTTTATTTAAAAAGAATCAAAATATAGAACAGAATGTTATCATTTATGTTTCATTTACATAAATGTAAAAATAAGAGAGACTATTTATTGAATGTTTTTGCAATGAATGAGCAATCGAGGCAGAGATGGCTAACTGCCCACCAAAGATTCACATTTTTTCTTCTACACAGTAGCATTATTGTAGAAAGTAGCTGCTTGGCCAGGGATTCAATCTCCTACTCACCCACTTATTCCCCTTACGGTTAAGTAATTAGCAAATGCCAACAAGACATGAGCAAAAATGATGTGTTACTTCTGAGCTAGGGTATTTAAGAAAAGGGTGTTGGCCTCCCCGGTGGCGCAGCGGTTGAGCGCTGGTTTGCGAAGCTGCCCGCAGCCTGTGCTGTGCCGGTTCGATCCCCAGCTGCTCCCCCGCCACCAGAGGAGGGTCCCACATGGCGCACAGACCTCTCCTGCCGCCCGCTGCTCCCCTCAGCAGTGTACTTCGGTCCTTCTGCCTGCTCTGCTCCCCGCTCTGGCTCTGGTGAATTCTCTCACCCTCCCGCGCTTCTGACTGTACCCAGTGCTTGTATAAATAAATAAATAAATAATAAAAAAAAACAAATCTAAAAAAAAAAAAAAAAAAAAAGAAAAGGGTGTCTACGTTACTGTCTCTTTTCCCAACTGCAGCCTGCATGGTCATCACCATGCCGGGGAAAGCAGATACACAGGATAGAAGCAGACAGGGTCCCTGAAACACTCTGAGGGAAAAGAAAAGGCCCTCTGACCAGGGACAGTGTGCTGGCATGTATCCATCCATTGGAATGTGGGGGCTGTATGGGTGGAGCTGGAAGGGATTATGCTCAGTGAAATAAGTCAGAAGGAAAAAGAAAAATATCAGATGGTTTCACTTAAAGGAGGAACATAGAGAAACCATACAAGGGACCAAGGGAAAAAAGAAAAAGACAAAACTAGCAGTCAAACTGTAAAAAAAGAAGAAATGCAGGGGTTGTGATAACAGTTGATGTTGTATGATTTGTAGGCATGCTTTCATTTTATATAATATTTTAAATACATTTTTTTCTTTTTTTAAAAAAGCAGGAGCTAGTCGATGGAAAAGCAAAACTCCAACTGCTGACTCTCCCTGATACCAACAACTAAATAAAAGTCTTGATGAACACACATTTCAGTCATCTCTTGAGTTTCGCTCCCTTCATCCCAAGGAATCAGTATTATACCAAGAAGCTGATGGACAGAACCCCATGAATGTAAGATTGCAAAAATGTCAGATTCATAAAACTTGCATTGAGATAGTCGAACTTTTGTTGTTGTCTTAAGTCACAGGTAGAATAAGACGCTGAGTGACAAAGCATGTAGGTAAACTTTTCGTAAGCTGTTACAGTTGTGGAAAAAGTGAAAAGCAGCATAGTATATGTAATATTGTGAGTTCAGGATTCAGAAATTTTTCATATTTTTATTTTGAATTACTTCCTCTGCTAACTATTAATAAGACTATAATGTTCTTAGGATTGAACTTTAGTAAAACTAGGGCAATAATTTACACCTGAATTCAAGCCCATGTAAGGATTATATACATGTTTTTTAAATATAAAAAGCAAAATTTGGGTAACAAGTTATTTCTTAAGTAGCAAATATATAGTGGTCATTGCCTTGGAGAATATAGTATATTATATATTATATAATTATATGGAATGGAATATAGTATAAGCATGAAACATGCCTTAACCAGAAAGTAGACAGCAACAGTGATGAATTTATTTTAAAGGTACACTTCTCTATAAAGTAATAGCCTTCTTCTGAAGAAATAGTTTCCAAATATGAATACTAATGATAGATAAAAACATGTACTCTAATCACCTTTCCTAGTTTATGATCCAAGGGGAATAAATGTAAACATTTTCAAGGCCAAAGACTGAGAGGGGAGTATATCAATAAGCCCAGGCATAAAAAGAAGCAGCCTTAGAAATATGGAGCTGCTCCAGCTCTTCGAGCATTCTTCTTACCAGCTTCCAGATGTAAGGTGTGCTTAGAAATGGTTTCCCTTCTCATCCAGTCCATTAAAGGGATGTGTTATTCTCCTTTCTAATAGGAGAATCACCAGTCTGTTCTCAGCTCATGTGTCTAATACAAAGTCTTAGCAGTTCAGATTTAACACTTTTCTTCAAGCAACATTTTGCTTTAGGAATATGAATTTCATAATCTGGATTCTTATTTTTGTCTCACAAAAGCAATACGTGTTTTTATTTTAAAAATTAAAAATGCAAATCAAATCAACAAAAATAAGAAAAGTAAAACTATCATTCTTTCATCAAAACTAGAAAGTAAGACTCCTGGAGGTGATATGGTCAATACGCATGCATGAATATTTAGATAGAGATGCTTTTAAATGGGTCTATATTCACACATATCATCTAACCACCTGATTTTTTTTTCAGAATATTTGGTCATCTATTATGAAATGACCATCTATAGAATTGTTAATAGTGGATGAATGTTCTTAAAGGAAAAAAATCTTCTAAGTTCCTTAGCAAACTTGAGGCAGTATTGCCAAGAAAATAATTTTTTTTTTAAGAAATACTGCCCAGTTCATGAATCTTTTTTTTTAGATTGATTGATTGATTGATTGATTGATTGATTGATTTATTTGTTTATTTATACAAGCACTGGGTACAGTCAGAAGCACGGGAGGGTGAGAGAATTCACCAGAGCCAGGGCGGGGAGCAGAGCAGGCAGAAGGACTGAAGCACACTGCTGAGGGGAGCAGCGGGCGGCAGGAGAGGTCTGCGCGCCATGTGGGACCCTCCTCTGGTGGCCGGGGAGCAGCCGGGGATCGAACCGGTGCTGCAGAGGCTGCGGGCAGCTTCGCAACCCACTGCTCAACCGCTGCGCCACCAGGGAAGCCCCAAGTAAATAATTTTAATGTAAAATTTTAATGTAAAAAAAATTTTTACTGCAAAATTTTTTAGCTGAACCATTATTCCATGAAGAATGAAGATGAATTGCAAAATACATGTAAAAGAAAGACATCACTGCTGTCACAGTACCTTTTTTGGCCATATAGTCTAGCCTGGTGCAACTTGCTAGGAAATGGTGGTAGGCCCTCATCTCTGCCTCTGTTATCCGCACGGAGGAGTCAGGTAAACATTTAGGGTCCTGCTGTCCACACGTACACCCAGAGGCCACGGGAGGCCAGGAAACCGTGCCACTTTGCTCCCCCTCCATTCCTGGTCTCTCCTCTCAGCACTGCACTCACATAAAATGTCTGAGCCTTTCTCCTGGCTAATCTCTCCCAAATCCACCCAAGGTCATTTCATTGCTGAGAGCTAATCCTTTGGGTTGGTGAGTGCTCACAGGATTACAGGCCCACTAGATTACCAGGCTTCCTCATTTTTAAACAAAAGGGAAAATAAATAGGTAAGGATGTCCTGGTGGAAAGGGAAATCCTACAGTAGACAAAAATCAGAATGTTTCCCCTTTTTTAGAGGGACATACATCAAGTTATTGGATATTTAAAATAATAGACAGGGATACATTTTTTAAATGATGCTCTTAAAATTTCCCCAGGCTACAATGCTCCCCTCCCTCTCTGCCAGGAATAAGATCCAGACATTAACCCTGAAGCCCAGTGAAGTTACTCACTAAGCAGAAACACACGGGGGGGGAGGGGGGGGGCGGGACGGGGGGGGGGGGACAACAAGTGGTCAAGCAATCCTAAGAGGGGATGCAGAGCATCTCCTGAACTACTTCTAAAGATCAGAGACAAGCACGTGGCTCCTGGTGGAAGTAGGTGGGCATACCTTCCCGGGCACAGAAGCATAGAAGATTTTCCACATCACTCATCGTCAGGGAAATGCAGCTCAAAATTGCAGCAAGAAGCCACCACACACACAGCAGGAAGGTTAATGTCAAAACCAGAGAACAGGGCCTCCCTGGTGGCTCAGCAGGTTCAGTGCAGCACTGCGAAGCTGTCCACAGCCTCTGCAGTGCTGGTTCGATTCCTGGCCAGCCAGGGAGATTCCTACATAGTGCGGCAGACCTCTCCTGTCTCGCCCACTGCTCCCCCTCAGCAGTGTATTTCGGTCCTTCTGCCTGTTCTCTCCCTGCTCTGTCTCTGGTGACTTCTCTCACCCTCCTGTGCTTCTGGGTTGTACCCCAGTGCTTGTATAAATAAATAAATCTTTAAAAAAAAAAAAAACAGCGAGTGCCAAGAGCCCTCAGGGGTAGGGGGCAATGTTAAGTGGGGCAGCCACTATAGCCAACAGCAACCACATTCCTCAAAAGATTGAGAGTCATGACCACGTAAACCAGATATCCCACTCTGAGTACACACGGAAGAACTGGAAGCAGTTCTCAAAAGCAGCATCATGTCCAACAGCCAAGAGGTTGAAGCAACCCAAGTGTCCATAGAGAAATGAGAAACACAACATGTCCATCCATACAGTGGAATATTACTCAGCCTTAAAAAGGAAGGAGATTCTGAAACCAGTGACATCATGGATAAACCCTGAGGACATGGTGCTCAGCAGAATAAGCCAGACACACAAAGGGCAAATCCTGTATGATTCCACTCATGTCAGGTCCCTGGAGTCCCCTTCATAAAGACAGGAGAATGGCACTGAGGTGGGGGCTGGGGAGGGGTGGGTGAGTGTTTGTTGGGGCAGTGTTCATTTGGGAAGATGGACAAGTTCTGGAGATGAAGGTGGGGATGGAGACTCTACCACATGAATGTGCTTAAGGTCACTGACCAGTGTCCTTGAAAATGGTTACAATGGTTAAGTTTTAGATTATGGATTTTTAGCCACAGTTGAAAATAAATTAAAAAGAAGAAATTATCAGGGGCAGGTACAATATAATGATTCTAAAGTGAAGGGTATTCTTTGCCCGTCATCATCTGACCAACAACCCATTCACTCCCACCAGTGCGGGAAGAGGGGTGAAGAGTCAGTTCACAGAACTGCTGTGTAAAAGTGTTGTGTCCTCAGAGAGAGGCTGCTTTTTCATAATGTGGTTTATTTTAGTCCTTTATGCTTAATGGCATAGTTTATGAATGTTGAATTGTTATGAATGTTAAAGAATGTAAAATGTCAGATAAGAAAGAAACAGTTTTGATACATAAACTTCTAATTTTTGTTTGCATGATCTGAGCTAAAGCATCAGAATAAAACTTGCACTTGGTCAGGAGAAACTGGAAGACAATTTTGTCTTAGCTAATTTTTTTTTTTTTGTATGTGTGCTTGGAAGGTATGCTTGTGTCCCTGAAGGGAATATAACAGATGTCTAGTGTTTTTTATTTCTAAGATTGGCTCCTACTCTTGCCTCCTTTGCTAGGTGATGTTGGAAATGTTATTCTCACTTATGAACCTCAAGTTTTAACAAGGTCATATCTTAGTGTTTTCTAATAAATTTTCAAATTCTGCTTTAACAAATTCAATGTGTGATAATAGAGACTTATAAGACAAACTAGGTTATGATTAGACACATGAAAATAATTATTTTATAGAAAGATTTATATTCAGAATGTTGGTAATTTTTTTAATTAATAATAAATTTTATTTTTATATTCCCCATACAATTTCAACCCCCCCATTCTGACCCCAGTCCCTCCCCTCCTGCCCCCCACCCCCCAAAAAGTGTCTCTGGTTCATAGTTTTTTGTTGATTTTGATTTTCACTTTCTTATAGTTATTCATTTTCCTGGTCCCTTATTTAAGTTTTCTAGATTCCTGCTATGAGTGAGACCATCCGGTATTTTTCTTTTTCTTTCTGGCTTATTTCGCTGAGCATGATCCCTTCCAGCGCCATCCATGTTGCTGCAAATTGCATGTGTTTATCTTTTTTAAATGCTGAGTAATATTCCATGGTATATATGTACCACATCTTCTTGATCCAGTCATCTATTTTTGGGCATCTGGGCTGTTTCCAAAGCTTAGCTATTGTAAACAGTGCTGCTATAAACATAGGGGTGCAGGTGCTCTTTGGAATTGATGTTTCTGTGTCCTTTGGGTAAATACTTAGGAGTGGAATTGCTGGATCATATGGAAGCTCTATGTTTAGTAGGTCCAGAAATCTCCACACAGCTCTCCATAGTGGTTGGACCAGTTTGCACTCCCACCAACAGTGCAGAAGAGTTCCTTTTTCTCCACACCCTCGCCAGCATTTGTTGTTGCTAGTTTTTTTTTAATAAAAATTAGCTAATTTATTTTTAAAGAGGGAGTAAAATTTACATATATTGAAATAGTCAAACCTGAATAAGTTTGGACAAATGGATACATCCATGTAACCCCTAGCCCTTTCAAGATGCACGTCATGTCCATCTCTTGAAAGTACCATCATGTCCAATCGACCTTTGCTCCTGACTCCCAAGAACCACTGCTGCAATTTTTTTCCAGTAGAAACTAGTTTGCCTGTTCCAAAACTACATACAAATACTCCTGCAGTATGTACTCTTTTGTGCCTAGCATCTTCCTCTCAGGATAATGTTTTTGAGAGTCATCATATTGAGTATTTGCCACATATTCCAGCCTGATGCCACTTCCTAGGAAATGATAGGAAATCCTCATCCTGCCTCCTTTGTCTGCACCAAGGTGTAAGTTAATTACCTTACTTTTACTGCTGAGTTGTATTCCATTGTATGGGTGATCGGTTTGTTCATTCTCCTGCTGACAGACATTTCATGGTTTGTTTTTTTTTTTGTATTTTTTTTTTTTCAATTTGGGCTGTTATGAATAAATTTGCTATGAACATTTGTTGAAAGGCCTTTGTGGAGACATGTGTTTTCATTTCTCTTGGATAAATACCTGGGAATGGTGTTGCTGAGTCAACGGAGAGCTTATATTTAACTTGTAAGAAGCTGCCAAACCTTTTCCCAAATTGGTTATACCAGAAGGTGGCTTTAATGTTATAAGTTGCTCTGTTTAGAAATCCTCAGAGCTAGTTCTCTGTTAGTGTTAACTGCATGCGAAATACTTTAAGAAAATACGTGAATTAATAGAGGTTTGTTTGCTGTAATATCTAAATTTAATATAATTTGACACTCTAAAACATATGAAAGCTCTTTTTTTCTCTATCATTAGGTATTACAAATATGCTGTTCAACCAAATGTGAAGTGTGAAAGTCTTCTAATACACATAAAGCAGTTTTCAAACAATAGCTTGTTAGATATTGCCACACTTCCCTCCAAAATGATCTTGCCAATTTGAGTTTCTACCAGCAATATAAAAATACCTGATTTCAGAATGTATGCCTGATTCCCCAAGTGGGGCTCTTTTTCTTTTTTGCACTTTCATGTAGATGTGAACAGCCACAAATACTTGGCTGGCATCACAGCACTCTCAAACAGAAGAGCTTGCTTTGCTAACCACATGAACCCACATTTGCATCGTACATACAACTGCACACCCAGAGACAACCATAATTATATCTTTTTACAGTTTACAGAACTCTAGGGAAAGACACACACAAGATTTTCCAAAAATCTTGGAAAATTTCCTTATTACACTTGAATCTCTCCATTATATGAACAAACAGTACAGCTCTTATAAATCCTATATTCCATGCACTAACCTTTCTCATTTGACCAAGATCAAATATCCAATAAAGGATTACATTTTCTTTATGTTTAACAAAAGATTCTGAAATAACTGCACACTAAGCAGCTCTCCTTAGAAAAGAGCTGGGCCTCCCTGGTGGCGCAAGGGGTTAAGACTCAACCTATGAAGCTATCCGCAGCCAAAGTGGCAAGAGTTCGATCCCCGGCCAGGGAGCTACCCACATGGCACAGCAGACCTCTCCTGCCTCGCCCACTGCTCCCCTCAGCAGTGTATTTCAGTCAGTCTGCCTGTTCTGTTCCCCACTCTGTCTCTGGTATATCCTCTCTCACACACACACACACACACACACACACACACAGAGTTCTGGCCTATACCCCAGTTCTAGAAAGGAAAGGAAAAGAAAGAGAGAGAGAGAGAGAGAGAGAGAGAGAGAAGCAAGAAAGGAAGAAAAGAAAAGAAAGAAGCTGGTTATTTCAGCAGTAACGGGAGATGAATGTTTCCCCCGACTTTCCCCTAGGAAACTACCAGTACAGGCATAAAAGAAAAAAAGCTTTCTTAGCACATCTAGATTTGTCCCTATTTTTTTTTAAAGGTGTGTGTTTTGTAATTTTGTAGCAGAATGAACTGATGCCATTCACCTGCTCCTTCTACCTAGGGGCAAAATAGAGCATAAGAAGTAATTCGCAAGCTCAGGAAGAATTTGAATTATCTGTAGCACAAGCACATCAGATTTATTATTTTACCAGAAGCAGGATTAAAGTCACATTAAAGGGAGGTATAACTTTTCCTTACATAGACTAGACTTTGTTTTCTCTTAAAGAAAGAAAAAAAAAAAAAAAACACTTGAATTGAAGCAGGAAGTTGCCAAGTCTGCTGCTTGGGGGAGTCTGCTGCTTGGATTCTGCTGCTTGCTGGAGCAGAGAAGTTGCTAGATGTGCTGCTTGTCCACAGTAGTAGCCATGGCTACCTTGACCCCCTTCCCAAACAATAAAGAATGCTTATGCTATGATGGACGGGGTGACAAGGTTCCTCATACAACCTGTATAAACCTTGCCATTTCTGCTCTTGGGTGCTCAGTCTTTTGGGAGCTATACAACTGAGCCCGCTGGTGTGACAATTAAATCCCTCTCCCACCTCTGAGTGCTGTCTGATCCCTCTGGGAAATTGCCGTAACAGAATGACCAGGTATTTTTGCTGGGGCAGCTAAACGGATCCAAAGTTAAGGCCAGGACAGAGGGAATAACAGAGCTCTGCTGGCATGGAGCTGGGAGCCACCACACTCCCACCCGTTCATCTGTGGGCCACAGCATTCCACCCGCTCATCTCCCGCTAGTCCCTTCTCAGGAGCCTGGGCACCTCACCCACTTTAGTTCAGAGAGTTGGAGATGGACACATCCAATTATATGCACTTGGGGGAAACCTACATTGGAGAGTGGGGCTGGAGTTCTGGGGGACAGGAGACTCTTTTAACTGCACACCGTTCTGTGCTATTTGCAATTTATACAAACAGTATAGATTACTTGTATTAGTAAACCAAGAATGCACTGCTAAAGATTCTTTTTTTTACTATTTTATCTGGGTTACTTACTCCATATACACAGCTCTAATGTGATTCTCACAGATATTTTGAGAATGTTTATAAACTCTATTGACCACTATGGCAAACGTTGATGGTTGTTAAAGCTGAGTGATGAGTAAGGCTTCTAAGGCTATTCTTAAGTAGCCTTAATTAAATTAAATTAAATTAAATCTACTCCCAGAGGTTAATATTAACTGAGTGAGCTACCCAAGTGCATTAACACAATGTCCCTAGTGCCTTTACTGTACATAAGTCACATGTGTGTGATAGAATTCCTAAACTGCAATTTTTTTAAATTATTCGTTAAGATAATATTTAAAATGATATTAAAGTGTGGTCTCTAAAACAGAGGACCTGAGCACAAACAATATAAAGGCATCCAAGTAATATAGATCCCAAAACTAAGCAAATAATTATTTTTAATTATACTTACATATTCAGCATTGTTTTGGAGCTTCTGATTAACACAAGTGAAAGTAAGAAGTGAAAATAAAAGGTGTAATTACAGGGAAAATGGGACCAGAGGGGATTATCACTATTCAGAGAGGACATTATTATCAGCTGTTACTTAACAAATATTTATAGATATCTCTGTGTTTAAAAATAAAGGTGTAAAACTACTAAACTTACTGTTGCCATAAAAATCACCTGTTACAAATCAGTATTCTCAAAATGAGTGTCTTATAGGCCAACAATAACTAGTGAAAATAGAGTAAAAAAAAAAAAAAAAAAGAAAAAGTCACATGCTTCACAGTAACAAATACCACAAATTGCCCACGGGTAA
This sequence comes from Talpa europaea, assembly GCF_964194135.1. Lineage (NCBI taxonomy): Eukaryota > Metazoa > Chordata > Mammalia > Eulipotyphla > Talpidae > Talpa > Talpa europaea. The sequence goes on along the minus strand of NC_140070.1, from coordinate 117,014,130 downwards.
CATTGAAAAGGAATGCATGACAGCTATATAAAAAGAATAAAAAATTTCGGGGCCTCCCCTAGTGGCGCAGCGGTTGAGCACTGGGCTGCGAAGCTGCCCGCAGCCTCTGCAACGCCGGTTCGATCCCCGGCTGCTCCCCGGCCACCAGAGGAGGGTCCCACATGGCGCGCAGACCTCTCCTGCCGCCCGCTGCTCCCCTCAGCAGTGTACTTCGGTCCTTCTGCCTGCTCTGCTCCCCGCTCTGGCTCTGGTGAATTCTCTCACCCTCCCACACTTCTGACTGTACCCAGTACATATATAAACAAAACAAACAAACAAATTTTTTAAATAAATAAATAAAATTAGGGGTTAGCAAGTTCGGTTCCCAAAGGCGTAGTGAATTTTATCCTTAAATCATATCTCAGAATTCATATGTATTTTAATCTCAAATCAAAGTCATTAGTTAGGTATGTTATTTTAACAGTTAATAGCTATATGCCAGTCTTTTTTCTTCTTAATTCTCTCTTCTGTGTTAATTCGCAAAATGTTTTCTATGTGCTTTTCAACTTTTAATTAACACAAGTGCTGTATGAATACCTCTTCAGTGTAAGACATTAAAAAACTCCAGAAATACACGAGGTTTCGGCAAATCTGAAGATATTTTCAAAGCTGGGTTCCCTTCTTTCTCTTTGAAAGTAAGAGAGTTATGAATTTAGTTTATGATTCTAAACATATTCCTTATACCTAAAACTATATTTATCTTATAGAAATATGTAATATTAGTCTGTGTTTCTAGCAAATATTACACTTTGTATACTGTTCTACAATTTTCTTTCAACAGTTGTCAATATGTCTTGAACCACCACCCATATTTGTATAAATAGAACTTCTTTATTTAAAAAAAAAACACAAATATATTACTAGGCTATTCAGCCATTTTCCTGATGATGGGCATTTAGGTTTTTCTATAAACTGAACAGACATTAAACTTATCTTATTCATGCTTTTTTATATACATATGCAGTGTTTCTTTAGGGGACAATACCAAAAAATGAAATTACTAGGTCACAGAATATGAATATTAAAATTTTTGCTAGAAAATATCATCTCATTCTCATCTCATTCTCCATAGTGGTTGTACCAATAAACCTTCTTACTTGCAGGGCACTTTTTTACTTACATTTCACTATTATTTAATATTATTAAGCTTTTAAAGTTTTGTCCATTTAATGGAGGAGTTAACCAACTATGGCCCACAGCCCAAATCTGAACCTCTACCTTTTTTTTTTTTAAACTTTTGTTTTCTTTCTTTTTTTTAACATTTATTTATTTATACAAGCACTGGGTACAGTCAGAAACGTGGGAGGGTGAGAGAATTCACCAGAGTTAGAGCAGGGAACAGAACAGGCAGACTGACGAAATACACTGCTGAGGGGAGCAGCGGGTGGCAGGAGAGGTCTGTGCGCCATGTGGGACCCTCGCCAGCGGCCAGGGATCAAACCAGCACTGCAAAGGCTGCAGGCAGCTTCACAAGCCAGCACTCAACTGCTGCGCCACCAGGGAGGCCCACCTCTGCCTTTTTTTAATGAACCTGTAAGCTAAGAATGGTCTAAAATTTTGTAATGGCTATATTTTAAATTGTTCTATACATACCTAAAAAAAAAAAATCCCCCATTTTTTCCCCTTAACCCATAAAGCCTAAAATATTTAATTTCTAACTCCTGATCTAATATGGAATGGTTGTCATTTTGTTCCATGACCACTTAGTAAAACTGAGCATTTTCTCATATAACTATTTGAGATTTGTAATTCCTTGTCTGTAAATCTTCTGTTTATAATTTTTGTTTGTTTGTAATTTCTAAGTTGATTTAATGAACTCTGTCTACATACATTCAAATCACTACTGCTTGCCTACTCCAGTGTTCATCTTCCTATTCACTTTGTTTTGCTCTGTTTCCTTCTCAGGTACAGCTAAATTGGGGAGCTAAATTCCACCCAAATCCTAAGAGTGGTGGATAAAATTATGATTATTCTAAATATTTGAGGCAACTGCATTCCACTTTGCTTATGATTAATTCAGGACTGAAGATGTGATGAGATATGCTCAATGACATATGAAGGACTTCAGGATTTTTCCTCCTCGTTTAAAAAAGGAATACTAGAAAACTTAAATAAGGGACCAGGAAAATGAATAACTATAAGAAAGTGAAAATCAAAATCAACAAAAAACTATGAACCAGAGACACTTTTAGGGGGGCGGGGGTGGGAGGGGAGGGATTGGGGTCAGAATGTGGGGGCTGCAATTGTATGGGGAATATAACAATAAAATTTATTTAAAAAATAAATAAATAAAATGATCATCACTAAAAAAAAAAAAATAAAAAAGGAATACTGGAATATACTGGGACATTTTTACTCTTTTGCAGTATTGGTTTGCTTTCTTATTGTATTACTTTTGTGAATGTGAAAACCATCTTTAGCTTATTACTTTGCAGGGGGGATAGGGTTGTACGTTTTATTGAGATATAGTTGACATATAACATTGTATTAGTTTCAGGTCTACAGTAAATTTGTGGAGATGAGGGGGATTAACAGAATAATTATAAAGTTTATCTGAAAGAACTGAAAAAGTTTATAAGAATTAAGAATTTTTTTAAATGATTGATAGAAAGGGAATTTCTTCTAGAAAATACTTATAAAGTTATAATGAAGCACTAATAAACTAAATGGGGCTAAAACAAAAAAAAACAGAAGAATAAACAGGAAGATCCATAAATAGGGTATATATTCTAAAATAAAAATATGTGAAAAAGGAGCATCACTAGTTGACAAAGAGCATCTAATAAATGCTACTGAAGGAGTATCATTAGTTGACAAAGGACATTTAATAAATGCTACTGAGAAAATCTAGAATCTAGCCTCATATTACGGCCAAAAACACATAGAGATGTCAAGTCAAATGTAAAAATTAAAAAAAAAATTAGACTAAAATATGATTATTTGGTTTTAATTTGAGAAAGGATATAAGAACAATAGAGTAAATCACAGAATGAAAGATCTAGAGATTTGACTACATAATATTTTAAAACCTCAATATTTAAGTCATCAAAAGCAAAATGCTAAAATACAAAGCGCTGAAAAATACCTGCTATGAACTTAACAATGGCTTAACATATTTAGACAAACCACACAAAAATAACTTTTACCCAAAGCACATACGAACAGAAGTTACTGAGCAAAAATTCAGATAGCAAATGAACTTAATTAAAAATCATTCTAGTTTTCAAAAGTTACTATAGTTTACTATCAATCTTTAAAGTTCAGTTAAAATGAATACTGTATCATATTGTACTTGTGTGGCGTATACACAGTTGACTATGCATACTACACTTTGTTTTCTCTACAAGACAAACATAGAGTCAGATAACAGCACCAATGAGGGTTAACAATGTAATAGGTATTGTACCACATACTTAACATGCATTGCTTCAAAACCTCTAAGATCAGTTCCGTCATTTCTCCCACTTGACATATGAGAAAACATATGATCACAAATGCTGCCTAGGAGATCAGATGAAATCAAGAATTCCTACATCCTGTTGATGGGTCACAAACGCGTGATAAGTTTCCCAGAAGACAATTTGACCAAAACGTATTTTAAAACTTAATACTCAATAATTATACTTGATCCAGTAATATTTTTCAGAACTCTATCTTTATAAAACAATCTGAAATATGTGAAATGTATGCAAAGATTTCAAAACAAAGATGTTCCTTGCATTTTTCCCCTCTTGCCTTTTTAAAAATATAACACTGGGAAACTAGAAATACCTATGGCATAACCATGTAGTGAAAAAAAGTAAAACCATTACAATACTGTTTGTGGAGATATTTTATAATATTTGGATTTATTTACAATACATTTTAGCCTAATTTATAGTATGGCTTTAAAAAGAAGAATATAACTTATATAATGTTAAATGTAGTATGTGTGGTATACATAAAGAAAGATAGACCGTAACATTTTAACTATGTAAAAATGCCAAGGGAAAAAAGCTGGAAGAACATATGCTCAAAGGATAACTGATTATTATGAAGAGGTGGAATTGCAGATTTTCTTCTTTGTACTTTCCTCTTTTACAAACATTGGAAGTTGAGCATGTACTGTTGTTTGATAATGTTTTCCTAAATCTATTTTTAAACACACACAGCCTAAGTCACCCTTACTGGGGTGTCAAAACCCTTAAGTTTTGACAAATGCATGAGTCATTTAACCACCATCACAATCAGGATTCAAAAAAATTCCAATATCCCTTTGCTGTCAAACTAGCCCTTCTAATCCTTAACACCCGGCAGCCACTCCATCCCTAATACAATTTTACCTTTTCTGAATGTCATATGAATGGACTCCTTCAGTTTTGTGCCTTTTGATTCTGGCAACTTCCCCTTGGCATATGCATTTCAGATTTATTTATGGTGTCATGTGTATCAATAATTCATGTCTTTTTCCCATTGAATATTCAATTGTACCGATGTAATAACATAGGTTGTTTAACCATTCCCAGGGGAAGGATATTTGGGTGGTTTCCAGTTTTTAGCAATTAAGAATAAAGCTGCTATAACCATTTGGGTAAACATAAAGATTTTTGTGTGACCAGAAGTTTTCATTTCTTGTGGGGTAGAATTATTGTGTTGCACAGTAAGTGCATATTTAACTTTATAAGAAACTGGCAAATATTTTCCAAAGTGGCTGTACCATTTTTCACTCCCACCAACAGCATGTGAAATCCAGATCCCCCTCATCCTTGCCAATACTTTTTATTGCCATTTTTAGAAATCACTCTAATAGGTCTGCAATTTTCCTGATGACTACTGATGTTCAGCATATTTTCATGGGTTAATTTCCCATCTTTTTATCTTCTTTGGTATTCATTCAATATTTTTTACCCATTTTTAAACTGAGTTGTTGAGTTGTTGTTGACTTTGAAATTTCCTTATATATTCTGTATACAAGTCCTTTGTCCAATATGGAATTTCTGAGTACCCCCCCTCAATTTGGCTTTTCATTCTCTTGACAGTGCTTTTGCAGAACAAACATTTTTAATTTCAATGAAGTCTAGCTTATCAAATTTTTCTTTTATGAAAGATACTTTTGGTGTCAACCTAAAAACTTTGTCCAACCAAGGTCACAAAGATTTTCTGCTATTTTTGAAAAATATTTATTTTTACTTACTTATGCATACAAGAACTGGAAGAGAGGGGAGGGTTGGGGGAGGTGAGAGGATTCTCCAGAGACAGAGTGGGGAGCAGAACAGGCAGATCTACTGAAATACACTGCTGAGGGGAGCAGCGGGCGAGACAGGAGAGGTCTGCTGTGTCCTGTGAGTTAGGCCCCTGGCCAGGGATGAAACTCTTGCCACAGTGGCTGGGGATAGCTTGTAAGCCTTGAAATTTAACCCCTGCACAACCAGGGGGCCCCAAATTTTCTCCTATGTTTTCTAATAGATTTTTGAATAAGTTTTCCATTTAAGCCCATGATTCACTTTGAGTTACTTGTCATATATGGGGAATGGTATAGGTCACGGTTCATTTTTCCCTTTTTTGTGCAGATGTTCAATTGTTTCAGCACCTTTTGCTGAAATTGCCTTTTATACTTTGTCAAAAATCAATTGGCCATTTTTGTGTGGAACTATTTCTGGATTCTCTGTTCTGTTCCATTGATCCATGTGCCTATCATTTCACCAATAGCACACTCTCTTGATTACTTTACAGTAGGTCTTGAAATTAGGTAGTGTGAGTCCTCCAACTTTGTTCCTTTTCAAAAGATTTTGGCTATTATAATCATTTTTGCCTATTATAGTATTTTTTTAAAGATTTATTTATCTATGCATATAAGAACTGGGTATAGCCCGGAAGTGTGGGGGGTAAGAGGATTCACCAGAGACAGAGTGGGGAGCAGAACAGGCAGACTAAGTGAAATACACTACTGAGGGGAGCAGCGGGCAAGTCAGAAGAGGTCTGTTGCACCATTTGGGTAACACCCTGGTCGGGGATCGAACTCGTGCTGCAGTGGCTGCAGATAGCTTCATAGGTTGTGTCTTAACCCCTTGCGCTACCAGGGAGGCCCCTAGTATAGTTTTTTATAGCTGATTCGAAAATTGGTTTAAAAGGATAAGAGCAAAGAGAGAAGGAAACACAATGGACTATGGTCGTGGACTGGGGTGAGGACCCTAATGTTACTTCAATAAAAATATTATAAAAAATAAATAAGATTGGTTTAGTAATTGGTTTTAAATTCTGTAGACAGCTGGTTAATTTCTACCTAAAAAAAAGAGTTGATAGATTTATGACTGCAGTTGCCTTTTATTTATAAATCAGTTTGGGGAGATTTGATCTCTTAATATTGGTTCTCTCAAACATTAAACACAGACCATGTATCATTTTATAGTTGTTAAAGTCCTCATAAAATACCACATAACACTCATTTCCTTCTCATTTCTTCTTCTATTTTAGATTATACCACAAAGCCATAGAAATGATGAACATGATCTTTCTCTTTAAGATCTAGGTTAGTTTTCCCAAAGCACCGAGGGAGAAAATGTTCACACCACACCTGAAGGGCAAACAAGGTTTGTGTAGTGGAATTTTCCTTCACGTCTCTGCACCATATGTCAAGGTTTAAAACCCCATTTCACAGGCTGAGGAATTTTTCCTCTTTTGCAGGCAAAGTTTCTTTGGGTTACTGGAAGGATAAATACTGCAATGGAAACAAAAGGGAGTAAGTGGGGTAGTTCACAAGGCCCATCTTTCCAGCCTACGTCCTATGCCAGTCCCTCCTATCAGTGGGGGAGGGAAAGGAGACACAGTGTAAAGAAAACCAATGAAATGAAGGGAAGGGCCTGCAAAATCTCCAGGAGCTGGGATGACCAGAGGACATTTTTAAAAGCAGTGATGCTTCCAGCTATATTTCAAATTATCAGTGTGTCTAGACCATGAATGTCTCCATTTTTCTCTTCAGAAAATTCCCCAGAACCTTCCAATCTTAAGTGTACCTGGGTTCTGAGATGTTGGGGGGAAAAGTTAAGTTTCACAACTGAGTCAACCAGGCACAAAAAACAGACAGCCAGAGGGAAAGCCAGAGAGGCAGAGAGGGTGAGAGACCTCAAGAGGAGAAGCCCAGTGAAATAGGGGAGGAACCGGCAACTGTAAGGTATAGGAGAACAAGGCCCAGCACACTGGAGAAGCAGCACAGAGCCCTGGGGCAACAGGGGCAGGAACTGCAGCCAGGATCCTGGGGGCCAGTGGCCAACTGCAGGGGTCACAGCTGCTTCTTCACACCCATTGCCAGCACTCTGCCCAGCCCTGGAGTCCATCAGTCCATGTGATGCTACTAATTTGGAGCTTAAGAAGAAACAGACAAAAGGACATCTGTCCCCTAGGTGATTGAATTAATTCTAGCTTCTTGGCTACAGAAAGAGAGAAGAGCTAAAATGCATTTATACTGATTTGGTAATACATAGGAGGAAAACAAAAGAAAGCCCCAACACCATACCCAGGCTGGCCAGGATCTGGGATCAGAAAACTGGACAAAGAAATCCAGAAAAATCTCTTCTAAGTCAGTGAGACCATCATGCTCAGACAGTCTGGGCCTGTGGTGCATCTACCTGGGCATACTTTGTGCTTGAATCTTCTGGGCGGCAAAGTAATCCAAACATAGAGACTCTTCTATACTAAATAAAATTACACAGTAGCACTGTTACCTCGCTATTATAACTGGGGTCATTACTTTGATTTTTTTTTCCTGAAGACTCCAAGGCTTACTTAGCACAGGAAGTACAAGTATCAAGCATTCTTAAAATTTCTTCCAAAATAAAGCTTATTCTCAAGTGCTATATAATTACTACCTTTGCATATTTAAAGACTATAAGGCAAATCCTCAAGTTCTAAATGACAGCTTTTTCTTTGGAAGAAAGTGACAACTGGACATCCCTGGTGGCGCGAGGAGTTAAGACACAACCTATGAAGCTATCTCCAGCCACTGCAGTATGAATTCAATCCCTGGCCAGGCAGGTGACCCACATGGTGCAGCAGACCTCTCCTTACTCACCCACTGCTCCCCTCAGCAGTGTGTTTCAGTCAATCAGCCTGTTCTGATCCCCACTCAGTCTCTGGTGAATCCTCTCACTCCCCAAAATTCTGGCGCCCTAGTTCTTGTATGCATAAATAAATAAATCTTTAGGGGAAAAAAAAGAAAGTGACAATAGATCACTAAAAGAAAGTGACTGTTAGTAAATGAACATTTCAAGTGGCTCATAAAATACCACATTATGGGGACTAGATGTCTACTGGGTGTTTTCAAAAGTTTTTTTAAACTAATAATGTATCTATCATTTATTGTTTTTTTTTCATTCTGTAATGAGAAATTAAACAAAGTATGACCATTTACAGACTTTAAAGCCAAAGGATCTTTAATTCTGACCCTTCCCTTGGTATAACCGTGGCAAGTTTCCTCACCTGTTTAGCCTCAAATTACTCCTCCATAAACATGGACTGTACTCCAGCTTAAATTTAATTAGATTAATATTGATAAAAGACAATATTTGACACTAAAGAAGCAAGATATAAGTGCCAGCTGTAATAGCACTATTTTAATAGCATTTTTGTGTCCTCTCTCCTCTAGAAAAAGAATATATGAACACGGGGAAAAGTGACACACCATAAAGCTGCCATCCAACAGGAGATCATTCCTTATTTTAAGGTAAAGCTCAAAGCTTCTCAGTTGTCCAGGGAGGGTCACTGACCAGGAAGGTGTGAACATATAATAGAGTAATTGCGACATGCAGTACTGATGGCCAGTGCAGTTACCAAAAGTAGCCATCCTCTCCCCTACTCCAGTTAAAAAGCTCTCTCCTTTCCACAAGTCACAACCACACATCTAACACGAATCTTTCTTGAACCACTGAAACTCATGACAGCTTCAGTTTCCAAACGCTCATAGCACTGTCTGGACTGGCAATCAAGTAAACTCAACCTCTGAGTTTTTTTACACTGTTTCTTGATACAGCTATCAGATTGGGCCTCCAACTCTCCTCCATTCCAGGGGCTCATATACCTCCCCAGGCCTCTCAGATCCTTTGTAAACTGGTACAGCAGGAGCCAGAAAGTTACTCAGTGGTTTTAAGAGTCCTTGGGTTTCCCATCTAACACTCTTCTTACAACAGCTAGAGCAGTACCTGCTCCTGATGGGTGCTCTCTAAAAATCTATTCATTGACCAGTTACTATCTTGATTTCTAAGCAACTAGGTGGCCACATAAGGGCTGTGGGTCTTAGAATATAGCCCCTCCCCCCCAAAAAAGAAGCAAACTGACTACAAAGCAGAATTTCTATTTTGCCCAGGACTTGCCTATAAAGCTGCCCAAGTCTTTCACACACCTCTAGATTCTGAAGGGCTGACTTTGGTTCAATAAAGTCTTATTGATTCTAAATCAAAAAAGCTTGGGCTCTCAAGACCAGAGCTTTCCAAGTTATTACACCTGTTTTGAGGTGGCTGCACAGTCTAAAGCACTCTTCTCTGAGGACGCTCACCCCCCACCCCAATACCAAGCCAGTTTCTAAACCCACAGTTAATATGATCAGAAATATCATGCTTCATTTGAACTGGACTAATCGGATTCTCTGGAGAGAGAATTTGTACTGAAAGACTTAGATACTGAGAGTTGATTGGTGATTGTGTCTTTAAAGGGGACAGTGATAGGAGGGGCCACCTGGTGTCCACACCCACTGATAAATGAATAGAGAGCTGATCTGCAGAGCAAAGCAAAAGAATGGTACACACAACAGAGAGAAGCAGAGACCAGAGACGAGGTGACAACAGTGAGAAGGGCCGACTCCATTCCTGACTCTACACGTGGCTGATGAGATCCAGTGGCACCGCCTACTCTGAGGTCCACAGCTTGGAGATATGGGAGAATGAGCAGCAGTGGTCAGGAACTCAGACTCTAGTGCCAAGGCAGCCTTGGTTCAAATCCTGGTCCTGCCACTTACTAACAGAATGCTATAAAACAATACCGCTCTTTGCTAACTTAAACTAAAAATACATACCTTTAGTAATATGAATGCGTTAAATTCCAAAACTTCTTAAGTTTATTATGGACATTATTGCCTGTTAGTAGGAAATAAATAATTCATGATAATAAGAGATTCTTCCTTTTCAGACTCATTAAAATCAGTCAATTTCCATCTCTTGCAATAAGCAGGAAAAGAATCTACGCCCATTTGGGAAGAACTTGTACCTGGTGCCAGGCAATTCTCACTAACACCTAAAGGGAAGCAGATGTGTCAACAGCCTCATCCTTCAGGAATTTTGATCCTCAATGATTTCAACTATTCTGGCAAAGATTTTTTATTTGTTATGTTGATTAAGCATACTTTAACAGAAATGTCAGGCTACTTGAAGCATTCTTTTTATAAAATAGAGAACACAGATGAGCCTTTGGCGCACAAGTGGAGGCCCTTGGCCATATAGCAAGGGAGGCCCTGAAAGGGGCCAGGCATCTGGTGACTAACTTCACCCAGATTCCCTGACATGAGACCCCTTTACTTACTTGGTTGCTAGGTAACAGGAAGAAGCATTTTCATCTAGTTTAGCATCCTTGAAAATGAACTATACTTTAACATTCAAGATCCCCAACACCTGAAAACACAGAGAAATATTTGAAACCCAATTTACCAGTAAGGTTGCAAAGTCCTAGTAGCAGCCTAGTTGCCTGAACCAACACTGTGCTGGATGAAGGCTGTGTGGATGACACATATTTTTTCTGTGAAATACACACAAAGTAAATAGTCAAGGTGATGTTCTGCTTCATCACCATCCCCACCCCCAACCCAAAATGCTGGGAAAAGGCTCACTCTCACCCTAACAAGAAGAAAAAGCTAGATAAACTACAAAGTTACAACCTATCTTGGCCCCATACAAGCAAATCAGAAGAAATCACTGACAAGTTTTAAAGAAATTATGAAGGGCTGAGAATATACCACAAGCCAGGATGCAAAGGGAGTTCAAATCTATCTGCATGCTCTTCCCCCACTATCTGAAACAGGGTGGGGAGATTGCAGATAGCCTCTGGCAGGGCAGGGGTCAGACTTCCAAGAGGCAGGTGCCCAGGAAAAGCATATTTCTCCCTGAGGAGCAAGCCTTCAGCAGCTGGGGAGAGAGCAACAAGACCCCAGGGCACACGTGAAAACTCACTGTAGCTGAGAGAAAAATAAAGCAAAACAAAATAAAATAAATCCCTACTGTTAGGGGAGGTGTAGAAAACTCAAAGAAGATCTGCCAAAGATTCTGATTTAAAGTACTTGCAAACACAGCCCAGATCCAGTGCTTCCTGTCTCTACAGTAATGGTAAGATGTGGGCCCGTGCCCCTACCACATGATGGTGTCATCACCTCCAAGCCACACTGTGCAGGAGACGTATTCTTAGAGGGATTCAAATTACTCTCTCCTGTAACCCCTGGTCAGCCCCAGCTAATTCCAAAGAAAGAGTGGGAGTGAGCTGGGCTGATTCTCAGCAGAAGACATTATCTCACACTCCTTCAAGGCAGCGGCTCACAATTCCCACTGCTATGGAGTCCAGAAGACTCAGAATCTCTGCCATCCCTGCCTCCCTTCCTCTGCCCACTTGATCCCACTGCTTCCTCCTGGAGGCAATTCAGCCATCCTGTTTTCAATCTGTGCTCACCAAAGCAAGCTCATGCTACACATGCCAGGCCATTCACGGGGGACACTGGTAAAGATTCCACTTAACTAGACAGAAGGGACAATAAAACGTCCCTTTCATGTCTCTCCACCTAGTCCATAAAGCAAACAATGAAAGCCAATTCATATTCACAGAGTTCATTCGTCCTCAAAGAATTTATTTTTAGCCACTTCCAACTATATAGTATCATTCCAACTTGTGAAATAAGCAGAGGGACCTGCATAATTATCACCCTCCTTTTTAGGTGAGGAAATTCAGGAAACAAAGAAATTCTTTCCATTCAATTAAATATATCATTCTTAATCTCCCACTATGTGGCTAATTTACCCACAAGACAATATTGGGGGGATGTCTACTCTTTAATAAGAGATGGTCATTTTATTAGAAAAGACTTAGAACATGTTCAGCAACCAAAATGTGTATCAATATTTGGAATGAAGACAGAAGAAAAATCAAGCCATCCTTAAGGTGAAAACAACTGCTCCAGGTACTCAAAACAGGAAGTGGGTCTGGAGCTGGCTCTGTCCATTTTACAAATGCTGGGAGTGGGGGAGGGGAAGGCTGGCGAGGAGCCTGAAAGATTCAGACAGACAGACACTGTTGCTGCTGTTGCTGCTTAGAGGAACCACAGCGGGAATGAGACAGGAAAGTGACCCGGGTGAGCAGAGGTAGACTCAGCCCAGGGCCCTTTCTAACCCATCCAAACAGAAGAAACATCTTGTCCCTGTCAGTAAGTTGTCTTTTTGTTTTTGTGGTGATTTCTTTTACTGTACAAAAGGTTTTAGGTGTAATGGAGTCACAATTCTTTACTTTTGTTTTTGTTCCCTTTGCTGCTGGAGTTGAGTCCCCAAATAGGGGACTCAAATAGGTCTCTGAGGTTGATGTGCAAGAGACTATTGCCTCTGTTTTCTTCTTTGTATTCATGCTTTCAGTTATGATATCAAAGTCTTTAATTCATCATACATCGTACATTTCACAAGGGGTTAATGACCAAAATATATAAAGAACTCATACAACTCAACAACAACAACACAAACAAACTAAAAAAAAAAAAAAATGGACAAAAGACCTAAATTGATACTTCTCCAAAGAAGATATAAAGATGATCCTCAGGCATATGAAAAAATGCTCAACATCATTAAGTAAGGCAAATGTAAATCAAAAGCACCCTGACCAATCAAAACAGAACAGAGAAGTTACTCTTATTACATCTTCCTCCACCCTCCTCTTCCCATTCTCAGTCTAAGGTCTAATTTTATTTTAACTTTAAGAATGTGCAAGTGTATTAGTGCATATGTGCTAACTGGAAATAAAGTCTCAGTGATAACTAGTAAAGAATTTATTAGATAATCAAAGTGAGGATCTGAATCTTGGAAGCAAACCTACAAAGTTTAGTCTGTGAGAACTGTTCCAACAAACCAAGTTTGAGTTTAGTTTATTAAGTAGGAGCTGTGTGTCTTTGACATTAAAAATGCAATTATTCCTGACAGGAGATTTCTAGTTCTAAGTCATCCCTGCTAAAGATACGTTGACAGTATCTATGTATAGAGGAAGGTAATACAGGATTTAATCTCCGCTGTTTTTTTAATTTTTTTTAAGATTTATTTATTTATGCATACAAGAGCTGGGGTACAGGCCAGAGATGCAGGGGGTGAAAGGAGCCACCAGAGACAGAGGGGGGAGCACAACAGGCAGATTGACTGAAATACACCGCTGAGGGGAGCAGTAGGTGAGACAGGAGAGGTCTGCTGCGCCATGTGGGTAGCTCCCTGGCCAGCTGGGGATTGAACTCCTGCTGCAGAGGCTGGTATTGAACTCCTGCTGCCGAGGCTGTGGATTGCTTCATGGTGCAATGCTTAACCCCGTGCACCACCAGGTTGGCCCAGGATTTAATCTCTTCTAAACAATGTACTGTTGAGAAGCCAAGGCTGGGTATCAAACATTAAATCTTCTTTATCAGGCTCCTGGGTCATCAATGGGGATGAAAAGACTAGATTTTTAAAAATTAATTAATTAATTTTTTACGTTTGCTTTCTTTTCTCAGGTGTAGTCCCCACAGGATTTCCACCACCATCACCGTGCCCCATCACCACAGTCCCTTGTGCTCTTCCTGCCCTCACCCTGGTCTCTTTCCCTCCCCGTCCTCTGCAGAATGTCTCTGATTTATAGTTGTCTTTTTATTGTTATTTGGCTTTGTTGTGTTTTTTATTGTTGTGTTTTTTATTCCCCCCCTTGGAAAAAGACTAGATTTACCCACAGGTATCTAGTTCCCACTTACCACTACACAGGTGACACCTTTACCCAATTTGCCTACCCCTATTCTGGCCTTTAGTCTAAAAGTTTGTTTTTGCTTTATTTAGTACATTTATTTGTTTTGTTTCTTTATGTACCACATATGAGTGAAACAATCTGGTGTTTGTCTTTCTCCATCTGACATGCAAAAAGATGAAATCCTGCCATATGCAACAATATGAGTGGATCTAGAGTGTGACAGCCTCTACTTCTTGAACCAGTCACCACTCGTGGAAGGGTGTGAGAGTGGCTGCAAGTGCTAAGAGTAAAGTAACCCTCAAGCAGTTGGATTTCACTTCTGAATTTTTGATTTTGGCACTGCAAAGGAGAAAGCAAAGGTGTGGATCCAGGTAATGAGGACTCGGACTATTCTCCAAAGCAGCAATTTATGTCAGGATTGGCCTGCATCTTCGTCAGAGCAGAACCTCATGGGACAAAGCGGGGGAGAAGCAAGAAGAATAGTAACAGCACTGACAGTACTTATGATTCAACTTGAGAAATGATGCAGTCCTTGCAGTGAAAGCCAGTCTCACCATCTCTGCTTCTCAAGTTTCTCCCCAGTAATGGATACTGGGCACCCACAAGACACTCTGTAGACCGTCACCTTCTATCAGTCCTGTAGAATGTGTATTATTTTCTTATTCTCATGAGGGAACCAAGGCTCAGAGACAAAGTGTTGTGTCCTGAGTCTCATCAGGAGAAAAGAACTCCTGTCTTCTTGGCCACATGGGTCTTCCTTCACACAGAGTTGAGAGGGAACAGGCCATGACTCAACCACAGACTCTGTTCTTACCAAAATAAGTAGAAATTTTCTTGAATATTTCTTCATTTGTGTATATCCTTGGTACAATTTCCAGAGACTTTAAATGTCATTCTTTATAATTTTCACCAGTTCTGGTTGTTTCACTGTGAAATAAATGATCCATAAGTCTCCTCACAATGGCATTCCTGAAGTGAAACTCCACTTACGCTTTTTTTATGTAATGAATATTATTTTGTGTGGGTCAGAGAGTTTTTATAGATATCTAAACATTTCTTAAATTTCATTTTGTCCTTTCAACTTAGTTGCCTTTTTTTTTCTACAGTTCAAATTTTTTTTATTTACTTTTATTTCCTTACATTGTTGACCATTTGATTTCTCCCCTCAAGTGTAGTCCCCATAATTTTCCACCACAGCACCCATGAACCATCACCATGGTAGGGTTCAAATATTTTTAGTAGCTCATGGGCCCCAAGTACAGTGTCTAAAGAGCCTAACAGAAAGATCATTCAGATGCAGTAATTCATTTCTGGGGTAGATAAAGTCACTAATCCAGTAGCTAGTTGTCCCCAATGGGCACATTCCCATCTGAGAAGCACATACTCTAATTAGATCCTCCGTCAGTATCAACAGCTGTGGCAAGGATCCTAGGCATTTCAGCCACTGCTCCACTCTAGAATAATAAGTCACAGGCTGAATTTCTCCATTTAGTATTCTTCTGGTTGCATTTTGCCAATGCTAGCAGTGTCTGAAAAATAGTAACCTGTGTTACAAGCCAAAATCCTATAGGTTTTATCACCAGAACCACCACTTATTCAATCTCCAGTTATGTAAGGAACGTTTCCAAGAATATTCCTTTCGGCATCATAGCTAAATTGGGCATAGCCCAAATATATGAAACTCTTTTAGAACAATAATAAAAAACAAAAGAATTACTTTTAATATGAGATCCCAATGTGAAAAGTGAGCTGGACTAGAAATGTGAAACCTGTTTGGGGGACTATTGACATCCAGCTGGATGACTAAGGGTTTCCACTGACTGGAAGCACCAAATGTGCCCTGTCTATCAAAATCTTAGAGCAATCTGAGATGCATTAGTAGAAAATCCATGTTCACTTAGGCAGCACCTCTGTGTATAAATAGCAGTACAGCAAAACTTGCAGAGAGGATTCAGAATTGAAAGGAATGTGTGGGGGCAATCAAACAACTCTTGTCTGATGCTGAAATCCTCTTATTGAACCAATGTGACTAGATAGTCCAGAATAATAGGAAGGAATGGTCCTACATGTCCTGTATGAATAAAAATACATTGGACACTGTTTAATATAAACAATATATTTTATGTGTATCCCTGACAAACTAGCACAATCCAAAGAAGGGAAACCACAGAATTTAATGATTATTTAGAAAATGGGGTTTGGAAAATTAGATTTAGGAGTTATCCATAAATCCTTTAGAGCTGTCCTAGTAATGTGAAAGCTGCCTGGCATGCAAGCTCCACTCCAAGGAATAACAACTCATTCATTTATTCAGCTTCTCCTTAGAAGGAGGCCCTGTATTTGGTCATCCTCTAAGACACACATATGAGTAATGAAGAGTCTAGAAGTAGAGATAAGGACATGAATAATCAAATAACCATAATACAAAGGAGCATGCGAGAGGTGTCACCACATGAACAAAACAAAATCTACTTTGGAAGTCATGATGTCCAACCGGCAGGATCAGAACAAGCAGCTGGAGGAGGAGGCACCGAATTGGGCTTGTAAGGCGCGTACTATTTCTGTGACAATAAGTATACTGAGGGTATTTCCAGTGGAGGCAAAGCAGAAGCAAAAGTTCAACAGTGGGGGAAAAGTTGGGCAATATAGTGGGACAAAGCTGAAAATGAAATAGTCCAAGTTGGGGCCTCCCCTGGTGGCGCAGGCAGTTGAGTGCCACGCTTTGAAGCTGTCCTCAGCCCCTGCAGCGCTGGTTCGAACCCGGCTGGCCAGCAAGGTTCCCACATGGTGCAGCAGACCTCTCCTGTCACACCCTCTGTTCCCCTCAGCAGTGTATTTCATCAGTCTGCCTGTTCTGTTTCCCACTCTGTCTCTAGTGAATCCTCTCACACGCCACATATCTGGCCTATACCCTGGTTCTTGTATAAATAAATAAATAAATCTTTAGAAGAAAAAAAAAAATAGTCCAAGTTGTCCGACCACAGGTGCGGAAATATTGAATATGGGGGATAAGACTAAAGGGTGCCAAACAGTGAAGACTTTATCTCCAGGCTGCTGAGACAAAGGTGGATACACTGGGACTGTGTTACTGTTGTTGTTGCTGGTGGTGGTGGTGGTGTCTGTTCCTGGTACAGGTTATATGCAGCCATAGCAGAGGCAGGAGGCTTTTATACAATGCTTAGTCAGGCAGAGGTGAAGTTCTGACACAGGTCACAGGCAGGTAGCAGTGACCCCAGACCTAAACTGTCAAATCCAAAGGGCCATGGAAAGAGTAGAACCCCAGTTGAAAGAGGAACTGGCTGAGAAACAAAGAAGGCAGAGTGAACACAGAAGCACAGTGCTGTAATGCAGGTGGATGGCTAGAATCGCTGGAGGGAGAAGGTTCTAACCCACTGCCTTTCTCCAAGTCCTGCTCAACCCTTTCCCAGATCATGATCACACCCCACTGAGGCTGCTCATCAAGGAAACACCTGAAAAGAAGGGCAGAGCCAAGCCACCCTAAAAGACTCTCCACTCTGCTCAAAACAGCACTCCATGAAGGCAAAGGATGTTGTATGGTTAGAGACCCCTCAGTGAGATCCTCAAGCAGAGCATCTGAAGAGCTACTTTCTGGTCTGGAGCCTGCCACTAGTTATCCCTGAAACCTTTAAAGATGACCTCTTGGCCTCCCTGGTGGCGCAAGGGGTTAAGACGCAACCTATGAAGCTGTCCACAGCCACTGCAGCACGAGTTCAATCCCCCGCCAGGGAGCAACCCACATGGCACAGTAGACCTCTCCTGACTCACCTGCTGCTCCCCTCAGCAGTGTATTTCAGTCGATCTGCCTGTTCTGTTCCCCACTCTGTCTCTGTGCCCAGCTCTTGTATGCATAAATAAATACATCTTTTTAAAAATAAATAAATAAATAAATAAAGATGACCTCGTAAGCCTCAACTCCTTCATTTGTAAGTTGGAGGTAATAATGTATCCCCCACCTAATTTCACAGGTTTGTGAGATCACACAGGAGGAGACTGCAAGCAGCAAAGCACACAAACATCCTGCCAGGAGTCATTAGAAATACTTTGAGGGCAAAAACTACAACAAATTCATGTTTGTATCCTGCATGGAGCTGAGTATGGAAGGAGGGAGGGAACAAGGTGGGCCCCACAGGTTGCCAGTATTAGCCAGGAATACTGCCCACCACACGCTGCCCACCACATTGTCAAGAAGATCACACATGTAAAGAAAGAGAATAAAATCCTCCAAATTGACCCCTCATTTAAGAGATGGTAAGTTTCAACCAGAGAGAGGCCCAGTGATCTGCCCAAGATCCTGAGGGCCCAGGGATCTGAACAAAAATGTATGTGCATTTTCAGTGATGTTTTCACCCACATTATATTACAAGTAGCCTTTGAGTGGGGTAGGCAAGGATCATAAAATTCTCATTTTCAGCCCAGGGTTAAAAGGCTTGTGCAGGAAAGGATTCAAATCCAGATGGTCAGACCCCCCAGTGCACTGCTCTTTTCCTACACCACAAGTTCATGCATGGGCTGGTATTTAACATAAACACTTTGGCACTCAATATATTTCAAACTCCAAATTCTACTTTATTGGAAAATATTTTTGTTTTTATTTCATCTTGCCTTCAGCAGTATTTCACATTCAGTCTTCCCTGGTAGGATTCTACTGACATTTGTTTTAAAGAAAAAAAAAATACATACATATATATCTATATATATATAGTTCAGTGGTCACATTTAGCAACACATTTTTTAAAACTAAATCCTCAGGGCCTCCCCCATGGCACAGCGGTTGAGCGCTGGGCTGCGAAGCTGCCCGCAGCCTCTGCAGCGCCTGTTCGATCCCCGGCCACCAGAGGAGGGTCCCACATAGCAGAGGAGGGTCCCACATGTGCGCAGACCTCTCAGCCGTCCACTGCTCCCCTCAGCAGTGTACTTCGGTCCTTCTGCCTGTTCTGCTCCCCGCTCTGGCTCTGGTGAATTCTCTCACCCTCCCGCACTTCTGACTGTACCCAGTGCATGTATAAATAAATAAATAAATCTTAAAAAAAAAAAAAGATGGTGCTAGGAAAAAAAAAAAAAAAGAAACTAAATCCTCAAAACTGGGCCTTCCCATAAAAACCATCTTCACAAAGTACATCCCTACATGTTTGTCACCGAAGATATCCCTCACCTTTGCACAGAGCACATTTGACTATGATGATCAAAGAGCAGTAAATATTTAACACGTAACCACCAAGAAGACAGTTCCAACAAAACTGAGGTGAAAACTTCCTGGCCGTATGTATGAAACAGATTTGCATCCATGGAAAGGTCTCAAAGCAGAGTGAGCAACAGAGAAAAGGAGGCTGATCATTCTAGTCATCTACACCCAAAGTCTCTCCATCTGAAAGTGGCTTTTATTTGGGGAGGTCCAAGGAAGAGATGAGGAGAGAAAATGCCAAGAGCAAATTAACCGATAGCTGTCTCAATGTCCTCTTTATTACATAGGGCCTGTCTTTTCCACCCCATGGAAGGCATGTCTATTCTGCTCCCCTTTTTAAACTAACGCAAGAGGATTAAAATTGCTTAGTCTGCTGGGGCTTGCAAAGGTTTCTCACTAGGTTCACCAGGGGGGTGGCGATAGCTCCCAAGCAGTGCTTCTAACAGGCCAGGGGCCAGTCTGCCAAGAGGTCCTCTACGCATCCCGCGTTTCAGGCAAGCTCCTGAACAAGCCAAAGCGCTCTGGCAGTAGTTTCTGCTGGAAAGCCCCCAGCAGTCCTTCTTCTGGTTCCTCTCCTTTCTCGTTATCACGTAAACCACCACACAACTCTGCCCGCTGCCCCGGGCCCTCTCCCGCGGTCAGAGGAGGTAACAGATTGTAGCACTTGCAAACCACGGATTTAGGGCCCAACAGACCTGGCAACCTCCTGGTGACAGCACCTGCTCCACTGCCTGCCCAGGCCCGGTGTGGGAAGACCACAAAATCGCCCCAAGCAACACCGAGACACTAGCCCCCCCACCGCACCCCCACGTATTCCCGAGGAGGGCTCTGCCCCTACACAGCGAGTGGAGGCCAGGGGGAGACCTATTCGCACAGAGGCTACGCCCCGACCCTCCATCAATAAGGCGCAAGGGGGAAAAATAGGTTTCATTTACCGACATGAGTGATCACTGTGGCCAGTCGCCGGGTGAGCTCATGGGAGGCCATTTCTTCTTTTAACCAAAATAGCATTTCTCCGAAAACCCAAACACTCAGTGTCAACCAAACTGTTTCTACTGCAGCTACGGATGATGTTTAACAGACATCTCCTTCCGATGATGCTCTGCTCTGACACTTCCTCACGCTCGTCGGGGACCAGAGATAGTCCCGCCCATTCACGGCCAATTCTCCGGGACTCCTGGACTCGAGGACGCCGGCCACGCCCTGAAGAGGATTATTTTAAAGATTAAATAAGGAGTTTCCCCGAGGAACATCTGGCTTTGACCGGGAAAGGACAGTCCTGGAGGTGTGAACCAATATCAGGGAACCACGCATCTGGCTTCCCTCGCCGAGGGGCGCGCGGGTTTCTGCATTTGCGGTCTTGGACCGTGGGGTCACCAGCGCCGAGTCCTGGGAGCGTCAGGATGAAGCCATGTCCTGCCCACGCGCGGGGGAGCTGACGGGGCGTCTGCTGGGGGCGAGGAGCAGCGCGGCCGGCGGCCGGGGATCCTGCGCGCCGCCCAGCCCACGCCCGCCGCCGGCCGCGCGCCTCCAGCCTCCGCGCCCACCTCCCCCGGCTCGGGGCGGAACAGGGGGCGCCGGGAGAGGCGCGCACGCGCCCGAGCGCCGCTGGTTTTCTGGAGTGAAGCCGCGCCCCTTCCCCAGCCGGGATACCCGGGCTCCGGCCCGCGGGGCAACTTCCGAGCTGTTCTAGGAGCCTTGGGGGCAAAGAGGAGGAGACAGCGACTTAGGCACTCCCCGACCCAGCACCCGGATCCAGATCACCCTAAGTGCGTTATCCTGACTCCGCCCGCTCCCTGCCAGCCAGGTGTCTGCGGAGAAGCCTAGGCTAGAAGGAAGCAGACTGGTGGGGGTGTAGCCATCCTGCCAGGGTTCGGGAGGGTAAGATGATGCCCGACTGCAAGCCCTCACCACCTGACTCCGGACAGGGCGGGGGAGGAGCCGTTGTGGAAAGATCGGGCATTTTGAATGTATCTCCATCCCCTTTGGGGGTTGCTTCGCGCAACTCTCAGCGTCTATAGCACACACCCGCACTTACCTCGCAGTAGGTACTGTACCCCAGGTTCCTTAAATTAATCCAGATATTACCTAACAGAGAGCAAAAGACTAACCCCATTCAACCAAGCGCAAAGGGGGAAACCTGAGAAAAGGGGGCGGGATGTGAAAGAGGTGATTATGTTACAGGACAGGGAGAGGGGTACACCAAAACCCCCAAACCTGCCTGCTCTAAATAGGTTCTACCATCCGCAGCATCAAGACAAAACATATAAGACCTTAATGGAAAGGAACTGTAACACAATTAGTGTGCAATACAGACAAGACAAAGAGTACAGTTTCCAAATCTAGCAGCCGAAGTTACCCATCCCCTAGTGGGTAAAAGTCCAGCCAAACAGGATGGGCCCAAAGCAAGTCCCATAAGCCTGACTCAAGTCTAAAGCAACTTCCAGGAAGGCCCAGTAGAAAAGGGGTCAGAAACAGCCAGACAAGTCTGGGAGGAAAAAAGCAAAATCAAAACCAAGATAAAACTGCCATTGTTAACCTCCCCAAGAGTCTCTCACCCACATCTGTTTCAGCTAGTCCAGGACCAAGAAGCCAGCACAGTTTCTTCACATGTCTCTGCTCCATGGGCCTCCTTCAGGTCTCCTTCTTGCTCTCCTTCCTGCTGCCTTCCTTCTTCAGTCTCCTCTTTCCATCTTCTCCTCCCTCCTCAGCTCCACCCTTCTTTGGGTGGGGTAGGGAAACTGAAACTTCCCCTTTTCCTGGGGACCACCCTGTTACAATTACTGAATATTCAGTTTGGAGAATATCAGGACTGTCCACATGTTCTGAATCAATGCCAGAAATCTCAGCTTTCCTCTAAAAAGTCAAGCACTAAACACCCTGGATCCAATTTCTGTTGGTATCCACCCATTCCAAGTGGCTCAGGATATATTTCAATACTTTCTGTAACAATTGTGGGCTGTGGTTAAGAGAGATTGTTAGTCCAGCTGTGAAGTGAGATTTCTGCAGAACTTTCCCCCTCCTGTGAGGTTTGGGCACTTGGCCTATACAGGCAGAGAAACCAATTTCATATCTTACTGCAAGAAATTCAGAAAAGGGTTAAAGACCCAAGGGAGCCAGAGGGCTTTGAATTGAAACTTAGTGATTTCAATTCAATTCTGGTTATTCAAGGGTGACAAATCTTTTTGAGGAACCAAATGAGATGTTTTCTATTGACAGTAATCAGAACCCTGGTGCCCAGTACATGCCAATTATGACTTTCGGTCACTAGAAATCAGCAAATTGCTGAAGTATACAGACTCAGAGTTTTGTGGATCCAGTGACCGTAATTCCCTCCTGGATTAGGCCGCCAGATCCTTATGTTTGAGAAACATGAAAAGGAGGGAGTGGAGAGGAACAGGAGGCAAGAGAAGCTAATGACTAGGAATGAGAGAAAAGGAAGGAAATATATAATGCTCAGAGCCCTGCTCTCCTTTCCCACATCTGTATCTTTACAATCTTCAAAGGTTTCCATGGTGATGAGTTGGCTGAATTTCTGGCAAAATGTAATAGGCAGTACCTGTCCTCAAAAGCCAATTCTGTCTCCCCCAATCTGTAACAAATGCACCCATGGCTTCGAGTACCTTGCCTGGACCATGAGGGGTGGGTCTGTGAGCTCCAAATTTCCCATTCTGAACTGTTATTAAGAAGAAATGACCACATAGTGTTCAAGAGCTTTCCTTCCTTGTTCTGCCAAAAATATGGTGATCGTCTCCATTGCTCTTATGAATATGGTCATTTATTCTGTTTTCTTTCTCTCCTCCTTACTTCTTTCCAAGCATCTTTTTCTCCTTCCTAGTTATGATCTATTTCCTGTCTCTGAAAAAATCACATTGCTCTAAAGCTTGACAAAATCAAGGAATAAGCTGAAAGAGCCAGCCTCCGTCTCCAATGAATCAGTGAACAGTCATGTCAATGGGATTGATTATATGCCCAGGGTTGTGATAGGCAGTAACATCTCTATACAGTAAGTGACTGCTCTGAGCCTGGTGTGATGGCAGGCAATTCACAAACACTACTTAAGCCTCACAACAGCCCTTTAAGGGCATTAGTCTCATTTTACTGAAGCCACTAGTTTATGAATGTAGCAGCCTTTCTGTATGGACTTGCATGAACTGGAAAGAGGTACATCCTCCAAGCACTGCCAAGGAGGTTTTCACCTCTCTGTTGGTGGACTATCAGCACTGCCTCTGACAGTAAGGAGAAAGACAAAAGAACCCCACACTGGGGTTCTTTATTGTGAAAAGATTTTGAAGATACAGAAAAGCAGAATGGTAAAATAATTCATATTGCACCTTGATTTAACAAGTATTGACATTTCCAGCATAGATCTCAATGAGATCTCTTTGCTAAGGTAGTTTAAATTATAGACAATGACATTTTATCAAACCTTAGCCACAGGTAAGGGTAAGGGATGTCTGGGCTTACCAGGGGGCCATCCAGTTTAGTCTAGATCACTGGTTCTCAAACTTGCAGAATCACCTGAAAATACAGGTGCTCTTTTTAAATTACAGATTCCTGGTCCCTGCCTATTGTGAGATAGGACCCAAGAACTCGCATTTCTAACAAGTCCCCCAGGAATACCAATACTGCTGGTCCTGGGACCATACTTTGACCACCATTGGCCAAGGGCAGGACTCTTCAAACTCCTTAATCTGGAAACCCCAGTGTGATATAAATTTTACATCATGATGCAGATACATATAATTAAAACAAAAATACAGAACAATTTTTCCCTTAGTACAATATAAAGTCTTGAAACACTTTCTATTTTACTTTTAAAATGAGGGTCAAAATGGGTATGTTTGCATTCAGAAAGTTTAGCACTATAGTAAAATAAGAAAATGTCCTCATTCTTTTTGAGATGTATACTATCAATAAGTTTTTAGGGAAGAAACATCATTTACTGTAATGTAAACTATCCTGGCAAAGATAATAAATGAGATAAGTGCCTGGAGATGTTAGTAATTGTTAAATTGAGGCAGTATGGGCTATTTTACTATTCTCTTTGCTGTTTTTCTGTATGTTAAATTTTTTCCTAAAAATATTTTTAAGAATGATTGAATCCATTGAATTGATTTTACAACCCACTAAGGGCTTTCTCAGAGCAGTTTGAAAAACACAGTGCTAAGGCAGAGCAGAGCAAAGAAAGAAAAGAGAGTAAGTTAAGAGAGATGGTGGAGCATAAAGGAAGGCATGAACAAGAAGAGAGATAGAGCAGAGAGCAGGCAGAGATGTACTGGTCACCGCAAGAAGAGAATGCCTCTCTAAAGGACCTCTTCTACACAGCACATTCTGCCTTTCTCCCCACAGAAGAAAGGGAAGATACCTTATTCACCTCTGTAGATCTTATAGCCCCTGGGCAAAGCCCAGAAAGAGAGGCCGCCTGAGTCAAAGCCTCTAACTTTAGGAAGCTCTTGGACTTGCCTCCCTCAACCCCCAGTGCCACTCTGTAGGACCAGTCTCTGAGTCGGGAGCCCAGCTGTTCTTTTTTTTTTTTTTTAAAGATTCATTTATTAATTTATTCATTCATTCATTCACTCATTCATACAAGCACTGGGTACAGTCAGAAGCGTGGGAGGGTGAGAGAATTCACCAGAGCCAGAGCAGGGAGCAGAGCAGGCAGAAGGACCGAAGTACACTGCTGAGGGGAGCAGCGGGCGGCAGGAGAGGTCTGCGCTCCATATGGGACCCTCCTCTGGTGGCCGGGGAGCAGCCGGGGATCGAACCGGTGCTGCAGAGGCTGCGGGCAGCCTCGCAACCCAGCCACAGGGGACGCCCAGCTGTTCTAACAGGCAAAATCAGACTAAGGAGGTCACACCACGTGCTACCTACTGCATACTCGCAAGAAGTGAAAAAGTCACTGAGCAGCTCACACCATTCTGATATTCCACTGTTATCTTCTGTTGTGGAATCAGCCTATTCCATGGTACATGGGTGTATGTGAGTGCGCAGGGCATACGTGACGAGGGGGAGAGCAGCTGTGTTTCCCTCTTATACTTCCACTCCTCTCCTCCGTATATTTCCTTTCTCAGTTTTACCCTTGTCACAAAAGTTCATTTTCTTTATAGAACTAAAAAAAGAGAGAGTTAAGAAAAGAAGGGATGGAAAATCGATCATAAGTCCATCACCCAAGACAAAACCATTGGGATTCAAAAAGCTCACTTGATGTGTTATTTTCATTAATAGATTATCTTTAGAGCAGTTTTAGGTTTGCAGAAGAATTGAGCAGCAAAGTACAGAGAAACCCAGCACCCACTCTCCCTGCAGTTTCTCGTATTATTAACATCTTTCATTAGTGTAGTACATGTGTTATAATTGACAAAACAATGCAGATACATCATTATTAACTAAAGTCTATGATTTACTTTAAGTTTCACTCTTTGTGTTGTACAGTACTTTGAGTTTTCACTAAGGCATAATGACATGCATATCTCAAATTTTCATTGTGTATCTTTGTTTCTTAAATAGGTTAGCCAACTATTTATTGTTGCTTTTTTCAAATCTTGTGTTTATTTGTATTCTTATTTCTACTTTCTATTTTATGATTTTCTTCTTTTATCCTTTTTAATCCATTCTTGCTGCTTTTACTTTGTATCTTCTTTTGAACACTGATTTTGCGTATCTCATAGGGACTAACATGCAGTGTTTTGTCTATTTTTTTTAGCCCCCCCCCCCCCGTTTGGCCTATTTTTATTTTAAAATATTTTGGGACTTCTAGTTTCAATTCAGCATGACAGAAGTTACAACTCCAGGGGTCTCCCTGGTGGTGCAAGGGGTTAAGATACAACCTATGAAGCTATCCACAGCCACTGCAGCACGAGTTCGAGCCCTGCCCAGGGAGCAACCCACATGGTGCAGCAGATCTCTCCTGTCTCACCCATTGCTCCCTCAGCAGTGTATTTGAGTCAGTCCTCCTGTTCTGCTCCCCACTGTCTCTGATGAATCCTCTCATCCCCATCCCACGCCTCTGGCCTGTACCCCAGTTCTTTTATGCATAAATAAATAAATAAATCATTTTTTAAAAAAGTTACAACTCCATCCAAACAACAAGTAGAAAACTGAACAAACTAAAATATCGACAATTCCTAGGTCCACAAGAGACATGAAGTCACAGAGCAAACCACTGCTCCAATATTGGAGGCAAATACTGATACTCACAACTTACAGAAACCATAAGCTGCAACCTCTGTAGGAACCAATACCTGGAAAGGAAACCTGAACTGTAACTGATGGGCTGCTGGAGGCTCAGTTTGTAAAAATCTCTGACCAGGAAGACCCTGTCATGGGAATGGTCAGACTCTGAGTTTTACCTCTAAAAGCTCTACCAGATCTTCCTACCTTTGTTCAATAGATTCAATGCAATCCCAATAAAAATCCTAGCAACTTATTTTGTGGATCCTGTAAAACTGATTCTGAAGTTTATATGGAGAGACAAAAGCTAGAATAGCCAATACACAAGAAACTGAAGGAGAAGAAAGTAAGTAGACTGACACTACTTCATGTCATGACTTACTATAAAGCCACAGTAATCAAAACAGCAACGAGACAGACAAACAGAGAAACTGAACAGAATAGAAGGACCAGAATTAGGCCCACATAAATATAGGCAACTAATCTTTGAGAAAGAACAAAGGCAAAACAACAGGGGAAAGTTAGTTTTCTCAACAGGCGCTGGAACAACTGGACACCCACACCCCAAGCAAGCTAGACATAGATTTTATGTCCTTCACAAAAAAGAAGTCAAAATTCCTAAAACATAACATAGGAGAAAATCCCAATGACCTAGGGTTTGGTGAAAACTTTTTAGGTACAACACTAAAGACACCATCCCTCAAAAAAAAAGTGATAAGGTGATATTAAATTTATATTTTCTGCTAGGTGAAAGACAATCAAGAGAATAAAAAGAGAAGCTATAGATGGGGAGAAAATATTTACAAAAGACATGAGCTAGAAAATTATTATCTAAGGTATAGAAAGAACATTAAAAACTCAACAGTAAGAAAATAAATGAACTTATTTTAAAAATGGGCCAAAGATCTTAACAGATGCCTCACCAAAGAAGAACTATAGATGGCAAACACACATGTGAAAAAAATGCTCCACATCCTATGTCATCAGGGGAATGCAAACTAAAAGGACAATGACATACCACTACACACCTATACAGATGATCAAAACCCCCAAATACTGACAACACCAAGTTCTAGCAAGGCTCTGGAACAACAGGAACTCTTTCAGTGCAAAATGGTACAATTACCTTGGGTAGTTTGGTGGATTTTTACAAAATTAATCATACTCTTACTGTACACTCCAGCAATTACGCTGCTTGGTATTTATCCAAAAGAGTCTAAAAAACGTTTGTCCACACAAATACCTCGAAGTTGCTAAGAGACTAGATCACCACAAAAAATAAGTGATAATTATTGGTGGTTATCATATTGCAATACATAAATTTATCGACTCAACACTGTTCTACTCCTTAAACATACACAATGTTATATATCAAGTGTGTTTTTTAATAGTATTGTTATAGGGCAGCCCCGATATTGAACGGGTTAGCTTTAGGACATCCTTTTCCCCCTACCAGTATTATAGAAAATATTTAGTCTTAAAATTCAATGATTTCAAAAAATAAATAAATAAATAAAAATAAAATTCAATGATTTCGGTTTTAAGGTAATTTAGAGAAGGAATTTTTTAATACGTGGTATTTTAAATAGAATTCTCGAAAACATGATAAAATTGTGCATTTTTTCTGCTCACACCCTCTTTTCTTCCCACGGGAGGCTCTAAAGATCAAAAGTCAGAGGGTTCCTCTCCCTGGCGCCCTTTGGACAAAGAAATCCACGGATCACAGGACGCAACAATGATCGGCTCCCGGGGGGAGCCTAAGGAGGCTGAGGATAGAGGGGGGTGAAATCAGGGACCACACCTTCGGGGGACGGGGCCCGATTGGCTAATCGCCGCTGCTGACGCCCTGCTCTGCTCTTTGACTGGTGTTAGCCGTGATGCCTCCTCCCGAATGCCTCGCTCGGATTGGCTTATTTATTGGTTCAGACCTGGACGGTGGCCAGGGGAGGACAAGAGATTTCTCCTCGGAATGGAAGGATGATTCGGGTGACCTCTGAGGCGCTACCGCACGTCTGCACGCCGAGGTGCTTCAGGGACATGGCCGCGGCCTCTGCGGGGTTGGTGATGCTGGTGATGACTGCGAGGAACCGGTGGCCGCATCTCCCAAACCCGCCCAGGTAACGGGGAGGGGGCCGGAGGGGCAGTTGCGTTCCTGCCCAGGGCCGGAGACGTATGGGGTGTTGAGCTGTTTGGCGGGTCCGAGCCCTGAGGGGTACAGGGGGACAGGTTTGAAGGGAGAGGAAGAGGATCAGAGCAAAGAATCTGCTGGTCAGGGGATTCTGCTTTCAGGCCCGTCTGGTGTAGGGAGCCCTCCTACACCCGGTGCTTTCCTCTCTCCACACCCCTGTGTATGGCCTTGAGCCCACCATTTGCCTTGATTTCTTCGTTTAGGAGGTAGGAGGAATGTAGCTAGGCCTACTATCTCCCAGGCTCCTCCCGCCACGGGAAGCAAGAATAGGGTTGACGAATTTAGCAATAAAATACAGGACTCTAGTTAAATTTAAATTTCAGATAAAAAAAATTTTTTTTACCGTGTTTCCAGTATAAAATGAAATTATTCATTGTTACTTGCCTGAAATTTAACGGGGTCTCCTGTTTGTTTTTTTCTTCTGGCAACCCCAGAAGACAATAACAGGGCCATACCGCCTGTTTACTGTGTTTTCAGAATACTCCCAGAGCATGAGCGTTGTTTAATCTTTGTTCTAATGAAGCCCAAAGGGATATGCCTAAAGCTACTCAAACTAGTAAGTAAGGAGTTTAGGAAGACAACTTAAAAGCCTCTTTCAATTCTGCTGTTTCCACCAGCAAGACTACTGCAGGCATTTCTTCTTGTTGGAATTAATTTAATTAACAACAGCAAATTTATCTTCCAGAGGACTGGGAGTTTTTTTATAGTCAAATTATCCATTATTCTCATTTACCTTATATTTTGAGTGAGGAATAACTGTATGACACTGTTAAGAAATACTGCATTAATATATGATGATGAGGGTATATTTTATGTTAATACACAAATGGTATATAGTTTGACTATGATATCAGTGGACAAAGTTATATTGTGTACTATATGTATATATGCTATGTATTTTGCAAGAGATCAATACATCACTGTAAGGTAGGGATTAAGGCAGTAGAGTGTATGGCAGTTAAGAGCTCAAATTCTAGAATGAGACACACCTGAGTTCAAAGCCTCGCTCCCCACTTTGTTGTATTCTTCTCAGTGCATAATATCAGGAGGTTGTGCAAACTGTAGTCTCAACCCTCTTCCCCTTGAGGTGGCTCAATCCCACAGAACTCTGAACCAGTGTAGTCTTACTCCTTGGGGTGTCCTCACCCGACAGCCAGCAAAGCCACCATCAGCAGTCATTGGTTAAAGACTGCCCTCAGGGGACATAAAATCCCAGATGCTTTAGGTTTTACAAAAGTGAAGAGTAGCTTAAGAGTTAGTGATCTGTTCAGGGCCTCCCCAGTGGCGCAGCGGTTGAGCACTGGGTTGCGAAGCTGCCCGCAGCCTCTTTAGCACCGGTTCGATCCCCACCTGCTCCCCGGCCACCGGAGGAGGGTCCTACATGGTGCACAGACCTCGATCCCCACCTGCTCCCCGGCCACCGGAGGAGGGTCCTACATGGTGCACAGACCTCTCCTGCCGCCCGCTGCTCCCCTCAGCAGTGTCCTTCGGTCCTTCTGCCTGCTCTGCTCCCTGCTCTGGCCCTGGTGAATTCTCTCACCCTCCCGCGCTTCTGACTGTACCCAGTGCTTGTGTGGATAAATAAATCTTTTAAAAAAAAAAAATCCATCTTCTGGGTGAGGAATTATTAAAAAAAAAAAGTTAGTGATCTGTTCAGAGTCTTTTTTTCATTATTGTCCATGCATGCATCTTTCAAATAAAAGAGGATCTAAGTTCGCAATATGGTTTGCAGAGCTATATCTCAACAGACTAAGGAACTATAGCTTGCTTGCTTTCAGGATAGACAGTTTCCATACCATTTGTATTGCCATTTTGTAAGTTTAAATGCAATTTTGCAACATGAAAACTGCATTGATCTGTAATGAGTTGGGAAAGTGTCATTTGTGATACGTCTGTTACATGCTGTTTTCAAAGTTTTGAAATCTTACTACTTATTACCTATGAAATAACACTTTTCTTAACAAAGCTATAGGCATTATTAAGATCACAGTTTCAGTTTCTTGTTGGAAAGGTATTTCTTTTAAAAGTGAATGATAATCATTAAGTACCTATCAGAACAATTTGCCTTAGAGCCGTAAATACAGTTTGTTTCACTACTTACTCATCTGCTACATAGAAGGGTAATACAGGAAATGTTTGTTTGGTTCTTTAATTATCCCTAGGGAACTGAGGAGCCTAAGTTTGAAAAGGCACAAAATTTAATTAAAAACAAGACCTTTAAAGGGATTTTATCTGGAAGGAATTTGACTAGTCTGCACTGTAAGCTTGGAATTGTTTCTGTGTTGTGCAGTATAAAAAAGCTATTTGTAGACCAGATTTAAATTAAATATAAACAGTTTAACCTTTAGCCATGGGCTTTGAAATACTAATTTCTGTATTTCTTAAAGTAGTTTCTGGAAAATAGTTCTTATTTCAATAAAATAATTATTTCTATAAAATAATAATTAAACTTTTGACTTTTAAATTAAGAAGGTGCTTCTGGCCCTTGAATACTACTTGGAAACATGCATACATTGTAGAATCAGTGTTCAAAATGAAATGCAAACCAAGTGCATACTGATGCAGCCTGATATTGATACTTCAGAGAGAGCATTTGATATGTTAAATAGAAGATATCTTTGTAAGCATTGCCGTAGTTTTCCTAGGCAGTGCCATTCCTAGTAAAGTGCCGTGTCATCTCATTTTATCAAGGTTTATGACTATTGGTGTTGACCTTGGTCACCTGGCCAAGATAGTATCTGTCAGGTTTCTCCACTGTAAAGTCCCTCATTCCCTTTCTCCTTCCATACTGTAGTCTTTAGAAGGATTGTGCACCACAAACATTTTGCTTTCCAAAATAGACTAAGATGCTTATTTTGGATGATGCAGTTAAAAAATTTTGAGCCAAAGGAATTAAGGACCAAATCTTTGAGGTTTTCGAGAAATTAAATAGCAAGTATTCAGTATGCACATGATTTTTTGTAGCTGGCAGGTTGAGTTAATTGCAATATAGCTGTGAAGTGCTATGTTGTCCTTTCTCTCCTGCGGAAAGCAACTGTTTCCTACAATCTCTGTCTAGCACAATTCTCTAGTTAGACAGGGACGCTTGGTCTCAAACACTATTTCCCTGAGTATAAAAACTGTTAATATCTGCCTAATTGGTGTGTCAGTATAATTCGTCGTCTCTTTTGTAATGTATTATTGTTTTCTGTCTTTAGGCCAATCAATATATTGAAAGTCATCAAAAAGTTCATAATAATCCTTTTCAAATTCTGTTGAAGAAGGAAATGACCCTGAAGAGGACCAATGTTTTATAATAATTTTGAAAGAGGGTATGTGTTTTTTTCCTAATTGAGAGACATAAAAATTATAGCCGGGAATATTTTTTGCCTTATTTAACCTCTCTGCTAAAATTGGAGAAACTACAATCATGTCTTAGTATTTTGTCTAAAAATCATGTCTTAGTGAAGGCAGTGGTATATGCTATTACCAATCCCTGTCTGGCAATGAAAGGCCAGGCATTTTAACCCCTGAATCACCATGGGTTCTTGACTCACAAAACCGCAAAAGGAAATTTGTAGATAGACCCTCAGATAAATAAGCAGAGAGAAGCAAATCTTTATTTAGAGAGTAAAGAAAAAGTTTATTTAGAGGAAAAAGGATAAAAAGTAAAGACACCCAGGCAGCAATGCCAAGGAGAGGTAAAGACACCATTATGGGCCTGTGTCTAAAGAATTATAAACATTTTTTTTCTCTATTCTAAAATGTCAGCATCCTCTTTGTGATTGGCTGTCTCCCAGTTGCTGTGTCTAGCGCCACAGCTCTTATCTTAGTCTTCCTTTCACTGCCCTTGGCCACGTCTCTTAAAATTTGCTAGACTTGTAGCCCTGCTGGATTTCTTTGCCCTTATCTCGGAATCCTCTTTAATGCTCCCAAAGTCCCTGCCTGCACTGTCCCTGAAGCTGCCTACTTAACTCTAACTTGCCCTCGCACTTATTAGTATGTTTAACAAAGCTAAATAAGCACAAGCAGAAAGACAGCTGTACCAGATAGCAGGAAAACCGAGGTGAACCACTTTAATCCAGGGTCATTCTAAAATCTGCTGTAATAATATCTGTATTTAGGCAGAATTAATAGAGTGCTTTTCCAAGGGTGCTTTCCAATGGTAGTGATGAGAATTAGAAACCAAATGGCCTTTTATTGCAACTGATATGAATTACTGTTTTCCTCTGTGAAATGCTACAGGGAACAAAATTGTATACTCTTTGTGACATTCAAAAGTGACTAGGACACAGACTGTCCTTTTTTAGAACGTAAGGCAAAACAAGGGAAGACTTCTGAGAAAATGTCTCCCAGGAATTTCAGTCTCTGATATGGTAAGAGCTCTTCTTCCCTACTATTGCTAAATAAGACACTGTTAACATGTAACATTTTCTTAATAAACTGATGCAGGATCTACTTACAATGTAGCTGTGAAGTGCTGCATTGCCTTTGCCCCCTGCTCAAAGCAAAATTGTTACCATTCTAGCCCTGTCCGCTGCTGTAGCTACCAGGGATGCGTGGTCTCATACATGTTTCCAATTTAAACTCTGACTTGATGAATGATTCCTGAGAATTAAGACTTGTTAATATTTTACAGGTGGTAACAGAAAGAAA
Source organism: Talpa europaea (assembly GCF_964194135.1). Lineage (NCBI taxonomy): Eukaryota > Metazoa > Chordata > Mammalia > Eulipotyphla > Talpidae > Talpa > Talpa europaea. The sequence goes on along the minus strand of NC_140070.1, from coordinate 116,980,924 downwards.
GAGCAAGTATCCAGAGGGAATTTAGTAAAGGATGAACCATATCTTGATTACTGACTTACTGGTATTTCAGTTCCTAATTTGATTATAATATTTATTTACCAAAAGTTAGTTTTGAGGGAAAAAATTTTTAATGGTCTTTGTCAGTTCAAGCTATGTGGGGGAATAAAGACTACACTCCATGGTGAGCTATACTGTTTACTTCATGACTTCATTGCTATTTTTTTGTGAACTAGAAGTTGCTTTTTTAATAAGAATTTGAATATATGCCATCATATCTTGGGCTCATGGTTTTTAAATACAACTAGTCTCTATCATTAGAAATTATGATTTGCCCACTACTTATGAAAACTACTTTTCTTTGTTCAGTGTTTGTCATCTTTATTCAATTACTTGTTTTTATCCCAATTAAATAAATTCATGTAGTGTTTTTCAAGTATGATTTTTGTCCTCTAGCCAACCTTGAAAATCAGATAAATAAATCAGGAAAATAATCTCATCAACTACTAACATCAAGATGCTTTTAAATTGTACTTAGGAAAGTTCATTTTTCAGAACACAGTGGAAAGGCAAATGTAAAATGCAGCCCAGATTTTGAACTTTATGCAGTTACTATTCAAAGGGAAAAATCAATGTGCTGTTATATCTGGTTGACTTAGCTTATACATGAGTGTTCTGGTTTTTTTTTTTTTTTTTGTAGGATTTATTTATTTATGCATATAAGAACTGGGGTACAGGCCAGAGATGTGTGGGGGGAATGAGAGGACTCATCAGAGACAGAGCAGGGAACAGAACAACCAGATTGACTGAAATACACTGCTGAGGGGATTAGGGGGCGAGACAGGAGCAGTCTGCTGCACAATGTGGGTCACCTCCCTGGTAGTAGCTGTGAGTAGCTTCATAGGTTGCATCTTAACCCCTTGCGCCACCAGGGAGGCCCAAGTGTTCTGTTTTTAGTTATGTTGCTCATATCTTTGTGGTGATTTCCCTGTAATTGGAATTTTCAGCATTTTCTGGTAACCACTTATATCAAGTCTGGTTTGGATATAATATCTTTATCACTAAATAAGCTGAATTTGGTCTTGCTACTAATGTAAAAGTAACTTTATCAAAAAATATAGAGTAGTTGATAAGAGTCAGCGCTCAGTAGTGGCATTCAGCTGGTTTAGGACATAGATTCATAAATGAAACAGCATGCTGTTTGGATAAAGAGCAAGTCAGAATTTCCATATTTGTTTTTCTCTTTTCCTGATTATTTGATATTTTAAGTTGCTCTAGCCAAGACATTTTTCATTGGTTGTATTATCCCTTTTGGAAAAAAGTTGTGCTGATAAACAGAGCTCAGTCATTTGTATTACTATATATGAGGTAAACTAAGCAGAAAGTTGTGACAAGTATGGATTACCATAACAAAGTTTTAGAGATTTTTTTCCCCATCTACTGGGAAAAATTTTTAATCCTAGACCGAGTTTGTCTAGTAGAACTTTCTTCAGTGATGGAAATGTTCAACATCTGTGCTGCCCAATGCAATAGTGACTGGCCACATGTACTATTGAAAAATGGTTAATGCAACTGAGGAACTGAATTTGCTGTTTTGTTCAATTTTGATTCATCTTAATTTAATAGGTACATATGATTTGGGGTTATTATATTGGACAGCATATTCCTAAACAACAGTCAACATCCCAGGGTTTTGTCATTTTTAGTTCCAAATGTGTGTCAGAATGGATTATGTAACTGTTCTTTTTATTTCATTCCCTGTGGTTATATCTGTTCCAGGCCGACATCTGCTTGTGGCTGCCCCCCCCATGGGACCAGCTTTAATTTCACTACCTTAAAAACAATACTGTCATCTGCTTTATAAATGATGCTCAAGATACCTGATAGAATCTTATTTTGCAGTCAGAGGACTCATTTTACAATGACCATAAAAGAAATCTTTTCCTTTTCTCTAAATTTTGTGATTAGCATCTAGTGCTCTAATTGGAAACACTCTAAATATAATCTTGGCAAGAAAATAGTCACTGATGATTAATAAGAAATACATATTGTCCGTAGCTCAAGTAGTATTTGATAAGTAATATTCTCATTAATAATTTTCCTTTTCAGAATTGACAGTAGGAGTCAATGTGGGAGCAAAGCTGTGCCTGTGAACAAGAGGATTCTTCATGACATTGATACTCAACAATACTACCGTGGAAGAAATGCCAGTGAATGCGGCTGACCTTATTTCCAGGGTTGCAATGGTTTTGAATGTGTGCTAGTTGTTGCTGAATAGGTGATCACAATGTGCATTGTGCTGCTCTCCTTGGGAATGTTTGAAGCTTGTCTCAATGCTCACAACAAATCCAAAATACAGATTTTGATAGCAAAGCAACCTCAGTCATGAGCTCTTATGAAAAATCGTTGACTTCATCCCATTTTAGACTATTGGGGTTGGGTATAAACTAGGAGGTTGAAAAAAACTTCCTTAGAAGTTTAGTTCCTAATTCTGGGACAATGATATAGTGAGTATTCTCTGTCATTTAATAATATACTTAAGATATGGGCTGTCTTAAACTAGTGTATCTGACTTTATTGTTTTACTAATTAGATGTATATATAGAATGATCTTTAAGATAATTTTTTAAGAAAATATTTTATTTTGTTTGATATAGTGTTTTTGCCCAATAAACATTTTACTAGTGGTAAGTTTAATCTAAACCCTGTTGCTAAGCAGCAGCAACAATCCTAGGGTTAAATCCCAGGGAAAAAGACCATATTATGTATCAAATATTTTATAAGTTACAATAAAGTGTATTTTTCTTTAAATTTGTTTTGCCCTTATTCCTTCAGGTATGTATTTTTTTCTCTAACCGTATTTTCAAAGGAAGAATAAGCCAGCATTCTCTAGTAAATATTTTATTCTAGTTACAAAATTATATACAAAAGCTACAACAAATATGGGTTGCCGTAAAAAGGTTTAATATTTCCAAGTGAGTTGCTGCTTGGCTCTTGCACCAAGACTGATCAATTGTAGATGTTCACCAGCACCACCTGCTAAGCATCATCTGCTTCTTTGAGGAAACAGAAACATTAGAATGTAAGATTTTATTCCTCTTCTGATGTGGTAAACATGCCCTGGAACATGTAAAGGAGCTACTAACAGCAAGGTCTTCTGCTACTAGATATATATATATATATATATATATATATATACACACACACACACACACACACACACACACATATGTGTGTGTATATATGTATATGTATATATATGACAAGCTCTTTTTCTAAATTAACAACATGGAGCTGCCATAATATAGTATATAATAGAACAGAACAGAATATAATAGGTTCTATTATGAAAGGATTGACATTGAATATGATTCTTTTTTTTCCTACTGTGACAAATAAAGCAAATCCTTGGGACTCACATAAGTTAAAAGTCTCACTGTCTTCAGTGAGTGAATGTACAAAAGGAGACCCTAAAGAATGAGGTGTAAGGGATAATCCATATCCTATAAAGATTGGAAGGCAGGTGGGGAGAACTACCTAAAGATGAGATAGTAACAAAAAGACATAACTTAGAATGTATTAGGAAAAGGTGTAATTACAAGATTTACTAGAAGACACCTATGACCCAATTTAATAATATGGATTTTATTCAGAATTAAAGTTATGTATTATCTCCATCCCAGGATACCTTGGCTAACTTCCTTGAACTCAGTGGCACCCCCCCTTCCTGGGCCCCACTCTTTCTTGGTTCCTCCTCTGCCTGTGGCCCTGGGCTATCCTGTCCACATCCTTCTCAGGCTTCCCATGGAAGCATCAAACCAGCTGCTCCCTGGATGTTTCAGTAGCATGGCTCTGACATTTAAATAGATTCACAATCAGACTTGCCATTTTGCTCTACTGTTACTCACCTTCATTACTTGAACCTCCTTCTTTTATCTAGACTGGCAATGTTCTCCAGATTTGGTTCCCTTTCTGTGCTGTTGCTTTAGGCAATCCATTTACCACTCACCCCTAAGGTGATCTCATAAAAATATAGGGGTTTTTTTTCACCTCAGGATAAAGTCCAAAGTCTATGGCTTCCTTGATTCTGCTTTTATATCTAATAAGTTAGGCCCAAGGTGATTGAGAGTTTCTCCTGTTATCTTTTAGGAGTTTTACAGATTTTTTTTTTTGAAGATTTATTTTATTGGGCCTCCCCGGTGGCGCAGTGGTTGAGCGCTGGGTTGCGAAGCTGCCCGCAGCCTCTGCAGCGCCGGTTCGATCCCCGGCTACTCCCCGGCCACCAGAGGAGGGTCCCACATGGCGTGCAGACCTCTCCTGCCGCCTGCTGCTCCCCTCAGCAGTGTACTTCGGTCCTTCTGCCTGCTCTGCTCCCCACTCTGGCTCTGGTGAATTCTCTCACCCTCCTGTGCTTCTGACTGTACCCAGTGCTTGTATAAATGAATGAATGAATGAATGAATGAATGAATGAATAAATAAATAAAACTAAAGATTTATTTTATTTATGAATAGAAGTGCTGGGGTACAGGTCAGAGGTGCCCACATGTGGGTTGCTTCCTGCCCGGGGATCGAACTCAAGTTGCAGAAGCTGCAGATAGCTTCACAGACTGCGTCTTAACCCCTTGCAACCACCAAGGAGGCCCAGGAGTTTTACAGTTTTGTGTTTTACATTTAGTGGTCAGTGACTCATTTTGAGTTCACTTTTGTGAAGGGTGTAAACTCTGTGCTGAGACTGTTTGTTTTGTTTTTGCTTTTGCTTATGAATGTCCATTTGTTCTGGACCATTTATTGAAAAAATCTCTTTTCTCCATTATTTTATTGCCTTTGCTTCTTTGCCAAAGATCAGTTGACTATATTTATGTGGTTCTGTTAGGGGGAAATGATGTCCTGAGCTAATCCCATACAGGCTTTGTGGACCCCACCCCCACTCCAGACTAAAGCCATCAAGACATTGGGAAAGACAAATCCCATCACCACCAAAGGGAAGGTGGCTGGGACCTGAGGGTGGAGTTGGGCAGCCAGGTTGGATATAAAAACCAAACACGTGGGCCTTTGGGGGCTCACTATCGCTCACCTCCTGGTTTCACGGCTCCTGGCTCGCGGCCAGCTATCGGAGTGCCATTTTTGGGATTCCTGATTGGGGGATCGGGTAGGACTCATTTAAAACTTTGTCTCCCACTTTTCTCCCAGAGCTGTACATTTCCTCATTTCCCCTTCCCTTGTAAATAAACCTTTTATTAACCTTTCGCGTGTGCCTGCAGTATAGCATTGATAAGTCCTTGTAAGCACGTGGGTGAGGACCCACAGTCAGGCACCCCATTTTGTATCGGGGCTGCTCTACAACAGTTCTATACCTTGGCTCTCTTAAGGAAAACTATTTTTCTCCTTGACTCACAGAATTTCCCTTCTAGTGCTTCTGGTCATCACCTATTGGGGGATTTACCACACCAAGCAATTCTCTGGCATCAGCAGGGAGTCCTATAATTTAACTCAATTCTGACACTAACCTGGAGATAGCATTATATCCCACAGTTTAAGAGTTCAGTTCCACAAGACTATGCCCTCCCCCCACCACAGATACAGGATGCAAAATGCAGGTTGAGGTTCTTACTTATATTTTTCACCTATTGGCCATAGTTGGAGAGTCCCATGACTCCCTCTGTAACAAGGTGGTGCCCAGGAAAAAAGGAAGTTCCAGACTCCCTGCCCCACCCAAAGGAGGGTGGAGCTGAGCAGGGGGGAGAAGAAGCTGGAGAGGAGACTGAGGAAGAAAGAAAGCAGGATGGAGATCCAGAAGGAGACCTGGAGGAGGCACATGGAGCAGAGAGACACATGAGGAAACTGCGTTTGCTTCTTGGTCCTGGAATGGTTGCAACAGATGTGAGTGAGAGACCCTTGGAGAGGTTAAAAATGGCAGCTTTCATCTCAATTTTGACTTTACTCTTTTCCTCCAAGACTTGTCTGGCTGTTTCTGATCCTTTTCTGTGGGTCCCTGCCAGAAGTTGCTTCAGACTTGTGTCAGGTTTTCAGGCCTTGCTCTAAGCCAATCCCATTTGGGTGGACATTTACCCATGAGGGGATGGATAACCCTGGGTGCTTGATTGAGAAACTATGTTCTTTTCTTTTCTGTATTGTTTACTAATTGTATTAAAGTTCCTTCCCATTAAAGGTCTTCTATCTTTTGTCTTGATGCTGCAGATGGCAGAACCTATTTAGAGCAGGCAGGTTTGGGGGATCTGGGGTGGCCCTCTCCCTGCCCTGTAACACCTCCTCAGGCTTGATTAATTTGCTGAAATGATTCACAAAATTCAAGAAAACATTCTATTTGCCATTTTTCCAGTTTACTATAAAAGGATATAACTCAGGAATAGTCACATGGAAGAGCCGCATAGGGAAAGGTATGAGGGAGAAGTCACACAGCTTCCATGCCCTCTTTGGTTGTGCCAATCCCCCAGTATATCCAAGCATTCGCACTCCCAGAAGCCTTCTAAGCCCTGTGCTCCTGGGATTTTATGGCGGCTTTGTAAATGTAGACATAATCGAGTAAATCATTGGCCACTGGTGATTAGCTCAACCTCTAGACCCTTTCCCACCCCTGGAGGTCAGGAGCTGGAGCTGAAGCTGAAAGCTACACCCCTCTAATAGCAGGTTGGTTTCCCTAGCAACCAGCCTCCATCTTTAAGGTCTTTTCAAAAAGCCATTCTTAACACAACCCCAGGGGTGACAGAAAGGGACTTGTTTTGAATAACAAAAGACAAAAGATAAAGGTGAAAACCTTCATTCTGTGGAGCTATTTCAGGAACTCTGGGGGGGAGGGACTAATTATTATAACAAAAGCTTTCTCTATTACTGTTATATAGAAAATTACAAGAGTTTTAGGAACCATATGCCAGAAACAGTAGAGGAAGACAAATACGTTTTTCTTATTACAAACCACACTACACAGCTCTCTATTCTGCTCCATTGACCTATTCATCTATTCTTTTACCAATGTGACATTGTCTTGAGCACTGTAGCTTTACAGTGTGGCCTGAAGTAGGGCAGTGTTGCTCCTCTGATTTGCAACAAAATCTCCCCAAAACTAAAAATTAGAGAGTTAGCAAAATTAAACTCTAATCACCAAATTGCATTCCCTCTTTAGGATTGTTAGCTCAATTAATTGTACTCCTTCTGCCCCTCCTTGTAATAAATAAACCTTAACTGACTAACTACATTCCTGGGAATTTGAAAAACTGAATTGTGTTACATCCCTAAATAAAATTCTCCAATGTCTCTGGGGTTGATAGTGGCATCAACATCTGCTGGTTGCTGAAAAACAAACAAAAAACACCACACACCCTGCTGGAAAAACCAAACACCTTGACTCCTGTCACCTAGACTGTCCACCTCCTGGATGCCAGGCCCTCTAGGAAGGGACAGCGCTACACCCCACTCTAGCCTGAAACAGTTATGGAAGGTGGACCTCTACCCTTCATCTCCCCTAGTTATTTCAGACAGGATATGATGGGGGGGGTGGGGTTTGAGGGAAAAAGATGGAAGCTAACTGCGGAGGTGGGGTATAGGGATAATTAACGAGTCAATACAAAAAACCAACCCAACCCCAAAGTAATAAATGCTACAAAGTCATAAAACTCCACCAAAGAGCAATATATAAAGAAATCCCTTGCTCTGGCAAAATGCAGCTCTTGCACTAATGGCCACATTTAGAGTGGTCAGGGGAATTCATCTGTGACCTTCCACTCACTCATGCTGGACTTCTCCCTCTCCCAGCCTCGTTGCCAGCCATGCTAAATCTTCCCCATTGACCCAGGGTCTGCCCTCCGCACTCTGTGCTGATGACTTCACCTGACAGAGAAAGATGACATCAAAAACTTTTCACCCTTACATATGCCTCCTCCTTGAAGACTCCCCTGCTTATCAACCCTCATTCCCTCTCTGAAACACACAGACCAGTCAGGTGCTAGGGAGATTACCTCTTCCAAGGAGCTCATTGGGAGGACAAAATACAAGGGGACACTAAAAAGCACAGTCACCAAAAGATGCCATATTATACCACAAACACGCTTTACAAACTAACACTCAAAATTCATATTGAGTAAAATAGCAAATTTTTAAAATAAAGACACCATCCATCCTTGCACTTACTCAGTCCTGCCTCACTCTTCTCACCCAAGAGCTGGGGTACAGGCCAGAGATGCAGGGGGGGTGAGAGGACTCACCAGAGACAGGGTGGGGAGCAGAACAGGCAGACTGACTGAAATACACTGCTGAGGGGAGCAGTGGGCGAGGCAGGAGAGGTCTGCCTCACCATGTGGGTTACTCCCTGGCTGGCCGGGGATCAAACTCGTGCTGCAGAGGCTGCGTAGTGTTTCATAGTGCAGTGCTTAACCCCTTGCACCACCAGGGAAGCCATGTTTTAGTATCTACTTCTATAAGAAGAACGTGACTGAGAAAACCATTTAATGACTCAAGGGGATTTCCCTGTGTACCTCCCCACTCTCATAGCACCTATGTGGAAGCATGGTTGTGAGGAATAAGTCATAACATAGGCATAAACAATATGTTTGCAACCTGCAGAATAAAGGGTCCTGGGGCTGACTTGTTTAGAAAGGAAGGAACCACTTTGCTTCTGGTGACTATAATTATGTCATGGGCTTCTGTCCCATGGTGTCTGCTTTTCTTTTCTGGGACAGACTTTGTGCTTATTCATTTATCCAGATGTCTTCTGATTCTTTGTGTAAGATATAGAGCTGTCACATTAGCTGGTACTGCAAGAAATGAAAAGACGAACCCCCAAAAGAGGTCTCTTCCTAGGGGCTAGCTTTATCCATTTACTTTTTCATTTAGATTCTTCATTTGGTATGGTCACATTTGCAACTCATATCAGAGCTCTTACCTACAAAATGTCCATGCAACAAAAATTATGGGGATCCCTTCTAACCTCCCTGTGCTAAATGAATGGAATGAAGTGCCCAGCAGGGCACGTGGCTCAGCTGCTTCTACAGGGATAGTGAGGAAGGGAAGAGCACCAGGCATAGTACAGGAATCTGCACATCACACCCAGCACAGGCTGCATGACACAGTATATGGCTCTTACTTTGAATTGAGATTCCTGCCCCATTGATGCCCAAAGGAGTGCGGGACATTGACACCACCAGATGTAGCAGGGTCAAGATGATCAGGAAGCAGGTGACAAGTTCTGGGGGCGGAACATGACAAATACCGGAAATATCAACCGTGAAGGGCTGTTCTGATGGGTTGGTTGCTTATGACTGTCTTTGTGTAGCTCATCATAAAATGACCCGCTCCAGATGAGATGTCAGCACAGTCTTTTCAGGGAACTGTGCCCACTGCGTTCTCAGATCAATGGCCAGTGATCTGAAAAATAAAAGCACTTATATTGGCTTACTGACTTTCTGGTAGTGACAGTCAGCAGAACCCAGGCCAAGTCCCAGCAACATTTTCGCTCATTACTAATTGGTGCCATCAACTATTTGCTACTCCTTTGAATAAAGAAGAAAACATCCGAGGGTTAGATCTTCAAACAGGAAAATAATATACCTTTGTCTACATACTAGAGAGGACTCTTTCAAGTTGTGCATAAATGGCTACTTTTCTTTTCTATTCTGAAAGATTTAGATGGACCCAAACCAAAAAAATTTAAAGCCTTGGGAAGCGGGACCCACTGAACCAGCGGGATGGCGAGCGGTCCCATCCTGCCATCTAGTGGAAGGCAAGGGAAAAGCCATATTTAGAGCAAAATTGATCTTTGGATTTTGTTTTCAGAGTCTATAATTCACCAAAAATGTGTTTTTTCAGTAGGATAATTTAAATTCTCCGTTAGATTCACTTGTTAAGAGACTTCATTCAATTATACAAAGCAAAACAACAACACTAGTTTTTAAACACTAACCCCCAAAACTAAATGTCCTAAGTCATATAGTGATTAAAAAAAAAGAGAGAGAGAAGAAAGAATTCTTCCCCTGATCTTAGTGTGAATTTTCAGGCCCCATTTACAATTTGTCTGGTCCTTGCTAACAGCGTACTTGGTGTTTATTCTGGCATGTGAACCGGGAGTGTCCCAGAGACCAGGTTTGTCTTCTCAACATGCTGTTGGACCAGGCCAGAGTCATTCTGTTCTTTTCCCAAGAATGCAACTATCCCTTGAAACTAGGCTGACTGCTCATTAAGGGGCTGTGGTCTTGGTTTGCATATGTGGGTTTCCCTCTCCTTTTATTATTAAACTAGTTCATGAGAAAAGCTTGCTCCCTCCCCTAGGTATTGGAGAGGATTTCTCTTTTGTCTAGGAAGAAAACTAAATATTAGCAGCACACATAAATAAGCAGAGTTCTGAAACCCTCACAGCTCACTACTTACAACTCACTGGAAACTGCACACTACTCACTGTACACTCTAGTGTTGTTGTAATTGCTGATAATAATAATCATAGCGCGTGTCATTTTTTAATTCCCAGACACCCTACATTATATACAGTCCTGCTAATTTTCATACCAACCTTACAAAAATAGATACTATTGTCTCCATTTTAGAGACAGAAATTGATGCTCAGAGAGGTTCAGTGGCTTACCCAAGACCCCACAGCCAGGGAGTGAGTGGCACAGCCAGAACTGCACTCAGGTCTGACTGGCTCCAAAGCCCCTGCTCCTGCCACAGGCAATGGAACTTTCCCTTATCACTCGTGCCCATCACCTGCCAAACCCTGGCCAGAGATTCTGGTGTCTCCCCAGTGCTGCCACATCCACAGTACTTAAGTCTCTTAGCACACATGGTGCCTAAGCCTCTAAGCACCACACAACCCACTGCCAGTGAGTCCAGGAGGAAGGGCTTAAATATGGAGACAAGAAGGATAGAGCAAAAGGCAGCCATGAGCTGCACCTTCATCCCCTATAAAACCAGGGCCGTAGACTAAGGACGTTCTTAGACTAAGGTCTAAGAGTTCTGGGTTTCTTCCAGGAGCCATGGGGGCGCTGGGTGGATAGAGTATTGTCTCTGCTGCCAAACACCCAGGGCTCCCCAGAGCAGCTGTGTCTATTTCAGAAGACTCTCTCCCTCAAAGGGTCTGTTGTGAGGTAATTGTGGGTGACCCCATCACCTCCCACAGCCCTTTTCCTCCTCTGTCTCCCAGAATGGCCAGGCCAGCCTAGGAGCAGAGAATGGACCAGAATGGAGGAGGGCAGCACACAGCATAAGGGTCATATTTTCCATGAACCTGTTTTAACTTGATAACTGCATTTGTGTGCACTGTGTTGGGATGTAAAATTTGCATCTTCCTGCAGTTGCACTCTGAGTATACAAAACCCTGCTGCAAACTAAATGAGGTTCCTCTGGGAACCCACACATCCCACATCTTCACCTGTGGTGCCAGAAGCCCAGGAGGCCACCTGTGCTGACAGCGCATGGGTGGAAGTGGCCCGTGGGTGCTGGCAGTACTCGCAGGATGGGCCTGTTTCCAGGCACAGGCAGCATCTTGCCTGGAGGAGGGGATGGCCAAAATGACCCTTGAGATAACACAGTAGCCCATGAGCACCCCTCTGTGCCAGCCCTGGGCCCACTGAAGCCCTTCCCTCCTCTACAGGGTCAGCAGAGAGTCAGGAAGGAACCGCCAGCCTCAGGGCTCCTTCTACTCAGGCTCACATTTACCAGCGGAGTGGCTGGGTCTTGTGAGGTCTTTGGGTCCCTCTTTGCCTCCTGCCCTGCCCACCCAAGCTGTGGTTGCTGCAGAGATGCTGGAGCTTCAGTGCCCAGCCTCATCACAACAGTGATAGATGTCAAGAGAGTTGCTGAGTGAAAGAGGCCAAATAAGCAAAAGAAAGAGTACCCATTGTATGATTCCATTTATATAAAGTTCTAAAAGACTCAAAATGATCTATACTGACAGAAAGTCAGTCAACAAATGCCCACACAGAAGTGGAGTAATGAGGGATACATGGGAAGGAGAGATGATCAAGAAGCAGGAGAATCTCTGGAGAGGTTAATGACCAGATTGCGGTGATGTTCTCATGGACAGACACTTATATCAAAATTTATCAAAGAGCACAGTCTAAACCTCAGTGCTTTAGTGTATGTCAATTACCCGCCAATAAGACTTTTAAGAAATGATTTCTTGATAAAGCTATGACTTGACATTGAAACAAAAAGTCAACATGTACAGAAGAGCAAGGAAAGAGAACAGCGGGGTTGCTATATGCATTGATATTATAATGACCCTGACTGATCAGGAAATGGGTGTCACTGAAATAAAATGATTTATGTGAACAATTTAAAATGAAAGTGAGGGCCTCCTCGGTGCGCAGCGGTTAAGCGATGGGTTGCGAAGCTGTCCGCAGCCTCTGCAGCACTGGTTCGATCCCCAGCTGCTCCCCGGCCACCGGAGGAGGGTCCCACATGGCGCGCAGACCTCTCCTGCCGCGCGTTGCTCCCCTCAGCAGTGTACTTCGGTCCTTCTGCCTGCTCTGCTCCCCGCTCTGGCTCTGGTGAATTCTCTCACCCTCCAGCGCTTCTGACTGTACCCAGTGCTTGTATGTATGTATGTATAAATAAATAATAAATCAATCAATCAATCAATCTTAAAAAAATAATAATAATAAAATAATAATAAAACGAAAGTGAGACCTGCTAATGAGGATGCTGATAAACAGATATGCAAGGCAAGGACAGATAAAAGTCTCGCTGTGCCGACAGGCCAAGCCCCAACACCAAGCTCTGTTAATAAAACCCTGAAGCAGTATAAATACAAGAGCTGAAGAAACCAGTCTGAGACACTTTGGATCACCTAAGACTTCTCCAAATTTGGCATCTGCCACTGGAGGCTCTGTCCATAGTCACAGCACTGCCCCCTCCAACAAGCTGACCCCACAAGGAAATTCCAAACCCCAAACGCCTCCACTCTCCTGCTGGTTTCCTGAACCTTGTCTTGGTTGTGGCAGAGAGCCCTCCTTTTATGACAATTGAATCTGTGCTTATATTATTGCAATGTGCATCCCAACCTCCCCATAAATCACATTGTAATTATATGTGATTGACTGGGTAGTAAGTGAAACCTCCACCCAGCTGGGAGTTAGCATCTTGACATCTGAACTGCACTCTACAGGGTCACCAATGTTATCTTAGTGGAACTACTATCCACTAGAGGCGGTGTGATCACAACCCAAACTTTCTTGCAAAACAACAAACAAGTGCTGTGGGACACCTAACCAGATGGTGCTAGATTCTACTTTGTTACTGACGATATCTGCTAAAGGATCACTTATATCATCCAAAGCAATATATTATCCTAAACGATATTATCTTAAGGCTGGGACAAATGGCCTTATCTATGAAGAAAGTGAAAAGAAACTGCAAAACAAAGAGAAGCTGGTACAGCCAATTCATCCGTGTGAAATTCTGTCATTGAATGCCTTGTGCCTTCGTATTTCTTTGTTGTAGTCACCCAAAATAGAGATGCGTGTTATAATCAACATGTGTTAAGAGTCGGTGACTTCAGAACAGAACAGGTAACAGCCTGTAAAAGCACACTCTGACAGAGGAGTCCTGGCAGGGAACTGGGGAACAGAATAGTCATAAACCCGGCAGTTAAGATCAGATCTTTCCTTTTAGGAAAATAAACCCGCAGGAGCGCTTGGCTCCGCCCCATCGCGAGCACGTAACTAAGGTGTTCATTGTCATCTTTTGCCCTCTAGTGGACAATCGCCGGAGGTGCAGCCCTATCTCCTGAGCTCTCTGGCCTCCTCTAGTGTGTTTGGAATAGACGTGCATTAGCGACATCATAGGAGACATCATATCCAAGCCCTGGTTGGTTGGTTTCTCTTTCCCTGCCTCCCTCCCTCCCTCCCTGCCTCCCTTCCGCTTTCTCTTGGCAAAGGTCTCTAGTCTTGCACATATCACAGTGAGTGACTATTTCTATTTATTTCTACATTTCTCTGGGTGACTCTAGAATTATGGCACATATGATCAAAAATATTCAAATCATAGCATCCTAGAGTTTCATGGGTCCCAAGACATCACTACATTCACTATTACTCTCTCCTCATAGGCAGGGGTGGGCATAGCAGAAGCACCACCAGCTTGGGAGACCCACAGAACTACGTCCAGGCCCTCACTCTGAGACATTCTCAACATCTCTGAGCCTCAGCTTTCTCATATACAAAGATTCGATATACTTCACGGAGTTGGAGCAAGAATTAAACGGATCGTGTACATCAGAGGCTGCAAACTCAAATGCCTTGGCGAACAGTCAGTGGAGGTCAGTGGAGTCTGGTAAACTAGAAAGCACATTCCTTTCTTAAAGAGGACATTTCCTATTGCGTTCTGGCCTGTTGTTCCATAGGAATATGGCGCCAGTGTTATCAATTAAAAATTTAGCACAGTCCAAACAAAAGGTATCTGTGGTTTTCAATGTTCAATCTCTGATGTGAGTGAAATGTCCAGGATGTGATAAATAAAGTGCTAATAATTACTAGGGTGGCAACTGCTGAGGAACTGTCCCCCCCAAAAAAAAATTATTGTTGGCAGGAATGAATGTTCGTGGTGTGCCTGGATATAGATACAGGTGATACAAAGCCCAACAAGAAAATAGCCCCCAGCCCTGCAGACTTTGCTCAAGTGAGCACAATTATAATAGTTAACTAGATGGAACATTTACAATCTGATGAACAGCGACTTGAGCATTTCACAGCTACTAACTCACTTCATCCTTACCCACAATCCATGGGGTATAGACTACCATTACTCTACTTGGGAGTGAGGGAAGTTGAGTGCAATGCTTCAGCCTCACCTAAGCCACCACATCTCTGGCCATGGTTCCTACAGAGGATTCCAACCCATCTCTGTGGATAATAGTCTCTTAAATCACCTGGAAATAACACTTTTAGGACTTAACTTCTAGTTTGCATCTGCATTGCCACACATTTTATATGTAGATTTCTTTAAATGGTTAGCTGGTTTGTCCTTAGCCACTAAAAGTTTTTGTTAATCTGTGTTGTAATGTGCTGGATCTCAGTCCACATTATTTGGGGTTATTAATAACAGGTTTTCAAAATTCATTGAGGCTTTTTGGCAGTCACTGACTGTGAAAGATCTAGCTTCCCTTCCTTCCCCTCCCCCCACCCCACCGGATGGCCTCATTATCCTCAGGAGCCCTTGTAGCTGAGTGCCACCTTTCCATTTGCATGGAAAGGACAGATAGATCTTGGTTATTTGAGATGTTTTCCCCCAAACCTTCTAGGCTGGTGTGACTAGGTATTGGCAGAACCAGCCTTAGCCTGCCAAGATGGGAATACACAGGGCAGGATCAGAAAGACTGAGTATTTGGAGAAAGAGTTCAATTTATTGGATTGACACAAAACCTTGGGTTCAGCAGCTCCTAGCTGCTAGTTGCCACTATAACATGGCAGATATTTTGTAAGCCACAAGCTTGGGTATGTAACACTTGTTAAATGTTATTTCTGAACTTGTCTTCTGCCCTGTTCTCCTGCTCTGATCACATGCAAAGTGTTCACAGGGACCTTGCAATTCTTATTGTTGCTCTTCATTCAATCCAGCCCTTGAGGTCTTTTTACTATCTTTTGAATGCACTGAACCTCCCACCTCCCGGCTTTTGCTTCCGCTGTTCCCTCCCCTGAACATGGAGATATTCACAGGTTTCACACTTTCTCTTCACTCAAACTGCTGCCTGTCTCTTTCTAGAAAGAGTTCTCTGCCCATCCTACTGAAGGTAACACACATGCCCTTCACCTTGCTTTACTTCTTTTCTAGCATTTACCACTTTTTGACATTACATCATTCACATGTTTGATTGTTGCCTGTTCTCCCTAATAGAATGTTAGCTGGCGGGAGCAGGGACTTTCTTTTGTTCGTTGTTTAGTTCTCGGTGCTAGAGTCCAAGTACCTAGAATTGTGCCTAGCACATAGTAGATGCTTAACAAATATTTGTTGCTTTGTTTCACGCAGACTCATCCCATTACCTCCTTCCTTGGTGTCTATTATGCGTCAGCAGGAACAAAGTCTAATGTATTATTTCCTCTCAGGTTGCTGTATAAACCTTGCTGGAAATGTAGTTTTCTATCAGCATGTATTGTAATAATAAAAATTCCAGCATATCTACCTACACTAGTTTTGTCACTGTTCCAATCTCTATTTCTGGCTCTGTTTGCTGTTTCTGGGAAATCAGTCAATAGATGTTCCTGTTACTACATTTTTATTATGAAATAATAGACTATTGCCCCCCACCCCAAATTCTGTTTATCTAAGGTCAGGCTTATAGGCTTCTTTGCACAAGTCAGATTTTCCCTCAGGTTTCTCCAGTAAGTATTGAACCAACAGTTTGCCAACTTCCTGACCTCTGGCCCTACCCTTTCTTTGCCTATATTTGCACCCTCTAGTTGTTTGGATTTTGGGTTTGGATTTTGTTTTGTTTTTGTCTTCGCTTTTTCTCAGTCTTGTGTTTTTCAGATGTGGATTGTGACTTGTGCCCCACTGGTGCATGATGAAATTAATTTAGTAGATTGAAAATAGTATTTTAAGAAAAATTGCAATAGATTGAAAATGTTTTCATTTTGAAACTGCAGCACATAGTCAAAATAGGCTGAAAGCACGCCATGGCCTATATTCGTTGAAGTTTCAGAATTATTTTTATCTTTAGTTGTTACATTTTGAGGGTGTCCTGAAACCAATTTCTACATGGATGTGTGGGTAGCTCCTTCCACACTTTCAAGCAACTCTCTGACACTTGAAAGGGGTTCAAAAATCCAAGTCATTTCTGAAACAATCTATACAAAGGTAGTGTCAGGTTCCACAGGTTAAGGTTCAGTCTTCCAAGATCACCCTCCACTTCAGAAGCCAGCCATTCACAAGCCCTAGGCAAGTCCCACATGGTTACCTGGGCTTCTACCAATGGGCTACAGACAGGAGGTCCCCACAGCTCCCTCATCAGACTACCTGTACCCACGACAAGCCCAGATTATTATCTGTGCTTCTGACCATCTGGCTAAAAGTCAGAGGTTCCCAGGAAATCTTCATCTGGTTCAATTAATTTGTAGAACAGCACACAGAACTCAGGAAACCTGTTTACTCACTCAATCATCAATTTATCACAAAGTATATTAAAGGATACAAACAACAACCAGATGGAAAAGATCCATAGGGCGATGTGTGGGGAAAGGTGTGGAGCTTCCATGCTCTTTCCAGGCACACCATTTGTGCCCCAAATCTGCACATGTTCACCAATAGGAAAGCTCCCTGAAGTCTCTCCTCTTGGCTTTTTTTTGGAGACTTCATTACATAGGCACAATTGATTAATTTATTGGCCATTGGTGATTGAACTGAACCTTCAACTCTTTATCCCTCCCAGGAGGTGGGGTAGGTGAGTGGAAATGGAAGTTCCATCCTCTATTCCTGTTGGTTTCCCTGGCAATCAGCTCCCATCTTTATGGGCTTTCCAAAAAATCACCTTCACTATCATAGAAAAGATACTTTCATCACTCATAACACTTAGGAAATTCCAAGGGCTTTTGGAAATTGTGAGCAAGGAACTGTGGATGAAAAAATATGTATGAGAAATGTATTTTGATCAACTGAATGACCAAAATATGTACTGATTATAAATAACAACAGCACAGTTGTCTTCAGCATATTTTAGCAATATTCTAGAAGAAGGGAGTCTGGCATTCCTGTTCTCACAGAAGTCTCGTTTGTTGGCGCACCACCAAAGGGTACCATAAGGCCCCAAATTTGCACTCTTCTGGGGTCTGGCCATCTATGAGCACTAAAGAGACTCCGTGTGAAAGAACTTTAATAGAATTACAATGCACAGAGAGGGAAGAAAAGAAAGGATAGTAGTTTCCCAATAAAACACCCAAAATTACCCATCCCATCATGGGTAAATGCTGAGTCAAATAAGGTTGGCCCAAAGTGAGGCCACTGAAACCCAAAAGCTTGCCACAAGTCTAAGTCACCTTCTGGGGGGGTTCTAAAGCAAGACCCAGAAAATTGGGACAAAAGGAGAAAAATCAAAGTACAAATCAAGGTAACTGCTGCCATTGTCAGCTCCCTACACGTTTCTCACCCACATTTCTCTTCATGTCCCCCAGATCCCTGGTGCAGGTTCAAAGCTGAGAAGCAAGCACACCTTTCTCCACCTGCCTCTGTTTTGTATAGCTTCACTCAGTTCTACCCCTAGTTCCTAGTAGCTAATCCAAAGTGCTGCATGTTAATGGGGGCAGGGAACAAGGTGCTCCACTTTTTATGTAGATGTCTCTTTTATAATGTTGAATTTTTGTAGAAAATGGTCAGTTCTCTTTTAAAATATCCCCAGCAGCAGTGCAAGAGGTGGGCACACCCTTATTTTCAACTGCATCTGTTTCATAAAGTAAATACACCTGGGGCACTGAGCACTGCAAAAAATGCTTTGCAGAGACATTCTGTCCAAACCTCACCCTTCTTCCCTTGCCCCCCTCTAAGAGACTTAAACAACCCTGGCATGGCTTTTAGCAGCCTAAGTCAGCGTCCCAAGGAACTCCCAACCCCTCTTGAGATCCTGTCAGGAAGAGCCCAGAGTTGTCAGAAGAATTTACCCTCTGTTCTAGCCAAAACCTGAGGAGGGGCCCCTCACCAAACTTTCTCAGAACATTTGCCAAAAGAGGCTTATGATTGAGAAAGCTACCCCTGTTCCTTTCAGATACACAAGTACAAATCTCCTACAACACAGTAATCTTTCCCAAAGACCCGAAGGCTCTACCACCCGAGGTGCAATCCTCGGGAAGGATAGGGCCTCTGTCTCCCAACTCTGTGGGAGGGTAGGATCCTAATGCCATGATTGCCTGCCAGCAGACACAGGGAGCCTAATCACATTTACACCGACCAACCCTTGGTAAATTTCCACGTCCCTGCCTCTACTCCAACCCTGACTCTCTCCTCCTCCATCCTCCCTCATTCTCCCCTTCAATCATCCAGTCACTCTGCATAAATGAGATTGTGGCTCAGACCTTTTCCCTCACTGTTAGTAGTTACTGAATAAAGTCTATTCTCAACACTTTAATATCCAGCTTTGTTTATCTTTGACATCACACACACACACACACACACACACACACACCACCTCCTCCTAAGGGCGAACACTGCTTCTCAGAGAAAGCTAAAGCCTGTCACCCTCCTTCCTCAGAAGGTTGTTTCTGTGCTTCTCTCCCTATATCTTCTGTAAGTCATCAGTGAAGCTTCCTTCCTGTTCCAGCCTGGTCTGTGCTAGGTGCTTTGGGATATTCTGTGAAGGGTCATGTCCAAGCTTCCTTCTTATAGGAACCAGAGTTTGGGACCACACGATCCAACTCTTTGTCCCCCTGGGAATTTCCCTATATATAGCCAAACTTGAAGGAACAAGGCCATTCTTACCAACGAAGCAGGAAAGTTTCCTTCCTGCAGAATTTGCAGCCTAGAAGTCCCATATCCTCTTTCGCTCTTTCTCCAAGTCTCAGAAATTAGAACAACCTAGACAAGCTATGGTGTTGGTCTAGCTAGAAGTAAAGAGATGAAGATAATGAGGTTTTTTTGTTTGGAGACCCCAGGGAAAGCAGCAGGTTAGAAACTCAGACTATCAAAGGTGGGGACACGTGGGTAGCAAGGAAGCTCACACAGGAATTAATAACAAAGGAGACACCTGATTGTGCGAGAAAAAAGGAAAATCCCTTGTGCTAGAAACAAAAAATGCAGTGAAAACCAGAGAGATTGGTAAGCAGGCAGGCTGAGGCTGGCCAGTTTGGGGAGGAGGGGTACCAGACCAGGGCAGTCCTTGGCACAAGGATCTTGAATGTGGCAGCATACAGGAACAGCAAATGAGGCATGGGCCTCTAGGAGGTGGGGGAGAACTGTGATCCTATGTACAGGCTGCAGCTCCAGCAAAAAAGAGATTGGTCCAAGGAATGCCAGGCCAGCAGAGAACACCAGGAGCAGATAGAGGGGCCAAGAAAGCAGGGTAGATGCCAGGCCCCAGTCAATCTGCCCAGGCATCAGATTACCACTTAGACTCAGCAGGAAAATTGGAGGGTTCAGTAATGAAGTTAAAGTCAAAAACCCATTTTGACTCAGAGTTGGTGCACTGTCTGGTGATCTTTGGCCCAGGATTAATCCAGCATACTTCCTACTGGTGAGATGGAGCTGTACTCCCAAGGTTTTCTATCCAGAATCCTGATGGCAGAGAAGAAAGAATCTCTATTGCTGGAGAGGCCCAGAGGAGAATGATCGAAAGCTATTCATGTGACCCCTCCTTTCTTGAAAGCTTCAGCCTTTCCTTTTCAGTTATATAGGAGCTTTGCCATCCAAAACACTGTAATCCAAAGTGAATTAAAGTGTTGACAAGCTTTCCAGGGTCAAGAACCACAGTGTTCTGTCTCATACGCTAAGTTTCATGTGACACTTCTGAGAAGCACAGGTCAGTTAGGGCTTCAGAGACAATATGATGAAGTTGGTAGCTGCAGACTGAGGGGTTAGGCCAGAAGTCAGAAACCTAGAAGGAAGCTCCCTCTATGAAGGGGTAAGGGCAGGCAGGATGAGATGCACACAGTTTGCAAATGTCAAAACTTGCTCCAAGAGGAAATGAGGCACCAGGGAAGGAAAACTGTACTTTTTGCCACTTACACTAAACCTGTTTAATCTTTTTTTTAAAATTTATTTATTTATGCATATAAGAGCTGGGGTACAGGGCAGCAATGTGGGGGGTGAGAGGATTCACCAGAGTCAGAATGGGGAACAGAACAGGCAGATTGACCAAAGTACACTGCTGCGGGGAGCAGCGGGCAAGTCAGGAGAGGTCTGCTGCACCATGTGGGTTGCTCCCTAGCCGGCCAGGGATCAAACTCATGCTGCAGTGGCTGCAGACTGTTTCATAGTGTGGTGCTTAACCCTTGGGCCACCAGGGAGGCCCAACCTGCTTAATCTTATCCTATGATTTTATTGTAACCCTCTTGAGGCAACTGGCATGTTTAAGATTTCCACTTCCTAAATTAATTTCTATTTAGATACCACTTACATCAACCAAAAACAAGAAAAAAATTCATACAATAACTGTATATAATATATGCTTATCCATTCCACACATTTATTAAATAAATAAGAACTTTGTGTATTTACTTATAAACAATATTTTAGTTTGTTCATTAAAAAATACAACTTAATATAATCAAAATGCTTAAAGGATCTGGTTAATAAATGTTGACTAATATCCATAAATAAAAAATCTTGGGCCTCCCCAGTGGCACAGCGGTTGAGCGCTGAGTAGCGAAGCTGCCCGCAGCCTCTGCAGCACCAGTTCGATCCCCGGCCACCGGGTGAGGGTCCCACATGGCGTGCAGACCTCTCCTGCCGCCTGCTGCTCCCCTCAGCAGTGTACTTCGGTCCTTCTGCCTGCTCTGCTCTCGGCTCTGACTCTGGTGAATTCTCTCACCCTCCCGTGCTTCTGACTGTACCCAGTGCTTGTATAAATAAATAAATAAATCTTTAAAAAAACCAAAATCTCACTTGCAAAAACCAATTTGGCAATAGTTATAGCTGAGCTTTTTGTGAATTTCTGTGAAAGTGGACTCTTCAAAATATAAGACATGACATAACGTCGAGATCTGACTTTAAACATTATTTTATAACTCCAAGTTAGAACTTCAAAGAAGAAATTCCAGCAGTATTTGTTTACGCTAAAAATTCCCCTGAGTACTTCTCTTTTTTTCAAAATCAAATAGAATAAGTAAATAAAAGCAGTAATTGAAGGACTTCTATAAATAACAAAGCTATACTTTCACAGCTAAAAACTAATGATATTCACATTTCCCTGAGAGCTCAGTTTGCTTTGAGAGAGAGAGAGTTGTGTTTCCTAAAGCCATTGAGAGCAGAATGTGATGGAAACTAAGAACATTTATCTGTTGGTGTTGGAAGAACTTGAACTTTAGAACACCCTTGCAGCTGTCCCTTAACCTCCCCTACAGATTCCATCCCATCAGAGTCTCTGGACCTCATTGTCTCTACATCCAAAAGAATCAGAGACACAGCCAAGCAGCCCAGCAGCCTGCAGCAAATGGATCTGACTGCTAGTCCTGCTTTAACATGGACCTCACATCTAAGAAGTTGACTCCTGGAAGCCACTTGCCTGGCAGCCTTTTTTCTTATCTCTCTTTACCCTTGAGAATGGAGTCATGTTCACAAACTCCAGGGCCCCTGGTGACATTTCTAGTCCTGGGTCCTTAGACTAGGACCTGGGTCCTTTTCCATCTTCACCCCCTTTTCCCCTCCACCTTGGGGAGCTCTGTGCAGTCTCATCACCTGTATGGAGAGAAAGTCTGTTGTACCAGGAGATCCTACAATGATCCTGTCTGAGTCCCTGTGCCCCTTGTCTCCAGATCATTTGGCACCAAACTGCCTCATGCCCCTACTGGTAATGGGTTATAACAGTTAACTTGCTGCAAACTACATTTTTATTTGTTTATCTGGTAATGAAATTTAGTTTGAAGAGCTTCCATCTGGGCTAGGGCCTAGAAGCTTAAATCCTGATGATCTAAAGTTTCCAAAAAATGTCTTGAACTTTTTTCTTTCCCTAAAAACTGTAAGTATAGAATGCTGGACTTTATTAATAGGTATATCTATCTGCTAATTGATGCCATTAGGAGATTTCCTATTTCTTAAACATCAATTAACTGAGATTTTTCCACAATTCACTTGGATATCTGGTGATAGAAACAGCATTTGGAAACCTTCCTTTTGTCCTGACTGAGGTGTTCTGAACTTGTCCTAAAACTTGGGTCCTGCAGTTAGAGCCAGGTCTCTAACACAGAGACCCTAAATCCTCACTTTCTCAGTATAAGATTGATGGGCTCAGAATTTGCTGACTGCTCTTACCAAAGGTCACCATGACAACCACACTATTTTTGAGGAGACACTCTATGTATGCCCTCAATGTTATCTTTGGATTTCCTCTTTAGGAGTTATTTCCAGAATACTGGAATACTACTGACTTCTCCTGTAGCTCATAAATGGTTTCTCAAGATGATCTCAAAGAAAGAAAAGCATGTAAGCAATGACCACATCATTGAAAAGTGCCCAGCATCCCAAGGGACCACTGGGAAGGGCAATAAAGCATTGGGTGTGGCCTGGAAACATCATCTCATTTTCTGCTGAGGCACATCTCATTTTCTTGATGAAAATAAAAATAATGATATTTGCTAGGGGCCTATGGCCCATATATTGAGTGTCTCTATGGTAAGGTCTATTATTGACAAATATAAGGCTTGACAAATATAAAGAACTGCATGACCATTTGCTGAATTGAATTAAACTATTCCAATGGACAGCTTCCTTACGGTCATTAGTGTTTACGAGTAAGCAATGCATGTGTTCTAAATTTTCCACCAATATGTTTACATTTTCCCTCCTTGAGTTTCATGGTAGGCAGCTAAACTGTCACACTGACCCTAAGGCACACAACTTTTCACCCACAAACTAGCATTTCTATGTATCCTCAATGATCTAAGCAGAAATCTCACCTGTAATTTTCCAAGTCTTTTTAAATCTGCTTTGTACTTTAGCTTTTTCTAACCAAAGCTTTCCTATGAAAATTAAGTTCACTATCAGGCAAGGATAAACAGCTGGAGCTACATCAAATTAAAGCGCTTCTGCACAGCAAAAGAGACAATAACCAAAACCAAAGGAAACCCCACCAACTGGGAGAACATTTTTGCGCACAACACTAATGATAAAGGACTGATCACAAAAATCTACAAAGAGCTGATGAGACTCAATTAAAACAAAGAAAATAATCCAGTCAAAAAATGGGCAGAAGAGCTAAAAAGAAACTTCTCCAAAGAGGAAATGCAAATGGCCAACAGGCATATGAAAAAATGTTCAACATCACTTGTAACCAGGGAAATGCAAATCAAAACTACAATGAGATACCATCTTACACCAGTGAGAATGGCACATATTAAAAAAACTAGCAACAACAAATGTTGGCGAGGTTGTGGGGAAAAAAGAACTCTCTTGCATTGCAGTGGGAGTGCAAACTTGTCCAACCAGTATGGAAAGCTGTGTGAGATTTCTTGACCTACTAAACATAGAGCTTCCATATGAGCCAGAAATTCCAATCCTAGGTATTTACCCAAATGACACAGAAACATTAATTCCAAAGGGCACCTGCACCCCTATGTTTATAGCAGCACTGTTTACAATAGCTAAGCTATGGAAATGACCCAAATGCCCAAAAATATATGACTGGATCAAGAAGATGTGGTACATATACACCATGGAATATTACTCAGCATTCAAAAAAGATAAACACATGCAGTTTGTAGCAACATGGATGGAGCTAGAAGGGATCATGCTGAGCAAAATATGTCAGAAAGAAAAAGGAAAATACCGGATGGTCTCACTCATAGCAGGAATTTAGAAAACCTAAATAACGGACCAGGAAAAAGACTAATTAATACAAAGTAAAAATCAAAATAAACAAGCAACTATAAACCAGAGACACACTATGGGGAGGGCAGGGGAGGAGCGGGGAGAGAAAGGACTAGGCTCAAAATAAGTGGGGGGGGTACAATTGTATGGGGAATGTAAGCAACATGAAAATGCATACATTGTGCAAAAATGAAAAATGATGAAAGAATTATATAAAATAAAATATTAAAAAAGAAAATTAAGTTCACTATCAGTTCTAATACCTCTTCTTACCAAACCACTGAGGAAGACAAGCATAGTATGACACAACTGACATGGGATACAGCTCGGTAAAGAGATTTGAAATCACATGATGAAAATAAAGCACACTGAATAATGCAGTTACTATGCTGTTACCATTGTTGTTGCCTTTTAAATACAGCCTATTTAACAGGGTCTCTTAATCTGCTTCCCCAGCTGGGGTATTAGAATACATTTCCAGTGAGCTCACTGCAAAGCTCTGTCTCTCATGGTGAAGGACAAACTCCGTTCTTTGAGAAAAATTGTATCAACCTGATCCAAAAGCCATTTGGAAGGCCTTAAAAGGACCCTGAAAATTAAGATTTCAGGAGGATGGTGTCTCAGGGACCAGGACCCAAATCACTGGCTAAAAAGTAGAAAGTTTACCATCAAGAAGAGTCAGTCATTCTGTCAGGGGGAAAGGATGTCCTGAGCTAATTCCAGGCAGGCTTTGTGGACCCCACCCCCACTCCAGACCAAAGCCATCAGGACATTGGGAAAGACAAATCCTGTCACCACCAAAGGGAAGGTGGCTGGGACCTAAAGGTGGAGTTAAGCAGCCAGGGGTGGTATAAAACCAAACACGTGGGCCTTGGGGTCTCTCTCTCTCCTGCCTCCTGGCTTCACGGCTGGTGGCTCGCGGCCAGCTCTGAGTGCCATTTGAGATTCCAGATCGGAGGATCGGGTAGGACGCATTTAAAACTTTATCTCCCACTTTTCTCCCTGAGTTGTACATTTCCTCATTTGCCCTTCCCTTGTAAATAAACCTTTTATTAACCTTTTGCATGTGCCTGCAGTATAGCATTGATAAGTCCTTTTAAGCGCGCGGGTGAGGACCCATAGTCAGGCACCCCGTTTTGTATCGGGGCTGCCCTGTAACAATTCCTGCAGTGGCCTGCAGAGTTAGCATGTTTACATTTTTTTACAAAACCGTATTTTGAGTCTCTGGAAATCTCTTTTAAACATCGCAGTACAACCACTGGACATTAAGAGGCCAGGTTACTAGACAGTGCTGAAGGCACAATTCTGCCTGGCAAAGACAGTTCTAGTCCAAAATGGGTCTCCTGTGATCATAAAAATAGAAGTTTTTGATGTGAGAGAATAGAAGTCTTATCTCTTGAAGTAAGCAGTCTTCCAGGCCCATCTCTCCAGACCACAGTTTCTCCAGTCTCACAGAATGACAGCTTCTACATAGTTCTACCATTTGAGCAACCAAGGTTCCAACACTGTGGATTCCACATGGCTTCAAAATAAGGGAAAAAAAGAAAAGCAGAGGAAAAAGAAACACCTTGATTTCCGTGTTTTGCTGAGTGAATCCTTTAAAGAACTTGCCAGAACAAAACTGAGCCAGCTGTTTGCCTTTTTCCTGCCTTGGAGTAGACAGCAAGACAGAAAGGGCCCTGATTTTGAAACCGAAAAATCTGCATTTAGACTCCTAGCTTAACCACTTGTACTCTAAGTGACATGGGGTAAATCAAGATGCCTCTCTGAAACTTGGTTTCCTCACTTGTAAAATAAGGGTGATAATATCCTGAGCTAATCCCATACAGGCTTTGTGGACCCCACCCCCACTCCAGACCAAAGCCATCAAGACATTGGGAAAGACAAATCCCGTCACCACCAAAGGGAAGGTGGCTGGGACCTGAGGGTGGAGTTAAGCAGCCAGGTTGGGTATAAAAACCAGACACGTGGGCCTTGGGGTGGCTCGCTGTCGCTTGCCTCCTGGCTTCACGGCTGGTGGCTCGCGGCCAGTGCCATTTGGGATTCCAGATCGGAGGATCGGGTAGGACTCATTTAAAACTTTGTCTCCCACTTTTCTCCCTGAGCTGTACATTTCCTCATTTGCCCTTCCCTTGTAAATAAACCTTTCGCGTGTGCCTGCAGTAGAGCATTGATAAGTCCTTTTAAGCGTGCGGGTGAGGACCCAGAGTCAGGCACCCCGTTTTGTATTGGGGCTGCCCTATAACACTGTCAGCATGTCACTGCACCAGTAAAATGAAATGATATGCAAAAAGGCTTGGCATAAGACATGTTTTTGTAGGTTTTTTGGGTAAAATATCATTTCTTCCCTCCTGAGGTAGGTCATGAAAACATCCTGGCTGGTCTCAAGTATCCCCAAAGTGTGGCTTCCAAGCAGCCCCTCCAAGGGGTGGAATCACTGGGAATTTAAAACTCAAGCTCAGCCTGCAGTCTGAACGGGGGTGGACGGTGAGAAGTAGGACAGTCTCCCCCAGCTGCCCAGCTCCCCAAGTGGCTGGCGCTGGGCTCCAGGGTCAGACAGACACGGCGCCTGGCACAATCCTCCGGATGTGTGTGTACGACTTCCTGATGGTGACACTGCCGTGGTGCGACACCCCCCGGGGCAGGACACACTCCTCTGTCAGCTTCTGGGCCTCAGGGTCCCAGCACAGCACGGTGGCGATGACCTCATTCTTCTCGTCCCGGCCCCCTGTGATGTAGAGCCGGTTGTTGCAGGGCGCGATGCCACAGCTGGCCCGCTCATGGCTGAGCTGGGTCACCAGGCACCAGCTGTCCTCCAGAGGCGTGTAGGCGTACAGGGCCCGCATGGCCCCACCTGGGAGGAGGGAAAGACAGAGGACATCTCACTCTTGTTCCCGTTTCTTCCCCCTTGAACGGCTAACCCCCTCCTGCTGGTTTAATTGAGAACCATCTTGCCCAGAGAAAGTAGACTGATGACTGTCCAGAAAGCCAGAGGGGATCACTCTGCCAGGGAGTGCTGGAAACACTTCACAGCCCCCTTCCAATTCTGTAGCCAGATGCTAACTGGGCTCCAAAGGACACCTGCCTTACCATGGATGCACAAAAGCACCCTAAGACTGCTCCCTAGAAGAAACACTGCCTGGTGCACCAGAGACACTCAGCTCAGGACCCCAGCTCTGATCTGCAACCATAAGCATGGACAGTAGTTGGTCATAAGACATCAGAAGAACGGGGGCATAAGGCTCAGGGCGGAACACCTGATAACAGAAGTGGCAAAACATGGCAGTGACTAGAGGTGGTGGCATGTCTTTGTAGTCTGAGCATGACCTGGGGCAGACATGTGACTGACCACAAACACAGGAAACCTGAGGCAAGGGAGAGAAGGCAAGGATTATCCTTAATCTGTTCCTCTATATTGCCTCCAGGAAGCCTTCTCTGATTAGCGCTCATTCACTGAAGTTATTTAATTTCAGCATCTCCTTTATCAGTAGATTGCAATATGCAATACTGGCTGCATATTTAAAAACACCTTGTCCTGTTTGTCAGAGCAGAGTATTCTGATTTGATTGGCCTGGAATGAAGCCTAGCTACCTCTATTTTTGTAAAAACTCCCTAGGTGATCCTAACAAGTATTCAGGATTGTAATCCATCAACCTTAATGTGTCGTGTAGTAGGTTTGCTTGTTTGCAGGGGTAGATGGGGGAAATTCCACAGAAAACAGATGTACTTTCCAACGCTAGGAATATCCCCTGGAGTAGAGAAGAAAGGAGGTACTTCAGGTGTGGGGCAACTACAAAATTTGCATAAGGGGCACATTTCTATGAGATGCTCAAACAAACTTCAAGAAATAATCTGGTAGTTCACCTGCCCTTTCCAATTCAGATTTTCTGTAAACTAGTTCCAAATCAGAGGTTGTAGATTTCTTTTCTAAAGTCACATCACATCGTGAGATTTTTATTTTCTAAGGAAAGTAGCTTAGAAGTCGTATCTAAGTCAGGAGTCAATGAAAAATGCTTTTG
The DNA here is from genome assembly GCF_964194135.1 of Talpa europaea. Lineage (NCBI taxonomy): Eukaryota > Metazoa > Chordata > Mammalia > Eulipotyphla > Talpidae > Talpa > Talpa europaea. The sequence continues at coordinate 116,952,464 of NC_140070.1, read as the reverse complement.
TTCTAACTCTTACTGTCGAGGTTCTTCTACATCATATACTTTTTCTATCTGAAAAAGAATGATAAGCTGGGGCAATTAAATGGTTTTGTGGACATTTGATAACCTCATATGCTGTAATGTCATTGTTTTAAACAACATTCAATATCTTTATCTTTTTGCTGTGAAAGGGAATAAACTGAGTGCTTAATAATCCCAGAAACTCCTTTGAAAAATATCAATGTGATCTTGTTGCTAATGTGTCCCTTTCTGCTAAGATTGGAATGTTGCAAATAAAAATAAGTAAGTACAAAAAAAAAAAATACACACTAACTGTGATGGTCTGACTAGTGAGGATTTTCTTCTAAAGGCAATTTTTCAGAATCCTGAAAACAAGTGGTAAGTGTAAAATCACCATTAATACAAAATAATAAATAGCAATAGCTACTATTTATTGGGCACTAACGTGTACATTTCAATTTCTATCCATTTGCTAATGTTTACAACACAACTTGGTTTCTGTAGCAACTACGGTTTCTCCCCAGTGTCAGTCTGCTTTGTCTCAGAAATGGAGGCTGATTCTGCCTCCAGGACTGCCAAGGTAAATCCTGTGAAACCTGGAGTCCGCCCAATTTATCTTTCTTCCCTTTCAACCCCACCCACATCATTCAGGAATTCCTTATTTTCGGGAGAGCCCTGTCTGCTCTACCCTCAGGGCTACAAGGGTGGGGGAATCTCAGACAAGCTATTTGTTCACTTACCAACAACATAGATGCGGTCCCGGAAACTCACTGCATTGATGCATTTAGCTTCCACTGGCATGGGCGACTTTAAATTCCACTTATTGGTTGAAGGGTCGTAACACTGAGTCTTGTCAGTTGCCAGTTTCCCATTGGGTCCTCCCCCTATCACATAGAGCTTCTTCTTATGGCTTGTGGCTGCGAAGGAGCTGACATGGACGAGGAGGGGTGCAGCCTGCAGAGGCACAGGCACCAGAAAAAGCAGTCAGTCAAATACCCAGACCCCTGCACTAATAGAAGCAAGGCCAGGAATCAGGGGACACAAGCCTCTGCATCCTTTGCCTAGAGTTAAAAGATCTGTCACTCCTTGAGACAGAGAGAAGATCAAAGCACACATTCCATCCTCCTCCAGGCTCAGACCAGCCTAGCACAGGTGTGTGATGGAGATTTCTAGCCTGTTTCTCTAAGTCAAGCTCTCAGGGATAGAGGAGGCACAAGAATAAATGCCCATACAGATGAAACTGATGGAGGACAAGAATAGAAAAAACTGGAAAGGAGGCCTTACAAGACTAAAACCTGACTCACACAAGGAGTCACACAAGGGGGTCGAGGGGAATAACATGACCATTAACCCAGTTGTAGAGGTCATGACCCTCAGGCACCAGAGCCTTATCACAAGGCATGAGACCCAAGCAGGATCAGATGCTACAGGAAGTGAAGCACAGGCCTGAAGGTAAAGATATGGAGATTGGGCCCACCCTGGAATCTCTGGTCCCTTCCTGGTTTTGCCTAGTTATCCCAAATCAGCACCAAACAGGCCACTCCACAGAGGAGTGACCTCTCCCAGAGAGAAGAGGACTCTATCAGTGCAGTCTCTGCACAGGCTCGGGGCAGCACTCCCACTGCCCACCTGTGACTATGCAGGTGCCTCTTTTCACCAACTCTCTCCCTCTGTAGGGCAGCAGCTTTCTGGCTGCCCATGACCTGTACCATGTCGGGACTTCTCTTCACTGACCTCCCTCAGCGGAAGCCACTCTCCTCAAGGCCGCCCGCCTGCAACCATGCAGGCCTCTCTTAGCAGAACCTGTCCTTTTCCTTTTCCCTAATAAACCTGCTCTTTAATTTTTTTATTTTTTTTTATAGAAGCATGTTTTATTTATTTATTTGTTTGTTTTGTTTTTTGTTTATACAAGCACTGGGTACAGTCAGAAGCGCGGGAGGGTGAGAGAATTCACCAGAGCCAGAGCGGGGAGCAGAGCAGGCAGAAGGACCGAAGTACACTGCTGAGGGGAGCAGCGCACGGCAGGAGAGGTCTGCGCGCCATGTGGGACCCTCCTCCGGTGGCCGGGGAGCAGCCGGGGATCGAACCGGCGCCGCAGAGGCGCGGGCAGCTTCGCAACCCAGCGCTCAATCGCTGAGCCACCGGGGAGGCCCTAAACCTGCTCTTTAAATATAACTAATGTCTCTGCCTCATGGAGAAACTCGCCTGGGAAATTCGCCGCGTACCGCTGAAATGGGAGCTCTGGTGAAACCTTTCCCAGAGTGAACCCAAGGACCCTGCAACTCTACAAAACCCCAACAAAGCCAGTCAATGTTGGAGGAAAATGTTTTCTCAAACATGCATATTCATATTCCTTCATTCAAAAAATATTACTGAGTGCCTACTATGTGCAGGGCATTACCCTTAGTGTTTATATCCAGGAAGGAAAAACTGGAGTGAGGGTTTCAGGTGGCCATGGGTGAGCACATGCCCCCACCCTGAGTAACATGGAGATTGTGTGATCAAGTTAGACCTGTGCTTCTCCCCTGTGAGCCCCTGGGAACTAATGGGGACTCCCAAGAGCCTCTTGCCCATTAACATGAGCCCGTTGATAAGGAGAAAGATCATTTGAGATTGCAAATAACCTGGAGACACAAGAAGTGAGATCACATTACTTCTAAAAAGGTTTCATTTTATTGTGTAAGGACGCTTAAAATGAAATCTACCCTCTTAAATTTAAGTGTAAAACACAGTATTGTCATCTGTGGGCATAGTGCTTATGGCAGATCTCCAGGGCTTATTTACCTTGTGACACTGATGCCCTGTGCCTGTAACAGGGTGGTCCCCAGGAAAGGGGGAGGTTCCAGGTTCCCTGTCCCACCCAAGGGAAGGTGGAGCTGAGCAGGGAAAGAAGAAGCTGCAGAGGAGACTGAGGAGGGAAGGCAGCAGGATGGAGCCAGAAGGAGACCTGGAGGAGGCGCATGGAGCCTAGAGACACGTGAAGAAACTACACTTGCCTTTTGGTCGTGGACTGGGTGACACAGATGTGGTGAGAGACCCGTAGGGAGGTGACAATGGCAGGTTTTGTCTTGATTTTGATTTTGCTCTTTTCCTTCCAGACTTGTCTGTGGGTCCCCACTGGAAGATGCTTTAGACTTGTAGCAGGCTTTGGGGCCTTATTCTGGGCCAATCCTGCTTGGGTGGACTTTTACCCACGAGGGGACAGGTAACTTTGGGTGCCTGATTTAGAAACTATATTCTTTTTTTTTTTAAAGATTTATTTATTATTTATACAAGCACTGGGTACAGTCAGAAGCGCGGGAGGGTGAGAGAATTCACCAGAGCCAGAGCTGGGAGCAGAGCAGGCAGAAGGACCGAAGTACACTGCTGAGGGGAGCAGCGGGCGGCAGGAGAGGTCTGCGCGCCATGTGGGACCCTCCTCCGGTGGCCGGGGAGCAGCCGGGGATCGAACTGGCGCTGCAGAGGCTGCGGGCAGCTTTGCAACCCAGCGCTCAACCGCTGCGCCACCGGGGAGGCCCTAGAAACTATATTCTTTGCCTTTCCTGTATTGTTTCCTAGTTGTATTAAAGTTCCTTCCCATTAAAGTCTCATATGTTTCGTGTTGATGCGGCCGATGGCAGAACCTATTTAGGGCAGGCAGGTTTGTGGGATCTGGGGTGCCCCTCTCCCTGCCCTGTAACCTGACCAGCAGCCCTTTGCCTTTTCCTGAGTGTGCTATGTACCGAGGCTGCTTTGCTAAAGTCTCGTAAGCTGCATGTAAAGGGCTCATGGCTAATAGGCTTATAAGTAAGGGCTGACTTCTAAACACTACCAAATGGCTCTGGCTTCCACAGACTAATTGACAGATCCTGTGTGCCCATTGTGGAGAAGACAAGGGCAGGCAGCATCTGAGGAGACAGACTCTGGGTAAAGGCATGAACCAAGGTTAGCACCAAGCCTCCCCTCCAGAGCCCGGGTTCTGGCCAGGGTAGGATAGGTGGCCATACAGAGCTTCCCCACCTGGAAGGAAGTCACTTCTGTGACCTGGTCAGCAATCTGAAGCAGTGGCCTTACGAGGAGGGAACTCAGAGCCACTGAAAAGTTTCTCAATGGAAGCAGAGAGAACTTAGAGCCATGTGCATTTGACCCTTGAACAAAGGGGTGGGGATTTAAGCTCTGCAATTGAAAATTCCCGCATGTTCTAGTGGTCCATTCATATATGCTGGTTCCACATGGGGGCATTCAACCAATCCACACTGGTAGTTGGTAGAATTCATCCACGTGGAGCCTACAGATAGAAAAAGAGTCCCCCTATAAGTGAAACCGTGTAGTTCAAACCCCTGTTGTTAAAAGTCAATGGTACTTACATGGGGGTACACCTTTTTTGAAAACTTTGAAGTAGTAATACAGTGTCTCACAGAAGTCATCTCCCTTACCTCTGACCAGCAGTTGTGGAAGGGGTCATATGTCTCCACATTGTTGATCCTCTGCAGACCGTCAAAACCTCCGATCACATACACCTTGCCTCCCAACACCACCATCTTATGCCTCCAGCGGCCTATATTCAAATACTCAATTTGAATCCATTTGTTGATGGAAGAATTGTATTTCCAAACATCATGCTGTGTTTCTTTGCCACCTAAGAGTGATACAGATTTGAGGGGGGGGGTGTTATCTTTTATATTTATTTTCTTACATAGTTAATTTTTGGACAGTATTTGGTTTCTCCCCTCAGGTGTAGTGTCCATAGTTCTCCCACCACCATCGCACCCATCATCACCACAGTCCCTTGTGCTCTTCTCTCCCCTGTTTTGACCCCTCTCCCTTCAGAGTTTTAAGAACCTACCCGATGAGTCACATATACAGCTTTTTCCATAATGTCCCACACTCCCCTCCCCCCAAGGCCAGGAAAAAGAAACAGTCTTGGGGTAGTCTGGTTGACAGAGCCAACAGGGAAACAGGGAGTGACAACATAAGACAGGCAAATTACAAGTCATTGTGTCCTATGTCACCCATGTGCTGTGAGAGTTTAGAGACAAGGTGGGCTTCAGGGAGATGGCACCCAAATCAGCCTAGTAGATGGGGTAATAGGAGTCTGGACTCAGTTTTTTTGAAAAATAAGGGGAGGTGGGGGGGAAGGCCTTGGTAAGCAGACCAATTAGAAAGCAACATGAGTTCTATGTTTGCTTATTTATTTAAACAAAAAACAAAAATATAAACCTGGAAGAGTATCAAGAAATCTTGCAAAATTCTCTTGGTTCATATCTGATCTATATCAAATTTATAAGTGGGAAAATACATAGAAGAAAATATAGATAAAACACTACAAGACATACATTTCAGTAACATCTTTAAAGTCTCATCCCCCAAAGCAAAGAAAATGAAGGAAAAGATAAACAGCTGGGATTACATCAAACCAAAAAGCTTCTGTACAGCAAGAGACATAGCCAACACAACACAAAGAGACACCCTACTGACTGGGAGAAAATTTTCGTACTCCATACAACTGATAAGGAACTGATCACAAAGATCTACAAACAACTCACACAACTCACCAAAAACAAAGGAAACAATACAGTCAAAAAAATGGGCAGAAGAGTTAAAAAGACACTTCTTCTAAGAGGAAATGAAATGGCCAACAGATATATGAAAAATGTTCAACATCACTTATAATCAGGGAAATGCAAATCAAAACCACACTGAGATACCACCTTACACCAGATAGAATGGCACATATTAAAAAAAAAAAAATAGCAACAACAAATGTTGGCAAGGATATGGAGAAAAAGGAACTCTCCTACACTGCTGGTGGGAGTGCAAACTGTTCCAACCACTATGGAAAGTTGTGTAGAGGTTCCTCAGACTACTAAAAATGGAGCTACCATATGACCCAGCAATTCCATTCCTAAAAATCCACCCAAAGAACACAAATACATTAATTCAAAAGGAAACCTGCACTCTGATGTTTATTTTTTAATTTTTTTTAAAGATTTATTTTATTTATTAATTTATACAAGCACTGGGTAGTCAGAAGCGCGGGAGGGTGAGAGAATTCACCAGAGCCAGAGCGGGGAGCAGAACAGACAGACTGAGGAAATACACTGCTGAGGGGAGCAGCGGGCGGCAGGAGAGGTCTGCGTGCCATCCGGGACCCTCGCCAGTGGCCGGGGATCGAACCAGTGCTGCAGAGGCTGTGGGCAGCTTCGCAGCCCAGCGCTGAACCGCTGCGCCACCCGGGGAGGCCCACTCTGATGTTTATTGTAGCACTATTTACAATAGCTAAGATGTGGAAACAACTGAATGCCCCAAAACAGATGACTGGATCAAGAAGATGTAGTATATATACCACAAACAATGAAATACTATTCAGCAGTCAAAAAGTATAAACTCATGACATTCACAACAACATGGAAGGGGCTAGAAAGGATTATGTTCAGTGAAATAAGCCAGAGGGGGGGAAAATATATCAATGGTTTCACTAATAGGAAGAATTTAGGACAACCAAATAAGGGATCAGAAAATAATAATAATAATAATAAATAAAACAAAATCAATAGGCAACTATAAATTAGAGACATTTTGCAGGGGGAGGGGGGAGAAAAATCAAAACAGGAGGGAAGAGCACAAGGGACTATGGTGATGGTGCACGGGTGAATTGGTGATGGGAGTTCTATGGAGAATACACCTGAGAGGAGAAAGCATACATTGTACAAAAATGAACAATGATGTAAAATATATAAATAAATAAATTTAAAATAAATAAATAATAACTATCAAAATTTATAAGCGGGGTTTGTCCTACTTCATAACAAACTTTGTTTAAAAGGATGACTTGCTCACAATAGGTAATTTGAAAACAAGCTGATAAATCTATTTTTCATAATAACTCTCTAAGCAGAAAGTACACAATTCCATTAGGGAGAGAGACTGACTTTGTTGGCGACTTCAATCAAACAGTCTATAGCTTTGTGTCTCACCAACAACTTTAAGCAAAAGATGTACTTTTCAGATTATAAATGTACACTAGTGCGGCAATGAATATCACTAATGAGTCTCCATGTCACAGGGAAGTATGGTAAAGCCCAGTAGTCAAGACCAAGATCTTAGGTCAAGGGCATAATCATCCTGAATTTTTATAGGTGTTGCCAAAGAGCCTGGCAAAACTGTCTTTGTTGACTTTCCCATGCCCTACTCACAGAGGCTATTAGGAATTGGAGGTTTTGTTTGGTTTCTTTGGGTTTTGTTTTGTTGGGTATTTTTTAAATTGTTTTGTTTATAGCATGCTGTAGAAAAATGATATCACAGTTTGGTTCTCCCTGACTGCTAGGGACACTGAGTTTCTTTCTCTGCTGTGACTATTTTGCTCATATAGTTTAACCATTTTTCTTTAGGTTGTGTACCTTTTAGAGGTATCTACTTACTCAAAACACTGTGATATTGACCCCATGTAGGCAGCATCAAAAATAATAAAATAATTATAAACTTTCAAAGAAAGGTATGAAAACTATATCGAATTTGGATTTGAATCCTGCCTGGTTTTTACCATTGTGTGACCTTGGAGCACATTCCTTAACTTTTCTGAATCACCGTTTTTTTTTCCATTTGTATCTCGGAGATGAAAATCATCTACCTTATGGAGTTGATGTGCTACCAAAGTGTAAATTCATCTACAATGCCATAAAGATGGTGAGAAATCTATCAGTTACTAAATATTAATTGAGTTTTTACTCTCTAGCCAGGCACAATGCGTAGGCCCTGAAAACCTTGTTGACTCTCATGGAATTGAAAGTCTAATGAGACAGGCATAAAGTAACTACAAATAATTAAGCAAACAACTTAGAAGTAAGAAATGAAAGAGAATGGATTGTTACTAATGCATCTAAAAATATGACCTAATAAACTTGAGCGGAGACGTTGGGTTTAAGGGACAAGCAGACATTTTTATTCACTACTGTGTACTGGTGTCCGGGGTTCTATGCGGGTAGCAGGCACCAAATAAACTCCAGTGTCACTTTTCTTCTTCTTTTCCATGAAGAACTGGACCTAACTGCCTGTCCCCCCAGATGCTAGTGCAATACAACTCACATGTTAGTGTTCATGCAGTAACGTGCTCTCTGGGAAAGACCACCTGAGCTCCTGATTTCCACATTCTGACCCAGTCAGAACCAAGTCACTCCACTCACAGTAAATCTAAGATGGTTGCCTGGCCCTCGCTCAGGAAGATACATGGTGCACTGGCTGCTTCAGCATCACATGGCTGCTACTTACCTGAGATGTACACCTCATTTTTTAATGTCACACATGCAAATTCCACCCACTTCTTATTCTCTGTCTCTAGCTCGTGCTCCGTCATTGGGAGCTTGGCCACCTCCAGGCGGCTGCGTCTCAGGGGGTCCAGGCAGGTCACCTCAGCCACAAAGCGTTCATCTTTCGTGCAGCCGCCAATGATCATGAACACTTCAGACTGGAATTCATGCATTCTGGGCTTGGTGCGCTCTGAGATGATCTGGAAAGTCAAAAACAGTACCAAAGGCAGGATGACACAAGGTTCAGAGCTGAGGCTGTGGAGCTAGCACAGCAGGGTCTGTTCCCCGTTCTGCCACTGTACAATCTTGTGCTAGCACCTTCTTGAGCCTCAATTTTGTCATCTGTATAATGGGGATATTTGTGGTAATTAGTACAAGTTTGTTGTGAGGATTAAATGAGATCTTAAATGAAGTGTGCCTTGCCTGGGGACTGGTGCTTGACACATACTCAATAAAGGTTATCTGTTGGTGCTTTTGCTGTTTTTTAAGAAATTCAGATCTGTTTACCATCAAATGCACTTTCCTGCCTCTCCCTTCCTGCCTGTTCTGAAGACTCGATTCCTGGAATTTCGTTTCTGGTCACCTCTTACTCCACCCCGCTCCCTCTCCTTGGTTTCAATTTCTTAACGATATTCCAGACTTTGGTTTGAAAACAAACTTTTGAAAGAGAAATCTTGACAACAGGCAGAAAGTTGGGAGAAAGGAACCAATAGTGAGTGGGCTGTGGTCAGGGAGTTTAGGGGAGTGAGTCCCAACATCAAGCATATGACCTTCCAGAACCTCAAATGAAAAAAGGCATTTGAGCAGCACCTGTATTGACCTGGAGGCTAAAAGAGCACAGCCACACTTTGGGGAATTACAAACAGTGCCTTAGGACTGTAGGAGAAGAGAGAAGTTGGAGATGAAGGCGGCAGAAGAAGTATGGGAGGCCAGGCTCTGGATGCTTAGGTAGGAAATGTGGGCTTTATCCTGAAAGTGGTAGGGACCCAGTAAGAGGGTTAAGCCCAGGTGGGAAATTATTAGTTTGAGCTTTAGGTCATTCAGCTGATGAATTGGAAGGAGGCCACCATGAAGGCAGAAAGGTGAATTTTGAGGGATTTTCAGAAATTCAGGAAGGAAGTAGAGACAGTCTGTATCAAGGTATGTCAGAGGAGACCCAAGAGACTCAAGGCTTCCCAGAATGGGTAAACTAGGACAGCGGCACACTCTGTTCCTGCACGGTCACCCCCGCAACCTCCCGCCCTTATGCAACTGGGTAGAAGAAGGATGTTCCAGGTGTGGTGTTAGTATGTACAGTATATCTTAGGAGAGTCCTTAGCAGACCCCTGACCTTAGGAGAGTCCCTAATAAATAGTAAGTGATTGGTAAATGTGAGATTTCCACATCTCACCTAATTCTTTCAATAGTTGTCTAAAATGAAGTGTCATCCTCATTTTACAAATTAGAAATCCAAGGTTTCTGGAAGCTCATGACTCAAACTAGAAATCTGCAGCAGCATCCTCTCCATGCCCTAGGGATTTGTGAACCAGTCTCACCAAAACCTTTGCAAGGCCTGCTCACACCTTCACTCGCTGGCTGACTGGCACTTCTCAACTCACCTCATTGCCAGACAGGTGATACATCCTTGCTTCCTGGAGCAGTGGGAAGACCTCTGGGCACTGCCTGATGAGAGGATCTGCCTCCACCGTCTCCACAAAGTACCAGGGGTCCAGAAGTGGCAGGCGCACGTTCTCCAGGACATAGGGGAGCAGGCAGAGTCGCTCTGACTGTTTGTGCCGGACCCAGCTCATCACCATCTCAAACACCTGAGCCTCCTCTGTCACATACAGCTCATCACTCCTCAGGATGTGGTATAGAGTGTCCACAGGAAGTTCCAGGAAGTCCTCTGAGTTCAGAATCTGCACAAAGTTTTGGATGATGTAACCCTGAACCTGCTTCTTTAGTCTCTCCAAGGAGTGTGTGTCTGCCAGCCTCAGTATTCCAACACAGTTTTCTGGGTTCAGGGCTTCTGTGAGGAAGCTGGCACAGGCATCCACCATCCTCAGGAACTAAGAGAGCAGAAGTGCACCAAATCAGCTCAGAAGAGGATTATTCCACAAAAGTTTATCAGGGAACCACATGTGGCTCACCTAAATGATTGACAATAGGAAACTAGCTAACACATTCCTATTTCAACAGCATTAACAAAATATGTTGTAGAAAAATATTAAATGATTTGGGAAATGTTAACAGTGTATTGAGTTGAAAAATCCATTCACAAGATGTGGAGAAAAAGGAACACTTTTCCACTGCTGGTGGGAATGCAAACTGACCCATTTACTGTGGAAATCTGTATAGACAACCCCCAAATTACTAAAAATGGAGCTACTGTATGACCCAGCAATTTCACTCCTAGAAATCTACCCAAAGGACACAAAAGCATTAATTTGAAAGGAAACCTGCGCTCTGATGTTTATTGTAGCACTACTCACAGTAGTTAAAATATGGAAGCAACCTATTGACAAATGCCCCAAAGCAGATGACTGGATCAAGAAGATGAGGCGTCTATATATACAATGGAGTACTATTCAGCAATCAAAAAAAATAAACTCATGACATTTGCAGCAACACGGATGGAGCTGGAAGGGATTATACTTGGTGAAAATAGTCAGAAGGAAAGAGAAAAATATCAGATGGTTTCACTTATAGGAGGAACATAGGGAAACCAAATAAGGGGTCAAAAAAAAAAAAACAGAAAAAAACTAGTATGAAAACTATAAGTCGCAGACATACAGCAGGGGGTCGGAGAGGGATCAAATCAGGAAGGAAGAGCACAAGAGATTACACAAATCACGGGTGACTTGGTAGTAGGAATTTTGTGGGTACTATACCTGAGGGGAGAAATCAAACATGGTAGAAAAATGAACAATGATGTAAAATAAATAAATAAATAAACAAATAAATTTATTTATTTATTTTTAAAGATTTATTTATTTATTATTTATACAAGCACTGAGTACAGTCAGAAGCACGGGAGGGTGAGAGAATTCACCAGAGCCAGAGTGGGGAGCAGAACAGGCAGAAGGACCGAAGTACACTGCTGAGGGGAGCAGCAGGCGGCAGGAGAGGTCTGCGCGCCATGTGGGACCCTCCTCCGGTGGCCGGGGAGCAGCCGGGGATCGAACCGGCGCTGCAGAGGCTGCAGGCAGCTTCGCAACCAAGCACTCAACCGCTGCGCCACCAGGGAGGCCCTGGATAAATTTTTAAAATAAATAAAAATAAAAATCCATTCATGGGGGGAGCTCGTTCCCGCATCGCCATTTTGCAGCAGGACCTTTCTTGCTGGAGACTGTGTGAACCAGCAGAAGGCTCACCAAGGAGACAGAGGTAAGCTGGGAGGCTTGCCCATGCTGGGCGCCTTCTAGCCTGCAGTTCCAGCCCAGAGGGGAGCAGCACCCACCGCTGGGGCAGACCGGGCGTGCAGGGGAGCTCGTTCCCGCATCGCCATTTTGCAGCAGGACCTTTCTTGCTGGAGACTGTGTGAACCAGCAGAAGGCTCACCAAGGAGACAGAGGTAAGCTGGGAGGCTTGCCCATGCTGGGCGCCTTCTAGCCTGCAGTTCCAGCCCAGAGGGGAGCAGCACCCACCGCTGGGGCAGACCGGGCGTGCAGGGGAGCTCGTTCCCGCATCGCCATTTTGCAGCAGGACCTTTCTTGCTGGAGACTGTGTGAACCAGCAAAAGGCTCACCGAGGAGACAGAGGTAAGCTGGGAGGCTTGCCCATGCTGGGCGCCTTCTAGCCTGCAGTTCCAGCCCAGAGGGGAGCAGCACCCACCGCTGGGGCAGACCGGGAGTGCAGGGGAGCGTGTCGCCGGCACCGGCATTTTGCAGCAGGGACCCTTCTTGCTGGAGACTGAGTGAACCCAGCAGAAGGCTCACCGAGGAGACAGAGGTTAAGCTGGGAGGCTTGCCCACACCGGGCACCTTCTAGCCTGCAGTTCCAGCCCAGAGGGGAGCAGCACCCACCGCTGGGGCAGACCGGGCGTGCAGGGGAGCGCGTCGCCGGCACTGGCATTTTGCAGCAGGGACCCTTCTTGCTGGAGACTGTGTGAACCCAGCAGAAGGCTCACCGAGGAGACAGAGCAGGGACCTGTCTTTGCTGGAGACTTGTGAACCCAGCAGAAGTTCCCCAGAGGAGCCAGTGGTGAGCTGGGAAGGTCGCCCAAGATGCCGGCCAGTACCAGCAACACAGTGTCACAAGGAATACGGCAAATTAGAAAACAGGCAGTAGGGAGTAGAAAAACAACATGCAACCCAGCAACTCCTCAGCAAAATAGCACACCACAAAAAGAAAACCATCTACCAGATTGCAACGACAGTAACTTGGAAGAACTTCTGAGCCTTCCAGATAGAGAATTTAAAATTGCTGTGATTAAAAAACTGACAGAAGTCATAAAGGAAAACAATGATAAGGGGAAAATAATTAATGACCAGAAGAATGAAATTGAGTCCCTAAAGAGGGAAGTAAAAGAAATGCAGGAGATCAAAGAATTAATGGAGACGCTAAAGAACTCTGGGAAAAGCAGTGAAAGCAGAATAGATGAAATGGAAGAACGAATAAGTACTCTTGAAGACACAGAAATAAAAAGAACAAAAACAGAAAAAGAAGGAGAAGTACGAAGGAAAAAGACCGAAGAAAGACTTCGGGAACTATCTGACTCCATGAGGAAAGGAAATATAAGAGTTATAGGAATCCCAGAAGGAGAGGAGAGAGATGTAGGAACAGAGAAAATATTCATGGATATAATTGAAGAGAACTTCCCAAACGCTAAGAAGGATCTGAAAATTGATATACAAGAAGCAAGAAGAACACCAAACTTCCATGACAAAAGGAAAAATACAGCAAGACACATAATAGTAAAGCTCCCAAGAATCCAAGACAAAGAAAAAATAATGAAACTAACAAGAGGGAAGAAACAGATAACATTCAAAGGGAAACCGATCAGACTGACATCAGACTTCTCTGAAGAAACACTACGGGCAAGGAGAGAGTGGAGGGACATAGTCAACAGACTCCAAGAAAACAGATGCCAACCAAGAATACTCTATCCCGCAAAGCTCTCCTTCCTCTTTGAAGAAAGAATATGGACCTTCCCAGACAAACAGAAACTCCGGAATTTCATTGCGACTAAACCCCCACTCCAAAAAATACTACAAGGAGTCCTAAAGCCAGAACCTCAGAGGGACGAATAACAACAAAAGAAGGCCAAAGAAAGTTATTAAAAGAATAAATAAATAAAATCAAAGGAAAGACAAACACAATGGCAAATACAGATGCTAACATATCAATACTAACTCTAAATGTAAATGGACTAAACTCTCCAATAAAAAGACACAGAGTTGCAGGCTGGATTAAGAAACAAAACCCAACCTTTTGCTGTCTCCAGGAAACACATTTAGCTGCAAAAGATAAAAATAGACTCAAAGTTAAAGGATGGAAAACAATTCTACAAGCAAATGGACCAAAAAAGAAGGCAGGAACAGCTATACTCATATCAGATAAAACAGATTTCAAACTTAAAAAGATAAAAAGAGACCCCAGTGGTCATTACATTATGATCAAGGGGATAATACTTCAAGAAGAAATAACACTCATTAACATATATTCACCAAACGAAGGAGCACCAAAATATATCAGACAACTATTGGCATCTCTGAAAACAGACATCAGAGAAAACACATACGTAGTGGGAGACTTCAACACACCACTATCAACAATGGATAGATCAACAAGACAAAAAATAAATAAAGACACTAAAGCTCTAAATAAGGATCTAGAGTGCTTAGGCTTAACAGACATATATAGAACACTAAACCCAAAAAAATCTGAGTATACATTTTTCTCAAGCGCACACGGATCATTCTCTAGGATCGATCATATACTGGGGCACAAGACAAACATCAACAGATACACCAAGATTGAAATCATACCAACCATCTTTTCTGACCATGAAGGCATCAAACTAGAAATAAACCATAAAGAGAAGGCAAGGTATTCTCCTACCTCGTGGAGATTGAAACCCACACTACTGGAAGTCCACTGGACTAACGAGGAGATAAAAGAAGAAATTAAAAAATTCTTTGAATTGAATGACAAGGAGGACACAAATTTCCTAAATGTATGGGATGCAGCAAAAGCAGTAATAAGAGGAAAATATATAGCAATAGATGCTCACATCAAGAAACAAGAAAGAACTCAAAGAAACAACCTAATCTCGAAACTCAAAGATCTAGAAAAAGAACAACAAAAAAGCCCCAAAACCAGTAGAAGAAAAGAAATAATAAAAACCAAAGCAGAAATAAATGAAATCGAAACTAAAAAAACAATCCAAAAGATCAATGAAACCAAGAGCTGGTTCTTCGAAAAAATAAATAAAATAGATAAACCCCTTGCCAGGCTCACAAGGGCAAAAAGGGAGAAAGCACAAATAAATAGGATAATAAATGAAAGAGGAGAAATCACAACGGACACAGCAGAAATCAAAAGAATTATTAATAACTACTATGAACAGTTATATGGAAACAAGTTTAACAATCTAGAGGAGATGGACAAATTCTTACAACTCTACAATCACCCAAAGCTAGATAAAGAAGAAATAGAACACCTAAACAGACCAATTACAATTAGCGAAATTGAAATGGTAATCAAAAACCTCCCCAAAAACAAAAGCCCAGGACCTGATGGATTTACAAATGAATTCTACCAAACATTCAGAGACGAATTGGTACCTATCCTTCACAAACTCTTCCAAAAAATTGAGAAGGAAGGTATAATACCTAACACGTTCTATGAAGCCAACATTACACTAATACCAAAACCGAACAAGGACAACACAAAAAAAGAAAACTATAGGCCAATCTCCCTAATGAACACTGATGCAAAAATCCTCAATAAAATTTTAGCTATCAGAATCCAACAGTGTATCCATAAGGTAATTCACCACGACCAAGTAGGATTCATTCCAGGGACACAAGGATGGTTTAACATCCGAAAATCAATCAACGTTATCCAACACATCAACAAAAAGAAATATAAAAACCATATGATAATATCAATAGATGCTGAGAAAGCTTTCGACAAAGTGCAACACCCATTCATGATAAAAGCCCTTGAAATTCTTGGGATACAAGGAACGTACCTCAACATCATAAAGGCCATATATGACAAGCCAACAGCCAGTATCATTCTCAATGGTGAAAAGCTGAAAGCAATTCCATTAAGATCTGGAACAAGACAAGGATGTCCACTTTCACCACTGCTTTTCAATATAATACTGGAAGTCCTAGCCAGAGCAATAAGACAAGAGAAAGACATCCAAGGAATACAAATAGGAAAAGAAGAAGTCAAAATATCACTCTTTGCAGATGATATGATAATATACATAGAGAACCCCAAAAACTCCACAGAAAAACTAATTCAACTCATCAATCAGTTCAGTAAAGTGGCAGGATACAAAATCAACACGCAAAAGTCAGTAGCCTTCCTATATACAAACAATAAATCTGAAGAAGAAGAAATCAAAAAAACCATCCCTTTTATTATTGAAACAAAAAAAATCAAATATTTGGGAATAAATCTAACAAAAGAGGTAAAGGACCTATACAAAGAAAACTATAAAACACTGTTAAAAGAAATAGAAGAAGACACAAAGAAATGGAAAGACATCCCCTGCTCATGGATTGGGAGAATAAACATTATTAAAATGGCCATCCTACCAAAAGCAATATACAGATTCAATGCTATTCCAATCAAAATTTCAATGTTATTCTTCAAAGAAATAGAACAATTATTGATGAAATTCATATGGAATCACAAAAAACCCCGAATAGCCAAAGCGCTCCTGAAAAAAAAAGAAGGGAATGGAGGCATCACACTCCCAGACTTCAAACTCTACTACAAAGCCATAATCATCAAAACTGCATGGTATTGGAACAAGAACAGACATACAGACCAATGGAATCGAATAGAAAATCCAGAAATAAACCCACAGATTTATGGTCAACTAATCTTTGACAAAGGAGCAAAGAATATGCATTGGAGCAAAGAAAGTTTGTTCAATAAATGGTGCTGGGAAAACTGGGTCGCTACATGCAAAAGAATGAAGCTTGACCACTACCTCACACCATATACAAAAATCAACTCAAAATGGATTAAAGAACTAGACATAAGACCTGAAACCATAAAATACATAGAAGGAAATATAGGCGAAACACTACGTGATTTGCATATCAAAGACATCTTTACAGACACATCACCCAAAGCAGTGATAGTGAAGGCAAAGATCAACAGTTGGGACTACATCAAATTAAAGAGCTTCTGCACAGCAAAAGAGACAATAACAAAAACAAAGAGAAACCCCACCAACTGGGAGAACATTTTTGCACACAACACTAATGATAAAGGACTGATCACAAAAATCTGCAAAGAGCTGATGAGACTCAACAACAACAAAGAAAATAATCCAGTCAAAAAATGGACAGAGGAACTAAAAAGAAACTTCTCTGAAGAGGAAATGCGAATGGCCAACAGGCATATGAAAAAATGTTCAACATCACTTGCAATCAGGGAAATGCAAATCAAAACTACCATGAGATACCATCTTACACCAGTGAGAATGGCACATATTAAAAAAACTAGCAACAACAAATGTTGGCGAGGTTGTGGAGAAAAAGGAACTCTTCTGCACTGTTGGTGGGAGTGCAAACTGGTCCAACCACTATGGAGAGCTGTGTGGAGATTTCTGGACCTACTAAACATAGAGCTTCCACAGGATCCAGCAATTCCACTCCTAGGTATTTACCCAAAGAACACAGAAACATCAATTCCAAAGAACACCTGCACCCCTATGTTTATAGCAGCACTGTTTACAATAGCTAAGCTTTGGAAACAGCCCAAATGCCCAAAAATAGATGACTGGATCAAGAAGATGTGGTACATATATACCATGGAATATTACTCAGCATTCAAAAAAGATAAACACATGCAATTTGCAGCAACATGGATGACGCTGGAAGGGATCATGCTCAGTGAAATAAGCCAAAAAGAAAAAGAAAAATACCGGATGGTCTCACTCATAGCAGGGATCTAGAAAACTTAAATAAGGGACCAGGAAAATGAATAACTGTAAGAAAGTGAAAATCAAAATCAACAAAAACTATGAACCAGAGACACTTTTTGGGGGGTGGGGGGCGGGAGGGGAGGGATTGGGGTCAGAATGGGGGGATTGCAATTGTATGGGGAATATAAAAATAAAATTTATTAATTAAAAAAAAAAAAAGATTAAATGAGATAAGGTGTGGGAAAAAAAAAAAAATCCATTCATGGAATCTGATCCGGCCTCTAGATTTCATCAGCAGGATTAAATCTTACAGGAACTATAAGGGAAAGAGGAACATGTCAAGTGATGCCACAGGAGTGTAATCAGCAAAATTCAGACTGTGGGAAACTCCACAGAACAAGCAGTTCAGTTACTTCAATAAATACATCACAAGGGGAAAAGAAGGGGAAGGAGAGCTTAAGGAGAAAAAACTATAAGAGACACATCAATTGATTGTAAAGTACGAAACTAATTTGGATTCCTGATTTAAGCAAAATAATTACAAAAGTCAGAGAAATGTTTATAATAATTAATATTTGATGATATGAAACAGTTATTAATGTTAAGTATTATGGGTATGGGTATTATGGGTTTGTTTAAAGAAATATACAAGTTACATTATGTAAAGAAAAATATAAATATATAAATTAAACATTTATTTTTCAATATATACATAGAAATGTTTGTGGATGAAATGAGACAAGCACTTCACAAAATCATATGTACATTATGATCTTTTTTTATAAAGAAAAAATTATTATTTTTTTTTTTATGAAGAACATAAGCATAGGAAAAACACTGCAAGATATACGCTAAGGTATTAACAGGTGCTTTCTCACTGCATATCCAAATCTTGGAACAAGTTATGCTGCAGTAACAAACAACCCATAAATTTCAGCGGTTTACAACAATAAATGCTTACTTCACACCCATGTTACAACCTTCACAAGCCTCTTCATTCCAAGACCCAGGATAACAAAAAGCCCGTAACTGAGAGGTGCCATTTTTGTGGTAGCGGAGGGAAGAGAACATGGCAGAATCACACAAACGCTCTTAAGACATTTGCTCAGAGGTCATCTATGCCATTTCTGTTCACAGTTAACTTCGAGGAATATGTCTTGTGGCAAAATTCATTGTGGAAAAAATAATAATCCTCCCTTAGGGATAGATAGAGAATATACTGTGTAAATAATATAAGGTACCACACTCTTTAATAAGACTCTAGGAAATTTTTTGTTATTTTGTTTATATACTTTTTTTTTAAATAATAAATTTTATTTTTATATTCCCCATACAATTGCAACCCCCCCCATTCTGATCCCAATCCCTCCCCTGTTTATATACTTTTTAAAACCTCTACATTGAATAAGCACTTTGTAACTACAAATGAATATGTAAAATTAATGCTGGGTTTTGATGTCTTACTTTTAAATCATCATCACTCTTTTAAGTCTCTGAATCCCCTGTGTTACACACCACCTTACAGCTTACAAAGCACTGCCATATCAATTATGGTATTTGATACTCATTTTGAAGAAGAGGGTGTCTCAAATGTATCTGTTCATTCTTATTGGTTACTCTCTGCCACTTAGGCTTGTGGGAGTTCAAGCTATTTCCTCTTCTTGTCCACTGGATTCAAGTTTGTTTTTTTTTTTTAAATGCAGGAATCCTCCTTTTTTTTTTTAAGTTTTATTTATTTATTTATACAAGCACTGGGTACAGTCAGAAGTGCGAGAGGGTGAGAGAATTCACCAGAGCCAGGGCGGGGAGCAGAACAGGCAGAAGGACTGAAAATACTGCTGAGGGGAGCAGGGGGCGACAGGAGATTTCTGTGCACCATGTGGGACCCTCTCTGGTGACCGGGGATCGAACCGGCGCTGTAGAGGTTGCGGGCAGCTTTGCAGCCCAGCGCTCAACCGCTGCACCACCAGGGGAGGCCCTGGATTCAAGTTTTTGTGGCCTTGGGTTGTCAATTCATGGAAGGAGAGGAAAAAAGGAGACTGAGGGAAAGATGTCCTGGAGGATCTATCTGAAGGCAGGGTCCAAAGAGAGTTCGGACAAGACAGACATGAGGGTGTAGGGGGTGGGGGGGGGCGACACACCCTACAGAAGAGTAGCTCCAGTGACAAGAACCAGGGGGAGCAGGGTTGTGGGCCTGAAGGGTGTGAGTGGAAACACGAACGGTCTCAGAATGGATCAAATTGACTTTGACTGACCTTTACTCTAGAACATACTAGGGTCACACATTTTTATTTTGGGGGATCAGCCCCAGTTGCAAAATTTTTTATTTTTCATGTCAGACCACGCTTTCTTAATGATCAGTTTCCAGAACATTGAGGGTAGGAACACTGGGGAAGGACTGAATTGTGCCTCAGATTGCCATGGCTGGGCCATCAACCACCAGCAGATCTGTTTCTCGCTTGAGCAATTGTGAAGACAGTTGAGACTGAGAATTCTGACACCTGTTTAATTGTTTACAGATTTTCAGTTCGAGAGTAAAAATATACAGCCGAGACCAAGCCTCACTGAGCATGTGACCTCTGTGGCCATGCCCACAGATACCTGTGAGGGCTGAGAGGGCACTTACTTAAGGTAGTGGCTTCCAGTACAAAAGCGTAGGCAGGCCAAGCCAGCGTTGGTGTGAAAAGAAGGTAATTGGAAACTAAGCAGATATTTTTAAAACATGTAAACTCTCTCTGGGAGCCACTTAAAAACCTGATAGCAGGGGTTGTTTTGAGAGCTGGTATCTGGTCACAGAGAGAATTACTTTTCACTGCTTATCTTTTTGTGCCACTTCAAATTGTGTGTCATATGGAGAAATTACTTAATAAAATCAATGAAATTTCTCATGAACTGAGAAAACACCATAAGGGGACACATCAAAAGTGCAGCTTTATACGTAAATTATCAATTTGTTTTTTAGACTTTGCTGTAAAGATCGAGTTTTCTACCCTGAATGTGAAGTTACTGCTAAAGTTAGAAAAAAATAAAATAACACTATCTTGCAAAATACAAGAACACTATGAAAAAACAAAATATAACATAAAAAAATGAAATAAGCTCCTACTGTGTGCCAGCTCACCTGTTACCTAGCTCATTTAATCCTCCTAACACTATAAATTATCATGTTTATTATCATTCCTGTTTTAGAGACAAAGAATACAGATTCAGAGGAGTCAGCTAATTTCTTCAGAGATATGTAATAAGAGGAAGAGCTAACATTTGAACCAGTCTTATCTGATTCCAAAAATGCATGTTTTCACACTTTTTCAAGCTGCCTCAGGTCAAATAGTGGGCATGGGCTAAGGACTTGGACTAAGGATTTGCACACTTCACCAGACTGGTCGAATGGTCTGCTCCACGCAGCCATGTGAAGGCCTGCCAACCCCTGCCCCATGAATACTGATGAGCAAAGAAGGAAACCATGAAAGAGAATCAAGTACCAAAGTTCACAATGTTAGAAACATTGACCCAAATGTGTCTCTCTCCACTCGGAAGCCAGAATATATGCTGAGTATCTGTCACATTGGGTTTAGAAGATCAGTGCGGGAGGCAGACAGTCATCAGATAATCACATCAAAATATAGAATTGCAACTGCAATAAGTGCTACATACAAAGTTCAGTGATTCCACCCCCTAAAGAAACTGAAGAAAGCCCTGCTCCTACTCCCCAATCCGTGCACAATTTGGTTTTAAGCCATCACCTGGACCCTCCCTGAAAGAAGACCCCACAGCCAGGCCCATCTATTTGCCTTCTCCAAACACCCGTAAGTTTGCCCATGGCGCATCTTTCTATGCTCATACCATTTCCTTGGCTTCACCCACTTTTCTTCCTCATCACTAACTGTTAAAATCCTACTCCTCTGACCCAGGCAAGTTTAACTCAGAGCCTCACTTTTTCAGAAAGGATTACAGATAGCTCAGATCAATTTCCACTGAGATATCTCTATGTTTACCTCTAAAGAAGGTAAACTTTCTACATCAAAACTTATGTCTAAATTCCTACCATCCTGTACTGTCAAAACACTAACAAGGACATAAAGCAACACTTTTATAAAAAAAGAATAAAATACAATAATGAAACTTCAAAAAAAAAACAAAGTGGAGATTAATTAGCTAAAAAGCACATTTCCATTTCTTTGAACATCATATTCTTGTGTTTCATGATGGAAGTATAATAACCACTTAGAGATAATCCAGGCTGATTTTTACTTATACCTGCCAATATATGTTACTTAATAACAAATAAATAAATAAATTTCTACTTTCTTTGGGTGTCTTAAAAAAAATATATATATATATAAAAGAAGGTAAACTTACAAAAGGAGTGAATACCACGGCTATCACTTAATTTATACAGGGTTGTTCTTGTCACTCAAAGTAGTCAATTCTGGAACTAATGGATGGGCTGTGAGCCCCTGAAACTGTATGCAAACATTTGTCTGCATGTTTGTCATCTTTCTGGGAACTGAGTTTACAGGAGATGCTGTGAGCTGCTCTCTGGCAGCCATCCACCCGGGGACAATGTCAACACTGGAGGAAAGTCCACTGGACAAGCCAGAGGAAACAGACCCAGACTCTTAAGCAGACTTTGTTTTAAGTCTTCCCTGCTTCTGGACATTTTAAATTCTGAGTCAAAACTTGCTTAAGAAAAGAAGGGAGTAGAAGAATAGGGAAGAGAGAAGAAGAGAAGAAATCCTACCTATTCATGAAGCTCTTTCTCAAAAGCCACTCCTCCTTCGTGGCTTCTCCAGATGCCCAACATGGAATCAACTCCTCCCTCCTCTGTGCTCCAGGGGGCAGCTTGCTGCCCCTACAGCAGAGCACCGATTACATCGCTGTCTTGCTTTATGGTCAAACATCTCAAGGGCAGGTTCTAGGTCATACTTGTGTTTTTATATCCAACAGCACCCAGCACAAACTCTGGCAAAAGAAGGGAAAGAAGAGAAGGAGACAGAGAGAGAGAAAATATTTTTCAGATACCGAGTATGCACCAAGATCTGTGCGAGATACTTTCCTATCTGTCATTTTATTTGATGAATAAATTTAACAAATATATTTTATTTAACAAGTAATAACAAGGTAGGTGTTAATATTACCATTTGTAGAGAGGAGGAAATGGAGAATTCAAAGCATTAAGTTCGTTGCCCAAATTACTAGCTGGTAGATGGTAGAGATGACCTTGGAGCCCGCTCTCTTCCCACTGACCATCACAGTGCCTCTGGAACTGCCCATCACAGCGCTAACAAACTTCCAGGAGAGTCTGAAGAGTTGCCTATGTTCCCGCCAGAATATGTTTCAAGAAATACTTTTGAGTGTGAGGCATATAGAAGAGCAGCATGTGATCCCAACTAAAGGCCGAAACCAGCTGCTGTGTGGGGTAGCTATAGGGATAAAAATAGTTTTCCTTAAAAAAAATTTTTTTTGCTTCTTCATATTAAGATTATTTAAGACTTTAGGGTAAATTTTCGGTCTCAGCTTGTCCTGATGACACATGTACTTGTTTATTAAAGCTGGGTGATGGCAGATAATGGCAGTAACCAACCAACTTCCTGTTGGGGGGCATGTGAACAAAAGGTTACAGCCAGGCACCTGATTCTCAGACAGGGAGGCTAAAAATACGATCAAAGAAACCACTTGAGATATGGCTGCAGTTCCCATGAGAAGTGTCTGCCTCAGTAAGAGCGCAGCCCCAACTCCACTGCCCCTCTTACACTTCCCTTTTTGTTCTCTAAACCTGCAGTCCTAGGGACTTCACCAGTACGATTCCATGTCTCCCTAGAGATTCCTTCAAATCCACTCCTAACTAACTGAAGTCACATTTTGCTCCCAATCAACAAGTCCATTGACCACAGTTCCTAACTGACCTTAGAATTCTTACAATGGGTTTATAAACACATTGATATTCTTACCTTTCAGCCCCAACAAATCAATGTATGTGAAGAGGTAGTAATTTCTTTATGAGATTAATAAAATTCAAATTTATTTGGAATTGTTTCTAAATTCCTTGTACATTTTTGTCACCATTTCTCTTCTCACACATTATAGTCATGTCTCTCCTGACACTTCAATGAAGGATTGAATATGCCAACGTGGTGCCCACATGCCTACTGCCCAGTGCCACGGTTAACACACACTGCCAGTGTAATATCAGATCCATGGGAAGTCCTGGCTGACCTCGCTCTGCTTCCAGCTCACCCTCCTGAACTGCGACGCCAGCTAAATGAAGAAGTACTATTTGGAGAATAACGTACACTGTGATGTATACACAACTACAAAATTGCCTAACAACACATTTCTCAGAACTTACCCCATCGTTAAATGATGCATGGCTGTAGATAAGGAAAGTAAAGCTGTTCTCCTGTGGGATCTATATTTGTTTTTAAAAAGGGTCTTTATACTTCAAAATTGCATATCCCCTCTGATCCTGATTTTCCATCCTTGCCTCTCTTTCTCTCTCTCAAGCCACATACACCCCTCAGACCTGGGGGAGTATACCCTCCATCCCAGTGACGTCCTGTGCTCCCTTAAACTTCCAGGCCGTACTCTACATGGAACTGAAAGGCCTGCTGGTTACTGGGGCTAACTGGAGTGGGTAGGAAAAGAAGCATCTAAGACTTGCAGAAGGGCAACTCAGTAAGGTGGGGCAAGTGCTGGGGACTGAGGCAACTATAGAGGTAAATGGACCTCAAGTGGAAACAGAAGAAATAAAGGGGGTAGTGCCAAAAGGTGTGGCAAATTTGACTGAGACTTAGGACACTATGATAACCCAAGTTTCAGAGGGGATAGTCCAAGTTTCAGAGGGATTAGCAACACACAGTAGGGGATACACGTGAACCATGTTAACACTACGTGTCTCGAGGGGCATGTAGCACAGCTGGGGCTTAGTGACTCAGCCCAGGGACAGGATGCAGGCCAGAGAGAATACCATTGTGAGGATTAAATGAAATGACAGCATCTGCAACATGGTCAAAGGCCAGGATGGTGTGTGTGTGTGTGTATGCACGTGCACACCCATGCATGCATGTGTGACAGAGGAACAGGTACCTAAGAAGTCACATCCTGAGAAGCAGATCCACAGGAAGGCAGGTAGAGAATGTGAAAACCTTAAGTCTTTGCTTACTAGTATCCTCTGTCTGGAATACCTTCATCCAACCCAACTACCACTTCTTAAAATCCTACCCATTCTATGAAGACCAGCTCAATGCCACCGCCTTCAGAGCCAGACCGTGTCTGAACTCTGCCTTCTGCTTTGCGGTCTAGTTGGATTGCCCCCTCATTTGGAGCTCACTGGAATCATTGTTTTTGAGATGTGGAATGAAAGCAGCAATAGGAGTCAGAAGCTCTGGATTTAGGCTCCAGATCTGAGAATCATGTGCCAACATTTGTCTTTTTAAAAATGGAGGCAGATGCAAAACCGCCTCAATAGCCGCAGTAGCTTGGCCTGGTCTGAGCCTGGCCATCCCCTCCCCCAGGAGACCACTGCAGCCGCTGCCCCACAAAGCCGTGTGCGACCGCGAGGGGCAATCAGAAATACGGGTGTGCTGGAGAGATGCAGCAGGACTCCGTGGAGTATGCTACTCAGGCATTGGGGAAAGAAAACATAGAGAAGGACATTGCAGCCCCATTAGGAGGAGTTTGACGAGAAGTCCAATCCTACCTGGCGCTGTATCTTGGGGAGGAATTCGTAGGTACTGACACGCGAAACCAAACACTTCATCTACTTCGACCTGGGCAGGGGCCATGCTTCTGTACAAATCTGGTTTAAGCGGGGCCTCCCTGGTGGCACAAGGGGTTAAGCACCGCACTATGAAGCTATCTGCAGCCTCTGCAGCCCGAGTTGGGAGAGAAACCCACAAGAAACCAGGGAGAAACCCACAAGGCACAGCAGACCTCTCCTCACTCACCCGCTGCTCCCCTCAGCAGTGTACTTTGTTCAATCTGCCTGTTCTGTTCCCCACTCTGTCTCTGGTGAATCCTCTCACCCCCACACCTCTGTTCTGTACCCCAGCTCTTGGATGCATAGATAAAAAATTATTTTTTTAAAAAGCCTGCAGCTATTGTAAATGCTGTTACAGAAACAGATTTGTTGATTTGAAAAAAATTATAATACAATAGGGTAAATAAACAGATTCAAAAGCTTGTCCAATAGGAACCTATTCCTATAAAACGTACAAGATATGGATCATTGTCTTCAAAATGTACAAAGAAAATTATTTTCCACCTTGACTTTTATTTTTCAATTGTGGACACAACTGAAAAATATCCCACCCAAAAATGCCCACCAAAATATCAATCAAGAAGGTGAAATAAAAACACTTTTGACAGCTAAGTCCGTAAATTTGTATACTTTTCATCGTAAGCTATTAAAGGTTGGAATATGCAAGAAGAAAAAAGTCATGGGATCCAGGAAAAGAAAATCCAACATAGAGAAGAGATAAAAAGGAACTCCCCAGATGACAGCTGAACAAGAGGACTTAGGAGCAACCACTTAAGTTTACAAAAGGAGGCAGAGGGAATAGAAGCTATATAAAACTGATGCAACAAAAGAGAGCAAAGTGCACAAAGCATTTAGAAAAATAGAAGTGAATAAAAGAAGAAACATTTAAAACAAGTGACAGTAATTGCTCCAGAAGAATAGGTTGTGGAGGGAGTGGGAATAAGAGATTGACTTAAAAAAAAAAAAAAAAAAAGACATCACTTCTAGGAGGAATATAGGGGAATCAAATAAGGGATAAAGGGGGAAAATAACAAAAATAACAAATAAATAAAAAAAACAAAATTTACAGGCAACTATAAATCAGAGACATTCTGCAAGGGAGTGAGAGGCAGAGGGATCGAAACAGGGGAGGGAAGAGCACAAGGGACTATGGTGATAGTTCACAGGTAAATTAGTGGTGGGAATTTTATGGGCACTACACCTGAGAGGAGAAAATATACAAGCATACACAAATGAATTATGATGCAATATATATAATTGCATTTTATATAATTTTATAATTGCAATTTATATATAAATGAATTATGATGCAATATATATATTTTTAAACAATTTCTGTTTAATTTTTTAAAAGACAGCTATAGTTGACTTTGTAATAATGGTGAAGGGGGTGATTCTGCTCAAGGTTATTGGTGCAGATGAGTTATATTGTTTTTTGTTTGTTTGTTTGTTTTTTAAAGATTTATTTTATTTTATTTATTTATTTATACAAGCACTGGGTACAGTCAGAAGCGCGGGAGGGTGAGAGAATTCACCAGAGTCAGAGCTGGGAGCAGAGCAGGCAGAAGGACTGAAGTACACTGAGGAGCAGCGGGCAGCAGGAGAGGTCTGCGCGCCATGTGGGACCCTCCTCTGGTGGCCGGGGAGCAGCCGGGGATCAAACCGGCGCTGCAGAGGCTGCGGGCAGCTTCGCAACCCAGCGCTCAGCCGCTGCGCCACCAGGGAGGCCAGAGTTATATTGTTTTTTTAAAGGTGTTTCAGAAAAAGCATAAAGACTGCATTGATAGAGGCTCCTTCATGACTTGAGATGGATTTTCCTGAGTTTTAATTGTTGGAGTAGTGGATGGAGGGGATGAGATGGTGATGCTGAGTATGAAGCAGCTGAGCCCCTCCCTCCACTAAATGAGGGATGTTTCTATTCCAGTCCATAAGGCTGAGGTTATAAACAGGTTAGGAAAGAGAAAGGGCGAGGGCTTGATGTGTGGGTGGTGACTTAGACACAGCAACAGGTAGGCATGACCAGTCCTGCTGGAAGTTACTCACTCTGTGACTTTAAAATGTTCTAAAGAACAGAAGAGCAAAAGACAGAGAGAGAGGGAAAGAGCAAGAGCACCACCAGCAGAGAAGCAGAGGCCATGAGAGAAGGCCAGCGAGCCCAGAAAGAGTGAAGACTTGCTGGGGGCTGGGAGGCCTGCCAGTCTCCCGGCCCACCAGCACCCCTGCCTGCTGTGTACCTGGTAAAATCCCAATAAGAGCCTGCAAAAGCCAATAATAATAACAACAACAACAACAATAATAAATAAAATAAAATGTTCTAAAGAAACTGAAATAATAAAATCAGTTACCATTGCAACATGCCATTAGCGAGGATTCATTATGGTTTCATGACTGAGTTTCCTCTCTCCCTTCTTGATGGGCTATGTAAATCCCACCCAGACTCCAGCCTCACCAAAGGTAACACCAGTCCTCATGATCTTGACCATGGAACGCTTTGCTCTCCACCTTCTTCAGAAGAAACCAGACTGTTTTCCGTTTCCGGCAACTGCTGACCAACTGATGAGCAAAGAGGTCACTACTTTCTCAAATCCCAAACCGTGGATAAGATATGATGCTTGTCCTGGGTCCCTGGGATAACTTCACCTGCCCCTGGGTTCTGGTTAAAATAAATCTCAACATCCTCAGGGAGGGAATCTCTGTTGTATCCCAATGGAATCACATTCAAGATTTAATCTTAGACCTAGGCAAAGATGGCCATTTGGCATGGGACCCTGTGATAACTGTGGACACAACTGACATCATTGAGGTCTAATTATTATGTGAAGCTAAATGTAATTACTATTACGAGATCAAAGCAGTCAAACGCAAGCGTTCAAAACTTATTTTCTATAATACTCCTCAAGACACGTGTTCTTCTTTTATACCCACCATGAAGTGCTGATCAGGTCCTGTTTGCCCCCAAATCTAGACACTGCACCTCAAGATACTGTCTGGTGTAGTGGCAAGCCCAGGGCTCTAGTCACAGACTTGTCACGTATCCACTGTGGGCCTTACTTTCACCACCTGTAAAGTGGAGGTGTCTAACTATCTCCCTAGATTGTGCAAATGAGTAGAAGTTACACATATGAAGTAGTAGTTACAGCTCCTGGCTCCACTTAGGTGTCATAAATTTAGTCATTGTTTCTGGAGTCAGGAACCAAATGTATGAGGCACCAAGCTCGCCTGGCTTCACCTCCTTAAGTGCATGATGCCCATGTCACCACCAAAGCAGTACCGTCTTCCTTTGAAGTAAGCACAGCTAGGTGTGTACACATCCCAGGTCCAGACCTGGGAGCCAGTCCAGAGAGGTCTCTGGCGAATGGCTGCTTTCCTCTGCTCCAGAGGACAGCACTGAACCTGTGTGTTCACACACCTGGAAGAGGTTAGCAGCTTCCAGGACCCGCTGGACGTTTTGCTTGGTGATAAGCGCCTTGCTGGTGTAGGTATAGTCCAGAAGAGTGTGCATGGTCTCAGCATCCACCCCTTTGATAATGATCCTCTTCTCATACTTTTCCTTTAAATCATTGCAGAACATGGCCCTGGAAGAGAAGTGTGAATATGAATCCTACCAAGATTCTTGGTAACAGGACTAAAGAGAAGACCCGTGTGCCCTGTGGAAAAATGATGTAATTGAGGTTAAAATGAAGTCATCGGAAGAGGTCCTGATCCACTAGGTCTGGTGTCCTTATAAAAAGAGGAAGAGAAACTGAATCTCTGTCTGCGAAGTGAGTACACACCAGTTGTCCACAAGCCAGGAGAATCCCTACCAGAAAACAACTGTGTTAGCACCCTGATCTTGGACTCCCAGACTCTAAAATGGTGAGAAAATTTATTTCTGTTGTTGAAGTTACCCAGTGTATGGCATTTTGTAGCCCAAGCTCACTAAGACTAGCAGTCCTATCCCAGTGCCTACTAGTCCCTGATCTAGCAGGGACATGTACACACAAATAACAATCTAGGTGGGTCACAGAATACCTACACTGTGCGGTGGAGGCCAGGGCTGGCCTATCATAAAGAAAGAGAAGTGATATGTGAAGCTTATATATAGGCCCTCCAGGTGGGGCCTCCCTGGTAGCGCAAGGGGTTAAGACACAACCTATGAAGCTATCCACAGCCACTGCTGCACAAGTTTGATCCTGGCTAGGGAGCTACCCATGTGGCACAGCAGACCTCTCCTGACTCACCCACTGTTCCCCTCAGCAGTTTATTTCAGTCAATCTGCCTGTTCGGTTCCCCGCTCTGTCTCTGGTGAATCCTCTCACCCTCCACACCTCTGGCCTGTACCCCAGTTCTTGTATGCATAAATAAATAAATCTTTTAAAAATATATAGGACCTCCAGGTAATAAGCACAGCACATAGATGCAAGAGTGTGGGCACGTAGAGGATGAAGCAGCCGTGTGGTTTGGCTGGAATCTGGAGGATATGAGAGGGTGGTGAGAGATCAGTCTGGAAAAATAACCTGGGTTCTGATTGTGGAGGGCACTGGAGGCAGGCTGGGTAATTAGGCTTTTATTCAATGGGCAAAAGGGAGCAGGACTCAAAAAAGAATTAACAGGTATGTTCTCACTTTGGTTTGCTGGTGACTTGTGCCACTGGAATCCAGCATTAACTGCACCCAGGCACACCTGGGTGACTTTTGGTGGTGCCAAAACCTTTTTCCAGAAATGGTATTAATTGAGGCAGCAGCCACACTATGAGGGAATTTCTCCAACCAGTTGTCACTGGACCTTCTGAGCAACAGACACACCAGTATCTTGGAGAGTCATTATCTCCCAGTCAAGTCTTTGAAATGAGAAGTTTCCAGACTAGTGCTGGTAGCAGAATGTACTTCCCAAAACTAAGATCTTCATCCTAATACAGAGGTGATTGTACTCACACATCCTACACTTCCGCCCTTCTCCTCCTATTTATCTGTGGATGCCACTCATCAGTTTCTGTCCTCCATTTCTTAAACTACAAAACAAAGCTCACTTTGTGATCTCCCAGAAACAAACATCGAAAAGTCAAAAGACTCTGACAGAGAGAAACATTGAGAAAGAGGTAGAGAGACAAATCACTTATCACTTGGCTGGTTGACTTTTTTTTTTTTTAAAGATTTATTTATTTATTTATACAAGCACTGGGTACAGTCAGAAGCACGGGAGGGTGAGAGAATTCACCAGAGCCAGAGCGGGGAGCAGAGCAGGCAGGAGGACCGAAGTACACTGCTGAGGGGAGCAGCGGGCGGCAGGAGAGGTCTGCGCGCCATGTGGGACCCTTCTCCGGTGGCCGGGGAGCAGCCGGGGCACGAACCAGCGCCACAGAGGCTGCCGGGCAGCTTCGCAACCCAGAGCTCAACCGCTGCGCCACCAGGGAGGTCCTGGTTGACTTTTTGAACCTTTTGTATCAGCCAAGATCTTTTCCCCCAGATCCATCCTTGTTGTTTTAATCAGTTAAATTTTCTTTTCTTCCTCTTCTCTCTTCACTCAACTGCCCCTTTTCTCCTCACAAGAACAGGACAGCAAGGTCATACAGGTTTTTGGCAAGAGAATGGAAACCAGAAATTTTGGATGTTGGTCTGGCATTCAACTGTGTGTTAAAGCAAAGAAAATCAGCAGGAGTGCACATCATTTTGAGAGGTCAACTCAGTATCAGCACTGAGTGAACTAGACCATGTTTTGCTCTCTGAGAACACAGCTGGGTTAATTGCTAACCATTTACCCCTCAGCTTATACATGAAATAAATACAAATTTTGGTGCAATAAAAAATACTTTCTAAACAGACAGTGAAAAATTCTCATGAGAGCTTATAAAATAGAGGTGGTTATTAAGATCCTCATTTTACAGTGGAAACAGTCTCACAGCTGGGAGCAGTTGCCCAATACTTTGTCAGTGAGTCAGTGCCCACCCCAAAATAGAGCCTGTGCCAGTGAACTTACCACCCACAACAGCCATAAAAACATTCATGGTCCCAAGTATCTTCGGGAATAAAGTCAGACCATGGCCCCAAATGCTACCTGCCACACTTCATCCAGATCTCTGCTCAGATGTCACCTCTTCAAAGTGGTCCTCTCTGACACTGCCCCAATCTAAAATAGTCACACCCTGACACTTTACCTTCTTCGGTTTTCTACACAACCTTGTCACTACATAAAATTATATTATACATCTATTTGTTAGCTAGTTTCACAACTGTCTCCCCACGAGGGCATGGGTGAAACAAGGGATGTACCATACTCACCACTACATTTCTTGAACTGGAACCAACTAGGAAATCAGTAAATATTGGGGAGAAATGAGTGAACAAATGCACATCTTCTTCCTGGCCCCTTTATGTTTGCTTTTGACAGGAATCCCCACCTCCAAGAATCACTAAACACTCCCTGGAGGATACAACTTAGGAGGCCTGCCTTATGCATCCTCCACTCCCATCATACCCCAAGTCCAGCTTGACCAGGACACACCCCCACTTGGAACATGCCACTCTCTAGCCTATTGAGTTTTGCATGGTCTGCAACTCCAACCATCATCAACTCAGAATATTCTATCCAACCCAAATTCCCTGTGGTTTACCTCCTCCCGAGTCTTCCACACCTATCCCTGAACTGCCTCCTGCATCTCCTACCCTAATCACAGTCCTATAAATTTATACCCCCCTGTTATGACTACACTCATTCCTTGACCAGCTCCACTTGGGCTGGTCTGTTCTTCCTCTAAGCCCTTTACCAGTCCATTTATACCAAGAACTAACTCCTCTGTAGCAGTGAGACATCCTGGGGTAGAACGGCTCTAACACTGGTTGCAAACTGAGTTCAATTCTACCTAAGAATATGTGTCAATATGTATACAATTGACTAAAACAAGCTTTAATTAATAATCATGTTCTATTTAATGATCTATTATTAAGAAAGGATTTAATAATAGGAGTTACATTGCATGTAAATCTAACGTAGTTGATTAAAGGGGTTTCACTGCAAAGAAAGCATGGAGTCAGCAGATGCAGGAGAGACCTAGCACAGGATGACATCACTCTCTATGGTCCCCAGCACCTCTAAGCAGGCCTCAAAACCTTCCAAAACCAACCAAGAGAAGTACATAAACATTTGGCTTATTTCCATTCTGACCTCTAACCCTGGATTCCTGCCCACATCCCTGGCCTGTAGACACTCCAGCCTCAAAGCCAGTGGGTCTCAAAGCATGTTCTCTGAACTGCCTACATCGGAATTCTTTTTTTTTAGGTATTTATTTATTTATATTATATATTTTTTTACATCATTGTTCATTTTTAAACAATATTTGCTTCCCCCCACCTCCTCAGGTGTAGTCCCCATAGAGTTTCCTTCCCCAAGGCACCCGTGCACCATCACCTCAGTCCCCTGTGCTCCTCCCTCCCTCCCTCTGATCCCTCTCCCTCCTCCTCCCCTGCAGTATGTCTCTGATTTATAATTGTCTGTTTTTGCTTTTTTGTGTTTTGAATTGTTATTATTTTTTTACATTGTTGTTTTATTTGCTTCCCCTGTATTCCTGCTGTAAGTGAAAGCATCCGTACATTAGAATTCTTGACTTGCTTGTTAAAAGTCCAGAATCCTCACTCACCATAGACTTACTGAATCAAGATCTCTGGCAGTGGGGGAAAAAATATAAATTTCATTAGACTCACCCAGACCCCACCCATAATTCTTTTGCAAATGATCCTAGAGAGTGGTCACTTCCCAAACAGGGTCCTTCAGCTTCTCTTGTGAAGAATGGAGTTGGACAAGGTCAAAGTCAAGGTCAAGGAATGCTGGTTTTAAGTTCCCTCACTGCAGATTTCTCATTTCATGTTCTGAGAGCCAGGTTTCCTAGAATTTCGTGCGGTTTGGTGTTGCCTCCCAAATGCAGCGAGAGGAAGTACTCTTCCACTTCTCAACCTGGGGAGCTCAGATGGATTCAGGCCCTGTCCTGATCTCTTAAGTCTTTCTCTAGCTCAGCTGCACAGATGGAGTCCTTTTGTTAGGGGGAAAAGGATGTCCTAAAGCTAATTCCATACAGGCTTTGTGGACTCCACCCCCACCCCAGACCAAAGCCAAAAGACACTGGGAACTCCCAATCCCATCACCATCAAAGGGAAGGTTGCTGGGACCTGAGGGTGGGGTTAAGCAGCCAGGTTTGGTATAAAGCCAGACAGGTGGGCTTTGGAGGAGATCCCCCCATTTTGGCTCTCTGCCAGCTCGCAGCGTCCGGCCAGCTCTGAGAGTGTCTTTGGGTTTCCAGGTCGGCAGATTGGGTAGGACGCATTAAAGACTTTATTTCCCTATTTTCTCCCTGAGTTGTACATTTCCTTAATTCCCTTTCCTTTGTAAATTAACCTTTTGTGTGTGCCTGTAGTGGAGTATTAATAAGTCCCTTTTAAGCACGCAGGTGAGGACCCACAGCCAGACAACCCGTTTTATATCAGGGTTGCCCCATAACACCTTCAGCTTATAGTCAAAAACACAGTTCATTAGAACTAAGAGTTCTAAAACAGGATGTGGTGCCAGAGCCCTATTAATAAGATATAGTGTGTAATTCTTTGTTCTTATTTGCTGTACACATGTAAATCTCACACATCTGGAGGGGTATCTACAGAGGAGGATTTAAAGTTTCACTGCTAATCTCTTTCCACTCCAGAAACACATCTCTCTGAGATGTAAAGTCAGGTTCTGAATCCCCAGATGCTGTCTGTCTTTACTCCAAATGAACAGAGGAGTTGGAATTCCCTACCAGACTCCAAACATCATCAGGCCTCCAAGTAAGTGCCTCTACCAAGTTTCTTGCCCAAGTTCACCACTCCTCATGGACAGCACACACATACTTGTTGGGGACCAGAATTCCAACCATGTTCTTATAGAACCAGAGTCCTTCCCAGAACCACTAGCCTATTGCTGAGACCTCAGCATGCCATGTAACTCAGCCCAACCAAATTTACAATTAAAAGAAGGACATGTTCTGTCCTGCAAGATCAGACAGGATAGAACACCATTCACAGCAAATGCTTGTGGTCAGGATTCAGTAATGATTCAGCCATACAGATATATATAATGAGTAGGCCTTGTTTTGCCTGCTCAACATCATTCCCAGCCATTTTAGTAGGAAGACCCAGATTTTCCTTTGGGGAAATAGTCCCTCTCCAATATTACTCTGGGAGGTTTGGCTGGAGCTAGCCCTACCTCTTAGACCAACGGTGAGCATGGTCCATGTCCCATATTACATCTCCTAAGCCATGAGCTTGTTTCACAATGGGCATGGGCATAAGGAAGAGCCTGTCCAACTGAAGTCAATTCCAAAACTTCCTCTGAAATTATTGGGAAAGAAAAGTATTCTTCCAAATAGAATTGCTGAGCTGGAAGAAATAAAAGTTCAGACTTGCAAGAGACTTTCTTGCCTCCATATGTGGAGACCCTCCCTAAGAGAGAAGCCAATACAGAGTACAATAGAACAATTAAATGGAGGGAAACTAGGTTTACCTAGACCTGAAACCAATACCTCTGTAATTTTTAAGTATGTGAGCAAATAAATTCTCTTTTTCAAAAAAAGCTTGAACCAATTAGACTGAATATCAGCCATTTGCAATGCCAAGTACTACCTGACACAACTGAATAAAAAAAAACCCTGAATAACAAATGGGCCCAAATTCCAAAGCAGGTTGGCTAAAAAGTGGCCAGAAAAAGAAATGTTAAAGTGTGTTCAACATTGGCACACCAGGCCCTTTATAGTCTGGTCTGTGCACCTCCTTCCCCATCCCATAACACAGCTCCACCCAGTGACCAGCAGTTTCCAGCATATGCTTCTGTTTACATCAGCACCCTTGGGCTGCAGACAAGTTCCTGTATGCACATTCTACTGGGCTTGCCTTAAAGGTGTCTTCTCTCTGTTAGATTCATAAAGATCTGAAGAGCAAAAATTGGATTTTATTTCTCTCTCAATTCTCATTTACTGGCCCACAGTTATGTTTATTGGACAGATGGACATATGCGTGCATGAGAAGTAAGTTACACATGCAGTGCAATCCTATAGGCCAAGTGGATTGCTTATTTTACCCCACACACTCCAGACCCACTCTTCTATAACTGCCGCTGAATAAATAATGATGTGCGCCAAGAACGAGTGTGGAGTGAAGCAAGTATGAGAAGAACTGTATTATCTAGTGATTCTCCAAACTGGAGCCCCGAGTAGTTCATGATGTTCATCCTAATTCCTCCTACCTGAGATTTTACATTATAAAACCTGGCTATTCTTCATATTACTATGCCTTTGTCCATCTTCCACTTGCTTACCAGAGATGCAAACTGGCTTCCCCAAATAAAACACCACTTCCCTCACAAAGTTCTTCGGTGAGGTCCATTCTGATTCTCACTTCCCGCTGGGCCATGTCAATGTCTGCACTTACTGTCCACTGCCACATCCTAACCAGGCTTTTCCCTGAAGCCTCGTTAGCACCCTCTTTTTCTAAATATTTTCCATCCCTGCCCCTAAGGCCCCATGTTGGCTTCCTTGCAACCTCCATGTCATTATCCAGCAGTCAAGGATCCACCTGGCTTAGACATTTTTCTGCCCATTTGGGAACATGCCAACTGGGACTGGTCTCAAGGCCCACCCCCGGGTACTTAAATATGAAGCTTCCCCAGTCAAAAAGTTACCCCAGTTGTAACAGGGTAAAAAAGATCACTTATGTGCTCCAGACCTCCAGTTGCCACAGAAGAATCTAGAAAGCCAGGATTGTTCCTTGGGCATTCATGATACGGAATCCAGAGGAAATGGGAGGAAGGTAGAGATCCTTGAGACCAGGAGATCCTTGAGGCGGAGGAGCTATCACAGATTGGGACAGTTCTGGCCAAGTCAGAGTTGGGATGAAAATGTAGTCCCTGCCACACTCACCACACCTTGCACCCTAATATGGACTGTGACAGTCCCCAGAGAAAGGGCACCTGTTTCTAATTGGTCCTCCCAGGCAGAACTTTTAAAAGTCATGCAGAGGAGCCCTAAAAATAGATAGAGGTCCCCATCAGAGATGTGGCTAAGAAAGGGAATGAGGTTTTAATAACGGCTATGGTGTGGAGCTCCTTTAAGGTGCTCAAAACCTGCAAGTTCAGGGTTACTTTGAAATTACTTGTTTTTTTTTCTGAGCTTTGCTCTAAAACGGGATTGTGAGGATGGGTAATGATTTATAAAATTACACTGCAGGTCCTCCCTGGTGGTGCAGGGATTAATGTCTCAGCTAGCCACTGCAGCATGAGTTCAATCCCTGGCCAGGAGCTGACCCACATGGTGCAGCAGACCTCTCCTGTCTCACCCACTGCTCCCCTCAGCAGTGTATTTCAGTAGATCCGCCTGTTCTGCTCCCCACTCTGTCTCTGGAGAATCCTCTCACCCCCCACACCTCTGGCCTACACCCCAGTTCTTATATGCATAAATAAATAAAAATAAATCTTAAAAAAAAAAGAAAATTGCATTTTATTTCTCAATTTAGGTTTGAGTTGACCCTTAAGGGTGGGGTCCATTTAGTTTGTTCCAGCCTCCCTTTCTCCACTCCCCCATTCTCATGATGCAGGGCCACCCACAAGTTGGGGGTCTGTGAGGTCTAGCTGCCCTGAGGATTCAGAGAACACAGGATGTTATGTGAGATCTCCTACACACTTGCAATCCCAGCCTTCACACTCTTCTCTCATTATAAATTCTGCAACCACCTGAGGGCCTCCTTAGACTGTCAAGGTCTCCACCCTATAGCCCAAAGGGTTATTTTAAAACCTGTCTGGAGTCACTTTCCTGCTTAAAATCTCTTTCATGGCTTCCCATTGCTTTCCATTGCCTATAAATTACGCTTCATCCCAACCTAACTAAACCTTTCATGATCTGACCCTGCCCATCTCTAGGCCTTACTGGCCCACACATATTTACTCCTACCCTATTTTTCTGGGTTTCCTGCACCTGTGTTGCATCATTCCTTCCCAGGTGTGTTTTCTTTTGCCTGGAATGTTCCCCCCTGCTTCTTTCCTTAGTTTGACCTCTCTGGCCAATGCCTACTAATCCTTCAAAATTCTGCTGAGATATCACCTCTTCCAGGTAGTCTTCCCTTCTTTTTCTCCTGCCTGAGGTAGTGTCTTTAAGCTCCCATTGTCTCTTGTGCAGAGCTCCATAATAGCACTAGTCACTCTATGCTATAAATACTGATTTATTATATCTCCCTGCTAACAGATTGTGACTTCAAAAGTCAAGCAGGAACCATAATTAATTCATCTTTGTATATTAAGTGACTGACACAGAGTAGGCACTTGATAAATTTGGATAAATTGAAAAAATGCATGAATGGATACATGGATGGAATTTCATTAAACCCACTCAAAACTTGAGAGTTGAATTATTAAGAGTAATGAAGGTTTAACATTATGTTCCCCCACTTCCCCAGATATTTGCACCTTCAGAAAGATTATATGATCCAGAGTTCCACAATTATAGGCCTACAAGTCACTGGTGATCCAGTGAAGAGGTGTAGAAGGAATGCAGGTTTTCGTAGCAATTACTAAGAAATCTCTCTCTCCCTGTCCAACTAAGGGTCATCTGAAGTAAGACAGATAACCTGCCAACTCGCTCTCCTAAGCTTTCAGGATGCAGCCAGTTACCCAAAACTCTTCCTAAACTTCTTAATGTCCATTTTTGTTGTCTTATTATTTTGTGTGCTGCATTCATTGGACCCACCTTCCAGGAATTATTCACTGCCACACCCTTATCTCCCCAACACCAAAATGATCCAGTCCCTTATAAGTGAACTTACTTTACGATTGCTTGAATTCTAGTCAACTCTTGACCTCTGGACCTGAATCATTTCATCCAAACCTGCTCACCAGTTTTGTAGACCTCTGAGTGTCTCCTCAAAAAGGATATGATGCAATTATTTGTTTGACTGTTTTTAAAGTCACAGCAGTATCAGTATTTCTGTAGTTATTGTGTTTTTAAAACTTTTAAAAAAGATAAATGCAACCAAAAAATGCCTACCCATATAGCAGACAAAGTTTGACTAAATGATAGTCTTTCCTTAGGAGACAGAAATGGCCCCTCCAAAAGAACTTAAGGTGGTTTACTCTAATGCAACAGAGGTATTATAAAATACAAAACAGTAGTAACATTAGAATTAAATAAATAAAGTAGGAAAAGAGTTTATCATTAGTGCCAAGGTTATGGAAAGCTAATGCACTGAGCTTCCTGACAGCCAAAGCAAGAACAGAAGTGCAATGAGTCAGTTAACAAAAGAAAGTGAACCAAGATTGGTTATCCCTCTTTCTTTTTTTTTTTTTTAAAGATTTATTTATTTATTTTTACAAGCACTGGGTACAGTCAGAAGTGCGGGAGAGTGAGGGAATTCACCAGAGACAGAGTGGGGAACAGAACAGGCAGACTGACGAAATACACTGCTGAGGGGAGCAGCAGGCGTGGCAGGAGAAGTCTGTTGCGCCATGTGGGACCCTTGCTGGTGCTGCAGAGGCTGCGGGCAGCTTTGCAATCCAGTGCTCAACCGCTGCGCCACCAGGGGAGGCCCTGGTTATCCTTCTTTAATGGACATTTAGTTTCCTTCTTTGTAGAGCCCCATGAAGTGATGGGGGTGCCCTTCCTAGCCAGGTCCCAAGTTTCATTCAAATCAGGTGGTTTAAAAGTGAGAAACAGGAGTTCTCACCTTTTACCCACCTCTCTCTCCTCTTCCTCTCTCTCTCTCTCTCTCTCTCTCTCTCTCTCTCACACACACACACACACACACACAAACACCCCCCTTTGGCCAAGGGTGGACTCCTAAACCAAACTAGGCTGCTCCTCACTGTACCCCACCTCCCTGACAGTGGTAGGGAGTTACCCTAGGACTGAGTAACTGAACAGAGCTGGACCAATCCGGGGTCTTTTCCAACTGAGGTTAGCTCTTCATTTCACTCGGGAACCAAGCTGGGAGAAGTGAGTCTCAAAGCTGTGGACCAACAAATTCCCAATATGAAGCAAAAAAACTTAAAAAAGCACACTTGAGAAATCCCACCTCAAAAAGAAGCCCAGTAATGGTGGAGAGAAAGCACCCCAACTGTCTGCAAGGTCCTGGTTCCTCTTTTTGCCAGACTCTGCTGCATCCAGCCCTTCCTATGATTTGGTTATGTGGCCAAATGCCTTCCTCTTTTGCCTAAGCTGATGTGATTTGAGTTCCTATCCCTCACAACCAAAGAATTCTGACCAACCTACGAACATTGAGCAACATGGTGAATGGGGTGCTTTAAGGCAGCTTTACCAACAACACGTTCTGCGTGCAGCCAGCTCTTCTCAGGGGTTGTTCGGCACCTACAGAATCTCCATCTGTAAAGGAGGCCAGTTACTTACTGTGGCCTTGATGCAGGACTAAAGCTCAGAACTTGAGAGGCAATCCTCAAAGTATTTCTCTGTTATGTTTTAGTTCAAAGCTGCGTAGAATATTATTCCAAACTGAAGAAGAATAAATTTTCTGATCTTGACTGAAATATGGCCTTAGGCACCAGGGATATGACAGAGATGACATGTTATTGAAAACTCAAGAAAACATATTGCACTTCTGCCCTGGACAACAGCAACTTCCCCGCTTCCTGCAAGTATCTCTCAATGCTAAGAAAGGAATGGAGTCCCTGGGCAGGCAGAGTGCATCTGGGTCAAGGTGGTCAGATGAGTGACCTGTTGGATCCACAATGTTCTGAAGCATTTTGGATTTTTCTAACTGCAACTTCCAATTTTTCCTATGATGACCACATTTTATTATCTTTCCCTTTTCTAAAGTTATGCAATAAACTCCCAACTCTGAGGACTTCCTACTCTGACCAGGATGATTTTTAATCAGAGACTGAAATGGCAGGAGGAATATCAAGTTTTTATTCATGCCAAACAGGGTGTCTGCTGAACAGAAGCCATTGAGACAGGGCCAAACACTTCACGCAGCTCACACTTTCAGCCTGTTTCTGGTATCATGATGGGTGATGCCTTCATGTCACACATTCCCACAAGGGTGCCCAGAGTTACTCACAGAGGAGTAAAGGTGCAAATAATTGCCTTCTTGCCTGCCATTCTCTCAGGATCCTTAGCTCTGATGCATATGTAACGAGGTCATGGAATTACTTTATACTCCACAGTCATGGTGCACCTAATGTAGGCCTGGCATAGCAGTTACATAAAACAGACCTTTTTTGTTCTCAATTACCTAGTGTCTACACCCTCCCTAGGTGATGAATTCCGCTTTGAATAAGAACATGGTGGGTGGCACAAGCCACTTCCTGCTCCAAGGTCCAAGGCTCACTTTCCCAGCTTTAGCTGGTTTATAAATGTAACTCAACCTTGACCTAACAGATAAAACCACCCCAGGCTATAAATTGGGAGCCAGTGAGGCCAAGGCGCAGGGAGAGAGGAGAACTAGTTCTGGCAGAGGCAGCAGTGCCCTCCAGTAGTTTCCAGCGACAGTGAAGGTAGCTGTGCTATGACAGCAGTGGCTGTGGCTGTGCCCAGAAGGTCACTGTGCTAACCAGTCTCCAGGGTCCTGCAGCAGCAGTGGAGTGCTCCCCCCACAGATTCCCGGTGATTTGGGGTGGGGGTCCTTGTCACTGCCTGGCCTCCCTTGTCCCTGTCTGTTTTCTGAGTTTGGTACTCCAGCTTTTCAGGGAAATCTGTGACTTACCCGAACAAACCCTCTTCATCTCAACAAAAACAGCAACAACAACAACAACAAAGCCAGTTCATTTCTATTCCTTGAGATCAAGAAATCTGACTTACTACCATGCCAAAAATGTTCAGTCAAATAATTTCATATATTAATCCATTTTATTGTCTTGCGTAGGAAATGTCCTAGCAGCCACATCTCTGCCTGGTAGAGAGGTCTGTTTTCAATTTGGATTCCAATAGAGAAAGCATTTTTACCTTTGGACATTACCATGTCTTGACTATCATATAGCATCTATAGCACCACTTAATCCAATGCATTAGTCCTCACCAGCAAACATATGAATAGTTGCCCAAATCAGAATAAATACTCTAAGTAAACTCCCCTCGGTTCAGGACAGATGTCACTGCCAGATGAGTGCAGTTCTAGTCAGATATGGCCATCAAATGAGTTATGAGATGCTTTTCATTTTTCAGCACTTTGGGGCTTTAGGAATTGCAGATGAGGAATTAGAGATCTATAATACTTCAATATTAACCACCATACCGGTTCTGCTAAAAGATGACATTGAAAGTTAAACATACAGTACCTACAGCTGGAAGAATAATTGCCAGTTCACTAGAATTCATCGGGAGTACCCACTGTGACAACAGAATCTTGCATGCTTTTGACATTAGCCGGATTTTTTAATCTAGACCCAGATGGTCTGAAACACATTCTTGTTTATCTCTGGATCTTAAACCATTATGGAGGAAAGGCAAAGGACTGTATTAGCCTTTTAAGGGCTACTTAGAGGATTGCTTAAAACCCATAAGCAAAACTTAAGAGCAACCTCTTGCCCCACTTCCTGCTATCTGGTGATTGATTAATATATAATAATAATTAATAGGCTATATGTACAACACCATTTCCCCTCCTGACCTGTACTTGAGTTTCTTTGCCAGTGGTAAAATTCCCTTATCACAACCACAGAGAACCAGACCCAGAGACAGCTACTGAGGCACAAGGCAGGGGTCAAAGCCCAGGCGAGGATTTCAGGCAGCACCAACAACAAAGGAGCTTCTGTTGACACAGTCTCAGCCTGGAAATTTTAAATCCATGTTGATAGAATTAAGAG
The DNA here is from genome assembly GCF_964194135.1 of Talpa europaea. Lineage (NCBI taxonomy): Eukaryota > Metazoa > Chordata > Mammalia > Eulipotyphla > Talpidae > Talpa > Talpa europaea. Next base: position 116,910,529 of record NC_140070.1, on the reverse strand, counting down.
AAACCTCATGACCTGGCTCTACGCGGCCACTACTCTCCTCCCTCGGCCACCCCTGGCATCACAACATGGTCACCTTCCCACAGCAGCACCACTGGTGAAGCGTGTCATACTCGCCAGTGAGCTTCCTTCCCCCAAGTGGTGAGAAATCCAGGTTTAGATGAAGATCCTTTGGGAGGTAGGGCTCAGTATGCACAACTCCTTTCAATGACTGACTTGGGGACCTGTCCATAGGCACAACACAAATGGCATCTTTATTAATAGTTTCATAATAGCCATTGGTAGCATTATTAAATAAAGCTTTGTTAATGAGCATTAAATCTATGCCTCCCCTGGGCCTCTCCTGGTGGCACAGTGGTTGAGTGCTGGGCTGTGAAGATGCTCGCAGCCTCTGCAGTGCTGGTTCAATCCCCAGCCACCAGCGAGGGTCCCACATGGTGCACAGACCTCTTCTGCCGTGCCCGCTGCTCCCCTCAGCAGTGTATTTCATCACTCTGCCTGTCCTGTTCCCCGTTCTGGCTCTGGTGAATTCTCTCGCCCTTCCGTGCTTCTGACTATACCCAGTGCTTGTATAAATAAATAAATCTTAAAAAAAAAAAATCTATGCCTCCGCTGACTTTTCTGATATGAAAATATTTGGACAGCTTGACATTTGGCTGTTTCACATTTAATGTAGGTTATGACCTACTTTCTAAGCTTAGTCTCTCTCACCCTTTTCTAGGTCTCAAATCTACATATTTTCCTAGCTTCCTCATTCCAGGCAAGACTTATATGGCTTCCAAAGGGAACTATACTGTCCGGGTTACTAATATAGTCCTTGTTTACAGTTACATTTCCAGGTTGACAACCCCCACTCCCTTAGTCTTTTGACACTACATAAATTTTTGAAGCTGCTTTTCTATGTCTGTTGCTGGGGACCAGGGGCAATTTGTGGCAAAGACAATGGAATAATTGGTGACCAAACAGGTTTCTCTCTCATGTATAAAGTGACACAAGGCATTGGTTTCATTATCCCTCTAGCTAGCAGAAATCTGAACATTTACAGGATAATGGCAGCTGCTGACATAGATTTCCTTGGCATTCTGCCTGAGTCTTTAGGGAAAGTAGGTTTTTGCAAAATCAGAGTTTATTACCAGAAGGAAATAAGACACAAGGAAGTGCTTTCTCTCCCATTAGTTTTGTGACCTGGAACAAGTTACTTAAACTCTCAGAGGTTAATGTTTCTGCTTCTTTGAAGTGTTGCTGATAATAACACTTTGAACTAAGTGTTCTGAGACTTCAATACGATAATATGTTCTTTTTTAGAAGTTATTGGAGGATATGCACCATCAAAGTAAGAGTAAACCAAGAAAGAAGAAGATAAATGATGAAGGGAGAAAAACTTCAATATAGGAAAGAGTTAAGGGGGATTCTTAGAAATGGTCAAGACACAGATACAGTAACTGAGCAGCAGGTCCAGAGAATATATGTGGGATGGTGGAAATGAGGAAGATTCTGGGGAGAAATGGAACAGTATCTAAATGAACTAGGTCTGAATCCCAGTTCTCTGATGCAATGGACCACATCATTGTGAAGATGGTGAGCTTTTAAAAGATACCGCCAAAGTCAGCAAATGGAAAAAAGAGTGAATTGCTAACTTCAGGAAAGACAATAAGGTGTACAAGAAAGGTAATCATATCACACATTTGGTTCAATGGGAAACTGTTTCCTTGGACATAATGTAAACTTAATGCAAGTGCATGCATCCCCCAAAATGTGATACCATATTGAGAGATTATAGGGAAGGGAAATGCATAAGACAATTAGGCAAAAGCGCTAAGTCCTAATCAGACATACATAGAAATCAATATATGGTGCCTAACACTTAGAAATCAATAAAGATCAATCTAAGCATATTTTGTAGAAATATAAAATATATCAGAAGGAGCAGTTAATGGTCGAAAATGGTGGCATCTAACAAGCAAGACTGAAGGGCAGAGGAGGGGAGGAGGAATTTGTGTTTTTCATTATAAGCCTTTAAATATCATTTGACTCTTTGTTAACAACTATTCACATGTATTTATTTGACAAAGATACAGTTTATATTTTAAAATATACAATGCAAATTTAAAAGGCTATAAAGAGTTCACAGGAAAAAATGGCAGACTATCCTTAAACATGCTGCTCTTAAACAGATTGAACAGATGTTCAACCTTATTTAAAATAAGAAAAATGCAAATTAGCTGCAAATGTACTCTTTCTTAGCTTACAGATAGGGGAAAATTCAAAGTTTGGTCGCCATTCTCTTTTGGCAAGGCTCTTCAATTTTGCCAAATAATTGAACACCTATCAAGGACAATCTGACAATATCCACTAAAACTGCAAATGCATTTGTCTTGACTCTTCAAACCCTCTTCTAGAAATGCACACCCAGACACTCACGCATATATATGGAATAACAAATGTATAAGGTTTCATTTCACCATTGCTTTTAAGAGCAAAAGATTACAAACAATTCAACTCTCTGTCCGTAGGGGACTAGTTAAATTAATTGTGGTTCTCTCAGTAAGGGAAAATGTTTGTATTTTCAATGAATAAAGGAAATAAAACTTAAATAATTTAACAATCAGCTTCCAGTACCTCCAAAGCACAGAAGGCCATGTCGGAAGCCTCTCACAACAGATTCTCTGACCTTCCTAAATCTGAGCATAAGGGGAACTTGGCTCCCAGCCCCTTTCAAAACCTTAGAAACAAAGCAAAACAGGCAGTGAGGCAATGTCAGATTTCATGTCAGTCCAAATCCCACTTGGCCAACTTATTAATGGAGACACTCAGGGCGTTGGTTCCTTGTCTGTACATGAGAGTTGCTAAAAAGGCAAAAGGGGGTTGCATATGTGGCCCAGAGGCACAGCGCCTGACCCACACTAAGTGCTCAAAAACACAAGTTATTATTACTGGTGGCAGCGGAAAAAAGAATCCTGTCTCCAAGAGTGTGTTCATTATAGCAGGAAAGTCTTCTTGGAAATACCAAGATAAGAATCAAAAGTCACTACTCTGAAGAAAAGAATGGCAGGTATTTCCCTTCACGACCTGACAATTTTAGAAGAAACTACATCCACAAGCTCTTTCAGCTTCCTTTGCTGCTGCCTCCTGCAAAGACTAGAGGAGGCTTCTCCCCGAAGTATCCTACATGAATGGGGTTGGAAGGCTCTGAGCCCAATGCCTTCTGTGTAGGAAGAGAAATCTGAGGACCAGGAAGGTACTGGAGAGCACACAGCCAAGAGCCCCATTCCATAGCCAAGCCGAGCACTAACAAAATTGCTGATTAAGTGCAGCTTTTGTGATAGCAGTTTTCCAGTGATTCAAAACAGAAGGAGTAAACCTAAAAGTAAGTCTTCGGAACACTGAGCTAAGTTGTCTTCATTCACTTTTAAAAAGGTCTAGGATCAATGTGAATGTATATGGCCTGTATTGGTGGAGCAAGTAGTATCTTCATCTCCGTAAATTTGTCTTTATGGCTGTGCCCAGGCTTTATCTTTATAGTCTCCTGTGGAATAAGTCCCAAATTGTGTGGGCAGTCTGTACTACAGTAACACAGATTTCTAAAATGCGTACAATCCCTCTCCAGCAACGCCTAGATATATAATGCTGGGTTTCCATTTCCTCTTCTGTAAAAAAGAGTTACCAGTCATCTTCATCATGCTGTTACAAAAATAAAGTCAGATAACTGTGTCTGTCTGGTGCATAGTAGACACTACTTCCCACAAACCCAGATATCCCCTTGCCTTGTCTACATGTGAGACTTAATCAGTCCCACAACAACCTGCTCACCCTGCTCTTTGAATTCCAAACATTTTCCGCTAGGCAACTCCAAAAGATAAAAAATAAAATATCGTCCATGATATTTACATAGATTAATAACTTTTAATTTCCTCAGCCTGAACCAAGAGTTAAGAAGAACCTCATTAAGAAAAATTATAAGGGTCGCTTTTTTTCCCAAGTTCCCCCAAATACCTTCTTCATCCACATTTCCCTTGGGGACTAGTTCTCACATGTCTACACCGATGCGAAAACCTCTGGTTTACAGCCATAGTCATTGGATTCCAGATTTTCCCACATCCTAGCCCAGGCATTGACTAAAGGTAAACACTCACTAAATGGTTCTGAGCTGAGTCAAGCAAAATCAAGGGAAGAATTTCAAAAAAGATATATATTGAGCATCTATTAGACATGAGGCACTGTTTGAGACCCATTTGCATCTCTTATTTAATTATCACAACAATCCTGAGAGGTAACACCCATTGTCCCAATGTTACAGGATGACAACACAGTAACTCAGAGCATTAAAGTACATTCTCAAGTCCCATAATTAGAAGGGGCAGGCAGCATGGCCTGGAACCCAACAAGTCTCCAAATTGACTGTAAGTAGCACCTCTCAGATGGCCATTTCTCCCTCCTCCCAGGAGTCTGAGATCTCATGATAATCCCCACCCAGTCCCATAGGAATCTTGGAAAGCCCGCTTGTCTCTCACTTCTCATGCACCTTGGCAAGTGCTTTTCCTTCATGCCCACCCACTGCACACATGCAGAAGCCCCTAATTTTCAACAAGTTATTTTATAACTGCAAAAGTGGGGCCACACTCTTTTCTCTACCTCTGCTCACTAACAAAGAGCATCATTTTCCAACATACTAGTCCGACCCAGGGAGAAAAGTCCTCACAACTTCAGTAATTTTCCATCCTCTGGAACAAGGACATATACTTGGAAGTTTGACCATAATATACAAACATTGTTTTTAAATAATGCCAATCTTCTTTTAAAATGACTTAAATGCTAAAAGCTAAGATTTTTGTCACTTCTTTTCTTGTGTCTTGAATAGACCCGCAAACTTAAATAAATACATAAACCATAAATGCAACTGCCAACTGTTTCGATTGAGTTCTCACATCAATACAGATTTTCCTTACAACTTGCACCCAATTTGACTCCAGTCTTAGGCGTGCTGACCTGAAATAGTTGCTGGCTGCGGCAAGCACCACGCGGTGGCAGGAGAATTCCTGAATGTCCACACACAAGATGACATCTGTCAGAGCATTTTCCACTCGCAGGGTTTCCAGGCCATTCTGCAGAATTAAGGAGAGTCCCGTGTCGTCAAATTTTACCTTGTCTTCATTTAAGATTTCTACTAGATCTCCTCTTTTGGGAGCAGGATCGTCTGTAGAAGGTGGCAAGGGTCCTTCCAAATTCTTCTCTACCACATCACCCATGGTCCAGCCGCCCCTTTGCGCTGCCATCAACCTCCAGACTAAAGGAGAGACCAAGTTTCAGGCAGGTCACATTGCAGAAGCTGAGCGGATTTCCTGTGCGGGGCCCTCCACTTATCACCAGCTGTCACACACTCATAACAGGAAGTCTCGCACTTTCTCATCCTGTTACTACAAACGCCAGTAACTTCTATTCTTCTTCTTTCTGTGAATCATCACAAGGTTAGGACTTACTTGAAAGGGGTGTTGGAAGGGGCTCTGGGAGAGAAGGGGTGGCTTCTCGGAGTATGCTATTAATGCTGTGTGGTTATTTTGGTCCTCTCCCCTCCCTCACATCCGTGAGCAGGAAACCTCTGGTTCTGGTTATTATATTTATACCCCTGATGCCCTCATAACCCAAGCGGTCAATGATGGGATGGGTGGGGCCATTTCTCCCTCCTCCCTGGAGTCTGAGGTCTCATGATAATCCCCACCCAGTCCCATAGGAATCTTGGAAAGCCCACTTTTCTCTGGCATTCTCACTTCTATCAGCACTGCACACTTTCTGTCTTTGCCTTCATCCCTGCTCAGGGGGAAGCAATGTGATGGCAAATATTAATGATCCCCTCCAAAATGTTTCTATTGTTTTAGATATGCCCCTAGGGGCAGAGAAGAAATGATCGCCATCTCCAGGAGTCTTCTCTGTTAGAAAACCAATCAAAGTAGGTCCACATCAGACTGCCCTGGCAAGTCTCAAATTAGCCTTATCTCACCCATCATCTATTGATCCTGCATCAGTGGTAAATCATGAAGTATTTTCATTATCTCCAAGGCTAAATACTAATAACCATGTTTTACAATTTTTAGCATATTGTAGAAATATTTACATTACATCCCAGAAAATTCACAAGAGCTAATGTGTATTAACCTGTGTAACAATTGAAAGGGTAGGTATGACTTTCCTCATTTTACAGCTTTGCTCAAGTGAATGGCAGGGCCAGTTCTGTTTGACTCCAAAGACCCTACTTCCTCCACCACCATCAGACCAGCAGAGCTATCATATCATGGGGGCCCTGAACCTGTCCCTCCCATGGAGAGACAAAGAGGCTTGGCTGCACCAGTCCTCAGTTCCTCACCAAAGTGGCCTCTGTTGTCTCCTTGTTCTCATTCACCATCTAGCAGTGGGGAATACTCTCGCTCCTCCTGGTTGCAAGAATCCAATCCTTTTTCTGCCCTGGTGGGTGGTGACTGAGCTCTCCCTAAAATGCCCAGTTCTGTCTCAGCTCTGCTCTTCCATGGATACTTACTCCTAAAATCAGAGTCTTTGACATTCTCCCCAGACTTGTTCTTTATTCAGAGTCTGTCAATGAAGATGCTTTGAGCTTCAGTCATAGAATATCCCATCAAAGGCAATTCACACAATAGCAGTCTCACATTATAAAAAGTAGGAGGTGTGGAGTCCCAGGTTAATCGAGAATCTCCATGATGCCATCAAGACACATGATTTTTCCATTTTTCTGCTGTCACCTTCAGTGTGCCACAGTACCAGACAGCATGTCTTCACATAACCCTTGTCCATGATCAGGAAGAAAAAGAGCAGACATCTTCTCCTTATCACTCTCTTCCTACTAGGAAGAAAATATTTCTTAATTTCCTCATCATCTCTGTCATAGGCCATTTGGTCACCTCAGATCAAATGCCAGGACTATAAATAGAGTGTCACTATTACAAGACAAAGGTCTAAAAACTGTTACTGAGTCAGAACCTCTCTCACTGGTTCTGGGTCTTGGCCACCCACCACCTCAAATGCAAACAAAAGGGCCTTTGGTGTAGCAAAATAAAAATTATTGTGACAGGTTAAAGGCAAAGCAAGATGGAAATTTCAGTCACCAATGGTAAGAAGTAGAGTTGTGATTACAGTAGCTAGCAAGGTAGAGCAGGGTTTGCTGTGACTGACGTGGGTGTAGGGAAGGTGGCAAAGGCCTGCTGCCCAGCCAGCCAGCAAGATGACTGCCTTGCAGCAAGATGACAGTAATTCTAGCAAAAAAAGAGTGAGCCCATGTGCTTGCTCCCTATTAAAGTCTCCCAGAATGGCAGCTCAGCTCCACCCCCTTACCAGCAGCGCTCTCCCTCAGGATGTCAGAGATGTGGTTCAGACCACAGCATTGCACAGGTAGGGTCCCCTCCAGCTTGGGTGGTGCCATGCATCAGAGAACAAATTTGGTCCCTTTTCTGCACTGCACCACTCCAACACAATGAGTGGCAGTTTACACCAAGCATGACGCATCCACTGGGCCTAGTCCACCATCCCTAAAATCAAGGTATAACCATCTGATAGCTGAGCAAAATCAGGGCCTGTTATCACAGATGAAGGGGAAGGTCTGGTGTGCATTTAAGCTCCTGTGCCTGCCACAGACCAGACACTGCCCTCTAACCACCACCTCCATGGCTCTAACTACCACCCCTAGTAAGGCTGAAGACAAAGCACGACACAGTCACTCTCATGGCATCTTGTTCCCCAGAGACTCTCAAATTATAAATTACATTCGTGGCCTCCCTGGTGGCACAAGAGATTAAGCACAGTGCTGCAAAGCTGTCCACAGCCACTGCAGCATGAGTTTGATCCCTAGCCGGCCAGGGAGCTACCCACATGGTGCAGCAGACCTCTCCTAACTCACCTGCTGCTCCCCTCAGCAGTGTATTTCAGTCAATCTATCTGTTCTGCTCCCCACTCTGTCTCTGGTGAATCCTCTCACCTTCTGCACCTCTGGCCTGTACCCCAGTTCTTGTATGCATAATGAATAAATCTTTAAAAATAATAATATAATAAAAATAAAATAATAAATGACATTCACCTTATTCAATTTCACCCCAACCATCCCAATAAAATGAAATTAAAAGTAAAACTCAATTCTTTGTTCATGACAGATCCTGTTCACCAAGTTCACATATTATTTTTCCTCTATCTCCCAAGCCTGCTCACTCTTCCCCCGACATAAGCAGATAATTGTTCCTCCCTCCCCAAGCCTGTTATCTTCCTAGTAGGCATGCACACCCAGTATTGTACTGTAGACATGATAACATATATAATTAGATTTTAGTACAGAGGTAAAAAACACAATCAGTTTGGTATCTTTGTCAACCTGGATATTCTCTGAGTTTCAATGTGAATTGCTAAATATTCTTTAAAGCTAAAAGCAAAATAATTCTGTTTTGAGGAAGCTTTATTTTCCCACAAGGCAAGAAGATGTACCAGTGATCGTCATAAGTTATATACTGAGAAAACAATCTAATTGTATCTTACTAAGCTAATTGGCACTCAGATGCTTGTAAGGAATAGATTTTGTCTCCATAAAAGTGGGTAGCTTTCCTAAAGCCACAAAAAAACACTTTTGACTCCAGTCAACTGTCTTCTCTCATATAAATTTTAGTGATAGAACAAATTTTAAGTCAGCTATAGAAGAGCCACTTTTCCCTCCTGTTAACTTATTTCTACTAACACTATCATTTATTGAGCATCAACTATGTTCCAAGAACTATGAGAGGTACTTTATAAATTCTAATGCACTGAATCTTCTCACAAACCCAATGCAATTAAGTGCCATGATCTCCATTTTAGAGACATGGAAATAGACAAAATCACACAATCATAGCCAACAGTATTACTGCTATACCCACAACCGTTCAGCCCATAATCCTTCACCCACAGACAGTCCACCCACGCCCACAGTCTGTCTACCTCAGAGTGCTCTACAACTACAAAAGCATGCCAGTTGCCAAAATTAGAGTCCCTGATCCCAGAGTGACCTTCAACTGAGAGTCAGGAATTTGTAGATAAAAACACTAACAAAATAAGATTTGCATCAAGGTCTAAATCCCAAGGGGAGGAGGGGACTGGACTTTATACTTTCTCCTCCGAGTACTAAATGCCTACTTACCCTTCATGATCAAGGACCCTCCTGCCTCCACAGAGCTTCCCAAAACACCTACATTTATTTCAGGCCTTGTCTCTTCCAAGCTTATGCTCACACTCCTGTGGCTGCACTAAAGCACTGTGTTATCATTACCTGGCTGCTTGTCTGCCTCCCCCGTAGCTGTGGGCTCATGGAAGGTAGGGGGTGTCTGAGTCATCTTATATGCCGGAGCCTGGCAAAACCCAACTGTGTATGTTTCAGTCAAGAAGTATGGGAGGGCAGATGGATTTATGGTTGAATGAAAAAATAACAAAAAACTGTGTGAAGGCAAAGAAACATTGCTGGTGGCAGAAGAAGACTTCTGGCTTGGTAGTCCGTGACTTGCTTAGGAAGAGTCCCTGAGTGGCGAGAGTAGCGTGTAAGCTGGCCTGGGAGGGTAAGAATTTGTAAGGTGAGAAAAGCGAGAAGATAAAGCTTCTCCAAGAACATGGAACAGCATGTGATCTCAGAGATGTATAAGAACAAGGAGTATTTGGAAAACTGCAAACCACTAGGTACATTTGGAGCATAAGGTATGACCAGAGAGGAGGGTGTGAAAAAAGAGAGACAAAAGTGAGAGGCCATGGATGTGAGGGCGTTTGGGCCCGGGCTCTATGGCAATGATGTTGAAACTTGAGCACACAGCAACATTCCTTGGGCCCCAGCCTGACTTTTGGATTATGTACATCTAGGGTTGGGCCTGAAAATTTGCAATTCTAATCAGTTTGCAAATGAGGCTGAGGCTGCTGGTGCCAGGAGCATTCTTTGAGAACCACTATTAGATGTGTACCCATTGGAAGCACTGGAGAATTTAATAAAAGGGAAGAGAAGCATCCCGATATGGAATTTGAAAGCCATGAGGTGGGAAAAGTTATGGGATGCTCCAACAAATCAAATAAAATTCAACAAGAAAAAATATCATGAAACAAACCCAGATGATTAAGTGACATACTCAAAATTCGTATCTGAAATGGGATCACAGCTCAGGACTTACAGCTGCCGAGTCAGTGCTTTGTCCATCACCACCTGCTGAAGTAGCATGAACAGGACTTGGTACGTATCATATAAGGGAAGGATAATTGAAATACTCCTGCATGCCTCAGATAAAAGCAACTTTGCCTTCTAATCGTTGGCCTTCTTCTGGTTCCAGTGAATGCCTGAGCGCCCAGAGGACAGACAGTCTGCTGCTGCTCCCTCAAGTTAGGGTTCTGTGTATCCCCAGTTCATGGGTAGAATGTCCCAACCTCTCCTCCCATCCTGAGACACTGCTAGTCTGGTCTCGCCTTCCTTCCTATCCAGGGTTTCCCAATGTTTCTACATTCCTGCCCATGAAGTGCCTGACCCCGAATCTCTCAGGCTACTCCTCTTGCCAACCACATCCCAGCATAATAATAACAAAAGATAAATACTTTCATAAAGAACAATGATCAGGGCCAGTCTAGGTCAGAAACAGGAAGTTGGAAAGTTGCAAGGGAAGGAGCACTTGGCCTAGCTAAGTGGGGAGCCTGGAAACCAAAATCTGAATATAGTTAGTGTAAGTCCAGAACCCACTTTTTTTAATAAAAGATCCGTGTCAAGGCTTTATTTTCTCTTAAAAATTCCACTTGTAGTACATGTTCCAGAACATAATTTTTCATTTATAGTCAATATAATGGAAGACTTGTCAAAAATGGGTTATGGCTTTTGAAAACATTCTATTCTGGACTTCCTAGCTGGTCTCTGAACATCACCCTGGAATCTCCTCTGCAGACGGGAACTTAAAAGAGTCCACATGTTCCCAAGACCCTACCAGGTAGTTCTGAGTGACCTCTCTCTGAAACAATATCCACAAAATAGGAAGTCAAAATTTGGAAGTGCTTTCAGGGAGACAGCTGTGAGCCCAACCATACAAGGAATTAGGTGGTCCCATAGGCCAAGGGAGACCACGGAGGGCAAAAGCTAAGACTGTCTCTCAACAAATGGTGAAATCAGTTTAGTGTCTCCTTAATACACCACACACATTCCACATTTTTCTGATTATAAAACACTAATAGATCACCTTTTGAAAACTTGGAAAGTTCAGAAAAGAGTCCAAGTTAATATTTGATGTGCTAAAATAGACTCAACAATTACTCAAAGCATTCCATGGCAGGCATTTCTTCTCTATTTCAAGTTTGGTAATTTGTGTTGCTTTAAATTGGTCATGATAAGCATATTTACACCACAGAAATTGGTAATGTTACAAAAATAGCTGGGGAGGGAAGCCAATTATTAAATAATTGCCAACACACAACTAAGCTATCCCCTTTCTATTTAGATTATTGAGGTCTTGAAAACATTTAGAATCTGGACCCCCTACAGCTCCAAGCTGTAATATTTAGATTTTAGAGAAATATTGTTTAACCCCTCCCCGCTTTTCTCAAGGAAGCTTGATTGAGCCTCTGTTCCTTACATCCCAATGGCCTTCACAGAAGCAGAGATACAGCTATAGCAGGACAATCCTCCATCTCACCACACACGGGCCACCATGCTACTCTTGCTCTATGCCTCCCAATACTCACATGGAACATGCTATCTAAAGCTCAAGTTGGCATCTTCAAGTTTCTATGCCTGCCTGGAGGGCAAATCCAGTTTTCCCATAAAGGGAATTTCCCAACAGACACTAATTTATTAACCATTTAGCCCCATACAACTTCTCACTCATTATCCCATCATAGCTTCCTGTTTCAGCTTGCCTCTTGGCCAGTCTTGCTCAAGATATTAAGGGGTTCTTTGTTCAGCCGACACTACCATCATCCAGTAATTCACTGAAATTTCCAACACAAAGGGAAAGAAGAGAGCCACCCTTCATATGTTCTTTATGCCTTTTAGAAACCATGGATTTGTTCCTTTGCCCACATACATGTGAATCTACAAGAAAGATGATACTATAGACATCAAGTGGGCATTGTTAAAAGGAATGCCCCCCAAATGTTGCCATGGCAAAATCAGAAGAATTGATAATGTTACCTGACATGCTGTTGGGATTCTTGTAAGTTAACAAGAAGACTCTTGCTCAGAGAATGAATGTACATATTAAGCATATTAAGCACACCAAGAGTCAAGATTGTCTTCTGAAATGTGTGGAGGAAAATGATGGAAGAAAGTAGGAAGCCAAAGAGAAAGGTACTTGGGCTCAACTGAAACACTCAACTCAACTGGAACTTCTTGGGTTCCTGCCCAAGAGGCACACTTTGTGAGAATCAATGGAAGGGAGCCAGAGCAGATAGAACCAGTCCCCCATGCATTCAAGGCATACTTGGTGTAAAGAAAACAAAAGACAAAAGATTCCCCAGACTGCTAAAGTGTGCATGCACGCTTGTGTGTGTGTGTGTGTGTGTATTTAGGGCTCTGGTAGCAGCCCTCAGGGTTACAATTCATGGAAGAACACTAGTTCTGGGAAGAAGTCAGAGGAGCAAGGAAAGACCCCAGTCCTGGAGGGACATTAATACCCAGCAATGGCTGGCCTCCCCGGTGGCGCAGCGGTTGAGCGCTTGGTTGCGAAGCTGCCCGCAGCCTCTGCAGCACTGGTTCGATCCCCAGCTGCTCCCAGGCCACCGGAGGAGGGTCCCACATGGCGCGCAGACCTCTCCTGCCGCCCACTGCGCCCCTCAGCAGTGTACTTCGGTCCTTCTACCTGCTCTGCTCCCCGCTCTGGCTCTGGTGAATTCTCTCACCCTCCCGTGCTTCTGACTGTACCCAGTGCTTGTATAAATAAATAAATAAATCTTAAAAAAAAAAAAATACCCAGCAATGGCATCCAGACCAAGGACTAGAGATGGGCACAAGGTTAAAGCAAGATTAGTTGAGGCAGCTCCCCTACCCCCAGTGACCATGCAGATGCCTCTCTTTTTCTTTCTCCTTTTCCTAATAAACCTGTCCTTTTCAATATTTAAAAAAGAGAGTGAGAGAGAGAGATCGGTTAATTACAGCTTCTAGAAAGTCTTTTTAAAAATAAGTCACGCCTCAGTTTCATTATCTGTAAATTAGAGGTAATAATAGTATCCACCTGAACGTGCTGTAAAGCGGAGAAAATGAGTGAATATATGTAAAGCCTTTACTGTAATGCCTGACATATATTAAGCACTGCGTAAGCAGTAGTCATTTTAAACCTCTCTATAAAGTAGAAAGTACGTGCATTCATTCTAAATCTGGCTTCTGGCTCAACCCCAAGAACTCCTTCAGTTCAGTGGCCTTTGTTAGTATCTACAGGTTGTCTATTGTCCCCATGTTATTTTGGATCCTTTCCACATGGTCAGCATAGAGGGGATTCATAAAATACCATTTCCCAAGGGAAATAAATATTCCCATTGCACGATTCTGTGCATGAGAAATATTATTCTACCCAGATCACAATAATTCATAGTAGGATTTATCTTTCTGGGAAATACTTCTCATAAGCAACTTGGTTTAGAGAGGTAACTTGAAAACATATTAATATGGATTCGATGACAACATTAATATATAAAGCATCATTTGTTGAGATGATAAGGGTTTAAGTGTTCTCTGTATTGTATCTGATCCTATTTCCTTTTATGCTGATAACTTGATTAAATGGATTATTTTCCTCTTTTTTACAGATGGGGAAATTGAGGTTCAAAGCTGAAATTGGGTGCTTTGTCCCAAGTCATAGGTATACTCGGTAAGACAGTTATTAAGTCTATTCTAATGGAAAGTTCCCAGCCCACATCCTTCCTTAGCCAGGAAGCCATTTTTGTTACTATGTGACTCTGCCACTCCCCTTTGTTAACTAGTCTAGAGAAGAAACCCCCACCCAAAGACTAAGCCAAGTGTATGCAGAAATTAGTTCAAGGATATATACAGATGACATGAAAAGATTCAATGAGACAACTAAATTTCAAATTTCTAATTTGAAATTAAAAACACAGTTTGCCATTCGAGAACAGCTAAGAAGCAAATGGATGGTAAGGAAGTATCAAGAGAAACCATGAGTCAGAGCCAGAACCATGCCAATCTAAAGCCATATGCACATCAAATTTCTGAAAAGCAAAAACTCTAAGCAAGCAGAAGGACCTGGGAGGTAAAAGGAAAGTGAAGCTGACATGCAGAGGGTAACTGAGACATATCACCCTGAGACTGGGGAGAATTCTGGGCTCCTATTGCTGAGGTCCTGAAGTTGGACCCATCCTCCACTATACTTAGGGCTCTGTTTTTGGATTTCAAAGCGATTTCTGTCTAGACCCCACTTTTCTTGAAGTAGTTTAGTTGAAGCCTTGTTCCTTACATTCAAATGGGCCTCACTGAAGAAGCTGAGCGGTGTCGTGAAGCTCATCCATCTGCCCCACATACACTGTGTTACCCTTCCCCCAAGCCCAGGGATGTTATCAGGTGCAGAGATGAGCACTGAAAAAAAATCAGACACCATAGCTGCAGCCAGTGCTAATTTGGGTCTGCTACCCATATCCAATTCTAAAGTAAACTTTCTAAATGAATAGTCAGAGTAAATTAGAAACAGCAAAATTCTAAAGAATGAATTTTGGCAATACAAATCCATCCCCAAGTGTTCGCTTATTGCTAAGTCGGTGTGGGAGGATGTAAAAAGGTAGGGACAATATGCTCCCATTTTTTTTTTTTTACAAATATGGGTGTATATAAAAATAGAGAAAACACCAGAAAGATGGTCTTATTCACTCATTCATCAAATGTTTAATACATATGTCCTAGGTGCTCAGGATACAATGGTAAGCAAAAAGTGACCTAGTTCCTGCCCCTGAGAAGTTGACAGGGAGGGAAACCAACGTTAAGTAACAAACACACACACTGCAATCATTCTAAGTGCCATGAAGGAGATGCAGCTGATAGAGAACCTTTATCAGGAGCAATTTGACCTGAGTGGAGAGGTCAGCAAAGGCTTCTCTGATGACTGAGCTGTGATAATTGAGCACACAATCCTTCCATGAAGAGGCCACAGCATGGGCTAAGTCCAGTGGTAGGAAGGATCACAGCAAGTGTCAGAAACTGAAATAGGGTCATGTAATTGGACTACAGACCGCTGGGCAGAGAATAGTGTGACGTGGGACTGGAAAGGTAGACAGCTCCAGATGATGCAGCACCTTATAGTCCAGTTAAGAATTTTTGTCAAAAGATGTGGCATATATACACAATGAAATACTCAGCAATCAAAATAAATAAATAAATAAACTCATGCCACTCTTGGCAACATGGATGGAGCTGGAAGGGATTATGCTCAGTGAAGTAAGTCAGAAGGAAAAAAGAAGATGATGGCTTCACTTATAAGAGGACTATAAGGGAAACTGAACAAAGTGTCAGAGAAAAAATGAAGACAAAACTAGCAGGCAAATTATAGATCTAAGACATACAGCAGGGGAGAGAGAGGAAGGGAGAGGGGTCAAAACAGGGGAGGGGAGAGCACAAGGAACTATGGTGATGGTTCACAGGGGATGTGGTGATGGGAGATTCATGGGGACTACACCTGAGGGGAGAAATCAAATATTGTACAAAAATGAACAGTGATCTAAGAAACTATAAAGTTGTTTAAATAAATTTTAAACAAATTTGCATTACCACTGAGGGATTGGGGGAACAAGTGGAGGTAGGATATGGAAGATAAAATTAGATCTGCACTTTGAAAATATCTGTCTCTGCGTAAAGTACAAATCATTAAGGGCCAGAGCACATGAGTTAGAAGAGAAGGAGGCCAATGTAGAATCTATCACAGTAATCCAAATAGCATGCCACGGCAGCAGGGACTGGGGAGGAGAAAAGGGGACAGAAACAACCAGATGAATCTGAGGCGTATATGAAAGTGAAAACCCATAGGGTTTGATTATGGATTGGATATGGAATGGCCTGGTTTTCTACTGTAAACACGTGGATGAACGGAGGTACCAAGACTCTATATTGGGGACACTGGGAAGGGATCAGTTGTGAGGAAGAAGAGTATGAATTTATTCTTGGTCATCCTGAATCTGAAGTCTGAGATAGTCAAGATGTACTATGCGGTGAGATGTTTGCTACACAGTCTGGAGCCAAAAGAAGTTTGGGTTGGAGATATTAATTGATGCACCAAAACAATGAAAGTGGCTGATAAGCATTTGCTTTTTGTTTTGTTTCCTTCTTTCGTGATTTTCTGCTTTTCCCAAGTTTTCAGTAGTGAACAATATTTTTTTGCCAAGTAGAGTTCTAAAAAAAGAGTAAAATTTTCTCTGTGCTTGTAGCAAGAAGGAGCACTCTGCTTCTCAGAGCTGACCTTAGTGACCTCAACAGGAATGTCCCTAAAGTGGGAAAAAAAACGGTGACATTAACAGTGATATGGCTTCGACAACACCCTGTTGCTTTCACGTGGGTCTGTACAGGCCTAGCCACCTCTCAGACTGTAAAGAGGTGTCTCCTGAGCAGACCTATGCAACAGAAGGGAGTCCGCCTTGCAAGCCAATGTTCAATTTTGGGATCCAGGTGTCTCCCTGATAATTGAGGTAGTCAAAGAACTCAATAAATAGTCACCTTTTCCCATCACCCTGAAGATAAAACAGTTGAGAAATAAAACAAAGACTTGGGAGATAAGAACAAATACTTGAATACTAGCTAAATTGGGATAAAATTATATAATGAACACTTTACGCCTCCAGTCATAGCAACACCAAATCAGGGGCAGCCCCCATTCCCAGAGTTGCAAAGCACAGAGAAGTGGACCACACAACAGGTTCAGTGACCTAACAAACCATTGTCTGTGAGGCAGAATGAGGGAGGGATGGAAAGAGGGAGAAAGACCATGAGTGTGAGGCTAATGCAAGGAAATATCAGAAGTGGGGGCCATGTTCATACTCACCAATGTCCACTATGAGTTCATGTATTTAGCATCTGGTTTATAAATCAGTCTCCATCACATGCAAGATACTAAGCTGCCACATATGCATTTGAGCAGAGCTCAAGTCTCTGGTGACTGGAAACAAGTCAACACTTCACTGATTTTTAGTAGAAACTGAAATTTATTAGTACAATATTAAGTGCTTAATTCTTGGTTGGATCCTGCATTTCAAAAGAAAACAACACCCACATTCATAACAGCACTATTGGTGATAGTACCAAGGTGGAAGCAATTCAAGTGTCCATCAACAGGTGATGGATAAACAAAAGGTGGAATATTCATAGGGTAGAATATTATTCCACCTTAAAAAAGAAGAAGATTCTGACACACTCTACAACATGGATGACTTATGCTAAGGAACACAAAACCAGTCACAAAAAGACAAATGCAATGAGGTTCCTCTTTCATGAGGTGCTGTAAGAGCAGCCAAATTCATAGACAAAGTAGAATGGGGGCTGCTGAGGGGGAGGAATGGAGAGTTAGTGTTTAATAGGCACAGAATTTTAGTTTTGCAAATTGAAAAGTATTCTGGAGATTGGTGGCAAAACAATGTGAATTTAGTTACTACTGAACTGTTTTTTTTTTTAAAGATTTTTATTTATTTATACAAGCACTGGGAACAGTCAGAGGTGCGGGAGGGTGAGAGAATTCACCAGAGCCAGAGCAGAGAGCAGAACAGAGAGAGTGACGAAGTACACTGCTGAGGGGAGTAGTGGGCAGCTACACTTTAAAAAGGTTAACATTGTACACAAAAAACAAACAAACAAACCGCAACCACAACAAAAATAGATACAGGAGGGAGTTTTCTTTCTAGATTTAGCACACTGAGAATATTGAGCTCAGGGTATTCCAGAGCTCCAAAAGTATTAATATCAAATATTGCATGTTTCAAAATATCCTTAGAAACTGGAGGAGATTATGCTAAGTGAAATAAGTGAGAAAAAGAAAGGTAATTGTGAATGATTTCACTCACATATGGAATATAGAGAAATAAAACAAAGAAATGACAAAACTAAAGCAAAACAAATCTTAGAAATCTGACTGAAGAATTGAGGCTACCAGAGGGGAAGAAAGGGTCATGGGGAACAAAGAGGAGTCAAGGTCCAATGGTCTATGGTATAGGACTATAGGTGCTTTGGTGGGGGTTGGGGTGACATGATTATGAAGAGGTGTGAACCTGTTCTCCTAAATCATATGTATTGTTGTAAACTGATGTTACATCAATCAATTAAAAAAATACATGTACCTTTAAATGAAATGGTAATGAATTATGAACTTGGGTTTGAAATAGAAAATTAATCAAAGTTGAGTCCTGAGATATTTGAAACAATATAAAACATTTTCTATTTGTATGTGAATTAATCTAACAAAAAGGGGGTATTAAAGATTTGATTATATTGCTCAAGAAAAGTAGCTATAGGGTCTCCCTCATGGCGTAAGGTGTTAAGACGCAAACTATGAAGCTGTCCACAGCCTCTGCAGCACTAATTCGATCCCCGATCCACCAGGGAGCAACCCACATGGCACAGCAGACCTCTCCTGACTCGCCCGCTGCTCCCCTCAGCAGTATACTTCGGTCAATCTGCCTGTTCTGTTCCCTTCTCTGACTCTGGTGAATCCTCTCACCCCCCACACCTCTGGCTTTGTACCGCAGCTCTTTTATGCATAAATAAATAAATCTTTTTAAAAAAGTAACTATAAATGATACTTAAAGGAAATAAAGAAAATATGAATAGGAACTGTACTTGGTGGTATCATACCAAGGTTATATGTGACGTGGCATTGTGGTTATGTAGGAGAATGGCCTTGTACTCTGGAGATACATGCGTTTTGACAGGTGGCACATCATGCTACCTGCCACTTGCTTTCAAGTGGTTTAGCCAAAGAATTGTTGTATGTACAGAGAGAGAAAGCAAAGAGTATATGGGAACTCATTATATTATTCTTTTACATTTTAAAGTGAAAATGTTTGAGATATGCAAAATCTCCAGGATGGATGAACTCCATCCAAGAACTGACTCAAAATCAGCCTGAAGGATTTGCTTGGGAGAACACCACTTTTCTCATGCCCAACTATAAGATACTGCAGCTTATACCACTGACCACTGCAATGCCTGTGCCATTGCTTCCCCATGGACTCAATTTCACAGCAACTGAGTAAATAAATCCAACAGAGATGGTCACCCTGGGGCACACCATTAAAATTGAGGTGTGAACCTGATCAGCTGATCGGAGCAAGGCATAGCATGGGGTGGGGGTGGGTCTGAGGGGGCGGGGACTTCCAATAAATCTCATTCTGAAAGAACCAAGTGGCTGTCTCACCCTAAAAACACTTCATCTGAAGTAAAAAACAAAAAAAAAATGTGATCAGGCCTGTCTGATATTGCATTACACCTTTAGATAAAAAATGAAAAACAAGAGATGCAATGGGTTAATAAGATTACTTTTTGACATCTCTATTTCAAGGGAATCTTTCATTTATGTCTATAGGTATATCATCCACGTTATCCAGAGTCCTGAAGTAGCTTTAGTTCTTCTACACTTAAGCATGCCAGAACCCCGGTACAATGAATATGACCTAGCAACTTTGATCTTTTCTAATTTTTAAAAAATATGTAGAAGTGTTTTAACATATTGCAAAGCTATTTAGGAAGGACTTGTAAATGATCCTAAGTTTAGGTTAACAATTAACTCTCCTGCACAGCACTGTGGATGTGCATAAATGCGAAAATATTATAACAGGTATCTTATGTCACCAGTAGTCTACCTATGATTTAATTAATCATCACATTAGTATTTTCAGATCCAAGTATAGGAAGAGCTGTTGAGGGTGAGGGCATTTAAAAATGAAACTGTGCTTACTCTGAATCTTGCATTTCACTTTGCAATTGCCTTCCTGAGTACAATGTGTGGGAAGGGCAAGATGCATTAACTAATTCAAACTGGGACAGGAACACTTAGTTATCTTTAAATAACTGAGCTAATTGGGATTTTGAGTGCTTATACCTGGAGAAAGGATCCTAGTGTGGACAGAGAATCAGGAAACTATTTCCCAATTCAGACCTCTGTTGCAGGAAGCAAAAGACCCTTGGAAAGGGTCAAACCCTAGAGTCAGAAAGAGGTGGATTTTAATCCCTGTTATTGCATTTCCCACAGCATAGCCTCGGGCAATTTTCATAACTTGGAAGCCCCCCCTGCTTCTTCATCTGTAAAGTGGATTGACCATGCCATAGCCTTGCCATGGTTATTAAATGAAAGATCATTGAACTGTTAAAGTCCTTAGCACCACACCCGATGTACAGTAGTGCTAAATAGATAACAACTATTATTAACAAATGTTTCAAACCGAAGGCAAAGAAGAACAGACATAAATTCCATCCAGACATAATGAGCACCATTTTCGCCACTGACTGACTGACTGATATGTAAATCATCACTAATTGTCTCAAAATAACCTACCTTAACGGAAAGTCATCTCTGTGTCTAAATCTGACAAAGCGCACCCCACCTCCCACCCTTTTCTTTGTGAGCTCTGTGTTGGGTCATTGACAGGTCCAAAGTGATATTGGTGATGGGAGTTTTAAAAAGGCCATTTTTCTGAATTTAATTTTAAAGTTCATCAATATTTATTAAATGCCACGCATGCCCTGGCCACAGCCCTGAACACTAGGGAATGCAGGGGAGTAAATACCCCCAACTTTACCCTAAGGAGCTCCCAGCCTAATGCATCAACGTGTGAAAAAGAAAAAAAAAACTGTAAAGAGAATGTGGCATATGTGGGCTACTGTGAGAAAATATGGCACCTTAAATGATATGAAGCTTTTTAGACCCAATCTTTAATTACATATTTTTAATTCTTTATTCTGTTCCTCAGTTCAGTCTTTTCTTTAATAATTAAACACTCAGCAAATGGGCTTAACACCAATGTACATTCCAATGAGAAAATAAAATCCCCCACCCTGTTTGCTTCAAAGTGCCCATTTTGGTCTTGACTGTTTAACATTTATAAATTTATGGCTCTTAACCCGAGCATCAGGTGAGAGGTACCACAGCTTTAAAAAGTCTCTGCCAAAAAAGGACCTCTGTGCCACACTCTCCATGAGAGTCACATTGGGGATTAGGGCTTTCAACACAATGAATTTTGGGCATACAATTCAATCCATATCATTACAATCCTGTCCTCCCCAGATTTATTGCATGCCAAATACACTCATTCCACACCAATATCTCCTAAGGTCTTAACTCATCACAGCGTGTGCTCTAAGGTCTGAAGTGCTTTCATGAATATCTATCCCCGATGTGGAGGAGAATTGAGGTATGATTCCTCCTGAGGTAAAATTACTCTCCAGCCGTGAACCTGTGAAACCAGACGTGTTATGTGTTTCTGAAATACAATAGCAGGACAGACACAGGAGAGACATTCCCGTTCCAAAGGAGGGAAATGTGAAAGAAGGAATCAGGTCCCAAGCAAGTCCAAAATCTAGCAAGACAATTCCATTAACTCTTAAGGTTCAAGAACAACCCTTTTTGGCTCAATGTCCCACATTGTGGGCCCACTGGAGCTGCTCTGCCAGGCCAGGATCACACTCCCAAGCTCTGCTAGCAGCAAACCTGCCCCCAAGGCTCCTGTTATTTTAACAGAGAGAATTTAATATAGAGAATGTTTAACTAGGTAATAAAGAATTGCTAACTACATAAAGGAAGAAACAGAACACTGAGTTATACAGAGGTAGCAATTGCAGGAAGCAACTCTTAGAGTTCAAGCAACAAAAGGAAGAGGGTGGAATTATCAACATTTAGAAGCTTGGAAGGGAGTTCCATGGGACTCAGGACCCAGACTTCTGAGGAGAGGGTGCCAGCCTGATTTCAGAGAGACAAGGTGCTCAGCTTTGCAAGTTGGTAAAACCTCAAACTGGATTGAACTCCATGTTTACTTGCTAGAGATGCCATAGCAAAGTACCACAAACTGGGTGATTTAAACAACAAAAATGTATTGCCTCACAACTTGGAAGCTAGAAGTCAAAACTCAAGGTGAGGGTGGTGTTTCCTTCTTAAGGCTATGAGGGAAGGATTGGTCCAGGCCGCTCACCTTGCCTTGTAACAGCTACCGTCACCTGTATCTCTTCACATTATCTTCTCTCTCTGCACAGCTTGGTGTTCAAATTTCCCTTCCGACAAAGGCATCAGTCTTATTGGATTAAGGGCCACCTGAATAACTTCACCTTAACTCAATTACCTCTATCAGGGCCTTATCCCCAAATAAGGCCACATCCTTAGGTATTAGGGGTTAGGACTTCCACACATGAATTTTAGGAAGACACAGTTCAGCCCACAACAAACTGCTGCTGAAGTGGAGTGCTCCCCTGGGGTGAAGAAGAGCATTGCTGGATGCCGATGACAGGAACAAAAAGGCAACAGAAATACCCCAGAAGCAGAGAGGAAAGAGTAAGTCCCTTCTTTCTCAACTAGTCCTGCAACCTCCCTCTCCTCTTCCTATGGACAGAGTCTAAAAGAAAGCAGGTGGCAAAAGAAAAATATGGGTTTCAGGGTCCCAGCCCCAGCTTGGCAAAGCAGAGAATAGAAGGGTGGGTTTGAATCTTTGAGACAATAGTTCAGTAACTGTCACAGTGCCCAGTAGTTGCTTTTCTTATTAATCACTGGCATCAGAACTTTTATAATATAATGAGGGAAAGATGCAGTAAAACATTTAATTGAACAAACACACTGGCTCCACTGGGGAAGCAATGTGCTGACAGGCAGTAGGAATTGTCGCCACACCGTAACTCACGTTCACTCAGCCACTGCCATAGCAAAGTATCAGCAGCCTTCAAAATTGACCCACAGGAGGCCAATGTGTAATATGTTTGGTGTGTGAGAAAACTCAAATTTTGGAAGTCAAATTGTTAACAAGTGTGAACTCTAATTTTTAGCTCAAGAAACTCAGGAGAAGTTGTTTGTCCAAAGTCACACAAGAGCTGGATTTGAACTGAGGTCTGATTGTCTGTGCCCCCAAACCCATAAGTAAGCATAACAGCATCTCCCCAATGGAGCTATTATAAGGATTAGATTAATATGTGTAATGTGCTTAGAACACAGCATGGCATATAGTGATTGTTGAGCAAACATTGGTGGTTGTTAAAATTCCAAACCTGGAGCTTTTTCTACTGTAGCAGGCTATCCCATTACATACACTCATTCTCAAAACTTTACCTCATCTAAAAAACAGAACTGCAAGGGAGATAGATGGTGCTGGGAACAAAATACCTTTTTAAAATGTTATATAATTTTAAAAAATGATATATAATATATACATCAATCAAATCTTTGTAAGGGAGATCATAACTTTTGGACTCCTAGGAACTGTGGACAAATTTCTATTGAGCAGCAGCTACATGGTACTTACTAGCAATCTATAACTGACAGAAACAGTCGAGCCATGATGGCACAGAATAAGGCTAATAAGATGGAGGACATCTCATATGGGAGTTAGACCAGGAAAACTAAGTGGACTCGAAGAAGACAAAGAAAGTTTTCATGGAGGAAGTTGAATCTGAAAGAAAAGTAAGAGATTTGAAGCACTTTGAAGTAAGCACTTCAAAGCAAGGAAGAATATGAGAAAAAGCTTAGAGGCAAGAGGGAGCAGGTGCATTGAAGGAAGCTGACTACAGCATAGAAATTGGGGTGGGCAGCAGGTAAAGCTAGAGAGATCCCAAGTCCTGTTCCTACAGGGCTGTGAAAGACAGACCCTGAGCATGACTAGACAGCAGTGTGGGGCCAATGGAGGGTATTAAGCAAGTGAAGGACAATTAGATGTTTACTTTTAAAAGATCTGCTGTGGATGCCCAGGGCAAGGTGGGTTGGAGTGGGGTAAGGAGGGAGATGTGGAAATCAGAAAGCTGCTAGCTGCTGCCAAGCCAAGTGAGAGAGGACAGAGGTCTGAGAGAGGAGAGTGGCCTCAGGGATGGAGAAAAGCAAATGAACTCCACTAATACTTAAAAGGGGAGCCAATAGGACTTGGCGATTAAAGTAAGGCGTGAATGATAAGAACAGAGAAATAAAGGAAAGTGCCAAGTTTCCATTTTGGGCCACTGGATAGATGGCATTATCCTTTACCAGGGGAGGGGCCCTGGGAGGTGAGGGTTCAAAGCAGAAGATAATGGGGTTGTGGTTTGTTTAGGGTTGAATTTGAAGCACACAAGGTTCATCCAGATGGAGATGACCTTTGCAAACCATCATGCCTTATTTTCCCACTTTAACAGGCCACTGCAGTCCTGCCTCTCACAGCTGCCGAGTTCTCTATGAACCAACCAGTAGGTGACTTGAGTACCACCTGCTATCTAGAGTATTATTAGCTCTCGTTTTAATAACTGATAAATTTAAAATTGCTCCCCTCCAAAATTCATTCTCCGTGAGAACAGGATGTGGGTACAGCCAACAGACAATTATATATGTATAGCGAACTCTATTTAAAATGAGACCATTGTTACTCTTTTAGGTACTTTCTAGACCCAACTGAATTTTTGCTTTATATTTTGTTATCACCAACTGGGCTGGAAGGTCTCATTTTTTTGTGGTAATATCTTTCTGTCTTATTGCTCTTCACAAAATATAACGCTAAGAAATGTAACATAAGTATTTGACTCTTTATTCTTCAAAGGAAAAGTCTAAACTTCTCAACAGCGAGTCAGATTTCTCAGTCTCAAAATGTGGCAGGTTTAGAATCAGAAAACGTTACAACTAGAACATTTAAACAAGTGGTTGTTTTTAATTCGAAAATCTTTTAATCTTGAGCAAGGCTCTTTTGAACAAATTTTGGTCTGTGTTGAGAGAAAGATTTAAATGAAATTCTGGTCTCCTCTGCAGTGAGCCAAGTAGCAGCTGTGGTGGAGGAGGTGGTGACATTTTTCAGGTGTGGGCTTCTGCCAGGTGGGAGTTGCTTTCCATGGAAGGAGCTGTGGCCAAGTCGGGGACAGAACCTTCAATGGGAAAATCATACTGCACCCAATTCAAAGGGACAATGTGTGTTGAGAGCGATGCAAACAGCCTCTTCCCCCCAAAACTTTCCCTCAGCCCATTCAGGCTTGGCTAGATGTGCTCCCCATTTGTTCACATAGTACCCTAGACATCTTTGCCATAGTACTTCATACCCTTTATTGGAAAGATCCGTTCCACTGTCCATTCCTCCACTACCCCAATGAGCCATGAGAATAGAAACTATATGTTGGACATTTGCATCTCCCTGGCATCAGCCTTAGTAGATACTCAATAAGTTTTTTAAAGAATTATTCCTTTATTGTAAGTTTTTTATTTTATTTATTTTATGTAGAAGAACTGGGGTATAGGCCAGAGGTGTGGGGAGTAAGAGGATTCACTATAGAGAGAGCAGAACAGCCAGATCTACTGAAATACCCTGCTGAGGGGAGCAGTGGACAAAACAGGAGAGGTGTGCTGCGCCATATATGGGTTAAATTCCGTAATGGTGATAGTGCTGACATTTAACCTGTAGGTCATCAGGGAGGCTCAATACTCAGTAAAATTTGACAAATTAAATAGTGAATGCTGTGGACACACGTTTCTCAGCACAAAGACACTCTGATGATTTCCATTGCATACATATAAACATGTAATTTTATAAAATCTTATTGACCCTTACTCTATCAGTAACCTAAAACTCAGCTCCCAGAAAATTCTTCTAAAGAAGGAATTGTGTTTAAAAAAAAAAAAAAAAGAAGAAGAAGGAATTGTGTTTGATGTAACCCAAATAAATGTGGTTTTCTTCTTGTTTAATTATTACATGTCCTCTGCTCTGGTCCACCTCTCCCATGCACTGTTCGTAAATCCTTCAATCCAACGTATTTATTGAGCACATACTCTATGACAGGCAGGAAGTGCATCATCGAACATAACAGAACCAGGCCCCTGCATGGAGTTTACAGCCCACTGACACCTATTTGCCTCCAAAACCTCAGAGACCTTGAGACTACCTTGTGGACATAATACAGTTTATCTTTAAACTTTTGAAAATGTAATACACTGAGAAAGTAAGCCCATGTTAATTCAGAAGCATTTGGAGATTTGCAGACCAGAGTAAAATAACAAATCTGCTAAAGTATTTTAATTTTCCCAAGGCAAATAAGAACTCATCAGTACAAAGAAATCCATGCTAAGTCACATTCGAGTTTCCTTTGGACTCACTGAAGGAGGGCCCCCCACAGAGATATCACACCCAACTGCCATCTCAGGAGAGCAAAGGGGGCCCACCTTCAGAGGTATCACTTGCTGAGGTCTTTCCATTGCTTAGGTACAAGCCCCCCTTGTGTGAATTAGAGAAAGGCAGCCCCTCTGGGCAGGCACATTAGAAAAAAGGCATCTCTAGCTACCCAGCAGATGCAGCCCCACTCAGGGACGCACATCCAGCTCAGGCAGGATTTCAAACCAAGTGCCTCCGGAGCACAGACCCATGCAGAAGCCCTGCTACCAAACCATGGTAGCCATGCCCATATGGCCCATGCCCTGGGTGCAAAATGCATTAGTTCAGTTGTGTGACTAGGCTTTAAATTACCAATATAATAACTAAATTCAGTTGCCAATATAATAACTAAAGAAACCAGGTTTTCTGGTAAATTAATGAGCTATATGGAAATCTTTTTCTAAAATCCCAACAGTAGCCACAGAAACTTTAAGCATGATTTAAGCTCATTGATTTTTTTCCAAGATTATGATCTCTTTCTGCCCAATAATTCTGTAGTTCTTCAAAACCTGTGACTTCACTGTATTCTGGGCAATTAAGAACTGGAAAATGAGATCAGTCGCCACTTGTGTGGTTTGGAACTAAAGCCCTGTACCTCCCTGAACAAATATCAAGGTCAGTGTCTCCACAACTTGCCAAAGTCATGTTACTAAGGAGGTATAGTCTAGCAGCCTGTGAGTCTCGCAAAGTTTAAATTCCCAAGAAGTCATTTTCCTCAAGAGGCAAGTTGATCAATCCTTTCATCTTAATCATTCCCTATATCAAAATAGGTCACTCTCTGTACCCTTTATGTTCAACTACTTCTAAATGCCAGTAAACTGGAAATAGTTCGAAGCACAGGTATGAGGAAAAAACATAAGCTTAATCACTTCCTCCATCCCACTACTCAATATTCCTGACTTAAAATGTTACCCTAATGTCAACTGCAGTAGCTCTGCCCTCTTTAAGTTCTAGATAAGGCAAGTTCAAATCTCAGTTCTGGGTCCTGTGGAAAGAAAGTCCAGGGCTCTCCAGAGATTTCGGCAAATGGGTCAGGCAGGAAGGATAGTGCTCACAGCTCCATCAGTATTGACTCCCGGGGTCCCGGGATTTGGGATCCTGTCCCCTGGAGTTGTTCCTTTATCCTGGCCCTGGTGTGATCTTTAGGGGACCCACCCTTTTATTTTTGTGACTCCCTCAAAGTAACTGTGAAAATGATACTGCTGTGGGGAGACCACACAGAGCTGCCCTCCACCAGCTGACACCTGTGTGAACAGCCTGTTCTCTAGGCACTGGGCACATGTCCCCTCTCACACAGACAGAGCCTGGGACATGTGGGCTCATGCCTCATCCTCCTCCTGCCCCATCTTTCTTGTCACCCCCACAACCCCCAGTTCAAATTCTCCTCACAGTTTGAGATGAGCTCTTCAGCTTCTCCTTCCCAAGTCACCCCAGGTTCAACTTCCAGCAAACCGTTCAAGGAACTCTGCTGAATAAATGGGCCATTTACTCTTTCAACAGAGGCCTTGACTTTATAGCTTTTTCGCCATCCGTGAAGACAGCTGTGCTTTCAAAGAGCCATTTTCCTTTTGCTTTTCTGATGAATGGCGCAATGGAAATCAGGCACTTGAATGTCCTTCTTCAGCTTGAATAAACAGTGGAAACTTTTTTTCCCCTTCTTATGCAGGTGTCCAGTCTATGGTAAGTGTATTCAATTTTTCCAAACTTAGAATAAAGTTCCCAAATTATGAACTGGCAGGTGGTTTACAGTGCTAGACTCTTAAGTTTAAAGACAGAGTTTTAGTATAAAATCTTGACCAGGTCATCACCCAAAGTCTCACAGGCCCCACTCAGTTGGCAAGCTCCGAGTCAGACAGCCTGCCTCACAGCCCAGGCCTGGCTGGACATCCAGCGGGTTACAGCAGGCAGGGTAAGGCTTGTGCTTTTGTGGCTTCTTTGAGTGATCAGTCCTTTCATTGTTTCCTCTGATCCTTCCTTGTCATCCCTACTCACACATCAAAGGTAGGAAGGGGGATGAATCTAATTATCTACATTCTCTGAAAAAAAGTAAAAAGACTACTTTCCCTTAGCACATGGGCTTGTGCTATGTGTATGTTCATATGCATATATCTGTATGTATGTGTATGCACTGTATGGAGGAAACTTCCTTTACCCTTCTAGATCTGTAGACTAGGAAAAAAATTGACTTGAGAGACTGGCAAGAAAAGACCAACTTTAAGTTCATGGGCACAGAGGCCCATACATACAAGACTGGAATCTGTCATCTAGTCAGTCCAGTTGGTTAGATAGTCTCTAGAAAGGAGGAAATAAAACTTAGAATGGAAAACAGAACAAAGAACCTGACAATTTAAACGAAAAGGAATTTTTCAAGGTTTGTCTACGTAAAGATCAAAAATAGACTTTTCAAGCCTTAGTGCTACATGTAAGGGTGTAATAAGACTGTAAGGTGCTCCCACCTCCCCGACTACTGCAGAGATTTATTTCCTATCTATATGACAAAACATTCTTGAATCTTCTGTTTCTTTCAATTTAAAATAATCAGCATGCCCTTTAGGCACATCCTGGGGCAGCCTGTCTTTGTCCCCAATAATCCATTTTTTTGTAGATCCTTAGAGCTCATTATCATAATATTCAACCCATTAGAAGCACCTACATGTCTTTAGAAAGACTAATACCTAGATCTGTTCTAAATCACAATTGTATTAATTTTCTGGAGGAAGGGGTTGGGCACTTATGTTTTTTATGAATCCTTTTTAAACTCACAAGGGGTCTCTGATGTACAGTCAGGATTAAGAGAGATCCAAAGAGGTCTTCTAAGACTTCATAACTCAGATCTGAACAGCCGAACAGCATCACCTTAGACAGAGTCTCAGACCACACCCAGATCTACTAAATCAGAATCTGCATTGAACAGATTCCCAGGTTGTCCACGTGCATGGCACAGTCTGAGAATCACTGCTCCATCACTCTCTCATTTGATCAATGAGCTCCTAAAAGACTAGTGATTTCAGAACTCATGCTGTTTACTAGAAATTCAAATGGCCCATTTACTGCAGAATGCTTTATTTCTGTTACATTATTTTTCAGGTTTAATTAGTAGTTAAGTATTCTTCAAAATGTCTGTAAGGTAGTCTTTCTGAAGCTTATCACAGCTCTCTATCACTTGCCTCTGTTTTTTGGGGGGTTTTTTTGCATCAAATTCAAAAAACATTTAAGATTTTCTTTTCCGTCAGTAGAGGGTAAAATGATTAGATGACATGACAAAAAATACTCCAGAAAGACATCATGGAGCCATGATGGAGAAATGATGGAATATGCTTAACTAAGTGATTGCCACCTAATTTATAGATCAGCAAGTTGCAGAATCTACGCTGATGTTGATAAAGAGGACTGATGATGCCTACAGTCTAGCAAGGCTGTGTCTTAGGACAAATCAGAAGTTAGCATAGTGAGACACCAAAGTTCCCATGTTGGACCTGAGGAAAAACACCTGAAAATAAATTTTTTTTAGGCATTAATATTAGGGGGAAAGGATGTCGAGGACCCACAGTCAGGCACCCCGTTTTGTATCGGGGCTTCCCTATAACATTAACTGAAAATAAAGTCTCAATGATAGTCAGATAATGAGCTTATTAAATAATCAAAGTAAGGATTTGTACCCAGAAAGCAATCTGACAGATTTTACTCTGTGAGAGCTGTTTCTATAAACACAGGTTTGAATTTAGCTTACATAAGTAGGAATAGTTATTGGCATATGAGTTACTGGCATTAAGAATGTAATTGTCTTTGATAATACAAGTAGGGGCTTCTACATCTATATCCCTCTGAACTTGCAGGATTCCCCTTCTACCAGGATCCAGGCTTGGCCTCCCATCTATACACCCAGTCCAGCTACCTTAGGTCCTTACAACCACCCCAGAATCATCCAATTTCCACATGAAGGGAAATTCCCTCATAAACTTGCTGCTTGCAGTCTTCATTTTGAACCAGTCACCTTGACCTGTTCCTCATATTGTATTCCATTCCAATTTTGTTGCTTGTTTGGGGAATGATTTGGGTTCTCCACTCTGGCCACGTGGCCTCAGGCTACTTCAAGCAAATCCTCCCCTATCTGACCTGCCTGTGAACCTCAGGCCCTGACCTCCCTCCTCTAGAGACCTCCTCTAGCTCTAGTCCTGAGAATAGCCTCAGGCCACAAGAATCCACAGCCAGACTCTGGAGTTCTTGCTCCTCCCTGTTTCCTAGTCCTGGTCATTAAAAACTCCCAGCAATACCATAGCCCAAAACTGCTGACTGAGCCCAGAGAAGAAGCTTCAACAATGCAGGCTAAGGGCGGACTGAAGCCATGCCACTGTCCCGGGGTCACTCCACACCCTGATGCCCCTACTGGGGCATTTTCTGGCATATTAATGCAGCTACTTGCTTCTCCATGTGGTTTGTGCTTTCATGGATGTGCTCTCAGGAGAGGCAGAATGAATGATGTTTTGGTTCCCTGCCCTCATGATCCACATCCAAGGACACATTCCTGATGTGCTATGTACTGCTTCTCTTGCTATCTCTGGCAAGGGTGAGCACAAATAACAGAAAATGCCACTGCTAGTGACAAGGATTACAGAAAAGAGACTCTACAACTCAAAGAGGTCATGCTATCAAGGAAAATAACCCTCTGCAAAGACATTCAGAATTTTTTTTCCAGCCCTTTGGAAGTCTGCTCTCACGTAGTTGGAAACCAGGCCCTGCTTTGGGGCAGCACCAGGGAAGACAGCAGCAGCTGTTAGAGAGTAATTAAAGTCAGACAAAATGCAGAGGGGGCCAGGAGGCTGATCTGAGGTCGACAGGGTGACGCAGGACTAGATTAGCTAGGGCTTTAAAATACACTTTAGCTGCTGACAGACAAGAATGGCCCATCTGAGCACAGTCCAAAGGTAAGAAAACTCTACCATAGGGATGTAACAATATTCAGAGAACCACATCACTAGGCCCATTCTCTCACTCCTAAGTGGCTCCTCATGGGAGCACCTTTGTACATGTTGGCAAATCCCTATCTGTTGTTATCAGATAATTTGACAAAAATAAAACTCAAACAAAGGATTTTAATGTAGATTTTATTTTGCACCCATGCTGTTGATTGCTAAATGTAATAATCCAATCATGATGCTGAATAAATGTCTTTTAAAAAATGAACAGATAAATAATAAAACCACTTAAATTTGTGACAAGTGCTATAGATAAAAGAAAGAGACAGCGAGACAGAGAGTAACGGAGGACCAGAAGGAGCTACTTTAGAAAGATGTTCAGAAGACACCTTTCCAGGCGGTGATAACTGATAGAGACCCAAAGGTTGAGAAGGCCCCAGCCTTGAAAGAGCTAGTAAGAAAGGCTCACCAGCACAGGGAACAGAAAGTTTAAGTCCCTGAGATAAACAAGAAACTGGGACATTCAGGGAAGCGTGACTACAACACAGTGGGCAAAAAATAGAGTGGGAGATAATGAGCTTAAAGAGGAAGAAAAGGACTAGACCATAAAGTCTTCTGTCGGCCATAGTAAGATTTGAATTTTAAGTTTAAATGCTTAAAAATTCACTCTGGTGATGTAGAAAACAGACTGAACAGGGAAATTGTGGGAGAAGGGAGACCAGATATGCAGGCAAAGCAGAAGTACCAGATCTTCAGGCAAAAGATGATGGTGCCTTGGAGCAGGAGGTAAGAGTAGAGATGGGAGAAACAGGATGGATTTGGGATATATTTTCCAGGTAGAACTGTCAAGACTTGATTACGTGCTGGAAGTAAGAGTCAAGGAAAAGGAGAAAATCCAAAATGATTCTTAGATTATAGTTTTAAGTAATTGGTTGGAATGTGACGCTCTTTATTATTATGGGAAAGAACTGAAGAAAAACAGATGGTGGAGATGGGACAGATGAATGTGGGGCATGTTAAAATGCCTACTAGCCTGGCCACAAGGCAAGGTGTCACTTCCAACTGAAATCATGATTCTGGGGCTCACAAAAAAGTGTTTGGGCATAAATTGGGCTAAAGCTATAAAATAGAAAATAACATATTAAGAAAATGGAGTGAGGGCCTCCCCGGTGGCTCAGTGGTTGAGTGCTGGGTTGCGAAGCTGCCTGCAGCCTCTGCAGCGCCGGTTCAGTCCTGGGCTGCATCCTGGCCACCGGAGGAGGGTCCCACATGGTGCGCAGCCCTCTCCTGCCGCCTGCTGCTCCCCTCAGCAGTGTACTTCGGTCCTTCTGCCTGCTCTGCTCCCCGCTCTGGCTCTGGTGAATTCTCTCACCCTCCTGCTCTTCTGACTGTACCCAGTGCTTGTATAAATAAATAAATAAATAAATCCTTTTTTAAAAAAAAGAAAGAAAATGGAGTGAAAAATGTGGGAAGATTCAGGACAGGTCTTGGGGCACAATGTCATTTAGAGATTGGACAAAAGAGAAAAATGAATGAGACAGCAAGAGGGATGTGTACACACAATCAGAACATCATGTTATTCATTTTCTCCACGGCCCACTCAAGCCTTCTCCTTAGTGGAACTAGTTGTTCCCTGTTCCTTGAGTAAAATTGAAGGCAATTTGGTGACTTTTCTAGACATTGTTAAATAATAAAAAACCACCCTTACCTCTAATTGGACATACACACAGACGGTCTCATTTCAATAATTATGATTACTGGTCTAGGTAATAAGAAAATTTCCAGATTCACATGAAGTTGAAGTTTCTCTTTTCCCCCAAGTTGGGCATGTTTTAACCTGGCTGCTTCTGGAGAGAGAAGAGGTATAGCGGACTCTATTTCTCTCCCCTGAATCATGAAATCCTCTTTCCCACCTCACTAGGCTGTTTCTGGCTCCTCCAGGGTTGAAGTTCAGTGGGGAGGGAAAAAAGTTATGACAGGAAAGATCTTTGAGGGGGAAATCTGTTGAAGGATTTCTATAGGTGAAAGAGAGAGAGAGAGAGAGAGAGAGAGAGTGAGAGAGAGAGAGATTCCATTTTCTTCCAATGGCTGTTGTCATTTCAGTTTGTGATACCTAATTCTATAAAAGCCATTGTGGTGCCAGCTTGAGGAAAATCCAGCACCAAAGAGGAAGGCAGAACCAAGACAATTGCTACAAAGCAGAGCCAGAGCCTGTGCCGGGAGCCCTCTCCACCTGTGGGGTTCTTGTTATTTAAAATCATAAATCTCCATTTTATTTTATACTGTTGATTCAAAGTTTTCTGTAATTTAACACCAAAGCACCCTAAAGATAAGAACTAGATTTAAGGGCCTCCCCTAGTGGCGCAGCGGTTGAGCGCTGGGCTGCGAAGCTGCCCGCAGGCTCTGCAGTGCCGGTTCCATCACCAGTTGGATCACCAGTTGGATCACCAGTTCGATCGCCTGTTCGATCACGGTTCGATCCCCGGTTCGATCCCAGGCCACCGGAGGTCCCACATGGTGCAACAGACCTCTCCTGCCACCCGCTGCTCCCCTCAGCAGAGTACTTCGGTCCTTCTGCCTGCTCTGCTCCCCGCTCTGGCTCTGGTGAATTCTCTCACCCTCCCGCGCTTCTGACTGTACCCAGTGCTTGTATAAATAAATAAATAAATAAATCTTAAAAAAAAAAAAAAAAGAACTAGATTTAAGAGAGATGAAGAATTAGAGGCAGAGTACAGGTAAGTCTTTTGAAATGTTCTGGGATGAGAGGCAGAAAAATGGCCTACCAGTCAGAGGTAGATGAAGGCTTTTTTTTTTTTTTTTTAAGATGGGAGACTAAATGGCAGATGGAAAAGATCCAATAGAACGGGAAGCGGGCATAGCTGCAGTTATAAGCATCCTCTTGCCACCCTACTCAAAGTACACGACCTTTCCTAAAATGGCTCTCACAAAAAAGAGCCATGTGTTCTTACAAGTCTTCCCATTGTCTAACTACTGCTGCCTACACCCTCTGTAATATTCTATTGACTGAATCCTTTTGGCCATCTCTGAGCTCTTTATTTGCATGGAGAAGAGGTGATGGCAAATTCCAATAGGTCTCTCTAGAACAACCTCTTCTCAAGAGGAACTAATGGGAGCTAGCCTTTTATTCTCTTGAGGTTCTTCCCAAGAAGACCCAATCTTACAATTTTTTACCCTCACTCGCAAAGAAACACAGAGCCTCCCTGGTGATGCACAGGGCTAAGTCAGCACTACGAAGCTCTGGGCAGCCATTGCAGCACAAGTTTGATCCCGGGGGGTCGAGGAGCTGACTCACATGGTGCAGCAGACATCTCCAGTCTCACCCGCTGCTCCCCTCAGCAGTGTATTTCAGTGGATCTACCTGTTCTGCTCCCCACTCTGTCACTGGTGAATCCTTTCACCCCTATGCATAAGTAAATAAATCTTAAAAAAAAAAGAAAGGGCCTCCCCGGTGGCGCAGCGGTTGAGCGCTGGGTTGCGAAGCTGCCCGCGGCCTCTGCGGCGCCGGTTCGATCCCCGGCTGCTCCCCGGCCACCAGAGGAGGGTCCCACATGGCGCGCAGACCTCTCCTGCCGCCCGCTGCTCCCCTCAGCAGTGTACTTCGGTCTTTCTGCCTGCTCTGCTCCCCGCTCTGGCTCTGGTGAATTCTCTCACC
The DNA here is from genome assembly GCF_964194135.1 of Talpa europaea. NCBI lineage: Eukaryota > Metazoa > Chordata > Mammalia > Eulipotyphla > Talpidae > Talpa > Talpa europaea. Next base: position 116,875,651 of record NC_140070.1, on the reverse strand, counting down.
CTCCCGCGCTTCTGACTGTACCCAGTGCATGTATAAACAAAACAAACAAACAAATAAATAAATAAATAAAACATGCCTCTATAAAAAAAATAAAAAAATAAAGAAAAAGAAACACAGGGCCTATCTTGCAGTTACTGGATCATCCTCTAAGCTAAGTCTATCTCTAAGCTCCATCTGCCTAAGGCTGCAGGCAGCTCAACCTAATAAGGTTTGTAGTTTACCGCCTCTCTTCTTAACATTCTACTTTCTGATTATAATTACACAAAAGGACATTCATCCATCCCTGTTGGAATATATAGTGCCTCTCTTCCAAGGTGGGAAGCGTGGTTCCTATGTCAGCAGCAGCTCTCTCCCTTTCCCAGACACCTGAAGACTTATGCAAATGAACTCAGAATACAGGGTTTTTCCTCAGTGGAACAGTAGGGGGCCGGGAAGAAGAAGAGGACTTGGAGGAGGAACATGGACAAGAGAGACTTAAGAAGAACTACACGGGGGTGGGGGGGGCAGCAAATATTGTTTAAAAATGAACAATGATATAAAAAATAAATAATGAAAAAAATTAAAAAAAAAAAAGAAGTTGTGGTTACTTCTGGGCCTTGAACCTGTACCAGAGACTTGGGGGATAGGGAAGGAGACACTTCATAGAGACATGGGTGAGAGACTGTTTCGAGGCTGACAACGACAGCCTGGACTTGTATTTTAGTTTTGCTCTTTTCCTTCCAGGCTAACCTGATTCCTTCTCCCCCTTTCCTTTGGTTCCCTGCCAGAAGGTACCTTACAATTGCAGAAAACTTTCAGATCTCTGTGGCCCCACTTTGGGCCAACGCAGTTTGACTGGGCATTTACACACAAGGAGATGGGTACTTCATTTGGAAACTATATTCTTTCTCTTCTCTTCTCTCTATTGCACACTAATTCTATTAAAGTTCTTTTCTATGGGCCCCCCTGGTGGCTCAAGGGGTTAAGCACAGCACTGTGAAGTTATCCTCAGCCTCTGCAGCACAAGTTCGATCCCTGGCCAGGGAGATACCCACATGGCGCAGCAGACCTCTCCTGTCTCGCCCACTGCTCCTCCCTTCAGCAGTGTATTTCAGTCAGTCTGCCTGTTTTGTTCTCCACTCTGTCTCTGGCGAATCCGCTTGCCCCCCACACCTCTGGCCTCTATCCCAATTCTTGTACATAAATAAATAAATCTTTTAAAAAATAATAAAAAAATAAAGTTCTTTTCTATTGGCAGTCTTTTACACAAAGAGTATGTTCTGTCTCTATGGGTTGGATGGCAGAATCAATTTAGAGTGTGCATGTTTTGGGGGCCCTGGGGTGCCCCTCATTCTTCCCACTAACACTGTTCAGCCCATGCTGGGGCTTGAACTATATCAGACAAAATATGTACTGGACAACTATTGGTGATCCAAAAGGGCATTAGCTATAAAGCATTTCCAATAAAAATGTTACAATAATGCAAAGGGCCGAGTCAAGAACAACGCCGATTTGCCTTTCTATTGCTTCCTGTCTAGAGTAATGATTTGTTCCGCATTTCACTTCCCCAACTTATTTAACAGTAAAACAAGATTTTAGCCTAAAACATTTAACACCCATGCTATGAGGTAGGATTATGATATATGGAAACACCTGGCAAAAGCTAAACAACTGGGTTTCATTTCCTTATGAAATTTCAATAATTCGTTAACCAAAATATTACAATTGACTAAAATATCTTAAATTTCTAAAACCAGCTCTCTCTTGATTAAATTCAAATTGACTTATTCATCTTTGTTTAAGTAAAGAGAAACCACTCATTTTGAGCTGAATTTTTAAAATATATAACATTAATATATTTGTCTTCATGCCAATACAGTTGCAAAATATTGTTTAAATTATTTTTAATCTATTTACTCATTTATTCTAATCTAAAATATCTACAAAATAGTTGCGACTTACATACTACCACTGCCATCAGCAATAAAACTTCTAAGTTCAAGATTTTTTGCAGTTCTTTTTATCTTTCCCCCACCACCATCCCTTATGCCCTCTTATCCTCATTGCCCTTCAGAGCCCTCAGGAAGTTCATTGATGTCCAGACATTTTTGAAACACTCACTTTTTAAACTCTCTACACTTACTTGTCATCACTAGAAATGAGATTTTCCCCTTAGAACAATAATCCAAACAAAATATTTCATGTCACAAGATTTTTTTTAAGGTTTTGGAGTTAAACATTCCAATACTAAATTTATTTGCTGGTCTGATACTAAAATATGGCCCTCTGTATACTGTAGGGTTTTATGGTTGTTTGTTTATTTGTTTGAATTAGCAATAGCAAGGCTTTATATAGATAATTTGGGGCAGAATGATAATGGTCCATTGAGGCAAATGAGTAAGGAGAAAAAGGCAGTTGTAGGCAGCAGGGTTTCAGGACAAGAAGTTGGGTGGTCAGGCTAAAGGTCAAAGTCAGTACGGACTTGGTTGATGATACCTACAGAGCTCTCTTCTCTCTACAGTGGAACATAAGTCCTGATCAACACCCGTCTGCTCCACACTCCAAGATAAGTACACAGACTGTGAGGTGCCAGACCTCCAGTCTGCAGTCAGAAGACAGGGCAAGGATAAGTTTGTTTGACTTAAGTAGAAAGGACTATAACCTCTTCTGAGTTGAGCAGGTTCCATTCATGGAAGCTTTTGTTTCTTTTTTTTTTTTTTTTTTTTTGTGGGACCCTCGCTGGTGGCCAGGGATCAAACTAGCGCTGCAGAGGCTGCGGGCAGCCTCGCAACCTAGTGCTCAACCGCTGCACCACCAGGGTAGGCCCAGCTTTTGTTTCTTAATTGCTGAGATTGTGCATCTTGCACTAGAAGAAAATGAAGACATTTTGGTGACTCTATTCTGCAGGAGGTAGGCTTGAAGGAGAAGATTGAAGTGTTAGGAGGTGCAAGGAAGTCCAAATAAAATGTGCTGCAGCTGTGACTGAGACATGAGAATGCAAGGGCCTCTGCTCTCATTCCTAAGTCAAATCCCTAAAGGGGCTTAAACCTATAGGGGAATGAAGAGCAAAAAGAAGAATTAGGAGTTATGCATCTGGTTTCATAACCAATCTATAGTGTGGGAGGGGTAGAGAAGCAAAAGGATTGGGGGCCTGGCAGATAGGTCAGCCAGGTCAGTGACCAGTAACGTTTTAGTAACAGGGATCTGCAAATTCAAGGTGGCCAATAGCAGACTAAGTGGCCCTGCAGCCTGACATGGCCTCAGTTTTCAATCCCAAGATCTTATCACATCACCGGTCCCTCAGCGATCTTCTCCAAGCTCAGTCATCAGCAATGACTGCACAAGGAAGCTGAGAGAGGTGAGGGAAGTTCATTTCACTCTACAACAGTGTTAGTGGTACAGCAGTGGCTTTGAAATGTTCCATTTGCAAGACCCACAAATGGTAGTTATGATAAAGGATCCCCACTTGACAGGTCTGAAAGTTTTTCTTCCAATATCTTCATCTTGAACATCAGTGAGTTGTTATTCTTCCTCAAGCATTGCCTTTGTCAACTTCTTGAGAAGCAGGGGCAGCATGAGGTTGGACCAGAGAGACCTGCTGCACTGGGATCACTCCCTCAAAGGCAGGACACCCTACAGAGCCAGTAAGCTGATAAAAGCGTGGCTTTTGGCAAAGAAGTGCAGAGAGGACTGTGGCTTTTCTTAAATTATCTTCTGAGGTTGGATGAGAGTTTTCCCTTCAGAAACCCAGGTCTGCATGTGAAGGAAGTGACTCTCTGGTGGCCTCCAGAGGTCTACACGCATAAGGTACACCCCCCTGTATGGGGCCTCTTCTCTGAACTTCCTGCCTTCAGTCACTGGGTGACAGTTCTCTCTCACTGTGCATTTCCCACACTTTCCTAGAGCCCTCAGCTCAGTCTCCATCAGCAAGGACCTAGAGGCCCCTGAGTGGCCAACATCCTCAAAGTAGGTGTACACAGCACCAGTCTCTTCAGACTGATGATTTTCAACTTTATGATGGTGTGAGAACAATAGGCATTCTGCAGAAAGGATGGGATTCCACTCTTATGAAACTGGACACACAAGGATGATAAGCAGCAGCTCCCTGAACACTTTTACGGAAGGTAAAACCAGCCACTGCTGCAGGGGCTTCCTGGAGAATCTCGGTTATGAATTAAATCCTAGAGTTTTCCTCTCTCAGAAAACTTACTCTGATGTGTGAGAAACCCCCAGTTAAGTAGGGTTTAAACAAATTTTAAAAGAAGGAAATTTTATTTAAATCTCACCTCCTGCTTGCTTACCCCCCAGTATCTTACATGTCCTAGATAATGCCCTGTAATAACCAACTTGCCCAATGTACCTTTGTAGCCCTGAGGCAGACAGCATCATCATTTCCATTATTGTCAATCATGATTTTATTATCTGCCTCTTGTTCTGCACCAGGGGGGACCAGGCACTAGACTTTCCACCTGGGGTCAGCCATCTGCCCCCCACAGACTAAATCAGTCCACCCACAGACCACCATCTGCTTTGTAGGTAGTTTTATTGAAATGAGCACACACACACACACACACACACACACACACACACGGAGTTGTTTTGTGCCCACAATGATAAATTATTAAGAAAAAATGTTGGGATAAAATTACATAGACACTGTAATTCCAATTCTGTTTGAAATGCTTGATAAAAAGACTAGGAAGATACACTACAATATAAGCTATGATGACAAGAAAGAGGAGGGAGAAGAGAACAAAAAGAAGAGGATGAAGGGAATATATCAAAATGTTAAAATAACTTCTTCCTCATCTAACACAACAATCCTGTTATAACAATTATGCCTTCTATGGATGAAAAGGCAGAGTAATTGCCTCTGGAATGCAGAATTGTAGGTAGCTTGTTCCACTCTGTTACATCATTTTCTGTATCTCCTATAATTCCACCCCCTGTTCTTTAACCAGGAGGTGGGAAGCAAGATCCTAACAGAAAAATCCAAAGAAGTTTCCTGAGGCTTTAAATGAGCCCCTCTGCCCCAGGACACAGCCTGCCATCTGCCATGGCCTCTGGGGAAGGGCAGATGCAGATGGGCCCAAGGCTTCCCTGAGAGATCTGGTCTCTTGAAGGCCTAGAAAGACCATTCTGTGGCTCAGCTGGCTACAAATTTTGATTTAAAATCAGACTGGAATTAAAATTTTAAAACCTGAGCCATCTTGATTTATTAAAATTAATTTCCTTAAAAAAAAAAAAAACAACTGATCCAAGGCCACAGGCTGTGACTGCCTCTCAGAATAATTTGGAAACTTCCTGGTGTTGTCTCAGTCTTGCAGCCTCTATTTCTGCCTTATCTACTTCACTAGCTCAAGATCTCTTCATAAACCTGAGATTCTGACTTCTGTCTGAGTGTTTGCTGAATCTAATACCTCTTTTTTAAAAAAAAAAGAATTATTCCTTTATTTTAAGATTGTTATTTACTTTATTTATTTTACATAGAACAACTGGGTGTAAGCCAGAGGTATGGGAGTGAAAGGATTCACCAGAGACAGGGTGGGGAGCAGGACAGGCAGACCTACTGAAATACACTGCTGGGGGGAGCAGTGGGCAAGACAGGAGAGGTCTGCTGCACCATTGTGTGTCAGCTCCATGGCCAGGGATTGAACTCCTTGATAGCACTGAGACTTAACCCTTAGGTACCAGTAAGGCCCTGATCTAATACCTCTTTATGGCCAGAGCTCCCAAGATCCCATCCAAGCCAGTTAGTGACCCAGTCCTTGATTTCCACCTCACCCTGAAGCCCAGCTCCTCTCCCTGCTAGACCCCCAGCCACCTCTCACCTAGTCAGCTCTGGGCCCTGTCCTCACTGTCCTCAACACACACACACAACATTTTGTGTGAAAGTTGCAACCCAGAGGAGTCAGATTTATTTCTGGGGGTGACATCAGCAAGAGTTTAAGTGTCTCCTGGCTTCAGTGAACAGCACAGAACCAGCGCAGACAATTCAAGTGTTCTCTATTTTTACTCTTCCTATCTCTTTGCTCTTGCCTCTGCCTTTCTATTCACACCAAACTTTTCTGTTATCATAGAAGTCTCTGATTCTGAGCACGGTCAGACCCATCAACCAAACCTGAGCTGCTCCCAATGGGTCTTTAATCAAGTTTGGAGACTTGTGAAATCAGCAGAGGAAAGGTACACAGGAGCACTGCCCAGCTCCCTGTTCCCTGCTTCAAATTTTACCTTCCTCGACTGCAAATTCAGCCTAACCTTAGGTTTTTTAACAAATTTCATCCAGTGCAATTTGAGGCTCCTGGACTAATATAGACATCTGTATTCTAGTCTTGTAGCCAGTTTTACTCTGAATCTGCTAAGGGAATAGGAATGGCTCGTTACCAAGCTGTTGCCTTGAAACTGCAGAAAACCTTGATCCTCAGCCCGAGTTGCCAAGGCCAAGCCAACCTGGCGTCCTAGGGAAGAGAGGGGGGTTGTCCTACTGGAGGGCAGTGTCCTCAGGTACTATCTCAGGGGCAGTTGTGAGGTATGAAAGCATATGTAAAATGCCCTGATCTGGCACATGTTAGAACGGTAGACTTTGGGCGGGTCAGGCAGATCTCAGCAAGAAAGGAGGCTGAGTAGCTGATCTCAAGTCCACTAGCTGCTGGGGCTCTGCTCTGCCCTGCCACCTATCAGGCTCTGAGCTGAATTCTAAATTAGGTTGTGCTTAGTCAGGGGAGGACATCTGTGACTACAGTCGGGAGAGATGGGGTCAGACAAAGCCAGACTTCCTTCTCCTCTATAATAATCTGTATTCCCCAGAGAAACAGAACAAAGTGGATATTATACAGGGGCGCGGAGGGAGATGAGGAAAGGGCAGGAAGAGAGAGAGAGAGAGAGAGAGAGAGAGAGAGAGAGAGAGAGAGAGATAGGAGAGCAATATATTATAAGGAATTAGCTCAGACTACTTACAAGCCCCAAGATCTGCGGTTGGCAGTTTAGAAACCCAGAAAAGCCAAGGGTATAATTTCAGTATGATTCTGAGTCCAAAGGAGGAGAAGATCAATGTCCCAGCTCAAAGCCAATCAAAGAGAGAGAGAATTCTCTTACTACACCTTTTTTCTCTATTCAGACTGTTACAGGGCAGGGAGAGGGGCACCCCAGACCCCGCAAACCTGTCTGCTCTAAATAGGTTCTGTCATCTGCCACCTCAACACAAAAACATATGAGACTTTAATGAAAAGGAACTTTAATACAATTAGGAAACAATACAGGAAAGGCAAAGAATCTAGTTTCTAAGTCAAGCACCCAAAGTTACCCGTCCCCTCGTGGGTAAAAGTCCACCTAAGCAGAATTGGCCCAGAGCAAGGCCCCAAAGCCTTTCACAAGTCTAAAGCATCTTCCAGCAGGGACCCACAGAAAAGGGTCAGAAACAACCAGACAACTTTGAGAGGAAAAGAGAAAAATCAAAATCAAGATAAAAGCTGCCATTGTTAACCTCCCCACCGGTCTTTGACCCACATCTGTTTCAACCAGTCCACGACCAAAAGGCAAGCGCAGATTCTTTACATGTCTCTCTGCTCCAGGTGCCCCCTCCAGGACTCCTTCTGGTTCCCCATCCTACTTCATTCCTTTCCAATCTCTTCTGCAGCTTCCTCTTCTCCCTACTCAGCTCCACCCTCCTCTTGGGTGGTGCAGGAAACCCGGAACCTTCCCCCCTCCCCAGGGACCACCCTGTTACAAGACTGATCAATGAAGCCCATCCACTTTGGGAAGGGCAGTCTGCTTTACTCAGTAAACAGGTTCAAATGTTAATATCATATGGAAACATTTTCACCTACAGGCCCAGAAAAAATGTTTTACCAAATGTCTGGGCAGGTATGGCCCAATCAAGTTGACACATAAAATTAACCCATCATACCTTCATTGTGAAACAGGGTGGCCCCCAGAAAAATGGGAGGTTCCAGTTTCCCTGCCCCATCCAAAGGAGGGTGGAGCTGAGCAGGGAGGAAAAGAAGACTCAGGTAGGAAGGATGTAGGATGGAGAGCAAAAAGGAGACCTGGAGGAGGCACGTGGAACAGAGAAACATGAAGAAGCTACACTGGTTTCTTGGTCCTGGGCTGGTTGAAACAGATGTGGGTGAGAGACCTGTGGGGAGTTTAACAATGGCAGCTTTTATCTTGGTTTTGATTTTGCCCTTTTCCTCTCAGACTTGTCTGACTGTTTCTGACTCTTTTCTATGGGTCCCCACCAAAAGGCTGTGGCAGGCTTTCGGGCCTTGTTCTGGGACAATCCCATTTGAGTGGACTTTTACATATGAGGGGTAATTTTGGGTGCTTGATTTGGAAACTATATTCTTTGCCTTTCCTGTATTGTTTACTAATTGTATTAAAGTTCCTTTTCATTAAAGTCTCATATGTTTTTGTGTTGATGTGGCAGATGGCAGAACCTATTTAGAGCAGGCAGGTTTGTGGGTTCTGGGGTGTCCCTCTCCCTGTCCTGTAACAATTGGACCTCAATTTCCTCATTGTACAATGAGGCACTTGGACTTGGTGATCTTCAATTTTATTTCTGGCTCTGTGAACTCACCAGAGTGTCTAGTCCATTCTGTCATCAGAGTAACATTATCTAAAGGTATGTGTTGTAAGAAGCAAATTGGATAATACATATGAAAGTTCTCTGTAATATACTAAGATTAAATCTTCCTTTTCAAGATCGTTAAGTGTTCTTTATGAGTTTATTGTTGTAATTAACTGTCCTAATTATCATGCCCAGTCCCTGGCTGTTAATACTATACTCTGTCAGCTATATTTGTAACCAGTGTTTCACCCACCATTATCTTGTCAATGTGAAGATAATGTTCCCTGTTTTAAAATGCAGGGTTTTTTTAGACTCTGACAATGGAACTCCAGTAACCACAGTTACTAGAGAGAAAGTGGGGGTGGGGAGCTGGTAGGACAGGTAGAAGGGGGTGATTGGTTGGTGATAATGGTGACTTGACATTTCATGGTGGGTGTGGTGCAATTGTTAAGGTGAGAAACTGTACACCTGAAGCCTAGAGAATGTTGTAACTAATATTACCTCAAAAATTTTTAAATAAAATGTAGATTTCATTATTATTCAAGTATAGAGAGACCAACTCTTGAGATGACTGCCACAGCAAAAATAGTTTGTAGCTCACAGTTCCAAAGAGGAGGGAGGCACACCACGCCACACAGGGCCACAGGGGGAAGCACCATGAGGCAGAAGGAGCAAGGAGAAAATATGAGCAAAAAACTTGATAGTAGCTTTCCCAGACAGACACAAGCATGGCAGGGTAGGTAGGTTCAGGACTGACAAGTTAAAATTGTTTTCAGCAGGTTCTGGGCCATAAGGGGTGTCCTTTGTTGCCAGGTTTCTAGCCCTGGGATAATTAGGGTAGGAGGGCTGTCTCCCAAAGGAGAGAGCCTATTAACACAGATGGTTGGAGTGTGGTCTTGGATTGGTTGGTTTGCCAACAAAAGGCATGCCCCAGGAGAAGTGTTTGCTATCTTTAGGAATTTGCTAACCCCAGGCGATACAGCTCCTTCCATTGTCAGGAAGGTCACCAAAAGCATCAAAATAAAGACTATGCACTCTAATGCTTAAAACATCCTCTTACTAGATGTTATTCTTTATTATCACAGTTAATTCAATTGAAGCTGAGAGTTCACACTTAAGAGAGGTCTTTCTTTCTCTGTCTTTCACTGATTCACCCAATATCCATCTATTAGGTACCTACTGTTTACTGGGTACTATGTTAAGACCTGGGGTACAAAGAAAAAAAGCAGACATTCCTTTTCTTTAAGTGGGGTAACAAAATGAAACAAGTTTAGATGTCTGTGATAAATGTTATGATAGGGCCTCCCTGGTGGCGCAGCGGTTGAGCGCTGGGTTGCGAAGCTGCCCGCAGCCTCTGCAGCGCCAGTTCAATCCCCGGCTGCTCCCCGGCCACCGGAGGAGGGTCCCACATGGCGCGCAGACCTCTCCTGCCGCCCACTGCTCCCCTCAGCAGTGTACTTCGGTCCTTCTGCCTGCTCTGCTCCCTGCTCTGGCTCTGGTGAACTCTCTCACCCTCCCGTGCTTCTGACTGTACCCAGTGCTTGTATAAATAATAAATAAATAAATCTTTAAAAATAAATAAATAAATAAATAAATAAATAAATAAATAAATGTTATGATAGTAGGAAGTCCAAAATGTTCCACCACAGAAGAGACACCAAACACAGCCCCCCAAAATGTCTATTCCCCTCCCTTCCTTGCTCTCCAGCTTCATAGTGTAGGGTTTGGGAATAGAACCTCTGGGGAAAAAGAAAGTTAAAAAAATTCTCCTTGTCTTCTCCCAACAACTCCCCAAAGAAGATACTCTTGCAGCCTCCCCAGTGGTGCAGCGGTTGAGCGCTGGGTTGCGAAGCTGCCCGCAGCCTTTGCAGCGCCCGTTCGATGCCCAGCCACCGGGCGAGGGTCCCACATGGCGCAGCAAATCTCTACTGTCTCACCTGCTGCTCCTCTCAGCAGTGTATTTTGTCAGTCTGCCTGTTCTGTTCCCCGCTCTGGCTCTGGTGAATTCTCTCACCCTCCCGCGCTTCTGACTATACCCAGTGCTTGTATAAATAAATAAATAAATCTTTAAAAATAAAGTAAAAAAAAAAAAAAAGAAGATACCCTTGCATACAAACTTTGCACAAAATAAATTTTTCCTATCCATTCCAAAAACTGACCATAATAAGGAAATAATGCAAGAGAAGCAAAAGTCTATGTACAGAAAAATATCAATTATAGGGAGAAGAAAGCCAGAGGCAACATAAACATCTGAAATCACTGAGATTGAACAAAGAATAGCACATCTACCAAGGCACATTATGAAGCAAAAGGAATTACATAATTGTTCAGAAGGAGCACAGAGCCTGGAGTCAGAATTTCTATGTTCTGGTCTTTGGGCAAACTGATTAATGATTCCCAGTCTGAGTTTTCCTATCTGTAAAATGGGGCTAGTTAATAATAGTTGCTACCTCACTGTATTATTGTGGACATTAAATAAGATAATACAGGTTGGGCCTCCCCTGGTGGCGCAGCGGTTGAGTGCTGGGCTACGAGGCTGCCCGCAGCCTCTGCAGTGTCGGTTCGTTCGACCGTCCGCGAGGGTCCCACCAAAAAAAAAAAAAAAAAGATAATACAGGTAAAGCACTTAATATCTAGGTGTTGGCCATTATTGTTACCATTACTAATGAGAAGTCAATGAAAATAGTAAATTGGGTGAACTTAATAAAACATGGAAAATGTCCTTGTATAGTCTTAAGTGAGTATATATAATATTTAGTCAAATTCTGAACCAATGAGAAATATATATATGAAATATTTAAATAGTTGGCATGAGCACTGTTTTTGTGATTTATTTTATTCATATTGCAAATTTCTCTTGAACAAAAGTGAAAGGGGGGATACGAAAATAAGTTGAAACTGTAAGGGAAGTAATAGTGTGCTAAGAACTGGAAAAACATGAAAAATTATCAGTTCTGGGATTCATGTCTGTAGAGTTGATGAGCTTAAATTTGGGTAAAGACCTCTTTACTTCAGCACGGAAAATACTAACTCATCCCAATATTTAATAATAACTCTAATTCATTCAATACTTAGTACGAAGCAAGTTCCAAGATGCAGGTTAGTGACATTGGGACTACCAAGAAGTGGAAAATCAAGACATATCAGAAAGAAGGAATGGAATGCCACATATTAGATGTCGATACATGGGGTTATATGTAGGTATAGTATGTATGTGCATGTATAGTATTCACTCAAATATGCAAGAGTATGTACAATTATGCATAGATTTACTGTAAATACACATACAAAAAAATAAAGGATTGGAAAGGCTAATAGTTATTTTGGCGTTGGAAGATCCCAGATGATCTCCAGTTTTCTACAGCTCACATACGCATACAATCCTCTTAAATTTGGAGGAAGGAAACTTCAAAAGTGATTTATGTCTTCTTTTTTAAGCAAGGGATTATTAAAGAGAGCTAAGCCAGTAATGTCATAAATTCCCTAGTGCATGTGATTGTTGTGTCAAAAAGTCCTTGAGATGGGAGCTAAAAATAGAAAGAGCTGGGGGCTGAATTTGGGGAAGCATCTCATTCCAGAAGAGGGGGTGAGAGCAGGGAAAACAGGTTAAGCACAGGAATGGGGGAATGGGGTAACTTGGAGGGAGGGAAGGTTGTTCCTTAGGAGTAGGAGCTGCCCGGGGCAGAAGTGCTCATCTGAGACCCAGCTTGGAAATGCATTGTGGAGGCGGAGTGCTTCAGGAGTGGGAAAATGTTTTAAAGTTTCAGCGTAGGACCCGGGTTTAGTTTGATCCCCCATGTCTCTTTAGCCTTTTAAGCCAATGCTGCACTTTCAGAGCTAGGACCTAATTTCTAGTCCTGTGTAGCTTCACATGTCCACCCATTTCCTTCCCAAAGAACTCCATGTGCCCCAGGTATGTCCGGATTTGGATGCTTCTTGAACCAAAGAACTTTTCCATTGAAATTCTTTACAATCAAAAAATATACAGACTTAATCAAATAAAACTTAGCTATTCAAAAAAAGTATGTAGACTTCCTGTACTTCCAAACTGGACCGGCCTTTGGAAATAGCAGACTTTGACTTCATCTCTGGTTTCTTACTGCTCTGTGACCTTTAAGAGACATTGAGTAATTCCAACTTGATCTTCCTCTGCTGTCCCTAGCACAGCTCTCCTTCCAAGTGCCTGCAGTTTCTGAGAGTGTGTTTTGCCATCTGTGGTTCCCCAGGTTGCCTGATGTGGTTCCCTTACTACTTGATAGGCACCCTATCAAGGCTGAAAGGGCTGGACCTGTGTGATGGCGTCTGCTGCAGAACTTTCCTTTTCTTGAGAGATCCCATCCGTTTTTTTTTTTTGTTTTTTTTTTTTTATATATATATATATATAGAGGCACGTTTTCTTTCTTTCTTTCTTTCTTTCTTTGTTTTTGTTTATACATGCACTGGGTACAGTCAGAAGCGCGGGAGGGTGAGAGAATTCACCAGAGCCAGAGCGGGGAGCAGAGCAGGCAGAAGGACCGAAGTACACTGCTGAGGGGAGCAGCGGGCAGCAGGAGAGGTCTGCGCGCCATGTGGGACCCTCCTCTGGTGGCCGGGGAGCAGCCGGGGATCGAACCGGCGCCGCAGAGGCCGCGGGCAGCTTCGCAACCCAGCGCTCAACCGCTGCGCCACCGGGGAGGCCCCCCATCCGGTTTTTTAAGAAATCATCTCTCTTGATGCTAGAGCCTCAATCTCCAGCCAGAGGATTCTCACTTTGGGAAACTCACTGATGCTGTGCTCACTGCATGCACAATGTCTGAAGCATTTGCTTGGAACAGCTACCCCTCCTGATGCAGCTTCAGGGCAGTGTCCACACACTGATATTCAGGGGTCCCCTTAATTTGGGCTAGGTCATTATTCACTCCTCTACATAAGTGCAGCATTTTGATAGTCATGTCTTCTGCCTCCCTATAAAGATTTAGGATCTAAATATTTCGGTGTTGGGGGGGCAGTTGAAGATCTAAGCTCAAAATTCAGTTTTGTTACATCGTAACCATATATCCTTAATTAAATAACTTGATCTTTCTCAGTTTTCTCATCTATAAAATGAGGATAAAAATACCAACTTCATAGAATTATTATGACAATGAAATGAGGAAATATATATGAGATATATATTGTATTTATATATCTAAATATATATATGTGTGCATAGATAGATAGATAGATAGATAGATAGATAGATAGATAGATAGATAGATAGATAGATGTGAATGTGTGTATTTGTGTGTAGTGGCTGGGATGTAGTAAGTACTCAATAACCAAAATTATTGTTGTTGTTGTTAATGTCCCCTATCCCACTAGTTCTGTTTGCTCTATGCCTTGTCCTTTGCTTTAAAATAGGAGGGGGACCTCCCCTGGTGGCGCAGCGGTTGAGCGCTGGGCTGCAAAGCTGCCCGCAGCCTCTGCGGCGCTGGTTCGATCCCTGGCTGCTACCCAGCCACCAGAGAAGGGTCCCACATGGCGTGCAGACCTCTCCTGTCGCCCCGGCTGCTCCCCTCAGCAGTGTATTTCATCAGTCTGCCTGTTCTGTTCCCCGCTCTGGTGAATTCACTCACCCTCCCGCGATTCTGACTGTACCCAGTGCTTGCATAAATAAATAAATAAATCTTTAAAAAGTAAATAAAATAAAATAGGAGGGATAGGCCTTCCTGGTGGCGCGAGGGGTTAGGACGCAGCACTGTGAAACTACCCACAGTCACTGCAGCACAAGTTCGATCCCCGGCCAGGGAGGTGACCCACATAGCGCAGCAGACCTCTCCTGCCTCACCCGCTGCTCCCCTCAGCAGTGTATTTCAGTCATTCTGCCTGTTCTGTTCCCCACTCTGTCTCTGGTGAATCCTCTCACTTCCACCACACACACACCTCTGGCCTGTACCTCAGTTCTTGTGTGCATAAACAAATCTTTAAAAATATATATAAATAAATAAAATAAAATAGGAGGGATAAAGAATGAAAGAAAAGGAGGGTAAAAGAACATAAAATCTCTACTATATAGATTTGAAAAACAAAACTGAAGTAATGAAGTGATTTAAAAAACTGGAAGCCAAAGTCAGCCTTTCTGAACACTCAACCAGGGTCCTGTTCTCTAACCTATTTTCTCTTTCCCAATGGGCATTGATAAGATAACAGAAAGAAAGACTGCCACCAGATGTAGGAAAACAGTTTGCCTCTGCTCTTTAAATATCCGCACTCAAAGGCCATGGAACTGAGCTTAAGCCACGGTTGCCTCTGGGTTGCAGACCAAGGGAGTAGTAGCCAGGAGGGAGGGAGACATGTGCTTTTTTATTAAACTCTCGATCTTTTTTTAAAGTTATATATATATACATATATACACTTTTCAAGTATTTTTAGATGTCTTTAAAAATCCTTGTCTGACTAATGTGATCAAAATAAGTACCTGTGCTCACCGTTTTGCAATCTCCTTTGCTTCCAGCCCCAGATCTCTGTAAATGGCCTAGAAAACAGTGTGGCTTCCCAGGTCACCAGCACACAGGGACAGACACTTTCAACCCTGCTGTGACAGCATTGCAAACACATGCCTGACATACTTTGGAAAGCCTGCTGGTTCTATTAGTGGTACATGAAAGTTTTGCTCAGGCAGCGAATCTCTATATTTAGATGCTTTTCAGGATGAACTCTGCATGATCTTTGTCCTGAAAACTAGTACAGAATTGGAGGGCACCTTGCTTCTTATTTATTAATTCAAATGTCAGAGTTAATGTTTTGTAATGCAGAACTTTTGAAAAGTGCCATATTCAGGGAATATAAAAAACACATGAAGTATCTAAGATTTCTCCTTTAGAGTTCTCATAAGTGCTTGCTTCGGCAGCACATATACTAGAGTTCTCATAAAATTTTTACCTGGGTTCCATTTTCGCACTTATGATTGCAAAGCATTACCATATTATAGAACTACATCATAATAATACTTTGCAAACTAAAGTAAAATAAGAAAAACATGGCAAAAAATCTTACAATTTAGGAATTTAGTTCTCATATAACGTCAAGATGCTTAAGTGCCATCTTAATTAAAAAAAAGATACTTTGGCTAAATAAAGGAGTTTACGGAATGCTGAATTGAATAAACAACCAGCTCCTAATAAGCCCAGCCTCACCAGGAGATACAACATATACACACACACACACACATATATATATATTCAAGGTGTACAATTTGATTTGATATATTTATTATATAATGTGAAATGATTACATAGCTAATTAACATATCTATCATCTTAGTTACATTTTCTTACTTTTTTTTTGATATGGTAACAACATTTAAGATTTACCCTCCTAGCAAATTTCAAGTACATAAGATTGTTAACTATTACCACACTATTGTACATAGATCTTCAATGCGTATTCACCTAGCATACCTGAAACTTTGTACCCTTTAATCAACAACTCCCCATTTTCCCTACCGGCTAAGGACTGCCTTTCTACTCTCAGATTTCATAGGTTCAACTTGTTTTAGACTCCACATATAAATGAGATCATGCAATATATGTCTTTTTGCCTCTGGCTTATTTCACTTACCATAATGTCCACCAGATTCATCCATGTTGGTTTCACTTATATGTAGAATATAGAGAAACCAAACAAAAGGTCAGGAAAAAAAAAACAATAAAAAAAAAAAACGATAAAGCTTGCAAGTTGACCCATAGATCTGACACACACAGCAGGGGAGGAGGAAGAAGAGTTAAGATTGGGAAGGGAAGAGTACAAGGAGCTATGGTGAGTGGGAGAACTATAGGGACTACACCTGAGTAAAGAAATCAAATTCTGTCCAAAAATTAATAACGATGTAAGAAAATAAACATAAAAAATAAATTTAAAAAATTATGATTGTATGAAATTAAAGCTTATAAATACTTAAGTATGGGGTGGGCAGGGAACAGACTTATCCATGTTGTTGCAAGTGGCAGGTTTCCTTCTTTCTTCTGAAGCTCTCTGTGTATCCAGACGTCTGACTCTCCCTGGCTGTGTATTCAGAAGGGAAGGTTTGTGCGGCCCCACTTCCACCCCAACCCAGAGAGTCGCCCTGCAACACCCTGACTGTTCTAGTTGGGACCAATTCTCCAAGGTACACCCATAGCACCTTTTCACAAGACTTGATGCAAAACCCTCTCAGGTATGAACACACATAAAAAGTGTTTTCTTCTGCTCATGGCATCTGGTCACAAGTTTAGGCTGACTTTTAAAATGAGCATATTTCCACTTTTAGCACTGTTCAGCGATCTATCCACAGATGGCTGAGAACCCATCCAGGATTCCTAGGACAGACTTCTGAACAGTCAGGACAGGAATAATTTACAATAAAACTTTAAGACATCGGGTTTCTTCTGAGACTCCAGGGGCCAGTTGAACTGTCACTACCAGGGAAGTAATTAAGGAGGAAGAGAGGGAGGTGGAGTCAGATGTACTTGGGCAGAAGAATGAAGGAGAAAGGCAGGAATCCCAGTGCAGGGAAGATGCAAGTGCATCCTTGGAATTGGAGCCGGGGCTCACGGCGGTGATGACTTATCCCCTTTATCGGCATCTAGCGTGGCAGGTTTGGTCACAAACAGGATCCTGAGGCCACCTCATTGACTTCAATCTGTCTGCAGGACAATTTCAGGAACCAAGCAAATATTGCAACCACCACCACCTTCCCCAGCCCACCTGGCAGGAGATGGAATGCTTGCCTCTAGTTTCAGTTGTGAGGAAGGACACCATGTGGCAGTCTGCAGATCACGGAAAGCTCAGGGAGGAAAAGGGATAGCTCAGCTTCCAGGTGGCAAAGACTCACCTCTTTGCCTAGAGCTCACAATGGAAAAGCTTCCAGTCATGTCTTTCCTTGTTGAGTGCTAATGTGACTATGTTTGACCCCAAGCTTCCACTGGTGGGCGTGGGAGTGGGGCCCCCAAAGGGGATTTCAAGCTTTTCCTATTAACTACGCAGTGAGGGAGGGTTGCACCTCTGCAACCAAAGGCTTCAGAGGCGAGTCACATTTAACTTCACCAGAGAAGGAGGGAGGGTGGACTTCTAGTGGAGAGGCTTGGGTGCCATGAGCAAATAGCGCATTGTGTTTGCCCTTCCCTTCACTCAGCACTCTAAGGGGTTATTGTGTAACAGACTTGCTGAGGTGTCAGTAAGTGTGTGGAGGAAAACTGGGTGTGGGCGGGGTGGCTAGAGAAATTTGTTATTCATGATATTCTCTCTCTCCTAAAGAATGGATCTCTCTTGTTTGAAAGTTGATGAGTGTGAAAATGCAAATTAAAGAACGAGAATGAGGAGGGGTTTGTCTGGAAGGAAAGTGGTTGAGATCACCGGAAGGTAGAAAACCCGAGCTTATGGTTGAAAAGAGAGGGTGTCTGGTGGGAATAAAGGAGTAGCTGGTACCAAGGGAGCAGCTGATCGGAGGGAGCAGAGATGTTTAAAATGTTTATGAAGTGTTGCGGTGTGAGGTGCCATTTGATTCTTTGTGGAACCCTCAGTAAAATCTCCATTTATTAGTGCTTCACCAGTGAGATTTATTTCAAGAGAGGAGCTCAAAGTGCTGGGTCCAGAGCTAATCAAGGGACCCAGCTGCATTCAGGAACTTGGTATAAACTTACAGCAAGTGTCACAGTCTAAAGGATGTAGGAGTTGTGCACTGTTTCACAGCAGGTGAGGGAGAGGGTGAGACTCAGAGAAGGCCTCCACAAAAGGTGGCTCCAAAGACGGGGCATTAAAGGATGAACAACATTTCTACTGCAATGGAGACCAAGAGACTTCAAGTGTGGGAAACCAAGTGGGGGAGGCAGGGAAGTCTAAAAGCGGTATTCAGGAAGTGATGATTTACTACATCCTCACCACTGTCTGCATGGGGGAAGGAAGCAAGCTAGAAATAAAAGAATGACTGGAGGAACTATAGATATGTGGCTATCTTCAAACCTTGAGGGCTCTGGAGAGGAGGACAAGGATGCCATGAGGTATTTGCAAGAAGACAGAATATGGCACTAAATACTATATTCCCCAAAAGGAGAGGAGATAGGTCTCAAAACCCTCTGGCTCCTCCCCTACCACTCCAGGTATCTGCCTCCTCCAAATACCAGGCTCACCTGGATTGGAAACATTCCAAAAAAACAAATCACATTAGTGTTTACTCTTACCTGATTTTGCAACCTCATCACACTGAACCCAACCGTTCTGCTTCTATTCCAGTTCCAGATGAGGAAAAGCCTGCAACCTGACCATGAGCACTGACTTGCGGAATAGATGTAATGCCCAGGGCCCTCCACCAGTATAGAAACCACCCATATCCTGGCTGCCTGAGGTGCTCCCACATCCACCAGTTGGCCTCTGTCTGTATGCCAGGGCTGCCTGTGATGCGGGTCTCCCCACCTCCCTTCCTCTCTCAGAGTTGTGACTGATCATCTTGCATCCAAGAGAGTCTGAAGACCTCATCATGTGGTCAGGTCCAAGTATATCCCAGGAGTTCTTTGGCATTTTCCCCCCTAAGGTTCCCTTAACTTTAAGTGGCAGAGAGGATTCCATCAGTTAGCAGATAGATGTTGAGTACCTACTATCTGTACTATGATACAAAATGAGTAAGATATCAGGGCTCTCAGGGGGGACTTCATTGGAAAAGACCTGCAAATAAACATGGACAATTAGTGTCATAACAGCTAAGGAGGTAAGGCTGGGCTGCTGTGGGAAGACAGAGGGGAGATCCCTAGCCCACAGAGCAATGGAGAAGCAGGGAGGGCTCCCCAGGAGAGAGGATGCATAAGCTAACTCCTGGAAGGAAGAGCAAGAGCTAGCTTAATGAATGGGTTGAAGGGAAAGAGGATCCTTAAAAGGCATAGGGAGAGTATGATACCATGGGAATAATGTGGGCAGGGGGAGAGAGAGAGGGAGGGTAGGGATGGAGAAAATATTGAGAGTCATTTGGGGAAGTGTGGGCAGTTCATTGAGGCCACTTAGTTGTCTGCCTACTGCAGGGGGAGGAAGGAGGTCATACATATTCTATTTGACTCAGCATTTAATAACAAATACATAGTCTTAACAACAAATATTTAATGATTTAACCGAAAGCTATGATGTTGGAAAGTCGGGGGACAGTGACTGACAGCTTCCTTTATAGGAAATAGCCATCCACACATTATATGGAAATGTAGATGAATATACCAGATATCTTAAATAATTAAAAGTGGTTACTTCTGAAGAATCAGGATGGGGAAGGGTGGGAGCTAGGACTGCCGCTTCACTACTAATCTTGTAATATTTAACTTTGAAATAAACCTTTGGAAATTTTATTTGTGTCTATATTAACATAAATTAAAATATTTTTCATTAAATGTGAACCCCAGTTTCCCCACTTAATAACTGAGTGAGTAGGGGTCAACCCTTTGTCCTGTCTGTGGCTTAGTTTCTTAACCTACAAAATGGGGTAATAAAGCCTATCTTGTTGGGTTGTTATGAGAATTAAAAGGTTAAGTAAAATGATTGACACTGAGTCTGGAATTTAACAGGAACTCAATAAATGGCAATATTTTCATTTTTAAATTTAATTTAACAATCTCTCTCTCCAGGCCAGTCCCATCCCTACTGTGCCCCCTGTGCCTATTACGGCCCCGCCTTCCCTTCAGGCCATCCACTAAGCTAACTTTTGCTCTTTCTTCCAGGGGTCCTATTATTTAATAAAGACATGACTGTATTCATAAAGCACAGAAGAGAGAGAAGTTATAATTCTGGTGTCAGAAAGCAAAAACCAGTTAAAAGTTTCACAATCAGGAGATACACATCTCTCTAAAAAAACATTTGCAACAACAAAACGCTTCCTTTGAGGGCTCTCTATCTTGGAAAATAGGGATTTGAGACAACTTTGTTCCATTTGCACATACCTTTGAAACAAAAAAAAAGCTAACCTAGGATTCGGCATAAGATACACGAGAAAGGTGGCTTCTCTGCGCGGTTTAGCGACCACCCCTCAAGCCCTCGATTGCATATCAAAAGATCTCTAAACATCATTCCACGCTGCAAGGTTGTGCGCATTCACGGTAATGTGCTTTTGCCTTGGGACGTGGCAACAAGCGAGTCGGGTTTCTCGTGGGCTCCAAATAAAGAGGGTGCATTTCATCAACCTGTCTCTACCTCAAACTAAGTGTTTCCGAATCAGCAGACCCTGGACCGGCTCTGGTCCTGCTCCGCGCCCGACACCCGTCCGCAGCTGTACTACTCTTGGGGTCCCGGCGGCGCCCCGGGAGTGGGAACTACAGCTCCCAGGGCGCCCCAGGGCGGAGGGCGCCCACTCGGATTGGCCAGTGGTGGGTGACGCTCAGTGTTTTGGCCGGGACGGTCACATGTTTCCTTTGTTGTGAGCTGCGGCAGCGGCTGGAGCCCGGGGAGACGCCGGCGCTGCAGAGTGCGCTGCGCCGCGGGCCGCAGAGGGACCGAGCGGGCCGCCGCTGCTGGCCGCGTCCAGCCCTCGCCGCGAGGTACCCGGGGGTGGCAGCTCGGGCCCAGCCGAAAGGCGAGGAGCCGGCCGGAGCCGAGGGCGGGGGGGCGGCCGAGTTCCTGAGCGCCGGGGTGTCTGCGGGAGGGGGGCCAGCGGCGATCGGCCTCTCGGGACAAAACGAGGGGTCGGCGGAGAGATTGCGCCTGGGGCTGCAGGGCCCCTGTCGGAGGCGGGGGGCCTCCCGGCGCCCCTCGGCGGTCTGCACCCCCGCTGGGTGGCGGCAGCCCTGGAGGGAGGGCGCCCCCGCCTCCTGGCACGACCGCCCCGGAACCCTGGCGCTGCCGGCGCGCCCCGCCCGGGCGGGTTGGGAGGGGGTGGCCGCAGGGTGGGGGGAGCAGGTGCGAGTCCCCCGCCGCCTCGGGGGTGGGAGCCGCTGCGGGCGGGCGGGGTGGGGTGGGGTGGGGTGTGGAGATGGTGCCTGCGCGCTGGCGGCGGGCTCGGAAAGGGCGCTGCTCTCTTCGTACTCGGAAGCGCAGCCTGCGAGCGCCTCGAACCAAAAGCCTTCCCGTTTTGTGGGGGCGAACGTTGGTCCAATCGGGAAGGACGGACGGGGTCAAGGTAGGGTCCCCGGGCTGTGGGCCAGAGGAGCCCCATTAAAGCGATTGCGAAATGTCCCCGGCGCCGTCACCTGACCGCTACCCCGCCCCCACCCCCCGCGAGCCTTTGTTTACCGCGGAGCGCAGCGGGGCGCGCGCCGGGAACCGGGCCCCGGAGCTTGCGTCCCCGGGGAGGGGCGGGCGGGGGCGGGGGCCCGGGCCCGACCTCCCACTTCCTAGCACTCCGGGACTCCATTTCTTAATTTAGGTCCTCCTGCCGCCGCCCCCAAGTTCTGGACACTCGGGGCGAAGACTTAACCCGGCGGCGATTGGGCGCCTGAGGCGGCCGCGGGCGGGACGGCCGGGCGGGTCCCGAGCGCACATTGGCGAGCCTGGTCGTGAGGGGGACCTGCCCGCGGCGCTTCCCCGCCCCGCTGAAGGTGACCTGGAGGACGCGCGGGGGCGCGCGCCTTCGCGCCTGGCCGCGGCGGCCCGAGGGGAGCCGGCGGCGCGCTCCTGCCCCGAAGGGCCCGGGCTGCAGGCCCCGCGCTGCCCGCTGCCCCTCCGGAGGCGCCGCGCTGCGGGGCGGGCCTGGACCCGCCCTCCGGGGACGGGAAAATCAGGCCCCGTCACGGTGTCGCCTTCTCTGCGCGCACGTTGGGAAGGAAATCCTTCGGCGAATTCGCTGCGCCGGCTCTGTAAATAAACAAGGTTTAAATAGCTAAGTATGGGCCTTAACACCACATTTTACGGTGCTTTGCAGTCATCCTTGAGGCGGAGGCTAGTCACTTCCTTGTAGAGAATTTTAATGATTAATCGCTTGCTTTGTTGAGCGGCTTTTTAAAAGTCACACTTAGTATTCGACACTTAAGAGTGCTCACCCCCCGCTGAAACTGATGCGAAATGGATTTAAAATCTGCTTCTTTTCAATGAGGTTAAAGAATGAGAATTATGAGTTCCTAAGTTAAAGGTTTTCTATTTTCCTTGTTTGGGGAATTATAGTTCATTCTTCTATGTATTTATCCCCAGGCTAATTCAAAATCCGTGAGTGGGTTGCAAATGTTGCAAATGTTTTTTTTTTTTTTTTTAAGATTTATTTATTTATGCAAGAACCGGGGTACAGGCCAGAGGCTCGGGAGGGTGAGAGGATTCACCAGAGACAGAGCAGGGAGCAGAACAGGCAGACCAACGAAATACACTGCTGAGGGGAGCAGTGGGCGAGACAGGAGAGGTCTGCCTCGCCATGTGAGTCTCGTCCTGACCAGCCGGGAATCGAACCCGCGCTGCAAAGGCTGCGGACAGCTTCACAGTGCGGCGCTCAACCGCCTACGCCACCAAGGAGGCCCTCAAATGTGTTGTTTTAAACTTCTAAACTGAGAAGGTAGTAATAAAATGTACAAAAATCATTTTGCCTTAGAGCGTTGAAGATGCATTTTTTCTCATTTTAACAGATTTTCTTTTCCTGTAAATCAGTAGTTCACCCAAGACTTAGTGCGTTTCTGTAAGCAGAAAATTGAGCTCCCTGGATGAAGCAGAAATTGAACAAGAACAGTGCCTTTTTGGTTGTGCATTTATTCTTTATTATTGTTATTATTCATTTGCCATTTACATGTCTATATAACTTAGGGGTTAATTTTTACTCCTGATATATACACAAGCTTCGCTCATCCTCCACCAAAGGCATTATCCCAGTCCTTCCCCACTTCCCTCCTTCCCCTTTTCTCTGGTAACCAATGTATTCTTTACAGTTTAAGAATCATTTTTTGCTGTGCTTTGCCAGTGTTAAGTTTTTTGGTTATATTCCACAAATAAGTGAAACCATCCCATATCTGTATTTCACTTTTTCACTTATTTCAGTTAGCATAATCGCCTCAAGGTCCATTCATTCTTTCCCCAAAGGCACTATTTCATTTTTTTTTTATTAGGTGAACAGTACTCTAATATTATTCAGTATTATGAGCTTATATTCCAATACTTTTCCACTCATACTGAGTATATATTACAAGCTATGCACTCTTTTTAAAATTCTAGTGGAGATGACTACACCCAGAAGGAGCAATTTCTGTGATCCTGAACTGCCTCCTCATTTGTGCATTGAGGGCATTTAATATCTCTAAGTACAAAATGCAAACCCCTAACTTTAAAAAAAACAAAAAATGAAATCACTCAAAAGCCTGCTGATTCATGACAAAGCCTGCAACTTAATCTCTGTAAACAAAAGGAAGAAATAATATTCTGAGCTAAGGATGATTATCAGCTTTAATTTAAACTTTCCTGGCTTTTGTCCTAGCTGCTAAAGCCTTAATGCTTTTTCAAATACCTTTGTCTTAACTTCCTTGTTTTTCTACCATTTCATTAAAACCCAAAGCTCAAACCTATGAAAAATAAATACTATTTATTAAATAAGTGGCTGCAGTTATTTTTGTGTATACTTTTATCTACAAATTTGGGACATCTATTTCAATAAATAGGTGTGAACTATGCAGTGATAAATGTAAATAAAATATCCTCATAAGTATACATATGAAAAATACATTTTGTATGCATTTATTTCCCTTGTGACTGTAACATGAGTATGTGGCTTAAAGAGTATGTGGCTACTTGGCAACTGTTCATTATTTACTTATTTATGTCTGTTGTACTTTTATATTAGAAAAAAATTATTACTGAAGTACCATTGTTCTGCATCCTTGTTAATATTTTGACAGTATAGAATTTCTCCCCTTGGGTGTGGTCACCATGCCTCTCCCACCACCAAAGCATCCATAGCTCTCCACCATAGTCTATTGTGCTCTCCCCTGCCCCTTCCTCTGTACTATTGGATGCCTTAAATCTATGGTCTGCTTTCAGGTGTTATTTTTAAAGTTTTTCTTTGTCTGACCCTTTGTTTAATTTCTCTTATTTTGCACACATAGGTGACACCATCTGGTATTTATCTTTTTTCGTTCTGGCTTATTTCACTTAACATAATCCTCCCTCCATGTTAATCACAAAAAATGGCATGATTGCTGAGAAGATTCGTGTGTGTGTGTGTGTGTGTGTGTGTGTACACATACCACATCGTCTTGATCTACTTATCTGCCTTGGGATATTTAGGTTGTTTCCATAATGTAGCTATTATAGGTAGTACTGCATTTAACATAGGAGTGCACACTTCCTTTTGAATTAGTGTTTTTGTATTCTTTGGGAAGATTCCGAAGAGTGGAATTGCTGTATTATATATGGCAGATCTGTTTTTAGTCTTTTGAAAAATTTCCACACTGCTTCCCATAGCGGCTGGACCAGTCTATATTCCCACCAACAGTATTAAGAGGGTTCTTTTTTTTCCACCCTTTCGCTAACACCTATTTCTGGGGGGGGGAGTTTGGGGTTTTTGTTTGTTTGTTTGTTTGTGGGACCCTCGCCAGCGGCCGGGGATCGAACCAGCACTGCAGAGGCTGCTCAACCGCTGAGCCACCAGGGGAGGCCGTTTGTTTCTTTTTAAACTGTGGGCCACTCTTATTGCTGTGAAGTGGTATCTCTTGTGGCTTTGATTTGCATTTCCCTTATAATAAGTAATGATCATTTTTTCATGAACCTCTCGGCCATCTGTCTTC
Organism: Talpa europaea; assembly: GCF_964194135.1. Taxonomy (NCBI): domain Eukaryota; kingdom Metazoa; phylum Chordata; class Mammalia; order Eulipotyphla; family Talpidae; genus Talpa; species Talpa europaea. The sequence continues at coordinate 116,850,451 of NC_140070.1, read as the reverse complement.
TTTGGAGAAGAGCCTATTTAGCTCTTCTGCCCATTTTTATTGGGTTGTTTATTTCTGCTTGAGTTGTATGAGCTCTCTGTAGGGGTTCTGTGTCGGTCCCTTGTCAAATATATGGTGCGCAAATATTTTCTCCCAGGGAGTAGGGTGTCTCTTCATTTTGGTTAGTGTCTCTTTTGCTGTACAGAAGCTTCTCATTTTTATGTAGCCCCGGGTGTTTATATACTCCTTTGTTTTCCTTGCTAATGAGGATGAATCTATAAAAATATTTGTGAAATTTATATCATGGAGTATTTTGCCTATGTTTTTCTTACATGTATTTTATGGTTTCAGGTCTTATGTCCATGTCTTTTATACATTTCAAGTTGGTTTTTGTGTATGGTGTGAGATAGTGGTCTAGTTTCATTCTTTTGCATGTGGCAACACCATTTATTGAAGAAGCTTTCCTTGTTCCTGTGTATGTTCTTCACTCCTTTGTCATAAATTGGCTATCCATGTATGTGTGGCCTTATTTCTGTGCTCGCTCTCAATTCTATTCCATTGGTCTGTGTGTATGTTTTGTTCCCGTACTATGCTGTTTTAATTTTTATAGCTTTATAGTACAGTTTGAAGCCTGGAAGCATAATACTACCATTTTCTCCCTTAATGAGTAGAGCATTGTCTAATCAGGGTCTTCTGTGTTTTCATATGAATTTCAGTAATATTTGTTCCATTTCTTTGAAGAATGCCATTGAGATTTTTTTATTGAATCTGTAAATTGCTTTGGGTAGGATGACCATTTTGACAGTGGAAAACTGTTGGCATTTTAAAATCCTTATTCTTTCTTTTAAGAATTTTTTTTTTTAATAAAGAGTTTATCACTGCCTAAATTCATCACCCAAACACTGTAGTTTTTTGGCATTTGGTATATTTTAAAGGATACTAAATTGATGTTTAAAAGTAATTAGCCTTTACTTCTTATTGAATGTTTTCTAAGTTATTTCTGAAAATAAGTTGTCACCACTAAGATAAATAAAAATTACTTACTATGAAGTGCTTTTATACATAGAGAAATCATCTAAAATATTGGACAAGTAACTGAGTACCAGATAGTGTCCTTGCAGATATAACTAATTCTTAAGAGAACCAAAACCAGTTTTGCTAACAGAAAAACAACTATTTTATAAACCTATAGGTTTTGCAATTTAAAAATAAAAGAGTATTCAGTATCTAAAAGAAAAATGTTGCCAGCATAAAACCAAATGTTACTAAGTTTGCATGTTAAGTCTGGAGAAAAGCATGAAGTAGATTCAATAGGGCAATTTGATGCCAGGTGTGATGTCTGGTGACTAACAATTCTATTTTCTTCCTTGGGTGTTGGGAACTAATAGTAACAAAAAATTTCAAGAGAGTGGAAACATTGAGTGGATAATTGAGATTTTTTTTGTTGTTCTTGACTTCAGAGAAGATAGTATTCCTTTTAGTTATTGAGCACACTGCTTAAGCACTCCTAAGTTTCTCATCATCAGATATTTCTTATTTCTCTCTCATTATTCAAGGTCATCATGTACTGATCATATGCAGCTCTAGTGAATATGGGATAGTACTATCATTAGTTGCTATAATTCTAGACAAAATAATTAAACTTCTTAGCTAACTTCTAATATCTTATGTTGGGTAAATATTTTCTTGGTGATTCCATTGAAAAATTAGAAATATTGAAAATGCAGTTTAAAGATTAGACTTTACATACTACATTTGTAAAACTACCATCAGAAAACACTACTCCAAGAGTAAAGCTTTAAATTGAAAATTCAGGAGTGCAAATTTATAACATTTGAAATTATAAGTAGAATGGTACCATTAAAACTTTGAAGAATATGCCTAGATGAATTGCCTTGTCTTTCTGATTCTTAAGCTATAATTCTAGACCAGATTAGTTAAGAGTTTGCCGCATTTGTATTCTGCTAGAAACACTGAGAAAATGAATCTATTTTAGTATGAGTTTTGGAGTTTTTGTTCAGTTTTAATCTAAACCAACTTCACAGAATCTAAACTTGAATTTGAATCCATTATTTGCCACTCCAGTGACATACAGTAAGTTCTTTATAAACACTTCTTCAGTGGCCGTGAATCCCTATGTTGGTTGAGGATTTTAGTGCATATTGGGAAGAAACACTTAGCTAGCACTAACAATCCCCTAATTTGGCAATATTGAAATATTCTTTATCCAGGGGTACATGTGAGTTACATTCATATCTGAAAATAAGGAACATGCAAGATAACATTCACCTCACAATCACAATATGGGTGTAGAGATGTTTATTTGTGTCTGTATAAAGAAAAAAAATAGGCCATATCATGGCTTCTGGGATAAACTTTCAAATTTGCCTCAACTTGTTAAGAATTTATGAATTCTGCTTATAGATGTGGGGACCAGAATACAGAACCACTAGTGTGTTTAATTACTGTTGCCATTCTGTACATTGTTTAAATTTCTAGTATTTTCTCTTAAGCATTCCTCTCCTCCCCTTCCACTTAAAAAAAAAGGAATTGTGGTAAATTCATTGGTTGGTTTCTACAGGTGTTCAGTCTGTAAGGTTCAACAAATCAGAATATGCATTTATATTGTAAAACCTAATAAGATATTTGATAAGCTTGGAGATTTTATATGGATAATCTAGATAACTTAAGTATTAAAAATAAATCTTTTCCTGAATTACCCAGAATGCTTGAGATTTTCTCAAATTGATTCCACAGTAATATCTAATGATTAAGCTTTGCATTTGGTAATATTGATAGACCAACTCTTAGAATTATTTAATGGCCCCAAACTCAGATGAAACATCAGTTATCAGATACTCTTCAAATATCTAATGCAGAATAATCACAGGATATATACCTTCTCATCTCAATCCCATTATTATGTTGATGTGAATATTTGTTTACTCATCTTTTCACTCAAGAAACCTTATTGCAGGATAAAGTTATCAAGTAAGGGAGTTAATAAAAAGGGAAACTCACTTGTATGTAAAATAACAGTTATTAATTCGCTTTAAGCAATTATTACTTGGTAATGATTTTCTATCCAAAACTGAACTTTCAGTCAAATTGAAATCTAAAACTAATTATTTAAACAATTAGCAAATGCCAACTCTACAAGAAGTGACTAGTATCTGACTTATATGTTGCTGTTCTCCATTTATTTTAGGTGTGGAAATTAAAACAACACAAATATTTTCACTGGGACTTTGATCAAGCAAATGCTAACAAGGTATTTATAATAATGATTATAAACTCTTAAACATTGTTATTAAAATTACTAAACCATTTTCCTTTCTTGAACAGGAGTCTCTTAAGCCAAACTGAGTAACAGGGAACAATTCTGTTTTCAATATTATAACGGAAGGCAGCATCACAGTCATTTCTGTTACCAGATGAAATATTTACCCACTTCTTTCTGATCTTCTCCATGCCTTTTCTACATTTTTCTCCAGTCTTAGAGATACTAAAATAAGTTATCTACATTCATTTTTCTGGTGGGACATAGGCCAAAACCACGTAATTTAAAAACTGAGGAATCAGAAACCAGGTCTGCAATGTTTGTAAGTTCTGCAAGTTGGAAATAAACCTTCAAGTACCTTAATCAGAAGAATCTCTCTTTTTTAAAGAATCTCTTTAAGAAAAGCCTTCTTTTAAGTGTAGTTCTAGAAATAAAACTTACAGAGAAATGAAGGAAAAAAGAAGGGGACACTAGTTTTTCTAGACAAATCATTTGACGGTGGCAGTCAGCAATTGACATGACAGTCTGATCACCCGTGCATCCAGTAACTTGTCTAGATATAGCTTTCAATCCTTATATGCCTTTAGAACAAATATTTTCTTCTTGTTTTGTCCAGAGGTGCCTACTTAGTTGCTTTTCCTAATGGAAATATTTATGTTTTGATATTTGCTGAATTTTTAGAATTCAATTTATAATTTTGTTTGCTTGATTATGAGTAAGTTCACTTATGGTAAATATTAAACCCATTTTAGATTTAGTACTGAAGATGTGATTGAACTTTTCTGTATATTTTTAACCATTATAAATTAAAACACTTGAATTAGTGTAAATGGAAAAGTCAAGGCTAGTAAATTATATCCAGAAGCCCAAAAACTACATTTTGGAATGCATCTCATTCTTAAGACCTTGTTGTGTTAAATCATTTATCCTGTCACTAATATTTGGTAATGTATAGACACTGGTTAATGGGAGCAGTTTCAGAGAGTGAGCATGTTCTACCAGCCAGGTCAAAGCTGCTTGGAAGGAAACAAGCCAAATTTATGAGATAGTCTCTTTCTATAAAAATAAATAAAGATTTTTGCTGTTGTTGAATACTTTGTAATATGAAGTAATTTTATAGTTGTTCTAATCTAGGATTTTCACTTTTACATGGGGTGAAAACAATGTCAGTCAACAATCAAGGAACCAGCTAGAAAAATAAGAGGCAAAAATTAGCATAAAGAGACAGACCCTTAACTCCTATAAAGTTTTAATCAGCCTTATGTTGATACTTAATACTTAATATAGTATTCCCAAATTTATCTTACAAATAACAGATACAAAAATGAATAATGAAGCATATTAAACTCAGATGCAATTTTATTCATTTTAGAATTAAAATGATCTGCTACTTAAAACCGCCAAAGTATAATTAGCCTACACTTCAAAATCTAACTTGCTTGAGCCAAAACATGTGTAGACAAATGTATCCACAAATTTAAGAGAAATTAATTTTACTGATTGTGATACTTTGCTGACATTAGCTCAAAACAAACAAACAAAAACACAGCTTTTGTAAGCATTCTTTTGGGTTTATTATTACTTTGTATGTTCATTTAAGTCGTCCTTCTACACATGCTTCCACTGCCATGTTTTATTACATTAGATACCTTTGTTATGCATTCAGAAAATAAATTGCATGTTTATTTGTATACTTGGCATCTGTTGTTGTTTTCAATTTAGAAATGAGGGAAAAGTTTATCCCTGTCAGTCTTTCACTTCCTTTAATAGTTCCTGCTTATTTAGAAAAATCTCTTAATCCTGTATATAAAGTCCTAAAGCTATAATTCAACTTTTTCATTAATTGTACCATTAACCTCATGGGGTTATTAGGAGGATTAAGTTAAATAATCCATATGAGCAGTTTGGAAAGTTCCAGGCACATGGTAAGTGGTCAAAAAAAAAAAAAATTAGTGTTGTTGAAATTGTTCTGTTTGTGTTTTAATATAAGAAAAGCTAGCCTCCATGGCTTCATCAAACTAGTTCATACACAGATTTGACTCTTTATAGTTTCTAAAGCCTTACCTGGTAGGGTTTTTTTTTAATTTTTAATTTTTAAACAATATTTGCTCCCCCCCCACCAGGTGTAGTCCCCATAGAATTTCCTTCACCAGTGCACCCGTGCACCATCGCCTCAGTCCCTTGTGCTCCTTCTTCCCTCCCTGTTATTCCTCTCCTTCCTCCGCCCCTTCAGCTTAAGTGGTAGATTTTTAAGAACTTCAACAGTTTTGCCAGGATTTCATCCACAGCAGGCATTTCCATATCAGTTTAGTGCCTCTGAATCCCCATCTAGTGATCCCAGATGAAAATAGAATTTGTTTTACTTAGTCTTTATTCTGTAGGATTGATAAAATTGCCTGAATTTTTTCTGACCATACCTGTAAAACTGGGGGAAAGAGAGGAATTTAAGAGAAAAGATTCTATATGGAATGCAAGCTTTTAGATGTCCTTCAGATGTTGTTATAACCTGGTACTTTTCCCTGGGCAATTCAAATTACCTGCACACATACGTCTAGGGAAAATTTTGTCACCTAGAATCGAGCAAAGTAAAGTACTAATTTATGTGAAGAAGTAAAAGTACAGAAAATTAAATAGGAACTCTGCCATGTATACCAGTGTATTATATTGCCTGTGCTATCTTGTGTTATCTTTTCATGAATATGCTTTGTCTCAACTAAATTTTACAAAATCTGAACAGCAAAACATCTCTATAAAATTAGGGCTAGCACAATATCTGACATAGTAGGTACACAATTTTAGTAAAGTATTTTTAATGATGATAGTGATATAAGTGACAAAATTAAGTGAACTCAGTAAGGGAAGTGATAAAAGTTGGTAGTATCTAGAGAATATAGTCACTGACTGATTAGAACTATTGAGAAAACACAACAAAGATAAGAAAAAGATATGAAAAAATAATATATATAATAAAAGGTGGCTTCTTGATTTTAATGTTTCATAATTGCTTACACATTATGTCATATAAAGACTTAAAATAGGGTACAATTTAATGTGTGATAGGGAATACAAAATCCAATCTTAATTGAGATTGTTAACACTCAAGCCTAGGTTGTGTTTGTGACTTGAATGTGGGATGACTGTCTACATCCTCTGTAGATTATCTGTAATATTCTTAAGCTTTTTCTTTTTGTTGACATAGTTAGGCCTGAATGTCTGACTATTGTAATATTTCAGGAAGAAGTTGAGACATTTAGAAGAAATTGTACATGAGATCCTGAGAGCATGAGAATAGATGAGTTACTCTGAGTGCTCTTAAGCCAATACAAATAAATTTTTGATCACATACTGACATTTGGAGTTTGAATAAAAGATTAGGATCCAAGAAGCCTCTTAAAATCAGAATTTAAGAGCACTGGTAACTGTAGCCAAGTGTCTCAATGTATTACCTATTCATAGTCATTTTTGAAGAAGTTTTTTTAATTAATTAAATTTTTTTCTTCCGTCATTGTAGTACCAATAGTTTTCCTACCACCATATCACCCATATTCCCTTGTATTCATTTCTCCCCTGTTTTGCCCCCTCCTGCCCCCTCCTTTGCTGTATGCTTTAGTTCTACCCATCAGTTTGCTAGCTTTGACTTTTTCTTGACCTTTTGTTTGGTTTCACATATAAGTGAGACAATCCAGTGTTGATCTTTTTCCTTCTAATTTTGGCTAGCATAATCCCAGCTCCATCCATGTTCCTGCAAACGGCATGAGTTTGTCTTTTTTGATTGCTGAGTAATATTCCATTGTATAAATGTACCACAACTTTGTGATCCATTTGTCTATTTTGAGGCTTTTTTTTTTTTTAAAGATTGATTGATTTATTTATTTATTTATTTATTTATTTATTTATTTATTTATACAAGCACTGGGTACAGTCAGAAGGGAGGAGGGTGAGAGAATTCACCAGAGCCAGAGCGGGGAGCAGAGCAGGCAGAAGGACCGAAGTACACTGCTGAGGGGTGCAGTGGGCGGCAGGAGAGGTCTGCGCGCCATGTGGGACCCTCCTCTGGTGGCCTGGGAGCAGCTGGGGATCGAACCAGCACTGCAGAGGCTGCGGGCAGCTTCGCAACCAAGCGCTCAACCGCTGCGCCACCGGGGAGGCCCTATTTTGAGGCATTTGGATTGTTTCCATATCTTGGCTACTGCAAACAATGCTGCAATAAACATAGGAGTGCAGGTTTCCTTTCAAATTAGTGTTTTTGTGCCCTTTGTGTAGATTCCTAGAAGTAGAATCACTGGATCATATGGTAGATCCATTGTTAGTTTCTGAAGAATCTCCACACAGCTTACCATAGTGGCTGGACCAGATTACATTCCCACCAACAGTATAAGAGGATTCCTTTATGGAGATGTTTCTTATTAATGACTCCATAGACTATGTTCCACTATTTAAGATGTACTATGGTCTGACTAATCTATTTAGGGGATTTAGGTTGTCTTAAATATTACCTAGTAATGATACAGCATTGAACATATCTATAGATAAATCTTCCCACGTATTCCTGATAATTTCCTTAGGACAGTTGCTAGAGAACGACTTCCTGGTGAAATAATACACATATTAAAAGACTATTGATAGATATAAATTAATTCCACTCTAGCAATACTATATTAAGATAATAACCATTTATATTAGGATTCTGAATCTATCAAATTTCTTGTCTTACAGCATTCTGACTTCACTTCTCTGTCAATAGATGAAACCTAGCTGTGTAAAAGGGGAGACAGGGTTATTAGTAATTCACAGAGTGAATTACTTTGGGGAGGGGGCTTAAGAGGTACTGTTGCAGCTTACCCCTAATTTCTATTTGTGCAAGTTCAAAATTTTCGTTTGTAAGTTACTAAAATGAGAAAGAGTTCTAGGCCCTATATGAAATATATGTTATATTGTTGTATTTACAACAAAATGAAATGTACTTTGAATACTGAATTTTTTCATATTCAGATATTTTTGTTTCGTTTTTTGCTTTAGCCACATAAAGAAGATAATTTCTCAACAATTATATAGTCAACTGATGTAACAATGGTACTAATATTGGGACGAAGACTAAACAGAGAGGATCTTGGGGTGCGTGATTCCCCAGCAACTAAGCGTAAAGTTTTTGAAATGGACCCTAAATCTCTGACAGCTCATGAGTTTTTAGAGTTCTCTTCAGAATCATCCCATGCTGAAAACATACTCCAGATATTTAATGAATTCCGAGATAGCCGCTTATTCACAGACGTTATCATTTGTGTGGAAGGAAAGGAATTTCCTTGCCATAGAGCTGTTCTCTCAGCCTGCAGTAGCTACTTCAGAGCAATGTTTTGTAATGACCACAGAGAAAGCCGAGAAATGTTAGTGGAGATCAATGGAATTTTAGCTGAAGCTATGGAATGTTTCTTGCAGTATGTTTATACAGGAAAGGTGAAGATCACTACAGAAAATGTGCAGTATCTCTTTGAGACATCAAGCCTCTTTCAGATCAGTGTTCTCCGTGATGTGTGTGCCAAGTTCTTGGAGGAGCAACTTGATCCTTGTAACTGCTTAGGAATCCAGCGCTTTGCTGACACCCATTCACTCAAGACACTATTCACAAAATGCAAGAATTTTGCATTACAGACTTTTGAGGATGTGTCCCAGCATGAAGAATTTCTTGAGCTTGACAAAGATGAACTTATTGATTATATTTGTAGCGATGAACTTGTTATTGGTAAAGAGGAAATGGTTTTTGAAGCCGTCATGCGTTGGGTCTATCATGCTGTCGATCTGAGAAGACCACTGTTGCATGAGCTCTTAACACATGTGAGACTTCCTCTGTTACATCCCAACTACTTTGTTCAAACAGTTGAGGTGGACCAATTGATCCAGAATTCTCCTGAGTGTTACCAGTTGTTACATGAAGCAAGACGGTACCACATACTTGGAAATGAAATGATGTCCCCACGCACTAGGCCACGAAGGTGAGATGACAGCAAATTAACTACAATTAAAATTAGCAAAAACTTTTTCTTTAAAAATACCATTAAACCTCCTGAATGTAATCTCATTGTAGTCATTTATGTATATTGTGTACATGTGTTTTTATATAACTTGATGTTTGTTATGAATTATGCAATTCATTAGGATGTCTTGCCCAGTGAAGATTAGATTCAATAATAGCATTTTTTATTCTTGTTCTGACTTGTCAGAGGGTGTTGGCAAAGGATCTTCACGACTGTGCATATCTTAATGTATTTCTACTCATTTCTCTTAACCTTTGTAGGGTCCCAGAATATTCTACTTTCTTTTCAAAGGGTCTTTGCATATAAAGTAGCCAAAGACCTTGGTAGAACTCTTTGGACTGCCAGTACTTAGGTACTTATATAAAACAACGTGTGCATTACAGACTTGCCTTCTTCCTATCAGACAACTCGAGATATAAAAGTACAGTAATAAATAAGCTGGTAAATACTGAGTGGATTCTCAGATGTAAAATCCAATTCTCAAATCTTTCCTCATTGCCACAGTTACTATATTTAATGTCAATCTAAATTTTAAATTTTTGTTCTGTTTATAAAAATATCATTATTAAAGAGAATTTGGAAAGCATGTTTAGGAGTAGGAATGCAATAAATATAGTACTATATTTATATAACTTCTTAAAATGAGTAACTTCTATAAAACATCTATATACTTTATGATTTATAGAAAAACACTCTCCATGCCTTCAAAATGAAAGGAATAATAGTAAATGTAATTTACCATGAATCATTAAGAAATGGCTAGTGTAAGAAATATTACAGTAACACATCATCTTAATTTTAACAGATACAATCTTTTCTAACAAAGCTTATGTCCTTATTGTGGAAAAAACATAAAATTTACTGTCTTAACCATTTTTTAAGTTCAGTAGTGTTACATTCATTTGTTGTGAAACTAGTGCTTATTTTTATTTTTTCATGCTCTCTAATTTTTCTGTAATTTGCTATAGCATAGTTTTCAAAGCACATTTTTTAATTTTAGTTTTGATTATTGTTTAGGGATGTGATTCAAATACAGCATAGTATGACATTATATGTCTTTTAAGTCAGCACTAGTTTGAATTAGCAAGATGTAATCTGCTCATCTGAATGGAATGATGAAATTGAAATGAAGATGATGATAAATACTACTTACTTCACAGGTTTTACCATTGAACCTATTAAGTGAAACAATTCTTAAGGTACTCATCATGGAAAGTGGTACATGGAAAGTGGTACATAGAAAGTAGTTAAAAATAACTAGCTATTTAGATAGTATAGTATAGGTACTTAAACTCACACACACACACACACACACACACAGTATAGCTATTATTTATAAAGTCTGACCCACTTTAAGAGAACTCCTAGTACTGAACACTCTGAACTTTTTAAAGTAGAATACAATATTGAGTAACTATTATTACAAAATATTAATGTGATTTCTGTGTATTGAAATTGGGGTGTTTTTTTTTTTCTTAAAATCAGTGACTTTAGTTAAATTTGTTTATAAAAAAGAAATATGAAATATTTTATTCCTAGACTTTAATAAAGGGCAAAAAAATACACTTTTGCTCTATAAATATTCTGATAGCTTCTTTTTAAAATTCTTTTTTTAAATTTACTATAAAGAGACTTGAACTAAGGATAAGAATATGAAAATAACACATTTTTTAAAGTATTAATTAGGAAAGCTAAACAACTTTGGGGCTATTGGAGATCTTTTCTGTATACCCAGTATCCTTTCAAGGGAAAAATCATATATTGTTCCTTATAGCAGATAGTTTTGGAGGCAAATAAGGCTAATAATAACTATCCCATATATCTCATAGATTTAGAATAGGGACCAAGGAATTTCCATTGTAAAATAAAAATAAGTCCTTTATAATTAATGTTACTTATAAATATATAACCTGAATGGAATCAGATTGCAGCCTAAGTTAGGTTTAGAGGATAATTTTCCTGATTCATTTACTGATTTAATTTATAGAAATTTATTGTACATTTAATTTTTAAGGGAATTGATCCATTTCATACACTGAAACATCTATGTATAGGACTGCAATATCACCTTTCCTTAGGAAACAAGTAGGGAAAACAAACTTAGTTATACTGAAATTTTAAAATAACAGTTATACTGTTATTTTAATAGCAGATATTTATATAGGGGTTGCATGAGGAATTTAAAGAGGAAACCTTTATTATGTATACAACTCTGCCATTATCTTTATAGTATGTCTTTTGCTTACCTATTACTGCATGTTAGTACCAACAATCACTAAGTATTTCATTATCTGAACTCTGTCTATTATTTGTACAGGTTCTCATCTTTCTGAAACTCCAAACTTCTTTGAAAAAGGAGTGATGTCTCCACTTCTTCAACTGCAGTTCACTCCTCTGACTTCCGCTCCAGTCATTCACTGAAACTCCTCTCCATCAGGTCATCACTGACCAGATTCTATTTGTAACTTGTAGCCTCTTCTCAGTCTTTGTCCAGCTTGATCTCTCTTGAGTATTTGACATTAATCCCTCTTGAAACTCTCTCTCCATTGGCTTCTGTGGTACTATTTCTTCATGATCCTCTTACTTCTCCAGTTGCTCTTTATCAATTTGATGGTTCCGTGTCTGGTCTTTGAAATGTTGATGATCATCTTGGTTCACATCTCTTTGCCTTTCCTTATATATTTTCCTGGATGATCTCATCTGTTCTCATGGTCTTAATTACCATGCATGCTTTTGACTATCAAACCTCTATCCTTAATCCATTCTTTTCTCATTTGTTCATTCAACCAGTGTTTCTGGGTTGTTGTTTTTTAATTTTATGTGTATATATACACGTTTTCGTATATTTTTTTAACTTGAGGGTGCATATTTTAAAAAGTAATATAGATGAAGTGGCATCAGACATAAATTTCTTTCATATTACCTAATTCTAATCCATATTTAGATTTCCCCAATCTTTTCTAAACTGTTCTTTAATGAACCTGAATCCAATCCAGGACCACTCGCAGTGATCTGGTTATTTACATGAATTCTCTTTTATTCTAAAAAGTTTCTTTTCTTGATTCTGACTTATCGATGGACAAGTTGTTCAGAAAAATATTCCACTTTCTATGTTAGTCTGATTGCTTCCTTACGGTGTCATTCCTATATGTTTCCTGGAAATCAAAAAATGGCTCTCCAAGCTTCATTCAAATTAGTGGAGACAAGTTAAATAACTTTGGCTAGAATTTGTCTTAGGCAATGCTTTAGTTTAGGAAAGACCGTATAGCTGGTCGTCCCACTGTTAGTGATAGAAAGAGTAACTCTGGATTAGAATGTTGACAGTCCTTTCCTACCACTGTACAATTGGATTACATGCCTAGCATCAACCAGTTGTTTTTTTTTTTTTATTGTTTATCCTGGCCACTTATCCACCAGAGCTCAACCCATACTGGATAATCTGCTTGTATAAACCCACATGTTTTTTAAATGACAGGGAAAATCCCAAGATGCATTCTATTAATTAAAAACAGTGTGTGGGGCCTCCCTGGTGGTGCAGGGGATTGAGCACAGCTCTGTGAAGCTGTCCGCAGCCTCTGCAGCATGGGTTTGATCCCAGGATGACCAGGGACATACCCACATGGCACGGCAGATCTCTCCTGTCTTGCCTGCTGCTCCCCTCAGTAGTGTTTTCAGTCCCTCTGCCATTCTGCTCCCTACTCTGTCTCTGGTGGATCCTCTCACCCTCCTCACCTCTGGCCTGTACCCCAGTTATTGTATGCATAAATAAATCTTAAAAAAAAATAAAAACACTTTGTGATAGCAGTTTCCTGGAAAGAAGATATATAGAGAGAGAGAGAGGGAGAGAGAGAGGGAGAGAAAGAGAAAAAGAGAGAGAGACCGACCCAATATAAGAGCATAAGAACTGATAATCTGCACCACCAATTATAACCTGTATCAATCCTCTCTTTGCTATATAGCTCTAGCTTTAGATAAATTAATACCTTGAATTTAGTAACTATATCTTACAGAGTAGAAAGCCATTGGTCTTTTTAGGGCTTAAAATCTCATATCTCTATTTTAATTTATTATTTTTGTTTGATGACTTGGCTTTCAGCTATATTTGCATCTCGGAATGGTGGGTAGACTATATATCACTAACATCTCTCTTCTCTCCCTTAAACTTCTCACTGTGTGGAAACACTTTTTCTATATTTGGTTATTCTTCCCATTAGCCAGGATCACTTTCAACCCCTTTTTGGTGACGAAAGTTAGTTTGGCAGTTCAACTGTCTCTGGCATACTTGGAATTCATAATAAGTAAGTCTGTTATTTCAGCCAACAAATCTTGTATTTCACTTTTTGAGATTCTTAACTGAACCTGGTCATTTTTATACATTTTATTGATTTGATTTAGAATATCTTTTGGATTTTTATTTTTCTTTCACATAAGTCAAAGTATCCAATCTTTTAATTTTGTCTTTTCTCAAATTTGTGACAATGTTTTTTTTTTAACTTACTGTTATGAGAAGATAGTTTGGTCGTCCTACTTTTCTAGGACAAATGGGCAGACTTAATACCAAAGCAGCTGATATTTGTTATATTTTGCCACAGCAGAAAATCAGAATGTTTACTTTAAAAGATTAATAAATTAACATTCACTCTCAAAATTGGTTGTGTGGGTATTCTAAATTTTGTTCATCCCATACTATCACCTTGACTACTACTACCTTTTTGTTCTAGTTTCCATGTCAGCTAGAATTACTTATTTCCTTTAAGGCATTCAGCTCTCTGGCTGAGATGAATATTTTTCCAGATAAATTCCAAATTATTTTTCAAGAAATAAGAATTATGTTTATTGGGCTAACTGTATGGAAACACCAGAACTTTAAAAAGTCATTTGGTCGTCAACCCTTAGTGCAAGCAAAACTACTACAGTAGACTGCCCCCCCACCCCCGCCCCATCCCCACTTTATTATAGGTCCATTCACTTTACCAGATTCCATCCTATTAAAATATAAGTCACTTTACAATTTAACATTCAGGGCCTCCCTGGTGGTGCAACATTCAGGGCCTCCCTGGTGGTGCAGGCGGTTGAGATGCAACCTATGAAGCTATCCGCAGCCGTTGCAGCACGAGGCAGGGAGCTGCCCACAAGGCGCAGCAGACCTCTCCTGTCTCATCCGGTGCTCCCTTCAGCAGTGTATTTCAGTCAGTCTGCCTGTTCTGTTCCCCACGCTGTCTCTGGTGAATCCTCTCAACCCCCACACCTGTGACCTGTACCCCAGCTCTTATATGCATAAATAAATGAATCTTTTTAAAAAAACAATTTAATATTCATATTACCATTGCCACCAATTAGGCCATGTGGGTGGGATATTTGAATAATTTAGTATGTGAGCTAATTATTGTGTTTATCAGTGTGATGATTTGTCACACATGGTCAATAAAAATCATCACAGTAATAAACAAATGTTTTGGTTTTTAATCTATGTATCCTTTTATACAAGTGGTTATTAAATTGTGTAAATATTGTGCTGAATTGTAAATTGGTATAAAGCACATTAAAAAAATTTCAGTTAAAATAAGTATTAAAAAATAAGTATTGAAAGCACAATTGGAACAAGAATTTGGTTTTTCCTACCCTCTCCATTAGCAAACTAAGTGATTTTGAGATTACTTTTCCAAATTAAGTTACTTGTTTGTTTTTTAAGATTTATTTTTAAGAACTGGGGTGTATGCCAGAGGTGTGGGGGCGTGAGAGGACCCACCAGAGACAGAGTGGGGAGCAGAACAGGAATATCCACTGAAATACACTGCTGAAGGGAGCAGCAGGCGAAATAAGAGAGGTCATTTCTGCATGCAGTGACTGCATGCAGTGATACCCTGCATGCAGTGACTGGCAATAGCTTGATAGTGCTTAGACCTTCCCTGTGCCACTAGGGAGGCCTAAGTTACTTGGTTTTTTTTTTTTTTTAATTATGGAAGAAGTACTTTTTTTTTTTTTTTTTAAGATTTATTTATTTAATTATACAAGCACTGGGTACAGTCAGAAGCGTGGGAGGGTGAGAGAATTCACCAGAGCCAGAGCAGGGAGCAGAACAGGCAGATGGACGAAGTACACTGCTGAGGGGAGCAGCGGGCAGCAGGAGAGGTCTGCGCGCCATGTGGGGACCCTCCTCCGGTGGCGGTGGCCGGGGAGCAGCTGGGGATCGAACCGGCGCTGCAGAGGCTGCGGGCAGCTTCATAACGCAGCACTCAACCGCTGCGCCACCGGGGAGGCCCAAATTACTTGTTTTTAATGTCATCTTTTTTAATGTCAATAGAATGAAATTCTCAGTATTTTTGTTGTTTTATTATCTAAATCACAATGAATTTATTTGTTATAAAATTTTCTAAGTATGCCATCTTAGAACGAATTATGCAATGTCAGTGTATTATTGGGTTCACGTTTTGACATTTTCTTTTTTAATTGAGTCTGTGGAACAGATTAATATGGTAAATCAGGGTTCTGTAGTAGTTTGCTGATCCTTTCAGGTAAATACACATTCCAGCAAACATTGAAATGATCCTTTATTCTGTTGTTTTCCCACTAATTTTTTGTGCCATTTTCTCTTCTTGTTTCAAGATACCAAAACAAATAATATATTCACTGGACTTGAAAAAGGCAAGCAAGTTAAAGCAAAAGAAAAGTATAAAATAATTAAATGTTGGTGTATAAAGCAAAATTCTCTTATATTTAATAATTGCCTTGATTATCACATGGATTTGTCTTACAGTATTTTAAGTATGATTTTAGGAAGTGGTACTTATATGGAAAGTAGGATGATTTAGACTACTAAGTATATGGTGCTATTTACTTTTAATATTTTCATTTTGAAATATTTACAAAGTAGAATATACTATTGATATTTGAGTCCTCTCGAAGATAGTATGTCCTACATATACTAGTTAGGCTTATATAATTTGCTGGATTCCTAAAAGTAATTTCATGAACAAAATTATTTTCTACAATTTGTTTTTCTGATTTATAATGGAACGGTATGGCTGGCATAGAATGGTGGTGAGTAATTCAGTTGTAATAGCTGTGAGTAAATGTAGCTAGACTATAGCAGCTCTGTTAAAGGGACATCCCACTTTAATTTTTTTCCCAACTGTAATTGTGAAACATCACACTGTCTAAAACTAAAATCAGTGTTCTGATCTGGTTTTTTTCTCCTCCACATTTAAGTAAGAGAAAATGGATTGTTCTTATTTTTGCTTGTGATACTTAAAATTATAACAACCAGTGCTCACTTCAGCAACACATGTACTGAAATTGGAAAATTATAGCAACCACAAAATGCAATTTTAAGACTTTTTCATTTAGATTATATTCATGAAAAAATAAAGGCCAAATGAACTTTAAAATTCCAAAACTATCTACTGAGCCTTTTGAACAACAGCAAAGGGTTGATAAGCTTTTAGTTTTTCTGCCTCTATCTTAGATTTAAACTACAAATTAAAAGAAGCCAGTGATTATAACATAAATCTCAATATTCTCTCAGTTCTCATAAAAGTTGATTTTCCACTCTAAAAATTGCCCAGTCTCACTATCATTTTCAAATTTTGTGTTGCTAGGAAGTGGGAAGTCATAGAATCCAGAGGCAAACATCGTTAGTATTTTGATATATTCTTTCCGACCAGTTTTTTACATGTTCATTGTACTTTAGGTACAGTTTTTCATCTTGCTTTTTTTCCTTTGACACTCTTTGTTACAAATTTTGTTGACATATTTAGTGACTATGCAATAGTTTGTGTTGGATTACCTTCATTTACTTAACTTTTTAAAATTTATTTTAAAAAATAATTTCTGAACAAATGCATACACTCCTTTAAAGGGTACTCAGATTACACTATGACTCAGCTTTTTTAGAATTGACAATCTCAGGAAAACACCATTTTCCTACATTTAGAAAAAGTGTATTATCTTACCTTGTATGGATATGCGCATTTGAACTACTGCAAAACTGCATTTGAAAGTCATCCTAAATATTTCCAGGTTTACAATTGAGTTAAGTAGGATTTTTGGACTGCTTTGCAATTTATAAGGCAAATATATAAGGCAAAACTCATAGGAAAAAATACAAAGTTTTTGTGGTAAAAAAATGATGTCATTAAATCCCTTATATATGTCTCAAAGTAAGTGATTAGCGTCCTGTATTATTTGGCACATACACAGAGAATAAACTTAACTGTTTATAATAATGGTATGTTTTTAGGATTTTAAACAGTCTTGAGTATATTTTATTATTCATGCATTCTTTTATAATAAATATTTTAGGTCAACTGGCTATTCTGAGGTGATAGTTGTCGTTGGAGGCTGTGAACGCGTTGGAGGGTTTAATCTTCCATACACTGAGTGCTATGATCCTGTGACAGGAGAATGGAAGTCTTTGGCTAAGCTTCCAGAATTTACCAAATCAGAATATGCAGTCTGTGCTCTAAGGAATGACATTCTTGTTTCAGGTAAATAAAGAATTATCATAGTAGCTTCTTTAAATTGAACACAGCTTAGCTGTTTTAAGTGGTAAATTTAAATGTCTTAAAACAGTGAAAGTAGAGGTGCCCCCCCTTTTTTAAATCAAGGTAATATTAGTTGGCAGTGGTCTGTAGGTCCCAAGACTGTATTTTCCCACTATGTTACCAAATGTACATTCACGATCCCTGACAAACCAGTTGGCCTTCTACCCATTATTGCCTCCCTTCTTCCCCTGTGGTAACCACCATTCTGTTTTCAGAGTCTAAAATTTTGTTTTGTTTTCTTTATAGTCCACAAATGAGTGAAATCATATACAGTTTTTTTGTTTGTTTGTTTTTTAATGGTAAATAGTTTTATTTTTTATTTTTTCCTTATGTGCCAATCTAAAACATACACAGTTTTTGTCTTTCCCCTCCTGACTTTTTTCTGAATGTGCCTATTAGGCAGATTAGTTTATACAACAAATAAAATGGACAGTGACTTTTTTGCTCTTAAAAACAGGCAGAAGATGGTGCAGAACAATTTACAAAAAAAATCTACTAGAAAGTGCCTTTAATCATATCATATTTCAAATGCTCTCAAATGCAAAGAAAATATGGTATAAATTTTAGAACTTTCACCTATTTATTTTAAAAAGATTTTAAAAAGTCTATTTTAAGGAACACAGTTAAGTGTGCAACATCAAAAGTACTCAAAGAATTAAGCACCTCTAATCTGCCCATATTTTCTGAAAATTTCCCCAAAGTTTATTATATAGGTTTTTCTTGAAAATTCTTTAATTTTTTATATAATATGTGATATCAAAAATCAAACATACTAAAATGACAATCATACCAAATGTAACATACAAATATAACCAAATATGTTCTACAGTCAGTTAATTGTTTAATTTTACCAATCTTACAAAATTATTACCACACATCAAACAATATATAACAATACATACTTTATTTTGTACAAATGGTATGCTTCTAGAAAGATGACTTTTTAAAATCTTTTTAGAAGATTTTCTGTTGTTTAGGTGCTTCTGATACCCACTCCTAAATCAGCAACCTACACATTTATAAAATTCATGTCCTGCATCTTATTATTTTGAGGCATATAATCATTATTTTTCTGGATAACAATTGTCCAGGTTTAAGTATGATCTATAGAGCTATTTCTAGTAAGTTTTCAGAGGGTCCTTGTTTTGAACTGAATTCTCAAGTTCTTATATACTGGGTAAATAAATTCCATGTTTTCATTATTCTATACCTTGGTGGCATATATCCCTTGATGGCATATATCCCTTGATGAGATACATACACATATATATATATAATTGTATGTACTTTATTTTGCATTTAAAGGTGGACGAATCAATGGCCGTGATGTCTGGATTTATAATTCACAATTAAATATTTGGATCAGAGTTGCTTCTCTAAATAAAGGCAGGTGGCGTCACAAAATGGCTGTCCTTCTTGGTAAAGTAAGAGAAACCACTTTTTATTACTATTGGTACATTTCCAAAATAAATACCACATTAAATCCTTCATTTTACTCTCCCCGTGGGTATTTTGAATTCAAATTGTGTATTCCTTCTACATCTAACCTCAATAGATAAGCTGAAAATATAAACAATTTGACACTGTACTCTTGAATGGATATTTTGTTCTCCCAATTTGGAATTTGTGGCAATGTAGCACATTTCTCTTCTCATGCTCCGCTAGGTTTTAAATACCTAAGAACATTAGGAAATAAGGTTGTTACACCAAGTACAAAAGCAGGCCAGTGTCTAATCCAAGCAATCTTTTACCTTTTGCTGACTTTGGCAGCCAGACAGAGATATGTTTATCTAAGTAATGCTATTTTATCTGTTTTATTTGTACAAGTAAAGACAAAATAAATTTTAAAAAAATTAAGATAAACTCACCCGTATGTTTTAAAGAAAACTTACTAATGACTGCAGCTAATAAACATTATAAAATATATATGTAAAATTTGGATTTGAACCCTTCATTGCCATTAGGAATTTTAGAATCTAAAATTTAGAGCAAGAACTATCTAAATTTAGAATAAGAACTATCTCATCTTTTTAAATGTTAAATCTATTATAATACTGCATTACACAGAAACAAATAAAACTATAGCAGCTTTACCAAAGGCTAACTTGGTCTAATAGTTTTTCTTGCCTCCATCTCTTATCACTTCCTCTAAAGCCACCTCATTAATGAACAATTTAAGTAAGAGTTGGATGCATTGCTTGCACATATATTTTTGACTGGTTCCCTAGTACCCCTCTCTAAAAATATTGCTACCTTTTAGGTCCTCTAATGGAGATATTTTAGAACCACCAATGAGAAAACAAATCTGCTAATTGAAACAAAGATGGCACTAGGAACCTTCCCAGCCCCCTATTAGTCGTCTTCCCCTTTCCCCATCTCCCCACAAAGGCTTCTTGAAATCTCTATGCTGTAGAATACTAAAGCTTCCCAAAAAGTAGAAAGCTGCTGTTATTATACCCGAGGATATTCATCTAGTATGCTGCTGTAAACAAGGCCAATGAAGTAAGGAGGACCTTGTGACATATGCAGTGGACATAAAATATTAATAGAATATTTCCCAATAGTTTGTTAGTCCCTGGTTTGTTATATATAGTTTTTGTTCTTTTTGGTTATGTATAGTCTTTTCAATGGTTTGTTATATAGTTTTTGTAGCTATGGCAAAACATTACTGGAAAGGGACAGCTACATTAAGAGACAGGAAGAGATAAGGCCTAATTCAAAATATATAATTATTGTGGACATAGAAAAGCAAATTAAAATGCTATCTCTAATACCATGTATGAGTTAGTGGACACAAATTTATTTGACAAATGTTAGTATACTTGATTTGAAAGTATCCAAAAGGGAGATTTTGTCTAGTTTATGCAAATACTCAATTGACATGGAAGTCACTATCCTAAAAATGATAACATAGAGTGAATTCGAACTTAGACTATTATTTAAATTTATACTCTGTTAAAAATATCTAGGATAGTTTGGAAAATAGAACTTTAGAACAAAGAGGAATCTTAGAGAATATTTAATGTAGATTTTTCAGCTTATTAAGAAATTAAATCCAAAGATATCAAGTTACTTGCCCAAGCTTATAAAGAAAAATTGATAAGGTGCTTAGAAAGATAATATAATCTGTGCTTTAGAGAACACAAGAGGGAAGACCAGGAGATTAATTGTGAAGTATGAAGTGATAAGGACCCTGAGGTAGGATACTGGCAGTAGGAAACAAAAGGAAGGGACAGATATGAGAGATACTGTTAAAGGAGACACATGAGAATTAATAATTAAGATGTGGAGGGAAGGATTAATCCATTAAAGGAATTGTAAATGTTGAACTGGAGAATTTCTTTAAGTTCAAGATTACTTATATAGCTCATGATGCTTAATGGATTACTCTGCACATAAGTCATGTAATAAGTAGCTTGTTAATTCACCTGTCATGTAAAGATGTTAATTTGCCTCACATTTGCGAAAAGAAAATGTACGTGAAAACCCTTTGAAATATATAGTTCATTATGTGTCGGTATTTTGCTAGGTATTTGTAGGGAATAAAATGAGTAAGAAGGTAAGCCCTGACTCCAAAGATCTCACAGTCTGGTAATCTTTACCTAATATTTAAGTTCATAGCTTTATTACTTTGTAATAATCAAATATTTTCATCATCCACGAGTGTGAACATTTAACTTAAATCATGTACAGATCTTCCTTGACTTATGATGAGATTCTATCCCAATAAATCCTTTAGAAGTTAAAAATATCATGAATTCAAACTCTATTAGTACACCTAACCTATCAAACATCAACATCATAGCTTAAGTCTATCTTAAATATGCTCAAAACATTTCTGTTATCCTACAATTGAACAGAATCATCTAACATCAAGCCTATTTTATAATAAAGTGTCAAGTATCTCAAGTACTTTATTGAATACTGCAATGAAAGTGAAAAATGAAATGGTAGTTTGCCCTCATGACTAACTAGGAGCTTTGGCATCCTCCAGCTGCCCAGCGTCAGAGTATTGTACTGCATATGATTGGCTGGGAAAAGATCAGAATCAAATGTATATCAAAGTGATGCATGTCACTTTGGCACCATCATAAAATCAAAAACTGTTAGACCATCATAAGTCAGGGACCATCTATAATTCTCAATTTGAGATGTGTCATCATTGAAGAGATGGAAGTTGGTTCTTAGGGGGGTGGAAAAAATTGTACTGTTTCATGTAAAAAGCACATATATATGCATATATTATCTAAATAGATATACAATATCTGTTGTATATATGGCATTACATTTTCTTTGGAGGGGGCTATTATGAAAAAAATGTAGAGAAAGACTCCTTTGTGGTGGTAAGGGCATGATTAAAAAATATTTTCAGAAACTGAGCTAAGTCTATTGCAGTTGTAGTTATCAAGAGCTTTTCAAAGGGGAGAGATCCCTTAATTTTTTAGCTAATGTTCAAAAATCCAGACTTTTGATAAAATTAAGATTTTTTCCCCCATATATTTTATGTATAGGTGTATGTTGTCGGAGGCTATGATGGGCAAAACAGACTTAGCAGCGTAGAATGTTATGACTCCTTTTCAAATCGATGGACTGAAGTTGCTCCCCTTAAGGAAGCAGTGAGTTCTCCTGCTGTGACTAGCTGTGTAGGCAAATTGTTTGTGATTGGTGGAGGACCTGATGATAATACTTGTTCTGATAAGGTAAGCCCTGTTCTGTTTTAGAAATTACCACTGATTTATACAGGTACAGAAATACAGAAAGCTTATCCATTAAGGAGCTAAGTTCCTTAATGTTGGGGACTTTTTAAAAATGGTCTGG
Organism: Talpa europaea; assembly: GCF_964194135.1. NCBI lineage: Eukaryota > Metazoa > Chordata > Mammalia > Eulipotyphla > Talpidae > Talpa > Talpa europaea. The sequence continues at coordinate 116,827,799 of NC_140070.1, read as the reverse complement.
TACTTTGTATGTCGAGGAAACAGTGAATTTCAAGTTACTAAAGTTCCTAATATATCTGACAATTTGCTATAAAAAACATGATTCAATCTTTTTTGAAACCATTAATAGACTAGTCTCAAAATGTTGAGATCTGGTACTAAATTGTTTTTATCCTTTTATGTTGTAGTCTACAGAGTCAAAAAATTACCCACACAAATCATGGTGGGAATTAAATTTGCAAAGGATAGGACACAGTAACTGATTTTACTGCTTCCAACGAGGTCATTTTCTGCATACTTTAAAAGTATTTTTCAGAACAAAGAAGAGGAAAGAAAATCTCTGTAATGTAAATAGAGTGTTGTTCCTACTTGATGTAGTTCATTGAACTCCTGGGACAAAAGGACATGTGCCATTTTCAGGAAATACCATGTTTATTCTGGAAACAAGTGTCTAATACTTAATTAGTTAAGCTGAATTTTACCCAAATAGTTACCTGCATTTTGTTAATAAATTATTTTTCTAAACTAAATTTTAACATGTTGTCAGATGTAAGATATTTAGAATTCATTTATTCAACATGTGTGATATTTCAAAGTTTGCTAAATTAAAATTTACATGTGTTCCTTTGGAAAAAGAACTTCCTAAAAATGTAAAAAGAAGTTATATTCAGATTGAGGCATAGTTCTATATGACACAGCTTTAACTGTTAATTTTAATGGAAATAAGTAAAGCAAACCTGGTCATCCTTTTTCCTGGAAGCTATCTTTATTTGGTACTCTACTCTGTTTGATAGAAATAAATTTGTCTGTCTTTTGAGGATTTAGTAATCAAAACATTTCACTACCAAACTAACCTCCCTTAATTCTGTGAATTAATGGGATTTGGTTTTTAATGATGATACTATATATCAGCAGAGTTTAAGTAAATTTGCGTTTTTATTAGAAATTTTAATTAAATATTTCTATACATTATTAGGTTCAATCTTACGATCCAGAAACCAATTCTTGGCTACTTCGTGCAGCTATCCCAATTGCCAAGAGATGTATTACAGCTGTATCCTTAAACAACCTGATATATGTTGCTGGTGGACTGACCAAGGCAATATACTGTTATGACCCAGTTGAAGATTACTGGATGCATGTACAGAATACATTCAGTCGACAGGTAATAACAAAAAATCAGTCCAAAAGAAATTTATCTAGGAGGGGCTAAGAATATGACTATTATGAATATATTGTAATTTCACTATTAAAATATTTCATATATGCTAGAATTATTTCATAATTTTTAAAAACTCCACATAAAGGATATGGTATACCTATTTTGAACTCTTTCCAAAGAATTGTTTTCTTGAAATACCTTACTTTTACCATCCCATGGTGAAGTAGCTGTTACATGTGGACTGTTGGTTTTTTTCGTTGATCTTTTCCAGGATCTTGCAGTCCTTTCCCCTTTTCTTGCCTATTTCAAGAGAAAAAAAGTTGCGTTGGTTTTTGTTATAACAGAAATAACTGTGTTCAGGTATCCTTCATTCACACTTTACACCTGACACTCCGCCCTTCCTAGATTTCTTGACCTCCTTTAAAAGGTCTCCCTGCAGGCTTTTGATTTATAACCTGACTTTCCTCTCTACCATCATTGAATGTTTGGTGGTTCTCATGCTGGAAATCTGACTCTACCTATCGCACTCTGGAGATGCTGTACTCCCCTGGGCGTTATTACTAATTATCTCCTTGATGTCATTCATATTATCTTATTTTCTCCACCCAGCATTTGAACATGGATATTTCTTGGGTGTCTTTCCCCTACTCTCTTCCCTGCGTAAAAGCTTGCTGACTGATATCATCTACTACTCCGTAGTGATGACTTCAAGTCTTCATATCCATTGAAGCCTCTAGAGTCCTGTGCTCCAGAATCAAATTTCCAACTATCTATGAATGGAATTTGACATTTTCCATGGATGTTCCATGACTTCAAACTTAGAATTTACCTCTTTCCAAACCTGCATTTGCTGTTTCTAAACAACCTAATCAATGAAAAAACTCTGTTTCTCCCTTACACTCAACATTTCTGACACCACATATGTGGGTACCTTAGAATTCAATTTGATTCTTACACTATCTATTAAATAGTTATTCAAGTTAAGAATTGTGGTAACATATACACAATGGAATATTCAGCAATCAAAAAGGATAAACTCATGAAATTTGCAGCAACATGGATGGAGCTAGAAGGAATCATGCTCAGTGAAATAAGCCAGAAAGAAAAAGAAAAATACCGGATAGTCTCACTCGTAGCAGGAATTTAGAAAACCTAAATAAAGGACCAGGAAAAAGACTAATTATAATAAAGTAAAAATCAAAATCAACAAGCAACTATAAGCCAGAGACACACTGAGGGGGGTGGGGGAAGGAGGGAATAGGATCAAAACAAGGGGGGTGGGAATTGTATGGGGACTATAACAAAGAAGAAAATGCATACGTTGTGCAAAAATGAAAAATGATGTAAAAAATATATAAAATAAAATAAAAAGTGAAAAAATGCTAAAAAAAAGAATTATTCAAGTTAAGAATTCAGTTTCACTATAAACCAGAGACACACTGGGGTGGGGGGAAGGGGAGAGGAAAGACTAGGGTCAAAATAAGGGGGGGTACAATTGTATGGGGAATATAACCAAAATGATAATGCATACATTGTGCAAAAATGAAAAATGATGTAAGAATTATATAAAATATTAATTTAAAAAAAAAGAATTCAGTTTCACAAGACTGCTGCTGCTTCCAACGCCAGTTACATGTCCCAGGTTGTGTCCCCAATGCTTCTAACCAACAGGCTGTAAATCAGCCTCCCCACAACTCTTTCTTGGGTTAGATAATTTGCTAGAGCAGTTCACAGAAGTCAGGGAAACTGCATATGTTTCCATTTATAATACATAAAGCATACAGATGAACAGCCAGATGAAAAGGTACATAGGATGAGGTCCAGAAGGCTCACAAGCACAGGAGCTTCACTACAGAAGGTTTCCACATCCCATACTTCTGTGAATTTTATGGAGGTTTGCATTTAATTTATAGATCATCTATGTCCTTGCCTTGACCAGTGCTGTCCTCATAGTGTCTAATGCCTTTTCTGCCTTTTCTTCTTGTAATTCTCTTCTCTTTCAAGGACTAATTCATATTTGTAACAAACTGAGGTTATCCTGTTCAGAATTGATTTCTTTTTTCCTTATCTTTCACTACATTTACATATCTATTTATACCTTGTAGGTATAAATGTTTATTTCTGTACTAGAGTGCAATCTTCTTGAAGACAGGGTGTTTTCTCTAATTCATCTCTTATGTAACTTACATTTTTTGATCTGTACATTTTTATTGAACAATTAAAAAATTAGAAACTGAAGTAAAAGGAGTTCTAATTTTAAAGTATTCTTATGCAAGATATAAAATGTAAAGGTAATGAATAGAGTTGAATATAATGCCATTTTTCTAAAATTGTTGACATTGAGATATAGTGTCCAATTCATTTTAGAATAACATTGCTTCAGCTGATGAAAGGGGAATGATAGGACCTTCAGCTTCATGGTACAGAGGATATACTGTTCATAGCACATTTAAGTAAACTGAACCACATTTCTCTAGCTCACTGGCCTCTTCTGGAAAGGACAGATTCCAAACCTGTATTGGTGAGAATATGCCCTACCACGTAAGATGCACATTATAGTCCAGTGTAGCAAGCATTTACACTTCTAAATGTTTTAGTCTAAGCTAGTCTTTATTATAGTGACTAAATAATTTAAAAAATTTCAATTTTAATGAATTAATCTTCATTAGAACTTGTCTCTACTTTATGAAATGGTAACAGCTTAGGAAAGTAATTGCCAACATCTAGTATAATGCAGGGCATACAATGAATATGTTTTTAACTAAATGATGAAGTAAAGCTAAGAAGAAAACAACAAGTTGCACATGACACATTTAATGCAGTCAAACAATGAGTAACTGACTTTTAAAATTTCATAGAAAAACATTTATAGCATATCAAATCTATTATAACAAAGACAAATAATTTACATTCAAATCTATATTAAATGTTTTAAAGCAAAAGTACTGAAATTTTTAGAATTACCATACTCCCTTGCTCTGTTCTTATATAGTATCTCTGAGTGTATCTATGTATGCATTATTAATGACAGTTTTTGAACTGTCTGCACTTGCCCTTTTAATGCTGATCAATGATAAATCAAATATTTAGTTATTTGAATCCAAAGCTGTCTTTTAAATGCTTAGACTATTGATAATTCTGTGGTTTTTTAAAAAGTCAGTGATGAAGCATTTTTATTAATTCAGCACCAGACAAGGTATTTAAAATGTCATTAAAGTTAAGAATAATAAATGTAAAGAAACTTGATTCTTTTTATTTATTGGTGGCATTTTAATATGTAAACCTAAAGCATTATAAAAGTAAGAGTTAAGGGAAGTGTTATTTTTTGTGATATTTTAGTGCTTCATTTCAGTCTTGAAAAAAAAAATTAAAGCTTCATGTATTGATCAATTATTTTTCTTACTAGTGCCATCACTCTTGAGAGTCATAGAGTACAGTAAACTATATCTAGCACAAGTCACTTCCTAGTGAATAAATAACCGTTTTCAAGATTGCTTGCTTCATTTAATTCTGAGCATTATTACCAGCATCAATGTGACTGACTTTAAGGTTTAACAGTGTGAGCTAGCTTGTGCCTAAAAGCTAAGGGTACTTTTTTGTATTCAGAACTTTTGGAATTTATTTTAAAAATTTATTGTGCTTTAGATGAAAAATGTTATTGTTTGGCCCATAATTGGTACTATTCATGGGTGGTATTACGGAGAAAAGTTTGTCAGAGCCAGGTCATTCTGGATATATACAGACTCTTAATATATACAGGCATCTTAAGTGCTCACTAATTCTTGTAAACCTCTGAAGATACCAAATTCCATTACATCAATTCACCAAGATTTCATTTCTTCTAAAAAAGCAAAAATTATATATAGCAAATCTAATCAAGTAAAAATGCTTATTGTACTTATTGGTAAACCCATCTCATTATTGGCTATAAGGATCCAGGATAATAATATGCAGTAAATTTCTGAATTAAAGTAAACTGTAAATAAAAGAATATTTGACCTGCAGAATAACTAACCAGATGCATTTAATAGTGAGACAATTTTAGTATCCTTTTTTTCTTTAAAGAATCACTTTATCCTTGCAAGAATATTTGTCTTGTATAGTATTATAATTATATTATTGACAGAGAAGAATCCCACCATGTGGAAAAGTAACTGTAAAATGTTATTTATGGTGTTTCTATGACCCAGCCTAAGTCCCTAATAACAGTGCTTTGTTAATTTGATTATAGTTCTTCCATTCATTCCATATGGGTATTTCAATAAAATGAATACGGGTAATTCCATATAATGAATCATGTCCTGCTTTGTGGTCATGTAATAGCCATTCTCTATAATAAAGGACCTTCCTTAATGGGAGAAGCAAGTCAAGCTCTCAAAAATGTTTTTGTGTAACAATCATTATTAAAACCTTTCTCTCAGTCCACCAAAGGGGAGCTTATTTCACATCTCTCTTTTTTTTTTTTTTTTTGACTATTATAGTATGTCTCATTTTACTTTTCAGTTTGCTACCAAATCCCTTACCTTCAACAGTTAATTATTTTTTTTATCTATTTGGTTAAACAGGAAAACTGTGGTATGTCTGTGTGTAATGGTAAAATATACATCCTGGGTGGAAGACGGGAAAATGGAGATGCAACAGACACTATTCTCTGTTATGATCCCTCGACGAGTATCATCACGGGGGTAGCTGCAATGCCCAGGCCAGTGTCCTATCATGGCTGTGTGACTATTCATAGATATAATGAGAAATTCTTTAAGCTCTAAAACCAGGATACCTCACCCAAGAAGCCGCACCAATCCAAGATGGAGAGGTTTTTGAAACTCCAGAGTGGGAACTTGACTTATCTCCTTTGTGCTATAGGCACAAAAAAATAAAATAAAATAAAAATAATAATTGTGGTGCCTTTCTCCCCAAAATATCAATCTTTTAAATGGTAATAAAGCCTTTATTGTATTTGAAAAAATAGTTTGTTCATTGAAGGTGATAGTGGTTGTTGCTTGGGCTTTGAGAGTGTACCTTTGTAAGTATTTGTAAAAAAAACCTATGTGGCATCGGAAGTAATGTCTCCCTGCATACCTTTTAGGAATATGTGAATGGTCTCTTTATATATGTATGTGTATCTCTGCAAGGCTGTATATTCCTTATTTTCTCATATGTATATAGAAAATTACATGATTTAAGGCTTCATTTAGGTTGAATCTTAAAAAGCTTAGTATGCATCCTAAAATGAAAAATCAGTTTAAAAAATATTTCTCATTAAAAATATGTACAAATTGATTAATTTTATTAAAGGTTATTTCTATAATTGATAAAATTATAATGATAACAATTTGAGTATCATAAAACACTGGATTTTTATGACTTCTTTGAATTGCTGTCTTACATTAAACATTTTTTGGGGAGGAGATTGGGTAGGAGCTATAAATAGCAAGTGCCCTTGAAATGAGGATTAAAATTTTAGATTAGTTCTTAAGAAATAACTATCTAACACCATTGAAGGAAAAATAACCTGTTGTGGCTCTCAAAGTATTTACGTATCATCTCTAAATTATATAGGAAAGCTCCTTGTCTTGAACCTAGCTAAGGAGTTAAATCCATTTTGTAATATTATCTTATGAAAAACAGGGACAGATTTTCTCCCTAGCCCAATAGGATTTGACCTCATAAATGTGGTGCTTTGGGTGAGGATCTTTTTCCTGGTTATCCTCCTTTCTTGTGAACAGCTGAAAATTCTGGGAGTCTTTACTGTTAGGTTGCCTTTAAAGGATAAAGCAGGGACCACATATCTCAGTGGGTCCATTTTTCTTTTTAAAAGATATAGCTATCTAAAAAAAAAAAAACTCAACAGCAGTAGTTATAATAGTCTTCTAAGATAAATCTTTCATTTGATATCCATTATGTAAACTATTGATCATTATTCTCAAGCTTCTATCAGCAAATTACCTTTGTCTAGATTTTTCAGTTCCAGTTTATAAAGTTTACTAGTTTTCAGAGAGTAATGTAAAAATTCTTTTTAAGGCAAATGAGATGGCAGTAACTACAGCATACGTGGTTATTGTTATTCCTGGGTGGACAGAGAGAGTTCACATTTTAAGGATGTTCTAGGTAGCCTACATTTCTATTTCCCAGGCACTGTTGTTGTCTCACATTATAATTGTATACTTCTTGTCATAATAGAGATGATGCAGATATTTGATTATCATGTAACCAGGTTTCTGTTTAAACCAAAGTGATTGAACAGAAGACCTAACATTGGTGAATTACTTTTTTTCCTCATCTTAGAGTGATGCAGAGATTTTAAGAAAAACATACAGAATCAACTTTAATGCTTATCTGGAATCTGAATGCTGAGGAAAACTTTGGAAATCTTACAAAGTTTTGGGGAGGTTTTTTTTTGAAATCATGATTTAAAAGGGTACGGATACATTTTTGTGACAGTTACCAGAACACTTCAGGAAACAATCTTTTCTCATTTTCGTTGAAAGGTATATTGGGATACTTGTACTTTAAAGTAAACATCTACTTCTGCATTATACTTTTTGTAGATAATGGAACATATTTAGTTCAGAAATTCTTTGCAGTAAATGAGATTATGTATAAGTATAGTGTTTTGTAATGCTGAGAATTATGCAAATGATACTTGTTATTTTCATGTGTATCTGTAAGATCATGCTCATCCATAAATACAGACATCACACAAAAAAAAAAACTTTGTTAAGATAACTTGTATTCTTGTATTTTGTTGTTGTAAACTATTAACTATCTACTTGTATTTTAGTATACATTTATCTATGTGTTTATTGTAGTAAATTTGAGTTGAAATTCTATAAAAGAGTTTTGTTTAAACATAGACCTTGTACCAATATTGCTTAATTCTTTTTCCTCTACCTAATTTAAAACTGCATAAATTAAGCAGGCCACCATGAACTTACCTTGAATCCTAGGAAACTAAAGTAACTTTTTAAAGTTACCCAACTGGTATTTTAATTTCATTATCTTCCTTTACTGATTTTTGATAAATAAATTTTAGCCTTGATAAAATAATTTTAGAATATAACTAGTATATCAAAAGAGATATATCAATGAAATTGGTGTTAGAGTATATCCATACTGTCACCATACAGTTGACAGATTTTCTTTTGATAGGTCATGTTCATATAAGCCTTTTGTGTCATGTACATATAGATATATGTAGATACATAGTATGGTCATGTACACATACATACAAACACCAAGAATTTTATCAGTTTGTGATGATCAGAGAGAAGCACATTAAGTAAACATTCATAGACCTTATTAAATTCAGTTCCAGAAGGTGTTTTTATTTGGGCATTTCTAGAATTTTTTTTTATGCTTGAAAGTACATGATGAGTATTATTAGTATGATGACTTGTATACAGTCAGACTCTATATAGTACATACAGTTTTATAAGATCAGAAAACAAATTGGAAGTAGACAATAAACCCAACTGTGATACCTCAGTGGAAGGAAAGTCAAGAGCATATTTTGTGGATCAACAGAAAAGTACCTTTTTTCCTGTGAACTTAAATCCTTCAGGTTTTCCTATATGTGAGTGATCTATAAATTGATTTTTACAACAGAAGACCTTCGTTTCCTACTCTAATCTTCAACTCACTTTACTGCACAGGTATGAATATGGTAGCCTATTGGATCTTCAGTAACCTTTTTTCCTAAATGACTGAAATATAGCTCTTTACTCCATTTAAACCAGGTGTTAAAGAAAAATGATGTAAGTACTCAGGGAGGGTATTAACATTTTGCCTATTGGGGGTGTTTAAAGTGCCATAACTAAAACTTCAGTTATGATTCTAGAGTAAATTTAATTTGATAAAGGGGCTTCACACATGAAGGTGTTTGAACATTCATTCTTCTATATTTAGAAAGATGAAAATGTTTTATGGACTGAAACATTTTTCTCTTAGTGAATATGAACTCTTTATGTATCTCTACTGTCAAATACCCTTTTGAAACTCAGGAAAGACAAAGGTTCAAATATACAACTTTTGTCACTATGCAAACCAGGTATTTTTTTTTTCCTGTTGTCTGGACATGACAATAGATTTTTTTTTTTTTTTTTAAAGAACTGCTGTGAGAACCCATCATGAAAAGAGCAGGGTTGAATTGTTTGTGTGTGCATTTTGTGTCTTGAGACTTAATGTGTGGAAAAGACATCTTTCTACTCTAGACTGATTTTCAAAGAAGAGAGATTGCTACATGGTGTGAAGTGATCAGATAATGTCTCTTGAAGGCTTCCTATGGATTGCCTTATTTTACTAAACTCAAGACACCAGTAAACCTCAATGTAATTTTGGCCTTATTAGGATTTGTTGTGCATTATATTGAAAGCCAGGTTTACATCACCTCAGCCCATTATTCTTTAGTTAAACAATTTCACCATACCGAGTAACCAGAATGGGGCAATTTGGTTGACCTTTGAAGCAGTAGGTTTGACTAGCGAACTATACATATTGTCACATCCAGTCTCAGGCACCAGAAACCACTTGAGCCAGGAGTGTGAACTGATAATTCCAGAGACACTTGCAACAAACTTCAAACATTTTTAAATGTTTTATATGAATGTTTTACATTTGTGTGATTGCCTTAGATATTAAATTTACTTAGTGCTAAAGATGATCATCATAATTTTTTAAAATAGCAATTGTCATAACTTATTTTATATATTGTTCCAAAGAATTTGTTTCAATGTTTTCAAAAAGACATCATCTGAATTTATGTGCCTTAAGTTCTCTAGTGCTATTTCAACTTTTTTTCTGATCTAAATACTCTATTTAGAGTAAATAAAATTCTCTTCTTAAACTTTTTAATGAGCACCAACCATGTGGTTGCTTGGCAGAATGAGAATGCTAAGAGAGGTTGTTGGGTGTTTGGAGTTTTATTACAATGTTTGGTTTGTTTTTGATACCAAGGTGCTTTTTAAGATACTGAGAAAAACACCTATCTTACATTGTAACCATCGTTTGCCATATCTACATCTGATATCAAAAAAGTAAATGTACTTACTTTGTTCTATTTGTATGTACTATTTTTTTAATTTAACTTTCTTGAAAAAGTTCTTACTCTTTCCCAACACCCTTCCTTGCAGCTTCTTTATTTAAATTTTTGTTGAGTTTCTGGAGCTAAAATAACAGTTACAGAGTTAAACAAAAGTATACTGTTTTACAACTTACATAGACCCTTGGCTGCCAAATGTCATTGGCTTTCAATTAGTCTCCAGAGTTTTCACAGTTAAAAAGAAAATGCTTTGTACTTGTTCCCAATTCAATTTGTAACACATTAACTTAAATGTTTTGTTTAAATATACTCTGTGCATAGTTATCTTTACTTTTTTAAAACTTGTGTCTAATAAAATGTCTTTTAACCGTTATTACTTGACTATATGGTTGTATTAAATTTTGTTTACCAAAAATTTGATGATCTGTTTTATTTTAAATATATTCACTTGATTGTATGAAAAAGGAATGGGGGCAATATATATTAATACATTTGTGATTATAGGTACGTCAGTAAAGTAACTGGAAGAATAAACAAGAAACCAAAGGCATTGGTGTGTATGAGGAGAGGAATGGGAGACGTGAAAAGGAAACCTCACTGCATAATAATTTATAATTATATATGTGTATATATATGTAGTTATATACAAATATATATAATCAATTTTATAGTGTAAGCTAAACATGGAAATGTTACCTATTTAAAAAATAATAATAACTAGGACATGATCTATAACACTTGCACTCTAGTGTTCTTTTGATTTGGTTCTCAAAATACCCCTATAATAAAATAATACTGAGGTTAAATCAATTAGGAAATTCTATTTCAGGTGTCAAAGAGAAGGCAGTTGTCTAATAAAATTTTGAAAACATAAAAGGATTATAGAAGCACAGGCAATGCATAGATTTTTTATACTCGGCTTTTCTATTATACAACCAAAATTAAATGTGAAGTTAGAGTTCTTAAATAATAAATGTTAAAGCTGTTTGCATTTGGGGCCTCCCCAGTGGCGCGGCGGTTGAACGCTGGGTTGCGAAGCTGCCTGTGGCCTCTGCGGCGCCGGTTCGATCCCCGGCTGCTCCCTGGCCACCGGAGGAGGGTCCCACATGGCACGCAGACCTCTCCTGCCGCCCACTGCTCCCCTCAGCAGTGTACCTCGGTCCTTCTGCCTGCTCTGCTCCCCGCTCTGGCTCTGGTGAATTCTCTCACCCTCCCGTGCTTCTGACTGTACCCAGTGCATGTATAAACAAAACAAACAAACAAATAAAAACATGCCTCTGTATATTAAAAAAAAACAAACTTTAAAAAAAAAAAAAGCTGTTTGCATTTGACCTAATTCTTCTGCAGCCACACCTGGAAAGTGCATGGGCTTCATCAGACCTGACTCCATTCATCGCTCAGCTGAAAAGCCATTTAACACTGAGTCATGCTTTTCTTCCTTTAGGGAATGCAGTCATAATACTCACCTTACAGGCTTGTTGTAAGGAGGTGAGGTCATGTGATGTATGTTGAAGGTCAACACTATTCTGGCACAGAAAAAAAATCCGTAAATGTTGATTCCTTCTCATGCAGCTGGTTCAAGACAAAATTGCAAGGAAGGACATGAAAGAATTAAACATTTGTTAACATTTGGAAAACAGAGGGCAATGGGGGAAGAATAGGACCCTCTTGTATTTTAAATTTTCTCCCAAAAAAAGCACCTGCACTCTTAATGGAATGTGGGGAGGAATGGGCTATACCTGTCTTGTGTTCCTCTACTCTTTATTAGCTGTTAATGGAGACGGGAAATGAAACGGAATGGTTTCCTCCTAATTATGTTGGGGTCTTTATTTTCTATATTTTATGATTTTTTGTCATCTTTGGGGAACCTTGCTGGCTGAAGAGAGACTGTCCCTTCCAGAATTATTTATTTCTTAGAACAGTAGACAACTTGCCAGTGAACCCACCTTTTGAGGTAAACCCTTGTCCATACTCCCAACCACCTCGTTTTAAGTCTCACATACCATGCCAGTATTTTCCCTGCCCTATAGTACTTTGAAACCAGGTACCAGATAACTAAGAGCAGCCTCTGTACCCCATGGAATTATTCCCACTAGCCAGTCCTATGCTTTTTACCTTACCCTACCTTGAGTTTCCCACGGAAAAGTAGAGGCTGTGGCCTATGTTCTCCAGTTATTCCTGTCTGCCTCCTCACTGACACTGGCTCTTCCCCTGCAGCCCTGCACGGCCATGCTGTGTCTCTTGTTTCTAGGAGAATGATAAGTAACAAACTCTTTCAATGGCATTGACCTCTTCATATTCTCAGTAACCTTTTAAAACTCAGACTCCGTTCACTTGACCACTCTCATGTTTTAGTACTGCATTCAGTACAGAGGTGTTTAATGTTTCACTGATGAAAGCACCACTTCTGGTTCTTATGACTACAAGAATCTGTTCAAAATAGACCTTAAAACAGGACTTTTGAGTCCTGATTTGATAACTAAAAATCCATACATATGTACTAAGACCAAAATGCTAAAGAAGGAAGCCTCCCTGGTGGCCCAGGGGTTAAAGACACAGTGCGAACAAGCTATCGCCAGCCACTGTGACATGAGTTCGATCCCCAGCCAGGGAGCTACCGACATGGCGCAACAGACCTCTCCTGACTCACCTGCTTCTCCCCTCAGCAGTGTATTCAGTAGATCTGCCTGCTCTGCTCCCCACTGTCTCTGGTGAATCCTCTCGCCCTCCCACACCTTTGGCCTACACCCCTGTTCTTATATGCATAAAGAAAACCTTTAAAAATAAAAGGCTATGATAGGAGAAGCAGGCTTTCTAAACAGATAAATTCCACATAGTGCAAAAGAGGAAGTCGTAGGCATTCTAGGTACTGAGAACTGTGTAAATGGGAATAAAGCATTACTAGAGATTTTATGGTCTTTTATTTCCAGTTGTTGCCAAGCACTGGGCCAGGTACTGTGGGATGAATACATCAAATGAGACAGGCCCAGATGTCCAAAAGCTTTCTGTCAAGTCAGAAAGTACATAGCAATCAGAGAGGGCTATTTGCTGGAAATACGGAAATAACATTTCACTAATGTCCTAATGCTGCATTTTCTGCTTCTCAACTTGTGGTTTCTTTATACCTACAGTTCACAATGTTGTTTATCAGCAAATTTCACAATCTGACTCATCACCAATTCTTTAATTTTTATTTCTGCCATCATGCCTGGGTCATGTCAGTATACAGGACCCATCCTTTTGCTCTAGTGTCACATTATTTTCAACTCTAGATTACAGACCTCCACCCCTCACTCACTCTAGTAACACATAAAGTCATGCCTTCAATTGTCTCATCACCCAAAATTAGTCTTCCTATAAAACCTTAGCTCTAAACCCTTCTGTCTTTTGCCAACACCTTCCTTTCCTTGCATCTTTCTTTCTTATTCCATGACTTATTCTTGACTTTCCTTGTGACCTTATCCAGGTCTCCTCTCTAACACCTCTTCATGCAGGCCCCTGACTCTCATTATCCCTTCCCAACCTGCATTCCATCATTATAATGTCATTCAGCCACTCTCACCAACACTCAGACTTTGCTCCTCCTTTGATCTCCCATTCCAGTTATTCTGCTGTCCAGGCAGGTAGCAAACAGATTGTTGACCTTCTCTAAAATTACTGCCAAGCTCTTAAAGAGCAGTAGAGAAAAGAAATTAGCTGCAAATTGACACCTCTAAAAGTTTGTGATCTCCATCCTCAACTAAGCGAGGTGTTCAGTGTGCTCCTGCTCCTGCCTTTTCCCTTTCTCTGTGACAACTTACTCACTGCTCTCCAGAAGTGCTCCACTGCCTTCTCTTGTTTTCAGCAGTTTATCTTTTCTTCTCCTTCAAAGGCTTAAAGTAAAAGACTTGAGTAGAATGTCTCTGCACATCTTGCCCTCTCATACTTATGTCTTCTCTCCTCCCTTCTTGGAGATGGAGGTCTCCTTCCTCCATCCAAACTCTAAAACCTGCTCATCCAGCATCTTAGGGACTCTCTTCTCTCTCTGGCTCTGATTTTCAACCTCTCTCTGTCCCATGGCATTTAAACATGCTCCCACCTTTCCATTCTTTAAAATTCATTCTGCAACCTTAAGTTCCCATCTAACTCCACCTTTTTTTAATTATTTGAAATTTTTTCTCCTCTCTCTCCCCCTTGCCCCTGCAAACTTAAGATTATTCTGACATATCATGTCTGCTCAGTCAGGAAACACCAAACTTGGAGGAGTTTACTCTGACCATATATGAATAAGATGATTTAAAAGCGTAGATGGAAAAGCATAACGGTCATACAAAGGGGGAGAGTTTGGAGATGTTAGAAATAAAAGTGATTACACACATGGTATGTCTCACTGCCAAAGTCGGCTTATAGAAGCCAACTCTTCCCAGCTAAAATGCCCTTGTTTGCTTGCATTAGAGGAAAGAGATCTGATTACAGGGACAACATCCCATAATCAGCCATTGGATGTCCCATTGTAAGGGCAGAATAAGAAGCCTTCTAACATCAGGTGAACAGGATATACTCTGAGCAGTAGTTAATTCTTGAAACCTGATAGAGGCAACCTTATTTGCTTTGGCTCAGTCCGGGCCACCAGAGAACTCTTCTTATATTTGAGAATAAGTTATATTTACAGTTAGGACTATACATCTGCACTAAGGACATTTGGAGGCCTTTCTAGAGTAGATGGCCCATAAAATAGGATGCCAGGAAGCCATCATGATAAAAGCTGGCAGAAGAAAATAAAGTAAATGCCATAAGGATATTAAAGATTATTTAAAATTCAGTCAGCAAAGAAAGAAACTCAGCATTAATGCCATTATTTATCTTTCACAATAGCTATACTGCAGAGACTCAATTTAAAAACAATAAATAAATGAAAAATCTCAGTGTTGCATTAACTGGACACTTAAAATTTAATTAAGGATATAAGGAAATGTAACCAAATTAAAGTCAGAAGTCTTCAGTCTTTCAAAATTTGGCTGGGAAGTTTAAGTAGAACTATTTTTTTACATTCCTCTTTACATTGTCTAGATTCCTCAATTCATGTTATAGCTAAAGTTTTATATCTAAGTTACTTAACCTTTACAAGTAATTCACAGACATGTTTAGCTTATGCTCAGAAGTTGTTTTTCTTAAACAAGTTTATTTAGACATACGTTTTTGCTGCAAACCTCCATGCACAAATTTTGTGTAAACACGCACATTCATTTCTCCTGAATATTTTTTTAGGAGTGTAACTGCTGGGTAGTATGGGTTGACATGTTGAAGAACTGCCGAGCTATTTGCCAAAGAGACTACATCATTTACATTCTCATCGGCAATGTATGAGAGTTCCAATTTCTCCACATCTAGCGTCTTCCTTTTTATAAAAAACAAAATTCAGAACCCAGTCACACCAGGGACAAAAAGAACAAATATCTATGTTTGCATGTCTTGCATCATTTCTCCCATTCCCAAAGTTTGTAGTCTGTGGTTATTGAATAATCCAAGGGGAAGCATAATGCACCAGTTATTTAGGGTTATAACCGGGACCAATAAGAGCTGCAAGGCTGGGATATGATTTTACCAAAACCTAAACATTCATTTTCTTGTTTGGACTTTGCTGTGAGGTTGAGCAGAAATTTAGCAGAGGCTGCAACGTACCATGCCCTGCCCATCCAACAAGTCTGAAAAAAAAGTTTGCACATTCCAGAGCAAAGCTACCCAAACCCTTTTAGTTTATACCCTTTATCTCGCACTGGGTTCCAGTGATTGTAAAACCTCTTCTATCTTACTTAACAGGGAGGGAGGGCTGTTATGGCCCAGGGGTCTTGTTAAACAATACAGGTCAAAACCAGTTCAGGGGCCTCCCCGGTGGCGCAGCGGTTGAGCGATGGGTTGAGAAGCTGCCCACAGCCTCTGCAGCGCCGGTTCGATCCCTGGCTGCTCCCCGGCCACTGCAGGAGGGTCCCACATGGCGCGCAGACCTCTCCTGCCACCGCTGCTCCCCTCAGCAGTGTACTTCGGTCTTTCTGCGTGCTCTGCTCCCTGCTCTGGCTTTGGTGAATTCTCTTACCCTCCCGTGCTTCTGACTGTACCCAGTGCTGTATAAAGAAATAAATAAATCTTTAAAATAAATAAATAAATAAAGTCTCAGCACTATCAAGGAAAATAAAAAGAAAAAAAAACCAAAACCACTTCAAGACCCCATCTGTAAACCCCCACCCACTCTTGCTAAACACACTAATCAGAACCCATCCAGTACTCCAACTCTGAGTCCTTCCCTTTACCCACTCAAAGTAAGCAAGTATTTATGTCAGCAGCCTTAAGACATATGGTGCAATTCTCCTTTGAATCTGCCTGCACACACTCTGAGCATGTACTCTCACCTGCAGTAAAGCTGCACTTTTAAGTCACCTACTCTGACTCCTGCATGAATTCTTTCCTGGGCCTAAGTTAAGAACTCCCCCAGATTCCATCAGTTGGGGACAATTATTCATTTTTAATTGCCTGAGTATAGTTCTAGGCACTAACTAAGAGTTTGTTTGGGACTGTAACATGAGCTTCTCATTTTATAAGTCTAATCAGTATCTGCATCCTGGCGGAGAAAGTCCATCGCCCTAAGGACTCCTTTAATCCTAAGAAGGGTGGCTGGTTTTCCCAGGAGAAAGCCAGACACTTGGGACCTGGGTATCTCTGCACCTGAGATTAGCCACAATTTTCCACCCCCACCCCAGACCAAAAAGATCCAAGACACCAAGAACTGCAAATCCCACAATGTCATCACCACAGAAGGGAGGGTTGCTGGGACGTGAGGGTGGACCTAAGCAGCCAGGTTTGGTATATAACCAGACATGTGGGCCTTGGAGGTCCTTGGTTTTTCACCAGCTTTCGGGGTGCTATTGGACTCCCAGCTCAGCATAACTGGTAGGACACATTCACCCATGTATCTCTCTTTCTCCCTGAGTTTTTCTTTTCTCATTTTCCCTTTTTGTAAATAAACCCTTTATTTTTTTTATTTTTTTTTTTAATAGAGGCATGCTTTATTTATTTATTTGTTTTGTTTATACAAGCACTGGGTACAGTCAGAAGCGCGGGAGGGTGAGAGAATTCACCAGAGCCAGAGCGGGGAGCAGAGCAGGCAGAAGGACCGAGGTACACTGCTGAGGGGAGCAGCGGGCGGCAGGAGAGGTCTGGCGCCATGTGGGACCCTCCTCCTGTGGCCAGGGAGCAGCTGGGGATCGAACCGGCGTCGCAGAGGCCGCAGGCAGCTTCGCAACCCAGCGCTCAACCGCTGCGCCACCGGAGAGGCCCAATAAACCCTTTATTAACCTTTTTGTGTGTGTCTACAGTTGAGTCTCATTATAAGTCCCATTTTAAATGTGCAGGTGATGACCCACAGTCAGGCAACCCATTTCACAAAGGGGTTGCCCTGTAACAATTCTTAATAGGAGAAAGCAGCAGTGTGAGTTAAACAATAAACAGCAACTGAAGCTCAGACTGGGATGAGGGAGATGGGGGAAACAACAGAGAGCAGGGAGGGTCCCCTGAAGGCAATGGGACTGCCTTGAGTAGGATGACAGCTTCCTAGCAGCATCCCCAGCCTCCTGGTGCAGATCTAAACTTTTAGATCCTGGAGTCAGAATACTTCCATCTGTCACTTCACTCTATCACTTAGCTGTTACTCTACCTTTTTATTGTACTGTACCTTTTTGTAATCAAAGTAATCTTTGTGAAGTGCTTGGAATGCTAGACTGGTACATAGTAAGTGGTAGCTAATATCCAATATTAGCAATTGGGTCCAGATTAACACAGCTCCTGATTTTTCATAGAAAGAAAAGCTGATTATTATGCAAAATTTCTCATTATTTGAAACGTTGGCTTGTTTTTTTTAAAGATGTATTTATTATTATTTATTAAGTAAATAAATTTATGCATACAAGAATTGGGGTGTAGGCCAGAGGTGTGGGGGGTGAGAGGATTCACTAGAGACAAAGTGGGGAGGAGCAGAACAGACAGATCCACTGAAATGTACTGCTGAGGGGAGCAGGGGGTAAAACAGGAGAGATCTGCTGTGCTATGTGGGTCAGCTCCCTGGCAGGCATCAAACACATCAAACACATGTGGCAGTGGCTGGTGATGGCTTGATAGTGCTGAGACTTTAACCCCTGTGCCACCAGGGATGGCCACGTTGGGTCATGCTTAAAGCAAGGTGGGACTTTGGCGCTTGTGGCCGTACCATCACTCTGATCTGCAGTGTCTTCCACTGTACCCTCACAGCCCTGTTGACCATGGAATGTTGGCCTCACCACCTATCCCTTCTCCTCCGAGCCCCAGAGCCCTGTATACAACGGCTGTATAATCTTTACAGACAAATGTACCAGAGCAACTGCTCGATTTACCCACCCCTCAACTTACAAAATATTCTTCCTTCTGACTCCCTTCTCTCAGGAAATGGCACCACCATGCACCATCTTACACCATCTGCTAAGGCCAGAGACCTGGCAGTCACCCTCAGTTCTTCTCAACCCTCGTCTCCTTCTTCCAGGGACACCTCCAGTGGTTGTGTAGGTGGTTAATGCCCAAGCAGACCTGGTCAAGGAGGGTACTAAGACCCAACTTCTAGTCACCGTGTGCCCCAGTGCAGGGCTGTGTCTGCTTGAAGGATCGGTTGGCTTTTTCTCACTGCCACTTGACTTGCCAGGGCTCCGTCCCTTTCCCTCCCCTCCCCAGTCTACTCCCAGTTCATTACTAAGTCTCTGGGTATCTTCTCTACGATTCTTGCATCTAGCCACATCCTTCCACCTCCACTGTCCTGGCAAGGCCACCCCCATTTTTCATCTGGGTCACTCAAGTTGCTTTCCCAGCTGTCTTGCCGTTTCTTTGTTCACACATATGTCCAGTCATTCCCCACCTTTTTGGCCAGGGTAAGTAACCCTTTTAAAAGGGCAAATCAAACACATTATTCCCCTGCTTAAAAACCTTCCATGACTTCCTGTTGTTCTTAGGGTAAAGATAAAAATCTTAACTCATCCCCATGTGCTCTTGCTCCACCTAACTCCTAGCCGCACCCCCCAGTCACTCTACTCTTGCTAGGGTGACTATGGGCTTCCCTTGCCTGTCTTAGACTTTACTGTGCCTCAACAGCACCTGCTGCATTCTAATTTCATTCAATATATTTTCAGGGGAGATTTTTCTACCTCCAATTTAAATATGGTCTCCCTGTATTGTGCTTTCTTAGCACCATACCTATTTCCTTCATAGAGTTTGTATCTTTGTTACAGAAATTTACACACTGTGTACATATGTATAAAAATCTGTAGCTATGCTAGTTCTCTTTACGTAATCCAAACTGGGCTCAGTGGTGCTGCCATGGGCACACGATCGTTGAAGGAGACCACTGGCCTTATGGGACTGGACGTATGTGACTCTCCATGGGCTAGGCTATGAATATTGTATGCAAAGATTCTTGATGTTGTTGAGCAAATTCCTTAAGAATGCAGCATAGAGGGGGCCTCCCTGGTGGTGTAAGGAGTTAAGATGCAACCTACGAAGCTATCTGCAGCCACTGCACACAAGTTCGATCCCCAGCCAGGGAGCTACCCACATGGTGCAGCAGACCTCTCCTGACTCGCCCACTACTCCCCTCAGCAGTGTATTTCAGTCAATCTGCCTGTTCTGTTTCCCAACTCTGTCTCTGATGAATCCTCTCACTCCCCACGCCTCTGGCCTGTACCCCAGTTCTTGTATGCATAAGTAATCTTTAAAAAAAAGGAAAGAATGCAGCATATAGGAAGTATATAGAACAGATTACAAATGAAAAGTTGGGCATGGTTAAAGAGGAAACAGATGTTAAAAAGTAAGAATATCTTGGGGTAGTGAAATAAAAGCAGTAACTCTTCAGCCTGAAAATGAGCTAAGTCTGGTGAGAAAAATTATACAATGGAAACAATGGGAGCCTTTAGTGGCAAGCCCCTGCCAGCCAATGGAAATAGCCAATATGATGGCTTGTGTGCTGATGGGAAACAGATGCAAGTAATGTTCTGTTAAATTTAAAATGTTTCCATGTTATTGACTTTTTATAATAAAAAAATTCAAACAGAAAACATTCAGGAGACGTGTTAATGTTGGATATTATGGTAATAGGGACATGAAAATCAATTTTTGATTTGTAAAGTATACATTCAAATTACTTCAAAGATGATATTTCTTTAAGGAGTTTATGGGAAGCTCTGAAAGTTAACTGGAAAAATTCCTATAGATTTTCAATGCAGAGGCCATATTCAAAAGAGGAAGTAACTTTCAGTGGCATCTTCAACACACTTCATTTTTTAATTCTGAATAAAACAGAAAAGGTATTTTATTATTTAAACAAATTTATAGGTCACCGTTTCAAGTTCAAATAGTAAGTAGTAAGAATAAAAGTCATCAAGTTAGAATTCATTGTAACACTTAAGGAACTTGATTTGGTATTTAAAAGAAAGATTTCTTGTTTATAGTGGTAGTTGGGAAAACATTTTGACTCATTTAAGGAAGTTAGCTTCGGGATCCCTAACCCCAATTTTCTTGATTGGTAAAACCGCATCAGGATAGAAGTAGAATTTCTGTAAATAAAAAAAAGTCACATTAAGATTCCTAAAATTTATCAGGTAGACTATATAGAAACATATTATTTGTATAGTTATAACTTCAAAGTAGAATCACTAAGTGGTTTTCACTAAGTCTCCAATATCAGTGCAACTGTGTGTGAAAAAGAAGGTAAATGTTCAAGCAAAGATGCAGTTGGCATGCTCAAGGTTAAGCAAAAAATAAAATTACTTTTCATATGTTCTCAATAAAATAAAATATATTAAAATAAAATCAAATAAATGATCCATACTTTCTCATGGGCTCTCATTCTCACTAGGGACAGGGTTAAACAAACTTGCCAATCAAAGTTACCCGGTTTTAAGCAGTCTCAGTTTGGGTAAATATTTAGTCAATTTCAGTTTACAGTCCCATCAGAACTTTCTTCTCCCCCAGTCTGGATTTCCCAAGATGGCCAATGGGATCAAAGAGAAGTTTTGAGATAGCGGCTGGAGAAGTCACAGACTGTGTGCAGAGCTGTGAGCTGGAGTATGGGTCCTCAGTGCCTTCAGCTGCCATGTCCCTAGTCATCCTAGGTCATCTCGGCCCTGCTGGCATTGTAACCAAACTCAATGGGTCTTTTCTCATGATGGGCATCTGGACTGAATGAAAGATACCACCAAAATGGAGTGCACAAAGGACAAGTATTTACATCCTTGTGACAAGAAAAGGAGACAGCCAGACCAGTGTTTCCAAAGAAACTGTCTCATAGATGAGAAAATGAGGTGGTTATATGGTATAGTTCAGTGTGGGAGGGGGTCTTCAGCAATGTCTTTGTTCCCTATGCTGGATGGTAGCATCATCTGGACCTTATCTTTAGTCAGGGAGATCTGCAAAAATATACTTTCATGCAAACATGAAAGCTTGTCACATATGATTCTTATCTCAATTAGGTTTTATTTATGATCAAGGAGCTAGTGTACAAGGTGACCTATGCCTGGTGACTTGGGCGAACAGGGAAAGTTCCCTAATTCTTACTACTGTGTGCTCACAGCATCTGCTGCTGAGGTTGTTGGCTAGCGTGCTTCAGTACCTTCAGAGTCTGATGATCATTGCTTCAGTACCTTCAGAGTCTGATGTCTCAATTTCGCACTCCCTCCACATCATCCCTGATCCCAGCTGACGTGGGAGCATTTTAACTTTTGCTGGGGTCTTCAGTTCTCCACACCCTTATGTTCTTAGCCACATTCTCCAGCCATTCTCTGAAAATCAATCCAGTACAAAGTCTCTGGTTTAGGATAATCTGTGTCCTGGCATTGTGCCCAATGGCCTAGCTATGGCTTCCTAGCTTGCTACTTTCTGGTTGCCTGGCAGACAGCATACAGAGAAACCCAAGTTTCTGGTATACTAGCTGCAAATTGTGGCTACCCAACAGCATTACCTCAAACTCCTCTTCCTTCCCAATGCCACCACCTCTTCCTGAGCCCTGCTTGATGAGAGAGTCTACCAGACTGGGTCTTTCAAGCTAAGTCAGAGGAAGTGGGCTTCCCACAAGCTTAGCTGGATATTTCTCAGGGTTAGAACCCCAAAGTGATAACATTGAGTCACTCATCATGATCTTTTACTCTCCCTCTTTCTCCATGAAATGTACTCCTATCTTTCCAGTGCTTATTCTCTGTTGGCTTGTAGATTTAAGGTTCATGGAAGCTTTTCCTGGTCTTTCAGATTAGATTGACAACAAATTGCACAAGGGAAGGAACTGTTTTATTTCTACACCCTCACTTCCTACCACAGCATTTGGCACACAGTGTCAGAACACAGACTAGAAATGCAATAAAAATTTGTGCAGTAAATATTGTTAATATCTTTACCTCTAGTAGACCTTAAGGTCAGGAGGCCATGGGTGACATATTATAAATCCCTTGATTCCCTCATCATGCAGGATTTTGGAGTCAGCTCCTGGACCTACTATTTAGTCATTCTTCGTTCAACAAATACTTTTTGAGTGCAAATACTGTGTACAGTGTAAGGCACTTGCTACTGGAGATATAAATAAATCATTTAAAACATTTTTATTAAATACATCAAAAAATTGATGACATATATATAAAACATAAGCAATTATAAAGTAAGCCTCTTCTAAACCTACCACCAAGCTCCCATGGTAAATCTTCACATAGTGAGAAGAAATGATTAAAGAAGGAGACAAATATATCCTGGGAGACCAGCTGGAGCCTGCAACGATATTATACATATGGATGATGGGGTCTGGGGCAAAGTGTTATAGGAAGAAGAGGGAAGACTAGGCTCAAGAGGTGTTTGGGGGCCTTCCCTGGTGGCACAGCGGTTGAGCGCTGGGCTGTGAGGCTGCCTGAAGCCTCTGCAGCGCCGGTTCGATCCCTGGCCACCGGCGAGGGTCCCACACACAAAAAAAAAAAAAAAAAAAAAAAAAGAGGTGTTTGGGGGGAATGCTGGACTTGCTGGCTTGTCACTAAGTAGTTGTGACCTAGGTAAGTCTCAACCTTTCCATGCCTCTGTTTCTGCATCTGCAACATAGATTAGGAGCAGTTATTTCTATTCTGAACACCAAGCTTGGTACAAGTTTTCTCTCCCTTTCCCTCCACCCGCCCATCACACACACACACACACACACACACACACACACAGAGTAACTATTGTTATTACGAGGTTGCTTCAGAAATCCAGGAGGAATGAATACTCTGCCACACTTGGGCCAGGACCTCCCCATTTTCTTCCAGGGGGTAACCGACACATGAAGCACTCGCCTGGAGACGCCACCGTCCCCCGCAGCCGCACCAGGTTCGCAACCGCGGCGGCCCGGCCCGGCCCCGCCCACCCTGCGAGCCCCGCCCCCGGCGAGCCCCGCCCCCGGCCGCGCGCGCCGCCTCCGCCGCTGCGCGCGCCCGCCCCGCCCCCGCTGCTGACGTGAGGGGCCGAGCGGGCCGGGCGGGCTCCGCCGAGCCGTGTGCTTCCGCGGGCTGCGGGGTCGCTGGGGCCTCGTGGCGGGGCGGCTCGGCCGGGCTTCGCCCGTTCCGCCGCCTCCCCCGTGCGCTCCCGCGGCGCCAGGCGGGGCCCGCGCCTCGGCGGGAGATCCGGAGAGCGGGTGAGAGCCGGCGGGAGCGGGATGGGACCGGCAGGGCGCGCGCGCCGCTCTCCGGGGCATTGTCTGGGCGGGGGCGGCGCGGGCACGTGCGCGCCCCTCCCCCACCCCGCGGCGCCCCGACACCCCCCCCCCCCGGGCCGGCGAGGTGGGGACGGGGCCTGCAGGGGGGAGACGATCGGGAGAGGAGGCTGGGTCGCGGGTGGATGTGTCTGTCGGGGAGTCTCGGAAGCGGGAACCCGGAATTTGGGGGTGTGTGTGTACTGGGGGGCCTTTTCTAAGCGCTCTCTGAGCGGGGTGCGAGTCCCTTGGGCCTCAGAGCTCAGCTTTCTGCATGTTAGTGAAGCTTGGGGGCCTGTGATGGGATTGGAGGCGAGATTTGGCCCCAGCACCAGCAAGTTGTGGGTTTACCACCAAGAATCCTGGAATCTCCCTCCAACCTGTCGCCATCCCTACCGCCCCTCCCCGGTGGAGGGTGAGTCGGATCCAGCAGGTTGGAGGATATTCCAGGAGCAGTGTCCTACCTAATTAAAACACCAGAGGTGTGAGACAGTGCGGGGTTGGAGTGGAAGCTTGGGAAAGTGAGTACTTGGAAGAAAGGCTGGCTGGGTGGATTGTGGCCAGATTGCAGAAGACAATGAGGTTTAAATCATAACCTTGTTATTTCTATCCTGAAAGTAATTATGTTCAAAAATAGAAAGTAGAGGAGGAAAATATCACCAATAACCCTGCAGCCCCGACACATCATTGTTTTAGTGTTTTGCTAGATTTAATTCTAATATTTTTAGGTAAACTTTTAAGATTCTCTGCAGTTTTCCATCCCCTTTCCCCCTCAACATGTAACAGTGCGATGTAATTTGATACAGTATTCAGCAATGTCGTTTCCTCTTAATAAACAAGGAGAAAGTATTCATTAGAGAAAAATGTAAAGAATAGAGGCACGATTAAAAATACCCTTAGTTTTGCTGTCTAGAGATATTATGGAGCGTATATTTTGGTTGTGTACATTCTTTGAAAGATAGGAGCAGCTGATGCCCTGATTAGGAATTTGGAATTTAGTTTTTAAGAGGACCCTTTGAAAGTTTTAAGTAAGGCATGAAGCCTTAAATCGACTGCTGTGTGAAGGAAGGGGGCTGGAGTGGAAGCTGGGCGATCATTAGGATGCTTTTTGCAGGACCTTGGACTAGGACCATGGCCATAGAGATGGAGAAGACTACAAAAGTTAAAATATTTTGGCTATAGCATGAAAAACACTTGGCAGTGAACTGGTGAGGGAAGAACTTTTGATAGTTTGATGCCACTCACTGAGAAGAAGAATGGGAGAGAAATTTGAGGGGGGAATAATCATGAATTCTCTTTTGTATGTTTACATTTGAGATGCACATTAGATGTGAAATGGGTATGTTGAGGAAGTAGTTGGATGTTGTGGATGAGATTTTAGAAACGGAGATTAAAAAAAATTGAGAGATTCAGTTTATAGATGATATTTAACAGTATGGGGCTATATGAGATAATTTAGAGAAAGTGTAAATAGAGAAGTGAAAATCAAGGCTCAAGCTCTGGAAGGCAAAGGAAGTGTCAACATAGGAGGGAAGAAACAGCCCGTGAGATGGGAGAAAAAGCAGGAGACTGGGTGTCATGGAAGCCAAGAGAGATACATTTCTGGAAAATGGAGAATTGGATTTGGCAAAGTGGAGGTTACTGTCCAAAGTTCTAGTAGAAGTGGAAGGTGGAAACTACATTGAAATAGTTGAATGGCACTAAATCTAAATGACCAAGTCAATATGAAGTGAGTATGGATTAGGGAAAAGTAACAGAGTTTCAAGACATCTTATTTCCATCTGCCCCCAAACTAAGTTTGACAGCTGAAAAGTGGTGTCTAGTTTATTTTTCCATTTGTTACTGGCATGTTTGAACCTATTTTATGTTTATTGGCCATTTGTGAATTTATATTCTTGTCCTTTGTGCTTCTTTTTATTTGTGTTTATCATTTTCTGATTGTCAAAAATTCTTTAGATATTAAAAATATGTAGCTTGATATAGAGCTTGCAGAGTTTCCCCCTTTGATTCCTACCCATCTGCTGAGATATGAATGAGTTTATTACAAATACTTTGTCAGAAAGGACATGGTTAATAATGGAAAAACCATGCTTATTTAACTCCTATGTATATTTTGTTTTTCAATTGTGGTAAGATACATGTAACAAAATTTACCACCTTAAGTACTTTTAAGTGTAAATTTTAGTGGTATTAAATACATTCATAACATCGTGCAACCATCTCCACTGTCCATAACTTTTTTCATCTTGTAAAACTGAAACCTTAAAATTCTCAGTTCCTCTTCTCTCTCCACATCCCCCCCCCCCCAAGCCCCTGGCAGTCTCCATTCTACTATCTCTGATTTTGACTACCTCATATAATTGGCATCATATGATATTTGTCTTTTTGTGGCTGATGTATTTCATTTAGCATGAAGTCTTCAAGGTTCATCCATGTTGTGGCATGTGTCAAAATTTCCTTCCTTTTAAAGGCTGAATAGTTGTTGCACATAGGTATATGTCACATTTTGTTTATTCATTCATCTGTCAATGAACACTTGGGTTGCATTCATCTTCTGACATGAATAAAGCTAATTCAAATATCTTTTTGAATCCTTGCATTTCTTTGGGGTATGTACCCAGAAATAGAATTGCTGGGCCATATAGTAATTCCATTTATAATTTTTTGAGAAACTGATACACTTTTCCCTAACAACTGCACCATTTTACATCCCCACCAACAGTACACACTGGTTTCAGTTTCTCTGCTGCAGCAGCACTTGTTTTCTGTTTGGGGAATAGTAGACTTCCTAATGGGTGTAAAATTGATAACTCGTAGCAGTTTTGATTTGTCCTTTCCTAATATTGGTGATGTTGAGTATTTTTTCATGTGCTTATATCATCTTTGTATATCATCTTTGAAGAAATGTCTATTCAGATCCTTTGCCCATTTAATTGAGTTGTTTGGCTTTTGTTGAATTTAGGAGTTCTCTCTATTCTAGATATTATCCTTCAGCAGATACATGATTTGCAAATATTTTCTCCATTCTGAGTATGCCTTTTTACTCTGTGGAGCATGTCTTTTGATGCACAAAATTTAAAAGTTTTCATCAGGTCCGTTTTGTCTATTTTTTTGATCATCTGTGCCTTTGGTATCATATTTAATAGATCATTGCCAAATCCAATGTTGTGACTCTTTTTGTTATAAGTTTTCTTTTAAGAGTTTTATTATTTTAGGTCTTACATTTAGGTCTTTGATTCATTTTTAGTTAATTTTTGTTCGTGGTTGTTAGTAAGAGTCCAACTTTAATCTTTTGCGTGTCAGCATCTAATTTTTTTAGCACCATTTGGTGAACACTCTCCTTTCATTATTGAATGGTCTTGGCATCCTTGTCAAAAATCATTTAACTCTATGCTGTGATTTATTTCTGGACTCTATTCTAGCTTTTTGGTGAATACATTGTCTTTATGACAGTTCCATATTGTTTTGATTACTGTAGCTCTGAAGTAAGTTTTGAAATCAGGAAGTATGAGTCCTCCAGTTTAGTTGTTCTTTTTCAGGGTTGTTTTGGTTATTTAGGGTTCCTTGAGATTTTATATGATTTATAGTAGGGGTTTTTTCCTAAATGTTTTTTTCTAAAAGTTTCATTGGGTTTTGACAGGAACTGCATTGAATGTTTCGATGGCTTTGTGATATATTGACCTTTTAATAATACTAGCTTTTACAGTCCATAAACATAGATGCGTTTTATTTATGTATTTAATTTCTTTCACCAATATTTTGTAGTTTTCATTGTGTAGAACATTCACTTCTCTTGGTCTAAGTTAATCCCTATGTATTTTATTCTTTCTGATGCTATTATAAGTGGAATTGTTTTTGCCATTTCCTTTTCAGATTGTTTATTGTTTGTATGGAAATGGTAGCGATTTTTGTCTATTTACTTTCTATACTGTTAGTTTGCTGAATTCATTCATTCTAGCATTTGTTTAGCGGACTCTAGGATTTTCTACATATATCACCTCATATTAAAATGCCTTCATTCATTGGATGAATGCATCCATTTGGGTGATTATATAATTTGCTATAGACTACTTCACATTTATAAAGCATATAGGAAGCATAGAATTAATATTTATACTGTAGTTCAGCCCACATGTGATGTCATCATCCAGTCTTGAGTGTACTTCCTTAGAAATTTTAGAAATGTTTTCTTTTTTTCATTGAACCACAGATTTTCATTTGAGCCTTCACTGCCAGTTTCTCAAGTTGGCCTGCATCTCTCTGCTTTTAACCCTGCCTCCTTTCATTAAGTTTGCTGCACTACTTTCCAATGGAGGGTGAAGGTTGATTTGCTTTTCCCTCGTAAAAAACAAGAGTTATGAGGCAGATTGTTTCTACATCATCTGCTCTGTGGGAGTTTTTGAAGGTTGGAGTGTACTTAATGGATGAGTCAGAATATAATTTGATTCTTGAAGGATAAATAGCAAGCATTTCAGTAAGTAGAGAGAAGGTAGAGGTAAAATGAGAACCATTGGAAGGTAGTTGTGAGATGTTCAGGCATGTGAACTCTGATGACCGCAGACAAGGAGCCATAGAAGAACTAGTTCTCCTCGCCGAAGATTGTTTACTCTGCTTGTCTGAAGAGTGAGCTGTGGGGGTGTTTGTGCGGGACACTTGCTATATGGTAATAAAGAAAGCTGTGGATGCATTGGTCATTATCTGTTTTGTTTTTTTAAAGTTACTTTATTTGAGGGTATATATGTATGCTTTTTATTGAGATATAGTCATATAATGTAAAATTCACTATTTAAGAGTGTATATATAATTCATTGGTTTTTAGTATATTCACAGGGCTGTACAACTGTCACTACTGTCTGATTCCATGTTTGCAACGTTTGATAAAGAAGCCCCATACCTTCAATAGTCAATGCCAGCTCCCTTCCCTCTCTCATCTCCTGGAGACCACTTTCCCAATGGATTTTTGGACATTTTCTGTGAATAGAATCATATAATATGAGGCTTTAATATCTGACTTGTTTACTTAGCAAAATATAAAATTCATCCACATTGTTGTGTATATCAGTACTTCATTCCCTTTTATTACTTAATAATTATTCATTTACATGATTATACCACATTTTGTCATCAATTAATAGATATTTGCCTTGTTTCTACTTTTCTGAATTTATGAATAATGCTGTTTTAAACATATGCATGCGAGTTTTTACATGGACATATGTTTTCAATTCTCTTAGATATGTGCCAGGAGTACAAGTTTTGACATTGATACCCTCTGAAACCATCACCACAATCAAGATAGTAAACATATCCATCATACTTTCAGATTTTCTTATGTCCTTTCATAATCCCTTCCTGCCTCTCAATTGTTGTGTTCCCCCCCCACCACCACTGATCAGCTTTCTGTCACTATAGACTAGTTTGCCTCTTATGTTAATGGAATCATTGTAGTATATACATTTTTCTTAAGTTGGTTTCTTTCATTTGGCATCATTTTGAGATTAACTTTAATTGTTGCATGTATCATTTTATTCCTTTTTATTAATATCATATGGCTATATTACAACTTTATCCAGTCACCTGTTAATGGACATTTGGGTTATTTCTTGGTGTTGCCTAGTACAAATAAAGTTGCTGTGAACATTTGTGTACAAGTTTTTTATAAATATCCTTTTTTCTTGAGTAAATACCTAGGGGGTGGGATGACTGGATTAATAGTAAGGTATATTTAACTTTTTAAAAAACTGCTAATCTGTTTTTGAAAGTGGTTGTGCCATATTATATTGAGTATGAAAATTTCAGTTATTCCACATTCTCTGTAGTTCTGTTCTTTTTAACATAAAGAGGAAAAAAACAGAAAGACACCTATAAACCATCTCCCAGATTAGTCATTTTGGCATTTTCCTCCCTAAAATAATAAATGTATGTGATTAGAAAATTCAAACATTATTGTAAGGAATAAAATGAATGATAACATCTCAACCCAGAAGTGTTAATTGGTTTTAATCATTTCTTCCAAGGAGGCCTACACAAACAACTGAGAACATTCCTTTGGTCTCTTTTCTCTCCTTTAATTTACAAAAGACTCATGTTCTTAACTCTGGGTTGTTTTTGTTTGTTTCTTTATACATTTTATTTTAGAGGTGTCTCTATATTAACACGTTCTTTTTTTCCTCCTTAAATATATCAACACATCCTCTTTCGTGACTGCATTACAGTCTTACAGTAATGTAATCTGTTCTGCTATAAGAAAACACAAATGTGTCCCAATCTGATTGATAAATTAGGGATCTATTTGAGTATAATGTGAGTTTCACATTTGCTCGTGGGTGATTTCTCCTGCAAGAAATACTAGTGAAATACTGAAAACTCTACCCTGCTGAACTGAACCACAGAAAGAATACACAAGCCACCTAGTCATAAACCTCAGACATCTTCTCGCTACCTCGATTTACTGCTGTGATATGAGCTACACCCTTCCACAGCTTCTCTTGATTTCAGATTGCCTGCCTTCCTTCTGAAACTTGACAGTAACTCACAAACTAACATTTCAGTGCCACTTCCACAGGCAAACTTGGTCTTTTTCAAGAGAAAGTAGCATTTGTGTAATTCTTAATCACTTCACATGTGTAACAACTCTGCTACCATTTTTTATTAGATTCCCTTTTTTAAATGTCACTGGTGAAAATTTCAAGTTGTCCCCCAGTCCCATTTCCTGTAGAAGCCTTATGGCTTTTATTATGCAATTTTACACGGCATGGTGATTTTAAGATGCACACATTATAGCAGAAATTATTTATTCCATAGTATGAATATGTTGTAATTATTTTTACATTTTCTAAGTTGTAAAATACATGGTATATAATAAAGAACACACATAAGTAATATTTAAAGAATAATAAAGCAACAAATACCTACTTTGTTACTGCCCATCTTAAGAAATAGAAAATTACCAATACTTTTGAATCTCCTTATATTCTCCTCACTGATCATTTTATACATTTTTGCATGTCTGAAATATTTAATGTTATAATTAAATTAAATTTAATTATTAACGACTAATGCCCTCCTCATCCACTAACTGGTCTTTCTAACTGGTTTCCCTGCTAATTGCCCCACTCCGCAAGTATACACAAAGCATGCTATGTACACATACTTGGGGGAGGATAATGTTTAAATAGATTTGCTTAAGATTGCTATAGATTGGATTTATCATTGAGACTTCTTGTAACAGCTTTGTTGAGCTGTAAATCACATACTGTAGAATTCATTCTTTTCAAGTATAAAATTGTGTTTTTTAAAGTATATTCACAAAGTTGTACAACCGTCACTATAGCTGATTCCAGAAAATTTTCATCATTGGGTAAATTTTTGTAAATTGGTATATTTTCTAGATTAGATCATGCTGCTCTAAATAAAACAATTTCCTTTTTAAAAATGTTTTATGTTCAAAGGTGCTTACTTCTTTTCTAGACACTCAGCCCAAGATGGAAAGGAAAGTTAGGCCATAGGATTTAATGTCAGTTTAAAAGTGCCCTTTTAGTAAATTGTACAAGATTTTGCCTCAATGTATATATTTTCCCTGACTGTTCCAGAGTTTGGCAAAATTGTGATCTGGTCCAATATACCTCTCTTTTCCTTTCCAGTCTGGATTTGTAGACGTTTTGTTTCCTTTTTGCTTCTCTTGGAAAGAGAAATTTTATGGCTTCAACAGCAGAAACAAGAAGACTCATATGAATCAGGTTTGGTTTTAGACAATTGTAGTGGTCTTTGTCTGAAAGTGGCTCCAAGGAAGTCACTGGAAGTTATATGGCACCTCTTCTGCCACTTAGGAAGAATTTATTTTAAATATCTCCAAACCTCTAAATAGCATATAACACTCTGTCCAGAAAAAAGTACATTGAAGTGTTAGGGTAAAAGAAGGGGAAACTTGCCTAAAGTCTGCTTTAGGCAGTTGTTACACTACAGGATAGAAAAGCTGTGGCGTGGATAATTCAGGATAGCTGTTTTTATCCTAAACTTATTTTCATGTTACTTTGCAAGATTGGAGACAGAGTACTGCCTTGAATGGATCCTAGGACTGACCTTATATAGAAACTGTATAATCTTAAGCAATTTTACTTACAAGAGGAAAGTAGGTATTTTTTGGCCTGAATGGTTCCTGGGGCTGATTTTACAGAATACCAACTTGTGTAGTCTTAAGCAATTTTACTTAAGTAGTTTTGTTTGTATGGGAAGTAGGTATGTTTGACTTAGAATATATAATAGTTAATGAAACATTTTTATGAGTTCAGCTTTTCTATCTAGATCTGTTCTTTACAGGTCATTTTGGCATAAAGCGTGATGCCAATGAATAGCTTCTGTTAGCTTCCACCATTCTGGTTCAGTGTAAAATTGTAATTTTTTTAAATTGAAACATAACAGAGGACTTGAAGAAAAAGTGATTGACCAGCAAATGAGAGCCTATTTAAATGGTTTGTGTATAACAGCTGACTTAGAATAGTTTTGTTAATACCAACTTCAATGAAAATAGACCAGAACCTTCTATTTCCCCTTTTAGATTTCCTTTGAGCTAAGTCTTTCTTATAATAGGTTACTTTAAATTGCTTGTACTATTAAAAAGGAAACATAATTTGGGGAGAAAATTAGCTGAGTGTATTTTCAGTTATCTTTATCAGTGGGAGGAATATATGAGTACTCTTCAAATAGAGGGGAAAATTTTAATTGGCTGATATTTTAAAAATTCTTTTGATAGGATTTCTTTATGCCTAATAATGTTTTTCAGTATAATATTAAAATGAATATATATTCATAGAGTACATACTGAGTGATCTTTGGGGAGCCTATTTTTAATTTAAAAAATTAATTTATGAAATGGATTACTGAAAATCAGTTGCACCAATATATTCCTAAAGGTCCAGTATTAAATGTATAAATATACAGTGTGAATCACCTTACTTCTGGATCTCCTCAGTGCTTTTTTTATTGCTGGCAGTAAAACTTTCTACTTCTGTTGCACTATTTTAATACCCTGTCAGATTTGATTTGTATCTGTATTCACAGATGAAAACTGGTCTGTCATTTTTCTCTAGGGATACCTTTTGCCACATCTTCATAGGTTTAGATATTATGTTCAATTATTGTTAATTTTTAAGTAGTTTGTTATTTTGAATTGTTTAGAAAGAGTATCATACTTTCCATATCAAAATGAATTTTTGTTTCATATTTCATTTTATTAAGATTGGAATATGAGTATAACATTTCCACATTTTGCAAAAATTTCTTATCCTATTACAATTTAGAAATGAGTTTTTTATATATATCTCAAATGGATTCTCTGTTGGGTTCAGAGTTTATGTATCTGTTAAATGTGGCTTCTTAATTGCATCTGTACTTTTATCTGTTGTCTTCTAGGTCTTAAATTTTTCAGAGATGTGTTCAAATTCTCTTACATGCTATTTTCTTAAATTTTTGTATTTCTAGTTTGTTTTGTATTTTGTATATTTTGATGTCTAGTTTCCAACTTTATAATGTGTCTTTTTTAAATAATGTGTCTTTTAACAGTAACAATCTTTATATGTTAAATGTTTTTTTTAAAAAATGTTTTTTTGCCTTATTATGTCTGTTAATGTTATGCTTGCTGTTTATTTGTATCTGTGTATAGTAACTGCATATCTCTTTATTTTATACATTTAGCTATAGTGCCTTTGAATATAGCAAAATAAACATAGATTTTTAAGTATTTTGGAAAAAATGTTGTAAACTAATTGTCATATTCACTTTGGATATTTTGGCTTATATTGTAGTCATTCATTCATTCATTTAGCAGTCATTTATTGATAGCTTCCAGGAACTTTGAAGAGGGAAGTTGGGGATAGCTATGTTGAATAGGGTGATCAAGGAAGTCTTTCTCTGATAAAGTGATATTTGAGCTGGGATCTGATAAAGCTATCTGAGGGGAGGCATTCCATGCATAGGGATTTGTAAGTCCATAAACTCTAAGGAAAGATTGAGGTGTATTTGAGGAACAGAAAGAAAAGCAGTATATCTGGGTCTTAATTATTGAGGATGGAGAGGGAGGTGGGACCTAATTCACCTAAGACTTGTATGTCATTTTAAGGAATGGGATTTTATTGTGTTATGGAAAACAGTTGGAAGATTTCATGCAGGAGATTACATGGTCAGATAGATTTGTGCAATCCTTTTGTAAATTGAAGTAATAGTTTAAATACAGTGAAATACAAAGGTAATAAGTTGGGTGAGTTTTCATAATTGCATATACCCAATGTATTATCTCAAAAAGATCCTTTATTTCCCTTCCCAGTCAGTCCCCACCACCAGCCTCCCCAACCACTATTCATATTTCTTCACCAAAGATTAACTTACCTGTTCTAGACCTTCTATAAATAGAATCATTAGTATGTGTACTTTTTGAGACTCATCCCTGTTGCTTGGATCAGGAGTTCAGTGGGTGTACCACACTTTGTTTATCTATTTTCCTGTTTTGTTTTCTGTAGAAGTTTTTGAAATGTTTCTTTGGCTAACAGGAGAATGGATTCTGTCATCCAGATATTTAATAAAGGAACACTGGTTATCCCATTTACAAAAGGGAACTTAGTTTTGTTTGAAAGCAAGATATAGAAAGGACAGGGCAAAAGAATTGACATCTTAGGAACATCTATCTATATGGAAGCAAATGGAAAATAATGTGCTGTCCTCTTCATCTGCCCTGTAAAATTAGATGGGCAAAATTGTCTTGAATGAGAGCACAGAATGCAGTGGTTCTAATGAAATTTAAATGCTGTGAGGGTCATGGAATTTTATATTGAGAAGATACCTCAAATAGTACATGGCAGATTGTTCGAGTGCCTTACTTGTCAGATTTTACTTATTCCCCAGCAATTGTCCACATTTTGTAAGATGTGGTATTTGCAAAACAGGATTCTGAATCTTCTTTGTGCACTCAGACCTTTTACCAAGAATTTCTTGTGACTGTATTACTTAATTTTTGGGTTTTTAATTAAGTAATTTCTTTTTTAAATTATTTTTCTTTTGTGGTTCATTTCAATGTTTAAAGCATTAAAAGATTTTGAATTTTGGTTTTTAACATTGTCAAGAACACGACTTGTTATTTGAACAAAGCAGGTTTTGCTTTCTTACATGATATGTGACAAAACATGTGATTTCTAAATTTAAATCAACAGCATTTACTTTTTTGTAATAAGTAACAGACTTTTAAAAATAGTTTATATTATTACCTCAGTATTTTCAATTTCATCTAATTCAAAATATGAAGTGAATTAGTAGGACATTCTGTTTAAAAGTTTGATATGACAGGACTTAATGACAACTCATATATCTCTTTCATAAATCACAGATAAGAAGAATCCAAAACTTAACATTATACCATGGGTCTTTGTTACACATTCCATATACTTGTTTATTACATCATGATGAGAGTATGCCTCAGCAGATGTGCTTAGCCTTAGCTAGCATATGCTTAAATGTTCCATGGGTGTACTTTAGAGTTGTTCTTAGTAGACATAAACAAATGTGAATTATTTTAAAATGCTCAATACAGGACCTCCCTGGTGGCGCAGGGGTTAGAGTCTCGGCACTAACAAGCTATTGCCAGCCACTGTGGCATGAGTTTGATTCCCGGCCAGGGAGCTAACCCATATGGCACCACAGACCTCTCTTATTTCCCTTGCTGTTCTCAGCAGTGTATTTCAGTAGATTTGCCTGTTCTGCTCCCCACTCTGTCTCTGGTGAATCCGCTTACCCCTGCATCTCTGGCCTACACACCCAGGTCTTGTATGCATAAATAAATAAAAATAAATCTTTGAAAAAGAAATAAAAAAATAAAATGCTCAATACACCTACATCTTCCTATGTTTATCTGAATCTCAAATCTTTAGTCCAAAGGTGACCAAAAAGCATGAAATAAGAATTTTCTTGGCAGCATAAGTTACCTCATTGATGGTTTCTTCCATTACCCCCACATCCCAATGTACAGCAGATTCCTTTTTTTCCCATTCTGTTTCTTCAGTTATAGAGCCAAAGTCAGAAGAGAGTTTTGCTTCATCCCATAAGTAAGAGTGAAATAAAATGCTGTTCCCTACTAGCATCGTCAACATTTTGGGGGAAGGAACTTACTCATAATCCCCTAAGACTCTTGGAAAACTATAGAGGACAGGTGTGGGCAGGAACAGAGGGTATAGGAATGCATCTGGGTGCAGTCAAAAGAATGTATGTACCTCTGATTCTAATTTTATCTGATAATAGGAGGTAGTTTTTCCCCCCTGCTGCATTAAAGGAAGATTGAGGTTCGTTGATTTTTAAGAATGTGTTCTTTATATAACTGCCCAAGAATTTCTTAAGTTGTCTAAAACTAATTGCAGACCAAATGGAGGTTAAAAGAACAAGACCTTACCTTTCATAAGCTTTATTTTTTTTTTTAAAGATTTATTTATTTATTTATACAAGCACTGGGTACAGTCAGAAGCGCGGGAGGGTGAGAGAATTCACCAGAGCCAGAGCAGGGAGCAGAGCAGGCAGCAGGACCGAAGTACACTGCTGAGGGGAGCAGCGGGCGGCAGGAGAGGTCTGCGCGCCGTGTGGGACCCTCCTCTGGTGGCCGGGGAGCAGCCGGGGATCAAACTAGCGCTGCAGAGGCTGAGGGCAGCTTCGCAACCCAGCGCTCAACCGCTGCACCACCTGGGAGGCCCACCTTTCATAAGCTTTAAAAACAGAAAATAGTATTTGAATTTAGAGTCTCTCCAAAATCATGGCAGATAAACGATTATAAACAAACAATACATAGCTTAATTTTGATTAAGAATGCTTATAAATGCTTAGCTTCTTTTAAAAATTTTTTAAGCTTAGGAATATTGTACAAAATAGCAATTATAGGAAAAATGTTCTTTCAGATCTAGGATTTACATATGTCCTTACATGATGAGTCTCTCTCCCAGTTGAGTCAAATAAGTCTTGGAGATGTGAAAGAAGTAAACTAAGAACCAATAGTCTTTTAAATTCTTCCTGTTTTAACTTTGATAAAAAATACTTTGAGTTTACATTTTCATTAATTTTAAAACTTCAACTACCTACCTTTAGGTAGATAAATAATCTGTCAGTGATAGCGGAGGTTTGGAAATCAGGGAGTACTTCTAGTCTCGTCTGTGTCATACATGAATGCATGTAAATACCCTGGCCAGTGTTTTTCATACCTGTGTATCAGTATGCCCTCTTGGTGATTGAGTTTTTGAAATGTTGGTATTCCAAATTAAGATATGCTGTAGATATAAAATACCCACTAGATTTCAGTGACTGTACAAAGATAAGGATATGAACTGACTGCTAATTTATTTATATTGATGAATGATAATATTTTGGTTACAGTAATTAAATATATTATGAAAATGAATTTCAACCACTTTTTCCTTTTTAAAAATGTAAAATTTTAAATATACTATGTGACTCAAATTATATTTCAGGAACTGCTGGTATGAACAGTGTTTTCTGAATTGCCTCACAAGAAATTAACAGGTGCTCAGTGAGGCATTTTTTGGAAGAGTACTGTGCTGTCCAATATAGTAGCTGCTACCACTGATGGCTGTTAAGTACTTGAAATACAGCTAGCTCTGAAATGTGAAAGATTGAAATATGAAGAAAAGGATCTTTTATTTGATTTTAGCTAACTTTAAATAGCCACAGGTGGAGCAGTGCAGATCTAACGGATTTCTGGGATTGCTTTAGTCAGACATTCATAACTAGGACTTGTTTACCTGTTGCAAATTTGTTTAATATTAATAAAGTCTGTACACTTTGTCTATTATGAATAATAATAAATGATCAGTTGTGATATTTATTGAGTACTTATTAATGTGGTAATATACTATCTGAGTACCAGAGAGATTTGCATAAGTATTTATTGAGACTGGAACTAATTTGCTTATATTTTGTAATATACTTGATACATTGTGAATTCCAATTCCAATTCTACACTATGTAGACTTACTATGTTTTCATTAAAGTCTGGTTTCTTTCCTTAGACAGTCTTTTCTTTTTTTTTTTTTAAAGATTTTATTTATTTATTTATACAAGCACTAGGTACAGTCAGAAGTGCGGGAGGGTGAGAGAATTCACCAGCAACAGAGGAGAGAGCAGAACAGGCAGACAGGCAAAGTCTGCTGCTGAGGGGAGCAGCGGGAGGCAGAAGAGGTCTGCGTGCCATGTGGGACCCTTGTCCGGTGGCCGGGGATCGAACCGGTGCTGCAGAGGCTGCGGGCAGCTTCGCAACCCAGCGCTCAACTGCTGCGCCACCGGGGAGGCCCTAGACAGTCTTTTCTGAAAAAGCCTGACTCCTTTTCAGACGTATGAACAATGTGCTGTTGCCCTGTTAAAGGATTTTCTTTTGACAGGGAAAGCCATGTTTTTTAACAGGTGGCGGCGGTGGTGGTGGTGATGATGATGATTTTTTCTAATAAACATTTGAAGTTAGTACTTTGGTTTTAAAAGGGGTGTGTGCATATTTACACTACTTACAGTATTTTGTAATATTATTCCCTTTATACATGTGTACACATGAATTTATAATTACTAGTGTCAAGCACTATTATTAATTAATTTCTTGTTGTTTCACAGTGAAAAACAAATGTCACCATGTCTGGAGTCAAGCGAACAATCAAAGAAACTGACCCTGATTATGAGGATGTATCTGTGGCCCTTCCAAATAAACGACATAAAGCAATTGAGAATTCAGGTAGAAATTCACCTGCCTTACGAGATTTTTTTCTTGGTTGACATATTCTTCCCTGTAAGATTTATAAGAACTAATATGAATTATATTTCCCCTATTGTGTGTAATTTTAAGGTTTATCTTAAGTATTTAATGGCGAGATACCATAAATCACACAAAAGGCAGGTACACAATCAGCGAGTGAAAATGTCAGCAGTGAAAGAGGGTAAAAGTTTTAGCTCTCATTATTTGTTAGGTTTAATCATGAAGTCTGATGTCTGCTTCAGTGTTGTAGCATTGAGGTCATAATAGGTGGTACAAGGATTAGGTTTTCATATTTTAATACTTACATATTATTTTAATGAGTATATAGGAAAAGATAATGATCTTATCAAACTTGTAGTTTCATGACTAGTATTGGGATAAGGTCAGATTATTTAGAAAATTATTATTTAATTGTGTTAATTAGATGTTTCACATGGTTCTCAGATGTTATAGGTATCTTAAGAGGGTGTATGAATGACAGAAATTTGGGAAATAGTGACTTAATTCAGTCCCTGCATTTTGCTCCTGGTGGTTAAGTTGAGGCTCAGAGGAGTTAAATTACTTGCCCAAGATCATATAATTAATTGAAGAGCAAATCATCAACTGTGTCTATAGTTACCAAAGATTATTTTAAGCTAACTCAGAAAAAAAAGTTGCTAAATCTGAGTGTTTTAAACAAATTATTGTTGAATTCATTACTATTTATTTATAAAACTGTAAATCTTCAGGCTTGTTTATTTTAAAAAATCATTTTCAGGCTTTCAGCTCTTTTCTTTTCTCTGGTATCCAGCTACATTTCATATTGATATTTTTAACTCTTTGAGTTTCATATTACTTTGAGTAATTATCTGAATTATAGCATCTTCAGAGCCATTTTTTTTCCTGGTGATCAGAAACCACTTATAGCATGGTAAAGAAGGCTTCAAAGTCATGGATAAGATACTGCAGATTAGGATCCTTACAGTTTAAGTGGTGATGAGGAAAATTCCTTTCTGTAAACAGTCAACTCATATATACCCTCCAAAAGTCACTGTGGACTGAAAATTTTCGAGTCCAGTTCCAAATGATAATAGCATTTCACTGCAGCTTTCCCCCTCATTCAGTTGTAATTTTATTTGGTAGGAAGTGTTATTTCCTTTCACTAATAAGCTAAATAAATGTGAAAATATAAAATTTAAATCCATTAATTACTCAAATGCACCACTTGGTATAACTTTTTTTTAAATAAAAATGAGAATGTAGAAAACTGTTCTAATAAACATCATAATTTCAGTTTAAATCTAAGTTCCTAAAGACTCAGCCTAAGTGGGGACAGTTACTGAATGACAATTTGCTATTCTTTCTCTTGGTGTCCATATTGTACCTAACACCAAACCAGATTTTACGTATCAGAATTTTTCTTTTTTTTTTATTTTAAAGATTTATTTATTTACATAAGAACTAGGATATAGGACAGATGTGCGGGAGGGTGAGAGGATTTACCAGAGAGAGAGTGGGAGCAGAACAGAGGCAGACAGACCAAAGACACTGCTGAGGGGAGCAGCAGACGTGACAGGAGAGGTCTGCCGCACCATGTGGGTTTCTCCCCAGCTGGCTGGAAATCGAACCAGTGCTTGCAGATGCTGCGGACAGCTTCACAGCGCTGTGCTCAACCCACTGCGCCACCTGGGAGGCCCTTATCAGAATTATTCTCAGAGTATATTTGATGAACTGTTTCCCTTGATTTACAGTGTTTGTTGTTTTTACTTATTCCATAACAGATAATTTAAAAATGTATAAGGAAAGTCAGTCTTTTGCCTGTGTGCAGACATATCCATGAGAATGCTTACACCATTACTAGTTTTAATTGTTATTCTAATGGCTTTTTAGCAGGGGAGAACATGGGTGATTAAAGAGTCCAAATTTTCTGTGCAGTTTTTCATATACTTCACAGCATTAGTAGTGATTTTTTTTTTCATATTACAATACAAACACAGGAACATTTTACAGAATCACAGGTTTTTAAAGTAATCATTCTGCTCTTCATTTTTTTATTCTCTTATATCCAGCTCCATTTCATACACTAGATTTGCTGTTTGTGTTGCATATTAATTTGAATAGTTATCATCTGAATTGTATTAACTTCATTGGTATTTTCTTTCCTTTTGAATTAATTCTTTGTCCATTCCTTTTGGTTGTTGTGATCAGAAATGTTGAATTTCTTGCTTGATCCTTTTCTCTCGAAAGAGAACACTTCTCCCTTCTATGAGTTGCTTTCGTGTCGTAGACTACTTCTCCTCAGCTAACTCTTTACCTTCTCCTTGGGGGTGTGGTTTTTGAAAAATCACAATCCTCGTGGATTTCTTTTTTCGTTTTTGGTAATTTAATTTTGATAAAATTTCAATTGGAAAAATTTCAAGGAGCGTACTGGTCATATGTCTACTCTTCGGAGTAGTTCATCATCATCATTTGTTTACATTTTGCCTCATTTCGTTTATCATTCTCCCCTGCCTCCAAATGCACATACACACACCACACAGACACAGATGTGTATGCATGCATGCCTGCAGATTTATGTGCACATTATTCTTTCTAAAGTAATACTGAAAAATAAATTGGACACTTATATAAGCATTTCTGATTATTTCCTAAGGACACTGTCTTGTGTAACCACAATGCACTTACCAAAAGCAGGAAACTTTCAACATTTACATTACCTTACCTATGCAAGTTTTACCAGTTGTCCCAGTATTATATTTTATAAGTATTTCCTCCTCTCCATTGCAGTCTAGGATCACACACAGTACATTTAATTGTTATAGCTCTACAGTTTCTTTTAACCTCCTCAACCTTTCTTTGTCATTCTTGACTTCAATACTTCAGTAGTACAGGCCAATTATTTTCAGTTTATGTTTGTCTGATGTTTCTGGTGATTAGAATCTGCATTAATGGCAGGAGTGCTTTGGGGTGATGTAGTCTTCTCTAAACATTATATTAGAAAATTCAAGGTTAGTTTGACCCAGTGTTAGTGATGTTAGCTTCACAGGTTACAGTAATGGCCACTAGGTTTCATCGCTTCCCTGAGTTTCTTTTTTTCCTTGTGGACTTCAAGCAAAGTCTAATTCAAGTCTTAATTAGACTTTGGATTATTTTCTGTTCTTTGTACAGCTCGAGATGCTGCTGTGCAGAAGATTGAGACTATTATCAAGGAACAATTTGCGCTTGAAATGAAGAATAAGGAACATGAAATTGAAGTCATTGACCAGGTATAATAATAAAATAAAATAAAATAAATTAAAAGGCTTTGAAAAAAGTCTGTGCATAATGTAAT
This sequence comes from Talpa europaea, assembly GCF_964194135.1. Classification (NCBI taxonomy): domain Eukaryota; kingdom Metazoa; phylum Chordata; class Mammalia; order Eulipotyphla; family Talpidae; genus Talpa; species Talpa europaea. Next base: position 116,785,786 of record NC_140070.1, on the reverse strand, counting down.
GAAAAAATATTGACATAGAGTCATGGTTTGTAGTTCCTTCTTTTGCTTTACTTATTTATAAAGAGAGCTTTCTCCTTTTTGGGGGGGAGAACCATGCTTTTTTTTTCTTTAAATGAAATTGCAGAAAAAGAGTGGGAAAAATCACCTAAAACTCCATCTCAGAAGAAAATTCACCTGTGTTGTGTTCAGTGTCTACATTGTGGACATTTCTCAGTATGCATATATATATATACACATAAATAAATATTAATAAATCTATATACTCTTGCAAACATTGATTTCTTTTGTTTTTTCATTTATTATTAGAGAAGTTGAGCTTTGTCATTTGCATTTCTTATTTTGTGAATTGTTTATATCTCGTTAACATTTGTTTTTAGCGACTGATTGAGGCAAGAAGGATGATGGATAAACTTCGTGCCTGTATTGTTGCAAACTACTATGCTTCTGCAGGCCTTCTAAAAGTTACTGAGGTAAGTTTTCTTCAAATGTAGTCATTCTGACCACCCGTATTGATTGTGTGAAAGGGAAATTAGTATTGATATAGAGTCCCCGCCTTTGAAACTTTCTTATAATGGCCTTTTGTACTCAAGAAGCCTACCCTCCTGGGAAGCCTACCTTCCATGAATTTATCATCATGTTCAACCATAATTCTTACATCATAGCTCTGTAATACTAAGTAGCTTTTTTTCCTTTTTACGTGATCCTCCTCCTGGTTATTAGCATTGTTGCTAAGCTTTGCAGATACAAAGGTGAGTAAGGACCCTGTTGTAATTTGTCATATTCCTTTTTATTTAATTATTGTAGGTTTTTGAAGGAGTTATTATCACTTCTAAACTAAATAGCAGTTGATTTTCCTCTCAAGTTTTAATGTTAATAAATGGCAATTTTTAGTTTAAGATTTAACCTGTTAAGAATCCCTGACTTTTTCCCCCTACATTTTATGAAAAATTTCAACTATACAGAAAAGGTGAAATATGCACCTGTTTATGAATCACTTAGATTCACAGTTTTGCGCTGCCATATTTACTTTATCTATGTTACTTTTTTCCTAAAACAATTGAAAATAGGTTCTAGCATCATGACACTTCGCCACTAAATACTAATGTATTCCCTAAAAGGATTCCTCTATGTAGTCACAGTACTTAAGAGAATTATTCTTTTATATTGTCTGATAACCACCCCATGTTTAAATTTTCCCAATTGTTTCCAAAATATCTTTTCAGGCTGGTTTGTTTGAAATCAGGACTCCTAGATACCTAGGAGTGGAATTGCTGGATCATATGGAAACTCCATTTTTAGCAGGTTGAGGAAACTCCACACAACTTTCCATAGTGGTTGCACCAATTTGCACTCCCACCAGCAGTGCAGTAGAGTTCCTTTTTCTCTACATCCTCGCCGACGTAACATATCCCTTTTTTAAGCATTATCTAGTTAGAACTGATGTTCCTTTTGTATTCAATGAGTGCTGGCTCAGTAAGAATGGTCGATGATCTTAAGGGAAGGGAGTATGGTGGCCAATTACTTTGCATCATTCCCTGTGGTTTTTGCAGATAAAAGGTACCTGTCATGTTTATTAGGTTTTCCAATCATCTCATCGAACTTTAGGGTAGCTGGTATTGATTCTCCTCATCTCTTAGAGAAACTGGAGCAATATTTGAGTTGAGTCTTAGATGGTAGATAAATGCTTCTATTGCAAGAGTTTCCAAATACATACTAGAGTCTGACTGCTTTTCTAGAGCTACCTTAACAAATTATCACAATCTTGGTAACTTAAAACAATAGGAATTTTCCATCTCATCAATCTGGAGACCAGCGTTCCAAAATCAGGGTGTGGGACTATGAATTCTTCTTCTAGGAATCTTGTCTTCTCTAGCTTCTTGTGGTTGTTGGCGACCTTTGGTCTGTGGCTGCATCACTTTCAGTTTTTGCCTCCATCTGCTGCGCCTCCCCCTGCAGTGACCCTCAGGGCTAATGGCTGTTGCCATGGTCCCTGAGGTCCGACGTGGGCAAGGAACCATGCGCGCAGGGGGAGAACAGCAAACTCCCTAAGATGCAGAGAAGCCGAATGCCTGCCAAGAGATAACGACCACCAGAAGCTGCCACAAAGATGATTAAAAGAAATGCTGACCACCTGGAACCTTATCTCGCTTTCTCAAGGCCCACAAACTTTATTCTGCTACAACTATCTTTCTAAAATCTTTCCTTTTTCTGTCATTGATTGCTAATTAAAAAACATATGTAATTTAATAATTAGGCTAATGCAAATGAAACATTACTAAACACTGTGTTATAATAGAATTATTAGTTTAATAATCTTTCTATTATGTGCTTGACTTTAGTACCGTTGATATTAATTGCATTATAATATAAATTCACCCATGACAATTAATTATGAGTAAACATAAGTAGGTAATAGTAGTAGTAATTAGTACAAGAATATAGAAAGAGTTAATAGCCTGTCTACTTAGGAATGCAGCTAGGTCCAGATGTATTTTGGACATAAATCACTGCCCTGTCAATGATAAGCTAAACCTATGAGCAAACTGATTTCTTTGATGTTCACTGTTCCTATGCCTTTAGAAAAAACATATATACTGACCACCGACTCAAATAAAAGTGCACTCAGATTTACACTCTCTCTTGAAGTGTGTCTGTTGTCATTTCTTTAACCGAATCCCTGACCACCCTGCGCAGTCTCTCAACCCTGAGACGGCCTCATCGTCTACTGCTGTGCTGGTCCGCGGCATCCATCTTCATGTGGACTTTTTCCCTTTAATTTGTTACTTTAATTTTGAAACACACAGCTGGCTCCTTTTTGCTTGCTAAAGCATAGTATTTTAATAGCACAATTTTTAAAAGCTGAGCTTCCTTCTAAGTATAATATATCCTGTTAGAACAGAATACATTTTATTTTGTATGCAAGTTATAAGATACATAAAAACACCCTAGGCTTCAATATTGGACAGGGCAAGCTTTATATATCAGTGTTAATCATTTTTAAGCATATATCCTGCATGTTATAGCTATGTGGGAATCATTTTACATATCTTTAATTTACATTTCCTATAGAAATATTTTGTTTAGAGCAGTTGATGTGTTTGTACAAAGCATGTGAGACATTTTTTAAGTAAAATATTATTTTCCATATGTTTCTACATATTTTTTTTTTTCATTTACCTCCATCTTTAGCTTTTAGTGTTAGGACCTTTGCATAATAATTTACCATTTTCTAGTTTTTGTTTTCTTGGATCAGACTACGTTAGGGCATTTAGACTTCATTTTGTGGATGTAGAGAGGTTTGAAATATTTTAAACATGATCCTGAAATAAATACAGGTTTGGGAAAGAAATAATTTTGCCAACTTCCGATGATTTTGATTAAAAGTTTGTTTTTGTTTGTTTGCTTTTTCAGGGATCAAAGACATGTGATACAATGGTTTTTAATCATCCTGCTATCAAGAAATTTTTAGAATCACCATCTCGGTCATCATCTCCTGCTAATCAGAGATCAGAAACACCATCAGCCAATCATTCAGAAAGTGATTCTCTGTCTCAACACAATGACTTCTTGTCTGATAAAGACAATAGTAGCAGTATGGATATAGAGGAAAGACTCTCAAACAACATGGAGCAGAGACCTACCCGAAATACTGGAAGGGTACAGTTGGATTGATGGGAGGGAGTCAAAGGAAAAGGGAACTAATAGTTTTTGTTTTTTTGGTTTTTTTTTTTTGCTGTCATAAAATAGTTTTATTAATAACTTTTTTCCTTTTTTTATTTAAATTTTATTTTTATATTCCCCATACAATTACAACCCCCTTATTTTGACCCCTATGTCTCCTTTCCCCGTCCCCCACCCTCCATAGAGTGTCTCTGGTTCATAGTTGTTGGTTGATTTTGATATTTTCTTTCTTATAGTTATTTTTTTTTCCTGGTCCCTTATTTAAGTTTTCTAGATTCTTTCTATGAGTGAGCCCATCCGGTATTTTTCTTTTTCTTTCTGGCTTATTTCGCTGAGCATGATCCCTTCCAGCTCCATCCATGTTGCTGCAAATTGCATGTGTTTATCTATTTTGAATGCTGAGTAATATTCCATGGTGTATATATACATCTTCTTGATCCAGTTGTTAGGGGGAAAAAAATGCCCTAAAACTAATTCCATATAGGCTTTGTGGACTCCACCCCCACCCCAGGCCAAAGCCAGAGACACTAAAAACTCCAAATCCCATCACCACCAAAAAAAAAGTAACTGAGACCTAAGAGTAAGGTTAAGCAGCCAGGTTGATATAAAAGACAGACACATGAGCTTTAGAGGATCCCCATTTTGGCTCTCCACCAGCTCACAACGTCCGGCCAGCTCTGTGTGTAAAAACCCACAACCAAAAACCCGTTCAATATCAAGACTGTTCTATAACACAGTCATCTATTTTTGGGCATTTGGGTTGTTTCCAAAGCTTAGCTATTGTAAACAGTGCTGCTATAAACATAGGGGTGCAGGTGCTCTTTGGAATTGATGTTTCTGTGTCCTTTGGGTAAATACCTAGGAGTGGAATTGCTGGATCATATGGAAGCTCTATGTTTAGTAGGTCAAGAAGTCTCCATGCAGCTCTCCATAGTGGTTGGATCAGTTTGCACTCCCACCAACAGTGCAGGAGAGTTCCTTTTTCTCCACACCCTCGCCAACATTTGTTGTTGCTAGTTTTTTTAATATGTGCCATTCTCACTGGTGTAAGATGGTATCTCATTGTAGTTTTGATTTGCATTTCCCTGATTACAAGTGATGTTGAACATTTTTTCATATGCCTGTTGGCCATTTGCATTTCCTCTTCAGAGAAGTTTCTTTGTAGCTCTTCTGCCCATTTTTTGACAGGATTATTTTCTTTGTTTTTGTTGAATCTCATCAGCTCTTTGTAGATTTTTGTGATCAGTCCTTTATCATTAGTGTTGTGTGCAAAAATGTTCTCCTAGTCGGTGGGGGGGAACTAATACTTATTAAGTATGTGTATGTTGTCTTGTTTAATCTTTGTAGAAACCTTAGGGAACAAGCTAATTATAGTTCCCTTTTAGAAATGGGGAAAATGGTGCCTCCCTGGTGATGTACAGGTTAAGTCTCAGTGCCATCACGATTGTGGCCTGAGTTAGTGGCCAGGGAGCAAACCCGCATGTAGCACAACAGACCTCTCCTGTCTCACCTGCTGCTCATCTTGGCAGTGTGTTCCATGGGTCTGCCTGTTCTGCTCCCTACTCTGTCTCTGGTGAATCCTCTCAACCCCTATACTTCTGGCCTACACTCCAGTTCTTCTATGAATAAATAAATCTTATAAAAAAAACGAAATGGGGCAACTTAATCTCAGTGAGTTTATATTTGACCAATAGTATCAGAACCTAGAATTAAATCTGGGCCTTCTCTAATTTCAGGATTCACATCTCTTGTGCATGGCACAACCCTTAAATGCCGTTAATGTAGATATAAAAGACACCTTCACGAGCTGACAGTGCTATGAACTTGCCCAAGCTCTATCTACTCTGTCATGTTTTTTCTCTCAAGGGCAATGGCTTTTTAGCACTTTTTTCTTAAACTTCACATTCTAAAATGCTTTAGTAATTGGTGCAAGTTTGACAAATAATGGAATTAAAAAACATTTATTATTATTCTGTCCTGCCCGTTTGTTGGTTGAGTTTCCATCTCAAGTGAACTTCTTGTTACATTTTGCTATAAACTCCTTTTTGGATGAGACCAGTGTTTTTACTGATAGAGGAAATTGGCAGGTTGCTTGCCACCTACTTGGACATCAAGAATTTGAATTTGATTTACTTTTGATAAATTCCTGATTATAAGTTCATATGTGTTCATTGTTGAAAATTATGAAATACAAAAAATTAAAAGTGATTCATAATGCCACAACCCCCAAAATCAGAACTCAATGTTTGGGTTTACTTATCTCTTTCTAGTGTTATTTCTGGGCAAATACTGCATCTGGTTTTCTTTTTTTTAAATATATAAAGCATTTAGATCATACTGGCCATAGGATTCAGAAACGTGCCATCTCTTATGTAATATGCTTGCTGATGTTTATATCACAAATAATTTAGCACTTACTTTATACCAGGCACTTTTGTAAGAACTGTACAAAACAGATTCTGTGAGATAGGTACTATTACCTTTTTTTCTAGATGAGGAAAATGAGACAGAGAAGTTAAGTAATTACCCAAATTACACGTGTACTAAATGGAAGAGCCAGGATTTGGACTCTGGCTGTCTGTCTCCATAATGAAACTTTTAATTTATCATCATGTTTATAGTCTCACTGAAAATTTTTAAATAGTACAAAAGATTGAGAAAAGAGTAAATTCTTTCAACTCCTTTCCCTATTCCTATTTCCCAGAGATAACCATTATAATAGTTTTTTTAAAATCCTTCCACATTTTGTTTGCATATAAGAAATAGATAGGTGACTATTAAGAGCTCACCCACCTGCAAAGGGAATTGTAGTATACAAGCTCATTATATTAACTAGTATAGAAATTAGAGTAAAATTATTTTTCCATGCTCTGAAAGGTACCATAAGGCCAGAGAATTTTGTAATAAAAACAACACATTTCTGAGTTAATCTGTTATACGTAGATGATTTTATGGTATCTGCCTATTGAAAATATTCCAAAATGAAAATGGATTGTGATTTCTTTCAGGACACTTCTAGTATTACCGGCTCCCATAAAACAGAACAGCGGAATGCTGATCTCACAGGCGATGAGACGTCACGACTTTTTGTAAAGAAAACAATAGTAGTGGGTAATGTGTCTAAGTGAGTATCCTACTGAATTGCCTCATTTTCACTCATACATTTATGTGACTATTTTTGCATACTCTTAACATAGTATTACAGTAAAGTGACCAAAGGGGTTGTTTTCCCCAAACTTTTAGCTGTCGCAAAGATATAGCTAGGTCCAGAGACTTGAGACTCTCTCTCAGTGTTTCTGCTGATTTTTGATGTAGAGTAGAATTGTATTTGATGAGAATATTTTAAGACATGAGCTTTTACACAAATGGTGTATTTCATTAAGCATATCAGTATGAATAAGTTTGGAGGAGCTGTTTGATTTCTTCTGACCTGGTTCTATTCCTAGGGACCTTACCTAATTTCTAAAAATGTTTATTTGGTTTCCTAAACTGAAAAGTTTTTAATTTGTAATAACAGATTGCAGAGCAGATCTTAAGCAGAATTCCTGCAAGCTAGAGGACTATCTCTTTAATAATATAAACTCATGTCATTTTTGTGGGTACAGCATCGTTTTTGTGAAGTGCCTAGGAATGGATAAAGATATTATGTCTTCAAAAAGCACCCAATATTTTCCTCATAGTCTTTATTTGCTTTTTTCCTTCCTCATTAGGTATATTTTCTCTGTTTTGTCATTTTTATCCTATTTTATAGTCATTACCTATTTTCATATATATTTTCCAGATCACACTAGAATTTCTTCAGGGTAGAAAGTGTATCTTGTTTTTGTACCTTTCATTGCTTGATATTCAGTAAATATTTGATTGATGAATAAATTGATATATTTATGAAAATTGTAACTAGATCCAATTGTTGAAAATGAAGTTTTGGGATTACAGTATTTATTTGGAGGTATGGTGGAATCAGAATGGAAAAGTAAGCCACAGTTAATGAACAACTAATAACAAACAAGAAATGCATGAAAAATTTCAGGATATTAAAAATAAAGATTCTTAATGGTTTACATGATATATTTAAATAGTAACAAGAAATATGATTAAAGCAATTATTTTTTTCTATAGATTATTTCAGAGTTAGTGTATGTTCTGCTAAAAAGACTAATAGTTCATGTGAAGTATTAGAATATTGGGGTCTTAACTACAGTACAAGACAGGTCAGTCCAGAAAAGGTGCAAAATTAGGTATCCAGGTAGATGCACAAGGGCACAAGATGATTAAGAAGACATAACCATTAATATTTTCAAACCACTTGGCCTAGAGTTTTTTGCTTTTTGGGTTTTTAAAAAAACAAATAGGTCTAAAATATTTGTTAAGCATAGATTTTAAGTGAAGGGGGAATGATTGACTTGACAGTTTTCCAAGGTGTTGTGTTGTGTTTTGTTTTGTTTCATTTTGGGAGGAGTAAATACTGATTTACTTTAGATTTTAAGAATGCTTATATAGAGATTTTAAGAATGCAATACAGCATATCTGAGATAACTGAGATAGATAGAGATTAAAACTAGCAAGGGGTTACAAATTGAATAAAAATTGATTTCAGAATAAGGTAAGCAGGCACTAAAGGTGAGATTTAGAGAAGAGAAAATAACAAGACAAATACTGTAAAATAATTTAGTAGCAGATCCAAATATATCAACATTGATAAAATTGTATATGAAGTTAACTAGTGAAAGATGAAAATTGTTAGACTGAGATAAGGCAACCTAAAATTCAGCTTCCCATTGTTTGTTCTTGACACATCAAAATGCAAAAAAAGATTAAAAGTAAGCAGAGAGATGGGGCCTCCCCGGTGGCACAGCGGTTGAACGCTGGGTTGCGAAGCTGCCCGCTGCCTCTGCGGCGCCAGTTCGATCCCCGGCTGCTCCCCGGCCACCGGAGGAGGGTCCCACATGGCGCGCAGACCTCTCCTGCCGCCCGCTGCTCCCCTCAGCAGTGTGCTTCGGTCCTTCTGCCTGCTCTGCTCCCCGCTCTGGCTCTGGTGAATTCTCTCACCCTCCCGTGCTTCTGACTGTACCCAGTGCTTGTATAAATAAATAAAATAAATCTTTTAAAAAAAAAAAAAAAAGTAAGCAGAGAGGTAAAAAAAAGAGCTGTCAGACACTAATTTAAAGAAAGTCAAATAATTTTTGTTGAGCATCCTTTCATGAACCTGTTGGCCATCAATAGGAAGACTCAGTATTGTAAAGACAACATTTCTCCCCAAATTGATATGTAGATATTTTAATTCAAATCCCATTAGGGTTCATGAAATTCACAAGTAAGTTCTTATATATGGAAGTTCAAAGGGTCAATATTAGACAAGAACACACCTGAAGGGCCTCCCTGGTGGTGCAGGCAGTTGAGTGCAACGCTGTGAAGCTGTCTGCAGCCTCTGCAGTGCTGGTTTGATCCCTGCCGGCCGCAAAGCAACCCATATGGTGAGGCAGACCTCTCCTGTCTCGCCCGCTGCTCCCCCCAGCAGTGTATTTCAGTCATTCTGCCTTTTCTGTTCCCCACTCTGTCTCTGGTGAATCCTCTCACCCTCCCGCACATCTGGCCTGTACCCCGGTTCTTGTATAAATAAATAAAATAAATCTTAGAAAAAAAGAAAATGTCTCTTTTTCTTAAAAAAATAAATAAAAGAACAACCTGAAGAAGAATATGTTGGGCAGCTTGACCCACTGCATTACAAAGAATGATAATTATAGCCATAGGTGATGTATAGAAGGCCATGGCCATCTTTTCCAAGAGAATGTAATAAGGGAGCTTCATCAAATAAAGTTAGAGCCTTTTAGTTTTTTCATGGTTGGTACTCTTAGAGCTTTTAAAAAGCAAGAGACGAGTTGTGATCTTACTGGCAAAATGAGTAGGACCCAGAGAGTTCAGAGTTCTAGAACCTTGAAACTTGAATAAATGAAGTCTACCCAAAGGCTGTCATTTCCCTAACTTATGAATAAAATGTTAGCTTATTTCTACATTCTATATCCACTTGGCTGAAAAAACTAGACTTTTTAAAAAAAAATTAATTGCATGCTAATAATCAGATAAAAAACTTTAAGGGAAAGTCCCTTAGACCAAATAGAGGTATTAAGAAAAAGGATTAACTGCAAAGACTGGTTAGCTGTTAAGTAGTGCTGCAATTTTAATCTTTTTTTAATTAAAAGTTTGTTTTCCATTTTATTTTTGTGTATTTGACAAAACTGTAAGGTCTCTAAAGTAGACATGATGATTTGATATGCTTATACATTGTGAAAGGGTACCTCCCATTAGTGAGTTAACTCATACATTACCTCAATTATTTTTTTGTTTTGATCAGAACATTTTAAGTTTTCCTCTGTTAGCAAGTTTCAGTTGTACAGTATAGTTGTGAATTATAGTTACCATGTCATATATTAGATCCTTAGACCTTACTGAGAAATGTTGTACTGTTACTAGCTCCCTATTTGTCCCATCCTCTGTCCCCTGAAAACCACTTCTTTTTTTTTTTTCAGTCTAAACACTTTTATGGTTATGTAAGCAATTAACAAACATATCCCCAATCTTAAAGAGAGGATAATCAGGTTCCACATTTTTAAAGGAAGACTGTAAAACATTGTCTATATACTATAAAAACATCTTGCATATACGATCTATTTTTATTGACACAAATTAAGTACAAAAAAGCCCATATTTTCCTCCTTAATTTGTTTTACATAATATATTTTGGATTTAATGCTAAATCAACAATAAGAGATAAATTTGTTTGTTTTGTTTTAGACTGACATAGTACTCCCTTGTAAGGATAGATATACCATTATTTAACTAACCTCTTTATATTAATATTTTATTTTATATGATTCTTAACATCATTTTTTATTTTTGCACAATGTATGCATTATCATTTTGGCTATATTCCCCATACAATTGTACCCCCCCCTTATTTTGACCCTAGTCCTTCCTCTTCTCTTCCCTCCCCCTCCCCCACAGTATGTCTCTGGTTTATAGTTGTGTGTTGATTTTGATTTTTACTTTCTATTAATTAAGTCTTTTGGAAACCACTTCTTTACTCCCTTTTTCTATGGGTTTGGTAGTTTTTAGTAGATTCTATATATACTGATAAAATACAGTATTTGTCTTTTTCTGTTAGGCTTATTTCTCTTAGCATAATTTCCTCAAGGTCCATCCATGTTTTCATGAGAGTGTGTGTGTGTGTGTGTGTGTGTGTGTGTGTGTTTCACCTTTATCTATTCATTCATTGACAAACACTTAGGTTGTCTCCATATCTTAACTGCTGTGAATAATGCTGGATTGAACATAGGAATGAATGCAGCTGGTTCCTTCATAATCCTGTTTTCATTTGCTTTGGATATAGGCTCAGTAATGGGGAAGTTCTACTTTTAATTTGTTTTGGAAGTGCTATACTGTTTTTCATATAAACTACACCAATTTTCATTCCCACCAGTTGTATACAAAATGTTCCATTTCCTCCACATCCTATAAACACTTGCTACCTCTTGTCTTGTACATCATAGCCATTCTAACAGGTATAAGGTGATCTCATTTTAGTTTTGATTTTGCATTTTCCTGGTGATTACTTTTGTTGAGCATCCTTTCATTACCTGCTGGCCATTTGTATGTCTTTGGGAAAATGTCCAGTTTTGGTTTTTTTTATTTAAAGATTTATTCAGGGCCTCCCCGGTGGCGCAGCGGTTGAGCGCTGGGTTGCGAAGCTGCCCGGCAGCCTCTGCAGCGCCAGTTCGATCCCCGGCTGCTCCCCGGCCACCGGAGGAGGGTCCCGCATGGCGCTCAGACCTCTCCTGCCGCCCGCTGCTCCCCTCAGCAGTGTACTTCGGTCCTTCTGTCTGCTCTGCTCCCCGCTCTGGCTCTGGTGAATTCTCTCACCCTCCCGCGCTTCTGACTGTACCCAGTGCTTGCATAAATAAATAAATAAATCTTAAAAATAAAATAAAATAAATCTTAAAAAAAAAAGATTTATTCATATAAGAGCTGGGGTACAGGCCAGAGGTGCAAGAGGATGAGAGGGTTTACCAGAGACAGAGCCAGGAGCAGAACAGGCAGATGACCGAAAGCGCTGCTGAGGGGAACAGCGGGTGAGATAGGAGAGGTCTGCCGTGCTGTGTGGGTATCTCCCTGGCCGGCTGGGGATCGAACCTGCCCTGCAGAGGCTGCAGACAGCTTCATAGTGCTGTGCTCAACGCCACTGCGCCACCTGGGAGGCCCAAAATGTCCAGTTTTTTTATCATCTCTTAATCCAGTTGTTTTTTTTTTTTCTTTATTGCTATTGATTTTTTTTTTTTTTTTTTTTTTTTGGTGGGACCCTTGCTGGTGGCTGGGGATTGAACTGGCGCTACAGAGGCTGTGGGCAGCCTCGCAACCCAGCGCTCAACCACTGCGCCACTGGGGGAGGCCCTGAATTTTGTTTATTCTTTATATATTTTGGATATTAACCCTTTAATCAGATAAATGTTTTGCAAATATTTTCTCCCATTCCATAGGTTGCCTTTTCATTTTGTTGATGGCTTCCTTTGCTATGCAGAAGCTTTTGAGTTTATGTATTCTCACTTGTCTGTGTTACCTTTGCTTTTGTTATCAAATCCAAAAAACATTATCAAGACCAACATCAAGTAGCTTATTACTCCCTGTGTTTTCTTCCAGAAGTTTTATGGTTTCAGGTATTACTTTTAAGCCTTTAATCCATTTTCAGTTATATTTTAATGTGTTTGGTGTAGATAGAGGTGCGATTTCATTCTTGTGTGCGTGTGTTGTCCAGTTTTCTCAGTGCCATTATTAAAGAAACTGTCCTTTCCCCAATATATATTCTTGGCTCCTTTTTTTGTAAATTAATTGACTATATAAATGTGGGTCTATTTCTGAACTCAGTTCTTTTCCACTAATCTGTATGTCTGTTTGTTTTTTAAAGATTTATTTATTTATACAAACATTGGGTACAGTCAGAAGCGCAGGAGGGTGAGAGAATTCACCAGAGCCAGAGCAGGGAGCAGAACAGTCAGACTGATGAAATACACTGCTGAGGGGAGCGGCGGGTGCCACAGGAGAGGTCTGCACACCATGTGGGACCCTCGCCGGAGCCAGGGATTGAACCGGCTCTGCAGAGACTGCAGGCAGCTTCACAGCCCAATGCTCAACTGCTGTGCCACTGGGGAGGCCCTATTTGTTTGTTTTTAAGATTTATTTATGTATGCATACAAGAACTGGGGTATAGGCCAGAGGTGTGGGGAGTGAGAGGATTCATCAGAGACAGAGTGGGGAACAGAACTGCTGAGGGGAGCAGTGGACAAGCCAGGAGAGGTCTGCTGCACCATGTGGGTAGCTCCCTGGCTATGGATCAAACTCGTGCTGCAATGGCTGCAGATAGTGTCATAGGTTGCGTCTTAACCCCTTGCGCCACCAGGGAGGCCCTGTATGTCTGTTTTATGTCAATACCATACTGTTTTTGATTTCTCTAGCTTTGTGAAATAGTTTGAAATCAGAAAATATGATGTTTCTACTTTGTTCTTATTTGTCAAGATTGCTTTGGCTGAATTATTCAGTGTTTTGAATTCAGTGTTTTGAATTCCATATTAATTTTAAGGTTCTACATTTGTGGGAAAAAAATACTTTTGGAATCTTGATAGGAATTGCCTTTAAACTGTAGTTCACTTTGGGTAATATGGACATTTTAACTAGTCTTCCAATCCATGGACACAGATACCTTTACATTTGTGTTCATCAGTGTCTTGCAGTTTTTTGTGTACAGATCTTTGAGATCCTTGGTTATTTATTCTGAATTATTTTACTCTTTTTGATGCAATTGTAAATAGGATTGTTAAATTTTCCTTCTGATAGCTGATTGTTAATGTATAGAAGCACAACTGAGTTTTGTGTTTAGATTTTGTATCCTGCTTCGTTACTGAATTTGCTTCTTCTCAATCTTTTGGTGGGTTTTTCAAGGTTTTCTATATATAATACCCTGTCGTAAGCAAATAGCAACAGTTTTCTGATGTTTTCTCTTCTGATATTGATGCCTTTTCCTTTTCTTGCTGAATAGCTTTGGCCAGGACTTCCAGTACTGTGTTGAATAAAAACGATGAGAGTATGCATCCTTGTCTTGTTCTTGATCTAAAAGGAAAAACTTTCAGCTTTTACCATTGTGTATGATATTAGCTGTGGGCTTGTCATATTTGACCTCTGTTATGTTGGGACATTCTACCCCATTTGTTGACTTTCATCATGAATGATTGTTAAATTTTGTCAGATGCTTTTGTGTGTCTACTGAGATGATAATTTCATTTTCATTGTTTGTTTTGTTAATGTGTTATATCACATCAGTTGGTTTACAGATGTGGAACCATCCTTGTAGACCTGTAGTGATCCCTCTTGAACATGGTGTGCAGACCTTTTAATGTACTTTTGAATCTCTTAAGATTATGCTGACGGTTTTTGCATCTATGGTCATTGGGGGTATTGGCCTCTATTTTTTTTTCTTGCAGTGTCCTATTTAGTTTTGGTATTATTGTAGTGTTGGCCTCATAAGATGAATTTGAAAGTGTTCACTCTTTATTTTTTGAAATAGTTTGCAGAGGATTGGTATTAATTTTTCTTTAAATGTTTGATAGACTTCATCAGTGATGCCATTTGGTCCTGGACTTTCATTAGTTGGGAGGCTTTTGATAACTGATTAACTGTCCTTACTAATAGTTGTCCGTTCAGATATGCTATTTTTTGCTAGGTTTTGTGTTTATAAGAATTTATCCCTTTCTTCTGCATTGTCTAATTTGTTGGCATATAGTTACTCAGTCTCTAAGGATCCTTTGCTTTTGTGTGCTATCAGTTGTAATGTCTTCTGTTTCACTTATATTTTTATTTATTTTAAGCCTCTTCTTTTCTTGGTAAGGCTTGCTGTCGGTTTAACAATTTTATCTTTTTTAAAAAACCAGGTCTCAGTTTCATTGATCTTTTTACTCTTTATTTCATTTATTTCCATTCTGATCTTTTATTTCCTTCCATCATTAACTTTTAGCTTAGTTTGTTCTTTTTCTGTTCCTCAAAGTATAGTTATGTTGCTTGAGAGCTTTCTTTTTTCTTTTTTTAAAGGACATCCTCAGGTTTTTTTTTGTTTGTTTGTTTTGTTATTTTTTAAAGATTTTATTTATTTATTTATACAAGTATTGGGTACAGTCAGAAGCGCAGGAGGGTGAGAGAATTCACCAGAGCCAGAGCGGGGAGCAGAACAGGCAGAAGGACTGAAGTACACTGCTGAGGGGAGCAGCAGGCGGCCTGAGAGGTCTGCGCACCATGTGGGACCCTCCTCCGGTGGCCAGGGAGCAGCCAGGGATCGAACTGGTGCTGCAGAGGCTGCGGGCAGCTTCGCAACCCAGCACTCAAACGCTGCGCCACTGGGGAGGCCCGCTTTCTTTTTTCTTAACATAGTTATTTACTGATATAAACTTCTCTTTGACAATTGCTTTTGCTGCTTATCATAAGTTTTGGTAAGTTGTATTTTCATTTTCATTTGTCAGAAGATAATTTTTGATTTCCCTTTTTGATTTCTTCTTTGAGCCATTGTTATTCTGTAGTATGTTGTTTAATCTCCATATATTTGTGACTTTCACAGTTTTGTTCTTATAGTTAATGTTTAATCATCTTAAATAGCAGTTAATTGTTTTTGTTAGGTTTTTTGAAGAAAAAAATAATTCAAGGTGTTTTTTTTTCTCCTCTAGGTATATTCCTCCTGATAAGAGAGAAGAAAATGACCAGTCGACTCATAAGTGGATGGTATATGTCCGAGGGTCTCGTAGAGAACCCAGTATTAATCATTTTGTCAAGAAAGTTTGGTTCTTTCTTCATCCCAGCTATAAACCAAATGACCTTGTAGAAGTTAGGTAAGCACTCTTGAGTTATTTTACCTAAACAGTAAAGATTTATTGAAGTGGAAAAAAGGTGATTTAAATTAGGAACACTCCTTGGGAATTATTCTATTAATAATTTACCCAGTTTTGGCTCTTAGTCACAATGTAGTTTTAGCTGTGTTTCCCTTTTCTATATTACTATCTCAATGAACAGGTATTGTCCCCCTGTTCAGAGTGTTACCATGTTACCATAAAAAATTGTATTTGTTCCTTCTGCTCCTGTCTGGAAATAGCTAAAACTGTTGATGTAGTTAAAGATAAATATTAAAATGTTGTTTCTTTATGAATGAGAACATAACAGAATTATAATATTCCAGAAATATTTAATATTGAGGTTTCCCATGATCTCATTCTCAAAGTAACCCCAAGTGATTTTTTTTTTTTAAAGATTTATTTACTTATGCTTACAAGTACTGGGGTATAGGCCAGAGGTGTGGAGGTGAGAGGATTCACCAGAGACAGAGTGGAGAATAGAACAGGCAGATTTACTGAAATACACTGCTGAGGGGAGCAGTGGGCAAGTCAGGAGAGGTCTGCTGCACCATGTGGGTTGCTCCCTGGCCAGCCAGGAATCGAACTCGTGCTGCAGAGGCTGTGGATTTCTCCACAGTGTGGTGCTCAACCCCTTGCACCACCAGGGAGGCCCCATTCTGTATTTTTCTAGTAAAGTTCTTTAAAGCCCTCTATTATGTGATTTTTTTCTTCTTGGCTGTCATACATTTCACATTCTTTGAGGAATCTAGATGTACAGAAGTCTGTTTAGGGGAGGCAGTCATTTTTTTTGTGTGAAATACATCTCTTGGGGTATAATATTTCCATTGGTGATAGCTTATCTGTTGGTAGACCTTACATTCCTCTTTCACCTCCAAATATATGGTCATAGAAGAATTTCCTGCTGAAAAGCTTCGTTCCTTGTCCTGAATATGGAGTGTATTAGTCTGTCTTCCTGGCAGCAGTCTACTATGTCCATTCACTCAAGTTTAGACTATGTACATAAATTGAATACAGCTAATCTGCTATATTCATTGTGAAAGAAATTTAGCATACAAGTAGTATATTTGGTGCATATTGCATAATGAATTCTAGACTATTTATTTAGCTTTACTGGAATTAAAGAAACTAAACTTCTCATCAGTATAATTTCCTTTAATTAAGTGTTCCATACCATAAACCCCAATGCTTTGGATCCCTTTTCAAATTCCTATCTCAGATTGCCTTTTCATTTGACCCCAAGCCTATTATTTAGTTTCTGCTGAATCTGTGTTAACATCTTCTGGGACCTTCTCTTAGTAACTCAGCCTGGTATTCAACTCTTTCTTGGATCCAGGGCACTCCTAATTTTCTTTTTTCTTTTCTTTTCTTTCTTTCTTTTTTTTTTGTTGTTGCTTTCTCTAATTTGCAAGCTACTCTCAAACTCAGGGATGATCACCTCACTCACTAGTCTGTCTTGGTCTTGGGCTCTCCTGTAGTCTCTGACTCTGTGTTGTTAGACTTCTCTCTGGCTGTGCTCCTAAACCTGCCATTACTGAATTCATGATTCTCCTTCGTTTTCCAGAAGCATCCTACTGAAAATTCCTTTCTTCCTGCAATCTTGGCTTCTCTCATTACAGTGATTCCAAGGGAATGATTCATATGAACAATTTCATTTTAAAGGCATTCTCTCTTCCCCCATTAGCTTAAACCATATTATTTTGGAGTACTTAAATGTCTTACAGTTAAATGTTAGCAGTATACATTATGGAAAATTTCAAACATGTACAAAAGCCCAGCATATTGAATCCACATGTACCCAGCACCAAATACTAAGTTTGCCAGTCTTTCTTAATCACTTTTCCTTTTCTTCCTTTCTCAAATTACGTTTTGAATGAAATTTTTTCAGTCCAGCTAGCATCTGCACACAATCCTCTCTATCCACTAAAATTTTTGTCACTGTTTAGCAAACATCTAACCGTGAATATAAGGTCTTTTAAGTCCTTTAGGCAGACAGTTTCAAATAAATTGTCTCTTTCACATTGAGCAATCACGATTTAGTTTTTTTCCAGATTAGAGGAATATGTATGAGTGTCTGGGACAGGGAATATATACATCACGACATGTATCTGTCAGGTGCCAGTCAAGGATTCTGGCTCTATTACTGTGACAGGCATCCAACTAACATATTCCCTGTCTGAAAATAATGACATTAGATTATGTGGTATAAGTTTCTTAGCTCCAAGTATTAAGAAATTTGAAGTTTAATATAGATTTAAGTTTAATTTTTATAGTTCAGCATTTTACCAAAACTTCAGTATGTTGAACTTCAAATAAGGAAACCTAAAAGGATTGTAGGAGGGATGTGAATTTCTAACTTACCCATTATAAAGGAACTTTTCCTCTTTAGAATGAGAGAGTGTGGGCTAATGTATAAGTATGTTTTTTCCTAGAGAGCCACCTTTTCACCTGACCAGAAGAGGCTGGGGTGAGTTTCCTGTCAGAGTTCAAGTTCACTTTAAGGACAGCCAGAACAAGCGGATAGATATCATACATAACCTGAAGGTATTGTAACAAAACACTGCTCACCAGAAATGAAGTGTCTCTTTCACATGCTACTGATAGCAGGAGTGTTAGGTGCTCTTAGAGAAGTGGCCAAGGAGAGTGAAGCAGGATAAATCCTTTTGAATGTGTTCTGCATACAGCCACACCACTCCTTTGTCCTTTGAACATTAGCAGAGGGGTCACTTCACAGCACAATGTCTGTTTGCCAGATAATAAGAAAACTTAGATCTGTGGTTAGGCCTTATGGTTGTTGTATACTTGGGGCTATGTAACTGAAATCTTTTATTTTTCACTCTATTTACTTTCCTAAAATATAAATAGATATTAAGAAATACATATATTTCTTAATATAACTAAGATAATTACAAACCTTGTCTGTTTATCTCATGAGGGTGAAGAATTTGTTTATCTCCTAAAGCTAAAGATAGAAGTGAACATGTTTTAGAAAATATTAAGTACTATACAAGGTTGTAATACTGCAGTATTGTAAAAAATTCTTCACTGATTTGTCTACGTGGTTTATTATGTTGCCATTAGTAATTGTATTTTATGAAGTGCTTTCAATGAAGAAAACTACTATTATGCTATTTGAAAAATACAGGATATAAAACTATAGTATGAAGTCAACTATGACAGTAAATAGGTGGAAAAGCCAACAGAAGTATACCAAAATGTTAGAGTAATTAAATATTAACATTGTGGGCAATTTTCCCTGTCCTTTTTGTTTGCTTTCTTTTAATATTTTTACAATTTTATATGGTAAACATAATTAACTTCCATAGTTGAACAATTGATTTTTTTTTTTTTTTAAGTTCCCCTAAACGTTTCTGTAGTGGTCTTATGTACATTTTTCCTATATAAGATAGAATCCTAATATTGAACTTTTCCCAGACTGCCCTTATTTTGTGGATTACTATACTGTTCCCATTAATGGCTTCCAAATTGAACTGAGTACATCTGCAGAATTTTTTTGTTCTCTCTGTCCTGTAGTTGCTCTGTTTCAACCTTAAGGTATGCTGAAATGTGCCCCCCACTGGCAATAGGCAGCACTGCTTATTGAATTCATGTTTGTTATTTTTTAGAGATTACTGTAATGCTATATTGCAATATGACTTCAGAGAAGAACTGAAACCAAATAAAGAACATACAGCCACCTTGTTCAGAGGGGCAGAATATGGTCCCACTTATTTAGAGGAAGATCTAAAATAGTTTCACTTTCCTTTAATTTTACTTCAGCACTACACATCTTATGTTACAGTGGGCCCAGTTCTAATCCCTAAAATAAAGGAAACTATCGATTAAGTTTTTGCATGTCTTTTTATTTATATAACAGGGTTGTTGGTGGAAAATTGAGATAAATTGTTTTTAAATTACAGTATTTAAGATACAGGTTTTCTGGAAAACTTAATATTTCTGTTTTGAACTGGTTGAACCCAAGACTGTAGACACCTGGGCTGTGACCACATGATCTTTATTTGTACTGGAGTATCATTCTCTATTATTTCTATGTTAACTCTCAGGGCCATTTTTGATTCTTACCCCTGTTGTATTCTTTTAGTTGCAAACCATTAATTTTTCTTCATGATCTTTGTAATATTCTACTGCTTGCCCTCGCGCACTCTTTTTAGGCCGTTCTACTCTGTCTCCTCATTACTTTCTTTAATTCTAACCTGTCACTTTTCCCCTCCATCGAGTCTAATGACCTCAGATTAGTCTTAAAGAAGGACAACCTCAAGGCTATTCCTGTCTGAGAAACCTTGATTGAATTCCTCTTATTCAAATTCAAACTCCTCTTCCTATCTACATTTTGATTCAGCATACTTCCCCCTAAATTACTTTTTACTGATCCACTGTATGAACATCCTCCTCCAGCCAAATCAGTCTGTTCATGTCCCAGAAATTCATGTCCTCCTCTTTATTCATGTTCTTTCCTACCTCAAATCTGTATTTGATTTTTTCCATTTGTCAAGTTCCTGTGTAACATTCCCTGACTATGTAACCCTGGCTATGTAACCCCCGCAGTAGTCTCTATATTCTGAAATTCCATTGTATATAACAATTTATATTTGATACTATAATAATTATATTAAATAGTAAATACTCTTAAGTATTAGATTATATGAAATTCAAAGTTACCAGGGTGTATAAAATTCTTGTTTCCAGTTTCCCTGACTCTCAGCTACCACCATGAAGCACAGTAATTCCCCAAACAACTCATTTATCCATTTAGTAAATATCCTTTCAGAAGGTTCTTTCATAAATTTCAATAAATTTACCTAAAACTGCCGCCTCTCCTTCTTTAAGAAAAAAAACTTGATCTCATTTGTCCTACTTTGAGTTCTGGAATTGAACAGAATAAGATTTTGTTTTGTTCTTAAGGACTGTAAAAGTGTTTAATGGTTGCCTTCACCTCTCTCCTTAAATTGTTTCTTTTCCAAGCAAAACCTGTTTGTTTGTTTTTTTTTTAGTATTTCCAAACTTTATTAATTAAAATACATAAAGGACATGCAGAGAGAGGATTTTATTTTAATGAACATACAGACTTAATCCTTTGTCATATAGAATCAATCTATCTGTATCTGGAGTGAAGTATAATTTTGGTTTGCTTTATATGCAGTATGATTCAGGAGTTTTTATTATATACGAATTTTATGGTGATGGAATTAAAATGAAAGTGACTAATCTTTTTTAAACATGGCAACTGATGTTTTGTGCATTATTTTTATTCTTTTTTTTAATTTAAATTTTATTTTTATATTCCCCATACAATTACAACCCCCTTATTTTTACCCTAAGCCCTCCTTTCCCCGCCTCCCACCCCCCATATAGTGTCTCTTGTTCATAGTTATTTGTTGATTTTGATATTTTCTTATAGTTATTCTTTTT
Organism: Talpa europaea; assembly: GCF_964194135.1. NCBI lineage: Eukaryota > Metazoa > Chordata > Mammalia > Eulipotyphla > Talpidae > Talpa > Talpa europaea. Next base: position 116,764,739 of record NC_140070.1, on the reverse strand, counting down.
CCTGGTCCCTTATTTAAGTTTTCTAGATACCTGCCATGAGTGAGACCATCCAGTATTTTTCTTTTTCTTTCTGGCTTATTTCGCTGAGCATGATCCCTTCCAGCGCCATCCATGTTGCTGCAAATTGCATGTGTTTATCTTTTTTGAATGCTGAGTAATATTCCATGGTGTATATGTACCACATCTTCTTGATCCAGTCATCTATTTTGGGGCATTTGGGCTGTTTCCAAAGCTTAGCTATTGTAAATAGTGCTGCTATAAACATAGGGGTGCAGGTGCTCTTTGGAATTGATGTTTCTGTGTCCTTTGGGTAAATACCTAGGAGTGGAATTGCTGGATCATATGGAAGCTCTATGTTTAGTAGGTCAATAAATCTCCACACAGCTCTCCATAGTGGTTGGACCAGTTTGCACTCCCACCAACAGTGCAGGAGAGTTCCTTTTTCTCCACAACCTCGCCAACATTTGTTGTTGCTAGTTTTTTTAATATGTGCCATTCTCACTGGTGTAAGATGGTATCACATGGTAGTTTTGATTTGCATTTCCCTGATTACAAGTGATCAAAACCTGTTCTTATAACATTTCCTGTATATGATGCTTTCCAGTGTCTCTTAATGTTTTGATAATAGTTCTGTTTATCAACATTCCTTGTCTATGTGGTTCTAAGAATGAAAGGTGGGCCGGTACAGGTTACAGAAAAACGTTATTTTTCTGTGCTCTGGAGGATATGAAAATGAATGTGACTGTAAATTACCTTTTTAACAGGTATCTATTGGCTAGGTTTCTATTGAATAGTAATATTGGCTCAAGTTTCTGTTGAAGTGATGAATTGATAGTTCACATTTGGAAAAAACAGATACTATGTTATGAAGACTTGTAGAGAAAGGGGTGTTAGATAAGGTTGTAGCCTAAGTTTTCTAAGTAGACATTGTGAAACTTACCACTTTTCCTTTTGTCTTTCAATAGCTGGATAGAACTTACACTGGCTTGCAAACTCTTGGAGCAGAAACGGTAGGTTTTTTTCCTATTATTTGGGAACAAGTAGAATGAAAATTGATCTTCATTTTTAATTAGGAAGGGGAAAAAATGCTAAAATTTTTTAGAAGTTTATCTGCACGATTTTTTTTAAGAATTGTGATAAAGTATACATAATATTTGGCACCTTAACTATTTTTAAGTATATAGTTAAGTGTATTAAATATATTTTCGTTTGTGTAGCCATTGCTACCATCTATGTCTAGAATTCTTTTCATATTAGAAAACCAAGATTCTATACTTTAACAATAAATAACTCTATTCATATCTGCATTCTTACAAATTTGACTCCTCTAAGTACCATGTAAGTGGAATCACAGTGTTTGTCTCCTTGTGACCGGCATATATTTCACTTAGTATAATGCTGTCAAGGTTTATCAGTGTTGTAGCATGCATCAGGATTTCCTTCCTTAAAAGGCTGAATAATATTCTGTTGCATATATTTATCACATTTTGTTTGTTTATCCATCAGTGAGTACTTGAGTTGCTTACATCTTTTGACTTGTGTAAATAATAATGCTCACATCATAGTTGTGCAAATATCTGTTTGAATTCCAGATTTTAGTTCTTTGGGTATATCGCCAGAAGTGGAATTTATAAATCATGTGTTTTTTTTTTTTAATTTTGAGAAGCCGTCACATAACCGCTGAACCATTTTTACATTCCTGTCAGTGGTGCACAAGAGTTCCAATGCCAGGCGCCTCCCAGGTGGCCTAGGGTTAAGTCTTAGCTCTATCACCAATATGGCCTGAGTTCGAAAACCAGACAGGGAGCTAACCCACATATGGCACAGCAGACCTCTACTTTCTTGTCTGCTACTCCCCTCAGCAGTGAATTTCAATCAATCTGCCTGTTCTGCTCCCCACTCTGTCTCTGGTGAATCCTCCCACCCCAACACCTCTGGCCTACACCTTAGTTCTTCTATGCAAAAATTAAAACAATTAAAAAAAAAAAAAACCTTTAAAAAAAAAGTTCCAGTGTCTCTACATCTTTGCCAAACACTCGTCACCTTGTTTTGTTTTGTTTTTTTGTTTTTGTTTTTTTTTTTTCTGATAAGAGCCAGCCTAATGAGTGTGGTGGTTTGGGTTTACATTTCCCTAGTGGTTATTGATGCTGAGCATCTTGTCATTTGTATATCTTCTTTGGAGCAATCAATGTCTGTTTGAATCATTTGCCCATTTTTAAATTGGGTTGTGTGGGGTTTTTGGTTGAGTTATAGTTCTTTCTGTTTTCTCTTTATTAATCCCTTATCAGAGATACTATGAGCAAATTATTTTCTCCCATTTTGTGCCTTGCCTTTTTACTCTGTTGATTGTGTTCTGAGGCACAGAAGTTTTAATTTTTGATGTAGTCCAATATATCTATTTTTTCCTTTTGTAGCCTGTGCTTTTAGTGTCATATCTAAGAAATCATTGCTGAATCCTGAGTCATGAAGCTTTGCCCTATATCTTCTTCTATGAGTTGTATTGTTTTAGTCTTGGGTTTAGGTCTTTGATTCATTTTGAAAAGTTAAAATTCGTATATGGTATATGGTAATGGTCCAACTTCATTCTAATGCAAGTGGATATCTAGTTTTCCAGCACCATTTGTTGAACAAACTGTCCTATTCCCATTGAATGGTCTTAGCACCTTTTTCAAAATTAATTTGACCATATATATGAGGACACATGCATTCTGTTCCAGTGGTCTATATTTCTTGGTGCTTCTATCACACAGTTTTGACTACTATAGCTTTGTAATAAGGTTTTGAAACCAGAAAGTGTGAGTCTTTCAACTTTGATGTTCCTCCCCACCCCTTTTTTTAGGGGGGGTGTATTGATATATCAGCATTAGTCATTCTTATTAGAATTAGTTAAACTTTATTTGGAGAAATATGATTATACTGTAACTATTAAAGTTATTTATTAAACATATACAATATGCTAGACATTGGTCCAAGTGTTGGGGATAATAAATGAATAAAATTGGGCCTCCCCTGGTGGCACAGGTGGTTGAGCGCCACGCTGTGAAGCTGTCCGCAGCCTCTGCAGCACTGGTTCCATCCCCGCTGGTTAGCAAGGGCCCCACATGGCACGACAGACCTTTCCTCTTGCTCCCGCTGCTCCCCTCAGCAGTGTATTTCATCAGTCTGCCTGTTCTGTTCCCTGCTCTGTCTCTGGTGAATCCTCTCACCCTCCCACACATATGGACTGTACCCTGGTTCTTGTATAAATAAATAAATAAATCTTTAAAAAAATAAATGAATGAATAAAATCATTACTATACTTAAAGAGTTCATTTCTTGGTTGTGTTGAGAATGAAAAGAAAGATGAACGGTAAATATAAAAGAAAAAAAGGTAATTTCTGTTATAGATAAGAAAGGGGCAGTCAGGCAAAGATTTGAAGTAATGTTCTAAGGTATAGAAGTAGCAAATGAAAAGATCCCAAATTTGTATTGAGTTATCTATTAAGCCAGACTAGATTCCAATTCTTGGATAATTTCTTTAGATTTTGAGATTGAAGTTGCCTTTGGAGAATGATTAGAAATAATTTGTCACATCCCTTAGAGTACCCCATTCTTAGACAGCTTTTAGGCTTTCTCTGACATCAATGATGGATTCATGAGCCCAATTGTTGCCTGGTTGTGTAGGTAGTGGATGTTGAGCTCCACCGGCATTCTCTTGGAGAAGACTCCGTTTATCCTCAGTCCTCTGAGTCAGACATTTCTGATGCCCCGCCATCTTTGCCTTTAACCATTCCAGCACCAGTGAAAGCCTCCTCACCAATAAAGCAGTCACATGAGCCAGTACCTGATACCTCTGTAGAGAAAGGTAATATCCTTTTCCTTGTATGGAAATGCAATTTTTTTTATGGAGGTACGCCATAAAAAATGGAGGCATTCCTTTCTCCCATTTTTATAATATGATACTGAGCTGCTTCCTTCAGAGATTTAGATTATATGGAAAGCAAAGTTTGCTTAAGTAGGCATGTTGCTTCTGCTGCACAGTCCTATTATGAAAATAATCAAATCCTTACTTTTATCAGAAAAAAGGTTTTCTTAAAGTCCTGACATTTTATAGAAAGAAAACTTAGTAAGAGTCATTTTTCTTTTTTTTAATGATCGTAATGGTTTTTTACAGTTTACAGGAAGGTTTTCCTAGTTCAATCCTTAAATGTATGAATGAGAAGTTGAATATTACCTAGTCTTATTTAAAATACAATCTAAGATTCATCATCAACACATTATTTGACTATGGCATGTTTTCCATTCAATAAATATACAAGTATAAAATCAGTCTTATATACTTGTAGGTATATAAGATGCAAAACCAATTCTGACTTGTATTAATTTTATATGAGTACCATATAATGTGTTGTTAATATCTTAGTTCTTTTAAAAGTCTCAGCTTTATTCCTCTATAAATTTCAATTGCATCTTCTTTATGGACATCTAATAAGATAGGACATCACTAGAGTAAGTGAATGGTATCTTTTGAGGGTCTTCCTTCTTTAAACAGTTTTTCAGTTCATCTATAAAAATGGGAGAGTGTAAGGAACTTGTATACCTTTTAATACTTGGTTAATAGTTTTATGATCTCTAATTTTCTGAAAGAAACATTTTGATAAAATAGGATTCTAGGCATATTTATATTTCACCACCAAAAATCTATAAAGGAGTAAAAACTACTGTCAATTGTATTTATTTTGTTACTAGTAAATGGTTTAAATGGTTGAGAAATGATAAGGGATTTTCATTCTTTTCCCACAATGATGAGATTTTATTATTTCAAAGTCATTAATGAATTATCATTTGGCCATTTCATTTCAAGCAGGATTCCCAGCCAACACTGAAGCTGAGAGACATACTACATTTTATTCATTACCATCTTCATTGGAAAGAACACCCACCAAAATAACAGCATCCCAGAAAGTTACCTTTTGTTCTCATGGCAATTCAGCTTTTCAGCCAATAGCATCAAGCTGCAAAATTGTGCCACAAAGTCAGGTTCCTAATCCCGAGTCACCTGGAAAGTCCTTCCAGCCTATCACCATGAGCTGCAAGATTGTTTCAGGTATGATTATGTCTGTGAAGTTGTGTGTAAAAATTGCTGGCTGACGAAATTGCAGTGTGCTTTTTATTCCTCCTTAGCAGAATTTGTTTTGTTTTGCTTTTTTTTTTTTTCATTTAAAAAGATATCAGTATTGGTTAACAAAGCAAAGCTGTCACAAAACAAAAACAAAAGTCATTCATATAGAAGCAGTTTTTGAGTAAAGGAGGAAATGAAGTTCAAAGTGGTCAATTTGTGTCACCTAAATCAACACAGGTAAAATTCCTAAAGTAGAAATTAAGTTTTGGGATTTTATATGAAAACCAGTGTGACTAACAATAGAACAAATTCAGAGGCCTTTTGTTTTGGAGTTAGGTTTCAAGTGTTGGAATTGTTTTGGGAATAAAATCCCTTTTATACTCTTAACCTACACTAAGAAATTATTCCCTTTTGTTGTAGGTAGTTCTGAACCTTCATTTTCAGTTTGAATTGCCCATTTCCTCACCAACAGTTTTGTGTTTATGTTGGGTATACTTTTATTAAAAATATACTTTCTGGTTTTGGCTGTACTACCTCAAAAAAGACATAAAAGACCATCAATAAGTGGCAAGGGGAGGTTTATATGCAAAACTTAGTAAAGTATTGGGGGAAGTCTTTGATGCTAAAAGTAGACAGTTAAGCAGAAATAGGACCCAGGTGTCTGAAGTTGATAAAAGATGAAGAATGTGTACTTTTACCTACCAGTTAGAAGAGTTTTGGAACTTACCATTTCAGAGGTGGAATAGGCTGAATGTATAAATTGATTTGATATTTATAGAGAAATTTGTGGATGACAGATTTGATCAATAAGACAGTTGATGTTTAATGATACATTGGTAACTCTCTGAGAGTAGTATGTAGGAATGTGAGCCTCTGGATAGTGGCTGACATAGTTCTGATAGACTTTGGTTGTGCTAGGTGAATTCCATATTTTTCTATTAGAAATTCATTTCAAATCAAGACTCCTGGTTCCTGAGTCTGGTCATTTACTAGTGTTCCTCCCTAATTTTAGTGTCTATGGACGTACTAGTGTTATAACTCCTGCCTTAATTGTTAGATTTATTATCTAGGGAATCAGATGTTTCATTAATGATGTAAAGCCCTGCTTTTTGAAATTTCATGTGTCCATTGAAGGATCTTGTTAAAATGCAGATTTATGTTCAGTGGATCTGGGGTGACATCTCAGAATCTGTTGTTTACCAAGCTCCCCAGTGGTGCTGATGCAAATGCTGCTTGTCAGGGGATAAGGGAGTCCCTGTCCTAGCTGCACTGCTGTACTGCTCACACCTGAAACACCCAGTCCTGCTCTCTGTCCTGGTGTCCTGCCGTTCTTTTTCTTCAGCGTCGTCTTGACAGATTGAATCTATCTTATTTCTCTTTTCTCCTTTTTTAATTAATAAAGGTTCCCCTATATCAACTCCAAGTCCATCACCATTGCCTCGAACCCCAACTTCCACCCCAGTCCATGTGAAGCAAGCCACTACCAGCTCCGTTATTAATAATCCTTATGTCATTATGGACAAGCCTGGACAGGTTATTGGCGCTACTGCTCCCACTACAGGTGTGTACTTGATGATCAACATTTATGCAATCCAAAAGATGTTATCTTTTTAAAATATGAAATCCTAGCATTTTGTAGTAGACATGTAGGGGGAAATGAATTCTTTATCCATGAACAAGAGGAGGGAATATGTAAGAATAACCTCGGTGCTGTTTCTCTGAGGGAGGATTTATTCTTCGTAAAAGTTGAGATTTTAGGAATTTACTTTTTTATTTTAATGTATAAAGATTAAAAGTGAGTCATTATTTTCTTTTTTAAAAAACTTGATTTTACCTTCATTTGAAATGCATTCTTATGGGATATGTTAGCAATGTGTTTAATTTTCCAAATTAAACTTTAGGGCCAGAATAGCTTTGTGAGCAATTTATACGTCTCCTCAGTCAAATAAAAAGTGATCTTTTCTGTAAATAAATACAATAAATTTTATGTGTGGGAGGAAAATATCCATGCAGTTAAAAAATACTGCTTTGCTAGAAAGAATAAGTCTTTTGGGGGGGCCTCCCAGGTGGTACTTCATAGCACCGCACTATGAAGCAATCCGTAGCCTCTGCAGCATGAGTTCGATCCCCGGCCAGCCAGGGAGCAACCCACATGGTGCAGCAGACCTCTCCTGTCTATCCTGCTGCTCCCCTCAGCAGTGTATTTCAGTCAGTCTGCCTGTTCCCCACTCTGTCTCTGGTGAATCCTCTCACCCCCTACACCTCTAACCCTAACCCTAACCCTGTACCTCAGCTCTTGTATGCGTAAATAAATCAATCTTAAAAAAAAAAAAAAAGTCTTTTGGGCCTCCCTGGTGTCACAGGGGTTAAAGTCTCAGCACTATTAAGCTATCGCCAGCCACTGCGACCTGTGTTCAATCCCCAGCCAGGGAGCTGACCCACCATACTCATAACTGCAGAGTACTTTTAGGTTTGTTGTTCCACTAAGATTATTTTATTTATTCCCTCTCTAAGCACATGCTACTTTAGTGTAGACTTCTCTCACTTGTAATTTAGAGAACTAGCGAGAAGAAATGACAGATGACTTTAAGGTAATTAGATTAATTTTTAAGGCACATTAATTTATTTTGGATCTTTCCAAGTAGTTTTTGGGAAAAATTATATACTTTAACGATGATTAAAAATGGAAATTTCCTTTAAAATGCTGCTTTCAGAGATTACCTAATAGAATAGCATTTTAGATAGATTTAAGGATGCCATATAGATGTCTTTTGAGTTTTAAGAATCAGCCAAATGTCTTTGTGGACTAGCTTAGTAAATGGGGTATTTGATCAAATATTGTTTTTGGTCTTGACTTACTATAGGTAGGGTGGTTTACTTTTATCAGACCCTAAAGGCAGTTAGTAGTGTACAGTATAAGATGTCTGATGTAGACAGCATTTTAGAATGGATGTAACCTTCTAGTGAAAGTACTTTGGAGGCGCTAGCATTCATTTGAATGCATACTTTCTTGGCACATTGTTCAATAACCAATCCCATTATTTTAGTATCTCTTTTGATTTAATTAGCTGAGTTTATAGTGTTTACTTACTAATTTATTCTTCTGTATTTCCTTACTAGCTTCGTCTCTTTTCAGGTTAATAAAATGGTCAGCTTCTGAATCTTTGACTTTTTTTTTCTATAATAATTTCAGGGTTATGAAGTTTTCAACCCTTAAAAATGAAAAATGCTTTAGAATTCCATTTTATAAGTTTTATTTTGTATTTTATTTTTAAATTTGTCTTGCTCATTAGGAAGTCCTACAAACAAACTCTCCACTGCCTCTCAGGCCTCCCAAGGAACAGGTTCCCCTATTCCTAAAATTCATGGAAGTAGTTTTGTAACATCTACTGTCAAGGTAAGGTTTGCATTATTGTGCTTTGCTAGTTTCTAAAGACTGTTCAAGCTCAGTAAGAATTTGTAAGTTGACAATGCAAGTTTCATAAAGTATAATCTTCAAGCTAACAAGTACATATAAGATCTAGCCCAGACTTCCTACCTTACCCTTGATTTCTGCCTAATGTAGATAATGCTCCTTAACATTTCTATCAGTCTCCCAGAATCTATTTGAAAACTCACTGTTATAAGGAGATGGCTCTTTTGTTGAATAGTTTTGTTATAAATTTTACCTTAAAAACAATTCATATGGCAATACATCCTTTTTTGCCTACATTTGCACCCAAAGAAGTAAATGTATTTTCTTTTCCACATTTAGTTACTTGAAACTATCAGCCATTTAGTTACTTGAAAGTAATTCTTATCTCATCACAATGTTGTTGGGGTTTTTGTTTTTCCTCCTGTAAGGTAAGAAATCCTTTGAAATTTAGAACTCCAAGGTGATCTGACTTGTTCAGATTAGAGTGCTAGATATCCTTTTCACTATTCGGCAGAGATGATCTCTACTGTTTGGTTTGTTATTTGGTGTATTTTATACTATCATGACTGTCTTATGACAAACTTTTGCGGTATAAACCGAAAACTCATGAAATTTCAAAGATCATCTCTTCTGTGATGAGTGCTTACAATAGCATTTCCTATATTTAAGCACTTAGTAGTGGTAAGTTTCCTGATCAAAAGCAAGCTTTGTCTCTAAATTTAGTGCAATATGTATGCACACTGTATTATGTGAAAGACTGACTTGTAATAAGTCCCTGAAGGTCTTAATTCTGTTTACTTAAGCAGTGTTCTTAACTTTGTTTCTTGCCCCTAACAACAATTTATGGCAAATTTCCTCTCAGATTTGCATTTTGTATTTGAAAATGAGAGATAAGCAGTAATAATTCTAAATATTGACCTTTGGTATCTTTGTATTTTTAATTTCTTTTTGTTTTGTTTTTTAAATCTATCTTGAGAATTTTCCTCTGTAACCTGGAATATTTATTCAGCAAAACATGTTTTGAATACTGGTTGGTTTGTTTTAGTTGGTTTGTTTTTGCTTGTTTTAGTGCCCAATATTTTATTTTACTTTTATTTATTTTTCATTTTCTTATAATGTTGTTCATTTTTGTACATATTTGATTTCTCCCTTCAGGTGTAGTCCCCCTAAATACCTACCACCACATCACCTGTGAACCATCACCATGGTCCCTTGTGCTTGTACCACCCCTGTTTTGATCTTATCTCTACCCCTCCCCTGCTGTAAACCTCAGATCTAAAGTTGCCTACAAGTTTTGTCTTTTTTTTTTAACCCTTTGTTTGATTTCCCTGTATTTCCCCTATAAGTGAAACCGTCTGATTTTTTTCCTTTTTCTTTCTGACTTATTTCACTGAGAATAATTCCTTCCAGTGCATGCAAATGGCATGAGTTTATCTTTTTTGATTGCTTAGTAGTGTTCCATTCTGTAAGCAGTGTTCATCTTCTTGATCCAGTGATCTGTTTTGGGGCATTTAGGTTGTTTCCATATATTAGCTATTGTAGGTAGTGCTGCAATAAACATACCAGTGCACATTTATGTTTAAACATCATTAAAGAGGTGTGTACTAAAACACAATAACTGCCTATTTCATTTACTTATTTATTAAGTGCCTAGGCTCTAGGAATATAAAACAAATAAGATACAGTACCTACCCTGTCGTAGCTTTTCATCTGGCAGTGTAGACATGCAAACCAGTGAGTCAACTAGATATTAGAGATAGGATGATAGGAGTCTTTCCAGCATACGGTGGGATAAGGAGAAGTAGGTCCTTCCCAAGCTACAACTTTTGCTTGCATTTTGTTTTTAAACATTAAAATGAAGGTATGATTTGGACAACCCCAAAGAGTTTTGGGCTTTTTTGTTTTGGTTTGGTTTTATGGTTATTTATGTTGCTGAGAATGTCACAAGTTTATACTCAATATAAGTGACTAGACTGCCTGAAGTCACTCATCTTATACTAATTGTATAATATCTTTTTTATTATAGCAGGAGGATTCTCTGTTTGCATCTATGCCACCTCTTTGCCCAATTGGGAGTCATCCTAAGGTTCAGAGTCCCAAACCTATAACTGGAGGACTTGGAGCTTTCACAAAAGTGAGTTTTTATTAGGGGATTACTACAATAGTCAATATGGTATTGTTATATAACTTTTTTTGTAGTGTCACGTAGTTGATTGAACTATCCCCTGATATGTAACTTTTCAGTATATTCAAGTTCTAAAACTAGATCCTACTTCAGAGACATGCTTTTATTTATTTAGTGGTATCTTGTAGGGCAGCCCTTGGAGTCCCACAAGACGGAGACTTCAGAGAACACAAATGTGTTTGTTGCTCTTTGTACCACCTTAGTCACATGTCCAGGTCGAGCTTACAGATAAACAGGGTCAAAATCAGATCTTACGTTTTGGTCCCGTTAATAGATGTTTTGGGGTGTATTTTGCTTTCCCCATTCTGGTGGAATCATTCCTTGCAGACCAAGTTTCACTAATTCCTGCAAACAAAAGATTCAGATGTTGATAGTTTTTTTCATGGGGTATTTATTCAGAGTCATTATCATGTTTGTTGCAAGGTAATCATCAAACAGGAGCCTGGCGAAACTTCTCACATACCCACAACAGGAGCTGCCAGCCAGTCACCACTCCCTCAGTATGTGGCTGTAAAAGGAGGTCACATGATAGCTGTATCCCCTCAAAAACAGGTCATAACTGCTGGAGAAGGAACTGCCCAGTCACCAAAGATTCAGCCATCTAAGGTTTGTGTTGGGTAGAGATGGGAAGATCAACATGTAAATGAATACATTTGTCTAAATAATTGACAAGTGCTGACAAGACTCAGGGTGACATGGTTGCTGGTCCCAGAGATGTCTATAAATTAAAGCCCTTTTGGAAGAGCAGGTCAGTTGATATAAAATTACCATTTGTCCTTGCAGTAATCTTTGACAAGAGCAGGGACATGTAATGGCAAATCCACAGACAGTCAAAGAGGCAGCAGGATGTTATGTTATCTTATCTCTCTGGCAGTAAATGTGACTGACTTCATGGACACAACTTTCCACTTGATTCAAGTTGGGTAGACTTGAGGTCTTCTGTTTCACTTGTTATTTCTGGTAGAAGAGTGCTGTGGTTTACACCTCTTGATATCCAGGCTTGTGATCTGTTTAATGATTCTTGGGTCTTCAAAGTTTATTTTCTTTTTGTTAGTAAGTGTGGGGAATTAATGTATTGGGAAAACTGTAAAATGGCACATAGCCCTGTGTTTTCCTGTATCAATTCAGTACTTATAAGTGCCTGTGTATGCCATGTTCTTATTTATACATTATTTATAATCTTCAAACAGCCTTTCATAGTGAGAACTTAAGTAGCTTCCTTGAGAGCATGCAGCTAATACGTGACGTGAACTTTCATAGTGAGAACTTAAGTAGCTTCCTTGAGAGCATGTAGCTAATACGTGACGTGAACCCAGGTCTACTAACTCTAAAACTCTCTGTTCTAGAAATATTTATGTTATGAGCCTTTGTCTATAACTCAGGCATGCTTTTATAACATCCAGTTAAATGATCTTACTTTTTTGGACAGATATATTCTAAAACTATTAAGAATATTATATAAGGTGTTTTTCGACTTAAAAATTAGCCTGAGAGAGTGCATTGTTATAAGAGAATTAATATAAAAATAGAAAAGGGATTTAGATATTGTGATTAATCTAGATAATTACATAATGATTGAGATAAAAATTCATATATTATGGATGATTTTGCCATCTGTAAGAGTTCATTGACGACTTTCCCAAACTTATCTGCTCATAGGAATCGTGATTTAAAATATAAAACTGCCGGGCCTCCCTGGTAGTGCAAGGGATTAAGATGTAACTATGAAGCTATCCACAGCCACTGCAGCACGAGTTCACTTCCCGCCCAGGGAGCTACCCATATGGCGCAGCAGGCCTCTCCTGACTCACCTGCTGCACCCCTCAGCAGTGTATTTCAGTCAATCCACCTGTTCTGTTCCCCACTCTGTCTCTGGTGAATCCTCTCACCCCTCATACTTCTAACCTGTACCCCAGTTCTTATATGTATAAATAAATAAATCTTTAAAGTGAAATAAAATAAAACCTGTAACTGCCTAGGCTCCCATCTCAAATTTACTGAATCATCTTGGGGGCCCTGGGAATCAGGATTTTAAACAAGCTCCCCTAGTGTCTCATGATTTGGTAAATTTAGAAACCATAGAGCTATAGCATCAAATTTGACTTTGGGACTTCCATAGCCAGAACCCCTAAGATAGGCACCCCCCACTTGCTTCCTAATGCTCCCTCTGTTGTCTGTAGTAAGCATTTTATCATTATCAGTGAGTCTTTTAGTGTCATATGACCTTCATTTTTAGACACATTCTACATGTTCCTCAATATGTTTTGCTTTGCTTAGAAGTACATACTATTGCTGATTTAGGTTTTTGCATCAATATAGCATTGCTGTTTATACTCAGAAGTTCTGTATAACTTAGTTTCCACTTTTTTCCACTTTGCATTTTGTAAATCCTCTCCTCCAGTAATGCAGAGCATTTATATCAGCTTTCTTATCATGCTGCCACCTATGTAGTGGTAATGTAAGATTAAGAGAAGTAAATGGGTTTGTGTTGGAATTCCCTGAATAAAGTTTAATGGCACCTGAACAGGGGTGACAGAAGAACTGCAGGAACTGCAGAGAAGCAGTAGAGCATGAGAAAACGCATTGCTGTTTATCCAGGAACTTCAGCACATGCTTTGGACTCAAGATAAGAAGCTGTCTGAAAGTACAAACTGTTCCTACTCAAGTGCATTCCTAGAAACTCTGCCAGAAAACAGGAGAGTGAAAAAAAAGATACTGTTTTATCTTCCATACTATTTTGCCACATTAGAAACACAGCTTATCTATTTCATAAAAGTGGGAAAATGGCACTGCTCTTGCCATCAAAAGGGACAACTGAGGAATCAGTGGGCTCATGGAGGAAAGCAGTGTATATAGTGAAAAGAGCATGAGTTTTGGAGTTAGAGCTTGTTACAAACCTCACATGTCACCCACGCATTTTTTGTGATTTGGGCAAGTTTCTCTCTGTAGACCTTGTTCTTGTTGTTTAATAAAAGGGAATAATGCCCTCTGTCTTTCAGAATTGTAGAGTTAGAAATTATAGTATATAAAGGACCCAGCTAGCACAGAGCAGTTACTCAGTAAATTTGCTACTACTCAGTAGTAGCTAATATTATGTAACTGAGGACAAATCCTTTGTATAAGTGCCTGAGTACCGTGGTAACATTTATTATTGAGAGCTAAGTTGTAAATGAATGTTTTTTAGTATGTGGAGAGGGAAATCATATGCTGAATCCTCACCTTCAGGTTGATAATGAAATAAATTCTGACTTGTGCAGGTTTTTCTTTATAGGGCACTAGGAAGGCAGAAATAGAAACATTAAGGCATGAATCAAAGTTAAGTATTTATAGCAATACAGAACAAAAGGTTTCTGTTTTATGAAGCTAGAAAGAAATTAGGAATAGAGAGAAGTACAGAATGGGAAGAGAAGAATTGGTAGTTGAATTCAGGTTCTAGGTCATGTTCTATTCTTAAAAAAGGAAAAACAGTTTAGGGTTACAGTGTCCTACTTAAGAACCTCACTTATGGTGTCCATAGACAGTTGTGCTTGGCGTTTGCCCCAGTAGATACCACACTTACAAATTCTCAGGGTTGAGGGGTTGGGGAGTTGTTAACTTTGTGAATGGCCTGCTCCTAGAAGATAAGCTCTGCTAATAAAGACTGCCCTCCCGTGGTCAGCTTTGTGATTTGGGCAAGTTTATCTCTGTAGACCTTGTTCTTGTTGTTTAATCTAATAAAAGGGAATAATGCCCTCTGTCTTTTATCTTGTGGAGATTAATGTGTGTCATATTATGGAAATTTTTTCTGTCCCAATCTGGTGACAAGAAAGTACTTCCTACTTTATCTTTATTGCCTTCAAAAGGCATATCTTTTGTATTTCTTACAGCTTTATACAAGTGTTTTTCATTTAATTTCTGCTAAGAAGCAAATGAATATGAGGATATAGAGGGAAAACAGATCTCTTTGGGAAGGAAATTTAAATATATCTAATAATATGTGTGGTGTTTAACTTTGTGAAGTTTCCTTTAAGATTTTTGCTTTTTTGGGGGGTTATTTTAGGAATATGGAAATAGATTATATATAACTTAGCTTATGTAATGGGTTATTAAATTTGATATACTTAGGAAGGAAATATGAAGATTTCTTGTCTTGGAAAAAAAAGTTCAACTATTATAAAAGATCCAAACACCAGAGCTTAAATAAGCTTATTTCCATCACACAAAAAAGGCCAGTAGGCAGTTCTGTTGTGTTGGTTCTATTAACAGATAGGGGAGAGGATCCAGGGACACCTCAGCCTGACCCCACCCCCACCAACACAAGGTAGAAAAGCTGGGCATGAACCTACCATTGTCCCCTGCTTCACCTGCTGGAAATCAGGGATGGAAAGGACACTTGAGACCTTATGGTTAGGATTGAAAAGAGGATTCCCCAGATATGAGTGAGGGCAGGCAAGGAATCAGTGTATTTTGATTACCAAAAGAGGCAAGGAGAGAGCTCCAGGGAGACTTCTGCTCCAAGGTGCCAGAGCTAGGGGTTTATATAGGTTTTAGGACTGGGGGTTGAGAACAGCAGTGTTAAGCTTTATTGACTAAGAAAGCGAAGAAAGTGGATTTGGCTAAAGTCCATTTATTATTGCTGATTGTGGGCACCAGGCACTGCAGCTTAGTGGTCGTTCAGGGCTTGTGACCGTCTCCAGGTGAACATCTCATGGAACACCTGTGCCTGCAGCTCCAGGTTGAACTGGTCTGGTCTCAAGGTCTGTAGCTCCCTTCCATATTGCCTACAGAATGAGGCCCATCTAGTCAGAATAAGGAGATTTAGATAATCATAGGGATTGTTTAAAACAAATGGGATTGGGCCTCACTGGTGGCGCAAGGGGTTAAGCACTGCACTATGAGGCAATGCACAGCCTCTACAGCACGAGTTCGATCCCCGGCTGGCCAGAGAGAAACCCACATGGCGAACTCTCTTGTCTCGCCCGCTGCTCTGCTCAGCAGTGTATTTCAGTCAGTCTGCCTATTCTGTTTCCCACTCTGTCTCTGTTGAATCCTCTCACCCCCCGCATCTCTGGCCTGTAACCCAGCTCTTGTATGCATAAATAAATAAATCTTTAAAAAAAAAAAAAGGATAGCTGGGAGAATTTCTTTTCTTCATTCTAGCTTAACCTGCTTTTTCCCCTTAAATTGATTCTTTGTTTCTTCTTTCCTCCACTACTTCACCTTACATAACAGTGGAAGGAATATTTGAATGACTCCACTGTACTCACTACCTGCTGTTAACAATTATCAGCATTTTGCTAATTTATTTCTAGACTATTATAAAGTAGAAACCAGATGTCATATACTTAAATTTCTATTGAATGACTGAATCTAGGGTTTAAGATCAAGTTCCTCTGCTCTAACCTAATGCTGATGACAGACATAAATGTTTATCCTTTGACTCTGTCCTTAGGAGTCCATGTGGCCTGCAGATTACCATTCCTCAGTCCTAGCAAGTGTCGTGGCTGGCAGCGGCCATCACTTACTGTACATATCACATTAGCTGGGCGTTTTTTAAACTTCCTCTCATGTATGACTCATGATCTTATGAGATAAATAATATCCATATTTTATAGATGAAGCATCTCTAAAGCTTAAAGAGGTTAGGTTAGTAATTGGTAGAACTGAACTGAGGAACCAGTTTCACTGCTTATAAAAGCCCATATTCTTTCCTCTGTATTATACTGTTGTTTTTTAACAGTCGATTAGGAAATCGTTTTCTTTATATCAGCCATATAATGTTTTTGAGTGTTCTGAAGATTTACAGAAAAAATACTCGTGTATTTTCCTGCAACTCCTCTTTCACTCAATGTTGGAACTTCCAGTACCAGTTCATATGAAGATCTATAGTTGTAGTGCATTTACTTTTACTCGTTTATGCTATTCCATTGTCTATTTTATACCACAGTTTATTTATTTCTCTATCTTTAGACATGAGGTATGTTATCACATGTTGCAGACATTAAGATTGTTTACAGCACTAAAAATAGTGCTGCTTTGGACATGCTTGTATGTGTATGTTCTCTTGAGCAAATGTCCAGAATCTCTCTAGGACATATTCCTAGCAGCACAGTTGTTTTCAGTATGAGGTACATGAATTTTCAAGTTTAATAGATATGCCAGTGTCTCTCTGGATGACTACAAATTTACCTTTCAACCAGCAGTGACCAAAAATACCTGTTTCCCCATGACCTCTAGCTAATTCTTGGTGTTACTGCACTTTAATTTTTTTTTCTTCTCCAATTTGATGGATAAGTGGTACTTCCTATGTTATCTTTTTTGCCTTTAGGAGGCATTTCTTAATAACCTTATAAAAAGTCTTTTCATGACTGGTGAGCTCTTTTTGTAAAATAAAGAACACAACCCCAATTTACCATTAAATTGTTTCTTCTTCTTTAGCATCCTTATAATTGAGTTTATGTTAATGGAGATCCATAGTATTTTCTTCACATTATATTATTTTCAGAGCTAGATATTTCTAACTTTGGTTATTGGAGTCCTTTTTTTTTTTATTTAAAAGATTTATTTATTTATGCATACAAGAACTGGGATATAAGCCAGAGGTGCAGGGGAGTGAGAGGATTCACCAGAGAGAATGTGGAGCAGAACAGATCTACTGAAATACACTGCGGAGGGGAGCAGTGAGCGAAGCAGGAGAGGTCTGCTGTGCCATGTGGGTTGGTCCCTGGTGGGCTGGGGATTGAACTTATGCTGCAGTGGCTAGCGATAGCTTGATAGTGCTTTCTTTAACCCCTGTGCCTCCAGGGAGGCCCTGGAGTCTTCTATTTTTAATTCAATTTTTCTTCTTCCTCATGCTTTTTTTTTTTTTTTTTTTTAAATAACCAAATAACCCTCGCCAAGGAAAGGAAAGATTAGCAATGTTCAGAAGGAGGTAACTTCTTAAAAAATCAGTTGGAAGAGATGTCACATTATACTAGTAACATCAGTTATTAGAGGTCTAGAGATGAAGGAATAATTGTTTCAAATGGGAAATTATAATGGGGTTTCCTGAAAAGGTGATATTTAAAAGTATATAGTGGAGCTCATAGTTCCTATATGAGAATGTTTATTGCAGTTTTTCATAATGTAATGTTCCCAGTTATCTAAATAGCCAACAATAGTGAAAATTTATAAAGATTATGTTATGTCTATTCTAATGTATTATTTGGTCATCTAAAGATTTATATATATATATATATAAGTAACAATGCAAAGGATCTCCTTGGTGGCACAGGGGTTAAAGTCTCAGCACTTGAGCTGTCGAGCTATTGCCAGCTGCTGGACCAAGAATTCTATCCCCTGCTAGGGAACTGACCCACATTGCACAGCAGACCCGCTCCTGTCTTGCCTGCTACTCCCCTCAGCAGTGTATTTCAGTCGATCTGCCTATTCTGCTCCCCACTTTGTCTCTGGTGATTCCTCTCACCTCCCACACCTCTGGCCTACACCCCAGTTGTTATATGCATAAATAAATGAAATAAATCTTTAAAAAAATAATAGCAATGGCAAATGCTTATATATTAGTTGCAAACAATGTGCATTGTAATATGCATTAAATCTAGATAACATTCATGGATGATTGAATTAGACGCGTATATTTTGTTGAGGCCTTTGATTTATTTTTTGCTAGAACATAGTGCCAGTTCTATTCCAAGAGTTCTGAAAGGGCTATGAGAAGCTGCACTGCTGGACTCTCTTCTGTCTTAAACAGGTTGTTGGTGTGCCAGTTGGGTCTACATTACCTTCGACAGTGAAACAGGCTGTGGCAATCAGTGGGGGCCAAATCCTTGTAGCCAAGGCCAGCTCTTCTGTCGCCAAAGCAGTTGGTCCAAAGCAAGTTGTGACCCAAGGAGTTGCCAAAGCAATTGTGAGTGGAGGTGGAGGAACCATTGTTGCTCAGCCCGTGCAGACCTTAACCAAGGCTCAGGTCACTGCTGCTGGCCCTCAGAAGAGTGGATCCCAGGGCTCAGGTAACAGTGTTAATTGGGGGCCCTTTTAGCAACAGCCCCATACAGAATGTTTTTTGCTGGTTACTTTATTTGGTATTTGGTTTGTCTAGGAAAAAACTAGTTAGTTGGTACTGTAAGAAGGGTATAGAAACATTTGCTATTTTTCATGTAATATTCTATATAGATAAGCTTCAAGTGTGTGTATGTGTGTTAGCAAGAATAATAAAAATAGAGAATATTGCTTGATACTACTTTCAGGTCTGCAAAAGGATTCTCATTTCGCCTTCTCTCTGCTTTGGGCTGTATTTCACATTTAAAATCTTGCTATGATTATTTGCCAGGAGCATTTTAAGATACTTGACTAATGAATTCTCTACCAAACAAGATTTTAAACACTTTCACTACATTTCAGGCCTTTTTCTGTGAGGGTATGAAAATGTAAATCATCTAAAGGCATTAGATGTCTGCTAATTTTTGAAGACCTGAAAAGACTAAAGAATTGTTGCAGTGAGTTGGAAGGATAGAACATAGTAGATGTTTCCAGTGAAGATTTCAGAAATGATAGTGCTAGTTGTGACAAAATTCATTTGTGTATTTAAAAATGAGTTCTTGAGATTGATTAGAAATAATCTTTGGCAGTTAGGTGATCATGCAGCTGAGAAGCCAGAGAATTAAGTAAGTTATTTATAGTGCCGTTGCTGAGAATGACATTCTTTATAACAGAGAGCAAGACTTTGAGTCACGAGTCAGCCTTTAGCAAATAAGGGGAGTGGAAGGGAGCAATGAAGAGAGGGGTAAGATGGGATAGCCATGCAGGAGCCTTAGCATAACCAGGGTTGTTTTGTAGAGTGAGAGGTGATAATGTCCCGGAAACCAAACTGGAGATCAGAAAGGCCCCCGCTCCTAGCCCTGGCCCTCAGATATTGAGGTCAAATAAAATGGCCCAGGCTGCCGGGGAAGTCATATCTTCTTCAGAAGACTACAGATTTAATTACCACAAAAAGAAATAACAAAGAAATTGAGGATGTAGAAGGTATTGTGATCACAGAGGAAATTCTTGGGGACCATTGTGAAGCATTTGGGAAGGAGGAAGAAATGTACAGATGGATTAGATGAGGAGCTGTGTAGTGTGGAAGTGGGACTCTGGGGTGGGTTGATGACCGGAAAGACCTGCTCTTCTGGTGGTGGCTGAGACACACCGAGGAATAGGATAGGGTTAGTTCTAGTAAAAATGGAGAGGAATGGCACTTAATTTTAATATCAGCCCCTGATATTTTGGGGAGTTTCCAGGGTTCCTCCTTCCCAAAGCTTTTACAGTGACGTGGTAATGAGGAGAAGGACTGCTCCACAGGAGATCCTTTTCCTGCGGGGACTCACTCACTCTGTAGGCTTCATTTCATGGAGATTTGAATTCAAAGTAACTACTGAAAATTTGGTATCTAAGTTCCTTTAAGATGCATTTTAGAATTTTATAAGTATTAGAGTGCTTTAGAAATCTATTGTAAGGAATAAGTGAAAGCTTTTTGACATAAATAAGACTTAAAGTATTATAGTTTAATATTCTATGTGCCAGTTGTTGACAACTGTTGGTACTTAGAAAAGTGAGGGAGACTAGAAGTTCTGTTTCAGATTAATAGATTCAGCTACTGCTTAAAATTGATTAAAGGGACTTAAAACAAATGAGAGGGTAAGTGCATATTCACCCATAAATAAGATGAGTACTTGTTTGTCTAAATCACAGTACTTTTGAGAGTAAGAGACACTATCAGAAATTACAGTAGGAAATGGGTTAAAACTAGAGCTATTCTGGGTAAATCAGGACATATGGCCACCCTGTTTATATACAGATATAAATTATTTTGATTTGTAGCAGGGTCTTCCAGTGTATAAATTGTTAATTAGTAAAATAAGTGTCAGTCTTTATTGCATTTTATTTCTAGGAAACACTCTAGTATTTACTGTTTGTTCATGTTTTTTAATAGTATTTTATTACTCTATTTTAATTTTAGAGATAGCATTGCCTTAGTTCCAGTGCATCTTACTATTTTTCCACTTTTTTTTTCTTTTTCCCTTTACTATTTTAGTAATGGCAACATTACAGCTACCAGCCACTAATTTGGCCAACTTGGCAAACTTGCCTCCTGGCACTAAACTCTACCTTACAACAAACAGCAAGAACCCTTCAGGAAAAGGCAAACTGCTGCTGATCCCTCAAGGAGCCATCCTGCGAGCTACCAACAATGCCAGTTAGTCTACCGTTAAGTCATTGGGCTCTTGGGTGTTGGGGTATGTTCTCTCATCCACCTGAGGGAAAGTTCTTTACTGTTTCAGGAAGCATTTCCGTTGCTCTGTTTGATGATCTAATTTGCCCAAATGGATTTAAAACATACACATAATTTAATTAGAAGTGGATTTAAATAATCACAGTCTTAGGAGGTAGCACTGTTATGTTAGGTTTATCTACTCGATGTTTGGAATCAGGGACAAACTACAGTGGACAGGTGTGGCTATTGAGGCTGTGTTCAGAGAAAACTGTCCATTGAACTGACAGTTTTCAGTGAACTGAAAATAAAAAAGTCACCTTCCATTCTTCAGTGGTATCTGAAAAGTGGTGACATCTGAGGAGAAGATCTGTGTGCTTCCAATTGACAAAAGCCTGTTTTTATTTTGAAAAGGATTAGACACAAGTATCTCGGCTTACCATTATTTAGATATGCTTCTTAATGAAGTTTACTATATTTGGAGATGGAAAAAGTACTACAGATTGAACCTTAATGTGAAGGTCATAAAGCCCCAAGGAAATTAGATAGCTTATCTAAACTTACATAAAAACTTTTGACATGGGGGCCTCCCTGGTGGCACAAGTCTCAGCACTCTGAAGCAATACGCAGCTACTGCAGCACTGCTGCACAAGTTCAATCACCAGCAGGGAGGTGACCCACATGGCGCAGCAAACCATTCCCATCTTTTCTGCTGCTCCCCCCAGCAGTGTATTTCCATAGATCCTCCTGTTCTGCTCCCCACTCTGTCTCTGGTGAATCCTCTCACACCTCCCCCCGCCCCCCACACACACACCTCTGGCCTACACCCCAGCTCTTGTATGCATAAATAAATACATCTTTGTAAAAAAAAAAAAACAAAACAAAACTTTTGACATGTAGAGAAAAACCATTTGAGTGGTGTTGGAAAGGAAAGGATAACAGGAATTATTCCCCCTGAATCAGAATCAGAAATATAATTGGTACAGCAATCGCTTTCATTGGAAATTAGCCATGCCTGCCAAAATGCAGTATGTAATGTAATCACTGTTTTGCTTGCTAACTGTAGTAAGACATGGGTCATTTCTTTTTTTTTTTAAATAAATTTTATTTTTATATTCCCCATACAACTGCAACCCCCGTATTTTGATTTTCACTTTCTTTTTTTTTTTTTAACTTTCCATACTTCTTTTTTTTTTTTTTTTTAAATATTTATTTATTTATTTATACAAGCACTGGGTACAGTCAGAAGCACGGGAGGGTGAGAGAATTCACCAGAGCCAGAGCAGGGAGCAGAACAGGCAGAAGGACCGAAGTACACTGCTGAGGGGAGCAGCGGGCGGCAGGAGAGGTCTGCACACCATGCGGGACCCTCCTCCGGTGGCTGGGAGCAGCGGGGGATTGAACCGGCGCCGCAGAGGCTGAGGGCAGCCTTGCAACCCAGCGCTCAACCGCTGCGCCACCGGGGAGGCCCAGATTTTCACTTTCTTATAGTTACTCATTTTCCTGGTCCCTTATTTAAGTTTTCTAGATTCCTGCTATGAGTGAGACCATGCGGTATTTTTCTTTTTCTTTCTGGCTTATTTCGCTGAGCATGATCCCTTCCAGCGCCATCCATGTTGCTGCAAATTGCATGTGTTTATCTTTTTTGAATGCTGAGTAATATTCCATGGTGTATATGTACCACATCTTCTTGATCCAGTCATCTATTTTTGGGCATTTGGGTTGTTTCCAAAGCTTAGCTATTGTAAACAGTGCTGCTATAAACATAGGGGTGCAGGTGCTCTTTGGAATTGATGTTTCTGTGTCCTTTGGGTAAATACCTAGGAGTGGAATTGCTGGATCCTGTGGAAGCTCTATGTTTAGTAGGTCCAGAAATCTCCACACAGCTCTCCATAGTGGTTGGACCAGTTTGCACTCCCACCAACAGTGCAGGAGAGTTCCTTTTTCTCCACAACCTCGCCAACATTTGTTGTTGCTAGTTTTTTTAATATGTGCCATTCTCACTGGTGTGAGATGGTATCTCATGGTAGTTTTGATTTGCATTTCCCTGATGACAAGTGATGTTGAACATTTTTTCATATATCTGTTGGCCATTTGCATTTCCTCTTCAGAGAAGTTTCTTTTTAGCTCTTCTGCCCATTTTTTCACTGGATTATTTTCTTTGTTGTTGTTGAGTCTCATCAGCTCTTTGCAGATTTTTGTGGTCAGTCCTTTATCATTAGTGTTGGGTGCAAAAATGTTCTCCCAGTTGGTGGGGTTTCTCTTTGTTTTTGTTATTGTCTCTTTTGTTGTGCAGAAGCGCTTTAATTTGATGTAGTCCCAGCTGTTTATCTTTGCCTTCACTATCACTGCTTTGGGTGATGTGTCTGTAAAGATGTCTTTGATGTGCATATCACGTAGTGTTTCGCCTATATTTCCTTCTATGTATTTTATGGTTTCAGGTCTTATGTCTAGTTCTTTAATCCATTTTGAGTTGATTTTTGTGTATGGTGTGAGATAGTGGTCAAGCTTCATTCTTTTGCATATAGCGACCCAGTTTTCCCAGCACCATTTATTGAACAAACTTTCTTTGCTCCAATGCATATTCTTTGCTCCTTTGTCAAATATTAGTTGACCATAAATCTGTGGGTTTATTTCTGGATTTTCTATTTGGTTCCATTGGTCTGTGTGTCTGTTCTTGTTCCAATACCATGCAGTTTTGATGATTATGGCTTTGTATAGTTTGAAGTCTGGGAGTGTGATGCCTCCATTCCCTTCTTTTTCTTTGGGAAGAGCTTTGGCCATTCGGGGTTTTTGGTGATTCCATATGAATGTCATCAATAATTGTTCTATTTCTTTGAAGAATGACATTGAAATTTTGATTGGAATAGCATTGAATCTGTATATTGCTTTTGGTAGGATGGCCATTTTAATAACATTTATTCTTCCAATCCATGAGCAGGGGATGTCTTTCCATTTTTTTGTGTCTTCTTCTATTTCTTTTAACAGTGTTTTATATTTTCTTTGTATAGGTCCTTTACCTCTTTTGTTAGGTTTATTCCCAAGTATTTGATTTTTTTTGTTTTGATAATAAAAGGGATGGTTTTTTTTTTATTTCTTCTTCTTCAGATTTATTGTTTGTGTATAGGAAGGCTGCTGACTTTTGCATGTTGATTTTGTATCCTGCCACTTTACTGAACTGATTGATCAGTTGAATTAGTTTTCTGTGGAGTTTTTGGGGTTCTCTCTGTATATTATCATATCATCTGCAAATAGTGATAGTTTGACTTCTTCTTTTCCTATTTGGATTCCTTGTAAGACATGGGTCATTTCTGTTCTGTATTGTTTTCTTATACCTAAGCAATGGTATATAAAATGTGTGTGTATATGTGTGAGCAAAGAGAGAAAATAATGATGTAAGTATTCCAAAATTCTTCCAGAGAGTGACATAGATTTTAGTTTATATACATTAATGTCACCACAGGGTAGATACAAAGAGTCCAAATGCTTTAAAGTGGAATTTGAAAAACAAAGAGGAATGGAACCTTGGAGTCATAAATATAAGAGAAGTCTTAATTTTTCAGGGTGGTGGGAGAGAGTACTGTAAACTTACGCTAGATTCCAGCAGTTTTTCACTGAAATTGAATCAGATGCCAAAGAGTTTGAAAGCACTACCCTGCGCACAATGAAATATTGACTAAAATCAACAATTGGTTAGAAAATGTGTCAGACTCTCTTGATCTACCAGAATTAATTCAAAACACTTGTCAAAGATAAGTTCTGAAGATAAGTTCTTCATTGTAGTCAGAGCTGAATTAGTCAACTGTCATTCAGTTGAAAGTAAACAGATTTCAGTCTTCAACTCTAGGAAGTCCTCACTTGACAGAGAATAAGTTTATTACAGAAGAAAAGAACAGGAAAGGAAAGGAATGGGGCCATAAAGGAAACCTCTCTCTAGGCTAGACGTTTCTGCTTTTATGATGTTCTGTCTTCATTATATTTTCAGACCTCCAGTCTGGCTCTGCTGCCAGTGGAGGGGGTGGCAGTGGAGGCAGTGCTGGCAGTGGCAGCGGCAGCAGTGGTGGAGGAGGAGCGGCAGCAGGAACAGCAGCAGGAGGCACCCAAAGCCCTGCAGGCCCTGGAGGAATATCCCAGCACCTGACATACACCTCTTACATCCTCAAACAAACTCCTCAGGTCTGGGCATTTGTACCTGGTATCTTTTTAATCACTTAGTTATAGTAACTGGCTTTAATATATAAAAGTAAATTACAGGATTTAGCTTTACAGCTCTGGGATCAGGGGTCACTACTAACATTTTGCATGTCAAAAGGACTTTTTTTGTGTATTTTGTATTGGAAAGAAAAGGAAATCGAGATTCAAAAAAACTTAAGTGACTTATCCAAGATTTCTCTGCTAAACTTGTGGTAGAGTTTCTATTTAAGCCCAGATCTTTTAGACTCAAAGAAAGACTTTCACTATGCTGTCCCCTTTTTAATCAATGGAGTAATAAATAGTATTAAATGTGCAGTTGATATGCATTTATTTATTTTATTTTTTAAAGATTTATTTATTTATACAAGCACTGGGTACAGTCAGTAGCGCGGGAGGGTGAGAGAATTCACCAGAGCCAGAGCGGGGAGCAGAGCAGGCAGAAGGACCGAGGTACACTGCTGAGGGGAGCAGCGGGCGGCAGGAGAGGTCTGTGCGCCATGTAGGACCCACCTCTGGTGGCCGGGGAGCAGCCGGGGATTGAACCGGCACTGCAGAGGCTGCAGGCAGCTTCGCAACCCAGCACTCAACTACTGCGCCACTGGGGAGGCCCTGATATGCATTTAGATATAGAAGCATTAATAATCTTGTATAATCTTATAAGAGAGTAACCAAAGAGACAATATCAAGTATTAAGTTACACTGTTTGAAGTTAGGTTGGATTTAAGATTAGGAACAAGTGTCCACCTTCTTTCTCCTTGCCACTAACGTGTTGGCTCTCCTCTAAGGAAGGTAATGAAATTTTGGTCCCAAATTTTATTACGAAGGATGGACAATTTTCAGCCCAAATGATTAAATCCAGCTTTGAGGAGTAGATTGCACAAGTTGAATTTCAGAAGCCCACTGCAAAGTGTAAGATGTGGGAAAAGCTAGCGGTATCAGAGCTAGCTGATCAGAGCTATTCTTTTCCATTATTCTAATTGAGTCACAGAATTGAAGGAGCCTGTAGCTTGTAATGTGGAACCTTGTGATTTTAAAGAGAGCAGTTCATTTGAGTTTAATAAATTACTGATTAGGTCTTTATTTATTCTAACTTAGGGCACATTTTTAGTTGGCCAGCCATCACCCCAGGCATCTGGAAAACAACTGACTACTGGGTCAGTCGTCCAAGGAACGCTGGGAGTCAGCACATCTTCTGCACAAGGACAGCAAACACTGAAAGTTATCTCTGGACAAAAAACCACTTTGTTTACACAGGTAAACACTGCTCCTCCTCCCTCCCCAAATACATGGTCGTTGTGACATTTATTCACATATCTACAGCGGATCTCTTTCCACAAAGAAATTAAGGTTACTTAAGAAAATGAACAATAAAATAATATAGAAAAAATAAGTATGAAATCTTGAGATTAGGTAAAATACAAATAGAATGAGAAGACCAGAGTACCATTTAGATATGCAAACATTAATAATCTTGTTTATTAAATCTCCCAAAACAAAATGTGAAGCATGATCAATTATGCAGTTCTTTGTGTATAAAATAACCACATGAAAATATTTCCTTAGGCTAAACAAATAATTATTTGACACTTCAATCTAAAATTTCTGTACAGGGACTTCAGATAGTAGATTCTGAACAGATTGATAGGTGATTATGGCCAGTTTACACACTGTAAGTAAATGATGTGGGAGGTTTGAGCCCATTTCCACAGCATTCTTTGTAGTATAAACCAAAGAAAAATGACAGGAATTTTAACTGGGTGAGGGCTGTCGGCCATCTATAGGGGGATATCTGTAGCTGGATCTCAAGAGTGTAGTTAGTAGAGCAGATAAGGTCCAGAAGGATGTAGAGGGATAAACAATGCATTTTCTATAACTATATATAGATCAGCAGTTCTTAAAATCATGAAATGGGTATTAGGTTTTTGTCAATGCTTTTTCTGTGCCTGTTGATGATCATATTGTTTTTATTTTTTAGTTTTTC
Organism: Talpa europaea; assembly: GCF_964194135.1. Classification (NCBI taxonomy): domain Eukaryota; kingdom Metazoa; phylum Chordata; class Mammalia; order Eulipotyphla; family Talpidae; genus Talpa; species Talpa europaea. The sequence continues at coordinate 116,737,635 of NC_140070.1, read as the reverse complement.
AATATAATGAACTATATTGATTTTTCTCAAATATTAAAACAACCCTTCATTCCTAGAATAAACCCCACTTGTTTGTAATATGTTGATTTTTAAGATATGTTGAGTTAAATTTGATAAAATTTTATATAGAATTTTTCAAGGGATATTGGTCAGTTTTCTTTGTAATTTCTGTCTCTGGAATCAGGGTAATGCTGAATTCATAAAATGAGTTGGAAACTTTTGCTTCTTTCTCATTTGGAAGAGTTTATGTAGAATTAGTGTTAATTTCTTCCTTAACTCTTTAGAATATGCTAGTGAAGCCATATGACCTAGGGTTTTCCTAATTTGTAAGGAAATTAGGAAACTACAGTTTCAACTCAGTGAATTTTGACAAATGTACATACTCATGCAGTCTATCCCAATCAAGATACAGACATTGTTGTCACCATAAAACATTGCCTTCATATCCTTTTCTAGTTGTTGGGGTTTTTTTTTTTACTATTTTTCCTATTATCATAGGTTAGTTTTTGTCTGTTCTTAAACTGCCTGTCCATAAAATTACATAGTATATATACACTTTTATGTTTAGTTTCTGTTGTTCAACATGTTTTTTTTTTTTTTTTTTTTAAAGATTTATTTATTTATTTATACAAGCACTGGGTACAGTCAGAAGCGCGGGAGGGTGGGAGAATTCACCAGAGCCAGAGCGGGGAGCAGAGCAGGCAGAAGGACCGAAGTACACTGCTGAGGGGAGCAGCAGGCGGCAGGAGAGGTCTGCGCGCCATGCGGGACCCTCCTCCCGTGACCAGGGAGCAGCTGGGGATCGAACCCACACTGCAGAGGCTGCGGGCAGCTTCGCAACCCAGCGCTCAACTGCTGCGCACTGGGGAGGCCCTGTTCAACATGTTTTTGAGATTTATCCATATATGTATTGGTGGTTTAGTCTTACTTATCCCTGATTGGTATTTTGTTGCATGATTCTATTCTCTTGTTAATGGACATGGATTATTTCCACATTTTGACTTAAGAATGATACTGTTTAAACATTCTTGTAAAGATCGTCTTGTACAGAAGAATAGTGCATGGTTTGTCATAGGGAAAGTATATATTTATAAGAAACCTTGCAAAATAGTTATAACATTTGACTCTCCCATAAGTAATGTGGGAGAATTTCAGTTGTTCCACATTCTCACCAGCATGAAAGATAATCATTCTTTGTTTAGCCGTTATAATGAGTGTGGTGTGACACCTCATTGTGGTTTTAATTTGCATACAAATCCAATGCGTATTATGTCATGGTTACTATTTCTGGATTCTGATTATGGCTCTTCCAGTCACTAGCTGTGTGACTAAACTTAGTCTCTTCATCCATAAACTGGAACTATAATATACCTATAAAAGTTCATGAAATTGATACAAGATATGCAAAAGTGCTTTCTGCCATTCCTGACACATAGTAAACCTGCAGAGACTGATAAATGCATCTACTTTGGGGTGCATTAATTTTGGACACTAAGCAGTCATTTTGGCTGGAGATCAGTCCAAGACATCCTTTCTTTATAAGTAACATTTTATTGGAATACAACCACTCCCATCTCTTGCTTTCACAGTAGCTGTGTTGCTGCAGTAGAGAGACCTGATGTTCTGTGAAGCTGGAAATGCTTACTTAGGACATTTACAGATAAAAATTTGCAGACCCTTTATTTAAACCACTGAAACTCTTAATTTGTTAAGTGATACCAAAATGCTGAGCCTATACTACTCTATGGCACCATGAACTTACCCATTTAAATCTGACCTGTCTCAATTTTTCAGTGTTCAAAGATTATATATATTCATTTAAAAGCACTTTTGATTCAATAATTTTGATAACAATTGGCCTGTCTTTGAAGGCACTGCTGCCAATAGTGATTTGCAAATGCATTCATTTACTTGTTTTGTGTTAGGGGTAAAGGAACATATTTGTAGGTAAAAGATTGTAAACATGAGAGCTTGTTAGAAAGGTACATAAACACCTCATATAGTTTTGATTAGTAAGACTTTTCATGTATGTGCTCTTAATTCATGGCATAAGTAGTTTGTAAGGAATAAATTATGCCTGTTAAGCAAGGCAGCATTATTATTTCAACCCATTTCCTTATGCAGGCAGCCCCTGGGGGACAGGCGTCTCTAATGAAAATATCTGATAACACATTGAAGTCTGTGCCAGCCACCTCACAACTCTCAAAGCCTGGAACCACAATGCTGAGAGTGGCAGGAGGGGTTATCACAACTTCCACTTCACCAGCTGTGGCCCTCTCGGCAAATGGTCCTGCACAACAGGTGAGAATTTGGCCATTTGTAGAAAATTACAATGAAACATAAAACATTATTTTTAAGATTTTATTGATTTATGCATCAAGAGCTGGGGTGCAGGCCAGAGGTGGAGGGGGGTAAGAGGATTCACCAGAGACAGTGAGGAACAGAACAGACAGGTTGACTGAAAAACACTGCTGAGGGGAGCAGCGGGCGAGCCAGGAGAGGTCTGTTGCACCATGTGGGTAGCTCCCTGGCCAGGGATCGAACTCGTGTAGCTTCATAGGCTGCATCTTAACCCCTTGCGCCACCAGGGAGGCCCTGGAGCAGCCTTTTTAAATGATCTTTTGGTGTTAATCATAGATAATGCAGGTGATAACAGATAATATTTATAGACTATACTATGTGGCAGCTATTTTTCTATATAAGTTACACTGCTTTCTTCTTCATTTTGTTTATTTCTGGCCCTGTGGATGAGCAGTCAGAAGGAGCAGCTCCCAGTTCATCATCTACTGTGGGGTCTGTAATGAAAACTTCTGGGCAGCAACAAGTGTGTGTGACCCAGGCCACCATGGGAACCTGCAAAGCTCCCACCCCCTCTGTCATCAGTGCCACATCACTGGTGCCCACACCAGGCCCCATCTCTGGGAAGGCCACAGTATCAGGTCAGTTGTGTCATAATAATAATGTTATTCTCCCTTTGGGCTAGAATATTTTTGGAATGTCTTAAAAAGTATTTTGTATAAATTAAAAATAATTAACCCAGTAACATTTTCCACATAGCTGCTTTTTTAGATAAACTAATTTTTATTTTACATTTATAAATTTTAAGTCTGAGATGGTTTTGTAGTGTGGTTAATAGTTTTTAAATAACACAATAGAACTATAGCCATTTGTTACCAATTGGGCATTTAGCTGTTTCATCGTGTAATTTTGTAGAGAGCTAAGAGTTTATTCTCCTTTTTAAGTACCATTTTTTTTTTAAACAGTTTGGAATAGAACTCATAAAACTCATACATTTCTTTTCATAAACAGAATGTATAAAACAGATTAGCCTTGTTGACTCCATGTCTTAAGTTTCAACATTAGTTATCACATTGAGTAGTGTTCAAGCAATGTCCTTGAGATCTGGTAAGATGTGTATCTTTGTACCTATACTAAATGAAACCAAAAAAGTGTGCCTTTTACGTCTATAGGTAATATAGAGCCCAAATATGGTAGCCCAGGTTGTCTTAGTTAAAATTAATTTGTTTCATTTTCCTCAGCTGTAAAATGAGGTATATAGGGCTTCCCTCGTGGCACAGGGGTTAAAGTCTCAGCAGTAACAAGCTATAGCCAGCTACTGCAGCATGAGTTCAGTCTCCATCCAGGGAGCAGACCCACATGGCTCAGCAGACCTCTCCTGGCTTGCCCACTTCTCCTCTCAGCAGTGTGTTTCAGTAGATTCACCTGTTCTGCTCCCCACTCTGTCTCTGAATCCTCTTAATCCCCCGCACCTCTGGCCTACACCCCAGTTCTTGTACGTATAAAACTAAGCAAATGAAAAAGGAGGAAACTCTTAATACCAAAAAATAAAATGGAGTCATAATATCATATTATTCTTTTGGGGTCAGTGGCTATAGGATTGTCTGTTAGAGTAAATCCAACAAATAGTGAAGCATAGGGAAGAAAAGATATCGGTGCTTCAAAAATGCCTATCTGCCTTAGTAGTAGTAAATCATTATGTAACATCAGACTCTTCATCAAAATTGATCAGGACCTGGACTCCCTGGTGGCGCAAGGGGGTAAGACACAACCTATGGAGCTACCCACAGCCTCTGCAGCATGAGTTCGATCCCTGGCCAGGGAGTTAACCCACATGGCACAGCAAACCTCTCCTGTCTCACCCGCTGCTCCCCTCAGCAGTGTATTTCAGTCAGTCTGCCTGTTCTGTTCCCTACTCTGTCTCTGGTGAATCCTCTGGCCTGTACCCCAGTTATTATATGCATAAATAAATAAATCTTTTTTTTTTTTAAGATTTATTTATTTATTTATTTATACAAGCACTGGGTACAGTCAGAAGCACGGGAGGGTGAGAGAATTCACCAGAGCCAGAGCAGGGAGCAGAACAGGCAGAAGGACAGAAGTACACTGCTGAGGGAAGCAGCGGGCGGCAGGGGAGGTCTGCGCGCCATCTGGGACTCTCCGCCAGTGGCCGGGGAGCAGCCGGGGAATCGAACCGGCACTGCAGAGGCTGCGGTCAGCTTCGCAACCCAGCGCTCAACCACTGCACCACCGAGGAGGCCCCATAAATAAATAAATCTTTAAAAAAAAAACAAGAGCAAAAAAAAACAAAATAGGGCGCCAAGATATTTTAAGGTCTTAGAAAGAAGTTGGTTTTAATGAAGGAAAAAACTTTCTAGATCAAAAGTTTAACAAACAATAAAATCTTTCTTTGGAATAGATGAGTGTTACATCAATCAGGCAGTAAGTAATTACTGAGAGTGTCCTTGGGCAGTACGATGGTGATCTGGTGTTTTCATATTTTTATTTTTACCAAAAAATTACATGCTTATCAGTTAAAAAAAAGTACTAGAAGGCTTGTAACTGAAAATAGCCATTTTTTGCCCCACTTCTCTAACCCCACCTCTAACCTTTTTTTGCCATGTGGGTTTCTCTCTGGCCAGCAAGTGAGGGAGATAGATACGATGTGACCAGATTAAAATGGACTCTGAATTGCTTTGAAACTATCTTTGAAAACAGTTCTTCAGCCAGTCAGGAGCCAGGGAAGGTTTTAAAAGTGACAATTACCGGGCCTCCCCGGTGGCGCAGCGGTTGAGCGCTGGGTTGCAAAGCTCCCCGCGGCCTCTGCGACGCCGGTTCGATCCCCGGCTGCTCCCCGCCCAACGGAGGAGGGTCCCACATGGCGCGCAGACCTCTCCTGCCGCCCGCTGCTCCCCTCAGCAGTGTACTTCGGTCCTTCTGCCTGCTCTGCTCCCTGCTCTGGCTCTGGTGAATTCTCTCACCCTCCCGCATTTCTGAGTGTACCCAGTGCATGTATAAACAAACAAACAAACAAATAAATAAAAAAATAAAATACGTGCCTCTTTAAAAAAAAAAAAAGTGACAATTACCAAATCAAAATAAAAAATTTTACATCCAGTTTGTACATATCATAGCTTTATACAAAACAAATAAATCAGGGCCTCCCTGGTGGCGCAGAGGTTGAGCGCTGGGTTGTGAAGCTGCCCGCAGCCTCTGCAGTGCCGGTTCGATCCCCGGCTGCTCCCCGGCCACCGGAGGAGGATCCCGCATGGCGCGCAGACCTCTCCTGCCGCCCGCTGCTCCCCTCAGCAGTGTAATTCGGTCCTTCTGCCTGCTCCGCTCCCCGCTCTGGCTCTGGTGAATTCTCTCACCCTCCCGCGCTTCTGACTGTACCCAGTGCTTGTATGTATAAATAAATAAATAAAGATGGAATTTCAAAATACTTTAAAAAAAAACAAAAAAAACAAAACAAAACAAATAAATTGTCAGAGAGTGAAAATACAGTAAAGAGCTGTCTCAAAAGTTAATATTGGTTGTCTCTGTAGTAGGACTTTTTTTTTTTTTACATTTATTTATTTATGCATACAAGAACTGGGATACAGGCTAGAGGTGCAGGGGGTGAGAGGAGTCACCAGAGACAGGGTGGGGAACAGAACAGGCAGATTGACTGAAGTATACTGCTGAGGGGAGCAGTGGGTGAGTCAGGAGAGGTCTGCTGCGCCATGTGGGTTGCTCCCTGTCCGGGGATTGAACTTGTGCTACAGTGACTGCGGACAGCTTCATAGGTTGTGTCTTAACCCCTTGCGCCACCAGGGAGGCCCTGTAGTAGCACTTTGAAAAACCTTTTCTCCTTTCTCTTAGCTCTACTCTACCAAGAGTTTATGGATTGCTTTATGATTTATGATTTTGAGATAAAGACACTTTAAAAATAAATCATTATTGTCACTTCATTGTTTTATTGTGAAATCTGACACATTCATTGTTTCAGGCTTCCAGCTCTTTGTTTATTGAAAGGGTAAATTTCCCTTCCTCCTGTGAGAAAAGTGAATGCTAAAGAGGGCAGGAATTTTAAGGAAGTGTCCAATTTTCAGCTCAGCCTTCTCTTCCCACTTACTTTAGGATTGTTAAAGATTCACTCCAGTCAGTCCAACCCCCAGCAGGCTGTCCTGACGATCCCCAGCCAGCTCAAGCCACTCAGTGTAAATACATCTGGAGGTGTGCAGACAATACTGATGCCTGTGAATAAGGGTAAGTTCTTCCCCCACCAGCTTGTCATGTGGTTGTCTCCTTGTTTGTCTTGGGGGGAATGTCTCTATTCTGTCCTCCTGTGATTGCTCCTCTTCTGGACAGCCTGCCCTGTAGCTGTCATCATTCTTCCTAGCACCTTGAACTCGAGAGCATTGTTCCTAGTACTGGAAGTACAACCCAGGTTATCCATTACTGACTTCTAAATAGTTGCCCATCAAAGGGGAACATTGTAAACATTGAGAGAGTTCTGGTTAGTTTTGTTATAGGGCAGCCCCGATATTAAACGGGTTCCTGACTGTGGGTCCTCACCCGCGCGCTTTAAAGAGACTTATGAATACTCTACTACAGACACACACAAAAGGGTTAATAAAAGGTTTATTTACAAGAAAAAAAAAATTAAAAAAAGGTACAACTCAGGGAAAAAATAGGGAAATAAAGTCTTTAATGCGTCCTACCCGATCCGACGACCTGGAAACCCAAAGTCCCTCTCAGAGCTGACCAGACGCTGCAAGCTGGCCGAGAGCCCAAAATGGCGAGAGCCCCCAAAGCCCACGTGTCTGCCTTTTGTATCCACCTGGCTGCTTAACCCCACCCTCAGGTCCCAGCCACCTTCCCTTTGGTGGTGATGGGATGTGGAGTTCCCAGTGTCTTTGGCTTTGACCTGGGGTGGGGGTGGAGTCCACAAAGCCTATACGGAATTTGCTTTGGGACATCCTTTTCCCCCTAACAGTTTGACTTTTATTTTCTTCATTTAGTAACAGAGCCCCATTTCTAGCTGGAAGATGGTAGTTCATTTACTAACCGCCCACTTTGTCAACTCACTGTTTTAAGGAAAGGCCAAGGACCTTATCGTTTCTGTTGCATTGACCTTTTTTTGTTACTAGCCTACTATGGGGCTATCACCTGGATGTTCGATCATCCTTATTAAAATAATTTCTTTATTTGTTATATTCTCCCCTTCTTTTTCAGTGGTTCAGTCATTTTCTACCAACAAATCACCTACCATTCTGCCTGTGGCTACGCCAGCTCCAGTTGTCCCCAGCTCTGCTCCAGCAGCTGTTGCAAAAGGTATATAGTTTCTTACGGTATTTTTGCCAAAATCTTATGCACTATTACTGTAATCTGAGTCACTTGAATTTTCAGCATCTGAACCAATCAGTGCCTATGTACGGAGTGTTTTATAGTAGGCTTGACATTGTGCGAAATAGATGTATAAAGCATCTTTTCTGTCTTCCAACAACTTATATTCAGTTTGAAGAGAGTTGAAGTCGACAACAATGATTAATAAATGCAAGATAAATCTGGAAAATGAATACCAAAATATTTAGGAAGCCTGATCAGGGTTGGTGGAAATATAGGATAGGACTTTGTGTGGGACATGGAATCAAACCTACACTGTTTTTTGTTTTTTTTTTTAAAAAAAAGATTTATTTATTTATTTATACAAGCACTGGGTATAGTCAGAAGCGCGGGAGGGTGAGAGAATTTACCAGAGCCAGAGTGGGGAACAGAACAGGTAGACTGATGAAGTACACTGCTGAGGGGAGCAGCGGGTGGCAGGAGAGGTCTGTGGGCCATGTGGGACCCTCGCCGGCGGCTGCAGAAGGATCAAACCTGTGCTGTAGAGGCTGGGGGCCGCTTGGCAGCCCAGCGCTCAACTGCTGCGCCACCAGGCGAGGCCCCAAACCTGAACTTTAAAATAGTGAAGCGTTTTTACTGTGCATAAGTGGTGCGGCATGGCTGATTAAGGGAATAGTCAAGACTCAAAGGGCTTGTTTGGAGAAGTAGACCAATAGAGAAACTTATCCAGGGGGTATAGTATTGGTTAAGGAATTTTAAGTAGGATCATACTTTGGCATGTATTAAGAGCCTAAAACGTACCAGGCACCATGCCAGCTGCTTCATAGGTGTATGTACACACACATGCAACTAATTATCACAGTGCTTCGGATGACTATATGCCTGTTTTGTAAATGATGAAACTGAAGAATGGAGATACGGAGTATATATGATTAGTGTCAATCCCCTGTATCTACAGGTTTTGAATCCACAGATTTAAACAGTCATGGATTGAAAATTCATATTATATAGTTAGGCCTACAATGATTGCATCTGTAGTAAACATGTCAGACTTTTTTATTGTCACTATTCCCTAAGCAATACCGTATACCAACTATTTACATAGCATTTACATCAAATAAGTACTCTAGAGATAAAGTACATGAGAGAATTGCAGAGGTGTTAAGCAAATACTGCACCAGTTTACATAAGGAACTTGATTATTTGCAGATTTTGGTATCCTTGGGGGCTGGAGGATATCCTAAAACCAATTCCCCATAGTTATTTCCCAGAACTAGAAAGCAATGCACTGGAGTTTGAAATATATCTGCTTTTCCAGGCATGCCAAGATCATCTCTCTAATAGTCTTGAATAGAGGTGGATTTGTAACTTGAATCTAAGGAAGGATTGACTGACTACATTCTCTGCCTATTTTTTAAGTGATGTTTTATTGGCATACACCCATACTCATTCATTTACTTATTTTCTATGGATGCCTCAAAGTTGAGTAGCTCCAACCAAGATCATATGATCATATGATAAAAGCCTAAAATATCTACTGGATAGTTCTTTATAGAAAAAGTTTACCAACCCCAGATCAAAAGATAATTGATGAAAGAATTGTATTAGTCTGGACCAACATTTCTCCAATAGTAGGTATAAATCATAGACCCTCCGCATTTAGATTCTGATTCAGTTAATTTCGAGCCCAAGCATCTCTGTTTTGATTTTTTATTTTTTTTATTTTAGTGGAATTAAAATTTTGTGGATGAAATGCAGAGATACTAAGCATACTACATGATAGATTAGTTGTATCTGTTTTTTAACTTTATATGAGTGGAAGTACATGCATTCTTCTATGACTGATTTCATTCATTTCGTATTTTTGAGATTCATAAGTGTTGTTGCTGAGTAGCATTTTACATTGTACAAATATATCATAATTTGTTTATCCTTTCTCCTTTTGGTGGACATTACAGTTGCTTCTGAGTTTGCTTTCTGTCTTGTGTCTCAGAACATTATGATACTGCTGAAAGTTGATATACTTAGCCAGACCGTTGCTCTCCAAAGAATATTAGAACTTAGAACATAGCAGCACTGTACTTTTACGTGGCATTAACTGTTTGCGTGTGTGCATGTATGTGTGTGCGTGTGTGAGAGGGATCTCACAAAATGGTGTTGTGGCCCCTTAAGAAATATCTGTACAGCCATTTTATTACCCTGTCATGAGCCTGGAATTTTCCAGCCTCCACCCCCACCTCCCACTCACCCCCAGGCTACAACTCTTCCCTTGCCTGCTGACCCTTTGATGATAGGCACTCTCTCCATTTCCTGGCTGTGTCCCCACAACAGCTGGAGTGGCAGTTTTCTCACTGAGTTTCCTTGGAAGAGCTTTTGTTTCTGGCTACATGTGTCCTTCCATCACGAACCCTAACAGCTCCCTTTTTTGCCCTTCCCTTTTAGTGAAGACTGAACCAGAAGCTCCTGGGCCAAGCTGCCTCTCTCAGGAGGGTCAGACAGCAGTGAAAACAGAAGAAAGTTCTGAGCTGGGAAACTATGTCATTAAGTAATTATTTCAGTCTTTTTTAAAAACCATATCCATGGCTCCTGAGTGTGTAGAGCTGATGGGTAGAAACCTGTTATCTCTTTGGGGGGTTTTTGTTCCTGGGTGGTAAACTGTATTAACATTGATGCACAGCTTGAGTCTTCATTTTATACATCGATGTGGCTCGAGCAGCACAGCCTCACAGTCCTCTGGTGGAACTGTGTACCTCTCTCAGTTGAACTTACCCACATGTACTTTCTTTGCTGAGTCCTTGGGTATGAAATTTCTCGCGGGAAGTGTTCTGTATGCTTTGAGAGTGGAGACAACCTTCTTCATAAAGTATGAAATAAAATTTGCTTAGATCAAAGAAAAAAAAAACAAAAAGAAAGTGCTCATGGTTATTCAGGTGTGTACACATTTTGTGTCATACAACCACCTAATCTTACACAGATACCTTCACATGGTACACACATGCTCAGTTGCTTCTTCTACAAATATTCCCTCAGATTTCATAATTTTCATGTTAGGAACTCAACTCTGGCTATATATTTTGAAGTACTTCAAACTGCTGGAAGCAGAGGAATCTCAGACATTTTCACATCATACAGCATGGATTATAATAACCCTAAAATAGGCATTTGTGTGATAGGATTTTTCTGCTCCAGTGGCAATGACACTGCAAAAAAAAAAAAAAAAATAGATAGCTATTGTATTTTAAAATATAGGAAGGTAAAACAAATGTGACATTTATATAATTTGCTACTCCTGGAAGTCTAATCTGTTTATTTAGTCTTGACACTTTCTTCTTAAGCATAAAATGTGCTTCATTTTTAAAGAAGGCTGTCTATGTATGGAAGGAAAGATACTAAGTTCTGATATCTTTATTAAAAGGAGAGAATGTGCATAAGGTCAGATTGAAACTGCTACATGTATTGACTACCTTGATTTATTTTCTTTTGTCCTTTTTAGGATAGACCATTTAGAGACGATCCAACAGCTCTTAACTGCAGTAGTAAAGAAGATCCCGTTAATCACAGCACAAAGTAAGATGATTATACTAAATATAGGGATGCATTTTTTTTAAGCTGTGAATAGAGATATTGAGTCAACTTAATCACTTGGTATAATAAATTAATACTGATGTGGTAGTTACCTTATGTTTTAGCTGAAGTTCATTTGCAAGGTTTATAATTCACAATATCTTAGTCAACAACCAGTTAGTTTTACTGTTGAGCTGCAGAAGGAAATTTTTACATGTATGTATATATGTTATGTGTATAATTAAAGCTGCATTTGTTTTCAATGTCTATTAATAAGGAAAGACATTTGCCTAGATTGTGCCAGCCACTGTGCAGGCTCATTACATTTTCTGTTTAATTTAATCAGTCTTTTTGTGCTATAGGTCTTTTTTTTGCAAATGAGAAATTTAAAAATAAGCACGGTTAAATAATTTGGCCCAGATTACTAGTTGTGGGTGTTGAGGCAGAAGACAAATCCAGTTCTGTTTGACTCCAAAGATGTTACTCTTCGGTCTGACACTGTCAGTCACTCTGTAGAACTACAGGATTGTAAAGCCCTCCAGCAGTGAAGTCTGCTCTGTCACTACCCATTGTTGGCAGGATGAAATAATTTGCTTCTCAGCTGCAGTTATTCTAACAGAATCCATGGCCCTTACTGGGGGGAGCAGCAGCCTATGGAGACTTAGGTGTCTGCTCTTGGGCAACATCCCAGTGAACATTTAAGAGAGAAGGGATGAAGCAAATTTCATAGCACATTCATGGGAATATGAAGGAAAGGTCAGGTACAGACTACCCCGCTTATTTTTTTTCTCAGCTATAATAGCAAATCAGTTATCTTTTTTTCGTAGTTGAATCTCAGGGATTCAGTGTAAGGAACTTCAAAGTATCCTTTTAAGTGATTATTTTCCCAGCCTAGCAGAAAGAATTTCAGAAACTTTGTTTTAAATTTAGATACAAATATAAACTACTTGGACTGGAAGGAAGTTCAGAAAACCATCTTCCCCAATGTTCTCATTTTACAGATGAGGTAACTGAAGCTCAGAGTGGCGGTGGAGTTTGAGACCATTTAGTGAGTTAGTGACGAGGCCGCCTGTCCTTTCCTTGGCTAGGAAACCCCTGGCCCCTAATAGAGCGCCTGTCCCACTTCCCCTACCAAAGAGCTTTATTTCCCAAAGAAGAGTTGTTTTCACTATACTCAAATGAGAGGCCTTCACTTTTAAGGAGAAGCCCTTCTATTTACACTAAATCTGAAGTTGCCCAGTAAGGAATATATATCCAATAAAAGGTTTAAAGAAGCTATTGGCTATGCCTCTACAGATATGGTTTGATTTAAATCATAACATCATTCAGAGAGTACCAAACATGTACATTCTAGGTGTAGACGCCAGCTGTTTTTCTGCAAAGTCTGTGGAGCAATATTATGGCTGGAACATTGGAAAAAGGAGAGCTGCTGAGGTAATCTTACGTCTGCCTGCTGAGAACCTGTGGGGAGAAGAGAATCAAAACACGTGTTCGTTCGGGCTACTTTCCTAAACCCATCACATGGAGCAGTGATGCCACTTACAGCATATTAAGTATTTGATGGGGAAATTTTTTCCTCAGTTAAAAATTTCATTCTTCAAAGGCTAGCCTTTGAAAAATCTATTTTATTTTCTTATATTGGTAAAACACCCCTTACATTTTCTAAAAAATAATTTTTAGAATTCCTGTGTACTGAACGTGTAGTCATATATTGAATTTCAGTATGTTAGAATTAAATCTATGTTATGGCATAAAGAAAGTATTATATCAACTTGCAGCACTGCTTGTAAATACCATTTTTAAAAAAGGAATTTTGAGATTTTACCTCCTTTCCTACATTAATGCTTGTGCCAGTAATTTTGTTTTTGGGTAAATTAAAATCAAAATTCTAAAACTTGAAAAAATTAAATCAAGTGTTATTGAATGCTAACAGTGTGACAATTTCTATGCCAGACAGAGAGGGATTATGAGAGGAAGTGGGCTGTACAACGGTGTGCTCAGGAAGCTGTGGGAAAGCATGAGGGTTTGGGGAAGACTGGAGAGAAGTGGGGGATCATAGCTTGAGACTGGGTGAAAAACCTGATAGGCCAGACCTTAAGTGGAAGTTGTTCTACTTTGTTTTTATTTATTTTTTTTTTAAAAAAAACATTTATTTATACAAGCACTGGGTACAATCAGAAGCGTGGGAGGGTGAGAGAATTCACCAGAGCCAGAGCAGGGAGCAGAGCAGGCAGAAGGACCGAGTACACTGCTGAGGGGAGCAGCGGGCGGCAGGAGAGGTCTGCGCGCCATGTGGGACCCTCCTCCGGTGGCCGGGGAGCAGCCGGGGATCGAACCGGCGCTGCAGAGGCTGTGGCCAGCTTCGCAACCCAGCGCTCAATCACTGCGCCACCAGGGGAGGCCCTCTACTTTGTTTTTAAGTTGAGGAGTAATAGAGATTGTTTTAGATTGGAAAAAATTATTCTAACAATTTAACATGGTAATTGACAATTGGCTGACATGTTTAAACATGCAGCTAAATTGAAGAATTTGATTATGGTTCCAAAATTTCTTTTTTTCAAGTGGCAAAGAGCAATGACAATGAGGAAAGTCTTACAAGAAATACTGGAGAAGAATCCACGATTTCACCACCTGACTCCCCTTAAAACTAAGCACATTGCTCACTGGTGTCGCTGCCATGGCTACACGCCCCCTGATCCTGAGAGCCTGAGGAGCGACGGGGACTCAATTGAGGATGTACTGACCCAGATTGACAGCGAGCCGGGTGAGCCTTCAGAGGGGCTTCTGTGGAGCACACTCCCCTCAGCCTTTCAGCCTCCATGCTTTTGTGACCCTGTCAACCTTTGCAGTGTCCAGGGTTCCTTCCTTGCTGAGGTCATGGGACCTGAGGATGTGGAAGAAATTGCCATAGAGAACAAGAACCTCTGGCATGTTGTTCCCTTATGTCCCTGTCAACCCCCATATAAGCTATATTGGACGTCTGTGCCCGAGCATTTCAGGTGTTGTGCCCTGACCAGGAATGTTTGTTCAGGAGCCCCCATCCTTAGCATCATTCTCTCCAGACCTCTTTAGGAAGTAACTTCCCAGTGTTGGAGGTACAGATGTAAACAACCAATAATGTTGCAGATAAGTGAATTGTTTTATGATAAAGACACAGATGGCTGTGCTGTATGGGAGTAGGGGCATGAAATAGGGAGAAGAATATTTTGAGTTGCACCTTTAACAATGGTTGTTTCATACTCCCAATCCCGTTTTTGGAAGAAAACAGCCTCCTCTTCCCAGCGTGAAGGAACCTGGAATACAACAGAGTGGGGTGTCTTTTAAAGCATTAGCCTCTTGTTTTTTATGATACTTTGCAGGCATCTCTTCTCCCTGTTCTCCAGGGCCATTTACTATGAGAAGTTTGAGGGTTTGTCTGATTTATATAAGTTCTTAGGAGAGCAGAGACCATATTGACTACTTCTGTGCTCCACTAGTAGTGTATGTACAAAGCATAGGATTTTACATATACTAGACTTTCTGCTAATGTGACTGATTAATTTGTGAGCAGTAGTGGATATGGCAGTAGAAACCAGGAGCTGGATCTTCCTCCCCCACCCTGCTGGGTGCCTGGTGCCCTTACCCCATCTTGTACCTGGTGTGGACCTCACTAAGTCATCCATAAAGTCAGTACATACACTGAGATGCCCAGGGTCCCTGCTGCCTTTAGAGCTAATAATCTTTTTTTTTTTTTTTTTTACAATTTATTTATATGTATAAGAACTGGGGTGTAGACCAGAGGTGCAGGGGATGAGAGGATTCACCAGCGAGATTGGGGAGCAGAATAGGCAGATCCACTGAAATACACTGCTGAGGGGAGCAGTGGGCGAGACAGGAGAGGTCTGCAGTGCCATGTGGGTTGCTCCCTGGCCGCCGGGGATCAAACTCGTGCTGCAGTGATTGGCGATAGCTTGATAGCACTGTCTTTAACCTCTGCGCCACCAGGGAGGCCCTAGAGCTAATACTCTTTGATATGATTTATATAAATCAGCTTATAAGGCTGGATGCACAGTGTACATTAAAATAATGTGAGAATATGGGTAGTTTTATCTTAACACAAAATGCCTGTCTCTGTCAAATGCATGAGTTACTAATTCTCATAATTATAGATCCATAGAATTTTAGAACCAGAAGAAAGGTCCTCCCTTGAAATTTATACATTCTTCTCTGGATCTCAGACTGTTGATCTTATGAGGATGGAAAGTCCTTTTCCGTTGTCATCCCAGCGGTCATAAGACCGATGACCTCTCTTTTAGAGTGCCCGTCGTCGTTCTCCTCTGCTGACAACCTCTGCCGGAAGCTGGAGGACCTGCAGCAGTTTCAGAAAAGAGAGCCGGAGACTGAGGAGGAGGTGGATATCCTCAACCTCTCAGAGCCATTAAAGATAAGCATCAAAAAAGAACAGGAGGAGAAACAGGAAGAAATGAAATTCTACCTGCCACCAACCCCAGGGTCTGAATTTATTGGTGACGTCACACAAAAGGTAGGGGGCTGTGGCCTGAGGTGTTGCTAGACCACAAGCCAGGTGCATGATGGTCAGGTGTTCCCTTCACAAGGTGACACCAGGCTTGTGGAGTGATGTGCGTGTCTGATTTCCTCCTGCTGGTCAACTTGGGGCTCATTCTCTGCTCACCCACCTTCCTGCATCAGGGCTTTTGGGCAACAGAATTAATTGCATGTGAAAGGTTGCTGGTTGAACATGGAATTGAAGCAGAAGCAACTCAATCCAGACAGTGTTACTCTCGTGCTTTTTTCTCATTTGCCTCTGTGGTAGCCCCTTTTCCTCATGCGACATACCATAATATTTCCAAGTCATGCTTCAGAGGGTGCACTCTCCCTGACACTTCTAGGGCTCCCAAGAGCCGTGCCTGTGGTGTGATGTGGCACACACTACCCTTGTCAAACAGGAGCACGTGTGTCCTCCGGTGGAGCTCAGCAGCTCTTTAGCGTCTGCCACCTACATAGCTGCTAAGGACCCAAAGTGAAAGACAGTGTTTTCACTTACAGGAGGAAATGAAAATAGGGCAAGATGAAGATGTATCTTCACCTTCGGCCCGTGGGTACTTAGGAGCTGATTCCACACTTTCCAGTGTGCTCATCCCGCTGTAAGAATTCATGGCAAATCTCCCATGAAGGGGATTTGAGAATAAAAGCAACACTTCACTAGCACTTTTAAGCAATCACTTTGAGAAACATGGAGAAATTGGATAACAGATTCTTTCAGTTGTTATTTTCTGTATTGCTTTCCCATGAATTTTGTAAGAACATTTGTCAAGTTAGTTCATTCACCTGGTCATTTCTCTGGGCATCAGAGAAGTTTGCTTGTTTGGAGAGAGCTTGGTTTTAGCGTAGACGGAGAAACAAATGACTTTCTTCTGCTTTTCTAGATTGGCATCACCCTGCAACCAGTGGCACTTCACAAGAATGTGTATGCGTCAGTGGTGGAGGACATGATTTTAAAGGTTGGTACTTGCTGGGAGCAGATGGGTCAGGAGCTGCCTACGGGGCGGAAGAACCGAGGGGCCAGGCAAGCTGGACCTCAGGCTGATTTAAGTAATGAACAGGGGCAGAAAAGGAACAGAAATGACAGGTTTGAAGATTTCTCATCCAGATTTAAAAGTCATCTCCTCTTTTTTCCTTCTGAATTTTAAATGAACCAAATCATGGTTCCTCTGAGTTTTGAAGCATTTACAAGATATCTGTGCTAATGTCACACGAATGATAGTTTTAGTGCCACTTGAAGTGATTTTTAAGTAGTCTGAGATGAAAGTCAGTGCTATCATTGCTTTAGGTGGTGACAGAGTTGTAAGGGTCTGGGTTTTCTCCAGCAGATCACAACAGCAAAAGAAAGTCACAGCTGTCCATCCCTGAGCAAGGGAATGACAAGACCGGCTTCCTTACTCAGACCAATCCTGGATGCTTTACAGATAACCTTATCTTTTTTTCATCAAAAAACATCTAATTGTTGAAAATTACCCTGATTCATGATTTCTCAGAAACACGACAACTGTGGCCTGTTAGTCCTCATCTCCTATTTGGGCCTTTAATTTCTCCTTAAGGACTGTTGATCCCTCAGAGCTGATATAGTTGTGTCCAAAGTTTCTGATGAAGGATGGGGTCAGATGAATCCCGTCTTGCCAGCAAGCAGGTGGTTTGGTTTGGTTTTGTTTAGTTTTGTTTTGTTTTGTTTGAGAGTAACAGCATCTTCTGTCATAGGCTACGGAGCAGCTGGTGAATGACATCCTGAGACAGGCGCTGGCAGTTGGATACCAGACAGCACCTCACAACAGGTACCCTCATCTCTTTAGTCAGCATTATCAGGCTTACAGGTATTTCCTAACAGTTTAGCTGCCCATCGAGATGTTTTATGCTTAATCAGCGCAGTAGGAGATAGAGGTGCTGGTGCTTAGGACATTCTCAGTGTGAGGCAAACTCACGGGTAGCTTGGTCATTTTGAACGAATCTCTCGATTGGGAAGACTCAACTTTACCCGGGGACACCGAGGACTCTGTTATGTTAGAATGGAACAAACGCCAGCTCTTTGCATTTAAAGATAACAGTAGTGCCTTGTACCTAATTTATTTTTCATTGCAGAATTCTTATTCCCTTTCTAGAAGTTGGGAAGCTGGGATTTTAAAGTTAATGTTACTTGACTTGACCAGCAAATACCTGATAGGACCTCAGTTCACACTCAGGTCTCCTTGACCCTAAAACCCATAGCTCTCCACTCACTCCCTTTGCTGCCTCTCTAATTGTCAGTGATTGGGACGCTGAATTTTTTTCTTTTCTTGGGCCCTGAAACTATGGTTAAAGGTCTTTGTTCCAGCTCCTGACATTTTTTTCAATTGCAGCAAATATTTTCTTTCTCCCTTAAAGGCTGTCATAAATTCATAAAGTTGTAACAAAGTGTTGGAGGACATGAAGGAGCCTGATTCAGAGGAATGTTTGGTCAGACTTAGCAGGAATATGACACATTGGGCAGTGCAGAAGAGAAAAGGAAGGGAAATTAGTTCAGTGATGCTGTTTCTTGTCCTGTTTGAAAGCCAAGAGCGGGTCAGTTGCCTTCTGTGGCCCCTGCTTGTCTCCGGGGTCCTTATTCTGGAGCCACAGAGTGACCAAAGCCCTTTTGATGAAACATTTACCATCCAGCTTGCCTAGCGACGGGAAATAGAGTCCCAGAGTCCCGTGGTGCTTTGACTCAGCTTTTAGTTGGCTAAGACTGAATCCTGAAAATAACACTATTCTGCTCTCTACGTTACTTCACTTCTCTTTCCTTGATCCTCATAGTCATTTTTTCTTTTTTTAAAGATTTATTTATGTATGCATACAAAACTGGGTGCAGGCCAGAGGTGCAGGGGGCAGGGGTGAGAGGATTCACCACAGACAGAGTGGGGAGCAGAACAGGCAGATTCATTGAAATACACTGCTGAGGGGAGCAGCGGATGAGACTGGAGAGGTCTGCTGCGCCATGTGGGTCATCTCCCTGGCCGGGGATGGAACTCATGCCACAGTGGCTGCAGACAGCTTCATAGTGCTGAGACTTAACCCCTTGCGCCACAAGGGAGTCTCCATAGTCTTTTTTTCCTAATCATGCTACAACTTCTTGAAATTCATCTCATGTCTGTGACTAGGAATCAGATCTGAGTCCTGAATAGGACTTACTGTGATTGCACGTAGGCCAGATCTCCACCAAAGTTGAAAGGAATTAATGTGAAAAAGAGAAAATCACCTGGCCGCTGCCTGTCCCCAGAGTGACCCTGAACCTTGTCACTCATTGTTACCCCCTTCTGTTAGGGCAAGGGGTGGATGGTGCCTCTGATAACTTGATTGATTAAATTATTAGATGCTTGAGAAAATTGCACATGTTAACACCTTTTGTTTTTTGGACCAGGATTCCTAAGGAAATTACAGTGAGTAATATTCACCAGGCCATTTGCAACATTCCTTTTCTGGACTTCCTCACAAACAAACACATGGGGATATTGAATGAGGACCAGTGAATGGAATGAAGATGCCCCTAGAGAAGCAAGATTTGATGTTGTATCTGAAGCCTTGAACTATGACAACTCCTGTTTGGAGAAGGAGGTCGTTTTGTGTGCCTCAGAATGTCGTGGCTACCAAGTCATTGCCTCCACTTAATTCAGTGTTTAGTCCAGATCAAAGCCCTTTAGGACAGAAGTATCTTGCCCGATGATAGAGTGAAGCTGTGAATGGGTGCATGTGCTCTCGGCTTGCATTTGCTTGCCCGCTGTGAAGGCCCCACAAGAGGGTCTCAGAGTTGAGTTGACCAGGCTGTGTATCCTCCTCTCTTGAGTGTTTCCAAGGGGGCACCAGGGGCCTAGCCTCCAGGAGGCAGAAAATGAGACCAGCAGCTTTTTGAGATTCTGCCCATTTGTGGGCTAGGCTTACCCAATAGTTACCCACTAGCATGTGGAGGGGGATTGGGCCTCAGCACTCGGCAGGTACCATGGTGTGGAGGAGCCACACTCAGCTCTTGAGGCAGTGAGGCAGCTACGGGAAGTGGTGATGCCGTGCAGAACATCACAGAGGCCTGGGAGGCTGCAAACCGAGCGGAGATCTGAGCACAGGGACATACTGCAGCCAGTGTCAGAGGATTGTCAAAGGATAGACAGATCCCAGCGTAGGTCAGAAAACTTTGTCTACAGCCAAGAAGCTCTTCATGTTTTAGTAACAGGCAGCCTTCACAAAGCCCTGGCACTTGGCAGGCTTAGGAGCTTACTTCGAGTGCTTGCTGGGCAGAGCTGGGTCTGCACCGTCACATGGTCTGCAGGAACTTCTGCTGAATCCATGCTGAGTGGCCATTGGGGAGCAGCCTCTGGGACAGGCTCTGCTGGGATTATTTGTCCCACCAGTGGACTTAGTGTCCTGTTCTTTGTCAAGTTTTTCCCAAGAAAAGTGTTTCAAAGAAACACTTGTGAGTGCCTTAAAGGTAGAGAGATAACTGCTGAAGCCAAGAGACAGGGATGTCGGTGCTCAGAAGCAATGACAGTGACAGTGGATTGTGTTCATAGCCAGAGACCCGCTCCGTGGGAAGGAGAAGTGAATAAACACAGGATGGTTAGCAGTGCCCATGTGATGTCCAATTTCATTAAAGATACTCTGTACCAAGTCTCATAACATAGTCTGTGTGGAAGAAAGAAGACACACTCAGTTAGGAATCTGCTCAAAGAAACTTTGAAACCTATGAGTCATAGAGAAACTTATCCAAGCAGCATAATTCATGTTCTTTACGTGTCCTTCAGAAGTTTGAGTCAGGAAAAGTAGTCAGGGAGGTGATAGGAGAAATCTGCCTTTTCTTTATTCAGCATCTGTGGGTTGCAAACACAGAAGAAAGTATTTTGGTAAGGCGTAGGGCCTGCCCTGGCTTTGTAGTAAAACCATATCGTATGTAAAGGCTCAGATATTCTAGATGGAACTTCTGCAAGCGAGGTTAATAGTGTATAGATTCATTCAGCAGTGGACTGTGACAGATCTACAGGATGGAAGATTCAGTCCAAGTGACAACAGATTCACTTATTTACAGGTATGAACGCTTGAAAGAAATTATCTTTTTGCAAAAGAAATATTAAATGATTTAACAATCCCCATATGTGTTAATGTTTCAGATGTATTTGTATCATAATGTGTAACATAACTGTGTAACAAAAATATCTACAATAAACCTTTTAGTATTTGTGATGTGTTTTGCTGACTTTGAAGCACCACACTCTGGTGGGGTTCCTCATTAGGCCAAAAAGAACTGGCATGGGACAAAGGCATAATATTTATTTGTATATGTAAATTAATTCTACTTCTTTCCAAAAAGAATTTGTAGCTGCACAAGATGACAGTTACATAAGGATTACTTTACATAAAAGTCTAAAAAAAAATTTGGAAAATACAAGCTGACCCTGAACATAGTTTCAGACCCCTTGAGACAAAGGAACCACATAGTTGAGCACAGAGCTGCTTCAAAGCCCAGCAAGGTGGGAGATAGCTTCTGCCAATAGAGCAGCATGCTGGCTTCTCTCCAAAATAGAAGTGGTCGGTGCTGACGTCCCAAGGAAGGACTCCCATGACAGTCCTGCTGTGACCATCTGCTGTCACAGTGGCTGAAAAATTAGAAGCATTTCAGAAGTGACTGCTTTTTACATCAGCCCTTCATGAGAGCTAACAGCTTTGAAGGCTTTTGACTCATGAAAGGCAAGAATTTTTGCAAGGAGAAGGAACTGAGCTACCACCCAAGTAGCTGCCTCGGGACCCAACTCCACTTCGTGTCAGCCTGTAGGGAGTTGAGTTTGGAAGAAAGAGAGTGGCGGCGTTGTGTAGACCCCTCTCCTGAATGTTAATTGTCTCAGCCGGGGTTTCGACAGGAGCCCCAGAATGGGCAGTTATCAGAGTCGGGCATTGTGAGTGGGTCCTGTTTGGAGGGAAAGTAACCCCATCTGCTCGGGAGGGGCTGCAGGGATGGGGTTTCCCCAAAATTTTGGAGTTAGGCCTGACACACTGGAGCTGTGCACTGCAGCACCCAGAGTACTGGTACTTGAGTCTGAATGACTACAGGTCACCCCAGGGAAGGGACGGCGTGCGTCCGAGTACAGCGCCGTGGCTGAGGGAGGCAGCTACGGGCAGTGCTGACTCTGGTTACAGAACAACACTGTACTTTCTTTTGACTGAAATCAGTGAACAGATTAAACTGCTTTTTATTTTTTAAAAACTTCTCTTTACAAAATTAATACAAAAATGTTTATTATATAGGAACTTATCAAATATAGTAAGGTGTAAAACCTTAAACTACCCGTAATTCCCTTCTCAAAGCTCACCGCCGTCAGTATTCCCGGGCATGTCCTTGCGCGTGTCACACACGTGCCGTGTATGGGCTGGGACCTCATGGCTGAGGCTTGTCTCAGCTGTCTCTTAAGGCCAATAACATGATGCTTAACGTTATTAAGCTCTCGAGAGAGTGGAAAGGTGGTTTCTTCAGAACTCGGCTTTCCCAGGAAGTAATGAAATCTACCAAGGAAGGTTATGACTGGGTTGGCACCTCGTGTGCCATCCAGGGAAGATTGCTGCCCACCATGCGGTGTGATGCGGGCGGGGCCTGCTGAGAGCGACGGTTGCCGCAGATGGAGCCGCGCTCAGAGGAGAAGAGAGCCCGTCCCCTGGGCCGGGTGGGGAGGGTAATTTTAAGAGCGCGTGCAGCCTGCACAGAAGCGTGAATCCTCTCAGGGGCGAGGGGGGGGGTGCGGGGGGTGTTACCCTCACTTTGCGGAGGAGAAATGGAAGCTCAGCCTGCACACGGCTAGTGAGGGAGGAGGGACCTGAGCCCGACTAGCTTCCAACAGTCCCTTTGCTGTAGGGGAGGAAAGGGGGAGATGCGCCCGGGAACGCCCTGTGAGCTGCAGCCGAGTCAGGACTTCCGAGCCTCCAAGGGATGCGAGCAGCAGCCATGACACAGTTAATCCTTGTTACCAAGAGACAGGATAAAGGAAGACGTAGGAGAAGGCGCTCGTGTTTATAGTTAATTTAAGGAAATAAGTTAACAAATTGAAACAGTACATTTTTGCATTTTAGTAAAATCTGAGCTTGTACCGTTAATCTGTTCATTTCCCACGGAATGCCCAGCAGGCAGCCTCTCTTCCCTCAGAAACATCTAACATGCAAACCAGGGACATCTGAAATAATAGAACCTTTGTGTAAGCATATGGTTTTTGTTTTCCTTCAAATTATTCTCAGAGCATTTTCTTTGCCAGAATGAGGGAAGGTCTGTCTACAGTGCTAGCACCTCTGAGGGGGCGCCCCCTTTGCAGCCTGAGCTGGAAATGTGGCCCTGCCACCTTCTGAAGTGGGTCTGAAGCCAAGAGGCCCCTTTCTTCTCACCAGGCCGGAGCCACTGTGAGCTGCGAGGGAGAAGGATCCAGAGAGACACTGGAATGACCTGATCAAAAACTGCCTAGACTTGTGCCTCTGATTTGTAAAAAGGGACAGAAACTCAACTGTTTGAAGGGCCCTGTGCAGAGTGGTGACCAGGCTTGTTCCACAGACCCCCCCACTAGCCGGAATTGATGGAGAAAGTGGAGAAAGCTTTCCAAAGACAAGTGGGTTGTGCTACCCCGGCGGGCAGCGAGGTTCCGGAACAGGCAGGGTGCAGCCCAGGCAGGGTGGTACAGAGGACGTTTTAAGATCTTTCAGGGAATGAGGCAAATGCCACCTTCCAAAATACACTCCCAATTCTTAGCCAGGGGGCCTGGGAGCTCCCTTCCAGTCATCTGTATGCTGGGGGTGGGGAACTGGAATTAGTAATAAAATGGGGACTTCGACACCCACCGAGGTATCCTCACCCATGCACTCAGTACTTGCAGCGCTCACCCCAGGGGACATGTTTCTGAAATGGAAACCTACGGCTGACATCACTGTTTCCTTGGGACACTTCTTCCTCCTGCTCAGCATCTTGAGTCGCATGCAGGTGAGAACCTAAGGTTTCTTGAACATAGACGTGTGGGGCCATGTGTGTCCAAGGACATGGTCTTGGGCGGGTCACACACTCATCATGCAGCCCGGGAGAATAACAAAGTGGACATCACTGCTTCTTCCAAGGGCCTGTTAGTCCATGTTCAGCCCCGATGCACCCGTACAGTTTACAGTAGAATTCCTCTCCGGGTTCTACAGCCTTAAAAACTTGAGAGGTGGCCAGAGCGCAATTCCAAAAGCGATCCGAAGCCTCCACACGCTTCTCGAGGAAGAAATGGACGGTGGGGCGGGGAGTCGAGCAGGGTGGTGCGCGTCCATCTGCCCCTGCCCTGCGCCAGGCCCCGTGCAGCTAGGAGAGGAGCCCTCAGAGAGCGAAGGGCCCTCTGGCGGCAGGGAACCTCCCTGATCTCACCCCAACCCCCGGCAGTCTCCCCTCTTGGTGGCTGTCACACATTGAGGATCCGCGGAGCTGACGCCTGAAAGATGGCAGAGGGGTTAGGAGCAAACTTCTTTCTCACCTCGGGGACCTGAAAAATGACATTATGGACTATCAGTGGGGCATTTTCCTGAGCTGCTCCCATCCCCCACGTCCAGGAAAGAATTCCCTCCTCCCATCCTGTCTTCCTGGGGCTGAGACTACTAACCTGAAGGGTCTGGGCGGAGTATCCGCAGGGGGCAGGGTCACTGTACTAGAAGGTCAGATACACAGTGAACCTGCCTTCCAGTCGGCCCCTCGTCCTGCCCCTGCCCTGCCTGCTTTGAAATGGAGTCAGGAAGCTGAACAGCCCCCACCTCCCTCTGTGTTACCACAAAGCCAGGCACACAGGCTGAGTGGCCAAGGGTAAGAGTGGGGCTTATGAGGAAGGACACGCTTTGCTCATCAGAGGAGCCAGCTCTGGGTTGGGGGGTGGGGGGGCAAGCCCACTGGCTAATGACAGCCCCATAGCTTTCTGTTGAGGGACTTCAGTTTGGGTGCTCAGACGCTGCCGTCCCTGGGCATTTTACACCATCAAAAATCTGGCATCTGGACCCTAACCTGGGGCAAGAGCTCTGCCTCTGCACCCCCATAACCGTGGTCCGGCCCTGTAGGGTAAGGAAAAATGTCAGGCTTTTCTGCCCTCCCGCCATCAGGATAGAGGGTGGATCCTTGCGGTCCTGAATGCAAGCCTGATGGCGGGCACCTGGAGTGGGGTGTGGGCATAGGTAGATGGGATTCACCTGGGCTGAGACTGGGCTTTTAAGGGCGGCGTCACGGGGACGCCAGGAGAAGCCGAAAGAGAAGCCAAGAGAGAAGCAGAGAGAAGGCCGGAGATCCCCGATAGAGGGAAGACTTGCTGAGGGCTGGGAGGCCCGCCAGCCTCCGGGCCCCCCAGAACCCCTGCCTGCCGTGCACCTGGTAATCTAAATAAAAAACCTGCAAAAGCTACTGAGGACTCTGACGCCTCCTTCACCAGGTCTGCTGGATCAGAAAACCTGCACTGTGGTCCTTCCTGCCCCTACCGGCCCTCTGCCTGCAGCACCGCTGACCTGGAAGCTGGCCCCAGGGTTGCTGTCCCATCTGGAGGAATGGGTTGTGATGACGGTGGCGGGTTTCGCCTTTGTGGGTCTCGATGGCTTCACTGCAGTCCAGGCCTGGAATTCCTGCCTGAAACAGAGAACATGGTCGCAGCCTGGCACAGATCAGCTGTCCTGGCCCAGCGCTTCCCACAATGGCCTGGCGTGTCCACCGCTGGAGCCTGCTTCTGTGCCAGGTGCGCCTCTCCCCTTCAAAGGCTGAAACACCAGGGGAAATGCACTCCCCACTACACCCAGCTCCAGGGAGACCAGGTCTGTCTGCAGCTGACCTGCTCTTCACTTCTGAGTGCCACTGTGAAGTCAGCTCACCTGAACCCCCGAGGGAGCGGGAGCAGAAACACCTTCAGGTGCAGATGAGCCAGGCCCGGGCTGTGCTGAAAGCAAGGGCCGAGCTCAGTCAGCAGCTGGACCTTGTTCACCCCAAACTACAATCACTTGCTACACAGGTCTCCAGCATCCCGTTTTGTCTCTAGGCCACTTCAAAGGGCCCTAAAGACCTAGTGAAGATCGGCTGCCTCCAGCCCAGGGCACTGGTGACCCTTATGCCCAGAGGACGGGGGTGCCGGCCTGGACAACTCCCACACAGCAGAGGGCCTTCGTGCCTGCTTGACTGAGAAGGAAAAAACAAGGTTCAGTATTGGGTTTTTTTGTTCGTTTGTTTTGTTTTTAAAGATTGATTTATTTATGCATGCAAGAACGGGGTGCAGGCCAGAGGTGTGGGGGTGAGAGGATTCACCAGAGACAGAGTGGGGAGCAGAATAGGCAGACTGACTGAAATACACTGCTGAAGGGAGCAGTGGGCAAGTCAGGAGAGGTCTGCTGCGCCGTGTGGGTATCTTCCTGGGTGGGGATGCACTCGTGCTGCAGTGACTGCGGACAGCTTCATAGGTTGCGTCTTAACCCCTTGCGCCACCAGGGAGGCCTGACAAGGTTCAGTATTGTTTAGTTTTTTTATCTTAATTCTGCAAAAGAATCAGTCATGGTAACCGTCTCAAAAACTCCAAGCTGGCCTGCTTTCACGTGGCTCTGTGCCCGTGAGCAAGGGAGTGGGGAGGTCCAGTGGTCTGCAGAGGGGAGCTGGCTCCCTGGAGAGAAAGGTGGGCAGCACCCAGTTCCAAGTCCGGAAGAAGCATTCTTTTGTCAATAAGATTTAATTCCTCTGACTGGTAAAAACCTACTTCTTTTGACTCTGCCAATTCCCCTGCCAGACGGTAGGCTCGGGAAGGCAGATACCTGTGTCCACAGGAGCCCTGCGCCGGGCAGCAGGAGTGTGTCCGCTGCCTGGGGGCACCCACGTGTGGGCTGGGTCCTCTCATCTCATCCTGCTTATCGCACTAGCTGCACATGGCCCAGCCCCAAGCTCAACAAAGCCGTCCTTTCTCCTTGGCAGCAGCACAGCTGGCACCGCTGGGCGGGCGGCGTGTGTGGGAGCAGCTGTGTCTGTCCGTGGTCAGCACTCGGTACCAGGAGGCGAGCCAGGCCAGGCCCTAGCAGATCACTTCTGCCCTGACGCTGCAAGGTGCTGCAAGGTCCCAGCGACCGGCTGCCCAAACCATCTGCCGCTCCATTTCTCCTGGGGAGGCAGGAGGTCCTCCCTGGGAGTGCCCGTCTGTCCCCAAACTGCCGCTCAGGCCGGAAGCCCAGCCTTGCACCTGGCAGCCTGGGCTTGCTGCCCCCAGGATGGCCACAGGGTGCCAGAGCCAGGGCTGAGCAGCACTGGCCGAGGCTGCCCCTGGGACCTCAGGTGATGCCGGAGGGGGCCGTGGGGGGATGGAGTGAGAAGGACCCGGGCACTGCCTGGGAGAGGACAAGGCGGCTTAGGGGTTCTGGCCAAGATCATAAAGATGCAGGACCAGCCAGGTCTACGCGCCTCCCCCTCCACCTCACATGGACCTCAGCTGGACTGGGGCTGCAGTCCCTCCCACCCAGGAGTAGGGGCCGGATTCAAATCCCCAAGCCCTCTGAACCTGTTTCCCCTGCTGAGAAGTGGGCTCCACGGGTTAGGTGCTTTGGGGGGGGGGGGGGAGTGGGGAGTGAAGCCTTAATCGTTAACCCTTCTCTGACCACCAGGCAGATGGCTAAGGACAGAGTGGAGAGGGAGGAGCTGGTCAGTGGCGGGCCCCGCTGCGCTGTGCACACGACCAAGCCAGGGCTTTTCAGGTTGGCTCTGGAGACCAGGGCCAGGAGAGACTCCTTCGGTAGAGTAGTGGCAGCCACGAGTGCGCCCCTATCTTGGCTTCCTCAGGTGTGTGCATTTTCTGTGCTTTGTGAATTTCTTTAAACGGGTCACTTAGATAATGTGCCTCTCGCAGGAAGGCAGGCAGGGTGGAGATGCTCGTGCCAAGTCCCAGGACTGGGAGGCGGAGGGCCCAGAGGGCAGGTGGCATGGCACTGGGGGAGCCACAGTCAGCGGGGGTGCAGGGCCCCAGGCTGCCACGCTGCTGCTGTTTCCCTTACAATGAGGAAAGGGTCAGAGAAGCGGAGTGAGAAACCAAGTTTCTACCCCAGGAAGTGAGAGCTCCAGAATCCCAACTCCTGTTCCGCCACTGCAGGCAGAACCCAGGTCAAGAGAGTAAGTGGCTGCTAACCTGGGGGGTACAGGTGTGGTCTCTGAAATGAGACAAACAGGCATGTGCAGAATGGGGACCGCAAGAATTCAGCTGATTCCAGAGGGTGCAGTCCTGGTGGTGTTGGGGGGTGGGGGACAGTGATAATCCCCAGCAAGCCGTGAGCCTAGTTCTTGGTACTTGATAAGCAGAGAGTAGTAATGAGTCCCCTCAACATCGCTAGAGTTGGGAGGACCTAGGAAGACTTCGAAGCAACCACGAGCTCAACATGATGAGGGAGGGACAGCTTCGAAGGGCCAGTCTCTGCTGGATCATTCCAGCCAGGAAAGCTCAGCCCCACACATGCAGCTCACTCCTGGCTAGCAGCTCTTCTTTACAAAGTGCTCCCTTCCCTGAGCTGTAGCCGCTCCCTGCAAACTCCACCACCGGGCCTGACGGGGCCAGAGCTGTGGCTCAGCCTCTGCCAGGCCCCAGCACGCTGTCCACGGTCAGGCAGCGTGGCCTGAGCACCTGCGTGCTAGACACCCCACAACCAACACCCACTCAGGGTCAAGTGCCGTAAACACCACACACCCATGAAGGAACGGGGGGGACAGGGGATGTTCTGCGAGTCCTGATCATGGCAGTGGCACCCAGGTACATACAAAAGTCAGCTGCACACACGATGGATGGATTTTACTGTGTGGAAATTATATCTCAATACAGTTGACTTGCAAATAATAAAATTGAGGCAGAACATTCATGCCTTTGGTCCCTTTAATTCCACAGGTAGGAATTTATACTAGAAAAATTATGAGCAAAGATTTAGCTGTAAGGATGATTATCGTAGTTTTCTCTCTATAAATTATGTTTAAATGGTAGCACATGTGCATGGTTTTTTTAAGGCAAATGATCTGAAAGAGTGAAAAGTCAGTCTCCTTCCACATCTATCCCACCCCCTTCTCTCCCCAAAGTTTACCATTTTCTCATCCATCCACGCAGAGATATCCTAACATGTGCTTGTCAGTACCCCTTTTAAAAACAGTGTGCTTGTGTGCTTGTGTGTGTGTGTGCTTGCCTGTGTGTGTGTGCTTGTGTGCGTGTGTGCTTGCTTGTGTGTGTGTGTGTGTGTGTGTCTGTGTGTGTGTGTGAGAGAGAGAGAGAGAGAGAGAGAGAGAGGGGTGTAGCTATCAAAGATTATCAGTACATCTGGGCTTCCCAGTAGCCCATCCTACAGCCTGGACAGGTCACCAGTCCTGTCCAGAAGGCCGTGGGATTGTTCCCTCTGCACTGTACAGTGTTGCAATGAGCCTCACACTCCAGCCAGCTCCCTTCCCTAGTTCACCGCACCTTGTAGGGAAAAATCCTGGAAGTGAAGTAACTGGACCAAAGGAACAATGTTTTTAATGGCCCCAACTCCTGTTAGTACCCAAATTAGAAACAGGGACCCTAAGTATTCAATGCTAGGAGTAATTAATGTCTGGCCATATACTAACATATGAATAAATATCCATAGGATAAAATAAAATGCTGCGAATCTATTAAAATTCACATTGCAAAAGAACATCTAGTAACATGGACACACACCCAAAACAGGTGAAGAAATAACAGGCACATGCAAGACTTAATCCCAGACGCACGCTGCCATAAATCAAGGATTAGGAAGAACCAGCTTGGAGTGGAGTGACAAGGGGACAATCAAATTTTCTGTTGTAATTTCCAATTTTTCTACAGAGTAGCTATCACTTTTGGGATGAGAAAAAGGGAGAAAGCGCTCAGTTGTTCGGGGACAGAACTGAGGAAGGGGTGTGCCTGGGGAGGACCCCAAGACCTGTCCGTCCTCAGGAAGGCCGGGTCAGCCGCCCTCAGTCAGGGGGAACCCCAGTGGCCCACCCCCTTGAAGTGCGGCCCTGGGTCCTCCCCACCAAGCCCCCAGCGGGGGGTACCCCACCGGAGGGAGGAGGGGCGGTGGGCGTGGGCGTACCCCACCTACGGTTAGGTTAGGCCCCCCCTGGAGGAAGCTGACGGGGAGCAGCTTCACCTCAGTGGGAGGCAGGCTGTGAGCGAGGGAGTGAGCTCCCCGTCGGCGGAGGCGCTCCTCGCTGAGTCCCGAGCCGTGGAGGGACGCCCCGAAATCAAAGGGGAACCTCCGAAGGCGCCCGCGGCTCTCGAGGAGGTGTGGGGTGGGCGCTCCAGGCGCCTCCCCTGTCCGACCCACCGCGGCCCTCCCGGCTGCGGCCTCAGTTGCCCGCGGCCGCGGGGTCAGGCGCGCGCTCCCCGCCCGCAGCCCGTACCTGTAGGACGTGGTGGCCGCGGCAGGCGCGTCCGCGTCGCCGACGGGGAGCACGTAGACCCCGCCGCCCCGCCGCGCGGGGGGCTTGCCCCGCCGGCCCCCAGCCCCCGGCCCCGGCCCGCGCCCCGGCCGCGCATCTCCGGGGCCCGCGGGCGCCGTCCACACGCCGAAGTCCCGCTGGTACTGCGTGAGCGGCACGGCCCGGCCCGGGGCCCGCGCGCCTGCGGGGGACGCGCCCCTGCGCGAGGCGGCGCCGCCCGGGCCCGGCTCCTCGCTCTCGAGGTCCGAGTAGCTGTGCAGGGTCAGCGGCACCGCCACGTCGGAGCGGTCCAGCTGGTTCCAGCGCCGCGCCAGGCAGCACAGGCGGCTGATGCAGGGCCACGCCATGCCGGCCCCGGCGCCCGCCGCGCGGCTCCCCGCGCTCCCGGCCGCGCCGCCCCGCCCGGCGGCCCCGCCCCCGCGGCCCTCCCCGCGCCGCCGCAGCGCCGCCCCCTGGCTTGGGGGTGGCCGTCCCGGAGGGGGGGCTGGGGACAGTCCTGAGGCTCGCGGCTGGAGGGGGCACCGAGAGCCGGGGCTGGAGGGGCGCAGAAGCGGGAGTGCCCAGGCGGGGAGGGGGGAGGGTTGGAGCCGCCTAGAGGGATTCACAAGTGTCCAACTTGAAGAATATTTTATTAATTGAATCCAAAGTTCCCTGAATGCTCTTATAAACCGGTTCTGGCTTCGAGAGGCCGAGGGCCGGGCGAGGAGAATTCCTGGCTGATCGCTCTCAGCACCCAGGCGCAGGGGTTGTGCCAGGCTGCACCGCAGGGGCTCGCGCGCACCCGGGGGCACAGAGGGGAGGTGCAGTGATGAGGGGGTCAAAAGGATCCCCGAGAACACGTGTTAGAATCTGACTGCGAGTCACAGACTCTCTGCCTTTACTGTGCTAAATTTGTGATAACCAATCCAGTTTTCGTTGAGAATTGGCATTATCTTTCAATCGACTTTCCCCTAATTTTAAAATTTCCAGTTTTAAAGCATGACCACAAAGGCTTTAAAAAGTCACTTGGTGTGTGTGTGGGGGGAATTCAGTTAGCTTTAGAAAGGTGCTACAAATCTTTGGCCACTGTGCTATGCAAGTCCCCCGGCCTCTGTGCATGCATTTGCATTCACTGCAGAGCAAAGCCTGGTTAATCATCCAGGGAAAGGTCAGTTTAGTGCATGACAAAGCATCAGCAACAACTTCCTGGTTACTGTCAAAAAGCTCCCTGAATACTTGACAAATGTGTTTGGTGTGCTTTGCAGATCAATTACTAATAATGCTATTGAGACAGCATTAATTATCCAGCGCTCAGTATCAAGCACATTCTTGGCCTCTCCCATCTGCATTTCAGAGGACTGCAGCACAGCTCCCGCCAGTGAGAATCCAGATTCCTCTCCCAAACCATTGCCTGTCTTAGCCTGAAGCCAGAGTCACAGCCCCGCACCCACAAAGAATCCCTGATTACATACCTCTGAGGTACCTTTGTGAACACACCCTGAACCAGGGTCCTGTACCCAGAAAATATGATGACTAAAATATCCTGCAGAAAACAAAATGCAGTTCTTGGTTTTACTTCAAACAACAAAGAAGTAAAACCTCCCTATGTGCTTGGACATTGCTGGCACGGAGCTGTGAGCTGGAATCGGGAACAGCAGGAAGTAGGAGGCAGACTGCCCACCTGTAGTGAAGGAGGGTGGCTGGGATGGGGAAGGGTACACCAGAGGCAGCAGAGGCTGGACCATGGGGGGCTTTAGTGGCACCACTAAGGAGATTGAAGTTTTCCTAGGCAGCAGCAGAGAATGACTGGTGTTTATAGCACTCTGTGGCCATAAAGAGACATTTTAGAGATCAGCTGGAGAAGAGTCTCACAGACCAGGTTAGAGATGAGGGACTGAAGTAAAGCAGGCACTGGGAGCAGAGAGGAGCTGGATTGTATAAATAAGCCAGGAGTGACATTTGGGGGGCTTACACAGTACCTAAAACCATGCCTAGCATGCCAAAGACACATTTACTAGGTACTGAGATATTCAGTGAGTGCCATGTTCAGAAGACTTCTTCTTGAAGGTAACAAGCCCCAAGTGCACTCACTCAAGAAGTGTATATAGAATGAGACAAAACTGCAACTAGGGTGTGCATTCCAGGGGACCCCACACTTAAGCAGTGGAGATGCACAGCCTGAGAGGCACATGAGCCTGGCAGAGTATTGTGGGGTGATCTGTGTCAGCAGAGAAGTGGAGATGACCAGGTACAATATCCCAGTGGGCAAAGGAGGGAGAACAACCACACAGGCTGACACTAAGGCTTGGGCTTCCAGAGCTGGGTGGTCTCTGACCTTCAAGGTCCCTCCAGAAAACACTACACTCTTCAAAGTCTCCAGCATCAAGGGGTATTATGAACAAGGAAATGCTTTGGGGATTTGACCTTCTAAATTTTCCTTCCCTAACCACCCCAAAGCAGGCAGAGAAATGTGTCTTCATCTGTTTTCCTGGCCTGCCCACGGTAAGACATGAATTTCATTTTGGACTCCATATGGACGTCCATGTGATCTCAGCCTCCCATCTCTGCAAAACACTTCTTGCCGCATCTGTATGTCACAGGATTAGCATTAGTATTCAGAAATGTGAAAACACATCAGCGTGACCTTGGGCAGCACATGCTCGTGCTCTCTCTCTTTCTCTCTCTCTCTCACACACACACACACACACACACCCCTGCCTGCCCTAGATCCTTACTGGCAAAATGAGGGCTGGCTCAAAAAATTCTCTCCCCAAAAGAAAAAAAAAAAATCCTCTCCTATAAATGACAGTTTAGAATAGAATCCTCTGCCTGTAATAACTGGTACTTCACAGTAGGAAAATCTGGTTTGGTGGAAAAAGGAACTGCCAGATCCTGGACAGTCCCTGTGGGCCGGGCACAGGGTGAGGGGGCGAGGCTCCCGCTCCCTTCCCTAGAGCTGATGCTCAGTGCCCGCGCCGCCCAGCCAGGGCCTCCCCAGTGCAGAGGCTTGAGATTTTGCAAAAACTTTTGAAATGACCAAAAGACTAAAATCTCTTCTGGAAATCCTTTCAAGAAAAACTTAACTCTCAATTATGTTTCCTAGAATTTCAACTACAAGGTTAAGAAGTGGGCGGCGCCCTGACGCTGGCCACTGTCTGTTTCAGCAAGACGCTTCGATTCCTAAGATGCAGTTAGGCTCAGACTCCAGTCTGAATTTATCCAAGAAACTTCCTTCTGACTCTTAATTTAGCTACAATTTTAACCTAGAAAGCAAATCCTAAAAATAGCTTGTTGTATATGCCACTCACTGCCAGAAAACATTACCTTTCTTGGGAAAATTTAGAAAATACCGCAGTTGTTATTTCAGGCCATGCCAGAGAGGAGATGTTCTCAGCGTTTATCTGTCAGCGGAGGAAAGCCGGGGGTGGGCAAGTCAGTAAAAGGAGCAGAGACGCGCGAGCCACCGCACAACACAAGCAGGTCTCTCCCCATGGGCCCTGCCCTGGCTCCCGGCTCGGACCGTGTAGGCGTAACCGCAGCAAGGTGCTCTTCAAAAGAAGATGCACACCCTTTGTTTACAAACTAGAGATATAAACCTTTATTTCACAACTTTGTCATAATTCACTTTCGAGAAAGACGTGCAGGGGAGACTGGGTGCTGGCTATCTTCCAGGCAGGAGCGAAGATGAGGTCGCTCCGGGGCTGAGGCTTCCGGGGTTTCAGGCCGCGCGAAGCAGATGCGCAGGTGCTGACCAACTCCAGTTACTTAGAGCCGCCACCTCCTTTTTTGGGGCCATTCGTTCTCATTTCATGCCAAATTTTCACTAGAGGCTCCCTGTTCTTCCAGATGAGTTCATGACCATAAGTAATATACCATCTGGGGGAAAGAAAAACAAACCAACATTCAAACAGTATGACATACAAATTGGAGTGCTGTGGTGAAATCAGGTTGACATTTTAAAAATGGAATGCCACTGCCAATTACTATCTACCTTATTATAATAGCTGGCTAACTGATTTAATGTAACTCAATGATTTACAGAGTACGGCTTACCTCTCACATACATAGTATGTAAAGGGACAAAGTCAGATGGGTCGGCCTGTGAACGCTGACAGGTGTGGGTACTTCACACACGCTACACTTTTGACTCACATTGGTTACCCCAGACTTGAAGAACCCAAGTCTGAGAGGAAGTCATTTGCCTGAGGTGCTAACAGCTTCTAAGTGGTCAATTAAGGACTCACGAGTCTGAGTGATGCTATACTCTGACTCCTTTTACTAAGGATAAGAAATGTCAGCATGAGAGACTACTGAGGATGGCTATCATAGCTTAAATGCCATTTGTCATCTCTTGCAGGGCTATACCAAGGTGGTCTGCTGATCCCAAGCTCTGCCCGCCCTTTAAAATACAGCTCAAATCCCCACCTTCCTGTTAAAAACGGCCTAAAAGTTACCAGCAGTAATGAGGTGAGGAAGCTGAATCACTGAGAGATTTATAACTTAACTTGCTCAGCGTGCACAACTAGGAATTGCCAGAACAGAGACTAGAACCCAAATCTGATCCCAAAGCCTGTACTCTGAGCAGCAACCACAGGCAAGGAAAAGAGCGAGCACAAATGAGAGCAGCCCACAGGTCCCAGCTACTGAGGCCGGGTGCTCTACTCAAAGGGCCGCACAGACCCCAAGGAGAACTCAGAGAAGGCACCTACCTCCCCCTTCCAGGGCTGGCGGAAGGCTGGGAGGGTTTCTGGAGGAGGTAGGGGTGATTTGGAATGTCTGTTAATCAAAGTTTTTATTATTGAAACCTTTATTTTGGCCCTGATTGTTCCCAAACAGATTTCATGTTCCCTGAGGCAGAGACCATATTTTGTTGATCTTTGCATCTCCCAGACACCTAACTAAAAAAACCCAAAACACGAAACGAACAAACAAAAAAATCACTGCTCTATCTGGCTCCAATTCACATAAGAATAGCAGTTTAGTGTTTTAACATATTTAATGTTCTTAACGTGTGTTTTTCTATAATAAAGGGCTTGAATTATACCTGAATCTAAATATTCACCACAGTTAATCTATATATGTATACAGTTAAATTGTAGTCAAAATCAGTCACCTTTAAAATTTTAAAAGTTAAAGAAAAATCAGTAAATTTATAGAAAATGGCTTTTTAAAAACACGCAAATTCATAGGCATCTAACAAAATTCTTTTGAGTTAAATTCTCTGGTGAACTTAGAACAAGAGATTCAAATGCAATTGTAAAACTCTCACAAGAAATGAATCACTTGTTGGGAACTGCCCATTAATAAAGAGACTCTGAAATAAGCTGATTTAAAAGATCTGGGGAGACACTCTATTTTACAGGTACACTGTTCTGAGTATACTCATCAGTCCAAATGTAACTGGTCATTGGGCTAAATTAAAATTAGAACACTTCAAAGTGACCACTTCTGAGGTATTGTTTTGCTGCTGCAGCAGCCGCACAGTTAGTGCTCTGTCTGCAACTCCAGGGCTCATGTGAGCTCTGTGACCTTGGACAAGTTCCCTTCTTTTAAACAGTTTCCTTTGTGTAAAAGTATTAAATTTTAAGAGGACTTTAAGAGTATTAAATTAGTCCAGAAAGTGCAAACTTTCAGTTGAAAGAGAGTAAGTGCCAGGAAGGCGCTGTACAGCTGGTGATCATAACAATACTGTATCACACACTTGAAAGTTATGAGTAAATCTTAAAAGATTTCATCACGAGAATAAAAACTGTAGCTGTGCGGTGATGGATGCTGCCTAGACTTGTGGTGATCCTTCACAACCACAGATCATTATGCCAAACACCTAAGATGAATACAATGTCATGTTGTCAGTTAGACAGCAAATAAATCAAATCCTTAGAAGAATATTACAAGGGACAGAAGCAGGGGCAGCCCTTAGCTTAGTTAGGCACAGAGAAAATATCCAGTGTATGTTTACGTTAGTTACAAACATTGTCACAGGCCAGCATGAAGACTGTACGGCTTGGTTGAGGATATTAAGTCAAGGATATGTGCAGTAGGACACCAGTGGGAGCTTTACCATCAGCAAAAACTAAAAAAATAAAAGTTCAGATTACTAAATCTATATTAAAGATGTTAGAAAAGATGAAGTCTGGGCTTGACTGCGATCTAGAATAAAGGAAAAATAGCTGAAATCAGAAATAGCAAAGAGAAATGATACCTGTTAGATCCTAAACTTCAAAATTCATTTGATCCAATTATTTTCAAAATGGAAAAAGGTCATCTAACTATAGTTCAGAAGAATAAAATCCCGCTGGGGAGAAGACCCTTTATACTTGGAAGGAGCCAGATAAATTTAGAGTTCATAAAACAGAACCCCTTTTCGTAAGTCTTTGTGTTTCTCATACTGTAATATCAGGTCAGTTTCTACTATTTATAATGTGCTGCTGTTAAAGCTAGAACTCACATATGCTATTCTTTAATCATCACCGAAAATTATAAAAGGCATAATGGCATTTAGTTCCACCGCCTACTGGGCAAAACTGCTCCATTTAGAATAGATTTTTCTACCTTTTTTTTAAAATTAAGAAACTTAAGTTTTCATTGTCATTAAACAAAGCAAAAACCAAGTGAGGGCAAAGGCAACATCTATGGAAGAAGAAACAAGTCATCACGGGACCTAGCACGTCAGAGGAGTGAAAACTCTGCTGAAGGGACGCTGTGGTCAGCTGGGCTCTAGGCGTCCTGAGGACGTGCCATGACAGAACTGCAAGGGCACTGAACAACCACAATGCAGCTAGTTATACTCAATATAGTGTGACGGGGGCAGGAAGGGCTTTGGATGTGGGTTTAAATCTCTGCTCTAGCAGCTTTTCTGCCCACCTGCGACTATGCAGGTGCCTCTCTTTTTCTCTCTCCTTTTCCTAATAAACCTGTCCTTTTAAAATGTAAAAAAAAAAATCTCTGTTCTGCTACTTAAGAGCTGTTTGAGCTGGGAAAGATCATTTCCTATCAGTAATCAGAGGTGATGATAGTATAACGTAAGATCATTGCCTGTGTGGGCCTACCTGGAGGTGCAAGGGGTTGAGACACAACCTACGGGGCCTCCCTGGTAGCACAAGGGCTTAGTTAAGACACAACCTATGAAGCCGTCCGCAGCCTCTGCAGTATGAGTTCAATCCCCGGCTGGCCAGGGAGCAACCCACATGGTGCAGTAGACCTCCCCTGTCTCGTCCACTGCTCCCCTTAGCAGTGTACTTCAGTCAATCTGCCTGTTCTGTTCCCCACTCTGTCTCTGGTGAATCCTCTCACCCCCCCACACCTCTGGCCTGTAAAAAAAAGATTATTGGCAGTGTGGCATATAACAGATGTTTGGGAAGTGGTCACTACTGGTTGTTGGCCATACTCTAGTCCCACAGCGAAGATGCACATTCACTGTGCACACTCGCTATGTGCAGGGAACAGCTCCGCCCAACAGCTCTGGTATATCTGCCTGGTGAGTTGGAGGTCAGTGAAGTAGTTGGGTAGAGGACGGCAATAAGGCCTGAAAGGAGGGAAAGAAGGGACAGAACAGATTGGGGTGCTGGGAACCATTTCTAAGAGGGGCTAGGGACCATGTCAGATCAGGTGATGGGGTGACTTGAGGTTAAAGCTAGTCTCTCCCTACAAAAGACCGAAGTAGGGGCAGGGCTGACATCACATGGGGAAACTGAGCAAAGCCTAAAGAAAGCATGCTAAGGTTTCCTCCCCCTCAAAACTCCATTTGCTCCTCCTTCTACCACAGAGCTAACTGCCTTCCTTGGAGGGCAAGGAAGATGACCCCAGAAAGCAGCTTAGCAATGGATTACATTCAAACTTACATTCCAAAGAGAGCTCCCCCGAGATGCGCTGCATGATCAAAAAATTTCCATCCTAGGATCATTCCTGCTGTATCCATGGCGATAATGGCTTTTAGGGCCTGAAAGCCAGCAAAAGAGAACAGAACCGGTACAACTTTGATTCCTCTAGCATTGACATTTCTAATATAAGGGCAAGAATTCGGTCAATACAAAAACATCACCACTGTCCCCAGCATTTCTACTCACATTCCCTGCTGTGAATGTGAACATTGGAAGGAAGATAATGGCGAGCCTCCCATCTGGGATCTTAGTGCAGACAGCTGCAAGGACGGTCATGATCGCGCCCGACTGCAAGTGAACACATGGGGGGAAACGTGAAAAACTCAACATGCAAGTGCTTAGTAATTACAATGTCTAAAGTAGCAGTACTTGCTCCAGAAAGTCTCTGAGCCACAAATTTCTAGGTAAGCACAGAGCTTCCTTTCCAGATTTCTCATTACAAATACCATTATACTAAGTAAATTGTTTTCTTTAGATTTAATCATGGATGAATTAAAGCACTGGGGGATGATAATTTTATCCTGCCATGCCACTTACAAGATACTGATGGTTGAACTTCCTTTTCCACATTTCTTCCTACATGTGCCTTGCTGTAGTAAGCATTCTAAACATACTTGCACTGCCAATCAGAAATAGGTGTGTTATCACCATTTTATATGGGGAAAATAGGGTTCAGAGAGGTAATGTAATACTTCTAGGAATCACAGAGAAGTGGTAGAGCTAAGATTCAAACCCAATCTAATTCCAAATACATGCTGCCATACTCTCTTGGACTTCAGTTTCATACCTGTGAAATATAAGCAACAATTGTCTGAGGGCATATAAAAATGCCCAGATCCTCTTAGCTACTGAGAAAAGTCTCCTCTGTCTCAGAACCCCAAGTCTTCTAGAGCATACTCAACTCTTTCAGTATATACTTCTTATTCATTCTAGTGTTCCTCACTGCCTTCATATAACAGGTGATTAGTTGACAAATAAGGTAGAGAATATGATTTAAAATATATACATTATACCAACACCAAATTTTACACAGAAGACAAGATAGTCCATAAAAACAGGGAGCATTTAAGTTAAGAAAGCATGCTAGTCATAGACAAGATATAGGCAAAAAAATAAAGTATATATAAATCTGAAGAGCACGCAAGTTAGGGGATGATTATTTTACATAAGGATTCTTTTCCAAAATTGAAACTTTTAAGAATTCCTTTCACTAAGAAATTCCCTATTTGAATGCATTTAAGTCCACTAGAATTTAAATATGTAGAACTTGAAGTGTACTTCTTTATTATTATTTTTTAAAGATTTATGTATGCATACAAGAACTGGGGTACAGGCCAGAGGTGTGGGGGGCGGTGAGAGGATTCACCAGAGACAAAGCGGGGAACAGAACAGCAGACTGACTGAAATGTACTGCTGTGGGGAGCAGCGGGCAAGGCACTGAGGTCTGCTGCGCCACGTGGGTTGATCCCTATAGTGCTGAGACTTAACTCCTTGTGCCACCAGGGAGGCCCTGAAGTGTACTCTTTAAAGAAATATTATGTAAAGATTTCCATGTGCCTAGAAATCTGCCATTAAACTCAAAAGAAAACATATTTGCAGTTTTTAAAGTACCCAGAACATAAGTTCCAGAGGGCAGAGATTTTGATCATCTTGCTCACTGGCAGCATCCCCAGTCTCTAGCAGTGTCTAGTAGTCTAGTCTCATAGCAGATGCTAAAATATTGTCTAAATAGGACAGAGTGCCAGATTCAAATGTGTAATTGGTTAGAATTTTCCAATGCTAGTTTAGTCTCTCTGGTTTATGGGGATTGGATACCCACTGTCCTTGACTACTCCCTCTGACAGATAATAATCTGTTCCAGTAAGTATATATAAATAACCCATGGTTGAAAGCTATCATCTAAAATTTACAGAGGTATACAAATGTATAAAATCTAAATTAGACAGTGAGCAGTTAAAAGTACTGATATAATGTTAATTTCCTGGCTTTGGTAATTGTAGCATAGTTTTGTATTTAACAGTAGTGGAGGGTACATGAATGGGAACTCTTTTTGGGCAAGTTTTTTGTACATTTGAAATTATTTCAAATGAAGTAAAAAGTAAATTTAAAATACTTATATTTAAAATACTTACCGCACCAAGTGATGGTCCATATCTTCCTGTGGCGACTTTACATACATAACTGACAAAATTAGAAATAACACCTGAAAAATAAGTCACATTTTAACAATTTTAGTGAGAGGTAAAAATAGTTCCCACGGAGACTGTCAGATTTCTTCCTAGATCACTGTAAGTGTGCAGGCACAGATACTTATCCTACCTATAAATTCAGCAGTATTAGATGAGCAGGCGAGACAGGAGAGGTCTGCTGCACCATGTGGGTATCTCCCTGGCAAGGCCAGGCATCAAACTCATGCTGCAGTGCCTGGCAATAGCTTGACAGTGCTGTCTTTAACCCCTGCACCACCAGGGAGGCCCCCCCTATGTTGTTTTAAATGAATTGGTTTTAGGAATAAATTTTTATGCCTTGTAGTTTTCATTAGGTAAAGCTTGTAAGCAGAGAGTTAAGTAAAATTTGACCAACCATTGCCCACTTAGCAGCCACTAAGAACCTAGAAAAGTACACCACCACTTTCTAGTTGAAATAAGGAAATAACATTTCCAGGCTCATGACCAGGATGGCTCTATGCTAACATTTACACATGCAATAAAGGCTCAAAATAAATTCATTCTCAACAAGCTTATTGGATAGCTCTGATCTAAAGTGTTCTGGAAACGAAACACACCAGAGGGAATGGGGCTGAAGATACAGATAACTGAGACAGCTGGGAAGTCTGGGAACCACTTATATATAAACAGGCAGCCCTGAGCTAAAAAAACCATGCCTCGTGAGATACAAATGATGTTTAAATTCTACACTAAACCTTAACTCTTACCTAACCTGACTAATTCAAAACTAAATAGCCTAAATAATTCATATAAGAGGAAATCAGTTTAATGAGAGGAAGGAAAGACAATGGCTTCACCAAGTCTGTGGTACACTTCTCTTTATACAATTTGAAACACATATGTACTTACTATATATACAGCAAGGCTATAATCACTACCTTTGTCCTTTCTCCAGAGAATGTCTCTATTTTTCAAGGCCCAAGAATAAAGCTTATTACCTGCAGATAAGTACACTGCCATGAACTGTTCTTGACCCAGAATGTTTACTATGCTGGAAGAGAAGCTCCACAAAACATACATGTTTGCTGCCATGTGAAATAAGGAGAAATGACTGAATGTTGACAGCAGCATTGGAGAACAAAGGACCTCTACAAGAGAAAGAAAAAAGGTCTGATCATTGTGAAACACACACCCTGTAAAAATTATCTATTTTAGACTTTTTTCATTATTATTATGAACAAATCAAACATGGAAAACAGAATCAGTTATCAAGTTTACATAAAATGACTTAGAAATTTTTCACAGTGGTAACAAGCTAGCTTATGTATTTTTAAAAGATCTATTTATTTATTTATGCATACAAGAATTGGGGTACAGGCCAGAGGTTTGGGGGGGTGATTAACCAGAGACAGAGTGGGGAACAGAACAGGTAGACTGACTGAAATACACTGCTGAGGAGAGCAGCGGGTGAGACAGGAGAGGTCTGCTGCGCCATGTGAGTTGCTCCCTGGCTGTGGATCAAACTCGTGCTGCAGTGGCTGCGAATAGCTTCATAGGTTGTGCCTTAACCCCTTGCGCCAACAGGGAGGTACAGTAATAAGCTATCTTAAATCTCATTTCTATTAAGTAAATAAACAATAAAATTCTCAGTTCAATGAAAACAAGTTGTTCCTGTGCAAAAGTAGAAAATTTATATATCTACTACATGCAAGGCACATTTAGGCACTATGGCATATCAGTAAGAGATGAGGTCCCTGTTCTCAGGAGCTTTCAGCCTACCCTCTGGATTTTGCTTAAAATTGTTGATAACTCATTTTTCTAGTGGAAAATTAACATACAGCATATTTCTTTCATATTACCTCTATGTCAAAATCCAAGTCAGACTTACTTGACGCTGGATTGGAAGTGAAGTATCTGATCATTGTCCGCTGCAGAGAAGGTACTCTCCATAAACAGAACACAAAGACATTTGCAGCTATGATTCCTACAAAATAAATACCTGTAATTAGGGAAGTAAAAACAAGAACTGAGTCTGATCTAAAGCACACCTGAATACATTCTTCCCACAATTACATAAAGGTACTATGTATATTGGATTGTCGGAAAAGTCATGACATATTTTTGCTTGAAAAACATAGGAAAAATACATCAAAACTTTTCTGACAACCCAGTATCTGGAGGGGAAAGTGAGCAAGGGAGTAAGTAAAATGAATGTTTTTTAAAGTATCAAAATTGCCATGGATGGTAGAATCAAAGAATTCCTGGAAACTTGCAAATGTTCAAGGAATTAACTTCCTTCACTCAGACCCATATTTTTTTTACTTCTTTAGAGCAGTTTACTCT
This sequence comes from Talpa europaea, assembly GCF_964194135.1. NCBI lineage: Eukaryota > Metazoa > Chordata > Mammalia > Eulipotyphla > Talpidae > Talpa > Talpa europaea. Next base: position 116,695,111 of record NC_140070.1, on the reverse strand, counting down.
TCTCAATAAGCAATCACATCTACCGTTACTTTTAATGGTGGTTAAAATCAGAGACAGAAGTGTGCGGAATTATGTTCTTTAGCCAAGAGCATGAAAGCTTTACAATCACTTATTTGATAAGTTAGTTATCCACCTATGGATAACTTATGGAAACATCTACTGATCATCTCTGTAGATGGTCAAATGTTTGAGAAAAAGACTTATTTAATAAGAATTCAGGAATAAAGTGCAGTATTTTTGTAACTTATTTTGAAAATGTTTACACATGGGAGTTGAGTTACTGTTTCATTTTTCTGCGAGAGTTGGTATTTTGAGAACTACCATTAAATTGAGTATGTTTGTTTAAAAGTAAAATTAACTAGTCACATTTTATGAAATGTGAACTTAATTAACTGTTATTAAAAACTACAAACTTTTAAAAAATACATTAATATTTTTAATCACTGTAACTCCTTGCACATAATAAACTCTCACCTACTTGTTGAATTAAAGGAAATTAAACCTTCATTCATTCTTCCAATCTTTTTTTTTTTTTTTTGTGGGACCCTTACCAGAGGCCGGGGATTGAACTGGCGCTGCAAAGGCTGCGGGCAGCCTCACAACCCAGCGCTCAACCGCTGCGCCACCAGGGTAGGCCCACTCCTCCAATATCTTTAGGTAACCTCTTCAATAACAAATTCCTGTCCATTGCTTCACCTTGAAGTTACCTTCAATGTCCTTCTTTGCTTATTTCTAGGTTCTCGGGTATCTGCTGGCATTCTTAGTCTTTTAAATCTTAGCTCTCCCCCTTGAGAGGTAGGAAAGAATACTACCATTTTTAATAGGTATTAATACACTTTTCCCATTTTAATATATGAAATGAATACGCATCTTACAATTGGTAGTGTCACAGATAACTGGCAGCACATGTTTCTCTCCATAGCGCATTAAATGGTGTTGTACTGCATTTAAATGAATTAATTCCATCAATTTTGTTAGATATCTTACTAGTAGGACCTTTAACAGCTATTATATAAAATCTTTGGTAAATAGCTAACTAGAAATCTTTCAAAGGCGGTGACAAAGTGTTTATAGAAAAAGGGGTCTTAAGCAAGGCAAGTGAAAGCACCATGTATTATCTCCCACCAAGGAAGGGTCTGGAAAGTTGGACAGGGGAGGACAATAGAGCCCCCTCAGATGGAAGGAGTGTATTATCAGGAAGTTTATCCTAAAGAAAACAAGTTGGCTCCAGTTTTTTAGATTCTTTTAGGAGCGTGAAACATCCTGAGTTTGGCTTCAGGTTTCCATGACCATAAAGATAATCAGTCAGAAAGTCTTGCCACTTTCTCCAATTGTGAGTCATCACAAAGAGAATAGGATGGGGCCCTTGACCCTGCCTGCTAGGTTGTAAATAAGCAATAACTACTCCACCTACTCTGTCAGTTCCACAAGCTACTTTCTGAAAAACAGCACACACTCTGGAAACTGCAGACCACAGCACTGCTGAGAAGCAGGGGCATATCTGGCTGAAGAGATTACAACTAAGTGAAATACTTGAAAAAGGGAAAGATAACCAAAGATATTAAGGCTAACAGTAGTCAGAGTTAACACTGCCAGGTTTCTAAACCAAATGCAAAAAGCCTTCTGGTAAATTGTGACAGAATGTTGGCAATGGAACACACAGCAGCCAAACCCCTCATTTCACAGACCAATGATCATCAAACTTCCTTGATTAGGTATTCCATCAGTAAACAACTAACATACGTACCCAAAGTATGTATTAACACATGAACCACCATAACTCATTAAAAAACACATTAAAAAGGGTCTCCCCTGGTGGTGCAGCGGTTGAGCACTGGGCTGCGAAGCTGCCCGCAGCCTCTGCAGCGCCGGTTCAATCCCCGGTCACCGGCGAGGGTCCCATCATGGCCCTCAGACCTCTCCTGCAGTGCCCACTGCTTCCCTCAGCAGTGTATTTCATCAGTCTGCCTATTCTGTTCCCCGCTCTGCTCTGGTGAAATCTCTCACCCTCCCGCGCTTCTGACTGTACCCAGTGCTTGTATAAATAAATAAAATCTTTAAAAAAAAAACAAAACACATTAAAAAATTCAAGTAAAATGCAGGCATTTTATTCCTTGCATAATCACCTCATAACCCAGTCACAGAAGAGAAAATGAAAGTGCTAAGAGGTACAAGTTTTCAGAGAGCTGAATTCAGGGGCCAAGCCAAAATTCCTACTCTAGTGTTCTTTCTACTAGCAGAGACATGGGTAATCAGGACTTTGGTCACTTCAGGACTTCAGACACCAGAAGGTTCCTTATCTGAGAAATAGCACTGGTTGGTCCCCTGCAGCAGTTGAGCAGGAGAGGATGTGTGGTACTTACCACAAATAACTTGGCAGTGGATATAAAAAGGTTGCGGTTACCTTAGTGCATCTTTACCAAAAGGATGCATTAGTCCTAGGCAACACTGCACATCCTTTGCTGGTATGGGTGAAAGAGTGCAATAGAAGTGACTCTGATAGCCTGGGCAAGAGGCCTATCCTCTCAACCTCTCTTCAATTTTTTTTTTTACTTGATTATAGTTTTATTTATTTTTTTAATTTAAATATTTTATTTTATATAATTCTTACATCTTTTTTTCATCTTTGCACAATGTATGCATTTTCATTTAGGTTATATTCCTCATGCAATTGCACCTCCCCCCTTATTTTGACTCTAGTCCTTCCTTTCCCTGCGTGCCCCCACTGCTCCCCGTAGTGTGTCTCTAGTTTATAGTTGCTTGTTGATTTTGATTTATACTTTGTATTGATTAGTCTTTTTCCTGGCCTCTTATTTAGGTTTTCTAAATTCCTGCTATGAGTGAGACCATCCAGTATTTTTCTTTTTCTTTCTGACTTATTTCGCTGAGCATGATCCCTTCTAGCTCCATCCATGTTGCTGCAAACTGCATGTGTTTATTTTTTTGATTGCTGAGTAATATTCCATGGTGTATATGTACCACATCTTCTTGATTCAGTCATCTATTTTGGAGCATTTGGGTTGCTTCCATAGCTTATCTATTGTAAATTGTGCTGCTATAAACATAGGGGCGCAGGTGCCCTTTGGAATTACTGTTTCTGTGTCATTTGGGTAAATACCTAGCAGTGGAATTGTTGGATCATATGGAAGCTTTATGTTTAGTAGTTCAAGAAACCTCCATACAGTTCTCCATAGTTCAACCTCTCTTCAATTAAATGGAGTAATAGAATCTACCATAAAGAGTTGACTGATACTTAAATAACAAGAACAATTAAAAGTAGCAGTCGCATGGTGACAACCCAATAAATGAAAAATATGGTAGAAAAGGAATGCCTTTCCACGTCTGCCATTAGTAGCTTTGGGGGTCTGTGGCATTTCATCCCTATCACTTCAGATTCTTCATTTTAAAAATGAAGATAGTATTTCCTACCTCACAGCCATTGTGAGACTTAGATCAGAGAGTACATGTACAATGTATCTAGTATGCAGATGCTCAAAAAATAATGGTTCCCTCTCCCTCCTTTCCCTTGAAAAGAACAGCTTAGGGTCTATGCTTGCATCCTCATTTGGGAAGAGTGTTACTTGCCTCCTCTGACTCAGTAACTTCTTGAACAAGCTTGGCATTATTGATTTGGGAAGTTGCTGCTGTCAGGGGATAGCTTTGCCAAAGAGCTGCACTGGATTGATTATATCAGCAAAAATAATGAATCTCGAAAACTCTCTCCTTCTCCAAAGTAATGAAAAAATTGCCAGATCAATTTTTTCAGAACTCTGGAAACTAGTCAAGGGCTTGGAGAAAGGCAGCATTTATTTAAGAAAAATGGCTTAATCTCAATATGAACAGTGAAGTTTGAAGCATTTTAACTTGCCCTAGTTCTAGCTCCTGCTTTACAGCTATGAGACAATCATGAAAACAATCCCCATTCCCGGCGCAGTCTGGCAACTACCAGTGGTAGCAGAAAGGAAGCTAGACATGACCAGTCCAGACTCTGAACAACCACAGCGGCCAAAGGACTAAATTCAAGTGGTCCTGACCTCAGGTTCCTTAGGAACCAAAAATACAGGTAGGGGGCATCCTGTCAGCCTCAGAGAGTGGCTACAACTTCCTTCCCAGGTAACATCTACATAACTAATTAAGGGCTTGTCCCACAGCTTCCTGGAATCAAGAGGAAATCCAGAAAGACTATCCATCTATCCTTCCATGGGAATGGAGACAAAAGTTCATAACTATTATGGGAAAATGGAAAGGATGGGGCAAATTCACAAGGAAGGCAAAGAGTTTTATAGTAATCAATAACCACAAAAAGAGGTTATTATTTCCCTGCACCATTCCTACAGATGAGAATCTCTCTCTCTCCTGTTAGCAACTTTTAGAAATCAGTAAGACTTATTTACACTTCACACATTGTTTGGAGGGTGTTTAAATTGGCATACAACTTCTTTTAAAACATCTTGACAAAATACAAAATTTTAAATTACATATTCTTTGACACTTTAACTCTATTTCCAGTAACTTACCCTAAAAATACAATTGTACAAGGTGCAAAGATCTATATGAAAGTATATTCACTGCAATGTTATCTATAAGGCAAAAGACTGAAAACACCCTAAATGTCCATTTATAGAAGACGTGTTAACATATCTGTTACTACCTGGATTTCCCTTTTTTTTAACCTGTGCTGCACCCCCCCCTGCAGTGACCCTCAGGGCTAATGGCTGTTGCCATGGTCCCTGAGGTCCGGCGTGGGCAAGGAACCATGCGCGCAGGGGGAGAACAGCAAACTCCCTAAGATGCAGAGAAGCCGAATGCCTGCCAATAAATAATGACCACCAGAAGCTGCCACAAAGATGATTAAAAGAAATGCTGACCACCTGGAACCTTATCTCGCTTTCTCAAGGCCCACAAACTTTATTCTGCTACAACTGTCTTTCTAAAATCTTTCCTTTTTCTGGTCATTGATTGCTAATTAAAAAACATACATAATTTAATAATTAGGCTAATGCAAATGAAACATTACTAAATACTGTGTTATAATAGAATTGTTAGTTTAATAATCTTTCTATTATGTGCTTAACTTTAGTACCTTTGATATTAACTGCATTATAAAATAAATTCACCCATGACAATTAATTATGAGTAAAAATGATAGTTAGTGCAACTAGAAAATAATTATATAAAACAGTAGAAAGAATTTATAGCCTGTCCAATTAGGAATGAGGCTAGGTCCAGATGTAACTTCGGACATAAATCACTGCCCTGTCAATTAAGCTAAGCCTATGAGCAAACTGATCTCTTTGATGTTCACTGTTCCTATGCTTTTAGAAAAACATATATATACTGACCACTAGCTTAATAAAGACGCACTCAGATTTTCACTCTCTTGAAGTGTGTCTGTGTGTCATTTATTCATCGAATCCCTGACCACCCTGCGCAGTCTCTCAACCCTGAGACGGCCTCATCGTCCATCGCTGTGCTGGTCCGCGGCAACCTGCATGCTAGTTACATAGTTATGTTCAGTTTATAAAAATTAGTTACACAGGGCCTCCCTGGTGGCACAGCGGTTGAGCGCTGGGTTGCGAAGCTGCCCCGCAGCCTCTGCAGCGCCGGTTCGATCCCCGGCTGCTCCCCGGCCACCGGAGGAGGGTCCCACATGGCGCGCAGACTGCCGCCCGCTGCTCCCCTCAGCAGTGTACTTCGGTCCTTCTGCCTGCTCTGCTCCCCTCTCTGGCTCTGGTGAATTCTCTCACCCTCCCGCGCTTCTGACTGTACTCAGTGCTTGTATAAATAAGTAAATAAATAAAAATAAATCTTAAAAAAAAAAGTACCTTCTTATAAAAAAAAATAAAAATACATTGTCTGAAAAAAAAATTAGTTACACATTTGACATGTGCATATTTTTTACACATATTATGTCAATAAAATATTTAAAAAGACTACAATAGGTCTGCTTTTATAGATATAGAATGTCATTTAAAATATTAAGTAAAAAAAAATCAGGGAACAGGAGTATGCACTGCATGCTGCCATCTGTGTTTAAACAACAGATATAAATGCTTATATCTAGATAGATGCCTTGGGAGAATACACACGTGATTGAAAAGACAATGGCTATTATGGGGAAGGAAACTGCAGAATTGTGAGTTTACAATGAGAGAAATTTATTTTTCACTTTATATACCCTTCAATACTATTTTAAACTGTTACCATGCACATCTATTCATTTTACGTTATTATACTTCATAGCTACTACTAACGTAAGTAGCCAAAAAAGGTTCCCTTTCTTTCCCAAGTGCCAGACTACTGTCCTGGGGCATTTTGCTCCAATTTAGACTACGAATCAGCACCCAGGTACTGGGAGGCAGCATGGTTTACCTAAAGGTGTTTGCTAGAGTAGAAAGTGAAAGGATGTAACAAAAAGCTTATTATTTAACTAAGAAGTGAGTCTGTTTCCCACCTCCACCCCTTTCTAGCTGTGTAATCTCAGACACGTTATTTGATCTCTCTGAGCCCCAACTGCCCCCCAATCTATTGGGTAACTGAGGATACCACTAACAGAGCTCTCATAATTAAGATTTTTTTTGTTATTGTTTTGTTTTTACTTTTTCTTCTTCATAATTAAGATTAATGACATAACAATAGCATGTATATGTAAAGTACCTAGCATAATACTTAAAATCTCATTGGCATTCAAGCATTAGTTGTGTTACTTTCTCCCCTTCCCCAGGATATAACTTGTCTGAAAACTGGAAGACAGAGGAGTTATAGGCAAAAACAGTGACAGATTTAAAAGTCAAGATGAGCTAGAACACTAAGTGAAACACTGCCTTACCAGCACATCAGGAAGAGAGAAGACCTTAGCCTGGGAGGCATAGATCAAACCTTTGAAAGGCAAAAGGGGAGAGAAAATTTGAAAATAAAAAAAATAAATAAACAAATCTTGGTAGAAATAGAATAACAAAGAAAAAAGAATAGAGGTTTGAAGAAGGGTCAAGTGCTAACTGGCAACTCTGAAAAGAGACAAGATATAACCAAAGCACAAATTTATTTACCTTAAGAATCTTCATATCTAGTTAACTGATTAACAGATGTTGTGAAGCTAGAGTCACTACTACCAGGGTAATGATTTCCTATAAGACAGGTGACATTGTTTGAGGGGACAGTGCAGTGAATAGATCAAAGAGCATTTCCTTTAAAAGTCAAAAAGCCTTTAAAAGTCACTTGAATAACCTGACAATGATTTAAGATTTTCAGCATGATCATTTGCATTTATGTGGTTCGATGCACCTCACATCAAGTTGCTAGAACACATCTTTTATTCTCTAGTGCCATGTCGTTAAAGCAAAATGACTGATTTGACTTAGAAAAAAGCACTGGGGGAAAGAATTCAAATTTTAAAAATTATCTCCAACAGCCAACATCTCTGAATAAGAATAAGCCATTTACTGACATGAGAAAGGTTTCTAATTCTCAGATTTCTTGTGAGAAACACTGAAAATATCAAAATTAATGAAACTTTGCTACCCTAAAGAAATGTTTATTTTCTTTTCTGTCAGAAAGCAAGCAACAAACCAAAAAGCCTCTCTTAATCCCCGTGGAAAGTGATGTACTATTACAGAGCTATCTTTGAAGTTAGCATATTTATTAACCCCTCTCTGATAAATCAATTCTATAGTATGGCAATATACTTTGAAATATCTGTCCTTTTTAAGATGCCCTGTAAAGTCAACATTCATTACTCAACAGATTTTAATTAAATGACTTTACTGTGTATAAGATATGCATGAAGTACTGTAACAAAACATTTGCTCATTATTGTCAAGGATTCTACATGCACTTATATAAGGCAGGCCTTGTTAAAATCATTAAAAAGTGCCATGAGTTCAAGAAAAAGAAAGCACTCCCTAAAGGAAGCAATATCTGAACCACTGCTTCAACACTGCATCACGTTCCAACAAGGAGACAAAGGAAACAGCTTGAAGAAAAAGGTAAGCAACTTTTCTCCACCAAAATAGTTAAAGAAAATAAGAATACCATTAATTTTAAGGATATTTGAGAAAAAGCAATATTCTGCTATTCCTCTAGGAAGATTTTTTTTCCTACCTGCACAATTGTGAAAGAACTTACAAACACATTCCTCAAATTCATCAATTGACAAAGTCCACAAAGCTTTATACAAGTGTTATTTTGAATAACCGGATCTGTTTTCCATCAAAATTACAAAGAACAAAAATAAAGTTATGGTGATATGCATGGCATGCTCACATCTAAAGATTTTATAAAACAGCATGGTGTAGTAAAGAGAAAATTGGCTTTAGAATGAGACAGACCTGGGTTTTGAAACTTGTGACCTTCGAAAAGTTCCTTCTCTGAAAGCCAGTTTCCTTATCTGTAAAAAGGGAGATAACTACCCTGTAAGCAACCCTGTGAGTTAGGGAGAGAATGTGCATAAAGCATTCTTCATGAAGAAGGTATTTAGTCAATGTCCCCTTTAATTTCTTTAACACATGAAGTAACAATTATTTATACCCTATTTTACAAACTAGGATTCTTCAGCAAAGATAGAGCATTTGATCAGCATCACAATAGATCAAATTAGAAAATAACAGACTCAGGGCATTATGCATACCTTTATGCCACGCTACTTTTTATACTATTACTTTAGCCTGAAGGTACAGAGATTTTCTATGTCTTCCAAACCACTGAGGAGCATGGTACAAAAGCCATTGACTGTGACATACTGTACCTTTTGGTTTGATTTCTCTTCCCTTGAATGGCTAAAACGTGTAAGCTAACACAAACCTGTCACAGTCCGCTGGCCATCACTTAGGTTATTCCACCACTTGTTAATCTAAAACAGAAGAAAATTGCATATTACTATATGGTAAATGCTTTCAGGCTAGAAAAGCGCAGTCAGGAAGCAGATGCTTTGTGTATAAGGGATTGCTCATTTGTAAAAATCAGCAGGAAACCACACACACACACACAAATACACAATAAATACATGGTACAATGGAAAGCACAGGTATTTTATAGTCAGCCTACATTCTCTAGGTAATCAGAGCCACTGACTAGATGTGTGACTTCCAATAAATAACTTCCAAACTTCAGTTTCCTGATAAAATGACTAACAAAAACCTAGCAGTACAAAAACCTAGTCATGAGGACTATCACATGCATATAGCATCCACCACACTATCAGATATATACATATACACAGATATCAAGTAAATGGTTATTCACCATAGTTTTAAAATTCCATAGTTTTAAAATTCTGAGAATATTTTCTACTAATATCACCCCATTTTTTAAGGTTTAATAGTATTAAAGTTTGGAAAATAAGAGATGGAAAGACAATCTTAAACCTCTAAGGATACACACTAAAATTTTTATGGGTAAAATATGCCTAGAATTTGCTTTACAGTAACTAGTGGTGGGGAGACACAGGGAAAGGGGACAAAATGAAACAAAGTTGGCCACATATTTGTCAATCAATGTTGAAGCTGGATGTTTAAAATTTTCTGTGATCAAAGTTTTTGAATAAAAAACATCTGAACTATGAAACTAAATCAGACTTTATAAACTAATGTGGAAAAAACAGTGTAAAAAACTTACAAAGCAATATGTGCACTGACCCATAAACAATGACTGGCTTTTGTAATTATACTTACACTGCGTATGAGCGCTCAGATCTCACTCGCTGCCTATGTAGGGGTGTGTCAGGGGTCTAGTGCTTTCACTCCCCATGTCATAGTTACATATTGTTTCAATTTTCTTTAATAGACACAGATTTTCTAATTTATAACCTACCATTTAATTATTATAAAAAATTCATGTCCAGATGAAGACTGTGAATAATGCTTGTGTCATTTTTCACCATACTTATGAAACATTTGAGTATCAAAACTTCACACAGACATGTGCTGGAAACCCGTGGCTTTCTAAGGGACCCAGGATTATGGAATAGAAGAGTTTTCCTAGTTTCTCAAACACACTGTACTGAATGAAAATCACTACTAGTCACAGTTTTGGAACACTGTCAGACATAACTTTGTGAATACTTATTATAATGTAATACCTAAAGAAGAATATTAAAGTGCACTGACTTAACACCTATTGATCTAACATTAACTAAAAACACATCGCAATCAGATTTCAAATATGATAAACTAGAAGAAAGCCATGTTTATCTTTACCTCCTTTCTGAAGTCGCCTTCTTTTTGTGGTCTTATACTATCCAACCAATCAGCTTTTATGCCATCAAAATAACTCTGGACCCTAGATTTCAGTGATTCATATTGCCAAATAGCAGCTGATCCAAATGCACAACCTGTAAACTATATAAAATTAATATTATAAAATAACTGTATACATACTTCCAAGAAAAATAGTTCATTTTTCATTGCTTTTTACAAACCAACAGAAGGACTATCTGGCACAGTGAAAACTATTAGGTAAAAGAACATTTATTTCCCACTTTTTTAACTTTACAGTACCCTAGGAACTGTTTGTAACTAGAAATTTTCAAATAAAGGCCTCCTTGGTTGCACAGGAGTTAAGTCTTAGCGCTATCAAGCTATTGCTCAGGTCACTGCGACCTGAGTTCAGCCTGAGTTCGATCCCAAGCCAGAGAGCTGACCCACATGGTGCAGCAGACCTTTCCTGTCTCACCCACTGCTCCCCTCAGCAGTGTGTTTCAGTGGATCCACCTGTTCTGCTCCCCACTGTCACTGAGGAGTCCTCTCACCCCTCCACATCTCTGGCCTATACCCCAGATCATGTGTGCATAAATAAAACAAATCTTTAAAAAAAATGAAATTTCAAACAAGATTCAAAATACCAACTTATTATCACTTGAAAGGGTACACCAAATAAGACGTTCATAAATTTCTTCTGCAGGGTTTATATAAGTGAACCAGATTCTAATAGCAATTATTAAACTCATGTTCTCCTATGATCATTCATACCCAGATACCCAGATGCTTTTCATTCTCCTCCACTTGTCTTTCATTTAAGGGAACCCATGTAAGACAAACAGTACTTTAACACTGCACCTGCATCAAGGCAGGTAACTCCTAGTGATGTAAGCTCTTACCCCAACAGTAAAAAACAAAGGTTTTACAAGAGTCCTTATAGGGTAGGGAGAAGGATAAAAGACTGTTTCTTCTACAGGAGGAATCAAAGCACTTCTCTTGTATGCTTCACTACTTGTTCCTGTGTCTGATCTTCGAGGTTCAACCTTCCTGGGTGCTTTTCTGAATCCACATTTTTGCTGAATAAAAAAGTCAAACCTGTAGGGGAAAATAACAGATTACAACAGAGCTTCATCTTATACACATTAACCTCTATGAGCCTCCCCACTTGCCTGCATCATCACCACATCAGTTTATCACTCTATAGCCCCAAAGAAATTAAGTTTCCTACTTCCTGATAGGGTACAAAGCCAAAACTTTGAATGGTACTAGAGAAACAAACAACAGGAAATTTAGAGGACTCTTTTGGGAGCTGTTACTGTCTAACAATCAACAAAATAATATGCATCGACATCTACTCAGTTTGCAGTCCGGTAAACAGCTGCAGGAATTCCAAGTTGTTCCTTTGATTTAGGAAAGAATGGCTGCTGTTCTGTTTGAACTTCGTTATCTGGTCAATTTCCAGAACAAACATTTAAATGTAAGTATTATCCTTGAAGTCATTCCAAATTCAAACAATTATTTCCTTTCATAAGTAGTGAACATTATAAACTGATGGATTCTTCCCATTTCTCCCGCAATTTATTTCACTACCAGTTTTGGGAATGCTCAACAAAATGTTTGATGAGGGGTTTTATCACCTGATAAAGGTCATAATTATTTGTTAGAGGAATGAAGGTTGAGTCCTTACATAACTTGAGTTCCTCAAAACATGTGCTACTGTGATCACACCTGCCAACCCTAACTAACTCCTTTAAAAAGATTGTACTCTGCAAATTCACTCTCCTGATGGCTCCCTTATTCTATTCCTTATTGACAGAAACTTTCAGGGCTCTCAAGGTGACATACACTCTCCATTCTAACTCAACCATTATATACACATGAAACTTTTTCCTTTTGTAAAATTGTAACTTCACCAGGTAGACAATGTAGAGGCCTCACGCTTCCTTGTTCTCATTGTACTCTATACATACACTATCCTTCAGACAAAACTGGTTGGCAGCAGAAATTAGGCCTTCTCATCTTTGTAAACCAAGTCCTGAAACACTTTGGATTAAAAAAAAAAATTCATTTCTGTGGCCCGCATGATTTATAAGTAAATGATTCAGCACACTTCTTTAGTCCTAATTTCAATGTTCTTGTCCTGCATTTCCAACTATATACTGAGTATTTTCTCCCTCCCCCTTTGAAAGGGTATATGCACAAGGGATACTTCCTCTATAAAAAAGCCCCATTTTCTGACTTCCTTATTCTCTCAGGTCCACAGTTCTCTCAGTCTTTGGGGTTAACAATCTAGAAGTCACTTTGGACTTCTCTCATTCCTTTATTCTTACCATCCAATTAAACAAGGCTATCAAATCAAAAAAAAAATGTTTTTTCATTCCTAATCTAGGATTTACTCATGCCCAAATTACAACAATGGTTTACTTAACCTTTTTTTTTTTTTAAGATTTATTTATTTTATTTATACAAGCACTGGGTACAGTCAGAAGTGCGGGGGGTGGGGGGGTGGTGGTGAGAGAATTCAACACAGCCAGAGCGGGGAGCAGAGCAGGCAGAGGGACCGAGGTACACTGCTGAGGGGAGCAGCGGGCAGCAGGGGGGGGGTCTGCGCGCCAGGTGGGGCCCTCGCGGGCGGCAGGGGGGGTCTGTGCGCCAGGTGGGACCCTCGCCCGGTGGCCGGGGAGCAGCAGGGATCGAACCGGCGCTACGGAGGCTGCAGGCAGCTTCACAACCCAGCGCTCAACCACTGCGCCACCAGGGAGGCCCCGGTTTACTTAACTTTAAACGTCTTAACATGCTGCATGTTCTTCTTTCCGCATACCACTTTTCCTCAAAATTTAATAGTTCCTCAAATGCTCTCTCAAAGGGGAAAAAAAAAAATCTCTCTTTAACTCTAATACAGTTCCTAGACACCCTCTCTGGCCTGGAACATTGGCATTTTCTAACAGATCACATTGTTTCCACTAATTCTCTTTTCATTTTCATGTTCCATATTTTGTTAATGTGTCCCTGCTTTTTTTTTTTTTTTAAAGATTGATTGATTCATACATACATACATACAAGCACTGGGTACAGTGAGAAGCGTAGGAGGGTGAGAGAATTCACCAGAGCCAGAGCGGGGAGCAGAGCAGGCAGAAGGACCGAAGTACACTGCTGAGGGGAGCAGCGGGCGGCAGGAGAGGTCTGCGCGCCATGCGGGACCCTCCTCCAGTGGCCGGGAGCAGCCGGGGATCGAACCGGCGCTGCAGAGGCTGCGGGCAGCTTTGCAACCCAGCGCTCAACCGCTGTGCCACTGGGGAGGCCCAATGTGTCCCTGCTTTAACCTGTTTTTCATCACCCTATCAAACTCCATGTTAGTTTGGCACATACTTCCTTTTGTAACTTTTTTATTCCCTTCAAAATTTAATTCATTTAACTCCACCTCCAGGAACCCTTCCTAACTTCCCCAGACTGGGTATTTTTTTTTGTACTCCTAGAATCCCAAAGCCTTCTGTAGCTACTCATATTTACCTCCATTATTGCCTGCACCACAACTAGATCATCACATCTGTATTCATTATATCTCTACCACCAAGCCCAGTCCCTGATAAAGGTCTTAATTATCCATTAGAGGAAAGAAGGGGGCAAGAATAATTGTTAGTTTTATTCTGACTAACAGGCCATACTATTCAATAACAAGGAAAATCAGAGGCACCAAAATAGGAAAATAGAAGAGGTGAACAATTTCATTTTGGGCCCTGCTGAAAATGCTTGAAGTCACACCAGCTTTATTCTTATAACTAAAAACTGAAACTTAAATTTCCATCAATGGGGGAAACTGATCCTCTGTGGTATGGTCATACAATAAAGAACTAGCAAAAAAACTAATCATACAACATGGGTGAAACTGAAGACACTGTTGAGCAAAGTCAAACATTAAAGGATTATATAATGTGTGACTGTGTCATTGCACTTTATGTACATGAAGCTGAAGAACAGGCAAAATAATCTGTGGTGATAAAAATCAGTAGTTTACCTCAAGTGGAAGGGATTTCACTAGAAAGGAGGGAACCTGGACTGATGGAATGCTCTTTATCTTCATTTACTGATGGTTGCACAGGTGTGTACATCTGAAAGAACTCATGGTATATACTCTTATTTCATTTTTACATTTGCTATATGTAAATTATGTCACAATAAAGCATTTTTAGCATCTGTAGGAGATCCAAATGGTATGTAGCAGACATCTAGAAACAAATGAATCACAGAAAAATGATAACTGCTACTACCACTTGCTTAGAAGGCACTTTCTTCAACATTGAGTACACTCCACAGTTCAACTTCTCAGAAACCAGATGGTGAGGATGGGTAGTGGTGATAAAATAATTTGCCTTGAAACTTTTAATAATCCAGAATATACACTTCGATATAAACACTATTCTTTTCCAAAAAACTCTATTTTGGCAAGTGATGAACTTATTGAAACAATGCCAATGTTGTTACCAGTCTTATGAATATCCTTTAGCAAATACTGTAACAGTTAACCCAAATCTATTTCTATTTGTTTCCTCTTGCCTGCCACTTCTGCACAGGCTAGGAAAGATAAACATGTTCAGGTTTTCAACCTCTCCTATAGCCAGGGATGACCATATTACACAGAGTTCTAACAATATGAGATTTAAGAACTTGTAGGTGCCCTTTGAAAAGGTTCTACTTACCTAATATAATGTATTTGTCACTGATGTCATCCCCTGCTCTCTTCTTTTGTCCCTTGAATAAGGATGTATAGGCTAGAGCTAGGGTAACCACTTACATGTCAAATGAAGTCAACTGACTTAGATACTAAATATGAATATTTCTGAGCCACCGAGCAAAGAGTCACCTGTCTCCAATCATCTAATGCTAAGTTCTTCACTGATTTAAATAATATATTTACTTACAGTCAAAAGCATTCCTAATTTAAAGTAGCAGGTAGTAACCCTTTGCAATTGGATTTTTTATTGAATATACATATTTTGTGCACTTATGTTTTTAAAGATTTATTTATGCATAGAAGAGCTGGGGTACAGGTCAGAGACGCAGGGGGTGAAAGGATTCACCAGAGACAGAGTGGGGAACAGAACAGGCAGACTGACTGAAATACACTGCTGAGGGGAGCAGCGGGCGAGACAGGAGAGGTCTGTTTCACCATGTGGGTTTCTCTCTGGCAGGCCGGGGATCGAATCTGCAGATTGCTTCATAGTGCGGTGCTTACCCCCTTGAGCCACCAGGGAGGCCTGAATATATTTTTTATTGAATATTCCAAAGTAACCTGGAACTAGGTCTAATAAATAAACTAACACATTACACCACACTCCCTCTCCCCCTAAAGATATGCCATACAATAAGGGTAACATGCTTCTTTTAAAGATCCTTTAAATTTTATAACCCAATGTTGTTGATTTATGAGCTTTTTCTTTTTAATTAGACCAAGAAATTGAAGGGTGAGGTTCCTTTAAATTTCCAACAGCTTAATACTACAGTATATATACTCAATCATTCTAATGAAAGTTACTTCAATAGCTCATGTATTCATTGAAGCACAATGTTTGAAAAGGCACACACACACACACCAGGGTGGGAATCTGATCTGCAACAAAGCCAGACCTTTTTGCCTAAAATAATATTTACCTTGAGAATCTCACCATAAGTGTGAGAACACAAATAACATGTTATACAGCTTGGCCCCAGCATTGAGTTCAGATATAGAATATATTTATGTTAAGAGTGTGTATATATATATATGTGTGTATACACATACACACACATATATAAACTTAACAGTTGACATACAGAATTTGTTGGACACAATTAAATACTAAATTTTGGCTAATTGAACATATATTCCTATTACCTAGGGTACATTCATATGCAGCAGGGACTGCAAGCTAAAAACCAGTTTATCTTTCTGGTTAGGGATCCAGATAAGGTCAGGGTCGGCTGATCAGATGGCACAAGAACTGAATTCGAGCAGAATTTATTGAGAAGGTAAGAAACAAGGCATCAATTATGCTAGTGAAAATGGCTGAAGCAGCGCAGTTCTCTCTTTGGTCAGCAGATCCCGATCTGGCAGCAGCTTCCCCAGCTGTCTCACTTATTATTGAATAACAAACTACCCCAAAACTTATTGTCCTATACCACAATTTATTATTTCTCATGATTCTGTAAGAAAGATATCCTCAGCTGGTCAGTGCCTGTGCTAGTCACATCTGCAATCACTCATGCAGCCAGGCATTTAACTGCCTAACTAGTGCTGGAGAGGCAAAGCTGACCTGACTCTCATATGGGAGGGAATCTTAGAACTGGCTTCTCAGTATTCAATCATCTTGCAGGGGCTTCTCCCATGGCAATGAGTATTCTAAGAGGAACTTGCAAAGTCACTTGAGGCCAAGATTCTGGACCTTGCACTTTAATTCTGCCACAGTACTGGTAAAAGCAAATGGCAAGGCCAGTCAGCTTCAAAAAATAAGGAAATAGATTCCAACTCTGGATGAAAGGTGCTGCGAATTATTGTGGCCATGTTTTTAAACATACTACATCAGTTGGGCAGAGGCAGTTATGAGTGAAAGCTTAATATAGAATAGTAATTCTCAATTCTGGCTGCTGAAAAGTAGAATATGCCACCTCAAACTATGCCCTTGGATGTAGGGATTACTTAAACTGAAGGAAAAAAGAGGCAGGTGTTTTTAAAAAGCTCTCTGTCCTTTCCTAAAAACAGGACATAAATTTGTATAGATTTACCCCTTCTCCATACTCTCCCAGGAAAGATAAGTTAAACACAAGGTCAGATATGTCACTGGAGAATCTACATAACAAACTTTACTAACAAGTCCTGATCATCAACCTGTCCCCTCATATTCACCTTCCCACAATTTGCTGCCCCATAAAGTTCATTGTCTTGTCAATTCTCTAAAACTTTGTTCTTTTGCTAAAATGCCTTAATTCTAACCACCCCATGGGTTACTCCCATATTACATGTGCACTGCACATGTTCAAAAACTTGCCTCTTTTATTAATCTATCTTTTGTCAGCCTAATTTACAAGGCCCCAGTCTAGGAATTTAACATTGGTAGAAGGAAAACAGCTTTTCTTCCCCTACACTACACCTTAAAATTACCTGGTGAGCCCTTGAAAGCACTATTTAACATGTCTCCATTTCATGCCAAATAAATCAGAATCTCTAGGGGTGCAGCAAAGCCATCAGTCTAAGAGTTTCCCAGATGAGTTTCATGTACAGCCAGGGTTATCTACCAGTGTATGGAAGGTCCTTGAATAATATTGTTCTGTAATGTTGGTGAAAAAAAAAAAAAAGATGGACTCCTGGCCAGGGCCACTGTCCATGTAGTCTGCACATCTTCCCCATGCTTGCGTGGATTTACACAGGTACTCAGGGGCCCTCCCGCATCCCAAAGATATACATGGTAGCTTCACTGGCATGACTAAATTGTGCCAGTCTGAGTGTGGGTGTGTACTCTGCAATGGATGGGTGTCCTGTCCAGAGTTGGTACCCACCTTGCACCCTAAGTTACCAGGATAGGCTCCGGTCACCTGCCACCCTAAACTGTAATAAGCAAGTAGGAAAATAAATTACTGTATAATATCATAAGTGTTTGGGATCTTTACTGAAAACTTTGATGAGTTTTTGTGTGTGTGTATGTGACAAGAAATGTCTAAGAACTTTTGTTTCTAAGAATTAGCCTATGGTGGGCCCCCCCTGGTGGCTCAGCAGTTGAGCGCTAGGCTGCAAAGCTGATTGCCGGCGGCTGGCGAGTGTCCCACAAGGCACGCAGACCTCTCCTGCCACGCCCACTGCTCCCCTCAGCAGTGTACTTCGGTCCTTCTGCCTGCTCTGCTCTCCGCTCTGGCTCTGGTGAATTCTCTCACCCTCCAGCGCTTCTGACTGTACCAGTGCTTGTATAAATAAATAAATAAATCTTTAAAAAAAAAAAAAAAAAGAATTAGCCTATGTTAAGATAGGTCTTGTTACAGTTTGTTTCCTGTGAAGTTGCTGTTTACAAGAACTTAAACAGGATGTCATTAAGTACTTACTATATATAAAAATCACCTGGGGAACCTGTTATAATCAGACTATAATTCAGTAGGTCTGGGATGGGATACATAAGACATTCAGCATTCCAAACAGGCTCCTAAATTATGAATTGACAAACTGTAGGTGGCACGGTGGATTTCTGGCTAAGCATGGTTTTTGCACTTTTTAAAGAGTTATTTAAAGAAAAAATGTGACAGATGTGTGGCTCTATTTTCTAGGGGGCCTTTTACAAAGCTGTTTGCCAGCCAGTCCTAGATGCCTACACTGCTAGTTCAATAACTACCTTGAATAGAAACAGCTATAACCTAATTCCCCAATCTCTCACTCATTATTTCTACTTAAGTTAGAATGGTTATCTACAGGTTAATTTTATCTGGCTAGGATTAACAAAAATTAGGATTTAACAATTAAGATCTGTAACAAGAATTTCACTAAAAAAGTTTCCGCAAGAATTGATAATGATCCCTTCCAGCGCTATCCATGTTGCTGCAAATGGCATGTGTTTATCTTTTTTGAATGCTGAGTAATATTCCATGGTGTATATGTACCACATCTTCTTGATCCAGTCGTCTATTTTTGGGCATTTGGGTTGTTTCCAAAGCTTAGCTATTGTAAACAGTGCTGCTATAAACATAGGGGTGCAGGTGCTCTTTGGAATTGATGTTTCTGTGTCCTTTGGGTAAATACCTAGCAGTGGAATTGCTGGATCATATGGAAGCTCTATGTTTAGTAGGTCAAGAAATCTCCACATAGCTCTCCATAGTGGTTGGAGCAACATGGATGGCACTGGAAGGGATCATGCTCAGCAAAATAAGCCAGAAAGAAAAAGAAAAATACCGGATGGTCTCACTCATAGCAGGAATCTAGAAAACTTAAATAAGGGACCAGGAAAATGAATAACTACAAGAAAGTGAAAATCAAAATCAACAAAAAACTATGACCAGAGACACTCTATGGGGGGTGGAGGGCGGGGTGGGGAGGGATGGGGGTCAAAATAAGGGGGTTGCAATTGTATGGGGAATATAAAAATAAAATTTATTATAAAAAAAAGAATTGATAATGAACATTTTTCACTGATACCAGCACCCATGTCCTCTTTCACTCTCCTATTATGGAATTCCCAGCCACTTGGTTTGGGGTAGTACATCAAACTTTCGACTGGTTTAAGCCATTCTACAAGTTTCATTCCCTAGTAATTGCAAGAGACTGAAGGATGGACAAGTGCCCAGAGTTAGAACATTCCAGTACATTGAAACTCAATTTTTAGGATTTTGGTAGTAATATTGAAGAGAAATTTTTTCTACTGGAGTGGAACCCTAAAGATACACCCACAAGAGCTGCTAACGGCCATCTAACACAGGATAGCTTGCTGAGAGAATAAAGTCAACTTTAGGTAGCAGAGCCAAGCCATGGAGAAAAATGGAGGCCTCATAACAATCTGAAAACACTGGATTTTGCCTCACAAGAAGTCAGTCCTACCTCTGAACTTTTTTTTTTTTAAAGATTTATTTATTCATGCATATTAGAACGGGGGTACAGGCCAGAGGTGTGGGCAGTGAGAGGATCCTCCAGAGACAGAGTGGGGAACAGGACAGGCAGACTGACTGAAATACACTGCTGAGGGGAGCAGCAGGTGAGATAGGAGAGGTCTGCTGCACCATGTGGGCTGCTCCCAGGCTGGGGATCGAACTCATGCTATGGTGGCTGCAGTCAGCTTCATAGGTTGCGCCTCAACCCCTGTGCCACCACGGAGACCCTATCTCTGAACTTTTTAACTGCATAGACTAATATATTCCCCTACTTGCTTAGGTTGGTTACAGTCAGTTTTTTGTTCAATGTTGCTTCTAAGATGTAATAAGAACTATCATATATTCTGTCCTTAGGAAGATTTTGTCTAAGATTTTTTAAACTGCAAAATCAACCGAGAAAAACTCGATAAAAGCCTCTAACTGCAAATGTTTATGATCATATTTACAGTTTTAGGTTAACTCTACTATTCGAATGGGTATTTAAGATAGAAAAACAAATTACTTACTCCAAATAGAAAAACAAAGTAAAGCAACACAATAAAATGAATAGGTGAGGGCCTCCCCAGTGGTGCAGAGGTTGAGCACTGGGCTACAAAGCTGCCCACAGCCTCTGCAGTGCCGGTTTGATCCCTGGCCGCTGGCGAGGGTGCCACATGGCGAGCAGACCTCTCCTGCCACTCCCGCTGCTCCCCTTAGCAGTGTACTTCATCAGTCTGCCTGTTCTGCTCCCCGCTCTGGCGAATTCTCTCACCCTTCTGCGCTTCTGACTGTACCCAGTGCTTGCATAAATAAATAAATATTTAAAAAAAATAAATAAATAAAATGAATAGGTGAGATGGGAGAACAGGATTACTAGAGACACACCTACAGCAACTTGTGAAGTCCTTTTGGCTCTGCTTCTTTGGTCCTTCTACCAATATCTAGTGATTTGTGGAGGCAATCTGATGTGCTCAGAGTACACACAGAAGTTCTCATGAATACCTGAGTCACCACTAGTCACACAATTGTTAATGATTCAGTTGTTTAATATAATCCCATAATTTTTAAATAAAGTCGTATGTTTTGTTGGCTTTAGAGTCTTGTGAATTTTTTTTAATAGTCTGTGGATGACAGTGCAACTTAAATAAATGTACAATTCAGCACTAACATGCCTTTACACATCTGTACGAATAAATTGAGTAAAAATGGCTTGGTGTTCAAATGAGGCAAGATGTGCCCAAGCATACACACAACAGATTCATTCCACTTAAAAAATAGATGTGTTTACAGGAGGGGGGGAAATTCTCCATAACTCTTGACTGTCAATTATTTTCTTAAAACCCACCTTGAGATAACAGAGGGGCAGGAAAAATAACTGTATATAACTGATTTGCAAATCTGTCCAGTGGTTTAACCAAATACATCTTAGGACTATAATCATAACCTAAGAACAAGCTCATGCTACAATTAATCTTTTCTTCTCTTAGGTAGTTCCATATAATTGACAAATTTTGCAGGTTTCTTTCAGCACTTTTCAGAAGTGCTGCCAGAGCTTTGAAAATAGTTGTTTTTGAAATGCCTAAGAGAGGGTTTTTTTTTTCCTGCAAAGGACTAAACACCAAGTATCGGTAGTCTTTGTGAATGTTGAGTACTACTGTTTTACAACCTTTTAAAAATGTAGAAACCATTCTTGGTTGGCAGGCTGCCTTAGCGTCTGGTGGGACTCTAGTAGCACCACCTACAGTGCTTGTAAAAATGCAAATTCTCAGTCACACTTCAAGCCTATAACATCAATCACAGGACTGGGCACAGAAGTCTGCTTTTTAACCATGTCCCTGCATTCACTTTTCTACACACTAATTTCAGAACCACAGGAAATGAAAGTGCACAAAATAAAGTTATATTCAAAGTAACTTGTGCTTCCTATTAACTTTAAGTGCTTTTTTCCCCTAGAGGCAAGTAAGCATATTTCAGGTTTACCAGCATTTCCTGTAATTCACATTTCCCTGCCAACTACAAAAATGTCATCTTCAAATTCTGCATATAAATGGTAGATCTGAAAAAGAAAAAACCTAGATACTAACATTCACCATCACTTGTTTCTTGTTGATTTGTTTTCAAATGGCCTCTGACATTTCCTGGAGGCGCCTCATTAAACAATCTTTCTTTTACTTTCCCTATCACATAATCACAATTTAACACACGTGTTATTTCATAATTGCCATATTCTTTTTTCTCAACTCGCACGATTAATATAAATGGAATCTATCACTACTTCTTCCTGATCTCATTCTCCACCTTCCCAGGAGTTTTAGATTAGTCCCTGAACCTGCATGTTACACTGAATCAAGAAGGTAAGAAACAATGTATGCAAGTTTTCCTCAACACTTAAGACTCCCTTTTCTAGGAGTACTTGTTGGAACTACAGGTTCTTCCACTCCTATCCCTACCCTAATTCCAAACTGGTAGGCCTGGTGTGGGGGCTGGGAAATACAGTCTACAAACACTCCCAGTGGTTAGTACTAGAGCTTCAATTATTTACAACTATTACCAATTATTATCGACAGGTTAGCACTGTTCATAAAACACGTCATGTTCCTTGCTACCATCAATCAAGTAAACTCCAGGCACCCATCAAAACAAGCCAGAAATCGGTAACTTTGAAACTGGATTAAAGCACAGAAACAAATTTCAGCGCCAAATACACAGTAAAATTTTTAGCAGCTGAGAGCGTTCTTGTCGCTCAATTTAAAATTATTCTATGCAAAAGCCGCGATTATTGATAAACCAGACTCTTCACAAAGCTTTTACTCAGGAAGATTGGAGTAGAAGTTCTCTTCCCAAATCACCTGGAAACCAAATATCCCACTGTCTCAAATCGTCAACAAGGTCTTTCGTTACTATGGGTGCTTTGGTGATGGGTGCGGTGTGCTACCACCACCAGAAGCGTGTGATCCTATAACTCTCAATCCTAAACAGCTTTGTCAACCAATGTCCCCTCAACCATAAAACAAGAGTGGGCTCCCATGATTTTGCCAGAGGCAAATGATGCTCTGTGGCTCCCCTAAACGCCAAAGAAAGTAATCACCAGTCGGACATAAGGTAAAGACTGGGAAAATCTCAGCTCTGCCACTTTACCGGCTGTGTAGCTGGTAAAGCTTTAATTTAAAAAATGGGTCCAAAACCTTCCTCGCGTGGCATGCAGTCACACAGGAGACCAGTTCCCCTTCCCGTCACGTCCGCCTCGGGGAAAGCGGGCAGCGCGGGCTCAAGCGGGCCGGGCGGGCCCCCGAGCACCAGTGTCCGGGACACCGCGGAGGGGCGAGAAGCGCGGGCTGGAGGGGGCTCCCGGCGGCGGGAGGGGGAGGGGAAGCGGGGAGCGTGGACCCGTCCGGGCACCAGGGGCCGCACGGTCCCTGCGCCTGGGGATGCGCGGCCAGAGCCCAGGTGCTGAGAGGCAAGGAGCCCGGAGCGGCGGTCGTTACCTGCGTCCGAGCAGCCGCGGCGGGGCCAGCTCCTCGAAGCTGCGGCCGCCCGCCGGCGGAACACACGCCTGGCCACAACCCCAGCCTCTCTGCACCCAGCCTCGCCACGCCATCTTCCCAACCTCTGCCCCACCATGGCCCGACCTTCTCAACCCCTGCCGCGGAACCACTTCCGGGGCAAAGGGAAGCCCATAGAGCGAGGCGGGCGCTGCCTAGCGCGCCCCCGCGCGGCCGAGCGGAGATGCGACCAGACAGAGGGCCCGGATGCGCCTGGCTGGCCTTTGTCATTTATCCTGCCACGGGGAAACCAGCACTTGGGAAGGGTGTGGGAGAACCGCCCCTGAGGGAAAGCTGACAAGAAGAGGGAATGCTCCTGTAGGGTAAGGTAAAAGGTATCAGGCTTTTCTGCCCTCCCGCCATCAGGATAGATGAGGGAACCCCGTGATCCTGAATGCATGCCTGATGGCGGGCACCTGACGTGGGTACTCCTGCGCTAAGACTGTGCTTTTAAGGGCGGTGTCACGGGGACGCCAGTAGAAGCCGAAAGAGAAGAAGCCCGAAGCAGAGAACGCCAGAAGGCCCAGATAGAGTGAGGATTTGCTGGGGGCTGGGAGGCCTGCCAGCCTCCCGGCCCCCCAGCACCCCTGCCTGCCATATGCCTGGTGAACCCCAATTAAAGACCTGCAAAAAACCACTGAGGACTCTGACTCCTCCTTTACCCGGTCTGCATGGATCAGAAAACCTGCACTGTGTCCTGTCCTGCCCTACAGCTCCCTAATACGTTGTGGGGTACATGAGTTAATCAGGCTTTTTACACCCTCCCGCTGCTGGGTCAATGGGTACCACCTGCTGCCTTGATGGTGTTAATGCAGAAGGCCCTTGGGGGTGCGGCCTGTTTGTGGTTGTGGACAGCTGTGCTGGGAGGAAAGGAGTGAAAGGGCAGCCTCAATCTGAGGCAAGACTACCAGAGGACACCAGAGGAGAGGGAGAATGCCCGAGGGGACGTTAGAGACAGGAGAGAGCAGAGATTCACCCTGCTTCCTGCTTGGCCGCCTTGCCTGGTGTGCTGTGTACCTGGTTTCCTGATTCAACATTAAAAGCCTGTAAAATCGCACCAAGGGCTGTCTCCATCTGTCTGCCGGAATCGACAGTGAACCTGCTGGCCCTGGGCATGCTTGCACTACAAAATTTAGTAATGCTATTACCCAAATATAAAAATCAGACAAAGCCAGCACAATGGAACAGAATCAAAAGCCCAGAAGTAAATCCATATACATATCAGTGACCAATCTATAATAATAGTAACTATGCCCTTTACAATGGGAACAGCACCATCTCTTTAATAAATGGTGCTGGGGAAATTGGAAATCCATACGTGTAAAAATGAATTTGGATCATTTGCTAACCCTATACACAAAAATAAACTCCAAATGGATTAAAGATTTCGCTAAAAGACCCATGTATAAAGTACATAGAAAAAAATGGTGATATTCCATGACATCAATGATAAAGATGTTTTTGGTGACTTAACCTCTATGGCAAGAGAAAGAAAAATAAACAATTGGGACTACTTCAAGTTAAAAAGCAAAAGAAAATTCAAGACGATTAAAAAAACACTATTGAATAGGAGAAAATATTCACACAATATAAAACTAATAAGGGGTTGATATCCAAGATACAATAAAAACTCACACAATTCAATAATTAAAAACCAAACCATTTAATAAATAGGCAGCAGGTAAGAACAGATGAGTTACCAGAGAGGATATCCAGAAGGCTAATAGACATGAAAAAATGTTTATCATTGCTTCCAAAAAGAGAGATGCAGGTTAAAACCACAGTGAGAGACCATCTTACCTCTGTGAGAATGGCATATTTCAAAAAGACCTCCAACAAGTGTTAGAAAGGATTTGGAGAAAGAAGAAGCCTGCTATACTGTTGGTGAGAATGTAAACTGGTGCAACCATTATGGAAAGCAGTCTGGATTTAATGGAAATATCATATCACCCAGCAATCCCACTTCTGGGCATATATCCAAAGAATATGAAACATCAATGCAAAACAAGCTGTCTGCTCCACAATGTTCACAGTATCATTATTTACAATAACTGGGATACAGAAGTAGCCTAAATATCTGCTGATGGACAATTGGATCATAAGATAGTATATCTACACTATGGAGAACTACTCAGTTTTAAGACAGGATGAAAGGATGAAAGATAGCCATTTTCAACAAAATGGAGGGAGTTTGAGATAACTATGCACAGTAAAACAAGTCAGAACAATAAAAACAAGTATTAGGTATGTATATAGCAGATAATTTGATAATGTAAAACACTTTCGAAAACCAGTGGACATTGGGCCTCCCTGGTGGTGCAAGGGTTAAGAAGCAACCTATAAAGCTATCCGCAGCCACTGAAGCACAAGAGTTCGATTCCCCCAGCCAGCCAGGGAGCAACCTACATGGCGCAGCAGACCTCTCCTGACTCGCCTGCTGTTCCCCTCAGCAGTTTACTTCAATCAATCAAGCAGTGTACTTCTGCTCCCCACTCTGTCTCTGGCGAATCCTCTCACCACACCCGCACACACACCTCTCGCCTGTACCCCAGCTCTTGTATGCATAAATAAATAAATCTTAAAAAAAAAAAACAGTGGACATCAATAAACACTGTGAGGGCTCTGAGGTTAATAGGGAGGGGGAGAGTACGGGACAAGGGGATATAAGGATGATGGGGGGAGGGAGAAATAAGTGAAAAAAATGTGGGTTGGTATATATAATGAAAATACTTTTAAATAACTCAAAATGCAAATGACATAGTAATATCTGACCTGAATGTTGAGTGATTATTTTCTTATTCATGCTTTTTTAAAAATCTACTTTCTTTTTTTTTCTTTTGAAAATCTAACTTCTTTTTTTTTTTAAATGCTCGCCATCTCTTTTTTTTTTTTTCTTTTTAATATTTATTTATACAAGCACTGGGTACAGTCAGAAGCGCAGGAGGGTGAGAGAATTCACCAGAGCCAGAGCGGGGAGCAGAGCAGGCAGAAGGACCGAAGTACACTGCTGAGGGGAGCAGCGGGCGGCAGGAGAGGTCTGCGCGCCATGTGGGACCCTCCTCCGGTGGCCGGGGAGCAGCCGGGGATCGAACTGGCGCTGCAGAGGCTGCGGGCAGCTTCGGAACCCAGCGCTCAACTGCTGCGCCACCGGGGAGGCCCTGAAAATCTAATTTCTTTAAAGTAAAAACACAAAGTTCACATTGGGGGAACAAAATCAAATGCAAGCAAAGTAATACTTTTGAAAGCAAATGTTCTTATGCTGAATTATAAATCTAAGTTCTTTTCTATTTGCTATCATTCTATGATAATTTAAATATTATACCTAATTTAAATAATGGATTCATCTGGATTTGATTATACCATCTTTATTTTAAAATTGCAGTATTTATAATTCATACTTTGTTAAAAAGTATACATATGCAGATACTTTTTTAAAAAATTTATTTATTTATGCATACAAGAGCTGAGGTGCAGGCCAGAGGTGTGGGGGGGTGAGAGGATTCACCAGAGACAGAGTGGGAAGCAGAACAGGTGGATCTACTGCTGAGAGGAGCAGCGAGTGAGACAGGAGAGGTCTGCTGCACCATGTGGGTCAGCTCCCTGGCTGGGGATTGAACATGTGCTTCACTGGCTGCTGATAGCTTCATAGTGCTGAGACTTAACTCCTTGCACCACCAGGGCAGTCCCTATGCAGATACTTTTTTTTTAATTAATTTTTTAAATTTTTACATCATTGTTCATTTTTAAACAATATTTGCTTCCCCCCACCCCCTCAGATGTAGTCCCCATAGAGTTTCCTTCACCAGTGCACCCGTGCACCATCACCTCAGTCCCCTGTGCTCCTCCTTCCCTCCCTCTGATATATGCAGATATTTTTATGTCAATATTTTAATCTTTTTTTAAAGATTTATTTATTTATACAAGCACTGGGTACAGTCAGAAGCGCAGGAGGGTGAGAGAATTCACCAGAGCCAGAGCGGGGAGCAGAGTAGGCAGAAGGACCGAAGTACACTGCTGAGGGGAGCAGCGGGCGGCAGGAGAGGTCTGCGTGCCATGTGGGACCCTCCTCCGGTGGCCGGAGAGCAGCCGGGGATCGAACCGGCGCTGCAGAGGCTGCGGGCAGCTTCGCAACCCAGCGCTCAACCGCTGCGCCACCAGGGAGGCCCCAATATTTGAATTTTTAATAAGGCAATTTCTTCAAATCATATCTTGTAAAATATATCAAATTTCTCCCTCCTCTTTTATCCCCTCCCCTTGCCCCCTTCTTTTTTGACACTTTCCTCATCACTATCAATTCCATGACTGTCTCGTGATTCATTAAGTACACAAAGAATTTCTAAATTTAGTTAATGAAGATTCTGAAATTGTCAATTTTTGTGTGAGCAAATCAAGAATAAAATAGTTACAAACCATGTATGTCTGTGGAATGTGGGGAGAAAAATAAAAAAACATCCAACATGTGCTGGAGAGGATGCTGAGAAAGAGGAACCCTGTTACATCAACACGGTTGATAGGATGTAACCGATGCAGCCATTTTGGAAAGGGATCTCGATTTACCTTAAAAAACTAAAACTAGAAATGTCATATGGCATAGCAATCCCACTCCCGGGCATATGTCCAAAGAACATAAAACTATCAACTCAAAAAGTTATATATGTTCTACAATCTTTATTGCAGCATTATTACAATAGCTAGGGCATGGAAACAACTTATGTGCCCACTGATAGAGGGTTGGATCAAGAAGATGTTTACAGGGGCCTCCCCGGAGGCACAGCGGTTGAGTGCTGGGTTGCGAGGCTGCCCGCTGCCTCTGCGGCGCTGGTTCGATCCCCGGCTGCTCCCCGGCCACCGGAGGAGGGTCCCACATGGCGCTCAGACCTCTCCTGCGCCCGCTGCTCCCCTCAGCAGTGTACTTCGGTCCTTCTGCCTGCTCTGCTCCCTGCTCTGGCTCTGGTGAATTCTCTCACCCTCCCGCGCTTCTGACTGTACCCAGTGCTTGTGTAAATAAATAAATCTTTTAAAAAAAAAAAAGATGCTTACAGACACACAACAGGATACTGTTCAGCTATCAGGAAAGACAAAATGTTGCCATGTACAGCAAAATAGGAGTTGGGGGGAATTATGTGTAGTAAGGCAAATCAAAACAATAAAGACAAATATTCAATGTCTACATAGTGGACAACAGGACAAAGCAAGATACTTATAAAAACTAGCACACATTAATAAACAAAATGTGGTTTCTGATGTTAAGAAGGAGGAGAGATGAGGTATAAAGATGGTAATGGGGAAAAAAAGAATATCATAAATCATGTAGTATGTTTTGGTGAGAATATATTTCTTTTTTTTTAAGATTTATTTATTTATGCATGCAAGAACTGGGGTACAGGCCAGAGATGCAGGAGGGTGAGAGGATTCACCAGAGACAGAGTGAGAAGCAGAACAGGCAGACTGACCGAAATACACTGCTGAGGAAAGCAGCGGGCGAGTCAGGAGAGTTCTGCTGTGCCATGTGGCTTGCTCTCTGGCCCACCAGGGATCGAACTTGTTCTGCAGAGGCTGCAGATTGCTTCATAGTGCAGTGCTTAACCCCTTGAGCCACCAGGGAGGCCCGAAAATATATATTTTCATACCAGTGGATCAGCTGGGTTATATGGTGTAATGTTTAATTGATCAATACATCACTGAATTGCTTTCTAAAGCGGTTGCACTGCTTTGCATACCCACCACCAGAGAAGGATAGTTACTGCTCTGCATCATGTCCAGTGCTTGGGGATTGTCAGTGTTTGTCTTTAGTAATTCTAATAGGTGTGCAGTGGTATCTCATTTTGATTTCCTTAATACAAACTATTACTTTTTAATAAATAAGACTTGTCTGGAGACGCAATATGTTGAAATTTGGGGCTGCTCGGGGGAAAGTGGAGGAAGTCCTTGCTGCATAACTTGTCAGGAACCGTTGTGCGGGCTGCTGACCTTGCCTGACACACTCTCCCAGTCCTAGATCTGCAGGGAACTGCATTTCTTTCTTCTAGCCAGGAGAGGGAAGAAGAGGGCAGAAAATAAGCTGCTGGGTTTTTGACTTAACAGGCACCAACATGAGTAGTTATTTGCATGCATTGTTTTATATACAGTTTTGCTCCAACACCTTTTCAGAACCTACTTAGCCGCTACTTTGTTAGGCTTGACTCCTCAAAATTTTTTAAAAATATTTTATTTATTTTGTACAAGAACTGGGGTACAGGTCAGAAGCACCAGAGGGTGAGGAATTCACCAGAGCCAGAGCAGGGAGCAGAACAGGCAGAAGGACCAAAGACACTGCTGAGGGGAGCAGCGAGGGAAGCAGGAGAGGTCTGTTGCGCCATGTGGGGTTCTCCCTGGTCGGCAGGGAATCGAACCGGCGCTGCGGAGGCTGTGGACACCTTCGTAGTGTAGCGCTCAACCACTGTGCCACCAGGGAGACCCTTAACTCCTCAAATTAATCTTGAGAAATGATTCACTGCTGAACCTTCACCAGCTTTGTAAAATACTTTCAAAATTCAATACCGAAGTGTAACTATCCTAACCTAAAATCTGAGCTACTAAAGCTAAGCTACACTTGTAGAATCCTTAATAACTCTACTTTTCAGTGTTGCTCTGCAGAGCTTATGGTAGGGGAACTCCTGAGCAGATGAGCTGGGTGAACCCCTGTTCTTCCTTTTCTCCAACTTTGCAAGAAAGGACTTTGTGGGGTATAGGTCTCCAGAACCACAGCTGACAACAGGCCCTCTTCTCTAGGACCTGGGCAGGGGAATCTCAGAGGGGCATGATACAGATTACTGTACCTGCAGAGTGCTTCCCAAATACACTTCCTGTCCGAGCTCCTGGCTCCTCTCTGGCAAAAGGAAAGGAAATGTCCTGAGGAGCCAAAGGTCCTGTTGGCCAACATCAGGAAGAGCTGCATCTGAGCCAGCAGATCTCCTGGGCACACTTAATGTACTGAAAAGAGAGGGAGAGGTCAGAGGGTGGCAGCTTTCCCTGTGTCTGTCTCCCCACCCATGGCAGTGCTGTGCCCAGAACCTGCCTCCTTGCCCATGAAGTTTCCATCCTTGTTGGAAAAGGCAATCAGGAGAAAGTGACTGTTATGTTGACCCTTGAACTAGACCTGGACAATTAGATGCTCCTCACCCATCCCCCTCCCAAATATGTGTTTTATTTGCCTTTCCAGGTCCCAGAAGTTGCACAAAGACATATCCTTGAGATAAAACGCATTGTTGTGACTATCTGAGCTATATCTACAACTAAGTCCCATATTAAAAGCCTCTGTATACAGTTTTTAAGATTTGGCAGGCAGATGAAGAAAACTAGTCATCATGTGGCCACATAAGACATAGCCTCTTAACTAAGTTCCCTTGGGAATAAAAATGTTACCTACCAGGGCCTCCCCGGTGGCGCAGCGGTTGAGCGCTGGGTTGTGAAGCTGCCCGCAGCCTCTGCAGCACCAGTTCGATCCCCGGCTGCTCCCTGGCCACCGGAGGAGTGTCCCACATGGTGCGCAGACCTCTCCTGCCACCCGCTGCTCCCCTCAGCAGTGTGCTTCGGTCCTTCTGCCTGCTCTGCTCCCCGCTCAGGCTCTGATGAATTCTCTCACCCTCCTGCGCCTCTGACTATACCCAGAGCTTGTATAAATAAATAAATAAATCTTAAAAAAAAAAATGCTACCTACCAATATGGAAATGATTTGCCTTTTTTATTATTTTATTATTATTTTTTAAAGATTTATTTATTTATGCATACAAGAACTGGAGTATAGGCCAGAAGTTTGGTGGGGGGAGTAGTGAGATGATTCACCAGAGACAGAGTGGGGAACAGAACAGGCAGATTGACTGAAATACACTGCTGAGGGGAGCAGTGGGCGAGTCAGGAGAGGTCTGCTGCACCATGTGGGTAGCTGTCTGGCCGGGGATAGAACTCATGACGCAGTGGCTGTGGACAGCTTCATAGGTTGTATCTTAACTCCTTGTGCCACCAGGGAGGCCTGGTCCTATTATTTTTTTAAAGATTTACCTTTATTTTATTTAAGCATACAAGAGCTGGGGTGTAGGCCACAGTTGCAGGAGGTGAGAGGATTCACCAGAGATAGAGTGGGGTGCAGAACAGGCAGAGCTACTGAAATACACTGCTGAGAGAGCAGCAGGCAAAACAGAAGAGGTCTACTGCACCATGTGAGTCAGCTCCCTGGCCAGGGATCGAACTCGTGCTGCAGTGGCTGGTGATCGCTTGATAGCACTATGACTTAACCCCTGCACCATCAGGGAGGCCCTGATTTGCCTTTTTTTATGTCTCTTCTTGCTTCCCCTATGCAGGGCCAATTTCATAATACACCTGGAAAACACCTGAGGTTGGACCCCAACAGTCCTTATTTAGGAAGTGAATGGTTGAACTGTTGGGAGGTTTCTAATACTCAAGTGTATTGGAACATGGAGACAAGGTAGGCATAATGATAGTGCTCTGCAGAGAGCAACCCACTCCCAAAATAAGCTATACAGAAAAGAGAGTGTTAATCAGTAGTGGGATCACTCCCAGATGTGCATAAAGGCCAATATACCATGACACCAGGTTTTGAGAAAAGAAAGAAGTTTTACTGCAAATCGAATGGCAAGGAGGTTGGAGGTAAACTCAAATCTGCCTCCCTGGTTAAAGAAGAGAATGAGTTTATGTAGGTTTTGGGGACCAGGGTTGAGAACAAAGGAGTTAAATCTTACTGGCTAAGGAGTGGACTAGGGCAAAGAAATGTGAACTTGGCTGAAGTTCATTGGCTGGTTACAGGGCGGTTTGTACAAGAAGAAGTGTAAAGTGGCCCCTTCACCTCAGGGCAGCCTCCCTCATCTGTGTTTGTTCAAAGTTAGTTGCTTCTGTTTACACTGGCTGTGATAGATGAATTGCATCTGTGAATACAAACCTTAAAGAGAAACTTACACAAGTGTTTTGTTTTTCTATTTGTGCTCTAGAGTCTGAGAATAATCTAATATTTTTCCTTGGTTACAAGAGCAGCATTAGCGAAGGTTATGCCTAGGGCTCAGCCAGGATGGTGCAGGCGCAGAAACTATGTTAAGGGAATATAACTTGCCCACACATCTCTGCTGAACCACAACAAACAAGGCTTGATGCTGTGGATCTTCGACTTGCTAAGCAGAAGCCACCTAAAGAACCCTGAATCAGACCCAGTGGCCTTACTTTTGCCCACCTCACATCCTCCCTACCGTCACCGCGCCCTCAGCTGCCCCATGGCTCACACACCTGCCTCTCTAAGAGCCAATTTACCCAGCACCTAACAGTGCTGACAAAAGCCAGGCCAACGACAAGGGGGTGAAGGAGTCCTCCAAGAGGAAGTGGTGGCTGAACATGAGGTCCCCAGTTACTCTGGCCATGGACCTGGCAATGGGTACCTGAGAGCTGAACGGTCTACCTGAGAGCAGAGGGGGAGGACTCAGGGTGAGGAGGTAAAAATCACCGCCCTGAGCACTTACCCAAACTTACACAGTCACTCGTTGACTCATTCATTTATTCTCACTCCTCTTTTATTCACTCAGTAAATGCATCAGGTTGTGACAGATACACAGTTTGCAGAGAGAAGAGGGGGAGGGAAACAGATGCCATTTAAATGACTATGGAATGTGGGCCATCCTTTGTCCTAACTGGAAACAAAGGGTAGAGGTACTGACTGTTCCTGGGATTCAGAAAGGACTTCTTAGGTCAGATGACCTGAGGTAGATCTTAAAGGACCAGTGGTTTTCCACCAAAGGAAAATGGTGTGGATTCAACTATTCCACAGGGGAACAGCATATACAAAATGTTGATGGCATAGAGGGTCTAAGATGTTGGGGGAGCACATTTCCTCACCTGGAGAGCAGAAGGGCTTCTGTTGGACTCACAAAGGGTCCGTTGTACATCATATAAACATACATATGCATATGTGCACACATGCACACATACCAAGGCTCAGCCTTCTCTACAGGGATGTGCAAATGTATTGTGGCGGGGGTCAGGGTAGGCCTGCTCCTGACCCTGCCCTGGTGGAGGCCTCAGCCAGTCTGCTGCCTTGTTCTGCAGCTGCAGCTCCAGTGTCAGCTTGCCTAAGACAGGCCCCAAAACACTGGCACAGATGCCTAGTGCTGCAGATGACCCTTGACTCGAGTGGGGGTAGGTGGGGACAGCAGCTTCTCCCAGCCTTCTGGGACAAGACCACCTGATTCTCACCCAAGGCTGGAGGACAGCCCTCAGGGTGGTTTTCCCAATCAGCTGTGCTGGTGCTCTGACTGCTGATGAGGGGAATTTGGGGGTGTGAATCAGTGAGCCTGATGCCCTCAAGGTGGGCTTGGCTATTCTGTCCTCCCAGTAAGTCAACTTGATTTTACCTTGAAGAGTTCCCACAAGAAATGGAGAACATAAAGAAGAGAAGGGGGATGTCATCTGGGGAGGAAAGCAAAGGACAAGGGCAATTGCTGGGCCAGGTACTGCACAGGGTACTCTCAGGTACTCGGCCCACTTAAGCTC
Organism: Talpa europaea; assembly: GCF_964194135.1. NCBI lineage: Eukaryota > Metazoa > Chordata > Mammalia > Eulipotyphla > Talpidae > Talpa > Talpa europaea. The sequence continues at coordinate 116,661,270 of NC_140070.1, read as the reverse complement.
CCTCACATTCCCAGAGGTGAGAATAGTTATCATCCCCACCTAAGAGATGAGGACACTGAGAATTGAGAGTGAGGCTGACTTGTCTACAGGCACAGAGCTGTCAAGGGGCAGAGCTGCAACTTGGACACAAGTTTGTTGTTGTTTTTTTAAAGATTTATTTATGCATGCAAGAACTGGGGTGTAAGCCAGAGGTGGGGGGGTGAGGGGTGAGCGGATTCACCAGAAAGAGCGGGGAGCAGAACAGGCAGATCTACTGAAATACACTGCTGAGGGGAGCAGCGGAAGAGACAGGAGAGGCCTGCTGTGCCATGTGGGTCACCTCCCTGGCCTGCCAGAGAATCAAACTCGTGCTGCAGTGATTGATGATAGCTTGAGAGCACTGTCTTTAACCCCTGCGCCACCAGGGAGGCCCAACACAGGTTGTTTTGACTCATAGAGCTGGTTCCTTTTCATGCCATGACCCCCTCTCACTCTCCTACCCACCCCTTTGCACAGATGCATTTGAGGAGATGGGAGTCCTCCTGGCAGTTTCTCTCTTTGAACAGTTCTAGGCCAGCCCTGACTTGACTACCCAAGTGCAGTCACATGTAGTTACCCTCTTTCTCCAAACAGACACCAGAAAAGTGGGGTGTGGGCTGGCTGGAGAGTCACCCTTCTTTACCACTAGCAGCTGCTCATCACCACCAAAGGCCCTGGGCCCACCCATAAGGTGAACATACTGTGCTATGGACAGACAGGGGCCCAGGGCTGCAGGGTAACTCAGATGGCTCCATGCCCTGGGACCTGCTTCTTGGCATAGGTCTCCCACCTGTTCACATGCAATCCTTACTTCAGAGCACCCCCTCCACTCTAGTCCTCAGACAAGCCAAGCCCTAGCCTCCCACAGCCAGCACTGGTGCCAGCAGTCACAGGTCTGTGTGTACCTGGCAGGGTCAGGGCCCAGCCCTTACATACACAGGGTCCTGTTCAGACCCCAAAGGTCCTAGGAGAAGCAGTGAAGAAGGTGTGCCCATCACAGCCCTAGTCAGCCTGCTTTGGGTTTATTATAATTGTGCCTACTTTTACTCTCCAAAGTATTCATTTTATTGTTCCCCGAAAACACTTTACAAGTGCTGACTCTGGGCCTCCAGGCTTTGAGATGATGATGTCACACCTAATATCAATAATTTGCCACAAACTAAACATCTTGAATTCTGCTGAGCATTCCAGTTGGGTTCACACAGGGAGCAGTTTTCTTTCAACCTTTGCCTTGAAGAAGGGGTGTGGAGCAGTAAATCACACTCCCAAATGGTTGCTGTACCCCTGGGAGTATAACCCCAGGGCATGGGAGGTGGATTGCTGTTTGAACAGCTTAATACAGGGCAGCCAACACCCTCTCCACAAGCATGCACACAGGTACGCCCACACCACAGAGAGTTGTACCTTCCAATAGCTCCAGGGGCTGTGAATTATTCATCAAACCAGAATAAGGTTTTTATTATACTCAGTCTATGCCCTTTATCCAAACAACATTTATGGCAAATATTAAATACATTCAAAATAGTCAAATACCTTAAGAAAAATAAGGGGAATTAACTGAGATAAACATACTGAGAGTGCCTGAGCTTCCTATCAGTCAAAACAAGCAGATAGAGTCAATGTGTTCCACAATCCTCATTGAAAAGCGAAGAATTTTCCAACCAAATTTGGAACAGGATTTATTGTATGGACTATTGTGGAATAGACAATGTCACAGTAACTTTCCTCAAGTGCCCATTTCTGAATGACTTCAATCCTGGCCAAGGATAAATTTTAAAACCAAAGGAGGGGTGGTGTCTCTGTGAGAGCGGCCTGGCTCGGCTGGGGTGGAGCAATTGAAGGGCAGAAACTAATTGACCTCGGGATGGGTGATGGCATTTATCTTCCCAGGGTATCACTTCTCTTCACCATTGTTTTGCTATTTTTTTTTAAAAAAGATTTATTTATTGATGCATTCAAGAACTGGGGTGCAGGCCAGAGGTGTGGGGTGTGTGTGAGCGGATTCACCAGAGACAGAGTGGGGAACAGAACAGGCAGATTAACTGAAATACACTGCTGAGGGTGTTACAGGGCAGCCCCGATACAAAATGGGTTGCCTGGCTTTGGGTCCTCACCCGCGCGCTTACAAGGACTTATCAATGCTCTACTGCAGGCACACGCGAAAGGTTAATAAAAGGTTTATTTACAAGGGAAGGGCAAATGAGGAAATGTACAACTCAGGGAGAAAAGTGGGAGACAAAGTTTTAAATGCGTCCTACCCGATCCGCGGATCTGGAATCCCAAATGGCGCTCTGAGAGCTGGCCGCGAGCCAGGAGCCGTGAAGCCAGGAGACGAGTGAGAGAGCGAGAGACCCCCAAGGCCCACGTGTTTGGTTTTTATACCACCCCTGGCTGCTTAACTCCACCCTCAGGTCCCAGCCACCTTCCCTTTGGTGGTGACGGGATTTGTCTTTCCCAATGTCTTGATGGCTTTGGTCTGGAGTGGGGGTGGAGTCCACAAAGCCTGCATGGAATTAGCTCAGGACATCTTTTCCCCCTAACAAGGGGAGCAGCGGGTGAGACAGGAGAAGTCTGCTGCGCCATGTGGGTAGCTCCTGGCCAGGGATCGAACTCGTGCTGCAGTGGCTGCGGATAGCTTCACGGGCTGCATCTTCACCCCTTGCACCACCAGGGAAGCCCTGATTTGCTTTTTAAAATATGAATGCCAGGCGATATACCACAGGGCATGCAGCCAATCTTAACTAGCTGCTGGGTTCCGAAAGGAAATAACCACCACAGCTGCTCTAGGCCAAACCCTGCTGTTGAGTCCATCAAGGCTCTGGACCATGCCTCTGAGAGGCAGCTTGGTGGACTTTGCTGGATACTCCTGTGCCTGGTCTGCAGGAGACCCAAGGCCCAGAGACTATTTTGGCACCAGCTCCTGGGCCCACACTTATCTATTAGACCTTAGATGTTAATACACTCAGGGTGAGAACAGGTGACCACAGATAGAAAACTTGGACAGAAAACTATGCACTTGAACAGAACTGGCCCAGCAGCCACCCCAGTGAGGAGGTCCTGGCTGCTCTCAACATCGTGGGCACATGGAGCCAGACAGTCACAGAGGAGAGGAATGGAGAAAATCAGATGCAGGGAGTACTTAAAGTCTCCTTTTGGGTTGTAAACACTGTGTCAGCATTTGGTCTCAAGTGCCCAGCATAGGGACTTAAAGGATTCACAAAACAATTTTTTTTTTTTTAAACACTCTAGGGGACTAGAGTCCAGGTACTGGGAAGCTGGAGGGGAAGAGATGGGTTGGGGCAATACGACGGGAAGAAATGGTTGCTACAGCTCCTTGAGGTCTCGCAGGGCAGGCCACTTTCACAGGCTTGTAGGGATGAGGAAGGGAGGTATCAGAGGTGGGCCTGTTGACACAGTTTCTCTCACCAGTGGTCAGACTGGCCCCAGCACCTCTACCGACCAGAAGAAACTGTAGAAATCATCTAGTCTATCACATGCATTTACTCTGGAAGCAACCAGAGCTAAGGCCCAGAGATGAGAGAGAACTGCCAGGAGTCTGGAATCATGTTGTCTGGGTTTGAATTCTGTGATTTACTACCTCTTTTCCCTATAGAATGTAAACACTGTGAGGATAAGGATGTTTCCTGTTTTATTTTCATCAGTACGGTACTATCAGTTCCTGCAACGGTGCCTGACATATACCCAATGCTCAATTAATATGGCACAAGACAGTGCACGCAACCATCAGCGAGAGAAGGTTGCAATTAGCTGAGGTTTTCTGTGTCACCTGTGGCTCATTTACTTTCAATGCAAGGTCTCAGTTCTAGGGGGTCCATCAGGAAAGAGGTAGGAAAGGAGCTGTTGCATTACTAGGTCAGTCCCCAAATGCCAGGCATTCTTATTTTCTGGCTTTCCAGAAGTTATTCCACATAAAGGTCTCTTTTCCTCAATGCTACATTTTTGTCTCTTTGAAGCAATCATGTTCCTTTTTTGCCATAGTCTTGCAATGAAAGCCACAACACTGATTTCTATTAGCAAATACTCACCGACCATCCATGTATAAGGCACCACTTAAGAGTCAGCAGGGCAATGTGATACTTAAGCATGTACTACATATAAAACATAATACTTAAGCCAGGAGTTAGAAGGTATACAAAAATAAGATGGCTTGCTAACTTCAAACATAGTCATGGGCAGAAAAATGAAGACATAACCAAGTATAATATGCAAGGCAAAAGGAAAAACCTTAAAATAGATGATGTGAGCAAAGTGGTGTAGAAACTCAGGGAAATCTGATTTGGATGAAGGCTTTGTGGAGGAGACAGTATTTGAACTGAGTATTAAAAGAAATGCTTGGCTTTGTTTGAACAAGAAGGGAAAGCTGAGAAAACAGCAAACTTAAGGGTATGAAAACACTGAGCCAATGTTACCTCATTAAAAAAAGAAAACATCGGCATGTTTCCAGGAGTAGAAAAGGAGGGTTGGAGCCTGTTAACAGATACTCTTGACTGTTAAGCTAAGGAACATGGGCCATGCCACAGGCACCTGTCTCCTGAAGATTTTTTGAGGGTTAAGTATTTCACCAACTTGCATTTTTGGTCTGCATTTTGGCAGTAGCATATACAACAGTTCAGAGAGGGAAACTGAGGCAAGGAAGACTAGTTATGAGACTGCAGCTACACGATGAAAAAAGGAAGTGGGTCTTCATTAGGGCAGAGGATGTGAGAAAGGGGTGGTGTGGGGGGTGAGGCATGGGGCCTGGAAGCAACTGAATTTATTAGGAAAGGAAGGAAATTTAAAATGAATTTAAGGCTTCTGTCTTAAAAATGTAAGGACGTCAGTGGTACTACTACCTAAGACAAGGAACACTGTCTGATTTTCCAGAGATTGTCTGAGGTGCCTAGGAGACCCCAATGGAAGCACTCAGCAGGCAGCTGGAGACTGGTACTATAGAGAGGCCAAGAGTACAGTTGAAGTTATGCACCGCTGGGAGTGAAAGGATCCAAGCAAGGAGAGAAAGGTGGGTGGGCAGAAAACTGGAAGGAGAGACCAGAACTGATGGGGGAAAAGTTAGGGTCATAAGCATCAGAGAGCTGAACAGGACCACGTAGGGGCTCTTTCTGCTGATTCTATTACTCTCTCATAAGGTAAATCCAGTGCATCATTGAAGGTGATTGTGTAATCAGTGCTGCCGAATGGAATTTTCTGCAATGACTGAAAAGTTCTATGTCTGTGCTGTCCCACACAGAGGACACCAGCCACATGTGGGTATTGAGCACTTGAAGTGGGATACCTGAAGAACTGAATCTTTAACTTTAGCGCCAAGCTCCTGGGTTTTCAACAGCATTTACATATAAGTCTGTGTTTCAGATGTGACTTGTGCTGAGGGTCAGCAGAACGAATACCAAATAGTTTAAAAGCTTTCTTGGCTGCATGCAATATATTGAAATTTTTTAAATGAATACCATTTTGAATGGGTACTTAATTCTCAGTGACTACTCTGAATGAATTGGCTGAAAGGACAACTGTTTGTTGCTGCGAACCCCCAACAAACTGTTTATTTTAAATGCATTTCACCATCACCCACCTTACTGTAACCATTCACGCTTGCCATCCCCCTCCCATCTGAGATCAGTGCAGGAGCTTGCTTTGCTGAGGCCAGGAACATGAGCTGTAGGGACTATCCCAGGCATGTTGGCTCCCTTGCCCTGTGCAACCAGCCGACTCTGCTGTCCTCAGATGTAAATCCACCACTGGATGTTCAGATCCCAGGCTCCGGTACTCTGAAGCCATTGAAAGGTCTCTTGCTTCCTTCCCAGAGAACTATTTTATACACCAAGAGTTTTACAAAATCCAAAATAATTTTATTCACTTTTTCAGAGTTTTGCTTCCACAAGGTGTTCAGCAAACATGCTAAGGCGACAGAATGTCTAGTTGGTCACGACATGCAACGCTGACCATTCGACTGATGACAGCAGCGACCACGCCCACCTGAGCTACTGGCCCCACAGCACAAAGGGGGTTTGCGGGAACACACTGAACCACACGGCGATCAGCAACCTGAGGTAGGTCTCTTTACAGTACAAAAAAAAACTTCTACACCAGTGTGAGACACTGATTAGCAAGAGCTGCTAAAAGTTGCAGACTTTGGAGAGAGGAAGAGACTGTGCGACATTGCAGTGAGAAGGGAGAACAGATCCACGAAGTCCTGAGCCCTGTCACTGAACTGTGGAGGTGTGGGGCCAGGCCAACGAGAAAGTACCACCAGAAGAAGCAGCAGCTGGCTCCAGGACGCGGAACCCACAGTTTAGGAGCTGGAGAGCTCGGTGCAGTGGCCAGCGTTAGGAACCTGAGGCAGTGGGACACTCTGTGAATAGACTTGATTCTTGTTTATAAACAACAGCAAAAAAGAGAAAGAAGGCAGGAAAGAAACTCCTCCCGGCCAAGGAATGGTTCTGAGATTCTCATTCCTGACGGAGGGAGTGGACAGGGGGCTGGGGCTCGGCCCCACTATTCTCCTGACAGAAACAGTGAAGTGACAACAGGACAGAAGGCAGGAGCCCTGAGAATTCACGGCGCTCCGCGTGGCCTCCGGGGCACCCGACCCCACTGCCCGGGAGCGGCTGTGGAGACTCGGCAGAGGGGGCCGAGGAGGGCCCACTATTGCCACAAGTCTTCCTTTTGGACATCCAGAAAACCTGGCACCGTGAAACAACCAGCTAGAGGACAATAAGCTACCCTTTCTACAGTCTAATAGCAAAACCAGATCTCTAGTACAGCAAACTGTACAAAAATGATAGAAAGGAATTTGCACTGTTATTAGTGCAGTGCTGATTTTAATATAAAATAAACGGCTTACATTTTCACTGTAAATATAGGCTATGTACAGAATTATATATAGAGCTACACGTATAAAGCTTCATTATAGGCCTCTGATACATTTATAATAACGGTTCCCTGAACCTTTTAGAGTGCAATTAAGAACAAAAACTAAATTTTGTTTACATGAATATGGAATAAATACAATAATCAAAATATGACTCTCCCTAAAAGTGAAACACACAAGCCAATCCTGAACTGCTGTGCGAAAGATAAAGTTGGGAAAGGCAAGGTTTCGGCAGGAGGGCAGGGCGAGGGCCTGCCCCAGGCAGGGAATGGCGATGCTCCAAAGAAAAGACCTGGGCGGCGGGGAGGAGTTAGCCCTTGACAGCGACCTTGTTCTCTGAAGCAGCAAACATGGCATAGAACCGGGAGCTGTCGTTGGACAGAAGGACGGATGGGGTGTCAAACTCCACCACCTGCAAAGGAAGGAGACAACATCAGACAGTGACTCAGGGATACGAGGGGTGATTCAGAGGACCTGCTGCTCAGGAAATGAGGAGTCTGGGGGTGGAGAAAACCTAAAGCACCCCAAAGATGGATCAGGGTAACAATTCAATTAGCCCTGACACATCCAAATGGATCCTTTATTTTATTTTTTTAAAGATTTATTTATTTATGCATACAAGAACTGGGGTACAGGCCAGAGGTGCGGGGGTGAGAGGATTCACCAGAGACAGAGTGGGGAGCAGAACAGGCAGACTGACTGAAATACACTGCTGAGGGGAGCAGCGGGCGAGTCAGGAGAGGTCTGCTGTGCCATGTGGGTTGCTCCCTGGCTGGGGATTGCACTTGTGCTGCAGAGGCTGTGGAAAGCTTCATAATGCTGCATCTTAACCCCTTGTACCACCAGAGAGGCCCCCCCTTTTTTTTAAACTAACCAGGACATAAGGGAAAGGGAAAAGTTAGGGAGAAAGACTGCTGAGTTTCTTCACATAAAACTCAATTTTTTCAGACTTGGATATGAAGGAAACAATGAACAAGGTCCTATCAACTGTAGGGACGAGAAAACCACAGCTCAAGTCAAAGGCAGGCAGACAAATGTCATTTTGCTGTGCAAGCAGATCTAGACCTATAGATGGAAAAACTCAGGGAACCTAGTCGACAAAAAAACAAACCAACAAACAAAAAGGGAAGTAGGAAATGGAGTGATGTCCTGGCAGTACCTGCCTCCATGGTAAAGGCTGAAACACCAACCCTCACTTTCCCAGCCTCTGTGCGCCACAGCAAAGGCAAGGGACACATCCTTGGCCAAGGAGATGTCAGAAGTCTCCTGGGGGCTTCTAGGAAAGGCTGCCTCACACATAAAAACAGAGGGTCCTTCCCCTGACAGGCTGGTGAGGCAGGCTATATTGTGCTAGAGCAGGCACCCAGTGCCAGGAGGGGAAAAGCAGGCACTGGCTAGAAGCTGATGCAGAGCCTGACACTGCTGATCTGCTGAATAACCAACCCTCGGGCTTCCTGCCATGCAGATAATAAACTCCTACTGTCAGAGCCTCTTTCAGTCAGGTGCTGTGTGTCCTACTGTGTGCAGCTTAGCTGTTGGAGTCTGTGCCCCCAGAAGCATGAAACACCCAGCAGGGGGTAAATAGATGTGTCACCAATGCTTATCTCAGGGGGCTAAGTGACTTGTGATCTCGTTTTGGCCTTTATGCTCCTTTTGTGTGTGTATTTTTAGGCTTCTCTAAAATTACAAGGAAATTTTAATTAGCAAGAGAAATAAAGGAAGGGAAAGAGGGAGCCCCCCCATAAAAAGCCAATCATTCCCCATTCTAAAATATCAAGGCACCACCCAAGGAATGAAGTGGACTGAATGCGCGTCTTTAAGAAAGAATTTTCCAAAAGGGTTTCTTTCTGTCTTTCTTAAGTCAAAAGAAAATGGTGAATTTAATGTAATATATACAGATGTTGATTTATAATGATGTTCACCTGAAATTTACATAATATTAAAATGCAGTTGCTTTATTTTTTTATAGATTTATTTATATATGCATACAAGAACTGGGGTTCAGGCCAGAGGTGTGAGGGGTGAGAAGATTCACCAGAGACAGAGCGGGGAACAGAACAGGCAGACTGAGGAAATACACTGCTGAGGGGAGCAGCAGGTGAGACAGGAAAGGTCTGCTGCGCCATATGGGTATCTCCCTGGCTGGGGATCGAACTCAAGCTGCAGCGGCTGCATATAGCTTCATAGGTTGCGTCCTAACCCCTTGCGCCACCAGGGAGGCCTTTATATACTTTTTTAAAAAAAGGTATTTTCTTACATCGTTGTTTGTTTTTGCACAATATTTGATTTCTCCTCTCAGGTGTGCTCCCACCACAATGGCACCTATGACCTATCACCATAGTCCCAGAAGGGTTTCATAGTGCCACTATGTTCTCTTTTATAGCTACGTGCAGGTATTACATATAGCTCTGTGTATCTAATATATAACAGAATCTCAGTAAACAGGAAAATGCAAACAAAGATAAAAACCACTAATGATAAAATAATTTTAAGATGAGAAAAGTCACTAACTGCTCTGTTCTCTCAAACTCAGCTTTGAAGCCCAGCCTGAATGTTCCACGTTAAATGCTTTTCTCTGTTTCTCTACGTACGCAGGGAGAGTGCAGTATGGCAGCTAGAGGCGCAGGTGCTGGAGTCACTGGTGTGAGCTGGGCCCCAACTCTCTACTTCCTGTGGGCATAAGTGTATGATTTAAGTTCCCTGAGCCTTAGTCTCCTCTTCTGTACAGCAGAGTTAATATCTGTATCTTCCTTAGTTGCTAATAAATTACATGTAAAGCATTCAGCACAGTGCCTGACAGATAAAAAATACTCAATTAAAGTAGCTGTTATGCTAACCATTATGATTAACAACAGAAAACAAGCTACCCATCATCACTGGCTTGTTATAAAAGTAATTTACTTCTATGCTCGGGTACAAAAAGAAGGTATTTGTTCAACATAAATTTACTTAACATCTACCATGTGAAAGAAACTGCAGTACTGAGTCCTGCTGGGGGCCTAAAGCTGGGACTGCTTCCAGCCTAATAGGGGATGGGGGATTGCACAACTACTCTCAGGTGAGGCAGAAGAGCTACAAGACAGGAACAGAAAAAGCTTAAAACAGCTGAGGAATGGCATTTGAGCCACATCTTTCTTGAAGGAGAAGTGAATTGTAAGCAGATGGATGTGGGAGAGTAAGCAAAAGGAAAGGACATTTTAGGTAGATGGAAATGTGTGAGTAAAGACACAAAGGTAAAGAAGCTTAGCAGACGCAATTGTCTATGGCCAATGGCACTGCAAGTTAAGAATGGGAAAAGAAGAAGGGTAGGCCGGGCAAGTTTGAACAGCAAGAAGTCTGATACCACTATCTGATTGCACAGAATAAGAGGTGGCTGGCCTCAACATGACCTGGGCAATTCCTATGTGTGAGTGAATTACTAAGTACACATGCTCTCTGACCTAAGTCAAAGTACACCTACTGGCTGTTCACAAGCAACAAAGGAACAGATAGTAAAGCCAAGAGAGCTTTGACTTAATTTCTTAATTGTCTCAAGTTGCTACGGCAACTTGAATGCTCCCAACTGCACTAATATGGCAATCAGACCATCCCTGCCGGGGCCAATTTTCCTCCCAGACAAGACTATAATGCCAAGCCAAGTCCCTCGGGGTGCAGTACCTGTCCCTGGGCCAGCACCATAATCCTATCGGAGCCTAGGACAGTATGTAGGCGATGGGCAATTGTGAGCATGGTGCAGTCGGCAAACGCTTCTCGGATGGTCTCTTGGATCAGTAAGTCTGTCTCTGTGTCCATGGCAGCTGTAGCTTCGTCTAGAATCAGAATCTAGGGAAGAGGGATCCAACCAATTCTGTAAGCATTCTGAAATCTCTAGGTTTCACTGAAAGATATTATAGTATTTAAATACTAGGCCATCTATTGTTTTTCTCTAACTGGTACACACATATAAAAACACCATTTTGGTTAGAATTGATATAATTTCAAACCCATATTCTTGCCTTGATTTCCACAAATAGAAGGATATGTGTGCAATTTTCACTTAATAAAATACTTGTCCTTACTTGTTCTGGGACAACACATCATCAATCATTCTTTTCTAGTTTATAAAATGAGGGGATAGGACTTGATGACTAGCTGTCTCCTGAGGTTTTAAAATCTTTTAAGACTATGATTTCCAGTACTATAACTATTGACTGGTCAGAAACAAAAGTTGGCCTTGGGAACTGAAGGCTCAGAGAAGTTAAAAATAAAAACAAAAGATCAAAATCAGCCAGATAGCCAAAATCATGTGAAGGCTAATTTAGAAACATCTCTGGGCATGCTCTTAAGAAAGTGCCACTGGGTCCAGAGCCAGGAATGCTGATGGATCTCATGCCACAGGGCCGCTCTCCCCTCCCCTGCCACACCCCATTCTGCACTACCTTACAGTGACGGAGCAAGGCTCTCGCTATGCACAAGAGCTGCCGTTCCCCCACTGAGAAGTTATCCCCATTCTCCATCACTTCAGATTCAAGTTTCAGAGGTAGCTGAGCAATCTAGGATAAAAGGAATTGACATTAGAAGGGGGAAAAAATAATAAACATTGAAAAAAATCTCCAAATCTAAATTGTTACCAAAAACTCAGTGACAAAAGTAAACTATTCCGAAACAAATGAAATGATTCTTCACTCAGAACCTGGCTGAGCTAGGGAGAAGATATGGGTGTAACAATCATGTGCCCTAAGATCCACATTTTCTAGGACATTTCATATTTTTAGGTGCCTCCTACCATCAAAATGTCCTTATAATTCCAATATTTTCATGTCCCTAAATTCTGTCAGACAGAGGCCTTAGATTTTGGTTCTGAAGATACTGCCATGCAATAAAAGATAGGGTGAACAAAGTTACTCTTTCTCAAATCCAAAGCTGTGGGCCCATGGCTGCTTTTTATAAGCTCTAGAGCCTGTTCTTTGAATGAAATTGCTTGAGAAAGCCCAGTAAGAGATAAAAGCACAGTTGATCTAGTTGAATTAGGGCAGGGGATCCTGACCCTGATTCAACCAGGGGCACCAGAGAACCTACCCCAGACTAGGAGTGTCATTTGGTGGCCTATGGTCCCTGAGGGGGCTGCTGAGTCACCCTCAGAGGCATCTGAATCCATAGGCATACTGCATGTTCTCTGCAGACTCAAAAAAATGCACTTGTAGAAATGCTCCAAAAGCAAATTATACTGTTTATGATTAATAAAAACAGAAATTGAAAAGCATTACTTGAATTGTGAGTGTTGTCATTAAAATCTCAATCAATAGATAGTAAAAAGGGCCATCTGACCACGGGTGGTGGAGGAGGAGGGGAGATTGCAACTTCTTTTTTTTTTTTAAAGACTTTTTTTTTTAAGATTTATTTTTATTTATTTATACAAGCACTGGATACAGTCAGAAGCGCAGGAGGGTGAGAGAATTCACCAGAGCCAGAGCGGGGAGCAGAGCAGGCAGAATGACGAAGTACACTGCTGAGGGGAGCAGCGGGCTGCAGGAGAGGTCTGTGCACCATGTGGGACCCTCCTCCGGTGGCTGGGGAGCAGCTGGGGATCGAACCGGCGCTGCAGAGGCTGCGGGCAGCTTCCCAACCACCGCTCAACCGCTGCGCCACCGGGGAGGCCCTAGTTCTTTTTTTTTTTTTAAAGATTTATTTATTTATTTATTTATATACAAGCACTGGTTACAGTCAGAAGCGTGGGAGGGTGAGAGAATTCACCAGAGCCAGAGCAGGGAGCAGAGCAGGCAGAAGGACCAAAGTACACTGCTGAGGGGAGCAGCGGGCTGCAGGAGAGGTCTGCGCGCCACGTGGGACCCTCCTCCGGTGGCCGGGGAGCAGCCAGGGATCAAACAGGCGCCGCAGAGGCTGTGGGCAGCTTCGCAACCCAGCGCTCAACCGCTGCGCCACAGGGGAGGCCCAGATAGCAACTTTTTTAAAAAAAGATTTATTTATTTATGCATACAAGAGTTGGGGTACAGGCCAGAGCTGTGGGGGGTGAGAGGATTCACCAGAGACAGAGTGGGGAACAGAACAGGTGGATTGACTGAAATACACTGCTGAAGTGAGCAGTGGGCAAGACAGGAGAAGTCTGCTTTGCCATGTGGGTCACCTCCCTGGCTGGCAGGAAATTGGGAATTGAACTCACTGCAGTGGCAAGCTGTAGCTTGACAGCGCTGTCTTTAACCTTCATGCCACGAGGGAGGCCCCAAGATAGCAATTTTTATGCCCTTTCTGAAATGCCTGGGAAGGCCAGCTCTGAAGTGCTCCTCTTACAGAAGTAGAGGGAAAGGCTGGACCTAGGCAGCCAGAGCAGGTTGGGGAGTGACAGAGGCATCTGTGTTTCCGCCTCTGAAATTCCAGCACAGCTCGCCCTCAGCTCTTTACTTACACATTCTTTCATGTGTGTCCTTTCTAGGGCATCCCAAATCTGGTCTTCTCTGTACTGGTTGAAAGGATCCAAATTTGATCTAGGGGAAAAAAACAAAGGAAGTTCTCAGTCATCCAACACGTAAGCGATCAGGTTGCAAAGACTAAGGTGACAGCTGAGAACAACCAGTCTCACTGAGGGGTGGTTTATCTGCTCCTGCAGACAGTCCACAAGGATGAAAAACACTCCAGCAGGGGCTGGTTAGGCAGAGGCAAGGAAGGGGCACTTTGGGGAGAGGAAATTATTCCCAGGACCATGAAAGAAGGAAAACTGGCAAAAATGTTTAGGGCCCAGAGATGAGGAAGGACCTCGCTTGTCAACTACCAGGGCCAAAGGTGGAGGAAAGGGCCTGGCCACAGAAACACGCCTGAGTCAAACCCAGACAGCTGATGTGAGGGCTGAGTGCAGCTACTGCAATGGCCTGAAAGGGATGTGGCCCCTAACTATCTCGTCTATGATTTAGATTATATTTGCACATTGCTTTTATTTGCAAAACAAATCAGAGATCTTTACCTATTGACTTTCCCTGAGTTTCGTTGGTATGATTCTGTTTTCACCTTGCTCTCTAAGAGTTCAAGTCTGAATTTGCTTGTTGGTGTCTTAAGATGATGTGCCCACCCCCAAGGCTGATTAATGGCCATGGGGATAGTTTCCAAATTCAGTGTCTCTCAGAAGCAACTAAGGACACAGCTGATCTATCCTTAGGAAACTCATTACAGACTTTCTCATTTTCTAAGCAAAGCAAAAGAACACCAAAGCTAAATGTTCTTTGGGATCTGTAAGAAACCTGAGATAATAAAAGGAGGAAGATAGAGAGTCTGGGATTTAATTTGTCCCCAGACTCTACTAGTGGCTTAAAAAGTGAAAATGACAGCTGGCAGAAAATGAAATTTATATGATTTTCTGAGTGTGCTCAGCTGACTGCCCACACAGCACTGAGCTCAATGACTGACATCCGGGACAGCGGTCCTGAGCCATTGTGCCTGTCCACAATGTGACAGCGTCTCTGGAGTGTATGACAAACACCCTAACTTCCAAATAAGTCATGTGTCTATCACCTTCTGTAAACCCCAGCTGCACGTGTTAGCAGGTCATTCTTCACCATGAACTCAAGAAGTTCAATTCACAGACCCAAAGGAAGAGCTATAAAATTTTGTAATAAAAACAGGTTTCTTGGAGGAAGCATATTCAAGAGAAGTCTAAAGTTTAACATGCCTTATTTCCTAAATCTCTTCAAAATAATGATTTTAAAAAATGATTTAATGATTTAAAAATAATGATTTATAAAAGTTTTATAGATGAGGGCCTCCCCTGGTGGCGCAGGCAGTTGAGCGTTGCACTGTGAAGCTGTCCGCAGCCTCTGCAGTGCCAGTGTGATCCTGGGCGGCTGGCGAGGATCCCACATGGCACAATAGACCTCTCCTGTCTTGCCCGCTGCTCCCAGCAGCAGTTTATTTCGTCAGTCTGCCTGTTCTGTTTCCCGCTCTGTCTCTGGTGAATCTTCTCACCCTCCTCCACATCTGTACCCCAGTTCTTGTATAAATAAATAAATCTTAAAAAAAAAATTATAAATGATTCTCTGTCCCGAGTCAAAAATTACAAGGCCCATTTTATTCTCAAAGGCATTCCTTATGGCACCTAAAAATAGAGAATTATGGGAAAGGAGAGCAGATTTGGAAACACCACTCAATTTCTTATTATTTTTTTTTAATTTATTTTTGCATAGAAGAACTAGGCTATAGGACAGAGGTGTGGGGGGTGAGAGGATTCATTAGAGACAGACTAGGGGGCAGATTAGGCGGATTTACTGAAATACACTGCTAAGGGGAGCAGCAGGAGAGACAGGAAAGGTCTGCTGTGCCAGATGGGTCAGCTCCCTGGCTGGGGATTGAACAAAGGCTGCTGCAGCTATAGTGCTGAGACTTAACCCTTAGGCCACCAGGGGTTAATTTTAGACCTGTGTCTAATTCTCTGATGTAGCTTAGTTCACCTTGCTATCACAATACCCAAAAGGAAATATTTATCATAATAGAGCCAGTCGAAGCTGTCCAAATTGCCTAGTGTTTTAGACAAACACCAAAACGAACCTACCCAAGAGTGTTGACCACACATGAATGTAGGTGAGAACTCAGTTAACCTACTAAACCTTGGGTCAATGAATTCAAATGTCATTTCTGGAGGAAAAAAGGGGGCATGCCCAGTTTTAAGTTTACCAATATTTTTGGAAACTGCTAAAAATTAAAGAGAAAATGGCAATACTACTTTTAGACGAATTTTTTAAAGAGGTAGTCCAATCTAAGTCAACTATCTACTTAAGGCTGTTTTTATTTCCAAAGAGAGGCAATGTAAGTAGAAATAGTTATGAATTGTGGAAAGCCTAGAAGGTAAAAGCTTCAGGCTTAAGGTAGAATAAGTATAAGAAAAGATACTGGTTAAATATATTTCGTTCTATTTTAACAGATCAAGAAGAGAAATTTTATCTTGGCATGCTGGCAGACTGTAGCGAGAGGCATCATTCCAGAGTTAAGTATCAAAGGTGGGGAAGATATTAGAAATGAAAAAAACGTAAGTACTGGTAATGCCCGAAAACATCACTGAATTGCAATTAGGAGCGAGGACAGTGTGGAGCAGGGGGTGACAGAGGATAGTAGGAGGCTGATGAGAGCAGCGACTGTCTATTGAATACAGTTTACCATCACCAGCCTCTGGGCTTGCAAAAACTTCAAAAATTTATTAGTAGGTCTTAAGGTCTTAAGAACAGGTCTTAAGAACATGCCCATTTTGTGGATAAGAAAGCAACTTGGTGAAGCCATGGAGCAGAGATCTGAGCCCAAATCCCTCTGACTTCCTTTTTATCATGTCACCGGGCCTCTAGGCCCCACACAGTTAAAGAAGTGATGGCACAGTGGAGCTGCCCCTATCTCCGCTACAGGAAGCATTTGGTATAGTGGGGCAAGCTCTAGACACAGGCCGTTAGATCTCAGTCCCGGATGGAGGCTCAGCCATACCCACCTGGCCTCAAAAGGAAGCCTGAAGCACGTGGTGCTCAGGCGCTCACCTGACAGTGCCACTGAATAGCACCGGCTCCTGAGGAATGATGGAGAGTTTGCTTCGGAGGTCAGCAAGGCCAATGTCGCTGATTCTCACCCCATCGATCTTGATGCAGCCTCCACATAACTCCACCAGACGGAAGAGGGCCATCCCCAGAGAGGATTTCCCTGAGGAGGCAGAAGACATGTAGGAAAGTAGCTCAGTTAACAAGTTCTGTTAAGACTATTTCTAGTCAATCATTATTCTCACTGATTAGCTGAGAGAATGTATGATAGCGAGAAACGGAAAAAAAGATGAACTTTCCCAAGCTACCAAGCTCTGATCTCCAGTGATTTTCTTGGGATAGATTCTTAGAACTGACATTATTATGCCAAGGGATATAAACATTTAAAAAGCTCTCTCTATATAGTGCCACAAAAATTTTTTTTTTGCATCATCCAATCTACATTTCTGTAAGCAGCACCCAGGTATATATTTGGAAGTATAGTTTTTGAACTAGTTCCTCAGCTGGATGTCTGGTTCCTGACTCTCCTATCCTCTCTTGCCTCCATGTTCTGAAAGACTTCTTCTGAAAGCTTCATGATATTGTCTATTCAGCTGAGGGTACAAATACCTGTCTTGCCTCAGAGTCTGCAGCTGCATCCCTGCTGCTGGAATTTCTCCTGTGTCAGACTGCTGTCAAACACCTAACGGGGACCTCAATTAATGTCCACCTCCTGAAGGCTTTATTTAGGGCTGGGGATCGGGTAACTGTTCCATGCTCAGATGGGAGGAAGAGGGAAGAGTCTCCCACAGAGGCAAGAGAAAATGCGTTGCTTTAAGCTATAAGCTAAGGAAGGAATGGTGCGCGAATAAATAAGTTGTTTCCCTTTAACAAAAGGTTTGGGCCACTGAGACTACAAGAGGTTACAGATCTCTGATTCTAGACTACTTTTGGACTGATGGAATGTGCTGGCAAAAAGGTAATAACGTCCTAACATGGTGTCCTTGATGAAGACCATGGAAGACCTGGGTCAATGAGCCTTGGAAGAAACTTAATAGGATTAGAGTTAAAACTTTGTAAGTCAGGTTACTTATTATTATTTCTTTTTCTAGCTTATTTATATTCTGTCTCTTTTGTCTTTGTGACAGACTTTCAGTCTATCCTACTTATGTTAAAAGAAAGTCACGGGAAGGGGCATTAGTCCACGGTTTCAGGAGGGAGTGTTCTCAGGAGAGCAGAGTGTCCCTGGGAACCAACGTAGCAGAGGAGATTTGGGGACGAGCAAAGTAAGATGTCCTTGACTGACATCAGAGACTTTTGTCTTTTTAATGGCAAGAATAAAAGCTAAAAGGGTTCTGATGCCAAAAAACATGGAGACCAGAAAACCAATGAGAACTGGAACAGAGAACCCTTCTAGACAAGGGTACACAGGCTAGTATCAGAAGACAAGACTCAGTGTTTGAAAGGTTGTTCAGGAAGGAAAGAAGGCAAGGAAGAAATTACCCAATTCTTTACCCTAGAAATCTAAAGGGCATAATAGTAATATACTTCTAAGAATAAGAGTAAAGTAAAACACTTAAAAAAAAGGCCAATTCTCTATTTCTTTTCTTTTTTTTCTAAAGCTTTATTTTATTTATGCACACAAGAACTGGGGTATAGGCCAGAGGTGCAGGGGATGAGAGATTCACCAGAGACGGAGTAGGGAGCAGAACAGGCAGATCTACTGAAATACACTGCTGAGGGGAGCAGCAGATGAGACAGGAGATGTCTGCTGTGCCATGTGGATTAGCTCCCTGACCGGGGATCGAACTCACGCTGCAGTGGCTGGTGATAGCTTGATAGCAATAAGACTTTAACCCCCTGTGCCACCAGGGAAGCCCCCAATTCTCTATTTCTTTACAACTGATCAGATGAAAAAATTGTGGTCTTTGAAGAAACAAGGAGTCCTTATTTATAGTTGTTTTAGCATCTGAATAATGTGGGGCTACACCAGCAATGTATCACAAAGATAATTTTTTTTTATTATTTTTAAAAGATTTATTTATTTATGCATATAAGAACTGGGGTATAGGCCAGAGGTGCGGGGGGCAAGAGGATTCACCAGAGACAGAGTGGGGAACAGAACAGGCAGACTGACTGAAATACACTGCTGGGGGGAGCAGCAGGTGAGACAGGAGAGGTCTGCTGTGCCATGTGGGTAGCTTCCTGGCCAGCTGGGGATTGAATTCGTGCTACAGAGGCTGTGGATAACTTCACAGTGATGTGCTTAACCCCTTGTGCCTCTAGGGAGGCCCCATTTTATATTTTTGACTTAAAAAAAAATAAGGATGATCACTATGGTGTTTCTGATAATAGTGAAAAACTGATAATCCATCTGAATGCTCTACAATTGGGGACTGGTTAAATAGGAATCATGACTCATCCATCATAAAATAGAATTTTATAACATGTTGCATAGAAATCCTATCATAAAACATTCACTGACATGGAAATACACTTGGTAGTTCTAAAAGCAGGTCAGGAAACTGTGTGTGAATGAATCCATTTTTGTGAACATAGTTGTTGAGAGAATATTCGAACAAGATACCCACCATAATGTTAACAGTAATTATCTCTGTTGGAGTTATGGGTGGTTTTCCTCATTTTCATTCTACTTTATGTTCCAAGAGCTCTATATTGAATATATACTTCTATCACTAGAAAAAGTACTGGATGTTATAAAAACAGACTTAAAAATAGACTTGAAAGTTGGTTTCACAAAAACCCGAAACAATCACCCATCAAACAGAAATCTGGTTTGAAGGGATGAGAGTGATAGTCAATTAACAGCAAATCATAGGTTGCAAACGTTCCTCAGAGAAGTTTCAGTGTTTCTCCAGAAAGGCTTTGCAAAGCCTTACCTGATCCTGTCCGCCCCACAATTCCAATCTTCTCCTTAGGCTTGATGGTAAAGGACACTTTCTTCAGGACCAGAGGGAGATTTTCTTGGTACCTCATCTCTGCATTCTCAAAAGTCACCTCTCCTTGCTGGGGCCAGTCAGGGGAGGGAGCCTTGTTCTTAATCCTGGCAGGTGCTTCCAAAGAGAGAGTCTGGGAAGATAGAAATGGCCAGTACAGACTGAGTGCAGCAGTTCCTGGATCAACTTCAAGGCTCTGTCATGGAGATGGAGCTCCCTCTGCCCCTTGCTGTGAAAGACCGCCTCGGCAGGGATGCTTGTCACCACCAAGCTAGACAGAGCACAGAAGCTACTATGTTGACACTTGGCAGTTTACCACAGCTACTGAACAGCAGCTTGAGGACAACAGCAGTTTCTAAACCACCTTCTGCCTTAAAGAATTGTTCCATGAAACTGCGGGTAGCCAAGGGTGGGGCATGAGGCCTCCCATCTCTCTTCAATAGCAGTTTTTACTAGAATTCTTTGAAAACATTCCACTTGTGACAGGATCCCACTATTTAAAATCCATTAGCGTAAATCCAAGAGAAGGAAACTAACATTGGTTCACTATTTTATCAACTCAAGAGACCTGGACTCTAATCCCAATTCCACCATTAGTAGTAGTTGTGTGACTGGTATATCACTTTTTCTTTCCAAATCTTAGTTTCTCACATGCAAATTGTGAGGATTAGACTGAATAATCTTGGAAATCTACTCCAGTTTTAAGATGCTGTGTTTAACACAATTGGTTGGATAATTGCTGTCACCAACAGAGACACCTCACAAAGCTTTAAAAATCTCTGGTGACTAGCTATGGGGCTTACAGCCTTAGAGGGAAGTACGGATCAAAGACTAAGGTGTTTTGCTGGGGTATAGGTGAAGCTAAAACTCCGAGCTGGAAGGTTCGGTGTCAGCACAGGTATCCAGGTTGGGGACTGGAAGAGGAGCCAGTTCTTAGAAGTATGACTGGTTTACGTATGTTCAGCTCTGTGTCATAGTTGGTTACCATCCTGATCTCTCCAACAGGACACTCACCAACACTACCGGTGCATGATACACCCACATGTCACTCAGATGCCAGAGCACTTTAGCAGCTACAGCAGATACCCATCTTCCATTCTTCCTGAGTTTAATTATTACTAAGTTTGAGAAATATCTTAAAGAGGGTCAAGAGGTATAAATTTCCAGATCTATAGTAAATAAGTCTTGGCGATGTAAAATACAGCATGAAAACTACAGTGAATATATCTCTGAATATTTGAAAGTTGCCGAGAGAGTAAATCTTAAAAATTCTCATCACCAAAAAGAAAAAAAGAAAATACTTGGATATTTGTATGGGGATGGGTGGTAACTAAAATTATGGTGGTGATCACTAACAGTGTAGACAAATAACAAACTACTATATTGTACACTGGAAATGACTAAGCTGTGATATGTAGATTTTACCTCAAAAAATTTTATATATTCTATGACTAATGAGGCTCACTGTCAAACCAATTAGTCAAAACTCTACTAGAAAACAACTTACATAGGCCACTTATTCTCAACTGAATGGGTTGTTTTTCAAAACTGAAGTCAATTATTTGGAACTTGAAATGTATTCCTTCTACACCATCAGTGACATAACTGTTGATGAGGTCTGTGATAAGTTCACAGAATAGGTAACTCTTCAGAACTGATTTAAATTTGCAAATCCTAATGACTATCATAATTCTATTTCTCTTTCAAGAAAATTATTTTCAGAGTTCCAACTAGGACACCAGCAAGCTGCTGTCCTACAGCAAGACTGCAGGGAACTCCAAGGGGAGGTGGGAAGTGTTATATAGTGTTAGTATCAACCAAATCAACAGCTTTCAAAACCGTAAGTGCAGTTTAGAATTAGCTATGGAACTTTTAAAGCTTTGGAAGCCTGGGTCCCACTCCAGACCTACTGCATCACAATCTCCAGGGACGGAGCCCATGTTTGCCTCTGCTTACACCTTAAGAGCAGATCCCGATGGCCACCCCTGGTTAAGAACAAGTGAACTAGACTAAGATTTAAAAACAATACATGGTTTTAAACAGTAGGAGATAAATATTACATTAGTTTAACTGAACTAACAAGATTTATAAACATGTTGGAAATTAGCTCATGAATATAAGTTCTCAATCAGATACAATTCATAAATGTATTTAGAAAGTCTTATCATCTCTTTTCCACTACACTGTGCTGGAGAGACTGGGAGATAAGATAAGGCAGGACCTTGCACAATCAGGACCCTATGAAGGGTCAAACTGCAGGAAAAGGCCTGAAGCAGTCTGACCTTGATATAGTGGTTGATCCTCTCCACGGAGGTGAAGCGAGCTTCTGTCTCAGATGCCAGTCTGACAGTAAACTGGAAGAGCCCCGTTAACTGTTAACAGAAAGCAAAAATCCAAGAGAGAACTCATTATCAATATACCCCAGGTGAATGCTAGAAAATGTCCTTCTTCGAGGGACCACAACTCAATTATTAAAACTAACTGCACAGACACCAGACTGGGCCATTCTCCAAGGATGTGAGACAATGCCAATTATCCCCTAGTCAACTGGAATGCTCAATGAACGCAGTTGGCACGTGTTTCACTGGCACTCATCTTCCTGCATCCTAAGCCTTTCCACCCACCTCTACCTATCTATCTGCAGCTGAATAACTTCTGGCTTCATATTTGTACCTGCACCTGTTGTGGCAGTCACAACAAATGGAAATATATATCAACCTGTAAACAACCAATGGGAGTGCTTCCAGGAAGGTCTAATAAGAAAAATAAGACTGGCCAAAAATGAGCACAGAGCCCTGTGCACCTCAGACTGAGGACTCTGAGACACAGCATATGGACCACAGATTCTTCCCCATCCAATAATCAAGTCAGTCTACATAATGTGGAGAGATACCTCTGGGAATCTGTGAAGACACTACCTCTCAGTTGCCTTTGGCTACTTATTTATTTTTATCTTTTTTACCTTTCCAATACGGAAAAATGTCAAACAAACACACCTGCACATAACATCCACCTTAAAAAATTGCCAACTTATAATCAATTTTGTTTTATCTGTACTACTTCCCCTCCATATTATTTGGAAGCAAATTTTAGTTCTTCTACCTTTTCATTCATAAATATTTTAGCTTGTATATCTCTAAAATATAAAGATTCCTTAAAAATACAATACTATTCTCCAATTTCATTATCACATCTAAAGAAATTTATATTAATTCCTTAACATTCACTATTTAGTCATTGCTCAAGTTCCCAATTGTTCTTTGAGCTATTTAAAGATCATCAACCATCTCTAGGAACCAAATGGTTTACACAGGTAACAGTACTTGGAAAATCCAGGCCTGAAAATAAAATACATATAAGAAGCATTTGGAGGATACAAAACTTCTCTGAGGAGATTAGGAAGAGGCCAGAAGTGAAAGGGTGGTGATCACAGTAATCTACACTCAAGAGACTATTCTCAAAATCATGTCCATGAAGAAAACAGCACCAATTTCTTGAACATGTACAACAGTTAAATCCTTTTATTCCTACACACCACTCCTACCTGTCTTCTATCCTTCCCACTCCAGCCAAGTCCCTATTGCTACAACCAAAGCAAAGGAGCAGAAGTGCAGGAGTCATAGTTCACCGACTGCTTAGGGCAGAGCCTACTACAGTGATTCTCCTAGGTCAACAAAGGAAGGACTCAAACGGATAGAGGATGTCCCCACTGCAGAGACCGACCTGGACAGCGTATGAGATGGCAAGGCCCGAGTAGGCTGGGGGGATCTGCCCGTGCATGAGAACAATCATCAGCCCAGTAGTGGTGATCAGGGCAATGCTGATGAGGTCCAGGCGCACAGCCAGCCATCGCATTGCACAGGTAAACAAGAAGAAAGGACCTTGGTTGTTATCCAGTAGTTCCTGGTACCTGTGTATTAAACAAAACACCTAATAAGGCAAGTAAAATAAACCCTGGTTATGGATGAGCAAAGCTTTGGTGAATTTGGATGGAGGGCTAATATTTAAGTACTTCCTTTTTGTATGGACAAGAACAATATGGAAATTTTTTTTTTTTTTTTTTTTTTTTTTAAATAAATTTTATTGTTATATTCCCCATACAGTTGCAGCCCCCCCATTCTGACCCCAATCCCTCCCCTCCCGCCCCCCTAAAAGTGTCTCTGGTTCATAGTTTTTTGTTGATTTTGATTTTCACTATCTTATAGTTATTCATTTTCCTGGTCCCTTATTTAAGTTTTCTAGATTCCTGCTATGAGTGAGACCATCCGGTATTTTTCTTTTTCTTTTTGGCTTATTTCGCTGAGCATGATCCCTTCCAGCGCCATCCATGTTGCTGCAAATTGCATGTGTTTATCTTTTTTGAATGCTGAGTAATATTCCATGGTATATATGTACCACATCTTCTTGATCCAGTCATCTATTTTTGGGCATTTGGGTTGTTTCCAAAGCTTAGCTATTGTAAACAGTGCTGCTATAAACATAGGGGTGCAGGTGTTCTTTGGAATTGATGTTTCTGTGTCCTTTGGGTAAATACCTAGGAGTGGAATTGCTGGATCATATGGAAGCTCTATGTTTAGTAGGTCCAGAAATCTCCACACAGCTTTCCACAGTGGTTGGACCAGTTTGCACTCCCACCAACAGTGCAGAAGAGTTCCTTTTTCTCCACACCCTCGCCAACATTTGTTGTTGCTAGTTTTTTTAATATGTGCCATTCTCACTGGTGTAAGATGGTATCTCATGGTGGTTTTGATTTGCATTTCCCTGATGACAAGTGATGTTGAACATTTTTTCATATGCCTGTTGGCCATTTGCATTTCCTCTTCAGAGAAGTTTCTTTTAAGCTCTTCTGCCCATTTTTTGACTGGATTATTTTCTTTGTTGTTGTTGAGTCTCATCAGCTCTTTGCAGATTTTTGTGATCAGTCCTTTATCATTAGTGTTGGGTGCAAAAATGTTCTCCCAGTTGGTGGGGTTTCTCTTTGTTTTTGTTATTGTCTCTTTTGCTGTGCAAAAGCTCTTTAATTTGATGTAGTCCCAGCTGTTTATCTTTGCCTTCACTATCACTGCTTTGGGTGATGTGTCTGTAAAGATGTCTTTGATGTGCAAATCACGTGGTGTTTCGCCTATATTTCCTTCTATATATTTTATGGTTTCAGGTCTTATGTCTAGTTCTTTAATCCATTTTGAGTTGATTTTTGTGTATGGTGTGAGGTGGTGGTCAAGCTTCATTCTTTTGCATGTAGCGACCCAGTTTTCCCAGCACCATTTATTGAACAAACTTTCTTTGCTCCAATGCATATTCTTTGCTCCTTTGTCAAAGATTAGTTGACCATAAATCTGTGGGTTTATTTCTGGATTTTCTATTCGATTCCATTGGTCTGTATGTCTGTTCTTGTTCCAATACCATGCAGTTTTGATGATTATGGCTTTGTAGTATAGTTTGAAGTCTGGGAGTCTGATGCCTCCATTCCCTTCTTTTTTTTTCAGGAGAGCTTTGGCTATTCGGGGTTTTTTGTGATTCCATATGAATTTCATTAATAATTGTTCTATTTCTTTGAAGAATGACATTGAAATTTTGATTGGAATAGCATTGAATCTGTATATTGCTTTTGGAAGGATGGCCATTTTAATAATGTTTATTCTTCCAATCCATGAGCAGGGGATGTCTCTCCATTTCTTTGTGTCTTCTTCTATTTCTTTTAACAGTGTTTTATAGTTTTCTTTGTATAGGTCCTTTACCTCTTTTGTTAGATTTATTCCCAAATATTTGATTTTTTTTGTTTCAATAACAAAAGGGATGGTCTTTTTGATTTCTTCTTCTTCAGATTTATTGTTTGTGTATAGGAAGGCTACTGACTTTTGCGTGTTGATTTTGTATCCTGCCACTTTACTGAACTGATTGATGAGTTGAATTAGCTTTTCTGTGGAGTTTTTGGGGTTCTCTATATATAATATCATATCGTCTGCAAATAGTGATAGTTTGACTTCTTCTTTTCCTATTTGGATTCCTTGGACGTCTTTCTCTTGTCTTATTGCCCTGGCTAGGACTTCCAGTATTATATTGAAAAGCAATGGTGAGAGTGGACATCCTTGTCTTGTTCCAGATCTTAATGGAATTGCTTTCAGCTTTTCACCATTGAGAATGATACTGGCTGTTGGCTTGTCATAGATGGCCTTTATGATGTTGAGGTATGTTCCTTGTATCCCAAGAATTTCAAGGGCTTTTATCATGAATGGGTGTTGCACTTTGTCGAAAGCTTTCTCAGCATCTATTGATATTATCATATGGTTTTTATATTTCTTTTTGTTGATGTGTTGGATAACGTTGATTGATTTTCGGATGTTAAACCATCCTTGTGCCCCTGGAATGAATCCAACTTGGTCGTGGTGAATTATCTTATGGATACATTGTTGGATTCTGATAGCTAAAATTTTATTGAGGATTTTTGCATCAGTGTTCATTAGGGAGATTGGCCTGTAGTTTTCCTTTTTTGTGTTGTCCTTGTTCGGTTTTGGTATTAGTGTAATGTTGGCTTCATAAAACGTGTTTGGTATTGTCCCTTCCTTCTCAATTTTTTGGAAGAGTTTGTGAAGGATAGGCACTAATTCGTCTCTGAATGTTTGGTAGAATTCATTTGTAAATCCATCAGGTCCTGGGCTTTTGTTTTTGGGGAGGTGTTTTATTACCATTTCAATTTCGCTAATTGTAATTGGTCTGTTTAGGTGTTCTATTTCTTCTTTATCTAGCTTTGGGTGATTGTAGAGTTGTAGGAATTTGTCCATCTCCTCTAGATTGTTGAACTTGTTTCCATATAACTGTTCATAGTAGTTACTGATTATTCTTTTGATTTCTGCTGTGTCCGTTGTGATTTCTCCTCTTTCATTGATGATCCTGTTTATTTGTGCTTTCTCCCTTTTTTCCTTTGTGAGCCTGGCTAGGGGTTTGTCTATTTTATTGATTTTTTCAAAGAACCAGCTCTTGGTTTCATTGATCTTTTGGATTGTTTTTTTAGTTTCAATTTCATTTATTTCTGCTTTGGTTTTTATTATTTCTTTTCTTCTACTGGTTTTGGGGTTTTTTTGTTGTTCTTTTTCTAGATCTTTGAGCTTCGAGATTAGGTTGTTTCTTTGCGTTCTTTCTTGTTTCTTGATGTGAGCTTCTATTGCTATATATTTTCCTCTTATTACTGCTTTTGCTGCATCCCATACATTTAGGATATTGGTGTCCTCCTTGTCGTTCAATTCAAAAAATTTTTTAATTTCTTCTTTGATCTCCTCATTAGTCCAATGGTCTTCCAGTAGTGTGGTTTTTAATCTCCATGAGGTAGGAAAGTTCCTTGCCTTCTTTTTATGGTTTATTTCTAGTTTGATGCCTTCATGGTCAGAAAAGATGGTTGATATGATTTCAATCTTGGTGTATCTGTTGATGTTTGTCTTGTGCCCCAGTATGTGATCGATCCTGGAGAATGATCCGTGTGCGCTTGAGAAAAATGTGTACTCCGTTTTTTTGGGGTTTAGTGTTCTATAGATGTCTGTTAAGCCCAATTGCTCTAGGTCCTTATTTAGAGCTTTAGTTTCTTTACTTATTTTTTGTCTTGTTGATCTATCCATTGTTGATAGTGGTGTGTTGAAGTCTCCCACTACGTATGTGTTTTCTCTGATGTCTGTTTTCAGAGAGGACAACAGTTGTCTGATATATTTTGGTGCTCCTTCGTTTGGTGAGTATATGTTAATGAGTGTTATTTCTTCTTGAAGTATTGTCCCCTTGATCATAATGTAGTGACCCTTGGGGTCTCTTTTTATCTTTTTGAGTTTGAAATCTGTTTTATCTGATATAAGTATAGCTGTTCCTGCTTTCTTTTTTGGTCCATTTGCTTGTAGGATTGTTTTCCATCCTTTAACTTTGAGCCTATTTTTATCTTTTGTAGCTAAATGTGTTTCCTGGAGACAGCAAAAGGTTGGGTTTTGTTTCTTAATCCAGGCTGCAACTCTGTGTCTTTTTATTGAAGAGTTTAGTCCATTTACATTCAGAGTTATTATTGATATGTTAACATCTGTATTTGCCATTGTGTTTGTCTTTCCTTTGATTTTATTTATTTATTCTTTTAATAACTTTTTTTTTTTGGCCTTCTTTCATTGTTATTCGTCCCTCTGAGGTTCTGGCTTTAGGACTCCTTGTAGTATTTTTTGGAGTGGGGGTTTAGTTGCAATGAAATTCCGGAGTTTCTGTTTGTCTGGAAAGGTCCATATTCTTTCTTCAAAGAGGAAGGAGAGCTTTGCGGGATAGAGTATTCTTGGTTGGCATCTGTTTTCTTGGAGTCTGTTGACTATGTCCCTCCACTCTCTCCTTGCCCGTAGTGTTTCTTCGGAGAAGTCTGATGTCAGCCTGATTGGTTTTCCTTTGAATGTTATCTGTTTCTTCCCTCTTGCCAGCTTCATTATTTTTTCCTTGTCCTGGATTCTTGGGAGCTTTACTATTATGTGTCTTGCTGTATTTTTCCTTTCGTCGTGGAAGTTTGGTGTTCTTCTTGCTTCTTGTATATCAATTTTCAGCTCCTTCTTCACATTTGGGAAGTTCTCTTCAATTATCTCTTTGAATATTTTCTCTGTTCCTACATCTCTCTCCTCTCCTTCTGGTATTCCTATAACTCTTATATTTCCTTTCCTCATGGAGTCAGATAGTTCCCGAAGTCTTTCTTCGTTCTTTTTCCTTCGTACTTCTCTTTCCTTTTCTGTTTTGGTTCTTTTTATTTCTATGTCTTCAAGATTACTTATTCGTTCTTCCATTTCATCTATTCTGCTTTCATTGCTTTTCCCAGAATTCTTTAGTTCTTCCATTAATTCTTTGATCTCCTGCATTTCTTTTACTTCCCTCTTTAGGGACTCAATTTCTTTCTTCTGACCATTGTTTTCCCTCTCTAGGGACTCAATTGCATTCTTCTGATCGTTGATTATTTTTCCCTTATCATTGTTTTCCTTTATGACTTCTGTTAGTTTTTTAATCACGGCAATTTTAAATTCTCTTTCTGGAAGGCTCAGAAATTCTTCCAAGTTATTGTCTTTGCAATCTGGGGGCTGGCTTTCTTTTTGTGGTGTGCTTTTTCTCTGGAGAGTTGCTAGGTTGCGTGTGGTTCTTCTCTTCCCTACTGTCTGTTTTCTAATTTGCCGTATGCGTTGGGACAGTGTGTTGTTGGGACTGGCCGGCATCTTGGGTGGGCTTCTCTGTTCCCCTCTGGTTCTTCCAGGAGTCATCTGTCAGTTTCAAGCAGTCTTTACTGGAGAAAGGTCCCTGTTCTAAAATGCCGATGTAGGGACACACTCCCCTGTGCGCCTGGTCTGCCCCGGCGGTGGGTTCCTGCTCCCCTCTGGGCTTGGACTGCAGGCCAGAGGGGGTCTGGCGTGGGCGAACTTCCCCCGCTCACCTCTGGCTCCTGAGGAAGCCTTCTGCAGGTAGTCTTTACTGAAGAAATGTCCCTGTTCTAAAATGGTGATGTGGGACACACTCCCTGCGTGTCTGGTCTCAGGCACACTCTTCTGCGCACCTGGTCTGCCCCGGCTGTGGGTGCTCGCTCTCCCTGTGGGCTCAGACTACTTGTTCGGAAGGGGCCCGGTGTGGGCAAACTCCCCAGCTGGCCACTAGCTCCTTCAGGAGCCTCTGCTGGCTTCAAGTCGCTAGGTGGTGCCAGAGATCTCTCCTAGAGCCCTTGGGGAGCTGATTTTCCACCCCGTGGGACAGGGAGCAGAGCGGGGATGGTAGGGTACACCTCAACGGCTTTGGGGTGCTGTGTCTGCCTTGTGCCCCACCGTCGTGGGGAACCCACGCCCCTAATTTCGTGCCCCGGGTCTCTGTTCCAAAGCCCTCAGTTCCAGGACACGGGCTGTAGCCCAGATCAGTGGGGCGGGAATGGCGCCTTTTGAATCCTGCTCCCCTGCCTGGGCGCCTTGTTCCTGCTCACTCAGGATGGGCCTCCGCCGTCTCCCCCTAATTTCGTGCCCGGGTCTCAGTTCCAAAGCCCTCAGTTCCAGGATGCGGGCTGTAGCCCAGATCAGTGGCGCGGGAATGGCGCCTTTTGAGTCCAGCTCCCTTGCCTGGTCGCCTTGTTCCTGCTCACTCAGGGAGGGCCTCCGCAGTCTTCCCCTAATTTCGTGCCCCGGGTCTCAGTTCCAAAGCCCTCAGTTCCAGGACGCGGGCTGTAGCCCAGATCAGTGGCGCGGGAATGGCGCCTTTTGAATCCCGCTCCCCTGCCTGGGCGCCTTGTTCCTGCTCACTCAGGGAGGGCCTCCGCCGTCTCCCCCTAATTTCGTGCCCGGGTCTCAGTTCCAAAGCCCTCAGTTCCAGGATGCGGGCTGTAGCCCAGATCAGTGGCGCGGGAATGGCGCCTTTTGAATACAGCTCCCTTGCCTGGGCGCCTTGTTCCTGCTCACTCAGGGAGGGCCTCCGCAGTCTCCCCCTAATTTCGTGCCCCGGGTCTCAGTTCCAAAGCCCTCAGTTCCAGGACGCGGGCTGTAGCCCAGATCAGTGGCGCGGGAATGGCGCCTTTTGAATCCCGCTCCCCTGCCTGGGCGCCTTGTTCCTGCTCACTCAGGGAGGGCCTCCGCCGTCTCCCCGCAAGCCTAGGTCGCAGGCGCGGGGACCTGGGCAGCTGCGATCCGGTCCGGATCCGCGCTGCTTTCCGCACGCAACCTTACCGGGCGGCCGGGGCTGTGTGCTGGTGCTGGTCTCCTCCTGGGGGGCGTGGCTCTCTTTAATGGCGCCTGGAGCTCACCTCCGCGGCGGATCCTGCAGGGTTCGCCTCTCCCGTTCACAGGGTGTGGTGGCTGCAATAGTTCCTTTCCACTCACAGTCCCACTTGCTGCGTCCGTTTTTCTTGTTGGCCGTTTTGGTTTGTTGTTTCCCTCCTTTCTGCCGGTTGGTCGGAGAGTGCCGACTTTGTGGGCGGGGGAGGGGAGCAGGGTTCTGCGCTTCCCTCCCTTCTCGTCCTCTTTTATGGCAACTTTCTTCTTCGGGCAGTTTGCTGGAGTCGTCCGTTTATCTTCCGTGTCCCAGTTCTCACTGGGACCTGCCGCTTTTCCTCCCTATTAACTTTTTTTAATGGGAGATCTTACTCGCAGCGTCTCCTCGCCGCCATGTTGCTCCACAATATGGAAATTTTAAAAGTGCCAGGTATTTCAGGCCCCATGCAGGGGAGAGTATGGAATTTCCCAGTTTTACCTTTTCAAAGAAATATTTAAGATGTCAGGGAAAATATCTACTTTAATAAAGATATAGCGGCTGTGTTAAGCTTAAGAAAAATGTCTTAGGTCAGAGGTCATTTTCTCAAAGAAAGAGAGGCTGTAAAGGCTAATTGTGGAAATGGTGTAAGATGAGGGAAAAGGAACTTTCAGATTGAATATAGGAAAGCTGGAATTGTTGGCTGACATGATCACTGGGCAGAATGGTGCTTGTTGGGGACTATGATGATGGAAGAAAAAAAAATTCGCTTAATAAAAAAATTTATTAAAAAAAAAAGGAATGGTGCTTGTTTACCAAGGCCATGGAACAAACAACCAGGAGCTGAACCACAGCAAAAAAGACTTAGACTTTGACATCAAAGGAGCAAGACACTGCTGACTTGAGCAATCCTATAGCACGGATTGGCCTCCATCCAGCGCTTAGACTCCTGCTCAGAGGTTTAGAGCTTCCTGCTCAGAATCTAAAGCAGGAAGTGTTGCTGGGCAAATTGGTTTCACTTTTCCTTACAGTAAGATATATACTTTTCAGAGAATATTTAGAAAATGCAATAAAGAGGAAAATGCAAACATGCAGTTAAAACTGGATCCAATATTCTGCTGCATTGCTTCCCAGCATTTTCCCAATGCACTGACATCTATGTGTCCATGTCTACATGAACACAGTAATTTTTAATTTGTACTTAAGGTTAGGCATGGATTTTTCTGAGTTGTTTAATCTAACTTTTCAGTTTCAGATTTTCTTTGAAAAAAAGTACTTAATTTTTGGAATAGACAATAGATATCCAGAATAAAATATTTTTAAGTTACAAAAGATTATACCATGAAAAGGTCTTTCTCCTACCTTTCTCCAGCAAGTCAGTTCCCCTTTCCAGTGGCAACTATTAGTTTCTGTGAATCTTTTCAGAGATATTCTAAATGTTCTATGTATACCAAAAATTAACAATGTAAGATAATAAATTTGATAAAAAATACTAGATGAGTGAATCACTGAAAAAAATGTTATATGTATAAACACACACTTAAAAGGTAATATACCACACACACACCCCTACACTTGCTCTGTCACTAACAGATCATGGAGATCAGTCCACATCAGTACCTCCAGAGCTGCCTTGTTCTTTCTTGCATTCTATTATATAGATATAGTATAGTTTATTTAACCAGTTCTCTACTGAAGGACATTTAAGTTTGTCCTAATCTCTTGCTAATACTACTCTCCACAATGACTACCTTGGTACATAAATTTCTCAAATAAAAATATTCAACAACTAAATAAATGTTAGTCTAATGCCAATGGCTTTTATTTTTTTTTAAAGAAGATTTATTTATTTATACAAGCACTGGGTACAGTCAGAAATGCAGGAGGGTGAGAGAATTCACCAGAGCCAGGGCGGAGAGCAGAACAGGCAGAAGGACTGAAAACACTGCTGAGGGGAGCAGCGGGCGGCAGGAGAGGTCTGCACACCATGTGGGAGCCTCACTGGTGGCCGGGGATCGAACCGGCGCTGCAGAGGATGCGGGCAGCTTCGCAGCCCAGTGCTCAACCACTGCGCCACCAGGGGAGGCCCTAATGCCAATGACTTTTACTGTTCAAAAAACATATAAAATTCCATAAAATATAGTCATTCAGGGTTGAATATCAATAGATGGTAAACCTATGCTTTTGTTTTCTGATTTGCTCAGAGGGAGTTTTACCCAGCAAATGACTTTCAATCGGAGACCAATACATCACTGATAATCTCAGTAATGTATTTTATTATCCCTAATCCTGACCCTCGAAAGGCCTCTTAGACTCTCATTACATGCTGGGATGCTGGCTGCCCTTGAGTCCTCTCAACTTCATCAACACTAACCTGTGCAGAAAGTCCTGCCCTTTGTTGTAGGCGTGGATGGTGGCCAGGCCCTGTATGCTGGACGTGATGTGGGAGAGGAAAGGGGACTGCGTGATATTATCCAGTCGCTTTAGCTCTCGAATCAGGACCCTGGAGAGAGAATGAGTTCTGTGTCAGAGTGGTGGGCTAGTAAATCTGGCTTCATCCTTTGCCCTGGAAGACATGACCACTTCCTATTTACCTGGAGACAATGTGAAGAACTGAAAAGAGGATGATGAGGGGCCCCACTGCCACCAGGAACCATGGGAAAACTCCAGCGATCATTCCAACACAGAAGAAGACCAGGAAAACATTTTGGATGAACATTTCAGCCT
This sequence comes from Talpa europaea, assembly GCF_964194135.1. Taxonomy (NCBI): domain Eukaryota; kingdom Metazoa; phylum Chordata; class Mammalia; order Eulipotyphla; family Talpidae; genus Talpa; species Talpa europaea. The sequence goes on along the minus strand of NC_140070.1, from coordinate 116,628,496 downwards.
GGAAAGGCAGGCGCACATCAACTGGGAAAACCATAAAGGAACAGTGTCAGATTGAGGGGATCCACAAACAGGGTAATGGAATCAAAAATTTAAAAAAAGGGGGTTCCACAAAATCCCTACCTGAATTTTGTGATGTTTTCTTTTTAAACAATCTGATCAAAGAAAAATCTAGAAATCTGGTGGTTCTAATTTTTCTTGTCCCAAGAAAATTTAAGTGATCTTTCTTTCCTGTGCCCTCTGAGTGGGCTCACTGTGCGGCCCACCCCCTTTAAACATCTCCTCCCCTTTACAAAGTAATACATGTTTCTTGGAAAATATATATGCAAAAAAGAGAATAAACATAATAGTAAACATAATCTGTATTCATAATCTTAATGAACTGTTGATAATATTTAAGAAACTTTGCATCATGGAAAATTTTCAACACACAAAAGTTGAGAGACTCCAACAGTTATCCACATTTTTCTTCATGTCCTTTTATTTCCTTCCCTCTTCCCCTCAGTTTTTTTGTGGGGGTAGTATTGAGTATTTTCATGCAAATCCCAGATTCATTGATACCACAGATTTTTTTCTTTCAGTCTTTATTCTCTCTGTGTGTATGTGTGCATGTGCATATGTGTGTGCATGTGTGTGTAACAGAAGTGGGATCATGTGATGCATCAGTTCTGTGTTTCAGAGATAGTTTTAATCCCTTGTTACCTCTGGCCTATCAACACCTGAAACAAACTCCTTCCATGAAGGCAGCACAGTGTAGTAGTTAAAAATAATGGGATTGAACAGATCTGGGCTTGATTCCCAGCTTTATTATCTAATAGCTGTGCAGTCCTGGGCAAGTTCTTTAACTGTCCCAGACATGGGCTTTCTAGTGTATTCAGTGGGTGAAATAATATCTACCTCACAGGGCTGCAGTGAGGATCAGAACATTCAGCACACTGAGTGCAGAATGTTCAGCACACTGCTTGTTAGTGCTATATCCTAAGTCCCCAGAAGTGTCAGGTGGCGATACTGTCATCCTGGGGTGTGAGGAGCTGGCACAGCCTATGCAACAACTAGAAAACCTGCCAGAGGTTACAGGTGTCCAGAAATCAATGTGCTTCCTGCAAGTAAATCTGTGTTTTGGAATCTAAGTTAATACTATCCAAATTCTTTATGCTAATTAAGTATCTGAACTTGTTTTCAGGTTAAAAAAGATTGCATGGGAACTTAAATGAATGGTGAAAAACCAGATGGGTCCTTTACTTAAATACAAGTGGCACCATGGACAAAATGTCAACACTAAGGCATTTCTAATACACATACCAGAAGCCACTGTGCTTCAGTATCTAAGGCTGGAGAGAGAGCCACACACGTTAGGAGTTATCAAGAAGGCTTGTGCTTGGGAGCCTAAATGCAAGAAGCAGTGAGCAATACCTTCATCCATGTCTTTGGAAAACCTGTTCAGAATCCTCCCTGTGGGGGTAGTGTCGAAAAACTTCATAGGGCTTCGCAGGATCCTTCGGAAGAGCTCATCATGGAGCTGGGAGGAGGCTCGCAGTGTGCCCTATGGAGCAGAGCACAGAGTGATCAGGGCCCAGAGCCCCGGGAATGAGGTGCGCTGCTTCCACTCACACAGATCACAGCTCTGTGCACAGGCATCCCCAAAGGTGGAGAAGGGTGAATGGTCATGGGGGAAGGAGGTGACTAAGAAAATACTGAGGCCAATGAGATACGGGTCAATTCAGTTAGGGCCATCCTGCTTCCCACAGCCAGGGAGATGCCATGCTGAGGTCTGATACCCTGTCACCCAGAGAGAGAAGGAGCAGTGATACCCCACCTACCTTGACAAAAACAACACCTCGAATGGCTTTCAGGATCAGCATGACTACCATGGAGAGGGCGTAGATGCTGACATAGTACTGCATGAAAGGGTTGTCCTTCATGCTGCTGCTCACAGAGGTCTTGTTCCCGTGAATCACTGTGGTATTCTGTTGGGAGGCAAGGCTCTATGAGGCAGGACCCCTGAGGACTGTCAGGAAATCCCACCCCACTCAGGACCACTCTCAGCTCAAGGAGGATAACTCTGCTGGGTAAACACTGGCGAGCTTTGCCCCCTCCTTCTCTCTCAGTGGAAGTCTATTGGTAAGCTCTACTGCTCCATGAATTGGTCAAGGACAAACTGTCTTGTGAGGTTACATTAGGGACTCATAGTTTTGATTCTGGGTAATCCTCGTGCATTACTCCTTTTAACTGAAAACTAAACAGTTTCCCTAACAACAGCTGGGGATATGAGAAATGGCCACATTCTTAGACATATAATTTTCCCACTAGTGAGTAACCTTACCCCACTTCCTTGCTTGATCCAGTAACTCAACCACCAGGTGCTGAAGGCGGTGCTGCCCACATTTAACATGAAAAGGGACAGAATGAACAGGAATGCCAAGGGGCCCCCCGCAGCCTGGATGTAGACACCATATACCGACCAGGGCACTGAGCCCTGCCCCTTCTCTTCCAGCTGCACCAGCTGCCCTAGGTAAGAAAGAAACATAGACTCAAGAGAGGGGTTTTTCCAAAAGGAAGTCACCCCGTAGAGCATTAGAATCAAAGAGCCTAGAGCTTCACAGGGCTCTAGATTAGAACTACTTCTCCTTTATCAAAAGCATCCATAATCCATTTAATATTTACTAAGCACCTCTATGAATCAGGCCTTGGATAAGGCCTGAGGCAGTAAAAAGGATTAAGACCAGGTCCCTGCCCTTGAAATCTGGCTGAAAATCCTTCCATGGCTAGTAAGACAGGTAAATAAGCACATAATTATCATAAAATATTTTCAATGCAAAGCTAGTGCTATATGCAGAGAGGCTAGGGAACATCCTATCATGGAGGTATACCTAACCCAGCTGGGGGAGCTGTGGGAAGGAGATTAGCAGTAAGGGTTCAGGGAATACTTTTGGGGTAGTCCTCACTGCATCTCAAAAGGTAAACTCGAGTAGAAGAGGTGAGGAAACAATTGGCAGAGGAAGTAAGTCTAGGTACAGAAGTGAGAAATCAGCTAAACAACATGTACAGACAACCAACTCAGCATAACTGGAACATTTTGTGTGCCAAGGAGTGGCAAAAGATAATGCTGGTTGAGTATATTGTGGTGAGAAGATAAATGGTTTTGAACTTCATCCTTCACATAAATACTTCTCAAGGGAATGAGGTAGAGATTTGACTCCCACCCCCAGGGTAGGTGGGCTGGAGATGACCAAACAATCACCCCTGGCAGGGAGCAGGCACTTCCAGTGTCCCATACAGTGTTTTCCATATGTGCAGTATTGGGGGAAAACACTAGAAAACACTGCCTTGAACATGGGAGGCCACTGAGTCTTCGTATAGCAGTGTTGGCTGGTGGTCTTTTTTTTTTTTTTTAAAGATTTATTTATTTATCTATACAAGAACTGGGGTACAGACCAGATGCGCAGGAGGGTGAGAGGATTCACCAGAGGCAGAGTGGGGAACAGAACAGGCAGACTGACGAAACACACTGCTGAGAAGAGCAGCAGGCGAGACAGCAGAGGTCTGCCACGCCATGTGGGACCCTCGCCAGCCGGCCGGGATCAAACCGGCGCTGCAGAGGCTGCAGACAGCTACACAGAGCTGCGCTCAACTGCCTGAGCCACCAGGGGAGGCTCGGCTAGTCTTCTATTTTGTGTTAGATTTCTTGATCATCTTCATGAAGAGCAGATTTCAATGAAAGCAGCTTTAATGCTTTAGCTAAGAGGTGACAAGGGCGAGAATCAGGGTTGTGACAACAGAGGATGAAGTTTCAGGAAGCAAATTCAGGAGGACATGGTGACTGGCTGCAGGAGGAAAGAAATGGTTCCAGGTTCACCCCCAGGATCTCCCTGCTGTGCTCAGGTGCTATACCAACACTGGAACACAGGGAACCAGCCCTACATGAAACCTCGGCTTCATCATCTGTAATACCTAATTATCTCGGAACAACCACACACGGAGCACACTAAGAACTGTGAGCACCCAGGTGAGAGTGGTTATATAGATGAGAACAAATGTTCCCCAAGGTGTTCTGCTTTTCATACTGAAAAGCAAGAGCTGTGGCAAGAACTGACAGGTTTCTCAGTCTTCTGGGCTATTTGTTTTGTGTGTTTAAGTAAGGTGTCTTAAATCAAAATCTCATACGTGATTTACTAACAGGAAAGAGGCAAATGATGGTCAAGTCCTAACAAACGTCTGCTGCAGATTTCAGAACAAGGACATGAAAACAGGCCCATCTCCAAAGAAGAGGCAAGCCAGGAAAGGTGGAAGCTCTAAAAATCTGGGGTAAGGAAGTGCCACAAGAAGAGAGCTTTGAAAACAGGATGCTTTTTCGCACCCTACCCCCCCCACCCCCCGCCCAAGTAAACTGATCTGCTGCTTAAAATTCACAGGGTAAAAATGCCTAAGGTATTACAAATAGCTTTTCCAGCTCCCAAGATTTGTTTCGGTTGATAGGATAAAGGATTTTTAAAAAGAGGACAAAGGGGGCCTCCCCGGTGGCGCAGCGGTTGAGCGCTGGGTTGCGAAACTGCGCACGGCCTCTGCGGCGCCAGTTCGATCCCCGGCTGCTCCCCGGCCACCGGAGGAGGGTCCCACATGGCGTGCAGACCTCTCCTGCCGCCCGCTGCTCCCCTCAGCAGTGTACTTCGGTCCTTCTGCCTGCTCTGCTCTCCGCTCTGGCTCTGGTGAATTCTCTCACCCCCCCGCGCTTCTGACTGTACCCAGTGCATGTATAAACAAAACAAACAAACCAGCAAACAAATAAATAAAGCATGCCTCTATTTAAAAAAAAAAAAAATTAAAAAAAAAATTAAAAAAAAAAAAAAAGAGGACAAAGGACTCTGGATAGGGACAGCTAAGTAGGAAAAATCCTAGCTGTCACTCTTCGCAAGGCCCTGCTGCCATCTCCTGCGGACGGGCCGAGGAGTCACTGTCCTCTCCGGGAGTCACTAAGGGCATACACATTTTCAGAGCTAAAACACCTCTGCCATGGTGAACACTGACTTGTAAAGAGCAGAGGTGAATCATATCTCCACCCATCATTCAATTTTTCTTATTCCAGGTGACTCAACTCTGATTAGGAAGAGAGGGCATAGGATTAAAAGTCATTCTTTTGCCTTGATTTGTTTAAGCAAAGAGAAGTTGTCTCATGGTCTCCTGCTTTTACACAAGAATTCTGTTATTCTAGAAATAAAAGGCAAGGTACTCTACAACACAAATGTCATCAAACATGTAAAACTGTGGTACGATTTCTGATAAGCTACAATGACAAATCGAAAATCTCCAGAAAAGTCATTACCTTCCTCTGGCTTCGGTACTTTCTCCTTCTTGACGGACCCCGTTTTAGGACCTTTGTCTTGTGATTTCTTCTGTGAACTACTGGTTTCTTTTTTTGAATTAATCTAATATTTTAAAAAGGGATGTTAACTTAGGGTGGTGAGCATTTCACAATACATACAAATATTTAATCATTATGCTGTGCACCTGAAAACAATATAATGTTGTATGTCAACTATAGCTCAATTTTAAAAAAAGTCTCCAGTCACGTGGCTTTTTAAATTGGTAGTGAAAAAAATCAGAAAATAATAAAAAAATTAGAGCCCTATCCAGAATACAAGATAGGGCTCTAAAGTGTATATTTACCATAATGCATGACAAAGGCACTATCTCCAGAGAAAACTACCATTTGCTCACCACTTACTAGTGTAAGAACATCACATATTTATTGCATGTGTAACAACTCTAAGAGGGAGTTACCACCTCTACTTCTAAGATGAGGAAACTGAAGCTCAAGAAAATTAAGTGACATATTGAAAACAGGCTCCCTCCACTATACCACAGTTCTCAATATTCTTTTGCTCCTTGGCCATTTCATATTTTAGCTTCTCTTCCTCTCATTTTCTCCTCCATGTCTACAGGGTTGAGAATATAATGTGAACAGTCCAAAGTACGCTGAGAGTCACTGAGATCATAAATCCAAATCTGGATCAGTGTGTCTAAGGAAGTTGCTGATAATACCTGGAATGTCTTAATGTCTTAGTTATATCTCTGAACCTTATTAACATATATAAAATCCTATCTAAATGAGGTTGGGAGGCTGGAAAGAGAATGCCCACACGTGCGCAACTGCAGCCAGCCAACCGTAGGACCCGAGAGGCCTTGTATCTCCCGGGGGGACTCGGGGGGCGGGGGGGGGAGTGTTGCTGCTTCCCCTTCCCTCAGACCTGAGGGGAGGTACTCCAGAGATCCCAGGGGTGACCAGTCTTGGATTCGGGAAAGCACCCTTGGGTCTCACCATGAACACACTCTCAGATGTGCCCTCTCTTCTGTCATTTGTTTCTGAAGAAAACCATTTTGTTGTTGGAATAACCGATTGTTTTTGTTTCAGGTCAACATCCCTAAAGACCTGAAACACAGTGGTCATGAACAGTTAGTTGTATTGCCCCAAAATCAAACAGGATGACACCCAAAGACTGAAAAGACTCCCTGAAAAGGTCCCAGGAACTTTCTGCTTTCCTCCCTCTGAGACATAGAAAAATCTAGCAGCTGAGAAGCAGCCCTTAGCCCAGGCCGAGTGCACATACAGGACCCTAGGTGACCACTGAACAAGGACTTTTATACAGACAGGCTGGAGAGGAGGAAACACCAGCTCGTTGGCAAGTTCTAAGCACAACCTATAATTTGCCTAACTCAGAGCCCTGAGTCTGCAAAGCTGCCGAGTACTCTGAGTAAGTGTCTTGTTGCCACAAGAGACAGGGCGGCAGGACAGAAAAGGCGCTTTGGAGTTAAACCATCCTTGTTAGCAAGCTGCTTAACTTTTCGGAGCTTCCGTTTCCTCAGCTGTCAAAGTGAGGGATAATCAGGTTCTGCCACAGAGCTCTGCTAAAGTGACTAAATAGGATGACATCTAAAATGTCTAATCTGGCAATCAGGATACAGTGGATGTTAGTGGGTGTCAAGTCAGCAGCCAGGATCCCATGGACCATTTTCAAATGTACACATTCGTTTCATTTCTCTTCCCTGGCATCTTATTCACTTATTTATTAAGAAAGACGCTTCACAATGCCTCAGTTAGGACAGATGGAGCTTATGAATATGAGCTATGACTGAACAACAGCCCACATGGGGCTATACCCTCCTCCTTGTCATTGCCTTATTTTTTTTTAAATAATAAATTTTATTTTTATATTCCCCATACAATTGCAGCCCCCCCATTCTGACCCCAATCCCTCCCCTCCCGCCCCCACCCCCCTAAAAGTGTCTCTGGTTCCTAGTTTTTTGTTGATTTTGATTTTCACTTTCTTAAAGTTATTCATTTTCCTGGTCCCTTATTTAAGTTTTCTAGATTCCTGCTATGAGTGAGACCATCGGGTATTTTTCTTTTTCTTTTTGGCTTATTTCGCTCTTGGCGACAGAAGGCCTCAGCACACCAGCCCCCCATTTCTGCTCTTCTAGAGTAGAACCAGGATGCACAACAGTCTGGTCTCCAGAAGCACAACAGTCTGGTCCCCAGAAAATAGGATCCCTGCTGTAAGGCATAGATACTGAGTCCAGCTGAGACCTCTCCACACTCCACCCATGGGTCCCTTCCTCAGACAGGAGGAGACACACAAAACTTACCTCAACTGGGGGTGTCTCTCCTAGCAACAGGTTATTGAAAATGGTAGCATAATCCCCATTTAGATTCATCAGTTCTTCATGGGTGCCTCTTTCTGTAATGCAGCCTTCTTTCATGAATATCACTTCATCACAATCAGCCAGGTACTGGAGACAAAGGTAGGGACAACACAGTGTTGCTGGGTTTGTGCAAATACATTCAAACACCTCTGCAGGCACACTTCGCTTTATGGTGCCTCACAGATATGGCACTTTTTATAAATTGGAGGTTTGTGGTGACCCTGTGTGGGGTAAGTCTATCGGCCTCATTCTTCCAGGAGCACGTGATGATGGTGAGTATTTTTTGGCAATAAACTAAGGTATGTATGTTATTTTTTTCAGACACAATGTTATTGCATACTTAATAGACTACATCGTAGCGTAAACTTTTATTTGTCCTGAGAAACCAAAAACTGTATGTGCTTTAATTGTGATATTTGCTATATTGCAGTGTCAGGAACCACACCTGCAATATCTTCAAGGTGTGCCTATACCTTAGTCCAGTGGGTCACATCTGTAGGCAATTCTCCCAGAGTCATCTGGCAATATCTGGGGACCTTTTGGGTAGCTATAATTGGGGGGAGGGTTACTAATGCCATCCATCTAACAGAAGCCAGGGATGCATAAACAGCGCCCCCCACTCCACATAACAAAGAGCTATCTGGCCCCAAACGTCAACAGTCCCAAGACTGAGAACCCGTGCTTTAGTTTACTACAATGCAGTTCAGAGAGCAGTGCCTCCCGTTTTGGATATAAATCTGCTGACAGAGCCACCAAGCCTTGCCTTAAACTTCACATCCTTTCACTATATTCAAAATTACACATCATTAAAGACTTTCTGTGGTAGAATGGGGAGTTAGGCCCTCAAACTTGAGGACATATGCCAAGCAGATGGCAGCATCCTTGAGCTGCTCTCCGAAGAGGCTGCTTGTCACAAAATGACAGAGGGAGAAGAGCTTGTTTTCCCGAAACAGTTCCCACTTACATATAGATCTTAACACAATGTTTTCGAAACTATCTCAGACCCCCAACTCCACTCCACCCGCCTCCTCTCAGGCTTTGTATGCACTGATTTATACACTGAATCCAACATGCTTCCAGGATCTCTGTTCAGATGGCCACCTGGTATACTGGTACAAGATTTACTGGTACAATGGGCCAGAGGGAGTTTTGCTGAAATGAATACTCGTGACTCCAGGAACCTCGAGAGGCCCCAAAGTTACCTCAACCACCCCCACCTCCCCACTGCCTGAAGTGGGCATCTCGGGGAAGAAAGCACCATACCTGTAACTGGTGGGTGACAAACAGAACTGTTTTGGACTTGAGGTGCTTCTGGATAGCACTGCTGAATATGTGGTTGCCCACATGGGCATCTAAGGCACTGAGGGGGTCATCCAAGATGTAGATGTCCCGGTCACTGTACAAGGCTCGCGCAAGGCTGATTCTTTGGCGCTGCCCACCACTCAGGTTGGCTCCGCGCTCACCAATCTGCAGGAACACAGAAAGCACAGTTAAGACTCCAGCTCAATTCTGAAACTGAGTTTAGTGGTCATGCCAGTCACCTCTTGATTCTCTTCCATCCAAACCAGTTTCTTCTCTTGAATCCCCCACCTAGAGGAAAGGTTATTCTGTTCCTCATGGAACCACATCAGATCTGGGGGAGTCGGTGCAGAGGCCTCCTCCTCTCTCACAACCATCTGGTTACCGTCATGCCTACATCTGGCCTTGCTACTCCACCCTACAGCCCATCCCAATTCATTCTCCCTGGGCAGAAAGGTCTTTCCAAATCAGAAAGCTGGTCACATCCCACCCTTCTCTTCAAGAATCCCTAAAGAATAGACTAAAGAATAGATTATCCTTTCCCCCTGGCTCCCCAGCAGCTCTCAGCTGCCACTGGGTATCCCTCGTCTATATGCTAAGCCATTTAAAACTGTGTATATTATAAACACACACAACTACTGCTGTTGTCATGCCTTCTCTGTATTTTACTTGCCCAGTTCTGCATCTCCAGTGTGAAAACTCCCCCACCTACTCCTCTACTAATATCGAACAGAAAGGGGACTCGCTCATCAGTTTATATGGTACTTATTTGGGTGTCTCACCCTCTCAACTGTAAGGTTTTTAAGGGCGCAGATTATTGCCCTATTCCTTATAATTCCAGAGCCCAGCATTTTCTGCACACATAGCTGGCATCAACATGCACCTGATAACAGTGACTAAATGAACAGAAGAAATAAATCAATTGTCAAATATCAAAACACTATACTATACTAAAGTCTTGTCCTTAAAGAAACACACAATTAATTCAGTGGTTTTGAATTCTGAGTATGTATCAGAATGACTGCTGAGTTTGTTCACAGATTGTTGGGTCCCATGCTTAGAGTTTCTGATTCAATAGGTCTGGCATGGGGCCTAGAAACTTGCATTTTTGATAAGTTCCCAGGTAAAGCAGAAGCTATTGAATTCTGCTGATCTGAAGCCACTGAGAACTAGTGAACTAATGAAACCATTCACCAAATCTGGACCGAGGTTTTTTTTTTTGTAAATAGTGTTGCTATGTACAAAGGTGCAGATAGATATTTTCATGTCAAATTTTTCACATTATTTGGATAGGCAACTAATAGCAGTATGATACTTCTCTAAAGAAGAAATTTGAATGGCCTATAGGCATATGAAAAAAATTGCAATTTCACTTATTATAAGAGAAATGTAAATTAAAACCATACTGAGATACCACCTCACTCCTGTGGGAATGGCTTATATAAAAGACAATGGAATTAACAAATATTGGTAAGGTTGTGGTGAAAAAGAAACTCTCATTCACCGTTGGTGGGAATGCAAACTGGTACAGCACCTGTGGAAAATGTTAGGGAGATGTCTCAAGAAAATAAAAATGGACCGAGGTTTTAACTGAAGTCAGCTGAGTAAAAGGCTGAGACTTCTGGAGCAGCTGTTGGGAGCTCATCATCAACACTGAACAGCAGAAGCACAGAGTTCCAAAGATGCCTCTGGAAACTGCTCCAGAGAGCCAAAGAGGACTTGTGCTAAAGCCACTTTCTTTTTTTTTTTTTTTTAAAGATTTATTTATTTATGCATACAAGAACTGGGGTATAGGTCAGAGGTGTGGGGGTGAGAGGTTTCACCAAAGACAGTGGGGAACAGAACAGGCAGATCAACCAAAGTACACTGCTGAGGGGAGCAACGGGTGAGTCAGGAGAGGTCTGCTGCGCCATGTGGGCAGCTCCCGGACTGGGGATCTAACTCGTGCTACAGTGGCTGTGGACAGTTTCATAGGTTGTGTCTTAACCCTTTGTGCCACCAGGGAGGCCCTAAAGCCACTTTCTTTCTTGGAAAAGGGCTCTCTACAGACTGTATCCAGTAAGGAAGTTGGCAGAGAGGGGAAATTCAATATGCACATGCTTGTCTTACAGTTTTAAAAATGAAAAGTGTTGAAAATATTAAATTGGAACCAATAGTGGGACTTGCTCAAAAACAACAGGATATGTGAAATATTTATATACTTCAAGCAGATAATGTGGTCACCTGTGCCCTAATGAAAAATGCTTTCCTAATATAAAATCCCAGTGAAAGCAAAATTTCCTTTGTGGTTCTTCTCCCATACATTTAGGATGTACTCCTAGGAGATGGCTTGGGTACAGCCCTGCCACCCCATATTCCAGAATCCTCTCTGCTAAACACATAGTCCCTTCAGGGACAGGCTATACCTCAGTCAGGTCACTGTTGGGAAGAATGGCCAGGTCAGGCCTCAGGCAGCAGCTGTTCAGCACAGAGTTGTATCTGAAGGACACAAAGAGACCGAGCATCAGTGCTTGGGTTGGAGCAAAAGGGGCTGTTGAGTCAGGCTGCCTTGCGTCTCACATGGCCACGATGGAAAGCATGACAGAAACCAAACATTTCTTGCCTTTCTTCATCAAATTCCTTCCCAAAGAGGATGTTATCTCTCAGAGTGGCATTGAGGATCCAAGCCTGCTGGGCCACATAAGCGAAGGTTCCATTGACTGCAATGCTGCCCTCTAGAAGTGTCATCTAGGAGACAGATAACCTCCAATGGCATCACAACTCACAACCACAACTATGCCAACACAACTCCCCACAGTCCACATGGAGCTGAAAGTCTCTGCAATTTCCCTGGATGCGTTTTGGACCCAAATTCAGACCCTCTTTGTTCATGGAGAGCGACAGCAGCAAAGAAAATCAAAGTTCTCCTTGCTTATGTGTTATGGGAGCCCAATGTCATCCATGACATGAATGAACAAATACCTCATTTAGCAACCCATAGGCTACTTGATATCCTCTCTTGCTAATTGCAAACTGCTTTAATTAAAGGAAGTACATGTGGAAGGCTCTTTCAGGATCCCCTGAGGAGGATACTGGAAGGGCTTTGTGTTAGTCTCTGCCTCAAGATGAGGGCAGACCAGCTCATCTCCAGAATTAATCCAGGCTGCCTCCTGTAAAGTGAGGACCAAAGGCTGGGGGTGGGGATGGGAAGGGGGTAGAGCACAGGGGTGGGGTGGGATAGAAATCCAGGTTAGACATCAACTAGTATTATAAAGCATCTATACAGTGAGGATGGACATGTCCTCCAATGTGAAGAGAGTGCATGATGAGCTTCAAGTTGTGTTTTCTGTCAGAGTGACAGATAGGAATTGATTGATTCATTTTACCCTTTTTCATGGTTCCTTTTGGGAGCAAAAGTTGGCCTCTGTCTCAGTTAGAGATGCTACAGCTTCTGTTAACCAATCTGTGTAGGACTTGCACATGCAAGCATGTCCGGTCAAACACTGTAACACAGTGTACACACACAGTGCACCCGCCCTAGACCATAATACAACAGTACACACCTTACTAGTACTACCCACAGACTGGTAAGTTCTCTGAATACCCTCAAATGTGCACAGAAACCCGCAGAGGGTCTCTCTGCGGAAATCCATTCCTCTGCTGCTGTACAGGCGCCCATGCTCCAGACCAGCAACAGAGTTAAACTCCAGAGAAGCCGACCTGACCAGCAGCACCAGCCTCCGGGTCTGATAGAGGGCTGTCAGGATTTGATCCAGAAGCTAAGGCCCACTCAGTTTTCAACCCAACCATGGCCTACCCTTGACAAAGGCACATCTTACTGGATTGCCCAGTAGCACTTAGAAACTAACCTCGTCTTTGTTTCCCCCACTTCATGCCCCCTCTGTATCTCATCATGGTTCGTTCAATCTGACTGAATATTAGAAATTACTTTGGGGTGTTTGGTTTTTCACAAAGGCCAGCAGTTGGGCCACTGAAGAGTCTCATAAAGCAGAAGTAGGGGGAGACGCCCCTCAATCATCTGAACGCAGACTACCCTGGGTACCACCACTCCACTAAGTGACAGTGATGCTGCTGAACAAGTGTTGCTACAAAACACCCTCCACTTGTTTCAATTTCCTCAACACAGATAAATGATCCAGAGAATCCTGTCCATCTGGAGGTCAGAATAAGCTCAACCACCTAATCAAGTTTAAAAGCAGGTGGGAATATTACGGCGGTGCTTTTTCTTCTGATGATTTGGTTCTAAAATAGTAAAAGGTAGTTTGTTTTAGCTAGATGATGCTAAATGCTGACAGCCCTCTGCTGGCCCCTCTGTGTGCCAGTCATTTGCTGCCTGTGCTATGCTTGTGTGTCACAAGGCCTTGCTCCCTACGAGCCCATGAATTCCTGCAGTGCATAATTTTGTCAAGTGCTTCTAGATCAAGTCTTGACAGCTCTCTCTCTGACAAGGAGGCTGCTAGTGCTGAGCAGCTCTGCGTCTTCAGTGTTTTTTTTTTGCACTGGGGGTGTCTGTCCAACTCTTATCTCTGACATTTCCCAACAGGCATATCTATGGCACTCGATAAACACACGATGAACACAAGAAAGCATAGGAAACAAATGATTTCACTGGGCATCAATCAGTCTTTAGTCAGGTGTCCACTGAGACCCTTTCTGGATTCTGCTGTTGCTGGGAATGTGGAGGTGGCAGGTGGAAGGTGAGGGGCTTGATTAGACCAAGAGTTCATTTTGTTTGCCCTTTCCCATCTCTCTTCAGGAAATAAGTTCATTTTTCCTGAGATTCTTGCTAAGCAGAGTCCAGAAAAAGAAGTGAAAAAAAGCCAAGGACAGTAACAAAATCTTACCTGGCCTAAAATGGCTGAAATGAGAGAGGTTTTTCCACTTCCTACGCTGCCACAGATTCCAACCAGTTTCCCCTGGACAAAACACAGAGCAGAGGAAGGTTAGTCAGGTCGTACGGAGGACACAGCTCGAGGGACTCATCTCTTTGCAGAAAACACCACCTTAACTATTGTCCATTAATACGGGCACTGTGATCCTGACACCCACGAATCACTTGCCTCTGTCTTCTCCCTTGTCAACCACCTACTTCACAGGGTTTCTGTGGGGATGCACTGAGGAACAGATGTGTAAGCCTTTTGGAGAAGTAAATATGCCATACACCTTTAAGTGTCCCACATCACTTTATTTTTTTTAAAGATTTGTTTATTTATGCATACAAGAACCAGGGCACAGGCCAGAGGTGCAGAGGGTGAGAAGACTCACCAGAGACAGAGTGGGGAGCAGAACAGGCACAGATCTACTGAAATACACTGCTGAGGGGAGCAGCAGGTGAGAAAGGAGAGGTCTACTGCACCATGTGGGTAGCTCCCTGGCCAGCCAGGGATCGAAATCATGCTGCATAGGCTGCAGATAGCTTCACAGCGCTGTGCTTATCCTCCTGTGCCACCAGAGAGGCCCCCATATCACTTTAGAATGACCTGGTTCCTTTCCTACCTTGGTGGTAATCCATGTTTTGAGATTATTTCTTTTTTTGTGTAGCTGTTTTTGAAAGAGAGGGCAGGACTCTTGATTATTATTTTATCATGATTGTGTTCCTGAGGTTTAATTATTTTCAATAACAACTATGTGCACTGTTGGTTCTGTTTTTCTACAACACATTTCCAAGAATCTGACGCATAGCTATACCAGCAATCCCACATGAAAGTAGAAAATCAAGCCTGTGATTAACTGAGTGTCCTCAAGCAAAACAATGAATTCTCAATAGGCGGTGTTAAAAAGTTCTCAAGAACAGACAGATGATTTTCAAAGGCTCATATTAAAATGGGTGTTTAGCAACCCTGCATTGGCTCAAGGCTCTGAGGGAAGGCAGGCAGGAAGCGTGGTGGTGATGACAGAGCACAGATTCTGGAGGCAGATGGGTCACTGCACTTGCCAATTGTGTGATCTTGGCTCTGTTCCTTATATGAATACTGTCTCTCTCACTGGGCTTGAGTTACGTGAGGGAAACAGTTATCCTTGGAGAATCAAATGCACTGGCTGGTATGTAATGAAAGTACATTGGGCAAAGTTTTTGATATTGCTCCGGAGTTCAAAAGATTACAGCCTGGTGTTGAGGGGAAGATGAGTCACGGGTTCACACTGCACAGGCTGGCAAGGTTTATGCAGAGAAAAACGTTTGAGGTAAACAGTGACTAAAGGGGATAACAGTGAAGTCAGTGCCCAGGGCACAGGTTTTGGCAAACATTAACTTCTCTCCCCTTCTCTGAGGAAAGGGATGAGGGAGAATCATTGCATCTCTCCTCAAATCATGTGAATGTGGGCTCTAACAGTCAGAGTGAGGATCCAAAGATGGGATTAGAAGAGCAAATTTCAGCTGAATCTGAGGAATAATCCTCAATGGAGCAAATCAGTAATGTAAGACTGCTAGCTGCCTCAGTTCTCAAGATAATGTGATCTGTTGTTAAGAGTTAAGAGAAGTCAAAATTGACTTGAGTGTCTGATGATCCATGACCAACTACACCAGTTCTTTCAAGTAGTCTCCTAAGGACCAGCTTCCCCTCTTGTTCATAGCTTTCTAGAGCTGGGAGTTCCAGTTCTCTCTTCATTCTAGCTCTGGGTCTGTGTAACAGGCCTCTCCTCAGCTGGTTTTGATATACATCCACTGGAACCTACTACTCCCTACTTCCAGTTATGCAGGTCAACCTTTCTTACCACCTCCATCATCATCTTTGGTTCAAGATATCTTTCTCTCTCTCCTGGGTTAACAATTCTTGCTTGCTTCCTTATTTTCTTATACACTTTTCTAAATCCAAAAGCTAGAATGATTCTCTTTATACATAGAATGATCACATTGCTTTTCTGATCCAACCCCTTCAATGGCTTCTCTTCCCACTCGGGAGAAAGCCAAGGTCATCAGACTCTGACACCCCAACAGCCTCCCTCCTATGCTTACTCTGCTCCAGAATAGGCACCCCGCAGACTCTGGGTTGCTGGGTTGCTGTTCTTTCTGCCAGGAATGTTCCAGAACAGCAACTCAGGTATCCAGGTACCACCTCCTTCAGCACTTTGCTCACAGACAACTGTTTAAATGAAGCTTTTCCATAGGCAACTTATTTGAATTGCAGTCACTCATGGCTCCCCACCCCACACTCTATCTTTGTAACTTTTTTTATCTCCATCTGATAATATATTTTACTTGTCCATCTTTGCCCAAGTATGTTCCAAGAAGAATGTAAGTTCCAAGAAGGAAGGGATTCTTTATCTGTTTGATTTTTTTGCTGCTATATCCCCAGTCTTACAAGAACAGTGTCTGCTACAGAGCTGGCACTCAAAAAGTGGCTGTTGAATGAACTGACCTACTGTTCATCCTTGGAACAATACAGTTTGAATTCAGTGGGTCTACTTATCCTCAGATTTTTTTCAACTTTTCCGCTTCCCTCTACTCCTCATCTTACTCAACAGGAAGACAATGAGGATGAAGATGTTTATGATGATCCACTTAAGATTTTCATTTTTTTAGCTTACTTTATAAGAACCAGTTTATACTACATACAGCATGTGTTAACTGACAATGTTATCAGTAAGGCTTCCAGTCAGCAGCAGGTTATTTTAAGTTTTGGCCTTTTGGAGGATCAAAGGTTATATGTGGATTCTTGACTGCATGGATATCAGTGCTCCTAACCCCCATGTTGCTCAAGAATCAACCGTATAAAGCATCTGGGACTCTCTGGATGCTTCAGTCCTCAAGACGGTGCCAGTTCCCTGTCATATTATTTATCTTAAGAGCCTTGAATTTGGATTTTCTGTTCCAGCCACTCCCTAGTGGAGGGTGTCTGAGAGCCTCTAGTCCTGTGCTACCTGGGCTATGACATCATCTACCATAATGATCCTTTACTTACATCAAAAATAAACAATTACAATAGAACCAATGATAACAGCAGCACTGAGAGGCCCTATTAAGAGGTATGTTCTGTGCTATGCACTGGGTAATGATAACGGGAGGCTCACACAGAGATACAATACCTGGGAAGAATTTTTACAGCTTGCATACAATTAGGATAACCAGAAATCTATTCAGGGCAAACTCCGCTTGAGCGTTCCATCTCCTAGCTTGTACAAAGAGCATCTCATGAGACCAACAGTTATTCATTTGTACTGTTTAAGGCCCAAATATTCCTTTCAGAGGTGGAGCTGGCTCAGATTTAATCTTTGGCTCAAAAAATCTCTCTTAGTCTCAAAGTACTTTGCTACAAGGGATAGTAGCTGCCTACTCTTGTCAGAGTGGACATGAAGTAGACAGATGGGGTGCAGGTGGGAGCGGGGGGAGACAGAAGAGTTACCTCTCCAATTTCCAAGTCGATGTTGTACAGTGTCCTCTGCAAGCGGAGGCTCCCCAAGTGGATGTGCTTGCCCTCCTCTTCCTCGGGGCTGGGCCGCTCTTCACTGTCCAGGAGGAGGTGGCCCTTCTGCTCTGCCAGCACCTCCTGATGCTCAGTGTGCTGCAGCTGCCTTGCCTTCTCTTTCTTGCCCCTGGCAGCCCTCTTGTCTTTTTTCATTTTGGGGGTCAGCTTGGGCGAATTCTGGATACTGGAGTGGGAGGAGTCCCATGCCAAGGTGGCATTTTTCACCTCTATCGTGATGTGAGGACTGGCTGGTTTTTTCTTTATCATGTGAACCTCTTCCATTAGAAACAAACTCTGATAGGAGTTGTGAGAGAGGTGCAAAGATGAGACACTGGATCAAGACCAGGGAGACAAGCCTAGGGCGCACACTCACGTAGCAAAACACATCAGGCTATACAGTGGAAGGAAGCTGAAGGGCAAAAGGTAGCTCATTAGTGTAGCCCAGCCTCAGGTCCATGGAGAGGTCATGGGAGTGTGGGGACACCCTCAGGGGGGGCAGAGCCTTGTCCATGGCCCAATATTCTACCCTACTGATTAAGTGCTAAACTGCCTTTTCCTAGTCTAGTGTGACCAAAGGACATTTAACTAACCTGCATGCAACCTTCTCACCCCCAAGTTGCTGAGTCATGGGCAGTAAAACGCAAACAGTAAAACCAAAGGACAGGCCTCTTCTACAACACAGATCTTTATCATTCTATTTCCCTTACAGACCATTCCTGCAGAACCTACAGCCTGTGCATGTCCCCACCCACATGGAGCACATATCTAAATGTGCTTCTTCAAAGTCCTGCCTTAGAAACATGAGAATTCAAAACTACTAAAGGAACAGACTCACAAAAGGTGAAGGGTGCCTCCCCCTCCCGGAAACATGCTCAGGAAGAGAACAAGATTCTTCCTCCTCATTCCCAGAATCCCTCCTAGTTATGTTAGGGAAGAAAAATGGAATGCTTGAAAGGGTGGTGCTTCTGAAATTAGATCTGCAACACTGGTGGTAATAAATCACAGCCCAGGTCTTAATATGTTCATGACTTTCAACCTACTTCTGACAACTTTCTTCAGCCAGTGATTTTCTATACAGAATGTTATCTCAGTTGGATTTCCAATGTGATAAAAGACATTTTTTAATAAAAAAATTAACATTAGAAAGTCTTAGAGGACTCCGCTTACTGAGAAACTCCAACTCTTCGCTTAGTTACTATAAACTCCAATATTTTAAAGGCTGTTGGTGCAAGTAAGTGTGACATACAGTCAAGCCCAAGAGCAGGCCCTTTCTCCTGAACCCTAAACTTAGAAGTTCTAACTTCTAAACTTCTAAGTTTAGCCATGGGGAAGAAAATAGAAAAGGGCTTAGGTCATGTAATAGCTGTGGGTGATTTTGCTCCTCTTATTAACTCTAAGGCTTCCTGAACAGAAGAAGGAGCTACCTGCCGATACAAGTCCTCATTAGTAAGTGAAGAGACAAGAGCTCTCAAGAAACAAGAGGAGAACAAATCTATACTGCAAGTCCTTAGCCCTTCATCCAAAATGCCACAAAGTCTGTTCACACTAACTGCAACAGGGGGACAAACATATAGTCAAAACATTTGATTTCTTCCATGACTGCATACTGTGAGTTCAGCAAGATACAGCTGTGGTTACAATCAAACTGCTTCTTTCCATTTAGCTCTGCTCTTGGCCTTGTAGCAGCCAGGCCTGGATGAGAGAGGGCATAGGGCTGGGGAAGCACTCTTGGCTTTCTCGACCAAAAGAAAATTCACCTGGTTAACTAAACAAGTAGAATATACATAAATTTTATAAGCAAATAAATCTCCATTCTTCTTAAGAGGAAAATCCAATTTGTTTTCTCCCAAACATCTAAGGTGATATTTATCTTGCAAACATTGGGTTTCAAGCTTAAACTTAAGTCACCAGCACTGCTTCTGTACTGTTCTCACTGGCCAAGAAGGATTAGCGCACAGGAGCTACCTGGTATGGAGAAGTGTGAAGGCATTCCCGCCCACTCAACTGCTGCTCCTTTTTTGGGTAAACATTGACCACTTTCAAATATCTATCTCCCTTATAATCCCCCAACTACAGCTCCCTCTTATATCACGTGTTTGTATTATTCTGTAGACACAGAATAATAGTCAAGGTATGACCCAATTAACCACTTGCAAGAGAAAACTCACTTAACTGTGATTCTCAACATGATCTAGTTTTAGAACTATTCCCACATCATTCATTCCTAGTATCATGAGTGGCAACCTCAGAGCAAGATAAAGAAATTATGGAAAATGGCTTAGCATGTGGACCAATCAAAATGATACCATTATGGTAGTAGTAGATGGTAGTTCAAGGTGGGAAAAGCTGACAGTCACCTGACACTTCCGATCTTCTAGGTAAGCCATTGACAAAGGGCAAAAATCTATATTTATTTGAAAAGATAACTAGTCTCAACCCTTAACTCAATCTCCTACACTGTTGCTGCCTTTCATGCCCAAGGTGAATAAAAGCCAAAGCATCCAGCCTTGTGTGGCTCATTAGAATAAAAGTAGCAGTTAGTTTACCAGCCACAACTCCTGACATGGAGGCAGGGAGCCGAGCCACTTACCTTAAATCTGTCAACAGCAACTGATGCTTCGGAGAGGGATTTTACTGAGAACGGTGTTACTTTCAAAGCAAAAGTCATGGAGTTGAAGACAGTTACCACTGTGAAAGCCTAAGAATTGGAAAAGAGGAGAAACTGAGCCTGGTTGAGTTATGCACCTAAAATAACAGGACATTGTCAATTTTCTTTCAGGTTTAAGGAAAGTTGAAAATGTTGGTATGAGCCAGATACATTTTTCTGAAGGTAAAGTTTTTAAAGATTTATTTATTTATTTATTCAAGCACTGGGTACAGTCAGAAGCGTGGGAGGGTGAGAGAATTCACCAGAGCCAGAGCGGGGAGCAGAACAGGCAGACTGAAGCAGAAGTACACTGCTGAGGGGAGCAGCGGGCGGCAGGAGAAGTCTGCGCACCATGTGGGACCCTCGCCAGTGGCCGGGGATCGAACTGGCACACCAAAGGCTGCGGGCAGCTTCGCAGCCCAGCGCTCAACCGCTGCGCCACCGGGGGAGGCCCTGAAGGTAAAGTTTTTATGAGACCTTTAATTAAAATTCTCAGTAAATCTGAACCAAGGATAATCCTCATTTTCAGAATTAAATCCAAAGTTGGGTAGACTTACAAAGAAACCATATACTGTTTACATATTAGGATTGAACCCCTACTCTTCCACTTGTTGGTTTAATCACATGGATGAAAATGCCATTTGATTACATCTTGAGGAAGCCTCCAAATCTGGTACCAAGAGCATTAGAGTGTCTCTGTTTGTGGTACTTCCACAATGTCCCCACTTCTCGAGAACTCACTGACCTGTGCAGCCGTCAAATCGAAGCCAAGGTTCATGTGAACAGAGAAGGTCACCACGCTGGCAATAACCATCACAATAGGAGCCACGCCGACCGTGATGCTCTGAAAGTACCCTGCTTTCTCCAATATCCTGTGCTCCTCCTCTCGGATCTCTAAGAATAAAAAGCAAGTCAATTTCTATGAAGCAACCCAATCACAGCAACTCAAAAGAAACCACAGAATAGTATTCCTCTGCCACCAAACCAAACCTGGTAGGTCGTTAGCCATACAAACGTTTTAAAACGACCCCCTAAATGCCTCTGATGCAAAAATTAGGTACACATGACAATCAGTGCCACCACTAGTCAACCAAAACTGCATTAACTTTCAACTGCAGCATATTTAAGTTAGCACAGTGATGACTTTATGGTCAAT
Organism: Talpa europaea; assembly: GCF_964194135.1. Taxonomy (NCBI): domain Eukaryota; kingdom Metazoa; phylum Chordata; class Mammalia; order Eulipotyphla; family Talpidae; genus Talpa; species Talpa europaea. The sequence continues at coordinate 116,607,294 of NC_140070.1, read as the reverse complement.
TATAGTTTACATCTTTTATACTTAAATTAAGTTTAAATGAATTATATCTTATTTTTTAGATTCTACAAAGTGCCTTGAAACACAGTCACCTTTTTAATGTTCCAACTTTTGATAAGATCTTTTCGACTGTCCAACCAGCCTGTGATTTATTCCTCCAAGCTCTGTGATGTTTATGGTTTATCTTTGTGTTGAATTTATGGATCAGAATAGGGCTAGCCACTGAGAACTTTGTAACTCAACATAAATCATTATTTGAAAAAGTTACAAAAGCCAGCCTGCAGTGCAGAAATGGCTGAGCTAGGCTCAGAGGTCAGTTGTCCTGATTCCTAATTCAGGGCACACCCACAACCTCCCCCACCTCCTCTCCCACCTCTCAACCCCTACTCCATCCTCCCCCTGGAGGATGCTTAACCACCTTCGGGGCACATGAACCCAGAGTGAGGGCAGAAGTGAGACTCTTAGCAGTCACGTGATGCTGTTTACTGTGATGTCCTCATAGCCAGACCAGAAAATTATGGGCAGGATGAGAGAATGACAGGGGGGTTTGAAATCATAACTGGCTAAATTATCATGGGAAAAAGTCACAATTTTGTTGGGTCTCAATTTCTTCATCATAAGCTGTTAAAAGAACATCAGCTATTAGATACTATGATCCCATGACATTAGGATTCCTGGCAGTTAATGTGCTCAGGAAGCAATGATAAACTCCTTCTACTTCATGAACATAGGAAGTAGTTAAACTTACTTTGAACAATCTGAGAAAATGCCTTGACCCAGGCATACATTTTAATAAATTTAATGTAGGTGACGACTTCACTCATCTTTTGGACACGGTCATCTGTTGTGGCCACACATTTTCTCCTGAAATAGGCAGTGATCCGTGATGCAAACATCTGGGAGGAAAAGCAACGTCACGCCAAATCAGAGCTCACACAAACTTAAGAACCGCCTACTTTTTCAAGGATGTAAAGCTATTTAAGATGACTGTAAATAAAATGAACATCGTGTACCTGTACTTTCTGTTTTTTTAAAAAGGGGTCTTTTAAATTATTATTTTTTATTTTTTACATCATTGTTCATTTTAATATTTGCTTCCCCCCACCTCCTCAGGTGTAGTCCCCATAGAGTTTCCTTCCCCAATGCACCCGTGCACCATCACCTCAGTCCCCTGTGCTCCTCCCTCCCTCCCTCTGATCTTTTAAATAATAACAAAATCTCATTAGGAACTGCTGCCTTTACTTAAGTGATACTTTACTACCTCTCATGTGAAAATTCTGCCTGTATAGACTGAGCACTATCAAGCTTTTCCAAACCAAGAACCTGCTTTGAGGAAATTTCCACTGGAGCGATGAAACTTCGGGGATGCCTATTATATATAACCCAGTGAAAACACCTCATCTAAGGTGAAGCTGTGAAAATACAGCAGAGAGGCTTACTCACCATTGCTGGATAAAAGAGGATAAAAACAGCTGATCCCAGGAAGCCTGTAGGTCCCAGAATAATTACATTATAAATCATGCCCAAGATGGCAACAACGGGTCCTCCAGCCAACAAGCTGCCAACAGCAGCTGCCTCAAACATCCTCTGCCCGTCATTGGAGCACAAGTTTATGAGCTACGAGACACAAAGCGCAGTGAGGGGCCCTGTGAGGACGCAGGCCACTGTCTCAGGGGGAAGATGAAGGACAAAGCAGGGCCCAATGGAAAGTGTTCAAGCTGGGAGCTTTCCCTTCACCCCTTACTCACCTCACCCATGGACTTCTCTTTAATGTTTTTCAACTTAAGGATCTTCTTAAATGCCATGGTTAGGATGGCCCCCCGCAAGCGGACACCGGTTCGGTAATTCAATGCCCAAGTCAGTGCAAGTGACCAAGAGCGCACGATCTCTGTCAGGAGGAGGCCCAGGACCAACAGCAAGCTGTACTTGAGGTTGGAGTCTGCGACCTGGGCATACTCCAAGAGGTGCTTCACCACGAAGGCCTACAGGAAGAAACACACACCACCGTCAGCACCGCCACCACACTCACACACCACGCCACAGTTTTATGTTAAGTTAGAAAGAGGAGGCAGGTCCAACGCACAGTGACAGGCGCATAAGCAGATAAAACCTTCCTGGGGGACCAGCTACTACTGACAACCTGCTGCAGCGATTTTACAGGGCATTCTGCAGGAGGAAGGTCTACTTGGAAACACTCTTCCTTGAGGATACCACCAAAGCCTTTACTCTTTCTAATGTAACATAAACCTGTCCATGAGCTGAAATTAATTCTAAACACCATCATTAAAAAGTATATATTTGACCTTACTCCGGTATCGCCACACATTGGTGTATTTCTTTAAATGAAATTAAGACCTTTTGGGGGGACTGTTTCAAACGTGCTTATTTGATAAAAAGGAACAGTGTACCTACAGTTGTACTGGGGAAGAGTGAGAAGTGCATTTGCAAAACATTCCTGAAAATAAACATCAGCAGTTTAATAGTACAGAAGACAGCAAACAAAGCAGACTATCAAAAATCCAGAGACCCTCCCTCAGGCCCTCCCCTCGCCCCACTCCCTCCCAAAAACAAAAACATGTTACCTCAGGAGGCATATGTCTAACACCACCTGCAGTGAGGAAAGGCAGCCAGCCCCCAAGAACCACCGAGTGCCACCTCCAGCTCTGAGGTCCTGCAACGCCGGAGCACACACTCACACAAGGCACATTCAACAACAGGATTGAATACCAGGAAGTGGGAGGTAATGTACTTTTATTGAAAATGAAAAAAATAAATAAATAAAAGTACCATCTTCAAAGAGCATCTCACAGAGACTGTACAACAGGAGGTGCATTGCGGTAACATACATGGGAACATACAGAGTCGAGTTATACAGGGCTCGCCATCTAACAGGTCATCTGGCCTCCGACTGTTGTTTTAACTACACACAGTGGAAATACAGAATAGAACCCATATCTGTTCCCAGAGTCCGGAGCAGTACATCAAGCTGACAGCACTTAATCAGTTAGGGCTTTTGAGGTTGCTGTGAGTCTACGGTGGAGTAGATTCTCCAGGAATAGACCTTGCTGCTAAGGAAAGAGAATTTAAAAACAAAACAAAACTGAAAACTCTCCAAAGAGGTAACTGCTTAAAATTGCTGGTGCTATTGGTTCACTAGGCTGAGGAATGACCTCTGTTCAGGACAGAATACAAAAATCTAGGCCTCAAGGAAAAACGGAAGGCATCTTTCAGAGTCTTTTCAAGTCCTTGAAGCTAAAATCGATCTTGTCGAAAATGAAACAAAACGAACCACAAGAAAAGAAAGCCAAACCAAACCCCCACTCTGAAGGAAGAAAAAAAAATTAACCAGAAGCCCATCCATCCATCTGCCCCATCCTCAGAGCAGAGAGGCTGTAGCTGAAATCCAGCGCTGAGTGACAGACAAAAATGGAGGCCAGACACAACTGTCCGGAGGCAGCTAACTCTGAATTCCAGAACCCAGATTCTCTCTGGGTTCATTGGTATTTCTCATTTTTCCTGAGAGAAAATGAATACCAGATGTCCACTAGATCCTAAGAGATCCCCACCCAATCAGCTTTATGCCAAGTCTCAGTAAATAACCTGATCAAGTAAATATGAGATTTCAGATTCCAAGAACTATTGTATTCCGTATCTCCCCTCCCTCAGATATTTTAGGTTTATATCCATTGTTTGGGTCACCACTGCATACAGCTGGGTTGTTGGTTTACTAGCAAGAAGATTGGCTTCTTTTCCAGTATGCAATCCAAAATGTGGAACTGAGTCACTGAGTGGCAGGGTCAAAACCCCATTTTCCTCACGTGAAGCAACTCAGTAAGATGGCGGTGCAGTAAAGCATTTTCTCACACACCTCGGCACTGATGGAACAGTCTCCAAAGGAAGGCGTGAAAAGACAGCAGGTTGTAGTTTGGGATTCCTTCCTTCCCATACCTTTACAGTGCCATTTTCAGCACTGGGGTAAGAACATTAGCACCTCCCAGAGGGCAGGAGCAGAGGGAAGGTAAAGACATAATGAATGCTTACACTATGCAAAACTTGCAAAAGGGGGGAAAAGAGGAAACAGCAGATTAAAGAATTTCCAACACAGAGGGTTTTAAAAAAAGAAGACAGTTACATTTCAAACCATTGTGCATGGGATAAAGAAAAAAAGTTTTCATGAAAAATCCAAACAAAATTTAGTTTTATAAAGTTACAAATGTATCATTTAAATTTAAACTAACTGGGAGAAAAACTCGAGATTGTCAGCATAGCTGTCTGGCTGTGGAAAGCATTCCCAGTGAATAAACATTACCTTACCTGAACTCTTGGCGAGAGATTCTGCCCAGCTTGACTCTCTCATTCTGACCGCAGAATACAGCCATCCTGAAAATTCTAAAGAACAGCTTCTGTCACTGGTTCCACTACAGAGAGACTCCCCCCAAATCCAGATCCTGACAGCAACAAGCAAGCTGCAGCTGGAGAGAGGTTGGAGGGGTGGGTAACTTACCTCTCTAAAGATTTTTCTCTGTCCTGGCCCCAATAGGCTCTTAGGTAGAATTAGCATTCACCCAGAGACAGCACTGCAGGAGGGAGCCTTCTCTTGCAGATCTACAGGGCGGATGCTAATTCTTTACACACAAATAATAGGTCAGGCCTGGTCTTTGAAAACTGTCTTACTCCAAGAAGGTCAAAACTCATCTCTATAAATTTAGCCATCTGGTCACCCATCTGGCCAATTCGGCCACCCAATCTGGCCACTCATATAGGAGGACCATACCCCTATAGATTCTAGAACTCCCATTATCATTTGTGATCCCAGAAAACCCTGCACAGAGTGCCAGGCCACTGGCATCACAGAAACCTTGGATCATCTGGATATATGAATGTTTAGCTGGCTAGCAGCTTTAAAAAAGCAAGTACATACAAAAACTTGACTGTTTCATTGGTTCTGCATAGGGGCTAGCAAGGTTCAGTGAGGCCTGAGAGGAAAGGAAATCTGGGGAGTCAGTTCTTAAGTATATTTCTGTGAGAACAGACAAATAAGCCAGTTCGAAAGTGGTGCCATATTAGCAAATGTACAAAAAATCCAAAATGGATGTTCCTCAAAAGGATTTAAATCCACATAGAAGGTATGCTCATTGCTAGTACGCATCTCCAAACCAGCCTGAGTGTTCAATTTCCAATTAAACAGAAATTTATTAGAATTGGAGGGCCAAAAGAAGTTGATTTTCTTGCTTACAATTTTAAAACTTTTTGTCAATTAGAGACTCTGGACAGGACCATTTGCTTTCTCGAGTGTTCTAGGACAGGATCTCATGAAATAACAGGTCTGAAGGCGCTTCCCCACGAGGGTTAACAGAAGGAAAAGCGTGCTGCTGTTTTCCTATTTAAGGATGGCTCTCGGCTTTCCCTGGCTTCTAGAAGAGTTTACTAGAGATTAGTATTCCAGTGTACTGCACCCTAAAAGAGAGATTAAGGAATATGCAGGCCCTCAAGGGAGTGACTGTAGCCCCCAAGCTGAACATGCAAAGGGAACTTTTTTTCCCTACGTAAAAAAATTAAAATCAAATCCTAGCAACCTCTGGAATTTGGGGTGGGGGGAGTCAATGAAGTTCTTTCATTGGCCAAATGGAATCAGGAAAGTCTGTGCACCTCACTACCCAGCTGAAAGAATTCTATTAAAGATGAGAGTGGCCACCAGCCCTGTAGTGAAACAATGACAGAAGCTCTTCTTGGGGGAAGCTGGTCCTACAAAAACGTTTGCCATTTTGGTCAATAACATAACATTTAGTTACATGGTCCCTCTGACTTAAAACTCATACAAAAGTTTGTTAGTTGTCAACAAATATGGAAACCCAGTATCAGACAAGTAGTGTTTTCTGCTTCAGAAGAGAGATAAAGTATTTTTTTAAAAGTTCATTAAACATTTTTAAAAAATGAACAGAAAAACTGCAAATTAGTTTTACCTAATCACCATGCATCTTAGGCACATACTTACCAAAACCATGAACCTCCAGCTTACCCACACACGGAAAATGCATAGTATAAGTAGTACTACTGCTCCGATGCCTCAAGGCAAATATGCAGAGAATAGATTTAATCAAAGTCTTAAGTACAAGGCAGCACAGCAGGTGTAAGAAACAGGTGTCTGGAAACCAGTGTGAACATCACTCTTACCTACTCTGCTTCAGTACAGACTAGGAATAAACCACAACTGCCTCCCCGACAACTTGCCACACAGCTTATACTATAAACCAAGACTGAAAATGAACTTCAGGTTAGACTCTAAAAACCTCAACAGTCTTCTAGTTTCTTCGGGGCTCATCTGCCACAGAACGTCTACATGTGACGACGCTGCCTCCAGTCACCACGTGTCACCAGCACTCGCGCTCAGCAGCCTGAGCCACACCGCGCCGCTGTGGCCCATGGGAAGCGCTGCGAGACACATCTTCCCGAGCCAAGATGTCATTTCATGTCAACGCACAGCAGCGAAGCGCGGTCCTATGCAGAGCTAGAATCATTGCTTCGCCCCCACCCCAGGAAAGCAAGCCAGTTCCATTTCTTCCCTGGCAAACACAGCCCCCTTTATCCTTCCAGTCACCATTCACTCCAAAACCAACTCTTCCTTTCAACAGACCCGAAAGGCATCGCTAAGGCTGCTAACTAGCCCAAAGGTGAGCACAACCCCTGCAACAAAACAAGAGTGTTAGCGCTGGCCATGGGCGGGCCCCTGGAGACTGTCAGAAAGGATGGTTAGAACTTACTGGTCCACTGAAGCCAGCCAGCTGTGTGATCATCAGGCACACGATGGAGAGGATGAGCCTGGTGCGGCAGAAGATCCACACAACCCTTCGCAGGGAAGCAGCGTCTGGCCCAACTTCAGTCAGCTCTTCTTGCCACAGTCTCTCTAGTCTTAACAAGGGCACATGTCCTCCGTTACACATCTCCCCACTGAAGGCACACACCCTTGCTTCCCTCCTGCCATCGCTTTCTGTCTCCAGGCCCGGACACCACTCACACAAGTTTCTCCTTTAATAGTATGTACATAGTCTTCACCTTCTGGAAAAAAATGCCCTTCCTGGGTAACTACATATTTACCCTGTACAGGGAGCCTCTCAGGATACAGAAAATGATGAGACCAAAATATGTCCTTCCACCCAGAAAAATTACCCCCACATAGAATTTGTGGATAAGAACTTCCTTCCTCAAGGGTCCCCCCACCCCTTCTGAAGGATCCTGTGGTAAAAATGTAAAGTTGTAAACTAGGTTTTAACCATGACAATCAGCTACCACAAAAAATGTATTCTGTCACAAGGCAGCAACATAATCTCCCTGCAGACTCAGGAAGGGAAGCGGGGCTGAGAGAGAGAGAGAAAGCCCGTGGTTAAAACAGGGTTAAAGGTGAAATAGGAGGTAAAACAGAAGAGCAAAGAGAAAGTCATCCCCAGGCTACCCTCCCTCCACAGGAAAGCTCAGATCTGAAAAGGACACAGAGCTGCGGGCCTCACGCTGACGGACCCACACTCCCAGCTCAGGCCTCACACAGCCCGTATGTGGGAGGCCAGGGCGAACTGGAGACGCCTACCTTCTGCAGTTCACATCAGAAGACTCGTACTTGGACAAAGACCACACGTCATCCATCGAGAGCTCCCCTTTCCTGTGGGCCATGCGGGCCAGAGGAGACAGCCAAGAAAAAGTCATACAGGAGAAGAGCCCAGCATTGTCCACTGGGTGCTGGTGTCTGAGGAGAGAAAACCCACAGCACAGAACTGTCAACACATGGAGACAGCATTTATAACATGCTATTTAGTAAACAGAGCTCCTGATTAATAACAGGTCTGTCTAAAGGATCTAATCTTAACCCACACTTTCAAAAACTCTTTGGAGCTTTATGGACAAGTCTTGAACTGCAAGGCCTCTTACTTGGAAGTGTTCCGGATAGGCTTCAGAGCACTTAAGCTATGATGGTACTTTCCCTTGGGATGGTCCTCATCCAGGATTCTGAGCTGAGAATGCACAGAGACATCCATGGAAAGGCCCTCGGCTCGGGCTGCTGTTTCCAAGGCATCTTGGCATTCCAGCTGTTTCAACAGAAAGGGAGAAAAGAACATGGTCTAAGCACATCAGAAAAGAAATCTACCTGATATAACAGAGCAAAATGCAACCCAGACTCATCTTAACTGAGAAATCCCAAGGGTCAGGGGGATAAACACTAATCGTATAACAGGAACTTGCTGAGGAACATTAAACCAGATACTTAGGGCCTCCCTGGTGGCGCAGCGGTTGAGCACTGGGTTGCGATGCTGCCTGCAGCCTCTGCAGCGCCGGTTCGATCCCCGGCTGCTCCCCGGCCCCGGGAGGAGGGTCCCACATGGCGGGCAGACCTCTCCTGCCGCCTGCTCCTCCCCTCAGCAGTGTGCTTCAGTCCTTCTGCCTGCTCTGCTCCCTGATCTGGCTCTGGTGAATTCTCTTACCCTCCCGCACTTCTGACTGTATCCAGTGGTTGTATAAATAAATAAATAAATAAATAAATCTTTAAAAAAAAAAAAAAAACAACCAAACAAATAAAACCAGATACTTAAACTTTGAAACTGACAGACTTCATTTGGGGGGCACTTTCAGGTTCAAAAATATTAAACCGAAAGCACAGAGAGTACTCTCATACCTCCTCATCTCCATTCCCCCGCCATCTGATTCTTCTTTCATCAACATCTTGCACGAATGTGGTACATTTGTTACAAGTGATGAGCCAAAACTTGTATATTAACATTAACTAAAAGCCATGGTTTACATTAGGATTCACTGTGTTATACACTGAAAGATTTGTGTTTTTATTTATTCTTTTAATTGAATTTTTTAAATTATTCTTCTAATTGAATTTTGTAAAGATTTATTTTATTTATTTATGCATACAAGAGCTGGGGGATAGGACAGAGGATTCATCAGAGACAGAGTGGGGCACAGAACAGGCGGATTGACTGAAATGCACTGCTGAGGGAAGCAGCGGGTGAGAGAGGAGAGGTCTGCTGTGCCATGTGGGTAGCTCCCAGGCCGGAGATCGAACTCATGCCACAGTGGCTGCTAGTAGCTTCATAGTGCTGAGACTTAACCCCTTGCACCACCAGGGAGGCCCCAAATTTGTGTTTTTAATCATCAAAATGTTTTTCATTTTCCAATGTGGACAGAGAGTCAGTACTTAACTACTAACTGCAAATTCTATTGCCCATTTTCTATGATGAAATTAATTGCCAATTAAACAGCCCTGTCAGGCAGAAAAAGTCAGATGTACACATACTACCTCCCTCTGCTTCATCCTGCCTACACAGCTCACAGGTATCAATGTCCAGATTTCTGCCCCATGAAACCAAGGGTCTCATACGTTGAAATACAAAGTTACACATATTCACTACAGAGTTTATGAATACCAATTACTCACATTAATAAAAATGCATGGCACTCAAAGTTTGACTATTGCAGAAGTGGGTAGGCCAACAATCTGGACACAGCTATCTCCCTATACTCTTTTTTTTTTTTTTAAGATTTATTTATTTATTTATACAAGCACTGGGTACAGTCAGAAGCACGGGAGGGTGAGAGAATTCACCAGAGCCAGAGCGGGGAGCAGAGCAGGCAGAAGGACCGAAGTACACTGCTGAGGGGAGCAGCGGGCGGCAGGAGAGGTCTGCACACCATGTGGGACCCTCCTCTGGTGGCCGGGGAGCAGCCTGGGATTGAACCGACGTTGCAGAGGCTGCGGGCAGCTTCACAACCCAGCTCTCAACCGCTGCGCCACCAGGGAGGCCCTATCCCCCTATACTCTTAAAAGTAACTTAGTTTATACTTTCTTGTGGTAGAGGCAAAGGCATTATTTTCCTCATATAAGAAATAAGCACTATCATCCCTTCCTCACATTTTCACAAATATTTCTAGCAATCAGAATGAAATAGCAAGAAAGAACAGATCCCCAAGCCAAGGAAAAGTTCAGTGATGCAACACCTAATACACTGCCTTACACACAGCAGAGTCTTGGTTTTATGTGGCTTTCCATGCAAAAGAGACAATTCAAATATTAGCTGAACTAAAAGGGCAGAATTCACATACAGGGGTGACCTAGGTCCCTCAAATACAATAGTTTTAGTTCTAGCAGCCGTCAGTCTTCACCTATGATAAAGCACTGCCGGTCAGGAGACCCCCAGTCCTGGCAACTGGGAAGCATATTCTTTTCCTTTTGTCAAAGGCAAAGAAGACCCATTTCAAGAGAATAACAACACAATGACAAATGAGTCAACACCAAGAATAAACTCACATCAGGTCCTTGGGTATAAGGTAAACTCTTTTTAGTGAGGATGATCTGTGGTGCCTTATCACACACTAAAGGTGGCTGAGATTTGAGTCCCCAACAAAGGTTTTTCTTAGTTTAAGCTCTCTATAGCCACAAGGGGAAGAAGAGGGCCGAGATACACTAAAAATACAAACATATCTACTATAAGTAAGTAGAAACTGGGAATATGTACAAGGTGGATACAGAAAAGTACACAGGCCAGCATTATTTGGATATTCAAAGCTTCAGAAGAAGACAAAAAATTAAAATAATGCCACATCATGTATATCTGTCCAAATGGACTATGTCCTGGGCCATAACCTCAACAAATTTCAAAAGACTGACATCATACAAGTGGATTTACTCTGACCACTTCACTTTGGGATTTAATTAGAATTCAGTAGCAAAGAACATGAGAATCTCCTATATTCTGAAATTATGTAACTTAACTTCTAAATAATATGAGTTAAAGAAGACAATTAATGGAAAGCAGTAAATATTCTGAGCTAAGAAAGTATAACACATCAAAATTTGCTGGATGGAGCTGAAGAGGAGCACAGAGTAAAATATGAATGCTTTCCAAGGGCACATTAGAAAAGAAGAAGGAATGATAAATCATTGTTCTAAGCTAGGCATTAGCAACATTTTCTAATAAGGACCAGAGAGTAAATATTTCAGGCTTTGTGAGCTAAGAGGTAAAAATGAGGATGTTATGTAGGTACATACATTCAAAAGAAAACATTTCCACAAAATATTTGTTGACAACATTCAAAATTTAGTAATGGTAATCGAGTACAAGTTTTTTTAATACAGGTCTACTATTGAGAAGAATGGTATTCTTTCATGAGAGAATAACATTTCACACCTAATTAAGCCAGGAAGTTTAAAATAGTTTTTTTCTTTCATCAAAATCAATTACAAATCTCTCTTTCTGTTAATGCTGATTTGTAATGAGATTTTACAACTGCATCTTTGAAAATGTCTTTGCATACTGCTAGGTACTGCCAAATCCTGAAAATCAATCCATGAGTATCTGATTTTAATTGATCATATTCATCTCTTGGAAGGCACTATAGAACTCTATTAGATTTTTTTCTCTTGACATTTGCCTTTATCATATCATTACATGACAGATTAGTCACTTACAACTGAAAGTTGAGTGGAAGCTACTGAATGGTACAACTAAACATTGTTTTATTGTGGCAAAATAAATGTAATAAAATTTGCCCTTTTTTTTAACCATTTTTAAGTGTACAATTCAGGAGCATTAATCATATTCACGATGTTGTACAGCTATGATCACTATTTCTAAAATAAATGGATTTTGAAGTATGGAGTTTCCTTTGTATTTCATTGAAGGTCTGAGACACGCTGCTGGAACTATAATTTAAGCTCAGAAAATAACACCCACTACAAATTTGTATGGCAATAAATATCTCACTTCTTATTTCAACTTTTGACAGCATGAGAAGCACATAAACAGCCTGACATTACTTATGATTCAAACATTAGTTATCATTAAAATTACTTTTTCACAGCACCATGTGACATTTCCACTAGCAATGTGTGAGAGATGCAGTTTCTCTACATCCATCATCACCTGGTATTATCATTTTTTTATTGGCCACTAAAATAGGTGTGGTTTGGTATCTCATCCTACACCAAATTTTTATTTACATTATGCTAGTGGTTAATGATGTCTGACTTTGTTGCCCATGCTTACTTGCCACCCTTAAAACTTTTTTGGTGAACAGAATTTTTTGCTCATTTTTTTAATTAACATGTAATGGATTTAGCTAAAGATTTCATTCTGATATTTCTACCCACTTTCTAAGTGAATTGTTTTCTTAGTATTAAGTTTAGAGAGTTCTTTGTTATGAATTAAGGTCCTTTATCAGATGACTTGCAAATACTTTCTCTCAGTTTATGGTATATATTTATCCTCTTAATAGGGTCATTCACAGAGCAAACGTTTTAAATTTTAATCAAGTTTAATTTATTAATTTTTATTCTTTTAAGGAATGTGCTTTTAGTGTCATGTCTAAGAACTCTTTGTGTAACCCTATTTCATGAATATTTTCTCTTTTCCTCTAGAAGTTTGATGGCTTTACACTTGTACCTATGATTTACCCTAAATAATTTGTGTATGATATATTAAGATTTAGGTAAAGGTTCAATTTTTTTGTTTTTGCAGACAGATAACTAATTGTTCTAATATTATCTGTTGAAAAGACTATCATCTCACCATTCAACTGCTTTTGGTACCTATGTGAAAAACAATCAAACATACCTGTATGGGTCTATTTCTAAACTCTATCCCATTGACTTTTTTGTCTGTCCCTTCACTGATACCACTAATTTGATTACTGTAGCTATAGTAAGCCTTAAAAGAGGATAGTGTGGTATCTCCAACTTTATTCTTCCTTTCCAAATCAGTTTTGCTACTGCAGTTCTTTTTTCCAGGACAACCACATTTTATAACATCTTTTGACATTGGAGCAACAGAAAAGGAAAACTTGGTATACCTTTGATTATTCTTACGTGAGAATAGCTTAACTGCATTAAGAGAAAACTGAGATTTTCACACCTCCTTTCATTCATTCTTTCAACAAATAAACTATACTTGTTCTTTCATGCAAGACTGTTCTAGATGCTGGAAATATTTGCTACTGGAGTATTCTATGTATGGAGTACACTGATTTCATTTTTTTCATCTTTAAGATGCCTAGTCACAGTTTTCATGAAAGTAAACGAACAGAAGAGTAAATAATTTAACAACAACAAGAAAATCCTCTTATTGCAAGAACTTTGCTCCTCCGACCATATTTGATATCATGTCCCTCCACCTGGTGGGCAATTAGTTACTTTCTGTATTGGAGAATGCCAAACTCGTTAAAAAGATTCAGATAAGAGTTTGCAAGGTTTCATCCCCCCAAGCTTATCATGAGCACGACACCAGCATTATCAAATGACTGTAACATAACAGAGCCTGAGGGCTCTTGAACCTCTGATTTTAGAACAAGGCACTCAGTATTTTATCCTCACAAAGATAAACCCCCATGAAAGTGGCTAAAACAGCATTCATCCTCAAATTTTCCCATAACAATGAAACATGGAACAGGAATGTCTACCACAATAAAGATATGGAAGTGCCTACATTGTTGGTAGGAAAAAATTGTTCCTCTAAGATAAATAATAAAAAATTGTTCCTCTAAGAGACCCACTTTCCAGCTCATATCCCATTTCTTTTTTTTTTTTAAGATTTATTTATTTATGCATACAAGAGCTGGGGTATAGGCCAGAGGTGTGGGGGGTAAGAGGATTCATCAGAGACAGAGTGGTGAGCAGAACAGGCAGGCTGACTGAAACACACTGCTGAGGGGAGCAGTGGACGAGACAGAGGTCTGCTTCCCTACTGTTTCCTAAACTACTTCCCAAATTGTGAGTCCTGCTATCATATCTTACTTCTATGCGAGCACGCTGAAATATACGAAGGGGACAAAAGGATGTGTACAGGAGTCTCTGTTTTAAAGGAAAGTCTTGCACCGAGCTCCTTCAGAGATAATCTTTCAGAGTGATAAGCAACAGATGTCTAACCGTCAGCAAGAAGTGTTGAATGTTAAAATAACATTATAAGAAAATCAAGAGAAAATCCTCTGATACCAATAAACCTACTTTCTCTATGGCTTTAAAGCACTAATAACTCCATAGGCAGAATTGGCCCACAGTTGGGGGCTCTCATGAAGCACTATGGTGAATTTGAGCTCAGATTTTAGAACAGACATGAGTGCGCATGCTGATTCTGCCACTAACCTTCAGCATGTTACCTGGTCATTTTGAAGCTTCAGAGGTTACTCATTTTTACAGTGGTGCATGAACCTACCACACAGTGCTGAGAGGAATGAATGGATAATAAAGTGCACTCAGCAAAGTATTGTGAATACAATAAACATTTACTTCATGTTAACCACATAAACCATTGTATCCACCTGATAAACCTTACAGCTTATCTCAACAAATTTCTCTTTCCTTTAGCTCTCCCTGACTATTGAGAGATCAAGGCATTTATCTCCTTCCTCCTGTGTCTTCCCCGTCACCTGTACCCCTACTGTGGGATGCTGGTGGGAGGAGTTTTTAGAGGCAGGAGGTTTGACTCTTGCTTGTAGCCCTGGCCCTCAGCACCGTCTGCAGCCTGTGGAACCTATTATCAAACACCAACTAAAACATCAACTAAATATCTTTGTGCTGCCTCACAATCTGCATTATTATTATCATTTAATGCCGCACAATATAACAGGAAGGAACTCTTCTTTACCATTCTACTTCTGTTTAGATCCTCCACTATTTTGCTTACCATTAATACCAATAAACTATTAGATCTGATTTTTCTTTCTAGCTTATTTAGAATAAATTGCATCAGTGAAATTATAGGATTAAAGAGGGTTGCTCCTAGCAACTAGGAATCTATCCAGTTTGTTCAATTAGCTTTATTATAGGGCATGTATTGCTGCAAAAGAAAACTGCTATCAGCTTGAGTACTACCTGTTCTATTTTGTTGGCCTGAGGCTGTCTGCCTCATCTGCCTTGGGACATTAGCAAGAAATAGAGGAAGCTAGGACACTTTTCCTTGTTCACAGTCAAAACTCATGTATCTGGTAAAAGCAAAGTGCTTACCTGAAAGAGACAGGAAAATGTGTACAAACTACATAGCATTTGCTATGTGGCGGGCACTGTCTTAATGCTTTCCAGACACTAACTCATTTAATCCTCAAAACAACCTTTTGATGTTAGTGCTATTATTTCTCCTATTTTATAGCTGTGGAAATTAAGGCACATAGATGTTATGTAGCAGCAGGGATTTGAACCCAGGTTCTAGAGTTGAGGCTCTTAGTCACCATGCTATGTTCCTTTCAAAGGAAAAAAAACATCAGTATACAAGACAATCTCAGATGTAGCTTTAGAAATGGCTTTCCTCTCTTCTCCAGGGCGAGTACCAGATTAAGGTAAACTATGACTCTCTCACTCTGACTCTCCTAACTAACCTCATTATAAGCAAACAGTATGCAAAGTCAAGGTCATCCATACATGATTAACACTAGACCCAAGCAAACTACTTAATTGCCAAATGCACCTCTTGTTTTTAAACTAAAGGTGAACAGATGCTAAAAGGCAGAGACATTATAAATTGAAACTTGCATATAAACACATCTTTATATACCCAGCCAATGACTGCACAGATGTCTCGTACTTATCACACTGGTGGGACGCCCAACTCCTCTTCCTTGCTAGGCTCCCTAAATAAGCTTACCTGGCCCACCATGCCGGGGGGAAAATATGTCTGTTTAAAGGTAAAAATAAGGTTACTCTATCACATTAAAGTGAATTATCAACACTCCAAGGTTGAATGAGTTGAAAATGGAAATGAACCAAGAGAAAAAGTTATTTAGGCTTACTATATGAAAGAAGAAATAACAAGGTAGAGAAACATAAATCAGTGATTATTGACTATTAGGACCAAAAATGACCAGATTAGAGAGGAAGTGAGAGCCAGGTGTCACACCACACATTAATCCATCTGGAATTAACCCCAAGCAGTTATATTAAAATAGTGAAATAAACATTGATAGTCTCCACTTGCCCCGAAGACAGAAACTTAGCAAAGGCAAGGTGGGTAATTCTTAAATACAAAGAGGAAAACTTTTTGCATAATGAAGTTAGCATTAAGGCAAAGGAGAATAAAATTAAAGAAGCGACCAAGTAACTAATATAATAATAAATTTGAATAGTCGATCTTTACTAATGCAATCATTCAACAAGTGTTTCTTGAGGGATGTACTGCACACCAAGCACTGCTCTAGATGTGCAGCTACAGTGGGAAACAAATAGCCTGCACTCAAAATCACTGCCTCCATGCAGGTTACATCCTAGTACTTAGAAAAGGTCAGCATCCAGAATAATCTATTATACTGAGGGGGTTTAAAGCTTCTCTCTCTTAGTCTCTAAACTCAATGTCATCAATCAAGAAAAAGAAGTTAAAATTAAGATACCACTATATATACACCTCAATAAAAAAAGAGTTAAAATCCAATATGAGGGCCTCCCTGGTGACGCAAGGGGTTAAGACGCAATCTATGAAGCTATCCGCAGCCACTGTAGCACAAGTTCGATCCCTGGCTGGCCAGGGAGCAACCCACATGGCACAGCAGACCTCTCTTGGCTCGCCCGCTGCTCCCCTCAGCAGTCTATTTCAGTCAATCTGCCTGTTTTATTCCCCACTCTGTCTCTGGTGAATCCTCTCCCCCCCCCACACACACACCTCTGGCCTGTACCCCAGCTCTTGTATAAATAAATAAATCTTTAAAAAAAAAATCCAACATGAGGTGAAAATATAAAACATACATCATCTGAACATTAAATAGATTTTTAATATGCCACAAGCGGGTACTCAGGAGAGCAAACCTATAATTGTAATGTTTTATATACTTTTTGTCTCTATAACTCTACTACAGGAAGGAAAATTTTCCAAAGTAAAAATATAATTTAAATCCAATGATTTATTGGGAACTAAATGTCTAAAAAAAGATTAATGATTACACTACAGTACATCAACTCCCCAGCTCAGTGCCGTCTAACAGAAATATAACATTAGGCCACAAATATAAGTTTTCAATGGCTACATTAAAAAAGTAAAAAAATAAAAACAAAACAGGAGAAATGAATAATATATTTACCTTAATCCAAGATCTACCAAATATTACTGTAACTTTTTAACATGCAATCATTAAAATAAATTAGATATTTTACATTTTTTATATTAAGTCTTAGAAATATGATGAGATATATATCTATATATAGAGAGAGACACAGACATACAGATCTATATCTATATAGAGAGCACATCTCAAATCAGACTGGCCATTCAAATGCCCAAGAAGTACATATGGCTGGTGGCTCTCGTACCGCATAGTGGAGCCCCGTAGTTCTCAAGTGAGATTGATTTTGCTTGTCAAGGGAACATGTGGCGATACTTAGAGACATTATTAGTTGCCACAACTGGGAGGGAAGTTACAAGCATCTAGAAGGTAGAGGCAACATCTTATAAAGCACAGGACAGAAGACCCCACAACAAAGAACTACCGGGCCCCTAGTAGTGCTTAGGCAGCCCTAGCTGATCTAACATCGTACCTGATATGTGCTGGACCAGGAGTTTGTATTTTATGAGGCCTGTTTGATTTTTAGAGTACAATACTTTAAATCCTTTTCAGAAGCAACTTTTTAAAGCCTCTCCTGAGATAGGGAGGGGGTGCCGTTTTGTCCTTATTTTAACTCTTAAGGGGCACTACAAACTGAAAGGCCCTTCGTAGCCAGAGGACACCACCAAAGAGAGGCATCAGCTGCAGCATAATTACTCCAGTGGGGAAAATACTGCTTATCCAGGAATTGGGAGAAGATTAAATGAGAAAATTCAGCTGCCATTTGTACCTTCTAAGGAGTATGTGGCTAGGAGACATTAGCCTTTTTTTCCTACCAAGGTGACAGCAAGGGGGTAAGCTGGGAACATGGGGTAGTAAAAATGACAACACAACTTACATTTTGCCATGGTTCAAACAAAGGTCAGGGAACATACTGCCACATGTGTGCCTGTTGGTGAGGGAAACAAGGAATGCTGGGCCCATTAGCAGAGATGCTTACACAAGAGACTTCCCCTCCTCTGGGCAAAGTAGCACCTTGCCCATGGTTGTGACAATCAGGGCACCTATCACACCAGATGGCCACAGCTTCTCTCACTCATCCTATCTCATTTTAACAGGCACAGTGGAATGTCTGCTGACAGGGCCCCCTGCACTTTTCCCTGCTTGGAGGCCGCTGGGACAAGACACCAAGGGCCAGAAATTGTTCCCTGGGCTGAACATCCCTTCCTGACAGAACAATAGCAGGATGGTCATGCTTAGACTGGGAGCTGAGGATTCAGTCAAGTTGTTCCTGAATGCAGAGCTGGCAGGCACCATCTAGCACCTTTCAGCTTCCACTGGGATCTGAGGCCATTCTGCTCCTGCTCTGGCACAGCCCATTAAGAGAACACTATCTCGGGTAAGATCCATCCACAGGTCTCAGTATATTCTTTCTCTACTCTCCTCAAGTCATGAGTTCTTAACACAAACATGGAATGGCAGCCTCTTCTTAGAAACCCTTCTGGTCCAACTAAAAGCCTGTGCAGAAGTCCCAGTCCCACAGCTGCCTTTATGACAAAGATCCAGGACGATGAACTCTAAAGGGGAACTGCTACACAATCAGATACAGGTTTCAAGAGACTCAGAATGGTAAAAATTAAATTAAAAAGAAATTAAATTTTTCTTTTAAATTAAAAAAGAAATTACAAAGCTGATTCCCTCCCAAGATCAGCTGACTTCGGATTTTCCCATCCTTCCTGTCCTCAACAAGTTCAAAAACCCATCAAGGGTACTCCTCTCCCAATTCTCATCATATCCCTACTCCAGTGGGTTATTAACATGATCCTGATCATTTCAAGCTCCTCCCTTAAGAACTTTTAAATAGCAGCCACTTTAGTCAAGAAGGTCAGCAAAATTCTATAATGCAGCTTTCATGGGGAGGAAACAAAATACAATTGGAAGAGGTTACCATTTAAAGTCAGGGGAACTGCTCATCTCAGCCCTACTGCTCAGCTATTATGAATTAGCTTGGGTATCAGTTCACTTATGTGTAGCTATGCCATGTCACCCTCACGCTGAGGACGGGCTCGTAATGCAATTCACAAAGGTGAAAATATAAAACCAATGGCTATGACTTAACACCTCCACTAGGGTAAAACAGGTGTTTTTCTGCAGTTCATAACCTAGCATTACCCCATAATCAGAAGGAATTTGAGGGTTTTCAGTTATTTTATAAGCTGAATTCCAAGGAACTTATTCAAAGTTCTTATTACAATCTGTGTGAGATTAACTTTCTAATGCACCGATAAGGCTTCAAAGGATTAAACCGAAAATCATAGGGGCCAAAAGGCTTATAGCAATCATTTGGATCCCCACTGGCTGAGGGAACAGATGAGATTTTATTCCATAAGATCTAGAACACAGGTTCTCAGCACTGGCTACACATTAGCCTCACCTTCGGAGAACCAGAAACCAACACTGATGCCTGAGCCTTCCACCTACTGGTGTAACTGGACTGGCAATGTTCTTCAAGTGATTTTCATATGCATTGTGGGCTGAGAATCATTGATTTAAATACTAGGATGATGGTCTTCTGCCTTTGACAAAAGTCTTTTCAATAAGATCTTTAGGCTGGGGCCTCCCCTGGTGGCGCAGCGGTTGAGTGCTGGGCTGCAAAGCTGCCCACAGCCTCTGCAGCACCGGTTCCCGGCTGGCCGCAGGCGAGGTTCCCACATGGCATGACAGACCTCTCCTGCCGCGCCCCGCTGCTCCCCCAAGCAGTGTATTTTGTCAGTCTGCCTGTTCTGTTTCCCGCTGTCTCTTGGTGAATTCTCTCACCCTCCCATGCTTCTGATTGTATCCAGTGCTTGTATAAATAAATAATTAAATCTTAAAAAAAAAAAAAAAGATCTTTAGGCTGTAGCTTTATAAAATGCCAAAATAAAAATTTTAAATAAAACTTTTTTCAGTGCCTCATCCAACATGTGTGACTATGTGAAATGCTTAGGACAAAACATCAGTGGTTTCATCATGTGACCTCTGGACTGCAAAGCAGGTCACAAGTGCTGACAAGGGTGAGGTGCAAGCACAAAGAAAGGTGAAGGGCCAGGCAGTCTGGCTGTTTTTTGTTGTGGGAATACAAAGTGCTCTGGTTAATGGAAGTTTTCACCTGATATCTAATGACAAGGTTAGCCTGAGACTTTGAACTGCTAATTCAGAAAATCTTAAATAATTGAAACATATACAACATTTAATTATCTAGGTAGCCTAAATTCCTAAATAGGGGGACCAGTTAGGGACTAATTAGTGGACTTCAGTGTACCAAATTCACAGCAGTCTGTAATTTCACCATTGACAGGTTTGACCACTGCAAAGACTTCCGGAGGTCCTGTTTCCTGTCCCTGGTAATGACAATTCTTTTTTTTATTAAGAGAGAGGGAAAAGAATGATGAAACATTAAAGAAAGCATGAGTGGAAGAAGTACTGGGATTTTACTGAAAATGTTCTCATTAACCATTTGTAACTTCCAAGTTATCTATCTTAAGCTTAAAAAGGCTTAAAAAACAGGAACTGTTCCACCACTTTCCTATTCCCTTATGACAGACAGTTCCTTTAACTCAGACCAAAGGCTATATATATTTCCCTTAAGCAGCATTTCCTAGGAGAGCAACAGCAGACCTGCTGCAGATGGCACAGAAGAGCTCCTGTTCACGGCAGCAGCCAGGCTGGGGAGACTGCTGTGCAGGAGCTTCAGTCACCAAGGACCAAGGCCACCTGGGCGCTGCACCAATAGCAGCACTGTTGTCAACTCCACCAGGAAGCTCTGGGCGGCTATTGGAGACCAACACCTGGCACTAGGCCAGACACCGTATCACACTCATACTGAGCTTTCTAAAGCCCTATGAATGCCTACAGGAAAAATAAAGAAAAAAAAAAGCAGGAGTTCTTACTTCTATCACTGTTTGTCCAGAAAATCTGCTGAGTCACTGAGAACGAATCATAAGAAAAATAATGCAGAGACTGTAAATACTAATCTCCTTCAAACTGCTCTTTGCTCTCCTTCCTTATAGCAAATAGACTCATTAGTAATATTCTGGGCTCTGAAAACACAAGGGTGTAGACAGTAGCACGTACCCTTGGTCCATAAAGAAAAATTTTCAGAGTTAAATTCTCTCAAAGTGTTATAAATTAGACACAACTATTTTATAATAACAATAGCTGTCATAAGGTAAGGGGGTTAAGGCTGGTTTTTTTCTGCTATAATCTACAATTGGCAGCTTTTCCTATAGTGAGACCACAATTCTTTCATAACACCATATCCCAGAGTCAAATTTCTTGGTAAGAGATTAGACCTACATCCCTGGTCCCTAGGCTATAACTGCAGCTCACCAAAATATTATTTCATATCACTAATTAAGAAGATTGCAGGCAAGGTTAAAGGGTCAGCCTAACACGGAACTAAAGGAACACTAGATGAAGGTCATTAGACTACTTGCTTTGTTATTTTTCCTAGAGGGAGAATATTCCAACCTCACAGAAAGAAAATTCCACCAATTGTACACTGTCAAGAAAACGGGAAAAAAGAGTGACAGTCATGACACATGAATGTTAGTTGACTTCTGCTTATTTTCCATGCTTCTCCTTTCATAGATAAAATGTACTGGTAAAAATAAAATAAGCCACTTTTGGGTTATGGCCTGAGAACACTAAGAAAATCTTATAGTACCAATAGGTAATTTTTGCTTTTGCCTAAATTACAACTTTTAAAGCAACTGAAATCCAAACATCCTGGCCTATTCTTCAAGAACACACATCACGTAAAACTCACTGATGACCGTGTCTTCACAATTTATATAAGACAACAGGGCTTGGCTGTCCCTAGCCACAGTTCTGTCTTCTGTCAGGCACATTCTTCATGTCTCCAAATTCTACCTATTCCTCAAGTCTACAATTAAATGCTACCTCTTCCTGCAGTCTTCCCTGATCTCAAAGACTGAAACACTCTCTCATTCATTGCCATAGCAACTAAGTTACAGTAATGAATGTGCCTGCCCATGAATTCAGGCTTCTGTTGTCAGCATCAATTTATCTTCATCTGTACTGGGCCACTTTGTTCAGGACTGTGTATGCAATTTGAAGGGTGCTCAAATATTTGCTGAATTAAAATAAAAAGGATAAACACCTTATCTTAAAACCAGTCAACCAGGGCTCATGGAATTTTGTGAACTACATGGGCTTGTATGAATGAAATTATAAGAAGAGGAGCTGTGTCTAGAGAATCAGGCCTCAGCCACAGTGAGTGTCAAGAGCGGTATAGACACACAGCTTGATGTTAACTGAAATAACGTCAGCCCAACCTCGGCCAAGGTCAGAGCTTAGGTTCAAAGAAGTAACAGCAACAGAAGTGGTCAATTAGCACTTCAGGGTGAAAGGATGTCTTCTGAGGATCAAACTGTCCCTGGCCACAAATATTAACTTAATAGTCCTAAACAAAGGTGTGAAAATGCATGATGTTTATCTTAATTAAGGGGGGAGGGGCTACAAATATTTGACTCCCAAAGAGTATTCCAAAATGCCAAGAAATGGGAACAATACCACAATACCAAGAAATGGGAAACTATGTACTCTGTAACTTGGCTTACAGCTTGAGAAAAAAAGAAAAATCACTGGTCTGTTTAAAATCAGAATTTGCCCCTTGGTGCTTTGCTTCTGATTTCTGTTTCACAGGGTTTCATGTTCAATGTCAAATGGCCCTATCAAAGACTAATGGTGGTGAGTAAGGCCTGCTTTTCTAATTAAGAGCCACCAATGTATTCTCAATCTCTTGTTACTTGGACGTAGTTTTTAATTTCTGGTGAATAGCAGGCATACCTGGCATTGGGGAGGTCCTATCGCAGATATCCTCTCTTGTAACTAATACAGAAATCAGGGTTATGATCATGTGACAGGAAATTGTAATCTCACCCCAATTAGCTGCTTACATTTTAAAAACTGTAAGCTCAGATAGCTGTCCTGCTTCCCAACTGCTTAAAGCATTCATTTTTATCCATTCTTTGAACGAGAAATTCTTTGTCACTTTTCTGGTTCCCTCCATTAGCAAATTATTAACACATGGGATAAATTCAAGTTAAATAGATCTAAGAAATTTTGGGTTTTGACAGGTCATATGCAAGAAGATTCTAGGCAGTATGTAAAAAACACCAGATAGTTACGAACTTTTGTATGAAAAACAGTTTGTGTAAACCTATGACTTTATTGCTTAGGTCAAATCTGAGCAAAAACGAAACAAAAAACCTCAGCAGATTAAAAGACATAGTGTTAAGTAAAAAAAAAGTTCAGTGGTTACAATGATAGGGTAAAGTCAGGAAAATGGGATACAAATTTAAAAGTTTAGGAAACATGAAAAAAGAATGAAGATGAAATTCATGTGGACGCCTGAAATTTTATAAAAGTGAGATTAGTCTTCTTGTTTTCAAGGCTCAGTCACATGAAAGAAGTTTATTGTCTGGCTCCTGACTTAATAATTTATGCAACAAAAGGCATAGCAGTAACTCTACTTCCGGTTCTCCACCAGCAGAGGAAGAGCTTGCTGCACCTCTGTGTGTCCTAATGTCAACTGCACTTTAACCAACAGGACAGGGACTGGTCCCCAGAAATTTCACAAGACCACACTGGAGCTTCCCAAGGCTCTAGCTCTTCCTGCTCTACAAGTTAGCCCTCAGCGAGCTTGTTCCCTCCCAAGGCTTCAGCTCCACGGATGCTTGCTAAATGACTCCTAACACTTTTCCCTACTCTGTTTTTCCCCTGTGCTCTATCGATCAATTATTTAACCTGGAAGCACTTCAAATACAACATGTCCAAAATCAAACTCGTTCTTGCCTCTTGAATCTTCTCTTTCTCTTCCTGTATGTCCATAAAAGTTTTGAATTCTTACCACCAATCCCAGGTATCCCAACGCTTCCCTTCCCTTCCAGAGATGCCCCTAAACTTCTCCCCTCTCCTCCACCTTCTTGGTGCTTGAGAATGCAGACCTCATTTTTCCCACATGACTGGTACTGGAGCTCCCTGACTGCTCCCTATATTTTGTCTCCCTGTCGCCGCTACAAATTTTTTCTCACATTGCCTCAAAACTAATATTCCTAAGATAAAAACTGAGTCTTAAAAGTCCTTACTCAGTTCAATATTATTAGCCACCAGAGAATAGAAATGAAAATTATAATGATATATCAAAGCACCAATCAGGGTGGCTAAAATAACAATAACACTAAATACTGGCAAGAATGCAGAAAAACTGGATCACTCGTATATTGCTGATGTACGAGTATAAAATATAAAACTGTACAGTCACTCTAGAAAAAAGTATTGATGTTTCTTGTAAAATTAAACATGCATTTATCATATGACATATGGGCACTTATTCACAGAAATGTAAATTTATATTCACGTGAAATCCTAAATACAAATGTTCAAAGCAGCTTTATTGTTATAGTTACAAACTAGAAATAACCCAAATGTCCCTCAACAGGTGAATGGTTAAACAATGATGGTTTATGGGGTTACCAATCACATGGAATACTACTCACAATAAAAAGAACTACTGATACAACAAATTAGATGAACCTCAGCAGAATTAGGCTGAGTGAAACAAGCTAGTCTCAAAGGTTATGTACATGATACCATTTATATAACAGCATTCTTAAGATGATGAAATTACAGCAATTGAGAGCAGATTTGAGGTTGCCAGAGATTGGGGGGTAGGGGAGGGAGGCACCATGGCTGTAACAGGTAGCATGAGAGATCTTTGTGATGGATCTGCTTCGTGTCTTGACTGCGATGGTGGTGACCACATGTAAAAAAAATGCACAGAAAACACACCACACAGAAATGCGTGCACATCAAACTGGTGAAATCTTAATAAGGTGGAGGGATTGCATCAATGCCAATCAATATTACATTGTGAAACTGTACTATTGTTATGCAAGATCCTACCATCAGAAGGAAGCTGGATAAAGTGCATATGGAATCACTGTGCTATTTTTTACAACTGCATATAGATCTAGAGTTATGTCAAAATAAAGTTTTAAAAAAAAATAATTCTAATCTTTCCCTAGTCTCCATAGGGAAGATTCTTCATACACGTCTTCTCTGCATATCCTGTACTACAGACAACAATTTCTAAGAGCTAACCTTTGCTGAGCACAGGGTCCATGTGGCAGCCACCCTTCTAAGCATTTGATATAAATTATTCATTTAATCCTGTGAGTTAGGTTGTAGTGTTAACACTATTTTATTCATAAACCAAGGCACAGATGTTATAAGTAGGCTGAAAGCTTCCTTATTTATTCTTCAAAACACTGCTCCATTGTTAACTTCGTGACTTTTCCAGATTGAAGTATATTAACAAGTGTCTAGCACTCACAGGTATTCAATAAATATTTAGTTAACATAAGGTCTAGACAAAAAGACACAAACAAGTTGTTGCCCAACTTAGGAATCTGACACTGATTACACTTAAGTTACGTTTCTCCAAAACTAAGCCCTCAAAGGAAAGCATTCTATAATATACAGCAGGAACAGAAACACCCATTAGTGAGAAAGTGTTGATTAATAAAGCAAACAGCTTTCACTAGTCAAAGAGGAACAGGCAAGGTCCAGCTTGTGAAAACCTTGTGCCAACTGCCATGCCCACATCTTTCTCAGGTTTTCACCGAACAGATATGTGAACACAAGCCTCAGCTTCCTAAACCCCACCCCCCTCATCCTTCCCTATTAGTTAGGTTTATAATTCAAGTAAAAGCATAATGTTTATTTTAGAAGAAAATACTGCCTCCTGTTGAAAATATATACACACTATTTCCCCTGGAGGAAACAAGATTATCATCAAAAGGCTCCTTTAGATCTCAGGTAAATCAGTACATTTACCTGAAAAATGTACTGATTACCCTACCACGACTGACTTGC
Organism: Talpa europaea; assembly: GCF_964194135.1. Lineage (NCBI taxonomy): Eukaryota > Metazoa > Chordata > Mammalia > Eulipotyphla > Talpidae > Talpa > Talpa europaea. The sequence continues at coordinate 116,581,347 of NC_140070.1, read as the reverse complement.
TCCAAGCACTCTCAGAACTCTGAAGAAGGCTCTCCAAAGGATTCGCATTTTCAGCACAGCCAAGAGAGACAGCGGGAAAAGCACTTTTGTTTAAGTACACGGATGAAGTTTAATGGTTCATATTTCCTCTGCTCCCTCCCAACCCATCTCTCACCCTCAACTTGGCTTCAGCAGGCACCAAAGGAGATTGTATAAGAGAACATAAAAGGAGAAACAGGGGTGGGGGATGACTGAGAGCCAATTTCTCCTCCTACATAAGTAACCGTCAATTTTTAAGAGTGACCTAAAGCCAGTCAAGAAAATAAATTTTCGGGCCTCCCTGGAGGCGCAAGGGGTTAAGCACCGCACTATGAAGCAATCCACAGCCTCTGCAGCACAAGTTCGATCCCAGCCAGCCAGGGAGCTACCCACATGGTGCGGCAGACCTCTCCTGTCTCGCCCGCTACTCCCCTCAGCAGTGTATTTCAGTCAGTCTGCCTGTTCCATTCCCCGCTCTGTCTCTGGTGAGTCCTCTCACCCCCACCCCGCATCTCTGGCCTGTGCTCCAGCTCTTGTATGCATAAATAAATAAATCTTTGAAAAAAAGAAAAGAAAAGAAAATTTCTTTATGTCTTTTCAATTATGTACCAAATGGAAAAAAGGAGTGGTGGAGCACAAGGAGATAAGAGAAGGGACCAAGAAAGGAAATACTAACCGGCCGAGTTCTCTTGTATCGGGAGTTCCCACCGTCCCTGTGCTGCCCCGGAGTGCTGGTTCTCTCTCTGGAACTTCTGTAGCCAGGACTGGGAATGATGTACTCTTTCCCTATGTCGATATCCTTCATTGTCTCTGGCTGGAGGTGCCAGGGGCTCACAGACTTTTGGCTTTACTTGAAAATTTCTGAAATTAAAAATTGATTAAGAACAGGTATTTCCTAATTATGCTCAATCATATGTGTAAGAGCTTTAAAATAAGAAAAGGTGAAAAAATACTAAAGTTTCTGACTGTTAGAATTATAAAAATGTTTTTCAAAAACCATTTCACTTTTTAAAGAAAAAAAAAATCCCATGTAATATAATCACCTCCTCCCAACCCAAAGGAAAAAAAGAGAGATTAGAAAAATAAATATGCTGGTAAACACCCTTTCAACCCAATGTACAGAGAATTTAGTTTTTAAAAAAGACTTTCTGAAAACAAGTCAGAACCAAGTATTACAAACCCCACAATTTTAAAATGGAATGTGACTTCTCCCCTTAAATTTTACTAAATGAAAACTTAGAAAACACTTATTCTACCAATGATATATTCTTTTCCTGAATTTTTATAACTAGGTATGGGGTTAGCTGATGTTATTTTGAAGCTCCTCAAAGTTGCATAGCTAAAATAGAAAACCACATTATACCTTAACTTTAAAAGCAAATTCTCTTTGGGGCGCTCAAAGTGTTCTAAAGTTAGACAGTGGTGATGGGCACACGAGGTAACTACACAAACAAAGCACTAAATTTACACTATAAAAGGGTGAATTTTGAGGTATATAAACTGTGTCTCAATAAAGCTATTAAAAACCAATTACACAAACAAATTCCCCATGTTGTACTATTAAGTCCTATGTAGCATCTACCTGAAACTATTTGGCACCCCTGCTTGCCAGGCTAACTCTAGTCAATACCCTGTATCGACTGTGGTTGCTTTTGAAAAAATAGAACACATACACACACCTCTCACAAACATTTCTCCAACTCTAAGATGGCTCAGTTTCCCAGATCAGGCTAAAACAACACCTTTCATATCAGCTTCACCAGAAATTAAAGAAGTGTAGCTGTGCTGCCTTTTGGATTCCATAAATTCCTGGCTATCTCTGTGACTTAAAAGTACTACTTCTGCAAACAAAATTCTGATAGCTACAATTCTCCTATTTGCGGTGTCAGAGAAAAAGTATCAGAGAAAACTATTCCTCTAGATAAAAAGAACTAAATGTCCTCTGTATAGATGTGTTTCCAGCAGAAGGAAAGGGTGGTTTCTTGCATTTCTTTCTACTGGGTTGAAATACCCAGAAATGATTCTGCTAAATTACTTTTTAAAAGTCACCTTGTTCAATGACAAACTGCACCATAAACACAGGCTTACAACCAAGAGCACAGCAATCGCGTCATTGAGACCTCATTAAGCCTAAACTATAAACAGACCTGGCATCTGCCAGTGCTCTAAATGTCAGAGATTTAGCTGCAGAACAGGACAATCCTTGTTGTTACAGGGACCGCAGACACCCAACCTTCCCCTCCAAAGGTTCCCTGGCCAAGTTGATTATCTAGAAGTGGGAAAAATGAGTCCTACTTTGAAAAAGGCAGCAGGAGGAAAGAGGGAGTTTGAAGGGAAAGAAGGGGTTACCAGATGCCACATCAAGCACATAAAGATCTTCTCAGTTGTCTAGGAACTCATGAAAATCAAAGTTTCTTTCACTCCCCTTATTTCAAGTTTATTCTATGCATGAAGGGTGTGAGCAGTTTTCCATTTCTTCTAACATTCCTGCTTCTTTAATTTCCTGGGAAAAGGGACACAGCCATGAGAGCAGGAAGGTCTTGAGCAGGCACACAGTTACTATCTCTTGGCCTTGAACACAAGGAAGATTCCTCTTTTGTGTATCAGAAATAAGAAAAGGCACCCGACACAGAGGTTGGCCGAGAGCTAGGAAGCTAGATAAGTTTTAGAAAAAACCAAGACCCAAATATGAAACAAGTCAACTAAAGAAGGATCACTGGATCTGACTTTTTTAGGTTACTCTTTGTATTTCCCTATTTTCTTCTGTTATCTCTTAAGCTCTCTTAAAAATTCTTTTTTAAATGTTTACTTGTCCCACTACCAAGAGAGTGACTAAAGGGAGGGCTTTTTCCTCCTCTTTGAGTCAGGGCTGCACCATGGCACTAGCAAGGTAATCAAAGCGAGAGAAGCCCAAAGAAGTGCTTCTCCTGTACCTGCATGGGGGAGGGAGGCTGCACAGAATTACAAGTACTACAATTAGCTAGACTGATGTTTCTAAATTGCCTTCATGATAACGTTCCTTAGTAGGTTTCCAAGATCTCAGGAATCACCTTCCAGGCCCTCAAGCTGCAGGAGCAGACCTGAAGATAAAAGGGCAGTATTTACCTACGATCCACTTGTTGGGTCTCCAACCTTCTGCACCTTTCACTCAATGCAGGCGACACCTGCATGACCTATTCATCCTCTCCTTTAAAATCTTCTAAAACTTTGCCTATGCCCTTCTGCCTCCCCACCTGTGCAGAAAGCAAACGACCACTGCCTAGTAACATGCAGCTGTGTGGTGAAAGTGAAGGACACTCACTGATGAAGTCAAGAGAGCTGGGTTCCATTCCAGGTTCTGCCAAGGGTTTGCAGTTGCTGCTTATGTCACGACCTCCATTTACCCATTTGCAAAACGAAAGAATGACTTCTAAGTCATTGGCGGCTCCTTCCAGTGTGCAACTTGGGCAGAGGTGCCCCAGACTGCCCGCCACATCACCTTGAGGATGGGAGCTTATCTCGGGCCACCTCTGCCTGGCGTGCCCTGGCCCTAGGGCGTTCCCACCGCCAGTTAGGGCCTGGAGACGCGATAGAGACACACACCCATGGGCCGCGGGCGCAGCGCCCCCTGGTGGTCTCAGCCGGTAAAGTCGCCAGCACCTCCGCACCTCTCTGCACACGCACCTACCCCACCTGCCTTCTGAGGTCGGGACCTCACCGGAGATCACAAGGCTCCAGTTACCAGGAGGGGGCTGCGGGACCCTAGAGGGAGGCCAAGCCGGGTTTCTCAGATCTCCGATCCCCCAAAATGTTCTTATCCCGGATCGCAGCCCGCCAGCCCAGGAGGAAACACATGGAGGTGAGCCCCCTGGCAACCCAGGGAGAAGGAAGGTGTGCGGCGATCGCAGCTACCTACCTGTGCCCCAGCTCTAGGACGGCCGCGCCGGCCACTCGACCACGCTTGCGAGCATCAGCCCGGGAGCAAAACAAGCCTTTATAGCGGCATTGGCCGCCAGACTACGCAGGCGTGCTGCACAAAGGCTCCCCAGGACTGCAGGGAATTGTAGTTCTGCGTCCAGGAGCCCGAGGCTCCATGCTAGGCAAAGGACTCTATTTCCCAGAAACGCTGTAGAGGCCCTGGAGGAGGGGCAGGCGGCTGCTTTCCAGCCGGCTCCTGCCTCTGCACCATCCTTCCCGGGGCTTCCACCCGCACTGTCTGGAAAATTCTGTGAGGCCGCGTGTCCCAGTAGGTGAATGGGGGGTGACAGTTGCCCTGTGTGAGCGGGCAGCCCTGTGGCGGGGTGGTCCCGACGGTCCCGACGGTGCGTGGCGGTTTATGCACCAGAAAACACCGTAAAGGTCACCCCAACTTCTACTTCCCCGAGACCAGCCAGCGCCACATCTTATCTGTTACAGAGCTTGACATTTTACGATTGCTTGCTCGGGACTCTGCATTCTGGGCTGATAACACCTTTCTCACTTTTATTCCACTACCCATTACATAATGGCATGCTCCCTGGTTTCCAGATAATAAAATGCTAGTGTCAGAGTTTCAGAGTGACAGAAAGCCTTAGAAATGGCTTACCAACTCATCCCTTTCTTTTTAATAAATGAATCCAACGTTTCCAAAGAGATTAAGTATTTTATTTATCTGTGTTTCATCTGTATCTTCATTGTGATCATGACATTACTACTCGTTGAGTACCTACCTACTCTGTGGGTGGTGCTTTGCGTACAATTGTTTCTTTTAATCTCCATAACAAACCTATGTAGGTATGATAATTATCCATTTCAGAGATTTTTTTAGACCTGTATCATTTATACACACACACACATAATGCACCATCATTCATTTTCGTACAATGCATGCTTGTATACTCTCTCCTCTCCGGTGTAGTCCCCATAAAATTCCCACCACAATTCACCCGTGAGCCATCATCATAGTCCCTTGTGCTCTTCTCTCCCATTTTGATTCCTTTACCTCCACCTCCTTTGCAGAATGTCTCTGACTTATAGTTGCCTAATTTTGTTTTTTTATTATTATTGGGTTTTGCCCCCTAACCTCTTATTTGATTCCCCTATATTCCTCCTATAAGTGAAACCATCCAATATTTTCTTTTTTTTTTTTCTGGCTTATTTCAGTGAGCATAATCCCTTCTGGCTCCATCCATGTGGCTTTGAATGGCATGAGTTTATCTTTTTTGATTGCTGAGAAACATTCCATTGTGTATATATACCACATCTTCTTAATCCAGTCATCTGTTTGGGGGCATTTTGGTTGTTTCCATAGTTTACCTATTGTAAATAGTGCCGCAATAGACATAGGGGTGCAGGTATCCTTTTGAATTAATGATTTGGTATCCTTTAGATAGATTCCTAGGAGTGGAATTGCTGGGTCATGTGGTAGCTCCATTTTCAGTAGTTTTGAGGAAACTCATCACAGCTTTCCATAGTGGTTGGGCCAGTTTGCACTCCCACAAATTAAAGAACAATTTGTCCATATTTAGTGGATTGGAAATAGGCTGTATTGTTAGACCCAACTAGATCCCTAAAATTCAGTGGTTTGAAGTCAAGAAGTTTGCCTCTCTCATACAAACAAGTCCCAAGTGAGTATACCAAGTCAACAGTGCAGTGTTGTTTCTGGCAGTAAATCAGAGACCCAGGATGATTGGTGTCTCAGCCAGATATGGCTTCCAAAGCTACTCCACCCATCACCTCCACCAGTCACCCAAGCAGAAGGAAGAAAAGAGACAGTATGGACAAGGTGTGGCCTGGACTTAAGGTACTAGCCGGGGAGCAGCATACATCAACCTCATTCACATTCTTTTTTTTTTTTAATAATTAAATGTATTTATTTTCTTACATCAGTGTTTATTTTTGTACAGGTGTAGTCCCCATAGTTCTCCCACCACCATAGCCCCCATGATCCATCACCATAGTCCTTTGCGCTCTTCCTTCCCCTGTTTTCACCCCTCTTCCTCCCTCTCCCCTGCTGTATGCCTCAGATCTATGATCACCTTGCAAGTTTTGTCTTTTTTCTGACCCTTTGTTTGGTTTCTATATATTCCACATGTAAGTGAACCCATATGATATTTATCTTTCTCCTTCTGGCTTATTTCACTTATTACAATCCCTTCTAGCTCCATCCACGTTGGTGCAAATGGCATAAGCTTGTCTTTTTTGATTGCTGAGTAGTATTCCATTGTGGATACATACCACATCTTGATTCATTCCTCTATTTTGGAGCATTTGGGTGGTTTCCATATCTTAGCTATTGTATGTAAATAGTGCTGCAATAAAAATTGGAGTGCAGTTTTCCTTTGGATTTGGTGTTTTTGTGTTCTTTGGGCAGATTCCTAGGAGTGGAATTGCTAGATCATAAGGTAGATCCATTGTTAGTGGTTGAGGAAACTCCACACAGCTTTCCATAGAGGCTGGACCAGTTTACATTCCCACCAGCATGCACTCACATTCTTTTGGTGATCATGTAATCAGATGGGCACATCTAACTGAGAGGGAAACCAGGAAGTATAGCCTTCAGCTGAGCAACTCTCATTCACCTGCAACTTGCTACAATGAAAGAAGGAAAGAATGAATAGTGGTGGCAGCTCAAGGTGTCTACCACATATGCCTGCTCTCAAACCGAACGGTTCCACTTCTCAAGTTAGGTTTTCAAGTGACCTTTCTCAAGGGGAGTTTCTGAAAGTGAATTTAGCCCTACACAAACCTATTTGAAAACTAGCTTCTCAATGCTCCCAAGGATAACACACAGTATCATTCTAGATGCCCCCAAGAGCAGTTATTCCATTACGTACAACGAGTACCTTAGGGTTAATGCCACCAGCGGAGATAAACTGCCTTAAGGGGCCTCCCACACATGTACACAAGGAGATATAATTTTTGTGAGTTATCTGTAATAGTGGAAAGAATCTGAATTCTATTCATGAAAGAATATAAAATTAAATAACAGTATTTGTACAATGGGATACTATATAATAGAGAACAAGAGCTGTAAGTCTCGGAAGCAGCAGTGAACAAAATGTGTTGTTTATGGACACATGCATATGCTTTTATTTTTATTTTTTTAATTTTATTTTATATATTATTACATCTTTTTCATTTTTGCACAATGTATGCATTTTCATCTTGGATATAGTCCCTATACAATTCCCACCCCCCCTTGTTTTGATCCTACTTCCTTCTCCACCCCTTGTAGGACACACGCATATATTTTTAAAAATATGAAACCACTCTGGGCATGATAAACAACAAGTTCAAGGTGAAGTTACCTCTGGTGGGGGGGAGAGTATAAGATCAGAGAGGAATACATAGGGATTTCATCTGTTTCTGTACAATTTTATTTCTTTAAAAAGTATAGCTTTTTATAACTTAAAACAGCAAAGCTTGGAGGTAGATACATGGGTACTTCTATCATTCACTATACTTTTTGGTAGCTTTTAGGTATTTCATAATAAAAAAGTTTAATATCATAGCAATAAACCATTTGTCCTCTTAAAGGGGATATGTATAATTTATGAGAGAATCTTGCATAGATAGATAGATATATAGACTTGTTCTTTAACTGCTATGTAGTATCCCACTGTAAAAATACCATAATCTAGTAATCTCTTCTATGGCATATATATATATATGTTTGTATATATATGTAAATGATATATATAAAATATAGGATATCAGTCTCTACTGATTAGAATTCCTAATGTGCCTTTGGCCATCCAAAAGGATAAGGATAATTTTTCCTCATCACATCTCAAACTGAAACATACTAGTACTTCCCAAGTACCCCCAAAAGCTGCATGTATGATGGCTTCATATAAAGTTAAGAGCTTTAAAATTCTACTTGAAACACTTCAAATATATCGATTATAGATTTAAGGGGAAAAATAGGATGCACAAACACCATGTGGCCCTGGCACAAGGCTTCCGCACTATGACACTGTCCCTGGCTGTCCAAGGATGACCTGGGCCAGTGACTTTCACTTAATTTATTTACATGATACTTACTGCAAAGTATCTCCTTGAAATGTGCTCATGTTGTGAAGTGTTTTGAAGGTGATATTCTCCAACACTCAAGCAAGGGACTAGAAAATCTATATTGCAAAGCAGAGCTGTATGTATTTTAATGTAATACTTACATTGTCTAACTATACTCATTCCTTCCATGTTTGATGGAGGGACAATGGAAGTAAATCAGACAAATTTTGTTTCCTCTTGGGGCTTGAGTCCCAGAGACACATTCATCCAGATTTAAATTATAATTATGACAAGTTCTAGAGAAGGAGGTGCTTGTTACATCTGAAGGAGAGCAGGAGCAGGCAAGGTGAAGGAGGTGGAGATGACAAAAGTGGGCAAAGGAGAGCAACAAGCAGAGGGGACCACAAAGTCCAGATGGTGGGAGAAGGTAGAGAACATCTCCAAAGGCCTTGGAGACTATGGTGCAGATTTTTAGAGTAAAAGTAAGATTTTATTTTTTTTAATAATTTTATTTTTTTAAATAAATTTTATTTTTATATTCCCCATACAATTGCAACCCCCTTATTTTGACCCCAATCCCTCCCCTCCCCGCCCCCCACTCCCCACAGAGTGTCTCTGGTTCATAGTTTTTTGTTGATTTTTGATTTTCACTTTCTTATAGTTATTCATTTTCCTGGTCCCTTATTTAAGTTTTCTAGATTCCTGCTATGAGTGAGACCATCCGGTATTTTTCTTTTTCTTTCTGGCTTATTTCGCTGAGCATGATCCCTTCCAGCGCCATCCATGTTGCTGCAAATTGCATGTGTTTATCTTTTTTGAATGCGGAGTAATATTCCATGGTGTATATGTCCCACATCTTCTTGATCCAGTCATCTATTTTGGGCATTTGGGTTGTTTCTAAAGCTTAGCTGTTGTAGTAAAAGTGAGATTTTAAAAGGTGAAATGGGTTGAAGATTGAGAAACAAAAGTTGTGTTTTGCATATTAAAAAAAACTGGCACTATTTATAATAGTTAAGACTTGGAAACAACCCAAATGCCCAAAAACAGATGACTGGATCAAGAAGATGTGGTATAGATACACAATGAATACTATTCAGCAATCAAAAATGCCATGTACAGCAACATGGATAGAGCTAGAAGGGATTATGTTCAGTGAAACAAGTCAGAAGGAAAAAGAAAAATGATGGTTTCACTTACAGAAGAATATAGGGGAACCAAATAAAGGACCAAGAAAAAAATAATAACAATAAAAAAATAACTAAACAAAACAAAGACAGAAGACAACTATAAATCAAAACAAAGACAACTATAAATCAGAGACATTCTGCAGGAGAGCAGGGAGAGGGATCAAAACGAGGGAAGGAAGAGCACAAGGGACAATGATGATGGTGCACGGGTGAACTGGTAGTGGGAATTCTATGGGGACTAGACCTGAGAAAAGAAAACAAACATTGTGAAAAAATGAATAATGATGTAAAATAAATATAAATAAATATAAAGTTTTTAAAAATGGCAACAATTGTTGATGAGGATATGGAGAAAAAGGAACTCTCCTACACTGCTGGTGGGAATGTAAACTGGTCCAATTGGACCAGTTTGGAAAGCTGTGTGGAGGTTCCCCAGACTACTATAAATGAAGCTACCCTATGACCTGGCAATTGCACTCCTAGGAATCTACCCAAAGGACACAAAATCATTAATTCAAAAGAATACCTGCACCCCTATGTTTATTGCAGCACTGTTTACAATAGTTAAGATATGGAAACAATCTAAATGCCCAAAAACAGATGCCTGGATTAAGAAGATGTGGTACATATACACAATGGAATACTACTCAGCAATCAAAAAAGATAAACTCATGCCATTTGAAGTGACATGGATGGAACTAGAATGGTTTATGCTCACTGAAATAAGCCAGAGGGAAAAAGAAAAATATCTGATGGTTTCACTTACAGGAGGAAGATGGGGGAAATAACTAAGGGGTCAGGAAAAAATAAATTTTAAAAAATTAGCAGGCAACTATAAATCATTCTGTAGGGGAGGGGGAGAAAGGAAAAAAAAAGGAAGGAAGAGCACAAGGGACTATGGTGATGTGATGATTCATGAGGGAATTTGTGGTGAGAATTTTACAGGGCTACACCTGAGAGGAGAAGAAAACACTGTACAAAAGTGAACAATGAAAAAAAATGAACAATGATGTAATATATATAAATATTTTTTAAAAAGTCGTGTTTGGAAAATTGCACTATGGCTGGCAGATTAAAAGGAGAATTAGGGGCAGCTAGTATAGAAGAGAAAAAATCTATCAAGGAGGGACTCTTGTCCAAGAAAGAGATGATGGTGGCTTAGAGTAGGATCGTGGTAGAAAAAGAAGTAGATGGGTGTGAAAGCAATTTAAGAAGTAAAATTAACAGAACTTGTTGCTGGATAGAAAGGTGGTATAAGAAGGAAAGGTATCAAAGGTAACACCTTGGTTTCTGGTGGCAGAGCTGGATGGATGGCACCGCCCTTCAGTAAAATGAGCAGTGGGATACTGTGATGACCCCCCAACAGTCTCCTCAGTCCAGCTTGTCAGAGCTGATGTCAAATGGAAATGATCGCCCCACATCTGCTGTGGCATTCATGTTGTTGGCTATAAAGACAACAGTGTCACTTTTGCATATCAAATTTGCAATGAAAGTCACTTTCATGGAATGAGACTCTTAAAAAAAGTTAATAAATTGAATTTTTTATTTGACAGCATGGAAACAACATTGTGTGTTAAAATAGAGCACCTCTTTCATGATTTCAGGCAAATTAGAAAAGGATTTAAGATGTAAACAGCCAATGTCAAATCACATCATAGCATGTTAGACAAAGGTATCACTCAGTATTTTCATTAGAGAACTGCAGGCAGAGAAGCTGTGTTCAGACAATGCACAGCTGTCTAGCCACATTATGATAAATCATATCAAATATTCGCTTTAGGAAATAAAGGGTTACACACTTTCCACTTTTGTTATAACAATTTCCCAAATTCATTAATGGTAAGGATAGTAGTTGAATAAAATGAGGAATTGCTTTAAAAAATTTAAAGTACTGTCATATTGAGATGTACTATCAAGTTAGCCAACCAAATAACAGGGCCTTAAAAGTCAGCTCCTTGTTCAAGAAGAGGGAAAATTGATAGCAATGATCTAATTTTAGCAAAACAATATTATCCATCACATTAAATTAGTATTGTGTTGATTCTGTAGTCTTGTGTGCACGTCACTTATAAATTTATTTTAACTTTATAGTGTTATAAAAGCATAAGCATAAGAACTTTATGCATGGTTTTATGAACACACATATTGAAGCAATATGTATAAGTTAGCATCAGGAGTTTAGGAGAAGACTTAAAAGAAGTCTGAACTTATTCCAGTTTAGGAAACAGCAGGCTAAGAGAAATAAACCAAACTTTAGCTTGGTATACAGGACCTTCCGTGATCTTGCCCCACATAAAACCACAGCTTCATTTCCTGCCACTCTTACTCAAATTTGAGGTCCTGACAGCACTATAATTTCCATGTTTTGACTCTAGCTGTTCCCTTCACCTGAAACCACCCTCTAAATCGACTCAGTTAAAATAACACGCATCACAGCCCATAGACAGACGTGGGATTTAAATCCTCCCAGAATGACAATTAAGGATAACTTACTCAACTGAATAAAACAGATACAGGAGATCTACCATCTCTAAGGGTAAAATGTACATGAAAGATTCTCCCACATTGCTGAAAGGTATGGCCAGGACTCCTGTCTGGCCACAGACAGGAGGTTGTGGGATCCTGCTAAGCTGAAAACGCCCGAAACAATAGACCTGGCTCAGGGAGTCTTCTTGCTCAAAAAGCCTAGGCAGGCTGGAGAATGGCCATTCCCAGTCATTTTCCCAAACTGCTCAAGTTTTTGCATTATTAATATGGGCTTTTGATCAGAAGAGACCAAAAAAACAAAAAAAAAAAAAAAACAAACCCTTTGGTGTACATTGATAAACTTTTTGGCAAGGATGTCAGTTCAGGGAGGTGGTGGAGGGGTGGAAACTCTGTAGACTGTATTTATTTTGATTCAAAATTATTCATTTGTTAAGTTCCAAAATGAAAAAAATAGGTATTCTTAAAGCATAAATAAGATACTTCACTGATTATAAGACCACCAATGAGAAAGAGCAGCAGCACTCTCAGCTATTAAAATGTTACTGACTGAGCATTTTGAGAAGTAATACCATCAAAGCATCTTTTTAAACTCTCTTCCTAAAATTCAGTGTAGATGGATAACATGGGCCTGTGGCTGACAAGCCATTGATCTAAAGGAAAAGAGGAAAAAAAAAAAGCTTCCTCCTTCAGTCAGTCTAGATTTATACTGCTCGGGGATTCAGAAACAGCTTGAAATTCATATTTTACTTTCTATTTACTTGTAGGCTCTTAAGGTTCTACCCAAACTCCAGATTTTTAAATATTTATCTAGTTTACTTTTTTAAAGTTCTCAGTTTGTTTATACATAATGTTGCTTGAATTCTACATTCTATCTGTAGCAAGCTTAGGACAAAATTTTCAAGCTTTTTCCGCCCAAATTTATTTTATTTACTTAAAGCCGTGTTTCCCACAAATAATCCATGGAGTACTCGTCTTGCAAGATATTCTGAGAAATGGAAATTTCCAAAGTCAACTTAATTTGGGAAATTATACATATGATATTCAAGTCGTATTAACATTCTGGCTAAATACTCTGAGAAATCCTGCAATAATAAAATATGTTTAGACATGTTTAATATTTCTCAGACTTCTTAGAACTTGAAATTACAAAAATATTTTTTTAGAAGCAGCATTCAACATCCTACAGAACTAGTATTCTGCAGAAAATACTTTGAATAAACTAATAACAAACCCTAAATAAACCTGACTGTAGAATTGTGGCTACAGGGTGGTAATGGTGGGGGCAGGGGGAGCATAAGAGAGCAAGATGTGGAGGGGTCCAATGGACTATGGTGGAGGACTATGGGTTTTTGGTGGTGGGTGTGGAGAGGAAACATACATCTGAAGAGGTAGGAAATTATATACAGTGTTGTACCTCTGAATTATATACAGTGTTGTAAACCAATATTACCTCAATTAAAAAAAAAAGGAAGAAGAAAAGACTTTAAGTAATGCTGACTTAACCTACCTTTAAAAAAAGAGAAAGGGGCCTCGCTGGTGGCAAAAAGGGTTAAGACAGCAACACTATGAAGCAGTCAGCAGCCACTGTAGCACAAGTTTGAGCCCTGGCCAGGGAGGTGACCCATATGGCACAGCAGACCTCTCCTGACTCGCCCGCTGCGCCTCTCAGCAGTGTATTTCAGTAGATCTGCTTGTTCTGCTTCCCCCCCCCCTTTGTTTCTGGTGAATCCTCTCACCCCCCACACCTCTGGCCTGTACCCCGGTTCTTGCATGCATAAATAAATAAATCTTTAAAAAAGAAAAAAACTTTCCTAGAAGGGAAGGTATTTTCAAATGAGGCAGAGTGATGCTGAGGAGATGCTAAGGGATGATAGTTATCTCTATCTAATGCTGCTCACTGGAATGGGGGTGTCTTCAGTCACCCAGACATTTTAAGTCCAGAAAATTCCATTCTGGATGAAGCAATCCAGGCAATTGTAGGCAAGCCAGGATAACAATAATGACTATTACTGCCATTTTTACTGTTATTTCTGCTTCAGTTTTATTAACTGCTTTTTATGGGGAAGACCTCATACATATATTATCTTTAGCCACATAAAAATCTCTGAAAGAGGTTTTATCCTTCTAATTGGAGAGCGGAGGAAACTGAAGCCAAGAGTTGTTGATGTGATTCTAGTAGAAACAGGATTTGGTCTTTAGACCTTTCTGACTGCATCATACCAACTCAGTCTGGAAAACATCTTCATTGAAGCAGTGCTCTTCTTTGTTCTTTCAGCCAGTGATTACTCTCTCTGGAAACTTCCCCAACCAAAATAATTCTATAATAAAACAGGTTAAGTCACGGGTGACTTGGGTCCATTTGCCATACTATGTCTGGTTTCCACCATGAACCAAATACTTGCGTACTCTGAATCTGACCAGACCTATAACATGATATTTTTAAATTACTTCCCAAGACTTCTTAAGCCTCACACAAGAAAAGCAATTTTAATACTCAAAGGCAAACACAAACATCTACCGAGACCAAGAAGTAACATAAATGGGAGGAGCTGGTGGGGAATAAGACAGAACTTCTTGTTGATGACAGAGACTGGTATAATTTAGAGAGAATATGCTCCATTCAAAGGGCTTAACTATTTCTTAGTTTTTCTTTATTATTATTATTTTTTAATTATATATATATTTTTACACCATTTTTCATTTTTGCACAATGTATGCATTTTCGTCTTGGTTATAGTCCCCATTCAACTGTTAAGTGGAAATGTGAGCCCAGTAATGTTTGATTTTATTTTTCAAATGAAGCCAGAAACTATTTTTACATGAAATGTCCCAATTTTTAAACTAATTTCTTTAAAGCACTAGCAGGGCCAAAGCAACATAAACTTGTAGGCTGCTAGCTCAGGATCTCATAAATCAACTTCTACTAAAGCCAGTATTACCTCTGCTACCTCCCCTCTGTCCTACTAACCACTTCCTCCCTTCAATAGACCTAAGTCCAAATTGCTCTGGACACACTCCAAAAATCAAAAGTTAAGATTCAATAGTACCAAAATCATGTTAAAACCTCAGAGCTTGAAGTGTATTATAAAACAAGAGACCTCCAATTTAGGGGGAGATGGAAGCAAGGTTAAAATAAGTGCCTGTGCCTCTCTCATGCAATGCAATCATCATGTGCCCTTTCTATCATGCATTACATGCCAGAGTGGCTCTAAAGTATGAGGAGGCCATTAGCATTGCTCCAGTGACCAAATATTTTTGCTCCCTCCTCTCCAAACTGATTTGCCAGATTCCTTTTGGAGATTAGATTCAGGCCCAGTGAAAGCAAAGAACGAGGTAGTTTTTGTGATTCTCTTGTCACCAGGGATGCCTGTTAGAGGTGGTTAGAGCCATCTGACACCTGTATTATTCAAAGCCAGGGCACAAGGTGTGGCCTGTGGTCTTTTAAGACCAATATCATCCCTAAATCCCTATAGAAGAACCAAGTAAAGGAAGATGGAAAGAGGTTGGCTTCCTGGGGAAGGACACCTCTTCTGTTTCATTCTCCACCTGCTACTTCAAGGTAAGATGGGACAAGACTAAGATGAAGACATGTGACATCTGGAAACAGAAACTAGGTTCATTCTTGTTAGACCTAGACAGACAATGACAGGGTGCTCATTTGGGTAAAAATGGAAACTCAGACACTGACAGCTTTGTACCTTTTTCTAAGATCCTGACCTCAGTTGACTCTTCTCCAGCTGCTTCTCCACTCCCCATGCTTCTTTCTTTTTCTTTTTTTCTTTTTTATAGAAGCACTGGGTACAGTCAGAAGCGCGGGAGGGTGAGAGAATTCACCAGAGCCAGAGCGGGGAACAGAACAGGCAGAACGAGGAAATACACTGCTGAGGGGAGCAGTGGGAGGGGCAGGAGAGGTCTGCACGCCATGTGGGACCCTCACAGGCAACCAGGGATTGAACTGGCGCTGCAGAGGCTGCAACAGCTTCGCAGCCCAGCGCTCAACTGCTGCGCCACCAGGGGAGGCCCTCCCCATGCTTCTTTTGCCTCTTCTTTCCCATGTCTTTCTCTTTTCAGGCACATTATCTATCCCCTTGGTTTTTGACTATCAATTGATGTAAAGAAGAAAATTCTTTCTCAGCTCTCTTGAAACTAGCAAATGAAACAAGGAAGCTATTGGGAGGATGAGAAGATCTGTCATGAAAGAGAGAACCTTTTCCAGCACATTTTCTCAAATTAGGTTTTTATTGTTCATTATTGACAATGAGCAATGAGTGATGGTACATTCTCTGAGATAAGTAAAAATAGGTTCTACTAAAAGATGGTACCACGTTAATTCTTTCAAGTATGACCACAAAGAGGCTAGGTAGAAGGTGGGTATTGAGGAACTCCCTTTAAGATAGTCGAGTGGTGACAACTAAGGCACTTTAGAAGACAACAATCACAGCATATGGTAGAGACATAGAAATATTCCATTACATTGAAAAACTGGGTTCTGCCTTTAAGGTCCCAGATATCTCACACCACCTATTGACTATTTACCCTATCATTAATTTGTGATCACCTTATTGATATAGTGAGCAAGAGAACTATAATAATTATATAATTAATATAATTCGTTACATTAATTATTTAATTAATATAGTAAGCAAGAGAACTGTGATTGAAAAATTTGCCACGGACATCACCCAGATGACTCAAGGACAGAGGTGAGCAATGGAAGAACATTGCCTAAAGGTAGAGAGGTCTACGGTGAGATAGTTAAGAATGTAGCAGGACGCTGAAAAGTGGTGGTCAGGGCTGAGTTTGCATTCACATTTGGACAAGTTTTGCATGGGGACAGAAACAATGGAATTGAGGATGGAGACCTGATTCAGCTCACCTCAGCAGTTTCCACATTTGCCTACCAGCCCAGCCCACACTCCCTGGCCTGGGAAGGAGGAGCTTACATGCTTCTCCCAGTGCCCCCTGTTTTGTCCCTATGCAGACACTCTCCAGGCCCCAGCCATCACACTCCTCTCACAGACTCTCTGCCTTCTACAGGGAGAGGGGACACTTTCACCATCAATTGCTCAGGCTTTGACCAGCATGGAGTGGATCCTGCTGCCTTCCAAGCAGTGTTTGACAGAAAGGCCTTCCGACCATTCATCAACTATAGCATCCCCACTCACGTTAACATTTCTTTCACCCTGTCTGCCATCCTGGAAGTGGTAAGTGCTGTCATAAAACCATTAGTGGTGAGCCCTGAATGGATTTTGTAAAGGTAAGAGCTCACCGTAAGGGGTGGGGAGACCTGACAGGGAAGGCTTCAATGACATCACTGCATGTAAAGTCCCTTTTGGAATACTCCACTGGAAACATAATTCCAGCGAACTTTCTTGTGGTTTTTTTTCACTGACATCGTTCATGTACCTGGATCATGTAACCTACATTTTTCAGTGCCTCGTGATTAAAATTGTAATTGCCATATCAAACAGCCTTGGAAAAGAGTGAGAGGTGGATGGTGGCATCGAGCCTGACTACAAGGAATTAATGATGCTGGATGAAACTTGTTTTCTAGGATGCCCAGCTTCAACTGATGACGTCGTTCCTGTGGCTAAATATGGTATGGCAGACTCCATTTTCCCTTTATTATGGCTTTTCCTCGCTTGGGGCCAACTTTGCAGGTTACAATGGATAAAGCTACGAATACCCACAAACTAGACAAGCTCAGAGACAGCCAGACCAACACAACACTTCCTAATTATTCCGCCAGTCGAGGAGGGCAGAGACAGGGCATGGGAAGAAGGAGGCATAAACCAAGGTCATAGAAGTAAATAATTAAGTGGTTCCATCCCAGAGAACCCAAAACCAAGCTCAAGGTCTCCCCCAAGAACACGGAGAAGCGGAAACAAGTAAGACCTGGTTAGTGGCTTGCGTAACTGTCACCAGAGAAGGAATGGGGAGTGAAAAAAGGCATGGAAGGTACAGGAGACAGAGCAAGACCAAAACTAGATCCCACCCCTGTTTGTCCCATGCCCTGTTTTCCTCTAGTTCTGGAACAACCCATTCATCCGGTGGAACCCAGAGGAATGTGGGGGCATCAGGAAGCTCAGCATGGCAACTGAGAACTTATGGCTTCCTGATATCTTCATTGAGGAGTTGTGAGTACCAGGATTGAATAAAGCAAAGAGCAAACTGTGGCTGCAGAGAAGGGTGTGATGTAATCAATGGGACCACAGGGGGGGGGGAAAAAAACAGCTTAGAGAAGAGCAGCATCTGAACTGAGGAGCTTATAAAGCCCTAGAACATGGTGGTAGTTGGAAGGGGAGAAGTTATGAGTGAAGCACAAGAATGGAGTGAACTTAGAGAGAGAAAAGACCAAACTGGACCTCCCTGGTGGCACAAGGGGTTAAAACACAACCTATGAAGCTGTCCGCAGCCTCTGTAGCACAAGTTCAATCCCCGGCCACGGAGCTACTCACATGGCACAGCAGACCTCTCCTGACTCGCCCGCTGCTCCCCTCAGCAGTGTATTTCAGTCAGTCTGCCTGTTCTGTTGCCCACTCTGTCTCTGGTGAATCCTCTCACCCCCTGCATCTCTGGCCTGTACCCCAGCTCTTGTATGCATAAATAAATAAATCTAAAAAAAAACCAAGTCTGATGGAAAATCCCACAGCACCCACCTCCCTGTCCTTCTCACATACAGCATGGATGTGGATCAGACACCCAGAGGCCTCATGGCTTACGTCAGTAATGAAGGTCGCATCAAATATGATAAGCCGATGCGGGTGGTCAGCCTCTGTAACTTGGACATCTTCTATTTCCCCTTTGATGAACAGAATTGCACGCTTACCTTCAGCTCTTTCATCTACACAGGTGAGAGAGGCTCATTAGAGTAGCCTGTTGAGAGGCAGAGGAAGGGTTTTGAAGAGAAGAGGATAGAGAGCCGGGAAGAGTGAGGGAATCTCTTGGGAAAGGGTGGAGAAGCTCATGGCAGAGAACCTAACAGTCTGGACTGGGGGGGTGGGGGCATTTGGGGAGGCTGCATTGTCTGGTTCTCCTTTGCAGTGGAGAAGATAGTCCTGGGTTTGGAGAAGGAAATACAAGAGATTTCAATGACATCACAGAACCTCATTCGGAGCGAGGGGGCATGGGTACTTCTGGGCATCTACCAAACAACCACGAGGATGAATGTGGGCGCCAACCAGTATGACCAAATCATTTTCTATGTGAGCTCAGGGGCCCCGGTTGAGCTCTTTTTTGAAGATTCATTGCTTACGATGCCCATTCGAATGTAAGCTCTCCCCCAAGAAAGTAAGCTCCACGAAGGCAGGAATTTTCATCACTCTTTTTCACAGATAAATCCCCACTTAGGTCCTACCTTTAGGTTAGGCACATTAGCTCGCACTCAGTGAAGACTGCGTGAAAAAGTCCTCCCAGAGGAAGAAGTAAAACTGCACAGCAGTGAGCATGTCTCCCACCCCCCATCGCTATCAGAACTGTTGGGAGGACAGGAATTTTTATACTTATTTCTTATAAAGGTGGTGAATAGCTAAATTTAAAATTTAGATTCTAAATTTTGGTGACCCCTCCTGACTGCCAGTCTTGCTTCCCTACCACTTCTCTTGAATATCTGCCACTAAGTCACTAGAGATTGGCCCTTGAAGAGGAAAGCTGCAGAAGCACCAATGTGCACATGATATCTAAAGATCTGGCCCCACATCCTGATAAGACCACATGTGTCAACTTTAAACAAAGTTGACAGCTTGAGCCACAAGAGAATGAGATACATTTTACTGGTAAGCTGCATGGCAGAAATAAACCCTGGAAAGGCAGGGCACGGAGCTGGGTGATGTTTCCTTACTAAACAGTTTGCTCTGGGACAAATCTCAACTGTTGCCTTTAACTCTACCCTATTCCCTACCTGACCCCTACCCCCACCTTTCTTCTTACCAGGTGGCCATCAGGCGCAGGCCCAGCCTCTATGTCCTAAACCTCCTGGTGCCCAGTGGCTTTCTGGTTGCCATCGACGCCCTCAGCTTCTACCTCCCGGCAGAAAACCAGAATCGTGCCCCATTCAAGATAACCCTTCTACTGGGCTACAACGTCTTCCTGCTCATGATGAACGACTTACTGCCTGACACTGGCACCCCGCTCATCAGTATGGCACCTCTCTCCATAGCAGAATAAAAGCAAGGTGGGGAGGTGGGCCAGGGGGACAGACCTCTGGAAGCAAGCCAGAGTGAAAAGGATCCTGATAAAGGCCCCTCTGGGTAAAGAGGAAGCAAGAAGTCATGGGTGGTACCTTTGGCCTTCATGTGGGGCCTCCTTCCCTCTAGGTGTCTACTTTGCCCTGTGTCTGTCCCTGATGGTGGTCAGCCTGCTGGAGACCATCTTCATCACCTACCTGCTGCACCTGGCCACCACCCAGCCCCCACCCATGCCTCGCTGGCTCCACTCTCTGATCCTCCACTGCGCCCGCCCACTGAAGTGCTGCCCCACTGAGCCCCAGCAGGGAAACAGGAGCCTGGGCCCCACTCCTGCCCACCTGCCTGGTAAGGGAAATCAGCCCGGCCCACCCTCATCTCCCAGTACCTCCACTTCTCTGTTCCTGCATCCTTTCCTGTTCCCCCTCCTCCCCAAGTGGGTGAGCCTCCCAGCCCAAGGCTGAGTCTCTCTCTCTCTCTCTCTCTGAAGGTGTGAAGGAGCCTGTGGAGTTGGTGGGGAAGGTGCCAGGTCCCGGGGAGGCAGAGGTAAACGGGCATCCTGGGTCAAAGAGGGCCCAGCAGGAAGATGAGGCTCAGAAGCAGCACTTGGTCAGCCTGTGGGTGCAGTTCAGCCACATGATGGACGCCCTGCTCTTCCGCCTCTACCTGCTCTTCATGGCCACCTCCATCATCACGGTCATTGTCCTCTGGAGCACCTAGGCAGATGCCCTACCAGAAAACCTCAGTCTGGAGTTTCTTTTGCCTTCAGAATCCAGCCAAGCTCTCCTATCCATGCAAACCCCAGTGTCACAACCCTGGCAACCACTTTATTTTCAACACAGTCTTTCTGCAGTTTCAGATGAGACCTGGGTAATTTCCAGTTCCTCCAGGGTTAGATCCTTGTTCCTACACGCCATCAGTTTCCCTTAACCCTCCACAAGTCCTGTCTGCCTGAATCCACAGGATTCAGGTTCCTGGAATATTTCCTTGATAAAATCACCCCCAATAAATCCCTTTGCAGAAAATGTCAGTTCTTCCCTGCTTTATATTACAGTATCAAAGTTCTTGCAACAGAGAGTTTTCTTGCAGAAATTTCTCATTACCAAAGTAAGAAGAGTTTTCTTGTTTTTTATGTCTGTAGGACAACATGTGAAAGTACAGTGAGAAAAGGGAGAAAGGTCCAAAATTTATTACAAGGAATTAAAATAAAACAGGGATTAACGTCCTAAATCCACTTATCCTGGTGTTAAGCTTCAGAAAATAATAATGCACCAGAATCAGGCACCTCTTGTTTAAAAAGGGAAGCCTTTTGTCAGAGCCTGATGTATGACTGTATGACTCATTCATCATTAAGCACTTAAGAGTGTTAACATAATCCCAAATTACCATTGACAGGGTCTGTATTGCAATTAAAGTCGATCCACCCTTAATCTTGGCAAGAAAAGAACATTAGGTCAAGGAAATCATATTTGAAATGGCATCTGCCTTACTTGGGGGAAATACAAATGGCACCATATGAACTGGAAAATTCCCTGTCCTTGCACTCACCTTATGATCTTGAAAGTCTTGTCTATCAGCCCATCTTTCCTGATAGTCTGGGGGAGGTGGAGGCCCCAAGGTGTCACTGTACACCCCAGATTGAGAGAAGCACAGATTTGAGAGCAACTTAATCACAACTCAAACATCATAGTTTACCTTTAACAACTATTTCTTGTCCTTTCTTTTGTTTATTTTACCACTTTCTATCTGAAGCCTTCATTTCCCAGATCACAGCAGACTGGGAGCACAGAGTCACATCAGTGTTTACTTAACGTTTCCTTGCTTCCTCTTGTCCACTGTTCTCATCAAACTCCGCCTAGCCTCCTATGGTCTCTGTAGATGTGCAAAGGGTGGCCAGCCCACCAATGCCCACGGGAAGTGCCGCTGGTGCAGGGCACACCTGCTCCCACCTTTATCCAGCAGCTGCAAGAGCATGTGCCCTGTCTGAGCCAGTCAGGCACCACAAAGAGCTGACTCCTATAGCAGATGTTCCCAGCTGGATGCTGAGTCACCAGCACTAATAGTAACTAGCTCTTTCCTTATAATCCCCTTGTGCTGGGACTCGGCCAGGCGGCCCTGGGAATCTGGAGGCACTGAGGCAGAGATACTCTGTTACTCTCTGGCTGCTCTCAAGCAGGCCCATGGCCTCCCAACCCAGCCATGTCCCTTAGCTCTCTTTTTATCCCTCTGTGTTTCTTTTTGCAAGCCTTGCAAGAAGGCTCCTCTGTTTCTGTAACCCTGTCAAGTACCCCCCCCACCTTCACCAGTCCTCAGGTGTTCCCCAAACCTAGTGTACCCAGAGCGTGGGCTCAAATCAGAACCCCTAACATGCACACAAATTAGTACATTTGTGTACTCATTTATGCACATAAATTTATGCACATAAACTAATTTAATATGCACATAAACATGTGCATAAATTGGTACACTTGTGATTTGGGCAGTTCCTTCATTCACAACTTTCTACAGAATGGGCCTTTAGAAAGGACACAGTATAGTAATAAAAATAACCAACATTATAATACATATTATGCCACGTATTAGTAAGACTTGGCAGGCACTCTTTGAAGTGTTTTATGAATTACCAATTTCATCCTTATAGTAACCCTGTGAAGTAGGAACTATACATCCAACCATCCTTGGAGTCAAATGTGTCTTAGCATTTGGAATTTTTCAGATTTTTAAAAAGGTAACAGTTGTACATGTATGACACCCCAAGTGGGGTATGGGGCGGTACCCTATAATCAAACATTAATATTTCTGCAGTGAAATCTATAAAAATTCATACTAGGCAGCAAAAATGAACCATGAGTAGTCTCGGATCCATTTAGCTCCAGTTTTGCCAATAAATTTGTGAAAACTCTTGTGTTTTTCAAAGTTCTTTAGGTTTTAGCACTGTGGTTCTGCATTACCATCCCCACTTTATATATTCTAAGTGCAGTGAAATAATTGAGAAAATGCTGCGAGTTGGTGAAGTGATTGTCAGTGAGCTGTCTCCCAAGGTCCCACCGCCACGCAGGTGACAGGTCTGGGCCTGACCTGAGGCTGCTGATGGCAGACACTGGGTGCAGCCTCTGCCACACTGCCTCCCAGTGAGAACCACTCACTACCACTCACCACAGTCTTTATCAGCTACTGCTTTAGGAGAATTACAACAGAAAGACCAAGGCCTGATGAGAGTCCCGAAGACAAATTTTCTTTTAATTCTCCTTTTTCTCCCACCTTCAGTCTTACCCACTCTTCACTGCCCCCGTCCCGCCCCGACCCCAACTCTCAGCCCCAGTAAAAGTCACAACGGTCAAGTTCACCACCTGCACTTTCTCCATTCCTTTCTAGAGTGTGCGTTTCCCCAAATCTAATCTGGGCAATCTATCTTTGCTCTGTAGTCTCCATGACTTTATTTTTTGCTGATGATATATATTCTATTGCCAGATGCTTTGGGTTTTTTTTTTTTTTTTCATCCTAGAATAATCTTTTTTTTTTTTCTCATTACCATCCCTATTCCTCTTTGACCTTCTCGATCTCCCTTCTTCCTCTTATCTCAGAAACCTCACTTGTTTATACGGGTTTTTATAAATTTATGTTTTTATGAGCATTTAGCTTCATACAATTGCCTGCTATGTAAACATCCAGTATTTGTCTTATCATTTTGACTTGCTTTACTACACATAATTCCCTCAAACTCCTTCCATTTTGCTATAAATAGTAATACTTCATTTTCCTTATGGCTAAATACATTCCATTGTGTGGTATGCCCCATCTTCTTGATCCAGTCCTCTATCAGTGGCACTTAAGCTGTTTCCATGTCCTGCTATTGTAAATAATACGGCAATAAAATTGTAGAGCATATAATTTTTTGAGTGGATTTCATGTTCAGATAGACGCCCAACAGTGGGATTGCTAGGTTATGCAGTATTTCCATTTTTAGTTTTTTTTTAAGATTTATTTTTATTTACTTATGTACTCAAGAACTGGATTGTAGGCTAGAGGTGTGGGGGTGAGAGGATTCACCAGAGACAGAGCGGGGAGCTGAATAGGCAGATCCACTGAAATGCGCTACTGAAGGGAGCAGCGGGCAAGACAGGAGAGGTCTGCTGCGCCATGTGGGTTAGATCCCTGGCCAGCGATAGAACTCATGCAGCAGTGGCTGGCGATAGCTTGATAGCACTGAAACTTTAACCGCTGTGCCACCAGGCAGGTCCCTCCATTTTCAGTTTTTTATGGCAAATCCAGATTGCTTTCCATAATGGCGCACCAGTTCACATCCCCATGGTTCCTCTTTCTCCGCATCCTCTCAAGCACTTGTTGGGGGGTCTTCTGAATATGTACCCATCTCCCAGGTGTGAGATGAAATTTCACTGCTTGTTTGACTTGCATCTCTCATTAAAAAAGTGATGATGAACATTTTTTCATGTATCTCTTGGTCTTCTGGATATCCTCTTTGGTGTGTTGTCTGCTCAGATCTGCTGTCCATTTATTAATTGAACTTTTTAATTGTTAAGTTGAAAAAGTTTTGTATCTCTCGGCTATTAACCCCTTGCTGGTTGTATAATACATGAACATTTTCTCCCATTCGGAGCATGCCAAATACTTTTGGATCTTCCGCCCCTCTCCTGGAGTCATCTTTCCTGGAAACTCATCCTTGATTTTTTGTTGAGTACCTCACTTATCCAGCTCTTGAAATTTCAGGTTCCTGAAAGTATGATCAATTTGCCTCATACGTTTATTTCACCCATCGTCCTGGTATATATTTCTTTGCTTATTTCCTTCACCTCTTTTTCCAACATACAGCTTGAAGCTTTATTTAAATAGAAAATATGTGATTTATCTCTTTTGACACTTGAATTAAGATGCTATCTCTCAGTAAGAGAAGGTGTTAATATAATTACAGTGATTATATTTTCTCCAAAAGCAAAATTGAACATGCAATCTTAACACATAATCATACATAATCATACAGAAGCTTTGAAACCACAGATCTTCCAAAAATAAAAAGAAAAATAAACTGATATAGTTGCTGCTTTCTATTCCATCTGTAACAGAATCCTGTGATAAACACACTTTGTGCTAATGGCTTCTTTCTTGTTATATGGAAAACCTCTGAAAGGCTTTGCAAGGTCATTTATAATCTCTAGAAAAATCTGCAGACGTGCAGGTGTTGCCTGGGCCATCTTGAATTTGATGGCCTGTTTCCACCTAATAGCTCCTCACTTTGCCCATTCATGGGCAATACCACCTGTGGTTCTTACATGTATTTTTTTTTTTGCTCATTTTCTTTTCCTTAACCATTATAAACAGAATTTTTCGTATTTTCTATATTTTCTTCTGGTTCCTTATTAATTGGACATTAAAATTTATTATCTCATTACCATATTTTCCTCTCTCTCCTCTTCCTTTACTCTATGATGTGAAGTCACAGACTTCATTTCAAACCTGTCCTGCCCTCCTCTCCAACTTCTGATCCACCCTTTGATCACCTCTCTTATTTGATCATTCACCAGCACTGCTTATTCTATGTGGGAGGGAAAAAATCATAAAACATAGACATATTGGCAGGCCTCAGTTCTAATGTGATCCCATTACTTGCTCACTGGGTAACCGTGTATAAGTAACTTAACCTTACAGTGTAAAGGTCTTCATTTGTGAAATGAAGGTAATAACTTACAAAATATTATTTTTTAAAAGAGGGCTTTAAAAAACCATGTACACGTTTACAGAAACTAAAAAGCCAAATGTAAAACACTAGAGAACATCTTTTTATCATGCAGGCTGAGACCTAGAGTTAAAATCAACTTCTAGGTAGGAGGCAATAGACATAAGAATTACAGACTTTCCAGTGCAGTCCCCTCATTTTTTAGATGAAAAAAAAAAAAGTGGAGAAAAGTGAAGTGATGAGTGTGGGGTTATCATTCTTCAAGAAAACCTGTGATCAGAGCTGGGCCTGTCAAAGCGGCAGCCACAGGTGAATGCTTGCTCATGGAACTCTTTTCTGAGAGTCCCAGGATGCTCCTGCTCTCCTGCTCCAGCCTGAGGTCAATTAATGACCCACCTGCAGTTTGGCTATTTCCACCGCTTTCCGTACTCCTGGCTCCTTAGCCCTGCTCCGTGACCTCTGTGTATGATTGCCATCCATCAGGGCTGCAAAACAGTGGCCCTTACTCCTCTCTTTCCCCATCTACTTCTGTCCTTGCCCAGTTATAGGAATATTCCCAAACCTGATCACCCCACCCCAAGTCCCAAATGAATGGGGCCACCAGAGGCCAAAGCAGTGTGATCCCCCTTGGAATTAGCTAAGAAGAAAGATGTTGGTGTCTGTGGCTTGCAAAGCTACAGCTGCTGTCCCCACTATTTATATTTGGATTCGAGCAATGTCTTGGCCCAAGAATCTTAGAGCTATTTGAATCTAGAGGAAGACTCTAAAGATGCCCAGAGAAAGCAGAGTGTGGAGAAGTCCCTGACCCGCTCACAATGGCTCCTGAATCAACTAAGAGTTTTGGCACCATCTCCTAATTTGGAGTCACCATGAAAACCCAGTGGCAAGCACCTGGATCTAAAATAGGAGACTTAGATACTCACCAGGATTTTCCAGAGAATGTAAGGCCATTCCTGATGGCCTTAGAAAATGCTAAGCCGGGCCTCCCCGGTGGCGCAGCGGTTGAGCGCTGGGTTGCGAAGCTGCCCGCAGCCTCTGCAGCGCCGGTTCGATCCCCGGCTGCTCCCCGGCCACTGGAGGAGGATCCCACATGGCGCGCAGACCTCTCCTGCCGCCCGCTGCTCCCCTCAGCAGTGTACCTCAGTCCTTCTGCCTGCTCTGCTCCCCACTCTGGCTCTGGTGAATTCTCTCACCCTCCCGCGCTTCTGACTGTACCCAGTGCTTGTATAAATAAATAAATAAATCTTAAAAAAAAAAATCTTAAAAAAAAAAGAAAAGAAAATGCTAAGCCAGCTACTGAAGCTCTGTCTAAATACGGTTGACCTTCCTTTTCTGAGAGCCAACTGGAAAAGGGATGTGGGAAGCAAGAATTCCCAGGAGGGATGACCAAGCCACATTTGTAACAAGGAATTCTGTCCTGGGATGAACTCTGAATAAGAACTAGTCTAAGCTAGTCTTCTTCCTCAACAAGCATTCCAAGTACTTCATTATGTAGTAGAGGGCTGACCAATTAGGAAAGTGCCCTATATACCCAAAGAGTTCTGAAGGTAGAAAGAGATCCAGTGTCCTTGCTGGAAAACTAAGTGACTTTTGTATGATTTGTAAGTCATAAGCATAAGAAAACCTACAATCTTGGTTATTCTAAGTACTATAATTTTATTTTATTTTATTTTTTTTTTTTTATAGAGGCATGCTTTCTTTATTTGTTTGCTGGTTTGTTTGTTTGTTTTTGTTTACACATGCACTGGGTACAGTCAGAAGCGCGGGAGGGTGAGAGAATTCACCAGAGCCAGAGCGGGGAGCAGAGCAGACAGAAGGACCGAAGTACACTGCTGAGGGGAGCAGCGGGCGGCAGGAGAGGTCTGCGCGCCATGTGGGACCCTCCTCCAGTGGCCTGGGAGCAGCCGGGGATCGAACCGGCGCCGCAGAGGCCGCGGGCAGCTTCGCAACCCAGCGCTCAACCGCTGCGCCACCGGGGAGGCCCCAGTACTATAATTTTAATTGCTTTGTTTGAAAATGGTCTCTAACCCATCATTTCAGGTGTCAAACTCTTTAATGAATAACAAAGTTTATATTTCGCTCAAATTTACTATGTTCTAAAATACATGGTCAGGAAATACAAGGTCCAACTGCAGAACTCAAGCATCACTCTTAACTAGTCCAGGAGTCCAGTGCCCCAAAGGTGTGTCCATGTGGATGTAGACACACTAGTAACTGTTTCGTGGTGTGATGAGTCCAATGGAACAATAGACTTTCTGCTCAATTTCTGCCTGCCTGGCACAGGGATTAAAGACAATGTTATCAAGTTACTGCCAGCCTCTGCAGCACAAGTCTATCCCCAGCCGGCCGGGATGCTAACCCACATGGCGCAGCAGACCTCGTCTGTCTCGCCTGCTGCTCCCCTCAGCAGTATATTTCAGTACATCTGCCTATTTTGCTCCCCACTTTCTCTGGTGAATCCTCTCACCCCTCGCACCTCTGGCTTACACCACAGTTCTTGTATGCATGAAGATAAATAAATCTTTAAAGAAAATTCTGCCTGATTCTTCAACCATTCTTAGTCTCCAAATCCCTCCCTCTAAGCACAGAACCACCCTGAATAATAGTTCATTTTCCAAGGGGTTCTATTCCCCAAATCTCTGCCTTGCAGTCCAGCTCAAAACCAGATACTCTAGGAACCTACTTGCTGCTATATCACTTCCATCGTCTTCCAGGACAGGTCACCACCGTGTCTGATCTTCCAGATCTGTCCCAGATCACATCTGTGTTTGCCTTGCTTCAAGAGAACACTGTGTATGGGACCATGTGTCCTCCTAGCTTGGAAAAGCATCATAGCCTAGTAGGTTGCCCCAGTTTTCATGCCAATGCTTCCTCCTTGTGCTAGTCAGTGCCTGATGCTGCCAGATGCCAACTTGTCTCCCAACTTGACGTGAATTCTTTCATATCACAAAAGAGAAACCCCAAACCTTGAGCAAATTCTCTAACAACCTCTGCCCCTAGCCCTCCTTCTTCTGCCTTTCTGGCTCCTTCTATGTCAGTACTGCCAGCTATGTTTTTTCATTTAATTCTCTTCTTCTTTCTTCCCTTCCCTTTCACTTCTGTCTCAGGCTTACCAAGTAACGAAGAAAGGACGAAATGACTTAGAGAGTTGGTGGGGACAAAGAACTACAGATCTGGCAGATTTCAGATGCAAGATACTGCAGCCCTCTGTACTTTCCTACTTTGGAACTTTTAAGTCATTCCTGCCTGACTCAGCACTTTCTATTTAGGGTTATCATTATGCTTGATCTTCTGAACAAAGTTTCCTCTGTATTCTAAGTTTGACCCTTCACCTGTTGTGCAAGAAAAAAATTTCCAAATCTTTCTTGGAAATATACCTTAGAGGGCCTCCCTGGTGGCGCAGCGTTTGAGCGCTGGGTTGCGAAGCTGCTCGCAGCCTCTGCGGCGCTGGTTCGATCCCTGGCTGCTCCCCGGCCACCGGAGGAGGGTCCCACATGGCGCGCAGACCTCTCCTGCCGCCCGCTGCTCCCCTCAGCAGTGTGCTTCGGTCCTTCTGCCTGCTCTGCTCCCCGCTCTGGCTCGGTGAATTCTCTCACCCTCCCGAGTTTCTGACTGTACCCAGTGCTTGTATAAATAAATAAATAAATCTTTAAAAAATATACCTTAGATACTTAATATAACCATGCTCCAATTCACTCACTGGGTCTTATTTTTTTATACAGAGATGAGACATAAAATATACTATTAACTCATGTCACGGCATTGATGTTAGCTGAGATTACTAATTTATGATAATACGTAACACTTTTGGTAACACAAAAACAGTGAACAGCTCTGTTATCTCAATTTTATGATTTTTCAGGTAATGTACTTATCCTGTAATCAATGTGTCATGTAAAACATGTGCACTACACTGACTGGGGGAGGAGAATGAATCAGGGGAGCTGAAAGATTGGAAAAAGGAAATCGAGTTAGAAGGTCTTGGAATAATATAGACAACAGATAATAAAGGTAGGATCAAGTTTTATAATTTGGTATTTGCAAGTATCCCTAATGAGTGCATAACCAAAGCATAATAGTGTCACCTTTCCAAATCTGCAGATTCCCTGGCTTTAGAAGAACATAATTCTTGTTTCACCTGCCCACACTCTCTCATGCAGGCAAGTTATTTTGTTATTAATCTCAGGAGAGTTGCCAAACAGGATGCCTCTCCCCTACATCCTCCCTGCCTTGAGCCCGGAAGGCATACCCTCGACAGGGCAAAGCAGGATATTTTGCTGTGACCTCTCAGGCCGCAGTCTCTCACCAGGGAGTGGCTACCTGTCAAGAGCAGTATTCAAAACCAAGGTGTGGTCTGGACTCCTTTAAGCTAAGGGGTTTGGGGTTCCTGGTTAGTCCCCAGAGAAGAGTCCAGGAGAGGATGATGGAAGGCGGGAGGCCCTCCAAGGGGAGATTCCTCCTCTGCCTCACTCTCAGCCTTCTGCTTCAAGGTAAGAGGGGACAAGAACCAGGAAGACCAGAGTGTGGTTTTGAAAGACATCTGAGGATACCCTTCTAGCACTTGGAGGATATTCAGAATTAACATGTTAAATATTTCTGACATAATGTCTGGGTCTTGATTCCCTATTGGTGACAGAGAGAAAGACATTCCACTGATCAGGGCACACTGGCCTTCTCTACTCCTGCCTACAGATCCCAGCTCACCACCTCTCCAATTCCTCCTGTCCACTCACTGTCCATGCCCCTTCTACCAAACCCTTCACTCTCCTCTCCTTGTATCTAGTTGAAGAATAGCCACTGATTTTAAACATGTCTCAAAGAAGGTAGGGATCCATCTGAGGTAGAAGAGAGACAATACCTTGCTTTCATGAAGGAGTATTTGTTCCAAGTCTGAGTATATACCTTAAATATCACATAAAGAGATGGCGATGTACAGGAGGCAGCACAGGAAGAAGAGCTGAGGACAAAGATAGAAATGGGGCAAAAATTCTGCTCAAGAACTTCTGTGACCAAGAGGAAGCACCTACGCAGGCCTGGCTATGTGACTGGCGTATGGTCCATACTCAGTGATGTCATCTTATGAGCCCAATACTAGAAATAATCCCCAGGGTCCTTGAGGTGATTCCATGCAAGAAGGAAAAAATAAATGCATAGCAGCAAGGTAAGCACTCACTCAGAAAACCTGCTACGTGTTTGTCTTATCTGCCTCGTGAGTGCAGATGTTTACTTCTCTTGACACCTTGATAAATCAGTTCATATCTTTGGCAAGCACAAGTCCTTGAGAATGAGGAAGAGAAAGACATTAGAGAGGATTTCTAGGTGACAGGACAAGTTTTAGGGCAGTGCTGACCAGGGTTACTAGGGTTACCAGGGTTACCACCAACTGGCGTGTGATGTGTACACTAAAGGACTCTGACAAGACTGCCATTATACCAGCGCCAAGTTTGTGTACAGATTTGGGCAAGTTTTGCATGAGGACGAAACTATGGGAATGAGAGTAGTTATGTTCACCACATAACTTCCACCATTTGCCTACCAGACCAGCCCATCCTTTCTGGCTCTGGTGTGAAGGTTTTTGGCCTTGGCAAGTCTTGATGCAAGAAGGAGGGGTTCACCTGGGATGTTCTCCCAGTAAATCCCCTGCTTTCTCTCTCTGCAGAGAGGTTCCAGCTCTGGATATAGAGGCCCTTTCTCATAGGGTCTCTTCTCTCCACAGAACAAGGTGACACTTTCACCATCAATTGCTCAGGCTTTGACCAGCACGGGCTGGATCCTGCTGCCTTCCAAGCAGTGTTTGACAGAAAGGCCTTCCGTCCCGTCATCAACTACAGTATACCCACTCATGTCAACATCTCCTTCACCCTATCTGCCATCCTGGAAGTGGTGAGACCTGGTCCCCACTTTCTGTAACTTCTGATAGGGAATAAGGGTGTTCTACCTGGTCAACCCAACATTGTGCTGGTCCCGTGGTGAGCATCTGGGACTCTGAATGGATTTTGTATAAGTTGGAGGGTTTTCCTATGGGGCAGGGAGCAATAGGATTGCTGTAGTGATATTTTTTTCAAGGATTGGTCCTTGAGTTCTGTCCTTTCTGGAATGCTTCAGAAAGAAGTGGTCTGTATGTCAATGAAAATCTGAATTGACCCTAGATGAAAGGGGAGACAGGTAAGCAAAAGACACTCCAGAGGGCCTCCCCGGTGGCGCAGTGGTTGAGCGCTGGGTTGTGAAGCTGCCCGCAGCCTCTGCAGCGCCGGTTCGATCCCCGGCTGCTCCCCGGCCACTGGAGGAGGGTCCCACATGGCACGCAGACCTCTCCTGCCGCCCGCTGCTCCCCTCAGCAGTGTACTTCGGTCCTTCTGCCTGCTCCGCTCACCGCTCTGGCTCTGGTGAATTCTCTCACCCTCCCGCACTTCTGACTGTACCCAGTGCATGTATAAACAAAACAAACAAACAAATAAATAAAACATGCCTCTATAAAAAAAAAAATTTAAAAATAAAAATAAAAATAAATAAAAAGACACTCCAGCATCTAGAACTATGCCTGGCCCAACAAATTAGCAAAATTAGTATGAATGTGAGGTGGGAGTGGTCTTCTTGCACTAATAATCCTGGATGGGAATTTGTTTAACAGGATGCACAGCTCCAGCTTTTGACATCATTCCTATGGATGGATTTGGTAAGGCAGATCCAACTTTTCCCTCCCCACTTCTATTTATATTTTTTAATTTGAGGAGTGAATAAAAGTTTTTCCAGCCCAAACCTCTATGCAATGTAGGAATAATTCTGGAGTCAAAAAACTCTAGAACTGGACTGACCTTGGAGGACATGAATCTCCCTGGACATCTTAAGAAGGTTGAAATAGTGACACAAGAAAGTGGTCAGGTGGATGGAGGCCTTTATATTGATGTGTTCCTGGATACAAGTGGTTTTACACCATATTTAAGGTCTGCCTGGAATAAGGCCATAAGGGTCCTTTGCCAATGGCACCTGGCTGGATAAAGAAAGAGAGACGGGCTGGGGTCATTACAGCATGAGTGGGCATTAGAGGATCAGTATTTGAAGAAGAACAGGAAGGGCAGGAGAGGTTGACCGAACAAGATTCACCATCACTCACCTCTGTTTCCACTGCCCTGGTTGCAGATGTGGGACAATCCTTTTATTAGCTGGAATCCAGAAGAGTGTGTCAGCATCAATAAACTCAGCATATCAGCTGAATACCTGTGGCTCCCTGACATCTTCATCGTGGAATCGTGCGTATCTGGGCTGGGGGAAGCCAGCATCCAGCCCATGTGCAAAGAATAGCCCAGAGTCAGTGCAGGGCACAGGGAAACCAAAAAATTCAGATAGGGGCACAGGCTCAATTAATGGACTTCCACAAATCACTGTGAGAAGAGACAGGATAGGGTGACATTAAAGAAAAAGCCAAAAAGAAGAGTGCAATGTGTAAGAATGTGGGGGAGATATAGGGTTAAGGCACCACAGCACCCACTTCTGCCTTCCTCTCCCAAGCAGCATGGACATGCAACGGACCCCTTCAGGTCTCACAGCGTATGTCAGCAGTGAAGGTCGAGTCAAGTATGACATGCCAGTGCGGGTGACCAGCATTTGCAAACTGGACATCTTCTACTTCCCTTTTGACCAACAGAACTGCACTTTCACCTTCAGTTCCTTCCTCTACACAGGTAAGCATGACACATTTTGATGACTATTTAAGATTCAGGAAAGATCATTAAGTGGTGGAGGTATTAATAGAGCAGGTTTTAAATCAGTGTTTCTCAACTCTGGTTGTCCACCAAAGCTTTTTAAAATATCTGCAATGATGCATTACCCCAGAGATCCTAAGATAATGGTTTCAGGTGGGGCCCAGGCAGTGTTAACATGCAGACAGGGTTAAGAACTACTGCTATAAGTCCTTAATAAAGTTAAAAAACTGGGGCTTCCCTAGTGGCACAAGGGCTTAAATGTCAGCACTAGGAAGCATTCCATAGCTACTGCAGCACAAGTTCAAACCCTGGCCAGGGAGGTGACCCACATAGCACAGCAGACCTCTCCTGTCTCACCTCTGCCCTACACCCTAGCTCTTGTGTGCGTAAATAAATCTTTAAAAAAAATAAAGTTAAAAAACAAAAGAACCATTGCTTTAGATCTTGGATGGCACTTGTACCAAAGACCTGCTTGTCCCTGAGCTGCTGCACACCTGTAATATTTAGATCAAATCTTTTAACTTTAATAGCTAGTGCATTAAAACCTGTAAGTCAAGGTATCTAAATGCCACTAGGTGTCATCTGATTGGAGTAAATCAGTAATTATAAAGGGAATTGGGGTAAATCAGTCATTATAAAGGGAACACCTTAAAAAATGTTGAATTGTTCACATTGATTCTATTAAAATAATGTCACACAACAGGGGACCAAAAG
Organism: Talpa europaea; assembly: GCF_964194135.1. Classification (NCBI taxonomy): domain Eukaryota; kingdom Metazoa; phylum Chordata; class Mammalia; order Eulipotyphla; family Talpidae; genus Talpa; species Talpa europaea. Next base: position 116,547,389 of record NC_140070.1, on the reverse strand, counting down.
GAAAATAGGGGTGACTACAAAAGCTCTTGACTCACATTGGCATCATCTCCAATATCCTCATCACAACCTTGACTCACTCTTGTTTTATTTTTTAAGATTTATTTATTATTTATGCATGCAAGAACTGGGGTACAGGCCAGAGATGCGAGCAGTGAGAGGATTCACCAAAGATAGAGTAGGGAACAAAACAGGCAAATCTACTGAAATACACTGCTGAGGGGAGCAGCGGATGAGACAGGAGAGGTCTGCTGCGCCATGTGGGTAGCTCCCTGGCCGGCTGGGGATCAAACTCGTGCTGCAGAGGCTGTAGATATCTTCGCAGTGATGTGCTTAACCCCTTGCACCACCAGGGAGGCCCTCACTCTTGTTTTCAACCATAAAAAATTAGTGCTGCAGCCCCACACACATGGGGTCCTGTACCCCACTTCTGAGAAAATAAGGGTGCTCTGCTTTTAAAGGATAGAGGGGAAATTTTGTTGAAGAAGGGGCGGAATTGGATTTTGTGGGCAGAGATTTGGGAGCACTTCTGGACTGAGTCACCTCGGCCTCCCTCGCAGTGGAGAGCATGCTACTGGGCATGGACAGGGAAGTGTGGGAGATCGCAGAAACGTCTCGTGACATCATTCAGACCCAGGGAGAGTGGGAACTACTGAGCATCAGCAAGGCCACCCCAAAGATGTCAGTGGGCACCAGCGTGTATGACCAACTCATGTTCTATGTAAGTCCAGGGGTCCCTGTTTGAGTTCTGATGCCAGCTGCTCTGTAATTTTCCTCTTGCTGAAATTTGGGATGTAAAAATAAAGCTGCAGGGAGTAGCACCTGCTCCTCACGCCATCCTCTATCCTAACTGCTCTGAAGAAGGACCCACTGGCCTCCCACTCCCCACCTCTTGCCTCTCACCTCTCCAGGCCTGCAGGGAGAAGTGTTATGAGCACCACTGCTCAGCATGGAGCGGCCTTCTCTCTGCTGCCGCAAAAGGCACTACTTGCCCCTGAAAGTCTATAATTGAGTTTCCAGCAGATTGAACACAAAATTAGACAACATCATGGGGGCACTTCTATAGAGAGGACAATTAAGTGTTTGTGTTACCTAAGGAGAGCTTCCCATAGTCAGCCTATGAGGACATCAGCAAGGACGAGATACTTAAATATACAAGGTGATCCCACTGATATCAGTATATTTGCCACATTCTTCACACGCTCTTCCTCCCCACCAGGTGGCCATCAGGCGCAGGCCCAGTCTCTACATTATAAACCTCCTGGTGCCCAGCAGCTTTCTGGTTGCCATCGACGCCCTCAGCTTCTACCTCCCGGCAGAAAATGAGAATCGTGCTCCATTCAAGATAACCCTTCTGCTGGGCTACAACGTCTTCCTGCTCATGATGAATGACTTACTCCCTAACAGTGGCACCCCTCTCATCAGTATGGACCCTCCCACTTTCCAGAGAAGCAAAGGCAGCAGGGGACAGTGAAGGGGAACTAGGAGCATCCCTTCCCTCGCCCCTTAAAGGAAAGGGTTCTTTTTTTTTTTTTAAAGATTTAGTTTTTATTTATACAAGCACTGGGTACAGTCAGAAGTGCGGGAGGGTGAGAGAATTCGCTAGAGCCAGAGTGGGGAGCAGAGCAGGCAGAAGGACCAAAGTAGACTGCTGAGGGGAGCAGCGGGCGGCAGGAGAGGTCTGCGCGCCATGTGGGACGAGTGGGGATCGAACAGGCACTGCAGAGGCTGGGGCAGCTTCGCAACCCAGCGCTCAACCACTGCGCCACCAGGGAGGCCCTAAGGGAAGGGCTTCTGAGGAAAGATTGGATTTAGGGGAAAAGGCTAAAAAGTGTATAGATGAATTTGTTCTAGTAATTTATAATTTGCTTTGTCCTCAGGTGTCTACTTTGCCCTGTGTCTGTCCCTGATGGTGGTCAGCCTGCTGGAGACCATCTTCATCACCTACCTGCTGCACCTGGCCACCACCCAGCCCCCACCCATGCCTCGCTGGCTCCACTCTCTGATCCTCTACTGTGCCCGCCCACTGAAGTGCTGCCCCACTGAGCCCCAGCAGGGAAACAGGAGCCTGGGCCCCACTCCTGCCCACCTGCCTGGTAAGGGAAATCAGCCCTGCCCACCCTCATCTCCCAGCACCTCCACTTCTCTGTTCCTGCATCCTTTCCTGTTCCCCCTCCTCCCCAAGTGGGTGAGCCTCCCAGCCCAAGGCTGAGTCTCTCTCTCTCTCTCTCTCTCTCTCTGAAGGTGTGAAGGAGCCTGTGGAGTTGGTGGGGAAGGTGCCAGGTCCCAGGGAGGCAGAGGTAAATGGGCATCCTGGGTCAAAGAGGGCCCAGCAGGAAGAGGAGGCTCAGAAGCAGCACTTGGTCAGCCTGTGGGTGCAGTTCAGCCACATGATGGACACCCTGCTCTTCCGCCTCTACCTGCTCTTCATGGCCACCTCCATCATCACGGTCATTGTCCTCTGGAGCACCTAGGCAGACGTTCATTGCCACCTCTCCCTGCAAGTCACAGCTTGGAATTTCTCCTGGTTTCAGGACAACCAGACCCGCATCCCTTTCCTAATCTTACCACATACCCCAGTGATTACCATGTCCCTTTCTATGTTCTCAGAACCCAACACAGCCCTACTGAGCAGCTTCAGAACAGCCTTAGACAATTTCCAGATTTCGCATATACCATAGTCCTCTTTCCTCCATTTTTAGTGTTCTTTAGCCAAACCTAATTTCTGACTCCCATCAGGAGTCCAAGATCCAAGTCAGGGGAGTGTCTCCTTGATTGTGTTCCAATAAATGTTTCCCAGGAAGCACTGGCTCCTCAATACATTTATGAAGTTTCCCCAAACACTGGAGTCCTCTTGCAAAATATTTGATACTTCCCCTAAAGAGGTGTTATCTGATTTAATTTTAAGTCATTCATATATTTTCAGAGTTTTAAAAAATGAAAATGTCAAGTCTCATTTACAAGATTAGTATAAAATATTTACCGAGAAAAATGTTTCTTTTATCAACCATTTCCATTTCAATTTTCCTTTACCTCTTTCACTCATGAAATTGCTATGAGATAAATAATATATTGTGTCATTTTGAAAGTTCTGACAGTTTCCTCTAATTTCATTACATCAAACAGAGTGGATATGCAGTCTTGGAGGAGATCGAGGAAGACTAGTTAAGGGTTCAGGTAAATACTTTTATAACCACACAGTGGAATCCCATGTAGCCACTTAAAGTGAGGGTGTAGATGTATGTCAACACCATGTAAGCAAGTCCATAGTATATAAAGTAGAGAAGACAAGTTACAAAACAGTATGTCTTTATATAACTACTGGAAAAAAAAATAGAGCTAGAAAACAGTGCAGAGAAAAAGGTATGGCTGGTTAGACACCGAAAACATGAGCAAACTTTGTTCCAGGCAATGGGACTACGAATGATTACTATTTTTTTAATATTTTCTATGAGTATTATTATTTTTACTATCAAAAAGCCCTATTTGTAGAAAAGAGTTCCCTATTAATACTTGTGATAGTGAGACTTATAAGGGAAAAAATGTATTTGGTCATTCAGATATTCTTCATGTATACTTGGTCTTTGACCACAGTTCCTTACGGCTCCCAAAAACCTTGAAGTTTCTGAATGTGTTGAATGTATTGAATGTGTTGCTTGTTGTGTTAATAAGGTAACTTTTGGGAACATCTTAGGGATGGAGGCTGGTTGTTAGGGAAACTGACATGCAGAGAGGACAGAATCCAGCCTCTTATTTCTAGGGAAGGAAAAGGGGCTGGAAGTTGAGTTTAATTGCTAACTGCCAATGAATTAAGGTAATGAAGTCTCTATAAAGGCCAAAAAGGAGGGGATTCAGAGAGCTTTCCGATTGGGAAACCAGAGCCCTTTCTTGTGCTACCTGGTGGGATGCCAAGTTCCTTTGTTCGGGACCTCACCTTAAGCTTCTCTCCATCTGGATGTTGAGTCATAGCCTTTAGTATCCTTTGTAATAAAATCTATTATCTACTGAGGGAGCAGGTTTCTTGAGTTCTGTGAACCACTCTAGAGAATTAATTGAATCTGAGGAAGGTGTCCTTAGAACCTCTGATTTATAACCAGTTTCTCAGAAGCACAGGTAATAATCTGGGCTTGCAGCTGGCACTTGAAGCCTGAGGAGGGGCCATGGGAATCTCTAATCTGTTGCCGGTTAGTCATGAGCACAGGTAACAGCTTGGGCTTAAAACTGAGATCTGAAGTAGAGGGCAGTCTTGGGAGAGGAGCCCTTAGCTGATGCTGTCTCCACAGAGATAGTGAAGGAAGTTAGGAAATGTGTACAGGAAGTCAGTTAGGAACAAGATGCCCCAAGTCCCAAGTCCATTCATCAGCCTGATTGAGAAACATCTGCAAACCAAGAAGCGCCCCTGCCAATTCAGTTCAAAAATAGAATGTTCATCACTTGTAATCAGGGAAATGCAAATCAAAACTACCATGAGATACCATCTCACACCAGTGAGAATGGCACATATTAAAAAAACTAGCAACAACAAATGTTGGCGAGGCTGTGGAGAAAAAGGAACTCTTCTACACTGTTGGTGGGAGTGCAAACTGGTCCAACCACTATGGAGAGCTGTGTGGAGATTTCTGGACCTACTAAACATAGAGCTTCCATATGATCCAGCAATTCCACTCCTAGGTATTTACCCAAAGGACATAGAAACATCAATTCCAAAGAGCACCTGCACCCCTATGTTTATAGCAGCACTATTTACAACAGCTAAGCTTTGGAAACAACCCAAATGCCCAAAAGTAGATGACTGGATCAAGAAGATGTGGTACATATATACCATGGAATATTACTCAGCATTCAAAAAAGATAAACTTATGCAATTTGTAGCAACATGGTTCGAGCTGGAAGGGATCATGCTCAGCGAAATAAGCCAGAAAGAAAAAGAAAAATACCGGATGGTCTCACTCATAGCAGGAATCTAGAAAACTTAAATAAGGGACCAGGAAAATGAATAACTATAAGAAAGTGAAAATCACAATCAACAAAAAACTATGAACCAGAGACACTCTGTGGGGGGTAGAGGGCGGGAGGGGAGGGATTGGGGTCAAAATAAGGGGGTTGCAATTGTATGGGGAATATAAAAATAAAATTTATTATTAAAAAAACAAAAAAAAAACAAAAATAGAATGTTCAGAACACCAACATAATAACACAATAGCAATGGACTAAAGCTGGTTTCCAAAGGTAGGCTGGGTAACGTGGGAAAACTCAATGGGTTTCTGTAGCCTAGGAGACCCCCGTAGGCCCAGCCAATCAGCAAGAGACACAATGCAGAACACAGAGATACCCAACAGCCAAACCCCACACCTTGCTAACTATACACACAGAAGCACCTGCTTCTGGCGCCCTCAGTGGCTACCCCCTTGGAACCCCACTCTGCCGTGAGAGTTTTCCTGTCCTTACTCTTACCAAACAGTAAATCTCTTGCTTTTCTGTAACTTTGGTCTTGACATTGAGTTCTTTCCTGGTTAAAGATAAGAACTGAGAAAGAATATGCCTGGGGTCCTCATACTACAGGCCCGTTCCTCAAACCCCGATTCAATAGTGTCAGAAGTGAATTGAATTCTTAGACACCCCACTTGGAATTGCTTGCCAGTATGAGGCAGCCTCCACACACATTCATGTTATAATTGTAACCCAAACAATAGTACTTCACACCTTCATGAGCAGATACCATCCTGCAGAAGATTCTAACAGTTAACTAGAAGCAAGACCCAGACCAGAGAAGGAAATTGAAGGGGCAAATGAAAGATACCATAGATATATTTTTAAATCATATTCACAACTAGGTGAATACATTTCAGGTATTTATTTCTGCCTCTACTTAGCGAGTGCTTTCCTGAAGGTCAGGGACAATGTCTTACCCATTTTCATAGTTCAGAATACAGTACTATGCCTGACACATCATAGTTGCTTAATACAAACTTGTTTAACAATTAAATATATGAGTGAATGGCAGTCAACCAAGAATCAGTGTTTCAGTAGCTGTAGATGTAAATCTCTTTATCCCATTCTGGTATATTTTATTATTCCATTTCTAATTTGGAAAATTAGTAGCCCATTTTACATGTCAATTTAGCTACCTTTGAGTGTTTAGAGGCATCACTTATACACAGACAAAGGCATTTCTGCTGTCAGATTATCTTGTTTCCTTCTTTCATAACTTGGAATATATTTCTCACTCAGAAACTCATCCTTGTCTTTTGCTAAAAACTTAAGAGTGTTTACCACAGCTTCAAATTTCTTAAGATCACCATTGCATCATTTCTTTTTCCTTTCCCATCTCTATATTTACACTTATTTACACTTCTCTAGATGTCATCTTAGAATTTTTTTCCCTCCTCACATATATGACTTTAGGTTTCCTGTGCTAAGATCATTATAATTGAAAATGTCCTTTGCTAAAGAACATCTTGTTCATATGTTAAGGTTGAGGTAAGCCTTGTGCTATAAAACATGATCTGGCAATGAAGCAAGAAGCATTTTAAGCTAACCTAGACATGGCATCAGGAATGTTAGGGATATTTCACCATTTGGAGGGAGGGGGTATTTCTGGTTTCTAATTCTGGTCCTCCCATTAACTAGCTAAGTAACTAACTAACCAAACAAATAAACATATGAAGTAGTCCTTGTAACAATAACTTCATTTCCTTTTCCTCTATTTTATATTGTAAACTTGTGAAAATTTATAAGCTCTATAAAAAACTTGGCCTTGATTATCTACTCTCCTTGAATGTTATACTCTCACTATGCTTCTAACTTCATGTGTTGTCATTGCTACCAACTTCCCACTCTCTTCTTTTGTTAGCCGTATCCAGAGGTAGCCACACAACCTTCTCACATCTCAATGTTTATTTTCTTATTCTTTAACCAATTCTGAGATTTTTCTCCTTACTTATTCTTTTGATAACTCATATATCTGATCAGGTTATTTATCCTTTATCTCATCACTGTCGTTGATTCCTTCTATCAGTGGAGATCTAGAATATCTACAGAAAGTACCATATTTCATACTTACACCCTCTCTTCTTCCATCTCTCATGCTTCTTGAAAATCAAACTCTTCCATTTGCTCTTTCAACACCATTTCTCTCACCTTCTGTTATTTCTCTTGTATTTTCCCCTATTTCATCCTTATACCAACAACTTTCACTATTATTTCTTTATCACTTTACTAGTTCTTTTGAAAACCTCCCATCCCTGTCTTGCATTTAGGACAGTAAGTCTGTATCTTCATCCTTAATAAATCAGAATTGGTACCCAGACACTCATTATTCCACATATAGACACCTACAAAAATAATTAGCACTTTTAAAATATACTGTGAGAATGTTCCACGTGTGCCTCTCTGCCTTAAGGGACTCCCAGAAAGGTTAGGAGCTTCTTACTAAGCAAGTCCTTGGATTTATAATGGCAAAATTTTGGGGCCTGCTTAGTGGCACAAGGAGTTAAGATGCAGCACAATGAAGTTATCTGTAGCCACTGCAGCACAAGTTGGATCCCCAGCCAGGGAGGTGACCCTCCCGGCTCGCCCTCTGCTCCCCTCAGCAGTGTATTTTAGTCAGTCTGCCTGTTCTGTCCCCCACTCTGTCTCTGGTGAATCCTCTTACCCTCCCCCTAGCACCTCTGGCCTACACCCCAGTTCTTATATACATAAATAAAAATAAATATTTTATTTTATTTTATACAATTTTACATCATTTTTCATTTTTGCACAATGTATGCATTTTCATCTTGGTTATAGTCCCCATACAATTCCCACCCCACCTTGTTTTGATCCTACTCCCTCCTCCCCCCTACCCCGTAGTGTGTATTTTTTAAAAGCCTCTTAGTTTCATTGTTTTAGATGTGTATATATATATATATATATATATATATATATATATAGTATGTGTATACATACACATGTGTGTATATATAGTCTCACAAACTTGATACACAGGCAGTGATAAAATATTTAATCATTGGAGGATAAAAACAATATATAGAGCAAAATTGAAAGAATTACAAGGAGAAAGTGACAGATCTACTATCAAATTGCAACACTTCTCAGTAACTAGTAAAGAGATAATTTAACCACATATTTGAATTATATTTAATGAGAATATAAAAACCTTATACTCAACAATTGGAGGATACGCATTCATTACAAATACATATAGAATATCTATTAAAAGTTGATATAGGGCCTCCCCGGTGGCGCAGCGGTTGAGCGCTGGGTTGCGAAGCTGCCCGTGGCCTCTGTGGCGCCGGTTCGATCCCCGGCTGCTCCCCAGCCACCAGAAGAGGGTCCCACATGGTGCACAGACCTCTCCTGCCGCCCGCTGCTCCCCTCAGCAGTGTACTTTGGTCCTTCTGCCTGCTCTGCTCCCAGCTCTGGCTCTGGTGAATTCTCTCACCCTCCCGCGCTTCTGACTGTAACCAGTGCATGTATAAACAAACAAATAAACAATAAATAAATAAATAAATAAATAAAATACATGCCTCTTAAAAAAAAAAGTTCATATATATATATATATATACACACATATGTGTGTGTGTGTATATATGTATACATACTGGATGATTTATATAACATTCATGAAGTGGCAAAAGTATAGAACATGAGAACATATTACTAGTTGCAGGGTGGTAGAAAGTGAGGAGAGAGCAGTCATGTCTATGAAAGGGTGACCTGAAGGATCCTGGCATTGATGTTCTGTGTCTTGACTAAATCAAATCCTGATTGTGATATTGTAATATCCAGCCATGCACTGAATAACCATGTTTTGGTCAAGGGCTGACCGTAGGTGATAGCTCTAGGGACCACAATGGCCCCTACATAGAGTCTAGGTGTATAGTAGGCATACCATCTAAATTTGTGTAAACATATACTAAGACACTCAGACAAGGGCAAAGTCACCTCATGACACATTTCTCAAAATGTGCCCCTGTCTGGTAAGCAATGCATGACTATAGTCCAGCCCAAAGGTTTTCAATAAAATTAGTGTGAATCAGAACCCTCTGGGGAGCTTTTAAACATACATACCACATACACCCCTCTATAGAGGTGGGAGGGTGGGAGCACTTGATATTTTCAAAAACTCATCAAATGATTTTCTGTTCACACACACACATTCCCTGGTGGCCCCAGGGTTGGAGCCTTGGAATCATTAACTAAAGAAAGGTAAGCAGGAGAAATCTGCTTTAGGAGACTGGAAAAAAAGAAAGGCTAGATATAGGGTGGAGGATCTAGATAGAGGAAACCTAATGAACAGCTATTCCAGTAGTGTAAACAGGGATGACGCAGATATGTTCTATGGCCTAGTTGTGGGGATGGAGGTGTGTGGGTTAGGTTTACATCATAAGCTTACTTTTCAATCAAGCTTTTACTCAATATGGATAATCCTGAACCCCACAGTTGGATAAAGGATACAATTCCAGGTCTCCAGCAAAATAATTGCATGTTCTTGTCTTGCTAACAGGTATCCCCATCACAGGAGAACATAACCACCCCTTTCCCGATGGCCCATGAACTTGCTCTGAGTCACAGTTCCACAAGCGCCTAAAAGGCCCTTATCAATGGTCTTGTCTGCCTCATCTCCCAAATTCCCCATTTTTTCTGAAAAGTACTTGAAACTCAGATTTTAAGCCACTCATTTAGATGAGGCTGCCAGACAGGATACCTCTCCCCAAGTCCTGGTCCCACGCCCTCCCTGCCTGGAGTCCGGAAGACATATCTGGACAGGGCAAAGCAGGACACTCTGCTGTGACCTCCTGACCACAACCTCTTACCAGGGAGTGGTCACCTGTCATAAGTAATATTCAAAACTAGGGAAAAAGGTGTGGTCCACACTTCTTTAAGCTCAAGGGTTTGGTGGCTCTTGGCGAGTTCCCAGAGAAGGGTCCAGAAGAGGGCAATGGAAGGGGGGTGGCCCACTAGGTGGCAATTCCTCCTCTGCTTCACTGTCAGTCTTCTGTTTCAAGGTAAGAGAGGTAAGAACTGGGAAAAATGGGAATGCTGTCCTGGGCAAATCCAGAAACCCTCTCCTTCTCTAGAACTAGAGAGCCAGATGAAATAGTTCCTTTCTCGTTAGTATCTATTTTGGCTTCTTTTGGGGACAGATAACAAACCCATTTCATATAACCCTGCTCTCATTTGCCTGCATAGACATCTTCAGAATTTTCTGCCCTTCCATTGTACTAACTGTCCAATTGCAAGTATTTTTAATGTCCAACTTTTTCTTTTCTACCAAGATATAGTAACAATGAATAGAGTTACTTGGATCCCACTGAAAACAGCATAACTCTTTTCCCACCTCTCTTGGGAAGATCTTGTAGAGGAGTTGACATGGAGAGAAATGGACAATGTTTGCTCCCCCAGGACATGTTTCTCCCTAGTTCAGAGATATACCTCATGGGTTAATGGTTATCGGCCATGGGAAGGACTAGTTGGGCTATATACTGGAATAGCCACATTTGAGAGCAGAGAGGGAGTGAGGTCTAGAAGAGCATTTACATTACATGCATAGCTCCACCAAGCACCCAATGGATGATCTATGGGGTCTTCAAAACAGTAATGATGAAAATGGCTCCTACAGAACACAGAAGAAACCAAAGAATTTGAGAAGAGCATAGCACATAGTAGGAAGTCAATAAAGTCACATCAAATACAATATTCCTTAGGCCCCCATATATTTTATATCACACTAATGCTTACTATTCCCACAAACTTTTCCTTTCAGGAAATGGGAAAGCGTGAAAGTGGGAAGGAAAACTTAAAATAAAAAATAATTTAGGAAAATTTTGTTCAGTGACTACGAGGAAGAACCCAAATAGAACAATAGAGGAAAAAAAAAATCTAGTCAGATAAAGGTCAAAACTTTAGGGTTGGCAGTATGGAAGGAACAGGATTGTCTGGGTGATTGTTTGCATACAAATTTGGGTAGGATTTATATGGGAGTAAAAGCACAGGAAGAAAGATCTGACCCCTGACTCCACTCACCACACCACATCCACCATTTGCCTACCAGCCCAGCCCATCCTCCCTAGCCCTGGAGAAAGGGCTTAACCCTAGAATCTTGGCCCAGGAAAGAGGGGTCCACATTTTTTTTTCCTGCAGAGAGGCTCTCAGGCCCCAACCCTTGCACTTAGGAGACACAAAGCCCTATTCCCATCTCACAGAGTCTCTACTCTCTACAGGAAGGGCAAACTCCTTCACCATCAATTGCTCAGGTTTTGACCTGCATGGGGTGGACCCTGATGTCTTTCAAACTATCTTTGACCAGAAGGACTTCCGTCCAGTCATCAACTACAGCATTCCTACTCATGTCAACATCTCCTTCACCCTGTATGCCATCCTGGATGTGGTGAGTTCTGACTCCTACATTCTTTCCATTAGCTTCTAATAAGGAACAAGGACTCTGCCTTGTCAACTCAACATTGTACTGGTCCAGTGTAAGCAGTGAGTGGATTTTATTCAAGTTAGGTGTTCATCCTATGAGATAAAGAAATGTTAAGGGGGATGTTGGAATGACATTTTTACAGAGAATATTTGTCCTTGACCTGCCCTTATAGGAATGTTCTACAAAAATATATATATATTCCCAATGGCCTGCCATGCTGTTTTTGCCCCCTACATTTTCCAGGCAACCTGCATTTTCCTAACCTACTTTCCTTTTGGGATTTGTGATTGAAAAATCAAACTGTCATATTGGACCACTTAGGAAGCAAAGGCAGGAGATAGATTAATACCTGATTTCATGACATTAATGATCTTGGATGGCTTTGTGCTTTGGGGTTTTTATTTCATTTCTGTTTTTTGGCAGGATGCACAGCTTCAGCTACTGACATCCTTTCTGTGGCTAAAGATGGTATGTGAGTTCAACGTGCTTCTTCTTTCTTTCTCCTTCCCATTTTTTCTTGATTTTGGGGGGGAAAATCACGTTTCTTGAAATTGACAGTACCCAAGGAAATAGACAGATCCATCCAGAATGGGACCCATGCTGGTGACAAATAGTTTTCTGGGTTGCTAATCAAATTCAAAAGACATAGATGGAAAGTACATAGGAGATCAGTACAGTCAGAAACCCTTACGTAAGTTTCAGGACATAACTATATCCAGCATCCAGCCTAAGATTTCCCTTGAGTGGAAAGTAAAAAGTCAAGAAGACTTTGTTAGCTAGGAAAGGCAAACATTATCACCAGTATGAGAAGAGGAATCAGAGTTTGAAAGATAATGAGGCCAAAAAAAGCAACGTACATAGCAATGTACATAGTTTGATTCTACATCTGTAATGAAAAATGAATGCTATAAAAAGTCTTAACATTTTTCTGGAATGATATACAAGAAAACTGGGGATATGGACTGAGTTGGAGTGAATGGAGGAGGGAGAAGATTGCTTTTTATATTATACAGTTCTGGAAGGGCTGAAGTTTTATAATATGCAGATAGCACATACATTTAAGAGAATCGCATACATCTGTATATCTTTATAATTGAATGGAAGTTTGGCAGCTGCTGACATACTTTCCAGATTTCAGCAATAACCACCCCTCTGTGCCCTGCGCCCTAGACTTGGAAAAACCCGTTTATCAGCTGGGACCCAGAAGAGTGTGGTGATATCACTAAGATCACTGTGACAACTGAGAATCTGTGGCTCCCAGATATCTTCATCGTGGAATCGTGGGTATCAGGGCTGCGGACAGCGGGAGGGAAGACCCTTCTCCAAGAAGCAGGCAGTAATGCGGGCACGCCCTTTTGGTGAGCCCATGAGAAACATATTTCTAAGAATAGCACAGTCATGGCTCATCCTTCTCCCCTAGAAAATGGGAAAAGGTGGCAGAGTGGCTATGATGAGCAACACTGGGAAGCCGTCCCTTAAGAGAAAAACTTAAATTGAAGACCAGAGCATTTACTTCCTTCCCCATCTATCACTTAGCACGGATGTGGATCAGATCCCAGAAGGCCTCTCGGCATATGTGAATCACAACGGTCATATTGTATATCACAAACCAGTGCGGGTGACCACCATCTGTAGCCTAGACATCTTCTACTTCCCCTTTGATGAACAGAACTGCACCTTCACCTTTAGCTCATTCCTCTACACAGGTGAGCTGCCCTGGGTGTTGTGGAATGGGGTAAATTAGATCAATCAGTGGGGCAGCAAGAAAGCACATATAACCACTCATTTTTTTTTTTTACACATACAAGGGACAGTGGAAAATTTGCTAATCAGGAGTTTGTGGGTGGTGGGGTGGGAAGCAGTTAAACTTAAGAAGGAACAAACTTCTTTAAAAAGTTCAGAATCCAGGGGCCTCCCTGGTGGCGCAAGAGGTTAAGCGTCAGCACTATGAAGCAATCTGCAGCTACTACAGCACGAGTTTGATCCCCAGCCAGGGAGCAACCCACATGGCCCCATAGATCTCTCCTGTCTTGCCCGCTGCTCCCCTCAGGAGTGTATTTCAGTAGATCTGCTCCCCACTGTTCTGCTCCCCACTGTGTCTCTGGTGAATCCTCTCACCCCCCATACCTCTGGCCTGTACCCCAGTTCTTGAATGCATAAATTAATAATTTTTTTTTTAAAAAAAAGTTCAAAATCCAAAGGAGGCAGTTGAGCAGCAAGGAAGTCAGATTATAGGACAATTTGGAAAAAGCAGCTAAAGCAGTGTTCTCCTTCATCACTTTGCACAGTGCAGGTGAATGAATGACTGTCTCCCCTGCAGTGGAAAACTTGCTGTTGGGCATGGACAAGGAAGTATGGGAGATAACAGACACCTCGCGCAAAATTGTCAATACACAAGGAGAGTGGGAGCTCCTGGGCATCAACAAGGCCACCCCGAAGATGTCTGTGGGCTCCAGTCTCTTTGACCAGATCATGTTCTATGTGAGTCCAGAGATTCAGCATGGTGTCCATCCTCATCTCCTTCCCCGGATGCACCAAGTCTTGGAGCTTCTTACTTTTGCCCCCAAACCAGAAAGTTCCCGGGCACCCTCCCAGACTTCCTCTCCTCTGAGCCCCCCAAGGTACCCTCTTCCTGAATCTGCCACGTACATCCTGCCTAGATTTTCTTTGGGGGGTATGGAGGAGTTTTATTAGCTACGCAAATGCTGCCCCTCATCCAGCCCAGAAAGGGTCCTGTTGGGATGAGGACACCAGAAAAGGCAGAGGCTGGAGTCATTCCTCAGTCACCCTTCAGTCCCTGCATCACCGTGGTTCTCTGCTCTCTCCTCCCTACCAGGTGGCCATCAGGCGCAGGCCCAGCCTCTATGTCCTAAACCTCCTGGTGCCCAGCAGCTTTCTGATTGCCATCGACGCCCTCAGCTTCTACCTCCCGGCAGAAAATGAGAATCGTGCCCCATTCAAGATAACCCTTCTGCTGGGCTACAACGTCTTCCTGCTCATGATGAATAAACTCCTCCCTGCCAGTGGCTCCCCACTAATCAGTATGCCCCCCTTCTCTACTGTTGGAAAATGAAAAAACAAGGAAAAGGAGGTAGGATAGGTAGACGAACTGGCAAGATCAGTAAGGCAGCTGCAGTAGAAGGGAGAGGGCTCTTAAAAAGGGCTCTCTCTGGAACTATCTCTCAGGCATGTTCCTTAACCTCACCCCAGGTGTCTACTTTGCCCTATGTCTGTCCCTGATGGTGGTCAGCCTGCTGGAGACCATCTTCATCACCTACCTGCTGCACCTGGCCACCACCCAGCCCCCACCCATGCCTCGCTGGCTCCACTCTCTGCTCCTCTACTGCGCCCGCCCACTGAAGTGCTGCCCCACTTGGCACTGGAAGGCGAATATGGATATGGGCCTCATTTCTACTCACTTACCAGGTAAGGGAAGTGAGCTCTGTTCACACTCTCTGGAGTGGACCTAACTCCCACAATTCCCACTTGTCTAATTCTATGGTCTTCCCACTTTGTGGCTGAGTCTCTGTCCTCCCCACAGGCCTGAAGGAGCCAGGGGAGCCAGGGAAGGAGTTGGGACCCAGAGAGGCAAAACTGAATGTGGGTTCAGGATTTACAAGGGCCCAGCTAACTGACCTGTGGGTGCAATTCGGCCATATGATGGACACTTTCCTCTTCCGCCTCTACCTGCTCTTCTTGTCCTCTTCCATCATCACCATCATTGTCCTCTGGAGCACCTAGGAGTGGGATGTGGGATTCAGATAGTTCAGCCGCACCTTGGCATTCAGGTTTTCCATCCCAGACTTGGACCTCTGCTCCAACCTGTGCACACAGCCCCAAATATGCCCATGACCCCTACTCCAGCCCCCCGTGCTTAAACAGAATGACTGCCAACTCTCTGTCACTAGACTGTATTTCCAAACTATAATGAATTCAGAATGTACATGTTCATGTTAGAAATACAATTTTTACTGAAAAAGGAAGGTTTGATAATAAATGACTGCAAATATTTATCCAAAAAGTAACTCATATTACTGTTGTAGAGGAAAGGCATTAAACCTCTTCTTTAAAAAGTTAACATTGTTTATTTACAAATAAATAATAAACATATTAACAATAAACATTTGTTTATTCTTTGAAAAAATGTACTATGTGTTCAGAACCAATCTGAGTGCTAAGGATAAAGCAGTGAACTGAAATGACCAAAATCTCTACATTCACAAGTTCACATGGGGTGTGGATGTAGAGGATAGAGACGGACAATAAAGATAAATGAAACAGTACCTGCTAATCACAAAGGAGAAAAAGCAAATCAGAGAGGAGAGATAGGGTAAGGGAGCAGGTGACTACACAGTTAGGAGGGTGACCAGGGAAGACCTGGTGATTATTTCTGCCTGGCAGTCTCTCAAGCATTATTCTCCAATAATGCAAGATGGAAATGGTTGTAGCCCAGTCTTTCAACTGAGGTTCAAAGATTATCTAACTTGTCTACGGTCACAAGCCCTAGTTCTTAGTTCTTAGTATTCTTAGTTCTCTTTTCAGAGCACAGATGATAGTATAAACAAACATCCCTGGGTAAACCCTAATAGGCACTTGAGGATGAATCAAACACAAGCTGTGTCATCAAAGAGCTTGTGACCCCGCTGGAGAAATAAAATATGTATGTTAAATAACTTCAATTAAATGTAGAACATGCTTTTAAAGGCTTATTGAGTTTCATTAAAGAGAACCTGCTATAAATTTCAGGGGAGAAAGGATGCTTCTAGCCAGAGTAATAGTTCTCAACCTTGGCTACACATTCAAATCACGTGAGGAGTTTTCAAATAGTCCTAATGCCCAGGCCAATTAAATCAGAACCTTTGGCATGGGTTCTGGCTTTGGTATGTTTGAAAGTTGAACTTTGAGTAAGAAGACAGTGGTTGTCATGGACTCTGAAGATGGCTTAGATAGCAACAGATGGGGGGTCATGAGGCTTGCTGGGACTGACAAGTCACAATACACTTTTGGGGTTACATTTGGACAAAATCACCGCATATTGGGTCTCATGGGGCCCCAGTTTCATGCAGCAGTATGTAATGGTAGGATCCAAACAGAATCACCACGCACTCATTCTCACGGTACTCAGGGGGTGAAGTGTTCAGAACAAACTCATAAAGTCATCTGCAAGAAATAACTTCACAACTGAATGCAAAAGATCACAGATATTTTGGAAAATAGTTTGGTAGCTTCTCAAAGTGCTGAATGTAGGGTGACCATCTATCCTAGCAATTCATTCCTAATACTAATACAAGAGAAATGAAAACATATATCCACATAAAATACTTGGACTCAAATGTTCATTGCAGCAGCATTCAGAAATAGCTAAAAGGTGGGGCCTCCCCTGGTGGCGCAGGCTGTTGAGCGCAGTGCTGTGAAGCTGTCTACGGCCTGTGAAGTGCAGGTTCGATCCCGGCCTGCCGGCAAGGGTCCTACATTGGCGCAGCAGACGTCTCCTGACTCACCCGCTGCTCCCCTCGGCAGTGTACTTCAGTCAATCTCTCTGTTCTGTTCCCCACTCTGTCTCTGGTGAATCCCCTCACCCCCCCACACCTCTGGCCTGTACCCCAGTTCTTGTATGCATAACTAAAATAAATCTTAAAAAAAAAGACCACTTATTATATAATCCCACTTATGTGAAATGTCTAGAATATGCTAATCTATAGCGACAGAAAGTGGTTGCTTAGCACTTGGTGGAGAAAGGGACTGATGAATTAGGAATGACTGCTAGTGGATTCAGGATTTTTTTAGGGGATGATAAAAATGTCCTAAAATTAGACTGGTAGTGATTGCATAACTGTAAATATACAAAAGTCCATTGAATTGTGTGGTGGATTTTATGATATGCAAATTATATCGCAATAAAGTTACTAAATGATCAGAAAAAATAAATAACCACACAAAACTCTCTGTCCACCTCTTCCCTTCTGCTTATTCTCACATTCTGCATCTCTCCAACTCTCTGATTTCTGGCTCCATGTATTTAACTTTTATCAGTGTCTCACCTTGGCCCTCTTCTAGCACTGGATGACTCACCAGGGCCTCACTGTCCTCAGCTCCCACTCATTCGTCACTCTACAAATTCCCTGATTCTGATATCACCCAAAGCTTCAGGTCAGACCTAATTTCCACCACCTCTAACCATATGAAACCCTCACCAGTCAGACCAGCTCTGAGATCCTTGATAAGAAATAAGAATTCAGAGCCTCCCCAGTGGCGCAGCGGTTGAACACTGGGCTGCGAAGCTGCCCCCGCAGCCTCTGCAGCGCTGGTTCGATCCCCGGCCACTGCAAGGATCCCACATGGCCCGCAGAACTCTCCTGCCGCATCCGCTGCTCCCCTCAGCAGTGTATCCTCGGTCTGCCTGTTCTGTTCCCCACTCTGGCTCTGGTGAATTCTCTCGCCCTCCCGCGCTTCTGACTGTGCCCAGTGCTTGTATAAATAAATAAATAAATAAATAAATGTTTAAAAAAAAAAAGAAGAAGAAGAAACAAGAATTCAGACATTATACCTAAGATGAGTATTTCCTAGACTCTGGCACATTTTCCCATGGGGGTAGAGGAGGTTGAGGGGAGCATAATAAACAGCAGCAGCTGTGTTTCACTTGCTGCCACTGAAATTCAGGGTTCAGGTAGCTGATAACTCCTACTAGTCAGTATGCCACCATGCTTAAATGAGAGCTTCTGCCTCTGAATGAAGCATTCACTGATTCATCTTCCAATTTTTACTAAGTACTGGACATGTTTTCTCAGTGTTGGGAATATGGCAATGAATACGACAGGAGACTGATGTTCTAAAGTAACAAACTAGACAAGATGATACTGATAATTGTCCTGAAGAAGAGAAACAGGCTAATAGGACAGAGAATAACACAGAGATTAACAGGATGTGCCAGGAAAGGATCTTTGAGAAACAGACATTCGTTCCAGGAGAGGAATGATGAGGTAATGATGAGCTATGCACTGGATTATCATACTCTTGTGTTCATAAGGGGAGGTTAGGATGAAACAAGATAGACAAACACTACAATTATAGAGGTAGATCTGGGTGGCTAGGATGAGTATGGTGAGAAACTATTTACTTTGTTCCTATTGTGTAGTGTATAAGGATTGTAAGGGTAAGCATTTATAATTCACTCAAAAAGTTTAAAACAGTATCTTTCAAGTGGTTTTGGTCACAGAATCTATTTTACTCACCCTTGCATACTGCCTCACTTAAAAAAAAACTAGTGTGGGCCTCCCCGGTGGTGCAGCGGTTGAGCACTGGGCTGCGAAGCTGCCCGCAGCCTCTGCAGTGCCGGTTCGATCCCCGGCCACCGGAGAGGGTCCCACATGACGCACAGACCTCTCCTGCAGTGCCTGCTGCTCCTCTCAGCAGTGTACTTCGGTCCTTCTGCCTGTTCTGCTCCCCACTCTGGCTCTGGTGAATTCTCTCACCCTCTCACACTTCTGACTGTACCCAGTGCTTGTATAAATAATAAATAAATAAATCTTTAAAAAATAATAATAAAATAAATAAATAAATCTTTGAAAGAAGAAAAAAGAACTAGTGATGACACAGATTTGAAAAGGAACAAAATTAGAAGTTGCAGCAAACTTTCTGCTAGAATTGCATGAAGATTTGCTAACTACATACTACACAAGAATATATGTTCACACGTCTTTTAAATTTTAAAACAATGCTCTATACTCTCTAAAATATTTTTATTACACTTGTCTTGACATCATGTTGCAAGCTATTTAACTAGCTTATACTCTTTGAAAGTACATCACCAATGTGGTGTCTACATAAATGTGGTGTCTACATCAATGTGGTGTCTAAAATCTACATAAGCAGACTTTAGGGGAATGTGTGTGCATCCGCTTTAACAATAAATAGAGATACCTGAACCACAAAAGAAAACTACTTTTGATGCAAATGTGCATCACAACACCATGAAGGGGGAATCAATCAATCTATGTGACACAAAATAGATGATTATGAAACAAAGATAGGACGTATTATTTGAGAGGTATGAGTCCCAACTCAGCCACTTCAGATTAATGCAGCTGATGCACTGATAACAAAAATTCCTGGGAACTGAGAGAGTTCCAATAGTCCCCCTGTCTGCTGGCAGGCAGGAGCTTTGTGACTTTCCCAGAAGCCTCAGGATCTTAGCTGGATTCCATATTTGAATGTGTGAATTTAAGTTTACAAATGCCTCCTTTTAGCAGTTTTAATTAACAGGTCCTTAATGATAAGGAAAGCTGCAAGGAAGTCCTGAAGAAAGGGCTGGGACTTGTGAGCCCTGCAGGAGGCCCTCTCCGCCTACTAGATCCCCAACTGTAAAACATTATTCCATCTATAACTTGTCTACTTCTGCAAAAATGTCCAAGGCAAATCTACACAGCTAAGGGACTCTAACCTATGGATCTGGATGATCTTCCTGTGGCAATAGCCTGAAAAAAAAAAAAAATCTTAATAGTTTTTGTCTCTGACAATACTCACTAGTTACCTGTAATTTAAAAAGAACTGCAAAATAGGGCCTCCCTAAGTGGTGCCGGGATTAAAGTCTCAGTGCTATCAAGCTATCGCCAGCCACTGCAGCATGAATTTGATCCCCGGCCAAAGAGATGACCCACATGGCGCAGCAGACCTCTCCTGTCTCGCCTGCTGCTCCCCTCAGCAGTGTATTTCAGTCAGGCTGCCTGTTCTGTTCCCCACTCTGTCTTTGGTGAGTCCTCTCACCCCCCGCACCTCTGGCCTACACCCCAGTTCTTATATGCATAAATAAATAAAAATAAATCTTAAAAAAAAAAAGAACTTCAAAATAGCTCAAAAATAATTAACAGGCCTAGACTCAGACAGCTGGAAACAGTTACTACAAGCAACATATAGTTTCTTATGGAAGTATGATTTCTTTCTATCATCCCCTTCCTTTTGGTTAAAAAAAAAAATCTCAAAGGAAGATTATTTGATCATAGGGCAAGGCTGATCTCATAACATTTGGCTTTACTATTTACACTGGTGCAAGAAAAATAGTAATTTTCCCATTTAGGTTCTCTGAAGTTTGCTTTACTGAAAGGTCTCCAAAATCTCAAATTGGATTTTTTTTTTTTTTTTACATTTTAAAATGACAGGTTTATTAGGAAAAGGAGAAAGGAAGGCAGAGAGTCACTGCTGCTTTTGAAAGGAAAAGGTTTGTGAAAAGAAATGCCTGCATAAACCTAGGCAGGCAGTCTTGGGACCAGAGCTACTCAAATTGGACTTTTAAGAGCCTCTTGAGTCTAAGTAACTACAGCAAGAACTGACCATCATATTGCAACCCTGATATCCATAAATTTGGCTGGATTCCACTCTTCCTAAGATCCCCAAAATATCCTAAGATTCTAAACATGGCAGAAAGTGACCTTATCCACTAGAAACACTGCAAGTCAGATACCAGTCAGTTTTCCTGAAAGGGTTCATAAACACTGACTAAATAAAATAGTATTTCCTTAAAAGAGTTTGACCATCTCTTATTAAATAAGCATCATTCTCAAATATAACGTTCTAGCCAAGGCCTTAGTTGAAAACCAATGTTTCTGATTATGTCCCAGGAAAAAGGAGCCTAGGGCCATACTGATCTATGGCAATAACTTTATTTTAATGAAAATATGATACTTATACTGTCATAGATAAGAATATCCATTAGGAGTTTAAATGTTCTGGAGGGTTCAAGCAAAAAAATAAGATATCATTTACAAATGTTTCATTTCAGTTTACAAAAGCAGAGTCTAGGTATAAACACAGAGTTATAGTTCGTTAATTGTTATGAGTTATAGACAGCTTAAGAGGAAAGAAAAATAGTTTCTTTGACTACCCAGAAAATAAAGCATTACAAAAACTCTCAAGAATATTCCAGGGCCACCCTGATGGCGCAAGGGGTTCAGCACAGCACTGTGAAGCTATCCACAGCTTCTGCAGCATGAGTTCAATCCCAGGCCAGCCAGGGAGCTACCCACATGACGC
Organism: Talpa europaea; assembly: GCF_964194135.1. Classification (NCBI taxonomy): domain Eukaryota; kingdom Metazoa; phylum Chordata; class Mammalia; order Eulipotyphla; family Talpidae; genus Talpa; species Talpa europaea. The sequence continues at coordinate 116,525,938 of NC_140070.1, read as the reverse complement.
AGTAGACCTCTCCTGTCTCGCCTGCTGCTCCCTTCAGCAGTATATTTCAGTCAGTCTGCCTGTTCTTCTCCCCACTCTGTCTCTGGTGAATTCTCTCTCTCTCTCTCTCTCTCTCTCTCTCTCTCTCTCTCTCTCTCTCTCTCTCTCACACACACACACACACACACACACACACACACACACACACACACAAACACACACACGCACTTCTGGCCTGTACCCCAGATCTTGTATGCATAAGTAAATAAATCTTTTAAAAAGAATATTCCAAACAAAACTGTAATCATCTTTATCAGTTCATCCAGTCTTATGTCATTAATTCTTGTTCCACTGGATCTTGGGTTACCAATCTTAAGAACTGACTGCTTTTCTACTAGAGTTCTAGAAATTCTGATTCAGTCTACTAGTGTGGTCTCAAAGTTTTTTTAAGCAGTACCATCAGAAGCCTATACCCCAAAGTATCTGGCTTGTTCTTTTCAACAGGAGTCTGAAACATTCTTTCACTGAAGATGAAATATTCTGGCCTGCAGTTGACTGTCAAGCTTTCAGGAATGTATCAAATAAAAATTTATCATATATGATGGAAGAGTTAAATGGTTGTTAGCTTATTAGCTTACTTGATCAGAAAGATCTGCTAAGATTACAAGAATTCAGCAATGACAAGGAAATTTGGTTGTTTCTGTGGCAGGCCAAACAAGATAACAAAGTCAATAAAAAATGCCTTATACAAAAAAATTACAAACATAATGATTAACTCTCTTTTCAAAGATAGGCTACATTATGTCTAACTCATAAAAATGGAGGACCCTACCATCTGCTCCATCTTTCAATTCAACTCTGTTTCTTCTCCTTTTATATATATTCCCCTCTCTACTTTCCTCTATTTTTTTCAGCCTTTCTAGCATCTTCCTTTTCCTTGCACTTTATAATTTATGTTATCTTAGCTGGAATTTTTGTTATTGTTTCTGTTTCTTTACTAGAGACCTTAATATCAAAATTGTATTATTTAAACAACTCATCCTTGTGGGCAACTGGTGTTAGCTGAATAGGAAAATATCTACATGGTATGACTTATCAGGGATAGTCCTAAATTTATCCTTCTAAACAACCAACTCACTCAACTACCTATAATTATACCTAGAATTTAATTATTATTTAATACTTTTATTTAAAGCAATGAGGGTTGGGCCTCTTTGGTGGCGCAGGCGGTTGAACACCACACTGTGAAGCTGTCCGCAGCCTCTGCAGCGTGGGTTTGATCCCGGCCAGCCGGCAAGAATCCCACATGGCACAGCTGATCTCTCCTGTCTCGCCTGCTGCTCCCCTCAACAGTGTATTTCATCAGTCTGCCTGTACTGTTCCCCGCTCTGTCTCTGGTGAATCTTCTCACCCTCCCGCACATCTGGCCTGCGCCCCGGTTCTTGCATAAATAAATAAATCTTTAAAAAATAAATAAATAAAGCAATGAGGTTTTAGGAATTTGCCACTGAAATGGCATTAATCATTGCTTTCTATTTCCATCTTATCATGAAATCTGAGGAGACCAGGGAATAGCCCACCCTGACAACATGAATGTGGCAGAGCAAAGTGAGCATTTACTATGGAAGCAGAGGTTATAAGTCTGATTTCAGTTCCACCTCTGTCTGGCTCTGGGACCTTGGTGAAATTGTTTACCTTCTTAAAGCTTCATTTACTTCATCTGGAAATGGAGTTATAATTCCTATCACACTTGGTTGTTTTGAAAAGCCACTTGCCATACTATCTGGCATATAACAGGGGCTCAGTAAAGGTTAAATCATTCCTTCTGGGGGCCTCCCTGGTTGCACTTAAGTCTCAGCACTATGATGCTATCTATGGCAGGAGTTCAATCCCTGGCTGGCCAGGGAGCTAACCCACATGGCGCAGCAGACCTCTTCTGCCTCGCCCGCTGCTCTCCTCAGCAGTGTATTTCAGTCAATCCTCCTGTTCTCTTCCCCACTCTGTCTCTGGTGAATCCTCTCACCCCGACACCTCTGGCCTGAACTGCAGCTCTTGTATACATAAATGAATAAGTCTTTTAAAAAATACTTCCTTCTTCCAAAAAAAATTTAACGAACACCTCACCTACTCTGTCCACACTAATGAGGCTAGATGATAGGAATACAATAGGAACAAAATATGTATGCCTCCTACTGTAACAGGGTGGTCCTCAGGAAAGGGGGGAGGTTCCAGGTTTTTTGCCCCACCCAAAAGGAGGGTGGAGCTGAGCAGGGGGGAGAAGAAGCTGCAGAGCAGACAGGCGAAGGAAGGAAGCATGATGAGAGCCAGAAGGAGACCTGGAGAAGGCACATGGAGCCGAGAGACACATGAAGAAACTACACTTGCCTTTTGGTTGCCTCATGGACTGGTTGAAACAGATGTGGGTGAGAGACCCATGGGGAGGTGACAATGGTGGTTTTTGTTTTGATTTTGATTTTGCTCTTTTCCTTCCAGACTTGTCTGGTTGTTTCTGATCCTTTTCTGTGGATCCCCACAGGAAGATGCTTTAGACTTGTGACAGGCTTTGGGGCCTTATTCTGGGCCAATTCTGCTTGGGTGGACTTTTACCCACGAGGGGACAGGCAACTTTGGGTACTTGATTTAGAAACTATATTCTTTGCCTTTCCTGTATTGTTTCCTAATTTTATTAAAGTTCCTTCCCATTAAAGTCTCATATGTTTTGTGTTAATACAGCCGATGGCCCAACCCATTTAGAGCAGGCAGATTTGCGGGGTCTGGAGTGCCCCTCTCCCTGCCCTGTAACACTACCTTCTCGGTGTTTCATTCTAATGGGAAAGACATAAATTAATCAAAATCTAATTAGAATATAGAATGTACTGGAAGTAATAGACATATTAATTAGAGGTTCGCAGACAATGACTGCTTTAGACTGAATATTTATGTCCCCCCCCAAGTTTATATGTTGAAACATAATTTCCTATGATATGGTGTTTGGAGGTGGGGCCTTTAAGAAATGATTAGGTCATGAAAGTGGATCCTTCATGAATGGGATCCCCAATGACACCACTCACCCTTTCCACCGCGGGAAGACACGGTGAAAAGACTGCCATCTCTGATACAAAAAGCAGATACCAGACACCAGATCTGCTGGTGCCTTGATTTTGAACTCCCACTTTGCCGGAATGTGAGAAATAAATGTGTGTGTTTGTTCTTTTTAATGAGTGAACATAATCCTCACAAAGAAAAAAGTCCTGAGGCATAACATAATAATCCTGACTTTATATATCATGAATCTACCAAGCTAATTGTTAGACTATATCAAGAACCTAACAAGGCTATTCAGTAAAGAGATCCAGAAAGTCTTGAGTATCTGTCAGTTAAACTACATAAATAAATGATATGAATCCCTACTTGAAACAGAGGATTTATATCATTTATCTATAAATCAGGAGGTGTTCAAGTTAAAGAGTAAAAATGTGACCCTATTAACATTAAAAAATATATAACTGAAATTGTGGCCAAATTCTCTAACCATAACCAGGAGAGCTGCTGCCCTCTCCTGGAGGCTGATATCCTGAATTTAAAAAGAAAGAGGACAAGGGCAGCTTCCATAGACTTGACTTTTGTTTTTTCTTCCTTCTTTTTTCTTTCTTCTTTAAAAAAATAATTTAAGGCCCTCCCTGGTGGCGCAAGGGGTTAAGCACAGCTCTATGACATAATCTGCAGCCTCCCTGGTGGCGCAGGGGGTTAAGCACTATGGTACAACCTATGAAGCTATCTGCAGCCACTGCAGCATGAGTTCAATCCCCAGTCAGGGAGCTACCCACATGGCACAGCAGGCTCCTGACTCACCCACTGCTCCCCTCAGCAGGCATTTCAGTTATTCTGCCTGTTCTGTTCCCCACTCTGTCTCTGGTGAATCTTCTCACCCCCCACATCTCGGGCCTATGCCCCAGTTCTTGTATGCATAAATTAAAAAATCTTTAAAAAAATATATTTACTAACCTACGAACAGACACATTGTAGTAAAATATCAAAAACAGAGAAAAATTTTAAAAGCAAACTAACCTCAGGCATGGGCAAGAACAAGACAACCAAGACACTCCTTCCAGGAAGGTTACAAATGTCAGTGGCCATCAGTATTCAAAGTTAGACTCTAGGTGTGGCCAGTGTTCCTTTAACCTGGAGATTCTTGAGTCCTGGTACATGTTCAAAGCAGAATTTAAGCAAAGAAGATGGAAGGAAGCTGGTTCCACAGGGAGAAAGTCTTCTTCTACCTTGTTCTTGGTCTTCTGTTTCAAGGTAAGAAAGGCAAAATAGATCAAGGACCCTCTCTTGTAGAACACCTGGGAACTTCTTCCAAATTTCCAACTCCTGAAGATGATCTAAGATGGGCATTGTTATATCATAACTATGTTACCATAATGCCTAATAGACTTTTATTCTCTGACAGACAGAAAATCCCCTTCCAGTGATGCCCTATACAAGAATACTTCTGTTTTTCCTCCCATGAACTATCCCAATTGTCTTCTGTCCCATTTAGCCTCTATACCCATGCATCTTCCTATACACAAGAGTAATCCTTTCTCTTTTCAGTTATGAAATTCTACCCTCAGATAGCAAAGCACTCTCTTTTAGTCATAACTTCTTCCACCTGTTAGATCCAAATGCTCTAGTTTAGATAAGAATGAAAATAGAACATGCTTCTTTTCCAGGAAGTTAATGTGGTCTAGTGGAAAGAGCATGGGATTTGGAGACAGACAGACCTGGATTTGAATCTTGGCCCTTCACCTTGCTAGTTGTATAACCTTGGGTGAATTGTTTGACTTCTTTGAGCCTTAGTTTCCTCATCTGTGAATGAGGAACCTATCTTTTAGGGCTGTGAGGAGTCTATGAAAGAAAGTAAATAGCACAGTGCCTGGCATTTGATAGATGCCAATAAATAGTCAGCTTGATAGTTCTGACTTTTTCTTAAGGTTGCCACACCCCTTCTGGATAAGAGGGCACAGGAGAGGACTGAACCAGAAGTGACTGTAGAGGCCATTAGAGGGAAGAGGCATTGTATACCTGATTTAGTCAGTTAAACATTATAAATACTGCTTGGGTCACTCACAGACAGTAATTGGCAAATAAATATTCCTTGGTCATAAAATAATTCAAGAATATTTTTTATTAATTAATAAAAAAATTTATATTGTTGTAGTCCCCAAAGATCTCCCACCACCATATCACCCATGAACTATCACCATATTCCCTTGTGTTCTCTCCCCTGTTTTGCCCTCCGCCTCTTAAGGATTTGCCTGGAGAACACTGTGACTGTGCAAATGGATAAGGTTCGATATCCTTGACTCAAGGTCATCAACCATCTCTCTCATTATAGATGTTATTCCTCTAACAAATTTCTGCCAGAAGAGAATTGGAGTCTATATTAGTCAGAAGAGGGGGATGGCAACACCTCAAAAGAAAGTTGATATTTGGTTGATCAGTAAAATAGGGAGAAGGAAGGTTGGAGCAGTTAAATAAAAGTGTTCTCCTTGGGGCCCCAGGACTGTAATCTGATCTAATGGCTATCACTGTCCCAGGATTCAGTTTGCATATAGATTTGGGCATGTTTTGCATGGAGACAGAAACCTCAGCAAGGATGCTGGAGCCTGAATTCAGCTTACATCATTTGCATCCATCATTTGCCTCCTAGCCCAACCCATTCTCCCCCTCCCCTCGCCCCCCCCTTAGAGGGAAGCACCGAGCCTCTGGACCCCTCAGTACCCTCCTCCCCCATTCTCCTTCTCATCACTGAGGTGTGTACTATAGCAACACCAGACAAAACCTGGGTTCAGATCAAATGCAGTTTCCATCTTTTATCATCTATTTGACCTTGGGAATTTATTTCTTCTATTGTATCTCAGTTAATTCGTATATTATTGAAACTTAAAAAATTTTTTGAAAAAGAAAAATACCGGATGGTGTCACTTATAGGAGGAATATAGAGGATCCAAATAAGGGATCGGGGGGAAAAAGTTATTATAATAAAGTGAAAATCATAATCAACAGGTAACTATAAACCAGAGACATTCTGCAGCAGAGGAGAAGGGAGTAGAATCAAAACAGGGGAGGGAAGAGCACAGGGACTATGGTGATGGTACACGGGTGAATTGGTGGTGGGAATTTTATGGGAACTATAACTGAGATGAGAAAGCCTACATTGTAAAAAAAAAATGAAGAATGATATAAAAAACATGAATAAATAAATAAAATTATTTTAAAAAATAGTTTCTGATAGAGGCTAGGGAGAATTAAATGAGGTTGTCTATTTAAAGGGCTTACACTATAGCAAGCACATAGTCAATATTCAACAAATAGTAGCTATAGTTATTACCACATGCTACCCCCAAGCTTCTAAACTGTGGTTCCTCTCATGTAGGAATGATGAAAGTTCTCGCCCTTATCTCATACATCCCATGTCCACCACAGGAAGGGTCAGTACTTTCACCACCAATTGCCCAAGGTTTGGCCAACATGGACTATATCCCGCTCTTCTGGATTCAGTGTTTGACAGGAAAGCCTTCCGTCCAGTCACCAACTTCAGCATACCCACCCAAGTGAACATCTCCTTCACCATGTCTGCCATCCTGGATGTGGTGAGTGCTGACCCCTCTGGTCCTCCTTAGTAGCCTTCATTATTTTCCAGGTCCTTGAGAAGGCAATCCCTAGAGCCTTTAACCACACTGAAATTCCTCGATTCTTGCTGTATGGCAATATCCCAAGGGGATCACAAAGAAACTATCTAGTTTAGCAGGATGAGGTATAACAGTACATGGGAGAGAATTTCTTTTCACTTAGTGATTCTCTACTCTGACTGCGTACTATTATCCAGGCTCTACTCCCAGAAGTTTTGATTGGAGGGAACATAGGGAACCTGTATTTTTAAGCTCCTTAAGGACATCTAAAACACAGCCAGGGTTGAGAAGCACTACTGGAATCCAGTCCTGTTGTGAAGCCTCCCGCCCAGGTCCTAATTCATATACTTTAATCCAGATCTTGTTGTTGGTCTATAATATTAGTCTTGAGCACAGCACCCTTTTTAAATACCTTGGGGGTTGGAGAACAAAATGGGTATTTGGGGACAGACTTCTTAGCAGAAACATGCTCTAAACAGGAAACTCTTTTGGCAGGATGAACAGCTACAACTCTTGTCATCATTCTTGTGGTTGGAAATGGTATGGCTTCTCTCCTTTCATTTATAGTCAGGATTTTTAACAAAGACATAATAAATATGACCTTTAGCATAATTGTGAAACATATGTGGAAGAAATTAAAAAACCCATAATGATTTTAATATGGGCAAAGATTTTAATATGCTGTTTCAAAAATCAAGTAGAAAAGGAATAAACACACAGTGATTTTTAATCGTGCAATTAAGATACTTGCTTTAATAAACACATTAAACTTTGTACAAATGAACCCGAAAAATCTATCTGACACAGATGGAATATTCCCTAAACTTGTACTTTTGGCCATAATACAGATCTCAACAAAACCAAGAAAACAAAATTTTTCTAGACCCCAGTCTATAATATAATACAAGAAAATAGAAACTACAATAGGCTAGTCGCCCCCCCCCTTCTTCAAGCCTTATTTCTTGGGAATTTAAAATTAAATTTCCAAATACCTTGGGTTAAAGAGAAAATAAAATAATTAAATAGAATGTATGAGTTAGAAAAGTAGGACACTATATAGCAAAACCTATGAAATATAGCCAAAGTATAACTCCGTGGAAAATTTATGTCTTAAGTGCATTGATTAAAAAATGAGGGGGAAATGAAAGTAAATTAATTAAGAAAAAAATGAAAGGGGAAAAGAGAGAAAAGAGATAAGGGGAAAGAGAAGGAAGTAGAACAGTAATGATCATCTAACCTTGCTCTCAAAGTGTGGTTCCCAGCTGGACAGCGCTGACTGATCCTGCCACCTAGAAGTTTAGACATGCACTCAATCTTGGGCCTCACCTAGCATGACCAGCCATCCCAGCATGCCCAAGACTGAAAAATTCTCAGGACATAGCACCTTTGATACTAAAACCAAGAATGTCTCAGGCAAACTAGAGTGAGTTAAGCACCCTACATGCTAATCTATAGTCCAACACAATCCCCAGGTGTTTTTTATGCACAATAAGACTTGAGAAGCCCTGATATAATACAAACCTTTAGTTAATGCATACACAGCTCTCTCTCTGTCTGTGGTTCCACAGAATGCAATTGTGGACAGTGAAAGTACCCAGAGGCTAAACAAGCATGCCCAGAACTGGGCAAACCTTGAAAACAGCTTCTTCCACTCCTAGGAATTTACCCAAAGGACATAAAAACATTAATTCAAAAGGAAACGTGCACTCCTATGTTAATGGCAACACTATTTACAATAGCTAAGATATGGAGACAAGCTAAATGCCCCCCAAAAAGAGGAGTGGGTCAAGAAGATGTGGTATATACATTCAATGGAATACTATTCAGCAATCAGAAAAGATAAACTCATGCCTTTTGCAGCAACATGGATGGAGCTAGAAGGGATTACGCTAAGCAAAATAAGTCAGAAGGAAAAAGACAAATATCAGATGGTCTACTTATAGGTGGAATATAGAGAAACCGAACAAATGATCAGGAAAAATGCAAAACTTGCAGGCAAACTATAGATTTGAAGCATACAGCAGGGGAGAGGGAGGGAGAGAGGTAAAAACAGGAGAGGGAAGAGCACAAGGGACTGTGGTCATGGTTCATGGGTGCTGTGGTGATGGGAGAATTATGGAAATGTTACCCAAGGGGAGAAATCAAATATTGCACAAAAATGAGCAATGATGTAAGAAAATTAAAAAAAAAAAATACAGTTTCCAGAGAAGTGTACCAGCCTTGAAAAGGAAGATTAAAAAGGTTATCACAGTAGGCCTCCCCTGGTGGCGCAGCAGTTGAGCGCTGGCCTGTGAAGCTGCCCACAGCCTCTACAGCGCCAGTTCATTCCCCAGCCACCAGCGAGGGTCCCACATGGCGCGACAGACCTCTCCTGCTGCGCCCACTGCTCCCCTCAGCAGTGTATTTCGTCAGGCTGCCTATTCTGTTCCCCCGCTCTGGCTCTGGTGAATTCTCTCACCCTCCCACACTTCTGACTGTACCCAGTGCTTGTATAAATAAATAAATCTTAAAAAAAAAAAAAAGGTTATCACAGTGACAAAAGAGGGTTGTGTCTGTTACCCACCAAGAAAAGGAAAATCAGTAATTCTCTTGATTTCAAAGAACCCGAAGGCTTATTCAAGGCCTCCAAGAAATAGACTGGTGAAAAGGCCCCTGGAAGATAGTTAAATAAATAAACAAATCTTTAAAAAAAAAAAGAAAAAAGAAATAGACACAGGGAGTTTGTTTGTTTGTTTGCTAAATATCCAATTTTAATGTTCTAGAAAAAAGTTTCCTATTCATTTCTTCATATGCATATATATATATATATATTACATCTTTGTTCATTTTTTTAAAGATTTATTTATGCATACAAGAGATGGGGTACAGGCCAGAGGTGTGGGGGGTGAGAGGATTCACCAGAGATAGAGTGGGGGACAGAACAGGCAGACTGACTGAAATACACTGCTGAGGGGAGCAGCGGGCAAGTCAGGAGAGGTCTGCCGCTCCATGAGTGTTGCTCCCTGGCTGGCCGGGGATCGAACTAGCGAACTCGTGCTGCAGAGGCTGCGGATTGCTTCATAGTGCGTTGCTTAATCCCTTGTGCCACCCTTTGTTCATTTTTGTACAATGTTTGCTTTCTCCTCTCAGGTGTAGTCCCTGTAAAATTCCCTCCACCCATACACCCATAGCACAGGGAGTTTCGACTGTCATTCCAATTTCTTGGAGGGGGTGAGGAGTAATGGATGGTAAATACAGAGATGTTTATTATATAGTATTATTTTATATACTTTTCTATGTGCTTTAAATACTTCATAACTTCTTTTTTTTTTAATAAAAATCAAAGGGCAAGAAAAAAAATCTCAATTCATGCCAAACTCTCAACTTTTCTCCACCTGGGCCCTAGGTCTGGGATAACCCATTTATCAGATGGAACCCAGAGGAGTGTGAGGGCATCACGAAGATCAGTGTGGCAACCCAGAAGCTGTGGCTCCCAGACATTTTCATCGCAGAGTTGTGTGTATTAAGGACACGGGGAAAGCTACAGGGGACCCCCATCTCCTGGTATCAGTAGAGTTTATAGCTTATCTCAGAAGCCACTATAATTAGTCTTAGATGGCTGAAAAATGACAGAAAGGTAAGAAGAAAAACTACAGCACCTACCTCCCACCTCCTCTCTCTTACAGCATTGACATAGATAAGACCCCAAAAGGCCTCACAGCATATATAAATAATGAAGGTCGCATCAAGTATAAGAAACCCATGAAAGTGTCTAGTATCTGCAACTTAGACATCTTCTACTTCCCCTTTGACCAACAGAACTGCACGCTTACCTTCAGCTCATTCCTCTACACAGGTAAGTTGCAGTGAGGTCTAAGCAGTGAGGGTGAATGAGAACAAACAATAGAAAAGAAAATATAAAGAAACTATGAGTAAATGGTAATCAAGGGGTATGGGGAGAGCAAGGATTAAGGCTCTACGAATGTTTAAATATTTTACATAAAAGTAGAACCCAAGCCTCTCTTGTTGTTACTATCCCCAACTCCTAGCAAAGTTTCTACCACATGGTAGGTACTCAAAAATAAGTGTTGAATGAAAGAATAGAAAAAGAGAGTACTGGGGCCTCCCTGGTGGCTCAAGGGGTTAAGCACCACACTGTGAAGCTATCTGCAGCCTCTGCAGCACAAGTTTCATCCCCGGACGGCCAGGAAGCAACCCACATGGCGCAGCAGACCTCTCCTGACTCGCCTACTGCTCCCCTCAGCAGTGTATTTCAGTCAGTCTACCTGTTCTGTTCCCCGCTCTGTCTCTGGGGAATCCTCCCACCCCCACACCTCTGGCCTATACCGCAGTTCTTGTATGCATAAATAAACAAATCTTTTTTAAAAAGAGAGAAAGTATTGTGAGTCTATAGGAAACTATATCCTTGAAAAATGATTGGGGTCTTCCTTTCAGTGGATAACATGTTGCTGGGCATGGAGAAAGAAGTGTGGGAAATAACTGATACATCCCAGGACATCGTTCAGACCCATGGAGAGTGGGAGCTTTTGGGTATCAACAAGGCCACCCAGAAGATGTCTGTGGGCAGCAACCTATATGATCAGATCATATTCTATGTAAGCTCAGAAATCCTTGCTTTTTCCTTCTTCCTTGCTTCTATCCTTGCCTAGAATCTCCCCCAAAGGATAGATCTAAGTTTTAAGGTTTTTCAGTCTCATTTCTGCCAGAGTCCAGAACCCTTCCTCCTGGTTGCTTGTCCACACTCTCCTTACTAAAATTTAATTGCTCTGGTCTCCTCTCCCTTGGCAGGTTCTGTTCTTAATTATGAAGGTGCATCCTGTACATCTCTGGATCTCAGGGTGATATCAGACCAATGCGAAAGGCAGGGACAAAAACATTGACTGCTATACCTGGCAGCCTCCTAATCCCTTCCTCGTTTCCCTCTCTCCTCCCACCAGGTGGCCATCAGGCGAAGAACCAGACTCTATGTCCTAAACCTCCTGGTGCCCAGCAGTTTTCTGATAGCCATTGACACCCTCAGCTTCTACCTACCAGCAGAAAGTGGGAGTCGTGCCCCATTCAAGATAACCCTTCTGCTGGGCTACAATGTCTTCCTGCTCATGATGAACGACTTGCTCCCCACCAATGGCACCCCCCTCATCAGTATGGTCCCACCAACCTTTGGGAAGAAAAGGGTGGGAAGGACTGACTGAAGTAGCTCAAGGAAGAAAGATATACTGGGGGAAGGAGGTTCTATGCCTGCCAGGGTGGGATTAGAAGGAGAGAGTAGTCGTGGTGGCACCTCTGGCCTTCATTCAAGGGCTCCTTCCCTTCAGGTGTCTACTTTGCCCTGTGTCTGTCCCTGATGGTGGTCAGCCTGCTGGAGACCATCTTCATCACCTACCTGCTGCACCTGGCCACCACCCAGCCCCCACCCATGCCTCGCTGGCTCCACTCTCTGATCCTCCACTGCGCCCGCCCACTGAAGTGCTGCCCCACTGAGCCCCAGCAGGGAAACAGGAGCCTGGGCCCCACTCCTGCCCACCTGCCTGGTAAGGGAAATCAGCCCGGCCCACCCTCATCTCCCAGTACCTCCACTTCTCTGTTCCTGCATCCTTTCCTGTTCCCCCTCCTCCCCAAGTGGGTGAGCCTCCCAGCCCAAGGCTGAGTCCAAGGCTTCTCTCTCTCTGAAGGTGTGAAGGAGCCTGTGGAGTTGGTGGGGAAGGTGCCAGGTCCCAGGGAGGCAGAGATAAATGGGCATCCTGGGTCAAAGAGGGCCCAGCAGGAAGATGAGGCTCAGAAGCAGCACTTGGTCAGCCTGTGGGTGCAGTTCAGCCACATGATGGACGCCCTGCTCTTCCGCCTCTACTTGCTCTTCATGGCCACCTCCATCATCACGGTCATCGTCCTCTGGAGCACCTAGGAAGAATATCTATCTGCTCCTGTAGATCCCAGCCTGGACTGTTTCTGACCTCCCAGAGCCAGCCAAGCCTTTTCCCTTGTTGAGTACTAATGTCATGGTCCCAAAGATTCTCAAATTCCCTGCTGCATTCCATCCTTCGTAAATTTGACCCAATGACCAGTCTCAACCCAACTCCAGACATTTTCCTCTTGTTCCTGCATTCTGTTGGCTTCCCTCAGTCCTCTTGTGTGGTTCTAGATCCCTTTTATGTTTTCTGGTTCTCTGTCATGTTGTGGGATAGAAACTTAGCTATGGAAGATGCCTAGTTCCAAAATATTACCTGTGTATCCCTCAGCCTATGATAGAGCCTTAATGTCATAAAGGACGATCCAATGCAAAAACTTGCCACGGACCAGCACAGCAGTAGATGATGAGGCCACCTCAGGGTTGAGAGAAGCGTGCAGGGTGGTCAGGGCATCGGTGAAAGAAATGACAAACAGACACACTTTAAGAGTGAAAATCTGAGTGTAATTTTCTTTGAGTTTGTGACCAATATATATGTTTTCCAAAGGCACAGGGACAATGAATATCAATGAAATCAGCTTGCTCATGGGCTCAGTCTATCACCATGAGGGAGGTGATCTACATAACAAGCAATGACTTTTGTAGAAGAAAGAAGGAAGTTTAGAAAGATAAATAAGGGATTAAAGTTTGTAGCATTCTTGTAGGGGTTCCTGGTGGTCGTTATCTTTTGATAAGCTTCTGTCTTTTCAGGGAACTTCCGCTGTGCTTCCTCTGCTTCAGGGTGTTATGCTGTTCTCCCCCTGCGCGCTGGTTGCCCAGCCGGACCTAGGGACTGTGGCGAAAGCCCTTCCTAAAGGTCACTGCGGGGGGAGGTGCAGCAGGTATGTAGGGTTTTGCTGTTCTTCCCATGCGCGCTGGTTGCCCAGCCGGACCTAGGGAATGTTAACCCTAAAGGTCACTGCAGGGGGAGGTGCAGCAAAAACTTTCCTGCCTGAGAATTTTTTGTTTTTTAGGCATTGTTATTGCCTATTTTTTACTTGTAGATCCTTTCATTCATTTTTCATTATTGTATTAATTTCATCTTACTTCACTCCTAGTTTGTTCTGTTCCACTTTATTCTAAAAGATGAATTTCCAAAGTATTCTCAATCTTTCTACTTTGATAGCCCTTTCTCTGTTTACTCTGGTAGAGTTTTAGCTGTATCATATAGGTTTTAGAATGAGGTGTTCTACAAAAATACTAATCTGAAAGGAAACCTGCACTCCTATGTTGATTGACATTAGCTAAATGATAACCCAAAACAGATGACCAGATCAAGAATATGTGGTATATATACACAATGGAATACTATTCAGCAATCAAAAAAGATATACTCATGGGCCTCCTCTGGTGGTGCAGCAGTTGAGCGCTGGGCTGCGAAGCTGCCAGCAGCCTCTGCAGCGTCGGTTCAATCCCCGGCCACCGGCAAGTGTCCCACATGACACGCAGACCTCTCCTGCCGCCCAATGCTCCCCTCAGCAGTGTACTTCGGTCCTTCTGTTGTAGAGCAGCCCCGATACAAAATGGGGTGCCTGACTGTGGGTCCTCACCCGCGCGCTTAAAAGGACTTATCAAAGCTCTACTGCAGGCACACGTGAAAGGTTAATAAAAGGTTTATTTACAAGGGAAGGGGAAATGAGGAAATGTACAGCTCTGGGAGAAAAGTGGGAGACAAAGTTTTAAATGAGTCCTACCCGATCCGCCGATCAGGAATCCCAAAATGGCGCTCTGAGAGCTGGCCGCCAGCCAGGAGCGGTGAAGCCGGGAGGCAAGCCATCGCGAGCCAGAGAGAGCCCAAGGCCCACGTGTTTGGTTTTTTATATCCAACCTGGCTGCCCAACTCCACCTTTAGGTCCCAGCCACCCTCCCTGGGTGGTGATGGGATTTGTCTTTCCCAGAGTCTTGATGGCTTTAGTCTGGAGTGGGGGTGGAGTCCACAAAGCCTGTATGGGATTAACACAGGACATCACTTCCCCCTAACACTTCTGCCTGCTCTGCTCCCCGCTCTGGCTCTGGTGAATATAAATAAATAAAGAAATCTTTAAAAAATAAAAAATAAACCCGTTAAAAAAAAAAAAGATACATTCATGCCATTTGCAGCAACATGGATGGAGCTAGAAGGAATTATGCTCAGTGAAATAAGTGAGAAGGAAAAAGAAAAATATTGTATGGTTTCACTCATGGAGGAACATAGGAAAACCATACAAGGGATCAGGGCAAAAAAAAGACAAAACTATCAGGAAAACAATAAATCAGAGACATTTAGCAGGGGAGGAGGAGCGAGAGGGTGCAAAACAGAGGCGGGAAGAGCACAAGAGAGTATGGTGATGGCTCACCGGTGTCTTGGTGGTGGTAATTTTATGGGGATTAAACCTGAGAAGAGAAATCAAACAATATTCAAAAATGAACAACAATGTAAAAAATATATAAATAATTTTTTTCAAAGAATGAGGCATTTGGTCCTCCCTGATGGTGCAGGGGTTAAAGACAGCACTATCAAGCTATCGCCACCATGACCAAAGCACGAATTCGATCCCCAGCCAGCCAGGGAGCAAGCCACATGGCGCAGCAGACCTCTCCTGCCTCACCCGCTGCTCCCCTCAGCAGTGTATTTCGGATCTGCCTGTTCTGCTCCCCACTCTCTCTGGTGAATCCTCTCACCACCTGAACCTCTGGCCTACACCCCAGCTCTTGTATGCATAAATAAATAAATCTTTAATTAAAAAAAAGATGTTCTAAAAAAGAAAAAATACAAAAAAAAAAAGAATGAGGTACAGTCATTCTTCTTGAGTTGATGTCACATCAGTAAATTCCCAATTTTCTTTGCCTGCACTTATTTTTATGTCCTCTTGGTATCCATATAAGTCACACAGTGAGGTTTCATTTGTTTTGTTTTGTTAATTTTTGCATAGAGGAATTGGGGTGTAGGTCAGAGGTGCGGGGGCTGGGTGGGGTGAGAGGATTCACCAGACACAGAGTAGGGAGCAGAACAGGCAGATTTTCTGAAATGCGCTGCTGAGGGGAGCAGCGGGAGAGAACTCTGATTGTGCTGAGACTCAACCCTTAGGCCACCAGGGAAGCCCCTATGATATCCTTTAGAAAGAGAGGAAACCCTCTTAACTATGGAAGGCCTGAGATATCTCCTCACGGAACAGGATAGGCCTGTTCTGTTCCCCATTCTTTCTCTGGTGATTCCTCTCACAACCCACACCTCTGGCCTGTACCCCAGTTCTTATATAAATAAATAAATATTTAAAAAAGAACTCTTGCAACTTACAATAGATAACCACTTTTTTTTTCACCTTTTTTTAAAGGTATATTTATTTATGCTTACAAGAGCTGGGGTACAGGCCAGAGATGTGGGGGGTGAGAGGATTCACCAGAGACAGAGTGGGGAACAGAACAGGCAGATTGACCAAAGTGCACTGCTGAGGGGAGCAGCGGGCGAGGCAGGAGAGGTCTGCTGCGCCATTTGGATTGCTCCCTGGCAGCCCAGGAATCGAACTCGTGCTGCATAGGCTGTGGATTGCTTCATAGTGCGGTGCTTAACCCCTTGCGCCACCAGGGAGACCTGATAACCACTTTTTAAAAGAATTTGAGTCAGCATTACACCAAAGAGGATATATAAGTAGCCAAAAGCACATGAAAAGATGTCAACATCTGAGTCAATAGTAGAATGCATTCAAAACTGATACAGCAATAAAATCCTTATCCCTCCTTGGCTTGGAGAGAGACACTCTATTTCCCCTCTATATTTAAAAAACCTTAATTTATATGTTTAACTAACATCTTGCTTTTACCTAGCATTCTGAGGACAAAGGCCCTTCTACAAAGAAACTTGAAAACAAAGTTAAGGATATAAGCTTGCAAAGACATCAGAATTATTGACTGACTAGACTGTGACAAAAACAAGCTGATGTCAACCAGACATTTATGTTAAAAGAATGGGTGTGCTGATCCTAACCTACTCCCCTCTTTCATGTCCTTGTAACTCTAGTTAAAGACCTCTACACTCTGCTAGTGAGCAGAATGGTAGTCTTTCAGAGTCTAGTTGGCTACACTCCTCATTTGTCAATAAATGACACTACTTTCCTTCTCAAAAATCTGTTCTTATTGGTGATAGGCAGCTGAGACTGGCAATTCAGTATCAAAACCACAATGAGATGCCATTCCAATTCACCAGATGGCTACCATCAAAAAGATAATAACATGGTGAAAACATGGAGATATCGGAACCTTCATACTTTGCTGATGGGAATGTAAAGTGGTGTAGCCTCTTTGGAAATGGTTTGACAGTTCCTTAAATTGATAAACACAGAGTTATCTTAGGAGCCAATAATTCTACTCTAAGATACATGCCCAAAATAAATGCAAACATATAGGCATAATGGTTTTTGTTCACAGGAGCATTGTTCACAATAGCCAAGAAATGAAAACAACCCAAATATCCATCCACTGATGATGGGTGAACAAAATGTAGTGTATCCATATGATGGAATATTATTTGGCCATTAAAAAGAATGGTGTTAAGGGCCTCCCCGGTGGCGCAGCGGTTGAGCACTGGGTTGCGAAGCTGCCCGCAGCCTCTGCGGCACCAGTTCAATCCCCAGCTGCTCCCCGGCCACCGGAGGAGGGTCCCACATGGCGCGCAGACCTCCTGCCGCCCGCTGCTCCCCTCAGCAGTGTACTTCACTCCTTCTGCCTGCTCTGCTCCTCGCTCTGGTGAATTCTCTCACCCTCCCACGCTTCTGACTGTACCCAGTGCTTGTATAAATAAATTAAATAAATAAATAAAAATAAAAAATAAATCTTTAAAAAAAAAAAAGAATGGTGTTAATACATGTACAACATGGATGAATTCTGATAAGTATGATAAGTATAAGACTCAAAAGGCCACACTGTGTCATATCATTTATACGAAATGTCCAGAATAGGCACATTTATTGAGCTATAAAGTAGATTAGTGTCTAGAACTGGTGAAAAAGGAGATAGTGCTGGGCTGGGAGAAACAGGAGTGACTGCTAGTGAGTATAAGGTTTCTTTTGGGATAATGAAAATATATTAAAACAAGAGAATGGTGATAGCTGAACATCTCTGAAAATAAAATTAAAGCATTGAATTGTACTTTTTTTTTTTAAAGATGTATTTTTATTTATTTATTTATTTATTTATACAAGCACTGGGTACAGTCAGAAGCACGGGAGGGTGAGAGAATTCACCAGAGCCAGAGCCAGGAACAGAGCAGGTAGAAGGACCGAAGTACACTGCTGAGGGCAGCAGCAGGCAGCAGGAGAGGTCTCCGTGCCATGTGGGACCATCCTCCGGTGGCCGGGGAGCAGCAGGGAGCAAACCAGCGCTGCAGAGGCTGCAGGCAGCTTCCCAACCCAGCGCTCAACCGCTGCGCTACCGGGGAGGCCCTGAATTGTACGTTTTAAATGAGTGAAATAGGGCCTCCCCGGTAGCACAACGGGTTGAGCGCAGCGCTGTGAAGCTGCCTGCAGCCTCTGTAGCACGGGTTTGATTCCCAGCTGGCCAGGGAGATACCCATATGGCACAGCAGACCTCTCCTGTTCACCCACTGCTCCCCTCAGCAGTGTATTTCAATCAGTCTGCCTGTTCTGTTCCCCACGCTGTCTCTGGTGAATCCTCTCACTTCCCACACATCTGGCCTGTACTCCGGTTCTTGTATAAATGAATAAATGCTTAAAAAAACAATAAATAATAAATAAATGAGTGAGGGGCCTCCCTGGTGGCACAAGGGTTTAAGACGCAACCTATGAAGCAATCCACAGCCAGTGCAGTGCAAGTTCAATCCCCGGCCAGGGAGCAAACCACATGGTTCAGCAGACCTTTCCTGTCTCACCTATTGCTCCCCTCAGCGGTGTATTTCAGTCAGTCTGCCTGTTCTGTTCCCTACTCTGTCTCTGGTGGATCCTCCCACTCCCCACACCTCTGGCCTGTACCCCAGTTCCTATATGCATAAGTAAATAAATCTTTAAAAAAAAATAAATGAGTGAACTAGATGGTATTTAAATTACATTTCAATAAAGCTGTAGAATAAAACTAAATTGAGAAAGTCTATTAAATAACTTATCAGTACTTACCAGGAGTGTCAAAGTCATAAAAACAAGGAAAGATTAAAGAATTGTCACAGATTGGAGGAGATTAAGGAGATGTGAGTGCAGTACATTGGTGGATTTTTTTTTTAAAGATTTATTTATGCAAACAACAATGGGGGTACAGGCTAGAGGTGTGGGGAGTGAGAGGATTCAGAGTGGAGAACAGAACAGGCAGATAGACGGAAATACACTGCTGAGGGGAGCAGCAGGCGACTCAGGAGAGGTCTGCTGCGCCATGTGGGTTGCTCCCCGGCTGAGGATCGAACTGCAGAGGCTGCGGATAGCTTCATAGGTTGCATCTTAACCCTCTGTGCCACGAGGGAGGCCCCCACTTTGGTGGATTTTGACTGAATCCTGGAACAGAAAAAAATTAGAAATTATAGTAAGTCTGAAGCTTTCTTAATATTATTGTACCAGTGTTAATTTCCTGGCTTTCATCATTATACTATGGTTATGTAAACTGCTAACATTAGGAAAAGAGTATTAGGAAATTGATGTATTTCGCAACTGCTTGGTAATCTAAAATAATTTCAAAATCACTATTTTTAAAAACAGAAACACAAAAGACATGTCAGCCAATTGCAATACATGAACTTTATTTTGAGCCCACCTAAAATAATAAACTGTTCAAAGAGAAAGCACTTATGAGATCATTGGGGAAATTTGGACACTGAATGGATGTTTAAAGATATCAAAAGTCGGGCCTCCCCTGGTGGTGCAGGTGGTTGAGTGCCGTTTTGTGAAGCTGTCCGCAGCCTCTGCAGCACAGGTTCGATAGCCACCTCCCGGTGAGGGTCCCACATGGCACAGCAGACCTCTCCTGTCGCGCCCGCTGCTCCCCTCAGCAGTGTATTTCGTCTGTCTGCCTGTTCTGCTCCCCACTCTGTCTCTGGTGAATTCTCTCACCCTCCCGCACATCTGGCCTGTACCCCAATAAATAAATAAATCTTTAAAAAAGATAGAAACTTCTCTCAAAAAAAACACAAAGATATCAAAAGTCATTATTAATTTTCAGTAGATTATTGACAGTGTGCTTATTTTTTGTTAAATAATTCTTTTCTTTTCTTTTTTTTTCTTGTTCTACCTTCTTTATTGGGCTATAATTTCACATATGTCTTTTTTCTTTAATTTAAATTTTATTTTTATATTCCCCATACAATTGCAACCCCCTTATTTTGACCCCAATCCCTCCTTTCCCCGACCCCCAGCCCCCATAGAGTGTCTCTGGTTCATAGTTGTTTGTTGATTTTGATTTTTACTTTCTTATAGTTATTCTTTTTCCTGGTCTCTTATTTAAGTTTTCTAGATTCCTGCTATGAGTGAGACCATCCGGTCTTTTTCTTTTTCTTTCTGGCTTATTTCGCTGAGCATGATCCCTTCCAGCGCCATCCATGTTGCTGCAAATTGCATGTGTTTATCTTTTTTGAATGCTGAGTAATATTCCATTGTGTATATGTCCCACATCTTCTTGATCCAGTCATCTATTTTTGGGCATTTGGGTTGTTTCCAAAGCTTAGCTATTGTAAATAGTGCTGCTATAAACATAGGGGTGCAGGTGCTCTTTGAAATTGATGTTTCTATGTCCTTTGGGTAAATACCTAGGAGTGGAATTGCTGGATCATATGGAAGCTCTATGTTTAGTAGGTCAAGAAATCTCCCCACAGCTCTCCATAGTGGTTGGACCAGTTTGCACTCCCACCAACAGTGCAGAAGAGTTCCTTTTTCTCCACAGCCTCGCCAACATTTGTTGTTGCTAGTTTTTTTAATATGTGCCATTCTCACTGGTGGAAGATGGTATCTCATTGTAGTTTTGATTTGCATTTCCCTGATTACAAGTGATGTTGAACATTTTTTCATATGCCTGTTGGCCATTTGCATTTCCTCTTCAGAGAAGTTTCTTTTTAGCTCTTCTGCCCATTTTTTGACTGGATTATTTTCTTTGTTTTTGTTGAGTTTCATCAGCTCTTGTAGATTTTTGTGATCAGTCCTTTATCATTAGGGTTGTGTGCAAAAATGTTCTCCCAGGGCATCCCTGGTGGCGCAGTGGTTGAGTGCTGGGTTGCGAAGCTGCCCGCAGTCTCTTCAGCGCGGGTTCGATCCCCGGCTGCTCCCCGGCCACTGGAGGAGGGTCCCACATGGCGCGCAGACCTCTCCTGCCGCCCGCTGCTCCCCTCAGCAGTGTACTTCGGTCCTTCTGCCTGCTCTGCTCCCTGCTCTGGCTCTGGTGAATTCTCTCACCCTCCCACGCTTCTGACTGTACCCAGTGCTTGGATAAATAAATAAATAAATCTTTAAAAAAAAAAATGTTCTCCCAGTCGGTGGGGTTTCTCTTTGTTTTTGTTATTTTCTCTTTTGCTGTGCAGAAGCTCTTTAATTTGATGTAGTCCCACTGTTGATCCTTACCTTCACTATCACTGCTTTGGGTGATGTGTCTGTAAAGATGTCTTTGATAAAAAAAAAAAAAAAGATGTCTTTGATGTGCATATCATATAGTGTTTCGCCTATATTTCCTTCTTTGTATTTCATGGTTTCAGGTCTTATGTCTAGTTCTTTAATCCATTTTGAGGTGGTTTTTGTGTATGGTATGAGGTAGTGGTCAAGCTTCATTCTTTTGCATGTAGCAACCCAGTTTTCCCAGCACCATTTATTGAACAAACTTTCTTTGCTCCAATGCATATTCTTTGCTCCTTTGTCAAAGATTAGTTGACCATAAATCTGTGGGTTTATTTCTGGATTTTCTTTTCTTTTCTTTTCTTTTCTTTTTTTTAATAGTGCTTTACTCTTTTTTTTTTTTTTTTAAAGATTTATGTATTTATTTATTTATTTATACAAGCACTGGGTACAGTCAGAAGCGCGGGAGGGTGAGAGAATTCACCAGAGCCAGAGCGGGGAGCAGAGCAGGCAGAAGGACCGAAGTACACTGCTGAGGGGAGCAGCGGGCAGCAGGAGAGGTCTGCGCGCCATGTGGGACCCTCCTCCGGTGGCTGGGGAGCAGCCGGGGATCGAACCGGCGCTGCAGAGGCTGCGGGCAGCTTGGCAACCCAGCGCTCAACCGCTGCGCCACCGGGGAGGCCCTATTTCTGGATTTTCTATTCAATTCCATTGGTCTATGTGTCTGTTCTTGTTCCAATACCATGCAATTTTGATGATTATGGCTTTGTAGTACAGTTTGAAGTCTGAGAGTGTGATGCCTCCTTTCCCTTCTTCTATTTTCAGGAGAGCTTTGGCTATTCGGGGTTTTTGGTGATTCCATATGAATTTCTCAATAATTGTTCTATTTCTTTGAAGAATGACGTTGAAATTTTGATTGGAATAGCATTGAATCTGTAGATTGCTTTTGGTAGGATGGCCATTTTAATAATGTTTATTCTTCCAATCCATGAGCAGGGGATGTCTTTCCATTTCTTTGTGTCTTCTTCTATTTCTTTTAACAGTGTTTTATAGTTTTCTTTGTATAGGTCCTTTACCTCTTTTGTTAGATTTATTCCCAAATATTTGATTTTTTTGTTTCAATAATAAAAGGGATGGTTTTTTGATTTCTTCTTCTTCATATTTATTGTTTGTGTATAGGAAGGCTACTGACTTTTGCATGTTGATTTTGTATCCTGCCACTTTACTGAACTGATTGATTAGTTGAATTAGTTTTTCTGTGGAGTTTTTGGGGTTCTCTATGTGTATTATCATATCATCTGCAAATAGTGATAGTTTGACTTGTTCTTTTCCTGTTTGGATTCCTTGTATGTCTTTCTCTTGTCTTATTGCTCTGGCTAGGACTTCCAGGATTATATTGAAAAGCAGTGATGAGAGTGGACATCCTTGTCTTGTTCCAGATCTTAATGGGAATGCTTTCAGCTTTTCACCATTGAGAATGATACTGACTGTTGGCTTGTCATAGATGGCCCTTATGATGTTGAGGTATGTTCCTTGTATCCCAAGAATTTCAAGGGCTTTTATCATGAATTGGTGTTGCACTTTGTCGAAAGCTTTCTCGGCATCTATTGATATTATCATATGGTTTTTCTATTTCTTTTTGTTGATGTGTTGGATAACGTTGATTGATTTTCGGATGTTAAACCATCCTTGTGTCCCTGGAATGAATCCTACTTGGTGGTGGTGAATTATCTTATGGATACATTGTTGGATTCTGATAGCTAAAATTTTATTGAGGATTTTTGCATCTGTGTTCATTAGGGAGATTGGCCTGTAGCTTTCTTTTTTTTTTTTTTTTTAATAGAGGCATGCTTTATTTATTTTTATTTGTTTGTTTGTTTATTTATACAAGCACTGGGTACAGTCAGAACGCGGGAGGATGAGAGAATTCACCAGAGCCAGAGCGGGGAGCAGAGCAGGCAGAAGAACCCAAGTACACTGCTGAGGGGAGCAGAGGGCAGCAGGAGAGGTCTGCGGGCCATGTGGGACCCTCCTCCGGTGGCCGGGGAGCAGCCGGGGATCCAACCGGTGCCTCGGGCGCGGGCAGCTTCTCAACCCAACGCTCAACCGCTGCACCACCGGGGAGGCCCCTGTAGCTTTCTTTTAATA
Source organism: Talpa europaea (assembly GCF_964194135.1). NCBI lineage: Eukaryota > Metazoa > Chordata > Mammalia > Eulipotyphla > Talpidae > Talpa > Talpa europaea. The sequence continues at coordinate 116,502,680 of NC_140070.1, read as the reverse complement.
ATTCTTTTCTTGTAGAGATAAAAATGCTGGGCTATTTATAGATAAAATGATGCCGAGGATTTGCTTCAAAAAAATCCAAAGAGGGGCCTCCCCGGTGGCGCAGCAGTTGAGTGCTGGGTTGCAAAGCTGCCCGCAGCCTCTGCAGCGTTGGTTCGATCCCCGGCCGCTGGGCAAGGGGCCCACATGGCGCGCAGACCTCTCCTGCCACCCACTACTCCCCTCAGCAGTATATCGTCAGTCTGCCTGTGCTGTTTCCCACTCTGCCTCTGGTGAATTCTCTCACCCTCCCACGCTTCTGACTGTACCCAGTGCTTATATAAATAAATAAATAAATCTTTTTAAAAAAAATTTGAAAACTGCCTGTTTCTTTCCTTTTACTTTCTTTCTATTTTACAAATCAAATCTCCTCTCAGGCAGGTGCACTCTTCAAACCAACCATGATGTCAAGTAGAAAGACAAAGAAAGAAAGCACATTCCTGATTCTCAAAATATTGTCTACAACTAAACTAGTATTGTTGACACAAAGTTTAAGGTGGTTCCAGTTTGCCACACTGCTCCAACAATCCCTGCTCCATCTGCATTCAAGTTCCTGACATTCAGGCAGAGCCACTTGACCTGTATTTCTTCCTCTTGGCATCTCTGTCTCAGAACCCTAGTGGCTCTCTCCATCCGGTTCCATTGAGGAAACTCAAGCTCTCTTCAAGAAGGCTGGTGTGTACACATCTGAATCTCACAGTGTCTCTTTCTCCTGCTCCATGTGCATCCTGGATGCCTTGGGCTCCTACTTCAAACTAGGGGAACACGCTATCGCAAGGTACCTGGGTAGTCTTAAAAGAGTTGAGCAGGTTGGTGCACAACACAGCAATGCCCACTAGGGGGTGGTGTTGCCTAATTCCACAAGCCACCTTCCAGCATAGTAACTGGGCCTAGCCAACAGCAGGCTGCACTGGGTGTCAAAGGCATCATTTTCTGTTTTTCTCCCTTCTTCCCCCTCCCTTAGGTTTTTGAATGAGGTCTCATTTCAATAATCCCAACCTATTTCAACTGAACTATGGAGGTAGTTGTTTTTTTTTTCTCCAACTCTCATGCCTGGAAAACAAAGAGAATTGTTATAGTTCCAGAGAGTAGGCATCACTTCTGGAGGTGATAGTGAGGATTCCAGTGGGGGAGAAAAAAAAGACAACAGGGGAGAACTCAGAGCTTTATTTCATCTGTCATTTTCTAGCACGTAGAATAGGAACAGTAAAAACCTCAGCTGTCTCATAGCATATTTAAAACCCTCAACTTTCAAATCTCCAAGACCCAAAGTAACTACAAAAATAACAAAACTCATGGCAGTGAATAATTGGCTCTGATCGCTAAATGACAAATTAGTTCATCTGAGAGGCACAAAAGGCCCTAAATTTACCCTCAAAACACTCAAATCCAGGGCCTCCCCAGTGGCGCAGCGGTTGAGCGCTGGGTTGCAAGGCTGCCCGCTGCCTCTGCAGTGCCGGTTCGGTCCCCGGCTGTCCCCGGCCACCGGAGGGGGGTCCCACATGGCGCGCAGACCTGTCCTGCCGTCCGCTGCTCCCCTCAGCAGTGTACTTCAGTCCTTCTGCCTGCTCTGCTCCCTGCTCTGGCTCTGGTGAATTCTCTCACCCTCCCGCGCTTCTGATTGTACCCAGTGCTTGTATTAATTAATTAATTAATTAATTAAAAAAAAAAAACACTCAAATCCATTGGTCCAATGCATGTAATCACCAGTGGCCTGTTTAGTAATACCTTGAAAAGACCAACATTTGTCGTTCATCAAGAGTGCCCTGGAAGAGACAAGTCACTCCATTATGTTGATATTTTTATAGATAGAACCTGGAAAGTGTTGTTTGTTTGTTTGTTTGTTTGTTTGTTTGTTTGTTTGTTTGTTTTAAGTGCTATTTACAATTAGGAGAGGCTGTCCTGTGCCACTGCTGCCAGTGCAGACCCAGTGCTACAACCAAGCCACCAGTGGTACCAACAAACCATCTCCCACAGTGACAGGCAGTGAAGCTGTGCTTCTGGGCTGAGGACCAGATCCAGAACTTTGCGACCACAAGCCTAGGTGCTGACCCTCAAGCTGTACACTGAACTGCTCACCAAGAGCAGATAGGCTGCTCACCAGATAGACTGGACCACACTATCTGGACTGACATAGACAATCCAGGCCATGTCATATATCATGACCGTGGACAACATGGAGTCGTACACTGGGTACAAGGAGCTCTTTGACCATTGAGAACCAGCCTGAAGGCTAAAAACCTGGCAGCAAGGAACACAAGATTGACCTGAAACCCAACAACCAGGAGTCCAACTGCGAGCTGATCTTGCAGGTGTGAATCAGCAGCAACATCTGTGGCTTCTGCACCCCTCCCCGTACACCCCACACCACCCCATCTCACACCCCACACATACACACTCTGCAGTCACCGGGAGCACTGTGCCCTTAAGGACCTTGCCTTGGGAGTCCACTTCAGTCTGAGCACAGACCTGGTAGGCAGACACTATGAGCTCAAGAGCATCACCATGGCTGAGCAGCAATAGCTCATCAGGACATCACCCTCTTCTACAAGCCAGCAACGCCCCTGCTGCTGGTCAAGGGCATGGCCCCAGGCCCATGACATCTGGAACAATGACAATAAGACCTCCTGCTATAGATCAATGAGGAGGAGTTCGTTTTTTGTGGTAGCTAAGATATTGCTGATGGTGAAATCAACTAGGGTTTGATCTGACCCCAAATAAAGAAATAATAAAAGAGCAAATGGCTAAGGCAGTGAGTCTGTGTAAAGAGAGGGAGTTTCAGTCTTTAAAAAAAATACAACAAAAAATGGCTTCCAAACATGCTCTGGTCAGCTGTGTGGAGATTTCTGGACCTACTAAACATAGAGCTTCCATATGATCCAGCAATTCCACTCCTAGGTCTTTACCCAAAGGACACAGAAACATCCATTCCAAAGAACACCTGCACCCCTATGTTTATAGCAGCACTGTTTACAATAGCTAAGCTTTGGAAACAACCCAAATGCCCAAAAATAGATGACTGGATCAAGAAGATGTGGGACATATACACAATGGAATATTACTCAGCATTCAAAAAAGATAAACACATGCAATTTGCAGCAACATGGATGGCGCTGGAAGGGATCATGCTCAGCGAAATAAGCCAAAAAGAAAAAGAAAAAGACCGGATGGTATCACTCATAGCAGGAATCTAGAAAACTTAAATAAGGGACCAGGAAAATGAATAACTATAAGAAAGTGAAAATCAAAATCAACCAAAAACTATGAACCAGAGACACTTTTAGGGGGGCGGGGGCAGGAGGGGAGGGATTGGGGTCAGAATGGGGGGGCTGCAATTGTATGGGGAATATAACAATAAAATTTATAAAAAAAAAATAATAATAAATAAAAAAAAAGAAAAAGAAAAAGACCGGATGGTCTCACTCATAGCAGGAATCTAGAAAACTTAAATAAGGGACCAGGAAAATGAATAACTATAAGAAAGTGAAAATCAAAATCAACAAACAACTATGAACCAGAAACACTTTTTGGGGGGTGAGGGGCGGGAGGGGAGAGATTGGGGTCAGAATGGGGGGGTTGCAATTGTATGGGGAATATAAAAATAAAATTTATTATTTAAAAAAAAATCAGGATGTCAAAAAAAAAAAGAGAGAGAGAAATACCATGTCTGCCTAGTGGACATCTCAGGGCACTGGAAAGGATCATAAATGACAATATGTGAAAGTTCCTAATAAATGGAAAAGTACTGTGCAAATGTTTAAAAAAAAAAAAAAACATGCTCTGGTCATCCTGACTAATGGAGCAGAGGAGATGGAGGTGGCCATCCCTGGAGATGTCAGGGGATAAGCTAGAATTAACCTTTGCAGGTCTGGCTGGGAAAAACCCAGTACCATGCAGCCAAGATGCTGCCATTTGTCCTGATGCCAATCTGGAAGCTGCAAAAAAAGAGGGGGCCCTTATGACACGGTGCTTCTGCCACCCTGAGGTAATGTGGGTGCACAGAATGTCGGAGTCTGCCACTCTGGAAGAATACTGAAGGAGCAAGAAAACAGGAACACCTCATGGCTGCCTTCTCAGCAGGTCCTACGGCTCTATTGGCTCTTGAAATAGAGTTTGGAAGCCAAATTACAACACACCCACTTGCTAAAGCCAAACTGATGAATAGAAGTCATCACAGCTACTCAGAGAATAATGTGGAAAGGGACGGCCTGATCCTCATCAATCAGTGCCCAGGACTAGCTTTGAGTTGGCTTTTGTGGTCACTGAGGTGCTGAGCGGCAAGGAGGTGGCTGACCATGCGAAGGTTCCATTGTTCTCAAAGATTAGAGCAGAAATATCTGGTCATGAATTACATATGAGTTAGAAACAGGCTATTTGTGATCCATCCTCACTGTGTTTCTTTTAAACAAAAGTGGGTGGGTGATGAGCAGAAGCCTCCTCACTGCCCCCCTGGGGTATAATTATGAAGTGACAACCACAGGCACATTTCTGAACCTGATTGCAGAATAGACAGGGCATTTAGTAAACTGAAACATTAAAAAAAAAAAAAAAGCTAAAAGAAAATATAGGGGAAAAGCCTCAACACACTAGATTTAGCAATGATTTCTTAGATATGACACCAAAAATACAGGCAATGAAGGAAAAAAATAGAAAAATCAGACAGCATCAAAAGTAAAAACTTTTGTGCATTAAAGGACACTATTAACAGAGAAAAAGCCAATCCATTGTGGGCCTCCCCGGTGGCGCAGTGGTTGAGCCCTGGGTTGTGAAGCTGACCGCAGCCTCTGCAGCGCCGGTTCGATCCCCGGCTACTCCCCGGCCACCAGAGGAGGGTCCCATATGGCGCGCAGACCTCTCCTGCCGCCCGCTGCTCCCCTCAGCAGTGTACTTCGTCACTCTGCCTGTTCTGCTCTCCACTCTGGCTCTGGTGAATTCTCTCACCCTCCTGCGCCTCGGACTGTACCCAGTGCTTGTGTAAATAAATAAATAAATCTTTAAAAAAAAAAAAAGTGATTGATCTGATGGTTCTTTCCTTTGAGGAAAAAAAACACCAATCCATTGTAATGGAGAAGACATCTGCAAATAATATATCTGACAAGAAGAGTACACAAAGAACTCCAACAAGACAAGACAATATAAAAAATGAGCAGAGGACTTAAATAGAGAGTTCTCAAAAGAAGACATACAAATAGCCAATAAGCACATGAAAAGATGCTCAGCATTGCTAGTCATTAAGGAAATGCAAATTAAACCACAACAGACATCACTTCACACACAGTAGTGATGGAGAAAAGAATAGAAAACTAAAAGGAGGCATCACAAGACAGAACCTGACTCACAAGGAGGTGGGGGTAGAGGGAAATAACATGACCATTGACCCAGCTGTAGAAATCAAGATCCTTAGGCGCCAGTGCCTTATCACAAGGCATAAGACCCAAGCAGAATCAGATGCTATAGGGAACATGGAGAGCATAGACCCGAGGGTAAAGATAAAGAGATTGGGCCCACTGTGGAATCTCCAGTTCCTTTCAGATTCTTCATTGTTATCCAAAATCAGCAGCAAACAAGCCACTCCACAAAGGAATGAGCCCTTCCCAAAGAGAAGACTGTATCAGTGCAGTCTGCACAGGCTGGGGACAGCAATCCCTTCTGCCCACCTGTGACCATGCAGGTGCTTCTTTTCACCAACTCTCTCCCTCTGTAGGGCAGCAGACTTCCTGCCTGCCCGTGACCTGTACCAGGCCGGGACTTCTCTTCACTGACCTCCCTCAGCAGCCACAGCTCTTCTCAAGGCCACTGGCCTGTGACCATGCAGACCTCTCTCAGCAAACCTGTCCCTTTCAGGGCAGCTCTTCCTGCCCGCTTGTGTCTATGCAAATGTCCTTTATTCTTCTGTCCCTTTTCCCTAATAAACCTGCTCTTTAAATATAACTAACGTTGGGCTTCCCCGGTGGCGCGGTGGTTGAGCGCTGGGTTTCGAAGGTTTGATCCCCGGCTGCTCCCTGGCCACAGAAGGAGGGTCCCACATGGCGCACAGACCTCTCCTGCCGCCCGCTGCTCCCCTCAGCAGTGTACTTCGGTCCTTCTGCCTGCTCTGCTCCCCGCTCTGGCTCTGGTGAATTCTCTCACCCTCCCGCACTTCTGACTGTGCCCAGTGCTTATATAAATAAATAAAAATAAATCTTTAAAAATAAATAAATAAATAAACAAACAAACAAACAAATAAATAAATATAACTAACGTTATATAACAAACGTCTCATGGAGAAACTTGCCTGAGAAACTCACCGCATGCCACTGAAAGGGGAGATCTGGTGAAATCTTTCCCAGAGTAAACCCAAGGACCCCGCACTCCAAATCTACCAACTCTAAAAACTACATCAGTAGGATGGCCTGTTCTGCTCCCCACTCTGTCTCTGGTGAATCCTCTCACCTCCTGCACCTCTGGCCTGCACCCTAGTTCTTGTATGCATAAATAAATTGTAAAAAATAAATCTTTTTTAAAAAGGTGAACACAGGGGCACTAACAGATATTTATTCATCCATGTTCATAATGGCATTATTCACAATAGCGAAAATTTGGAAGCAATCCAAAATGTCCATTGACAGAATAGGTAAAGAAAATAAGATCTATTTCTACAATGGACTGTTACTCATTCTTCAAAAAGAAGGAAATTCTGATACATGTTATAACATGGATGAATGTTGAAAATGGTGTGCTAAATAAAATAAACTGATGGCAAAAGAACAAATACTGTATGAGTCCACCTATGTGAGGTATCCAGAGTAGTCAGATTCTTGGTGGCGGATGGCTGAATGGTGGTTGCCAGGGCTAAGAAGAGGAGGGAATGGGGAATTATTATTTAACAGGCACAGAGTTTCAGTTTTGCAGGTGAAAAGAGTTCTGTGGATGGATGGCAGTGATGAAAGCAACAATCTGAATATACTCAACACTACTGAACTATACACTCAGGAATGGTTAACATGATACATTTTATGTTATGTGTATTTTGCCACAGTTGAAAAAATAAAACTAAAAAACATGAGCCTCAGCTTGAGAGAACCCAAAATTATTTCCTAAAGTTGATAAGATTCTCACTTAGTAACTAGCAATAACCAATCATTCATTTCAACAAATATTTATCCAGCATCCACCCCATATCGGGTACTCCTCCAGTTACCTGGGAACAGTAATAAAAGACAGAAAGCCCAGATTTTCACAGAACTTACTTTCTAGACTGACTGACATTCAGACTCATTTTGAAACTTTAATGCTAATATATTGATATACAAATGGTAAAACTGCCAGTTGATGTAATGCAAATGCTTCTTTATTTTTAATTTATTTATTTATGCATACAAGAGCTGGGGTACAGGCCAGAGATGCAGGGGGTGAGAGGATTCACCAGGGACAGAGTGGGGAACAGAACAGGCAGACTGACTGAAATACACTGCTGAGGGGAGCAGTGGGCGAGACAGGAGAGGTCTGCTGCACCATGAGGGTTTCTCCCTGGCCGGTTGGGGATCGAACTCATGCTGCGGAGGCTGTGGGTTGCTTCATAGTGCAATGCTTAACCCTTTGTGCCACCAGGGAGGCCCTACAAATGCTTCTTTAACATATGAACAGATGTTCATAAGGACAGAATGGCACAGTTTCTGTGGTTAGCAATTAAGCAATATGGCCATGACAATTAAATCTCAGCAGGCTTTCCTGGGTGAGTTTAACAGCATGTCCCCATGGGTATAATACCCAATTTGAACCAGCCATTCTGCTTTGAGAATGAATTCTAAGAAATGAATGCAAATTTATAAAGACATCAATAAGAGAATGCCTGTTGCAACATTATTTGCAACAGTGAAAAGAGCAAAAAAAAATCTGAACATTTATTAATCAAATGTTTGGGAAAAGGTATATTAATACTACAGAGTGTTATGGAATCACTGAAAATAGCTAGGTTTGACACATTCCACCATTTTTTATTTATATTTTAAGGATTTCCTAAGATTTATTAAAACCATCATTTTTTAAAATAAAAATTAAGTTTTAGACAAAAGTGTAGCAGCAGCATCATAATAGCTAAAACTTAAATTGCATTGATGATATGTGCCCAAGGGTCTTCTAAGGGCTTCTCATATATAATCTCATTTAATCCTCACAAAAACAACAGGTTGAGAAAAATTCTACCTGAGCCCCATCCATTGAAATTATATCCGTCCAGCTATCTGATTACAGGATTGTAAGACCTGTATTTGTCATTCACGCAAATGCCTTCAGTAGAGTTATCATAACTTTCCCAATTCCCAGGTCACCGGAATCATTTAAAACTTTCTACCCTGGTGGCACAAGAGATTAAGACACAACCTATGAAGCTATCTGCAGCCACTGCAGCACGAGTTCGATCTCTGGCCAGGGAGCTACCCACATGGTGCAGCAGATCTCTCCTGACTCTCCCGCTGCTCCCCTCAGCGGTGTATTTCAGTACCTCTGCCTGTTCTGTTCCCCACTCTGTCTCTGGTGAATCATCTCACCCCCCTACCACTGGCCTGTACAGTAGTTCTTGTGTGCATAAATAAATCAATCTTTAAAAAAGAACACCTTTCTACCAATGGACCTATTTTCCATATCCCCCACCACCAAGACCTCTGAACCCCCTGGCAGGTATGTATGGGGATGGGACTGTGGGGAAGAAGAAATCAGTAGTCATATTTAAATATTTAATTATTTTTTTTCTCTTTCTGCTCCTGAATTTGTACACAGTAGAACACTTTTCCTTTTTATTCTTTTTGCATAGAAGAACTGGCGTGGGGGGGGGCTGGCAGGTGGTGAGAAAATTCATCAGAGACAGAGTGGGGAGCAGAACAGTTGAATCTACTGAAATGCACTGCTAAGGGAAGCAGACAGGAAAGGTCTACTGTGTCACTGTGTCATATGGGTTAGCTCCCTGGCCAGGGATCAAACTCAGGCCTTAGCAATAATAGCACTGAGACTCAACCCCTACGCCACCAGGGAGGCCCAAAACACGTTTCTTTACAGTGTGCATTGATTTAATTGAAAATTTTTACAGAGTTAACTTCTGCCTTTCCTTGTCCAGGCTAAATTTTCCAAAATCCTTAAGAAATGGTTTTCGCTCAGCTCTATCATTAAATGGTAGAGGGAAGAAAAGACAGATTCCTCAGTTCTGAGGACAGTTAGTTAAGCTGCAATTGCCAAGAGGAAACAATAAATCAACCTTTCTAACTGCAAGTCCCAGTATAAGGCACCTGGGTGGGTGAGAAAAAAATCCTCCAGGAACTTTGAAGAATCCAGGGAATTGTGGAATTCTGACAATTCTTCTGAAAAAAGTGCAGGGAGTCTTCCTGGAAAGCTCATTTCTACCAAGTGACAGCCATGCTGCTTCGCCTGGATTGTGCTAGGTCCCGAGAGCTGGTTTACTCTCTGCAGCCACCATCTCCTTCTCCAAACAGTGCTTCACCTCTGGAGTCTCAGGCCTTTGCTTTCTGCCTGGAAATCTTTTTTTTTTTTTTAAGATTTATTTATTTATTTATACAAGCACTGGGTACAGTCAGAAGCGCGGGAGGGTGAGAGAATTCACCAGAGCCAGAGCGGAGAGCAGAACAGGCAGACAGACGAAGTACACTGCTGTGGGGAGCAGCGGGCCATGTGGGACTCTCGCCCAGCGGCGGGGGGATCAAACCGGCACTGCAGAGGCTGCAGGCAGCTTCGCAACCCAGCGCTCAACCGCTGCGCCGCCACCGGGGAGGCCCCTGCCTGGAAATCTTGCTGCTTAACTCCAGTCAGTTTTATGATATTGTTGGATCCACCCTATTCCCAATTTGATTGACAAACTAGGGTTTCAATAAATACTGATAGGGTGAATGAGTGAATAAATGAAGACATAATAAAATACCAATTTTTATAAAACTTTATGACTGTGCATCATAGAGACTGGATTGCAACACCAACACTTGCCAGCTGGGCGAACTTCACTTCTCTGAGAGTTCAAGAAACGTTTATTGACGAATGAATAAATTCTCAGAGATGTGTGACAAACTCCACAAGACAATGCTTGTATTGTCACTGACCCACAATCGCATCGCGCTCAGTCGAACGACTACTCGCCCTACAATACCACCTTCTGTATTTGCCTAGACTGTGAGTCCCCTGAGGGAAGGGGACGCCTAGCGCAGGGGCACATCAGGCCGACTCAGAATGAAGATCTAGAACTACAATGTTAATGCGCTCAGGGGGAGGAAGATTACGTATGGCGAAAGGATCTGGCCCTTTGGCAACGACCACAAGTCGCAAGAACCTCGGCTGGCTCAAGTATACACAAACGACCGCCTCCGACACGCACAGCTCGAATATGACGTCATAGGAGCCCGCCCCGTCGCACCCTGCACTGCTCAGATTCCTCAGCGCCCGCCCCCCGGGGGAGCGCATGCGCACTCCTCCTACTTCGGCTCCTTCCCTCCCTCCTTTGGTTAGTCCTTCGCCTTTCAAGTGCTGGGTCCTTTTTGTCCCCTGCTGCGTGCGGTGTCAGCTTCCGAGCGGAAGTGGTGGTAGACCGAGAGAAGAAGATGGCGGCCCCTGCAGTAGCGCCGCCTGGTGCGGCGACGAGTCGGGCTGGCAAAAGAAGCGGCAGCGGACCGGGAGGCGGGGGCGGCGGCGGAGGAGCCAGGGGGGCGGAAGAGGAGCCGCCACCGCCCCTCCAAGCGGTGCTGGTGGCCGATAGCTTCAACCGCCGCTTCTTCCCCATCTCCAAGGACCAACCTCGGGTGAGCGCCGCGCGCGCGAGCTGACAGGGCCGGGTGCTGGCGGGGCTGGAGCAAGTTATCTTTTTGGCCGCCTAGGGAGGCGTGCTCTGGAAGTACTTGTGTCTCTCCTCTTTCCCTGAAATTCGGGTTTATCTAGTTAGGAGGAAAGCGTTTAAAACGCCGATGACTGCCTGGCTGAGTGAGTGGCGGGCAGATTGAGGCACTTGTGGCGTTGTCGACCTCTGGTTTAGGAGGCATGTGGACAACTAAATGTAGAAGCAGTGCTGGTGAGAAAGCTTCACACGAGATTTAATGCCCCCAACGGAAGCTGCGCTGCCTTTATGCAAAATAAAAGAACATGTTTAGGTGAAAAGGAACATCATCTCCTTTCGCCTCCAAGAGAGAAGTCGTATGCCAAAAAAGGGGGTGGGGAGAGCAGACGGTTCTGATGCCATAGTAACAGCTGTTTTGAATCTCGTGCGGTGTGCTATTTTTTATTCTAGGTATTAATGACAAACAGCCAGTTCCATCTGTCAAAAGGAGAACAGAACCGATTTAGTGACTGGTTGCCAGCAGCCCCTGTAGTGTCAAAACACTGGGGAATTAGACTGAGCTAGTCCTGGTGTTGCTGGGTCACTTAGCAGCTCCCAGTTCAAAGAGAAGGAACTGCCATTGCATTTAGGAATGATCCTAACTCCTCACCCCCAAAGCTTAATCAGTGTTCATTTTGGACAACTGATTGGGGCATGGCTAGCCCCTGACTCCTAGGGATCAAGAAAGGAAATTTTATAAGGAAAGGGGGCTTAGAGGTCCTTAAATCCTGGAGATACTATTGATTACCAGTGTTATCCTTTGCCAGAAGTGGTGTCCTGTTCTTACAGCAGCTCTGTGTCTGATGCTAAGCAAGTAGATCCCATGTTTACTATTATCTAAATTGCCATATATTATACTTCCATGCTTAAAGCATTCCATGAACATCAAAGGCAGGAACCTGGTCACTTTTAAATTGAACCGATAAAGCAGAACTGTAGTGTTATGCAAATATTGAGAAAGGAATGAAAGTTTTGTTGGTGGTGGAGAATGATATGCAGAGGACCCTCATGGATTCAAGATTTCTTTTTTTTTTTCTAATTGCTCACCCTCCAGGTCCTCTTACCCCTAGCCAATGTGGCACTAATTGACTACACTCTGGAATTTCTGACTGCCACAGGTGTACAGGAAACCTTTGTCTTTTGTTGCTGGAAGGCTGCTCAAATCAAAGAACATTTACAGTAAGGCCTTGCAACTTTTCTTTCCATGTTTCGCCCATTTTTTTCCCCAGCTTTTTAGCATGAGAATCACTAAATGAAGGGAAATTATGAGGGGGGGAAATGTATCATTTAGGTAGCATCATAAGGTCTAAAGGGATTATCTCACTTCTTTAGAGGTGAGCAGCTGAAGCTATGACAAAGACTAAAGAATAGCATCTGAGTTTTTTCTGAATCTCACACAGTTTGTTCCCCAAGGGTTTTACCTTATTTAATAACTCTGATTTGGAAGTTGTAAGAGCTACATCTTTGTCCATTCACTGAGCTTCTAAATATTGAGTTTTTCCTCATTTTTGTGTTTCTCATTCCTAGCTTAGTATCAAGCATATAGTGAGCATTTAACATGTTTGGTGAAATCCTCTTGAAAAAGAGTGGCTCTCAGGATTTATGAAGTTCAGAAAATAAAGTCTAGAATATTAACTTGGTCTCTCTCAGATAGTTATAAATTTGGTTTGACTTTCAAAGGAGAAAAGTACATGAAAAATGTGTCCCCAGGGTACTTTATATACCCTAACTTTAGCAGGATTTTTAGTTCAAATCCACATTTGGGGACAGGAGTCAAGGTTTGGAGAGGAAATACCCATGTTTCTCTAACCCATAAAACAAGACTGGTGACATAGGATGCCAAAACCATTAATTATAGTTCATAAATCTCTCTGAAGTTGAGGACGCTGGCAAGAACCCAGAAAAGCTGCAAAGAGGGAGTCAGATGAGGAAGTGGGTTGGGGGAGGATTAGGGAAGGTGTACATGATCTTTATTCTTGATTTACTCAGTTTCCTCACTCTCCCCTTCTTTAGGAAGTCCAAATGGTGCCGTCCTACATCCCTCAATGTGGTTCGAATAATCACATCAGAACTGTATCGATCACTGGGAGATGTCCTTCGTGATGTTGATGCCAAGGCCTTGGTGCGCTCTGACTTCCTTCTGGTGTATGGGGACGTCATTTCAAACATCAATATAACCAGAGCCCTGGAGGAACACAGGTCAGGATGGGAAATGGTAAAGACAAGGGTTTGGGATCATCGGAGCCCTAGGACTCGTTTTTTGCAGCTCTCTCCCTTCAATTCCTATAGGTTGAGGCGGAAGCTAGAAAAAAATGTATCTGTGATGACAATGATCTTCAAGGAGTCATCCCCCAGCCACCCAACTCGTTGCCATGAGGACAATGTGGTAGTGGCTGTAGATAGTGCCACAAACCGGGTTCTCCATTTCCAAAAGACCCAAGGCCTTCGACGCTTTTCTTTTCCTCTGGTGTGTGGGTATCTGAGGTCCTTAAGGTGGGAAAGTGACTGGCTTCAGCAAGAGGGATGGGTGTTACAGTCCTTGTGACTTCTCCTCACAGAGCTTGTTCCAGGGCAGTGGAGATGGAGTGGAGATTCGGTATGATTTACTGGATTGTCATATCAGCATCTGTTCTCCTCAGGTAAGCTCTTCAGGCTGTGCTGCACATCCAAAGAGTAGAATTCTTGAGGGTATATTGTTGCCCCCTTAGAACGACAGTGTTTATTTCTATTCCCTCTTTCATTGATCTGTTTAAAATTAAGTAAGTGTTGTCATCTTGATTCCAATATCCCATTGGGTTGGGAACCACCTTGGGATTCTGACCCATGTTCTGCTGACTTCAGCTCTAATAGGCCTCTGGGGACTTAACTTTGCTTCCCAAGAATAGCTCTTACTTTTGCCCCTCATCTCTCTTCCCACAGGTGGCTCAGCTCTTTACAGACAACTTTGACTACCAAACTCGAGATGACTTTGTGAGAGGCCTATTAGTGAATGAGGAGGTAAGAAAAAGCTCCCGTTGCCTCTCTAGGAGAGGGCTATGATCTTATCTCATGCTGATAACTTTTGGCCCCCTTTTGTGTTTTATTGCGCTTAGGAGAGAAAGAGAGCCAGGGTAGGGAAGGAGAAGCTGTACAGCAGGAAAAGTCTCAGGTCATTTGGCTGTGACCCTGAGAAATAGAGGGGAACTTAAGGTTAGAAAAGAGTTGTCCTGGGGGGTGTTCTTCCTGTCTTTCTTGCTTGGTTCTCCTCTCTTTCCTTCTCTTCATTCAGATCCTAGGGAACCAGATCCATATGCATGTAACAACTAAGGAATATGGTGCCCGAGTCTCCAACCTACACATGTATGCTGCTGTCTGTGCTGATGTCATCCGCCGATGGGTCTACCCTCTCACACCAGAGGCAAACTTCACTGACCACACAAACCAGAGCTGCACTCATTCCCGGCATAACATCTACCGAGGGCCTGAGGTCAGCCTAGGCCATGGCAGCATCCTGGAGGAAAATGTGCTCCTGGGCTCTGGCACTGTCATTGGCAGTAATTGCTCCATCACCAACAGTGTCATTGGCCCTGACTGCCGCATTGGTGAGCACAGGTGGGGAAGTCAAGCCGGCCATCCTAGGAGCAACAACCTGAGGGGCTCCCAATGTCTCCAGAAAAGGATACAAAGGGATAGTCCCTGAGAGTAAGGAACTAGAGTGGCTACCTTAATTAAGGAGGGGATAGGGACTTTAAAACAGTGGTACTTTAATTTATGACCTGCAAGTTTCTTGTTGGGTGACTCCTCACATGCTAGAGTGCCCTATATTCACACTCAGGACTAAGTAGATAATTAACATGCAGTAATAACATCTGTTTGGTGCATTACAGTTTACAAAGGGCTTTTGGATACATTTCAAATAATCCTCACAAAAACCTGTGAGGTAGGTATTATTTATCCCCAGTTTATAGATAAGCAAACAGGCTTAAAGAGGTCAGAGCTAATAAAAGACAGTGCTAAGACTTGTATTACGACTGTAAACCCAGTGCTTTGTTTGCTTCACCATAACTGCCTGTATTGCCTCTTGGTAACTTCTTTGGTTGTAGGACTGTGGTGTTAATTCTAAAATATATAAGAAGTAGAATAATTTGGCTCTATTTGTAGACATGGATATGATTCTACTAAGTTTCTCAAGTTCAAAGGGAAGGTTCTTGGGTTTTTTTGTTTTGTTTTGTTTTGTTTTTCCGGTTTTTTTTTTTTTTTTTTTTTTTTTTTTTTTTTTGTGGGACCCTCACCAGCGGTGGAGGAACGAACCGGCACTGCAGAGGGTGCAGGCAGCCTCGCAGCCCTGCGCTCAACCGCTGCGCCACCAGGGGAGGCCCAAGGTTCTTGGTTCTTAAGTCATGAAGGTTCCAGATTCTTAAGTCCTGTAGATAATCTGTAATTTTTTTTAAAGATTTATTTATTTATTTATGCATACAAGAGCTGGGGTACAGGCCAGAGATGCGGGGGGTGAGAGGATTCACCAGAGACAGAGTGGGGAGCAGAACAGGCAGATCCACTGAAATACACTGCTAAGGGGAGCAGCAGGAGAGTGAGGAGAGGTGTGCTGCACCATGTGGGTTGCTCCCTGGCAGGCCGGGGATGGAACTCGTGCTGCAGAGGCTGAGGATTGCTTCATAGTGTGGTGCTTAACCCCTTGCACCGCCAGGGAGGCTGGATAATCTGTAATTATTGTAAACCTGATGAAGAATGTTCAGGCTGAGCAACATCTAGTCTGAGACCTGGGCTTAGAGAGGGAGTGGATTTTTCTGGTGAATTGGGGATGGGCTGTTAGAATTGGGTAGAAACCGTGTTGCTGTCAGCTCTGTCCTCCAGGAACAGCCCTGGTCTAGAGTTGACCTCTGAATGACCAGGAGTCCTTTCTGTCCTGAGCCAGGTGATAACGTGGTGCTGAACCAGGCCTACCTGTGGCAGGGGGTCCGAGTGGCTACTGGAGCACAGATTCATCAGTCTTTGCTCTGTGACAATGCTGAGGTCAAGGAAAGAGTTACACTGAATCCACGCTGTGTCCTCACTTCCCAGGTGAGACCTGTTCCCCAAACTGAGTCATGGTCATGTCAAGCCAGAAGGGACTTTATGTCCACCCATTACTCAGCCCAAATTGAGAGTCCAAATCCAGAGGTTTCATTTACCTTCTCTTTAGCCTAGTAAAAAATGTCACTCTCATTGTCAGAATGTACTTTACCCCAACACTCTAATGAACCTAGCCAACCCATTTTTTCTCACCTAGGTGATAGTGGGCCCAAACATCACGCTGCCTGAGGGTTCGGTGATCTCTTTGCACCCTCCAGATGCAGAGGAAGATGAGGATGATGGCGAGTTCAGTGACGATTCAGGGGCTGACCAAGAAAAGGAGAAAGTGAAGCTGAAAGGTGTGAGGCTCAGCAGGTGTGGGGCATCTGTATATCTCTGCCCCATAGAAAAACCAGTGTTTCCTCCTGGAGGGATCAATGCCTCTTTGGGCCTTTACTAAAGATGAGTGCCTTTTCCAGGTTACAATCCAGCAGAAGTAGGAGTTGCAGGCAAGGGCTACCTCTGGAAAGCTGCAGACATGAGCATGGAAGAAGAGGAGGAACTACGACAGAATCTATGGGGTGAGCTAGGCCTTATTCCTGCTTACCTCTCTTCTGTTAAATCAGAATATTTTGAAAGACAGTAGATAATTCAGAATAAAACTACATTGTTCTTTTTTTTTTTTCAAGACTTATTTATTTATGCTTACAAGAGCTTGGGTACAGGCCAGAGATGCAGGGGTTGAGAGGATTCACCAGAGACAGTGGGGAACAAAACAGGCAGACTGACTGAAATACATTGCTGAGGAGAGCAGTGGGCGAGTCGGGAGAGGTCTGCTGCGCCATGTGGGTTGCTCCCTGGCCAGCCAGGATCGAACTCCTGCTACAGAGGCTGTGAATTGCTTCATAGTGTGGTGCTTAACCCCTTAAGCCACCAGGGAGGCCCCCTGTTTTTTACTTTATACAGACAGGACAGGTATAATGTTTTCTATCAAAGGCTCTTATTTTTCTTTTTCTCACCCTTTCTGGATTCTCAGGGCTCAAAATCAACATGGAAGAAGAGAGTGAAACTGAAAGTGAACGAAGTATGGATTCTGAGGAGCTAGACAGCCGAGCAGGCTCCCCCCAAATGGATGACATCAAAGGTGAGAGATCAAGGAAGCAGTGTCCTAGGACAAAAAGAGAAAACCTTCCGTTTATTCCTTGTATGGATTAATTAGCTAACCATTTGTGTTTCTCCTGGGAAGGGTTTGGTGTGTAAAGTCATAACTACATGACTTCAGGCATTCTGAGTGATGTTGGCCCCTGAACTTAATCTTTGCTTTGATTTTAGTATTCCAGAATGAAGTCCTAGGAACACTACAGCGGGGCAAGGAGGAGAATATTTCTTGTGACAATCTGGTTCTAGAGATCAACTCTCTCAAGTAAGAGCAGGCCCTCCTTATTCTCTTCTCTTTGGGGTAACCTCAGACAGGTAGAGGTTCTTTTCCTACTTCTTCCCCAAATAGGAACTTATTCCCATCAACATCCCAAATGGACAAAGCCAGAAGCATTTAGAGCAAGGAGAGCATTAGGTCTAGCCTCAGCAGACTCCCCTCAACTAAAATCTTCCCCTTCCATGTTGTTCCATCTGACTTCCTTTCCCAATGTGTCCTGCAAAGTCGCAGTTCTGCAACGAGCTACAAGGGCCAGTGAACCGGCCCTGGTGTCACCTCAGTCTTCCCACAGGTACGCCTACAACATAAGCCTAAAGGAAGTGATGCAGGTACTGAGCCACGTGGTCCTGGAGTTCCCCCTGCAACAAGTGGATTCCCCAGTCGACCCAAGCCGCTACTGTGCCCTGCTGCTTCCTGTGAGCAAAGATTGGGGCTGGGTACAGGGGATTGGGTGGAGGTAGATGCACATCCTTGCTTGCTTAACTTTAAAGGAAATCATGAGTAGAAGTCTTGTGGGATAGGTGTTACTTGTGGTCCCTTTTCCCTTATCTCTGGAAGCTCATTGATTTCTAGAACAGCCTTGGCTGGTCCAGAGGAATCAAATTAGGTTCAATATTTAGTGGCTTTGAGACTCCAAGATACTAAACTGTTACTCAGAACAGACCTAGATTTTATGATTCTGAAAATGATTTGACCCATAACAAGATTAGCCTTTGAGTGGGGAATAGTTTGCAGCATCTGACCCCCTTTCATCTTCCCTGGGTAATTTCTTTTTCCTGAACCTTTACTGCCAGCAACTTCCAAGTCCCTCTGACGTGATTCCGCAGGCTCTATATCATCTCCCTCTTGTCTTTCCATGTCATGAAAGACCCATGTTATCAATATTGATCTTTTTTGCTGTCCCAGTTTAGGTGAATGCTCAGGATGCAACTCCCTTCTTTATTTCATAGTTGCTCAAGGCCTGGAGCCCTGTTTTTAGGAACTACATAAAGCGTGCAGCTGACCATTTGGAAGCATTGGCAGCCATCGAGGACTTCTTCCTGGAACATGAAGCTCTTGGTACTTCCATGGGCAAGGTGAATACCACCTTAAGCCCCATGGTCCTGCATTTGCTTTGAAAAAAGCCTGGGGGACCTCCATGAATACAAAACAGAGGCTAACGTGAACCCACGTTAACACACCAACCACCTTTCTCCTGTTGTGCTTAGCGCTGTTATAGCACAGCTTGGAGCCAGGCTTTTAGGCAGCCATTTAGAGGTTGCCCTGGGAATGTGCAAGGCACTACTCAGTGGTAGCTGTGGACGTTATACCTGCCCCAGTACCAGAGTGAACAGCTCACTCTTACCTATTTTGGTGGAGGCTACACATTGTGTAGAAGGAAGCTGAGAAGCTGGTTACAGAGAGGTGCTAAGATCTTGCCTCCTCTTCCTGTTAGCCATTATATCTTTAAGACCCCTGAGATACCTTCTGCTGGCCTTCTACAGGTGCTGATGGCTTTCTACCAGCTGGACATCTTGGCTGAGGAAACAATCCTGAATTGGTTCAACCAAAGGGATACAAATGACAAGGGCCGGCAGTTGCGCAGGAGCCAACAGGTGAGTGGGGCTGCTGTCTTTTCACTGCAGTGGTTATCTGGTTCCCTGACCCTTGGCTCTGGATTCCATGGTGCTTGTTCCCGGGACTGATTGTTCAAGCTGTTTTTCTGTCCCTCCCTCAGTGGCTCTTCACTCTACTTCCTTATAGCTGCAGAGGTTCATCCAGTGGCTAAAAGAGGCAGAAGAAGAGTCATCTGAAGATGACTGAAGTTGGACTGCCTGCTCTATGAACTGACTGCCCTCTGGGCTCCTGAGCCAGGGCAAGTGAGGGGCTAATTCAGAAGGATGAGTAACCACCACCCAGGCTGAGACTTAAAAGAGCAGAGGCTGAAACTACAGTATTCTTCCCACCGCCAGCAACTTTGTGCCTCCCATCCTGACCAGGAAGTTGGGATGAGGGAAGCTGGACTGAAGTAAAGCTTCAGCCTTCGGAGAAGCTGGGCAGGCCCTACAGTTAGAGGAAGGCCAGAGGAACAGCTTTGTGCTCTGGTTTTCCCTCAGGGAACAGCAGAAAGCAACTGGTCCTATCTGCTGCTTGTATTTGTTAATATTAAAAAAAAAAAAAAAAAGAGTTGTATTTGGTTTCTCCAACTTTTGACTGATCAGTGGTTCAAGTAGGTGACCAAAGAGTTCTGAACCTTTGACTGCAAAGGTTCCTTTCCCCAGCTCCTGGGAGAGGGGAGCAGAGGGGTGTCTATGGCCACTAGGTGGCACCTTGCTAATTGGCTGTTGGCATGGCTTTTGGGTTGTTGGAGGCCTGCATTCTCTTCTTCAGTTCTGTAGACCAATTTGTGGTATTAAGTGGTATTCCTAAGCCTATTTCCATAGAGATTTCTAAAGGTAATGATGACAAGCATATGTAAAGCCCAGTAGCCACCTCCCAAGTCCCTCACATGCCTTTTCTGGTTGATTCAGTACTACTATCAGGGAAGCCAGACCACGCTTCATCTTAAAGATAAGGAAATTTGTTCAAGATCTCATGGCTCTTGAAGGGCAAATTAACTTGAGCCTCAATCCAGAATTTTTTCCATTCCAGCATATTCAGTATCTCAACAAGAAGAATTGACCCAAGGCAACTACAACCTGAAGTCAGTGATAACTATCCTAAAAACACAGGTAGAGCCTGTGAAATGGGCTTTCCCCTAATATTGAGAGGCATTTTGCTAAGTATTTTCCGTGTTTCATTATTTAACCTCCTGTCAGCCCTATGAAGTAGGTTTTATCCCGTTTCAGATGATGAAGTTCAGAGAGATCCCATAACTAATTATTAGAGCTAGGATTGTTGTTGGACTCTTTTTTTTTGTTGTTGTTGTTGTTGTTTTTGTTGTTGTTGTTGTTGGACTCTTGCTGGAGTTTGTCATTTTGCTGTTTTGTCATGTTTAACCTCAAATGTGAGACATCCTTTCTGTCTCATCTTTTTGAGCTCTTTGTTGCCTTTCTATAACTTACTCTGTTGACACTGAAATGGTGGCAAATGTCACTGTGGTAACAAGTGACCCTCCTGAACATCACAGATAAAATTATTTTCTTCACTTCAATTGCGTGGAAAGTAATCTGAGGAACAGGACACTACTCGGGTGTGAAGGCATTACTGAGTATTTCTTTTTCCCTCTTATTGCTGGATATTTCTGAAGAGGGAAAATCAGGCTGGCCAAAGTTTGGCTTGATTCACGTTTCACATTCAGTAAATCTCCATTTCTGCTTTGTCAGATACAGGATCTAGTGCTAGAGGTCCATGCTAAGGTTATGGCATGGACTGAAAGGGAGTAGTTAAACACAAATATAAGTTATCCAAAAAAAAAAAACCAAACATATAGGTTATCTTTTATCTAATGGGTGGCAGAGATCAGAGGTGACCTATAAGAATTTCTAGGAGGAAGCAATTTCTTGTATTGGAGTGATATGGAAAGCTTACATGATTGTGATACTTGCATAGCCTGAAAAAACAGGAAAAGGTAGAAGAGAACATCAAAAGCAAAGCAAATGATTTCCATTTAAACGTGACATATTTGAGGGCTTCCTTGGTGGTGCAGGGGTTAAAATTAGCGCTATCAAGCTACTGCCAGCCGCTATAGCACCCTAGGCCTGCCAGGGAGCTGACCCACGTGGCTTAGCAGACCTTCTGTCTCACCAGCTTCTCCCCTCAGCAGTGTATTTCAGTACATCTGCCTGTTCTGCTCCCCACTCTCTCTGGTGAGTCCTCGCTCTCACACACATACCCCCACACCTCTGGCTTATACCCCAGTTCTTGTATGCATAAATCTTTAAAGAAAATGACATTTGATATGCGGGCCTTTTGCTCCCAAAGGAATTATTTGAAAAAGGCATATAATTCAGTGATAAAACATGAGGTGATAACAATGAATGAGCGACATCAACATTTTGGCACTTCAGGAAATGAGAAATTAATGAGTCAAAGTTGACTTCGCAGAATAAGATGGGTTCTACCTACTAAGGTGGTTATTGCAAGAAGCAAGAGCTAATGTGCTTCTGAACCCAGAAAAGACTCAGCAGAAGGGGTCAGGATTAGGGCTGAGAACTGAGGGTGAGTTGAGGGGGTGTCAAACTAAGACCTGTATAACTAAGCCCACCTCTGCCCTCATGCCATCCTTTCCCACCTCCTGGTCCCCACCTCTTCTGGCCAGCTGAGTGATTACTCCTCCCCTACAGGAAATGGGAGATTTAGTTTCTGAAGAAATGGTGGGGGAGGAAATTATCAAAGAAATACTTATGGTTTCCTGAACCCAAAGTTAAGTGAGTTTCCAGAGTGACTGAGTGTCCCATAAGTGCTCAGCATAATGAATGAAATAGCCCCATGAAATTTCAGAACCTCTAAATATAAACTACTAGAGCTTCTGAACTCAACAGCAGGCATGGTGGTGATGACGGTGAGGTACTAAATTGAACATGAGGAATTAAATAAAAGTAAACGGTAGGTTGGGCCTCCCCAGTGGCACAGCGGTTGAGCGCTGGGTTGCGAAGCTGCCCTCGGCCTCTGCGGCGCCGGCTGCTCCCCGGCCACCAGAGGAGGGTCCCACATGGCGCGCAGACCTCTCCTGCTGCCCGCTGCTCCCCTCAGCAGTGTACTTCGGTCCTTCTGCCTGCTCTGCTCCCTGCTCTGGCTCTGGTGAATTCTCACCGTCCCACGCTTCTGACTGTACCCAGTGCGTATATAAATAAATAAATAAATAAATAAATCTTAAAAAAAAAAGTAAACGGTAGGACTTATACCCTACCCCCCAGGCTAAAACAAATCACAATTGCAGAAAAAAAGGGCTGTAAACATTTTGTTTTCTTGGGAAAGAAAAAAGAAGCCATCTTTTCCCCAACTTGATTGTCCTACAGTGAAACCTGTTAGTTAAAAAGCCTTGAATGTGGGCGGATCTTCCAATCAGCTTTTTAGTATCTTAAATATATATAGACAGTCAAAGGCCATCAAGCAGTTGAAGAAACTTCCAATTTGAAAGGCAGAGACCAAAAAAGCAAACAGTTCAAGGAAACAATGACAACAAAGTAGGGAAGTTTCTGAACATTTCAGGAGGGGAAAGAGCTACAATTATCCTCAAATTGTTAGGGGGAAAAGGATGTCCTAAAGCTAATTCCATACAGGCTTTGTGGACTCCACCCCAGGCCAAAGCCAAAGACACTGGGAACTCCAAATCCCATCACCACCAAAGGGAAAGTGGCTGGGACTTGAGGGTGGGGTTAAGCAGCCAGGTTGGTATAAAGCCAGACACGTGGGCTTTGGAGGGGTCCCCCATTTTGGTTCTCCACCAGCTCACAGCGTCTGGCCAGCTCGGAGAGTGCTTTTGGGTTTCCAGGTTGTTGGGTTGGGCAGGACGCATTAAAGACTTTATTTCCCTATTTTCTCCCTGAGTTGTACATTTTCCTTCTTTCCTTTTCCCTTGTAAATAAACCTTTTATTAACCTTTTGTGTATGCCTGTAGTGGAGTATTAATAAGTCCCTTTTAAGCGCACAGGTGAGGACCCACAGCCAGGCAACCCGTTCAATATCAGGGCTGCCCTATAACAAAATCAAAGGGAAAACTCTGTGTCTATGAAAAAGTGTTCTAAGAGGGGCCTCCCTGGTGGCACAAGGGGTTAAGTCTCAGCGATATGAAGCTATCCACAGCCACTACAGCATGAGTTATCCACCCTCCCTTGGTTGGGGCAGGAAACCTGGAACCTCCCCCTTTCCTGGGGACCACCCTGTTACATTAGATCCCCAGCCAGGTTGCTGACCCACGTGGCACAGCAGATCTCTCTTGTCTCACCAGCTGCTCCCCTCAGCAGTGTATTTCAGTCAGCCTGCCTGTTCTGCTCCCCACTCTGTCTCTGGTGAATCCTCTCACCTACTACACCTCTGACTACACCCCAGCTCTTGTATGCATAAATAAATAAACCTTAAAAAAAAAAAAAAAAAGGTGAAATCATTGATAAAAGGAAATGGAGATAAAGGAGAAAAAATAAGGATCAGAAGGCCCTATATCTAACAGGTTGTAGAAACAACAGGAAGAAATGACCGTAATGCTATTAATTAAAATAGCATTGAATTTCTAGGTGGAAAGGGCTCACCAAGCATGTAGCATAGTGAATAAGTACGAAAATACGTCATCATGAAATTTCAGAACTCCAGGGATAAAAGACCCAAAGACTTGCAGAGAGAAGACCAAGTCTTGTACAAAGGCTGTTACTTAGAGTGTCACCCCAGAACCCCGAAACCTACTGGCTTTAAATGGGTTCTGCCGGGCCTCCCTGGTGGTGCAGTGGTTGAGCGCTGGGTTGCGAGGCTGCCCGCGGCCTCTGCGGCACCGGTTCGATCCCCGGCTGCTTCCCAGCCACCGGAGGAGGGTCCCGCATGGCACGCAGACCTCTCCTGCCACCCGCTGCTCCCCTCAGCAGTGTACTTCGGTCCTTCTGCCTGTTCTGCTCCCCGCTCTGGCTCTGGTGAATTCTCTCACCCTCCCGCGCTTCTGACTGTACCCAGTGCATGTATAAACAAAACAAACAAACAAATAAAGAAAACATGCCTCTATAAAAAAAAAATATATATATATATATAAATAAATAAATAAATGGGTTCTGCCATTCACTGCCTAACAACAAAACATAATATGTAAAATCTTCACCAGAAAGAATATTAATACAATCTGTGCAATCAAGAGAAGAGAAGAAAAAGAATATAGTTCCCAAATGAAGCACCCAAAGTAACCCATCCCCTCTTGGGTAAATGCCCAGCCAAAGGGGGTCATCCCAAAGTGGGGCAACTAAAGCCCAAAACCCTGCCACAAGTCTAAGTTACCTTCTGGCTGGGAACCACAGGGAAAGGTCAGAAGGGGCCAGGAAAGTCTGGAAGGAAAAGAGAAAACCCAAAATCCAAGTTAAGATAGAGGTTGCCATTGTCAGCCTCTCCACTGGTCTTTCACCCACGTTTCTTTTAAACAGGAGATTTTTTTTTAAAGATTTATTTACTTATGCATACAAGAACTGGGGTACAGGCCAGAGGTATGCATGTGTGGGGGGGAGAGGATTCACCAGAGTCAGAGAGGGAAACAGAACAGGAAGACTGACTAAAATACACTGCTGAGGTGAGCAGCAGATGAGACAGGAGAGGTCTGCTGCACCATGTGGATAGCTCCTGGCCAGGGATCGACCTCGCGCTGCAGTGGCTGCCAAAAGCTTCAGTTGCGTCTTAACCTCTTGTGCCACCAGGAAGGCCCTCACTCAAGTGTCTTTCAAGTGTCTCCTTCCCTGACCCCCATGTCCCTAGTAAAATCTAAGGCTGAGAAGCAAGTACAGCAGCTTCTTTTCATGCCTCTCTGTCCTTTTTAACTTCCCCTTGCTGCTCAGCTCCACCCTTTCTTAGGTAGGGCAGGGTTCCTGGAATTCCCCCTGTTGGGGGCAAAGAATGTCCTGAATGAACTCCACAAACACAGGTTTTATGGATCCTACCCCCACCCCAGACCAAAAAGATCCAAGACACCAATGAGTACAAATCCCATAACGTCATCACCACCGAAGGGATTTCTGGGAACTAAGGATAGAGTTAAACAGCCAGGCATGGTATACAACAGACATGTGGGCCTTGGGGGTCCTTGGTTTTTCACTGGTGTGCTATTGGGGTCCCAGCTCAGTGAAACTGGTAGAATGCATTTACTGATTTCTCTCTTTCTCCCTGTTATTCTTTTCTTCATTTTCCTTTTTGTAAATAAATTATTTACGAACCTCTTTGTGTGTCTGCAGTTGAGTCTCATTATAAGTCCCTTTTAAGCGTGTGGGTGAGGACCCAGAGGCAGGCAACACATTTCACATTGGCGTTGCCCTGTAACACCCCTTTCTGTGGAGATTACATGTAACAAGGCTTAGGAAAAAATAAGAGCTAACTGGTGGGTGGACAGCAACATTGGAAGCTAGAAAGCTATTGGAATGATACCTTCAAAATTCTGAAAGAAAATTATTTCCAACTCAGAATCATATTTTCAGACTTGTATTTTCTCAAAAAAAATTTTATTTCCCATGCTTTCAAGGAAAGCTGCCAAAAAAGTATTTACTAAAACAAAGGAGTAAAGTATCTAGGATAGGGAGATCTAACACAGAAGAGAGGTAAAGGTGTAACAGGGTGGTCCCCAGGAAAGGGGGAGGTTCCCTGCCCCACCCAAGGGAGGGTGGAGCTGAGCAGGAAGAGGAGAGGCTGCAGAAGGAGACCTGGAGGAGGCACATGGAGCCTAGAGACACGTAAAGAAACTGCGCTTGTCTTTTGGTCGTGGACTGGGGTGACACAGATGTGGGTGAGACCTGTGGGGAGGTGACAATGGCAGCTTTTATTTTGATGTTGATTTTGCTCTTTTCCTTCCGGGCTTGTCTGGTTATTTCTGACCCTTTGCTGTGGGTCCCCACTGGAAGATGCTTTAGACTTGTGGCAGGCTTTGGGGCTTTGCTCTGGGCCAATCCCATTTGGATGGACTTTTACCCACGAGGGGACAGGTAACTTTGGGTGCTTCATTTAGAAACTAGACTCTTTGCCTTACCTGTATTGTTTCCTAGTTTTATTAAAGTTCCTTCCCATTAAAGTCTTATATGTTTTGTGTTGATGCGGCGGATGGCAGAACCCATTTAGAATAGGCAGGTTTGCAGGGTTTGGGCTGACCCTCTCCCTGTCCTATAACAAAGGGAATTGTGAGGATGATGCAGAATGACAACTGTGTACAGGCTGAGACAACCTGCAATGTAGACCAGAAACAGAATGAAGCTTGAGAGAAGTGAAATTGATGGTTTATCTAATGTGTTTGCATGAACAAAATATGCATTGAGAAACTATTAGATTATGTGGAAAGACTTAATAAGTATATCATAAAATGAAAATGCAAGGTAGTGATTAATGCCAGGGGAAACAAAATGTAAAAGAAACATTTATTCATAATCAAATGTCAGTAGTAAGTACTATGTCATTTTAATCAAAAAGTGTGATTTTACTAATTTAAGTAAATTAGTAAGTTGGAGGAGGTGGAAGACAAATCCATCCATCAAAATTGGAAATCAGTGGGCAATGTCTAGAATGCATAAGTCAAGAAATAGTATGCGTTTTTTTTTTTAAAGATGATGAAACAGGGAGAAGAAAAACAGCATAGAGAACTGCTGTTCCACTTTCTTTTTTTTTTTTTTTAATATTTATTTATTTATTTATACAAGCACCGGGTACAGTCAGAAGCGTGGGAGGGTGAGAGAATTCACCAGAGCCAGAGCGGGGAAGAGAACAGGCAGACTGACGAAGTACACTGCTGAGGGGAGCAGCGGGCGGCAGGAGAGGTCTGCGCACCATGTGGGACCCTCACCTGTGGCCAGGGATCGCGCTGCAGAGGCCACAGGCAGCTTGAGGATGCGGGCAGCTTCACAGCCCAGCGCTCAACCACTGCGCCACCAGGGGAGGTCCTGCTGTTCCACTTTCTTAATACTATTTGTCTATGCATACATAAGACACTGAAAACAATTTGAAGGGAAGGGTATGGAATGAAAATATACAAAGTGTGTGCAGGGGTTAGCAAATAGTAAAAACTCTAGCCAGGACATGAAATAAAAAGTTATATAGGGGCTCCCTAGTGGCGCAAGGTATTATAAACGCAGCACTATAAAGCTGTCCAAAGCCTCTACAGCATGAGGTCAATCCCTGGCTGGCCAGGGAGCTACATACATGGTGCAGCAGACCTCTCCTGTCTAGCTCACTGCTCCCCTCAGCAGTGTATTTCAGTCAGTCTGCATGCTGTTCTCCATTCTGTCTCTTACCCCCCCCCAACTCTGGCCTGTACCCCAGTTCTTGTATGCATATATAAACAAATCTTTTTTTAAAAGCTACATAAAAGTAGATAGAGGATAGACTGTGGATTGCTTTGAATATCTTGCTAGGGATAACAAGGATATTTGGAAGGCAATAGGGCTTGTGAAGAAGTTTCTGAGCAGAAGAGGTATCTGCAAGAGATACTGTCTTTTGAAGTGCAAATTTGACAACAGTGTGCAAAGTGGAATAAAAGGAGCACACACTATTTTTTTTAAAAGATCTATTCATTTATGCCTATAAGAGCTGGGGCACAGGCCAGAGATGGGGGGTAAGGGTGAGAGGATTCACCAGAAACAGAGTGGGGAACAAAATAGGCAGATTGACTGAAGGAGAGGTCTCCTGCGCCATGTGGCTTGCTTCCTGGCCCGCGGGTTCTCAAATCGGTAAGTTTATTACTGCCTGTACATTTGCTTGTGCCCCCTGCCTGGAATGCCCTTCCCCAGACCAGATCTTATAGCTGGATCCTCATTATGTCTAGGTCTGAGCTCAGAGGAAGCCTTCTCTGATCAACTATACTCCTCCTTCCCGTTGCTATTACATTACTTCATTTTCTTTTTCATAGCATTTTATCTAAAGTTATTAATGCATAAGTTTGTGTGCCTCCTTCCAGATGTATGATGGTCCCAAGGGCAGCCTTATCTGTCTTGTTTTTGCTGTATTTCATACTGTATGCCTTGCCCACAGTAGGCACTAAATATTTATTTAAAAATTCAAAACTAAGGGGCGAGGAGGTGTTAGAAACAGATTACGCCTCCTTCTCATTTGAGACTTACTGTCCCAGTCTTGCATGCATCTTCATTCTTGCGCTCATTCTTCACTCACTCCATTCATTAAGCCACTATGTTGCACCTACAAGCTGTTAGGATAGGAAGGAATCAGAATTGATTCTGTTCTGCCCTCAAGGAGTTCGGTTGGGCAGACTGACAGCAGCTCTGCTTCTCAACAGACCCTGAAGGTCCATGCCCAGGGCACGTTCCTCCAGCGATACACGGTCAGAAAACACCACCACCATGCCCGAGCCCACAACGACCCCTGCATTACACCCTTCCCCGGCGACAAAGGCGCAGCCCATCCAACATGGATGCAGAGCCCAGGCCTTGAAGAGCGCGTTACCCGCCGTCCAGGCGAGATCGGCCTTAGCCAAGCCGGGGGGCCCAGGCGACCCCGGCTATTCCCCCGCCCGGCCAGGGGCCCAGCGGGGCGCCCCGCAGGTGGGCCGGGGGTCCGCGGGGGCGGTCGCCGGGCCCAGCCGTCCGCCCGAGGCCCGCGGGCCGCTCCGGGGGCGGAGCCGAGCCGGGGCGGGGCCGAGCCGGGCGGGGAGGGAGCGTGCGGGGCCGCAGCCGGAGCCGGGAGGGCCGCGGCCACCGGAAGAGTCGCGCTCGCCAGCCGAGCCCGGCCGGGGGGAGCGGAAGCGGCCGCGGCAGGCGGCGCTGGGACCCGGGAGCGGCCGGAGAACAAGGGAGCTGGCGCCGCGGCCGGCGGGGAGCTGGGCTGAGCCGCTGGGCCGCGCCGAGCGCCGCCGCCGCCGACGCAGAGGCCCGGCCCGGCCGCCCGAGCAGGCCGCGCGCGGGCCGCCGGGCCCGAGGCCGGAGCCATGGGCGAGACCAAGATCATCTACCACCTGGACGGACAGGAGACGCCGTACCTGGTGAAGCTGCCCCTGCCCGCCGAGCGCGTCACCTTGGCGGACTTTAAGGGCGTCCTGCAGCGCCCCAGCTATAAGTTCTTCTTCAAGTCTATGGACGACGATTTCGGGTGAGGATGGGCCCCGCCTCACCTCCAGGGGACCCCCGGCCCCTCCGACTTCTAGGGGCCCACTTGGACTCCCCTTTGCTACTCTGGCTTCTCGCCCTGCTCCGGATTGGAGGGGGCGACTGGGCCGTTTGGAGGCGCCCGGGTCTTTTTCAGAGGTTGGGTTACAGCCCCTCTAGGGACTTTCTCTGCCCCCGGGGGGGATCATCAGGCACCCCCCCCCCCACCTTGTTTAGAGGGACGTCCAACTTCCCAGGAGCACTCAGAGTTTCTGCCCACTCCAGCCCCTCACCTCCTGGGAACCAGCGGCCCACATAGACACACACACCACACCCCCCCCCCCTTAGTTCCACAGCTGGAGTCCCCAACCCTCCTCCTACCAAAGGAGACGCCTTTTAGCAAGACTTGGGGTGTTTGGCATTCGGCCTTGGCCTTCTTCATCCTTTCAGCTCCACAACTCAGAGCCATATTTGGAGTATTTTGCCTCTAAGGGCTATACTGAGGGACTTTGAACTAGGGGAGTTGGAATTGGGGGTGCTCCGGTGCCAGGCTGTAAGCTAAAGCCTGCAGACATGATGTTTATTGAGCTGTCTCTCCTGTCTCTTGTGGGAGACTGGATGTTGTCAAGGCAGCAGAGTGCCTGAACCTTGAGGAGGAGTCCTCACTAACACAGGTGCTGATTTCCCCCTCTGAACTGGGGCCTTTTCCCTCCAGGTAGTGGCCAAGGGGAGAGATGGGGAAGGACCTCACCCTGGATGGGAAGGCGGGGAAGAGTCTTTTGGTGTTCTCCATCTTCTACTCCCTGGTGAGGTCTTCATCCAGCTGCAGGGCTTTGGACAGGCGGAGTTTGGAAGTAGCAGCGACTTCCCCTTTAAGAGGGGATGGAATGTTGGAGCCGGAAGGTTCTGTAGCAGCTGGCCTGAGAGGGGGAGCCTGGCGATCCCCTCACCCCCCCACCCTGCAACTCCCAGGGGGCTGGGGGAGGGGGAGGCCCCCACACTAGCCTGCCCCTCACTAACTGGGCGCTGGGCCTAGAGGCCTTGTAGAGAAGGCTTTCCTGGGCCCTCCAGGCCTAAAGACTGCCTCTCCAATCCTAGCCGGAGGCCTGCACAGCTCTTAGGAACTGAGGCCCCAGAGTTGAGGGAGGGGAGACATTCTACTCCCCAGTGTTCACCAGTTGGGTATCTCTCTCAGGATCCTGCCTTACCCACCTCCCTACCCCCCACCCAGGCCTGGGAAGCATGCACCTTCTGCTTTTTGCCTGGCATGTTTTGCTGTCACCTTTTCTCCTGGAACCCAGGGTTTGATGAGCCCCTGAGATCATGTGTGTGAAAGCTTTGTACAGTGAGAAGTGCTATGCAGCTTCTAACCTTGTTTCTTCTGTTGTGGCTCCTATCCTCGTGTAGTAAAGATTGCCTGGCTTCAGTCCAGAGACTAAAGCCCCTGATTGGAAGGTTCTGAAGAGTGATGGATTTGTGAGGGTTGGCAATGAGGGAGTAGAAGCCTTGGTGTGATAAGAGAAGAATAGAGTTAGAAGAGACCAAGATACTGCCTCGGGGACAGTAGGGGGAAAATCTGCAGAGTCTAGTGTGCTGGGGCCACCCTGGGACCAGATGTCTTGAGGGACTAGAATAGGACTATATTTCCACCTCCCACTCATCCCTGGCTCACTGGGCCTACCCCCCCACGTCCTAAGCCTAGACCTTTCCCAGCTGCCTCCCACTCTCCCAAGGCTGCTGTCAAGTCAGGCCTAACTGCAGTCATAGAAGAACCCCCAATTACACTGGCTCACTGTTTTTAATATTGTTATTTAAGTTCACTATCAGTGTGTTCACTCTTTCTCAGCTTGACCTAATCAGTAATAGAAAATCACAGGTCTGATTTTCTATTTAAAATGTTAAAAACAAACATTTAACTGTTGAATTAAGCAATGTTCAAGTCCACCCAAAGTCTTGTTTTTTTTTAAAGATTGATTTATTTATGCATACAAGAGCTGGGGTACAGGCCAGAGATGTGGGGGGTGGGGGAGTGAGAGGATTCACCAGAGACAGAGTGGGGAACAGAACAGGCAGACTGACCAAAGTATACTGCTGAGAGGAGCAGCGGACGAGTCAGGAGAGGTCTGCAGCGCCATGTGGGTTGCTCCCTAGCCAGAAGGGCATCAAACTCGCTGGAGAGGCTGCAGATTGCGGTGCTTAAACCCTTGCGCCACCAGGGAGACCCCTCACCCAAAGCCTTCTTGCATGCATCTGGTACTTGAATCATCTTTGCAAAATATCAGAGCAGGCCATTTTAATAGAGTTGAGAACAATGCCAAAATGAAGTGGAAGAGATTGATCTTGTTTTTATCCCCAGAAGGACTAATGAACAGCAGGTTCATTAGGTAAGGCTAAAAGAGTCATCTTGCCACAGAGGACTAATAGCTGGCAACTATATATACACGTATGTATAATACGTATTTAGTTTAAACTCTTTGCTGTAGTTACAGTGTGCCAGGGACTGGTCTAAAAGCTTTTCAAATCTTTACTCATTTAATCCTCTTTACAGTCCATGAAATAGGTAATAATATCCCCAGTTTAAAAGGTGGAAACTAGAACACAAGAAACTTAAGTAACTTACCTTCATAGAGCTATTGGGTTGTTGGAAAAACCATGATGCATTTTGCATCATGACTTTTCCAACAACCCTATAGTGTCCAAGCTTGATTCAGCATCAGGAATCTGGCTCCAAAGTTTAAGGCCTTAATTACTATTGTTATCACCATTTTATAGATGCATCCTTTCTTTTTTTTTTTTTAAAGATTTTTTTTATGCATACAAGAGCTGGGGTACAGGCCAGAGATGCTGGGAGTGAGAGGATTCATCAGAGACAGAGTGGGGAACAGAACAGGCAGACTGGCTGAAACACACTGCTAGAGGAGCAGTGGGTGGGACAGGAGAGGTCTGCTTCGCCATGTTTGTTTCTCTCTGGCCTGCCAGGGATGGAACTCGTGCTGCAGAGGCTGTGGATTGCTTCAAAGCATGGTGCTTAACCCCTTGTGCCACCAGGGAGACCAGATGCATCCTTTCTGAGGGAGACGCTGAGCCTTGGCAAACCGTAGAAGTGATAGAACTGCCACTTACCCTACCTCCAGGAGAAGAGGGTCTGTCAGGCCAGTGACACCTGCTGACAGACGGGGAAGTGGGTCAGAGGAGGAAGGCTGCTGTCTCTCCAGTCTCTCCAGGTTTCCCCTCTGGGGTTCTGGTTTGTGAAGTCACAGGACTCCCCAACTCCCATCTGGTCTCCGGAAGTATTTGTCAAGCTCAGGGTAGACCCAACTTTAAATCATTTGGGAAATAGAGGAAGAATAAATATTTTCCATACTGAGGAGATGGTAGGTGGAAGAATAAGTACCCACTGCTAGAGGGGCCCTGAGCTGTGGGAGTTGGGTCCCTAGCTGTTGCTTCCCCTCTGCACACACTGCCTACCTCTGGGTCTTATGCTGGGAGCTCTCTTCTTACCCTCTTTTTTCTGGACCCACATTCTCTTGACCCCTGGATGAGCTTTCAAAGTTATGGCACTGTCTTGTTTGTCCTTACACTTACCTAGCTCCTTGCCAGGACCTGACAGCTGAGCTCACATGTGTCCAGTGAACACATCTGCTTTTATGACTCTGGCAGCTTCCCACTTGCAGTGTACTTCCATGGACCGGTCCCTGGAGAGTAACCTCCCAGGACAAGGCAGGCTCCAGGTCTGGTACTTTCAAGGGCCAGGCAATGGCAAGCACAGGACATAAAATCCACTGTGCTCTTGACAAAGGCTTTTTAATTGAAGCACAATGAATGATGAGCAGATTTGTTTGGGCCCTACCCTTAGCAATTTACCCTTAATTAGAGTGCATAGATCCTACTGAAAATTAACTTTGTCAAGATAGATGTATGAATGCTACGGGATCCTGAGCCCTTCAGTGCCACTGTGGGGGGAGAGGCCTGTGCGAGGTCCCCCAAGGCTGCTGAAGATCAGCTGATCATTGTGAGTCAGCAGAGTCTTGGCGACCTGTCAGTGATCCCCAGAAAGAGAGGAAACATCTGTAGCATGGAGCTATTGGTAGGGCCTGCTAGGGGTGGGGAAGACTCACCAGCAGCTTCCCAACATAGGGAGACCCTTTCCAAAGCAAGGCACAGAATCCCTGCATGCATACTCCCTCTTCCTTGAGCCTGGTTCCCACAGGGAACTATATGCTGGGGCTACCTCTGGGGTCAGACTGGCTAGTGGATCTGCGCTACTTCTCTCCTTTCTTTCCAGCCTGTTCTGTCTCTGGACTTTCTGTCATGGTTCGCCTGGACAGCATGATTTGAGCTGCTTTCTTGGGGTCACTGGAGGGTTGGAAATGGTGGAGGAGCCAGAGCTAGATTAGAAGGAGGAGGGTTCGGCCTTCAGTCTTGGCTGTGAGTCCAAGAATGTGAATATCACAGGGAGCCAAGCATATTCTGGGCTGTGAGAAGCTGCTCCAAGTGCAAGAGAGGAACAGACTGCCCAGCCTCCTTCCTTGCTGTCTTCCCTCTCTGCCCACAACTCTAGCATTTGTCTTCCTCTTGCCCCTCATCATATCTTTCTAGATCTGTACTCCTGGGCTGTTTGATGCAGTCTGGGGGTCCTCAAACTTTTCCATTTCCTTTCCTGACCCCAAACAGTAAGAAAACTGTAGGCTTGTTGCCTTACTGCATGCCCCATACCAAATTACATGTTGTGACCACATCCTACCACACCCCCCCACCCCATGTCTCACATGGCTCTCCCCCACCTCCATCTTCCACACAGATCCACCTCCAATTTATAGAAAAGGATATGAAATTCAATGGAAAAGATGGATTTTGGAGTCAGAGAAGCCTGGGATTGAATTCCAACTCTGATACCTTATAACTCTGACCTTGTTCAAGTTACCAAACGTCTCTCAGTTTTGTTTTGTTTTTAATTTTTATTTATTTATTTATTATTTAAATTTTATTTTTATATTCCCCATACAATTGCAACCCCCTTATTTTGACCCCAAGCCCTCCTTTCCCTGCCCCCCAGCCCCCATAGAGTGTCTCTGGTTCATAGTTGTTTGTTGATTTTGATATTTTCTTTCTTATAGTTATTCTTTTTCCTGGTCCCTTATTTAAGTTTTCTAGATTCCTGCTATGAGTGAGACCATCCGGTATTTTTCTTTTTCTTTCTGACTTATTTCGCTGAGTATGATCCCTTCCAGCTCCATCCATGTTGCTGCAAATTGCATGTGTTTATCTTTTTTGAATGCTGAGTAATATTCCATTGTGTATATGTCCCACATCTTCTTGATCCAGTCATCTATTTTTGGGCATTTGGGTTGTTTCCAAAGCTTAGCTATTGTAAATAGTGCTGCTATAAACATAGGCGTGTAGGTGCCCTTTGGAGTTCATGTTTCTGTGCCATTTGGGTAAATACCTAGGAGTGGAATTGCTGGATCATATGGAAGCTCTATGTTTAAGTAGGTCAAGAAATCTCCACACAGCTCTCTGTAGTGGTTGGACCAGTTTCAGTTTTCTTATTATAAAAAGGATCATCTCTATACGATGAGGCTAATGTGAACATTATATGTTCTAACTATAGGGAAATGTGATGGTATAGTAGATAAGAAGAAAGGCTTTGAAGTCAGGCTGACTGGGATTCAAATTCTAGCTCTTCGCTTATTAGTGGTATAACTACAGTAGTCCCCCTCCCTTGCCTCCTACATTCCAAGAAACCCAGAGAATGCCTGAAATCACGTACAATATCAAATCCTATATATACTATGCTTTTTCCTACACATTACATGCCTATGATAAATTGTAACTTATAAATTAGGTCTCATAAGAAATTAACAATAATAACTAACGTTAATATAGAACACTTGTAGCAATATACTATAATAACAATGTCTCTCAAAATATCTTACTGTGTGCAATATTTTCAGACCACAGTTCACCTGAGGTAAATGAAACTACAGAAAAGTGGGGTGTGGGGAGGGCTGCTGAACCCACTGAGCCTGTGTTTCCTCACCTAGACCTGTCTTATGCCGTTACTGAGAGTATTACGTGAAATGATACAAGTGCTTGGCCCATAATACATAAGCAAGAGCAGTTGTTACTATTCATTTTTATAATGGCAGTGAAGGACGTTTTATAAATGTCTTTTCCCTTTCTCTTTCCTAATTTCCTTAAATTCCTTGACTATACCTCCCAGAGGGATGTCAGGATTCCAAACTGAGAAGGGAAAGACAGTAATAAGGGTGTGCTTTTTCCTAATTTAGGGTCAGAGGGAAAGAGAAAAGCCAGCCCAGGAGAAACATGTTGGATGGGTAAAGCACTCTTGAGGTTTAGGGAGTGGCCACACTCTTAGGGGACAGCTAGCTCTTTGTCAAGTATAATTTACAATCACCTGATGACTCAGAGGACACCCCAGGAAGTCTTTCTGGGGTGTTAAAGAGCTGCCCTTGGGTGACTGCCCCCCACTTCTATTTGAGCAGGCTGGTGCTGGTCATTTGACTCCTGATCTAAAGTAGAGGAGCACCCGAGAGTTGGGGTTGGGAGGATACTTCCATTTCTGCTCCAGAAAACTTGCCCTGACTCCCCCTCCCCTTTCCCTTCAGGGTGGTGAAGGAGGAAATTTCAGATGACAATGCCAAGCTTCCCTGCTTCAATGGCCGGGTGGTATCCTGGGTAAGGAGTTCTCCTTAACCTCCCTCCTCCTGTGGGCTGGGTGGCGGAAAGGCCTGGCTGAGATTGCCGCTGAGTTTTATGCTTTGATATTTGAATCTTCCTTGAGTTTTCTAACTGAACTCTTTCTCACCCCAGATCTGATAGCCTTGGTGAAAAGTAGGGGAGTGGTGGGGAGAGGGAAGAAGCAGATGCAGAAACACACTGGAAACAAAACTGTCTCCTTTGCCCTTTGAGGCCCTCTATCTCAGGTCCCCTCTGTCACCTGCCAGTCTCTGCTTGGACCACTGACCCTCTTTCTCTGCCCCCAAACCACGTCACCAGCCCGTGCCCCCTAGACACCCTGTCAGCTCAGCAGTGGGTCTGCTGTTCATCTCCTCGCTCTTGCGTAGTCCTGGGTCTTCTCCCTGTCCCCTGCTTCATTCTCCCCAAGCCCTCAAGCCCTGCCAGAACCAGTTATCTCCCTTTCCCTCCGCTCCTGTGCCCCCTGCTACTCCCATTATCTCTCCTTCAGCTGGTGTCAGCTGAGGGCTCACACCCAGAGCCAGCGCCCTTCTGTGCCGACAACCCTTCAGAGCTGCCACCGCCCTTGGAGCGCACGGGAGGCATCGGGGACTCCCGGCCCCCGTCCTTCCAGTGAGTGTGACCCAAGGGCGGGGAGGGCCCACGGGGAGGAACTTGTCAGCTCAGCCCAGGGCTGGGGGAGGGAGCCCCCAGCCTGCCCCCTCCTCCACCAAGTCCTTTCTTCCTTATAGCCCTCACGCTGGTGGGGGCAGCCAGGAGAACCTGGACAATGACACAGAGACAGACTCCTTGGTGTCTGCCCAACGAGAGCGGCCACGCCGGAGGGACGGCCCAGAGCACAGTGCGTTCTTCCTGAACAGGACCCTCCCCCAGCCCGTGCCCTCCCCACAGCTTCCACTCAGCTACCTGTCTCTCTGTCCTACTTCCTGAGCTCTGGATATGCCTGGCCCAGTGCAGACCCTGGCCCGCCCCTCTCCTCCCTTCCCTTCTGCGTCAGGCACTGCGAATCCAGCTGTCTCCATCCCCTGCAGCAACCCGGCTAAATGGAACCGCCAAGGGGGAGCGGCGGCGAGAGCCAGGGGGCTATGACAGCTCATCCACCCTTATGAGCAGCGAGTTGGAGACCACCAGCTTCTTTGATTCAGATGAGGATGACTCCACCAGCAGGTGGGGCTTTCGTTTCATGGGTACTGTGGGGCAGGTGAACCCTGAGGACCCCCGGAGCCCTGAGGATGCTGGGCCCCTGGGCGGGATAAGGGCTTTGTGTTGGGGACCAGGGCCCTGCAGTGCCTCTTATGGGGCAGGGCTGGGCCAGCCTGGTGGGGAACGACTGTGGGCCCCACAGGTTCAGCAGTTCCACGGAACAGAGCAGTGCCTCACGCCTGATGAGAAGACACAAGCGGCGGCGGCGGAAGCAGAAGGTGTCGAGGATTGAGCGGGTATGGGACCTGGGCTGCTTGGGCTTGCGCTTCCTTGCATGCCCTCCCCTTGGGGTCAGTGTTCAGGACCTCAGAGGGGTGGTGTTTTGAGGAGCTAGGCGGGAGCAGTGACTTCCTGCTGCCCCTGCCTGCTGCTCAGAGCCTCTGTCTGTTCCAGTCCTCGTCCTTCAGCAGCATCACGGATTCCACCATGTCCCTCAACATCATCACGGTCACTCTCAACATGGGTGAGTCTGGTGAAGCCATGCTCTTGTGCCCCTACTCACGCTGGGCAGACTCGAGTTCAGAGAGGCACAAGATAGGTTCCCTGCTCAAGGATCTCCCTTGCATAACATAAACTGGTACATAAACTGATTATTGCAGTATCTCATCACCGGGGCTGGCATGGAGAGAAACATAAGAGGCTGTGGAAACGAGGGAAGGCTCCCTGGCGAAAGCCTTTTCTGAGTCTCCCCCTTGCCGCTTTTCAGCTGTCACATTCTTGCTCTCTCATTTCTACTCTAGGACTTTTATCCCTCTTTAAGAGGTAGCAGGATAGAGTGAAAAGAGCCCCAACTTTGAAATTTAAATCTGAAATTGAATCCTAGCTCTGCCACATGCTAACTTTGAAAAGTCACTTACATTATCCCTGAGAGTTGCCAGCTCTGTAAAGTGGGACTAAGCCCCTTTCTCTCTCAGCCAGCGAGGATTAAATGAAAACGTGTTTGAGCATGCCGAACACAGTGCCTGATTCAGGTTCAATATATGTTAGTTCTTATCCCTTTCTGCCCTTTTCTAATAAGGGGCTCAGAATTTGGATAGGAACCTTGCTTCCTTCTCAAGGCCTTATTACTCCCTGTAGAAAAGTATAACTTCTTGGGCATCTCCATTGTGGGCCAAAGCAACGAGCGTGGTGACGGAGGCATCTACATCGGCTCTATCATGAAGGGTGGGGCCGTGGCTGCCGATGGACGCATAGAGCCGGGAGATATGCTGTTACAGGTACTGTTGCCCACCCCCTCCCCCTAGGTGCTGGTGTGAATAGGACGTAGGGAGAAGTCCCTACTCTGTTTACCCTGCTTATGCAGAGCCCTCTTGGTGGAGGGAAGACCCCCTGATCCAACAAGTCAGCATCCTTGTCCCCCTCCCCAACCCAGCTGCTTATTTCTCTCCTGGTCCTGTTTTCCAGGTAAATGAAATCAACTTTGAGAACATGAGTAATGACGATGCCGTCCGAGTGCTGCGGGAGATTGTGCACAAGCCAGGGTACGGATGGGATGGGGCATCGGGGAGGAAGGCAAACATATTTCTGGCTGTCCTGCAAGGGGCTGGGTCTGGCCACCACATATCTTGGCCTCACCAGGGACACCCTTGCTTCCAGGCCCATCACCCTGACTGTAGCCAAGTGCTGGGACCCAAGTCCACGTGGTTGCTTCACACTGCCCAGGAGTAAGTGGATGGGGGACTCAGTCCTAAGGCTGGTGCTTAGCATATGTGAGCCCTGTCTCTCCTACCTTCTTTATTACCCTAAACTTCCACACCTACCCTGTTGGGCCCAGCAGTAGGCAGGACATGCAGCACCTGACTCCTCATCCTCCCTGCAGGCGAGCCCATCCGGCCCATTGACCCTGCTGCCTGGGTCTCCCACACTGCAGCCATGACCGGCACCTTCCCTGCCTACGGCATGAGCCCCTCCCTGAGCACCATCACCTCCACCAGCTCCTCCATCACCAGTTCCATTCCTGACACAGAGCGTGAGTTTCCAACCCTGTTCCCTGGGCCCAGAAGACAAGGCCAGGTAGGAGGGACTGAGCAAGGCCCACAGAAGTTCTTGAGTGAGTGTCCAGAGGAGCTGGAGATGGAACTCAGCACATTCCA
This sequence comes from Talpa europaea, assembly GCF_964194135.1. NCBI lineage: Eukaryota > Metazoa > Chordata > Mammalia > Eulipotyphla > Talpidae > Talpa > Talpa europaea. The sequence continues at coordinate 116,463,617 of NC_140070.1, read as the reverse complement.
GCTACCTCACGCTGCAGCTTCCCTCAGTGGGCACCTGACCCTCACTAAATAGTGTTTGCTCTGAATCTGCGTTGAGCACCGAGCGAGCCTCAGTTTCATCTTGTAAGCTGGGACTAATGATGTGCACTTTACCAGGCTCCTGTGGGTTTAATGAGAGGATATAAGGGAAGCATCAGTGTGTGACATTAAGTAAGAATTCATAAGTGATTGCCCCTTTTCTTAAAATTTATTTATTTATGCATACAAGAACTGGGGTACAGGCCAGAGGTGTGGGGGGTGGGTAAGAGGATTCACCAGAGAAAGAGTGGGGAGCAGAACAGGCAGAATGACTGATACACTGCTGAGGGGAGCAGCGGGTGAGTCAGGAGAGGTCTGCTGCACCATGTGGGTAGCTTCTTGGCCGGGGATCGAACTCCTGCTTCAGTGGCTACGGATAGCTTCATAGGTTGAGTCTTAACCCTTTGCACCACCGGCGAGGCTCCTGCCCTTTTTATCATAACCCATTATACACCACGTTCAGTGCCTTCATTGACATTATTTAATTCTTTTTTCAAACACCCTTGTAAAATAGGTAAGTTCCTAGTTTTAGGAAAGGGGAAACTGAGTGTCCAAGAAGTCAGTAACTTGCAGCAAGCTCCTGTCTGCCGAGCTCCATCTCCCCTTCCTGCCTCACCATTCTGCCTCTCACTCTAGGCCTAGATGACTTCCACCTGTCCATCCACAGTGACATGGCAGCCATCGTAAAAGCCATGGCCTCCCCTGAATCCGGGCTGGAGGTCCGTGACCGCATGTGGCTCAAGATTACCATCCCCAACGCTTTCATCGGTGAGAGGAAAGAACAGAGATGGCATGAAGGACAGGAGTGGGGAGTGATGGGAAAGGGAAAGTGGGGGGTCTCAAGAACACCCTGAGGTACCCCTTGGAGCTGGAACAGCCCCAGTCTCAAGGCGTCTGTGAGGTCTGATGACCCCAAGTCAGGTGGGCCTCCCGATCAAGTGCTGACCTTGTCCCCAGGCTCGGATGTGGTGGACTGGCTGTACCACAATGTGGAAGGCTTCACTGACCGGCGGGAGGCCCGCAAGTATGCCAGCAACCTGCTGAAAGCTGGCTTCATCCGCCACACTGTCAACAAGATCACCTTCTCCGAGCAGTGCTACTATATCTTCGGTGACCTCTGCGGTAGTACGTGCCTCCTCCCCCACCTCTTTACCCTCTCTCCTGGCTGGAGTGGGAAGGCACCCAGAGCTGTGGCAGACAAAGGCAGGGAATGCAGATGAGGGGGCAGCAGAGCTTAAAGCCTGAGAGTTCTGTAGTGGGGGCAGTGCCCACTCCAGCCTCTTTACCTGCTCTGCATCCCTTTCTAGGGCCTGGCATTTCCTAAATATCTGCCATGTGCCTGGTACCATGCTAGCTGTTTCCAAAGCATTATCTCACTCAATCCTCATGATCTCCATCCCACCCTTGGGGGAATGGATTACTATCCCTGATTTCAGATGAGGAAACTGACATTTGTAGAAATTAAATAGTGCACCTCAGGTCTCACAGCTAGAAGCAAAGGGAGGCCTTAGATCCAGGTCTTTCTGGCTTCAGCCCCCGTATTCTTCCCACCACCGAGGACTGCTCTGATGAGTGTGTGGTACTGCAGAGACTTTGTCTCAGCAAGGCTAAACAGAATTCCTGTCTTTGACCCCCTGCTAAACCTTCTAGCAAGTTCCACCAGAGCAGGTGCCAAATACACAGCTTTTTAGGTCCCTGAGGGCAGGCTTTGCCTCAGGATGAGGCTGGAGAAACTTTTCTATTGGACCCCAAACTGTACCAAGCAGTTTGGACTTTATCCTGAAAGAATACAAAGCCAATTGTGGTTATTAAGCAGGAGAGGTCTGCAGGGCCCCCTACCCACCTTTTTTCCTTCTGAACTTGTGGACAGCCTCTGAGAATGGGAATACTCAAAAAACAGGATTGCTTAGGGCTGAGTGCTGAAGCCCATCCTTCTGCCTGAGTGAGCCTTCCCTCTTGGGGCTAGAGTACAAAAGCCAATTCTTACAATGCTTAGGTTCTAGGGACTAGTGTGGCTGTTCCTGCAGAGCACGAGTCCCTGGTGGAGGGCGAGGTCCCTGACCTCAGCAGCTCCAGCATAATCTGCAGAGTAGTGATAGATGCATAGAGGTTTGCAGTATGATAGTTTTGAGTTCAAATCCTAGGTCCATCCTTACTATGCGAACATGAGTAAGTAACTCAACCTCTCAGTGCCTCAGTTTTTCACTCTGTAAGATGGAGATAATAGTAGAACCTGTCTCCTAAATCTATTTTGAGGACAATGTAAGATAATACATACATATATATAAATATGCTTTTAGCAGTGTGTTTGACACATAGTAAGTACACTATAAAAGTTGCCCATTAGTCATATATTTAATTGATTCTAAGATGAACACTTTTTTCACATTTCAGTATCTCTGAATTGGGGTTCATCTTACAATCAGTGCCTTCTTAGTTTCACTCAGATGTGGTTATTATCATCATTAGCAGAATTTAGTCCTGGCTCCAAACCTTAGGGACACATAAAGTTTCTCAGGGCATCTGTGGCTTTTGCTCAAGAGATATGGTTTCCTTCTCTGTAGCCTCCTGGGTCTTCTATCTAGGGCCTTCTGGGTCTTCTACCCATGGACCGAGGCCACCAGAGGCCCAGCCTAGGGACATGCAGACAGAATAGGCCTTTCCCTTCTCACTTGCTGAGATATCAGCTGGGACTGCTCAAAGAGAAGAACCTAGGCCCCTGGAGCACATAGTCACTCCTCTCAGGACAACCACCTGGAGACCAAAATGTAGTCACCAATTCTTTGGTCACAGCCAACGCAGGTTCCTGCTTCCTACCTCCCTCCACCCCCACCTTTATGCTAGCTGCTGGCCTTCACAGGTTGATGGTTTCACTGGCAGACTCCACAGGCTGCCTCAGCTAGTGCTGCTTCTTACTCCCCTCTCCCCCCCCCCCCCACATACACCTCAGAGACCCTTCTCACCTCTTCTCCCCTGGAAGTTGGGCTGGCTCACCAAGAGTTTGAAAGAAAGGGCTCAATCTATATCTGGCAGGTGACCCCTAGGGCAGTTACTACTCCCAGAGCTCTGGGACCTGGTGCAGATGGGGTGTAAGCAGTGTTCCTGGCAGGTATTCAGTCCTAGTGGTCTCTTATGCTCCCGTCCAGGGAGTTCCACTATTGCTGAGGGCAGCCTTGTCTTTAAGGGGTACGCTGTTTACTGAGGAAGCCAGGGTCGTGAAAGAAGTCATGTTAATACAGTGAGACAAGTACTGTGCAGAACCAGGCCTGACTGGAAATGGGGTGGAGAGCACAGAGAAGACACCTAAGTTGTTCTCTTTCTGGGCCTTTCCCACCTACTTCCATCAAAGGCCACTCAATGGGGAAGCTCTGAAAGACAATATGTTCATTCTAGCTTCTGCTGGTTATTTTTTTAGACTTGGTGAGGAGGGGAGGGCAAAATTATACCTATATTACCCCAAACTCCTCCCTGCTCCTAACTGATGACCTCATCCAGAAAGGTAAGGAGAAAGTATGCAACTTTTAGCTTCTGTTCTGGCTACAGTTTAGGTTGGCCTCAGGCTGGGCATTTAACCTCTATGGACTTCACTTTCCTCACCTGGAAAAAAATATGATTAATACTTTCTTTGTAGGGTTGTGTGAGCTGAAGTGTTTTGTATTGTGCCTAATGAATTATAGGTACACAATGGCTGCTGGTATCTGGTATTTCAAGCCTGCCACATTCCCCAATCTTTTACCTTCTAAGTGAAAAAAGGAGAAAATTGCCAAAAATGAATTTTGCCCCTTCTTCCACCCCCCTGTGAAAGGAGATAATGCCCGAAGCTTGGCCTTCAGGGGCCTGGGAATTGGGTGTCAGGATTTGATATCGAGCCTCTGAAGTAGTGTCTCAGGGCTTTCCTGAAGAGGGTTTTCCCTGACCTGCCTCCTCAAGGTCTCCCTCCCCATCTCTGGTAAGTGGCAGAGAGGGCCTGAAGGGGTACGAGATCTCTGGCCTGTGTCTCCTCCACTTCAAGGGAGAAACTACCGTGGCTGCTGATGTCATTGCAGATGCACTCCCCCACCCACAACCTAGGCTGGAGGGGTGCAGGGGAAAATGGGTTGGAGAACCAACTCATCCAGCCCTACCCTCTCATCCTCTCCACAGATATGGCTAACCTGTCCCTCCATGATCATGATGGCTCCAGTGGCGCCTCAGACCAGGACACGCTGGCCCCTTTGCCACACCCGGGGGCTGCCCCTTGGCCCATGGCCTTCCCTTACCAGTACCCACCACCTCCACACCCCTACAATCCGCATCCAGGTTTCCCTGAGTTGGGGTACAGCTATGGTGGAGGCAGCGCCAGCAGTCAACACAGCGAAGGTAAGGCAGAGGAGGCCGTGGAGCGGGGGCCCAGGCTAGCCCCAGGTTTCCTCTGCAAGTTCTGAGCATCCCCACCCTGATTGTCCTCTGCAGGCAGCCGGAGCAGTGGGTCCAACCGCAGTGGCAGTGACCGGCGGAAGGAGAAGGACCCGAAGGCCGGGGACTCGAAGTCAGGTGGCAGTGGCAGTGAGTCGGATCACACAACCCGCAGCAGCCTGCGGGGGCCACGAGAGCGGGCACCCAGCGAGCGCTCGGGTCCCGCAGCCAGTGAGCACAGCCACCGAAGTCACCACTCACTGGCCAGCAGCCTGCGCAGCCACCACACTCACCCAAGCTACGGCCCCCCTGGTGTTCCCCCTCTCTACGGCCCCCCCATGCTGATGATGCCCCCACCGCCTGCAGCCATGGGGCCCCCAGGAGCCCCTCCGGGCCGCGACCTGGCCTCCGTGCCCCCCGAACTGACCGCCAGCAGACAGTCTTTCCGCATGGCCATGGGAAACCCCAGTGAGTTCTTTGTGGATGTGATGTGAGCAGGGCCTTCCCCCACTTCCAACCCACCCCTACCCCTGCCGGCTGAGACCCTTTCTCCATCCGTCCATCTTTTTTACTTTGTCTGGTACCTGGAAGGGAAATAAATGGAACTAAACCCAGGCGCGCTAACTGCTAGCTGGGCGCAGCGAGGATGGGGTGCACCCATTGATCGCCGCTGCAGCCTCTAACCTGCCACTTGCCCCAGTTTGTGCCCTCTGCCCACTAACCGCTGCGCAGGATATGCCAGGATCTTCCTGTGCCTGGGACCAACTTGCTGGTGCTGCTCCTTACCCCCTCTCCCCCCACATACACTTGGAAGTTAACCCCAGTGGTGCCCTTAGCCCTGCCTTTCTCCCACTCAGTTCCCTTTCACCATGCACTCGGCTGCATCTTCCCTCTTAACCCATCCCCTCAAGCATGTGTGCCAGTCTCTTGAATTTGCCCCCCACAATGCTGATATCAAAAAAAATACTTGCTTCCTCTACCCCTCCTTCTAACCCACCCCCGACCCGTCAGTCCTGCATCCTTGAGCTGCAGTCATCTCTAGTAACCCTCCATGCTATCCCTGCCTGGGCTCAGCCCTAACCAGAAGCCCAGAGGCCCCTTCAGTTGCCTGAGCTGCTAGTGGCTTTCAGGGAGCTTCTCAGCTATACCCCTACCCCATGCCTGCTCTGTGTGCTGGTTCCTTCAGACCCCTAATCCTACTAACCAGCAGGCTCACCTCACCTCTGGGCCTGAAACATATCTTTTCTTTCTTTTTTCCTCCCCCAATTTTTCCTGGGCCTGGAGCAGCCAAGAATTTCGGGCTGTTTGACTTTCTGTGAACCCCCAGCAAGGGGAGGCCCAGCCTCGGAGGAGACCAGGAACCCTGCTTCAGCAGCCCCTCAGGGCTTCCCAAGGATATTCAGCCCCCACACCCACACTTCAATATGTTGAGTCACTAGACTTCTGGGGAGGACCCCAGTTTCTCATTCATCTATAAGACTCTATTCCCCTTTCCAGAGAGTGCCTGCTGTTCATTAGCTTGCTTGCTCTCTCTCAAATGGGTGTGCACACAAACACACACACATACACACACGTGCCTATGCAAATTTGCTTAAGTCTCAGGGCTGGTCCCTGCACAGAGGGCTGGACCCTCTCTCAGTCCTCTCCCTGTTATGGGGCTGGTCCCCTGACTTCCCTTTTCCCTTCCTCAGAGCCTCAAGCCTCCCACACACATCCCCATCATCTTCCTACTAGAATAAAGCTCATGAGCTGGGTCTCAGGCTGGACTCAGCAGAGGATTCCCCAGAAAATTGAAGAGGCTACTCTCACTTTTATCCCCAAACACCATCCCTTTCCCTGTTTTCACAATCACCATGTTAGCCCATAGCAAGATTGGGCAGAGGGACTTGTGGAACTTTCAGACAGAGTGCATGTTTTCTTTATCTTACTCTCCACTTGAAACAAATCAGGTGACTTTCTCTTTAAGCCTCGTTCTATAAATTGACTTACCTACGTTCCCATATTTTCAGGACTGGGTTGTTATGTGAAATGAAGTCCTAAGCAAAATACTGGCATTCATTCATTTAACAAATATTTCCTGGGTTTTGGGTGAGTGAGGGCTTTGTTGGAAGTATGACTCAGTTTTACTAAAACTGCCTTCTAGGATCTCTGGATTTGCTACCAAACCAGATCATGGCTTCCTCTACAGGGCTGCCTCCTGTTCTCTTCCTTCTCTGACTCTGCCAGACTCTCTTGAGAATTCCTCCACTATTGTTCATGCCTCCAGTGTTGGTGCTCCCAGTGTTCTATCTCTAGTTCACTTCTCTATTTACTCCCCAAATGTTGTCATCCATCCTTATGTCCTCACCTACCACTGACATGCTGTTGATTACCATATATATATATATATACATATATGTATATATACACACAAATACATATATATATATATATATATATATATATATATCTCCAGTCCTGACTTATCTGCAATCTTTAGAGCTGTATTTTTATCATCCACTGAACATCTTATATATGTCCACAGGGACTCAGCTCATTTTCCCCTAACAAGTGTGGTTATCCTGAATTCTAATCCTGATAACCTTCATCACAACCTACATAGACTTATCATCTACAAACATTTATGGGCTTAAAATTCCTTATTTGCATCTTCTCTCCATTCCACTCCAATAATCTTCTCAATTTGGCCCTTCCTCTCTTCTCTAGTTCACTGGAGCATAGGATTTGAAGTCAGGTTGTTCTGGGTTTGAATCCCAGCTCTGCTTTTTGATTGCGTGATAGGAGAGTTATTTAATCTCTCTGAGCCTCAGTTCCCTCATATGTAAAATGACAATAATAATACCTACCTCACAGGGTTGTTGTGAGGATTTAAATTAGATATTGTACGAGAAGTGCCTAGCACAGTGCCTGGCACACAGTAGAATAGGTGCTCAATAAATGGTAGCTATTATTCTTATTTTTATTATTATTGCTATCAACTCTAAATTGGTAAGGGTTTAGGATATGTACTGAAGATAAAGCTTTTGGAAAGGTTGAGTGAAGCCTTGAGTACTGCTTCAGTGATTAGAAATGACTGTGTTCCCTCACTTAATTGCGTCAAACTGTGACCACGGACTGAAGAAAGCTTCCACATCCTGGCTTCTGGCAGGAGGATGGTAGGGACAGTAAGATTTGCAACTAGGTTTGGCCCTTCTTACCCTCCCTGTCATGAAGAGCTCACTCCTGCCCAGGGAAGGCAACAAAGTATCTGCCTACAGGAAGAAAGAAGCCAACAGATTTCTGGAGATAAAACAGCCCTGTGTCCTCTTCTTAAACGCTGAGGTTAACTCTGTTCATCAGAGAGGGAATTTCAAATACCATGTCCAATTAAATTCGACTTGCCAAAGGCTTTCTAAAGGATATAAAAGTCACTAGAAGGGACACAGGTCCTTGAGGAGCTCATCAAGTAGGTACATATAGGTGAAGTGGAACACACATTCATACAAAACTTTAGCTAGTTTCTTTCAAGTATCTCCCTTCTTACTTCCTGTCCTCCTTAGGTCTTGATCCCTAGAAAAAGACTCAACTCTGGAACAATTACAATGACTAAAGCTTGGGAGAATCAGAGGTGGTCTTAGGAAGCAGTTAAGTTGAACACAAACACTTCTTTCAGCCAAGTGGTCTGTGTGTAAAGTTTGGACAGCTAGTCCTCGGACTCCGAAGACAGAAAAGGCCTGCAGTAAGCCAAGGATTAACATGCTGGTTTCCAAATAGCACTAACCCTCCCAGGCCCTCGGGAACACTGAATTAAGAACAGGAGGGGTTGCAGAGACTACAATTCCCAGAATGCGTAGCGAGAAAAATTGAGCGCTCGGAGCGGCGCGTGCCACGACGTGTATTTCGGGTAGGGCAGGCCAAAGCCACTCCTACACCTACCTAAGGCGCTCCTGCCCACCCACTGAAGGTGCTCGAAGGCCGTCGGTAGTTGTAGTTCGACTACAAACCTAGAGCGCTTAAAATTGTAAACGAGAAGGCCGAGGGGCCTTACGGGATTTGTAGTCTGCGCGGGAGGCGGGCGCGCACGCGCAGCTGGGGCCGGGGCGGGGCCGCGGCACTGCAGTGAAAGCCGAGGCAGCGGGCAGGCGAGCAGGGGGCGGGCGGACATCTTGGGATCCGGAGAGTGGCCCGGCGGGCCGAGCAGGGGGCCGAGGACACCAGGTGAGCTTGGGATCTGGCCTTTCGGGATGAGGGAGGATGCCTGCCTCGCCGCCCAGCTTTGCTCTGCCCTGCACTGCGCTCCACGGAAAGCTGCCCACACCCGGGAGTGGCCTTAGCCTTCAGATCCCAGAGGGAACTGACGGGGCGGGGGCGCCCGGGGCGCGGTTGCAGGACGGGTGGGGAGCGGCGCCCTCCACCTGACCCGCCGGGCGCCTCCCGTGCGAGGGAAACGTACTGGAATTTCTCCCAGAGCAGGGACGTCGCGCGACGTCCCCTTCCTTGGGATCGTGACAAGCCCCCTACCCCTCCGCGCCTCCTGATTTCGGAGCAAGGACAATTTCCCCGTCTCCTTAGGCAGTGACACCTCCTTGTGCCGTCTCCTTGGCTGTGACAAGCCTCCCACCCTGTGGCACCCCCTTCTCCTAGTTGAGTGACACCCCGCATCTCTTCCTCAGACCGGTGACAGCCCCCGCACATTGTGGAACCATCTTTTCCCATGATGTCCTCCCCGGGGCGAAAAGCTCACCAGCCTCTCTTGTCTACATGTGAACCCCAAAGCTGGCTTCCTCTTCCCAGCTTTTCTTTATTCACCATTGTCAATCTCTCCCTGCTGCTTTTCCTCTTCAGAGTCTTAACCTTTGTCCTATTAGAAACTCCTCCTTGTGACCCCACCAGCCCTGTTGCTGCTGTGGGCTCACCTCTGTATATTGCCTGGTTGTTGCTGCCAGTCTTTCCCCTTAACTATATATTCCTTTCCTGCCCTGCCACCCACCCCCTGTGCTTCTCTGGTGCCCTGAGCTGTCTGTGAACTTGTTTCTGTGCCCAGGGCTCTACCTCCATTTTACATTTCCTTTCCCAGCCTCTTTGGGACTGAGAATGAGATGTGTCCACTACCTAAAGAGACCTCTCCTTGAGTTTGGGAGACCTTGATAGACACAGTGAGACGCTTTATTTTCCAGTTTAGAGAAGTGTACCTAAATCCTCCACCCCCCTCCATGTGAAATTAATACCAAGGCTAATCCAGGAAATCTAGAACTAAATTAAATTAACCCTCTTTCTCCTTGTAAACAGTCTAAATTAGTTTGACCCAAATAATTTGGATAATCCAGGCTTCTGCCCCTTGCCTATAAGCCCTTAGGCCAGAAGTGAGTTATGTTATGGGTCTGGAATCACAGAATTTCGGGTAGAAAGAGCTCTTAATTTTATGAATCTGCACCCCTCCACTAGCTCCCCCCTTATTTTTATTGGACTCGGGAGCTGAGAGGAGTCTTCCTTTTTTAAAAGGGGTGGGGGGGGTGGTTAAAAAAAAAGCATTAAGCAACTTGGGTCATTAAGGTGTAGTGTGTTAGGGCTGGGACTTTACTCTGCTCTTTTGCCTGCTTATCTGACAGCCTGGGAGAGGTTAGGGCCGTACTCCACTCCTGGGTCTGTGTCAGCCAGTGCCTCTGGCCTCTCTTCTTTCCTCCCCCCCCCCCCCACCCTGCACGCCCTTTCCTGGAATGTTTAGCGTTCTGTGAATTAAAGAGCTGGAGGTTCAGGCCCTGCTACCCTCTCTTAAGGGTGGTGGAGCCTGAGAGACTGGGTGCTCCTAAAGCTGTGCCTGGGGGCCCCAGGCCTGAACCAACTGGAGTAATTCCTACCGCCATTCCTGCAGCCGCAGGCAGGCCTTCGCAGTGACTCATTGGCTAGAGCCTGAGTGAGAGTACACTGGAAGGGTTGAAAGGACCCTTGCTAAACTCGACCTGGAAAGAGGGGGGAGGGAGCTAAAAGGGAGAGTCAAATGGCCTTAGACCCCTGGGCCTAAGTCAGTCCGATTCTTTTTTCCCTTCCAGTGTGGGATAAACAGGAACTGGAGCTGGCTAGGGGAGGGGCATGCTTGGGAGGGCTGCAGGGTCACTTGCTGGAGAGTTAAAGCAGGAAAAAAGCCCTGCCAGTGGCCTGTCCAGTTCCACTGAAGATATTAACAGATTCCAAGACCTGCCCTTACCCTGCCCCCACTGTCCTAGGTCTGTTCTCAGAGCGATGGGCCGAGGAGACTGAGCTGCCGCCATGATTGGAGGCTTATTCATCTATAATCACAAGGGGGAGGTGCTCATCTCCCGGGTCTACCGAGATGACATCGGGTGAGTCCCCTGGCTGAACCAGCTATGCTCCCCACCAGCCCTGCCCTCCTCCTCAGCATGCAGGACAAGGTCTGTTCCTACCAGAGGACCACCCCCCCGCCCCTCAATGTAGCCTGGAAGCTCAGCTGGTAAAGCTCGGTTCCCATTCGGTCTGGTTGTACTGGCCACTAGGCGAGACCTGTGGAATGGCGTGGTCCCCACAATCTTAAGAACTCTGTCCTTTCTGCCTCCTCTTTCCCTTAGTGACAGAGATGGTTGCTGGAGATGAGTGCTTTTGCTGGGGCTGGTTGATTGCTCTTTTGAGGAAGAGAGAGCTCTCTCCGAGGGGTGGAGTTGGTGATCAGGCTGGAGGTGCATTTAAATCTTGCTCTCAGAAGCCCTTTTCTTGGTGACAGCCTTTACTGATTCTCTTGAAAACCTCTCCACGCTGCCATATCCTCTCCTTTCTCAGGAGGCAAGCTGCTGACTCAGTTGTTTCATTTCCTCTGGGCTACTCTTGGAGGAAAGCTTCTGAGCAAGCCTGAGGCTCTCTCTGGGTCACTGAGGAAAGGGCAGGGAGGCCAGGCTGATCTATCAGAGTATACTTGAACTAGCTGCTTGTTCTGGGTCCCTCAGACCTTAACAAGAAGACCCAGCCTTACTTCTCATCCTCCTGCATGCCACTGTTTTTTTCCTGGTGGAGGGGACATGTCCTGGCTTCAGCAGTTCTAATGAGATTAGATTCCTCTGGTTCTTGCTGTCCTCTTTTCTTTCTCAAAGAGCTTGAAATGGACTGTTGCGGTGCCGCAGCTGCTTAGCCCCTGGCTTCTCTGCCTATCGGGCTGGACAGGCCTTTGTGACTATTTGTCAATTGGCTGGTGGTAGAGCATGAGCTAGAGTTGTAGCAATGACTGGCTTGCCTGAACCTGGTTGGCTACACCCATCTGTGCCCCCTCCTGCTGCGAATGGACCTAGATAAACCAAGGCCAGTGTATATTCAGATTTGCATGCTTTGCTGTGCTCTTCACCCCTTGCCTGGTGCTTGTTTTCTCCCTCATGGTGTGTGCTGCCCGCCCCAGTGTGTTGTGTCTAACCCTCTCTCTCGTTGCTGTCACTCTCCTCTTCTTGCTGGCGCCATTTCTCTCATCCCATCTCATTGGCTGTCATAGCAATAGGTAAGCAGCCTGTCAAGCTGCCACCAAGGCACAGGTGGGTGGGGGGCCCTGCCCCCCCATCATTGTTTCTTTATCCTTTTTCATTCCCTAAGCTTGTCCTGGAATTGGATCCTGGACAAGAATGGGTGACCCAGCTCAAGGGCCCTTGGTGCTCTTCCCTCAGTAGATTAGAACCTTCTCTGAAGTCATGCTGGCTTTGTCTTAACTTCTGGAAGAGTCAGTCTTCCCCATTGGTGGGATCATTAATAGAAAGACTAGAGAAGAAGCAGGGTCTTTTTTTCATCTTGACCTGGTAGCAGCTGGGGTATAGCTGGGAAATTGGGACCAGGCTTGGAGTCAGGAAACAGAGCTTCCTAAACCTGATGAGGCATACTTGATTAAAGGTACTTCTACACTCCTGTCATTGCCGCTTGACTCTCTTGTCGCTTGTGGACTTCAGACACCAGCCCAATAATGGCCCTCCTCCCATACCCTCACTGGGAGTCACAAGGGAACCACCCCTGTGGTATAGACATTACCTCTAGAATTTCAGCAATGAAGGGGGTGGAGACTGTTAGCAACTTCGGTTGACTCTGGTGGAATGAGGTTTGCCTGGGTGCTGAAATGCCCCTGTGCACCCTTTTCCCTCAGGAGGAATGCAGTGGATGCCTTTCGGGTCAATGTTATCCACGCCCGGCAGCAGGTGCGCAGCCCTGTCACCAACATCGCTCGCACCAGTTTCTTCCATGTTAAGCGGTCCAACATCTGGCTGGCAGCTGTCACCAAGCAAAATGTCAATGCTGCCATGGTCTTCGAATTCCTCTATAAGATGTGTGACGTAATGGCTGCCTACTTTGGCAAGATCAGCGAGGAAAACATCAAGAACAATTTTGTGCTCATATATGAGCTGCTGGATGGTGAGACTGGTAGGGTGGTGAACCAAGGGTGGGACTGAACCTGATGGGGTGTGGCCTGGAGGTGGGAGCAGATCTGAGGCTCCGGTGCTCTCTGAACTTCTTTTCCTAACTGATCTTTTAAGCTGAGAAAACCAGTCCAAATGCAGATGTAAAGGTTGCTCTGAAGCTAAACACACAAGTATGCAAGCAAGTAGACATGTGGGAAGACCAGAAGGTCTTTGAGGAGTCTAGGGAATCTGATGGCTGGTTGCCTAGCCATTAAGCATGTTTCCTCCTCTTACCTTTGTGATTTGGGCCCAAGTTCACTTATTGTCCTCACAGCTTTCTACCTCAGAGCAGCTACCTCAGAGCCTACAGGTGGGTGAGGTATACAGGCCCCTGGGCTTTGTTATCTCTGTTCCTCTGTAGGATTTAAGCAAACAAAATCTTTCCACCTTCCCAGCATCTCTCTGTTAGTTCTAAGTGCTCAGGGCTTCTTGTCTTTACTCACTGGCCTTGTGACTCTTCCACTGATTTCCTCTTCCTAAAAGAATCTGACATTTTAATTGTTTTCTTATGAAGCACAAATCCCAGAATAAGTGCTGCAGGTAGAAGACTTTGCTGCGGGTGTTTCCCACACTGTCTTCTGGAGCTATGCTAGCCAGCCATGTCCAGGCCAGGGGAGGTATTAGAATAACGGAGCCATCAGCATTTTTCCAGGGGCTGATGATGACCTTCCTTTTACAGAGATCCTGGACTTTGGCTACCCACAGAACTCAGAGACAGGAGCACTGAAAACCTTCATCACCCAGCAGGGCATCAAGAGCCAGGTACTTGAACTGTACAGGTCACAGTCACAGGGGAGCTCAACCTCCCTTCATTCCAGCTGGCCACTAAAGCTGGTCTGAGTTGACTCATGAGCCCTCCCCTGACAGGAAGTGTTGGCCTAAGCCTTCTGCCATCACTGCAGGCCTGTTTTGCTCTGTGTGGCCCTCTTCCCACCCCAGGAACAGCTGACTTAGCATCTCTGTTACTGGAAATATAGCTCAAGCATTTCTGTCTGCCCTTGGGGGAGGAGAGTTGCGGGCTGCTTGGGAGGCCCGGTGTTCTTCAGGAGAGAACCTGCGCCCTCCTCTAGGATCAAGCCTCATAGCCTTCTCTCTCTTTTCTGCTTGCCTCTTCCCATCTGTGCTCTCCTGCTGCTTCCTGTGGGTACCGAATTGGCCCTGTGGCCTCCAGCATCAGGTAAGCTGTCCCATCAGCTTCCACCGTTGCAGCTTTGCTCCATATTCTCCAAGCCCTGCTCCATAGGGTTTGTGGAGAAGATGTGTTACAGGGTGGGGACTAGAGGGCAAGGGGATGAGGGGAGAGAGAGATGAATGACGGTCGGGAGAATGAGTGAAATCATTGCTGTTTGTCTTCATTCCCCATGTAGACAAAAGAAGAGCAGTCCCAGATCACCAGCCAGGTGACTGGGCAGATTGGCTGGCGACGGGAGGGCATCAAATATCGCCGGAATGAGCTCTTCCTGGATGTGCTGGAGAGTGTGAACCTCCTCATGTCCCCGCAGGGTGAGAGTCCTTTTGTGGTGAAGCCAGAGAGGGGACAGGGCAGGATCCTGCTCCTTGCTCAGTTGTCCCCATTTGTCCATCACCAGGGCAGGTGCTGAGCGCCCATGTGTCGGGCCGGGTGGTGATGAAGAGCTACCTGAGTGGCATGCCTGAATGCAAGTTTGGGATGAATGACAAGATTGTCATTGAGAAGCAGGGCAAAGGCACAGCTGATGAAACAAGCAAGAGGTGCTGGAGATGGGGGATCTGGTGGGAGAGGGTGGATCTTGCAGTGCTATGAGGGGCCTGTCTGCTGGACTTCATTTCTGCAGCATTGCAAACTCCCCAGGGTGTGCTTGGCTAGTTGCTCTTGACCACTGTTTGTCTTAAGAGAGCTGAGGGGATTGCCCTCATCCTAGTGAGAGAGTAAGCCTCTTGTTTGGTGTCATGACCGAGACACTTCTGTGCATACTGATGCCTCTGCCCGGTGTGCCTGAAAACACTGGGTCCTGGGCTCTCAAGCAATGAGTCCAAAAACTGCATTCTGGTTGGCAACTTTTCATAGTCCAAGCCTCGCCCAGCCTCTGATAAATCGTCTTTGGGGGTGGAGTAGTCTCCCAGCTCAACTCTCTTGGTCCTCCCCAGTACTAATAAGGAGACTTTCCACCCCTGCTTCTAGTGGGAAGCAATCAATTGCCATTGATGACTGCACCTTTCACCAGTGTGTGCGACTCAGCAAGTTTGACTCTGAACGCAGCATCAGCTTCATCCCACCAGATGGAGAGTTTGAGCTCATGAGGTGCTACTGGGGTGTGAGGAGGCAGAGGGTGCTGCTGACAGAGATGGGGGAGAGGGAGGATAACCGGCCCTGACGTGCCACCTTGCTCCCTACCCACAAAGGTATCGTACCACCAAGGACATCATCCTTCCTTTCCGCGTGATCCCACTAGTGCGGGAAGTGGGGCGCACCAAGCTGGAGGTCAAAGTGGTCATCAAGTCCAACTTCAAGCCCTCACTACTGGCTCAAAAAATTGAGGTGAGGATGAGAGACTTGGGGAGGAGGAAGCACTTTTCTCCAAGAATAAAAGCAGCTGATGCCAGGGCTTGCCAGCTTTCTGACAGATGTGTCACTTTTAGGTGAGGATCCCAACCCCACTGAACACAAGTGGGGTACAGGTGATCTGCATGAAGGGGAAGGCCAAGTATAAGGCCAGCGAGAACGCCATCGTGTGGAAGTGAGTCTTACCTTCAGGGGGCCACAGTAGGGCCTTGTTAAGTGTTACCTTTCATCCTCTGAGAGAGTCTGTGTTGGGGGAGGAGGGGGGTGCCTGTCTGCTTCTGCAGAAGCTTCTGCTTGTGGTGTTGCCTTTTACATCTCTGTTAGTGTGTATGTCAATATTTGCATCCATGCATGCATTTATCAAAATGCTCTAACATTTCCCCATTTGCCTTGGTACTATCTTTGCGAAGTAGAACAAGGGATAGTATGCCCTTATACCTAAGTGGATACTGCAGCCTTCAGTACTAAAAATGAACAGACCCAAGATTCACAGCAAGTGATTATCAGGTCCTCAGCACATATCCTTGTCCTAATACCTTCCCCAAGTTCCTGGGTTCTCTTCCCCTTCTCCCAACAACGGGTAGCCACTCTTGAAACTCCAGACTACTAAAGGCACATGCTGCCCATTGCTCCTGTGTTCCCAGGATCAAGCGCATGGCAGGCATGAAGGAATCGCAGATCAGCGCGGAGATTGAGCTTCTACCTACCAACGACAAGAAGAAATGGGCTCGACCCCCCATTTCCATGAACTTTGAGGTATGGCAGAGGAACAACTTAGAGCCACAGTAGAGTGTGCTAGGAAAGATCATTCAGATCAACCGCTGTACCCGTTTCCTTGCAGATGAGTAAACTGAGGCCTTGAGAGGGGAAATGACATTAATTTGTACACATTCAACATTACTTCATTTCTTCCCTCCTTCAGACCTCTTAGTAGAATTAATTGCTCACACTGAGGAAGATCTTTAGCTTGTTTTGACTTGAATAACTCTTTGGAAAATTTTAAATTATTTAAATGCCAGATCAGATTTTACTTACAGGAAAATGGGCCGACTTTACAATACAAATTAGATCATTTTCTCCACCATATTTTTTTTACTTGCATAGTATTGAAAAGGATAATAAGTACACTCCAAGGCAGCTCTTTGGTTGCTGCTTCTGCCCATTAAAGAATTGATTTAGGTTATCACAGGTAGGGTCTGATTGCTAGTTACTCTTGGATATACTTTATTTATCAATAATAACCTCTTAAAGAACTCCTCACCTGCTTTCAGGAACTCCATCACTGAAACACCTGTAGTTAGTAATGAGGTAGGGCAGGGCTACAGGAGCATCTGTGAGGCCCTATTCCTAACTGGAGCTGTCCCTTGCCCAGGTGCCATTCGCGCCCTCTGGCCTCAAGGTGCGCTACTTGAAGGTATTTGAACCGAAGCTGAACTACAGCGACCATGATGTCATCAAATGGGTGCGCTACATTGGTCGAAGCGGCATTTACGAGACCCGCTGCTAGCTGCCTAGGGGCAGCTCGCCTGCTTCCCCACCCACTCTCTTCCGCAGGTCCGGGTGCCCCTGTCCGGCCACTACACATCAGTGTCTCCTCCCTCCTGCTTTGCTGCCTTCCCTTTGCACCAGCCCCTGAGTCTAGGTCTGGGCCAACCATATTGCGAGTGGGAGAGGTGGAGTAGTCCCCGGGCTCCCTGGGCGGGGTGGTTTCTGGGGCCCCTGCTCCTCCGTCTGCCCTGGCCCATTGTCAGGCTGAGTTCTGTAATCAAAGTCAGGTCAGCCCCCTCTCTTCTTCACCCCTGTGGCCACATCTCTGGAGTGGGAGGGTTGGCTGCCCCTCACCTCAGAGCTTTCCCAAAGGCCAGTAACGGATTCCCAGCCCTCAATCCCTACTCTGCTTTGGGATAGTGTGAGCTTCATTTTGTACACGTGTGACTTCGTCCAGTTATAAACCCAATAAACTCTGTAGAATGGAGTTTCTGGCTAAGTGTTGATGTGGGAGCTACATGGGAAGGGAAACTGGTGGAACTGCTCTTCCTCTTTTACCTACCAGTCTTGAGTAGAATTTCTATTCTAAAATATCTCAAAGATCTTCCTGTCTTTCTCCGGCCTAAGGCCCCTCCAGGCGCTCCCCTTGCCTCCCATCTCCTCTGAGAAGAAAACAGCCTCAAGGGCTAATAGTACCACTTGGGCCCTATTCCCTGAGGGCAGAGATTTCCCAGATTTACCAAGCACTTTAATGCAGGTACTTTCTAATTAGCAGAGATTAAGGAAGTTTACTTTTGGTATTTCCTACCATCCTGAGAAACTGATCTCTAAATTCCAGGCTCTTCCCAATTACCCAGGTTTTCCAAACCTGGAGTGATAAAAGGGAAGATTCTTTCCAGGCAATTTACAAAAGCCCTTCCTTCTCTTACCTCCCCCCTCCTCCCACTCAAAGAATCTAGTGCTAAGGTAGTACCCCAGGGGCGTCCCATAGCCTGCTGAGGTGTTAGCCTATATAAAAGCAGATTTGCTCTGGCCAGTTTGCCTTACTTGGTTTCAGCTTTTTTTGACTTAAAAATAGAAAATTTCAAGCAGAAATAGAAAATACAACCCCTATACACATCACCCAACGTTAACATTACCTTATGCCCAATCCCTCAATACTACATCCAGTCTATTCACACTTGCTAAATGTTGTACACTTGTATTTTTACACAACTTACATTTGGATCCAAACAAGGTCCCTAATGCCTCTTAAATCTCTTACACCGTAGGTTCTCCCTCAGCTCTTGCTGTGTTAGAGAAACCAGGTAATCCTGTAGTTCTGCCATCAGAATTCCTTCCCCTTTATTTCCTATGAAGTGACTATTTCATTTAGAGATGTACCTTCTTAACTTACTTTTAAATATTGGGAATGCTTACTCCTAATAGCAGTGCTTAATCCAAAAGGATGAATGGATAATAGTGTGATTTTAGGTGACAATTTTACAGCCGATGAGAATAGGCACCTTAAATGTAAAGTAGTAGTATCATTTGGGGGGAAATTCTAACTTCCATCAGAGGGAATCACTGAAAGTCTTTTACAGTCACGGAGACTCAGGATGCAGTCTGCCTCAGGTGTAGGGAGGGAATAAAGGCCAGTGAATTTCAAGGGACCTTGTTCTGGTTTTCTTCCCCTCTGGCGGTGAATGCGGTGGTGGCCTGGGGTGATGGAAGCAATGACTGGGCATATTTCGAATTGTTCCGCTGCACTGTCAAGTGGGAAAGGATTGACTACTGGGCACGGGCGCGGGGTGGAAGGAGGGAGGGCAGGGCAGGCCTAAAAGCAAGAAGCCCGCAGGGCCCGGGGTCGGAATGAAACCTGCAGTCGCAAAGAACTGCGCTAGGGGCTTCAGAGACGGCTGGATGAGATGAGCATGAGTCAGCAAAGCTACAGGCGGGCTCCAAAATGGACTCGGCTGGGCACGCAGCGGCCTCAAGGGAGTGCACAGAATCGAGCAAGATCACTGTGCGCTACCCACCGCCTCTCTCTCAGGAGGTTCCCACCCACCGGGCCATCGGAGTCTCGTGTCCTGTTAAACCTCGAGTTCCCGGCTGCCCCGCCCCCGCCCCCGCCGCTTCCCGGATCTCCATCTCCCAGGGCGCAGAGAGAAACGCTATGTGGCTCGTTTTTCCAGGGGAAAAGGCGTTGCGCAGGCGCAGAGAGAGCATCTCGCGCACAGACTCGGCGGCGCTTGCGCAGGGTTCCTTCGTCCGCGTTACCCCGCCCGCCTGGTTTCGCGCACAACGCGCCTTTCTTACGTCACCACTACGCATGCGCCGTAGAAGGAGGGGCGCGCTTTGGGGGGTTGGGTCCTGTTCGAGCTCTCACGGCGACTGCGCGGACGGGAGCCCGACTGGAACATGGCGACCTGCGCCGAAATCCTGCGGAGCGAGTTCCCCGAGATTGACGGACAGGTCTTCGACTACGTGACGGGTGAGCAGAAAGGAATCAGCGTGCTGGGGAGACAGAAGTGGAAGTCGGGGGGAAACACTAGGAGAGGGCAGGGCCGGGGGATGCTGTTAGGCCTCTCCTCTGCGTGACCTCTTGTCTGAAGGGCCGGCAGGCTTTAGATCCGCACTGGGGCGGCTGTTCAGGAACTAAAACTGCTCCATGTCTGTCCCACACGGTGTCCTCCTCGCCCTGCCATGCCCGGTTCAGGCGTCTTGCACAGCGGCAGCGCGGACTTCGAGTCTGTGGATGACCTGGTGGAAGCTGTGGGGGAACTGTTGCAAGAGGTGTCCGGGGACAGCAAGGATGACGCGGGCATCAGAGCGGTGTGCCAGCGCATGTACAACACTCTGCGCCTGTACGTGTCAGGGCATGGAGGTTTGTGGGGGTGATGGGAGGGCGGGTGGTCAGGAGCCAAGAGGTGAAAGAAGAAAGTCTGATGGTCACAGAGGTTTTTCTTTAATTCCTAACTCTGCACTTTCTCTCTCTACCCGCAAGGGCTGAGCCACAGAGCCAGGGAAACAGCCAAGTGCTACTGGACGCCCCAATCCAGTTGTCAAAGATAACAGAGAACTATGGTGAGAGTGAGGGGAGATTCCACTAGCTGTCCTGTCTTTTTCTCAGCTTCCATGCCCCAGCCACCTGCCCCCTAGAGGGAAGGACTTCTGGTACTTCTTTTCTACAGGACAAGGTTGTAGAAGGTAGTTGATGTCATTACTGAGGGCAAAGAGCCCACTGATTCTGAAGGAATTAGGGTTGGAAAGTTCTTCCCAGTCTTTAGGAAGTGGTAGAAAGCATATGGGCTTTGGAGATAGACAGTTTCTCCCCCCAGTTTGATGACTTACTAACTACATGCTTTTAATTGCTTATTTGCACCAGTCCTTGTATCCTTAATTTGTGAGGTAGTTTGTTTTATTTTTAATGTGGGAAGGATGATAACTGTCTATCTGTGGAATTTAAGGCTTTCCTGAAAATGTTTGTGTCTGGATTATATTAGTCACTCAAAACGTTAGTTTCCCTTCCCTCAGGGAGAAAGTGACTGCTTTTCTTCTCCCTTACAGACTGTGGCACCAAACTTCCAGGACTGCTAAAGAGGGAACAGTCCTCGGTGAGGAGGAAGAAAGGGAGGGGGCTGTGTTTATGGTGGGTGTGAGAGCTGGCTGTCTCTAAATGTTGCAGTATCTTTCTGGAGGATGTCTGCGTTTTGTTTTGTTTTTTCACCCAGGTCTTTAATTCTGTTCATCATGGGTAAATAAAGAGGGTTGACTTGAGGTGTCCTCTCTGGGGGTTTCTTTCTGAGCCCTAGAGTGAAAAATGGTTGTGTTTGAACCCTAGACAGTGAATGCAAAGAAGCTAGAGAAGGCTGAGGCTCGACTGAAGGCAAAGCAGGAGAAGCGCTCAGAGAAGGACACACTCAAAACCAGCACTTCTCTGTGAGTTTAGCAAGAAGGGTTGAAAAGAGAACAGAGAATTTCTGCCTGGATGGAAGGGTGGTTGGGAGTGCTAAAGCCATCTATTTCTCCCTTTGAAAGAGTCTTGGAAGAGGCATCAGCCAGCCAAGCAGGCAGCAGAAAGGAGAGTCGGTTGGAATCATCGGGCAAGAACAAATCCTATGATGTTCGAATTGAGAACTTTGATGTCTCTTTTGGTGATAGGTGAGGGAATGGGGTGTAATGTATTTCTTTTTCCGATTAAGGAAGGATTTGGAGAAGTAAAGTGGGACTAAAATTGTTAGGTTCCTGTTGTTAAACTGCTGTGCACCTGTCTCTACAGCACCCTTTGTTGTCTTCCTACTACCCCTGCAGGGTCCTACTGACTGGAGCAGATGTGAACCTGGCGTGGGGCCGCCGTTATGGGCTGGTGGGTCGGAATGGGCTAGGGAAGACGACGCTGCTGAAGATGCTGGCTACCCGGAGTCTGCGGGTTCCAGCCCACATTTCCCTGCTGCACGTAGAACAGGAGGTTGCTGGAGATGACACCCCTGCCCTGCAGAGTGTGCTGGAGAGTGACACCATGCGAGAGGACCTTCTCCGACGGGAGCGGGAGCTCAGCGCCCAGATTGCTGCTGGCAGGTGATGGCTCCAAGCTAGGGAACAACTAGCAGCAGCTGTCCTTCACAGAGTGCTTGCCATTCTGTCATGATCTATAATTTACACACCCATCATAATAAGCAGCAGAGTGCTACAGTCAAGCTGTAAACCCCTGTTCCTTAATGGTACCCATACCCTCACCGTTGTGAGCAAGTCCTTCTGTAGTCTATTCCTAACTTGGCAACTACACAGCCAGTGGCTTGGCTTTCTAATTATATAATACACAGACACGTATGTATATACACATACATACATACATACATATATGGTGCAGATAATCTCCTAGAATGCTCTCCTCAGGCTGATTCCTCTTCCTCTTTTCACTCCAGGGCTGAAGGCTCAGAAGCTGCACAACTGGCTGAAATCTATTCGAAACTGGAAGAGATTGAGGCTGACAAGGCACCTGCCAGGTATTTAAAATTCTTCCTTCCCTTCTTCAGATTTGACCTTTCCCTTCTGTTATTCATTCTACCCAACTTCTTCAATTTCTTCATTCATAGGGCATCAGTCATTCTTGCTGGTCTTGGCTTCACTCCTAAAATGCAGCAGCAGCCCACCCGGTGAGTGATCCTGGCATTTCTAGCTCTGAACACTGTTGGCTCTGACCCTGCCTGCCCTGGGGAACACCCTCCCCTGATGCAGCTCTGTCTTTTTTTAGGGAGTTCTCAGGTGGCTGGAGAATGAGACTGGCCCTGGCCCGGGCCCTGTTTGCTAGGTGAGTTTCCGGGGCCTGTGTATGGATATTGTGGAGAATGGACCTTGGCTCTTGGGAGGAGGCAACAAGTCGCTGCACTAAAACCTCATGCCTTGCATTCTTCTTTTTCATAGGCCAGATCTTCTGCTGTTAGATGGTGAGTTTGAAATGGGGCACCCTGACTGTGGGGTGGGAAAAGGTGAGTGTCCAGGTTCATAGTTTCAGCCTTTGAATTCCAAATATGTCTTCCCCCACTGTCCAGAACCCACAAACATGCTGGATGTAAGGGCCATTCTGTGGCTGGAGAATTACCTGCAGGTGAGTGCCTACAAGTGCTAGAGTTGGTCTGGGGGAAGATCTGCCTCCAAGACACCTGGGGGCCTGGGAACTGACTGCCCTCCCAAACTGGGCCTGCTGTCCTGTGACCCCCCACCTCAGACATGGCCCTCCACAATCCTGGTCGTCTCCCACGACCGCAACTTCCTGAATGCCATAGCCACAGACATCATCCACCTGCACAGCCAGCGACTAGATGGTTACCGGGGAGACTTTGAGACCTTCATCAAGAGCAAGCAGGAGCGACTGCTAAACCAGCAGCGTGAATATGAGGCACAGCAGCAGTATCGTCAACATATCCAGGTGTGGGAGCAGGCAGGGCTGTGGGGCCCATCCCATGGGTGTTAGAGTTGCAGGGACTGAGGGAGCCTCACCAGTGCCTGCATGCACTCTTTCATCCACAGGTTTTCATTGACCGGTTTCGCTACAATGCCAACAGAGCCTCTCAAGTGCAGAGTAAACTCAAGATGTTAGAGAAGCTGTGAGTACAGTGGTCTTGACCAGGTTCCAACTTGTATTTTTCTTAATTTTTTCCCTCATTTTGCAGACTACCCCTTGCTCCCTCCCCTTTCTTAGAAAGCAGCTTTGATTTTCTCTCTTTCGGGAAAGCAGAGTAGTCTGTATTTTCTTGGAAAATTATTCTTGCCCCCAGACTTGGACGACCACTTATCTGTTTATTTGCTTATTCTGGAGTTTCATATAAATGGAATCACACAACATATGGCCTTTTGTATTTGGTTTCTTTAACTCAGGTTTTCAAAGTTCATTCATGTGCATTATCAGTGCTTCCCTTCATTATGGTCAGATTACATTCTGTTGAATGACACCACATTTTGTAGATCGATCCATCAGTTGATGGACATTTGGATTGTTTCCTGTTCTTGATTTTTTTTTTTAATATTTAAGGACCATGAACTGAAACAATTTCATTTTATTATTTTTTAAAAATATTTATTTATACAAGCACTAGGGTGCAGGCCAGAGGCACGGGAGGGTGAGAGAATTCACCCGAGACAGAACAGCAGGGAGCAGAACAGGCAGAAGGACCAAAACACACTGCTGAGGGGAGCAGTGGGCGAGACAGGAGAAGTCTGCCGTGCCATGTGGGAATCACCCTGGCTTGCCGGGAATTGAACCGGCGCTGCAGAGGCTGCAGACAGCTCCACAGCGCAGCGCTCAATCTGCTGTGCCATGGGGAGGCCCTCTTTTTTTTTTAAAGGCATTTATTTATGCATACAAGAGCTGGGGTATAGGCCAGAGATGCAAGGGGTGAGAGGATTCACCTGAGACAGAGCGGGGAAACAGAACAGGCAGACTGACTGAAATACACTGCTGAGGGGAGCAGTGAGCAAGACAGGAGAGGTCTGCTGCGCCATGTGGGTGGCTCCCTGGCTGGCTGCAGAGGCTGGGTTGCTTCACAGTACAGTGCTTAACCCCTTGCGCCACCAGGGAGGCCCCTGTTCTTGACACTTTTAAATAATATTGCTGTAAACGTTTGTGTATAAGTTTTTATGTGTGGGCCTCCCCTGGTGGTGCAGTGGTTGAGCGCTGGGCTGCGAAGCTGCCCACAGCCTCCACAGCGCTGGTTCGATCCCCAGTCACCGGCGAGGGGCCCACATGGCCTGCAGACCCAGAACTCTCCTGCCATGCCCGCTGCTCCCCTCAGCAGTGTCTTTCGTCAGTCTGCCTGTTCTGTTCCCCGCTCTGGCTCTGGTGAATCCTCTCACTCTCCCACGCTTCTGGCTGTACCCAGTGCTTGTATAAATAAATAAATAAATCTTTTTTTAAAAAAAAAGTTTTTATGTGGACATACCTTTGGTGTTCTCTTGGGTACATAGTTAGGGGTAGGATTGCTGGTTTAACTTTTTTTTTTTTTTTTTTAAGATTTATTTATTTATTTATACAAGCACTGGGTATAGTCAGAGGCGCGAGAGGGTGAGAGAATTCATCAGAGCCAGAACAGAGAGTAGAACAGGCAGAGTGACGAAGTACACTGCTGAGGGGAGCAGCGGGCGGCAGGTGAGGTCTGCGCACCATGCGGGACCCTCGCCCTGTGGCCGGGGATCGAACCGGCGCTGCAGAGGCTGCGGGCAGCTTTGCAAGCCAGCGCTCAGCCGCTGAGCCACCAGGGAGGCCCTGCTGGTGTAACTTTTTAAGAAACTGCCAAACTATTTTCTAAAGCATGTGCGCCATTTTACATTCCTACCAACAGTGTGTAAGGATTTAAATTTTTTACATCCTTACCAACACTATCTTTTTAATTTTTGCCATACTGGTGGGTGTGAAGTGATATCTCACTGCAGTTTTGAGCTGTATTTCCTTAATGACAGTGAACATTGGGAATTTAATCTTGATGCAATCTTTCTAGAGGTGCTAGTGGTAAGGGAACCTAAAGTTATGTCTTCATATTTTGCGACATTAAAACATAAGACATAGTAACTGGAAGGATAAAAAGCTGCCAAAAATATAATCCTGTTTTTCTATTATATAGTGACCTAGAAAAATTTACTCTAAAATGAGAATGTTATCAGGATGGTGGGAGTACAAGCTTTTTCTGAATATATATTATTGTGTGATGGGAACAAATAAAGATTGTGGGGTTTTTAATGTTAAAAATGTCATAAATTTCTTCTCTTCTCAGACCAGAGCTGAAACCTGTGGACAAGGAGTTAGAGGTAGTAATGAAGTGAGTGCTGGGCCAGAGGGGCAGGTGGGGAAGCTATGGTTTTGGCCACCCCATGTTCCTCACCCCCACCTCCTGCAGGTTCCCTGATGGGTTTGAAAAGTTCTCACCTCCAATTCTGCAACTAGATGAAGTGGATTTCTACTATGATCCTAAGCACGTCATCTTCAGCCGTCTCTCTGTCTCTGCTGATCTGGAGTCCCGCATCTGTGTGGTATGGTTGGTGTTTCTCTGTTCCATGAGCTAGGACTTTCCCCTCCCACTACATGGTGTGGGTTGGCCCCAGTCCTTGGGCTACAAAGGAAAGGGATAAGAAGAACAGGAGTCAAGACCAGGGAAAACTTTACTGTATACGCTGCCCCTGTCTTCCAGCTTCACAGGGCCTCCCTGCTGAGATGTAAAGTCTGGCATGAACTCTGTCTTATTGGTCTCAGCCTTGAACTTTCTCAGGTTATAGAACGCAGAGGAGAGAGTGGGGGGCTTCAGGGTCAGACTTCAAATTCTGGCTGCCATTTTCTAGATTGGTTGCTAAACAGTTTCCTTCTCTGTAAAGAAAGAAATAACTTCTACCTCACTTGGTTATTGGGAGAATTAAATCCCCTGTTCTCAGGTTCTGGTACCTTTTGCACCTTAACTGCTTCCTTCATTTTTTTCCATATAGTCTTGCACCACATAAGGCATGGTGATCAGGTGCCCACCCATGTAACAGTGGGCTCTGCAGCCTAGGGGCGTGTGTGTGTGTGTGTATATGTATGTATATATACATAGCGGGTGCTACTGGCTGGGTGTGTGTAAGCACACACTGTGATATTCGCCTAGTGACTATAGTTTAAAGCCATTTTTGTAGTTGGTGAAGAAGTCATTGGGACTGCCTGGCACTCGTTCCCGTCTCCTCTGCCTTTGTCCCACACATGTACAGTCTTATGTTCTCATGTTTCTTCTAATAGGTTGGGGAGAATGGAGCCGGGAAATCCACCATGCTGAAGCTGCTTATGGGGGACTTGGCCCCTGTTCGGGGTATCAGACATGCTCACAGGTGAAAGCCACCCCTCCGCTCCCCAACTACTTGTATACTATAGCTGCGCTCTGTATGCTTATTGCCTTCCATCCCTTCTTTTCCACCTTCATTTTCACTTGCAGGAATCTGAAGATTGGCTATTTTAGCCAGCACCATGTGGAGCAGCTAGACCTGAATGTCAGTGCTGTGGAGCTGCTGGCACGCAAGTTTCCTGGTGTGTTAGGGATTTGAGTTGGAAAAAAAAGAGTGCCTGGGCTAACCCCTATAGCTAGGCCTACTTTGGGGAGCAAGGGGTGGTGCTGAGCAGATCACCTAAGTCTAGGTGTAAGGACTTGGCTGTTTGGAGGTGGTGCTGCCAAAGGGGGTGAAGGGCAAGAATTGGGCCAGGGACCCACATGATGGGTTGGGACCTATTCCAGGACGGCCCGAGGAGGAATATCGTCACCAGCTGGGCCGGTATGGCATCTCTGGAGAGCTGGCCATGCGTCCTGTTGCCAGTTTGTCTGGGGGCCAGAAGAGCCGGGTAGCTTTTGCTCAGATGACCATGCCCTGGTGAGACCTCATTTTCTAGCACTCTTGCCCTCTTGCCTAATAGAAAATGATTCTCCTGGCTTTGTATCAGAGGATTTCATTTTCTCCCACCCACATAACTGCCTGTCTTCCTGGATTTTGCCTTTCAGCCCCAACTTCTACATTCTGGATGAACCCACAAACCACCTGGATATGGAGACAATTGAGGCTCTGGGTCGCGCTCTCAACAATTTCAGGGTGAGCGTGCCTTTACACTGCCTACTCTTTTTGCAGGCTTTGACACCCCTTACAGCCCTCCTGAGTATCTGCCTTTCTCCTGTCTCTCAGGGTGGTGTGATTCTGGTGTCTCACGATGAGCGCTTCATCCGACTGGTGTGCCAAGAGTTGTGGGTGTGCGAAGGAGGCAGCGTCACCAGGGTCGAGGGGGGATTTGACCAGTATCGCGCCCTTCTACAGGAACAGTTCCGCCGTGAGGGCTTCCTCTAAGGACGCCAGGCTGAGGACTGTGCCCAGGACATGGACTGGTCTTGCAGACCCCTGGGCTGCTGTGTCAGCGACCATTTCCACGCCACAGACTTCCCCCTACTTTGGGGACAGCCTTATTCCCAAATCTCTCCTTTTGACTGGAGCATCTTCTGCACTACCCAGGGAGCCCCATCTAAGTGTCTATGAGGACTGGTCTTCCAAGGGAAGAGGTGGGGGTTGCCCTCCAGGGTTATGGAACCCTCACCCCCATTACCCCAGCTCTGACTGGGCCCTAGTGGCTGCTGTGTAAATTAAATCTCCCCCTGCATCTCCCTTGCCTTATCTCTGCTGCTCCTTGGCAGGGCTGCTGCACTGCCCATGTTTACTGGGTGAGGACACAACGATGAAAGCATGGCAGCATCAGCCTGTGCCTGGAAAGAGACCTCATTAAAGCCACCAGGGCTTGGAGGTCATCTGCCTGATATTGTAATGGACTGAGCTAATGGAATGAAAGCACATCTTATTTATGTGCTTGAATTAATCCTCACAACCATTCTATGAAGAGACCAAGTTGGTGTTCAAAAAGGGTTATTTGCTGTGGTTACTCAGGTAGCACTGGTGGTTCCTCAGAGAGGAGACTTATTTTAGACCCTACTCCAATCCCAGTGCTTTTCATATCCAAAGCCACCTCCAAAGAAGCAGCTCAGTGGACTGAGCTGATGGAATGGAAACAGCACAATGATGATGCTAGCCTGGGCTCAGCTCAGCTGAAAGGCTAGTGGGTTCTGCTTTCTCAGCCCCACTGCTTGGGAGAGTGAACTTGTTACTAACCTAGCCTGGAACATGGATTGTGAGCTGCTCTCTCCAGTGGTCCCTGGCCCAGGCTCCGCCTACTTCTCTGGAACTTCAGGGCTGAAGACAAACCAGACTGGGTCTTTGTTCCTATTTGACTTAAGTGGTTTCATGTTCTTTATTTTACTCTATAAACTCTTGGAAGAAGCTTGGGAAGTAGGGAATTGAGAGTGGGTCTAGTGGGGAGAAATAGAACATTTTGTTTCATAGTGAGCAGTCTTTAAGAGGAGAGGGATGGTGTTTAACGGTGGTGGTGTGACAGATAAATATTTCTCCAAGATTCAGTTACTATGTATAATGTTATGCAGGTGACACTAAAATAGAGATACCGCTTTGCTCTCACTGTCGGAGAAACCACAGTCAACAGAACAAGATCCCCTGCTTCATAGAGGATGGTAGTCAAAATTCAACCAATGAACTGCTGAGAGTATTGTATAAGTAGTTGGGGGAGAGAGCTGTTTTCCAGTAAAAGGAGAACAGACAGATCAGGTGCTGATGTGCTAGTGAAGCTGCCAGAAAGGCCACTAATCAGGCTGCCTCCTCAGCCTGGCTTGCTCTCAGAAGTTCAGAGGAGGTGTTCTTCCAGCTGAGTGCCCTGTGCTCCTGAGAGACCCTGGCACTCTTCCAGCCTCACATCTGCAGGATAGCCAGTTGGGGGCCATCTGCGGAGGGATCTGTGTCTGCCTATTTACCAGGTTTTCAGTCCTTTGTTCTTAACCATTTTGTGAATTCGATTTCGCCTAACTTCTTAGAGTCCCTGGAAATGTACTGAAAGAGTTCTGTGACAGAATCTACTGCTTTGGAGGTGGCTTTGGACATGAAAAGCACTGGGGTTGGAACAGGGTCTAAAATTAAGTCTCATCTCTGAGCGACCAACAGTGCTACCAAGGTTATCACAGCAAATAACCTTTTTTGAATGTCCTTGAGGATATTTGTGAGATTTAATTCAAGCACATAAACAAGCACACAAAAAGTGATTTCTATGTGAACAGTCTGATTTGAAGGACTATCATGGGAAAAGAAGTAAATTATCTAAGAAACTTGAGGTATAGACCAGTTTGGGCTCAAAGGAAGGATAACTACCTTAATTCCTCAAGCTGTATTCTGAGAATAAGTTTCCAGTCTCGAACTCTTCAGCCCTGCTGGGCCTCTCTTTTGGGTAGGAGGCAAAACTAGTTGACCTCCAGTTGGCTTCTGGTTTTATTTTATGCTGTTCCAGCATGTTGTGCCTGGGGGAGAGGGCTGGGTCAGGGCCTCATGCACCTGAGACCTCATGATGGGGAGGCCCTGGAAGGAGGACACACCTGTCTGCCCTTCCCGCCCTCCCATGAGGGATACAGAGGGGCAGTACTTGCTCTCTGATGTTATAATTGCATGTCCAGTCAGTTTGTACACTCTTATGTGTATATGGTAAACTTTTAGAGAAGAGAGGATGGGAATTGGCTAAAGACGGTTGTCTTGCAGGATGGAAAATGTAGTGTCAGCTCTATCCCCAAAAGCCTAGGCATAGGTGAGAGGAACCTGACATGAAAGTAGGTAGCCTCCCTTATCACTCTGAAGTACCCGTCAAGACAGCCACCCCTTTCACACTGGAGAGCCTGTTTAACCGCAGCCACCGGGAATCTGGTCCTTCCACAATAGCCAATGTCAGGAGCTGGCCAGGTTGGGAGGCCTCAGTCTGCAATGTCTTCTTTGAAATCCTGGCCTCTCTGCTTCTGTCAGCCTTGCTACACTCAACAAGACCACCTCAGGCAGTCTGGTCCCCAGTGGGAGACACAGGGTTCCTGGTTCCTTGCACACCAGTCCACAAGGCACTCATCGATACCTGTCAAAAATTATTTCAGTGTTGTGGTACTGTCTTGAGATAGGTTGAGCATAGACATTTTGCTAAGTTGTCGCTACTTCCAAGTGAATTTCAGCTTGTAGGAAAGACACCATTTACCCTCACTGGCCATGCTTCAGCCTGGTTTGTCACTTTGGAATGTAATATCCTGTTAAGAGTCACTTCCCAGGGATCATGCTCAGCAAAATAAGCCAGAAAGAAAAAGAAAAATACCAGATGGTCTCACTCATAGCAGGAATCTAGAAAACTTAAATAAGGGACCAGGAAAATGAATAACTATAAGAAAGTGAAAATCAAAATCAACAAAAAACTATGAACCAGAGACACTCTATGGGGGGTGGGGAGAGAAGGGCTTGGGGTCAAGATAAGGGGGTTATAATTGTAAGGGGAATAAGGGGAATATAAAAATAAAATTTAAATAATAATGAAAAAATAAAAGTTAAAATAGCCTCATAAAAAAAAAAAAAGTCACTTCCCAGATCTAAGTCTGAGTCAACCACAGATATAAACCAACACCCTGCAAACCAGAGCACCACGACTCTGCACCATCCTGAGCATGCAGGCTGAATGTGGAGGCCTGTGGGAAATCCCAGCTGGTTGGCAGATTGGATCTGCAACTTGGCTTAAGGGCCTCGGGGTCCCCCAACCTGGAGTGATGGATTCCCTTCAACCCCACCCTATCCAAGTGGACTTCATTGCACTGTAAACCCCATTATAAACTGCATGCCATTAAGATTGTATTTGCCACTTTGCCCTGATACCCTTGAAGACCAGAGTATGGCTTACTCGGCTTACTCATCCTGTATCCTCTATTGCAGGTTGGGTTCTCAGAAGCAGCTTGAAGAGGTCAGCATGCATGGGGTTTATTAGGGGGTGCTTCTGCAGCCACCAGAATTGAGCAGAGGGAGAAAAGCAGCAGTGTAGGCCAGGTGAGAGTCTCGGTCAACCAAGGAGCTGGGGTAGCTGAGTTATCTTGAGTTGAGGCCATGTCAGACCTACCACACAGAGATGTGACCTTGGAAGGTTTAGTTTTCTTCCGAGGCAATCCCCGTAATGGGCTGAGGACTTCCTGCCAGCAGCAATATCAATAGGTAAGGCAGTAAAACCATCCTGAAAGGAGATCTGGGCAAGTCATCACAGCTTCCACTATAGTCCTAGCACATAATAGGTGCTCAATAAAAATCTTGCAAAATGAATATTTTGGGAAAACAGAAAAAGTACAGAATGACATTGGAAGAGAAGAGAGCAGAGGCCAGGAGGCCACAACCAAAACCTAACCTTAAGGACATGGGGTCAGGATGGTGGTAAGATAAGGGAGGATGGCATTGACTCAGTAAGGGGTTTCAAATCCTGCCCGAACAAGGAGGACTTCTTTTTCTGGGCCAGTCTTCATGAAATGGAATGGAGACTTTGGGGCACTACAAGGTTTTAAAGACCCTTTTTAGGTTCTTAAACTTCCCCTTGTTCCAAGATAATGCTACGTAAGTGATGACAGTTAATATTTATTGGGCCCTTACAGTGTAATAGGCAGTTATCCCCATTTTATCTGTGGGGAAACATTGGGTTGACATAGTGGGTGACAGACTGGGATTCAGGTCAGTCCAGTTCTAGAGCATAGCTCTTAACTATCACAGTGTCACTGCTGCTCTGCTCTTAAAATGATGTGCTGAATAGTACTAATTTGTTAATCCATTACTTAAAACTCATTAATTACAAGGGGCAGAAGAGGAGCATTGGAAAAGGGGGGAGTATTCAAAAACGGATGAGTTAGGAGTACTTGACACAATAGCTGGCACACTCGAGGTGCTCAGTGAATAGTTTTTAAGTAAATGATCCATAATATGTGGCATAGTGAGAAAGCCTTGCACTGGGATTAGCCCAGATCAACACTGATGGCATCTTGAGCAAGTCAACCTCCTGAATGATCTTATCCACAAAATGGTTATAACAGTTTGTCTTGCCTGCTTCTTTGGCTAGTTGGAAGGATTAAATGAGAGTAGGTCCTGTGTAAATGGGATAAAAGTCTTGTAAACTGTAAAGTTTATTTTTTTTAAGATTTATTTTATTTATTTATGCATACAAGAGGTGCAGGGGGTGAGAGGATTCACCAGAGACAGAGCAGGAAGCAGAAGAGGCAGATCTACTAAAATATACTGTTTGGGGAGCAGCAGGTGAGACAGGAGAGGTCTGCTGCAGCACGTGGGTTAGCTCCCTGGCCAGGATCAAACTCATGCTGCAGTGACTGGCTATAGCTTCATAGCCCTGAGACTGTAACCCCTGCGCCACCAGGAGGGTCCTAAACTATAAAGTTCTATTGGATTCAAAGGGTGTCATTTTATGGGAAGGGTGATCCTTGGAGCTGTCTCCAGAGACACACAGACTCACACATGAGCACACAAACACTCCAGGCATTAAGATGACAGCCCCACGCAGGCTACCCCACAGCCCTGCTTGTCTGCTGAGCCAGGCATCAGAGAGCTTGCATGCAGGAACGCAACAGGAGACTTCTCCTGGTACTGCTGAGTTGCACAGGGGTAAAGCAGAAATCACCATGTAATTTAAGTCCATTCTAATAATATGTATAGGTAATGCCCCACTGGTAATTCTAGGTTTCTATTTTCTTTGTTAAATAATAGGGTGGTTTGGAGGTGATTTCTGCTTTATTGTATATAGAGAGACCTTTGAAACCCTAAATTAGAACAAATAATTTGTCAACCCATACTAAGCATTTTTAACAGTGAGGAATGCTTTCACAAACGTTCTCTTTTGGTCTTGTCATCTTAATCTTATGAGTGACACCTACAGAGTTACTCCCATTTTACAGACCAGGAGCTTGAAACAGAAAGATGTTACGTGACTTTCTTAGGTTCAGCTACCACCTTACATGCAGAGATGGGCCAGCACTGAGGTATCTGGATCTGAAATCTTCTTACATCTCTTCAAGGTAGTTGTTCACAGCCTTGTTCCTCAGTTATCCAATGGGTGACATTCTCGTATCACACATGCCTGTGAGCAAACGAGGGTTATGTGCCCTTCTGTCCCTTTAGGAAATTTATTTTTAACCCTGAGTAAAGGATAGCAACTGTGAATCTGATTTAATTCATTTTTAACTTATAAATTAGGAAGTCAATTCCTGAGTCAGAACCAACTGCATTTGAGTCTGGATTCTATTATGTAACAACTATATGATCTTGGCAGATGAAGTCTCTCAGTGCCTCAGTTTCCTGATCTGTAAAATAGGCATAGTAATGGTCCTTCCATTGTAGGGTCATAGTGAATATTAAGATAATGTAAACAAAACTTTCATCATGGTTCCTAATATACTGTTCAATAATTGTTAGCCACTATGATACTATCTGTTGTGAACCTCACTGCTTTATCGATTTTTAGTGAAATTAGAATGATGTGTGGCTGAAAATCGCAGTATTTCACTTGGTGCCTCAGCCAAAATGACACACTCATGCCCCTCTAGTTCTTTCTGGATGTTCTCTGCTCTATCTGTTCCTTCACTCAACACTTTTGTCCTTGTTATGGAAGCCTAGGTTCTTCTTTAGCAGAAGGGACCACTCAGCCTAGTCATTCTGAACCTTCTCACAACTGAAGGTTTCTTACCCTTTTTTCTCCATGAACTTTACAGTCAGTAGGTACATAGATATGGCAGATCAGCATACATGGTGTATATTAGGGGGGTGCTTCTGCAGCCACCAGAATTGAGCAGAGGGAGAAAAGCAGCAGTGTAGACTGCTTGGGAGTAACGTTGTCTTAGAGTAAAACTATTAAGTACCAGGAAACAATGGCTGAGATGTAAAAGTCATTCAGGAAGTTGTAAATTGTAGTTTGATGGCATGTGGGTATGTAAGGATTGGAAGGATATTTAAGAGCTGTCAGGTTAACTAGAACACAGCCAAGGGAAAAAATGGAAGAACTCATCCAAACACATGAAATGTGATTAGAGTAAAAAATGCCCAAAATCTTAAAGAGGAGAGGCCCCAGGATCTGCCTGAGAGGAGGCAGACTTTGGTGTCTTGTCCTCTTAGCAGGTCTTATCCTTCAAAGACACTGGATGCCTTTGTCCATCAGAGTTTGACACCACA
This sequence comes from Talpa europaea, assembly GCF_964194135.1. Lineage (NCBI taxonomy): Eukaryota > Metazoa > Chordata > Mammalia > Eulipotyphla > Talpidae > Talpa > Talpa europaea. The sequence goes on along the minus strand of NC_140070.1, from coordinate 116,429,624 downwards.
AGCCCCCGAATTCCATTCCACCCTCATACTGCTTATTTGGTTTGTGTGACCTTTCTCACCAGAGAGGATGTACTGACCAGCAAAGACAGATTATCAGGCCACTTGTCAGTACATTTCTTTTTTTCAAAGATTTATTTATTTATGCATGCAAGAGCCGGGGTACAGGCCAGAGGTGTGGGGGGGGCGGTGAGAGGATTCTCCAGAGACAGAGTGGGGAACAGAACAGGCGGATTGACTAAAATACACTGCTGAAGGGAGCAGCAGGCAAGACAGGAGGAGTCTGCCGTGCCATGTGGGTCACCTCCCTGGCTGGGGATCGAACTTGTGGTGCAGTGGCTGCTGATAGCTTCATAGTGCTAAGACTTAACCCCTTGTACCACCAGAGAGGTCCCATTTCTTATTTTAAAAAAAGATTTATTTTTACTTATTTATGCATACAAGAACTGGGGTGTAGGCCAGAGGGTTTGTAGGGTTGAGAGGATTCACCAGAGACAGATTGGGGAACAGAACAGGAAAATCTACTGAAATACACTGCTGAGGGGAGCAATAGGTGAGACAGGAGAGGTCTGCCTCACCACCAGGTGGGTTAACTCCCTGGCAGGGGATTGAACTCATGCCCCAGTGGTAGTGGGTGGCCATAGCTTGATAGTGCTGAGGCTAAAACCCCTGCCACCCTGGAGTCCCAACTTGTCAATACATTTCTAAAGACAAACTGATGTCTGGGTTATCCATCAGTGCTTTTTTTTTTTTTTAATTTTTTTATAGAGGCATGTTTTATTTATTTATTTATTTGTTTGTTTGCTTGTTTATACAAGCACTGGGTACAGTCAGAAGCGCGGGAGGGTGAGAGAATTCACCAGAGCCAGAGCGAGGAGCAGAGCAGGCAGAAGTGAAGTACACTGCTGAGGGGAGCAGCGGGCGGCAGGAGAGGTCTGCGCCATGTGGGACCCTCCTCTGGTGGCCGGGGAGCAGCCGGGGATTGAACCGGCGCTACAGAGGCCACGGGCAGCCTCGCAACCCAGCGCTCAACCGCTGCACCACCGGGGAGGCCCTATCCATCAGTGCTTTTAAGTGTCCACAGTATAAGACAATCCTTTAGCTTGATCCAATATTTATTTACCAAGCACTATGTATCTGAGTGCTTTACTTGAATTAACTCATTTAATCTTCACTTCAGGACTAACCCACATGGTGCAGCAGACCTCTCCTGTCTCACCTGCTCCCCTCAGCAGTGTATTTCAGTCAACCTGCCTGTTCTGTTCCCCACTCTGCCTCTGGTGAATCCTCTCACCCCCCACACCTCTGGCCTATACCCCAGCTCTTGTGTACATAAATAAATAAATCTTTAAGAAGCCTCAGGGGTTAAAGTATCAGTGCTATCAAGTTATCACCAGTCACTGTGGCATGAGTTTGATCCCCAACCAGGGAACTAACCCATATGGCACAGCAGACCTCTCCTGTCTCACCCTCTGTTCCCCTCAGCAGTGTATATCTGTAGATCTGCCTGTTCTGCTCCCCACTCTGTCTCTGGTGAATCCTCTCACAATCCTCACCCCATCCCCCCACACCTCTGGCCTATATACCATTTCTTCTATGCATAAATAAATAAAATCTTTTTTAAAAATTTAATAGGAAGACATACTGTGGTGCTAATCACATTTTCTGATCAGTCTTAGATGATCACAGTTTTTACCCCAAGTTACGTGTTTCCAGCCCTGAGAACAGACAAGCTGATTCATTTAGCTTGGATATTCTTTAGGATAATATCTCTACACCTATCTTACCTAGATCCCAGGCTGGGGTGTTATAAACCTGGGAAATTTTAGGCAGCTGTCTTCTAGTTTATTCAGGCTGCCTCTCCAAATTCACCTGGTGAACTATTTGTACATAGGTTTGTTAGGACTCAACATCTCACTAGTTTGCTCATGAACAGAGAAAGCTAGAGAGGTTTGACCTGGGGTGTTTGGGTGTCTGGAAGAAGAGAATTCTGATTCACATTTACTAAATCATTATTCTTGAGTGTATCCCAATCCCCTGTCCCCTGCCTGTCATACTCAATATTCTCATATGAACCATTTCCAGACATGAAGGTCAAAGAGCCCCTTTCTCCTGTCAACGTGGTGTGTTCGTCACAGAACAACTTCCAAATGCCCTCATCAGATGCATTGATTCGAGCAACACCACTTCTAGAAGGGGCTGTTTTAGAAGGAACCAAGTCATTGTCCCTGGGTATCCCCAAGAACCTAGAAAAGTTCTAAGGATCAAATGGAAAGATCATCCCCCTGATGGGTCAGAAAGAAGGCATAGTCTGGATGTTCCAAACTGCCTGAAAGAGGGACAGGTCAGTCCACAGTGCCCATCCCAACACTGTCTAGAAGACAAGGTGGTCTGGAGGCTGTTTCAAATTTCACAGCTCCTGATGGGAGACCCTTGTCTATGGGAATGAATGAGTCGGGCCATCAGAGCCTGGTGCCATCAAATATAATCATAGTACATCCCCACCTCTTTCTTTTGCTTCTATGTTCATGTAGCAACCACTTGAGCATCTCCCTAGGGCAAGCCAAATATTTTCAGGAGAGGAATAAGAAGCAAGGAAATCTTCCAGAATCTGAAGTGTGTATCAAGGCTGCATTATTCATTAAAGAACTCCAGTTCTTGGCACTCAAAATTCTCATTCCACTTTAAAAAAAAAAAAAACTTTCCTGAACCTTTTTTTCTCATTATATACAGTAGCTTTATTTTTCTACATATCTTAGAAAGCTTATTTAGAGAAATCATCACGCTAGGAAATTTAACATCTCTATCTTTACCTCTGTCTCTCAGGATGGCATTCCCTAAATCCTGTTAAGCTTTGGGGATTCTATTCTTCTGAGCAGTAGAAATATAGACAAACTTGGGCTTCCCTGCTGGTGCAGGGGTTAAAGTCTCAGAGCTATCAAGCTATCACCAGCCAATGTAGCATGAGTTCGAACCCAGGCCAGGGAGCCACATGGCACAGCAGACCTCTCCTGTCTGGCTGCTGCTCCCCTCAGCAGTATATTTCAGTAGCTCCACCTGTTCTGCTCCCCACTTTGTATCTGGTGAATCCTCTCACCACCCACACCTCTGGCCCATACCCCAGTACTTATACATATAAATAAGTAAAATATATCTTTTTTTAAAAAGAAATACAAGTTTTGTGCAGCAAAGTGCATTGAGCTGCATAGAAAAAGCAAAATTACCCACAACTCAAAAGACAGTTAAGCTTGTATTGTAGAAATGCTACAAACCACACTAGACAGTGTCAGGGAGGTAAATTAGGGCAATTTCTATAAAGGAAGAAGGGCAGTAGCACCACCTGTCTCAAGGTAACCTACTTACTTGCTTGCTTGCTAATTTTTTACTTACGAAAACTTCCTCCTGAAATAATCCCCCCTTTTTCCTTCAGGCTTCCCAAAGCACTTTGCTTTCAAATCCTTGGAGTGCTAGTCACATTGGGCCTTCAAAGGAAGGTTGCAACTGAGTTGCAGAACAAGGGTCAAATCTCATTCATCCTGGAATCCCCCCTGCATCCAGCATTGAGCCAGGCACACAACAGTTATACTCAGAAAAGGTTTATAGAGCGAATATTCTTGTCTCCAAAGCTATACTTCCCTGGCCCTCCAGGCCCATATGTCAGCAAGTTCATAGGTATATTTGCACTGTCTGGTGATGTGTGTGATTCTTTTGCTTGGAACAGCTGGTACATTTCCTTTGGCAGAAAGAATCTGGTGGAGCATTTGTTTGGACATCCCTGTCACCCAGGTTGCTGGTGAAGATATTAGTTGTGTGTTTCTGCTGCTACTGCAAGATTTGAGCTTGAGCATTTTTTAAAACGATGCCATATATTCTCTTTATTTTGTAGTATATATTTTAAACTATTCTGAACATTGCAAGCATATGCAGAGTAGAGAAATAGATTAATGTATGTGTAAGTTACCCCACTTCAACAATTATCCTTCATGGTTCAGACTGGTTAATCTTGTTTCATCTCAACCCCCAACTCCGCATCACTTGAGAATCCTGCTCCCCTTCTCACCACTCACCACCCTGCCTTTGTGCCAGGATAATACCTTTTTATTTTTTTTAGGATAATACCTATTATTAGCTAGTGTTACATACCCCCATTAAGAGGAATATAATATTTGATTGCTATTTTGTGATAGTTTAAATATTTATGACAAGATAAGGTTCAGTTTCTTTTCATTTTCTTGAAGCTTTTAAAAGGCTTTCTCATAGAATTAGAAGTGTAAAATGTCAAGTTATGCATACAGTCATTTTGCAGTGATCATGATTATATCTCAGAAATCAATACACAACATGAAGATGCAATTTTCTTGCAAGACATGAAATTATCTTTTTAAAAATAGGCTTTATTTCTTAGAGCAGTTTTAGGTTTGCAGCAAAATTGAGAGGAAGATACAGAGATTTCTCATGTACCCCCTGCCTCTACATGCATAGCCTCCCCTATTGTCGATATCCCTTACCAGAGTGGTGTATTTGTTTGTAATGACACATCATAATCTCCCCAATTTCAGTTTACACTAGATTTCACTCTTGGTGTCATACATTCCATGGGTTTGGAGAAATGTACAATGACATGTATCCACCATTAGAGTACCATACAGAGTAGTTTCTCTGCCCTAAAAATACTCTTGACTTACAAAAATTTTTTAAAATCTCTCCTGCCCATCTGTGACCATGCAGGTGCCTCTCTTTTTTTTCTCTTTTTCCTAACAAAACTGTCCTTTCAAAATGTTAAAAATAGGGCCTCCCTGGTGATGCAAGGAGTTAAGTCGCAGCACTGTGAAGCTATCTGCAGCCACTGCAGCAAGAGTTCCATCCCCATAACCCACATGGCACAGCAGACCTCTCCTGTCTCTCCCGCTGCTCTCCTCAGCAGTGCATTTCAGTCCATTTGCCACCCCACCCCTGTCACCTCTGGCCTACACCCCAGTTCTTATATACATAAATAAATAAATAAATAATTCCAAAAAAAAAGGACTTTGGAGAGTGACTTTGTTTTGAAGTCTATTTTGTCTGATATGGACATGACCATCCCAGCTTCCTTTTCAACTCTTTTGCCCACAGTACTTTTTTTCCTATCTCTTTGCTTTCAGTCCGTGAGTCAGTGTCCTTATCCCTGAAGTGAGTCCCCTTGTATAGTTGAGTCTTGTTTTTTTTTTTTTAATTCATTCAGCTACTTTCTGTCTTTTGATTTATATGTATGTATTGTCATTTGCTAGTTGATTTCTGGTTGTATTCATAGTTCTTCACCGTTGATTTCCTGCTGTTCCTTCCACATTCTTCCCTCCCGGGTGGTTTGATGTTTTTCTTTAGAGATGTGTTTGGGTTCTTTTTGCATCTTCTTTTGTGTATTTACTGTATCTTTGCTTTGTGGTTATCATGAGGTTCAGAAATAAGATCTTATGAATATATTGATCTGCAGTGAATTCATAGCTACTTTTATTTAAGCATATTCCTAAACTGTTCATTTTTACTTGCCCTGCCTCCCACAATTTATGTTCTTGGTGTCACATTTTACATTTTTATGTTCTATATTTCTCTTAATTGAATCTGTATTGAGTTGATAGCAACTTAACATTTGAACTCATTCCATAATTGAACATTTTTAACTCTAACCCCACATTTCATATTTTGGCTTCTAATTTTACATCCTTGTGTTATTAAGAATGACTTATAAGGATGATCCCTTGACTAACTGTATAGTTACATTTTACTGCTTGTTTCTTTTTTTTTTTTTTTAAAGATTTATTTATTTATTTATACAAGCACAGGGTACAGTCAGAAGCACGGGAGGGTGAGAGAATTCACCAGAGCCAGAGCAGGGAGCAGAGCAGGCAGAAGGACCGAAGTACACTGCTGAGGGGAGCAGCGGGCGGCAGGAGAGGTCTGCGCGTCATGTGGGAACCTCGCCTGTGGCTGGGGATCGAACAGGTGCTGCAGAGGCTGCGGGCAGCCTCGCAACCCAGCACTCAACTGCTGCGCCACCGGGGAGGCCCTGCTTGTGTCTTCTAATCTTCCTTCTGCTTTATGAGCATTTAGTCTACAATTTTTACTGTATTTTCAAAAGTGAAATTTTCCTCCTTGCCTGTCATTTCTTGATTTTATTTAGTGCCTTTTCTTTTCACTTTAAATGTGCCCCTTAAGAATCTCTTGCTGCTTTAATGGTGATGAACTCCTTTAGCTTTGCTTGTCTGGAAAACTGATCTCTCCTTCAGATCTGAATGACAATTGTTTTGGGTATTGAGTTTTGTTTTTTTTTTTAAACTATGTGGTTTTGGGGGGTACAGATTTACACTTTTTTTTTAAAAGATTTATATATTTATGCATACAAGAGCTGGGGTACAGACCAGAAGTGTGGGGGGTGAGAAGATTCACCAGAGACAGAGTGGGGAACAGAACAGGTAGATTGACTGAAATACACTATTGAGGGGAGCAGCGGGCAAGTCAGGAGAGGTCTACTGTGCCATGTGGGTAGCTCCCTGGCTGGGGATCAAACTTGTGCTGTAGTGGCTGCGGACAGCTTCATAGGTTGAATCTTAATCCCATGCGCCACCAGGGAGGCCCTGGGGCATGTTCTGTTTCTGCATATGCCTAGTTCTCTGTGTTTACATCTTGTTTCAGGCGACATTACAAACTGTTAGGGTACTGAGGGTTTGTTCTTACGCAGGTGATATTGTGTGTCATTGTATTGTACTGTCTCCTTGACTCCTTGACTTAGTCACATCAGGTTATCCCCTTGTTGGCAGCATCTTCTTGCATCTGTCTTAAGGTAGCACTGTGATAGGGGTGCCAATCCTGACAGGCATTGGAGCTTTGGTTGGGTATGGCCTTGGCCCCAGACTAAGGTGTGTTCAATGGCTAGTGGTCCACATTCAGTCTATGTGACTGCCTGGAATTGCTATAGAATGTGCAATGACACAACAATTATTAATTATAAAAGGAAAAGGAGTTCATTTACAGTGAAGTCTTCCAGATATCACCTACTCAAGTAATCAAAGAGAACATCGTCAGTAATGGGACAAATAAAAATCTTGCATTACCCAATAAGAGGCAATCAGAAGAATACATTTCTGAGATATTTCTGCCAAAGATGTGTCACCTGAATCTAATCATGAGGAACCAGCAGACAAACCCATATTGAGAGACAGTCTACAAGCTAAATATCCTCTTCTTCTTCAAAATGTCAAGGTCATGAAAGTCAAGAGAAGACTGAGGATCGGGCCTCCCCAGTGGCGCAGGGGGTTGAGCACGGCGCTGTGAGGCTTTCTGTGGCCTCTGCGGCGTGGGTTCGATTCTGGGCCCGCCAGGGAGATGCCCACATGGCGCGGCAGACCTCTCATGCCTCGCCTGCTGCTCCCCTCAGCAATGTTTTCAGTTGTCTGCCTGTTCTGCTCCCTGTTCTGTCTCTGGTGAATTCTCTCACCCTCCTGCACATCTGGCCTGTACCCCAGTTCTTGTATGGATAAATAAATCTTTAAAAAAAAAAAAAAGAAAGAAAGACTGAGGATATGCTCCAGAGTAAAGAGACTAAAATAACATGGCAAAATGCAATGTGTAATATGAAGCAGACTTTATTATTATTATTGATGTTATTGGGACATTTGGCAAAACTGAACTGAGGATTGAGAATTAGACAGCATCAGTGTTAATTTCCTTCCCCCCTCCCACCCCTTTGGTCCCCTTCCTCTCCCTCAGTGTTAATTTCTTGATTTTGACAGTTGTGCTGCAGTTATGTAGAAGGTCCTTGTTTGTTGAAAATACACATTAGGGCCTCCCTGTGGTGCAGGTGTTAAAGACAGTGCTATCAAGCAATTGGCAGCCTCTGAAGGACGAATTCAGTCCCTGGCCAAGCAGGAAGCAATCCACATGGCGCAGCAGACCTCTCTTGTCTTGTCCACTGCTCCCCTCGGCAGTGTATTTCAGTGGATCCACCTGTTCTTCTCCCCACTCTCTCTGGTGAATCCTCTTATCCCCCACACCTCTGGCCTGTACCCCAGTTCTTGTATGTATAAATAAAATAAATCTTTTTTAAAAATTTAAAAAAAAAAGAAAATACACATTAAATCAAGGGTGATGGGACAAAAAATGACCACTTGTAAATGATTCATGGGGGGTTCATTCTGTACTTCAAGTTTTTTGTATGCTTCATAATGTTTCAAAATTTTTTAATTAAATATGTAATAGGTGGGTTGTTAAAGAACACAGTGGTATATTCAAAGAAAGCTAATATGGCCTCACCTCCCAAATTTTAGTTACCTCTTCTTCAAAGAAACTAGTGTTAACAGTTGTATCCATATCTTTCCAAACTTTATAACCATATGAATATATAAACCTGTAAATTTATGTTCTCTCTTTGTTCCAGCTATTAACTTTTTTCTGTGGTGTCTTTCACGGATAGAAATCCTTAATTTTTGTAACATTTTATTTTGAAATAATTTCAGATTTGGAGAAATGTTTTAAGATACTGCATAGAGGGCCTCCCCGGTGGCACAGCAGTTGAGCGCTGGGTTGCGAAGCTGCTCGCGGCCTCTGCGGCGCCGGTTCAATCCCCGGCTGCTCCCCGGCCACCGGAGGAGGGTCCCACATGGCGCGCAGACCTCTCCTGCCGCCCGCTGCTCCCCTCAGCAGTGTACTTGGGTCCTTCTGCCTGCTCTGCTCCCCGCTCTGGCTCTGGTGAATTCTCTCACCCTCCCGCGCTTCTGACTGTACCCAGTGCATGTATAAACAGAACAAACAAACAAACAAACAAATAAATAAATAAAACATGCCTCTATAAAAAAAAAATTAAAAAAAAAAAGATACTGCATAGAGTTCTGATATTTGCTTCAGTCTGACTCTACAAATGTTAATATTTTGTGACATTTACTTTATCATTCTCTGTGTATTTGTGTGTCTATCTTTGTTTCTACATAATTTTTTCCTAAGCCATTTTAGAGTAAGTTGATGTAATTTCAAAAATTATTTCTAAACACCTTAATGTATTTTCTAAAAACAAGGGTTTTTCTTATATAACCAACAGCACAATTACCAAAATCAGGGAGTAAGTACTGATATTAACAAATCTGTAGACTTTATTAAAATTTTTAAAATTGTACCACCAATTTTCTTTATAGGAAAAGAAAAAGAAAATAAGTTTTTGGTCCAGGATCACACATTGCAATTGATTGCCAAGTTTCTTTAGCCTCCTTTAATCTGCAACAATTCTTCAGTCTTCCCTTATCTTTCATGACCTTGGCATTTGGGGAGAGTACAGGACATTTATTTTGTAGAATGTTCTCAATTTGAATTAGTCTGGTGTTTCCTGATGATTAGATTCAGGCTATGTATTTTTGGCAGGAATATGACAGAAACGAGGCTGTACCTTCTCAGCACATCTTATCAGGAGGCATGTGATGTCAATTTATCCCATTTCTGGTGATGTTAACTTTGATTACTTGGCTAAGGTGGTTTTTCTGTGCTGTAAATTGCTCTTTTTTCCCATTGTAATTAATAACTAGGTCATGGTGAATAAATACTTGATTTTTATATAATCAAAATCATCAATGTTTTGTAAAAAATTGTCCTTTTGCAGTGTCCAAGTCCTTCCCCACTACACTTGACAGAGATTTTCTGCAAAATTTTTCCCTGAATCATATAGTTTTATTTCTCTTATTTAGGTTTAATCCTTATAGAATTCACCCTTTTGTGTTTTATCTAAAAACAGTTTTCCTCTTTCTCGGTTTAGTGAGCCAGTTTTTCCAACATTACTTATTAAACAACCTATGATTTCTTCAAGATGGGGGTGTCAGATTTATTGCACAATATGTACTCAATTATTTTACATTATATACACAGGTCAGGTTCTCCATACATCTGTCTGTTCTTGTACCAGTACTGGACTATTTGATTTCCAAAATCTTGTAGTACGTCTTCATATCTGAGGGGGTCAGCCTGATTCTTTATTCTTTTTATGTATTGACATTGCTAATTTTTGAAACTTTACTTCTCTATGTAAATACTGGAGTAAGATTACATTTTTCATAAATCCTCTTAGATTTTGGGCCTCCCCGGTTGTGCAGCGGGTTGAGTGAAGCGCGTGAAGCTGCTCACAGCCTCTGCAGCATGGGTTCGATTCCTGACCAGCCGGGGAGATGCCCACATGGCACAGCAGACCTCTCCTGCCTCGCCCACTGCTCCCCCCAGCAGTGTGTTTCAGTTGATCTGCCTGTTCTGCTCCCCACTCTATCTCTGGTGAATCCTCTCACCCTCCCATGCCTCTGGCCTGTATCCCAGTTCTTGTATACATAAATAAATAAATCTTTTTTTAAAAATAAATCTTTAGATTTTAACTGAGAATACATTGAACTTATAGATTAACCAGGTCAAAACAAAAATATTAGTTATTAAATCATTCCACCCAAGACAGTAGTATATATTTCTACTTATTTGGGTCATCTTCTGTATCCTTTGACTTTTTTTTTTATATACAATCACATGTCTTGTTATTTTTTATTTTTGAATAATTTATTCTTTTAATTGTGTTTCCTTTGAGTTTTTAAGTTTTCTTTAGAGAGGTCTCATAGTCTTGATAAGTTCCTAGATAATTTATAGGTTTTTTTAAAAGATTTATTTATTTACGCATACAAGAGCTGGGGTACAGGCCAGAGGTGTGGGGGTGAGAGGATTCACCAGAGACAGAATGTGGAACAGAACATGCAGATTGACTGAAATACACTGCTGAGGAGAGAAGCAGGCAAGAGTCAGGAGAGGTCTGCTGAGCTATGTGGGTAGCTTCCTGACTGGGGATCGAACTTGTGCTGCAGTGGCTGCGGATAGCTTCATAGGTTGTCTTAACCCCTTGCACCACCAGGCAGGCCCTGCTTTCAATTTTTGGCAATTATGAATAAAGGCACTATAAACATTTCTGCACTGGTTTTTGTGTAGACATAAGTTTTCAGATCAACTGGGTAAATACCTTGGAGTGTCATTGCTAGATTTTGGCTAAAATTATGTTTAGTTTTATAAGAAATAGCCAGCTGTGATGGTGACTAAACCATCTTGCATTACCACAGACAATGAATGTGAATTCCTGTTGCCTCACATTCTAGTCAATTGTTGAAATTGTTAGTTTTGTTTTGTTTTGTATGGTTATTTGTACTACTTTTAAAGCTTTCTTTTTATTATTAATTTTTACTTGTAATAGGTAGGGCATATAGTCCTCATGATGTTGATTCATTGGAATGAATTTTGGTGTTTGTGTCTTAACACATGGTCTATTTTTGTAAACATTTTGAGTGTGCATGAAAAGAGTGTTCCCTGTCTGTGGAATAAAAGATGGAACAAAAAAATTTAACTGCATTACACATAGTGGTTCAGAACACAAGCTTTAGAATCAGACCTAGTATCTAGTTTCTAATTCTACTCTATAGATTAATAATAATATGAGCTTCAGAAAACTTTAATTTTCCTACCTTAGATGATTTTATAAGTGGAAATAATAGCAGTAGCATCTACCTTTTATACTTGCTAAAAGGATTAAATGAGCTAACATTTGTAAAGTGCTTAGAACTGTGTGACATATAGTATGATATAATGTCTGTAATATGAATGAATGTGTCTAATCATTGTATATTTAGGGACCTTTATGTTCCTTATTTTTTTAATCTATCCATTTACAAGGAGAATGTGTTAAAAATCTCTGTGGAAAAAAATTAAGTAACAATTCTTTAACTGTAATGGTTATATTAATTTCTTCCTGCTAGCCAACTTCCTGTTGCTTGATATATTTTGAGATCCTATTTTTAGATTCATATGTGTTTGTGATAAGTGTCTTATCCTTCTGTTCTTTTTGTAGATATAAAACATCCTTCAAAATTAAATGTTTTTTAAATTTCAGTTCTACTCAGTCAGGTATTAAGATTGGTACTCCAGCTTTTCTTAAATTTTATTTCATGCTACCTTGTTTTCCTTCTTTTATTTTCAACTTTTTGCTATGTTTGCTCTTAAAGACTAGGTGTTGTTGGATTTTGTACTGTATTCAGTTTGAGATCCTCTTTTTTAAAGATTTATTTTATTTATTTTGTCAAAAATTTATTTATTTATGCATACAAGAGTTGGGGTGTAGACCAGAGGAGTGGGGTTGGGGGCAAGTGTGAGAGGATTCACCAGACACAGAGTGGGGAGCAGATCAGGCAGATCTACTGAAATACACTGCTGAGGGGAGCAGCGGGTGAGACAGGAGAGGTCTGCTGTGCCATGTGGGTTCACTCACTGGCCAGGGATCAAACTCATGCTGCAATGGCTGGGGATAGCTTGATAGCGCTGAGACTGAGTCCCTGCACCACCAGGGAAGCCCTCCTCTTTTCTTTTTGAAAGACTTTTCATGTTTAATTTGTTTATAATTATTTCCTGTTATTTTATGACTTCATCCTGCCTTCTTATGTTATAGTTCCTAATTACTGAATTTTATTTTTGTTTCTTTTCTCTAGTCCTGTTTTCTATTAAATAGAAAACTTTTCTGCTAGTGATTTAAAAGTTTCATAGGGTCTCCCTGGTGGTGCATGGGGTTAAGACACAACCTATGAAGCTATCCGCAGCCACTGCAGCACAAGTTCGATCCCCAGTCAGGAAGCTACCCACACGGTGCAGCAGACCTCTCCTGACTAGCCTGCTGCTCCCCTCAGCAGTGTGTTTCAGTCAATCCGCCTGTTCTATTCCCCATTCTGTCTCTGGTGAATCCTCTCACCCTCCACACCTCAGGTCTGTACCCCCGTTCTTGTATGCATAACCAAATAAATCTTTTTTAAAAAATTAAAAAATGAAAGTTTTATATTTACATTATGGTGACTTCCCTGAGTCCCCTATAATAATTATATATAATATATAAAATAATTATATATAATAATATATATACTTATGTATATAATTACTTTTTCTACAGATTTCTTTAAGTTTTTTTTTTTCTTTTTTATAGAGGCATGTTTTTTTTTTATTTATTTGTTTGTTTGTTCGTTTATACATGCACTGGGTACAGTCAGAAGCGCGGGAGGGTGAGAGAATTCACCAGAGCCAGAGCAGGGAGCAGAGCAGGCAGAAGGACCGAAGTACACTGCTGAGGGGAGCAGCGGGCGGCAGGAGAGGTCTGCACGCCATGTGGGATCCTCCTCCGGTGGCCGGGGAGCAGCCGGGGATCGAACCGGCGCCGCAGTGGCTGTGGGCAGCTTCGCAACCCAGCGCTCAACCGCTGCGCCACCGGGGAGGCTCTTTCTACAGATTTCTTATAAGTTTCTTATCTTTCCTTTAATAGGGAAGTTCTTGGCCACTTTTTAGTATCTTTTGATTCCCCCGACCCCCATTATGTTGATATTATTTAAAACTTAATTCTGGGTCGCTATGGATTACTTTATATAGTTTTCTTTGGTTCTACAATCTTTTATAAAGATAATAATAAACTTTAAGTATATGACATCAAGAAGGTTCTATACTCCTCATATCTCTTACAGCATCTCTTGAATTTGTTTCTCTTCATAGCCAAACAATTTTTCCAAAAGTGCTTTCCTATGGATCTTTATATGGCAAAACTTGAGTGACTTTAATATGCTGGAGAATATTTTTACTATGTCCTTACATTTTAATGATAGTTTGACTGGATATATCATTGTTGGTCAAACATTATTTCCTTTAACTTCCTCTTGAAAATGTTGCTTTATTGTTTTCTTGCATCTGGTATCACTTATGAGAATTCTCGTATCAGTTGATTATTATTCCACTGATCAACAATTTCTTCAAACCTTTCTCCAAAGCTTTTTGGAATCGTACTTGTGTTGCCCTTAGATTTACTGATAATGAATGTGTTTTTGCTTTTCTCTGTACTCTTTTTTTGTTCTCTTTTGTTTGGTTCTTGATGAGTCCTTTCAGTCTGACATAATTTTTCTTTAGTTCTGGGAAATTTATTTCCATTATTTCCTCCTCCCCTTTTGTTTTCCTCTCTTTTGCATATCCCTAATATTTGAATTACCACACCTATATCTGTCTTTCATATCTGTGAGCTTTTTCCTCTCTTTATCCTGTCCTACTGTTTTCTAAAATATCAATAAGTCCTTAATTCAATCTTCCAACTCATTGATTTGTTCTTCAGTCACTTCAATCTTTTTTTTTTTTTTTTTTTGTGGGACCCTCGCCGGTGGTCAGGGAACGAACCTGTGCTGCAGAGGCTGTGGGCAGCCTCACAGCCCAGCGGTCAACCACTGAGCCACCAGGGGAGGCCCAGTCACTTCAATCTTTTTATTAATGTCTATAATGTGCTTTCACTGTGGTTTTTAAACCTAAAAGACCTATAATCACTTCTTGAAGACCCTTGGGGGCACATATTTTTCAGAATTAAGGGACGAGTTGGGGGGTGGCAAAAGGTAAAGGAGGTCCAATGGATTACGGTGGAGAATTTATTGGTATTTTGGTGGAGACTGTGGTGTAATATCATACAGTTGCAGGGTGTGATAAACATAGGATGTCATAAACCCTAAAACATAGGATGTCATAAACCAACATTACCTCAAAAAGCAATTATTTTTTAATAAAAGGGAGCCACTAACTAAATGTAATGTGTGATTCAGGGTTGGGTGGGAGAAATGGTATAGCTAGGAGGACCATTTTGGAACAATTAATGAATTTGGAATTTGATTATTGTTTATATAATAGCATCGATTCAATGTTAAGTTTCCAGAATTTGACAACTATTCTATGAGAGTAAGTTCTTGTTCTTAAGAAAAGCATACTGACATATTTAGGAGTAAAGAAGCATGACGTATACAACCTATTTGCAAGTGATTTGGAAAAAAGAGCTGTTCTTGCAATTTTTGTGGAAGTTTCTTTTTTTTAAGATTTTATTTATTTATTTATTTATGCATACAAGGCTGGGGTATAGGCCCAAGGTGCAGGGGGTGAGGGGTGAGAGGATTCAACAGAGACAGAATGGGGAGCAGAAGAGGTGGACTGACTGAAATACACTGCTGAGGGGAGGAGTGGGCGAGGCAGGAGAGTCCTGCTGCGCCCTTGAGTTAGCTCCTTGACTGGGGGATCAAACTCGTGCTGCAGAGGCTGCGGATAGCTTCACAGTGCTGTGCTTAGGGAAGTGCTGTGCTTGTGTCACTAGGGAAGCCCTTTTTGTGTAAGTTTTGATATTATTTCTATATAAAAACTTTGAAAATTAAATTGTATGTTGATATATGTTTGATGTCTTTTGTGAGGGAAAGGATCTACCACTGTCTTCCTGATACAATTTCAGCGTTAGCACATAGTACACTATAACATGAAATATTCACTGAATGAATTAATGAACTAAGCTATCTTCCAGTCTGGGGTTTATATATGGCCTGGGATTTTGGAAATCAAAACTTTAGACGGGCAGGAAGGAAACTTCTTTCTTCTCTGGGTCTAACTTTCTGGCAATCAGATCTGAGTATGTAGCTGCTTCTGAGGTTTGAGGGAAAAAACACCACTGTCTCCAAAGATAGGGAGGCAACCCACAAGCAGAAGACAATTGAATTTTACTTTGGGACAAGATGACTTGGGTGAGTGTTACTTTCTTTTCTTTTCTTTTTTTTTTTTCCTTTTAATATTTTGTTTATTTAATTTTGCAGAGAAGAACTGGGGTGTAGGTTAGAGGTATAGGGGGTGAGAGGATTCACCAGAGACAGTAGGGAGCAGAACAGGCATATTTTACTGAAATACACTGATGAGGGGAGCAGTGGGCGAGACAGGAGAGGTCTGCTGCGCCATGTGGGTAGCTCCCTGGCTAGGATTGAACTCAAGCTTTGGTGGGCCATCGTGGTGGTAACTCTGAGACTTAACCCTTAGGTCACCAGGGAGTCTCTGAGTGTCACTTTCTGATGACTTTTCCCTTTAGGTTTATTCTATTCCTTGCCCTTTATCACTATCACCCTTGCTAAAGTTCGTTGACATGCCCCAGCCCTGACCTGCACAGTATTATCCTGAGTTGAGGGGTGAGTACAAAGACTCCCTTTTGGGTCTGATCAAAAGAAAAGCATTACCTTCCAGGCCAGCTTGGTAGCTGGCTGAGATGAGCAGATGTCCTTTAGGGACTCTGATGGGCCAGCTGCCTGCTCCATGTAGAGATTAGGAAACTGGGTCAATTTTCACTAACAGAGCCTGTGGGTTTCCTTCTATTCTCACTGTTACTGAGTCAGTCAACATTGATTAACTTTTTTTTTTAAAGATTTATTTATTTGTGCATACAAGAACTGGGATACAGGCCAGAGGTGTGTGGGGTGAGAGGATTTACCAGAGACAGAGTGACTTATTGAAATACACTGCTGAGGGGAGCAACGGGCGCATCAGGGGAGGTCTGCTGTGCCATGTGGGTAGCTCCCTGGCCGGGGATTGAACTTGTGCTGCAGTGGCTGCGGACAGCTTCATAGGTTGCATCTTAACCCCTTGCGCCACCAGGGAGGCCCGATTGAGTAACTATTGTGTACCACGCCCTGTGATAGGAAGAGGGAGTCAGTCCTAGGGCTCTCACCAGCTCAAGAATAGATCCTGGCTCTTACTCTAACCATCTCCTCCTACACCTTGTCTTGGGCCCTCCAGTTCCCCCTTCTGCTTACTAGCTTGGTGGTAATTCTCCCTGCCATGACAGTGAGATAAATCTTTTTCTACCTGTTCCTCTTCTTTTGAAGTCAGCCAACACTGATGAATTTTTTCCAAAGGAAGTGCATGAATAGGGACTCTAAATGGATGTGCATGATTTAGGGACTCTAAATGGATGTTAAAACTAAACTTATTTTGGGCCTCCCTGGTCCTGCAAAGGATTGAGATGCAGCCCTATAAAGCTATCTGCAGCCAATGCAGCAGTTCGATCCCCAGCCAGGAAATTGAAACTCATTGCATGGCAGACCTCTCCAGTCTCTCCTGCTGCTCCCCTCAGCAGAGTATTTTAGTCAATCTGCCTGTTCTGCTCCCTACTCTGTCTCTGGTGAATCCTCTCACCTCCCACATCTCTGGCCTGCACCCCAGCTCTTGTATACATAAATAAATAAGTCTTTAAAAAAACTAAGTGTATTTTGGTAATCATTTCACAATAGATACATCTATCAAATCATTGTGGCGTGCACCTAAACTAATACAATGTTATATGCTGATTATATCCCCCCAAAAAAAACTATAAAAAAAGATTGAGAGAAAACCAAAATGTAGTAAGCCAGGAAATAAATACCAAGAAGACTCTATTGATTATGATAGTTTAAAAACAAGGGTTCTGAGACCAGATCATCTGAACTCAATATCCTGGCTCTACCACTTCACCTTGCCCAGATTTCAGTTTTCTTAGCTGTAAGATGATAATAATAGTACCTGTCTCTTGGGCCATTTTGATTATTAATGAATATAATTCATGCTTAGTGCAGTACCTGTCCTATATAGTAAGTGCATGACAAATATTAACGAAGAGAAAAAACAAATGAATACCTGCTGGTACTTTTCCTTGTCCCTCTGGCTTTCATCTTTTCATGAGCTGATCCATTTGCCTGAAACATCTTCTCCTTCACTGTTTAACGCCAATTTAGGATTCTGCTTAAATGCCTCCCTCCCTCCATCATCACCTGAAAGCTCCCTGTTAAATTTTTTTTATCATATCCATTATATCTCTGCAATGCAGCACTCAGCTTAACCTATTGTAATTGTATATTTGCATTTTTCACTACAGTGTGAAACTTTCAAGACAGCGACTACAACTTTTTAACTCTTTATCCTATATCTGCTCCCCTAGGCCTGGCATATGCCCTTCGGGGCTGTGCTTTCCTTCCTGTGGTCAGCTGCCCTTCATGCTGAAGGCTTGCCACCAGAGTGGCTCCCAGCTGAGAGTCAGAGCCCAATCTTGCTGCCCCCATCGAGCTCCCCCTCCTCCCAGGTGCCATGCTGCCTGTCCTGTCCTGCAGAATGCTCTCTGCCTCTTGCCTATAGCTGCTGACCCTTCTCTCCCTCAATTTGCTTCCATTAAGACAGCCTTCCCAGGGCCTCCCCTGGTGGTGCAGCGGTTGAGCGCTGGGCTGTGAAGCTGCCCGCAGCCTCTGCAGCGCCGGTTCGATCCCCAGCTGCCGGGTGAGGGTCCCACATGGCGCGCAGACCTCTCCTGCCGCCCGTTGCTCCCCTCAGCAGTGTACTTCGTCAGTCTGCCTGTTCTGTTCCCATCTCTGGCTCTGGTGAATTCTCTCACCTTCCCGCACTTCTAACTATACCCGGTGCTTGTATAAATAAATAAAATAAATCTTAAAAAAAAAAAAAAGTCTTCCCAGCAAAGTTCAGTGTACTCTAACAGGCACACCATCTTCTTGGGAGACTATCTCACACCCACCCAAGCTCTTTTCAGGACCTCTTTTCTATTTCCATGTGTTTAAGGCCCCCTAATGACTGCTTCCTGCAGCTTTGTGTTTGGCCTGAGGGTCACATGCAGCTGTTGGTACATTTCTAGAAAGAAAAGACAAAATACCCTTAGGGAGGTGGTCATTGATTGGACTTCCCATATTTCCCTGGGGAAAGGCCAAGCTAAGTCCACCATGCTATTGGCTGAGGCAATGAAAAAGACTGGGGTTGAGGGCTAGATGTTCACAGAGGCAGGTGATACCCCTGGAGCCAGTATGGTGATTAAAACTGGACTCAGGATAGAGTAAAAGGGTTGAGAATCCTGAGTTTGGCTTGAAAGTCCACTCCCCACTGGCTGCCCCCCTCCTCCAGCTCTTTTTTTTTTTAAAGATTTATTTATTTATGCATACAAGAGCTGGGGTACAGGCCAGAGGTATGGGGGGTGAGAGGATGCACCAGACAGAGTGGGGAACAGAAAAGGCAGATTGATCGAAGTACACTGCTGAGGGGAGCAGCAGGCAAGTCAGGAGAGGTCTGCTGCGCCACTTGGGTTGCTCCCTGGCAGGCCGGGGATCGAACTAGTGCTGCAGAGGCTGTAGACAGCTTCATAGGTTGTGTCTTAACCCTTTGCGCCACCAGGGAGGCCCTCTCCTCCAGCTCTGTGGAATCTGACTGTGGGCTCTGCGAGAAAACTTGTACAGGTGACCCCCAAACCTGCTCATTTCCCTAGGGCTCCCAGGCTCTCCCTCCAGAATCCTGGGAGAAATGTAATCACTTCTCTAATCTTTTGCAACATAACAATTCAAGCCCCATGAAAATTCGGACTGGAACCTGTTAATAAGCAGGGAGGTTGTCTCCTGTGGGTGCTGCAGTGATGGGCCACGGGAGGTCACTGCTATGATGGGGGAAGTCTGAAGCCATGAGAACACTCTGCAGACTGACAGGCCTCACTTCCAAGGCTTTGGGTAACTGGAAGTACCAGGGAGTCACACTTGGGGGCCTTGAGGGGAAATCCTGCCCACCTTCCCCACCCCCAGAAAAAGAGGGGGAGCTGGTGGTACTGCAGGCGGGTAAGGTTGGCTAGTTTGGTGTGGGGTGATGTCGCTGCAGTGTGAAGGGGGTCCCTGCTTGGAGTGAGTGATCCCTGAAGTGATGGCAAGAGCTAGATTCCCGCAGGGCTGGGGAAGCTTCCTGCAGCATGAAGGAGCACTTTGCAAAGGAAAGGAACTGACATCTTGGGGGGGGGGGGGTCCTACAGTAAAGGAGTGTCGGGGTTGGCTGAAGTGAATAGAGAGGGTCACAGCAATGATGGAAAGACAAGAGGGGAGGTTGTGGGGGGAGGGCCTGGGTACAGTGATTTAGGGATAGCGGGTCGCTGCGGTGCCGGGGGGCTGCAGACTGAGCAGGACGCCTCACTCCCTGACGTACAGAAAGGGTGGGGCCTCCGCGGCCTCGGCCCCGCATTGACCAGGCCTGCGCGGCGGCGGGGCTGCGGTCCCCGCACTGCGGAGCCCGGTGTGCTTGGGCCGCCGGGGCTGGCGCGCAGGCGGTGCGCCCCGGAGGAGGGTGGGCGGGAGGCGGGAGGGCGGGAGCGCCGGGCGCGCCGCAGCGGCGGGCGGGGCGGGGGGCGGGAGGCGCGGCCTCTGCGCGCGGAGGCGGGACCAGAACCCGCAGCGCCGACGCCCCTTCGCGGACTCAGAGCGGCCGCAGCGGGAATCCCGAGCCGGCGCCCTGCGGGTGCCAGACCCAGAGCGGCCCCGGGGCGCAGAGCGGCCCCCCCCAGCCTGCTCGGGCCGGAACTTCTCCGAGGACCACACGGTGAGGCGGCGGCCCCGCGGGGAGGGCGCGATCCCGGGACCGACACCTCAGCATCCTTGGCTGCTCCGCCGTGGGAGTGGCGGCGACTGCAGCCCCCCCCCCCCATTCTCCCAGATCAGGCCTGTCAGAGTGGGGAGGGGCGCCGCAGCCACAGACGGATCCCAGGGAACCTGCCCAATACCTCCCCGGGTCTTGCCTCCAGGAGACACCTCCCTTTTGCCTGCGCATCTCGTTCTTCCCAGCTCAGTCCCCCCACACCAGCCGGCAGCCCCTCTAATGAGGCGCTCAGCAGCCCCCTCTGAAGGGGCGCCGGAGAGAGAAAGGGACGGCAGCCTCTCCGCTTCCCCTCCTGCTCCGCCCCTGCTGGCCCTTGCGGGACTTGGGGGCACCCAGGAGAATGCTGGCCCTTTAATCCTCTGCTCCCCACCCCGCGCGCCTTTCATCTCCCCACCTGCGCCACTTCCGACAGCTGGCAGCTGCGGGGAGCCCCGGGGGGGCGGCAGGTACCGGGGTGGCGGTGAGGCCGGGGGCGGGTGACGGAACAGCTGGGACCCCCCCGCACCCCCCCAAGAGCTGGCAGCGGGACTGCTGGGCGCCCAGAGCGCCGGTTAATCATTAACCCTCGGTTCCCCGGGTCCCCCGCAGGCTGGAGCTGCTCCGCGCTCTGCCTTCCCAGGTAACGGACGAGAAAGACCATCTCGCCCCCCCTCTTCCCTCCATCCACGCCTCGCCACCTGTCCGCGGGGCGCGAGCCCCAGACTCGGCCTCGCGCCCCCTGCAGGTCTGTGTGCTTGTGCCTGAGCTGGAGTCTCCCTGGTGGGGGGCCGGGGAGGGCGCCCTGGACTCCCCGCGTACCCCTTCACAGAGCACACCCCCCCCAGGGCACCATGCCCGGCCTGTACTGCCCCTCCAGCTGGACCCCGCTGCCCCTCACGGACTCCTGGGTCCGGGCCTGCGCCAACGGACCCTGCCTCAGCCTGCGGGCCCGGCTCACCTACCACAACCCGCAGCCGCAGCCGGTGGACGGTGAGACCCGGCCCCGACCCCGGGCGGCGGTGGGGACAGGCGCCCAGCGAGGTCCGACGCCCGCCTGTGCGTCCCCCACCCGCACCCCAGGGGTCTTCGTGTACCCGCTGGCGGAGGCCGAAGTGGTATCTGACTTCGAGGCGGAGGCTGCCGGGCGGCGTGTTTCCTTCCAGCTGCAGAGCAGGCGCCGCTCGCAATCCGCTTGCTGCCTGGCGCTGGGCCCCGGCCTAGGGGCCTCCACGCCCCGCCGCTGCGCGCAGGGTGAGTCCCGGGGACCCCACCCCGCTCCCTGAAAGCCAGCCGCTCTCCCTCCTGTTCCTGCATTTGCTCTGCGTCCCACCGCTCCCCAGGCCCCTCCAGCTGCTGATCTTTTTTTTCATTCATTGATTCATCCCTTTATTCAACAGTCGTGCTGGGCATGGTGTGTGCCAGGTGCTGAGGGAATGTGACCCAGGCTGACCTGAGGTGTTTGCAGCCAGGGAGAGAAACACAGCAGGCCTCCTGTCTGTCTCCCCTGTGGAGCTTAAGCTCCTGAGCCCAAGACAGGGTTTTAGTCTTCCAAGTACTAGCATCCCACACAGAACATGGCACCAAGGGGTGAGGAAGTGGAAGCTAACATCTGTGCTAGATTTTGTGGCCTGCATTTCATTCTTTCATTTATTTGTTTGTGCACTCATTTGATATCCTGAGCATGGAATTTACCATTCAGGGAGGAGGACAGGATACGGTGATGTCGAGAGTTGACATAAGCCCAGCAGGTGGAGGCAGGAGTGAGCTCTAGGCTGAGGCCCCAGGAATGTTCCAGAAGGAATTGGAGCCAGCATTTGACTGAAAGGGAGGGTAGGATGTGGTGAAGTAGAGAGGAAGAGTAAAGTTTACTCCAGGTAGAGGCAATGATGTAAATAAAGGTTTGAAAGTAAGTTATCCTGGGGTGGTGGCCATAAAAGACCTCCTGTTTATAGTAGTTTTTTAGTTGACAAAGCCCAGTCACTGGTATGACATCATTTGAATCCAAAGAGGTATGTGATGCAAGTGTCAATCTCCTTCCCTCTTTTATAAGTGATAAAAATAATAACAACAGTTTCCTACGGGTTGGATGCTCTGCGTACATTATCTCATTTATCCCTCACCACACTCTTTGAGACACAGTTATTACGACCTACATTGTGCACACAACAAAACTGAGGCCCTCAAAACAAGAGAGTCGCCAACGGACAGACCTAGCCGTCACGAGCAAGACTCAGAACCTGACCTGTGTTCTCTGCACTGCGTCAGGCTGTCCCCAGACCTCATACCTTTCCTTCCATCTTTTTCCTCTTTTCATTTAGTCAGCATGTATTTCTCAAAAGAATGAATACACAATTATTGTGAGGAAGTGAGGTGAAGTAGGGCTGGGCTCAGCCCCTTCAGAGCCTTGACCGCAACTGTGCACACTGGTTGCTTTTCCTTTAACAGCGGTGGTGGCCCCTAGGACTCCAGCAGTCAGCTCCAAGTCTATGATCTAAGTAGACAAACACAGCTTTATATCCTCTCGGCAGCTTCTAAGCAGATTATTGCTCCTAAATGTCTCTTGTGTAGAAAATTCTGGAGCCACTCCTAGTGGCAGTAGGAACCCTGACTATTCCTCTGTGAGCAGGGCGAGCACCAGGCCATGAGAGATGTTAGTCCACAAGGGGGTGTCCTCCAAGGGAGGAAGATGATGCCTGGGTTGAATGAGCACAGACAGGCAGGGGAAGAGCAGGAAGGGGTATGGATCCTTCAGGATCTTGGGGCAGAGTGGATGAGGACAAGTCCCTTTCTCCTCCTCACCCCTCGGCTAGCAGGGAGGTGATGCTCCCTTTCCTGATGACAGCCAGATCCTTCTGCTATCAGCCTGCCTCTTTTTCTTTCATTCATCTCATGCCTCCATCCTGCATCACCAATGTATTAGCTCAGTGTTTCCACCACCACACAGAGTCCGCCTTGCTCAGGCTCCCTTGACTCAGTGCCTACTCCTGCCCCATCCTCCCTATCTCCTCTGCTTCCTGCCCCTTCTGACCTCTTTTCTCACTCATCATAGGTCATCTTGTCTTGGATCTGGCCCAGGCCCGGTCCACGTTGGTGCTGCCCACAGGCCTCATTGCAGCGGCCGGCACCATGACGGTGACCCTGCGCAGCAGCCGGGAGATGCCCTCAAGGCCTAATGGGGTGCTGTGCATGGCTTTGCCCTCTGTGCTCACACCCCTGGCCTCACCAGGCCCACCGGGGCCCCCTAGGCCTCCGGGGCTCTGTGACGACAGGTTGGGCCTATGGTGATTCTCTTCGTCCCTCCCTCGGCTTCTCTGGGTCTAGTGCGGGTGAGGGGGCTTTTGGCGGGGTGCCCCAGGGGATGGGCAAGGTGGGGATGGGCTGTGGCCAGTGAGCCAGAGGGCCTAGGGGCCTTGGCCATGGCCCAGTGACCCCCTCATATCCCTTCCAGCCCCACCAGCTGCTTCGGGGTGGGCAGCCCTCTGGAGGAAGGGCAGGCCTGGGAGGAGCCAGCTGCCCCTCGGGACGTGTTCTCAGGCCCTGCCCGCTGCCCTGCCCCATACACCTTCTCCTTCGAGATGCTGGTGACTGGGCCATGCCTGCTGGCAGGTGGGTCCTCCCTCCAGCACCGCTGACTGAGAAATAATTCAAGGCTAGGGATGGGAGGAGCACAGCCTAAGAAGAAGACAGGGCTCCAAGCCCTAGGAACCCCCAGTATCAGAGCAGGAGCATCCCCTGGCCACTTCTACCTAACAACCCCCCAACTCCTAGTTTTGTTGCAATTTGTTTATATCCTACTCCACTCACCAAGTGAAAGAGAGTTGCCTGCAATGAAACCAACTCAAGTGATGAAGTAGAATTTCCTTATTTGGGAGGCGGGAGGAGGGTGCTAAACCAGCAGTTGGTTTGACACGTAACACTTTGACCAGCCAGGAAGAGAGCCGGGACTCTGCCCCCTGGCCCAGGACCCCCATCCTTTGCCCTTCTATCCTGTAGATCAGGCTCTGAGAGCTGAACGCAATCAGTCAAGACACTTGCCTATGCCACTGTCTTCTGGGAAGGTGATGTTTATACTCTGAGTACTGGCTTGGGATGGGGTGATCATCACCCCTCCCTGCATCTATGTCCCTCAGGCCTGGAGAGCCCCTCTCATGCCCTGCGGGCAGATGCCCCTCCTCATGCCAACTCTGCAGCCACGATTTGTGTCACGCTGGCGGAGGGCCATCCCTGTGACCGGGCCTTGGAGATCCTGCTATACCCCAGTGGTGAGGAACTGGGATACATGGTGGGCCAGCTCTGACCTGCTTCAGGACCAATGGGTAGCGTTTTTCAAGTAGAGATTTCTGGACCCCAAGCCAGATATACCAAGTTATCTGTGAGGGTGCGCCAAGTGGTCCTCCCAGGAGATGGGGCTGAGTATTTGGGGTCCAGAGTTGAGACTTCCTTATCAGAACTGTGTCCCCTCCTACTCAGAACCCCACAAGCCACACCTGATGTTGGAAGCTGGCAGCCTGAGCGCCGCAGAATATGAGGCCCGGGTGCGGGCCCGCCGGGATTTCCAGAGACTACAGCGAAGGGACAGTGATGGGGACCAACAGGTATGGTTGCCTGGGATCCTGGCCCAACCCTGGGCCCCACTGCTGGCTGCACTTGTGCATGAGGAACAGGCAAACAAGCTCATGCTGGCATAGTTCGTGTTATCAACAGGCCTCTCAGTAGCTGCCCCAGCATCCTGGAGGGTTGATGAGTATTGTCACAGGAGGGCCTACGCAAGTCTCCCTGGGATGAGTCTCAGCAGAGGGGGGGCAAGTCTGAGATAGCAGAGGACAGCCACCTGCCTCTACCCTTGCCTTTATTCAAATGACTACAAAGAGTTTCCCCATCTGGGTAGAGTTGATAGAAAATTCCCTGGGCTGGGTCCTGCCTGGGTTGAAGTTGCACTAAGCCTGACCCAGGTTGATGGGGACTCTCATGCTCAGGTATGGTTCCTGCAGCGACGCTTCCACAAGGATATCCTGCTGAACCCTGTGCTGGTGTTGAGCTTCTGTCCAGATCTGAGCTCCAAGCCTGGGCACTTGGGCACAGCTACACGGGAGCTCCTTTTCCTGATGGATGGCAGCAGCATGGCATACAAGGCCTGTGGGGGCACTGTGTGGGCAGGCCTGGGGTTGGGTGGGCCAGTAGACCTGGAGGTAGCCTCTCGAAGAAACAATACTCGGACGGACACACACACACACACACACACACACACACACACCTCTTTCTCTCACACACCTGTATGTCTCTCCCATATTCCAAGACCCTCTCATACATATAGTTGCATTCAGACACGCCTGACTCCCAACCCATGCCACATGTACCTCCAGAGTCTCTCCCACACACTCAGTCTCCCTCACACTCCCAGGATCTCATTCATAGTCTCACGCACACAGGGCCTTTCCCGGATTACTTCATCCAGCCTTTATTTCACATGGGTCTGGAAGAAGTAGGCAATCTGCACTCTACCAGGGTCAGTGGAGCCTGCCTCATACTACCCTCTCTGGCCTTCCCCAGGATGCCATTGTTTTGGCTGTGAAGTCCCTCCCGCCCCAGACGCTCATCAATCTGGCCACATTTGGTACTTCGGTGCAGCCTCTCTTCCCAGAAAGCCGGCCTTGCAGTGATGTGAGTGTGCGGTCCAGAGCTTTGGGACCTTCGTGAAGATATTTTGACCCAGCACAGCCTAGCCTCTGCCTTCTCTCTCCAGGACAATGTGCAGCTGATCTGTGAGAGCATTGAGATTCTGCAGGCCGTGGGGGTCCCGGATGTGCTGGCTGCATTGGACTGGGCCATGGCACAGCCCCAGCACAAGGCCCACCCTCGACAGTTATTCCTGCTCACTGCTGCCTCTCCCGTAGCCGCTGCTACACACCAAACCCTGGAGTTCATGAGGTGGCACAGAGGGGCGGCTAGGTATGGGGCAGGGATAGGCAGGTGCCTGAGAGTGACAGCTTCTCACCCCCAAAAGGCTCCAGCAGTTTATAGCTGCTTCCTTTTACTCCTCAGATGCTTCTCCTTTGGGCTGGGGCCTGCCTGCCACCAGCTGCTCCAGGGTCTGTCCACCCTCAGCAGGGGCCAGGCCTACTTTCTGAAGCCTGGGGAGAGGCTGCAGCCCATGGTGAGCTTAAGCCTGCGCCCTGTTCCTTACTCCTGGAAGTCCTTTCCCAAGTGACACTGAGTTTGAAACAGAAACCAATTAAGTCATAAGGTTTCATGGCACCCTGACCAGGACTTCTGCCCCATTCCAATCCCACCCTCCCTTTGAGATGCCAGCCAGGGGAGGAGCTATGGTATAGCTACGGGATCCCTCAGGAGACCAAATGTGCCAGGGACACGCCTCTGACTGCCCTCAAATCCTATTCTCAGTTTTGTTCTGGTACTGAGGACACATCCATATCCTCAAAAAAGTCTTGCCTATCTGCTTGGTGCACTTCAGGCCCTGAAGACTGAGCACCCAGCCACCTTGCTTATACCTACCCCCATTCCCTTCCCTGCCCCTAGCCCAGGGACTGGACAGATGGCTCCAGGGGAAGGGAGGCTTTCCCACTGTCGTCAGTGTGGCACCTCTTTCTCTCCCATGTTCTCTCCCTGGCCACTCCTCCCAGCTGGTGCAGGCGCTGCGGAAGGCACTGGAGCCCGCTTTGAGTGACATCTCTGTGGACTGGTTTGTGCCCGACGCAGTGGAGGCACTACTGACCCCCAGGGAGATCCCAGCGCTCTATCCAGGGGACCAGCTGCTCGGTTACTGCTCACTCTTCAGAGTGGATGGCTTCCGGTCCCGCCCCCTGGGGGTAGGTCTGGGCTGGGGTGCAGGAGGTGGGCCTGGGATAGCTGAAGCCCCTGCATCTCCTCAAAATCCTTCCTTCACTTTCCATGCCAAGCTCTCGTACCTTCTAGGCCTCCCTAGACATCACAGAGCCCCCGCCCCCAAGGTGACTGCATCCTAGGAAGACCCCCTATGAGAGCCTCCACTGAGGTATCCTGTAAAGTGTTGCCCTTGGCTTTGACCAAAGATCACTAAAGCACACGGGCACAGGAAACAGCTCCAGCATTAGCGCTGAGATTTTTGTTCACACTTCCTCTTTACATTATACCGTGTCCTACAGAAAGCACCGTCAGATTATTTCCTGTAACGTTCAGGGACAGGTGGAGCATGGTATAGAAAAAAATCTCATTACTCTCCATTCCCCTCCCTGCAAAAATCTCAGATCCCAATTCTGCCATTACTAGTCATTTGATTTGGGACAAGCCACTTAATCTCTCTGAGCCCACTTCTTCATGCTTTCTCCCACAGCATTGTTGATAGTAGAGGTCAAACCGTGCATGCTCTTGGTAGGATATTTGACTTCTGGTAGGTAGTTTGAGAGATGATAGTTCTTTTTGTTGTGAAAAGTTTTCTCTCTCTAGATGAACGATGCATGCTTCCTCCTTTCTGATTATGAGCGCTATAATAGCCTGTCTGCCTTTGTGCCTGGCTGCCAAGAAGCTTAGCCACAGCTGCTCTATTAACCCTATGGTAACACACCCACTTCCTTCTCCTGGAGTACTGGTCTTTCATTTCTGGTTTATTAAGTGTGTTGCTGTTGGCGGTGAGTCACCTTAAATCTTTGTGGAAAAGAGGAAGTATATCACTACAATTCATTATTCCCCAATGCTATCTATCCCTCTCTAGGGCCAAGAGCCTGGCTGGCAGAGCTTGGGCGGCTCTGTGTTCCCATCCCCAGAGGAGGCGCCATCTGCCACCAGCCCTGGCACTGAGCCCACGGGCACCTCAGAACCCCCAGAAGTAGGCACTGTATCAGCAGAGCTGTCCAGTCCATGGGCTGCTGGGGACTCAGAGCGGAGTGAGTACCTGGGTATATGCATGTGGCTGTTGGAGGAGAGAGCACTCGGAGAGCCCAGGGCTGGGTCTATTCTCCTGCCTCCCATCAGGTGCTGATGCTCTGACAGACCCAGTCACAGATCCTGGACCCAACCCCTCCTCGGATACAGCCATATGGCGCCGCATCTTCCAGTCCTCATACATCCGGGAGCAGTATGTGCTCACCCACTGCTCTGCCAGCCCCGAACCAGGCCCAGGCTCCACGGGCAGCGGCGAGTCCCTTGGCTCCCAGGGCCCTGGCTCTCCCAAAGGGAGTGCTCTTCCGGATCCCCCTTCTCAGCAGGGCTGCCGCAGCCTGGCCTGGGGAGAACCTGCAGGCTTCCGCTCCTGCCCCCTCCCTCCACCCCCACTGGCTCCAATCAAGGTGAGATTCAGTTCACAAATATATAGCAGATATCTAGCAAACATTTCTTGACTGTCTGCTGTATTCCACAATGGTGATTACTATCAAGTTTAGCTGAAGAGATGGTACATCTATATTGATGACGCCAGGCGAAATACAGAGGAGCACAGGCACATGTTTAATGGGGGCTCAGAGTCAGATAAACCCTGTCTTAGGGAGTCAGATCAGAAAAGGAAGCACACCACACCTAGAAGAGTTAAGAAGTTAGCCAAGTGAAAAGGGCCAAGACATGAACAAAACCAGAGAAAAGCAAATGGAAAATAAGGCATGGAATAAGGAGACACTGGGGAGGGGTCCAGAGGCCCTTCATCCAGGGGTTCAGACAAAGGGGCATCTGGTGAGTGGTGTATGTGGGGAAAGAATCTCTGCTACCCTTAACCTGTGGACCCCACTTCTCACATGCAGCCTGGGGCCTTGAGTGCTGAGGTTCTGGGCCGACGACGAAGAGCAGCTCTCGCTGGTCGAAGCCTCTCATCACCCCCAGGCCAAGTGAACCCAGTCTCTGGTGGCCCTCGGCACCCCTCTCTGGGCACAGCACCAGATGGATCAGGCCCCGAATCAGGGCAGCAGCTGGGACAAGGCCTGGACGACTCAAGTAAGGGTTGGCTGGGAAGCTTGTTTCTGACACCAAGGAGACCTTGGGGAGGTGGCGTCCAGGGTACCACATGACCCCTGTTCTTTTCTCTCCATAGCAAACCTGCTCTCCCCAGCACCCATGGACTGGGACATGTTGATGGAGCCATCCTTCTTGTTCACAGCTGTGCCCCCCAATGGGGAGTCAGCCCCTCCAGCAGTGCCACCACCACCCCAGGCTCCACGCTGTCATGTGGTTATCCGGGCCTTGTGTGGGGAACAACCTATGAGTTGGGAGGTGGGTGTTGGGCTAGAGACACTATGGGAGTCTAAGGATGATGGCTCACAGCCACTGTCACCCCTTGAGAGAGAAGGCTCTTGGGACCAAGCATTCCACCGACTGACAGCGGCCTCTGTGGTCCTGGACAATGAGCATCTGGCTCTCCGAGGCGGGGTTGAGACCAGGGCTGACCGAGGTAAGTTGGTGGTAGCCCCAGTACGGGCCCAAGGAGCCTGTTCAGGGCAGACTGGTAGAGATGTAAGTCTGTGCATCCAATCACTCTTTATCCCTGGCTGTGCTCATGAACAGTATGCGGTAGTTCACTCACACTGGCAAGGAAGAAACTTAGGCAGCACAATGGGGGGAACAGGATAATAAAAAGAAACAGAATGAGGTTATATTAAAGATGCACAATAGGAGGTTATGTGTCCTTACAAGCACGGGACCCAAAATAGGTAAATTTCCGAACAGCCAACACAGAAGGTAACGTGATCTTGTAATGATTCACAGTGGCCACAACAAAAACAAATCTTTCGTTCAGGAAGACTATTGACTCAAATAGTTAAAATCTCAGTTCTACGTCACTTGAAGTGCTTAATAGTCATAGTGACTAGAGGCTACCATGTTGGATCATGCTATAGAACACATCTATCTTTGCAGAAAATTCTGTTGGACAGAGCTAAAATGAGCGGATGAAAAAGGCACCACAGCTGATGCTTCCTCTGGTGGTGTCCAAAGTGTTGAATTTCTGGATGGTCAGGGGTCTAGCTCTGCTAGGAACTGAGGGTTCAGCCTAACCATTTGTCAAAGTTGGGGAGTCTGAGCCGTCCCTGGCCCTGAGAAGGAACGTCACTCTTCTCAAAGTGGACAGAGGGAGATGCTATGGGGAACACTGAGACTTTTTCCTATTAAAACCCTATGTAACGAGTGGCTAGTGAGAGCGCACCCCCTCCTTGGTTTCACAGGTCATGCCCGGAGGTCCTGGCTCCGAGCCCTTCAGACAAGCAAAGTCAGCTCAGCCCCCTCCTGCTTCACCTGCCCTGTAGCTGTTGACGCTACTACTAGGGAGGTCCTGCCCTTTGCCCTGCAGGTGCGGAGCTCAGGTAGGGTCCTAGCCTGGTGACCTCAGGTGCTGACACTCACCTTATGGCCACCTTCTGGGACAAACCTCACCTCTATTCTCCTATACCCTTGCAGAGCCAGCGGAGCCCCCAGGCACTCCTCTTGCCTCGCAGGGCCTACTAGATGCAGCTTCTCGGCCCACAGCTGTCCACTCTAAAGGTAATGCTTAAATGTGGGGAAGGGTGTGGGAGCAATCCCTTAGAGACCAGCACTGGCAATGACTGGCTCTATTACAGGACTTCAGGAAGGTTCTTTAGCAGGTGGCCAGGACCAGGACCAGAACGACAGCTCCATGCCTGCTTTGGGGGACCCTACAGACCCCACTGGAGGTCCTCATCATCTGCCCATGCAGCCTTCTGCTAGGCTCAGCCTGGGTCGTTGGAAGGCCAGGGGCCCAAACAGCCGCAAACTCTGTAGCCCCAGCCAGAGCCCGACCAGTGACCATGACTACCTGCCCCTGGTGAGGACTCGGGAGGTGGAGGGTGGCATTGCCAGAGCTAGAGAACTCTCAGCTCACTTCTCCCCCCACCTCCTCTCTCCTCAGGTGCGGCTGCAGGAGGCACCCGGCTCCTTCCGCCTTGATGCACCCTTCAGCTCTGCAGTGCACATCCCGCAGGAGCGCCTGTGCCGTGCTTCACCCTTCGCCGTGCACCGTGCCAGCCTCAGCCCCACCTCAGCCTCATCTCCCTGGGCACTTCTGGGCCCCAGTATTGGCCAGGGCGACAGTGCCACAGCCTCCTGCAGCCCATCCCCCAGCTCAGGCTCTGAGGGTCCAGGCCAGGTGGACAGTGGGCGGGGCTCAGACACTGAGGCCTCAGAGGGGGCAGAGGGATTAGGCGGCGCAGACCTGCGGAGCCGGACCTGGGCTACAGCGGTGGCACTAGCTTGGCTGGAGCACCGCTGTGCTGCTGCCTTTGGCGAGTGGGAACTGGCAGCAGCCAAGGCTGACTGTTGGCTACGGGCCCAACACCTACCTGATGGCCTCGACCTGGTTGCCCTCAAGGCTGCGGCACGGGGTCTCTTCTTGCTGCTGCGCCACTGGGACCAGAACCTGCAGCTACACTTGCTGTGCTACAGTCCAGCAAATGTGTGAGGACACAGCATGCTGCTCGGGATGATCTCCCCTTTCCTTCCAACACACTCACGTCACTGCCACCCCGGGTCGGTCTTGGTGCTGGGAAGGGGTAGACTGGTGCCAGCCTGCCCACTTCCCCCACCTACCCACTGCTTCTCATTCCCCCTTACTCAATCCTTTTCACCCCACAGAAAGTGCCTGCCTGTGCTCTCTCCACTCCTCCCACCCCAGGCCCCGGCCCTCTGAGCTCTGTGCAGTGCAGTGGATGGGGAGAGAGCCACAGTTTCCAAACCCTATGCAATAAAGTGCCTCTTAGTACTGTCTGAATGAATTCTTTATCTGCCATGTGCATGTCCCTCACAGCTTCGTCCAGGCACTTCCATGTCGGCTCACGGAAGTGGACTTGGTAAGGTTTATTAGGAAGAGCACAGAGTCCATCCCCATCCAGGGTCCTAAGAATGGACCGGAGGGGAAGAGGTGGTTCTCAGTGGGCCTTCTTGCTGTGCCGGATGCTCTTGGGGAAAGGCTGGGGGGCCAGCCAAAGCTGCAGCAGAATGACAGCATGACACACATGCAGGGCCGCAGAGCTGCAGGATGTAGACGGGTATGTGTTCCACGAGAGCTCAATGAGCCCCAGCACCAGCAACCTAGAGATGAGAAATAAGCTCTAAGTTATCCAGTGTCTAGGCCTGTAGCCTTTCAGCTCACCCCACACTCCTCCATGGTCAGTCTCGGGCTGAGGATCTCCCTTCCCACTCCCCCAGGTTGTCCCAGCCAGTACCTGAGCAGATGTGTGAGCCAGCGTGCAGGCGTGGCCCACAGGAGGTAGGGCAGTGTGTGGAAATACCAGACGTAGAACTGGTAGTGGAGGGAGCGGCTGAAGCAGATGCCAATGAAGTTAGAGGTGAAGAGGGTAGAAACTATCTGTATGCAGTGGTCAAGGCCAAGGGCAGGAGCAGGAGGGGTAGGAATTGGGGTGGTAGTGGGTGGCGAGGGGGAAGGTAGGGTGAGAGGGAGGTTCCAAAGCAAAGGGGCAAAAGTTTTGTGGTTGGAATATCCCCCGCTCTTCCATTCCCAGATGCATACATTTGGGCAAGTTTTTTAACTTCTCTGGAACATTTCCTTAAGCTAGTATGAAGACAGCAATAACTTGCAGTCATAAGGCCTAATGAATTTTAACCTATTATTTACTAGCTGAGTGACTTTGGTAAATTCCTTAACCTCTTAAAACCCTAAAATTTGACATCTATAAAATGATGATAATAAAAATACTGATCTCAGGGTCTCTTGTTTGGAATATACATTAATCTCTTAGGAAAGCACTAGGCAGAGGGTGAGCACTCACAATGGTTTCTCAGCCATATTTAGAATTAAGTATAAAATATGCTTCAACATGTAAAGTGCTCAGCACAGTATTTGGTGCAGCGCAGGAGCTCTAGGAATGGGCCCTTTAGCTCTAAGTGAGGTCTCTTCCTTCTCCCTCCCCCAGGTCATCAGCCACCCAAGACTAGCTGACAAGGACCCCGTCTACATTTGGGGAGGGCAAGACTTACCTTCCCATGATTTAAAGGATATGATTGGGTTTGAGGGGCTGGGGTGGAACCTTCCTTTTGGAGGGCTCCTTCAGCAGCGACAGGATACTTTCCCCTGTCCTGGGGAGAAGCCATTCAGACATTTATCAAGCTCCTGTCACGAGCCAAGCTCTAGACTCATCCCCATGAGCCCAACATCTCCCCCAAATAGTCCCTAAGGCCTTGGCCTTTCAGTCTGTCCCCAACTCGGCCCAAGGCACTGCTCCCCTTTCTCACCGGTGCCACCTGCAGAGGGCAAAGAGTAAGAGCAAGGTGAGGTGGGCAGCCAATAGTGCCAGGTGGAAGGCTCGATTCAGGAAGAGGGCCTCAGGGAGGAAGCGCCAGTTTACTGTCCACCGGAAGAGAAACTGGCGTCCAAGGTCAAAGGAGCGGGATAGGTAGCCAACAGGATTCTTCAACAGGAAGGGCAGTCCCAGAACCACCTGAGGATGGGTGTAATGTTAGCAGAGCTGCTCAGGCTCACTCCCAATCTTCATGCTAATCACTGAGGAGAATGGAAACAGGGTACAGTCTCAAAGGTTCCCTAATCCCTACCAGGAATAACAGAAAGGCCAGTAGTTCCCCGCCCCCCCCAAGCCAGAGGTGAGGGCCAAAGAAATTGAGGAGGCAGTAGTAACAGTGCTTTAACTCTGGATTCACCAAGTCACAAATGGGCAGAGCTAGAAGGGCCCTCAGAAACTATCTAGTTCGACACATTTATTTTACAGCTAAAGACACCAACGCCCAGAAGTAATGACTGCCCACCGCATAATCAACTCTGAAATCCTGTCACTTGACTTTGAGAAAGTCTGAAGGATGGAAGGGAGTCAGACTTGCATACCCTTCATTAGAAAGGGAAAGACTAAGGAAGGGGCCTCCTCCCAGGTGGTGCAGCGGGTTGAGCGCAGCACTGTGAAGCTGTCCGCAGCCTCTGCAGCAGCACGGGTTCAATTCCTGGCCGGCCAGGGAGATTCCCACATGGCGCGGCAGACCTCTCCTGCCTCGCCCGCTGCTCCCCTCAACAGTGTTTTCGGTTCATCTACCTGTTCTACTCCCCACTCTGTCTCTGGTGAATACTCTCACCCTCCCCCGCCTCTGGCCTATACCCCAGTTTTTGTATAAATAAAAATAAAAAATCTTAAAAAAAAAAAAAAGATTAAGGGAAAGGTACCTGGAGAACAGCACAGATGCCCAGCTTAGGGAGGGCCCCACGGAGGCCAAATTGTACCAGGAGAAGGAAGAGTAACCCAGGGGCGAAGAGTAGCACATTCATCTTCACAGAAACTGCCAGGCTGGGGTGGGTAGGGGAAAGAAGGATGGATATCAGCTCTAGGGTCAACCCTACACTGCTCCCCATCACCATAGCAACCCCTCCCTTCCCCCACCAACAAACTCCAGGATGGGGCCCACACTCAGACCTGGGAGTGGGAGGGTATGGCAGCCTGGAAGGAGCCTGGAGGTAGGGAGAAGATACCTGGTATCGGTGCCCAGACTGAGTGAGCAAATATGTATTTGTAAGGCCCACTCCAGCAACAGATGCTATCTGGAGGGAAGACAGGAGGGGACGAGGGAGAGGGTGCTGGGACAGACTTTCTATAGATCCTGGACTTGTCTAGTGGGCCTCTCACTTGCCCACATTGTCTGGCCACTCCCTCAGTCCCTCCCCTGCATAAAGTGAGGAGACTGATGGAAATACGGAAATGTGAGAGAGGGGACCAGAAGGGAGGGGTATTGACCTGAAACAGCAGCAGCCCCAGCTCCAGCGCTTTGCTAGCAGGAGGTTGATACTGAGGAAGAGCAGCGCCATGGCCACTGGGTCATTGAAGAGCCGCAGCACAAAGATGGAGTGGACACGGTAAGAGGCACAGCACATGAAGAAAAAGACGAAGGGAGGTACCTGAGAGGTGGGCATAGTGGGGAACAAGGTCAGCTCACCAACCGTGAGCCATCCCCACTCCCTAAGCCTCCCAGGTTGAGGAGGACACCCTCCCTCTTGGTGTCGTGGTAGTATGGTCTCACCTTGCAGGTCTGGTGGTAGATCAAGAAGACAAGCAGCAAGGTGGCCAGGTAGAGCACAGCAAAGATGTGCTGGGCCATGCGAATGTCAGTGCCTCGCCCAGTGGCATAATATAGCCCCATAAAGATGTACACAAAGCCAGCTGGATACCTGGAAGATGACAGGGAGCGGGTTGGGGTCAAGCCAACCAGCCTGGTATCCAGCCTTCCCCTTGTGGAACTTCTTATCCCCACTTACACAAGAGGTCCGGTGTCACCCTGCAACTGAGTATAATCGTAGGTGCCATTAATGACGCCCTCTACCTCAGCCATGTAGGCTTTCCAGTCAATCTCTGTATCTGGAAAAGAACAGGGTGGTGTGGTTACGTGCAAGTTCTGAACTTTTCTGCCACTCGCTGTATCTCCAGTTCATCAAAGCACAATGAGTTTCAGCTCATTCCCAGTACTTCTATCGAAAGCCCTTATCTAACTGCCTATTTGACATCCTTTGGATAAACCCCAGAATCTCAACTCCTCATGTCTTCATTTGAACTCATGAGCTTCCACTCTAAATCTGCTCCTTTCTCTGGGTTCCATTAACGGCAACATCAACATCCTAGTTGCCCAGGTCACAAACCTAAGTAACATCTTTGACACTTCCTTCTCTCTCGTTTCCAATTCCCATTCACCAATTCTTGCCAATTCTTCATCCTAAATATCTCTATCTTATCCTTCTCTGCTATTACATACTCAAATTTGGGCTTAACGTATTCTTTAATCTCAATGATAAAAAAGCTTACTAATTAGACCCCCAGCTTCCACTTTTACTCTTCTAAGGTAGTTGCCGCCCTGCAATCAGAGAGTTCCCCCTATAATAGAAATCATGTAAGGTTTTTCTGTTTAAAACTCTTCAATGAGGGCCTCCTTGGTGGCGCAGGAGGTTGAGCGCTGTGCGGTGAAGCTGTCCGTAGCCTCCGCAGTGCTGGTTCAATCCCCGCCAGCTGTGGAGCAACCCACATGGCGGGGCAGACCTCTCCTGTCTCACCCACTGCTCCCCTCAGTCAGTCACTCTGCCTGTTCTGTTCCCGGCTGTCTCTGGCGAATCCTCTCACCCTCCCCTGCATCTGGCCTGTACCCAGGTTCTTGTATAAATAAATAAATCTTAAAAAAAAAAAAAAAACTCTCTTCAATGATTTCCAAGACTCTTTAAGATAAACTCTATTATTTTCATTTTTAGAAGAGAAACCTATGAATTAATGAGGTTGATGACTAGCTTGAGATCAGTGAGCTAGGAAGGGTAGGGTAGAGACTGGAAGTCATGAAGTCCTAAATTCTTAACCACCTCCTTAACAAGGCTTCCAGATCCATGCATGACCTGGTCTCAAATTCTGCAATTTCATCTCTCAGTACCACTTTCTTTTGATTTCTGTGTTCCGGCTCTAAAAAACTTTTTCGTTCCTCAAGGAAACTAGACTCTTTTGATACATGATCCTCTCTGAGTGTTCTTCACCTTCTCCCTCTTTCCTCAACTAGTTAGCTCTTACTTTTCAAAGGGGACACTAGGAAGCCTTCCCTGACTCCTTAAGCCTGGTGGAAGTGCCCTCCTTAAGTCTGGCTTGTGTACCCTTATAGCACCCTGTCTTATTACCAACCTGGTGAATCTGATACATTGAAACTTCCTGCTACCTTATCAGATCCAAATAGAACATACGCCTATCTTTTTCCACCACTGTATCCCTAGTACCTAGCATATAATAAGCTAAGCTTGCTCCTTCTCTCTCATATAAACACACACACACACACACACTGTTCAAGAAAGCCCTGTCTACATTCAGCCTGGAAAGTAACTGCCAACAGCGCCAAAAGAATTCAAGCGGTCACAACAATGCCACTTCCGAACTGAGACCCAGCAGGCGAAGTATTGTGTCAAAGCCACAGAGACAAGCTGCTAAGGCAATACATTAGCTTCTACCCAGGTCAGGTGACTTCCAGGCTGCTTCACCTTAGCCTGGCAAGCTGTACCTTCACAGCTGAGGGTCAATGTCTACGGTCCTCCCTTCCATCATGGGGGGGAGGGGAGGTAAAAGGATTAAAATCGAGCTTGGTTTTCTCTGGGAGCAGGCTTGGGGTCAGGGTAAAAGACATGGGTCTGCAATTGATGACTGAGTAGATCTGGGATCTGGGATCTGGGCTTGAACTCCGAAACTGGGTCCCAGTTGGGTTAGGGTTTCGGGTTCCCCTCCCTCCCCTCCCCTCCCCCTCGGCGCACTCACATGCC
This sequence comes from Talpa europaea, assembly GCF_964194135.1. Classification (NCBI taxonomy): domain Eukaryota; kingdom Metazoa; phylum Chordata; class Mammalia; order Eulipotyphla; family Talpidae; genus Talpa; species Talpa europaea. The sequence continues at coordinate 116,392,156 of NC_140070.1, read as the reverse complement.
ACCCTGTGAATGACCCAGAAGGTGATGCCCACCTCCGCCAGGCAGAGGCAGGCGGCCACCAGCAGAGTGTAACGCGGCTCCAGCAGCAGTAGGCGCCGCTCTTGCCAGGCGCGCCGTAGCCATTGTCCGCACAGTCCAGCCGCCCCGGCTACGGGACCTGCCCGGCCGCGCTTCCGCGGCCCCGCCGCCATCTTGACGGTGCGCCGCTCTTGCGGGCCCCCGCCCCGGAAGCTTGACCTGTCTGCACTTAGGTTCCGCTACGTGCACCGGCGCCCCAACCCACTCGCTGAGCGCCGACCGGAATTGCCAGCCTTATTTACTCTTCTACACCTATCTCCCGGGATGGACTGCACCCTTCGTACAAACAGAAAATAGTTTTAGCTTCTCAATGCATACAGTACATACAACGGGCACATGGGCTCTAAGGTGGCTCGAACGTTTACGAAGCGACATTGCTGCCCGCGCCCTGTCCTCTCGCCCAGCATCACACTTCGCCTCTGTTGGCAATGTCTGTGTTCATGCCAGTCTCTCCTGGAAAGCTAGGCTTTCCTTTCCGCCTCCCCTCTGAGCCTTCCAGCTGCTCAAAACTGGAAATAAGTCTTTCATGGCTCTTCAGGCTTCCCAGCAGGAGAAGCCGGCCAAACTGAAAATAGGAGGGGGCACTGTGGAGCCCGAGTGTATCAGATTCCAAGAATGTGACTTAGGAGTGAGTGGGCAGCACAGCGGGAAGACTCCGGGTCTAGACAATGTAGTTTTCCCAGCCGGAGTGTTCTTGAAGGAGCGCTCAGCAGAGGACGGAAGTTCCACGTGTTTCTATTGAGCAACTGCAGGGGGGGCGGGGACTCCAAGGCCACGCCCCCTCCTGCATCCCGCGCTCCCGATTGGCTCTTTAGGGCGCCGGGCCGGGACCGCGGGCGCGGGCCGGCTGCCCCTGCAGGCCCTGGAGCTGCGAGCATGGCCTCTCCCGGGGCCCCCGCCCGCCCGCCGGAGTTGCCGGAGAAGAATTGTGGGTACCGCGAGGTACAGTACTGGGACCGGCGCTACCAGGGCGCGGCCGACTCTGCCCCCTACGAGTGGTTCGGAAACTTCTCCTCCTTCCGCGCTCTCCTAGAGCCGGAGCTGCGGCCCGAGGACCGGATCCTCGTGCTCGGTGGGTATCCCGGAGCTGCTCGGGCCGGGGGAGCTGGCCCGGTCAACTCCGTCCCGGCCTGATTCTGTGCAGTTTTCGTGCCTGCCTGCCCCTCTCAGAGGACGCCCGAGTCGGGAGACGAGATGGGTGCTTTCCGAATCTCCGCAGACAGAGCCAAGACATTCTTATCTCGGGGGCTAAGAATCCCTTGGAAAAAGACGGTCTCTCTGAGTCTGAGTGTGGTGGGGGGTCCTGGAGCGCGTTCCGGACCCTCAGGAGGCAGCCTGGAGCACTGGGGAGCTCACAGGACCTCACTCAAGTCCCAACTCCAGCTGGCTGTAGACTGGCTTCTAGAAGTGGGACTGCCGGCCCAAGTCGGATAGGCAGGTGCAGGCACCTCAAACACAATACTGGAGTTTTTCTGTTCGCGCCCATGGGCTCCTCCAGTCACTGTCACCTAGAGTGACTTACCTACCTTTCTCCCAGCCCTAACTCAAACTTGGGCCAGCGTCCCCTGTGAGGGTGGGAACAGCGCCCTCTGAGGTCGGAGGAAATATTGCAGCCGAGGTTGATGCAGTTCCCCTCAGAAACTTGTAGGACCCTAGGAGGTCCAGCTGCCCGCTCAGGGTTCTCTTCCCCTGCCAGCTTTGGGGGCTAGAGTGAAGTTGCATTGAGCAGCCTGTTTCCTTACAACTAAAGGTTTTATGTGGCCATTTGTACAAGCATGTATATGTTTTAAGTGAAATATTTCATGTACATGAGACATCTACAAAACAGTATTGTATGTAAGGTATACGTAATAAATTAATGTGTTTATACCCTATTCAGTTTGAGAAACAGAACATTTCAAGAACTGGAAAGGAAGTAGAACCTACAGCTTAAGAACCTGGAGTTTTGGAGGCAGCTAATTATATTGGGATCTTGGGTTATGTAATCTTTAACTGTGGAATCACAGACCAAATTATAGAATCTTAGCTGTGAAATCGTGGACAAAATACTTAAATTTCTGTGCCTCCATTTTCTCACTCTTATGAAAGTAATAGTACTTATTGGGCTTTTAAGATTATTAAATGAGTGTGAAAGTTACCTAGAACAATGTCTGGCAAAATAAAAAGCCCCATGAACATTCAAGGTTTTCTGTGTGTTTCCCAAATCCCTTTTCCCTAAATTAACTTTACACTCTCTTGAATTTTGTGCTTTTCAACCATTGCATTTATTTATAGATGTATCATAGATCTGCTTTTCAAGCTTTAGTGTGCATTAAAATCACTTGGAAAGCTGGACCCCACACTAATTCTAGGGATGGTTTTAATTCTAGGAATGGTCTATAGTGGACCCTTGGAATTTTTAGTTTCAGCATGCTCACAGCTGATTCTCATGTTGGTGATTGGCAAAGTAATACTGCCTTAAAATCTGCTTGACTGGGAGGTATTTTTTTTTTTTTTTTGGATAGAGGAGAGGAAAGTCTTAAAAATAAAAAAGGAAAACTTATGAGGCCGAACTCCCAAGATCTAATAATAGGACCCACAACTTGGGGAATACCCTATTGTTATATTCACCTCAACAAACATATTGAATACCAACCTAGTAGGTGCAAAGGAATGTGCATCTACTTACGACATTCCCTAGAGGTGGGAGATTAGTATCACAAGACTTAGTCTAGGTTAGTGGTCCTATTGATATAGCTAAAGGTGCAACGTTACCACTGAAAGTGAGTGGGCCTCTTGAAAAACGGGAGACAGTTTAGTCTAATGGTTTAAAAATGCTGACTGGCATGAGACAAAACTGTATCCAAATGTTGGCTGTACCACTGACTGCGTGACCTAGGGAAAGTTTCTTATCTATCCTGAGCACAGACTTAATTTCCCCATTTAGAAAACTGTAATAATAGTATACTTTATGGTTACTGTGAAGATAAACAAGACAGTTCTTACAAAGTGCTTACTTATCATAGATCCAGTGTTCAATGACCATTATTGAACATGATAATTATTGAAAACAGGAATCAGAGAGGCAGAGCAGTCAACTCCAGGACTGTTCAGAGAATGGAGTATCCTGTATAAGGACTTATATATCTGGCCCCCATGGCTCAAACATTGTCATGGCAGATGAATGTGTACGGCTGTCCCAGTTTTGCTATCATTATACTTTACTGATTCTTTCTCCATGCTCCTGTGTCATCACCATGTGACATAGGGATCTTCTGATCACAATTTGACTTCAGTTTGTATTTCGTGTATAATAAGAAAGGACTGAGCAGAGAACTGACGGTCCAGTCGCCATGATCACTGTTTTTCTCGTTATAAGTGAGTGAATTGACATTCTGGTTTACACCTCAGTCTTTTGGTATTGCGATAGCATCACATAGCTCTGGGCTCCCATGTAATGTATACTTGGATCTGACTCAATTTTCCAGGACTCTGCTTTCCTAGAGTCCCACCTAGAAAGGCAATGTCCTTCCCATCTTAGTGGCTAGCCCCAAATCTCTAAGGCATTGGGATCAGAAATCACTGCTTTGTAAGTATGACTGACCCTGTGGCCAGGTTTTTTTTCTCCCTTTATTTGTGGTAAAGTCTTCTTGGAATGTCCATTCTATACCACGGGAAACAAAAGGAGTAAATATAGATTTGTTCACAGTTGGGTAGTGCTCTGAAGGCATAGGAGGTCAGGTAAGGGGATCAGAGATTTCAGCCTGAACTGAGTTAGGGTCTCTTGTTCAACCATCCTCACCCTCTATCCCACATAATGTATCTACCAGAGCTTGTTGTGACTCCAGTGTAGGGAAGCATGCATTGGGTTTTCCAGGTGAGATAGCTTCCTGAGCCCCCAGGGTCTACCGAGAAAGTCAGGAAGGGGTAACAGAGGACCAGCTAACAGTCTTTGACCACCTTGTTCAGGTGCCAAACCCTACTAGATTAGGGATATCCCCAGAGCTGACCCGGTGATCCTCTTAGACAAATGGGGGTTAAAGGCAATCTAATACCAAAAGCCAGAGATCCCCCATGTGCTGTCATTTGGCCCCATTCTTTGGCTGAAACTGACCACAAGAGGGCCTGAAAGAGGCTAATAGATCTTCAAAGGAAGTCATTTCCACTGGGCTGTGGATCCACATCTGTTCTTCTAAGTTCTACCCCTGGTGACCCTGCTCTCTTTGGAACTGCTTTCCAGGCACTTCCCACCAGAGTGTTATGATGTTTCAACTCTCCGGTTGTTATCAGCTTTCCTGAAACCTTTGATTGACCCACCCATCCTGTGTGCTCCTGCAGTCTTTCCCTATCAAAACACTCACCACATTATATGTCAATTGCCTGATTACACATCTGTTTTCCCATGGAAGCATGAACTCTTTGAGGGTGGAGGGACTCTTATTCAGCAGCAGAACCTAATATGAGGTGCCCAATACATACATTAAGGAATTTCAAGGGATCTGCCCCACTATGTTTTCCCACCTAGTTTCCCCTTAACTTGTTAACTCTGCTTGGAAACCAGAGTAGGCTAATAACCCTTAACACGGTCTTCCCAGGGCTGCTATTATCAGAGGTTCTCTGAGAGGTTAGGGATTAGGTATAATACCGTATTATCCTAGTAATAGCATTATGGACCTAATGATGTCGATATTATCCCCTTTCTGAGTTTGAGAAAACTGTGACTCGGATTGGAATGATTTACCTTTTGTGACTAGGGTAATCAGAACCCACATCTTTGAACTCCTGGATTGAGTTTCTGCAGCTATCCTCCAGGTGTTTTAGTTTTCAAATTTAGCACATCACATCCTGCATATAGGCTAGGTATTTTATCTTCATTCTTATGAATCAGAAATCCACATTCCTAGTATGAAAGCAGCCTGACCTAGTTAACACAACTAGGAATGATAGAGCCCGGATATTTGCCCAGGTCTGTAGGCACATGCTCTTTTCTGTACCATGCTGCTTCTTAGTACCAGAAGGATCGGGCTGAGAGAAAATGGTCCAAGGGTGGATGTGTAATCAGGGAGGTGAAAACCCAAAGCTAACCTAGCCCTTTTGCCACCCACCCTTTCCCACCCTAGGCTGCGGGAATAGCGCCCTGAGCTATGAGCTGTTCCTTGGGGGCTTCCCTGACGTGACCAGTGTGGACTACTCATCAGTAGTGGTGGCCGCCATGCGGGCTCGGTATGCCCACGTGCCCAAGCTGCGCTGGGAGACCATGGATGTGCGGGCCCTGGGCTTTCCCAGTGGCTCCTTCGACGTGGTGCTCGAGAAGGGTACACTGGATGCCCTGTTGGCTGGAGAACAGGATCCCTGGACTGTGTCTGCTGAAGGTGTCCACACTGTGGACCAGGTGCTAAGTGAGGTGAGGGAGCAACAATAAAGGCAGGAAGACCAAGAGGTAGGAATTGAAGGGTTGAAATTTCAGAGAAGATTGGAAGAACCCAGAAACCAAAAGGAAGCATGGTTTGGAGCATGAGTGGGTCACCCTCAGGACTGGTTCCCTCAAAGAAGAGGCGATTAGAGTAGGTCATACATAACAGAAGGGGCTGGAGTGCCATAAGGGTGCGGTAGCAGCCCTGTTCCAGAGAACACAGAGTGGAAAGGTGAGCAGCTGATGGAAAGCAGTGCCCCCTGTACCTGCCATCACTCCCACGCTCCTACCTGTTTAGAATATAGCCCTAGTCCCACAGAATAGCCATGGGTAGAGTAGATTCACTCTTCTGCCATGAAAAGCCCTGAGCTACTAGATGTAGAGTAGTACCTGAGTGCACAGTGAGCTGAGGCTCACTGTGAGAGCATCTGGGGGCAATACTGACCTTTGAGAAGCTAAAGTTGGACACTTCACCAATGGCTTCTTTATCTGCCTTGCAGGTGAGCCGGGTGCTGGTCCCTGGGGGCCGTTTCATCTCACTGACTTCTGCTGCCCCCCACTTTCGGACCCGACACTATGCCCAAGCCTGTTATGGCTGGTCCCTGAAGCATGCAACATATGGCAGTGGTTTCCACTTCCATCTCTACCTCATGCACAAGGGCAAAGAACTCACTGGGGCCCAGCTTGCTCTTGGGGCCCAGCTCCTCTCACCCTCTAGATCTCCCACCTCACCTCACTTCCTCCAGGACTCAGATCATGAGGACTTCCTCAGTGCCATTCAGCTGTGAAACCAGAAGCATGGAGTCCTCCCTGCCCTTCTGCTCTGGACTCCTCAAGTAGTTGGAATTCCTGACTCACTGCTTAGGGTTTAGGCCCAAGGTGCTTACATCCCAGGGGATCATGCCTTAGATGGAGCAAGTGAGAGCAATCCCACATCAAACAATACAGCCCAGGTCAAACTCGAGTCCATATCCCAGGGTTTTGGGTTCTCAGATCTCCCTGGGGTCTCCCCAACTTCCTCTCCCACTGCACTGTTTCATCCTCTGGTGCAAAGCTCAGCACAAGCCCTCTGCGTGCCAGTCAGACTGGACATCTGCATCCTTGGAGCCTTTTACTGACCACCATCCAACCTGCATTTAGCCACAGGTGGCTGTTTTTAGACTGATTGATGCTTCTGACCCTAACTCTAGCCCCAGCAATCTGTTCTGCTTAGGTTGTATATTTACCCAAGGAGGCCACATTGTGATGCTGTTCTCAGGCCAGGCTGGCTAGCCTGTGTTTACTTGGCAACCCTTCCCTGCCGGTAACATGCACCTGAGATTCCCAAGCACCTGCCCCCTTCCTCCCCAAAAGGAACTGGAGGCAGTTTGGTCTGACCCTGAGCAGACTAAAGCAGTGGCCACGCGCACACACACACAGGGAGGTCTGTGTTTATTCACACACTCCTGGTACAGTGAAGATGAAGGAACATTTACAAAGGACACTCCTGGGCTGAGAACATCTCTGGGGCCACAGGTGTTGTCCAAAGGTTCAGCGCAGCCCCCATTCGGGGACCCAGGCGTCCAAGGTAAAATCCGACTTGGGCCCTGGGAAGGTGATACTTTGAGGTGGGGGGGCGAGGAGGGGCGGGGTCTGCCGGAGAGCTACCTGGGGTCAGGCCTGGGCAGACTGATCGTGTGGTTGGTTACCATGTGGGGCTTGTCCCATCCCAGACTCAACACAGTCCTATCTGCCAGGCGCAGAAGAGCGTGGTCGAGACCGTGGGGTTGGGGGTGGGGGGGCGGAACCATGAGGGGAGCCAGTAAACAAAGAGTCGGATATAAAAATACAAATGTGCTGAGGAAGTCCCTTAGAAAGAGGCTGAGGCTGGGGTCACATCAGACAGGGATGGGGGCGAGGAGCGGCCTGGAGGGCTGGGCTCAGGTGGGTGGGAAGCTCATGCAAATACGCAGCCACACATCCCTGGCCGCGCGGTCCGACGCCGGCGGAGTCTGCAGACGAGACTGGCCGGAGAGGGGCGGGGCAGGGGAGCCGTGCGGGAGGGGGCGGGCCGGGCCGGGCCGGGGGCTGAGAGCCGCGGGTCTCTGTGTCCGTTCCGGTGCGCGGGGTGGGGCTGCGGCCCGAGGTTCTAAAGTGCATGAGCTCGGCGGCGGGCTCCGGGCTGGTCTGCGCCGCCGCTCCCGCCGCCGCCGTGGTGCTGAAGCGGACAGCTCCGGAGCGTCTGGCGGCGGCGGCAGCGACTCTGACCCCGAGGAGGCGCAGCCCGGCAGCCCCCGCCTGCGGGCGCCGGGGCCGGGGTCGGGGGCGCCGGCAGCCGCATCGCCGGCCCGCGCTCCTGGCCGCTGCGGGGCTGGGCCCGGAGCCCGCCGCCCGAGCCGGCGCGTCTACACTCCGGACGGCGGCTTCTCCCCCATCCCCTTCAGCACGTCGTCTATCCGGTCATCCTCGATCACCACTGCGCAGGGAGAAAGCGCGTCAGCCGCGCGGCCTCAGGGGGCGGCGGCGAAAATGGGCCCCGCGTCCTCGAGCCCGCTCGGTTCCTGCTCGCGACCCAGCGACGCCCCTGCCCCCGCCCGAGGGCTCCCCTCCAGAGCCGCCGGGCCCTTCCCGCCCGAACTCCCGGTGCCCAAGCAGCCCCGCAGCCCCGCGCCCGCAGGGCCCCCTCCCCGCCCGGGAGGAACGCCCCCTCTCCCCAAGGCTCCGAGCCGCGCGGCCTCCCGCGTCCCGGCCCGCCGGCCACCCGAGCGCCTCTCCGCCCGCGCTGCTGGGGAATCCTGTGCTCACGGGCTCTTCTTCAACCCCCATTTCCACAGAGCCCCCTCCTCACGCGGAATCTCCGTGGAGCCCAACCCTCTCCCCAACTTCACCCTCCTGCCACTCACACCCGCTTGACTCTAGCGCCAGCAGAGCCCCCCCCCCCCATGCACACAACCAGGACAGCCGAGCCCTCGGGCCCCCTGCCCTCTTTTTAATCGGACGCCCTTCCCCGCCCGAAGGTTCTTCCGTAGCATCCACCGGCTCCTGGGCTGCTCCTGAGGAAGCGGCGCACCGCCCCGCGATCCTACTTCCAGGCTGCCCCAAATGCCCCGCCGGCCCCTCCCCCTCGCCCGGGGCCGGGGCTCCGCTTCCAGAGGCGGCGCGAGCGAATCCGGGGCACCGCGCCCCCGGGAGAGGGGGCGAGGAGGACGCCACGCCGCCGCAGGGACCCCCTCCCTTCCCTCCAGCCCCGGCGGCCACCGGCCGGCTGCGTCGGTCTGCGGCAAGAGCTGCGGGCGCTCGGCGGGGCGCTGCAGCCGGGGGGGCGCCCGGCGGAGGGTTTCTGGGTCAGGCGACGACTCCGGGCCCCGGCCGCGTACCTCTCTTGGCTCGGCCGATCTGGCCCAGCTTGGGGGGTCGCTTGGCCTGGTTACCCGTGAAGAAGGAGTTGGTGTCCTGCAGGCGGCAGCTGAAGGAGAGATCGGAGCCCTCGGGGTCGGCGCCGAAGCGGCCCATCTTGTCCTCCCCATAGGGCAGGATCTCGGACATGGCGGGCGCGGGGTGGGCGCGAGACTGCGGCGGGCGCGAGTGGCGGGCGGGCTGCCGGACCGGCCCTAGCTCAGCAGGGGAGCCGGCGGAAGGATGAAGTCATGCAGCATCCGGGGCTGCGGAGCCAAGCGGGGCCTCCTCCCCCGCGCCTCCGCCTCCCGGGCCGCTGGGCAGGCGGCGGCGCCGGCGGTGGCGGGGACCGGGCGGGGGCGGGCGCGGGGGGCGGGGGCGGCGGCCGCGAGAGCGGAATGACGATGAGCGCCCCACTGCCGCAGCGCGCGGCGGGCGGGGCGCGGGGGGCGGGGCGCGCGCCGGCCCGGAGGGGGCGGGGTGCGGGACCGGCGCGCGCCCAACTCTCTGGGGTGCGAGGGAACCGCGGTGGGAGGGTCCTGCACAGACGGCGGGAGCGTCGGCTGAGCCGCCGGCGCCCGCCCGGTGGAGGAGGACCTGGCGCTCGGGCTCCGAGCGGCGCGCTGGGGGGCCCTGGGATTAGGGGGCGGGGCCGGGGGGGAAAGCCAGAAAGCTGGGGGCCTTGGAGGGGTTGGGGAGAGGTCGCAGAACCGCGGCGGGGGTGGGGGCAGGGAGGGTCCAGTGCGGGGTGAAGAGTGCGCGACGGCGCGAACCCTCCGGGCCAAACCCTCGGACCAGCAGGTTTCCCCGGGGCTGGCGCGCTCTTCTGGGCTTGAACTGCTGCTCTGGAGTCTGTGTCGCGAAAGCCCTTCTGCGCCTCAGTCAGTCACTGGCTAGCTAGATGTCGGTCCCTTTTGTCTGCTCGTGTCTGTTTCTGCGCCCCTGTCTCTGTGCCACGGCCTCCAGCTACGTCTGTCACTTGCGCGTCTCGGCCCCCCGGAATCTGCGCCCATGCTCGGCCTCTGTATCTGGGTGCCCCTGAGTCTCCGGGCATCTCGGGCTCTCCTAGGAGGGGGTCTCGGTAACCGGGCCAACGCGCGCGCCCCAGGCTAGCCCTCCACCACCAGCCGGGTTGCTGGCACCCAAACTCCGGCTTGAAGCGCCCGCGGCGCAGGAGGGCTCTCCGGGCCGGCTCTGCCAGCCGAGTGCGCGCGGTGTAGGAGGAATGAATGGCGGCGTAGCGGGGATGGGGGTGGGGCGCCTGACTGCAGGTGACGCGGGGAAACCCGGAGCACCTGAGGACGCGACGCGCGCCTATTTGCGATTGCAGGAAGAGGGGGAAGGACGGAGGGCGCCCCCAGCCCGCATTTCGGAGCTCACGTGACAGTTCTTGCCTGCATCCTTTGGAACACGCCCTCTTCACCTCCCACCTCTTCACAAGCGGCATTCCGCCGCGCGTCAGCAGCTCGCTAGCGCAGTGGGGTTCTGGCGCAATCAATGGCCTGGGGCTGTGGGTCTCACTGTTGGCGACAATGACGACAGCACTGATAAGAGTAATAATCATCTGATATGTTCAGTCCTTGGACCTGACTGAGCGTTTCCACTGTCTCTGAAATGCTTTTTAACCTCCTTCCCTCCAAATCGCGATGCTAATGATGCCCTGGTGCTGAGTCTCCTTCCTCCAACAACTTAACCTAGTGATAATCCTGGGGATGCAGAGGCAGGTGAAATAGTGGCTGGCCCTCAATACCAGAATTTGGTGGGGAGGAGCGGAGAGTGCCATATCAAGCCCTCTAGCCTAGAATGAGGACTGAAGCTGGAATTGGAGGCCCAGCTGGAGTGGGAGAAGCCCCTAGACCTGGAAAGACAAAGAGTCCAGAGTCACTCGGAGAGAGTCCAGAAAGTTTCCACCCCTGCTGGGATTGCCCAGCAATGGCTTACAATTCTGGCTCTACCACTTTGTGTATGCCTTTGCACTACAGGCCCATAATTACAGTTTGTAAAAATTAATTCATTTGTACTTGTAATGCTTAAGAAATATACAGAAAAGCAGTCTTTTCCTCAAGCATTTACACAATATGCATGCCTCTTGGAGCCTCCGTGTTCTAGTGTGAAGCATAGAGATGATAGAAACTACATTAAAGACTGTTTGGTAAATGAAATTTTTGCCCTGAAGTGATTTGTCTCAGGAAATAATGAGCTACCTCTCACCCAAAGTGCCAGAGGGGCCATGACAGTTCTTGCCAAGGACTAGATGACAGCACTGGTGAGGAATTGCAACAATTCTTTTCTACCATACCCCCTCCTCAAGAAGACTGGAGGAATCACAATTTAACTTGGAATTCCTTTAATTAGCACCTTCTTAAATAATCTTCTTACTGTTCCTGCTCTCCATGCTGGATCATGACTAAAGCAAAAGACCTAAGTGAAAATTATAAAGACAAAGCAATATACAAACTTCAGTTATGTTGAAAGTTCCACATCCCTTCCTATGAGACAAAATTCATTTTCACAGTAAAATGAAATAATGTTTGTTTGTGTTGAATTTCTTAATCAGAAATCATAACCATGTGGATTCCATCTATATGTTCTAAACAGAACAATATACCTTTTTACAACTGAGTATTGGTGGCACATTTATCAAGTGGAGATTGTGGAATAGGTTGAAGAGGATCTCCCCTAAAATTCATATCCCCCTGGAACCTCAGAATGTGGCCTTATTTAGAAATAAGTGTTGGGGCCTCCCTGGTGTCACAAGAGGTTAAGACCAACCTATGGAGCTGTCTGCAGCCACGGCAGCACGAGTTCAATGCCCGGCCAGAGAGCTACCCACATGGCACAGCAGACCTCTCCTGTCTTTCCCGCTGCTCCCCTCAACAGTGTATTTTCAGTAAATCTGTCTATTCTGTTCCTCACTCTGTCTCTGGTGAGTCCTCTCACTCCTCTGGCCTGTACCCCAGTTCTTATATGCATAAATAAATAAATCTTTAAAAAAAAAAAAAGAATGGGACAGATTCACAAAGATATACACACTGGGAAGAAAGGAATATAAAAGAGCAGAGACAGAAGTGACGCATCTACAAGCCAAGGAACACCAAGGATTGCCAAGAACCACAAGAAACTGGAAGAGGCAAGGACGGATTCTTCCCAGAGCCTTCTGAGGAAGCATGGTCCTGCTCATAACTTTATTTTTTAGTTCTAGACTCTAGAATTGGGGCCTCCCTGGTGGCACAGCGGTTGAGCGCTGGGCTGAGAAGCTGCCCACAGCCTCTGCAGTGCCGGTTCGATCCCTGGTCACCGGCAAGGGTCCCACATGGCACGCAGACCTCTCCTGCCACCCGCTGCTCTGGTCAGCAGTGTACTTCGTCAGTCTACCTGTTCTGCTCCCCGCTCTGACTCTGGTGAATTCTCTTACCCTCCCACGCTTCTGACTGTACCCAGTGCTTGTATAAATAAATAAATTTTTAAAAATAAATAAGTAAAAAATAGACTCTAGAATTGTGAAAGAATAAGTTTCTATTACTTTAAGCCACCCAGTTTGTGGTACTTTGTTACAGCAGTCCTAGAGGGTAAATCAAGATTATTTGGGGCTATCTTGCTACATCTCTCATGATCATGGTCACTTTCCTTAAACTATTTTGGGGGGCCCTTTCCTCCCACCCTGCCCACTAGAAGGAAGCCCATGCCATGAGAGTATTTCCTTCTATTTAGCAGAGATTGATAAATTACAAAAAGGAATGAGGCAGATCTGTGTGGGCTGACATGGCTTCCAAGGCCAAGAATGTCACCAAATAACCAATGTACAGTATGACTTCATGTATGTGGAAATAGTATATACGTGTGCAGAGGCGACACACAGACATGCATGCACATAGTCTATGCTTAGGTATGTAAATACATATAAAATTTTTTGGAAGATAACACACCAAGTCATTAATAATGGTTCTCTAAGGATGATACTGAGATCCTGGCAGAATGAACTTCATCTTTTATTCTATGTATTTTTTTTTACATAAAGACAATTTATTTTAACAGAAAATAATTTGAGGAGACAGCAACCATAGTGACCTCCCTTCCTGTGGGTGCTTTCAGATGGGATGGGAGTGACATCCTCAATCCACCCTAATTTCATTCCTGAGGTCTCACTGTGCCCCAGGTTCAGGAGTCTGGGTCAGATTTCCTCCTGTGGCCCAGAGTCTGATGTGGAGGGCAGTGATGCACAGTTCCTTATACCTCTGGGTGGACAGAAGGGCAGCATATTGAGAGGATTCATCTCAGTCAGCCTTCAACTTCAGCCCACTAGTTACACAAGAGATAATTTCCTTGCCAGAAAGATCTGTGACATAGACAAAAGTGTCACTGAAGTATGCAAAGATGTGGCAGACACAAAATACATTGTCCCCTTCAGCCACCTAAGACCCAAGGCTGATGACTTGTTCTTTCTTCTCCTTGTGAATCAAATCTTCTCCAGACTCTACCATCAGAAAGAGCTATTCAATGTGCTTTTGTAATATATTACATCTGCAATAAGGCTTTAATAATTTTTTTCAAGATTTATTTATTTATGCATACAAGAACTGGAGTATAAGCCATTAGGTGCTGGGGGGTGAGAGAATTCACCAGAGAGAGTAGGGAGCAGAACAGACAGATCTACTGAAGTACACTGCTGAGTGCAGCAGCAGGTGAGGCAGGAGAGGTTGATGTGGGTTGCTTCCTGGCTGGCTGGGGATCAGAACTTGTGCTGCAGTGGCTGGCCACAGCTTGATAGCGCAGGGAGGCTGGCTTTCACGATTTTTAAAAAAGCTTTAAAAACAATGATATAGACTCTTTACTAAACATCATGTCCTGATCCTATTACTTGACTTGGACAAGAGAACATTATTTAAGAGCATAGAGTTTAGATTCAAATCAAGGATCTGCTTTCTACCTTTTGTGTGACTTTGAATATACTATTAAGCTTTCCTGTCCTTTAGGTTCCTCACCTGTAAAATAGGGACAATATTATTGGCAGAATCTGTCTTACTGAGTCATTGTGAGTATTAAATAAATTAACAGATGTAAAGTGCTTAGATAAATTCTTGACCATAGGACTGTGCCAACCACTCTTCTAGCTGTTTTATATTAATAGCTATGTTACCCATCTACCCTCATGGCACTTATGAAGCCATTTTTCAGATGAGGAAATTGAGGTATACAGATGTTAAGAATCACACACAACTAGTAAGTAGCAGAACTGGGATTCAAAGCCAGGCAATCTGCCTCTTTCCTAGAAAACTATTTTGCATCATGAGTTGAAAGAAATATATATTTCTTTCAATAACAATAACAATGAGAACCCATCTGCCATATCCTCTCTAGAAGAGTAAGGGGAGATAGCAATTTTTCAAGTCAGACATACCTGGACTCAAATTTGGACTCAATTATTTGTGAGTTGTATGATATTTATGGAGATACTTGAAAGTTCTGACCCTTGATTTTCTTCATCTGTGAAATGGAAATAATCATCCTTACAGTTGCTGTGAGAATTAATACAGCCACAACTCTATGGTCCAGTACTTACCTAAGCACATTTTACATAGAAAAGTGCTGTATACCCTTGCTATTTCCAGTATGGCATTGCAGCAGCTATCAGGATATTTCTAATAAGCCTGCTGCCAAAAGGTCCTTATGCAGGGCCTCCCTGGTGGCACGAGGGGTTAAGCACCACACTATGAAGCAATCTACAGCCTCTGCAGCACGAGTTCGATCCCCAGCTGGCCAGGGAGCAACCCACATGGCGAGGCAGACCTCTCCTGCCGCCCGCTGCTCCCCTCAGCAGTGTATTTCGGTCAGTCTGCCTGTTCTGTTCCCCACTCTGTCTCTGGTGAATCCTCTCACCCCTGCATCTCTGGCTTATACCCCAGCTCTTGTATGCATAAATAAATAAATCTTTAAAAAAAACTTTAATAAGACAAAAGGTCCTTATGCAGTAGTTTTGGTTACACTCACATGACCATGTCCTGGTGGAATTTACCATGGAGCAATACTAACATATTTCACTTCATTCAGGTTTGGAGAAGAGTTGAGTGCATGTTACATTGTCATTAGAGTAGAAATGAACAGCAGTCTTGTCCCCGGTGGAGTTCTCAAGGACTTGCTGCTGCAGACCCCAGCGTGGCTAGATATGAAAGCTCCTTGCTCAGGGAACCCCTGACTAACTTAGAACCCATCTGCCTACTCTTCCATCCAGGAAACAGAACAGGCTTCCTCCATTAGTACCATTTTCATTTCTACCTGTGGGCTTTGAATAACAGCAGCAACAACTACAAAAGTTAACACACATCTAGTGCCCATTATGTGCCACACACAGTCCTAAACACTTCACAAGTATTGTTTCATTTAATCCTTAAAACCATCCTTTGAAATAGGTGCTATTCTCATTTCTATAAGTAAGGAAACTGAATCCAGAATTTGTCATCCTAAATATGTCACTGTACTCTCTCCCGTTTGAGAACATGCAATCTTGGGATGGAAAATGCCAAAGAAAGCAATCCAGCATTTCTCAGCCGGATCCTCTCATCATCCACCTTTTCTCAGCCACAAGAGCATTCCATGTTAGAACCACTTGCAGCAAGATGTCTGAGAAGTGAGGTGAGAGCCAAGAAATGGATTGTAGATTTACCACCCTTCCAAGCCTTCTCAGGTCAAATTCTTGTACTCTGTTGGGGAGGGGAAGGAAGCGAGGATGAAACACTTTAAAAAAAATTGTAAAAAAAAAAAAAAAAAATTCTCACTAGGCTCTCCTCAGCGCAGCAGACTGCAACACCACCAGGCCTGATTAAGGAATGACAATATGGAAGGCAGATGGCAGATGCATAGATGCTACACTATTGCCTTTCAGTTAAATACTGCTTGTGCGTGTGTGTGTTTCTTGTAAACCTCCCAAATAAAATGGTTTGCTTTCCTCAAGTTAGAAGTGTTAGCACATCTTTTCTTTAAATATCTGTGCATGGCTGTTTTTTTCCCTGCCAATTTATCACCATCTGTAACCCTCCCTTTGTGAGATGATCTGATGACAACAATTATCTTGGAGAGTAAAAGTGCAGTCTTGAAGCAACAAGCGTAGCGTGAGTTGTGTGTGTGCTGCAGCGTGAGTTGTGTGTGTGCTGCCCATGCACTTTGTGTGTGTTGTGTATGGGTGAGGTGTGTGTGTACAGAACGACAGTGTCCTTTGTGTGCTGGCTCTGGGTGCCTTGGGGGTGTCTACATTGTGTGAGTGTGCTTGTGGACTGTACCTTGGGCTGGGTGCCTGCCTGTGTGCACTGGGATGCGCTCTCTGTGTAGACATGTGTGGACAACCTGCACGTGTGTCAGTGTCTCTGTGTGCTCTGTGCATGCTG
Organism: Talpa europaea; assembly: GCF_964194135.1. Classification (NCBI taxonomy): domain Eukaryota; kingdom Metazoa; phylum Chordata; class Mammalia; order Eulipotyphla; family Talpidae; genus Talpa; species Talpa europaea. The sequence goes on along the minus strand of NC_140070.1, from coordinate 116,375,932 downwards.
TGCACCTGCTGGAGGAAGATGCCCCTTCTGAGCGCATCATTTTTCAAAAGTGTCCACAGGTGATCGGAGGTCTTGCAGTATGGGGAATAGGGTCGAGAAATAGCAAGGTTTGGTTGGGCCTGGGTCAAGGGAATGTAAATGATGGGTGCAAAGGGGTGCTGCTGAGGATGGGGGGGGCTAACTCTGTCGAGGAGACTGGGTTCTGTGGCGTTTCTGGGGGCCTGCTTGCTCCGGCTGGGACGGCAAGTTTGGCGCAGCTCGGAGGATCGGCCACCCGCGCCCGGAGCGGTGAGCGGCGGGCGCGCTCCTGCCCCTCCTCCTGCCCCTCCCCACCCCCAGGCGCGGCGCCGCGGGGGGCGGGGAGGAGGAGGGCCGGGGCAGGCGGGGGCGGCCGTGGCGGAGCTAGGGGCGGCGGCGGATGGGATGGCGCGCGGCGGCGGGGCCGGGCCGGGGGCTGAGGCCGCGGCCTGGGAGAGCGCCAGCTGCCAGGCGCCCTAAGGTGTCGCCTGCCCCGACTCTGCCATGAACGTCGCTCTGCAGGAGCTGGGCGGCGGCGGCAACGTGAGTGGGGCCCCCAGAGCTCCCGGGGGGAGGACCGGGTGGAGGGGCGGGGTGAGGCCGAGCGGGCGGGCAGCCTCGGGGCTGGGGCTAGCCTGGCAGGGGTGGCGCACTGGGGAGGGGGAGGGGGCCCGGCCGGAGAGCCCAGCCATGGGGAAGGGGCCGCACTGCAGGCTGGAGGGGCCCGCCGGGCGAGGGGTATTGGGCAGGGCCGTGGGCAAACAGTCCTGTCTGCTTGACCTCGGCTGGCGCCCCCGACTGTCTGGCAGATGGTGGAGTACAAACGGGCCACGCTACGGGATGAAGACGCACCCGAGACCCCGGTAGAGGGCGGGGCCTCCCCGGACGGCGTGGAGGTGGGCACGGGGGTGCTCCCTTTCTCACCAGGCCCCAGCCCTGGCATGACGCCTGGCACACCCAGGAGCTCTGGGCTGCCCTGGAGGGTCAGCTGCCCCCACCTCCGCTCCATCTCTGGCCTCTGCGCTAGGACCATGGTGAGGCGATCCTAAGCCATGACGTTGCACAAAACAGTGTCGGGGCGCAGCTCACCTGCCTCGTCGCCCCGTGCCCAAAATATTACCGTCTCTGCTTAGTGTCTGGAAACTGCCTGCGTCTTCACCCTCTGGGAGCACCTTTGTGATCTGGGCTCTTCACCTGCAGCTTGCCAGCTCTCTGCTACCCTGTGTTCCCCAGGTGGGATTCCAAAAGCGGACAAGGCCGTTCTTAGGCTCGCACACCCAGCTGGAGCTGATCCTGGCAGGTGTCTCTCTACTGCTGGCTGCACTGCTTCTGGGCTGCTTTGTGGCCCTGGGGGTCCAGTACCACAGAGGTAGGTGGGCCCGTACCTGTCTCCAAACCTCAGAGCTGTGGGGGCTCTGGAGGAGGAAGGGTCCCTAAGATTTTCTCTGGTTGAGATCAGCCTTCCCCCCCCCAGCTTCTCTCTCTCCTCCCAGCTTTCCTGTTGCCCCTCTCCCAAAGTGTTTGTCTCTCTTAGACTGACTGACAGCCCCCAACCCCCTGGCCATGTCCCCTGCCACAGACCCATCCCATAGCACCTGCCTCACAGAGGCCTGCATTCGAGTTGCTGGAAAAATCCTGGAGTCCCTGGACCGAGCTGTGAGCCCCTGTGAGGACTTTTACCAGTTCTCTTGTGGAGGCTGGATTCGGAGGAACCCCCTGCCTGATGGGCGTTCTCGATGGAACACCTTTAACAGCCTCTGGGACCAAAACCAGGCTATACTGAAGCACTTGCTTGGTGAGTGGGCCTGTCGGGGAAGAGCTGTGCCAAGTACATGCCTCACACCCAGGTCAGGGCCTGGCATTTGGTCAGGTCTCAGTAAATGTCCATGAAGGAATGAGTAACTGGATGACAGCCATTCTGGAGTGTTATAAAGGAGGGTCTCCTGTTGAATATAAGAGAGGGGCTCCCTCTGTGCTCTGTGGGGAGCATTGCTGAGGGATGGTGGATACCCAGGGTACCTGCAGTGCTTAAATATCTTTGCGGGTCTCCATGGACCAGGAAAGGAAACTAAACTTTCCTACTTCAGTCTTTATTAGGAGAACTGCTTGAGAAGGCAAGGAGAAGAACCAAGTAAGGGCCCGCCTGCCTGCCCCCCAGCAGTTAACATAATTGCCATATGGACCCTGTCTCTTACCCCGCAGAAAACGCCACCTTCAACTCTAGCAGTGAAGCTGAGCGGAAGACGCAGCGCTTCTACCTATCCTGCCTGCAGGTGGAACGCATTGAAGAGCTGGGCGCCCAGCCGCTGCGAGACCTCATCGACAAGGTAGGGCCCCCGGGTGGCTGTGGGCAGGTTGCGCAGGAGAAGCCTTGGGAGAGGTTCTGGCCCAAGAAAGCATTGGGTGGGGGTGGGGTGGTCCTGTGCCATAGATTCTGCTTATGGTCTCTACGCAGATTGGTGGCTGGAACGTTACGGGGTCCTGGAACCAGAACAACTTCATGGAGGTGCTGAAGGCAGTAGCAGGGACCTACAGGGCCACCCCCTTCTTCACTGTCTACATCAGTGCTGACTCTAAGAGTTCCAACAGCAATGTTATCCAGGTACAGGGCTCTGGAAGGGTGCAGAGAGATTTGTGGACTCTTTGCTGAACCCACACTCCCCTCTCCTCTGCCTAGCAAGCTGGGGTACCCTCCTAGTTCCATCCAAGAGTCCTGGATGGAGGTCAGACAGTGTCTGGATGGAGGTCCCACTCCCTTTTCTTGCTGTTGCAGGTGGACCAGTCTGGGCTCTTTTTACCCTCTCGAGATTACTACCTAAATAGGACTGCCAACGAGAAAGTAAGGAACAGCCTCAGAACACCCCCCCAACCCTCCTGTTGAGCTGGGCTGATCTCTGTTCGCTTTCCCCTTTCCCCAGGGTCAGTGTGGGGAAGGTGAGCCTGTCCTGTTGTTCAGTGAGCCGCTGCTGTTCCTTCCTTCTTTCTTGTCCTCAGTCCCTTTTCCTCTTCCCCTCCCCTCTGTGCCTCTCCCTCCCTCCGTTCCTTTCCTGCATCCCTCCATTCTTTCCTTCCCTTCTTCCCGCTCTGCTTCTCCTCCTTCCTCTAGTCTTCCAGGAACACATTTTGTTGGTACTTACTATGTGCAAGGTGCAGGGAGAGCAGTTCTGAGACGTGCATTTCAGAGCAACTGTCACAGGAAGCTTTCAGTGTAGATGGGTTCATGGACATAGGTAGCCGAGAACAAAGCTCAGAAGTGGATCTCTACTGCTTGGGTGGCCAGAGGTTTCCTAATGGGATTACATAGGAGCCATGCCCTGTAGATTATCTAGGATATAGGATAGTTTAAACAAGAGTATTGAAGAAGGAAAGGCTAAGGCAAGTTGGGACCATGAGAAGGGGTCCAGTTTGGTAAAATGTAGAGTTCAAAGCAGATGAGAAGGGGCCTCCCTGCTGGCACAAGGGGTTAATCCTCAGCACTATGAAGCTATCTGCAGCCACTGCAGCATGAGTTTGATCCCTGGCCAGGCCAGGGAGCCACCCACATGGCACAATAGACCTCTCCTGTCTCACCCACTGCTCCCCTCAACAGTGTATTTCAGTCGATCTGCCCATTCTGCTCCCCACTCTGTCTCTGGTGAATCCTCTCACTCCCCCATATACCTGTGGCCTACACCCCAGCTCTTATATGCATAAAAAAATAAAATAAATCTTTTTTAAAAAAGCAGGTGAGGAACTGGAAGGCTGGTAGGGACTAGTTATGGAGGGGGCCTGGAATGCCACATTGAGTATTGTAGAGGCCTCAGGGAGTCAGTGCATGCGCTGAGCAGGTGCTCTGTGAACAGTGCTTTGGGAAGCCAGTTTGGCTTGTGAAAAGTAGATGCTATGGAGGGAATCTGGAAATCAGTTAGTCTCTTGCAGTATTCCAGGCTCTCGGTCTGTAAGGATCCACATGGGAGAAGTGGCAGAAGGAACCTTAGAAAGGGAGGATGTAAGAGACACACCATGAATCATGAACTGTAGATGACTAGCTGGTAAAAGAGAGGAGCGGGGTCTCCCTGGTGGCACAGGATTGTTAAGACGCAACCTATGAAGCTATCCGCAGCCACTGTAGCACGAGTTCGATCCCTGGCCAGGGAGCTACCCACATGGTGCAGCAGACCTCTCCTGTTTCACCCACTGCTCTTCTCTGCAGTATGTTTCAATAGATTTGCCTGTTCTGCTCCCTACTCTGTCTCTGGTGAATCCTCTCTCACCCCTGCACCTTTGGCCTACACCCCAGTTCTTATATGCATAAATAAATAAATCTTAAAAAAAAAGAGAGGAGCAGAAGGAGGAAGAGATAGACTTGAGTTTGAAAACCTGAATCATGGTGGAATGGAAGGGTCCTTAGCGAATTAGGGGTGTCTTTTAGAAAAACCAACTTAACACACATTGAGGAAGAGGAGACAGTGCTCTGACACAGGAGAAGGGCAGGCTTTGGAATCAGACCTTGATTTCAATCTCACCTATGCTGCTTGGTGCAGGCTGATTAAGCTCCCTGAGACTGTATCTTTATCTGTAAGATGGCGATCACAGCATCCATCCCATAGGTATTTGGGGGTGGAAGAATATAAACCCCTGCATGTGGCAGACACTTGGGAGTAATGCTGCTTATTTTAGACATGTGCATGCAAAGGGCCTGTGTGTCATCTATATGGGGAGATCAGCAGGTAGCTATGAAAGCCAGGTGAAATCGTGGAGAAAGGATGAGCCTGGGGGGGACCTGAGGACATGAGGGAGCATCTCAATCTTAGAAACTAGAGAAAGGCTTAGGAAGAGGTGAGGGGAAAACTAGAGAAAGGAAAGAAGGTGATCCCTGTATGTTAAGGGCAGTGGAAGAAAGAACCAGCAAAAGAGACAGCTGTGGAGTAGGGCTTCCAGGACAGGCATGCGTCCCTGTCCACACACACGCTCATCCTGAGCATTTCTCCACCAGAGCCTTCTCTGGGCATGTGGTGAGCAAGACGTTGGCACTGGCCTGGCAGTTGTTCGGAGTGTTTCAGAGGAGAATCATGGCATTCCGAAAGTGAGTGTAAGAGCTAGTCTTAGGGTAAGGGCAGGCTCAGTGAAGGGAGAGGATTCTAGGCAGAGGGTGCAGCTTCCAGTGAGAAAGCTCTGAGGAGGGAAGGAGGAAGCCTGTTGATGGCTCAGAGAGTAGAGCTGGAGGGAAGTGGGCCAAATCCTCTGGACAAGTATGTCGACTTACATTATGCTTGTGTTTGACATTTATTCCCAAAGAAATAGCAAGAGAAACTCAAGTGTGGGGAGTAGTGTAAACTGATATGTGCTTTTGAAATCACACTAGTCAAGGATGAAAGACTTGTAAATGCAGGAGAGAACCACATGTTCCAGCACTTGGAAAGGGGCAGGAGAAGGCCTCAGTTTGTCTCTCGGTTGTCTTGGGCTGGGTCTCCTGTCCCAGCATCTAGGGGGAGCTTCGGTACAAAAGGTTCATGTAGGTGAAAACTTAGGAGGGGCCTCCCTGGTGGCGCAAGGGGTTAAGCACCGCACTATGAAGCAATCCGCAACCTTTGCAGCACAAGTTCAATCCCGGCGAGCCAGGGAGCTACCCACATGGTGCAGCAGACCTCTCCTGTCTCCCTTGCTTTCTCTCTGGGTCATCTCATCATCCTTTTCATGTTTTCTGGGATTGCATAGAGGGGTTATATTAAAAATCCAAAACAACTTGTACAAGATGCCACAAAACAGTCAGAAGAGATACTAAAGCATCTCTTAGAGGGTGCTTGCTGTGCTGGGCTTTGACCCTTTAGTTACTGAATTATGAAGAAGTAATGGGTAAGGGTTTCTACAGTCAGGTTTGGGTAAGGGAAGACAGGGGGTAGTGTCTCTCTCGCCCACTGCTCCCCTCAGCAGTGTATTTCAGTCAGTCTGCCTGTTCTTCTCCCCACTCTCTCTGGTGAATCCTCTCACCCTCCCACACCTCTGGCCTGTACCCCAATTCTTGTATGCATAAATAAATAAATCTTAAAAAAAAAACTTAGGAAGAAAACAGGTTTTGGGAAAGTCTCAAAAGTAAATTGTAAGCTGATGAGGTGGGGAAAAAGGGCTCAGTTGGGGCCAGATCCCTGGTGGAGTCAGCCATCCCCGTTAGGAGCTGGCCTGATGAGGTTGGTACTCAAACCTCTTCCTCTGCCACCAGCAGCAAGGAAGAGGAGAGGCAGGGTAAAGGAGAAGTTTTGAAGTACTGACAGTGGTTGTTTTTAAAAATTAATTTATTTTCTTATGCCACAGTTAATTTTTGCACCATGTTTGATTTCTCCCCTCAGGTGTAGTCCCCATAATTCTCCCACCACCACAGTCCCGTGTGCTCTCCCTCCGCCTTCCCTGCATAAGCCTCAGAGCTATGGTCAGCTTGCAAGTTTTGTCCATTTTTTTTGACCCTTTGTTCAGTTTCCCTGTATTCCACCTGTAAGTGAAACCACCTGATATTTATCTTTTTCCTTCTGACTTATTTTGATAGCATAATCTCTTTTTTTTTTTAAGATTTATTTATTTATTTATTTATACAAGCACTGGGTACAGTCAGAAGCGCGGGAGGGTGAGAGAATTCACCAGAGCGAGAGCGAGGAGCAGAGCAGGCAGAAGGACCGAAGTACACTGCTGAGGGGAGCAGCGGGCGGCAGGAGAGGTCTGCGCGTCATGTGGGACCCTCCTCCGGTGGCCAGGGAGCAACCGGGGATCGAACCGGTGCTGCAGAGGCTGCGGGCAGCTTTGCAACCCAGCGCTCAACCACTGCGCCACCGGGGAGGCCCATTGCTAGCATAATCTCTTCAAGCCCCATTCATGTATCCACAATTGGTGTGAGTTTATCTTTTTTGATTGCTGAGTAGTATTCCATTGTATATATATATCACATCTTCTGGATCCAGTCATCTGTTTTGGGGCATTTAGGGCAGGGAGTGGTTATTAAGGGATCTAATACTCCTCAGTAGAGGGGAAAAGGAGATGCTCTTTGGAGATTAGGGAATACAGGGTGGGGCTTCCAGATAAAGAGTGAGGAGCTGTCCCTGGGAGTTGTCCCTGCTCAGCAGTGTGGGGGTGGGGGTGGGGATGGTGACTGCAGGTTTTCATTCCTTCATTCAACAAATATTTATTGAGTTCCTACTATAAGCCAGATGCTGTGCTAGAGCCTGAGACTACAGTAGAGAATGGAGCAAAACAGCCCCTGCCCTCATGCAGCTCAGTGTTGTAGGGACCCAGGCAATCTGGGTTTGTACTTGGCCCAGGGCCAATGGCCCTGTGCTCCTCCAGCCCCGGGTGCAGGTGTGAATCAAGTCATGTAATCTTCCCCAGCTTGTTTCCACATCTGAAAAATGGGGCAAATACCCACTCCATGGAATTGCTGTGCGAGGGGTGGGGGCGGGGGGTGTTGTGGCAAAGATACATTATTTGTAAAGCCCCAGCAGAGAATCTGATACATGTGTGTACTGTGATAGCTAAATTTTTTTAAATTGTGTTATTTTTTATTGCAGTAACATTGGTTTACAACCCTGTTTATGATTTAGGAATATAGGATCACACCTCTTCAGTTGCATGTTACCACAACCTGCCTACCACTAAAGCATCCATAATCCTCCACCATAGTCCACTGGGCCCTCTCCCCTTTTTACTCCCCACTCCCACCCTCTGATAGCCTCAATCCTGCAGGTAGATATCTTCAGGTAGATACCTAGGAGTAGGATTGCTGGATCATATGATGTGTCTATTTTTAATATTTTGAGAACCCCCATACTGTTTCCCATAGGGGCTGGACCAGTCTACATTCCTGCCAACAATACCATTTTTCTTTTTTTTTTTTTTGCATGTTTTTATTTATTTATTTATTTGTTTGTTTGTTTTGTTTATACATGCACTGGGTACAGTCAGAAGTGCGGGAGGGTGAGAGAATTCACCAGAGCCAGAGCGGGGAGCAGAGCAGGCAGAAGGACCGAGGTACACTGCTGAGGGGAGCAGCGGGCGGCAGGAGAGGTCTGCGCACCATGTGGGACCCTCCCCCGGTGGCTGGGGAGCAGCCGGGGATTGAACCGGCGCTGCAGAGGCCGCGGGCAGCTTCGCAACCCAGCGCTCAACCGCTGCGCCACCGGGGAGGCCCCAATACCATTTTTCTTTACACCATTGACTTAACATTTCTTTTTCTCTACACCACTGACTTAATATTTCTTTTGTGTGCTTTTATCCCCCTTGGAGATCAGAGGGGAGTGGAGAAAGCAGTAAATTTTAGGCCTGGCAGGATGGAAGGCAAAAGAGAATTGAAGCTAATGTGAACCAGATTCCCCATGGCATTCCCTCAACTGTTAAGTGGAGGCGCCTGGTCACTGGCGGGCTGGGAAAACTCAAAAGAGTGTAGGAAATAAGAAGGAAGAGCAGAGTGGGAAGCAGATCTGTCCATTGGACAAATGTTTATTGAGCACCTGTTCTGGGCTCGGCCCTATCCCAGGCCTTGGTGATAGAGTGGTGAAAAAAACACTCAGTATGGAATGGTACTCCCCTAGAATTAACCTGCTGGGGGAAACAGGTGATGAAGAAAGGCACAAATAAATAAATAAGATCCTAGCAGATGGTGGTGAATAATATGACAGAAATGAAACCAGGTTATCTAAGAAAGTGTCTGTGAAGAAAGTCAGCAGAAGAGATGGTGAGGTGGTGGTCAGAGCAGCCTCTCGCAGCTATAGGCAGGACTTGTTGCTGGGCTCAGAGGATGACTCTGGGCCTTGACAGGTGCTGACTGCCTACCTGGACTACATGGAGGAGCTGGGGGTGCTGCTGGGGGGACGACCAGCCTCCACACGGGAGCAGATGCAGCAGGTGCTGGAGCTGGAGATACAACTGGCTAACATCACAGTACCCCAGGACCAGCGGCGCGATGAAGAGAAGATCTATCACAAGATGAGCATTGCAGAGCTGCAGGTGGGGTGGGGGCTGGGGCGTGGAGAGAGCTGGGGGTCAGCACCCAGCTTCCCTTCATGACATCTTCCTTAGGCAACCAAGCTTTCCCGCCTTCCCTTGTTTGCTCTCTGGGTCATCTCATCGTACTTTTCATGTTTTCTGGGATTGCATAGAGGGGTTATATTAAAAATCCAAAACAATAACTAAAGGGGCTTTGACCCCTTTAGTTATTGGATTATGAAGAAGTAATGGGTAAGGGTTTCTATAGTCAGGTTTGGGTATGGGAAGACTGGGTAGTGTCAGGGAAGTGATATTTCATCAATTGTTAGGAAAATCTGTGATATCTGTGCCCAGCTGAAATCACACATGGTGGTTTTTCTTGTATAAATTGTTGGGCTCCCGGATTGTGGATGCTCAGCCCTGGAAAGATTTTATTATAGGAAAGGGCCACTGAGTAGCCAGTAGCCTTGCATGGCAATGAGAAGAGTGTCCGGGCTCCAGCAGATCAGTGAACAAGGGTCTGCGGGAAGCCAGGTGGCCAGGCAGGGAGGCTTGAGATAATTTTTTTTCTTTCAGGTTCTGGCCCCCTCCATGGATTGGCTGGAATTTCTGTCTTTCTTGCTGTCACCTCTAGAGCTCAGTGACTCTGAGCCTGTGGTGGTATATGGGACGGATTATTTGCAGCAGGTGTCGGAGCTCATCAACCGCACAGAGCCAACGTAAGGGGGAGCCCAGGGAATGTGGTGGTGGGGCTCAGGGCTCTGTACAGGTCTCAGACAGGGACTGGGCATAGGAGACTGGCTCATCCAGCATTTCGCAAGGCCCTGGACCTTCCAAACATCAAAATGGAATGTCGGTGGGCTGTTCCCCTAGGCTGTGGCTCCAGAGGGTCATCTGTACGGTCCCAGCGTTGGAGAAAGTGATTCTAAGATAGCTTTTACATTTAGCTCTTAGGACTCCTGCTGCCTGAACTTTTGTGCAGCTGGTTTGTGGTGGAAATGATATCCTACCTGCCCTTTCCTTATGTCCCCATCTGCATACCAGCATCTTAAACAATTATCTCATCTGGAACCTGGTACAGAAGACAACCTCAAGCCTAGACCGACGCTTTGAGTCAGCACAAGAGAAGTTACTGGAGACCCTCTATGGCACCAAGAAGGTGAGCTCTCTCACTCTGCCCCCACCTTCCAATCTGGTCTAGTTGATGCTTCACACCTACTGTGTGCCAGGCACCATTTGCCTCATGGTATAGTATGGTGCACATGCTTAGAGACCAAACTAATTTAATTTCCAAGCTCAAGTTCTCCATCTTTTAGCTTATGGGACCTTGGGCATGCCTTGGGCATGTCACCTAGTCTCTCCAACTCCATGCCCTGGTCTTTTCTTTTTTTTTTTTTTAAGATTTATTTATTTATTTATTTATTTTTTGGTGTGTGGGACCCTCGCCGGTAGCCTGGGATCGAACTGGCGCTGCAGAGGCTGCGGGCAGCCTCGCCCAGCACTCAACCGCTGTGCCACCAGGGGAGACCAAAGATTTATTTATTTATTTATTTATACAAGCACTGGGTACAGTTGGAAGTGCGGGAGGGTGACAGAATTCACCAGAGCCAGAGCGGGGAACAGAACAGGCAGACTGACTAAGAAATACACTGCTGAGGGGAGCAGCGGGCGGCAGGAGAGGTCTGCATGCCATGTGGGACCCTCGCTGGCTGCGGGGGATCGAGCTGGCGCTGCAGAGGCTGCGGGCAGCTTCGCAGCCCAGCGCTCAACCGCTGCGTCTCCAGGGGAGGCCCACCTTGCCCTGGTCTTTAAAACAGGAATACCTTGTGGGTTTTTATGAGAACTAAAGTAACATAATTTAACTACCCGCCTTCCCGATGATTGGTGTATATAGGCAATGCAGCTCTGATGATGATGGTACAGGGAAGAATAAATGTACTTAAAGATGGGCCAGAAATAGACATGTAAACAAAAACATATTCTATTTAGGGGCAATTATTACTGACATTGTATCAAAGACTTTGTGCTATAGGTCAGAAATGGGGACAGCATATTCTACCTGGCCCCCAGGCGGGGGGGGGGGGCGGGGGAGCCCCAGGAAAGACTTCTCTGAAGAGGTACTATTTGAGGAATGAATTCTCCAAGAAAGCAAGAGAGAAGAGCATTTCAGGCAGAAAGAACAGCATGTGCAAATTCCCAGAGGCCAGAAGGAGCATGAAGTGTTCTTGGCATAAACTTGAGAACAGGACAACTGAGAGTCTGAGGATGGTGAGGTGGACCTGGACATTCCATGAGGAAACCTGAGTGCTGGCTTAAGTCTGCCTTGATTGTGTCAGGTGGAGAAGCACAGCATGGTTTGAGCAGGGGAATAGCCTGGTTAGCTTTACATATTACAATTATCTTTCTGGAAGTTAATGGAAGATGGAGGGAATTGGCATGGGAGTGGGGATGAAAATGGAGTCTGGGTCCTCCCAGGTGGCGCAGCGGTTGAGCGCTGGGTTGCGAAGCTGCCTCCAGCCTCTGCAGCGCGGTTCCATTCCTGGCCTCCGGGTGAGGGTCCCACATGGTGCACAGACCTCTCCTGCCGCCCGCTGCTCCCCTCAGCAGTGTACTTTGGTCCTTCTGCCTGTTCTGCTCCCTGCTCTGGCTCTGGTGAATTCTCTCACCCTCCCGCGTTTCTGACTGTACCCAGTGCTTGTATAAATAAATAAATAAATCTTTAAAAAAATAAATCTTTAAAAAATATATTAAAAAAAGAAAATGGAGTCTGAATGTCTAGATAGGAGGCCATGGCAATCTTTAGGCTATAGATGATAGTGTAGGGCAGAGACATGGCAAAGGAATGGATAGGGGAGAGGATTAAGAAGTGGGGTTAGTAGAAATGCTGATAAATTGAATGTGGAGATAAGGAGATGGAGGAAGCTCATGACTTCCAGGTTTCTGGCGTGGGGGGACTGACTGGATATAAGGTTGAGATGTGGAGCTGAGAAAAGAGACTTCTGGACCCCAATGGGCCTCTTAGAAACTTGAGAGAAGAAGAACGCTCAGAATAGAGTGGGCACCACATGTTTCTCCCAAGGCCTTCCTGCTGGGCTTGACACACTGGGACACCGCTCTTCATTACTCTGGAGTCCAAGGAAGAGATGGCACCCCAAGCCTGGGCCTCTGTTGTCCAGACTTGAGAGGGGTTAGCCCCAGAGAACTCCCTCAGGTGGGAGGACAGAGCTGTCTCTGGGGGGACTGACTTTCCTCTCTACAGTCCTGCATACCCAGGTGGCAGACCTGCATCTCCAATACGGATGACGCCCTTGGCTTCGCTCTGGGCTCCCTCTTTGTGAAGGCCACATTTGACCGGCAAAGCAAAGAAATTGTGAGTCTTCAGATTCTTCCAGCACCACCCTTTACTTAAATGTCACTGTCCATATATGTGTGCACATGTAGGAAAAAAACTGGAAGGACATTAGTCAACAAATTTACTGATTAATTTGGGCAGTGGGATTATGAGGGATTCTCTATCCTTTAAAGTTTTCTATATTTTCCAGGTTTTCTATGATGAGTTTGTTATCTTTATAACCAGAAAAATAATATTTATTAGGAGATTATAATGAATGTGCTTAATATATTATCAGCAAGGATGTTTATGGCAGTGTTGTTTATAGTAGGGGAGAATGTACACGGTAATCACAGGAGAATAGAACAATGATAGGATGGATTATGAGGTAGCTATGGAACTAATGAAAAGAAAAAAATAAGTTATAGACAAACACAAACACACATATACACACATGAATAATCTGGGATATGTCACCTAACCCCTCCAACTCCATATATATACACATATATAGACACATGCATGTGTACATGTACATCTACATGTTGCACAACATAATTCTGTATTATGTATGTGTATCCTGGCAGGAAAAAACATTAGAAGTAGATAATCAAAATGTTAAAAAGAATTACGTCTTGAGTGAGGGGATTAAAAGTCATCTATTTTCTTTTTTGACTCTTCTTTCTAAATATACTGCTATTAATGCCCTCCTTTCATAATTAGATAAAAAATAATGCACTATATTTATATTATTGATTTAAGTAACTTTTCAGAGTTTTCAATTAATTTGAAAAACAGTCACCCCCAATCCTAGTACCTTCCCAAATCCTATTTTCTTCTCATCCTTCTCAGATGCTTAGTCTTATTTCAAGAGCCTGGGCACCCCCACATGTCCCCTTGGAAGGACAGGGCTGGGCATAGGGGTGGATGGGGAGAAAGGAAGTATGTGGGTGGGGGCCCGACTGCATCCCCTCCCTCCCTCCCAGGCAGAGGGGATGATCAGCGAGATCCGGACTGCCTTTGAGGAGGCCCTGGGACGCCTGGTTTGGATGGATGAGAAGACCCGCCAGGCAGCCAAGGAGAAAGTGAGCCGTATCCAGGCTTGGGGTGCCCTCTGGAGGTGGGGATAGGGGATACAGTTTTTTGACCTGGGGTGAAAAACCTGTAACCTGGGCTCTTCAGGCAGACGCCATTTATGATATGATTGGTTTCCCGGACTTCATCCTGGACCCCAAAGAGCTGGATGATGTTTATGATGGGGTGAGTACCTTGGCTCATGGGGGACACTGTTTTTTTGGCTTTTGGGCCTCAGTATTGGGGAGGGAAAGAGGTGCTTGTTGGCTCCTTTCAGAGACAAGCACCAGCAACCAGCGCTCGGTGCTGGCTCTGTGCCAGGCTGTGGCCAGAGGGCGGTGAAACAACTGTGGTAACAAGCAGGGATTTGCAGTCAAAACTGGGTCAAATCCTGTTTCTACCCTGCTTGGACCTCAGTTTCTTCATCCGTAAAATGTGGGTCTTATTAGTAACTACCTCATAGGGTGTTGGTGAGAATAAAAGAAGGCGACATGTAATAAAAATAAATCACCTGTAATATGAGTAATTTTTAAATATTGGCAATTATTATTTACTAGATACTAGATATTTTACTTCCATCTTATTGTTGAGAAAATTGAGACTCAGAGAGGTACTAATTAGTGGTCAAACTGGGGTCATTATTTTCTCAAACATGTTCTCTTGCTCACTCTCTGCTTCCCACCATTCCCACAGTATGAAGTCTCTGAAGATTCCTTCTTCCAGAACATGCTGAATTTGTATAACTTCTCCGCTAAGGTGATGGCTGACCAGCTCCGCAAGCCTCCCAGCCGGGACCAGTGAGAATGGGAGCTGGAGTCACTTGGGGCAGCGAGAGGTGGGAGGAGGGGCTTATCCAGGAATGGGGGACATGGGGGGAGTTGTGGGGGAGCAAGTTTGATCCCAAACCAGAGGCACGAGGTCCTTGGAGGAGGTAGGTCAGTGCTGCTGGGATGGGAGCTGAGTCAGGAGTAGGAAGCCTTAGCCTCTTCCTCTCTGTCTTTCAGGTGGAGCATGACACCCCAGACAGTGAATGCCTACTACCTACCAACCAAGAATGAAATTGTCTTCCCTGCTGGCATCCTGCAGGCCCCCTTCTACGCCCGCAACCACCCCAAGTGTGTCTGAGGCAGGAGGGGCTGGGTATTGGGCCCTGGGCCTGCGGGTGAGCGGGGAGCAAGGCTGGAGATGGGATTCAGAAGTGCCCCCACTATGTCCTCATTCAGCATTCCTTATCTCCCAGGGCCCTGAACTTCGGTGGCATCGGCGTGGTGATGGGCCACGAGTTGACACATGCCTTTGATGACCAAGGTAGAGGCCCATGGAATTGTCCCCTCCAGCTTTGATTTCCCAGGGGTTCCTGAAAGACCTTGGGATGTTGGGAGCAGACCCTGGTACCCCGGAGTCTGTGGACCAGGGCTATTGGGGGTGTTCCTGTCCCTAAGGATTGCGTTCTGGTTTCCGTGGGCTGCAAAGGTTAGTTCTCCTTAGGGCGCGAGTATGACAAGGAAGGGAACCTGCGGCCCTGGTGGCAGAATGAGTCACTGGCAGCCTTCCGGAACCACACAGCCTGCATGGAGGAACAGTATAGCCAGTATCAGGTCAACGGGGAGAGACTCAATGGCCGCCAGACACTCGGGGAGAACATCGCTGACAACGGTGGGCTGAAGGCGGCCTACCATGTGAGTAGCCACTGACCCTCCAATGGAGGATGCCCTCCTGTCCTGGGGGCGAAAGGCAGTGGGTATAAGTCAAGGGCAGTTCCTAATGGACTTGCCACCCCTGTGCCGAACCGCAGGCTTACAAAGCATGGCTGAGAAAGCATGGGGAGGAGCAGCAGCTGCCAGCTGTGGGACTCACCAACCACCAGCTCTTCTTTGTGGGATTTGCCCAGGTATTGCCCTCCTGGATGGCCTGGGGTTTGCCCCTTCCCACTCCCTCCTGGGTGGGTCATTAGAAGTCTGGGGCTTGCAGGAAAGCAACTGGGAAATGGGCTCGAAGTTGCGTTGTGGAAGGTGAGCCGGGAAGGCAGAGGGCCCAGAGCCCAGATCCGGGCAGGGGCCCATTAGTGCATGTAAGGAGGCCTGAGGTGGGAGAATTCTTCAGGAGGCTTCTGCAGATCTCATAGGGCAGGGCTGCCCTGCTTGAGGGGCAAGGTTGGGGAGCAGGATTCATCCTCACCATGTTCCTGTGAGGTGGCTGTGGAAGAGAAACTAAAGCTCGGGGACAAAGTGGTTCATTCAGGGCTACCCAGCAATAAAGTAAGTGGCAGAGCATGGCTCAGGAAGGGTTTCCTCTAGGTACTTTGCACTGTAGCAGGTGGCTTCTGGGGGCTGTGCCTTTTCCCCTCAGACATGTCCATCCTGGCAATCTATTGTCCTAAAGGAATTTGGGAAAGAGGATGCATTCCCCTTCCTTGGTGCTAATAGGAGGAGGTGGGGGCCGAGATGCTGGCTGCGCCCCCTCCTCTGTCCCCAAGGCTTCCAGAGCTGAGGGGCTGGGGAAGTGGTGGTTTGTGTCCCTGGGATGGCTCTGCTGTAGCCGTGTCTGTGACCCAGCCCACACTAGACACCATATGTCCCGTGTCTGTCCTGGCCTGCAGGTGTGGTGCTCGGTCCGCACACCCGAGAGCTCTCACGAGGGGCTGGTGACCGACCCCCATAGTCCTGCCCGCTTCCGTGTGTTGGGCACTCTCTCCAACTCCCGTGACTTCCTGCGGCACTTCGGCTGCCCTGTCGGCTCCCCCATGAACCCAGGGCAGCTCTGTGAGGTGTGGTAGACCTGGGTCGGGGGAGAATGGCCAGCGATTGCCAGGGTCTGGGACAGCTTGCCCAGCAAGACTGTCTGCTCCAGGGTTTGGAGAAGGCAAATGCCAGCTGGGCTGGGTCCAGCCCCTCTACACCACAGGTGACGTGAATCCCAGTCCCTCCTCAACTAACACATTGTGCCTCTGCTTTGGGGGTGCCCCTGCCTCCAGCAGAGCCCCCACCATTCACTGTGACATCCTTCCCTGTCACCCTGTCTGGAGGAGGCCTGGCCTAGGGGCACCAGCTCCCCAGTGGAAGGAGTCCCCATGTTCTGATCTGGAGTTCACTCAGCTTGGGGGCTGCTGTGCCTGGCAAACTCTGACAGTGCTTCTCCCCAAATCTCACTCAGTGCACTCACTTAGAAGTGGACTCAGCTCCTTTTAGCCCCACCTTCACGGGCTGCCTCCTACCCTATGCTCCTCATGTTGCTGCTCTCAGTACTGCTGCCAATCCTCACCGATAGATCAGCTGAGCTCAGCTATTAGTGGGAATCTGAGGGCCTTTACAAGCCTTCCTGCTGCCTCCTGGTTTCCGTGGGCTCAGAGGGGAAGTGTGTACATGTTGGAGATGCTAGTTCCTATGTCTTGGGCCATAAGTCTTTAGGGGGTGGCTTGATACTCCCTGGGTCAAGTAGGAAAGCAGACAGAGCAGGGAGAAAGAAGAGATTTTTACAGAGAAGCGGGTGGGGAGGGAGCGGTCTTGGCCCTGTAGGACCCTGTGCCAATAAATAGACACACATCCGTCAGCCTGTCTCTTCCTTCAATCCTATTTTTATTTATTCATTTACTCATTCCACCAGTGTTTATTAAGCACCTGCTACATGCCAGGCACTCTTCTAAGCATTCATTTGCTTACTCGCCAGACACAAAGGACTGAGATTTGAAGCCCCAAGAAGACAGGAAGAGAGGCAAGATGGAAGAACAGAATGAAATTGAGTCTGGCTGGGCAGAGTACATCCTCTGCTGTCCCATCACCAGCTGCTCTACAGCTGGAAGGATTTGCTGCCACCCTCCACTGGTGCTGCAGCCAGACTTGACACTGAGTCTGGCTAACTACAAGACCAGAGTCAGCTTGGAAGGTGGGTGGGTCTTACCCTGCAGTAGAGGAGAGGCCTGACCAAGGTAGCATACCATTCCCTGAAACTCAGAGCACCGTCTCTGCATGTGGTTGAGAGACATGCATTTCCCCATGGCCTCAAAGGCTCAGAGCTCTTGAGAGCCACTCGTCTCGCCTATACACACTCAGGGAGGCCTACCAAGTGCCAGTCACAAACACTGCAGACATGTCTGCCACTCTTCAGGGGGAGGGAGGGAAAAGAGCATTTATTGAATACTGCTTATGGTCTAGACGCCTCTTCTAGGTGACGCATTTCTTTATTCATTTGCTATTTTATACATTCATGTTTATTTTTTAAGTGTATTTATTACCAATGATGTGCCAGGTGCTGGCAATGGATAAGCTAGTTCCTTCCCATAGGTGACTCTTCTGTTGACACTTTCGTCTTCATGACCTCATCTAATCCCCATAGAAACCATCTTTTATGAGCTCTAGTTTCTGTTTTACATATTTAACCCTAACCACTTCACTGCTTCACTGCAATCAGAGACCTGAATTGAAATGGAAGTTCTGATAGCTATATGAGATTGAGCCTGTTCCTAAACCCCACAAGCCTCAGTTTCTTTATCTGTGAGATGAGGACCAGAGTAAAACAGAGGAAAGAGTCCAGTCTCAAATCTCTTTAACCAGTGCTCCCTAAGGTAGAAGGCTTGTTGAGTTTGGAAGGGTAAGGGTGAGGCTTTGGCGGTGTTTGACTCGGGGGTCCCTGGGCAATAGCACTAGCATGTGTCCCATAGTCTGTAGCCTGCCCCAGCAGTAGACTGTCCCCATAAAGAGCTGTGTGAGGGCCCCATCCTATCACTGGGAAGTACTGACAGCTAATCAAGAGAAGGAAGTAGCCGACTACTCAGAAAGGAACAAAGTGGCCTCAGAAACTCCAAGACCTAGGGAAAGAATGGCTTGAACCTCTGAGAGGCAACTTGATGGGGGGATGGCAATACGTACTGCAAAGAGGCGTGCCACCACAGTGGCAATCTTAGTTCTGGCTTCAGCTCTGCCACCCCTTAGCTGGCTCATCTCCTCTCCAGGTCTCAGTATCATTAGCAGCCTGCAAAGTAAGTAGGTTGGATGAGTTCAACTTTAATGTTTTAGGAAGTGAACTCATGGGCTTAGCACATTCCAAAACCCAAAGAAATATTAAGAAATGACTTGTGAAGTTTGGGTGTTACACAGAAGATGAGAGTTACCATGGCAGAGAGTATGATGACCAAGGAGAGGGGCTTGGCAGCATAGAACCTTGCCCACCCCTTGACATCGGATTTCAGAGGCCAGTTAGGATGCCAACCAGCTGACCATTGTGATATTAAAATCCTGTATTTTCAAAAAGGTCAAAGTGTACACCCCTACTAATAATTATTAGCTCTTAGTTAGAGTCCCTATTTTGCTTAAATCCATGTGAAGCACTTTAAAAACGTCATCTCATTAAATTCCCACAACAACTTATAAGGAGGTTCTGTCATTGTCCCTTTTTACAAGTGGAGAAACTAAGGGAAAAGATTATATAACTTCCAGTGCCAGATAAAGATTGCATTACAGTCAGATTCAGAACTCAGATCCTCAGATTTGGAACTTGGATACTCTTAATCATCACCATTTAGTCTTCTGGTTATGACAGAATTTAGACTCGAACAGATGTGCCTTCTGGTAATTTCACTGTGCTTTCAAGTGAGACCATCACCAGCAGGTACATTTCCATGCTGCCTGGTTCCCCTGGGCCAAGCACATGCAGCAACCAGGCAGTTGCAGGAAAACTAAGCACATGTTGAGCTGAAATTAAGCCAAGTAGCAACTGTTTGTTGAACACTCTGCAGGTGCTTGGTTCAAGAGGCGAGGTGAACATCAGGTGACTTATGTAACCTTCACCTTTAGTAGTCTTGCTAAGCTGATGAATAGTATCTGCAATGTGTGCTGGTGTGGGAAGGCGGAAGGAGAATAAAGCATGGTGCTTCTGCGTGGACACATGAAAGCAGTTACTGGTAAGGTGCTTGGCCATACGCTATGGTGTGCAGTTGGGAGGTTTAACTACCTCCATGCAAAAAAAGGTATTGTAATTCCGCAATATAATTTCACACTTGGAAGTACTCTGGAAATATCAGGCTGAACAGAATGTAAGGATGATTTCAGTGGGCTTAGCATGACTCACAAATGGAGAATCCTGATAGTTTCCCAGTGCTCAGCTCTGGGCTCTAAAGAGAGTTCCTGATGGACTATTCTTATACACAAAGATGAACTGAAGATCCATACAAAGTCATTCATTCATTGAACAAATATTTAGCAAGAACTACCACAATCCAGGCCTTGTGTCAGGCACGAGAAACACCCAGATGAGTAAGACACATTTCCTGAATTCCAAAAGCTGAGTATATCAAGCTAGATGGGAACACAGAGATTAAATAAATAACTGGAAGGGTAGAACAGGCAAAGTTCCCTAGGCAAGTGACATTAAGCTGGGGTGCAACAGATGGGAGAATTTGCTAGCTGAAAACAGGGAAAGCCATTCCACTCAGAGGGAACAGCTATGTTCAAAGACTGATTACCTTGAAAGGACAGAGCATATTCAGAAATGGTGAAATGTTTAGGATGATCAGAGGAAGTAGACAAAAAGGGCATAGTGAGAGGTAAAGAAGAGGAATTGTAACATAGATATGAAAAAAAGAATTTTAACATCAGCTGTCAGTCCTGGGAATTAATGGAAGGACTATAGCACCCCGCCATCCAACAAGAATATCACACAAAGTAGCAACCCAGTGGAAACAGTGCAATGCTGAGTCTTGCCAGGAACATCTCTGGTGTTAAGGTAAATATTTTTGGAAATAACTGGAAGTAACGCTTTGGACTGAATGGTTCTCAGAAAAAATAGAATAATCCATAAACTATAAGCTCTATAGTGCAGGCCATGCTTTTGGGGACAGCATGGCAGGCTTATGGGTGCAGTTTGAAGGAAGGTGGTGGGAGGTAATAGGTGATGGAATAGCCTAATTGGAGAGCAATTTGGTCACAAAACTGGGAGCTTGGTCATGCGGTAGAAAGGAGAGTTTTCTGGGAGGGCAATTTGACGGAAATGAAGCTTAAGGCAGGATATCAATGTTATCACGGGGCCTTGAATTTGCATTTGGCCAAAGAGGTTTGAGAGCTTGAATGCTTGGAGATGGGGAGCAGGGGACAAAAATATTTACCTCAGCTCTGCAGATTGAGGAAGTTGAAAACGTGACAGCTGCCTCCTCTTGAGTTGCCAGGCACCTGGGCATCTAAAGCTAAGGACTTTGTATGCATCGTCTTATTTCATTTTCATAAGGATTAACAAGGGCGATACTTTATTACTCACATTTCACAGAGCAGAAATCAGGCTGAGAGGTTAGGAAGTTTGCCCACATATCACAACTGGTGAAGGTTATATTTTGGTTTTAAATACCAGGTCTGTCACTCTCCCATCCACCCCCAACTTTTTATTTTGAAATATCTCAAATCTACAAGAAAGTTGAAACACAGTGCAACAAAGGTTCACCTACTTTTCCTCTGGAGTCACCAAAAAGCTGTGCTTTAAGCCACATCACCCTTTACAGTACCATTTCCTTCAAGGTACTGTTTGGGAATTGACTGCTATAAAATACAAACTGAGGGCCTCCCTGGTGGCACAAGGGGTTAAGCACAGCACTGTGAAGCCTCTGCAATAGGAGTTGGATCCCGATCCCCGGGGGAACTACCCGCATGGCACAGCAGACCTCTCCTGACTTGTCTACCTCTTCTGCTCCCCTCTGTCTCTGGTGAATCCTCTCACCCTGCCCCCCTGCCCCGCACCTCTGGCCTATACCCCAGTTCTTGTATGCATAAATCTTTAAAAAAATACAAACTGAGATCTAATACAAGGAAGTCATGGAAAAAGGGGAGATTTAAGGGAAAAAAAAATCTCCATTGTTGACTTAGGAAAGCATGACAATGTATAGACATCTTGAAGGCAGAAATAGAACAGGGAGAACAGCTATGGACTGCCCAGTTTCTGTCAGCTGACTATGAGTAGGGGAGTCATTGACAATGGAAATGGATGATCATCCCCAGAATCCAACAATTAAGTGGAAAAAGAGCAACAAAGTTTGAAATGGAATTCAGACCTTTGCATTTATATCTATGCAGATATTTAGCCTACGCTGATTTAACACTGGTTGAATGAAGTTGTGCTAACCGATATTTTAAAAAAAACACTTGCATACTTTAATGCCTCAGAGTCCATAAAATAAGACTCTGGCTAAATGGTGTGTGTTCCCACCAGATGAAGTGGAGAAGAGTTATTTTTCACCTTCTAGATACATACTCATAGCCTCATTTTTCCCCTCCTAGATACATACATTGTCCAAACAGAAGAAGAAATGTGTAGGGGCTGCTTGAAACAGTCAAGAACTTGTATCAAGGTTAAAGCTGATTCCCGGTTAGGTATGATTTACTCCTAAGATGGATACAATCCCATCAAACTCAAAAGGTTGCCAGAATATGTATCATTTAAAATCCGCCCTGGCCCTTTCGGGTGGTGCAAAGGGTTAAGAAGCAAACTGTGACGCTGTCTGCGGCCTCTGTAGCATGAGTTCACGCCCCAGCTGGCCAGGGAGCTACCCACATGGTGCAGCAAACCTCTCCTGACTTGCTCGCTGCTCCCCTCAGCAGTGTATTTCAGTCAGTCTGCCTGTTCTGTTCCCCACTCTGTCTCTGGTGAATCCTCTCACCCCCACACCTCTGGCCTGTACCCCAGCTCTTGTATGCATAAATAAATCAATCTTTAAAAAAATAAAATCAGCCCTGATATAAAGTGTCAGTCATCCTCCCCCCTTCCAAGTGATAACAAGGAGGACGACCAAGTCAGACTGAGGGCAAAGACCTCGTCTTGTTTTGCTTTTAGCTCCAGACTTTAGCATCGGAACATGGAATTTCATTTAATTGACTGATTTCTACTCCATCTGGCTCCGCAGGTGGAATTTGGACGGTAGGCTGATCCTCACCTTAATAGAGCACTCGCCAGCAGGAGTGATGTTATGAAGTTAATGTTCCACAGTGGTGTGCGGTTAGAAACAGATTACACACTTTACTCAGACGGTATTCAACGTTCCTGATTTCAAGAATCTTGTCTGTTCGTCCGGTCACACGGCCAGCTGGCGTGTCGCCGTGGGTACTTCTTACACTGCTGTGAGGAAATCTATGGGCGGTATCTTGGCTCGCAGCCCACTAGTCTACGGAAGCGAGCGCAGGAAATCCCAAATCTCGCAGTGCAGTAGCGTTCAGGGAACTCCAGACCTGAGCCGGGAATTGACTGGTATAAAACACAGACTTGTGGCACAAGGGGTTAAGCACAGCACTGTGAAGCCATCCGCAGCCTCTGCGGCAGGAGTTGCATCCCGACCCCCGGGGGAGCTACCCACGTGGCGCAGCAGACCTCTCGGGTATCGCCTCCTGCCCCCTCAACAGTGTATTTCAGTCAGTCTGGGACGGCGCGGGAGGCTGGGATTTGTAGTTTCGAGCGGCTTCCAGGGCGGGGTCCAGGCCCGGGGACTCCCTGGTCGCAGAGGAGGGTGGGTCGCCGCGCCGTTTCCGGTCGCGGGCGGGTGTCGCAGGGGGCGGGGCGCCCAGCCTGCGCGCGCGGCCTTCTGGGAAACGGGGCGGTGCGAGCGTGCGCGCGCAGCCCACCGGCAGTGGCGGCCGAGATGGAGGAAGGCGGCCGCGACAAGGCGCCGGTGCAACCCCAGCAGCCCCCAGCCTCGGTCCCGGGCGGGGGAGACGAGAAATCGAGCGGCAAAGAGCGGCGAGAGCCCGGGGACAAGGACAAAGAGCAGGAGCTGGTGAGGCGCGACCCCGAGAGCCGGCGGCGGAGGCCGCGGGCTGAGTCACGGCGGCTCCACAGGCCTCGGGCCGGACTGCTAACTGCATAGCCGCGCCGGCGAGAGGGCAAATGGGGTGACCCTTGGGGCTTCTGGCTCCCACCTTTCTGTCCTTCGATTCTCCCTTCCCCGCGCTGTCACCTCCGCTGCCCCCACCAACTTTTGCCTACTGCGTCCCTAGGTGGACCCTGGCAGGACATTGTCACCCCCACTTTTAAGAGTCGCATTTAAGCCTGCCTGCCTTCCCACTGGGTCTCCCCTTTCCTGCTCTTGCTCTCCTTCCTTGTCCACATGGTCCCTCTTGAGGATGCAGGCCCACTCCCTACCTGTCACAGAGTGGGAGGAGGATGTGTGGGATTTTTTGTCTTGATGAGCTTATTCCCTCCAACCCTCCAGTCTGAGGAGGACAAACAACTTCAGGATGAACTGGAGATGCTCGTGGAACGACTGGGGGTGAGTCATGATGTTAACAGGAATGGATACATACTTGCTCTATACCATTTTGGGGTGCTATGTGAGGTATACAGGGAAAGAGGGACTGTATTTTAGAGTCAATGTTTTAAAAGGGAGAGTAACAAAAGATACTTGAAAGATTTTGTAGCTTCTCTGATGAAAAAGCTGTTATTGTACTCTTATTGGGGTCATTTGTCTTTGTATCAGGCAGTGTGCAGGGAATTGGGGAATCACAGCTGAATAAGCCACAGGTAGTTATTTCTTAGATGTTAGTTAAGTATCTCTATGATGACTTGAAGGATGTGACTTCTTTTTGTCTGAGCCTTAACATGTCCTGATCAGGAGAAAGACACATCTCTGTACCGACCAGCCCTGGAGGAACTGCGAAGGCAGATTCGTTCTTCTACAACGTCCATGACTTCAGTTCCCAAGCCTCTCAAATTTCTGCGTCCACACTATGGCAAACTGAAGGAAATCTATGAGAACATGGCCCCTGGAGAAAATAAGGTAAACTAATTCAGAAACTACTGGAGGCTTAGTTTAGGAATACCTTTTCATCTAGACCTTTAGGGGGTTCTTGATGAATCAGAGGAAACCCATTAGACCTGAGTTCTAAGCTTGTTGAACAGAGCTTGTCACAGTCAAAATACTCACATGAAAGCTAACAATAGGATCGAATTTTCAGAAGACACTGTTTCTGTCATTTGTGTTGAACCATGGGGCCTCATTATTGTGGTCTATTTTTAACTTTGGTCTAACATTAACTTTTCTCTTCCTTTTATATCTTGTGGGTATTCATTTGTTTTATCTCTAAAATATAGACTCAATTCAATCACTTTGCTACCTATTCCAGAAATCTTTGATTCTCACCTGTAGGTACTATTGCAGCAGCCTCCTAATTGTCCTTTTCCCTTTTGTCCTTGACCTCTTGTGCACAGCTTGTCTTTCACATTGCAGCTATTAAGATCTATCTTGGTTGAGTCTTTTGTGCTCAAAACCTTTTGATAGTTTATTATTTCAGTTGGTATAAAATTAAGAGTCTGTGATTATTCTCCTCTCTCCCCTTCACATATGTTGGTTTAAAAGGGGGATAGCAACACTTATCTTAGGTTGTCATGGGGTTTAGCTTACATGTAAATTTCTAGTATAGCAACTGGTGTTTAGTTAACACTTAGCTTTGGGGTTAGTGACAGTGGTCTTGATTGCATAATGTCACACTCCCCTCACCCTGGGTTTGACTTAATAGGACTGGTTTCTTTATAGCGTTTTGCTGCTGACATCATCTCTGTTTTGGCCATGACCATGAGTGGGGAGCGTGAGTGTCTCAAGTATCGGCTAGTGGGTTCCCAGGAGGAATTGGCATCGTGGGGTCATGAGTATGTCAGGTAAGGTCCTTTCTTCTTGGGCATCTGAAAGGGCTTCCGAAATAGAATTCTGAGTTCTCTCTTGGAGTATTGTCTGTCTTGCTGTACCACTATATTGAATTTCCCAGAGACTGAATTCCTTGAACCATAGGGAAGTGTTTCCCATGAAGTTGTGCTCCCCTAAATGTCTGGGCCTATTTGTAGGCATCTGGCAGGAGAAGTGGCTAAGGAGTGGCAGGAGCTGGATGATGCAGAGAAGACACAGCGGGAGCCACTGCTGACCCTGGTAAAGGAGATTGTCCCCTACAACATGGCCCATAATGCTGAGCACGAGGCATGTGATCTACTCATGGAAATTGAGCAGGTGGATATGCTGGAGAAGGACATCGATGAGAATGCATATGCAAAGGTCTGCCTCTATCTCACTAGGTGAGTAAGCATGATAGGGAATATATATGAGGCCTACCTTCTTTTCTCTTCATTGTGACTGTTCTCTCAGTTAAGCTTTTGATGCCTGTGAGCTTCTTGAGGTCAGATACATCATGTCTCCTTATCAGTTTCACCAGCTAGTGTACTGCTTGGTATATAGTATGCCAGTACTTCAATACTTATTTTGGGTAAGTGAATTAAGTGGACTAAGTGAATGTCTGGGATATTCTAATTACGTTATTATTTTTACCTTTGTAGTTGTGTGAATTACGTGCCTGAACCTGAGAACTCTGCCCTACTGCGTTGTGCCTTGGGTGTGTTCCGAAAGTTCAGTCGCTTCCCTGAAGCTCTGAGATTGGCATTGATGCTCAATGACATGGAACTGGTAGAAGACATCTTCACTTCCTGCAAGGATGTGTATGTAGAAGATGAATTGGCAGAGGAAGACATAAGCTCATGGATGGGATGTTTGCATGAAGAGCTGGGATTTGTAGTGTCGGGGGCTTTTCTGTGCCCTCAGCGAATGGAGGCTTAGCAGATGTCATGGCTCTCTTTCACAGGGTAGTACAAAAACAGATGGC
Organism: Talpa europaea; assembly: GCF_964194135.1. NCBI lineage: Eukaryota > Metazoa > Chordata > Mammalia > Eulipotyphla > Talpidae > Talpa > Talpa europaea. The sequence continues at coordinate 116,349,955 of NC_140070.1, read as the reverse complement.
ATTCATGCTCGGCCGGCATGGGGTATTTCTTGAGCTGAGTGAAGATGTGGAGGAATATGAGGACCTGACAGAGATCATGTCCAATGTGCAGCTCAATAGCAACTTCTTGGCTTTAGCTCGGGAGGTGAGACTTTGCCATTAAAACTTCTTGGCTGTGATTCTACCTGGCATTTTCTTCCCTGACTATATTTCTCACTAAACTCTCCTTGGCTAGAGTTACCATTCAGTGGGATAGCAGAAGGGACAGCTAGGGGAGGAGGGGGTGAGCACTTGTGACCCTCTGACTTCTTCTCAGCTGGACATCATGGAGCCCAAGGTACCTGATGACATCTATAAAACCCATCTAGAGAACAACCGTGAGTAGCCATCTCTATGTATGTGGGGCTTGTAGAATTTTTAATTATGCCCCTTGTATTGGGAGTGATGGTTTGGCCCAACATTCTTATCCGATAGTCAGGATGTCCAGGTACCCTTTCTTCAGGTCACTTGGGGGCACAGATAGGGGATCCTAAGGGGCCAACTCAGAACCAGACGCCATGCAGGGTTCCTTTTTTGCCCTACTCTATGCCCAACTTTCTTTCCTTTCTTCTTCTGCAGGGTTTGGGGGCAGTGGCTCTCAAGTGGACTCTGCCCGCATGAACCTGGCCTCCTCTTTTGTGAATGGCTTTGTGAATGCAGCCTTTGGCCAGGATAAGCTGCTGACTGATGATGGCAACAAATGGCTTTACAAGAATAAGGACCATGGTATAATTCTGTTCCTATCTTATTTTTGTGTTGCTTTAGTCAGTCTTGTTTTCCTACGTTCATAAGTTAGCTGACAAGGGGTCTGTGGTGCAGCTCGCTAGTGGTTTTGTCAGGATAGAGCATTTAAGACTGATAGGTTTTTCCTTGGTTTAGGAATGTTGAGTGCAGCTGCATCCCTTGGCATGATTCTGCTGTGGGATGTGGATGGTGGCCTCACCCAGATTGACAAATACCTGTACTCGTCTGAGGACTACATCAAGGTTGGTCTGGGCACAGTCCACCAATGGGAACATCCTACCTCCCAGAGGACCTCCCTTTCACTGTTTTTTTTAACTCCAGTTAAGTTGGGTGGTACAGTGAGTCTTATGTTGCATCCTTTGGGATAAAGAAGATGGAGTAGCTTGCAAAAAAAATCTGTTCGCATTTTGTAGTCAGGAGCCCTCCTGGCCTGTGGCATCGTGAACTCAGGGGTCCGGAATGAGTGTGACCCAGCTCTGGCATTGCTCTCAGACTATGTTCTCCACAACAGCAACACTATGAGACTTGGTTCCATCTTTGGGTAAGGCTTCTTAGTTCTCATAGTAGTTCCTAGCCTGTATGCTCTGTGAAAACAGGAAGTGGGCCCCTTTAACCTAGAACTACCACTATACCCTGTTGAGTATTTGGCTTTTGGTGACTGTTGGAAGGACAAATGCATAACCAATTCTCTTCTTGTCCCTTCCATGTCCTGCTTTTGGGCGACTGTCTTGTCTGGCTTTTAGACTAGGACTGGCCTATGCTGGCTCTAACCGCGAAGATGTTTTAACACTGCTGCTGCCTGTGATGGGAGATTCCAAGTCTAGTATGGAGGTGAGTAGAGGCTGTTGATTGCTTTGGGGAGAAGCCCTGTATCCTTCTACTCTTTGTGATAACGTAAAAAGAGTCGGGGAGGTATCATTTCCATGAAATCTCTTGGAATTGGCATTCTGTGTTTCAGGTGGTCTTGAGACTAGAGAGCTAATATTTTGGTATTAAGTTCCAGCCCTTGGGATCCATGAAAAAGTACCCAAACTAGAGTAGGGAATAACTTAGCCCAGTTTGGGCTGGGTGATTCTCAATCAGTATTTCAGTCATTAGCCAATCTTAATTTTTTTTTTACTTATTGCAGAGTTTTAGTGATGAATAAATATAATTTGGTGGACAAAAGTATGTTTAGTTAGAAAGATGTTAGTTCAAATCCTGCAACCTCTGCTTGTAAGCTATGTGATGTTAGATACATAGCTCATCTGTATTTTTCTTTTTTTGGATAGGAGGGATGAAAAATAAAAGATTTATTTACAAAGACAGATAGAGCGAGAGAGAGAAAAAAATTTATTGGTCAACATGTGGTCAAATACCATCCATCCTGTTAACAAGTGGTACTAGGATGATGGTCAGGTTCACAGAAGCAAGAAGAGCATAACTCTCTCTCTTTATGCTTCATTTTTCTCATCAATAAGTTAAGACTAACGCAGAACCTGTTGTTTGGGATTGTGAGGATTAAACATTTATAGTCTGTAAAGTGGCTTAGTGACTGACATCTAGTAAGCATTTGGTGAAATGGTCGCTGCTCTTGTTGTAACCTGCTGTCAGAAAGGGAACATTACCTAGGTTAGAGTATCTTACAGTGGACTTGAGAATTGACTATTTAGAATGAAGATAGGTTAATAAATCTTTTGACAACTGACTATGTATAGTACTGATTTTCTTATTTCTAGGTGGCAGGTGTGACAGCTCTAGCCTGTGGAATGATAGCAGTGGGATCCTGCAATGGAGATGTCACTTCCACTATTCTTCAGACGATCATGGAGAAGTCAGAGACTGAGCTCAAGGATACTTATGCGCGTTGGCTTCCTCTTGGACTGGGCCTCAATCACCTGGGTGAGGGAATGGCTGCCCATTTGGGTAGAAGACTGGCAGTAACTGGAAACAACAGAGGGTTTATGTGTCAGACTATTGGATGGAAGCAAGTATCTTCTGACCCCTTGGATTTGTCCTGTAGGGAAGGGTGAGGCCATTGAGGCAATCCTGGCTGCACTGGAAGTTGTGTCAGAACCATTCCGCAGTTTTGCCAACACACTGGTGGATGTGTGTGCCTATGCAGGTCTGTGTCCTTTTCCTTTTGTGCTTCCCCAGGGACTGTGCACATCTCTCTTGGTGACCTTTATGTCGATGTTTCTCCTTTCTCATCTGATCTTTGTTAGAGTCATTTGCTTCTCCTGTTTCTAAAGTAAGCTTTCCTTTGGTGCCTTCTCATTCTGTCCTTTTTTACTCTTACACCCTGCCCCCAGGCTCTGGGAATGTACTGAAGGTTCAGCAACTGCTCCACATTTGTAGTGAACACTTTGACTCCAAGGAAAAGGAGGAAGACAAAGACAAGAAAGAAAAGAAGGACAAGGACAAGAAGGAAGCCCCTGCTGACATGGGAGCACATCAGGTTCTGTGGGCAGCTGTGCACTCTCTGAGTGAGGACCTGAGAAAAGATAGCCATGCAGGAGAGCAGGGCTTTCTTTTAGTGTCCCTTTGGGTATTGCCTTGTGTTGAAATAGCATGAGACTGGGTGCATTCCATTGCATAGCTTTTTCTTCTTAGAACTTGAGTCAAGGGTGAGCTTTTTTGTTTTCTGAGCTCACTGGATTCTGCTGCTTCTTCATTGCAGGGAGTGGCTGTGCTGGGGATTGCCCTTATTGCAATGGGAGAGGAGATAGGTGCGGAGATGGCACTACGCACCTTTGGCCATCTGGTGAGTATCATGCGAAGTGTGGAACGTGCTGGTTTTGATGCCTGGAGTTCTCCCAGTGGAGACTTTCCAAATGGGTTTTCTTGATGGACATATGATCTTTTTGGTGTGCTCTGTGTTCCCTTTCTATAGCAGTTGAGTCAGACCCCTCTTATCCATCAGTCTGTTTCTATAACTGAAATTATTTGTGCTGCTTTTTGTGATAATTTTTTTTTTATTACCAGCTGAGATATGGGGAGCCTACACTCCGACGGGCTGTGCCTTTAGCACTGGCTCTGATCTCTGTTTCAAATCCACGACTCAACATCCTCGATACCTTAAGCAAATTCTCTCATGATGCTGACCCAGAAGTTTCCTACAACTCCATCTTTGCCATGGGCATGGTGGGCAGTGGTGAGTGTTGGTCAGTAAAAGGTCTCAAGCAGCTTGGAAGAAGGTTTGAGGTCCCTTTTATAAACCTCTGTAATGCTTAATATTTCTAGGTACCAATAATGCTCGCCTGGCTGCGATGCTGCGCCAGTTAGCCCAGTACCATGCCAAGGATCCCAACAATCTTTTCATGGTGCGCTTGGCACAGGTAAAGAACAGAACCTTTCTCCGTAGAATATGTCAAGGGAAATATCTGTGGTGATGGAGGGGAGACATTGAGTGCCATGAAGGGGACCTTGAGTTCAACCAGGAGGGAGGATGTGAGCAAGTTGAGGGATTTCTGCGTGCCCAGGTTAGGAGATGTCTTTTCAGATGGGACTCTACCTTCACTTTTATGTTTTTTCTAGGGCCTGACACATTTAGGGAAGGGCACACTTACCCTCTGCCCATACCATAGTGACCGGCAGCTTATGAGTCAAGTGGCTGTGGCTGGGCTGCTTACTGTGCTTGTCTCTTTCCTGGATGTCCGCAACAGTGAGTTTCTGTCAGAAATCTTACATGGAGACACATGGTCCCTGTCTCCACCCTTACCAGAGCCACCTTGGTAATTTAAGAGCATGCCTCTGAGTTAATTCTGTACCATTCTGTGTTCTTGAGGTTTCTTGGGAATGGGCTGGGCTTCACAAGACTTCTGTCTCCCACACTTTTGAACTGGTACAAAGAGCCTTTCTTTTGAGGTTGAAAATCTGAGTCCTATTTCTGCTCCTGAATTACTGGGAAAAAGTGATTATCAAGCCTGAGGGCTGTGGGCATGGTCAGGAGAGCCATTCCTGCTTTGTGGTATGGTATATGAGGAGAGAAGTATGGGTTTGACCCAGGGGGTCAGAGTCAGGACTAGAGCGGGATACCAAGGTTCAATTGCTCTGATGACGCTGACTATGTATGTCCTGTGTTCTTTCAGTCATCCTAGGCAAATCACACTATGTATTGTATGGTTTGGTGGCTGCCATGCAGCCCCGCATGCTGGTTACATTCGATGAGGAACTGCGGCCCTTGCCAGTGTCTGTCCGTGTGGGCCAGGTGAGAAATTGAGGAGCGGGGAGGGCTCAGGCTGTATTCTATAACTTGGAGAGTGTATATATATCTGCTTCTCTGGAACTGGAATGGGCACTGGGTTATGCTGCTACACTCCCATCCAGAGTTCCTTCATCTCAGTTTTCTCACCCTACAGGCGGTGGATGTGGTGGGCCAGGCCGGCAAACCTAAGACCATCACAGGGTTTCAGACACACACAACGCCAGTGCTGTTGGCTCACGGGGAGCGGGCAGAATTGGCCACTGAGGAGTTTCTTCCTGTCACTCCCATTTTGGAAGGTTTTGTTATCCTTCGAAAGAACCCCAACTATGACCTCTAAAAGGCTCTGAACTGCAGCTGGTATGTCGGGGGGGGGGGGGGCATGCTTCCAGCTGCCAGGGGTAGACACTGCTCCAGATCTTTGGGGAAATTGTTACCTCTTATTCTTTTGTTACTGAGTAAGAAAATTGTTGTTCAATAAAGACCTTTATCCCCGAGGTCCCTCTGTGTCTCTTTTCTAGGGTATTGGGGCTGGAGCCTAGAGTGGGTAGGTAATGGATGGGAGAGGAACTAGTAAGAATTTTGAGTCAAGGCTAGCAGAGTCTGCCCTGAATGGAAAGAAATAAGCCCCTTTTCTTTCTCCCCTCCTTCCTAATCTTAAAACAGTGGTTCATGTTTTGGGACATGAATCCTTTAAAGCTACAGATGTAATGGATTTTCTTTCTGAGAGATGCATATATACACAAGTTTTTGTACAAACTCTTAAAAATAACCTTCCATTCATATGTTGAGATGCCCTGTGGATCCTATACACGCATACACCCTACCCTACCTCCACCCTGTTGGTGCACACACACTTCAAGTTCATTACTCCCTGACTTTGGGCAGATCCCTGCTCTAAGAGGCAGCAGAGTCAGCACCACTTTCTAACTGGACTTCTGTGCTGCTGAATGAAAGCGACATCTTAACCTCCTCTGACCATCTGTCCCTCTTGGGAGGCTGCTATTTGTGAGATTGGATCATGTTAACGTCTACTTCTGGGTTCTCTTTGTAGAAGGGTGCGAGAAAGCTTGACCTACCTTCCTCAGTATAGCAATGAGAGAAGGATGGCTTACTTCCTGGAATGTAATCACGGGATCTGCAATACCCCTTCCTGCTGGAACTGGTATGGCTATAGCTACACTGCCAATTAGGGCCTGGACCTCCATGGATACAATGGGGAACATGTGGCCCCGCCAGATAATCATAGCTAACACTTATCCAACACTTAGCTGGCTTAACTTCTGAAGTGACTGGCACTTTATAGATCTTCTATACATGTTGGAAGACTTGTTCATCTAAGACCTCACAACATCTTTGAGAGGAGATGTTATTCCTGCGTTCTGGTGAAGAACATAAAGTTTGGAGAGATTCAGTAACTTACCCAAGGTCATATAGTAATGGTGGGGATGGAATCTAAGTGAATCTGATTGTAAAGACCATGGCCTTAGTCACTATACTAGTCTGTCTCTAGCCTTGGAGCCCTGTGAAACCCTCCGATAGTCCAAAGTCTTGGAAAAGTGGCAACTTTGGAATGAGAATCTCGTTATCTTTCTTATCATTTGGCAGGCTATGTAAAACCTGTATAAAAAATGGAAGCACTTGGGAGTCAGCAGACCTGTGAAACCCCTTTAATAGGACCCCTTATGGATTTGAGTAAATCAATGTGTCTGATGAGACTCTGTTAACACCTGTGTAATAGGGAGGTAATTGTTTTACCTTATTTCCAGTGGTGTTGATGTTAAAATAAGTTAGTAATGTGTAAACTGTAATGTGTAAACAACATTAAAGGATAATTCTCTCCCAAAGCAATGATGCTTTAGAGTAAAATTTTCATAGTGACTCAACCTTTCACATTTGGCCATTCAGCCTTTCACTGCATTGAACCAAATTCTAGGTTCTGAGGATACAAAGATAGGAGAAAAATCCTTTCTTCAAAAAGCTTATGTGATGGGAAAGAAAATAACATATATTGTGCTCATAACTGGAGTATGAACAGGTTATCCCAGTGTCATTGACATAGAACCTAAATGCCTGGGTAAGTGGGAGGATTTTGAGGAAATGGAGGAACATGAAGTTTGTTCAGCGGAAAAGACTTTTACCAAAAGCAGGAAAATAGCTATTTTCAGAAACCATGGCAGTTTTGTTTTGGTGAAGTGTATAGGTCCACGAAGAGGTGTGATAGGAAACACAGACTAGACGGAAAAGAGATAGGCTCAGATCAGATTTATTTATTTTTTAAAAAATTTATGCGTAGAACTGGGGTATAGGCCAAAGGTGCTGGGGGTGGTGGTAAGAGGAGATGGAGTGAGGAGTGAAACAGGCGGATCCGCTGAAATACACTGCTAAAGGGAGCAGCAGGCGAGACAGGAGAGGTCTACTGCACCATATGTGGGTTATCTCCCTGGCTGGGGATCGAACTCAGGCTGCAGCGGTGCTAACTCTGATATTTAACCCCCTGGCCACCAGGGAGACCCTCAAATCATGTTTAGAAGAGTTTTATTCTGAGAATTTGATAGGGCTACCCTCTTGGGACCCCTTTCTGCTCAGCTTTTCTGGCTTTCTTATCGGAAAATAAATTTCTTACTTTTGTGGCTAAAAAAAAAAAGTTGACAGTACCTCTCAGTGCAACCAATGAATGAGAAGACAGCGACATGAACAGCTATTCGGTAGTGAAAGCTTGCCCTGGAAGACTGGAGGCCAGGGGAAGGAATTGAATGCCTAAACTAGGGCAGTGAAAATGAGATGGGAAAAGGCAGAAGAAAGATTTTTTTAAAGATAAAATCAGTAGTACTTCATTTTGATACAAATACCACTAGAATTTGGTGTCTGATTAGATGTAGTATGTAGATAGGAAGGAATGTAAGGTGGATCCTAGATTTTCAGGTTGGGCACTATTATTGAAAAAGAATACATAAGCAACAATATATTTGGTGTTGAGGTGGAAGACTTAGTGTTGAGTAGGGAGAGCTGACAAATTCCTATCTTGGCATTCATATGTGGGGTGATTAGGTGGAGATGTCTTTAAGTACCTTGCTCTGACTGGAGTTCAAAGTGGTTTCTGAGTTAGGAACAGATAGGCCTGTAGGCAGTAATTGATTTTTACTTACTCATCTGCTAAGGGAGAAAGGAATGAAGAGAGTAGAAAAGGGAGTCATACGTGATAGTCATAGCATGTCCCAGAAAACAAACTAGATCTCCATTTTCATTCCCAATCTGGCCCCTTTACGTTGCTCTCCTTTCTTTGGATTTTCAGCTTCCAGGACACAACGGGAATAAAAGTACCCCTCTATGTTGTAGGAAATGGTGAAATTTAAGTGAGATCATGCAGGCCATATCTATTAAGGAAATATCTTCTTAACTTCTGAGATTGTGTGTGTACACACGGAGGGAACCTGGGTGGGGAGAGCCTTTGCTAATTACCCAAACACTGTTTTAAGCACTTTCGCTTAACTCTTTAGTCCTCACATTCCAGCAGAGTGGGTGTTATTGTGAAAGAAAGCACCGTGGTTAAACACTCAGAGGAGTCAGACTGCTGGGTTTCAGATTTTCCCATTTTACAATAGATAGTAAGTAGATTGGTAACTGGTATACAGCCAAGCTGTAAGTACCAAAGTTTCGATTAAAGCTCCGGCTGATTCTGAATACCTGGATTTACTCTGAGACAGCCCCTTACGGTGTCCAAAATATTTTAGCCGCAGGGCAGGGGTTTTGGAATTGCTTCCTCCCATCATTATTCTAGACTTTCCATGATTGATTTTGGTCCCTCCCTGCTGGGAGTGACTGATCTTTGTAAAAGACAAATCTACTTATATGCATTCCCTTGTTAGAATGTATCGATTTTCTTTTTTTTTTTTTTAAGGATTTATTTATTTATGGATACAAGAACTGAGGTACAGGCCAGAGGTGTGGGGAGTGAGAGGATTCACCAGAGACAGAGTGGGGAACAGAACAGGCAGAATGGCTGAAATACACTGCTGAGGGGAGCAGCGGGCGAGTCAGGAGAGGCCTGCTGCGCCATGTGGGTAGCTCCCTGTCCAGCCGGGGGATCGAACTCGTGCTGCGGATAGCTTCATAGGTTGCATCTCAAACCCTTGTGCCACCAGGGAGGCCCAGAATGTATCAATTTTCTAAGCGTAGCATTCAGTTTTCAATGATCAACTTTATTTTCAAAGGCTGCTTAATTCTTACTTCTTTGCGTATGTGCATCACGCAAAGTAACTCCTGAGCGCGCAGTCCGCGCTGGGCCTAGCACTTACTATGCACTCAATAAATGCTTGCTCGAAGTATGAATGAACCAAAGAACCACGGAACAGAGACGCAGAGGGGGGTCGGCCTGGGAGTTCCAAAGTTCGGGAGGGGACACGGGGGCGGGCAGAGGCGGTCACATGACGAGGCGGGGCAAATCCCATGTGCTCCGCGGCGCCCGGCGCGGCTCCGCCCTCTGCGCCGGTCACGTGGGGGCGCTGGCTGCGCCTGCGGAGAAGCGGTGGCCGCCGAGCGGGATCTGTGCGGGGAGCCGGAAATGGTTGTGGACTACGTCTGTGCGGCTGCGTGGGGCTCGGCCGCGCGGACTGAAGGAGACTGAAGGTAAAGCCGCCATGTCCGGGCCCGACCCGGCCCCCCCACCCCCTCCCCCCGCATCCGCCGCCATCCGGGCCGGGACCGGCCACCCTGCGCCGCCGCCCCGGCGCCCCGGCCCCACTGCCCAAGCCCGGGCCCGGGCCCTCCGGGGCCCGATCCCCGGCCCACGTGTGCTCGGCCTGGCCCGGCCCGGCAGCCGGGTGGGGGTGGGGGAGCGCGGGGTGGGGAGAGGAGGTCCCCGCGGGCTCGGAGGGCGCCGGGTTCGCCGGCTGCGAAGTGCCACCTTGGCCCGGCCCGAGGAGGCCCCGCGGGCTCCGGCACCGTGGCCCCGACCCGCCGCCCCCTCCCCCCGTTGCGGCCCGGCCGCCGGGAAGTGACACGTTGTTCTTTGGCACTGGCCGGCGCTGCGCAGGGAGGGCGCAGGGGAGGGAGCGGCGGCGGCGGGCAGGGAGGAGCCCCCGGCCCCGCCCGCCCGCCGGGCAGACCCTCTAGCTTGAAGCCGGCTCCTTTGCGGCCTCCGCCCGCCTGGCCTTTTGCTGCCCGACTCCCGCCCTTCCTGGCCTCCTCTCTTGGGCGGCGGCGGGCCTCGCGTCTGGCCCCGCGCGGTGCCTCCGCAGCCACTCGCGGCAGGCGTGTCTTGTGTGCCCCTAGGCCAGGCCCCGAACCCGGTGTCCCCGGGTGGGGGGTGGGGACACCACGGCCGGAGCTGCTAGCTCCGTTTGTGATCCGGGAGCCTGGTGCCAGCGAGACCTGGAATTTCCGGTCTGGTTGGTCTTGGGCCCCGCGGAGCCAGGTTGATACCCCTCACCTCCCAACCCCAGGCCCTCGGATGCCCAGAACCTGTAGGCCGCACCGTGGACTTATTCTTAATCGAGGGGGTGAGTGAAGGGACTGTTCTCAGCAGGTCAGGGGGGTGGCTGGAGGTGATGTGGGTTTGACAATGTGCTGGGGACAGAAGCTGCATCCTTGCTCCTTTACCCGCTTAGGCCTCTGGGGCTCTAGGTGTGGGACCCAACCCTTGCTTCGTCCCCTCCCCCAATCCTGTTGCCTTAAGCTTGGATCCCTTCCCCTTTCCGAGCTCCACTCTTTCCCAACAGGTGCTGGGGGGACCCTGATGTGGCACCAAATGAAATGAACAAAGCTCCACAGCCCACAGGCCCCCCACCCGCCCCATCCCCTGGACTCCCACAGGTAATTAGGGAGGAATTAGCAGAGACTGGGGTGGGGGCGGGGGAGACCAGGCAGCCAGTCAGGAACAGGTTCCAACCTCTGGATTTTCCCACCCCCATCTGTGTCAGGGCAAAGTGCAGCTTCCTGCTGCCAAATTGAATCAGGGCCCCTAGGCTGTTCCCAGGGACTGTTATGGGGAGGGGGTATGCCAACTGCTGAGGCTTTGGCCACAAACCTGCTCCCCCTACTTCATCAGCTTGGGTTTCTGCCCCACCCGGGTTTCCCCTCTTGCTGAACTCTGGTCTCCCCCCCCTTCAGCCAGCGTTTCCCCCGGGGCAGACAGCGCCGGTGGTGTTCAATACGCCACAAGCGACCCAAATGAACACGCCTTCTCAGCCCCGCCAGGTGAGGGGCTGTGGGGAGGGGTGTAGGGGGCCTGGGTGGGAGCCATGGAAAGCTTAGGCCAGTTTGGGCCTAGAATGGAAACTGCCGCCCTGTACCTGGCCCCAATTTCCTGACAGTTGCTCTGTGTTCTTTCATGCTACTCCCTGCACTTTGCGCTGTTGATTACCTACTTATGGTGGCTAGCCCCTTGGGGGAGTTTGTAGCTGGTGGGGGGGGGGCATTACTAGGGGGTCTTGGTGCTTTGAGAATTGGAGTCACCGCCTTTGGGCCCTGCTGCCAATTCCTGCTTTCCTGTTTCCTCCTTTCACTGGGAAGTTGCCATTGCTCCATTCTCCTTCCCTTCTTTTTCTTTGGACTATGGCAAGACAGACGCCTGCTGCCTCTTGCCTTTCTCTGTTCCCTGCATCCTTCTCACTAAATGGGAAACTTCTTGTCCTCCTTCCTTCATTCTCTTCCCCACTTCCCGTCCTCCCCTGCTCCCCATCACCTTGGGGATAATTCTCTTCTTTCCTGTCCCATGTGCTCTCAGGGAGGATTCAGGTCTCTGCAGGTAATACTCCTTTACTAATCCTGGACCCTCTGTTGGTCTCACCCTTACTATCCTTGACCCTAGTCAGGGCCTAGGCACAGAGACCGGGGGTCCTCAGGGTGGGGACTTGTTTGCTGTCTAGGCCCTTGTTCTGAGACTGGCTGATGCATGTTAGGGGCTAAATCTTACAGAGCCATGTATCTGGGAACTGGGAGATTGTTGCATGTTAGTGGTTAGCTCCTTGGAACCTTAGGGTGGAGCAGTGCATGTTGGGGAGTGCGTTGCCTGAAAGGACCTTACTTAGGCATGATGTATCTGGGTGTTAGAAACCTCTGCAGAGGGGTAACTTGGTGGAGGTGACATGAGTATGCATGGCAGTGAAAGGTTAAACATATGCAGAGTGCGAAGTGTATACCTGAGTTTAGAGGGCACGTGTGAGTACAAGATGCCATTTAACCATCTGTTGGGCAAGTGGGTCTTAAAAAGGCTGGTCCCTGTGCGCCAAAGTCCCAAGTACTCTTCTCAAGACTAGTGGCATTGTGGAGTGTCCTCTCCCATTCTGCTGTCTACTTCTTCCCCTTCCCAATGCCAAATTGCCTTCCTCCCTCCTGACAGCACTTCTACCCTAGCCGTGCCCAGCCCCCGAGCAGTGCAGCCTCCCGAGTGCAGAGTGCAGCCCCCGCCCGCCCTGGCCCAGCTGCCCATGTCTACCCTGCTGGATCCCAAGTAATGATGATCCCTTCCCAGATCTCCTACCCAGCCTCCCAGGGGGCCTACTACATCCCTGGACAGGTGAGGCTGGATACTTGGGGGCTGGAAGCCACAGAACCTATTGTACCCCAAACCTCACCTCCCCCACCCTGACCCTCCAGTCCCATCTCTTTTCCAGAGGTGGAACTTCTGGTCATTGCCCAGAGTTGGCTTGTCCTGTCTTGCCTTACATTCTCTTTGCAGTCTGATAAGGTACTCACAGTTCCCTCAATTCCTTTTCTCCCCTTCTCCTCCCTTCCCCTCCCCCCCTCAACCAGGGGCGTTCCACATATGTTGTCCCGACACAGCAGTATCCTGTGCAACCAGGAGCCCCAAGTTTCTATCCGGGTGCAAGCCCTACAGAGTTTGGAACCTACGGTAAGCAGGGGAGGGAGTCAGGTGAGAAAGAGTTCCAGGGAGCATCTAAATTTATCAACTAATTCCCAAAACGTTTTCCAGTCTCGTCTCTTGGTCCAAAAAGCGATAGGGTTAGATGGTATGGGAATTGGGTGGTGCCTAATATGTATTTGGGGTGGGGTGGGGAGGGGGCAGGGAGAGGAGACTATTTTGTCCTGTTGGTGAGAATTGAAGTCCTCCCGGTACCAAGTAATAGAGGATCAGGCTCCAGTTCAAGGTCCTGTTAGTAAACATTCCCTGCGACAGTCATTCCATGGTCGGGGGGAGCCCATGTAACATAGGTTTGGAAGTCTCTGTAGCTGTTTCTCATTTATATTCTAGGAAAGCATTAGTCTGTTCTTTATGGCAGTGGTTTCCAAAATTTTTTGATCATCAGGAAGAATTTGAGTATGTACCTCTAATACACGTATGTTTTTGTTTGTTTCTACATCTGCATAATGTAGACAAGTAACACACTTAAGTGGCTAGTCAAAAGCAAGTGAAGATTATGGATGAGATTAAATAATGCATCCCATTTTGGAGACCATTGCTTTAAGGAATGCATTTTTCTTCGTTCTGGGTCCAGCGTGTAGTGTCACTTTTTGTTTCCTTGCCCCCTTAGCAGAGGGCTGGAGATAGGACCTAGACTCAGGTTGAGTGGAACAGGGTTGGTAAATCTCTCTTTCTCCTTCCTAGCCAGAGACCTGATTCTGTTTCAGGTTAAGTAGTTGCTGCTTCCTCAGCGTCTGTGTATGGGTTGCTGGGAGAAGAGTGTGCATATAACGCCTTAGTTATGGGGTAGAAGAAATATAGGCATGAGGCCTGTCGCTTGTGTGTGGTGGGGAAGGAGTGCCTGTCTGCAAGGGGTGTGTGTGTGTCAGTGTGAGGAATTCTTGTAAATGCAATTCAGACTGGTTCCCCAGCTTTGACAGACACCTAATTCCCTTGGGGAGGAGGGTGGGGCAGGGCAAGGGACCGGCTGAGGGTGATGAGAGGTTCTGGAGTGGGAGGTGTTTGAGTAGGCATTCGTATATGGCTGGGCCCTGACGCTGCCACCATTCTTCCTGTGTGTCCCCTCACTCCTACCCCAAGCTGGCGCCTACTACCCAGCCCAGGGTGTGCAGCAGTTTCCCACTGGTGTGGCCCCCGCTCCCGTTTTGATGAACCAGCCACCCCAGATTGCTCCCAGGAGGGAGCGGAAGACGGTGAGTAGCAGCAAGGGACTGGGGCATCTGGGAAACGGGAGAATCAAGGTCAGGCGCATTGTGGGTCAGGGAGCAGGAAGTTGAGGAAGCAGCTCTTCGGCTGAGAGTGGGCAAAGAATGGAGATCTGTGAAGTACTCAGGTTCTTCGTGAGGTGCTGTGATTTCAGTGAAGAAGCAGCTCATTAGAAGACTGAAGTGGCTAGTGGGGAAATTCCCAAGAGATGTGGGCTCTGGGGGTCCATAAGATTTGAATTTGGTTTTCAGTTTCTGGTGGCTTGTCTTGGAAATGGTTTGTTTTCTGTGGCCCCACCCCCTCACCCCTCAGTCCTGGAAGCTCTTGAGGCCTCCGCCTCTGCTCAGTCCTCAAGCCCTGGGCGTGGTGCCCAGAATAGGGTGCCAGGGCTGGGGAAGCCGCTGAGTCACCCTGGCTCCACCCACTGGATCTGGGCCCTGCCCCCAGAGATCAGGCAGACTAGCCACAAGTGAGCCGGATGGGCGCTAGATAGGGGTCCTGGGCTCCCAGGGTGTGCAGCCACTGACATGGGGACTACTGGCAGGGCAGGGATGAGGGAGGGAGGGGCATTGTGATGTACAAGCCTGCTCTGTGAGGTCAAGGGTCTCTTAGGGGTGGCGGCTAGGGCAGGGACTAAAGAGCAGCTGGATGGGTTGACAGTAGAACTCATGGGGTTTCTGGCACCCACCCCACCTGCTTCCCAGTGGGGGTGGGGGGGTTGGCCTGGAGTCTTAAGAGTGGGGCAGGGTGGAGAGGCGGGCTCCTGCTTCCCACTCATCCTGTAGCTTTCTTTCCCCAGATCCGAATTCGAGATCCAAACCAAGGAGGGAAGGATATCACGGAGGAGATCATGTCTGGGGCCCGTACCGCCTCTACACCCACCCCTCCCCAGGTAATGTTTGCACTTTTACGCGTGATGTCCTTCCTGGCTGGGATGACTGATCTGCCCTGGACTCCCAAGTCCCTTGTTCTTTCCTTTCAATAAGGGATTTATTCTCTGCTTCCCTGGATTTCTAGGCAGTGCTTAAGTATAGAAACGGCTTTAAGTAAAGAAGGGTTGTGGGACTCTTCAGGGCAAACTTGGTAATCCTTTGTGTCCTGCAGACGGGAGGTGGTCTGGAGCCTCAAGCTAATGGGGAGACACCCCAGGTTGCTGTCGTTGTCCGGCCAGGTAAGTAGGCAGGTGGGGCAGTGCTTTAATGGGGAACAGGAATGTGACACTTTAAAATGCTGAGGCAGTGGCTTGAACTGGGTGCCAGAGAAAAATGACTTAGGTTTCCGATAATGGTATTTTGAGGGTGGATTGGATTTTGGGGTGAGAAGGGGGAAAGCTTAGGTTAGGAGAGATTATGTTTGGGGGTGCTAATATGGGAATATATCTACCATGGTTGAGAGGAGGAAGAGCAGCAGCAGTGAAGACTTGCCTTTAATTACTCATTCTTCCTGTGTTGCAGATGACCGATCGCAGGGAGCAATCATTGGGGGCCGTCCAGGGCTGCCTGACCCAGAGCATAGCCCTTCAGAATCCCAGCCTTCATCGCCTTCTCCAACCCCATCACCACCCCCAATCTTGGAACCGGGATCTGAGCCGAATCTCACAATCCTCTCTGGGGACACTATGACAACGGGGATGATACCTGTAGAAGAATCAGCCCCCATACCCCGTGAAACTGGGGAGCCATATTGTCTCTCTCCAGAACCCACTCCCCTCGCTGAACCCATACTGGAAGTAGAAGTGACACTTACCAAACCAATGCCAGATTCTGAGTTCTCTTCTAGTTCTCTCCAGGTTCCCACTCCTCTGGCACCTCAGAAGGTGGAAATTCTTCCTGAGCCTAATGGCACAGTCCCATCTGAGGATCTGGAACCAGAGGTGGAGTCGAGCCCAGAACTTGCCCCTCTCCCTCCCCCAGCTTGTCTCTCTGAATCCCCGGTGCCCATTGCTCCAACTGCCCAACCCGAGGAACTGCTCAACGGAGCCCCCTCGCCACCAGCTGTGGACTTAAGCCCAGTCAGTGAGCCAAAGGAGCAGGCCAAGGAAGATACGGCATCAGTGGCTCCTGCCACTGTCCTCTCTGCCACTCCAACTGTGGCTCCTCCAGCTACTTCCCCTACTCCAGAGGAGGAAATAGAGGAAGAGGAAGAAGGAGGAGGAGACTCAGGAGAGACTGAGGGTGAGAAGGAAGGAGAGGAACTGCTCTCCCCAGAGAGCACCCCTGTCCCAGCCCACCAGTCCCAAAATTTGGAGGCCGCAGCAGCCACCCAAGGTAAGGCAAGGCTGGATGGTGGAGGTGGGGCAGACTGGAGGGTATGGTTCGCTCTCCATGGATCTCCCATTTATGCCATTGGGTCTAGGTCAGAGAAGCCCCGTGATAGAAGCTGTGCACTAGATTGAGGAATTTTAAGTTGAGAGAGTGATACGAAGAGAACGTACTGCAGAGGCTGCTGCTTGTATTTTCCTAGGGGTAGGGGTACTCCTTAACTTATTCCCACTCCTTTTATTTCCCTGCTAAATAGTGGCAGTATCTGTGCCAAAGAGGAGACGGAAAATTAAGGAGCTCAACAAGAAGGAGACTGTTGGAGATCTTCTAGATGCCTTCAAGGAGGTAAGGGAGCAGATAGTAATGAGAGAGAGGGCAGACTTTGCGTATGAAGCAGTGGTCATATTGCAACCAAAACGGAACATCCTCTGGTTCCAGGGGACCCCCGGAATACCAGAGGTGGAAAATCAGCCGCCTCCTGTAGGCCCAGAGCCTGAAGGCAGCAGTGTGCTTCCAAGGCCTGAGGAGGCAGATGAGACCTGGGACTCAAAGGAAGACAAAATTCACAATGCCGAGAACATCCAGCCCGGGGAACAGAAGTATGAATATAAGTCAGGTATGCTGAAGGGACACTCAAAAAGAGTATATTATTGTCAGGATGCCAGAAGACAGCAGTATGAGTAGTTCACCCTGTCTTCCTTACAGATCAGTGGAAACCTCTAAACCTTGAGGAGAAAAAGCGCTATGACCGTGAATTCCTGCTTGGCTTTCAGTTCATTTTTGCCAGTATGCAGAAGCCAGAGGGATTGCCCCACATCACTGATGTGGTGTTGGATAAGGTTGGTAGGCTATAGTGGGAGGAGGGCACCTGGCTGGGGAGGAGTCTGAGGGTAGTGATCAGTAGGCCTGTTTCTGATGTCTTCCTTATCCTCTTTGCAGGCCAATAAAACACCACTGCGACCACTGGATCCTACTAGGCTTTCAGGCATAAATTGTGGCCCAGACTTCACTCCATCCTTTGCCAACCTTGGCCGACCAGCCCTTGGCAGCCGTGGGCCCCCAAGGGGTGGGCCAGGTGGGGAGCTGCCCCGAGGGCCGGTGAGTGGGCAGATGGATAAGGGGGCATGATGGTGATGCCTTGGTCTCTCGTTGGGGGAGGGGAGAAGTCTGCCCTGGAGATGTGCGGTAGTGGTATGACAAGTTGCGCTCACTAGTCCTGTGTCCTCTTTGTCCTCACCGCTTGCTTAGCAGGCTGGTTTGGGAACCCGACGCTCTCAGCCCGGCCTCCGAAAGGAACCACGCAAGATCATTGCCACAGTGTTAATGACTGAAGATATAAAACTGAACAAAGCAGAGAAGGCCTGGAAACCCAGCAGCAAGCGGACGGCAGCTGATAAGGACAGAGGGGAAGAGGATGCTGATGGCAGCAAAACCCAGGTATTGGCAAGTTCTGCTTTTGGTCTCCATCCTTTTCTCCAAGGCCAACTTTGTGTTCTTTGCTTCTGCCCACCCTTATTGGCATCTACTTAAGTCCCCATTGCCTGCCCTCTTCTGTTCTTCCCACTGGCCTCTTCTGAGAACTTTATTGGATCCTGTCTTCTCTGTCCCCGCTTCCCTCTAGGACCTGTTCCGCAGGGTGCGCTCCATCCTGAATAAGCTGACACCCCAGATGTTCCAGCAGCTGATGAAGCAGGTGACACAGCTGGCCATTGACACTGAGGAACGCCTCAAAGGGGTCATTGACCTCATCTTCGAGAAGGCCATTTCAGAGCCCAATTTCTCTGTGGCCTATGCCAACATGTGCCGTTGCCTCATGGCGGTTAGTTTGCACTGTTTTTTAAAAGTTGGGGGTCTAGCTTCTCACTATTCCTGAGACTCCTTAAGTCCAGCGTCTTGGTTCTCCTCCAGCCTGGTCTGTTGATGGTAGCTGGAGGGGGGAGGCAGAGCTGGGGTGGGTGTTATTCCTGGGTCAGATAGTTAAAGTTGCATGGAGGGTCTGCCCTGCCCTGAACTGGTCTGAGTATGATATTTCTCTCTGACGCACAGCTGAAGGTGCCCACTACAGAAAAGCCAACAGTGACTGTGAACTTCCGAAAACTGTTGTTGAATCGATGTCAGAAGGAGTTTGAAAAAGACAAAGATGATGATGAGGTTTTTGAGAAGAAGCAAAAAGAGATGGATGAAGCTGCCACGGTGAGAGAAAACCCACCAAATCCACTGCCCACTCAGATGCTGCTCAGCTGTAGAATTTGGGATCATAGAGGGTTGGGATAGACTTAGGGGTGTTCGGCCATTTCCTCTGCCTTAGGACAGGTATGTGTACTGCTAAGCTTAGAAGCCCAGAGAGCAGAGGAAGGAATTCAGCTGAATGCTGGGCATCTCTTTGACGTGATCTCTGTTCTGTGGCGGCAGGCAGAGGAGCGGGGGCGCCTGAAGGAGGAGCTCGAGGAAGCTCGGGACATAGCCCGGCGGCGTTCTTTGGGGAACATCAAGTTTATCGGGGAGCTGTTCAAGCTGAAGATGTTGACTGAGGCCATAATGCACGACTGCGTGGTTAAGCTACTTAAGAACCATGATGAAGAGTCCCTTGAATGCCTTTGCCGTCTGCTCACCACCATTGGCAAAGACCTGGACTTCGAGAAAGCCAAGGTAGGGCCCTGGGCTGGGGGCGGGAGCTGGCTGAGGTGTGTGGAGTTGCTGTTTGCCTACAAACAACTTGCCGGACTGTGGGGTGTTGTGCCTGGACGATTGAGCCACAATGTGGAGTTGGGGGCCTGAGGAGGGGCAGAGACAGACAGCTGGAGGTAAAGTATTGGAAATTACTGATTTGAAGCCTTTGCTTCTTTGTAGCCCCGAATGGATCAATATTTCCAGCAGATGGAGAAAATCATTAAGGAAAAGAAGACTTCATCCCGAATTCGCTTTATGCTGCAAGATGTGCTAGATCTGCGACGGGTATGTGTTGCCTTCTTCCTGCTTCTAGTCTGCTGTCTCTGATCCCCAACCCCCTGCTTCCTGACACTGCCTGTCAGGCCGACACAAGTGCCTTACGACTGGCCTCCTGTCCTCACAGAGTAATTGGGTTCCACGCCGAGGTGACCAGGGTCCCAAGACCATTGACCAGATCCACAAGGAGGCTGAGATGGAAGAGCATCGAGAACACATTAAAGTGCAGCAACTCATGGCCAAGGGCAGCGACAAGCGTCGGGGTGGCCTTCCAGGCCCACCCATCAGTGAGTTTGAGGCTGAGATTAAGGAGGGGCCAGTGTGAGGGATTGTGCTTTTCCACTGATGACCTCTTTGTTAGTGCCACGTGTCTGGGCCACTGAGACCTGGTGATGGAACTGAGGATCTGAGGAAGGAAGACTCGGGGCTGCCCAGAGGGATAGGGCTGTGGAAACTTACTCACAATTCCAATGTGTTCTCCTTTTGTCCCAGACCGTGGCCTTCCACTTGTGGATGATGGTGGTTGGAACACAGTTCCCATCAGCAAGGGCAGCCGTCCTATTGACACCTCACGACTCACCAAGATCACAAAGGTAAGGGTATGTGTATTGGAGGGGGTGATGGTAGTGATGGGAAGGTGAAGGGGGCTCAAACAGCATAGATTTGAGTCATAGTTCCCTCACTTGTCGGGGTTGACAGCTGAATTTTCTGGTAGACTAACTGGTTAGATTGCTAGACATGGGACTTCTAACTCTGGGGGGAAGGGAGGGGTATATTCAGATTGGTTTGGGCCAGTGGTCAGCAAACTTACATGCTCACCAGATCGGACCCATTTTCACGAGCTAAGAATGTTTATTAACGTTTTTAATAATTGATGAAAATCAAAGAGTGAATGATACGAAGTTAAATAAACTTTAGTGTCCGTGATATTTAACTGCAGCCATTCTCTTTAAGTGTACTGTCTGTGACTGCTTTTGTGTTACAGTGACTGAACTGAGTAGTTGAAATAGAAATGGTAGGCCTGCAAGCTTAAGATACTGTCTGATCCTTTACAGGAAAAGTTTGCTCAGTCTCTGGTCTAGGTCATTTGTTACTGTGTAGCTGTGTGTGGTGGTGCTGACTGGGGGCTTTGGCCAATAAGACCCCTCCCTGCCTCTTCCTTTCCTCCCTCAGCCTGGATCCATTGATTCAAACAACCAGCTCTTTGCACCTGGAGGGCGAATGAGCTGGGGCAAAGGCAGCAGTGGAGGCTCAGCAGCCAAGCCCTCAGACGCAGGTATGGAGGTCTCTGTAAACAGTGGATGGTTATTAATCAGTGCTCTTGAGGGCAGAGCCTTCCTTGTCGACGTGTGACGTTTTCAGTACAGAGTGGTTAGGTATATGAGAGGTGTGGGTTAGATGTGTCAGCTTATAGGACATGTGTACTTCATTCAGATTAGGGAATTAACTACGTTAATGCTGGAACTAGGAGCAAGTGTCCTGAACTGGCAAGTAGATGATAGGATATAAGAAAGTAAGAAGAATAATTTGCTTTTTATTTTGTCAGCATCTGAAGCTGCTCGCCCAGCTACTAGTACCGTGAATCGCTTCTCAGCCCTCCAGCAAACAGTACCTACAGAAAGCACAGATAACAGGCGTGTGGTACAGAGGTGAGTTTCCTGGGTGTCTTTGTTCTTTATCCTGAGGGTACTGTGATTGGGTTTCCACTGTTGCCATAGGACTCCTCATACCTGTAATGCCCAGGGCCCTTGACTGAGATTGGGGCATATTCCTGATGCCAGAAACCAGACCTGACAGTTGGTCAGTGTGTTGGATAGTTCCACCAGAGCAGCCTGGGGCACCATAGGTGAGTGACAGTATACCTGTCTCTTGCAGGAGTAGCTTGAGCCGGGAACGAGGTGAAAAGGCTGGGGACCGGGGAGACCGCCTAGACCGGAGTGAAAGGGGAGGTGACCGTGGGGACCGACTTGATCGTGCACGGACACCTGCCACCAAGCGGAGCTTTAGCAAGGAAGTAGAAGAGCGGAGTAGAGAGCGGCCCTCCCAGCCTGAGGGGCTGCGGAAGGCAGCAAGCCTCACGGAGGATCGGGACCGTGGGCGGGATGCTGGTGAGGGACTGGGAAAGGAAGGGTGTGGGGTGGTTTGGGGCTCACCAGATTCTAGACAGTCTTAAGAGCTCCAGATCGTGTTTGCTGGGAAGACGTGGACTGAAGAGACTCTTACATTTTTTTTCTCCCCTCAGTGAAACGAGAAGCTACCTTGCCCCCAGTGAGCCCCACAAAGGCCACACTGTCTGAGGAGGAAATGGAGAAGAAATCCAAGGCTATCATTGAGGAATATCTCCATCTCAATGACATGAAAGTAAGTAGGGGTTGAGGGGCTTGGCTGAGTGATGGCAGAGTGGGCAGGGAGATACCCATGCTGATAGGTTGGTTGGGTCTGTGCGGGTGACAGCTCTCCCTCTTTTACTGTGCGCCCCCTGCAGGAGGCAGTGCAGTGTGTGCAGGAGTTGGCCTCACCCTCCTTGCTCTTCATCTTTGTGCGGCATGGTATCGGTTCCACCCTGGAGCGCACCGCCACTGCTCGTGAGCACATGGGACGACTGCTGCACCAATTGCTCTGTGCTGGGCACCTCTCTCTTGCCCAGTACTACCGAGGGTATGACTGGGCTTCTGTGAACCTTCCCCTTTCATGTACCCACAAATTTCTTTTGTGGTATCCATGGAGTATATAGGCTTCTCAGCCGTGCTGGTGGTCACTAACTTTTGGCAAAGATGGGGATGAACCATCTAAGGACAAGAAGTTGGCCTTATATTGGGATTAATTGCCCCATGTTTAAGAAATGTTCTTAAGAAGGAACCACAGCTGATCCTTTAGCTGTGCTATTTTGCCCCAGAAGGAGTGGAGGGCCTGGCTTGTTTTTCCCAGTATGTCCTGACTTTGAGTTCTCTTTGCAAGGCTGTATGATATCCTGGAAATCGTTGAAGAAATGGAAATTGACATACCCCACGTGTGGCTCTACCTAGCAGAACTAATAACACCCATTCTGCAGGAGGGTGGGGTGCCCATGGGGGAACTGTTCAGGTAAGACTCCTTTGGTGAAAATCGGGGGAGGTAAAGACAGGGTGAAGGCAGGGAGGAAGAGAAAGAGGTATGTATGGCTGGTTAGATGCTTGGATTTGGGAGGGGATGGAGTAGTGTTCTGAGGGGCTGTAGAGGCTATCAACTGAATTTCTTCTCCCCTATTCTTTTAGAGAGATTACAAAACCTTTGAAACCCCTGGGCAAAGCTGCTTCCCTGTTGCTAGAGATCTTGGGACTCTTATGCAAAAGCTTGGTGAGTGAGCATTTCAGGGGTAATGTGTTCAGGACTGCTCTTCATACCATGTGGTTGTGGCTGCTTGTGGTGAACTCTGAAACCTCATGGTCTCTGGAGGCATGGGGTGATGGTATTACTTTGCTGGTATGGGGGAGAGGAAATGTTGAGGCTGTCCTGGCAGTCTCCCTCAGACCATGAAGAGAACTCTTAGGAAAATGGGAATCTTAAGATTCTAGACCTGTACTTGATTGATTGATCCACTCACTTTTTAAAAAAATATATAACTTTTCTGGTTATTTATTTATTTGTATGTGTGTAGAAGAATTGGGGTGTAGGCCAGAGGTACAGGGGATGAGATGATTCATCAGGGACAGAGTAGGGAGCAGAACAGGCAGATATACTGAAATATACTGCTAAGGGGAGCATTGCATAAGATAGATGTCTGCTGCGCCATATGTGGGATCGAATTCAGGCCATAGCGGTGATAGCACTGAGACTTAGCCCCTAGGCCACCAGGAAGGCCCTGATCCATTCATTCTTTCACCTATCAGTGTTTAAACATCCCATGCTAGCTACTGGGAATATAGTGGTAAATGAAACAGTTAGGAAACAAGTAGAAAGAGGAAAAAAGTGAGTAACAGCAAAATAAAAATAAAGATTGAAAGTATGAAAGTAGGTGAAATGTAGTCCCATAAGTATCTTGAGGTTGCAAATATGTCTAATGATAATGTTTATGACAGAAAGCTTTCCTGGAAGGACACTATACCTGTTTTTGTAAAAAATGGAACGTTCCAGGAAGGGCACTAAAGCTGTTTTTGTAAAAGTTGAGCTGGTGATTAGCCAGGTGTAAAGGTGAAAAGATGAGGAAAGCAAATTGGGCATGGTACTCAGTGGTAGTGAGAGGTTGGTAGGTACAATTTCAAAAGAGGTCAGCTCTTTAGAACCTAGAGGATGACACTTAAAAATAAAAGGAATTGTTCTTCCAGTGTCAGGTTAAATTTTTTCAGCAGAAATGTGTGCTGGGATAATTTGTTTAAAAACAAAACATTGGGCCTCCCCGCGTGGCGCAAGGGGTTAAGTGTCAGTATTGTGAAGCCATCTGAAATTACTGCAACACAAGTTCGAGCCCCGGCCAGAGTGCTAACCCACAAGGCATAGTAGACCTCTCCTGTCTCTCCTGTTGCTCCCCTCAGCAACTCAGTCTCTTCAACTTATAGATGCCAGTGTATTTCAGTCAGTCCACCTATTTTTTTTTTTTTTAAAGATTTATTTATTTATTTATGCAAGCACTGGGTACAGTCAGAAGCGCGGGAGGGTGAGAGAAAATTCACCAGAGCCAGAGCGGAGAGCAGAGCAGGCAGAAGGACCGAGGTACACTGCTGAGGGGAGCAGCAGGCGGCAGGAGAGGTTTGCGCGCCATGTGGGACCATCCTCCGGTGGCCGGGGAGCAGCCGGGGATCGAACTGGTGCTGCAGAGGCTGTGGGCAGCCTTGTAACCCAGCACTCAACCACTGCACCACCTGGGAGGCCCCAGTCCACCTATTTCTGTTTCCGGCTTTGTCTCTGGTGAATCCTCTCTCACACACACACACACCCCCCTCCACCGCACATCTGGCCTGTACCCCAGTTCTTGTATGCATAAATAAATAAATTTTTTTTTTTAAACAAAACAAAAAAAACATTGAACTATATTTGTTTTCCATCACATTTTAGATGCCGTAGCTTGGAGGATATTTTATATACTTCTAACGAAGGAGAAATTTATGGCAATCTTTTTGAGACACAACATCAACTGTGAGACGACACCTCAGTTTGAGTGTGTTAAAATGTGACCAAATAGGCATCTTTAAAATCGGCAAACTGATTGAAAAATTTGCAAACCATTATTATAATAATAATTGTAGTGGATTGTCATTGTGAATATCTGTTATGAAAGAGTGATGCCTTCAGTGTCTCTTAAAGAAAGTGGACTCAGTTTGCTCTTTGTGTGTGGATTTCTGGTTTGTGTTTAGGGTGGAGTGGGCAGTGTTTATCTTTCTGAAATTTTCTGGACTGGAGAGCCAGTTATGTATACTAGTTAGGATTTGTGCTCTCCCATAGCATTTGATATTGTTCCTAAAGTAAAGGTGTTTGAGGAAGAGAAATGATAAGAGTGTAAGACTAGGATTGAAATATTTGGATTTGGTTGTTTATCTTTTGTGGCCTGGTGATTTAAGAATCCTGCGAAAGCTAGTGGATGTCTTTCCTAGAGACTCTAAGATTGTTCCCTGTAGCGTTTTCTTTATTTCTCCCCCACCCCCTACCCATGCCAAATCTCATAGCACCATGGTAGATTTGAGTTTGAGTGGTTGACTGAGGTCTGGAGGGACTGCGCCTGTTAGATATCTCTATGGCATCCTGAGCCCTTAGCAGGCACCTAGTAGGCATTCAGTAAATACTTACTGGATGACTTTTATGGAGCCCTTAGACTTTCTGTGAGAGAGAGGGTTGCTGATTTGGTCTTACATTTTCCAGGGTCCCAAAAAAGTGGGGATGCTGTGGCGAGAGGCTGGACTTGGCTGGAAGGAATTTCTACCTGAAGGCCAGGATGTTGGTGCATTCATTGCTGATCAGGTTTGCAGCTGGGTTAGGTTAATTCTAGCTTTTGGGGCTGGCCAGTCTTCTTTCTCTTTCCTTATCTCACTCATGTGGTGCCCTTAACTCTTGACTCTGGGTCTTTTTACTTGAAGAAGGTGGATTATACCCTGGGAGAGGAGTCAGAAGCCCCTGGCCAGAGGTTGCTGTCCTCTGAGGAGCTGAGCAGGCAGCTGGAGAAGCTGCTGAAGGAGGGCAGCAGTGATCAGCGGATATTGGATTGGATAGAGGTATGTTTCTCCTGCTCGTTGGGCGGGAAGGATAAAGGAGATCAAGTTCTTGATACGGGGGCAGGGGGTAGATAGGACGGCAAGAGTGGAGACTTCTGGGCACAATTCAGAACTTTCCATTTATTTCTCCTCTATAGGCCAACTTGAGTGAGCAGCAGGTAGCATCCAACACATTCGTTCGAGTCCTCATGACAACTGTCTGCAATTCTGCAATTATCTGTAAGAGGAGCCAAGGAGATGGTGCGGGGCAAGGGTGGGCCTGACACATAAATGGAAGGAGGGATATTTGGGTCTTTGCCTTCTACTTCTGAATCAGGCTGAGGGTGTATTATTCCATTTATCCCTGTTTTTTTCCTTTATAGTTGAGACTCCCCTTCGAGTGGATGTTTCGGTGCTGAAAGCGCGAGCGAAACTGCTACAGAAATACCTGTGTGATGAGCAGAAGGAGCTGCAGGCGCTCTATGCCCTCCAGGCCCTTGTAGTGACCTTAGAACAGCCTGCCAGTAAGAGCCAGGCTGCAGGGATGGGGCTAGGGTGGAGGAACTGCCAGATAGTAGGGGACAGTCGCACAAGGGTGTCAACCCCAGAAAGGTGGGTGGTTATTGGAGAGCCAAATGCCTCCCTCCCTGTGTGCATTTCCTTGCCTACAAATGGAAGGAGTTAGATTCAGCCTTGATAACTCCCTGTTTTGTGTCTTTCCAACTTATAGATGCCGGGAGTGCAGAGGTGATCAATACTGACATTTTACAAGTATCACATTTCCCCTGGCACAGGGCTGAAATGGTCTTTCTATGCTTCCTTTAATTCTCACATATTGTTTAGAGTAGCTGGTTTTACCCCCTTTTGTGAGACTGGGACTTAGGTTAACTAGCCTAAGATATTCCATCCAGCAAATTAGGTGCGGGTTAGGATACTGGGATATTAGCAGTGAATACGTCAAGCACAGTTGCCATGGTGGTGTGGAGTTAGTAACTGAGAGATGATGAGTGTTGGAAGATAGCTCCTGCAGGCTGCTCTCTGGGGGTGTACACCCTAGTTTGAGGGTAATAAGTGGGAATTAGCTAAATGACAAGTGAGAGAGGAGGGCACTTGAAACTGTAAAGGAAGGCCCTGGGCTAAAGAACTCGATACAAGGTTAAAACTGTTGAAGGAAGTGCGGAGTGAGAGAGCACAGCCACCTCAGGGTATGTGAGGCAAGATGGGGCTAGAAAAATGAACACGGGCCAGTCCTACAGGGCTGCATAAGCCATGGGTAGAGTTTTGAGCTTGAGTCTGAGGGCAGGAAAAGGTCTTTGTGGTATTTTAAGCAAGGAGTAAAAATATATTTTTAGTTTTTAGATCATCCTGGCCTTTAGAATAGTGGTTTGGAAAGGGGTGAATTTGAATGTGAGAAGATCAGTAGATCATGAGTGTGTTGGTAGTGGGCGCAGCCTTGCTGTTAGCAATGGGGAATGGGAGAGGGTAGGCAGATCGAAGATACACACTGGCCTGGAGAGGGGGTGATGAGAAATCAGAAGGTCATATATGACTTCCAGGATGTTTTTGGCAGGTGGGGTGACACTGTGCTACCATTAGATGGGCAGTAAGGAACACTGGATCAAATTGAGTTTGGTTGCATTGAGTTTGCAGTCTCTAGGTGGCATTGATCAGAAATGTCAGGTCGATAACTAGGTATCAGAATTCATGTATGGAGGTCAGGGCTGTGGAGACTGATCTGTGAGTTGCTGGCACAAGTACCAGTTGATACGGTATTGCTCTAGGGAGAGTGATGAAGGTGCAGGACCCCCATGTAAGGGCCATAGGAAGCAGGATTCTATGAGCAAAGAGGGCTGAGTGACTCTAGGTGTGAAGAAATAGTTATTCTAGACTCTACTTGAGAGTTCCATAGGAGCAGACCCCAAAATTAAGGGCCACTTGAGTATAAAAACACGGAGGCTACCCTAGCAGAAACAGTATTTGGAGCAGCAGAGTGGCAGAATCTGTCCTGGAAAGGACTAATACTCTGCTGAGACAGGAATAAAAGAAAACAAGTATAGACCAAAAATCTTTGAGTTCAGTTAATCTCTGTTGAAAGACAAAAATCTTTTGTTTGACTGAAACATTAGTGGTTGTAAAGGAGACCTTTTGTGTTTAGATGGGAGAAACTTGGGCTTGAAATTACAGAGCAGAGAGGGTAATTGATTGTATGAAGTCCCCAGGGTGGATGTGCCTGGGATTTGGACTGTAAGTTTGGGGACAAATGACCATGTGCTGCCATTGCTGCAGGATGACTCCATAGGCGGCAAATGTGGATTTGAAGTTGTGCGTGTCCTGAGAAACATTCTGGCTTATAGCTTCTCAGAGATGGCTCAGTCAGTCAAAAGTTTTCATCCAGCCTTGAACTCCTTCATCCTATGCTTTGTTCATTTCTTAATTCAGAAGAAATGTATTCACTGCTTTTGCTTTCTTTTGTTTTTAGGAATGTAAAGTTGGAAAGACTGAGAGTCCAGGGTGGGGAATGGGATAGTCTGTGTTCAAGGGTGATAAGACAAGTGGAAGACTCACTAGTAGTAGCCAGGGGCGGGTGAGAGAGAAGGTCAGCCAGGGGCAGAATGGAATCTTGGAATAATTATAGGTAGATGATAAGAAAAAGGATGTTCCTGGCGAAGGGTGTAGCACACATAAAAGTGTCAAGGCAGGAGAAGGTAGGTATGTTTAGGAGATGTGTGGAAAGTAAGGAATTTCGAGTTTATGAGGCTCTGTAATGGGGGTCAGTGAATATTCTGATTTACTCTTGACCGTTGTTGTGATACATCTGAAACTTGTATGACTCCCCAAATTCATCAGTACCAATTCTGCTTATAGCTTTGCCCATTAAATGTATCATGAGTGGAGAAATTTGAAGCTGCTGAGGTGAGGCCAGGTGACTTAGTCCTGCACTCAAGACACTTACTATCATGAAATTAGCATTTTGTTAGAGACCTAGGAAAGATAGACGCAGGTGTCAGGATGGCAGGTCAGGGCCTTGTTTCGGCAGTGGAGCGGGGATGGGTGACTAGGTAACCTGCCTCTAACTATGTGCTGTCTGCTTATAGACCTGCTTCGGACATTCTTTGATGCTCTGTACGACGAGGACGTGGTGAAGGAGGATGCCTTCTATAGCTGGGAGAGTAGCAAGGACCCCGCTGAGCAGCAGGGCAAGGGTGTGGCCCTTAAATCAGTCACAGCCTTCTTCAAGTGGCTTCGTGAGGCAGAGGAGGAGGAATCTGACCACAACTGAGGGCGGGTGGGGCCGGGGACGTGGAGCCCCATGGACACTCGGATGGCCCGGCCAGCTGCCCGGACTGCAGGGTGGGGCGGCAGCAGCTGTGGCAGTGGGTGCCTGTAGTGCGATGTGTCTGAGCTAATAAAGTGGCTGAAGAGGCAGGATGGCTTGGGGCTGCCTGGGGCCCCCCTCCAGGATGCTGCCAGGTGTCCCTCTCCTTCCCCTGGGGCACAGAGATATATTATATATAAAGTCTTGAAATTTGGTGTGTCTTGGGGGGGGCACCACCGCCTGCCCCTGGGGTCCTTTTTTATTTTCTGAAAATCACTCATGGGACTGCCGTCCTCGCTGCTGGGGGCATATGCCCCAGCCCCTGCACCACCCCTGCTGCTGCCTGGGCAGGGGGAAGGGGGGGGCACGGTGCCTGTAATTATTAAACATGAATTCAATTAAGCACATCGCCTCTATGCTTTATGGCTTGTTCCTGTGGAGAAGGGGTACAGATAGGCGGGCAGTCTTCAGAGCAGGCCCTGTGGCACCCTATAACCTGGCACCCCTCTGGCCTCTTCCCCTGTCCATGATTGTGCGTGCTGCAGAGTTAGCCTTCCTGGAGGAAGCGGGCGGAGCGGGGCGCCCTGTTGGTTAGGGGAGAAGGGAGGCAAGTGGCTGTGGAATACTTACTAGAAGGCTTCCCGACCTGGCCCTACCGCCCGACTGCCGTGGCCGGAGGAGGTGTCGTCCGTCCAGCGAGGCGCTGCTCACCGGCAGGGGCCCGCCCCTGAGCAGCTGACCGGCACCCCGGGCCCGGCGGGGTCCCAGCGGTCTAGCCCCGGCCTTCGGCGTCGCTGGGCGGTAGCGCCAGGGAGGTGACGGGCCCCGCTCCGGCTTCGGCCCCAGGTTGTCCCGATGTGCCTTGACGTCGGCTTCGCCCCGCCCGCGGCGGGTGGTGACGCCGGTGGCCACGCCCTCGCGTTGACGTCACCGGCCCGGTTCCCTCTCCGGGGAGCGGCGGCGGACGCGCGGCTCCCACCCCCTCCCCTCTCGCGGGTTCTCCCCTCCCGGGTGGCGGCCGCGGCCCTACCCTCTGCGAGACGATGGCCCGGGCCCCGAGCGCGGGCTGACGTGCCCGGCCATGGGCTGTATCGGCTCTCGGAGCCCGGCGGGTCAGGGTAAGCGGCGGAGGCCGGGCGCGGGCTGGGGAGGCGGGCTGCGGTGGCCCGGTGTGCGGACCGCGGGCGGCTCGGGGCCTTGAGGAAGGGGCCGGTGTCGGGAGAGGGAGGAGCCTGTGTCGGGGAGGCGGGCCAGGCTGGAGGAGGGAGAGGCGTGAGCGGGGAGGGGGCGAAACCGACTCAGGTTCGCTTCCAGGGCCTGCCTGATTGTGGGGTTTGCAGGGTGCACTCGCGGTCTTTCCGCCTGGATTCCCACCGCTGAGGGTTGCAGGAGGCGCCCAGCTTAGGGAGGCCCATACTCAAGCCCGTCAGCCTCCCCTCCTCTCCCCCTGTCCTGGGAGTGGGCCCCGTGCTGGGAACCTACCTCTCCTAGCTGTGTCCCAGCCCCTTAAAGGAGATAACCCCTGCGAAGACTGGCCATGCACCCCACCACGGAATTT
This sequence comes from Talpa europaea, assembly GCF_964194135.1. NCBI lineage: Eukaryota > Metazoa > Chordata > Mammalia > Eulipotyphla > Talpidae > Talpa > Talpa europaea. The sequence goes on along the minus strand of NC_140070.1, from coordinate 116,319,677 downwards.
TTTGCCTAAAACAACCCCCTTTAGACTCAGCTGGTTGACGAAGGGAACAGCCCCCCATCTGGAGCACCTGTGAGCACCTGATTACCTCTCACCTCTTACAACTGTTTCAGCTCTCTCCCTGAAATCACAGCAAAAACAAAAGTGACCCTACCAGTGTAAGGGAGAAAGGAGCCCAGAAGGAGGCCATCAGGGCATGCTCCCCACAAGGGCGGACCCCTGCTGGGGCCTTGGTTCCCATGGATGGTGGTGCATGCTGGGACCTGGCCTTGGTCCTGTGCATCTGAGGGTTGGCTGGCTGACTTGACTTTACTTCATTGTCATGAATTTTTCCAAGCCTAAGGCCAGGCAGGGACTTGTGACATTAATGGCTGGGTTTGGAATAGTTCCTGGGCTTTCAGGGCAGGTGGTCAGTCACACAGGCCTTAGTGTGGTTTGTGTGTGAGGTTCTTTGGAGCTAAAGACGCTAGCTGAGATTTGTACTTTCCTTTGGTTCCCATGAGGAATTCTGGGATTTGTAGTTCTAAATTAACCTCATGGCTTTTGAAGCTGAGAAGCAGTAGGCTCCTCTGAGCCCTCTGGCCCTGCTAAGGCTTGGCGTTCAGGAAGTCATTCCCCTCCTATAGTCAGGGGGGAGATTGGCTGATCTCAGGACTGGCCTCATGAGCCCTGATTAGGTACTAACTAGAGGCCAGGGATGGCCTGTAACCTTGTGTCTTCCTTCTGGTTGGTAGCATTTCTGGGGACCACCAGCTGGCTGAGGCTCAGGGACAGAGACGGCTGCTCCAGTTAAAGGTCAGTTGTGATGTACATTGCCTGTTGGCACTATCTAGGGGATGGGCCTTGGCTTCCTGAGCTCCAGAGAGCTCGGCTGGGCCTCTGGCACTCCCACCTCCTCAAAGCCATGAGGCAAGAATGTTCTCCTTATGTGACTAGGCACAGGTTCCAAGTGGGGAGGGGACTGGCTCAGCATCCGGAGCCAAAATAGGAATAGAACTGGGAGCTGAGCCTGGAGCTGTTCTGGGCTTTTGGTTCTCCGCATCAACACAGCCAAGGATGCCTATGATTTCTGTGCTGGGCAAAATGTTTCTGTGGCAGCGTGAAGGGCCTGGAGGACGATGGACTTGTCAGACAAGTCGCAGAGGTGAGACCAGGGACCGTAGATGTGATCTGGGAGGTGATGGGAAGCTGAGGAATAGGGTGCTCAGGTGGCAAGAGGAAAATTACTCTGGCTTAGCTATTGGGAATCAGGCTGAAACAGGAACAGCCAGATAGGGGCTGGACAAGTGCCTTAGGGGGCTGGGGCGAAGGTCAGAAAAAATCATGGGTTTGTCAGAAAAGAAAGAGTATAGAGCTGCGTACCAGCTGAAACGGCGTGAGGAAAGAACAAAGAGTAGCAAGGCAGCAAAGCCTACAGAGGGTCCGTGGTGGTGGCGCTGGGGAGGACAGTGATGGTGGGTGACTATGCCATGGACTTTTCAAGAGGCATGGTTAGGCTGAGAAACCAGAGAAGCCAGAATTTATCAAAGTTTAGGTTTTACCCTAGGGTTTTGATGGCAGAATATATTCAGAGGTGGAAGGTGGCCAGTGGACTGCCCCCAAACCACCCCAGGGTCCTGAAGGTCAGGGCTGTGGGATGGGGGCTTTCAGAGTTGTGGGGAGCACCAGGTGTTTGCTGATATTCCGGAGTTGGGGGGTGGAGGGCGGTGAGGAGAAATGATAGGCAATAATGGAAGAAAATGGGGATTTTGGCATAAGTGGGAGCCCAGCTGAACAGCCTTTCCCCACCCCTCAGTGACCTCGGACCCTGCGTGGGCTGTGGAGTGGATCGAGCTTCCCCGGGGCCTCTCTCTGTCTTCTTTGGGATCTACTCGGACCCTCCGAGGCTGGAGCCGGTCCTCCCGACCTTCCTCCGTGGACAGCCAGGACTTGCCCGAGGTGCTGGGCCCCCGGTATTGGTAGAGGGAACGGGGACGGCATCCACTGGAAGGGGATCTGTATTCCCCGCCCCCGCCTTGCCAGCCTGCTTCTGGCTCAGCGGAGGCGCTATCCGGCCAGCAGGGCCGCAAGGCCGCCCCCGCGCCGGTCTGCTCTGCTCGGCGCGGTGCCAGCGGGCGGGCTTGCTCGCGCCTTTGGCACTGACGTCAGCGCATCCCGGTCTGTATCCCGGGAGACCCTGTTGCATGGTGATGGGTTGCCAGGGAGACATACACCTTTTCTCTGGGCCTGGGCCGCAGCTGCGCGGAGCGCCAGCGTGGATGGCGGCGGCCGGGGGGAGTGAGAGGGGGGAGAGCCAGCGAGCTAGGAAACACCCAGCAGGTGCTCCTCCCCCCAGGCCTGGCCGGAAGCTCCCGGCGCCACCCTGGGGGTCCTGTGAGCCAGGTACTGAAAGGGAGGGACAAAGGGTGGGTTAAACGGCAGGTGGAGCCTCTCGCGTGAGGGGTAGACGTGTGATGGAGGAGAGCTAGGCCACCCTGGGGAGGGGGTGTGTGCCTCATATTTCATTCTTTCGCTGAGGGAAACATTTGCAGGGGCTTGCCAAGGAACACTCAGCCAAGTGAGGGGGGAGACAGGACCCCAAGTGAAATAGATTCAGGCCTTGCCAGCCTGAGATCCCTCAGGGGAAATGCAATGGCCGTGCTGGGGCGGGGAAAGGGATATGGAAAACAAAAATCTGGAGAAAAAACATTATTAGGGGGTGGCACTTGAGTCAGGCTTTAAATGGCAGGGAACAATTTGTCAGGCAAGGGCGGCTTTCTTAGCCTAAGGGGAGCTGGAAGGTTCCTTTGCCTGGAGGCAGGAGGGTTGCTTGCCTACACGGAAGGTGGAGAAGTAGGGTTTTACTGGCCACGGGATGTCTGTGGGAGCTTCATAGAGATTAGGAAGGAGGCAGGATGGATTCCTTCAGTGCCCAACTGTGAAGCTTGCGCTTCATCGGAGAATGGAGAAGCCCAGAAAATAGTTTCAATAGGACATGTTATGACCAGTTGCACTCCAGGAAAATTATTTGTTTACATTTGTACCTTACCCCATTCATTCAGCCTATGTCTGTTTGAGCGATTACTCTGCCCCTGTACTTTGTTAAACACCGGAGTGCAGTGTTCAGTTCAGAGACTGAGCTAAAGACCAAAAATGTGGATTCGAAGTAGGCCATAATTACCCACACGGGGTACATTGATGGAAGCCAGTGGTTGGCTACAGGCTGCAGAGGGGAAACCAGTAGGGTGGCCAGGAAGATTCCACTGAGGGAGTCATAATTCAGCCAAGACCCTAAGGGTGAGAAAGAGCCAGCCGGTCATGGGAAGTGGAGAGGGAACATTGACAGCATCCTAGACTGAGAAAGGTTCATGGAATCGGAGGTGCTTTGGTCACTGCCACTTGTGCTGGTGCTTGGCCAGTGGCATTGAGGGCTTGAAGAAGGGCAGTGAAAGCAGAAAGGGTGAGTGTGGTCTTAGAGACAGCTTGGAGATGGGATCATTCGGTCTTGATAGATATGGACAGCAACGCTTAGGGAGGAGTTGAAGGTAATGCTGAGCTTTGGAGTCAGGTTGGGTGGGAGAACGGTGGATGATGCAGAGAAAGGAAGTCAGGAAGTAGGGTCGGATATGGGGAGAAGGCACTGAGTTTGGTTTTGGTCATGCTGAGTTCATAGCCTTGATCGACTTTTGGAACAGCTGGAGTGTGGATCTGAAGACTGAGGGGAGACGGGTGAAGGAGAGGGTCAGGAGGAAGTCCGTGACGCTGTACCCATCTTTCTTCTTCTCTCTTCTCAATGGCCCTACTCCTTGGTTCTTTACTTCCTGCCCTGCCTCCTTGCTCTCTGGGAGCTGAGAGAGTGGAGCGTTAGTTGCAGTTCTCCTCCTGTGGGCCTGCCCGAGTCTCCATTGCTTCTGGGGAAGACATAGTTTGCCGGTCCTGCTTCTCACTCTCTTAACATATCCCAGAAGCCACCATGACACATGCACTCCCTGGGCATTTCTTCCCAGTTCCTGCCTCCCCCTTGATGCCTTGGGTGGGGCGTGAGCATGTAGGAGGACACTGCTGTCAGAGGGGCACTGACCCTCTGATACTAATTCTCCAAGGTGAATGTTGGAGACACAGTCGCGATGCTGCCCAAGTCCCGGAGAGCCCTAACTATCCAGGAGATTGCTGCTCTGGCCAGATCCTCCCTGCATGGTATGCACACCCCCAGGCCCCCATGCCTCTGCCACTCTGTCCTTTTCCTTTTGCACATACCCATGGGGACTGTATCCTGTGAGCTCTTGCTGGGATTTCTCTTTTGCTCAGATGAATCCCTGCTACCTCCTTCTCCCACCCAAAGGCACATATGGACCCTAACTACCATCAGCCTCCCACTTTCCTCCCACATGCTCCTTGTGCTGTACCCTTATCAGGCTTCCTCGCTCTGCCTACCTCCAGGTATTTCCCAGGTGGTAAAGGACCACGTGACTAAGCCCACCGCCATGGCCCAGGGCCGAGTGGCTCACCTGATTGAGTGGAAAGGCTGGAGCAAGCCGAGTGACTCGCCTACTGCCCTGGAATCAGCCTTTTCCTCCTATTCAGACCTCAGCGAGGGCGAACAAGAGGCTCGCTTTGCAGCAGGTGGGTGACAGAGGGGTCAGCCATACATTTGTCACAGGGCTGTTCTCTGTCATCTTCTCAGTTGTGAGGTGGGAATTGGAGTCCCTGTACACCCCTGCTCTCCCCTCTCTTGTCTCCAGGACGAGCCCTACTCTTAGCTCACCTTCTCTGCTAATCCACTGTGTCGTCCCTGACAGGAGTTGCCGAGCAATTTGCCATTGCAGAAGCCAAGCTCCGGGCATGGTCTTCGGTGGATGGTGAGGACTCCACTGATGAATCCTATGATGAGGACTTTGTTGGAACTGACTCAGGTGAGGGGACATCCCATGTTGGTGCTGCCAGCTGGGGTGGAACTGTCCCATAGTCCTCATGATTCAGAGCTCAGCCTTTGGAAAGGGCGATCCAGAATGTCCTCAGTCTTTGGCACAGGGAAGAAGAGAGGCAGACTCTGGCATCCCTCGGCATTCCAAGGGCCGAAGGCTATCCATTCATGGGTAGGGAATCAGCAGTTGGAAATTGGAACTAGATTAGTTCCTTTCCCAAGATGCTGAGCCTTTTCTCTCTGTGCAATTGGGTCTTGCAGCCTGTTTCTCTGTGCCATGCCTTTCCCTCCCCAGGCAGCCTTCTGGCTGTTTGTGGCAGGACAGAGCCGCAGTGCAGCAGCACAGCACCTCACAGGGCTGTGGCCCCAGGCAAACAGGAAGGCGTGCTGGGCCTGGATCGCCCACAGGGCTGAGCTGGCTCCAGCTCAGCATCCTTGCATTCCAGCCAAGACCTGGTGGTGGGCCTCTCTCTGGGCCAGTGCTTGCAGATGTTCCCGGCCCTTCTTTCATCTTCCATTCCCTACCCCACGTGGCTGACTTTCTCTGTAGCTCCTGGGCTCCAGCCTCACAGGCTGTCATCCCCACCCACCCACCTCGTAGCCTTTGAAGATCGCCTCTGCTGGCCCCCACCTCTCCAGCTAATTAACAAGTTCTCTAAGGTGGGCCTTGCATTAGAGCAGATTGGAGATTGCTGCTGTGGTCCAAAAGGGACTGAATTGGATGCCAGAGGCCAAGACAGAGCCCTGAACCACGAGCGGTTTTCGTTTGATTGAGTTCCAGGCCTGCTTTGACCCCTAGTATAATGATAATAACTAACATTTATCTAAGGCCACTACTCGCCTATATGGAATCTTTATGCAAATTAGGAAAAAGTCACCCCTTTCTCTGGCAGGCCCAGCTCTGTGCTAGGGCATGCTGCTTAGTCAGCCCTCACTCACTGCCTTGGGACAGCCTCCCCTTGTGCAGCAAAAAACCTATGCAACTGTGGGCAGTACCCCTTCATTTACTGCTTCCTTACTGTGTGCCAGAGTGTTGTTTTCTCAACACTCAACAACCCCATAAAGTAGTTATATTAAAATCCCTGGTTTAGGGGCCTCCTTGGTGGCTTACGGGTTAAGTCAGCACTATTACCACGATGGCCAGAGTTTGATCCCCAGCCAGGGAGCTACCCACATGGCACTGCAGACCTCTCCTGTCTTGCCCGCTTTTCCCCTCAGCAGTGTATTTCAGTCAATCTGCCTGCTCTGCTCCCCACTCTGTCTCTGGTGAATCCTCTTACCACCATACCTCTGGCCTGCACCCCAGTTCTTGTATGCATAAATAAATAAGTCTTAAAAAAAAAAAAAAAGGTAGGGCCTCTCTGGTGGCACAAGGGGTTAAGCACCACACTTTGAAGCGATCTGCAGCCTCTGCAGCATGAGTTCCATCCCCGGCCGGCCAGGGAGCAGCCCACATGGCGAAGCAGACCTCTCCTGTCTCTCCCACTACTCTCCTCACCAGTGTGTTTCAGTCAGTCTGCCTGTTCTACTCCCCACTCTGTCTCTGGTGAATCCTCTCCCTTGCCGGATCTCTGGCCTGTACCCCAGCTCTTGTGTGCATGGATAAATACATCTTTAAAAAAAAAAAAAAGGTAAACCAGGGATTTTTTTTTAAACTTTTTTTCCAAATATTTTATTTATTTTTGCATAGAAGAACTGGGGTATAGGCCAGAGGTGCTGGGGTGAGAAGATTTACCAGAGGCAGAGTGGGGAATAGAACAGGTAAACTGAAATACACTGCTGAGGGGAGTAGCGGGTGAGACAGGAGAGGTCTGCTGCGCCATGTGGGTTAGCTCCCTGGCTTGGGATGGGACTCGTGCTGCAGAGGCTGCGGATAACTTCATAGCGCTGACACTTAGCCCCTTGCACCACCAGGGAGGCCCCTGGTTTACCTTTAAGGCAGCTAAGACATTGAGAGACTGTGACTTGCCCAAAGTTAGCCACTTCCTACCCCCACCCCCAGCGCTATGTAGGGAGAAGTTGGCCAACTGAAATGTGCTAGCAGCATGGTCTTCTTTTCTGTCTCCCTACAGACTTGGCTGCGCAGCTGCCCCTGGGGACCCACCTCCAGGACCTCTTCACCGGCCACCGATTCTCCCGGCCTGTACGCCAGGGCTCCGTGGAGCCTGAGAGCGACTGCTCGCAGACCGTGTCCCCAGAGACCCTGTGCTCTAGTCTGTGCAGCCTGGAGGATGGTTTGCTGGGCTCCCCGGCCCGGCTGGCCTCCCAGCTGCTGGGCGAAGAGCTGCTTCTTGCCAAACTGCCCCCCAGCCGGGAAAGTGCCTTCCGTAGCCTGGGCCCATTGGAGACCCAGGACTCGCTCTACAACTCGCCCCTCACGGAGTCCTGCCTTTCCCCTGCCGAGGAGGAGACAGCCCCCTGCAAGGACTGCCAGCCGCTCTGCCTGCCACCAGTGGGCAGCTGGGAACGGCAGCAGCAAGCCTCTGACGTAGCTTCTTCTGGGGTGGTGTCCTTAGATGAGGATGAGGCAGAGCCGGAGGAACAGTGACCCAAATTATGCCTGGTGGCGGCATGCGTCCCCTGGCTGCTGCTGGGGGCAGAGCCTCCGTGCCCAAATGCAGGTGGGAGGCTCCCAGCAGAGCTCCAAAGCCTCGAGGGCTCCTGGGAGCACTCACTCCTCCGTTGTGTTTTGCATGAAAGTGTTTGGAGAGGAGGCAGGGGCCAGGCTGGGGGCGCATGTCCTGCCCCCACTCCTGGGGTTTGCCGGGGGTTGCCCGGGGCCCCTGGGGCATGGCCACAGCTGTGGCAGACAGTGATGTTCATGTTCTTGAATCAAAAACACCACATACACATGTCCTCCTCGGATGATGTGAGCCCCTAAGGGGGTGGTTGTGACTGGGCTGTGTGGGGTAGAGGGAGAGGGAGCTCGGCCTCCCACTCCTGTCTCCCCATGCCTCTCTCCTCTGCTTCTCTCCTCACCTCCCAGTCCATGTGCTGTGCTTGATAGCATCACCTCCACCCCAGAGTGGGGGTGGCTCTTACCCTCCTGGAGCCTACGGATTGAGCCGTCCCCCAAGGGCCCCTTGCCCAGCTGGGCTTGTGCTGTGCTTCACCTCTCCATCATCTCTAAATCTTCTTCTTTTTCCTAAAGAAAGGGGTTTTGGTCTGTTCTTTCAGTTGGATCTTCTCTGGGAGGCACTGGAATGATGAAAGCATGTGCCCTCCACCCTTTTCCTGGCCCTGCTGGTGGAGTCTGGAGTGAGCCCCCTGTAGGAGGTATTGGCAGGGTCCTGCGGGCTCACAGACCCACTTCACCCGGAGTGCTAATTATGGCGGAGGTGGAAGAAGGGACGGCTCTGGTTGCTAAAGCTGGGGCTTGATGTTGTTCCAGAGAGGGCCACAAGGGGGCCACACGGGCATTGTCTGTCGATGCCTGAGTTGGAGCAGGAATTGTGCCAATGAGTGACAGTCATGGGGGAGTCTCTCTCCTTGGGGCAGAAGGAGTGGTAGTGCCTTTCTTGGCTGAATGGAAAAACCAGAGCTACAGTACTGGGGGCCTCTGCCCCAGCCAGGTTGTTGGTGAGCAAGCAGCGGAGGCCTCTGCAGATCTGGGTTTCTCCAGACAGCTGGAGTTTTAGGGCTGTGGGGGGTGTGGGTGGCTGCAGGTTTTGGAGCCTTGTGGGCTTTGACAGGTAAGAGGGACCAAGGTAAGAACAAGAGCTGATGGGCACAGACATTCTATATATCAGTGGCTCATTAGGTGTTTATTTTGTTCTATTTAAGAATTTGTTTTATTAAATTAATATAAAAATCTTTGTAAATCTCTATATACATCTGGTCATTGGAGGTTCCAGTATAAACCCATCTTAGTTCGCTCCCTTTGCGCTTCAAAGAGGGAGCGGAGGTCAAGACCCCACCCCCTCTTGCTGGGCAGTGCTGATCTGCCCAAGGACGGAATGCTTGCTGCAGCTGGGCTCTGGGTCAGGTTCCAGGTAGGATAAACTGGGAGAAGCTGGCACCCCAGGTTTGGAAGAGGGGCCGGGGCATCAGCCTTCGGCTTTAGCTGTCTCCTGCTTTCCCAAGGCAGAAGGCAGATGTGAGCAGCAGAGTCTAGGCTGACAGTCATGGTCACGGCTATCTCAGGCTGCCCATTGAGGGGTTCACTGGCACTTGTCATCGCTGTCAGAAGGGCTGCCCTCCCGAGGGAGGCCATGGCGGGAGCGGGGCCCCCAGAGTGCATGCACCTCGGTGGTCTCTGTGTCACTGCTGCTGGTAGCACTGTCACGGAAGCTGGCAAGAGGTGGTCGGACTTTCACGCCCTGTGCTGTGACCGAGCCCTCGATAGCCTTCCGGAGCTGGAGAGAACAGGTCAGAGGTGTGGGCTGGGAGGTTCCTTAGACTCCTCCCCAGCACTTCCCCCAGGGGAGCTGGGCGTAAGCCTCCATGCCTTTTTGGAAGTGGCTCAGTGGCCCTACCATCTCACCTCCTTTAGGGTGACAATTCCAATGAGTCTGCCAATACTGGTGACGTAAGCATGGTCCACTCCCAGCAGTGAGAAGATGGTGTGAGTCTGCAGGGTGGGGCGAAAACACGGGCTGAATGCGCGAAGGGGCAGTTCTAAATTACAGGTCAGAATGGCTCGTGACAAGGTGGGTTTGGGGTATAGATGAGGTGCCACAGATGGCAGGGGAAGGGCACAGGGCCATGAGAGGGAAAAGAATAATGAGATTGTTTCTGTCATCAGGCCCCTGGTCTAGTGCTGGGACTCTAGCCTCCCCACCTCCACCTGCTCCTCTCTGTAGGTGGTCTGAATGAACAGCTGCCTAGCTGGTGTGGTGATATGCAGTTGCTTCCTAAACAGTATGAAATGTATTCCCTTCTGAAAGTTCTCCTCCTGCACTTAATTGGGCTACAACTTATTGATTCCTCAGGCCTGCACGGATATTTTGCATTCTAATCTTTTATGTTCTTATCGCTTCCAGTCCTTGGTGCTTTTGTTAGTCCATTTCTCAAAGGCTTTTTCTCTTCCTCTGATTTTTAAGTTTGTAACAAACACATACTTTGTTCTTTTTCATTTTAATTTAATTAGACACCAGGGAGCCCTTTTGAGGCCTGTACTTCTTGGACTTTGGAACAGTGAATTGACAGGGAGAGGGACGATGTGGCCTTCTGAAAGAATACTGGGATTGAGGCCAGAAAATATGGGCTCTGGGACTGACTGCTGCACTTACTGGGGCAAGAGACCTCCTTACTGCCTCAGTTTTCCTGTGTATTAAAATGGTTAAATCCAAAGGCTTTTGGGTCAGCCCATCTTGGATTCCAGGCCTGGTTCTGCTACTTACTAGCTCTGTGATCTTGGGCCACTTGCTTAACCTTTCTGAATGTCCTCTCTAAAAAACATCACAGGATTAAATTAAACACGAGGAGATTAGCACATTGCCTGGCATATGGGTGGCAATTAAAAAAGTGAGCATTATCACCATGATGGGATGTTTGAGGGATAAGTGAGGTGATCATTATTGATAAGTTTGAGAGGTCTTGGAAAGAAAGGCTTTAAAGTAAGAGCCCAGCGTACTATTTTCACGCATTTCTCCTTGCAACTGCACTGCAGTTCCCTACTCGCTTTCATCTGCTTACAGATTCCTTTAGTACATTTGTTTGTCCCCTGTCCTGGTCTCAGCCTCTGCTTGTTTGTGCTAGGCTGGCTCTTAGGCACAGCTTGTATCTAAACTAGCTGCTCAAGCTGCTCATTTCTGGGGAGGCCCCCCTGCCTCCCAAGCAGTTCTCCAGAGAGCCCCAGCTCTCCTTTAGTGTCAGCCTCATCCACGACCAACCTGTCTGCACTCTCAAGTTTCCTCATTTCTGCAGGCCGGTTTGTCCTCCTGCTGAGCTATCTCCTCCCTGTGTCCCTACTAGTTTTCCTTTGGCCTACATTAAGTCAGACTTTCTGGGGTCTGATATTCCAAGCTCCCCGCTGGGTTTTTCTCATCTTTGTTTATCTCTCCTTGGCAGTGTCCCGCCCCTACTTGAATATTTGCTGGCTTGTTTATTAGATTTTCTTATCCCGCCTATTTCTCACCCAGTATTTTCAGTGTGGGTGTATCAGCCTTGTTGGTTGCTGGCAGCCTCCCGCCTAGCTGTGACCCTAGCAGGGCCTTCTGGCTTCCACCCAGTTAGAGCCCTGTCTTTGTTGCTGCTTAGGTCCAGAGTTCCCTGGGGGCAAGGCTGAACAGAGGAAAAATGATGCCTGGCTCTACCGTAGAGCAGGAAGAAGGGAAAGGGCCCCGGCGCCCAGCCTCCCACCGTTTGGATCGATGTGTCTGAAAAACATTCAGCACAGAGCCCGCTCGCTGTTGTTCCTTTTTCCCTTGCTGGCCTGAGTCCAAACTTGTGGGAGGACCAAGATCCCCACCCTGTACTTCCATGTGTCAGGCCAGCCTAGGTCACCGGCCCTACCTTGTGCAAGGAGGTCCGTTCCACCAGCTGGAAGGGTGCAGGGTCAATTTTGCAGTCACTGAAGTTAACAGGCTCATCTAGTTGCTGCTCCTCCCACTCCAGAATCTAAAGGAACAAGAGTAGAAGGTTAATAGGGAAAAGATGCTGATCGTTGTCCTCACCTCCCTGAAAACCGGCCTGCCCTTTTCCTACTCCACGGTCCCTCCCGTGAGGACAGCTGCCAAGATGATGACCGAACACACCCAGGGAAAAATAGGGTTCAGAGTCCAGTCACACCTCACCTCCTCAGGGGTCATCTCGCCTTCCAGGTCTGAGTCGCTCTAGGAGGGAAGGAGAGAGGTTGGCAGTTAGGGACCGGGGGTGGGTGGGCATATTCCTTTGGCATGGCTCCGTGGGGAGTTGACCCAGCCTAGACCCTGGCCCTCCCTGCTTGGCTCCTGAACTGCAGGAAGGAAGGGATGACTTACCGCCAGGGAGATGCGGACCCGCTTCAGCTTGCGCTTTTCACAGGATTCCGACTTCAACTTTGTTAGAACCAAACCGGAGAGAAGAGGAGTGGACGTTATAGGGAGGAGGGAGGTGAGGGCAAGTGGCAGAGGCCAGGAGGAAAGATGTGCTGCGCGGAGAGAGCTGCTATCTAGGAGGAGAGGGGCAGGGAGGATGGAGGCGCACGGCGGGGCGAGTAGAGAGGTGTCCCCATGTCAGAGAGAGGGCTGGAAAGAAAGGCCAGAAAGAGAGGCTCCAACCACTCACCTCTGAAGCTTCTGGAGGAGGACTGCCACAGAAGAGGCTCCGGAGGGCGATGCCCGCCTGCTCCATGTTCCCTGTGTTCCCAAACACAAGCCCCAGGGACAACGTCATCTTTAGAGAACAGGGAGAGGCGACGAGGGCGAAGGGAGAGGCGTCCCGGGCAGCTCCTTAAGTGGGATGTGCTCCAGCAGAAAGGCCGGGCAGGCACCCTGGCGCTTCTGAGCTGGGCTCGGGCTCTGTGGGGAGATGTAGGGGAGATACAAGCAGCAGCTGGGTTCACCTGCAGGACTGTCCCCATGGTTCATGGCGTTGCTGGGAGCCCTCTTGAGAGCAGGCTTCAGGGGCTTGTGAGTCTCCCCGCGGGGTGCAGGGAAGTCGGAGTCCTCGGTCTTCACCTGCTCAGTTAACAAGGGGCCAGTGAAGCTGCGGTCCCAGACCACATCTATGTCACCCTCTCAATCAGTCTACACAACGGCATTTAGGACGTCTGTGTGGCTGTCTCCCTCACCTGGAAGCGGACGGAAGTCTCAGGACTGGGGGGACTTTCCTGATCAGATGGTGGAGAGGTCTGGGCTGCTCGACGCTCCTGCATGTACTGCCGCCGACGCGCTGGGCTCAACTGGGCCCCCAGCAGTGCCACCACCTGTGAGCGCTCGATGGAGCCCAGGAGGATCATGGACTCTGGAGAGCAGGAGGGGGGACTCAGGAGCTGGGAGTGAGGCCCTCCATTCACCACCAACACCTGGATCTTCTCTCGCACACCTCCCACCCCCAAATGGGGCCTTAGACACAGACCACACACTGAAGGGAAAACCCTGACTGGCAAATGATGGGCCATTCTCTCTGGAATCAAGGAGACTGCTCCTGAGCTCTCATCCCCTCCCCGTTTCTGAACAGCAATGCTGGGAGATGCCCCTGGCATCTGGGCTCCCTCCTGGTCTCACCAGTGGACTCTACGAGGGCCAACATGCGGCCCTTAGTCCTGTGCAGTGCCAACCGCAGGTCCCGGTAGGTGCAGCTGAGGGCCACGTGTGGTACGTCCCGCACCATGATGTCTTCCACTCGTACCCGGTACTGCCTGGGGCCAGAGAGAGGCACTTGGCTTGGGGTCATTATGGGGAGGGTAGCCCAGATCACTTCTATCCCAGGGTCATAAGGAAATCTCCAGAGCCCGTGAGACAAGGGCTAAGGGAAGAGGTACTCCCCACCCTTCATTCTGACCCTCAGGGTGTGGACAAGAAGGAAGCAGTGAGGTCTTCTAGCTGCATTGGCTAGAGTATGAGGGGGTATGAGGGGGTCCTGGGATGTCTCCCACCCTTCCCCCGCACCCCCTTAGTGCCCAGTCCTGCATACTGGTGGCGGCCCCAGCCAAGCTCAGGCAGATAGGGCAACTTCTTGATTCGGATGATGCTGTCATAGAGTGAGGGCTGCAGACTCTGGGCAACAGCGTTGGCCAGGATGACGGCGATCATGACGGGCAGGATGTGAGCAATCTGGCCAGTCAGCTCGAACACGATCACAGCAGTGGACACTGTGTGTGTAACTGCTCCAGCCAGAGCAGCCGCCCCTGGGAACAGCCATCCTCAGTTTCTTTAGGATGCCCAGGTCCCAGATGACCCTCTCCACCCTGGACGATCCTATGGGGGCCCTCAGGACTGCCCAGTCACAGTTATGGAGGTTGGCCTTGTGCATCTGAGGGAAGCCTGGTTTCTGTCAGCAGGGGGCACCAGAGCTTCAGACCCTGTGGCCTGGCCAGGGGTTTTCCAAGTCAAATGGGGGCTTGGAGCACTCACCTACCACTGCGTAGCCCCCAGGCACAATCCGGTAGGTGCTGCTGTCTGTGTGAATCCCATCTGGGAACCAGGCAGCCATGCTTTCACCCACTAGACGCCCAAATGCTGCTCCTTCAGGGAGGGGGGTGGGAAGAGAAACAGGTAGTGGAGAGGGAGGGTGGGGGCACTAGGAAGAGAGAGGGTCAGAGGGTGGGGGAGGGGCCAGTGGGTCATTAAGTACAGGGGACACTCAGGTGGGGTTGGGGGTTGGGGCTGGGGCTGGACCAAAACCCTTTCCCAGGCAGAGAGGAGATGGTCGGTGGGTGGGAAGAATGCAGGTTGGGAGAACAGGCAGCTGAGGACTCACCAATGACAAAAACAGGCATGAAGGCCCCGCAAGGCACTGGGATGGTGGTGGCTAGTGCAGACATCCAGAACTGCAGGTAGGAAGGGGTTCGAACAGGTAGAGGCACTACCTGGCCCCAGCAGCCCCCAGCTCTATCCCAGGAGCCTACCTTGCTTATTAGTGGGGTACAAACTTCACAACTATTCCAGAATTCCCTTGAGGTAATGGGAAGGGGCAGGACCCCAGAACCATGTGGCTTGGGTTCAGATCCTCACTCTGCCATCTAGCTGTGTGACTTTGAGCCAGTTATTAAGTCTCTGTGTATCTGCATTTTCCATATTTAAGTAATACTACCTTTCTCATGGCATTGTGAGCTTAAAGGAACTTTCTGTATAGAAAGTGCTTAAACAGTGCCTGGCACATTGTTCCCTATGTAAGTAGTTACTATACTTGCGTAAGGAGCCCACCTTCATGAGAATGAAGATGACCAGGGTGAGGAAGACATTGGCATGCGGTGGGCTCCAAGCCTGTGAGGTTCCAGGAGGCTCGAGGTCCTCCACCAGGCCCTGACGGACCCAGGTCCGGTTGTCGAAGAGGGTGACCAGTGTCTCCTTCTGTGAGAGCTAAAGGTGAACAAGGTGCCTCAGGCTGGGGAACAGACAGGAAGAAGGGGAGGGGCCCATAGGGAAGCAGGAGAGAAGGGGATCTCACAGTCATGCTGGGGCTTTTGGCTTTGGAAGGGATGCATCCCAAGGGAAAACTCAAGTTCTTGTTCTGCGTGGGGTACCTGTCCAGCCATGAACTGTCCAAAGCCAGGGGGGAAGGTCAGAGTGGAGATGAGCAGGGTCACGAGAGCCGGGAAGAGCAGGCGTCTAGAGGATGGAGATTTCACAGCATCAAACATGGGTGGTGCACCTACTAGCGACAGGTAGATGCCCTCACATATCTCAGGGCTCAGTCACAGCAAAGTCATGGCTCTTACATGACTTTGTTCTGAGGGAAGGTTCATGATACCACGGCCCGGAGGGTGATGGCAGCCGGGGTTATGAGCCCAAATGCCCTTTCTGTTGACTCCATGCCCCAGCCTGATCTTGGACACCTCTGAGCTGTGACTCCTCCCCCTGCCCTTAGAAGCCCCGGCTGAAGGGCACATTGTGTGAGGGTGTGAAGTTTCTGCCTC
The DNA here is from genome assembly GCF_964194135.1 of Talpa europaea. Taxonomy (NCBI): domain Eukaryota; kingdom Metazoa; phylum Chordata; class Mammalia; order Eulipotyphla; family Talpidae; genus Talpa; species Talpa europaea. The sequence continues at coordinate 116,304,273 of NC_140070.1, read as the reverse complement.
TGTCTGTTTCTCTGTGGTGACATAGAGTGAAGGTCAGTGTTGGGGGAAGCTGGGGTCACTCATAAAGTTGACCAAAGGTATCATAGGGAGCAGGTTCAGTTGGCTGCTCTTTCCCTGAAGGACGTCAGTCCCAACAGAAGTCACGTCTCAGACCTCCCCACTCCCAGACCTCAGGGTCACAACTGAGAGAGTTGTGCTTTGGAGATTAAAAAAAAAAAAAAAAAAAAAACAAAACTCTTGCCCATCTCCAAGCTTTGCCGGAGGCAAACTCTGGGGAGCAATACTATTAGGGCCAGGTCGAGGGCCTAAGAAAGCCTTAGTCTTTAATTCAAAAGCCCCCTGCCACTGACTAAAAAGTCAAAAGTGCTAATTTTCAGGTAATTCACATAAAAGCCAAAATGTTCACTCAGCCTGGAAAACATCATTGACTGGTTTTCTTAAGTAAAAGACTGCCTTTCTGGCTGCGCCCCTGCCGGCCTTCTCACCTGTTGCCAGCCCCTCCCACTCCAGTGTGACTCTCACACAATCTAAAGTGGCCTCAAGAGGAGCCTGGAACCAACTCACTTTTTCATGAGGAAGCGGTTGATGGTTTTCTGTTTTCGCATCACCTGGACAATCTTCCGGTTCAGGTAGACAAAGAGCGCGCCCCCAAAGCCACTAGCAATACTGGAGAAGGAAGAAGCACCGGGGTAAAAGGGAATCTTCCCTCGTTTACCTCCTCCTCTGGGACATACCCAGCCCCCTCAGCTCCTCACCCGATGACAGCAAAGGCAGGCAGCTCCTGGAGGTCGAAGGGGAAGTCAAGCCGGAATCGGGTTTTGAAGAGAGCCGTAATGGTCTCTGGAGGGAAGGCAGAGGAGCAGAGGGAGGCAGATCCAGCCTCACGGGGGCCTGACCTGAGCCCTCTTGGGGGCGCCCTTTATCCCTCAGGCCCCCCTCACCTTCATCACGGTTCCAGACTGCCAAGACCCGGAAGATGAAGGCACTGAAGGTAGCAGCAAAGAAGCCCCGCCAGTAGTTCCGCACAGCAAAGAAGGTAGAGGTGACCTCGATGCTGAACAGGACACCTGCCAGGGGCAGGGAAAGTACCTCTTGAGGCCTGGGTGTGGCCAAAGGATTCAGACTCAAAGGAAAGCAGCATAGGAGGGGAGGCCAAGGGCAGGGCTGGGGGCCTGGACACACTGCCCACCTCCAATAGGTGCTGCGAAACAGCAGCCCACTCCCACGGCACAGGCAGCGGCCAGCATCTCTGTGTTTCGGGATTCATTCTGGCGAGAGAAGGGAAGAGGGCGTCGGTCCTGGGCTCAGCAGCCCGTCTCACCACTCTCTTTTCCCTCGGGTTTCCCCTTACCTCATAGATGCCCCCAAAGAGAGAGAGAAACTTGCTGAGCAGGGCAGCACACATGCTTGCGATATGCACAAAGGGGCCCTGCATGGTAGGAACAGGTGGTGAGGGGGCACATCCTTAACCTGGCGCCTTTCTCCCCTGGGAGGGGTCCCTTCATTCCTCAACCTGGGGTTACCTCTTTGCCAAGGGGCATCCCGCTGCCCAGGGCACAGGTCAGTCCGATGACCTTAGCTACAAAGGTCTTGAGGGTGAGGTATTCCTTTAGCACCACTCCCCGCAAGATGGTCTTCATCTCGGGGATGCCAGACCCTGGGAGGGGTATGGCCCCAGGAGAGTCAGTTGATGTGCCAGTTTCAGGGGCCCCATCTCTGCTCTCCCCTGCTCTCCTATAGTACCAACAGCCTGAGGAGCCAAGATCTGTGTGAATCCAGCTGAGAACGTGATGAGGACGACTGGGTAGGTGACCCAAGCCAGGTACTGGAGCAAGAGGCTGGTGTTCAAGCCCCGCGACATCCACTGTTGAGCTGTGGGGAGACAATGTGCTGCTCGACCCCTGAGAGACACACCAGTCCCCACGTGGCCTCTGGGACAGACTGATATGACAGTCTGTCCCAGGGGATATTGCACAAAGCACGGCACAAGGGGTAGGGAGGGGGGCCCAGAGGGCATTCACAGGGACAAAGGTCACTGCAGGTAAGAGGGTCAGTTGGAGAGGGGAAGCAGGAACTTGTGACCTGGAGAAGTGGCAGTGATTATGCCTGAAGACAGGACAAGCCCAGGCTAGCCGTGGAAGTGGAAGTGGCTCAAAGTGTCTTTGAGCAAGTGAGGCACGGAGGAAGCAGGTGGATCTTCCCAGCCCTCCCTCTACAGGCTCTTGTCCTCACCCTGCAAACAGGCAGCGATGGCATAGTCCATGGCCCAGCTGACCAGAGCCATGAGGAGCCCCAGCAGGACCAGGAAGATCCAGTCTTCACCAACTCTGGACACGAGGAACTTATGGCAGCGCACGGAGCAGACTGGGAGCAGGGAAGGGAAGAATGGAGAGGCTGGTACCACAGTGCTCCTGCCCTGTCCCCGCCCCCTCCAAGGCAGCTCCGTGTCCTCTGTCCCCCTCAGCACAGCATAACCAGGTCTCCTGCCCCAACCCAGGGCTCACTGCGGCATGGGGCACAACGGCTCTGTCCATATTCCAGAAGCTCTGGGGGAGTCCGAGGGGAAGGTGGACCCCTCCAGGTCTCAGGCCCTCCCAGCCGGATCCGAGCAGCTTCCTCTTTGGCAAAGGCCCCAAGGTCCTGAGTATACCGGCCATACATCTGAGCAATAGGGAAGATGGGGGGATTAGCAGACGTGGGGATGGAGGGAGGATTCCCACTGCCTCAATCACCCTTCTCCCAGCCCCACATTATATGCCCCCTCTTGATTTGGGGTATGGGAACAATGCACACTGCAGACTGTGGGGGCTGTCCTGGCTGGAGTGACGGGGCAGCCAAGGTATAGGGACACAGCTCTGGGGATGGCAGAATAATCGGTCCTCTTCTTAAAGGCCTGGGGCAGGGGCACTGAAGAAGAGTGGGAGGGTAGGCCCCAGAAGAAGAAAAGATGGAAAACCTAAGGCACGGTCTGCAAGTGGGAGGAAGGAAGGTCACAGAAAAGGGATGGTCAAGGGCATATGGATAACAATGAGAGCCTCACGGAGCTGGGGGCAGCTGAGTTGGGCCTAGGAGCAGGCGGGGCCCCAATCCTTATCACGTTCCTGCTGGGCCTCTGGCCTGTGCCCAACTTAGCTGCACCCCTCCCACCCATCCTAATCCCCTTGTCCCCATTCTCTACCCTCAGTCCCCACCAGCCTGCCAGGCCAGCAGGGAGTGGAAAGTTTCTCTAGGTGGGTGGAGAGTACTTGGTGGCCTCAGCCCTACTGGAGCTACCCTGAGTCCAGTGGTGGGTTGGGGATGGCAGACGCTGATGGCTGGACTGTGACTGCGGATGCTGGGGTGATGGGACTGGAAAGTCGCGAGCCAGGGCTAGACCTGCCAAGCTGGGCGTGTATTGGGGGGTGGGGAGGAGTAGATTCCGGCTGCCACCCGCAGAGCTTCGGGACACAAAGGGCTCCTGTTGGGACTGGGGTGGAGAGGGGGAGAGGCAGGGAAAGATAGAGACAGAGAGAGAATGATAGGGAATAAGGGAAGGAAGGAAATGGGGAGAGAAGAGACAGGGGGAAAGAGAGGCGGGCGGATGGGGCCGAGAAGAGAAAAAGATGAGAGAGGAGGAAGGGGAGAGAAAAAGAGAAAGACAGTAGAGTATTAAGAGGCTGACAGTGTAGGCGGGGGAGGTGAGTGCGGGAGAGAAAGACAAAGGGATGGGAAGGAGAAGGGGTTGAGGCTGGAGCACTGAGTGGGGGGGAGAGAGCCTGACCCTGAGAACTCCTTCCAGAGATAGAGACCTGGCAAAGGCAATGGAGCTGGGGTTGGTGCAACAGATGTTGTTTTAGAGGCGAAGGGCCTGCTGCCTTGACCGCTGCCTTGACCAATGCCCCATCCTCAGCTGGTGCAGACTGACGGACACCTGCCACCTGATTCCAAGACTTACACCTCCACCCTGGCTCCACCCTTAGCCCTGCCACCTCTCTCTGTGATTACGTTTCACTCCGTCACTCTCTCTTATAACTGGGCACCTCCCAGCCACAGTTCTAGCCCAGGCCCCCTTCTCCTAGAGAGGCTTCCTCCCAGCCTCCTTCCTGGGCAAATTCCAGCCCAAGCTGGTAAAAAGGAGTCACAGGGCCCACTCCTTTCCCTAGAGTTTGGGTCCCCCAACCCAATGATACAGGAGCAAAAGCTTCTCAAACATGGGGTTACAGTAGTGGCCATGAGTCAGCTCAGAGCCCCAGGACCCCTGATTCTAATGAGGCCAAGGGCCACCCCGGGACCCTGAGTTATCATGGACAAAGGCTTCAATTCCAATGTCCATTCCTGCTTGACCCTATCCCCAAAGCTCCCGACCCCCAGTGGGGCAGGCCACCCTCCCCCCAGGGAATCCATGAGAGGTTCCTGCCAATGCTGGGTTGCCAGCCCCCAGGAGTAGGGGCTGGGGCTGGGTTGGGGTCTGGTCAGCTTTCTACACACTTGAGTTTCTCTGCCTCGCACAGGGCCATGCACGCACTGCGGACACAGGGAAAGTCTCACATGATGGAGATAGTGTAGGCAGAAAAAGTTCAAGGGTGTGCGCATGCCGGAGAAGGTAGTGGGGTGTTGGAACGGGGTGCAGGTGGTGAGAGGGAGGAGCAATGAATACGTGAGTGGGGGCGACACCTACGACGAGCACCCGGTGTCCTTGTCCTCAACGGGCCTCCAGCCTCAGCCCAAAACCTGTGTGCAGCTCTCCACCCCCTGGCCCTCCGGGCTCTCGGGCTCTCGGCCGTCAGTTTCCCCATCTCAGGGGCTGGGCCGGCTGAGGCTAGCCCCAGCTCGCGGAGGGGTGGCCGGCAGCAGCGGTCCGGGGCGCTCCCCTCCGGGCTCGGCTGGGCTTCACTTACCAGGGTCTGCTCGTACTGCAGCGCCCGCGGCTCCATCCCTTCCTCCGCCGCCGCGGCCCCCGCGGCCGCCATCTCGGCTCCCCGCCCGCTGGCCTCCCGCTGCAGCTGGGGCTCCGGCCCGGACTCGGCTCCCGGCCGGCGGCGCCCGCGCCTGCACCCGTCGGGTCCCCTCCGCCCGGGCGGCCGAGCGCGAGTGCGGCGGGCCCCGGGCGGGTGCCGCTGGCGCAGCCTGCCGCTCGCGTCCCCTCCTCGGCGGGCGGGCCGAGGGCGGTGCCCTCAGAGCTGCTCCGCCCGCCGGCCGGTCCGCGGGGGCCGGCTCAGGCCGGCCGGGGTCGCCACGGGGCCGCGTCCCCGACTCCCGGGCGGCGGCAGGGGGCGCTGGGGGCGCGCGAGCCCGCGCCCCATCTCCCGGTGGCGGGGGGCCGAGGAGGGCGCCCGCGGCCAGGGCGGGGGCGGGGCCGTGGGCACGTGTAGGGGCCGGGCCGGGTCTGCGGCGCCCGGGAGGGGCGGGAGACGCGGGGCTCCGCGGGGCTCCGCGGGGCCTGGGGGCTGGGGGCTGCGGAGCGGTCTCGGTCAGGCCCTTCGGGCCCTTCATCTCTCTGGAAGGCGCCCTTCTGCTTCCTCGGAGCGAGCAGCTCGGGCGGGCCTGGCGAGGGCCCTCTGCCCCGTCGGGGGTGAGAAGCAAAGCTGCGGGGCTCGAGGAGGACGCCAGGCCCCGAAGGAGGGGGCTGGGGGGATGCTCGGAACTGAGGCCCGCGGTCTCTCCCTCGCTCCCGATCTCTTTCCCTCCTGGGAGGCGCTCCTCTGCCCGTCCCTCCCCCACCTCCCCGGGACTCCTGGAGCCGCCCGGCCGGCGGGGTGTGCGGGCTAGGAGGAGGGGAGGAGCGGGAAGGGGTGAGGCCCCAGGGAAGGGAGATCTAGGTGCCTGGGAGGCCGCTCCTGGGAGGCGGGCGTGGGGGGACAGAGGTCGCTTCTCCTTGGCAAGGCCTAAGGAGAAACCCGAGTAGCTGCTGACGTCTCACCGCCTTGGGGGAACCGCCTGCTGGCGCTCTGCGTTCTCTATCAGGGTCCTGAAAGGGACAGACCTGGGGGTGGGGTGACACGGGGTGGACGGGCAGTGTCTGAGATAGTGTGTGAGTGTGTGGGGAGAGGCAGTGCCCGGGAAACAGGCTGTGCGCGGGTGGAGGCAGTACCAGGATGAAGGGACATGTGGGAGGCAGAGGCAGTGCCCAGGGGAGGGGGCAGTGCCCAGGAAGGGGGCAGCTCGAGAATAGTCAGCACCCGAGAAGGGCAATGGGAGGGAACAGCTGGTATCCATGGGAGAGGACAGTGCCAGGATGAAGGGGCACAGAGATCAGTGTCCAGAGGAAGATGCCAGGGGCAGCATGATGAGGTTAACGCCAGACTGCAAGGGTGGTGTGGAGCTGGAGAGCGGGCCGTTGCAGGAGGGCAGTGGTGGGGTGGGTGCAGTACCAGGGGAAGGGACAGTGCAGGCTTCCCTCTTCCCCATAGTGACATCATGGCAAATTCCCAAACTGGACGGATCTGGCTCGGGTGTCATCAGCAGGGCCGAGCTGGCCCGGGCCGGCCTGGGGGACCTTGGTGCCAGTTGAGGAGCTGGGCACTGCGCCCTGCCGGGCTATTGCGCTGGGGGCGGGGTTCTGCTCCGCCCGCCCTCGGCACGGACTGTGCCCTCGGCGGGCATGCGGACCTGCTGGGTAGGGCTAGGGCCGGGCTTCTCTGGGCCAAGGATCAAGGTCTCTGGCTGGGGTAGGCTCCCCTGCTTTCCAGTCTCGGGGACCTGGACTCTGAAGAGGGCGCAGTGGAGTCTGCAGTGAGAAACCGCGCCATCTCGGCCGGAGGTGGGATCTGTCGTGTCCCCGCCCCAGGGCGGAGTGAGCTGGCCCGAGGCCCGCCCCCACGGCGACGCCTCGCGGAAGCGGCCTTTCGGGGCGGAAGTCAAGGAGCCCCGAGAGCTGGGCGGCGGAAATGGCCGTGCTGCCTGTCTGTGCGCATGCGTGATCCTGTACCTTCGCCGCCGCGCTGCAGGCGCCGTGTATTTTACCTTCCCGTCTCCCTTTCTCCACGCGGGCGGGTGCGCGTACCCCGAGTTGTGGTCGCGCGCTCGGCCTTTCTGCTACCCGCTTGCCCCCTCACCATGGCGGGCATCCTGTTTGAGGATATTTTTGATGTGAAAGACATTGACCCGGAGGGCAAGAAGTTTGACCGAGGTAAGTAAGGTATGTAGGGGCGGCTTGGGGGACGAGGCTAACCTTCTCCTTCGGGACACGCCCCTGGGCCCCCAGTCCACCCAGCTCACGTGGCCTCCCCTACCGTCCCTGATGTAGGGACCGCCCTCCTGGGCATTTGATAGCGAAGAAAACTGAGGCTGCGGGCTTTCTCTGACTTCACATGAGCTGTGCCCGGGGCCTGGGTGGCCTGTTGTCATGGTTCTGGTAAGCTCCTGGCATCTTTCCGTTACCCACTCTGTGCGGACGCTGCACTGTGCACTCACATAGTATATGTTTATTCCTCCCAGAGTCTCCACGAGGTAGATGGTGTCTTACTCATTTTGCACCGAGAGGTTAGGTTAACTTAACCCAGGATTGCAAAGCGAGTAATACTACTTCACAGCCTCTCTCTATATATATTTATTTTTTTTAAAGAAGATTGATTTATTTATGCACACAAGAACTGGGGTACAGGCCAGAGGTGTGGAGGGTGAGAGGACCCACCAGAGACAGAGTGGGGAGCAGAACAGGCAGACTGACTGAAGTACACTGCTGAGGGGAGCAGTGGGCAAGTCAGGAGAGGTCTGCTGCGCCATGTGGGTTGCTCCCTGGCCAGTCGGGATCGAACTCGCGCTGCAGAGGATGCGATAGCTTCATAGGTTGTGTCTTAACTCCTTGCGCCACCAGGGAGGCCCCCACAGACTATATTCTTGTATTGCCCTCCGAATATTTGACTTTTGTTAAGTCCTTCCTAAGGGTCAACTAGTTTGTATATATCTTTTTATTCTGTCATTGATCAGTTGTTTCTCCTTTGCCTGGAGGCTGATTTCAGTTTCTTCCAGTTAAACACCAATTCTTAAATGTCCCGATAATCCCCTCTGCACAGTTCCTGGCACAGAAAGATGAAGTCTTTGGATGAAATGAATAAGTTGCCCAAAGTCACGCTTTTAACAATATTTTCCTGCAGTTCACATATTTCTTCCTCTCCCCCCAACCATCCTTTAGACTCCTTTGGCTCTTTTCCTGCCCCACTTCCTCTTAACCTCAGAAACTTCACTTCATTTATTAGTGTTTGCTAGTTTTTATAAATATTTTGCTCTGTCCAGTAATTAGTTATGTAAATGTTTAATAAGGTCTTACTTGTTTTACTATGCAAAAATTCCCGCCAGCATCTTCCCTTTTGTGGTAGGTGGCAACATTTTATCTTTCCTTATGACTGACTGGTATATATACCAAATCTTCTTAATCCTCTATTAGTGAGCACTTACGTTGTGTCCATGTCCTAACTAGTATGTAAATAGTGCTGCAATAAATATTGTTAAACATAATTTTTTGTGTTGATGGTTTCATGTCTTTCAGTGGGATTGCTGGGTCATATAAGATTTACATTTTTAGGGTTTTTTTTTTTAAGGTAAATCCACATTACTTTTCTAAATGACTACAGCGGTATACATTATCCAGCCTTCAGTGTAATAGTGTTCCTCTTCACATTCTCTCCCACACTTGCTGGGGGTGTTTTAAATATGTGCCATTCTTATTGTGGTTTTGATGTGCATTTCCTTTATTAAAAGCAATGATGAACATTTTTCCATGTGTCTTTTGTGCTTCTGGATATGCTGCCCATTTATTAACTTTTTTGATAGATTATATAAATTTAAAAACTATATCTTGGATAGGAAATACTGGTTGGTCATGTAATGTGTAAATATTTTCTCTCATTTTTTGGAGCATATTTTTAATCTCCTTAGTTTGTTTCTTAATTACCTAGGTAGTCCTTGGATTTTTTTGTTTTTGTTTTGTTTTTTTTTTTTGGTGGGACCCTCGCCTGCGGCAGGGGAATGAACCGCCGCTGCAGAGGCTGCCCGGCAGCCCAGTGCTCAACCGCTGCACCACCAGGGGAGGCCCAGTCCTTGGATCTTTTATTATTTGCTATCAGAGACCTTTGATTCTTTTCTGGGGATTCTTTTTGCTTGCCATAGTTTTTCTTCCTTTTCCTTCATGCATATCTAGTTCTGATTGAACCTGAACTTATTTGAGAGCAGATGAGAGGCCAGTGGATGCAGACTGGGTTAAATTGTGTGTTTTATTGCATATAATCCTCTAAGGTGGGGTTTGTAGGGTCTCTGTTGGGCCTGGTGATCAGCTCTGCCACTTTGATTCCTCCAGTGTCTCGACTGCATTGTGAAAGTGAGTCTTTCAAGATGGACCTCATTTTAGATGTGAACATTCAGATATACCCTGTAGACTTGGGTAAGTATTGAACACAGAAACAGCAGGATACTTTTTGTCATTTCAGCTGTTCTTTACCCTCAGATATTGCTGTTATTTTCAGGTGACAAGTTCCGGCTGGTCATAGCCAGTACCTTGTATGAAGATGGTACCCTGGATGATGGTGAATACAACCCCACAGATGACAGGCCCTCCAGGTAAAGGAACACGGAAGTGATACTTGAAGTACATCTGAGGACTAAGTAGATAAGTGGTATAGAAAGAAAATTAATTTGTAGAATAAATGAGCTATCAGCATATTCTGAGTAACTTAAGGAAATATCTGCACTTAAGAATTCAAACAACCATGTCTTTGTCCAGTGCAGTGATTGCATGCCTGGGAGCTGCAGTTTTTTGATGGCTGAGGAAATGACCACTGAGTGATCTAGGCTGTGAGCCTTATGTCTTAGGAGGGATTTGGTGTGATGGAAAGGCTTTGGAGCCCAGAGAATTCAAATCTTAGGCTTACCACTTATTTGTTGAATAATGTTAACCTCTTTTGGCCTCATTTTCCTCACCAATAAAACAGAGATGATTATCTACTCCTAGCTCACAGAGTTGCTTGAGGACTAAATGATACCAAATTTGGAAAGTGTCTTTTAATATGTAGGCATATAGTTACCAACATTATAGCAGTTACCATTTTTTTAAAAAGGGCCTTTTATTATTAACTGCTTTTAAGAATAACTTTGCCACTGTTGTTCCATAGGGCTGATCAGTTTGAGTATGTAATGTATGGGAAAGTGTACAGGATTGAGGGAGACGAAACTTCTACTGAAGCGGCAACACGTCTGTAAGTTCCATTGTTTTGTGAGAACCCTTTCCTTCCCTTCTTATTTCCCTATTCTGAGAATTTGGGCCAGGCTCTGAAAATTTCGTCTGTACTCATGCTTCCCATGTTAAGTTCCTCTCCCCAAGCATGTCACATCTAGGAGTAACCCAGAGAGAAACTGTTCTAGGAATAGTTTCAATCTGAAATATAGTCTACTCCCTTTGCCGGGACCTTGGAGGCCAGTGGTCCAAATGAGAAACTGGTAATCTTGCTGTGGAAAGTGCAAAGGAAGATTGCTCCCCCATGAACCAAATGCAGCATTAAGTGATTAAACTGCTAGGCTTTTTGGTTTTGTTTATTTGTGTGTGTATTTTTTGCTCCTCTGCAACCTAATCCCTAGTTCTTTGGTTTCCCTGCTCAACTATTTTTTCCTTTTCTTTAAAATCTTATTAAAACAATATGTGCGCTTTGTGAGAAATTTTTTGAAAAATAGAAAATTATTTGAAAAATAGAGATGTGAAGAAGGAAAAAATTCACCTATAATTTCATATCCAGAGGAAACTTTTACATAAACATTTTTGAATATTCTAGGCTTTTTCTTGTGTGCTTTTTCCTTTGAGATCATGTTTGTTATGTTTTCTTCTGTTTGCCTAATGTTATGTAAAACATGTTTCTGCATGTTAGTTTAGAGCTTTTCCTAAGCACGTTAATAGCTGCATGACATTCCTGTACATGGAATCTGCATTCACTTGACCATTTTCCCTTATGCTGGGCATGTTGTATTTTCCACTTTTGCTGATATAAAGAACACTGCCTAACACATATCTATGCATTTGTCTTGGTCAGAATTTTGGTTCCTAATGACAAAATGCCAGAAGGGTGCCTCTTTATTATGGCAAGATGGAGAGCTGCTGAGTGGCAGCTGCTGCACCCCAAAGCTCAGACTCATGGGATTGGGCCTTCTGTTTCAGATCTGCCTATGTGTCCTATGGGGGCCTGCTCATGAGGCTGCAGGGTGATGCCAACAACCTGCACGGATTTGAAGTAGATTCCAGAGTTTATCTGCTGATGAAGAAACTGGCCTTCTGAACCACCCAGGAAGCCAACCTTGCTACTTAGTCTCTCAGGCCTTGGACAGTCACACAAGCCTGAGAAGTATTTGCTGTTGTTCATCTGTTCACTGTAGGTACATCTTGAGGTCACCTGCACTCCGTGGGGAACTAACTTGCCTGTGAAAGACATAGACCTGTGGAGGCCTTAAAAGGAATCAGAAGTTGTTTTGTGTATATGATTTTTTTTTTTAAATTAAACTCTACTTTTTCAGACTCTTCTTCTCCTTTAATATTTTTTTAATTTAAAGGTTTTTTTTTTTCCCAATTTACCTACGGTGTATTATATTTCTGACCCACAGCTAGGTGATAGACATGTCAGTGTAGGCTCTATCTTTGCCTTTTGGTAACTGAATTCAGTATTATCTCATTCTCCTGGCTGACTATTCCCAACACTTATCCTCCAATGATTTTCTGTCCGGGAGAGAAAAATGTTGGCTCCTGAGGGCACCCTAGGCCCGGAAGATACCACCCATCTGGCATAGAATTTTGAATTGGCAAGGAGCCCTGCTCATGTCCTTCCAATACTTTCATTCTCTCAGGAAGTCAAATCACGCTGAGTTGAATGAGTCACTTGCATAGCCTGGAAATGTTCATCATTTTTATGAAAGCTTTGGATGGAGGCTTTTAGACGTAGGCATGAGATATGACTATGAGGAGAACTGGAAGAGTGTTTGGGTGGTTATGGGAGCAGGTGGAGGAGCTAGCTCTCGATTCTACATTCTAGTGGTGATCTAGAGGGGAGGGTAAGTGGTGGTTATTACCAGTGACACTGAACAGGGAACTGCTGCAGAGACCAGTGAAGTGGACAGGGCAGCAATATCAATGAGTTTGGCAGTCCAGTGGCAGTGCCCAGGACAATGCAGCAGCCTGACTGCAGTCACTAGCTTAAAAATGGAGGAAGAACACAGTTGAGGGAATAGTAATGCTTACAAGAGCTCCAGTATTGGAGCTGGCTCTTTAGCCCTGAACTTTGAGGTCTCTGAGGAGTTATATGGGACTCTAGTTTCCCCTGGGAAATTCAAGGTAATGATCCAGAAAGATTGTGACTGTGTGCTAAGCAGTTGTCTCTTTGATCTGGTTTTGCCTTGGGAGTTGGGCCTCCTGCTGGGCTGCCTGGGTATTTCCTTCCCCATCATTTTCAGGTCTTTACATGAGGTGTTAGAAATGGTATTTAGGGAAATGGGTTGAAAATGGAGAGCCTCTGCAGGGGCGAGGAAAAGGTGTTTCTTTTGCCTTACAGTGAAGAGGGGTGGGGGGAGGGAAAGGCAAATAGGAGGTACAGTGGGGGGTTAGGATGTTACAGAGTTAAGTTTGGGGGGTGGGGCAGAGGACAGGTAAGGGTTGGAGAAAGATGCATTTAGGTTATATTAATTACCAGGGATAGTTTGTGGTGTAGCCTTCAGACTGGCCTAGCTGCTTTGGAGTGACAGAAGAAAGAGAACTGGCCTATAGTTGGTTAAAGATAAAGAGTGTTCTGGTTCTAACAGTTTTGTGTTTTTAGGATATAGGGAAGAAGTAGAATCAGACAGTGATTTGGGAATGGGTTAGTTCTTCAACAGGTGCAGATTAGTGCACACTGAAAAAGCTCAGGAATTGTTCACAGTTGCCGTGGAGAAAGTCAAATGCCAATTCTGGCTGTCTGGAACTTGCTGGCTACATCTTACAGTTTTGTCATCCTTGACTTTCATCTGTGCTAAAAACCGGTCCCTTTGGCATATCTTGTCATGAGTGCTCTTTTGTGTGCCATAAAGTTTCATTTGATCATTAGATTTAACCTTCAGTGTTTCAGTAATTTCCACTTACCATTCCTTTGACTATATGCTGGAATTTGTAGTGTGGATGAACTGGTTTTCTCCCTTGCAGAAATTGACACCATCCAAGATTTGAACAACCCTTTTGAGCATTGTGCACTTGGTGGTTCCTTCTCCATGGCAACTGTTTTGTTCGTGATGGGAGAGAGGGACACCTGGAGATGTCTGAATTGGACCCCCCCACCAGGAAATTTGACTTTCTACTTAGAACTTTCACTGTTGATATATTTACTTCCTAGGGACTTGGAACTTCTCCCTGAAAAGTAGAATCCTGAACGATGTATTGGACATTGTACCCCACTGGGGAGAATACAGGCTCTAGACTAATGTCAGCCTAGGGTGTTGCTTTCCTGCTTACAGACTGTGAAACCACTGGAAACTCCTGGCTCTTCTGCCTACATGGTGGCCTTTTCTCTCCTTTTTGGGGTGGGGGAATGGAGAAAGAGAAGCTTCCTTAGTTTTCCTACTGGGGCCTTCAGAGGTAGCACTGACCTTTGCAAGGGAATTTTTGTTTTGGGCAATAAAAACATCTTCCTAAGCACCAAGAGGGTATTTACTTGCAAAGCTCCATAAGCCTGTCTTCTTTTCTACACGTCCTCCAGCAGAATTTATGGTGGTTATATGGGGTCACTTTTTGGGTACTATTGAATACCTATACTTCTGGGAACTGGGAAATGAGCCTTCAACCTAGTACTTGACTTGTGCTTGTCTCTCCTGCTGAGTGAGCCCTAGGGGACTAACTCTTGCCACTTCCTGCACTTCCCCCTGACCTCCACAGGGGGGAGGCAGGAACCCATGCTTGGTGAAGCTTCCTGCTGAGCTGCAGAAGCCCCTGCTATTTGCTCAGCTGTCACATCCAAGACTTGTCTTGACTGAACTGTCTGCACAGCTTTATCTGGGGTGTGAGGCTCTCTTAGGCTTCCTGTTAGCTTTCTTTTTTTTTTTTTTTTAAGGGGTGGTAGGGGTGGAGAGTGTGTGTAGGTGGAAACTATTCACCCCCCCACCCACTCCCCCCAGAAGAAAATTTTTCCCTTGCTTTCTTTGGATTATATGTCTTTGGGTTCTCTCATTATATGTATAAGTTCAGGTTTGGCTACTGTGTAGGGACAGCGTTCCTGAAAGACAACTTCTCATTAACTTCTGAAGAGTGGGGCCTCCCTGGTGGCGCAGGGGTTAAAGACAGTGCTATCAAGCTATTGCCAGCCACTGCAGCAAGAGTTCGATCCCCAGCAGGCCAGGGAGCAACCCACATGGCACAGCAGATCTCTCCTGCCTCGGCCGCTGTTCCCCTCAGCAGTGTGTTTCAGTTGATCTACCTGTTCTGCTCCCCACTCTCTCTGGTGAAATTTCTCACCCCCCCACATCTCTGGCTTATACCCCAGTTCTTGTATGCATAAATAAATCTTCAAAAAAAAACCAAATTTCTTAGGAGTAAGGAGCGCCTGAAAAAAGGAGATCAAAGTCCCATTGAAAATGATAGTAAAAAAGGGTCTCCCTGGTGATGCAGCGGTTGAGCGCTGGGCTGCGAAGCTGCCTGCAGCCTCTTACAGCTCTGGTTCAATCCCCGGCCACCAGCGAGGGTCCCGCATGGCGCGCAGACCTCTCCTGCCGCCCGCTGCTCCCCTCAGCAGTGTACTTCGGTCCTTCTGCCTGCTCTGCTCCCCGCTCTGGCTCTGGTGAATTCTCTCACCCTCCCGCATTCCTGACTGTACCCAGTGCTGGTATAAATAAATAAATAAATAAATGAAAGAATAGTTTAAAAAAATTTAAAAAAATAAAAAGAAAATGATAGTAAAAAGACAACCTTAACTTCTGAACAAAAAACCAAACTCCTCTCTGATACAAGGTTAGTCTCTATCTCTATTCAGAGACCAGGCCGGTGTAGGCCTCTGCAGGGTTATTTTATGAAAAAGAGCATGTAGAAAGTTAGTGAGTTGTATATTTATGCCGAGAATAGACCAAAGATAACTAGCTGCTCTGGTGAATATTATTGATAGTTTAAAAAAATAGCTTCTGAAGTTTTATAATATATAGTGAAAAATGATCCCTTTTTCTGTCCTGGGTATCCCTCCTTGCCAGGACTTGGGGTTCAGGTGAAAGCAGGAAACCTGGTGTAGCTGCAGTTGCTTCTCAGGGCTCCACATAAGGGAATTATACATGGGAGACAATGTGGCTATCGGCAGCACACGAACACCTCAGTCTTCCTGAGACAGATTCTGGACGTGAGGGTGGGCTGTAGTTGGAAGAGGACTGGCAGTGTTGGGCACAGTAGCAGAGGGGTCATGAAGTGGGGGGTGGAGCTGGCCCATGGGGGTGGGCAAGGTGGGTGAAGGAGAGAAAAGTGTATATAGTCCAGTAGGAGGATGGGCTGGAGAAGAAGAATATCCAGGCTGGAAGTTAGGTGTTGGGGAGCCTGTGTCCAGAGTTCCTCGAGGAATGTTCACGAGTCCTAGGGCCCTGGGAGATGGTCCAGGAAAGAGTCCATGAGTTCCATTCAAGGGTCCGTGTGTCCTGTTCAGGTGTCCAGAGATTTGGTCTAGAGACCTGAAGGTGTGGTTCAGTAGACCAGGAATCCTGGCTCTGAATCCCTGCAGCCTCTTCAGAAACCCAGGGCCAGTAGTTCTGGCTGAGACACTGGAATTTGTCTCCAGCAATCCAGAAGTCCTGTTTGGGAGCTTGTTCGATGTGAGGAACAGAGAGGTACCGCTTGGGACATCTGTGGTGGGTAGGGTCCGCTTGGCACAGAGAGTGGGTCCTACTACAAGCAGCAGGAAACGCACTTTTCCTCGCAGCAGTTGTTGGAAGCTCAGGAAGAGGGCACTGGGATCCTTGTGAGCTGCGGTCCTGCCCTGTGGAGGAAGCTAAGGGCAGAGGATGGGCCTGAGGCTAGAGCCCTGGGCCATCTATGCCTCCCTTGATTGCATGGGAAAGGTAGGGTACCAATACCCAGGTTTTATGGCTGAGAGGCAGCACTTCGTGGTAAGTCAGATCTTCCACCCTCAAGATTCCTAGAATTTCCCTTTCTTCCCTCTGCTCTTCTAAGGGACTGAGCCAGAAAAGCACAATTTCTATAGTTCCCTTGACTGGGGATTTACCTGGGTTCCAATGAGACCTTGCAGGGCACCAAGGAGGAGGCGGACCTGTCCAGAAAGCTGTCCCAGGAGGGATGAGAGGCAAGTGGGCCCCACTTGTTCCCGTGCTGCCATCACTCCCTCCAGCAGAAGGGCTGCTGCTCCTAGGACATCCTGTGCCTTGGTCTGCTCCTGGGAAAGAAATGGAAGAAAGAAGTGGACTACTTCAAAGGGCATGCTCATAGCGGGTGGGGAGCCTCTAGGAGTAGCCAGCAGAATGAATCATAGGAGCTGGGAATTGGACAGGACCAAGGTCCCACCCTGCACAGGAATTCCTTCACAGTCTCCCAACAATTGGTCATCAGCTTCTGCTTGAACAACTCAAGTGTCCAGTAACCCGGCCTGATCTTACACTGCATTTCAATCAGAAAAGTTCTTTCTTTTTGTCTTACACTGTGCTGGCATCTACTGTATTACAGCTTTTACCTCTTGGTTCTTGTGCTGTAAATCTCTTTCCACTACATAACCTTAGGATCATTTATTTTTAAAAACTTAATGAAGAGATGGGCCTCCCTGGTGGTGCAAGGGGTTAAGATGCAACCTATGAAGCTGTCCACAGCTACTGCAGCACAAGTTCGATCCCCGGCCAGGGAAATACCCACATGGCGCAGCAGACCTCTCCTGACTTGCCTGCTGCTCCCCTCAGCAGTGTATTTCAGTCGTTCTGCCTGTTCTGTTCCCCACTCTGTCTCTGGTGAATCCTCTCACCCCCCACACCTCTGGCCTGTACCCCAGTTTTTGTATGCAAAATAAATAAATCTTTCAAATAAACTTAATATAGAAGTGAGAACATCATAAAGATCATAAAGACAAAGGGAAGATGCCTTCTGATAAATGACAGCTGGATCAACAAGGGATGCCCTGGAACTGCCCTTCCTTCTGTGTGCCGTCCCCCTGGAAGATCTGAGAGAAGAAAGGGGATCTAGAGGGTAAAAGCCTTAACCTTCCAAGGAGTGCTTTCGAGTTGCAGACTAAAGTACTTGCTAAGCACAAGCCTAACTTCTCTCCCAGCTAATCAGACAGGCGTTTCTTTTTAAAAAAAAAAAAAAAGAAAAGAAAAAGGGGTGTAGGCCAGATGTGCAGGGGAGAGGATTCACCAGAGACAGAGTAGAGAGCAGCATACACTGCTAAGGGGAGCAGCGGGCAAGTCAGGAGAGGTCTGCTGCACCATGTGGGCTAGCTCCCTGGCCAGGATCAGATGGAACTATTGATAGCTTGATAGCGCTGAGACTTTAACTTCTGCGCTACCAGGGAGCCCCCCCCCCCTTTTTTTTTAACCATTCTTCATATAACGTGTTTTCTAACCTCTCACTGTTTGGGCTGCCTCCTCCATCTAGATATATGCTAATTTAACACAGTCCCTCTGAATAACATAGCAAGTTTACAGAAGGATGTCTAGTACTCAGCCCAGTACTTTTAAGTGCAGTCACTCAGAATCAAGGAATATATAGGAATATTCCACAATGTGGATCCCAAACATCTGAAGCCACCTAAAATCACTGAATCGGGACCTCCCTGGTGGTGCAAGGGGTTAAGTCGCAGCACTATGAGGCTATTTGCAGTCACTGCAGAATGAGTTTGATCGCTGGCCAGGGAACTGACCCACATGGTGCAGCAGACCTTTCCTGTCTCGCCCACTGCCCCCTTCAGCAGCGTATTTCAGTCAATCCGCCTTTTCTGTTTCCTACTCTGTCTCTGGTGAATTCTCTCACCCCCCTGCACCTCTGGCCTGTACCCCAGATCTTGTATGCATAGACAAATAAATCTTTAAAAAAAAATCACTCAATCACTAGTTTTTAAAATAGCTGCTCCAAAACAAAACAAAACAAGAACCTTTTCCTACCATCCTACATCAATAATATTACATGGTAAGGTTGGGGTCAACTTAACCCTTCCAGATCTTCTTCATAGTAACTTTTAGGGCTAGAAGTTTGAGGGAAGCAGGGACATCATGACCTGAAGCTAGAATAGGACTTAATCACTTTATACATGTAGAATTTGTTATGTCTCTCTGTTAAATTTCATCTTTCTTTTGATCTAGTGTTTCGGCAATTTGAATCTTAATCTGTCTTTTGTTATTTTAGCTCTGCTTCCCAGCTTTGTGTCATCTGTGGATAACAGATCAGTGTTACTTCACTAATCTAAGAAGTCTAAATGGGCATAGTTCAAAGGAATGGCTACAAGAGACTTCTATTCAGCTTTTCATGGTATTCAGCTTTGAATCTATTGAACATACTGGCATGACAAACCACCATCTTGTCCAGAGGGTAAATCATCATAGTAGAATATAGATTGTGTTAGGGTGGCCTAGTTGAAGGTGTGATTTTTTTAGGGAATTCAGAAGTTTGAAGAATCCACAGGAAGCATTGGGATACAGAAGAAGACAGGACTTAAGGAAATACAGGGAAGGGATGGCTTTCTTACCGTCTGGGTTTTCCATTCTCCCAAGCTGAAGTCCACAGCAGGCAGCAGGACAGGTGTAGACAAGGGGTTAACATCGGGGCACTGGCTCTGTTGAAAATATTGGGGGGTGGAGGGAGCTGAAATAGAGAGGTCTGGTGGCCCAACGGCCAGAATAGATTCCATGAGTAGTATATTCAGACCAGAGCTTCGAAAAGAGGACTTGACTGCAAATCATCATCTTTGTCAAGGAGCAGTAATCAGGAAGTAGTGGTCTTACTAAAGTCACTATTTATTGGAAGAATAGTGATCGCATCAGTGAGTGAGGAAGTAAAGGGAGTGAGGGTATCTTACCAGTTAAATGGAGAGAGGGGAGAGTGCTTGGGGATTCTCACCAGTCTGCCATGAAGAGCATGGGAGTCACGAAGCATTTTATTTAGGAGTCGGGGGTCACAGACGGGAGGAGCCGGGCTGGACAGAGTTAGTCTTGCAGTTAGGAGAAGCATAACCACGAGGAGCAATTCTTAGATGAGGAGAGGTGAAGTCGAAAGGGGTGGATAAGGAAGAAATCATTGTTGGGTGGGGGTCCAGGAAACCCTGTTTAGGACCCAGACCTGAAATCTAGGAATCTGCCCTCAGGCACCTTATTCCTGGGAGATTGGGTTTCCCCAGCCCTCCCCAGAAGCACGTCTCTTTCCTTTCCCCTTTACCAGTTATGATTTGTCCCTGGGTCCCTCAAGTGTCTTACCAGTCAGCTCCATTCTGGCCCGGCTGTCTGTCTGGAGTGGCTCCCTGAATGGGGCCTCTCCCCTGAATCCTTCCTGGGGCCATGGAGGCGGCTTGGGCTCTTATACCTCTGGGCAGAGTAGGGTGGGGCACAGGTGGGCCAAGTATCTGGAATCTATCCTGAGGAGGGTCTGGAATCTATCCTGAAAATGACAAGAATGAGGAACATTTAATCAAGTTTTAAGAAAAAGATTCTGCCTGGGGGAAAAGATGCTGGGAGGGCTTGAGATGCTGACCAGCCTAGAACTACTAAAGCTCTGACTGTTGAACTCTCTTCTCTGTCAGAGTTCCTTGTCGAATGACAGGGGTCTTCCCTGCCCTCTGTTGGGAGCGGCAGGACAGGATATGTGCACACACGTCTTGACTGGCCTCAGAGTTTGAACAACCTTGCTTGTTTGGGTGGAGAACATTTGGGATGGGAACAAAGAATGGAAGTATTATGACACAAGCCCGGGGAAGAGAGTAGAAAACAGGATATAGGACCAGGATGAGCAAACATGTATAATGTATTATTAAGGGGTAGCCTAGGGAATGGGGTTGAAGTGGGGATTTGGGCAAAAATGAAACTGGACTACTAAGAGGTCGATGATTAAAAGGTTAAGAGAAGGTGGTGTCAGAGAAGCTAACCTTCCATTTCTTTTTTACACCCCAACACCCCAACCTTCCTCCCCACCCAATAAAGCCTCTTGGAGTTTTCCTTTGCATTCCAAGTTCTGAAATACCTGATTATCCAAAGCAAAGAGATGGGCTAATAGTACTGACACTTCCTTTCTGAGGCAAGTTGGCCAGGATGAACACCTGCTGAGTCAGGTGATGACCATTTTACAAGGCTAAGCGCACCTTAGACACCCACCATGTCTGTCCTGTAGCCTGCATGCACCCTTTCCCCTGCCCCCTCTGCAGGCCCTTCCGGTTCCTTCCCAGGGCCCCCCACATGGTTTCCTCCTTCTTTCACAAGTTGTGCAAAGAAGCCTGCACCTGATTCAATATTGGGATTTCCTGTAGGTCTGTCAACATGCTCGGGCCCTCCTCCCATTACCCTCTCCTTGGGCTCTGGTTTGCCTGACCCAGCTTCTTCCCACCGCCCCAGGATTCAGAACTTTACCATAACCGATAACCGAGGAATGACTGGGTAAAATGGGGACTGGGGCTGTGTCCATCTTGGTGCTGTGTTCCCCAAGCCCTAAATGCACCTCTTTTCTTATTCTCTCCCTGGGTTAATGGCCCTTTTCTTTAGGGTCAGCCCGGACTGTGCTGTATTCCACCAAATCTGATCAGTCCCACAGAACCCAGCACCCCACCCCCTACCCCTGCTCTGTCCTGCTCCTCCCATTCTGGGAAGGCTACACTCTTCTCGACAAAGGTCAGTGCCTGTAGGTTCCAGTTTGCCTGCCCTTCCCCCAGCTGAGAGCCCAATTCCTCTTTGCTGTCCTTCCTACCCTCGCTTAACTCCAAAGACTGCTGGCCACTCACCAGGCAGAGAAGGGTTCCAGGACCTAGGTGCAGAGCAGGCGGCACTCTGGGGAGCGGATGGGTAGGAAGACATGTGGCGTTGGGGCATAGCCCCTCCACGCAGTGGGGTCACAAGCCTGCCCAGGCCACTTCTGCCCAATCAGAGAGCAGGGAGCCACCAGACACTGGCGAGGGCCCCCGGAAGTGACGCCTTCTCCTCCCACCCTCGCTGGACCTGGAGCCCCTGTCTGGACCATGGTCCACTAGCAAAGCCCAGCTCCACCACCCCCATACACCACAGGGAAGTTTTGAATAGAAGGATCCGTCTTTTCCTAGGAGATGGGAAGTCTGGGACCTGCTTGGGGGTAGGAGATGGGAGGGGAGCCGAGGTTTGTTTCCAGGAGGAATCTGGCAGGACATTTTTGTCCCAGGAGAAGAGGCACAGAGGTCTAGTTTTAGATTGGTAGGTTTTCCAGTTCCTGATTGTCCAAATTTCTTTTCCCTAGATAGCACACCTGCGCTGAAATCCAGCAGGACTCTTGCTTTCCTGCTTTTCTTGCCTATAGCTCCCTAGGGGGTCCGGTCTTAGTCCCCTTTCCAAGTGGTTATTACCTGTCTTAAAGAATGACACTGTCAGGGCTCAACGTTATGGGAAAGGGGTTTGGACAGTTTAAGAGAACTGTGAGGTGAAGGGTGTGTGTGCTGAGCTCAGGTGCTCCTCTGCTGGGGTCCACTGGCTCAGACAGCTAAGCCCACTTATCTCTGTGCCTGTGCCCTCCTCTGCGTGCCCATTCTTTCTCCTTCTTCCGTATCCCACCATTACATGTGACAAGAGGAATAACCAGGCCCATGTGTCCCTCTCTTAGGAAAGACAGCTGCTGAACCTCCCCCGCAAATACCTCCCGGCCCCCCTCTTCCTTTGGCCCTGCTTGGCTCTAGTTCTTTTGCTTTCCCCTCAACCCCAGTCTCCCCACAGTCTCTGTCCTCAGGGGCCTCCTGGCCTGACCTTGCTCCCATCAAACCCCTCCTCCCCCCAGTTCTTCCTCAGGCTCTCTCCTGCTCCTCCTCCCGAGGATGGGGCTGTCTGCTTAGGAGTATGGCCTAGATCCCGGAATTCTCCAGTTCAGCCAGACGAGATGCCTCCCAAGATTAGGAAGGAGGGTGCTGGGGTGGTTGGGAGGCTGGTGGGCCTGTGGGGGTGGGAGGGGACAGGGAGGCAGTCATGACCGGGAAGCTAAGACAAAGGAGGTTGGGGGTGGAGAGGCTGAGGGTCCCCTGGGTGGAGAAGAGCACAAGAAGGCATGTCAGACTGGACACAGTGATGGTTGGCTGGGCCTGGAGACAGGTAACAGCAGGGAGGGAAACATGTCACCAAACAGAAATGGGACACCGCCTGTTGCTGGCTCGGTCTCTCTCCTTGGGGGAACAGGAGAGTGAGGCCAGACCTTAAAAGAAGAGGTGGGGACTCTGCTGGGCAGTGAGAGTGGGTGGTGTGGAGTTTGAGAGGTGCCGCGGGCCCAGAGTCAGGGGAGATCGGTTGACAGGCCTTCCCCGAACGTTGTCATCCTTAAGGACAAGTCTTCACCCTTCCGGCAGGAAGGCCCAGCCTCTGCCCCTCCCTGGCCTGGGGCTCCAGTCCCGGGGCGTCCACGCACCTCCCGGTCCAGCCGCCCAGGGGCGGCCAGCAGCGGGGGGCTGCAGACCAGCCTCTCCTCCCTGCTTCGCGCCCCCTGGTCCCTCCCCTCCCCCTAGACCCCCCTTCCCCGCCGGGCCCCTCCCTTCCCCCCTGCCCCTCCCTCCCCTCCCCCACGAGCGATCCGGGCCGCGGCGGCTGGGCCGGACCCCCCGGGCTCAGCCCGGCCCCTAGCCGAGCGGCCGCCGCCGCCCCGTTTGCTGAGGAGGAGGCCCCCGGCCGGGGCGCCGGGCGCAGGGCATAAAACGGGCCCGAGCCGGCGCCCGGGGCACGAGAGCCGCGCACGGCCCGGGTCAGCGCCCGCCGGCTCGCGCTCCCCCGGCCGCCCCTGCCGCCCCGCCCGGCCCGGCCCGGCCCGGCCCGGCCCGGCGCCGACTCCGCGGCCGCCCGACGAGCCCCTCGCCGCACTGCCCCGGCCCCGGCCCCGGCCCCCGCCCGCCGCGCCGCCCCGGCCCGGCCCGCCTCCCGCCGGCCCGCTCCCGGCGGCGCCCGCCTCCCGCCTCGCGCCCGCCTCCCCAGCTGTCCCGTCCGCGTCATGCCGAGCCTCCCGGCCCCGCCGGCCCCGCTGCTGCTCCTCGGGCTGCTGCTGCTCGGCTCCCGGCCGGCCCGCGGCGCCGGCCCCGAGCCCCCCGCGCTGCCCATCCGGCCCGAGAAGGAGCCGCTGCCCGTTCGGGGAGCGGCAGGTAGGTGGGCGCGCTGGGGCCGGCGCCGCGGGGAGCCCGACGCGGGCGGAGTCCGCGCCGGCCGGAGGGGGCGCCGGGCGCAGGTGGCTGGGCTCGCGGGCCGCCCGGGGGGTGGGCGGGGGCCGCCGGCGCGGGTGCCCGGGAACCCCAGGCCCGGCCGGCGGCGCCCTGGGCGGGCACCCGGCGGAGCAGGACAGCGGCCGTCAGCCAAGCCCGTCCCCGCAGGCTGCTCCTTCGGCGGGAAGGTCTATGCCTTGGACGAGACGTGGCACCCGGACCTGGGGGAGCCCTTCGGGGTGATGCGCTGCGTGCTCTGCGCTTGCGAGGCGGTGAGTGGACCCCGCCGCCCTGGCCCCGACCCCCGCGGGCTGGGGCGCGCTGGGATCTTGAGACCGAAGCGTGGCTCCCAGCTGCGAGGAGAAGGAAGCGTCTGCAGATATTTGGGGTATTTTTCTGGCGCCCCCTTCAAGTCTCAGGTGTTGGCTATAATTGAGCACCTACTGTGTGCCAGGCTCTATGCCAATTCCATTTCTTCTGTTTCTCACTGAACTCCTGTTAGAACTTGCTAGATTATTAGCCCCCCGCTTCCAGAGAGGGAACCTGAAGCCCAGAGTGGCTGAATAACTTGGCTGGGGTCATGCAGCTTGCAAGTAGCAGAACTGTCTGACTCTGTCTTGGTCTCGTGATTCTTGCTCCCGTGCCCTTGGGTCCTCCCCTATCCATTGTGGTCCCCCCCCATCCATTGGGTCCCGTGCCCTTGGGTCCCCTCCCATCCATTGTGGTGCCCCCCCAACCCAGTGGGTCCCCCCCTCATTGACTTGTTCCCCTCCCTCTGTTTTCTGGTCTTCTTGAGTAGCCTCAGTGGGGTCGCCGAGCCAGGGGCCCAGGCAGGGTCAGCTGCAAGAACATCAAACCCGAGTGCCCAACCCTGACCTGTGCGCAGCCGCGCCAGCTGCCTGGACACTGCTGCCAGACCTGTCCCCAGGGTAAGGCTTGCTCCTGCATCCTTGGTCCTGAGCCATGCTGATAGGGCAGGTGGAGGGCCGACTAGTCCTCCCAGTGCCCAACTGAAGCCTTTGTCCCCATCCTCCCTGCGCAGAGCGCAGCGGTTCAGAGAGGCAGCCGACAGGCCTGGCCTTCGAGTATCCCCGGGATCCTGAGCACCGCAGCTACAGCGACCGCGGGGAGCCAGGAGCTGAGGATCGTGTGCGTGGAGAGGGCCATACCGGTAGGCTGGGGTCAGGGGTGGGGTGAGGAAGGAAGGGTTGGGATTGTAGTTGGGGCTGGGCGGCTGCTGCACACGATGCTACTAGGGACTCTTCCTCCCCTCCCAGACTTCGTGGCGCTGCTGACTGGGCCGAGGTCGCAGGCTGTGGCTCGGGCCAGAGTGTCGCTACTGCGCTCCAGCCTCCGTTTCTCCATCTCCTACCGGCAGTGAGAAAGGGGAAGGAGAAACCAGGGGTCAGATGGGGGGCGGGGGAGGGATAATTGGGAGAGGTTGGAGGAGCTGTTCTAGCCCAGTCTCAGAGTTCGGCTTCACTGGACCTCTTATTCCCAGGCTGGACCGTCCCGCTCGGATCCGCTTCTCAGACTCCAGTGGCAGCATCCTGTTTGAACACCCTGCTGCCCCCACCCAGGATGGCCTGGTGAGACGATGACATTTATGAGTGCTTATCCAGTCTGGGCACAGTGCTGACAGTGTGCTCTGCACTGCCTCCATTGGTCCTCACAGCAGTGCAGTGGGAGGAAGGCACTGACATTATCATGGCCATTTTACAGATGAGGGAACTGAGGCTCAGTAGCAGCTGTGATTTGCTCAAGGTCCCACAGCTAGTAAGTGGTGGAGCCAGGATTTGGCCCCAGGCATCTGGTTTCAGGGCCCCTTCTTTAGCTTTCGAGGAGGGCCTGGGGGCTCCTTCCCATATTCCTTCCTCACCAGAGCTGGGCTTCTCAGGGCCTGTCCCGCTTACTGTCTGAGTAGGGCCTTCTTGTCTCTCTGCTCCAGGTCTGTGGGGTGTGGCGGGCAGTGCCTCGGTTGTCTCTGCGGCTCCTTAGGGCAGAACAGCTGTATGTGGCACTCGTGACACCCTCTCACCCTTCGGGGGAGGTCTGGGGGCCTCTCCTCCGGCACCGGGCCCTGGCTGCAGGTGAGGGGAGCAAAGGGCCCCTGGATGTGAAATTCTGAGTCTTCTTTATCCCTAGGAAAAGAGTGGGCGGAGGAGAGGACTTTATGATGAACTCTTATGATCTTCTCTCCCTCCAGAGACCTTCAGTGCCATCTTGACCCTAGAAGGCTCCCCCCAGCAGGGTATAGGTGGCATCACCCTTCTCACTCTCAGTGACACAGAGGACTCCTTGCATTTTTTGCTACTCTTCCATGGGCTGCTGGAATCTAGGAATGGGGGTAAGTGGATGAGGCAAGAGCCTGTGAGAGAGTTGGGAGAACATCTAGCTCTCAGAGCGTCCACACGTGTGACCATTGCAGGGCCAACCCAGGTTCCCTTGCGGCTCCAGATTCTGCACCAGGGGCAGGTGTTGCGAGAGCTCCAGGCCAATGCCTCAGCTCAGGTGAGTGAGGATCTGGCTCTTGCTGTTACCATCTCTAGTCTCTCGCTGCTGCCCACCGTACCCTGCTCTGTCCCCAGGAGCAGGGCTTTGCTGAGGTGCTGCCCAATCTGACAGCCCAGGAGATGAACTGGTTGGTGCTGGGGGAGCTGCAGATGGCCCTGGAGAGGGCAGGTGGGCCAGGGCCACGTATCAGTGGACACATTGCTGCCAGACAGAGCTGTGATGGTGAGTCTGGGTGGGGCCTGGCAACTGGGCACACAACTGAGAGGCCAGACAAGCACAGGGAGGGGCCAGGATATGAATGGGAAGGATCCTGGGGACTGAGGAGATGAACAACCATAAGGCTAACCTGCCACTATCTGTCTTGCCCCTCTGCAGTCCTGCAAAGTGTCCTTTGTGGGGCCGAGGCCCTGAACCCAGTTCAGACGGGTGCAGCCGGCTCAGCCAGCCTTATACTGCTAGGAAATGGCTCCCTGATCTACCAGGTAAGAGTCAGGGCTGCAGGAGCTGGGGGGGGGGTGCAGCAGGGCAGCTGGACAGGGCGGGAGTCGACCTTCAGTGGTTCAAGCTTCAGGCCATCCCTGCCATTCCAATTTGTCCTCCAACCCTGCCCACCAGGTGCAAGTGGTAGGTACAGGCAGTGAGGTGGTGGCCATAACACTGGAGACGAAGCCTCAGAGAAGGAACCAGCGTTCTGTCCTGTGCCACATGGCTGGACTCCAGCCTGGAGGACGCATGGTGAGTGCTTCAGGTAGACATGAACCCCAGGACCCCAGAACTACAAGGTGGGGGCTGTGGGAAGCCAGGTGGGAAGAACAGTGATCATGCATTGCTCAGGGGTGTTCTTATTGACGTGTTGATTCACTGGACACATATTTAGTGAGTTTTAGGCTAGGGTCTGGAGTGCAAAGAAAATCAGCTGTGAGCCCTGTTCTCAGTAAGTGCATGTTGGATGGCAGGGTTTAGACACCAGTGTGGCAGGTCATGTAATTGGACCATGTTATAGGTAACAGCATGTGACAGCACCGAGCTACTCATTGTGCCTTCTCTGGTTGCTTACTTATATTATTTTTGGCCCTCAGAGTACCCATTTTATAGATGAGGAAGTGAAGGATCAGAGAGATTAAGTAACTCCTCCAGGCTGTTACATAGGTAGGCAGTCACAGAAGGGACTTGAACGTGGGCCTGCAAGGTTCTTATCCAGTGTTACCTGTGTGTAGAAGTGTGTATGCGTGGTGGGGGTGTGTGAAATGTGGAAAGGCTTCAGAGTCTTGGGCTTGTGTGAAAGCTGAGGAGGGGTGCAGTAGGGATCTAGTGGGGTATAGTTAAAGCTTTCCCTTCTCTGCCCCCCAGGCTGTGGGTGTCTGCCCTGGGCTGGGTGCCCGGGGGGCTCATATGCTGCTGCAGAATGAGCTGTTTCTCAACGTGGGCACCAAGGACTTACCAGACGGCGAGCTGCGAGGGCACGTGGCCGCCCTGCCCTACAGTGGGCACAATGCCCGCCATGATAGTGAGTGCCTCAGGGTGCCTGCCCTTCGTGTCCTCTAACCTGTCACTCAAGCATGTGAGGGATGGTGCCAGAGAGCCAGATCCTGGCATGTCTTTGTCTGTGCCCGGGCTCCAGGTTGGCATCTGGAGACGTTGGGGATGTAGCCGGTAACCCTGCCGGGAGAAGTGTTGTCATGGGGCAGAGGCCTCGGGACATTGTCTGCCAGCTCATAAACTCCTTGTTGGGGGAGATGGGGAATTATGGGATTGAGCAGCTGCTCCAAGCCATCATCTCATCTGTCACCTCTTCTCTGTTGGACCCAGTGCTACCTGTGCCCCTGGCAGGAGCCCTGGTGTTACCCCCTGTGCAGAGCCAGGCAGCAGGTCATGCCTGGCTCTCCTTGGACACTCACTGTCACCTGCACTATGAAGTGCTGCTGGCTGGGCTTGGTGGCTCAGAACAGGGCACCGTCACTGCCCACCTCCTTGGGCCTCCTGGGATGCCAGGACCCCGGCGGCTACTGAAGGGATTCTATGGCTCAGAGGTGAGGACGCAATGTGGGGAAAATATCTGCTTGGAAAATATCTGCTTTTTAGCATGAAGGGCTCTGTGGGTCTGTGGAGAGGGAAGCTGGGAGCAGGCAGCCTGGTGTGGCAGAACTGGCTTGGACTCAGGACTCAGACAGACCTGGGTGTGAATCTCACTCAGCCTTTTGTTATCCATTCTCTTTCTTGAATCCTTCTTTGGTGGGACCCCTTGGATAGCATGTAATGTCCCGAACTATTGAGGGGTAGGTGGGATGAAGTGGGGTGGGTTGCCATGGACTTGTGGTCACATAGACCTGGCTTCTGGGCTCCCCACCATTGCTAATGGCTTCGTGACCCGGGAGCCATTAAACTTCCCTGGGTCTTAGTTTCCCCCTCTGTGAAATGAGTAGGCTCGGTCTTAGGCTGCCTTGTTCCCATCTCACATCCTATCTAATCACAGGCCCAGGGTGTGGTGAAGGACCTGGAACCTGAGCTGCTACGGCACCTGGCACGGGGTACTGCCTCTCTGCTGATCGCCACCAAAGGGAGCCCCCAAGGGGAGCTGCGAGGGCAGGTAGGCAGGTAGTGTGGGCCAATGGGGATGATTCAGAGTTTGGTGGCACTGTGTTCCCTTGTTCTAGTTCCTTGCTCTCTCTGACTCCTGAGGTGGTAGTACCAAACTCCCTGACTGGTTGGGAGGATGTAGTCAGACAAAGTTCAATATGGAGCTGGCAGCTAACACCTCTGTCCCTGGCAGTGGGATGATTGCTGTTACTAGTAGTATCCTCTTGGGGTGCAGGGATGATCAGGAGCCCAACGTGTGTGTCTCAGGTTGTCTGGTCGCTGATGGAGACTCAAGGGGGAGCCTGGATGCTCCCTCACCCACCTTTCTTCCCAGGTGCACATTGCCAACCAATGCCAGGTGGGCGGCCTACGCCTGCCAGCAGCGGGGGCTGAGGGGGTGCCAGGGGCTCGCGATGCGGTGGCAGCTGCATTGCCCGCACTGCCTGCTGTATTAGGCCCAGACAGCCCTGTGCCTGCCAAACCCAGCGGCCCTGGGAGGCCCCGAGACCCCAACACCTGTTTCTTCGAGGGACAGCAGCGCCCCCATGGGGCTCATTGGGCACCTAACTATGACCCACTGTGCTCCCTCTGCACCTGCCAGGTAGGAGGCCCTGGATGGGTGCACTGGGAGCTGGGGTTTGGGCCAGGGTGCCTGGGAATCCCAGTCCACACCGTTCTCACCTCTCCCTGCAGAGACGCACAGTGATTTGTGACCCTGTGGTGTGCCCTCCGCCCAGCTGCCCAAGCCCTGTGCAGGTTCCTGACCAATGCTGCCCTGTGTGCCCAGGTGAGTGCCCCGAGTGTCTGCTGGTGGGAGAGGAGGCTCTAGGGAGGGAAGGAGGAGGATGACCCTTTGCTTTCATTTTACCTTTGACTCTGTAGAGAAACATGATGTCAGAGACCTGCCGGGGCTGCCAAGGAGCAGGGATCCTGGAGAGGGTGAGCTGGAAGTGTGTGTGCAGGGTTGGGGAATGCAGGGGAGTGTTGGGTGGTTCCAGAAGTGAGGCAGAAAGGTGAGAGTGTGTATGGGGGGGTCGGGAGGGGGCACAGGTTTCAAGTGGCACCTGATAGGCTTTGTTAGAGTTTTTGGCCCAGGAATGGGTCCTGGGGTTTGACTAGCGTGGGGTTGGCCTGAGCTTCAAGCCTTGGTTGTGGGCCCAGCTAGTGAGTTCAGTACTAATGGCAGCTGGGCACTGTCCCCCACCAGGCTGCTATTTTGATGGTGACCGGAGCTGGCGGGCAGCGGGTACCCGGTGGCACCCCGTCGTGCCCCCATTTGGCTTAATTAAGTGTGCTGTCTGCACCTGCAAGGTATGGCTGCCCAATCTTCTCTGGTGCCATAACCCAGCCGGGTCTGCAGAGATGGGGAGGGGGCTTCCAGGAGAGGAACACCCATCCTTGGTGAGGAGAACTCAAAGATGAAAGTAATTTGAGAAAAGTCCTTTGGGCTTTGCCAGTTGGCTTCCTGTAGGAGAGGGCAGGGGTTGACTTGGGCATGATTTCTAGCCCTGCCAGCTAACTCATGCCATGTAACCTTGGGCACTTTCTGTACCTTCCCGAGTCTCACTTTCCTCTGTGATAAGCAGATATGATAGCACCTACCTGGCAGGGTTACAATGAGGATTTGAGTTAGGGTATATAAAGTACCAGCCCAGGGCTTCTGAGCAAGAGGCCATGCATCTATTACATTTGAGGTATGGGAAAGAAGAGGGAGAAAGCAAGGAGGCTTATGTGCTCCCCTCCTTCCTGACACCCCTCACTCAATGGATCCCTACAGGGGGGCACGGGAGAGGTGCACTGTGAGAAGGTACAGTGTCCCCGGCTGGCCTGTGCCCAGCCTGTCCGCGCCAACCCCACTGACTGCTGCAAACAGTGTCCAGGTGAGGGGGGTGGGCACTGAGGCCTCTTGGGGCAGATAAGGTCCTTCACTTCTTTGTCCTGGGTGAGGGTGGATGGAAGGGACTTCTCAGATAATTCAGCATTTATTGAGCACTGCTTTGTGCCTAGCCTGGGGCCAGGGCTCTAAATGGAAAGACTGTGCATGTATTATGGGCTTTGTTGGGTTCCAATTCCTGCCCCATCCATCCATCCATCCATCCATCCATCCATCCATCCATCCATCATCCATCCATCATCCATCCATCCATCATCCATCCATCCATCCATCCGAATCCAAATTTATTACCTACTAATTGCCAGAAGCTGCTAGGTGCTGGAGATTCAAAGGCAAATAAAACCTGGTGGCTCTCACAGAGCTCACTTCTACTGACCGCGGTCTCCTTCCCTCCCTCCTTCCTTCCCTTCCAACAGTGGGGTCAGGGGCCAGACCTCAGCTGGGGGATCCCATGCAGGCCGATGGGCCGAGGGGCTGCCGTTTTGCGGGTCAGTGGTTCCCAGAGAGCCAGAGCTGGCACCCCTCTGTGCCCCCCTTTGGGGAGATGAGCTGTATCACCTGCAGATGTGGGGTAAGTGGGGAATGGGGATTTGTGTGCGGTGGTCATTAGGGGTTGAGTCTGGAGTGGGAAGGCCTTCCCAGAGAGGGCAGGCTCCCTGAAGTAGCTGAAGGCCTCTTGCCCCAGCACCACTGGGGATCCTCAGAATCTGCTCTGTCCTGCACCAGGCAGGGGTGCCCCACTGTGAGCGGGATGACTGTTCTCTGCCTCTGTCCTGCGCCCCAGGGAAGGAGAATCGCTGCTGTTCTCACTGTACACCCCGGCGGCGTAAGTGGGCAGGGCCAGCTCCTGTGGACTGTGGGATGAGCCTGGGAGGGGAGGGGCATCTGATTGTGCCCGGATCAAGGCCATCTGCTTCATAATGGCCATTCCATTCCAACCCCGCAGCAGCTTGGTGCACTTGTTATTTTTTTTTAAGATGTATTTATTTATGCATACAAGAACTTGGGTACAGGCCAGAGGTCTGGGGGGGGTGAGAGAATTCACCAGAGGCAGAGTGGGGAACAGAACTGACTGACAGAAATACACTGCTGAGGGGAGCAGCGGGCGAGACAGGAGAGGTGTGCTGCGCCATGTGGGTTGCTCCCTGGCCAGGGATCGAACTCGTGCTGCAGTGGCTGCGGATAGCTTCATAGGTTGCGTCTTAACCCCTCGCGCCACCAGGAAGGCTCTGCACTTGTTATCGATTACCTTTTCTTTATAAATGGATTCCCGAAACTCAGAAGAATTAGGCGACTAAACGGAGGTTGCACAGCTGGTATGTGCTGACTTGCTAAGAAAACTCTGACCTTTCTGGGACCAGAACAAAGTCATTCTGCTCTGCCCTCCATGCCACCCCATTTCCCTTTCCTTCTCCAAAGTCCACGCCCTTCTCTCTCCAGCAGTCCCAGAGACCAGGACAGTTCCAGAGCTGGAGAAAGAAGCTGAAGGCTCCTAGGGAGCAGCCTGAAGGCCACATGACCAAGAGGATCGGATCTGGGTCGGGGGAAGGAATGGCACTGAGGACCTGCGTTTTCCTGTGGGAAATCCAGTGCCTTTGTCTCCTCTTCTCTCTCCCACACTACCTCTGGGAACCACAACTCCACAAGGGGGAGGGGCAGCCAGGGCAGACCAAGGCCGTGTCCACTCCAGCTCCTGCCCTGTCACCCTCTGGCCTCTGCCTTGGAAGCCCAACCTCTTCCCTTTTGTACATAATGTCACTGGCTTGTTGGGATTTTTAATTTATCTTCACTCAGCACCAAGGGTTCCCCCACTCCACTCCTGCTGCCCCTGAGCTGAGCAGAGTCATTATTGGAGATTTTTGTATTTATTAAAACATTTTTTTTCAGTCTTTGGACTAAAGGTTGTCTCTGTGGCCAGGGATCTGAGTGGGCCTGAGAGGAGGAGGGGAGAGAGAGGAACTCTGTCTCCAGGGGCCACTGTCTGACTCCCGGGGGGGAGAGAGAGGAGACCTCGGAGGGGTCAGGCTAAACAGCAATTGACTGGCATGCCTGGATTCCACAGAGGGACTTGGCACTGCCTTAAGATGGACTAGAGCCGCAGCGCTCAGGCAGCCCAAAGCAGGATTGTGGCTCAAGTTCAGTTTCCACTGGCCCACCGAGCTGGCATTTTCACTGACCCCATATTTGAAGTTCCAAAGAGAGTAACAAAAGTCTCCCTAATCTCTTCCTTCTTTGTCTGAAGTGAGGCAAACACTCTCCTGTTACTCCTCTTTCATGGAAGCTAAGTGGGGCAAACTGGATCACAGTGGATTGGAATCAGCCCTGGTCCAGTTCTTGACTGAGCTTGTCTTGAGAGAAAGTGAGGTACAGAATAAACTACGATGCCTCGCCCCATTCTCCCATTAATGCCATCAGCAACTGGACATTTTTTAAAAAGATTTATTTATTTATGCATACAAGAGGTGGGTTTAGGCCAGAGGTGCGGGGGATGAGAGGATTCACCAGAGACAGAGTGGGGAACAGAACAGGCAGACTGACTGAAATCCACTGCTGAGGGGAGCAGCAGGCGAAACAGGAGAGGTCTGCTGTGCCATGTGGTCCAGCTCCTTGGCCAGGGATTGAACTACTGCAGTAGCTGCGGATAGCTTCATAGTGCTGACGCTTAACCCCTTGCGCCACCAGGGAGGCCCATTTTCACAGACCTCCCAAGCTTGAGGGAAAGGAGTCTCAGGATAGAGAGCTCACAAGTTGATGTATTTGCAGATCTAGCGCATATAAATGATGTGGGATGAATGAGGTCTGGTAGGATACAGGCAAAGGGCAATCATAACCTTATTTAGGGTTAGGCATGACTTGTGTGCTGAAAAAAGCCCATAGAAGCATCGAGTTCCAGTTCTGCTGTCAACTAGCTGAGTTATACAACCTCTCTCATTCCTTTCTGTAAAGCAGATAGGTCCCTCATAGATTCCATCAGTGTTGGTGTCATGCAGCTCCGGCCCGGCACGCACTCGTCGGAAAGGGGCTTGAGTGAGCCGAGGTAGCATTTCTAGAACTGGTTTGTAACTGAAGACAGGGAGAAATCTGGAGAGAAGCGTGACAATGGGCTTCAAGTGCCTTGAGTGTGAGAGCCCGCTGAAGCCCAAGGGGGACGGGGAGGCCAAGCTGGGGATAAAGGAGTGAGGAGGGTGGGATAGTGGGACTCTATGCAGAGCCCTGCTGGATCATGAGGGTCAGAGAAGAAAAAGAGCAGGTGGGAAACCAAGTACACCTCTCCACATCTGGTGTCAGGGAGGCTTTGGCCCAAAACTGGAGGGACTGGCAGAAGTGACCTTCCTGGTGGGGAGTTTGCCGGCGAGAAGGGTTGAGAAGGGAAACTGATCTTTAGATTTAACGTGATGTGCATGAGACTGGAGGGAGGGTAGAGGCAGTTGGCACCCACCGTGTGGTGTGGTGGGCTCCAGGAGGCAGGGCTTACCCTGAGAGCTGTCACTGCAGGCATGTTCCAGAGCAGGGCTCCTTGGAAGTCAGCTGAGCCAGTGGATGCAGGCAGAGTACTATTCCCCTGAGACAAATGTCCTTTCTTACCCCAGCCTCAGTTCCAACCAATGCCAGCCAGTCCACAGGCCCCACTGGAGCCCCAGGGATGGCGACGAGGGGTCCAGTCCTGTCTCAGCCTCACACAGCGTGGAAGCTCTGGCCTGTGGAGGCCTCAAGAGGGCACCCCATGCATTCCTCTTTAGGCAGCTGCATAACCTCAGAAAGCCTTTCTAAAAAACAAAAGCAAACCAAAAAACCCTAAAACAACAACAAAGCCTGAGAGAGTATTTTTAGTGTCTCACAACAGTTGCTGGTGGAATTTCATACTCCATCTCTGAGCCTGAGGTGTGTCAGGTCTTCTACTTTGCAGGGGACTTCCCTGGGCCCTTGAGCTACTCCAGCAGAAAGAGATGGAAGGGAATACACAGGGGCCCTGTTTGGCTGTAGGAGAAATGCGGTGGTTCCAATGTAAGGATCAGTTTTGCAAACTCCTTTACATACAGTTCTTCACTTTGTACTTTCTACTTGTGTACCTTTTGTGTTCTGTAGCAGCCCCCCCTTGCCCATCTTTTATATGCCAAGTTCAGAATTTGCTGTCCAGGGATGAACAGCTACAGGAGTTATCACTTGGTGGCGCTGCTGGCAGCCTCAGTGCACCTTGGGCAAGTCGTCAGAGCAGCATCTCCGCAGGTATTTGAATAATTTAAGGCAATGAGTTAAGAAGGATACTTTTCGAATCCTGGCCTTAGGCCAGTGAAGGTGCTTCTGGGTAGAAGGGTCTAGGGACCCGGGGCAAGTGCAGTGGCACAGGCACTTGCAGGGGGTGGGAAGTCCAGGGCCCTTGCTCTATTTCCAGGTCAGCTGTTCAACTTCTAGAAAAGTTTGCAGAGAATTGGGTGGCTTTTAAAACAATTTCCAGAAGAACTGATTTAATGCATGTCACCCTTAGTCTTTTATTAAAAAAGTGGTATTAGGAAGGCAAAGGTGTGACACTTCTGACCTTGGAGCTGGAGGACACAGAAAAGTGACAGAAAGGGGGCTTCTTCTAAAAGCCTAATGGTGGGACAAGGGGAGCTCACCACGCTGGAAGGGGCACATTTTAACTCATTGGATTTTTGGTAGTCAGAGAGTGTGTAAAGGAAAAAACAGAACAT
Source organism: Talpa europaea (assembly GCF_964194135.1). Classification (NCBI taxonomy): domain Eukaryota; kingdom Metazoa; phylum Chordata; class Mammalia; order Eulipotyphla; family Talpidae; genus Talpa; species Talpa europaea. The sequence goes on along the minus strand of NC_140070.1, from coordinate 116,269,324 downwards.
GGTTGGAATACAGGAAATACATGGTTAAAGGTGACCAAAAGGGAGGAATTTGAGGGCCTTGTATGATAATTATGGGGTGCTGACAGGGAGCCACCCCTTCTAACAGTGTTTGGCTTTGACTCCAGTTTTTGTGTACAAAGGGGTGGTCAGAATTACTTTTGCTTATCATCCCCCGTTAGGAAGAAAGAATTCCAAGCCCTGGATCACCACTATTAACAATCACTGAGCATGTTTCTGAGTTTTAGCAGCTGAGGCCTCCCTGGGTCCTCCCCTGCAGCGCCTCTCCCCACCGAGCAGTAGCTGTGATGTCTGTGCTCGGTCCAGTGGAGGGTTTGTGTGGTCACCTCTGGGGCTGGAGCACATGTAAATCTGTACCTGGAAAGCAGGAGATTGCATTTAAGGGAAATCTGGCCCTTTGTTTCTAAGATGGTGATGGTGGTAGAGGAGAGGCAAAGAAACAATTTTTAAAAATCCTCACCAACTCAAAGAATTTGGTAGATTGAATCGGTGGTTTGATTTTCAGCAAGTCAACTAGAGTCCAACAGTGGAGTCTCAGCACCTCACTGAGGGGGGTTAGGTGGGCTTGGAGGTTGTCCTGTCTGCAGGTGGGTGGCAGAGGCTGGTCTGTGGGGCTGTCTCCCCATGGGCCGGAGCTCCTGCTGTCCCTAGGAGGAGTAATTCACAGTAGCTTCTTGACCCTTGGCTCTTGACTGAGACAATCCCCTTGGTTTGGCTCTTGACTGAGACATCAGGTTTTTCTTCTTCTTTTGAAGTTACCCGAGTCCCTATCCTACTGCAGGGACAGACTCCTCACTCCATTTGTGCAGTGGACAAGCGGGGGCCCAGTGGAGGTAGCAGGAGTCAGTGAAAGGGAAGTGTCCTGACAAGTGCCCCATTAAGTCCTTTTCCAGGCAGGGGCTGGAGAGGCTGCTTTGGGGGCACCAGGAAGACAGCTGTGCCAGGGGCAGGTTATTCTAGTCCAGAAGCTGGTGGACCTTATGAGCCTGGTGTGGCTGGGAAAGTAGGACACAGACTGTACTGTGGCCATGTCTGTCAGTTTCTATACTCATGGCAGGGAGAGCCTGGTGCATGGCCCATTGTTGCTGCTGCCCCCCATCCTGGCAGCCCTGGTGCTTGCCATGGAGGCCCTCACTGTGAGGGGAGATGGGGGATGTGCATGCTTGTGCCCTGTTAGGCACTTTTGGGGAGTATTGATGTGTATCTGCATACGTGTACACACATACCTGAAATATGTTATGTGTGAGTGTGGATTATTCATACTGCACTTTTACAATCTGTAGAGTTTTCAATTTCAACAATTACTGTTTCATTCTTCCTGATGTGAATCTAAAAACAGCAACGAGGGCCTCCCCAGTGGCGCAGCGGTTGAGGAAGCAGTTGAGGGCTGGGAAGCTGCCCGCAGCCTCTGCAGCGCCGGTTTGATCCCCGGCCGCCCGGCTAGGGTCCCACATGGTGCCCAGACCTCTCCTGCCGCCCGCTGCTCCCCTCAGCAGTGTATTTCGTCAGTCTGCCTGTTCTGTTGCCCGCTATGGCTCTGGTGAATTCTCTCACCCACCCGCACTTCTGACTGTACCCAGTGCTTGTATAAATAAATAAATAAATCTTAAAAAAAATAAAAACTGCAACGAACTTGTTTTTTATGTATTTTAAAATTTTTGTCTATGTATATTTTTTAAAGATTTATTTATTTATACATACAAGAACTGAGGTGTAGGCCAGAGGTGCAGGGGGTGATAGGATTCACCAGTGACAGAGTGGGGAGCAGAACAGGTGGATTGACTGAAACACACTGCTGAGGGGAGCAGTGTGCGCGACAGGGGAGGTCAGCTGTGCCATGTGTGTAGCTCTCTGGCCGGCAGGCCGGGAATCGAACTCTTCTGGGAATTGAACTCATGCTGCAGTGGCTGCTGATAGCTTCATGGTGCTGCAACTTAACCCCTTGCACCACCAGGAAAGCCTCCTGAACTTGTTTTTTAAAACCCAAACCCTCTGTAGTCCTTTCTGCCTTCTAAGTGGGTAAAGGTAGAGACACATTTTGATCAGGAAGGAGAGTGGGGGTGGGCTGTAGTAAGCAGCAAGACAAGAGGCCACAGAGAAAAAAAGCCAAAGATAAATGTCCAAGGAGGAATAGTTAAAAGCCTTTAACTATGTACTGTTTATCTTACGAGTAATCAGTTTAATCACTTTTAAAAACCTACTAATTGCAGGCAAAATGTCCAGAATGATTGCTTGGGAATAATTTCTTCCTCACCCCTGTGCCCTGCATCCAGTTCTGCTCCGCAAAGAACAAGGATATCTAAGATTTGAGTGTAGATTGTTTGCATTATTGTGATACAGACTAGGTTTTCAAAGTTTAATATGCATATGATTTGGCTGGGAGACTTGTTTAAATGCAGATTCCGAACCAGAAGTTCTCCGATGAGACCCGAGATTCTGCATTACTGAGAAGTTCCCAAGCAATGCTGATGGTTCTGTGAGTTGCAGGGATGAGATTGTCCATCACTCCATATTTCCAGCAAGACTGCCATACCACCCATGCCACATGTAAGTTTATTCACTCAACTAAACTAATATTTCCTAAGCATCTTTTTTTTTTTTTTTTTTTTGGTCAGGCACTATTCTAGGTGCTGGGGACTCCACAGTGAGTCAAACTGCCCAAACCCTCTGCCTGGGTAGAATTTAAAACCTATTGGGGAAGAGAACTAATAAATACAATAGATAAGTCTCTTATATAGCATGGCAGAAGAAGATGTACTCTAGGAAAAATAGAGAATGAGAAGGGGAACTGGGAGCCCCAGGGAAGAGGATGTAGGTATAATTTTAATAAAGATGGTCACAGAGTGCTCTGGGTAGGTGACATTTGAATAAAGACATGAAGGAGGGGAGGGAGAGAACTTTAGGCACATGTAATGATTTGTAAGAAATTATGAATGGGGTTCAAGTTCCTTGACAGGAGATAAGAGAAGAGATACCTGCTGTGGTTGTGAGATACTTGCAAAATCCATCTGTCAGTAGACACCAGAGCTCAGAGGGGATTCTCAGAAAGAGTCTTTTGGGATATTAGGGAGAGAGCAGGATCACTGCATGAACAAAGGATGAGGTTTTGTTTTGTAGTTATGTTTTTTGAGGTAAGTGGATTATAACACTGTACATGTCTTAGGGGTATGGGTTCGTGCCTCTGCAAATGTATCTCACCACTCCAAGCCCACCACCAATAATCTTCCACCGTAGTCTGTTGGACCCCTTCCCCAACCTATACTCCCCTTGTGGTAGCCACCATCCTCTAGTCAGATTTCTTTTTTTTTTTTTTAAGATTTTTTTATTTATGCATACAAGAACTGGGGTATGGGCCAGAGATGCAGGGGTCAGGGGTGAGAGGATTCACCAGAGACAAAGCAGGGAGCAGAACAGGCAGACTGAGGAAATAACACTGCTGAGGGGAGCAGCAGGTGAGACAGGAGAGTACTGCTTCGCTGTATGTGTTTCTCTCTGGCTGGCAGGGGGTTGAACTCATGCTGCAGAGGCTGCAGTTTGCTTCATAGTGTGGTGCTTAACCCCTTGCGCCACCAGGGAGGCCCCTGTAGTCAGATTTCTAAGGTTTGTTCTTTCGCTTTTTTTTTTTAAGATTTATTTATTTATGCATACAAGAACTAGGCTGTAAGCCAGAGGTGGTGGTGGGGGTGGTGGTGGCGGTGAGAGGATTCACCAGACAAAGTGGGGAGCAGAATAGGCAGATCTACTGAAATACACTGCTGAGGGGAGCAGCGGGCAAGACAGGAGAGGTCTGCTGCACCATGTGGGTGGCTCCCTGGCAGGCTGGGGATCACTTGCACGGTGTTGGCTGTAGTGGCTGGCAGTAGCTTGATAGCGCTGTCTTTAACCCCTGCACCACCAGGGAGGCCCGCCCCCCCCCCCTTTTTTTTTCAATGTTTAGAGGCGGAGGTGTTGATTCAATTAATTGTATTAAATCTTTTCTTTGAGCACTTGAATCATGTACTATATAAAGATGCAATGTGACTGGAGTCAGAGTTGAAGAAACACCTACTAACCCACATAATCAGGCACGCACATGAATGTGTCACTTGTGCCTGCATGACTTTGTTTACAAGATACAACCCACCCAGGCATTTGGGAGTCTGGAAAAAGAGGAATGAGGGAGGACGGTCTGTTCAGGATGGGGAAGGGATCTTAGTGTAAAATCTCTACGAAGGAAGAGGTTGCAATTTAAGCACATACTTTGTGGTGGGAAATGTTAAGAGGCCCAAATGCCACATGAAATGTAAAGAGGTTGGCAGACACGGCGGTCTGTACTTTGAAAATCTCACTTCATGTCACCTAACGAAGAATTCAGCAGAAAACACAATGGGCTTCTGGAAACTCTGAGCAAAGGGGCTGATGAAAAAGAAGGGAAGCAAAGGAATGGTGGTCGTGTAAGGGGAGGTACCTACCTGGTATACTCATCCTGGAAGGGCAGACTCCAGATGTTGTTGGGGAACAAAGGTGCTTCATCCCTCCCTCTCTCTCCTCCCCCACCACGGCTCTAGCAGCTGGAACCAGACAAGTCCCAGCCTGTCTTCCCAGGAAAATGGGGAGTCCATCTGGGGTGAGCTCCCCCCCAGTACCCCAGGTCCCAGGAGCTCTAAATTACATTGGCTTTCAGGACTTATTCCCCTCTCCACTTGACAAAAACATTACTGCACCTGCTGGCTGATGCCTGAAATTCCTTCAGTAGACAGTTGTCTTTTCACAACTTGCAAAAGGGAGTTTTAAAATGCTAACCACTGGGTAAGATATGAGGTCATCTGCTAAAGCATAATCTACCAGGCGACAAGTGTAAATGATTATTGTCAGATCCTGTCTTTTTATTATTATTATTTTCGACAATGGAAGAATTAGAAAAAATGGAAGAGGATGAGTGACTGAAGGGTGAGGAGGCAGGGCCTGGGGACCTCGGAGCCAGCCTTCCAGGGACACTGTCTGGGGCGGGGCTCTTTCCCTTCGACAGCTGGTGAAGAATAGTTGCTGTGTGAGGAGGAATTTCTGACCTGCACATCTGTGCGCTCCTCAGCTTAGCGGGAACTCAGCCACTCAGACATATGATTCACATCAACTGTGTTTTTCATGAGTTTTAGAAGGCTTTTCTTTCTTTCTTTTTTTTTTTTTTAAAGCAACGCTGATGTCATTATGAAGGAACTTTCTCTCAGGTTCCAACTGAGGTATCACGTAAGTTCCAACTGAAGTACCAGTGGACGTGGCACCAGGGACAATCCTCAGAAGTAGCTTTTTAGCTTCCCTCCCCCTCCTCCAGAGATAGAGGAAGGAGGGGACTTTCTGACAGGGATAAAGGAAATCATGTTTTTTTTTTTTAAATCATAAATGTAATGATTCTTCATTGGAAAAGTTTTGGTAAATATAAAAGTATAAAATGAAAACAATTAATATTAATTACTTAATACAACTAAAATGCCAATTCAGAAATAATCCACTCACTTTTGATTTTTTTCACTTCATCTTTTTTCTTACCATTATATACCATGATTTATTTGGATTTTATTTCTAACAAACCATCTTTTTCAATTATAAAACTAATGTTTGCCTGAAGTAGAAAATGCAGTTAAGGAAAAAAATCCAGAAAAACCCTTCATAGAGAGTGCAGGTTTCTGAAGTGTTTTCTTTCTTCAGCAGGTTTTGTTGTTTGTCCTGTGTTTATAGGTTCATATCCTGCTTTTCTTCACTTGATCCTACTATTGCACATCTCATGAGCCTTTGCCATGGATTGACAGAGCTTTAAGAAAGACAATGCCGTGTTTTCCCACATCTGGGTGAAGCCAGACCCAGAGGCCAAGCTGAAACCCCACAGCCTGAGCATCATCTTGGTGTATAGACTTGTCAGGCCTGGCCTGGGATGAGGAGGGCATGAGGACACCTACAATGGAATCAGGGGGAGCCATGAGTGAGCTGGAAAGTGGCAGCCAGAGGGAGTCAGAGATGCACTGCTGGGGAGGGGGAGCATTCCCCCTGAGGTGGGTCAAAAACTGCTCTGAAGCTGGACTCGCTCTCTCCACATAGCTGTGGTTACCTTAATAGTTTGCAATGTGTGTATTCGTTTTGGTTGCCAAGACTCAGCTGAGTGTATTTGGGCTCAATAGATGACATTTTGTGAGGAAAAAGGAGGCAGCTGGGGAGGGCGGTAGCTGGGGAGGCAGCTGAGGAGTAAGAAAAACCTGCTTTGTTAGTGACCTTTTGATCACTTGACCTCCATTGCCTCAGTTTACTTACCTTTGAAAATGTTCCTAAAATAGAATGAGTCTTACACTAGTATGGTTTAGTAAAATGGTTTGGATCCAAGGAAGGCCTGACCGTTTTTGGCTGTGTGACCTTGGACAAGCCATCTGACCTATCTGAGCCCTTGCTTCCTACAAAATGGTGATGCTAGCAACTATCTTCTTAATTATTATAATAACCATAGCAAAGTTATGTAAGGTGTTTGGAATATAGTTGGCACTCAGTGACAACATGGTAGTTGGATCTGATGGATGTGAGAATCATGAGGGAGTTACAAAGTGCCATGCGTACCCATGTGTAGGGTAAGGTAAAAGTATCAGGTTTTTCTGCCCTCCTGCCATTAGGATAGATGACGGTCCCGAATGCATGCCTGATGGCGGGCACGTGGAATAGGGTGTGGGCATAGGTAGATGGGATTCACCTGGGCTAAGACCGGGCTTTTAAGGGCGGCGTCACGGGGATGCAGGAGAAGCAGTAGAAGCATAAAGAACTACGAGAGAAACAGAGAGAAGGCCAGAGAGCCCATAGAGAGTGAAGACTTGCTGGGGGCTGGGAGCCTGGCAGCCTCCTGGCCCCCCAGCACCCCTGCCTGCTGTGTACCAGGTAAATCCCAATAAAAGCCTGAAAAGCCACCAAGGGCTCCAGGACTCTTCTCCTTTACCCAGTCTGCTGGATCAGAAAACCTGCACTGCGCCCCTTCCTGCCCCTACATTTGGCGTAAGTCAGCAAGATGATCCATGCGGATGGGTATGGAGCCCTCCGAAGACCTCAGGAGTAGCAAACTGAGCCTGTGACAGTGCTGGAGGCACCATGGCAGTACAGAAGGTGGACAAGGTCCGGGAGCTATGGGATGAGACCTCGCCTGGAGGAGGAGACGCTGAGAGGACCAGCCAATGACCCCTGAGGCAGCAAGAATCGTTGGAGAGGGCTACGATTTGGAGCTCGCCAGTGCTGATGGCAGGGAGAGGCCAATGGACTTGGACTAATGGACTTGGACTGACAATCTCGCCAGAAGGTGGAGGAACCTTGGCAAGTTGTTACATTTTGGGGACCCTGAGGGTGGATGGTATTCTTTAAGATTGAGAAACCCTGAGGGGCCGTTAAGCAGCCTAAGTATGCTGAAGACCATTGAGTCTCTTAAAATCACCTGTGGGTGATGCCCTGCTCATTGTTGAGTGAGGGTGAGGAGCTGAGGAACCCATAGTTGGGGGACGGGTGGGGAATGTGGCTTGGGGTGGAGCCCAAGCCAAAGAGAGGACCCAAGAGAGGCCGCATGTGGAGCTTGTATCCACGGATCCCCGACCCATGTGCTTGTGCAGTGGGTTGGCCTGAGTGCAGGGGTCTGCGTGTTGCATTGGTGGCGATGAAAGCTGAGTGTTGGAGCGACTGCAGACAGAAACCCTGAGGGTTGGCGATTACCACCAACAGAATAGAATCGCCCATCCCAGAGTGAGTGCATCCTGGGGGTGGATGCGGTGTGTGGCTTGTGGCCGAGACCACAGCCAGAGAAGGCCAGGAAGCCTGATAGCTCCTGGTGTGTGATGGTAGATGCCGTGAGTGGTTCCCCTCCCTCGTATGAGCAGTGCCTTTGGCAGCAGAAGTGGTGGATCATCTGCTGGTGCCAATAACTGTCTTGCCACTAGGTTGGTGCCCTGCTTGGACTTGGTGTTCTGTTCTATTTTATGTATTCAGTTATATTCTATGTACTTTCATGGGCCGTAGCTGCAGTGTTCATATTCGCCAAGAGAAACGTGTGTATAACTTGTATAGACTATCTGGCAGAAAACCCTGAGGGGGTGGATTATAGGGTAAGGTAAAAGTATCAGGCTTTTCTGCCCTCCCGCCATTAGGATAGATGACGGAACCCTGTGGTCCCGAATGCACGCCTGATGGCGGGCACCTGGAGTAGGGTGTGGGCATAGGTAGATGGGATTCACCTGGGCTAAGACTGGGCTTTTAAGGGCGACGTCACAGGGATGCCAGTAAAAGCAGAGCAGCAGAGAAGCTGAGAAGAGAAGTAGAGAGAGAAGTAGAAGCATAAAGAACCACGAGAGAAGCAGAGAGAAGGCTGGAGAGCCCAGATAGAGTGAAGACTTGCTGGGGACTGGGAGGCCTGCCAGCCTCCTGGCCCCCCAGGACCCCTGCCTGCTGTGTACCTGGTAAATCCCAATAAAAGCCTGCTGAAGCCACTGAGGCCTCCAGGACTCTCTTCTCCTTTACCTGGTCTGCTGGATCAGAAAACCTGCTCAGTGCACATTCCTGCCACTACACCATGAAAAGGCAAGGTTGTTCTGGGGTAGAGGAACTACATACTCTGGGCTTCATCATGTGATAGCACAAAAATTACTACTGTGGGCTTGACCACAGCCTTTTTACTGTCAGAGAATCCTCCATGGCTAGTCTAATCTCCACTCTTCTTTCTCAGCCCCGGGAGGAAGCATGCTTTCTTCCTGGGAATGAAGCTAAATCAAGTTCCCTAATCAGGGAGTGAGAGGCAGGGTACAGCGGGGAAGGCTCTAGGGCTGGAGAGGTGGGTGCAGAGAAGTGGAGTTACTGGAACTCTCATACATTGCTGGTGTGAATGAAAAAGTGGTACAGTCACTTTGGAAAACAATTTGGTAGTTTCTTAGAAAGTTAAACGCATGCCATGCAATCCAACAGTTTCATTCCGACTTATTTACCTGGTGAGATGAAATGAAAATTGTTTCCACAGAACCCTATATAGGGTGAATGAAGGTGGTCAGACTTTTACACCGCTGGCCTCTGTGGCTATCACCTGTGGCCTTGAATGCAGAAGGTGGCTTAGGAGCGTGGTTGCGGAGCACACATGCCTGATGGCAGACACCTGGAGTATGGTGTGGGCATGAAGAAGTGGGCACACCTGAGCCTGTAGGCTGAGGCTATACGGGCAGCATCACACAGAGAATGGCTACAGCAAGAAAGAGAACACGGGACAATGCCCAAGGAGAAAGAGTAAAGATTTGACAGGGGCAGGAAGGCCTGCCAGTCTCCTGGCCCCCACGGCTTCCCTGCCTTGCCAACCTGTGGGCTTGCGCCACGGCAATTGATGAAGAAAGAGCATTAAAGCCTGAAAAAGCCACTGAGGGCTCTGGACTCTCTTTACCTGTATCCCGAATTGCAACAGGGTGGTCCCCAGGAAAGGGGGAGGTTCCCTGCCCCACCCAAGGGAGGGTGGAGCTGAGCAGGAAGAGGAGAAGCTGCAGAAGAGACTGAGAAGGAAGCAGGATGGAGCCAGGAGACCTGGAGGAGGCGCATGGAGCCTAGAGACACGTGAAGAAACTGCGCTTGTCTTTTGGTCATGGACTGGGTGACACAGATGTGGGTGAGACCCGTGGAGAGGTGACCATGGCAGCTTTTATCTTGATGTTGATTTTGCTCTTTTCCTTCCAGGCTTGTCCGGTTGTTTGTGACCCTTTTCTGTGGGTCCCCACTGGAAGATGCTTTAGACTTGGGGCAGGCTTTGGGGCCTTGCTCTGGGCCAATCCCATATGGATGGACTTTTACCCACGAGGGGACGGGGAACTTAGGGTGCTTCATTTAGAAACTAGACTCTTTGCCTTACCTGTATTGTTTCCTAGTTTTATTAAAGTTCCTTCCCATTAAAGTCTCCTATGTTTTGTGTTGATGCGGCGGATGGCAGAACCCATGTAGAATAGGCAGGTTTGCGGGGTTTGGGCTGCCCCTCTCCCTGTCCTATAACAGAATCAATAGAGAACCTGCCCCATGCCTTGCTGGCACTACACCCTATATGTGGATATTTATGGAAACTTTATTAATAACTGGGAACAACCCAGATGATTTCATCAAGGGAAGTGATGGCAATCAGTGGTCTGTATCATTCGGCAGAACGCCACTATTCAGCAATAAAGGGTAATGGCCTGTTAATAAACACAGCAGTGTGGATGAATCTCACATTCATTACACTCCGTGACAGAAGCCAGACTGAAAAGGTTACATACTGTATGCTCTATTCAGATGGCATTCTAGAAAAGGCAAGACTATTTGCACAGTGGTTTTGAGGGACTGGGATTGGGACAGAGGTTGACTATGTAGGAGCATAGGGAATATTTCTGGGGTGGTGGAATGATTGTTTGTTGATTGTGGCAGTGTTTACATGACCGTGTGAGTTTGTCAAGAACTCTTAGAACCAATTACTCAAAGGGGTGAATTTTCATTGTATGTAAATTATACATTAATGCAAATTGGGGGGAAAATGGTAGTGCAGTGACCACTTGTCATTTTGAGGCTGCCAATCAAATTTCTGGATCCTTTTAACCCCTAAATCATCTATAGAGGTCTCCATTCAGTGAGGTCTGGATGAAAAGCAGGCCTCCTGTCCACTGTATAAACCAAAGGGACCACTTGTCCCTCTCTCTGGAAAGCTGTGTGTGGGTGGGTGAGTTGGGCTCAACCAATTGGATACTCTCTTCTGGGATTTAGATTCCTAAGACTATATGACCAAAGGTTTTAGGATGGAGGCATGTGAATCAACAACCGTGATCAGATGTTCCTGGGCCGAGACCTGGCATTCTTGTTACTGCTTCTGAAAGTTTCCCTCTCCTTTAAACTGCCAATTCTGTTTTTGCTTACAATGACTACAGCTGATTTCTGTCATTTGCAACTCAAGAAACTTGATGATACAAATTGGATAAGGGCAGGTAGAAAGAAGGAAGAAAATAGAAGTAAAGATTGGGAAAGAGGAATGAGAAGATAATGAGGCAGGCAGATAGAGCCAAGTAATGAATCCAGGGCAAACCAAGTTAGGTAGATTTGTCACTGGTACAAGGGGGTGGGGGTAGGTGGTGTGTGTGTGTGTGTGTGTGTGTGTGTGTGTGTGTGTGTGTGTGTGTGTGTGTGATTTGGTCCTGATACTGCTATACTGTTGCATTGCCAGCAATGTAATCTGGCTCCCCCATTGTTGTGCTTTGTGGGTTTGTTATGGCTGCTAATATGCTCATTTTGTTCTTCCCCATCTGGGGTACAGATACAATGAATAACAACAGCTATTGTCTGCTGTGTGGCATGCATTCTTAATTTTATCCACAACATCCTGGGGTAGTACTAATGTTCCTACCTTATGGAAAAAATGCTGAGGTTTAGGAGATCAGGCAAGGCATACAAAGTGTGTGGCTGTGTGGGGATTCAAATGCAGGTCTGACTTAGTAGACAGGATTCCAGGGATCATTACAGTTTTCAGGGAGGGGACAAGCAGTCCAAGCGTCTGCAGACTCAGGTCCCTTTGAGGAAGGTTTCAAAGGGCCTCATCCAGTTCACTGCATTCTCTAGTAACAAGTCTTCTGTATTTTATTCTATATCTTTAGGAGGCACAGAGGTGTAGGGGAGTAGTTCTGACCTGGGAGCTTTTATAAAACACTATCTGTCTCCTAGACCAGAGTCTGGGGGTGGACTCCTGGTAGCAACAGTTTACAAAATTTCCCAAGGGGCTTCTGACATAGGGGGGCCAAAGGGACAAAGGCAGGCTCCAGAGGCATGGTCAGGAGGTGTGGTGGCCTCTCCATGGTGCAGAGCTCTCCCCCAGGGAAGCCAGCCTGGGAAGGTGCAAGCTTGGGGTAAGAGCAATGGTGGTATCTGCTATCTGTGCCCATGAGCAGATGGCTTGAGGGTGGAACCAGAGGGTTGTGGCACTTCCCACGGAAGTGTCCTAAACCCCACACACTTGGGGGTTCTGTATAAGGTTACTGGTTTCTCTGCAGGGTGCTGGGTCCATCGCCATTACCTGCCAAAAGGTAGGGCCAAAGCCTTTCCCTTTACTGTGTTTCTCTAGGCATCTGGTGAAGGATGAGAATGGAAGGCAGGAGGGGGCAGGACATCTCATTTAAGCTGGAGCAGCTCCTTGAAGAACGTGCTTGTCAAAAGGGGTGCTCGATTTTCTGAGGCTGGAGCCAGGAGTCTGTGTGGAGCCAGGCATTGGTCCCGCTGCTCTGAGGGCAGTGCGCTTTTGGACTGCTCGCCGTGCTTGCCCAGCCCTGATCCCTGCTTCTAGTGCCCTTGAGGGCTCATCCCAGTTTGCCTCAACCCCAGATACCCACAGACATGGAGGCGTGTGGCCATCGGCCTTTGACCCAGTCCTTCACTCATGGTTGGCACGAGGTCTAAGCAGTGTCAGAATCTTGTGTAGGCGGAGCTGTGGACAGGAATTCTCATTTTCCTGGCATTTCCGAAGGCATTTCCACCTATGATGGGCAAGAAGAAGGTCCAGGTAGAGTCCAGAGGTGGAGGGAGGGGCAAAGCTGTGGCACACGGGTGCAGGCGAGCCGGGCACCAAGCACTCTTACTTCGTGGTTGGTGAGTTAGAGATACCCCTTTTGTTTGCGCTGGTTTGATCTGAGTTTCTGTCAGTCGTTTCTGAACAGCACCTGGCCAATACCACTGATCTTGGCTCATTTGCTGTCACTCCCTCTTTTGGATCCACGCCTTTCCAAGTACAGGATGGGCTCTGTTACCTGGATTCATAGATGCTCAGTCCCAGCCATGCTCATAGGTTTCCTGGCTGTGTTTGAACCCCAAAGCCCTGAAGAGGGAATGTGGCCAGAGGATGAAGTCACGCAGGAAAATTGTGGCTTCCTGGGACCCACCTCTGGGGGCGTGTGGGCATGTAGGTGGGCCGAGGAATTTGCAGACAGAGAGGACCATTGTGAGCCAGGGAGGCAGCCTAGAGCAGTTTCCTAAAGGCCAATGTGTGCTTGTGGAATGGGTACATTTTTGTGTGGGCAGCGGTGGTACTGCGTCATTGATAACTTGTCTTTCCCTGCAGATGCCCGGACCTGTCTTCACTGGGCCTCTCTTCCTCTGGGCCCTTTTGCTCCTTTCTTGGTCTCCCCCTCCCCAACCTCCACTCCAGTCAAGGCTCTGCTCTGTTGAGACCCTGCATTTTGGGATCTTATCATCTAGTAAGAGAGATCTGACATGTGCATAAAGTCCCCACGACACTGAGCAGGGATGCTGAAGACATGTGAGACCAGCAGAGACCCAGGGACAGGTGAATGTGCCTCTGAGACAGAGAGGATCTCACAGAGGAAGTGGCATTTGAGCTGAACCCTGAGCTTTAGACTTTATAAGTGGAAGGAAGGACCCAGGGTCCTGGAGTGGGAAATTGCAAGGCGAGAGTGGGTCCATTGAGGTTGGAGAAAGATTATGGGTGATAAGATTGGACAAGCAGGCAAGAGCAGCTTGGGGGTCATTCACATCTGCACTAGAAGAGCCAGTGGTCTCCAGAGCTCAGGGCTGAGGTGAACTGTCTCATCAGGTGGTACTGCCTTAGATGTGAGCAAGCAGGGCCTGCCCCGGGATGGGTCTCAGAGGGCCCAGGACTTTTGGGTGCCTTTCTTGGAATGTTCTAAAGCCATCTTGGATGTCTGGAATGGGATGGACTCTCAGTGCCAGCTAGGTTGCATGCCCTGAGTCAGGGACCCCTGAGCCTGGACTGGGGCTGTACGGTCTCCAGGAGTCTATTTCTCAAATTTTTTAATGTCCCCCTCTGATGATCTAGACCTTATCCAGTTGCCCTCCTGGCTGAGCCTGGACCAGAGCCCATGTGGGTTCCTGGCCCTATTACTTTCCTCTGAAGAGTTCTCTGAGTCTGCTCCTGGGGTGGGTGAACCAGATATCCTGAGGAGCTCTGGAGCACAGACCAGGGGCATTGTGCTGGGGTTCACTCCTGGGCCCTACTTCATGCAACAGCCTGGAGTGCTTTTCCAGTCATTGCTCCTTCTGGCCAGCATGGTAATTTTGGGTGGAATCCTATGCGTTTGAGTCACTCTAGGTCACAGGCCAGATTCAAGGTCCTGGGCTACTGGTGGTCAACCACCAAGTCTTGGGCTTGACTATGTGTCCATGATCTGGCTCTTGACCAGCCCTATTCCAACTACAGCACTGTCTCAGGTCTGCAGAACCCAAGGCCGGGGGTGGCAGCAAGTGGTCCCTGCTATGACTATAGGGCCTCAGCTGATCGCCTCTGAGGCCTCGTGCCAATCTGTGAGGCAGTTCTCTGGGGGTGCCCACATGTCCTCTGAGGGCTTTCAGACCACAGTAGGTGGTCCACAGTAGGGGCCCTTTTCCATGTGCCCTTACTTCTGTGACAATTACAGTCAGCATGAAGGAGACTTCTTTTCACTTCGGCCTAACCTTTCTGTGGTATGGAAGGCAGGGGTGTGGTCTGCAGGGAGAGACCCATCCTGGGGATTCAGTGATTATGGCCTAAAGAGTTCTGAGGGCTCATGTTTGGAAGGTGTGTCATTCTATGCTGTCTCTCTAAAATCCACAATGGTAAATTTGACATAACCCCCAAATAAACAATTGTCCCCCTTTTCTTTTGCATGCTCTGGGTGAGTATGCATTCATGATCATTATAGAGGATCCACCCTTACAATCTTTGAGAGAGTCTCCAGAGGCTAGCTCTTGTGGCTCCACCGCGGGTGATGCTGTGTCACGTGTGCTGAAGGAATGGATATTCAATAAAGGGCCTCAGGGAGCTGCAGGGACAGGGAGGTCTATATTGCTTCAATACAAACGGCTTCTTAAGGGCCCTGGTATTGGGAGTAATAACAGCCATGCTATCTCCTCCGTCAGCGACATTTATGATGTTAGCCAGCAACCATAGCTTGGGCCGTGAGCAACCTGAGAAGGTGCTTCCTGGGCTGGACAGAAAGAAGACAGGCCTGTGCACTGCGAAGTGTCATGGGCACTGACAGGACAATCATCGAATAGTAAGTGTCTCTTTGATCCATTGGCATAGTTGCCGTGGGCCTGGGAATTTTGGGTGTACATTGTAAAATTAAATTGCTGAGGTGACAGAGGTGCCTAAAGAAATATTTGCCCAGGTTTGCATACCTTAGGGTCCTTTCTTGGGTACTTGAGACCCCTACCTCTTATCCTTGGGGTATAAGACTATACCCTGGCCCTGGGGAAATGGTCACAGTCCTCCTCTGAGACCCGAGTCCCAGCACTTGTGGGGGACAAGAGTAGACATGGGAGCAGGAGTTAGCTGTGCAATGGTGTGAGAGGCCCCGAGTAGGGAGGACAAGGTCGGGAATCAGGAGGAAGAGATTACGGAGAGAAAGCATGTGGGTCAGTCTTTTGTGGGGTGAACAGGAGCTAGGGCATCACTGGGGCTCCTTCTATCCCTGACCTCCTCTGGGGTCACCAGGTCTAACCATTTAGCAAAATGATAGGCATCACAGCAGGATGAATTGGGCCAGGTCATTTCACGCAGAGTGTGGGTATCAGAATCTCTAGGGTTTTATTCTTGGGATGGTCAGTTATTGCAGTTGATGCCTCTCGTGTTCTGGCTGGGAGCTGGAGGCTGGCTGCCAGTGTTGGGGAGCAGTAGGGGAAAGAGGTTGTGAATGGTGCATGTCTTGGCACGTAGCATGCATGCCTGTCTTCATTGGTGCCTGTCTCGGCATGGTGCCCTGCTCTCACTGTGTTGGGGGTGCCAGTTCAGAGACTCTCAATTTTATCCTCTCAGAAGAGGAGAAAACACCGAGTATAGGAATGGGAGGGGGACCAATCTTCAACCCTCCAGTTTTTGGATCTACCTTCATCAGCACCCTCTGCACTTCTCCACGTGTACAGGGACCGTACTATCAATTCCTGAGCCATCTGGTTATTCTGGGGTATAATTAGGATTTTTTTTCTTTTCTTGCCCTACAGCTCAGGGATGAGCTTTCTTGGTTTCCTTTGTCTAGTTCTTCTCCAGCTTCTAAAATGTTGTTACTGATATCGTTCTTATTCTCTTTTTCACTATAGATTTTTTAATCTCAAAAAAAGAAGAAAGGAATTAATATTAATATTAATATTCTGTTCAGAATATTTCCACATTTCCCCATTGGCAGTGAAATGAAAAATAAAAATCTTATTCATGGTGTTGTATTAGGATCTGCTACAAATCAGAGTTTACCTCTCTCTAGACCAGGCTATCTTGGATTCTATTAACTCTATTAATTTTAATGAAATAGCAATTTCAGTATACCTAGAGACAGAGAGAGTCAAAGTTCACTTTTGTTTCCTAATAAATGCCAATGCTAAAATAGTACTTACTGTCACCTGTATTACTCTCAGTCCTTTCTCTCTGAGTGGTCCAAAGCTGTAGGCTGTGGTTGGGGCTCAGTGATGGGGTTTGTATGTGTGTTCACACCTGTGACCCTCAGCCCTGAGCTGCTGCGGGAATTTCCGGTTTATGTTGCAGGCTAAGAGAAGACAGACTCCTTTTTTGTATTCTTTCTGGGACATAAATTGCAGCTGGTAGTAGAATTTGTTCAGCTTCTTTGACTACTAAGTCATATTGGACCACACAAATGCTTAGCTGAGGTAATCCTATGAGACCTACACCAAAAAGAACAGAATTTTCCCTTGGTGTAGATTAGGGAGACATCCGACCACAGAGTAGGTGGGCAGGGTCACCTCAAATGTGGGGGGATTGGCATTTATTTTCTCCCCTAGTAATAGCAGTAAGGAATCATCATGAACAAGTGGAGTTCCCTTTGGTCAGCCTTCCTCAAAAAGAGAATATACTGATGTATTTATTATCATATAAAAATGCCATCATGGTGTAAAACAAAGGTACTTCATTGAAAAATAAATAAATAAAAGACACAATCTGTCTGGTTTTGAATCCCAGCTCCACTATGTGTGAGCCGTGCAGCCTCAGGCAAGTTGATAACCTCCTCTGTACCTTAATTTCCTCATCTATCCATGGGGTGGACGATCATAATTATATCTACCCCAGAGAGTTGTGTGAGAATTAAATGAGTTACTATACCTAAATCACTTAGAATAGTGCCAAGTACAGGTAAGCACTATGAAAATATTATTGGATAAATATTAGCTATTGTTATAAATATAAAAAATTACCATCATGAAAGACTGCATTAGGACTATGGGGATTTTGCTAAGAATCTCTCACAATGCCTATTGTCTCTCCTACTCTGGTGGGGTTGGCGTACTCACTGGTCTTCAAACAATCAGTCATATTCCCACCTCAAAGCCTTGCATTGGCTGTTCTGTCCACCTGGAATGTTCTTCCCCTACATCTTCATGAGATGTAGTGGACCTGCTCCTTATTTCATTGTTTTCACTCAGATCCTATCTGCTGTCATCACTGATGATGCCCTCCACCCAAAGACCACCAGGAACCACCTGCAGTGGAGCAAGTTGGGTTTATTGCTTGTGCAGTGAAGGAGAATACACGTCGTAGGGATATGAGAGTTTTTCAGTATGGGAGTATCAGAAAGGACTTACAGATTTGGGTTTGTTTTTGTCTAGATTCATTGCAGCCACAGAGTGGCCTTGTCTGATGTTGATGTTCTGTGAAATTGTTTATATTTGACAGGAGGACACCTAGCCTATTTATGAGTGCCAGGCCAAGATCTGGATGTCAAGGACTGCTTTTCACTGTATCGTCACTGAATCCCCAGTGCATAGAACAGAAACTGGAGGAAAGGGCGGCAGGTGTTGAATGAAAACATGTTGAACAAATCGATGAAGTTTGTTTTTGGCAAATTCATACTTCACATTGAAGGAAGGACCCAGCCAGAGGGGCCTTTTCTGGTTCACCATCTCTGATGCTCGACCCCACCTGACACTGTGAGGTGCAGCTCTCTCTCAAGCAGTTATCGTAGGGTCACACTATGAGGTCTCCCCGCTCTGCTGTGAATGACTGGAGGCCAGGCATCACCTCTTTTCCCTTAGAATCCCAGTGCCAAGCACAGAGAAACTACTTAACTTACTGCCTGATCAGCTGAACACCTAGCTTGACTAGGCTTGACTTTGGCCTCTGGCTGAGTCTCCAGAATTCTGTGTGTTCTCTGAGAATATGGTCTATGGGTCGTGGGTGGGAAATAGTTAAGCAGGAGATACCAGGGGAGCAGCAGCCAGAAGGTATGTTTGTAAATTTGTGATTCTCAGGGACAGATTTAGGCTAGTGGACTTTGCCCACCAGGTGGGGTCTGTGCAGTGTGATCATATCTGGGCCTGCCCCCACCCCTGCTTCCCAAGGCCCGGAGAAGACTGATGGAAGTCTTCAGGTCCCAGTAATGGGATAAGAAGGGGCTATAAAAGCTCGGGCACCTCAAAAACAGGGACCCCATTTAGGGAAGCAGGAGTTATCTGATTTTCTGCTTCTGTTCTTGAAATAACCCATTAAAGTTTGTACAGTGTTATTTTATAGATGAAGAAACAGAGACACAAGTTAAGGAAAATGCCCAGTGACACACAGCTAGTGAGTGGCAGAGGAGGGATTCAGACCTAGGTCTGTCTAATCCCCAAATCCAGGTTCTGTACCCCAGTTGAGTGTACCCTCCCACGGTCCTTTGTGTGGCCTTGATAGGAAGTGTAGGTGTGGACATTTGAGTTAAGGAGTCCATTCAAAGGGCTTGCTGGACCAGGAGTTAATGGCCTGATGTTCAGAAGTAGCTGCCTTCACAGAACAGACCTGAATAGAGTGAGCTACATTCTCCACTTCAGGGGACAATAGAGAGAATTCCACCCTCTGGCCTGTGTGAGTGAGATCTTTGGGCTGCCTGTGCCATCTCCAAAGGATCCAGGTCTGCCAGAATTAGCTGTATGTGGAAAATCTCAACTCCTGTGGGCATTTTCTTGGCTGCGAGCGCTGCAGTGCTTGTGACCACTAGGGGGAGGCACACCTCTGTCCCTCTTCAGCAGCTACCACAGGGTCAGGGCCACCCCTGCTGTGATCCTCAGCCCCAGTTCTGCTCTGAGGTTAGAGATGTAGATGCTGGTTAGGCCTCATCTTCATCCTGTGGCCTCCCATTCAATGAATAATGGGCAGAGAGTGTGTGTGGGGTGGATGTGTGTGTGGCTCAGGAACACATGGTGTCTACCTCCTTTATCGTGAAGAGGAAACATCTTCTGTCAGAACCACTGGCCCTCAGCTAGTATTTATAGCAAACCCAGTGAATTTTTATTAAATGACCTCACATCTTTTACATTTAATAAAGGGAAACAGATATCTCTATAGGTATGGAAACCACAGAATTCAGCTCTCAACTTCCAGCTAGTATGGTACAGTGAGTTCATGCTGTGGTCTCCTTCCTCTGTTCCAAACACATAGCAATAACAAATAAACTAGAAAAAAAGGATAAACAAAAATAAATAGTTGGGCCTCAAACCAAGATGCATATTTATGTGTACCAGAAGCAGATCAAGAAATGCAAAGTGTAAGTGGAACTGAGAGCCTGGTGGTCTCAGGTTCCACAAGCAGCAATATCTGCCAGAGGCATTGCTCCTGGTAGGGAGATAAAGTGCTCCTTCCAAGTCTGGGGACAATAGCCAGTCTCCTTGAAGCCAGGGAAGGAGTAAGGCTCCCTCTGCTTGTGAAAAGAGGAAGGAAAGACAGCCAGCAGTCCACATATAGCCCAGGGCTTGAAATGTGGGAAGATGATGCAGACTCTTGATTAGGAGCTGAGCCAAGCACCCTCTGGCTTCATGCCTGGATCTGGGATATCCTCATACCACAATAGAATGGGAGCCCTAAAATGCTATCACAAGATCTGGTTCTCAAATGAGTCTGGGGTCCCAACTCAGGACAATTAGAGACAGTGAAAAATAGATGTAAAATAAAAATGAAAAATCCCCCAACTCATCATGGGGTTGTAAACCAAAGTATATGTAAACCAAAATAATAAGAACAGTCAACAGAATTAACATTTGGAATATGAAATCATCCAGATTAATTTTGTGAAAGTCATATATAGAATTAAAAGTCATGTTTAGGATGCTCAAAATGCAAATGAAGGCTTAACATCTATTGGAAATGAACAGGAAATGAACACAGGCAGATAGAAATGAAATGAGAACAAGTAGATATAAAAAGAGTCTGTTAGAAATCTTGGCAATGAAGGCATTGATCGTTAAAATACACAACTGAATAAACTGGAGACAGAATAGAAAGAGAATTAGAAGACATAAATATAAACACTAATACAGTACACAGAGACAAGTATCAAGAAAAGCAAGAGCAGTTATTAAATATGAAGGATAACTTACATGAAAGACTGTATCTCATAGTTTCAGAAGAAGTAAATGAATGGAATCATGATGAAGAAAGATATGAGGAAGTAGTAGCAGAGATATTTCTTGGGGGAAATTGCAGAGCATCAAAGGCAAAGAGAGAAAGAACTTATAATATACTAGAGAAAAATACAGGTTACTTACAAAGGCACTTCTGGCCTCAGCAAAAACTGAGGCCAGAGCTGATGGAGTAGAATCTTCAAAGTCAACTGGACCTTTATACCCAGCTCACTTATAGTTAAAATTAAACACAAAAAGGGCATTTCGATACATACATAGTATAAAACCTCGTTGAAAGTACTATTATAGGATGTACTTCAAGAAGAAAATGAACCCAGAAAGAAAGGGAAGGATACAAGAAACAACATTAAGCACAGAAACTGATAAAAATAAGTTGCTAAATCTAAATGAGTGTGATAAACAAAAACTTTAAACTCTCATTTTAAAGATACATATATACATTCAAAAATTGTGAACGATATTTTAGCCATTTCTGTTTACAACAGAAACTCTGGGAATTCAGAGTTAACATCCTTGATGGTCAGCTTCTAGACACATCAGAAAAAGTTTCAAGCTCATCTTCCACATTGTTCTGCTGTGCTGTATCCAAACAGATCCAGTTGCTGTCTAGTTTCACGTGGATTCTTTTACTGGCAATTTCACTTGGGAGTCCAAGTCCTCTAGGACAGGGTCATCCAAATGCTCTCAGAGTGTGGCTCCTGGGAAGCGTTTGCTTTTTTTTTTTTTTTTTTTTGGTGTAATTTTTTGAGTTGACTTAAGAAAAATTCACTCAGCACTGAAGACCACATGTTTCCTGCTGAACTTCTCCAGTTCCAAATGGTCAGATTTGGATTTTCAGGAAAGATTTCAGTTGAGGGAAGGGAATGAAGATTATAATAGCTTTCTGACTTCACCAACTTCAATTTCCTTGGTAGCTGTTATGTTTAGCTCCCATTGCGGGATCCCATGGTCTGAGTTCATCTTCAGCTTGAGAAGATCCTGGAGAAGCTGAACTTGAACTCCTCTAGTTACTTGCCATTGGGCCTCAGGGTCTTCATGCTAGAATTGAACATGGCATTTTCCTTGTTGAGTGCTGGTCTGGGAATATCTTTTATACACACACACATACACACAGTTTAAAGTTACTAAATTCTCTAAGATTTATGTTGTAGCTAGCCTCCAGGACAACAGCCACCTTCCTCGCTATGCCCTTAGGCTATGTGCTCCCACATTGAGTAGATCTGTGTAGCCAATAGGCTATTGCAGAACAAAATGATATGTGACATCTAAAGTTAAATGATGAAAGGCATTGCAGCTTCAACCTGGTTTTCTCTAGGTGTACTCACTGTGGGGGACAGCAATTGTGTGTGTGTGTGTGGGGGGACAGCAACTATCATGTGGTCATGTGGCCCTAAGAAGAGGTCTGTGTGGTGAGGACTTGAGTTCTCATGCTAAAGACTAGGACTGATGGCCAGTTTTGTTAGTGGATCAATTTGGAAGTGGGTCCTCCACCTCTGTCAAGCTTTCAGATGATTACAGTACTGGCCAGAATCTTGACAACAATCTTACAAAAGGTTCTGAACCAGACCCATCTAGCTAAATCGCTCCCCAATTTCTGACTCATAGAAAAGTATGTGAGATAACAAATGTTTGGTTATTTTAAGCCTATTAGCTTTGGCTTGTTGTGCAATAGATAACAAATATATTTGATAATTAAATATTATAGCCACATCTCCCATTTTACCCCATCCCAGCTCCTAACCCCTAAAGGCAAATCCTTTCAATTCTCTTTAGCTAGTATTTTGTTATTTTGGTATTTGCTTCTAAGTTTCTATTTTTGTTCATATTTTTCTTATTTTTTCATTTTAGACATTATATGTTTATTTCCAATTCTGGAAGATGATACTTTTCTCCAAATTTCCTGCCCCTTTCCTTTCAAGGTTAGTACATCATACTTTTCAGTTATTCAGTGCTCATATTAGTATTATAATAGTAATACTGTTTATAACTCAACTTTGTACTGTAATTACATTTCCTTTTTGATTACATTTCCTTTCTTGTATAACTTTTTGTATTCCCCATCTTTTTGTTTATGTACATTTCCCTTTCTATGATTGACTCATCTCTTGTCAATATGTCTGAATGTGTCAGGTAATCTGTTAATTTCATCTTTTCTTTTCTTGGGGACATCTCCTCTGAAGCCTTCTGTCCTCCTATTCCTGCCTAACCTCCTGTATCTGGGCATGGGGACATCCACTCTCTCTCTCTCCAGGGATTCCCTTTACCTGCAACCTGCATCTTGAGTCTTCCTTTTCCTTGGTTTATTCCCTCACTTTGGTGGAGGACATGTTCCAGTGGCTTCCTGAGTAAGGGTGTATAAGACCTAGGCACATTTTACAAGAGTTTTCACCTTGAAAATATCTATTCCACTATCATACTTGAGTGATGATTTGACTGTACTTGTCATTCTGGGTCAGAAATATTATAATTTCCTCTCAGAATACAAAGACACTGCTCCATTATCTTTTAGCTTCCAGTGTTAATGTTCAGAAGTCCATTGCTATTTTGATTCCAGATCCTACAGATGAGACCCTTTTTCTGCTGGAAATATTTTGGACTTTTTTTTTTCATTCCTCCTATTCTGATAATTAATGATTTTATGCCCTGGTGGGGTCTTTTAAAAATTGACTGTCTTGAGAATGTGGAGTCTCTCTTATTCTAGAAACTTAAGTTCTTTCTTTCTAGAATTTTTTCTTGAGTTTTTTCTTTGATATTTTCCTCTATCTATGTTTTCTCCTTGCAGATTTACTATTACTTGGATTTGGACATTCTGATTATTTTTAATCTTAGTTTTTATCTTTTACTTTCTCTTCTTTCTCTCTCTGTTTTACTTTCAGAGAGATTCTTTGGCTTTATTTCAAAACCTCTTTCTAAATCTTTTATTTGTTTGCTAATATTTTTACTAGTTCTACATATCTCTCCTATGATATTAATTATAGATTTTAATTACTTTTCCTGTTCCTGATTGTCTTTATTTCCTCAAAATCATTTTTTATTAATTTTTTTTTTCTTTTCACACAGGACACTCCAGTGTTGGGTGGTCCTTGTTTGTTAATATTTAGGATAAAACACTAAAGAGCTGACTGGAAGCTTGGTGTGTGTTGGTGGGGTTTGTCCTAGGTGGGCTTCACTGTGGGATTGTCTGTTTTTACATTTTCCCACGGGTGCACAAATGTCAATATATGGAAGTCTTTTTTCTAGTCTTGGTCAGATCTCCCAGTGAGGTCTCTTCTAATCAATTGACTGTAACTGTCAGCATGCCTGCCATCTTCTGGAGCCCAGTGGGACAGTCCTTCTCAACAGGTTTTAAGCCAATCATTCTTTTGTCCTACCCACATCCCTACTCTCAGAGATACCCCATCTTCCTAGTTTCTATGACTTTCTAGGACTGTGTACACTGTAGCATTTTGCTCCCATGCTTTATACTTTATAAAGTATAAATGGTTGGCTTTGGTGTCAACTTTTTGTGATATATTAGGTCTGTTATTGCTTAACCATCTGCTTTTCAGCTTCTAGAACTTGTCGGTGTCCTTTTGTTGCCTATTATTTGTGGTTCTATGCTTTTAAGCATGGTTTTAGACAGTTCTTAAATAGAGATTTGGGAAGGAGTTAGGTAACTAGAAATCTAACTTTTTTTTTTTTTTTGCTGAGCAATATGTAAAACTAAAACCCTAGACTTCCACTGTTCAAATTGGTAGCTACAGCTACTGAGTAATTGAAATGTGGATAGTCCAAAATGAAATGTATTATATACCTACTATGCAATACAGTCTGGGTTTCTGAGATTTAGTGTGGACCAAAGAATGTAAAATATCTCATTAGCATTTTAAAGTATTATTATTAAAATGAAAATATTTTAAGTATATTGGGTTTAATAAAAATATTACTAATATTACCTTCACCTTTTTTACTACATAAAATGTGACTACTAGAAAATATAAAATCACATACACAGGTTTTTTTTTGGTTAGGACAACATGGTTTGGGATGACAAAAGATTGAGGATTTGTTTAATGATCAGGTAAAGTATATCTTTGATGTATAGAAAGAAGAGGAAAATGAAATAATTTTAGATTTGTTAGAATAAATTATGATTAGATATAGAAGATTTAAGCATAAGCTAAAGAATTAAAGTATAATAATAGCTTCCAAGCCAACAGAGGGAAAATAAAGTAATGCATTAAAAACTTTATCCATCATGCAGGAAACAGGTTTTTTTCAAAGAGAAAATGTTATTAAACAGAAGCAAAATAAAATGACATCAATAAATTAAAATATTTAGATAACCACTCTATGTAAATAGATCAAGTTGGTCAATTAAATGCAGAAATGATCAGAATGGATAAATGCACATAAACTAAACATATGCTGTTTATAAGATACACATCTAAAATAGAACCAAACATAGATGGTGAAGATAAATATGATGAGCAAACATATACTGTGCAAATACTATTCAAAAGAAAGCTGGTATAGCCATGAAAATATCAGACAAAAACCAAGGCAAAGAATTTTAATAAATAGGGAAGGAATAAAAGGACATTGTATAATAATAAAAGAAAAAATATACCAAACAGGTGTGACAGCCATGAACCTCTATGCTCTTAATAGTACAACAAAACAGATAGGATTACAAAAAGATTAGAACAAATCCCATAGCAGGAGATTTTAACGTCTCAATCAGACACTGATAAATCTGGTAGGCAAAGAAATAGTAAGTTTATTGATTATTTTCACCACAAAATATTAAGCTTAGACTAATATGCTCAACAAATTCAGAACATATATATTTTCAAGTTTCACTATTATGAATACTAACTGCATACCAGGTGAAAGAGAATGTCAGTCAGCATCATGCAAACTGTATTTTCTGACCACAAAGCAAGTAAATTAGAAACTAACAATAAAATAACACCAAAACTCCCACAGATTTAGAAGTTGCTCCTAAATTAATGAGTAGAAATGATATCATATGGAAATTATGACATATTTAGAACCAACTGAAAGCAAAAATACTGTATTTCAAAACTTGTAGGATGCAGCAAAAACAATTCTAATTTTAAATGCATTTATTACAAGCAAGATGTTTAAAAATAATTAAGCTCTCACTATAAGAAGCTAAAAAATGTTTAACAGAGTAAATCCAAGGAAACGGGGGAGGAGGATAATAAAAAGAATGAAAGCTAGTGAAACAGAAAACAAAGAAACAAAAACCAAAAACAGTTCATTGAAAAAGAAAACTAACAAATCCTTAATTTGCTTACTTTACTTCATCAAGGAAAAGATATGCATAATTAGAAATGGAGTAGAGGGCCTCCCCGGTGGCGCAGCGGTTGGGCGCTGGGTTGCGAAGCCGCCCGCAGCCTCTGTAGCTCCGGTTCGATCCCTGGCTGCTCCCCGGCCACCAGAGGCGGGTCCCACATGGCGCGCAGACCTCTCCTGCCGCCTGCTGCTCCCCTCAGCAGTGTACTTCGGTCCTTCTGCCTGCTCTGCTCCCCGCTCTGGCTCTGGTGAATTCTCTCACCCTCCCGCACTTCTGACTGTACCCAGTGCATGTATAAATAAATAAATAAATCTTAAAAAAAAAAAATGCAGACTTAAAAAAAAAAAAAGAAATGGAGTAGAAATAAAAAAAAATGGTAAGAGAAAAATAGAACAACTTCAAGTCAACAAAATTGAAAACAGAGGAAATGGATATTTTCCTTAAAAATAATGAATAATCAAACTTAACTAAAGAAGAAATTGGTTCTAATTAACCAATAATAATTGTATAAATAATCAAACGTGTCCATCAAAAGACATGAGTTTCGTAGGAAAGGTTTTTTTAATATTAATTTTTTAATTTTTTTTTACATCATTGTTTATTTTTAAACAATATTTGCATCCTCGCCCTGCTCAGGTGTAGTCCCCATAGAGTTTCCTTCACCAGTGCACCCGTGCACCATCACCTCAGTCCCCTGTGCTCCTCCCTCCATCCTTCTGATCCCTCTCCCGCCTCCTCCCCAATTATAAATGTCTCTGATTTATAATTGTCCATTTTTGCTTTGTTGTGTTTTGCACAGTTTTTATTTTTTTACACTAATGTCTTATTTGGTTCCCCTATATTCCTGCCATAAGTGAAACCATCCAATATTTTTCTTTTTCCTTTTGGCTTATTTCACTGAACATAATTCCTTCTAGTTCCATCCATGTTGCTGCGAATGGCATGAATTTATCTTTTTTGATTGCTGAATAATATTCCATTGTGTATATGTGCCACATCTTCTTGATCCAGTCATCTATTTTTGGGCATTTGAGTTGTTTCCAGGTTTTACCTATTATAAATAGCGCTGCAATAAACATAGGGGTACAGATGGTCTTTTGAATCAATATTTTTGTGTCCTTTGGTTAGATCCCTAGGAGTGGAATTGCTGGGTCCTATGGTAGCTCCATTTTTAGTAGACTGAGGAACCTCCAGACAGCTAGGAAAGCTTTTTTTTTTTTTTTTTTTAATGAGCTGTCAAAGAACTGCTTCTGAGCATCTTACCAGGAAATTAATTTTTTTGATTTGTAATAGTATATATTTTCTGAACTGAATCATTGATTTTCACATTACCAATAACTAAAGTAAAGAGCACCTGACTTGATGTTTTGTCAATATAAAACTTTGCCTTATCTCCAGTTTGGACTAGAACTTTGGCAAATCTAAGCAGAAAGTCATTTCTTTATTTTTGGCAGAATAAAGTTTTATTTATGCTTACAAAAGCTGGGGTACAAGCCAGAGATGTGGGGTGGGGGGGCTGTGAGAGGACTCACCAGAGACAGAGTGGGGAACAGAACAGGCAGACTGACTGAAACACACTGTTGAGGGGAGCAGCGGGAGAGACAGGAGAGGTCTGCTTGCCATGTGGTTTGCTTCCTGGCTAGCCAGGGATCGAACTCGTGCTGCAGAGGGTGCGGATTGCTTCATAGTGCTGTGCTTAACCCCACACACCATGAGGGAGGCCCCAGGAGATTAATTTTTGAGGCTAGTACATTCTTGATACTAACCTAATAGGGTCAGTTCAAGTAAAAAAAAAATTATAAACCAATCTCACTGACAGCTATTCTCTAAGATGTCCCCCAATGACCCTCATCTCCTATATTCACATCTTTATATTGTGTACTCTCCCACACCAAATCATAGTTGTCTTTATGCCGAGTAGGATATGGCAGAAGTGAGAATGTATTCCTTTGGAGACGAGTTCATAAAAGACCCTTCTGAAGGTTCTCTGCCTTACGCTTTCTGATAGCTTCCTCTGGAAGAAGCCTGTTTTCATGTCATGAACATACTTAAGCATCCTTATAAAGATGTTCACATGGTAATGAAATGAATCTTTGGACAATAACCAGCACCAATTTGCCAATCATGTGAGGAAATTTTCTGATAAGTGGACCTTCTAGTCATAGCTGAGCCTTTAGATGAGTGCAGCACTGGCCTCCATCTTGACCTCATGAGAGACATAAACCCTCAGTTAAATTGTTCCCATATCCCTGACCCATAGAAACTGAGAGATAATAGATTTTTAATGCTGTTTTAATCTGCTACTTTGGCATAATTGTTAATAGCGATAGAGAACTGATATGCTCTACTTGTATAAGTCATCAATAAAATGCTAGCAAAATGAAGTAAGTTGTGTATTAATCAGACCATAAGGATGTTTAATATGGGAAAGTCACATTTATTAAAGTGATTCACCATATTAAAAACTAAAGGGGAAAAAATGTGATCATCTCAAGAGATGCAGATGTAGTATTTGATATAATTTTATATCCATTTATGATAAAATTTACCAAATTGGGATTAGAAGGAAACTTTTTAAGAATGATAAAAGTTGTCCACCAATAATCAACAGCAAACATACTCACATGGCATAATTTCAGGAGCATTAACAAAACTGAAGAGGTGCCTTGATGGTGGGGGTTGTATGGTAACACACATCTGAGGATGTGTGAACCTATCCCCCTATATAATGTAGTGTGCCATAAACCAAGTTACCTCAATAAAGGAAAAAACCCAACTAAACAGTAAGGCAAAGATGCCTGTTCTCAACACGTCTCCATACTGGAGAACCAAACCTATGCAACAACACAAGAAAAAAAAAAAAGGTATAAGAATGGGAGAGAAGAAATACAAGTGTTCTCTTTTGTAGACTATAATTTCTATAGAGATAATTCAAAAGAATTTACAGCTCCTGTTAGAAGGATTAAAGGATTTCAGTGATATTGCTGGACATGTCAACATAGACATGTTAGTAGTCTTGCTATTCCTCAAGCAACACCATTAAGGAAATATAATGAGAAAAGCAAACATCTCACTCATACTGGCAAGAAAAAGGATGAGGTATTCAGAGATGAATCTAACACAAGATAGGAGAATTTTTATGGAGAAAATGACAAAACATTGTGGGAAAAAAGAAGACCCGAAAATAAACGAAGAGACAAGTGTTCCTAAATCAGAAGACTCAATATCCTAAGTGTGCCAATTTCTCCCAAATGATCCAGAAATTCAATTAAATTTTAATCAAAACCCAATGAAGTTTTTTTTTTAGTGGATCTTGACAAAATGATCTTAAAATTCATATGGGAGAACAAGATTAGATAATTTTGGAAAAGAACACGAGGAGGTGGGATTGAAGGAAGACTTAACTTACAAGATAACAAGACTTAGTGGTATTATAAAGGAATTGTAATTAGAGAGTGGGGTGGTGGTAAAGAACAGAGAGCCCAGGAAGAGACCCACGCACATATGGAAAATACATACAAGAACTGGCATTTTAAATCAGTGGGGGATAGAAGTTACTTTTAAAAATAAGTGATGCTTGGAAAATTGGTTATCCATGTGGAAAAACATCAAATTAGGTTCCTAGTTCCCCATTACAAAATACATAACTAAAAGCTGATTTTAAAGCTTTTAGAAAAAATATGGAGAGATCTTTCTGACCTTTAGGCAGGTAGTAATTTCTTAAATGGAACAAAAAATAAGTCATTAAAGAATGAGTGACATTTTACCTGTTTTAGGTAACAACTTCTATTCAAATAAAGACCTCTGCCATAAACTTGAGAAGACTCAGATTAATGGAAGGTATTTACCAGCCAGAGAATTGAGAAAGCATCAATATTAACAATTTGTAAAGAAATCCTACAGGGTCTCCCCTGGTGGTGCAGCAGTTGAGCGCTGGGCTGCAAAGCTGCCCACAGCCTCTGCAGCGCCGGTTCGATCCCTGGCCACCGGCAAGGGTCCCACATGGCATGCAGACCTCTCCTGCAGTGCCCGCTGCTCCACTCAGCAGTGTGTTTCGTCAGTCTGTTCTATTCCCTGCTCTGGCTCTGGTGAGTTCTCTCACCCTCCCGTGCTTCTGACTATACCCAGTGCTTGTATAAATAAATAAATCTTAAAAAAAAAATATACGGAAAAAAAAAGAAATCCTGCAAATGAAATAGGAGACAAGTAATATAATAGAAAATATATACAGAGTATGAAAAAATTATTGAGATAACTAAATCCAACTCACTGATGATTGAGGAAATAAAAAATTAAAATACATGATAAACAATTTCATACACATCGGATTAGTAACAATTAAAATGGGATATTTCTAACTATTTACAAAGATGTAGAGTAGATGAATAGAAACTTTCGTAGGTTGCTGGTGGGGAAAACATTGGTACAATCACTTTGAAAAGCAATCTGGCTGTATCTAATAAACTTCATCTATGCATGTCCTTCAACTCTGCAATTAACTTCCAGAAGAACCGCACATGTGCAAAACGATACACTATAAGACGTATAAGAATTCATTACAACTTTGCTTATACTGGGGAAAAACTGGAAATCATCTACATAGCCTTCAAGAGAATGAATAAACAGAATACTACAGAGCCATGAAAATGCCATAAGTATATATAGACATGAACAAAGCTCAAAAACATAATGTTGAGAAATAAATCACTTTGTAAAATCACATAGAGCAGAGCACATTTTACACAAAGTTTGAAAACATCCAAATCTACGTAATTGTCAGTTCAGATAAAATGGTTCCCGAGCCCTTGTGTGTGCATATTTCACAACACTGGGTTTCTTGGTGTCCTCTCCCAGGAAATCTTGAGCTTCCACGGGGCATTGTTGTTTTTCCTCCTTATATTCTTAGGACCTAGTATAGTGTAGAAGTTCAACTTGTGCTTGTTGATTGACTGACTGAATGAATGGAGAAGAGGGGGATGCAAAAAGATGAAGGAAACTAGGAGGAAACTAGATAGAGAGATTGAGACAATGCTTTCACTGCCTGCATCTGACATGGACTACTATGGAGGGAATTAGAAGAACTTGAGCTAGCATGCTGCCAGTAGATGGTCATCATGAAGTTCAACCTGCAGCAAAATGCCGTTTCAATGCCCTCTTACATGTATGCAGGAAGATCCTGTCATTCCCCCCTCCAAGGAGTGTGGCAGAAATAAAGCATCTGCTCAATGCCCATCAACAAGCATGTTGCAGTCCACGTGGTTCAAGGACACTGCAAAGGTCAGCAAGTCGGCAAGGTAGTCCAGGTGTACGAAGAAATATGTCATCTAATTTGAGCGGGTGCAGCATGGGAAAGCTAAGGCCACAATTGTCGATGTGGGCACTCACCCGAGCAAGCTGGTTGTCACCAGCATTTACATTATATTAGGTGTTATAAGCAATCTAGAATATACCATGGAATATTACTCAGCATTCAAAAAAGATAAACACATGCAATTTGCAGCAACATGGATGGTGCTGGAAGGGATCATGCTCAGCGAAATAAGCCAAAAAGAAAAAGAAAAATACCGGATGGTCTCACTCATAGCAGGAATCTAGAGAACTTAAATAAGGGACCAGGAAAATGAATATAAGAAAGTGAAAATCAAAATCAACAGAAAACTATGAACCAGAGACACTTTTTGGGGGGTGGGGGGCGGGAGGGGACGGATTGGGGTCAGAATGGGGCGTTTGCAATTGTATGGGGGAATATAAAAATAAAATTTATTATTTAAAAAAAATAAGCAATCTAGAGATGATTTAAAGTATATGGGTGGATGTGTGCAGGTTATCTGCAAATACCACGCCATTTTATATGAGGAACTTGCACACTGAGAACTTTGCTGTTGAAGAGGGTGCTGAGACCAAACCTCCATGAATACTGAGGGATGACCATACTTTGCTCCTCTTTGCAGATGAAGAAACTGATGTACTGAGTAGCCAAAACAATGTCAGTCTTGTCATTTATTGAGTTCTTTTTACTTTTCAGGAGTTTGCAGCTGATGGCAACTCTAATGGATTAACAGATCAGTTTCACCAAGTAGTAGCAAGATCACAGTGAGAAGCAGTAAGAACAGGGGAAGAGAGTTTACCTTAGTCTTGAAGAGAAATGGATGGACAGGTGGATTTAGGGGAGGAGTGGGGAGAAGGCAGCAGGATTTTGAGGCAGTTCAGGCCATGGGCTTTGATTTGGTTTGCAAAGTAGAGAAGGAATGTGGTTATTGTGAAAAATGTGTAAAAATAATAGAAAATAAGGATATTTTAATTCCAGGTCCTTGCCATAATTACGTTTAACAGTTTGCTGTACTTCCTTCCAGAACTTTCTCTAAGAATATAAATATAGGCAAACATATATAATGGGGGAAGATTTTCCTTCCTTCTGGAGAGAATAAGAGTCAAACTAAACAAACCCAAGAGAATGCAAACCCTCTAACTGTGGAGCTACTCTCAGAACAGTTCTCAGTGTAGAGGAATAGCTGATCTCTCTCTTGTCCTGACAAATCTCCCTACAGGTCTTGGCTCTGCAAGTGCTGCAAAACCCCTTCTTGAGTGTGGAGGTTTGAGGCACAGTGACTGGAAGAAGCTGGGGAATCCTCCACAACTTACTGAAAGTTTGCCGCAGGCTGCAGGGGTACATCCCTGCAGATGGTTTCCTTGGAGAAATGTTTCAGACCGAAGTATGAATTTAGCTTAACAGAATTTAGCTGTTATGAGTCCATTGCGTGTTAAAAAAACAAAAACAGTTTTTGTATGTGTTTGTGTTTTAAGGTAGATTGTCCTAGAATAAACAATTGTGTGAGTGTGTGTGTGTGTGAGTGTGTGTGATGTTTCTCTTCTTCATTGAAGAAGTGCCAGAAAACCACATTCTGGCCTTGGGGATGTAACCCCCATCAGAAATTGAGGGTGGGATGGGGTGCCCCTTGTTGAAATCACCAAAGGGAGCATTTAACAGTAAGTGAGCAATTGTCTGGGAAAACAGTTTGGGGTATGATGCCTTCCTTTGTACCTGGAAGGTGTGGAAGACCAGGCAACAGGCCCGTGGCAGAGAACCTAGGAGAGATGGTGGCGAGTGACTCTGACCCTGGGAAGTGGAAAGGGATGGGTGCTGCCCTGACCCCACATCTCTGGGTCATACTGAGGATAAACGGGGAACTTCTTCGAAGTGTTGTGATTCCAGGACCCACAGCACTCCCTGGAGCCGAGCACCCAGCTGCACCTTTTCAACCTGTTCTCCAGAAGCACTTCATCAAGCAAGAACACTGCTTTTCATCAAGATAGGAGCCTGCTAGCCACAGTCTTCACTTAATAGCAGGTTGGAAATATTTTTCTGTATCATTAAGTGCTCCATATGCTGTTGTTCCATGGTCACTCCACTGTGGTTGGATGTGGCTTGACTAAGTCCCTGTGTTGGAAATGCCCAGCATACCGGACCTTCTTGAAGACCAAACTAAGCCCATCTTGGGAGCTGGCCATTTTTTATCCTCCCCCTTTTACAAAGACCAGTTAAGTTAGTTCCTCCATCGCTCACCTCTCAACACCTTCCTGTGGGGCTCTGGACCACCCATTGAAGCCCCAGCATGCCTTGTTCCCAAGCTCACAGACTTGTTGAGAAAAGGAGGCCAACCACACTGAGAAAACACCGAGGCCAGGCATGGCCAGGATCCCAGCACAGACTCCCCGGCCTGCAGTTACAGTTTTGGCTGAGCTGAGCCCTTTCCTTACAGTGTTTGGCTTGGATGTTAGACGAGGTGAGTCAGTCCTCCTGGCATCCTCCTTCAACCTGAAAGTCACATCAAGATGAGTGGTTGCACTGTGGAAAGCTGTGTGGAGATTTCTGGACCTACTAAACATAGAGCTTCCATATGATCCAGCAATTCCACTCCTAGGTATTTACCCAAAGGACACAGAAACATCAATTCCAAAGAACACCTGCACCCCTATGTTTATAGCAGCACTGTTTACAATAGCTAAGCTTTGGAAACAACCCAAATGCCCAAAAATAGATGACTGGATCAAGAAGATGTGGTACATATATACCATGGAATATTACTCAGCATTCAAAAAAGATAAACACATGCAATTTGCAGCAACATGGATGGCGCTGGAAGGGATCATGCTCAGCGAAATAAGCCAAAAAGAAAAAGAAAAATACCGGATGGTCTCACTCATAGCAGGAATCTAGAAAACTTAAATAAGGGACCAGGAAAATGAATAACTATAAGATAGTGAAAATCAAAATCAACAAAAAACTATGAACCAGAGACACTTTTAGGGGGGCGGGAGGGGAGGGATTGGGGTCAGAATGGGGGGGCTGCAATTGTATGGGGAATATAACAATAAAATTTATTTAAAAAAAAAAAAAAAAAAAAAGATGAGTGGTTGCCAGATCAGTAGAATTATCAGTCTCTCCCACAACCCAAGTCCTCCCAACCTTCTTTCTGAAACTAGGTCCCAGAATGTGTCCTGGGTGCACGTAGCAGGGCCAAGTCACAGGAGCTGACCTATATCGGCTCTACAGAAGCCCAGAACCTGTTGTGATGACCTGGGACCTAAGTGAGAGAAGTAATTCCCTTTGGTCTTCAAATTCTACCCAGAGCATGCACCTCCCAGATGACACCAGGCAGAGCTGGTTGGAATCCCAGTTCATCACTGACTGGTTGAGTGACTTTGGCCCTGTCTCTTTGAATCCTTAGAGATGAGCGTTCCACATCTTTAACATGGAAAAGGTTATTTGTACTTATGAACAAAATGAAGCAATGCATATAAATGGAACAGGGCTTCAAAGCTAAGTTGTTCACCAGGCACCAATGTTTATCAGAGAATGAAAATCCAAAGGGACATTCCACCTTGTGGAATAGTCAAAAATCTGTAACAAAACTTTTGAATGCCCCCCCTCCCCTTGCCCATTTTGAACTCTGAAAAAATTGAGGTAGAGAAAACAGGAGAGTTT
The DNA here is from genome assembly GCF_964194135.1 of Talpa europaea. Taxonomy (NCBI): domain Eukaryota; kingdom Metazoa; phylum Chordata; class Mammalia; order Eulipotyphla; family Talpidae; genus Talpa; species Talpa europaea. The sequence continues at coordinate 116,234,639 of NC_140070.1, read as the reverse complement.
GTGAGGAAAACTTCTTTGAAGAAAGCAGTGCTGCTGAGTCCCACCTTGGGGACAGGATGAGTTCCTTCTCCATTACAGTAAAGCCAGTGTCTGTGTGTGAGTAAGCTGTTCTAAGGGCCTAATGAGTGACCCTAGGGCTGGGGTTGGGTGGCCTGGGCTCTGGTCCCACCCAGGAAACCTGGAAGATGAGAGAAGTCTCAGGATGTCAAGGCTTTGGTTGGGTGACTGCCACAATGGTGGGACCAGACTTCACTCCCAGAGTTTTTCCAGGGCACAGGAAGCATGCAGGTTTTTGAAGGGCAGATGTGAACCTCACAATAGAGAGTTTGTGAGGACTCCATGTCTCGAGTTCTGCATAAAGGGTCTCCAAAAGCCTGGAGCTAATGCCTCGGGGCTGAGGAAGGGGTCTCAGGGGACTACCTGAAAACTGGACTTGAGAGACAACCAAGTTCACAGAGAACTTCAGGGCAAAAGACCAAGTGGGGAACAAGTGGAGAGGGCATTAAAGCACTGTTTGAGAAAGAGGCACAATTTTACACCTTTCTGGAAGGAAAGTCTGAAGTCACCTTATTGCTATTGCTGATCCCTTCCCTGCCTGCTCCCACCCCACAGAGTGGCAGTAGTTGTAGCCATGGTAACTGGCTGGGGACAGCTGTGGAAAAAAAGAGAAGCCAACTTTCTACACTGTCCTCTCTGTGGACTTCCAGCTAGGCAGGTCCAGGCTGAGGGGGGAGAGAAGGATTTAAGGAAAAAGCAAATTTAGGGTTTTGAGGACTGCTTTGCATTACTTTTCTAATTCTGAGTTGAGACTGTGTTTGCAACCCACAGTGACCATAGACTCTATTCTAAAATGAACAGAAAAATCTGGGGCCTGCTGGAGTTGTTATCCAAGGCAGGGTTCAAAAGTGGGGGGGCTTCCTCCCTAAATGCTGTTGGTGCAAGGAGCGAGCACACCAGCTAACTAGGGCCCTGCGCAGTGTTTTGCCACTGGGATACACACAACCGTCTCTCTTTTTCTCCTCTATTTACCTGATCGTGTCTGGTTCCCAGTGAGCTTTTGTGTGGACACCATTTTCCTCCAGCACATGCGTTATGCCTAAAACCTGCTGTCTGTCTGGATGTCAAGGCCAAATTCTCAGCAAAAATCACTTCTTGCTGGTGATTATCTTAAGCCTGATCTCCATAGAAGACAGATGACAATGACAGGCATCCTCTTGCTGAGGGAGAGAAGAGCATGAAGTATTTTCCCCACTTCTTAGAAAGAGTCCAGAGATGGGGCTGGCTGACTAACCTCTGCCATTTAGTTTTTGGGGGTGGCGGAGACATTGGCAGACGTGAGCTTGCTGCCCCACTGGTTGCACATCTGTAAAAAGGGTGGCTAATAATAACATGTATCTCTCAGAGTTAAGGGCATGAAATGAAATCATGTATTAGGTTGAAACTGTCAACATACAATTGGTTTTTACTATACAAAGTAAGAAATTTCAGATGGTTCATCCAAATAACTAAACAATGCTTTGTGAACTCTAAATTGTTAGTTTTTCTGTTAAACAAAACACTAACAACAAAATCCTTCCATCCATGCTTTCTAATGAATCTCCAGAATTCTGTTTGTAGGAACGTCTCACGGACGTGGTTATTTGTGAGGCAGACCACCAACCTACAGTTTAAGAACAGTGAATGCACAAGAGCACCTTTTTTAATTTTTTTTTCTGTTCTCTCCCTCTCTGTCCTGTCTCATTGCAAAACCCAGCAAAAACAGCATGTCTCCCCACCTTCTCCCAGTTTCTAAAACCTTTCAATAATCATATTCTAAAGTTTCACTACAATGTGTCTAAATTGGCTCCATCTTGCTTAGAACTCAGTGTATCCTCTCAATTTTGAAATTTGAGAAAAAAATCATCCATTTTAAAACATGTGTCTTCCCTCAGACGGATCAATTCAGCTATATAAAAATCGAAAACTTCTGTTTGAAAAAGAAAATATTAATACAATTGAGAAAAGGATTCAAGGAGACAGTATCTATAGTAAGTGGCAGGACACACTATAAATACAAAAATCTGTTGTATTTCTCTCTGCAAACAATGAATTAGAGGAAGGAGAAATTAAAAAAAAAACTCATTTGCAATTGCACCCAAAAAAGACAAAATACCTGGGAGTAAACTTAACAAAGGAGGTGAAGTGCTTATATACACTGAAAACTGTAAGACACTGTCAAAAGAAATAAAAGACATAAGGAAATGGAAAAAAGAAATACTGTATTCTTGGAGTAGAAGTGTCAACACTGTTAAGATGGCCATATTGTCTAAAATGGAAATACTGTATGATTCAGCAACACCCCTCTTGGGAATTTACTCCCCAAATACGAAAACACTAATATGGAAGGACTTTGTGAACACCCATGTTCATATAGGCATTATTCACAATAGCCGAGACAGGGAATCCACCTAAACAGATGACTAGACAAAGAAATTGTGGAATGTATACTCAACAGGATTGATTATTTAAAAAAGTTGCAGTAGTGCCTTTTGGGACAAAGTGGACGGTCTTGAGGAGCTAAGTAAAATAAGAGAGATGAGGATGGTTTCACCCATTTGTGAATGAATAAGCAAAGACAAAAAACTGGCAAAACACAATGAAAATAACTCTTAATCTTTCTTAAAAATATTGTGGTTATGAGGATGGGCACAGAAGGGGGAGCGGTGGGGGAGGATAGTATGATAGTGTGTTGGCATCTGCACTTGATGGGGGTGAGTGGAGCAAGTGCACATGTTGAGGTGTGAAGCTGTACTCCCCAAATGCCATCGTTACATGAATGAATGACAAATCAAAAAATTTGATTTGAAAAGGAGAGACAATTCACAGAATCCCAAATGTCCAATAGGCAATGAATAGGTGTTCAAATTTACTAGACACCAGGGCCATGCAGATAAAACTTACAAACATTTCTCACTCATCAGATGGCAAAATTAGAAAGTCTGAAAATATGAAGTACTGGTGAGGCTGAGAGAAAATGGGCACAGCCATCTGAGGAGTATTAATTTGAAGAGCAATTTGACAAATACTAGTGAAATTGCAAACACACATGTTCTGTCATCCTGCAGCCCTCCTTCTGCATGTATACTAAGGAAAAACTTCACCCTTGTATATAAGACACGTACCTGTACATTGCTTCATGATGGTAAGAATTTGGAACTATTGCATAAGCCCACATATAAAGTACTATATAAAAATGTGGTATAGACAGTAATACCGTGAAATCTTTTTTTTAAATAAATTTTATTTTTATATTCCCCATACAATTGCAACCCCCTTATTTTGACCCCAATCCCTCCCCTCCCCGCCCCCCACTCCCCGTAGAGTATCTCTGGTTCATAGTTTTTTGTTGATTTTGATTTTCACTTTCTTATAGTTATTCATTTTCCTGGTCCCTTATTTAAGTTTTCTAGATTCCTGCTATGAGTGAGACCATCCGAATACCGTGAAATCTTGACAGCGGTCCAGAGAAATTACCTGAGCCCCTCTCTATAATTGGGGGACAATTAAAACTTATACTATGGAGTAAAAATAATGAGATGCAGAACCTTCTGTGCAGTGTGCTATTACTTAAGTAAAATTCGAAGCCACCTACAAAAAGCATCACATGTTATGTATGTATGTCATGTGTATGATGGGCTAGGAACACACACACATGTGATGGTGGTTGCTGCATTAAGGGAAAAGGAGAAGGGGGAATTGGATTTAGAAAGACCATCAGTTTTATTATTAGTTTGATTTCTTTGAAAAAATTATTTGAAGCACATCTGATAAAACATGTCAGTACTGATTGATGAAAATCCAGTATATATTATTTTCTGTTCTATTTTGAAGTTTTGACATTTCTTTAAAAATTTCCTCTCCTATTTTATTCTTCTGGAATATCTATTGGAGGAGTACTGGGACTTCAGAATCCACTGACCAAATCTCTTCAATATATTTATTCAGTTTTCTTCTCTCCTGCTGCATTCCAGAAGAATCCCTCAGCTCAATTTTCCAGCTCAGTAATTCTTATAAACTGTAATTATCCTGTAATCAGCTCATCTGCTTAATTTTTAATTTCTATTACTGTGTTATTTATTTTCAAGAGTTCCCATTGGGTTTTTTTTCCTCATCACAGCCTGTCTATTCTTATTTCTTGGATACTAGACCCTATTCCTCTGAGGATGTGGATTATATTTAAGTCCTGTTATAATTGCACTTTGCCTCTCTAAGATCTTTTGTTATTGTCCATTCTACTTCTGCTGTGTTGACCTCCCTCAAGTGTTTGTTGATTGTTGATTGTGCTCAGGCTTGTAGTTGAGAGGCTCTGGGACTCTCCAGCATCTGTGTTAATTGCTTGGGGGAGGAATGAGATAATGGGGGGGGGGCGGCGGGTGGAGAGGACAAGCGGCTGGGAGCAAGGCATGGCGGAGGCTAGTCCTAGGGAAGCGGACGAAGCACTGTTTGGCATACATGGGACACTGCCATGGGGCTCAGACTCAAGCCCACAACCACGGCCTTGCCTGGAGGGAGATGCCCCAGTCACCTTGTAGGGTAAGTGATTTTCAGGCTTTTCTGCCCTCCTGCCATTAGGATTGATGATGGATCCTTGTGGTCCTGAATGCATGCCTGATGGCGGGCACCTGGAGTGGGGTGTGGACATGCGTAAGTGGATACACCTGGGCTAAGGCTGGGCTTATAAGGGCAGCGTCATGGGGACGCCAGGAGAACTACAAGAGGAGCAGAGAACAAGGCCACCAGGGAAGGCCGGGGAGCCCAGATAGAGTGAAGACTTGCTGGGGGCCCTCCAGAACCCCTGCCTGCCGTGTACCTGGTAAATCCCAATAAAAGCCTGATAAGCCACCAAGGGCTCTGGGACTCTCCTCAGTTACTCCGTCTGCTCGGGTGGTAGAGATCCTGCCCTGTGGCCATCCTGCTGTTACACACCTCTTCCTGGCTGGGTGTTTGTTATGTGGGAAACATTGGCTTCCAGATACCGAACAGATCTCCTCTTGGTTCTTGGTGGTTCTCCCTTTTTTTCCCTGTGGGTTTGGTTCCCAGGTCCTTTTTCCCCTGCAAACGGTGTTTTCTTACCCACATTTTGGATTATGGTTTCCTTCTTCAATCCAGTTCCAACATCTTTAGGAAGTCTCCACAGTTTCTGATCCACCAAGGGATCCTTCATAATTTTGAATTGCAAGTTTTTAAAAATTCTTTTATTTGTTAGCATTGCATCTTATTCATAGTCTACCATCTGTGACTTGCAAGCCTGAAGAGAGATCTTAGGGCTAGCCACAGGGATTGGCGAGTCATTTGAATAAAATAAATCTTGAAGCATGGGTGGGTAAAAGATATGCAGAGAGAGGGGAAAACCAGTCAAGGATGGGGTTCAGGAAGTTACTGGTCTTAAGAGGTTGGGTAAAGGGAGGAACAGAGGGGAAGGAGTGTCAGGCAGACTGCACCTGGAGAAAGGTAGAGGAGAGGAAGGTTGAAAACTACAGAGGTGACAGGATGAGCCCTGGGGGTATAAATAATAAATGAACTTTGATACCTACTTTCAATTATTTCTCTTTAAGCATTTGGTCCCATTTGAAGCTAGATGAGCCCAAAGAGAAATAAATGTACCTGGTCGTGCTGTTCTGTTCTAGCTTTTCTGATTTTCCCTGCTCCAGTGTCCTCAGTCTTGCCTCCATCTTCCGTGGAGTCAGAATGAACCTTATGTCTTGGCCAGGTGCTTAAAATGACAAACGGAATTGAAGCATTTGCTCAGTGTTTAAAATTCAGGACAATTATCATGAACTAATTTTCATCTCTGCTAGGCAATGATTTATAATCTCTTTTGGGTCAAGGATTCTTCCAAAAATTAGATAAGGCAGGAGAGGGAAAGAGGACAGAAGCACACACAGGCTGGTGCACGGATGCAGCGGTGCTAACGCCCCTGCGCAGATGTGTGCAGTCCTGGACCTGGGGAGGGTTTTTCTCCTTTAGGTTGTTCTATTCAAAATGTGAGTGGCAGAGGCTGCTTTGTGTCCTCAAGAGAAATGCTGTGGAAAATAGAGTAGGGTCCTGTGGATGTTCTTTCTGTCCTAGACTTTTTGGCTATTTAAGCCACCAAATCCTGCCTATTATTTGAGAAAGTGGGGGCTGAATTTTGTAACCAGCAGCTGAACTCACCCTCACAGGTACAAAGGGTGAGTCAGCAGAGTGGATTTCCTTCCTCTCAGACAGACAGGGAAAGGGGAGGGGAGATGATTTTTTTTAATTAAAAAATTACTGTTTTCTTGAGATAATATTGGTTTATGACACTGTATATGATTCAGAGGTACCGGATATCACCCCTTCAGATGTATTATCACACCACACCCACTGCCGAGGCCCTTATATCCTCCATCATAGTCCAGTGGGCACTGGAAGGGAGATTTTGGAAGGGAAGGGCCTGGAGAGTTGGGAGTGGTCCCGGGAGTGAAGGGTGTGCTGAACGTGGGGACTTGAGGAGGGGGAAAGTTTGGACCACCCCTTGTACCCCTCCCCAGCCTACCCCCACACTCATCTGTGAAGCCCCTGCATCTCACGTGCCCCTCTCCTGGGATGCCGGCTGTCTGGGAACAGGGCAGCCACCGGACCTTCCCGGGACCACAGGCGCTGGAGAGTGCTCTCAGGCCTCCCAGGAGCCACATCTCAGCACACAGCAGATCCTCCAGCTTCTCCTCCTTTTCCAGTTTGACAGGATGACTCTGCCCCTAAGTTGCCCCTGACCTGCAGGGTGTGGCTCTGCTTTTGCAATACAGGAGCCAACCCAGAGGATCATGGCTGAAGAGGCGGTGAGGACCGAACTTTCTCTGTTGTCACAGCCATCGACTCTTCTGGCAGATGTCCACCGCTCTCCCGCTGCCTGCTTCTCTCCAGAGGTGAGGCTTCCCCATCCTGGGCACATCTACTCTGCGACCTCCTGGCCCATGATCACCTCCCTAGAGTAACTCTTGGTGGCCTCCAAATCTTTAGTGGTTTCCCCAGAACCTAGTCCCTTTGTGTAGCATTTAAGACTCTGCATAGGGTTCTGGCCCTATTTTTCAACCCCAATCTCTGTGCACATCTGTATGGAGCCTTTATTAAGAACCAGGTTCTGTGATTGAAGATGTGAAGATGAGCTGAAAGTGCATGGCCTGGCACTGGGGTGCTGAACCCCAATGAAGCTCATGGTACCGTAGTTCCAGCATCATGGACTGCCCTGGAGCCACCTGGCCCAGAGAAGGGTGTGGACGGAGTCTGAAATGATCAAGACATATCTGCGGGAGGAGAAAGAAGTGGGGGAAGGCACCCTAGATAGGGGGACTGGCATGTGTAAAGGCGTAGAAAGAAGACAGGTGCTTTTGTCATCTAGACTAGGGAAGGAGGAGGTGGTGGGAGGGGAGAGGAAGACAGTGAAAGGCTCTGTAGGTAGGAGGTGATTGGGAGGGGGGCAGCACACCACACCAACATCCTGCCGAGTTGGCTCTGGGCTGCAGGGACGTGCTCTGGAAGGAATTCTGGGCCCAGGAGGCCACGGGGAGACCTGTGCTGTCTAGGCAGGCGGTGGCAAGGACTAGGTATGCATTGTCAGTAGTGGGAGAGCAAGGTTCCTAGCCCGCAGAAGGTGAGGGAGAGGGTGTGATTGACATTTCTATAAAGAACACCCAGTTAGGGGGTGGGGATCCCAGAAAATGGAGAGGAGAAACAGAGTGGGGATGCTGTTGGAACCTTGCTTCTATATTCCAGGCTCCACAACCCCACCCCACATATTTCCAGCTCCCTCGATGGGTCACCCTTCTCTAAACACACTTGTTTTGTCAAGTCTTGGCCAATGGTATTCTTCCTGCTGAAATGCCCTCACCACCACATTTCTCTACCTGGTAAACAATAATCATGGATCATAATATAAAAATAATTAGAACATCTTTCTGAGTCCCCACCACAAGTCGAGGGGTTGCCAGTTGGGGGTCATCCAGAAAATAAATGTCAGGATTCAAACTCACTTCTCACTGAACCCCGACTTGGTCCTTGTAAAAGCTACGCTACAAGGAGCTACAAGTCTCAGCTCCTGTGAACCTTTTACATCAACCCATCCCTGCTACCTGCACCCAGCACCCCCACTCCCACGTCTCCCACATCTCCCACCCCAAGTGGGATTTCCTAGCTGCCTCAGGACTTTCCCTGCTCTTTATTGATGACCATGGGCTCTGACCTCAGGCAGTTTCAGAATCGGGGAATACGAGGACCAGTTCCTACCAGTCCTTGGGAGCCAGGGCTCAAAAAGGTAATTTGCTCACTGACACAGTGAGAAAGTAGCAAGGCTTTGTAGGAGTGTGAGCAAAGATTGCCAAAGTTCTGGGCCATTTGGACCTTGGTCAAACAGGAACACAGACCCCGAGGGTGTCCCCAACAGCTCTAACTGGCCATATCCACCATTTTCAGATAAGCAAATCTTTCTTAGGGTTTAGTCAAACTCAAAGATTTTAGAAGAACAGCGTCTTGCTTACAAAATTCTCTACTGGTTGGGCCTCCCTGGTGGCTCAAGGGGTTAAGCAGCATGAGTTCACTACCTGGTCAGGGAGCTACCCACATGGTGCGGCAGACCTCTCCTGTCTTGCCTGCTGCTTCCCTCAGCAGTGTATTTCAGTCAGTCTGCCTGTTCTGCTCCCCACACCTCTGGCCTACACCCCAGCTCTTGTATGCATAAATAAATAAATCTTTGGGGAAAAAACCAACTGTCTACTGGACTGATTAGTTAGGAGTGGATCTAGGTGTGAGTGTGGGTCCAGAGACTACTCTGCCAGGACAAAGAAACAAGAAGCAGGAAAGCCAGGCCCAGAGGGCAGATGTGGGGGCAGAGAGGCTTTGGAGAAGGAGGGAAGGGCAGCGACTGTAGTGTCTACTCTGCTTTCTGTGGGTGCACAGTCAGGGCCTTGGGGCTTCCTGAGACAATGTTATCTTTTTTTGTTTGTTTTAACAGTCCAGAGCTCTTTAATTTTTTCCACAATATCATGCCATGCATTCATGGGGAACAGGTTCAAGCAGCTCAGGCTGCTTCCATTGTTCTCACAAAGTCTGCTGCTCTGGGTGGAGCTGGCTGGTGCTTCCATTGAAACTTTCTCTTTGGCTTCCTTTTCTTCTTGTCATTTTCTTTCTTTTGTCTTTCAGGAAGTGATCTCGGTTCTTAGAGTGCTTAATATGCTCAATACAAACATTAATTCTCTTGGCAAGAACCTTGCCCTTGTCAGTTTACAACAATGCCAACTGCGTGCAGGTAAAATAAAAATAGAAGCTTTCAGTTTTGCCATGGTAACAAGTGGTGGCGATTCTTCTTGAACAATGCCATCCCCTCAATGTCCACAGTGTCACCTTTCTTGCAGATCCGCATGTTTGTGGCCAAAGGAACACCTCACTGTATTCTAAAAGGCCTGGAGAACATGTGGCAGGGCCTCTGCTCTTTCCTTTGTGTTGGTCATTGGCAACTTGCTGAAAGATGGTGGATCCTTCAGAGAGAAAGCAAAGGTGTCTCTCTTGTAGGAACTTAGGGGGAATCTGGAGCTGCCCCAATCTCCGGGATAGAGGGAGTCAACTCTGACACTGGGGACAGACAGTCCACCGTCCTCTGCCCTATTGGTTACTCCAGCTCCCTTTGTGTGTCACACAAGGTGACTCACCTGCCTGAGTCTTGACTTCTGGAACATATTACTTGGATCGAGCTCTGAATTACACGTTGGGTGGAGAGACCAGGGTCATCCCAGACAGGTGGTACCCAGGCTAGGAGAGCAGGGGCCTGGGTGTCTAAAAGCCTTTCCCACAGTGAAGGGAAATAGTGGCCGCTGGTATTTTGTCTCTTAAAACTGACCATCATGGGATGATGTTTGTGAGGGAGAATTCAGAGTAAAAAGCAAGATTCAATAGTGTAACTATTCCCTGAGGTTAGCAATTGATACAGAAGGAGGGAAACGTACCACCACACCTGGGGGGGTTAGCCGAGGGTAGTACTATTGGAGATCTGTTTTCTCTCTACTTTTCCATATGTTTCAGATTTTCTACAACATTACTTTTTTTTTTTTTTTAAACAATTCTTTTTTTTTTTTTTTTATTTGTTTGTTTGTTTATACAAGCACTGGGCACAGTCAGAAACGCGGGAGGGTGAGAGAATTCACCAGAGCCAGAGCGGGGAGCAGAGCAGGCAGAAGGACCGAAGTACACTGCTGAGGGGAGCAGTGGGCAGCGGGAGAGGTCTGCGCGTCATGTGGGACCCTCCTCCGGTGGCCGGGAGCAGCCGGGGATCGAACCGGCGCCGCAGAGGCCACGGGCAGCCTCGCAACCCAGCGCTCAACCGCTGCGCCACCGGGGAGGCCCTACAACATTACTTTTTAAAGAAAAAAAATCTAAATTACAAAGAAGATCCTCATCTAAAAATGGGCAATGGATAATAGAAACATTGATGTGTAGCTAAAACATTGGAAGGAAAAAACTGAAAAGCTCTTTATGGACAGAATGTTCCCTGACTCTCTAATCTGAAATCCCTCCCCTCCTAAGCTCTTTGATGCCCCCTGCCCTGTTTATTCCTCTTCAGGGTATTTATTAGGGCCTAACTTATGCTTAGTGAATTGTCTCTTAACTGATATCCCCACTAACATGAAAGCAGCATGAGAATGAGGCCTCTGCCAGGTCTGATGATGGTCGAAGCCCATTCCAGACCTGGCATTGAAAAGGCCCGCGCTCAAGATGTGTTTGTTGAATGAATAAATGAATGGTAAGCTGTGAGCGATTTCCATTTTCTTCCTATTTCATTTCTGAATATGCAGCTATTTTCCCAGTGAACTTTTACTACTTTTGTGATCAGAAAAGAGAAAAGCAAGCATATTATTTTTTTCTTCTATGGAAATGGCACAATGGAGTGACATCTCAATTACAATCTTTGGAAATGAAGTTCATTGATGATGAAACTGGCATTCTGTTAAGTCTCAAAAATACGTGAGAATTCCACTGGCATGAGTGAGCTGGTGAGAGCACAGATGGGTGAGAAAGCTGCTAATTGTCCACGTGGCCACCAAAGATAACAGGCCCTACCTGCGTAAATTTGCCGCCCAGAAGGCTAGCTGGAAGCGTGTGCTCTGTGTGTCTCGCCCTCCTTCCCCATGTTTGCTAACAATGTTCCCGAAAATTAGCCTGAATTAGAGCTCTGGGGGTGGGGGAGTGGGTGCTGCCAGAAAGAGAGGTGCTGGGTCTCTTCAGGGGGCTCCCTGCTTCTGTGGGAGGATGAGCTGGGGGCTGGTCTGATTCATCTGTTGAAGGCTCTGGGGGGAAGGCGGCAACTTTTGTCCTCTGACATCTGGAGCCTGCCCGCCTCAGGCCTTCCTGCTTGTGGAACCTTCCTTTGCTCTCAGCCAGCTCCCAGGGCCTGTTTCCTATGCATTCAACAATGCTTTCAACCCTCAACTCATCTTGTCTGCTATCTTGAAAAACTTCTCAGTGCTTCTTGAAGCTTTCCTGCAACAGTATTTCTGACCACACAATCCATCATGGAACAGCAGCTGCACTAGTGGGGATTTCAGCCTGGATCCTTTCTCCATATCTATGACAAGCATCTCTTCCTTTTTCTCTGCCTCTCCAGACTCCAGATGCTGTGTTTATTCATCTTAGACAAGCAGGTTCATGCTGGGAAAAGCAGTAGACTCCCAATTATACCCAGGGAGATGCATTTCTATAGAGCTGGCTTCAGCTATACTTCATTTCATCTCTATGACGGGCCAGCTGACATCAGCTTTCATTTGCACCTCCTCTCCTTATTCTGGGAGAAGTCCAAATACTTTCTGGAAATGTCTGTGAACTCCAAGGAGCTAACATTGTCAGGTTCCCTTTCAGGTCCTGAATCTTTGGAACTGCGGGGATCATTTACACCCCGTATTTCACAGCATCCTCTGCTCTCCTCTGCTCCTACCAGCCCAGGCCTGGCCCCTTTCCTTGTTTTCCTCTGGCGTCAATAATACAAAGCATTTTTGGAAGAATAGACTTTGTTTAAAAGGTTTTACATCACAACAAGATGAACAATGTTAGCCTGAGTTCTTAGCTACCCCTGTTACTAGTTTTAAGGATGAAAGCATTATCAGTAACTTGCATCTATCTCTGTGCTCCAACCATAATCCATGTTAGCCACCCCACTCTGAAACTGCCTCTCCCCAGGCTCTGGCCTCTTCAGATGCCTTGGTCCTTCTGTCCTTCTCTAAAGTCTGCTGCCACTTCTGCCATCCCTGCTCCCTTTCCTTCTTAGGGTTAGAGCAAATAAGGTCAGTTTTATTTTTATTTTATTTATTTAAAAGATTATTTATTTATACAAGCACTGGGTACGGTCAGAAGCGCGGGAGGGTGAGAGAATTCACCAGAGCCAGAGCAGGGAACAAAACAGGCAGACCGATGAAATACACTGCTGAGGGGATCAGCGGGTGCAGCAGGAGAGGTCTGCGCGCCATGTGGGACCCTTGCCCGGTGGCCGGGGGTTGAACCGGCGCTACAGAGGCTGCAGGCAGCTTCGCAGCCCAGTGCTCAACCGCTGCACCACCAGGGGAGGCCCAGTTTTATTTTTAAAATGTTCCCCACTCTCCTACAATTAACATAGAAAACAAAACAACAGAGAAAAATAAAGGTATCTGTAGTCCTCATGATTATACAAATGTGGACAAGAATCTGTTAAGATCTCTCTTCTTTCTCTCTCTCTCTCGTGTTCAATATTCCAGCCTTGAGCAGCATTTCTCATCCCACAGAGACCTAACTGTGTGAGCCAGGCTCACTGCCATTGGTGGCCAATTTCCCAGCCCATGTGGAGCCCCCATGTGCTTGCCTTGCCTGGGACTCGCAGTGTCTGAGGGAAGGGGTATGGGTAGGACCTGGACTTTGCTTTCCACCCCAGGGTCTGCAATTGTGCAGCTTCTGAGCCTGGACTCTGCAGCTGCAGGCCCTGACAGCTCCAGGCTGGGCAGCCTGCCTGAGGCAGACCGCCTCTCCTGTCCTCTGAGGGCAGTGTCACCGCCAGCGCTGTCCTGGTCCCCTGGTGCCAGCAAGTCTCTGCCAGGAATTCTTGCTGCACTGGGACTCCAGGCTCTGGCCCATGCCATGAGGAGGCTCATTACCCTGACCAGGGATGGGAAGAGCTTCCCCCAGGTGGGCTGTCTTTATTTGGGTGAGGGGTGCTGGGCTCGAAAATGTAGTGTAGTTTGGAGGCCATGCCTTCAGTTCATCTGCATGACTTTCCCCCCTTGACAGGGCCAGGATGACTCAGTGGGATTTTTTTTTTTTAAAGATTTGTTTTATTTATACAAGAGCTGGGGTACAGTCCAGATGTGCGGGAGGGTGAGAGGATTCACCAGAGACAGAGCGGGGAACAGAACAGGCAGACTGATGAAATACACTGCTGAGGGGAGCAGCGGGTGACACAGGAGAGGTCTGCTTGCCATGTGGGTTGCTCCGAGGCCGGTGGGGATCAAACCGGCACTGCAGAAGATGCGGACAGCTTCACAGTGCTGCGCTCAACCACCTGCGCCACCAGGGAGGCCCTGAGTGGATGTTTTTGAGTGTCAGGTATCACAGACATTGTACCAGCGCCACCTCAAACCTTTAGGACTTGTCTCAGGCCTGACTTGCTCTACCAGTCTCTTCCACCATTATAGAAATTCTCTCTGAGGGGGCATATTACCTCTGTATATTTTAGCATTTGTCAGCCGTAACCTGCCCAGCCTACTCTTGGATGTCTGAAATGTCTGTAAATGTCTGAACCACAACCTTAATAAATTATATATATATATGCATGCGTATGTGTATATTTTTCAGTACTGGTATGCATGAGTATATATGAGTATAAATATACACACACACACATATATTCACACACAAATATATTGCGAGAGTTCTCTAGAGGACCAGAGGACATACACGCACACATGCACATACACACGTCGGGGGACAGAGGAGAAAGCTAGGTCTGGTCACCTCAGGGCAGGAGGACCCAAGCATCAGGGACATCCCAATCCCACCCCCACTGCCCACCCCCAAACATAATAGGTGTTACACTCACACATATATGTCACACACACATTTCTGCAAGGCCTGCAGCTGCAGAATCTGGATAATAGAAAATAACAAAAAACCTATTATTATAGTCAGAAGCTGTACAATTGCAGACCGTGTGGCTGAAAGCAAAGCAAAGTCCAGGCCCAGCCCACACTCCTTCCCTCACAGACACTACAAGACCTGGGCAAAGCAAGCACAAAGGGGCTGGATATGGGGGGGGGGTATATACATACATATGCATATAGAGATTTATTATGAGGAATTGGCTCATGTGATTATGGAGATGAGGAATCCCAAGATCTGTCATCTGCAAGCTGGAGCCCAGGACAGCTGGTGGCAGATCTCCAGTTCAAGTTTGAAGGCCTGAGAGCCAGGAGCATCCCTGCTGTAAGTCCCAGTCTGAGGGCAGAAGACCAGTGTCGCAGTTTAGCAGTCCTGCTGAGAGTGAATATTTCCTTCCTCTTTTTGACATACTCAGGCCTTTGTGGATTGGGTGAGGCCCGCCTGCACTGGGGAGGACAACCAGCTTACTCAGTCTGCAGACTCAAATGCTAATCCTATCCAGAAACACCCTCATGGACAGAATAATTTTAACTAAATATCTCTGCACCCTCAGCCCAGTCAAGTTGACACATAAAATTAACCAGTGCAAGTCTCCTTATCTTTCATGATACATAGATCCTTTTGTAGGGGAGATGTTGGTGTCTGTAAATATATCTGGGTTTTAGCTCTAGCCCAGTGAAAGCCCTCTACAGATACACATATAGGGGCCTTAAAATTATACAGTTGGGTTCATACTGGCCATACAATTTTTTTCATCTTTTTCTCTTTCTGAACTCATGAATTTCTCATGACTCATGACCTAATCAAATATGATTTTCATTTAAATTACAAATGACTTTTCATTAAAATGGGAAAGCGTATAATTTTCTGCTCTAAATAGAAAAACCTATTATTACACGTAAGATTGCAAGGAACACAAACATCCCGGGCACGCAATTACCTTTCTTACTAAACTCAATAACTGCTTAATTCTTCATGGTTTGCACCAAGCTGGAGGGACTGAATCATCCTTTCCATCTGACATTGAAGGAGCGCTCAATAGCTTTCTCAGTCTTTTATTAGATTTGTCAACACACACACACACACACATCTTGCCAACATTCTGTCAGCCCGGGGAAACCAATACAAACAATAAAAGCACTTACTGTGTGACTTGGCGTGGTTCTAAGTAGTCTACATACATATTAACTTGTTTAACCTTCATAACAACCCATTTGATACCCATTTCAGGGATGAGGAAGCCAAGCCCAGAGCTTGAGGTCACCTGAATTCTTCTCTCCTAATTCTAAGGAAAGTCTTTCCATACCTACCATTTGTGTTTTTCTGCCTCTTTCCTGTCTGCTAGGAGAACAGAAAAGAGAAAGAACACAGTCACAAATATGGGCATAAACTAGGGGCTGTTTTTTCAGTCATAATCTGTTTTTCTCTGTCAACCTTTCCTTCGAGGAAATTCCTGAGCCCATTTCAGAAGTGACCCTGCATCACACCATGTCATCTGGTGTCTTCTGGTACAGGGACCTCTAGGGAACCCCAGAGGTTATGAACAAAACCTTGGCGGGCAGCTTGGGGTGACACCAAGGCACACCCTTCCAAAGGCTGGGCATAGTCTGGGGCATCTGGGAGAAGGCATGTGGGAAGATTCTGTGAGCCCTGCATGGGAAGGGTGGGTGGATGTTCAGCATGCGGTTGCAGTGACTTTAACGAGGGGAGAGCACTGGTCCCTGTAGGCTCTAAGGACCATGATGTTCAGGGTTGCTCCTCCTTCCCTGAGATGCTAGGACCTGTCTTTCTGCACTGTCCTGCCCTCTGTCCTGTTACAGGGTCTTGGTATGGGATTCCCTGTCTGTGAATCAGGTATCCCATAAACCTAGGGATGGTGGTGCTGGCTGAGACTTATGGGCATGAAAGGCAAAACTATATCCAGAAAATCTGTCTATTCCTGTGAGAATGAAGAGCTGACCTTCTGGAAGGAACCCACTGAAGTCAACTTGCTGCCCTTTGGCTGGTTGTCCCACTCAGGGAACCATACTGGGGGCCATACTAGGCTTGGCACACAGCTCTCACTGGCAAGCTGGACATTCAGAGGAGGCAGCAGCTAAACTGTCCTTGTTTAGTGTAAATCCACTCTGCTGAGACCTTGCATGGCTGTTCTGCCATCGTCACTTTGCTCATGTGCCATCCTGCTAGCACTGGTATGGTACTGACAAAACCTGCTTGGGACATTTTATGTGCTTACGCCTCTTCCATGGCAGATGCTTTCTTGGACCACTCCTGGTTCCAAGTGCTGCAGGTTGGGCTCTCAAGAGTTTATAAGAGGATAACAACTGTGCAAGGAAAAGGGGGAAGAGCAGGATTGAAGAGGGACAGAGATCAGATGGCAATGAGAACCCAAGGGGGCAGCTCCAGAGCAAACTAGCAAGAAGAGAAGTTGTGTATGCTGCCATCTTATTCAGGTATTGGTTGGGGTCCACCCCAAGAATACTAGGGTGCTCCATGATGAAGTCAACAGCTGGAGTCTGTCCGCTAACCACACTCCTTGCAGCTGGACAACACATCTTGTTATTGTTTTTTTTTTTTTTTTTGAACACATCCTTCCTTGAAGGAGGCTCTGCATGGTGCATCTTCTTCATTACCAGTGGCTCAGACTCTTGGATCACCCCGCAGGACCCCACTGGGACTAACAGAGGTGGTAGCTGAGGCCAAGGGGAGTATAGAATGAACAATAAAGGAGGGAGACAATGGAGTGAACAGGGTCTCCATTTCATCCCCATAACTTCCCTCTTGTAGGTTTCCCTGAAGGAAAAGAGGCCGTCAGAGCTGTGGGGAGACAAGTCTCCACTTGTGTGTGGAGAAGAGGGTGTGCACAATGGCATACGCTGAGGTGCACTGCCCACTTCTCCTCCAGGAAGCTGCAAGGAGTAAGTGGGCTGACAGCCTTAGCGCCTGGGTCCGTGTTCAAGGGCAGTTTGGTTTTTGAGTTGATGTCATGCTCGTCTTGGAGTGACCCCAGGCCATGACCAAGCATGATGATGTTATAGGACCTGGCTGTTGCTGCCCAGTGAGAGACTCTTCTAGTGGGAAACTTTGAATGGCTTTGTCCAGAGTGCCCGCAGTTTCCACAGGCCGCAACTTTCTGCATCAGGATGGATGTCCCTGCCCAATACTTTTTCTTCCATTTCCTTTCACAGGCGTTACTCCCCAGTGAACGTCATGCTCTTTAGGCTCATGTCAGTCTCGCTTCTCAGAGAACTCCCCCTGCACAGCCTGTGGGGTGTACAGCCCTCTGAGGGCACCTGTCTACACAGGAGCGGCTTCTTATGCAATTGTGGTCTGAACAACTGACTAGCTCAATGCCCAGTTTCACCGTCGGAGCTGTGCTTTTACCTAAGGGAGGTGTTCTAGAATTTGTGTGTTCTCAGAATTCTAGGAAGTTCAGTGGCTTTCAGACTACCGGGTAGAAAAGAGTTAAATAAGACATTCCATGCACTAGCAGCCAGAGGGTATGCTGGTGAGTCTGTGATTCCTGGGGACAGCGTTAGGTTGGAGGACTTTGGCCACCAAGTGGGGCCTCTGCAGTGGACTCCATGCGGGTGTGGCTCCCCCACCTCATTCCTCCCTGCTTCCCTGCAGATGAAGAGAGAGATTTCTGGATTAGGTGCCAAGGGCTGGCATAAGCAGATGCCACAAGAGTTCAAGCACCTCCAAAACAGGAGCTGTGTTTCCGAGAGCAGCTGATAACATGGCGAGAATGACTGCAGCGGGTATCAGAATGGCAGGGCAGAGACCCTGTGGTCTGGCCAATAAGAAGCCAGGGGTAGCAGCGGCTGCTGAAACTTTCTGTACTCAATCATTATGACTAAAAGCACTGGGGCAAGGAGGGTCATTTTATTAGAAGTCTTAAATTTTTTTTATTGAGGTATAATTGACATATAACACTATATTAGTTTCAGGTGTTTAACATAATGATTTCATACTTTTATTTTTATGAAATGATTACTATAATCCATCTCATTAACAATGTTGCCATATAGAAATTTTTTTCCTGTCAATGAAAACTTTTAAGATCTACTCTTAGCAACTTTCAAACATGCGATAGAGTATTATTATTTATTATATGACTTATTTATCATATTTTTTAAAGATTTATTTATTTATGCATGCAAGAGCTGGGGTGTAGGCCAGAGGTGTGGTGTGTTTGTGTGTGTGTGTGTGTGTGTGTATGTGTGAGAGAGAGAGAAAGTGAGAGAAAGAGGACTCACCAGAGGCAGAGAGGGGAGCAGAACAGGAGGACTGACTGAAATGCACTGCTGAGGGAAGCAGTGAGTGAGACTGGAGAGGACTGCTGCGCCATGGGGTTTAGCTCCCTGGCCAGGGATCAAACTCATGCTGTAGTGGCTGTGGATTGCTTCATAGTGCTGAGACTTAACCTCTTGCGCCACCAGGGAGGCCCTCGTTTTTTATCACAGTGATCTTTATGTTCACGGACTGGGACTCCAGAAGGGAGAGAGCAGAAAATCAGATTGTCTCCTTGTCTCTCCAGGCAAAGCACAGACGTACATAAGAAGGACTAGGGTCATCTCCAAGAACCCACATCCCAGCCATTCATGTGAAGCTGCCATGTTTTTGTAGGTCAAAAACAGTGATGTGCTGGTGATTTTATTTGGTTCCACTTAATATCTACAGTTGAATTTAAGTTGATTATATATATATTCCCCCCCGCCCCACCCCCGGCTAGGGATCTATGGCCCTAGCCTCCATGGCCACTGTTCCTGGAGCACCTCCTACAGGCCAGGTTTCAAACAACTCCTACCAGCCTTACTTGATTCTATTCTTGCAGCCACACCGTTTATTTAATTGTTATTCTTACCTTTCAGAAGAAGAAAGAAAAGAAGAGTCAGGAAACATGCCTAGGGACAGAGGTTCGATGTAGACCTATAGCTGTATGACCTACACAGTCTTGTTCGTGACTGCTGAGCAGACCACCCTCCCAAAGTCCCCTGCATGCGCTCCCCAGGGGGTGAAGTGGGGTTGGGGATTGGACATTTGAATTAAATAACTCTGAACCCCGTGACCCTGGTGTGATCATCAGGGTCAGATATAAACTTTGTGTGTTCTGAGGCTTATACAGTTTGTGGGACCCTCTGTAGGAAAAATACTAAAAGTCCCTTAATTTTGAGATTTTGCATGGACATATGTACATGTGAACATTTTGCTAAGGCCTCCTGCCTGACCTTGGAGGGGCTTTGTGAAAAGTAGGGCGCTGAGCCAGGAAGTTGCCTTCATAGAGCAGGCCTGAGCAGGGGTTCTGGTCTTGCACGACAAACGGCAGTTCAGTTTTCATTGCAAGTTCCACCAAGGGCTCAGGGAGATTGTATAAATGACATTCCAGATTGCCTGTGCTTTTCCCTAACCAGACTCTGTGACTGCCTGTGCTTTTTCCTAACCAGACTTTGTAAAGGAGGTCAGGGTCGCTATAGGGCGGGGTGTGTGTGGAAAGTCTTAAGCGCCTCACTGACTTTTCCTTGGCTAGGAGCACGGCAGTTTTCACTTTTGGCCACTAGGGGGAGTGGCTCCTCCGGGAACTGTTCGTAGGGGCGCCTCACCCAAGTCCGCCCTGGGCTGCTCACCCTTCGCTGCTACCCGCAGGCCGGGTTCTGCTGATGAGGCGGCGTCTGCCTCCTGAGGCCTCCTCTTTCAAGGAACAACTCACGGTGGGGAGGGGTGCAGCAGTTGAAGGAACATAGGAATTCCACCTGGATTATACTAAGGGGGAAACTTTTCTCCCTTCCGGAGCCACCAACCCTTTAGAAAATTCCCCAAGACTAGAAGAATAGAAAATATAATTCATCTTTTTTTTTTTTTTTAGAAAATATAATTCATCTTTCACTCAAGTTTAAGTAAAAATGGGGAGCATTAGGGCCTTCCCTAGTGGTGCAGCGGTTGAGCGCTGTGTTGCGAGGCTGCCCGCAGCCTCTAAGGCGCCAGTTCGATCCCCGGCGAGGGTCCCACAAAAAACAAAAAAAAAACAAAACAATGGGGAGCATTAAACTCTTACGAGGCACATCTGGACACTGCGCTGTAATTTGGAGAGGAAGCCTGCCCAGCTCCCGGGAGGGAGGTCCCTGTCTGGGTGTGCAGTGTCTCTCCTCACAGGTGGGACTCCTGCGCGAGACTGGTCTTTGTTCCCTTGATACCCCCTGACCTAGCACACTAGGTCTCAGCTAGTGTTTTCGGGATCAAAAAGAACAGAGCAGGAAGGGGACAGAAAATGAGAGGGAAGGAAATGATGCAGTGGAGAGAGACAGAGACTAACTAAAGCTGCTTCAAAAGAGTGTCTATTCGTTCAGTGCTGTAGAAAGAAATAAGAAGGGATACAAAGATAAATATGGTGGTTTTCCTGCCCTCAGGTAAACCTTTTTTGTGAAAAAGAAATCTTTGTTTTTAACGATGCTATTGGGCAAAGCCTAGGGGCCCTTCTGCAGGGGAGGCCCAGCTTCCAGCTGCCCAGATCCCTCCACTCCCAGTGCTGAGCTGTGGAGTAAAATTGTTCAGAACCCTGCTTTTGTGTAGGTGAAAGGTAAGTGTGTTTGCTTATATCTCTGGAATCTTTAACAATTTCTGTATCACTAGCATCTTGGACTTTGATGATGGTGTCAGTATGTCTTAGTGGAGTTATTTTTCTTCATTCCTCTGGGATCTTGGATGGAAGTCAAATGTTTTTCAGTTCTAAGACATTTTCTTGCTTGCTATTTCTAAAATATCCTACCCTTCCTCCCTGTAGGTTTCTGTTCCCAGTTTCTAGGACTACTGTTAATCAGATGTTGGCACCCTGGACTGATGCTCTGGAGTTCTCATTTCTCTGTTTCCATTTTGTTGTCTCTTAAATCTTTTTTTTGATCTACTGATCCTTCTATGGAATTTTTTTCAACCATCATAGTATACATTTCTAAGAGTGTTCTCTTGTTTACCAAATTTTATTTTCCATTTTATGTTTGTAATAGCTTCCCAGATTTCCCTGAAGGTACTATGTTTCTAAGTTTTCTCTTGTTCTCTGAGTTATCCTTGTTTTCTCAAAGGTCATTTTTCCTGTTTCATTTTTCTCAGAACCTTTTTTTTTTTTAAAAGATTTATTTATTTATTTATTTATTTATACAAGCACGGGATACAGTCAGAAGCGCGGGAGGGTGAGAGAATTCACCAGAGCCAGAGCAGGGAACAGAACAGGCAGAAGGACCGAAGTACACTGCTGAGGGGAGCAGCGGGCGGCAGGAGAGGTCTGCGTGCCATGTGGGACCCTCGCTGGTGGCCGGGGATAGAACCAGAGCTGCAGAGGCTGCAGGCAGCTTCGCATTCCAGCGCTCAACTGCTGCGCCACCAGGGTAGGCCCTCAGAACTTTTTATTTAAAAAGATGTTCAAACTTGCTTATATGTTGAAGGAATACAGATGTTCCTCACAATGTTAACATATGGTGGAGCTATATCTGGATAAATCCACCGTAAATTGAAAATATTGTGAGCTGAAATGTATCTTAGACACCTGACCTCCCAAACACCACAGCTTAGTGAGCCTCCCTTAAATGTGCTCAGAACATCAGCTTACAGTTGGGCAGTTATGAGTTTCATCTTGAGTAATTACCTTCCTCCTTTTCTCACCAGAAGCAGCAGACATGGATGGGCGTTTTGTAGATATGGTGGGATATGAAGATAAAACACAATATTAAAAATAAAACAAAAATGGGTGAATTGGTGGTGGGAATTTTACAGGGACTACACCTGAGAGAAAACATACATTGTACAAAAATGAAGAATGATGTAAAGTACATGTATATGTTTAAAAAACCAACAAAAATGCTTGGTGACATGTACACTGTAGGTTCTGGTTGTTTGCCCTCATCAGCAGTGTGACATGCTCCTGCTGCCCAGCACCCTGGCAAAGTATTGCTCTGCATCTGCCTTGCCCAGAAAAGATCAAATTCACAATTCTAAGTGTGCTTTCTACTGAACACATTTCACTTTTGCTCCAATGTAAAGTTGAAATTTTTTAAAGTTTGAACCATTGTAAGTTGGGACTATCTGTAGTGCAATGAAAGCTTATATATCCTTTCCCTAACCATTCATACTTTTTGTTACATTTGACTTCTTTTTCTCTTTTTTGCTTTTTGCTGAATCATTTGAAAGTAATTGAAGTCATCATGACATTTTTCTCCTAAGTACTTCAGCATGCATTTCCTTTGAGAATCAGGATATTTTCCTACATGTACAAGCTCATTACCACACCCCAAACACTTGCCACTAATTCAATAATATTTTCCGATATTCAGTCCGTATTTAAATTTGCCTCATTTGTGCCTAAACTTTTCTTTCATAGATTTTTTTTTTTAAATCCAGGATCTAACAAGGAGTGATATATTACAAATTATTATGTTTCCTCTTTTTTTTTTTTTTTAACTTAGAACTAAGTCCCCTCTTACCAATTTTCTCTGACACTTTTTCAGGGGCCTGACTTTGAATAGCTCTGGCTAGCCATCTTGGGAAATGTTATTCACTCTGATTAGATTGATCTGATTAGAACATTAAACAGGACTTTTTGTTGGTGAGTACACTCATTAGGTAATTATGTGTATGTAAGATTGCATTTCATTAGGAAACATATTCTCATGATTGGACTGTGGAATCCTGGGCAGTAATATTACACAAGTGGCCTTGCGTTTGTCTCCAGGCATCATGGAGACAGAGAACACTCACCTGTCAATGGTGATGTTGAGCTGGGTTACCCAGGTGTGGTAGGCTTTATCAGCCTGTTTCTCCCTAACAGTTCGCAAGCCATCTTTGGGGAGGAAAATTTAAGACCATGTAAATATCCTTACCAAATTTCCCTCCCATTTCCCTAAATCGGTCTTTGCTATGATGGTTGTGAAATGGTGATTTACAAACTTACCCACTCCTTTCTGGCTCTGCAAGATGCACCAGCATTTTCCATTTCCTAGTTCTGGGATCAGCTGCTTTTTCGGGGAGCTTTGGTCCCCTTAGTGGTTGTCTTTGCTGTTGGATCATACTTTCACTGAATGAATTATAATTAAGAGATCAGCAGTTGTTTCCCCTTCAGTGTTTTAAAGATGTTCCACTTTTTCTGTTTGCATTATTTGTGATGAGAAGTCAATGCTTTATCATTGTTTTGATTTGACTTTTCTATTTATTTTTTAGCATTTGAATATCTTGAATTTGTGGGGTGATTTTTTTTATTATATCTTAAAATATTTGAACTCTTTCAGGCATTTCTTCACATGTAATTTTTCCTGTGACAATGTCTCTCCTCCTGGGGCTTAATTATACATATGTTTGACTGCTTAATACTGGTCTACAGGTTACTAAGCCTCCTTTCATTTTTTTTTTTTTTTTTCTGTTACTCACTTTGCGTAGTTCTATTGTCTTATCTTCAAGTTCACTGATCCTTTTCTTCTGTGGTGTCTAATGTGCCTCTAAACCCATTCAGTAAATTTTTAATGTCTGGTATTATATTTTTCAGTTCTAGGATTTCCATTCGATCTTTTAAACAGTTTCCATTTATATACTGAATTTCTCCATCTGTTCTCTCTCCATGTTAAGTTTTCTCCCTTTCCCATATTAAGTTTATAATGGCTATTTTGGAGTTTGTGTTTGTTAATTCCAACATCTCTATCATGTCTGGATTTATTTCTGCTGTTTTTCTTCCCAATTTTGCATCACATTGATTGTCTAGTGATCTTTGATGGTGGGCTGTACATTGTATATGCTTCATTGTTAGATTTACATGGTTTCCTTTAAAGATTGTTGAGGTTTGTTTTAGTAGGCAGTCAATTAATTGTTGAATTACTTTGATTTTTTTTTTCTGTAAACTGCCAGAACTGGGCTAGACTATTCCTTAGTGTAGTATTAGAATAATTCTACTCCTAAGATATTATCTTTCTGAGGTATCAATTAAATTTCACATTATTCAGCCCCTCTTGCTGATTGGAACTTCTGTGTCTCCCAGCATTATGAGAACTCTGGGATCTTTGTGCAGCAGCTCCTAACTTGACTGTGAGACTCTGCAGACTGTCATCTGTCTGTGCTCAGATGAATACTGGAAGATATGAGGTGACCCCATGCAGATTTCTGATGCTCCTGTTTTGTGCTGCCCTCTCCTTTTCCAGTACCCTGCTGCACAACTCTCAATTGCCTCAGCAGCCCTAAAATCTAATGTCTGCCTTGTCAGCAAGCTCACTGTTCTCTGCATGCGTTCTACCTTTTATGGTCCAGAGATTGTCTAGGAAGAAAGATATCATGAAGTTCACATGGGTAATTGTTCTCTTAGGGGATCACAGTTCTGTACTACCTAATGTCCTAATATCCAACATAAGTTTCTTCATACATTTTGTCTAGTTTTATATAGATATTTATGACAGGATGGCTATGGTATTAGTTTTTCTGTCGTAGCCAGGATTGTTTGAAAAATTTAAATGCTAAATACAGTTTTTTTAAAAAGACACCACACTTTTTGAGCTTGTTATTTCTTTGTTTAGCTCTGGTAAATTTTGGGAGGAAGTTGTCCAATTTACCCAAATTATAAACTATTGGTATAAAGTTATTTGCGATATTCTCTTAATATCTCTTACCATTTGTGGGATTTGTAAGGATTTCCCTCTTATTCCTTATCGCCTTTATGTGTTTTTCCCCTCATTTTCTCTCCGGCAGTCTTACTGGGGGCTTGCTAATCTTTTCACTAAGCTAACACATGGCTTTGTTGATTTTCTCTCTTTTGCTATTTTTTTGATTTCTGCTCTTATTTTTAGTTTCTTACTTAGCTGTACTATTACTAGTTTTTGAGATGCAAATTTAGTTTAATGGTTGGTAGCCTTTCTTCATTCTTAATATATGCATTCCAGACTATACATTTATCTCTAAGCACTGTTATAGTTGCATTACACAAGTTTTGATATGTAATATCTTCATTATCATTCAGTTTGAAATCTTTGTAATTGCGGATGTAGTTCTACTTTGACCCATGGATTATTTAGATGAGTATTGTTTAATATCCAGGCAATTGGAAGTATTATATCTTTTTGTTATTCTTTGTTCTTTTAGCTTAATTCTACTATAATTAGAGAACATGCCCTGATGATTTAAATCCTTTGAAGTTTGGGCCTCCCCGGTGGCGCAGCGGTTGAGCACTGGGTTGCGAAGCTGCCCGCGGCCTCTGCAGCTTCGGTTCGATCCCCGGCTGCTCTCCGGCCACTGAAGGAGGGTCCCACATGGCGCGCAGACCTCTCCTGCCGCCCGCTGCTCCCCTCAGCAGTGTACTTCAGTCCTTCTGCCTGCTCTGCTCCCCGCTCTGGCTCTGGTGAATTCTCTCACCCTCCAGTGCTTCTGACTGTACCCAGTGCTTCTATGAATAAATAAATAAATAATTAAAAAAAAAAAGTTAAAAAAAAAATCCTTTGAAGTTTGCTGGAGCATTTGTTTTTAGGAACTAGTATGTGGTCAATTTTAGTAAATTTTACATGTGCATTTTGCAAATAATATGTATCCTGTCATTGTGGAGTATGGTGTTCTATATACATCATTTAGGTCAACTTGTAAATTGTATTGTTCAGATTTCTACATCCTTGTTGGTTTGTATCTGTGTGCACACACACACATACACACACACACTTGCTCTATCAGAGCATTTAGGGAGATGTATTAGAATTTCTGTTTATGACTTTGAATTAGTCTTTTTCTTCTTTTAGTTCTGCCAGGTTTTCTTATATATATTAAAGCTATGCTTTGGGTACACCCAGATTTAGTATAATGATATCTTTCTATTGGATTGTTCATTTTATTATTATTAAATAAGCTTCTCTATCTCAAGTAAGTTTTCATATCTTATATTTACTTTGTCTAATGTTTTACTGGAACTACCTTTGAGTTAGCATTTATGTGGAACATCTCTTTATTCTTTTACTTTTAGCCATCCGTGTCCTTATATGTAATGTGTGTCTGTTACAAGGAGTGTTTTTAAAAATAGAGTTTGACAATCTTAGTATCATACTGGCAATATTTAGTCCATTTATATTTAATGGTATTACAGATACAGTTGGGTTTCTAACTACCTTCTAGCTATGTGTATTTTATTTGAACCACCTATTTTATGTTCCTTTTTCCTTTCTTGGTTCTTTTGGATTAATAAATATTTTCTATAATTCCTTTTTCCTTCTATTAAATTGTGAGTTGTATATCCTGGCACTATCACTTTTTTTTCATGAGACATTATCCCATAAGGTGACTTTATTTCTTTACTTTGTGTGTCACTTGGAAATTTTGCCAGGAGGCTTTTTTCCTTTACCTTTATAATAGTTTTATAGTAGATCATTCTGGTCAATTTTCCTATGTACATAGGTACAATTAAAAATGTAAGCTTGGGTTATTTTTATTTTCATAAGATCTTCTGATATAATTTTGGGGTCAAACACTTTGTTTTTTCAAAAACTTATGGTAGTATAATTTTCACAGGATAAAATTTACCAATTTTAAAGCTATAATTTGATGTTTTAACAAATAATGTACAATTGTATTGTTATTGCTATAAACAATAATCTTAAATAGTAGTTAATAGTAGTTCTACTCTTGTTGTATTTTTTAAGCAACTTCAATTATATGTATTTGAATCTTTTTACCTGTTCTCTGTAGTGATCACTTTTCTCTTCATTTCTTCCTCTTTTCTTGCTTCTGTTCTCTTGGCTATATTGTTTATTATATTTTCAATTGAAGTTGATTCTGTTGTCCTTTGGGCATCTTGTGATTTAATTGTTATTTCTTTTTTTTTACTTTCCAGTCTTTAAATAATGCTTCCTCCTTTGAATGCTTTTCTCTTTATATAAGTCCAACTTTTCAGTACTGTTATTCCTAGTCCTTCTTCCTGGACTCTACTGCCAGCTTCCCTTTTCCATCCAAATCTTTCTGCTCTGGAGCCAGCTTTGCTGATATTATATATTTAATTTTCCTCTTATATAAATTTATAAAATCTTTACCTTATAAATTAAAGTTTATAGAATCTTTGTAGTTATGGTATAGTTATTGCTTATATGTGATTTGAGTAGCTTTCCTTGTTAATTTGTATGGATATTGGAGATTGTATGAAGATATTTGGATATAGAAAACTGTCATTCCAGGAGAAATTAGTAGTGCCATTTTAAAAAACCTTGCTTTTTTAAATATTGAAAGTATTCCTCAAATTTCTAGTGATGCCCAATTGACTTCTCATATTTAAGAGAGTGGCACACAAAGGCTACTAGGACCCCAGTGTGTACGTTGAGAGTGGGTGGGCTTTGCTTAAATGTGATTGTGTAAGAGCTGCCCATTCTGTTGGGGGACCCTCTAATGCCATAATGTACAATCCTTTCCTCTGGGCTCACTCATTTCTACAGGGAAGGAAATTCTGTTCTCCCTTAAAGTATGGATGTCTATTTTTACCTAGAGAAAATGGGGGGTTGTTTATATTCTTCATAGACTTTCAATTAGCCACCTTGTTTTCAACCCTCCATATTACTCATCCCACATTACTTATACTGCACTGCTGTACCTGCATGTCAGAGTACTGAACTTCTCTGACATTCTGTAGGATTAAATAACTCTTATGTATCTTTCATTTGTGCCAATATTTTAATCCACAGCTTCCTTCACCCTATATTTTCATTGTCACTCTTCCTTCTGCTTCCTGTCTTCCAGAATTTTGTCAAAATCACATGTGTTGGTGATTCTTGTGTGATTGTAGGTTTATAAGTTTTTAATCCTTCACTTTAGTTTTAGTGAGGATGTGGGAGGGAATAGAATAAACAGATATTTAATCTACCACCTTAATTAGAAACCTCTGTTCTTAGAGTGTTTGAAGAAAGTAGGTCCCATTAGAGAGGAAAAGATGATGGTGATTCTATGGCTTGAGAGCCACCAGGAGCTGGATGTGATCCTGACCCATAATTTCTGGGCCTGGCGGTGGTGTGGTGTGATTGTGCCTGAGAACTGAAAGAGCTTCAGCCTACAGCTCACAGCAGAGCCCATATAGTCGCTGGAGCTGAAGACCCTATACCTGCCCTGGGTCTGAAATTTTACCTCCTATACATTGTTGAAAAATGTTTTTAACAAAATTGTAGTTATGTGTTATGTTGAACGTCTTCCCCTGTCATTTGATGTTTGTGCCACATAGTGTTTAAAGTTGCTTTCCACCCTGTCCTGAGAGATACCATAGCTCATTTACCAATCCCATATGTTGACTCCATCCACCAGACTGAGTTTCCTTTTTTTTTTTTTTTTTATATATAGAGGCATGTTTTATTTATTTATTTATTTGTTTGTTTGTTTGTTTGTTTGTTTATACATGCACTGGGTACAGTCAGAAGCGCGGGAGGGTGAGAGAATTCACCAGAGCCAGAGTGGGGAGCAGAGCAGGCAGAAGGACCGAAGTACACTGCTGAGGGGAGCAGCGGGCGGCAGGAGAGGTCTGCGCGCCATGTGGGATCCTCGTCGGGTGGCCTGGGAGCAGCTGGGGATCGAACTAGCGCCGCAGAGGCTGCGGGCAGCATCGCAACCCAGCGCTCAACCGCTGCGCCACCGGGGAGGCCCGGACTGAGTTTCCTTTGATCTAAAACCAAGCCTGAGCTTCTTTCACCCTTGCTCCCTCAGAAATGGTTAGTTCCTTTGTGTGTGTTGTTCTAGCTTCTTCTCTTTCTTCCTGGACTACCTGTCAAAGCCCACCTATATGACCTTGGGCAGGTCATTATCTCTTTATCTGAACCTAAATGAGGGTAACAATGCCCTTTTTATGCCTTGTTGACTGTGGGGCTTAAAAGTGGTAATAAACATGAAGTTCTTAGTATTTCCAGACACAAACATACTTTTTCCCACTGACCTAGTCATTTTCCTGGCTCTTTTCCTATCTACCTATCTCTCCCTGGCTCTTAGAGCGCAGATTAAGCTCATTGTCTAGCTGAATGCCAAGGTCATGCCTTTGTTACATGAAACTAGTACTCTTGCTTACTTCTTACTCAGACTCTAATCTCCTGAGTGCCCATGTGGGCTCTTGGGCATGTACCATATTGCTGGGACTTCTCCACTTTTGTTTACTTCAGCTTCCTCTACCGCCTAACTCAAAGATTTGGAGATTATTTCCCTGATTTCCAAAATTTGGGCAGTGAGTGTGAAAAAGGAACCAGTCTAAGTCACGCAAACTCAATAATCAGGATTTGAATCCTAGTTCTGCCTTTTATTACCTTTCTGAAGCCACTTAACATTTCCACACCTTAGTTTCCTCATCTATAAAATATGATAGTAAGTAAAACACTTACTTCAAAAGGGTGTGAAGAGAAGATATATATGGATGATCAAAAAAGATTATACAACAGGTCATTGCAACTAACAGACAGTTATTTGAGAATATAAACAAAATAGATCAACTTCTAGCTAAGCTAAACAGATAAAAAAAGAAGAGAGAAAACATTAATAAACAGAATCATAAATGAAAGAGGGGAAATCAGTAAAGACAGCACAGAAATACAAAAGATCATGAGACTACTATGAACTACTATGTGCCAATAAATTAAAAAACCTTGAAGAAATGGATAAATTTCTAAACCAACATAATCTACCAACACAAATCCAGAAAGACGAAGATGAACTGAACAATCTGATCAAAAATACAGAAATTGAAACAGTAATAAAAATTATTCTGAAAAACAAAACTTCAGGACCAGGTGGCTCTACAAATGAATTCTATCAAACTTAAAGAAGAACTAATGTCCACCTTGCTCAAATTATTATTTTTTTTAAAAGATTTATTTATTTATTTATTTATACAAGCACTGGGTACAGTCAGAAGCGCGGGAGGGTGAGAGAATTCACCAAAGCCAGAGCGGGGAGCAGAGCAGGCAGAAGGACCGAATACACTGCCGAGGGGAGCAGCGGGCGGCAGGAGAGGTCTGCGCGCCAGGTGGGACCCTCACCCAATGGCTGGGGAGCAGCCGGAGATCGAACAGGCGCGCTGCAGAGGCTGCGGGCAGCTTCGCAACCCAGCGCTCAACCGCTGCGCCACAGGGGAGGCCCTTGCTCAAATTATTTTTAAAAGTACAAGAAGGAATGCTTCCTAGTAATTTTTTTTAAAGATTTATTAATGTATGTATACAAGAGCTAGGGTGCAGGCCAGAGGTGTAGGGAGAGACAGAGTAGGGAGCTGGACAGGCAAGTCTACTGAAATACACTGCTGAGGGGAGCAGCGGGTGAGACAGGAGAGGTCTGCTGCGCCATATGGGTCACCTCCCTGGTTGGGGATAGAACTCGTGCTGCAGTGGCTGTGGACACCTTCATAGTGCTGCGACTTAATGTCTTGCACCACCAGGGAGGCCCCCTAGTAAATTTTATGATGCCAACATTACATTAATACTGGAACCAGACAAATACAGCACAAGAAAAGAAAATTATAGACCAATGTCCCTTATGAAGATCAACACGAAATTTTTCAACAAAATACTAGCAGGATTGAACTCAGTAAAGAATCACAAGAATTATACCCTGTGATCAAGTGGATTCATCCCAGGATGTAAAGGTGGTTTAGTATATGTTCATAAATTAATGTAATATATTATATTAAGAAAAGTAAAGATAAAAATCATGATAATGTCAATAGATGCAGAGAAGTCATTTGACAAGATTTAGCATACGTGGGAGCAGTCTAAATCTCCTTTCATGGACAAATGCATCAATAAGATGTGGTACATAAACATCATGGGTATTATACAGCCGAAAGAAAGGATGAAATGCAGTCATTTTCAACAAAATAGAGGGAACTTGAGGGAATTATGTCCAGCAAAATAAATCAGAATGATAAAAAAAGGACATTCACATAACAATTTGACACAGTAAAGCACTTCCAAAACTAGTGGACATCAGCAAACATCCTGAGAACTCTGAGGTTAAGAGGGAGCCAGGAGGGAAAAGGACAAGGCATTGTGCAAATCCTGAAAATAAATAAGCAAATCAATAAATAAACTTGTTACTTTTGTGGTGGTAATATAGTGGGAATTGTTGTTGTAGATAAATACATATTACCTAGTGGGTTTTGAGGGATGTCGTTTGCTAGAAAATTCTTCAACTCTGCTCCCTTATAGTATTTCTCAGATTGAAACATTCTGAGGTTGATCAATTTTCAAAATCCATTCTCTTTATTCATTCATGGAATGAATACTTACTGAATATTCCAGACTCAGTTCTAAGTAGTAGGCATGCATCAACAAAGAAAACAAAATCCATGTACTGATGGGGCTTACATTCCAGTGCATATACATAAATCACATAATATGTTAGAAGTTGAGAGATATAAAAAATAGAATGACCCATGAGGTTGCCTGGGAAAAGACATTTCTGTGAAAAGGCCACAAGTTTTGCAAAGGTCTCTAGTGCTTGAGACACAGTGATGAGGTCTAAGTGGCTGAAACAACACGAGTGAGGATGGGTAGTAGCAAGAAATGAAGTTGGAGGTAATGAAAGGGAAGATTATGAAGAGCTGAGCAGGCCACTAAAATGACTTGGGTTTTTACTGTGCTGATGATTATTTACTTAACAAGAGAAACTATTCCTTAGCCTATGTACTCATGTCTTATTGCTCAAG
The DNA here is from genome assembly GCF_964194135.1 of Talpa europaea. Lineage (NCBI taxonomy): Eukaryota > Metazoa > Chordata > Mammalia > Eulipotyphla > Talpidae > Talpa > Talpa europaea. The sequence continues at coordinate 116,202,823 of NC_140070.1, read as the reverse complement.
AACATGGTCAGTGACAAACTTCTACAGAACTCAATCCAAAGAAATTATTTACATTCCAAATCACTTCCCACTCTGAAAGTCATCAGTCCTGTTCACTCCTCAAAGTCTTCCAAAGAGTTACACTTTCTGTGGAAATCTGTGCACACCTTCTCTTTTGGTTCAGCAAATTTAAAGAAAGCAGCAATTCTTAAGAATTACAAATACCCCAATAGCATGAAATCACAGACATCTGGCTGGAAGGTTCTGCATCTGAGCTCTTGCCAAAGCACAGGGTGCCGTGGAAACTATTCTACATAACACCCCAAATTCGGTTTTTACTCTGAGTGATTTGAGTAATCACTAGGAGATTTTGAGCAGAGGAGTGATTTTCTTTGACTTTGTTTTGAAGGTTTCAGCTGCAGGGTGGGGTGGGGGTGGGGGAGGGAAGTGACTGGATGGGGGAGGGGCTAGGATGAAAGTCAAAAGATCCATTAGGAAGCTGTTGTAAATAGTCCCGGTGAGAAATGATGGTGGTTTGTGTCAGGGTGGTTTGTGTACTAGTTTTAGTGATGAGATTTTGAATATATTCTGAATGTAGAGCAAAAGCAGAGTATTTTGAAAGATTAGATTTGGGTATAGAAGAAAAAGAAGCATCAAGTCCACGATTTTTGTGTCTTCTCTAGCCCAGTGTTAGCAGCCACTGCCAAGGAAGTGTCTTCTCTTAGGGCAGAGACAGCTTTACTACTGAACACTTTAAGCATCGAAACTCTTATTTTTATCTCTTTGGATGGGGTATCTCTCAAATGTTTCCACACTCACCTGTTGAGTAAGGACTGCTAGCTGGCGGCCAAATCCTACTCCCTCCTTCTTCTGTGATAATGGAACTTGGACACATAGCTGCCCAGGAACATTGTTTTCCCAGCTTCCTTGTCAGATGTTAGGTGTGGCCAGGCATCTTATCTGGGTTTCCTCCAAACCAAAAACCAGATAAAAGCTTTACGAGGCAGTTTGTTTGGGAATTTGAGCTCAGGGAATGAGTAAAGAATGGAGGGTGACCCAGGGAACAGAGGGTGTGTTTCTAAGATGCCCACTGCTTTGAGCTCAGCTAGGGCTCAAAATAGAGGACTTTCTGATAAGCCTCATGATGCAGCTGCTTGGGGGATGAGAGAGTAAGGATTTATCTATTGACTTCTAGCCTGCGTTGATATAAGCCTTAGATTCTAAGAATAACACCACAGGCCTTAACTAAGGCCTCTATAGTTTGGGCTGCATATGTAAGTGCCAACAGCATCAGGGACAGAACTAGAGCTATGGAGCACCAGGCCAGGGCAAACACTGTCAGGTTGCAGAGGCTCATAGTTGGTTGAAATTGTGCAAAACTGGTTGCCAAAGAGGTGGCTGGAGTAAAAGATGTGGCTGAGAGGGTGCACAGGAGGGATCCTTGTATCACTCAGATCTGTTCTTATTGTTTATCAAGTCTAATCCACCACAGACTCCTCATCAGATGGTGGTCAGATACAGTCTCTGCAAGAATATGATACAAGAGTATTAGTAGAATAAGCAATGATTGCCTCTGGAGCAGCTGGTCCCAAAGCGAATATTGGTATTCATTATCTTCTCCAGTCACCTATATAGAATCCCCTCTCCATCAGCCAGCACTTCAATTTGTATAGGTTGCTGGTGAGAAGACCTAGTTCTCATCCTGAGGGATCTGAGCCTGAGGGATCTGGGCCCTTGCTGGGCCGTGGTTGCTGTAAATCCCTGCACACCATTGTCACTGGGCATGGAGCCTCCGAGTTTCAGTCATCGACCCTCCCGCACCCATTTATCTAGCAACCCTAACTCTCCATGGCAACTAGAGTCAATTGTCACCCCCATTGCTGAAATCTTTGCTTGTGGGTCTACTGACATAAGATTGCTAAGGGTCTAGGTGGTAGTGTAGCTGTGGGAGCAACGTCTAATATAATAAAGCATAAAGCTAGAGTGCGGGCAGCACAGAGTGTGCAAGTGGGCCATTGGGAGTGATGGTGGCAGGGAGCCATCCCACCTCTTGTTTCCCGCACCCATGTCATCCAGCCATTGAGGAAAGAGCACTCTATACCACCCATCTTGGAGCATGCACCTAATCCCACAGGTGTTGTCCCCAAGCTGTTGCCTTAAATAAGACATGAACAGTGTCTCCAGTGTCCTACTAGGCTGTTCCAGATGCTGAAGAACACAAGAAGATCAGTAGGTCCTGTGATCCTATGTCCACTTCACATTTCCTTTGCCTTGTTCTGAAGTTATGCTGTGTGATAGATCATGCTAATAGATAAGGAATTTTTCCAGCTCAAAATGGTGGTACTGATGGAAGAATTATGGGCAGACAAGAAACCAAGGTGTGCTGCCCTCTGCGTGGCAAAGGACAGTCAGGTAGAAATCAGTGTTATGGTTTTGTGAACCTTGGAGGCTTGATTCAAGTTCTCTGTGTCATAAATTTGCTTGAAGGGCCTTCTCTTCAGGACTTTGGAGAAGATGAGCAGGGGATCTGTGGCCAGGATGTCAGGCTCACTCAACTGGTCAGAGCTACTGAAGGCTGCGTAGGCTGCATACTGCTCAGCTCCAGGGAGTGCCATCTGCCAAACTATGCCATGCATGGCACCACCTGAGGTTGTGCAGTACAGCGATCCTGTGCAAGGGCATCGCACATCAGCTATTAGCTTAATCTGAGGGTGTAGAAAGGGTGTGGGTCTTAAAATTTGCCCTTGCCTTGAATCTCCCAGAAGTCCCGCAACTCCTGCTCACCCTGAAAGCCTCCAGATCTTCTTATTTCCTTAGCTTATTTCCTCCCTCCCTGAATCCGAGGGGTGGCGATTAATGCAGAGGTCTGGGTTTGCAGTATAGTCCATCTTACGTGGCTCATCAGTAGGCAGTAGATGGCACCAAATGTGTGGGTGTGTGAGATGAAGTGTCATTATGGTTATAGTGACAACAAATAGCTCCAGGGGTTTTAGCAGCACCCTTCTGTTGAAGAGCTTATTTTATTTATTTTATTCTTACAACATCTCTGTGAAGTTAGAAAGATAAATAAGTGCATGCCTCCCACTTAGCCCCAGGAGAAGCTGAGCCCAGAGACATAAAGTGACTTTCTCAATTTTGTGGACTGAATGTTTGTGTCTCCTCCCCCACCAAATCCATATGTTGAAATCCTAACTCTCAAAGTGATGGGATCAGAAGATGGGGAAGTGATTAGTCATGAGGGTAGGGCCCTCATGAATGGGATTAATGCCCTGACAGGTTAAGACTCAAGAAATGGTTTCTCTCTCAGCCATGTGAGGGAACAATAGAAAAGAGGTAATCTGCAAACCAGGAAGAGAGCTTTCACCAAGAACCCAACCATGCTGGTGCTCTGTCTCAGAATCACAGCTTCCAGGATGTGAGAAACAAAGGTTTGCTATTTAAGCCACCCAGTCCATGGTATTTTGGGATAGCAGCCTGAATGGTTAAGTCACCCAGGAGGGTCACACAACAGTTTGATAGCAGAGCCTTTTACCTCATTGCAATTATTCAGATAACTGCTACTTCTATTTGCCCCACCCACCCCCAAGTCCCACAAAGGGGAATGTATCAGTCAGGGTCCAATCCATAGATAGAAACCACACCATGGCTTGAGCAGGGAATATTTAACATAGAGAATTATTAACTGTGCTAGGGAAATGGGATGAAGAAAGATTGACTAGTAATTGGCAGAGAAAACTCCCATGAATACCGGAGTAGCTGATCTGGGGAGAAGCCATTACCCGTGATCCTGAGCTAGAGCAGCCAAGGAAGGCATAAATCTGCAAGAGGCATAAATCTGCAAAATCCTCTGCTGGACTCAGATCCAGGCCTCACTGAAGAAGGTGCAGCTCACGGGATGGTGAAGTCTGCTGAGGTGCTGTGCCAGTGGAGCTAGTGGGACCTAGTTCCTAAGAGCTGGGGTAGGGGGAGCTGTCCATGAAAGTGTCATGTGCTGCTGGGTGTTAGCAAAACTGCATGCAGCTGGCCCTGGCGCTGCTGACGTCTCATGCTGCAGCAAGTTGCCCAAAGAGCACACTGGAATCTGCAGGCTGACCCCTTCTTCCTCCAGACTCCTTCCAGTGCCTTCTCTACTGAGAAAGCTTAGCACTTGAGTAATTGATAAAAGAGAAATATTTTCAGGTCCAGCTTCATTATCACAGAGCAATACACTTGGAGCTGAGAGACAATAACTTGATAACTGACACACGGGACTTAGAACCTAGAATCCCTTACTGGAGGATATTTTAATAACATTTGGTAGCTCTCAGCTCCTAATCAGTTTTCCAGAAAGGAAAACCTCTAGGCACAGGAAGGAGGAAAGGAGACCCAGGAATTCAGGAAGACAGAGCAGCAAAGTAAAGTACATGCCCACCCAGGAAATCCCCTGGGAGAACCCACAATAAATTTGTTTTTTGCTATTTTTTATTTATTTTTATTTATTTATTTATTTATTTATTTTAAGATTTATTTTTTATTTTTATTTATTTATTTAATTATACAAGCACTGGGTACAGTCAGAAGCGTGGGAGGGTGAGAGAATTCACCAGAGCCAGAGCGGAGAGCAGAGCAGGCAGAAGGACCGAAGCACACTGCTGAGGGGAGCAGCGGGCGGCAGGAGAGGTCTGCACGCCATGTGGGACCCTCCTCCAGTGGCCGGGGAGCAGCTGGGGATCGAACCGGCGCCGCAGAGGCTGCGGGCAGCTTTGCAACCCAGTGCTCAACCGCTGCGCCACCGGGGAGGCCCTGTTTTTTGCTATTTTTTAATTGGGTTATAACTGACATGCAATTAAGTGCACCACACTTAATTGTGGTACCTTTTGCATTGTGTAAACCCATGTGACCACACCTCTAGATCGAGTGACCATTCCTAGCGTCCAGGAGTTCTCCCAGACAATACGACCTAGTCTTACTCCTACAATCATAGTTCATATTAATGGAATTACATAGTATCTACGCTTTGGTGTTTGGTTTCTTTTGTTTATCATGGTCTCTTGGAGATTCTTGCATATTGTAAAGTGTAGTAAAAACTGAACAACATTTAAGCAAAAAACAAAACAAAAATCAGCCATTATGCTTACCAGCCTGTTTCCTATAAAGACACATCTGGTTCTAACCATGTCTGCTTACTTGCTCTCCAGGATGTAGATTTGTGAATGTAGTTCCCGATCATCACTTGACTGGCTATGTGATGCTCTGTTGTATGGTCCCAGCAAGCTCAGGGAAAGAAATAAGCCTTTTAACTTATAGGGACCTTCCAGTGTGCTGGTAGTGGTAGGAGTGTAGGGGATGGCAAGGCATGCTTTGAGACATTTGTGTCACTGCTTGGTCTTGGAGTCTGGAATTGGCAAAATGGCAAAGGATGATCTTAGGGAGCAGATCCACAACTTAGCTAGAGCAAAATGGGCCAGGTTTACAGTGGGGCTAGACTTGGGGCACACTGGAGGAATTAAGAGTCAAAGTCCAGCATCCCAGCTAAGGCCCTGGGGTTAAGTGGTTGTACTCAGAGGTAGACAGGACTTGTCCTTGAAAAACTCACTTTAGTGCCAAGAACTGCATGAAATAATAAGAAATATATATTGGTCTCTGCCCCCAGTTCCTGGCACAGAGCTCCTAAAACTCTTAAAAATTCCTAGGTGATAAGAACATTAAGGGTATCTCTTGTTCTAATATTTGCTTTAAACTTGACCTGACATAGAGTTGTTAGACCCTTATAATTCTTAAATAATAAGAGCACTGGAGCAACTTATATTTCTATTGAGGTGACTCCTATAGTGGCTTGGTCAGAAGCACAGGTAATAACCTCTCCTTGCACCTGGAGTCTGAACTGTATGTGGGGTGAGAGGCAGTCTTTTGGGACTGAGTCTTTAACTGATGGGACTTGATACTATCTCTGGGGAGCAGTGCCAGAACTGATTTAAATTAGTGGTCACTCAGTGGTGTGAGAGAATGTTTGGCACAGGGAATAATGTCCTCCACACATTTGTTGGCCAGAAGTAAAGTGCTGTATGAGAAGGTAAAGGAGACACACTCAAGATAGAAAGACATAGTAGGGAAGAACTGGGTTTTTCCTTTACAACCTGCCAGGTCATGGGAATAAATAAAGTTTGAGACTTCAAATTAAAGGATAGGCTCAAGATACAAAACAAAACACCACCACTGAAATGGACAAAGATTAAGTCATCTGCAACTCAACTAATTCTTAAATGATATATTATTCATCAATAGAGACTCTTTATAAGAGATATCTAGGTTATAGTATGTCAGCATTAGGGTGCCTAGCTCTATATTTTGGCTTCACCACTTACTAGCTGTATGGTTTGGGGCAAGTTACTAAACCTCTCTGTGTCTATTTCATCATCTGTAAATTAGGATTAGTAATAGTGCCAGCATCAGAGGGTTGTTGTAAAATACTTAGAATGGAACCTGGCACATAACAGGTCTGGTAGCAGTAGATTTACTGTAGGATAAGGATACATTTTAATATGCTTGATATAATTAAGGTAGGGCCTCTAAACTAGGCCTAAGCCACATAAAGATCTTAAAACAACCATGATCATGTTTATGTGACTATATTTTGAAACAAATCAGGTATAACTGATTGTAAACCATAAATGTGTGATTGTATATTCATAAAAATTAATGACTCTGCAGAGTAATACTATTCCTGGGGGTATTGGGAAATTTGTATATATTTTTTACCTGGTCATTAAAATGGGACCAGACTGGTACAAGAAAAGACTTCTTCTGTGTCCCTCAGGACTATTAAATACAAGTGAAAAATCTGTTCCTAATGATCCAATTCTAGAATCTATCTAAATCTGAAATTATGTATATAAAAATATCTGCTTATAATTATTTGGACCCATAACCAATTCCATTTTATGAATGAACATTTAAGTGTTCTGGGTATGTATGTACTGAATTTCTTAGGAAGCATCAGCTGGGTACATGAAGTAAAGATTGTACTGTTCTATTTAAAACTTTACTAAGAGCGCACTATTTTGGAAAGTTACTGGTGCCAATCATGCTTGTCTTACTGAAATCACCAAATCCATCTGCATTTCAGCTGTCATCTTCATTGTGATCCTACATTCCCAAAGGAAAATAATGGTTTAATCGGTAAGACAAAATATCAAATATAAGAAAAAGGACAAGAGTCAGTAATATTCAGTTGAATATTGAAAATTTGGTTTGACATCTATCCACATATGAATAGTTGCCAACATACCAACTCTGAACTTATTTTTAAATAAACAGTGACCCCCTTCAAGATAAAGTGAAGATTTCCCAAAGAAACACATTTATGAAATCTCAGACTTCTGAGATTTAAGGGAAAAACTTGAAAACTAGAATTTTCACTTGTTGTTAAGAAAATCTTTGTACAGAAGGCAAAGTTGTGGCTATTTGTTTGAAATAATACAAATGCTTGCAAAATAGGGCAAGCAATGTATTACAGAAAAAACTCAAAGAGTGAATAATAGGTTATTAGAATAATGATAGGAAAAAATCCAGCTGAAATGACTTTTTATCTCATTGAATTCTGATGATACTATTCTAAGAAAAATCAATGAGATGGTGAAAGCTATTGACTAGCCTCTGTGTAATGAGATCAGTCAAGCAAATTTTCATTAAGAGAGGATATGAATGCCCTGTGGGATATGGAAGCTCTCTGCTCACATGGATAAGGTTAAGGAATGAAAAAAGCCACAGTGTGAAAATTACTGACAATGGAGAAGAAGGCGTTGACACTGTTGGAAACCCTTAAAAATGATTTTATAGAAAAACAAATTCCCTTTTCCAATATCATTGACTGTGCTTCAGACTGAGCCTCAGTTATAATTTGTTGGCAACATAGGTTTGTAGGCCATTAAAAAAATTAGCACCAGATGTTTAGCACAATGCAAAGAAAGACATTTTATGAAAACTGTATTATTTTATTTATTTTGGATTCCTTGCTGTTTTTCAGGATTTTCACTCTTACTAGAGTATGGTCCCAAGTGGTCCACTTTTGAAGCTTAACCTCTCTAAGACCTCTTGTATGCTCTTGTTTTACCATTCTGTCCAACCCAGCCTCTATTCCTTACCACCTCATGAAACAAAATAACCCCCGGCCACAATGATATAAATGGGGTGTAAACTCAATCATGTGAAAAGAGAGCACATTTTTGGAATGTTGTTAAACAGAACTATTTTCAGGGAAATCTATACTATCAAAAAAAAAAAAAGGCACAAAGATAAGTGCATCGAAGCATGTCCTACAGCATTGCCCATAGTCCATATAGCAACTGAGCAAGTCCCAATTCCGTTAAATCCAGCCTGTCTTCTGCACTCTCCCTGTACCCCCTAAACTGGGCACTGGTTTGAAGCCTGCTATAGTCTTGCCTGGGATTCTTCTGCAAACATGACCATACACATTCAATAGAGCACTTTCCATGTAATCATGGAGATCCAAGCAAGCTGATATCCTCTCCATGTTTTTTTTTTCAAGTGTGTGTGTATGTGTGTGTGTGTGTGTGTGTGTGTGATGAACCATGCACATCCCAACATTATATTGTAATCATAGCACCTGTCCTATAGGGCAAGAATTATCCTCTTAGTTTGCCTCAGTCTAAGACTCGGGTTTGGGACCCCGGGCTGCTCAGAGACCAGGAGTGAATCCCATTTTATTAAAATATACATTATCTTAGGGTTTATTGTATATAGTCTTTAAGGCCTTTTCAACACTAGAATGCATGCCTTGGATAATTGCTGCAATTTCAGGACAGGAGACATGAGCTATCACTACCTTGTTCCATGTCACATGGAAGACATTTGTTTTTGTCACTGCTCTTATAAATAGGGTCAATGCTGTTATGAGAATCTTCTTCCTCATAGTTTCTTCTTTGACAGCATAGAATTTTAAAAACATGTTATTTTTGATTCCATTAAGTTTATTTCTTCTTTCTCTTATATACAAATTGAATTTGGTATGTTATTATATATCTTAAAACTGTTAACTAAACCTCTCTTTTCCATCCCTTTGTGTTTATATTCAATATTCTTATATTGAAACCCAAATTGAGTCATATGAGGAGGTGCAACCATCTGACTTGATTACATATCCTGGTATAGTTATGCTGGAGCATTTACATATGGAAACATATCCTTTTATCATTTTACCTCTTCTTTTTGTTTCAGTTAGACTATGAGAAAGAAAAGCAGTGCACAATATCTAGGAGCTGGTCTTGCATTCAGAGAATACCAGAATGTGCCAGACAAGGCCACTCTGTGACCTTGATGGATTTAGATAAAAACAAGGGTACTCTGTAATCATGTCTAAACACAGAATGTGAACAGGGTCCAAACCACAGGAATGACTAACCATCTTCCCGTCTTGGCTAATACGATTGACTGCCACTCCTTTATAATGATAGCTTTAACCTCATTCTAGTCTGCCCTCCTTCTGGATAGCATTTATTAAAATACCCAACTGTAGAACTATTCCATTTCCTTAGAGCATCCAATCCAAGGCAAAACACCACTTCCTTGAATCCTCCTGAAAGTTATCTAACACAAACCTAAATCCTGTAAGTCCTTTCAACCACATTTCCCAGAGTTCACATTCTTCCTTCTTGAAATGGGCAATAAATTTAATTTGTTCAACTACAAGCATGTTCTTGAGGGTCATTGGCTGGGAGGCATCAACAGATATTATAGTGTTCTCTAGATATCTAATAACAGCTTTTGGCAAATATTATGTATGAAGATTATATTAAATATGAATTTCATTTCAAGATAATAAAGGGACTTTACAAAATATTTGTTATAAAAAGATGGTATTGAGTTTGGTGTGCTTTTAACTGCATATTAATTCTGTGTGTGAATGTAGCCTTACAGGGGAGAAAACTTAAATAGGCAGGTGGATCAAATTGCAAAGTTAAAATTGTCCTCAAACTATAGAACACACTATTCTGCTTTGCAGAATGCAAGAAAAATGATGAACTATAGGCAGCTTACTGAATGGAAAAACGTGTTTGCAAATTATTTATCTTATAAAAGGTTAATACCCAAAGTTTCCAAAGAACTGCAACACAATAGCAAAAAGACAATCTGATGAAGAAATAGGCATGGGATCTGAACAAAATATTTTCCAAAGAATACTTATAGATGACCAACAGGTACATGAAAAGGCACGCAGTATCACTAATCAAAGAAATGCAAACCAAAAACCACAATGAGTTATCAGCTGACACCTGTTAGATTGGCTATTATCATAAAGATAAGAATAGCAAGTGTTGGTGAAGTTGTGAGTAACCTGGTGCAGGCGCTATGAAAAACAGTGTGGAGGTTCCGTAAAAACTGAAAATGAAGGGCCTCCCTGGTGGTGCGAGGGGTTAAGCACCGCACTATGAAGCCATCCACAGCCTCGGTAGCACGAGTTCCGTCCCCAGCCCACCAGGGAGCTACCCACATGGCCCAGCAGACCTCTCCTGTCTTGCCTGCTGCTCCCCTCAGCAGTGTATTTTGTCAGTCTGCCTGTTCTGTTCCCCACTCTGTCTCTGGTGAATCCTCTCACCCCCCACACCTCTGGCCTGGACCCCAGTTCTTGAGTGCATAACTAAATAAATCCTTAAAAAAATTGAAAATGAAATTATCATATGATCCAGCAATCTACTTCACTAAATACTGGGCATTTACCCAAAGGAAAATACAACAATAACATGAAAAGATAGCCTTTTCCCCATGTTTATAGCAGCATTATTTTCAATAGCCAAGGCATGGAAACAACATACATGCCCACTGATAGATGAGTGGAAACAGGAAACATGGAGCACACAGACAGCATAATATAGTCAGCCTTAAAATGGAATGAAATATTGCCATTTGTGACCAGTGAATGGACCTTGGGGCATGATGCCTCCAAGTGATATATATGTTTTTCCCTCAGTGATGTGAGTCAGAGGAAGACAAATACTGTGTAATCTCAGTTATATGTAAAATTTAACAAACAAATTAAAAAAAAAACCACTGAGCTCATGGATATAAATAAGAGATTGATGGTGGGAGAGGGAGTGTGGAGGTGAAATGGGAAAAGGGGTTAGAAGCACAAATTCACAGCTATAAAATAAATAAGCCATGGGGGTGTAATGCGCAGTACAGAGGTAAATAATACTGTGCTGTATATTTGAAAGTTACTAAGAGAATAGATCTGAGACACTTTTCTCACAACAAAAAGGAAGAAGGATAGAGATAACTAGCAAGGGTCTGCTTGGAGTCTGTCTTGTCTTCTGGAGATCTGGTTTTTATCCCATTTGTCATTGTTCCATGTCATTGTTCCCTGTTAACTGAACATAAGCAACACAAATGTGCAGGCATTGAGCCTTGTTATTCCCATTTAGGGTATTCAGTACCCCATCATTTGTCTTTCAAATGTGTCCTTTTATGTCCAGCTGTTGGTCACTACATCTGGCATCTCAACTATCTTGCTAGGAATTAACTATTTTTTTTAAAAAGATTTACTTACTTATACATACAAGAGCTGGGGTACAGACCAGAGATGCAGGGGGTGAGAGGATTCACCAGAGACAGAGTGGGGAACAGAACAGGCAGATTGACTGAAATGCACTGCTGAGGGGAGCAGTGGGCGAGTCAGGAGAAGTCTGCTGCGCCATGTGGGTTGCTCCCTGGCTGGCTGGGGATTGAACTCACGCTGCAGAGGCTGCGGTTTGCTTCATAGTGCTGTGCTTAACCCCTTGCACCACCAGGGAGGCCCGGAATTAACTATTAATGCAGTGAAGGAAAGTGTTTTCATGTCCTCCTGAATGAAATGGAAGTTCTTCCTCCTTCCCCACCCTAGTGAGCTGCTAAAAGGGGGAATGGGCACTTAAGAAATTCTGAGAAGTGGGCCTCCCCGGTGGCGCAGCGGTTGAGCGCTGGGTTGCGAAGCTGCCTGCAGCCTCTGCAGCGCCGGTTCGATCCCCCGCTGCTCCCCGACCACCGGAGGAGGGTCCCACAGGGCGCGCAGACCTCTCCTGCTGCCCGCTGCTCCCCTCAGCAGTGTACTTTGGTCCTTCTGCCTGCTCTGCTCCCCGCTCTGGCTCTGGTGAATTCTCTCACCCTCCCGCGCTTCTGACTGTACCCAGTGCTTGTATAAACAAACAAACAAATAAATAAGTCTTAAAAAAAAAATTGTAAAAAAAAAAAATTCTGAGAAGCCCTAATGATTAAGATAAATGATGTTTTATGAATAAAGAAAATCACTACTTATGTAAGCATTCTGGTTCCCATCTGCCTAACTCTCCACGACCTCTCCATGCCCAGGGCCTCTCCATGCCCAGGACCAGCATACTTTGCCACTTGCTGGTTTCCTTGGAGGGCAAGTTGTCCAAGAAAAAATTTTTTTTTTTCTAGAGGCGTGTTTTATTTATTTATTTGTTTGTTTGTTTGTTTTGTTTATACATGCACTGGGTACAGTCAGAAGTGCGGGAGGGTGAGAGAATTCACCAGAGCCAGAGCTGGGAGCAGAGCAGGCAGAAGGACCGAAGTACACTGCTGAGGGGAGCAGCGGGCAGCAGGAGAGGTCTGCGCGCCATGCGGGACCCTCCTCCGGTGGCCGGGGAGCAGCCGGGGATCGAACCGGCGCCACAGAGGCCACGGGCAGCTTCGCAACCCAGTGCTCAACCACTGCGCCACAGGGGAGGCCCTGTCCAAGAAAATTTTAAGTGTGTCAGAGGAGTTGGTTTAGACACTTAAAGCTTAAACATTAATATCATTAAATAAGGTTGTTTATTCTCTACCCAACCACCTCCCACTCTAGGTCTGCCAGCTGAGGAAGGTCATTTCATTCACTGATTTCTCCCAAGTGCTTAGAAGGCACTAAAGAAATACTGTTTTCCTGCACAAAAGATTGGATGAATCATCATTATATTAGTGAGTCACCCATCTCCCTCTTCATCCCTCCAGACCAGGTGTGTGGACCTCTGAGCACCAAAGGCCAGCAGCCCTTGCCCAGTGTTGGAGAAGAAGGCACCACCAGAGAGGCCCCTCCTTGGGCACTCCCGCAGAACGCGGGGCACTTCTTTCTTGTGCAGCCCCTGCCTCCTGAATCTGGTGCGTTGCCAAAAGTGGAGGACAGGGCCTCCCTGGTGGTGCAAGAGGTTAAGACACAACCTGTGAAGCTATCCGCAGCCACTGCAGCTTGAGTTCGATCCCTGCCAGGGAGCTACCCACATGGCACAGCAGACCTCTCCTGACTCGCCTGCTGCTCCCCTCAGCAGTGCATTTCAGTCAGTCTGTCTGTTCTGTTCCCCATTCTGTCTCTGGTGAATCCTCTCACCCCCCACATCTCTGGTCTGAACCCCAGTTTTTGTGTGCATAAATAAATAAATCTTTGGGGAAAAAAATGGAGGACAGAGGCAACCCACAGGGGCGGTTACACCATATGCTTGGTGCCCTCTGTCAGGTCACAAGGCAGGGCCTTGGGGAAAGGTAGGAATTGGAGCGGTGCATTGTCAGCGGGGGAGGTGTGAGCACTGGGCTGGAGCTCCTCAGGGTGTGTCGTCCCTGGGAGTCGGGTTCCTGGGCCCAGGTGGGCCCCGGTGCTGAGAGACACGCACAGGGGTGTGGTGCCTTGACCCCGCGGCCATGCTCAGGCTGAGCCCCTTTGACAAGAGGGTGGCATTGGAATGCAGCGGGTATAGGGACAGCCCAGCAGAACTGCACTGGCTTCCTTGCATGCCTCGTAGGTTACCAGTTAGTTCTGTGCCTTTAAACATTTTTTTTTGGGGGGGGGTTTCTTAAAGAAAGAAAAAATCCAGTGTATTAGCCGTATTCTTTCTTTGCACATGGTAAGACAATCAGAAGCATAAGGTAGGCGGGTCAAAGCCCCCATGCCTGCCGCCCAGTCCCCAGCACCCAGGTTCTGTCCCAGAACACCAGGATGGCTTGATTTGTAAGACAGTGAAGTTGCCGCCATGTGGAGATTGCTTTTGGATCTTCTCCTGTCTCTGCAAAAAAGGTTGCCAGGGGAAGTTAAAGAACTGTTTTCTGGAGCATGGATGAGGCTGGGTACACAGTGCAGGGAGAAGGAAGTTTCCCAGCTTGAGCGTGGGGGGTTAGGCTCCTCTTAGATTTGCAAAATTGAGGAGGAAGCAGCCTCTTTGTCAAGGTCACTGTTGGCTGCCAGGGGCCTGGAGGTCTGTACTAGCTTGAAAGCCAGAAAGTTGCCCAGAGCTGTAGGTGGCCTGGGAAAGGGAGAGGCGAGCTGGGAGAGGGAGGGAGGGAGGAAGGAGGTCAATAAGGCATCCACAGGGATACCTGGGTGAGTCTTTCTGGCCTGGAGGAAACTTGAAGTATGGATCATTATCCTTCCTCTGGCTCTGTGTATCACAGGCTAGAGAGGAGAGAGGACATTTAATTTCAGTCTCCACCTGCTGTGCAGTAGTCAGTCACTAACCAGGACTAATGAACTACACAACATACAATCATAGAACGTGCTCAGTGTAGTCCTGGAAGTAATTTCCAGTCCCATCTTACCAAGATACTGATAAAATCCTTGACTGGGCATGATTTAGGAGGAAGTTCTTGTCCTAGGCAAGTTCTTTTCTTCCTATTCTTTCATCATACAGTTTTACTTTATGACAGGTGTCAACTAGCTGCTGTTGATACAGCTTGGGCAACACTGTGGGGCAATGCAGGACCAGTTCCACTAGTCTTGGGAGAAGAAGTTCCCTCCCTATGTCCTGGGGGCCATCCACCTCTGTGAGGGGAGGGAGCTCAAGGAGGAACAGGAATAAGAAAGAAGGCTTTGTGGCTACTCCCTTTCTTAGAACAATATCAACATTTGGTTTCTGTGTTGCAAGTTCCTAATTCTCCTCCCACCTCCATGGCTACTCTTCTTGGTCTGCCCTAGAAGTTCCTCTCTTCTTTTCCCCAGTTACACGGGGGGCCCCTGAGAGTTCCGCTCCAAGCCGTTTTCCCTATACTCTCTCCCTGGGTGATCTCATCCATCCCAGTGGCTTTAATGACCAATTATGACTCACAAATCTCCCTCGCTAGCCATATGGTTCCCTTGAGCTGCAGACTTGTACATTCACCTGTGTTTAGAATAGTACCTGACGTTCTATTGCTCCATCCAGAATTCATGTCTTCTCCTCCAGCCCCTGGTTTTTAAGTTCTCACCAATTGTGTTTACTCTCTGGCTCAGCTGTCCAACTGTTGGCTTCTTCCCCTTTACCCTCCTGCCATGCTACTCTGGTCAGGAACCCTCTAAATCAGCCCTCCAGTGCAGGCTCTTTATTCCTTATCCAGCCCTATATCCTGCCAGTCTCCTGACCAGTCATCCTGCCTCCAGGTTTGCCCTTCTCCAGGCTTCACTCCATATCAACACCAAATGACCTTTCTAAAATGGATATTTGATCATTACCATTGGCCTCAGGAAAAACACCAAAGTCTTTCATGCTGCCTGGAAGGTGGATGACCCTGGTCTGCCTTTCCACACCATTCCAGGTTTAAACACAAAGATCCAACTGTTCCACTGTCATCCATTTCCTTCAGTGCTTCTGCTTGACCTGGGGACTCTCCCTTGGGCTTTTCCCTTCCTCCAGAATATTTTCCCTGCTTCTCCTTCCCTGGCTATATTCATTCTTCAAGCCACTGTGGAGATAATCACTTTTCCTTGATCCCCAAGTCTGACTTAGCTGCTCCTCATCACAGACTGAATTTAGCTTGCTATTTATTTTTCATCTCCACTGAACCACCATCAGCTCAATGATTGGGACCCTGGACTCTGGACCTAACATAGAGTCACAGGGACTAGCATAGCATCTTGCATACAGTAGAGGTTCAATACATATTGAGTAACTCCTTGAATGAATAAGTGAAAGAATTGAACATGTAGAAATAAATGCAGACCAACCAAAAGAAAACAAATACAGGATGTATATTTCAAAGCTTACTATAGCAAGGGAATCAGCCATCGTCATTTGCCTTCTTGGTAAATGCAGAGGAGGGGAAAGCTTCATAGCGGATCAAGGGTCTGATCAAGCTTCATAGCGGATCAAGAGGTCGTTGGTCTGGGGGAGCTGTAGGTACAGTAACTCGAAGTGGGGCACCCCATGTGATGGTTAGGAATGTATATTTGTTTTTTTCTGGTTGGTCCTAAGTTGGAAACAGGACAGAAATTAAGGAAACTATTAGATACTATTCTGTTGTAGAGTCTCCCCCTAGACACAGACCTGAGTCTAAATCAAACTTAGAAAAAGCCTTTATTAGCCGGCCAGCGACTGTCCCTGCTGTAGGGAGCAGCCCCAGCAGGGGGTGATAAGGGTTTTTAAAGCCAAAAACCACACCTGGGAGTTTGTAGGTGCCATAGCAAGAGGGGGTACAGAAGCTAAACTCTGCTGTTACATACCGCACCCGGGAGTTTGCAGTTGCCACAGCAAGTGGAGTACAGAAGCCAAACTATGCTGTTACAAGCAGCAGAGCATTTCACCACATCCCATGTTTCAGGTACAAAGGACACATACATCTTTTTTTTTTTTTTAAATGAATTTTTTTTTAATAGAGGCATGTTTTTATTTATTTGTTTGTTTGTTTATTTATTTGTTTGTTTTGTTTTGTTTGTTTATACATGCAGTGGGTACAGGCAGAAGCGCGGGAGGGTGAGAGAATTCACCAGAGCCAGAGCGGGGAGCAGAGCAGGCAGAAGGACCGAAGTACACTGCTGAGGGGAGCAGCGGGCGGCAGGAGAGGTCTGCGCGCCATGTGGGACCCTCCTCCGGTGGCCGGGGAGCAGCCGGGGGATCGCACCCGCGTCCCAGAGGCCGCGGGCAGCTTAGCAACCCAGCACTCAACCGCTGTGCCACTAGGGAGGCCCCATACATCTTATTTTTGACAGGAACCCAGCCTCTGTTGTTTTGGCCTGGAATTTTCCCATAGCCCTAACTTGTCCTCCTGAGATAGCTCAAGCTTAGGCCTTGTGTGGTCTGCTGCATTTCACATTGCTCCCATCTCACATTTCAAGTCCTGTCCACTTTGGTCAGTTACTTGTGTGTGCTTCCTGGACTGAGTACTAGAATGGCTGTCTTCATACAACTCTGACCTACAGATAGCAGGCTGGCCTCCTGGATTGGTTACCATAGGTAATGGGCTGGGTTTCTGAACTATTACTACAGATTGTGCATCAGAATTTTATTTTATATATGGCCTGGCTTTGTCCATTGTATATTCAGTCTCTCAAACTAATATTTGTTGGGCATCAACTGTATACCATGCTCCGTATTAAGTGCTATATATGCAACACCTTATTTATTTCTCAGAATACCTACCTCTGTGGGGTAGGTATTGCTATTTCTGCTTAGCTCTAATCACTTCCTCCTTCAATATTCATGCTATATATTTTTCCTGTCTTCTGACCCTCCTTGAAGGCTCAGCTTCTACCTCCTACCCCCACCCCAATCACTGACTGGAAAAATGCTAGACTCTCAGTTCTGGATTTTTTTTTTAATCCTCAGTGACCTAGACTTCCAAACCTCTTTGATAATCCATTCCATGCCTTAGTCACCAGGTGCATTGGGATCATCACCAGGGAAGGCCTCATCACTGATGTATAAGTTTTATCATACATTCTGTGATTAAAATAATATCCTACCCTTTTCTCCCTCCCTGGCAATAACTAATTCTGGGAGAGGGCATTATGGTAGATTTCAAAAATTCTTTAAAATGCTTTTTTTTTGTTTTTTTTCTAAGATGTCTAAAATGTATAACATGGATAATTCAGCAACTTCCCCCAACATTATTTCTTAGCCCTTAAAAATGTGTCACTTTCCTGCACGCTTATCACTCTGTCTCCTCCTAGAGGGGATGAGGAAGGGAAAAAGTCCATATAGCGTTCTATGTCTTGTCACGCTGCAATCAGAACTTATAATGATGAAGCTTTTTAAAATGAAGTTACTATTATTATTTTGGAAGCTCTCCAAAAGTCATGACAAACACAGTTGATATAAATCATGCTTAAATGACCATGTTACGATAGGCTGAGCATGATGGTTAATTTTATGAGTCAGCTTGGCTAGGTTATTACAGTACCCAATTGTTTGATCAAATACCAGTCTCAATTTGACAGTGAAGTTATCTTCCAGATGTGATTAATATTTAAATTAACCACATTTAAATCAGATTACTTTCCATAATATGGGTGGGCCTCGTCCTATCAGTTGAAAGCCTTATGAGAAAAGACAGGTGCCCCAAGGAAGAAGGAATTCCAGATTGACCTCAGACCTAGGATGACAACATTAACCCTTCTTTGGGTCTCCAGCCTGCTGAACTGCCCTGTAGATTTTGGACTTGACAGCACTCAAAATCTCATGAACTAGTTCCTTAGAAACTCCATCATCCATCCATCCATCCATCCATCCATCCATCCATCCATCCATCCATCCATCCATCCCCTACCTATCCACATCCATTGGGTTCTGTTTCTCTGATGAATGCTTACTGATATACAAAGGCAAGGGTCAGATAAATATACAAAAATTCCCCCATGCAGCACAAATGACAAACGGGATCCACCCCTGTAAATTACTTCCTATTCGACCTCATCTTCTACACCTCTAATTCCTCCTCGCCAAGTCAGGCTCAGCATCTGATAACACTCATTTACATTTGTTGACTAGGGGATTATATTTTGACAGGCGATTTCCAACAAGTATGTGATACGCTTGGCATTTTAAACTTCTTGTTTTTCCAAGTTGGAAGAGTCTTAACATTATCTTTAAATAAAACATATTTCACTAATAGGCTGAGAACAGTTTTTATTGTAAGGCATCCTGAAAGTATATCTGTGTTATACCTTCAGGTGGGGGCAGAACCAGGTTTTGTGAAACCTAAAGCATATACAATTTGGAGGTCTCTCTTAAGGAAACAGAATACAGAATATCTTACTTTTGCAATTTTTCAGTGGACTGTGATCATATGAACACTTTGCTATGGGCCTTCCTGGGACCTTGGAGGGGAGACAAAAAGTGAATCACCCTTAAACTTAAGTTTTATTCATTTCAGGGTAAATCTGTCTCTTCTTCTTCTTTGGGGTAGGGACAGAAAGAAGGAAGAGGCCTTTTTAAGGTTGATTCTTGCTTTACTGGGAGGAAAGCCGGGGCCACTCTGCTTCCAGATATTAGAGGAAGACACACTGTTCTTCCTCTCCAGCAAGAGGCGCACTCTCCTCCAAGTCCTCCCTGTGTGAGTTGCCAGACTCCTGCCCCACTTGCATCCCTTCCCTTGCTCCCCTTCTCTCTCTCCCCCTCTCTTGTCCCCCATTTCTGGCCTGTTTTCCATGCTCTTGCACACTGTTTCTTTAGGGGTGCCTAGTGGTATTTGAAATGACTGTGCAGCCTGTCTTCTTGTCCATCCTGCAAGTGCAAACACCTCTACGCTTCTTGATGCTTTTCAGGCTCCGAGGGCGGCATTCCTGATGGCTGGGAGGTGCACAATTGTAGCTGCTTAGTGTGACTGGCCACTTTTCTTTATGGCCCTTTCTCCACATTGATGGCCAGTGTCTCTTCCTTTCTTCCTGCCTCTTCAGACTTTCAAATGCTGGACTTCTCCATCTTACACAAGCAGGTGCATGCTAGTCAAAGCAGTGGCTTTCTAATTGTACCTACGAATAAATATTTTTATATAGTTTGTGTCCTTATATTTCACGGAGTGTATAAATTTACTAGTCTCCCCCTTTCCTCATTCTGGGAACTCAATGACTGACTGAAAATTCTTGCAAATTCCAGGATTGACATTCTCAGGTTTTTTTCTGAGCTCTGAGTTCCTGAATCTTCAGAACTCCTGAGATAAGTTACACCTTACATTTCATGATAGTTCTTTCTCTTCTGCTCCCACCGACTGAAATCTGGGCCTTTTCTTTGATCTTGCTTCAGAATCACTCACATACAATATGTAAATGCACACACACTGCAGACTGCAGACTTTGCTGAAAGATTTGGAACAATGAAATTCTTTCATATCACAACAAAACCCAAATGACCTAAAATTATATTTGAAAATTATTTTAAAATATATTTTGAAATAACTTTTGTTTTATTTTATTGAAATATACTTAAAAATACATCCGCAGGCTTGAACCACTGTTAAATTGATTTCCACCCCTTTCTCCTGATCCCTTGCTCACTCAGAAGGCAGGAGTGGCCTCATTTTAGTTTAGATTAAAAAACAAGTCCTTCATCCTCCTACACTTACTGTGAAAAAACAAAACAAAACAGAGGGAAATGAAGAAAGCAGAAACCCTTACCATTATGCAAATGGACCTCCTTTGGTTTCCACATTTACACACAAGCACTAAGCTAGTCCTACCTCAGAGAGGACACTCCCACGGTCCCAGCACCCCTCCACCTCCCTCTGTTTCTTTATTTCATTTCTTCTTGGAGCCCAAAACTATCAGAGAAAAGCACTATTCCTCGCTTTTACTTTATGTAAGCCCAAGGCCTGGAGCCATCCTGAGTCATGAGAGAGGAAAGACAGAGACTTGGAGAGAACAGAGAGGCAGAAGTCATCCGGGGAGGTGGAAGGTTTATTTAGGAATAAGGAATAATGTAAAAGGAAATCCACATTGTAGCCCCAGGATATTACCAGGCTGTACATACAATGAGTACCCTCAAAGCTCTCATTATAAAAGGGACAGTACAAAGACAGATTCTGTACCTAGACGTCCCCATCCTGCAGCTTAGTCTCTTCCCTGAGTTTCTCAAGCTCCTCGTCCCTGTAGCCTGTAGGGCATGGCTGGTACTTGGCCTCCAGGGCCTCTGTCCAGGAAGAGCAGCGATGGTGCCAGAGGCTGCAGAGACCATAGACTGCAGCCAGCAGAGCAGCCCCCAACCCCAGATGCCAACAGAAGAAGGTGGAGAGGAAGGCCAGGTCGATGGGGTTTTCTGCTCGCCAGGGCTGCCCAGAGGGAGGATCGTACATCAACACGCTGAGCTGCAATAACCAGTTGCTAAGCACCAGCCCCATCCAGCATTTCAGCACCCAGAGTGGGGGCTGGTCAGGCACCCAGACCTCAATGGTAAGCACCAGGCTAACCAGGATGGTGGGCACGATGAAGAAGGTGTGCACTCGAATCTCCATGAGGCTCTTGTTCTCAACGTGGCTCATCATCAGCAGTGCCAGCACCCAGAAGGCCAGGGCCTCAGCTGCTCGCTCCAGCTTTATATTCTGTCGTGCCTGAAAGGACTGGCTCACCGTGTCCACCACGCCACTGGCCAGGAAGAACATGTACATGGTGATATGCTGCCAGTTGTCCTTGAATACAAAAGGCCGCTGAGGGTCCTCCCAGTCTACTATCATCAACCGATTTGCTCCTGGGGGGTAGAACAACTCGAGGAGGATGCCAAGCAGGGTGATGGTCACCTTTATCACTCCTTCCACAGGTATTAGCTGCCACCAACTGTGTCTTCGCTTCTCCCGTGGGGGCAGAGGAGGTTTGAGGAAACTCTGTCCCCGTAGCAGGGCCAAGGACATCATCACTGAGTAGTAGAGTGAGAAAAGGAGAAAGAACACCCCTGGCATCACATGTCCCCCGAAGGTGCCCATGGTCTCAGGGTGTTTGTCAGGCCAACAGGGCGATAGCTGGCTGATGAGCAGCAACCTCACAGGGTTCTCCTCACAAGCAAGACACTTTTGAGGTGTGGAGAGATCCTGATCAAGCCCCACCTCTGCCTCCCACACCCAGAAAGGCGTACCTCGCTGCTGGAAACATCTGAACCACTCCCTGGTTGGATCTTTTTCAAAGACGTGGCGCCTCACCTCCCTCTGTTCATTACTTAGATCTAAGGATAATAACTTTGCTAGGTTTTGGATTTGCTTGGGACCATCAACCCTTTCTTTCCTTTCTCCCTTTTGAAAGGGGAATGTCTCTTCCATCTCTGTCCCATGGCTGTATTTTTTTTTTTTTTTCAGAAATCACTGATGCTTTTTATTTTTTATTTTATTTTATTTTTTTTATAAATTTTATTGTTATATTCCCCATACAATTGCAGCCCCCCATTCTGACCCCAATCCCTCCCCTCCCGCCCCCGCCCCCCTAAAAGTGTCTCTGGTTCATAGTTTTTTGTTGATTTTGATTTTCACTTTCTTATAGTTATTCATTTTCCTGGTCCCTTATTTAAGTTTTCTAGATTCCTGCTATGAGTGTCATGGCTGTATTTTTGAAGCACATATTTATCTGGTTTCACAAGTTCATAGTTGGAGAGGAGTTTTGTCTCAAGATGATTCAAACCTCATCTCACACATACCTGATTTAGAATACTATTCAGACGAGACTAGATGTTATATTTTAGAGTTGGTGCTAGAATGAGTGGAGATGGTTTGGGGTTGTTGGAATGGGACAAATATATTTTGCATATATTCATAAATTTTGGAGGACTGTGAGCAGAATGTTATGGACGGAATGTGTGTGTCCTCCTCAAATTCATAAGTTGAAGCCCTAACCCCCAATGTGAAGGTAATTGGAGGCAGCCTTTAGGAGGCAATTAGATTTAGATGAGGTCATGAGGGTGCGGCTCCGAGGATTAAAATCCTTATAAGATGATGATGAGAGACCAGAACTCTCTCTCTGCTATGTGAAGACAAAATGAAAGAGTAGTCATCGGTAAGCCTGGAAGTGGGTCTTCACCAGGAATGGAATCAATGGGAACCTTGATTTTGGACTTCTCCACCTCCAGAACTGGAGAAAATAAATATCTGCTGTTTATACCACTCAGTCTATGGAGTTTGCTACAGCAGTCCAAGCTGACTAATACAGTACATTGAGTCACGTATTGTTTAAATGTGTTGCTTAATTTCCACAAATTTGTGAACTTGCCATCTGTTCTTCTGTTATTGATTTCTGACTTCATCCCATCATATTTGGAGAAGATCCATTGTGTGATATAGATTTTTTAAAAATGTATTGATATTTGACTTATGATCTAACGGTGGTCTCTCTTGGAGAATGTCCCAATGGGCACTTGACAGCAGTGTGCATTCTGTTGTTGGGTAGAATGTCCATGTATGTTTCTTAGATCAGTTGATTTATTTGTTCAAGTCTTTTGTTTTTCTTACTTATCTTTTGTTTGGTCATTTTAAGTCAATACCGAGAAGGGTAGTGACAACTTCAGCTATTATTGTAGAACTATTTCCCCCTTCAACTATGTCTTATTTTACTTAATATGTCTTGAAGGTTTGTTACTAGATGGGTAAATGTTTATTATTGCTCTATCTTTTTGCTGTATTGAACCATTTATTAAAATACAATGTTCTTTCTATTTTGTAAACTTCTTTGATAAAGTCTATTTTGTTTGGCACATAGTAATATTCCTCTCCCACTCTTTCAGTATGTGTGTAGAATATCTTTTTCCATCTTTCCAATGTATTTGTGTCTTTGGATCTAAAGTGAGTCTATTATAGACATCATATAGTTGGATCATTTTTATCCTTTCTGCCAGTCTCTGTTTTGTGATTGTATAATTTTAATCCAGTAATTTATTTAAAGAAATTACTAATAAGAAGGAACTGTCATTTTTCTATTTGCTATATGCCTTATAGTTGTTTTTGTATCCTATTCCTAGCACCACTGTCTTCTTTTGCATGTAGTTGAGTTATTGGAGCGAAATGTTTTAGTTCTCTTCTCTTTTCCTTTTGCATATATTTTATAGCTGTTTTCTTTGTGGTTACTATGGGAATTCATTTAGCATCCTAAAGTTACAACAATCTAATTTGAACTTATATCAATTTAACTTCAATAGTAGACATAAACTTGCTCATATTCAGTTCTGTCCCTATCCCCTTTCAATGACTGCTGTCACAAAAATCACATCTTTATGCATTGTGCGTCTAAATTATAACCATAGATCACTAATTATTTTTAATGCACTAGTCTCTTAAAATGTGTAGAAAACAAAATGTGGAGTAATGAACCAAAGTTATAACAACACTAGATTTTAGACTAATAGTTGTCTTTTTTAATGTATTAGTCTCTTAAATCATGTAAAAAACAGAGAGTGGAGTTGTAAATCAAAGTTACAGTAATGCTAGTTTTTGTAATTTCCCATTTTTTATATGACTTCATCTTGACCTGTGAATCCCTTAAGCGTTATCTTGCAAGGCAAATCTAATAGTAATGAACTCCCTCAGTTATTGTTTATCTGGGAATGTCTTAGATTTTCTCTTATTTTTTTAAAGAAGGTTTACCTTTATTTATTTATGCGCACAAGAACTGGGGTACAGGCCAGAGGTGCAGAAGGTAAGAGGATTCACCAGAGACAGAGTGGGGAGCAGAATAGGCAGACTGATGAAATACACTGCTGAGGGGAGCAGCGGGTGAGACAGGAGAGGTTTGCTGCGCCCTGTGGGTAGCTCCCTGGCTCAGGATTGAACTCATGCCTCAGTGACTGGCAACAGCTTGATAGTGCTGAGAGAGACTTTTAACCTCTGCACCACCAGGGAGGCCCTTCTCTTACTTTTGAAGGACAGTTTTGCCAGATATTGGATTCTTGGTTCATAGTTCTTTTTTCTTTCAGCACTTTGACTGTATCAGCCAATTTTCTTTCTTTCTTTCTTTCTTTCTTTCTTTCTTTCTTTCTTTCTTTCTTTCTTTCTTTCTTTCTTTCTTTCTTTCTTTCTTTCTTTCTTTCTTTCTTTCTTTCTTTCTTTCTTTCTTTCTTTCTTTCTTTCTTTCTTTCTTTCTTTCTTTCTTTCTTTCTTTCTTTCTTTCTTTCTTTCTTTCTTTCTTTCTTTCTTTCTTTCTTTCTTTCTTTCTTTCTTTCTTTCTTTCTTTCTTTCTTTCTTTCTTTCTTTCTTTCTTTCTTTCTTTCTTTCTTTCTTTCTTTCTTTCTTTCTTTCTTTCTTTCTTTCTTTCTCTCTCTCTTTCTCTCTCTCTTTCTCTCTCTCTCTCTTTCTCTCTCTCTTTCTCTCTCTCTTTCTCTCTCTCTTTCTTTCTCTCTTTCTTTCTCTCTTTCTTTCTCTCTCTCTTTCTTTCTCTCTTTCTTTCTTTCTTTCTCTCTTTCTCTCTCTCTCTCTTTCTTTCTTTCTTTCTTTCTTTCTTTCTTTCTTTCTTTCTTTCTTTCTTTCTTTCTTTCTTTCTTTCTTTCTTTCTTTCTTTCTTTCTTTCTTTCTTTCTTTCTTTCTTTCTTTCTTTCTTTCTTTCTTTCTTTCTTTTTCTTTCTCTCTCTTTCTTTCTTTCTTTCTTTCTTAGATTTATTTATTTAAAGATTTATTTATTTATGCATACAAGAACTGGGGTACAGGCCAGATGTGTGGGAGGCTGAGAGGATTCACCAGAGACAGAGTGGGGAACAGAACAGGCAGATCTACTGAAATACACAGCTGAGGGGAGCAGCAGCGAGTCAGGAGAGGTCTGCTGAGCCATGTGGGTTGCTCCCTGGTGGGGATCGAATTTGTGCTGCAGAGGCTGCAGATTGCTTTATAGTGTGTTGCTCAACCCCTTGTGCCACAGGGAGGCCCTTAAAGATTTATTTATTTAAACAAGAACTTAAAAAAGAGGTGCGGGAAGGTGAGAGAATTCACCAGAGACAGAGCAGGGAGCAGAACAGGCAGAAAGACCAAAGTATACTGCTGAGGGAAGCAGCGGGAGAGACAGGAGAGGTCTGTCCCACAATGTGGGAATCTCCCTGGCTGGCGGGGAATCAAACTGGCACTGCAGAGGCTGTGGACAGCTTCACAGCGCTGCGCTCAACCCACTGCGCCTCGGGAGAGGCCCTCAGCCCATTTTCTTCTGATCTCCAAAGTTTCTTATGAGAAACATGCTGATAATCTTGTCGAAGATCCTGGGCATGACAACTTCTTTCTCTCTTGCTTTCAGGACTCTTTGTTTTCGGTTTTCATCAGGTTGATGATAATGTGTCTTGATGTAAGTCTCTATAGAACTTCTTCGATATTTTTGTTCATGTCTTTTACCAACTTTGGGAGGTTTTCAGATAGTATTTCTTTAACTATTCCCTCTGCCTCTTTATCTCTCCCTTCTCTTGGGACTATCTGCTTGATAGTTTACACATGTCCATTAAGCTCTGCTCACTTTAAGTGTAAGACAAAAATTTGTTCTATCTTCAAATTCACTGATTCTTTTAGTGATCAAATCTGTGTTTTAATCCCTCTAGTGATTTTTTCAATTATACTTTTCAGTTCCAGAATTTTTCTTTCATTCTCTTTATCTCTTAATTGATATTTTCATTTTGTTTATAGATCATTCTCTTGACTTTCTACAAATTAGTGCCTATGCTTCACAAACAAATTAGTGCCTATTTTGTTTTTCCTTCAATTCTTTGGACACCACTAGGGCAGTTATTTAAAAATCCTTTTCTGGTGATCTACCATCTAGTCCCTCTTAGGGACAGTTTTTATTGATTTACTTTTTTCTGTGAGTGAGTCATTCCAATTTCTTTATATGCTTTGTGATTTTTTTGTTGTTGAAAAGTAGACATTTGAGGGCCTCCCTGGTGGTGCAAGGGGTTAAGACACAACCTATGAACCTATCCACAGCCTCTGCTGCACGAGTTCGATCCCCGGCCAGGGAGCAACCCACATGGCTCAGCAGACCTTTCCTCGCTCGCTGCTCCCCTCAGCAGTGTATTTCAGTAAATCCGCCTGTTCTGCTCCCCACTCTGTCTCTGGTGAATCCTCTCACCCCTCCCCCCACATCTCTGGCTTGTACCCCAGTTCTTGAGTGCATAAATAAATAAATCTTTAAAAAAAAGATTAAATCCTACTTGGTCGTGGTGAATTATCTTATGGATACATTGTTGGATTCTGATAGCTAAAATTTTATTGAGGATTTTTGCATCAGTGTTCATTAGAGAGATTGGCCTGTAGTCTTCTTTTTTGTGTGTTGTCCTTGTTTGGTTTTGGTATTAGTGTAGTGTTGGCTTCATAAAATGTGTTTGGTATTGTCCCTTCCTTCTCAATTTTTTTGGAAGAGTTTGTGAAGGATAGGCACTAATTCGTCTCTGAATGTTTGGTAGAATTCATTTGTAAATCCATCTGGTCCTGGGCTTTTGTTTTTGGGGAGGTTTTTGATTACCATTTTCAATTTCACTGCTTGTAATTGTTTAGGTGTTCTATTTCTTCTTTATCTAGCTTTGGGTGATTGTAGAGTTGTAGAAATTTGCCCATCTCTTCTCGACTGTTGAGCTTGTTTGCATATAACTGTTCATAGTAGCTTCTGATTATTCTTTTGATTTCTTCTGTGTTTGATGTGATTTCTCCTCTTTCATTTGTGATCCTACTTATTTGTGCTTTCCCCCATTTTTCCTTTGTGAGCCTGGCTAGGGGTTTGTCTATTTTATTTATTTTTTCAAAGAACCAACTTTTGGTTTCATTGATCTTTTGGATTTTTTTTTTAGTTTTGATTTCATTTATTTCTGCTTTGATTTTTATTATTTCTTTTCTTCTACTGGTTTTAGGTTTTTTTTCCTAGTTCTTTGACCTGTGAGATGAAGATGTTTCTTTGAGTTCTTTCTTGTTTCTTGATGTGAGCCTCTATTGCTATATATTTTCCTCTTATTACTGCTTTTGCTTCATTCCATACATTTAGGAAATTGGTGTCCTCCTTGTCATTCAACTCAAAGTATTTTTTAATTTCTTCTTTGATCTCCTTATTAGTCCAGAACCGAATAGAAAATCCAGAAATAAACCCACAGATTTACAGTCAACTAATCTTTGACAAAGGAGCAAAGAATATGCAACGGAGCAAAGAAAGTTTATTCAATAAATGGTGCTGGGAAAACTGGGTTGCTACATGCAAAAGAATGAAGCTTGACCACTACCTAACACCATGCACAAAATCCAACTCAAAAATGGATTAAAGAACTAGACATAAGACTTGAAACCATAAAATATATAGAAGGAAATATAGGCAAAACACTGCATGACATG
Organism: Talpa europaea; assembly: GCF_964194135.1. Taxonomy (NCBI): domain Eukaryota; kingdom Metazoa; phylum Chordata; class Mammalia; order Eulipotyphla; family Talpidae; genus Talpa; species Talpa europaea. Next base: position 116,174,893 of record NC_140070.1, on the reverse strand, counting down.
CACCTCAAAAACATCTTTACAGACACATCCCCCAAAGCAGTGATAATGAAGGCAATGATAAACAGCTGGGACTACATCAAATTAAAGAGCTTCTGCACAGCAAAAGAGACAATAACCAAAACAAAGAGGAAACCCCCTCTGACTGGGAGAAAAAAAATTTTTTTAAAGATTTTATTTATTTATTTATACAAGCACTGGGCACAGTCAGAAGTGCAGGAGGATGAGAGAATTCACCAGAGCTAGAGTGGGGAGCAGAACAGGCAGACAATGAAATACACTGCTGAGGGGAGCAGTGGGTGTGGCAGAAGAGGTCTGTTGCACCATGTGGGACCCTTGCTGGCACTGCAGAGGCTGCGGGCAGCTTTGCAGCCCAGAGCTCAACCGCTGCGCCACCAGGGGAGGCCCTGGGAGAAAATTTTTGCATACAACACTAATGATAAAGGATTGATCACAAAAATCTACAAAGAGCTGAGGAGACTCAACAAAAACAAAGAAAATAATCCACTCAAAAAATGGGCAGAAGAGCGAAAAAGAAACTTCTCCAAAGAGGAAAAGCAAATGGGCAACAGGCACATGAAAAAGTGTTCAATATCACTTGTAATCAGGCAAATGCAAATCGAAACTACAATGAGATACCATCTTACACCGGTGAGAATGGCACATATTAAAACAACTAGCAACAGCAAATGTTGGCGAGGCTTGGAGAAGAAGGAACTCTCCTGCACTGCTGGCGGGAGTGCAAAATGGTCCAACCACTATGGAAGGCTGTGTGGAGATTCCTCAACCTACTAAAGATAGAGCTTCCATATGATCCAGCAATTCCACTCCTAGATATTTACCCAAAGGACACAGAAACATTAATTCCAAAGGCATCTGCACCCCTATGTTCATAGCAGCACTGTTTACAATAGCTAAGCTATAGAAACAACCCAAATGCCCCAAAATAGATGACTGGATCAAGAAGATGTGGGACATACACACAACGGAATATTACTCAGCAATCAACAAAGATAAATTCATGCAATTTGCAGCAACATGGATGGAGCTGGAAGGGATCATACTCAGCTAAATAAACCAGAAAGAAAAAGAAAAATACTGGATGGTTTCACTCATAGCAGGAATTTAGAAAACCTAAATAAGGGACCAGAAAAAAGACTAATTATAATAAAGAAAAAATCAAAATCAACAAGCAACTATAAACCAGAGACACACTACAGAGGTACACTACGTGGGGTGTGGGCATGCGTAAGTGGGTACACCTGGGCTGAGGGACTGAGCTTATGAGGGTGGTGTCATGGGGACGCCAGCAGAACCAGAAGGAGAACAAGCAAGTCACACTACAGGGGATGGGTTACGGGGAGAAGAGAGGAGGGATTAGGGTCAAATTAAGGGGAGTGGAACTGTATGGGGAATATACCAAAATGAAAACACATACATTGTGCAAAAATGAAAAATGATGTAAGAATTATATAAAATAAAATATATTATTAAAAAAAGAAGTAACCCCCCCCCCAAAAAAAAAACCCTAGACATTTGAATCTAGTAATGTGGTAACTCTGTAAATATAAAGATTCCCTCTTCTTCAAAGTTTTCTGTTTTTAAAAAAATTCTGTCTGTTGTAGGTGATCTCTGCGCTGGAGATCACACTGAAGGGCTCTTGCTGGAGCTCTCCTTTCCATGGGCATGTGCAGTGGCTTTCTGAGTTTCCCTGCATATGCAGTTACTCTTGAGTTCTTAAATGTCTGGCTCTTTAAAGATGATAATGAAAAAAAACCGAAGGAGGGGGGAAGATTCTGGCCTTTAAAATCACCTGGAATTTGCTTAAACTAAAAGGGAGGGGTTTGCAACAATGGAGGGATAGTGACTGCCCACATCTATGTCTCTACCTCTGCAATCAGAAGTAATAATCAGTGATCAGAGACCAGATCTATAATTCTTGGAAAACAGGGTACTTACTGTTCCTGCCACCTGTATACAAGGTGATCCTGGAATGTGTGTATGGCTTCCTGCCATGGGTTGGGAGCTGGGGGTGGGTGGGTAGTCACAGCTGAGCTAAGAGCTTTAATTAACTGAAATTAATAATCTACCATCCAGGTCTTTCTCTGGAAGCTGCAATTCTTCAATGGACTCAGAGTTCCCAGTTATATCATAAAGAATCTGCCAATACAATTGTGTCAACGGGGAGATAGATTCCTGGTGTGTTCTACTCTACCATCTTCCTAGATCCTCTTTGGCTTCCTTGTACATTTTCTATCAACTGATATTTCCATTTTGTTCATGTATATTTTTTCTTGACTTTGACACATCTTCCTTTAGTTCTTTAAGCATCTTTAAGACAGTTATTTTAAGATCTTTGAAATAAGTGCACTGCCTGGTTTTTCTGATAGCCAGTTTCTCTAGAATTTTTTTTCAGGGTAACTATAAATTTAATTTAAATTTAAATTTAAATTTAATTTAAAGGGTCATTTGTATTAGTAAACACTATGGATTTGCATTATATATTGCATAATCTGTAATGAAAATGATAGCATAATACTGAATCTTAAAACTTCTCTTTAACCTTTCATTGTAAATAAATAATGACTCATGCAGAAGGGATATTCAAAAGAATGATGAAACTTTCAAGATAACAATGTATTTAAATAACAACCTTGTTGGAATTCCACATCTATCAATATCATAATATACTTATCTGATGAAGCTAAAGCCATGTGTCTAATGCTTGAATAAGAATAACATTGAAAATATACATCTGAAGAAAAGTTAAACCTGTATTCCTAAATTATATACAGTGTTGTAATCCAGCATTACATCAGTAAAAAATGATGCAATTTAAAATAAAAACAAAAGTATACTAAAAATAATTGCAGCAATATTCCAGAAGTCATTCTTTTTTGTTTAATCCAAAAACTCAAGCAGCAAGTACTATTATTCAATAGTGCAAATTTTTGTCCATTAGTAATCCTGACCCATGTCCTGCAGAGAGCATTCCTAACACCCCTGCAGGGTAAGGTAAAAAAGTATCAGGCTTTTCTGCCCTCCCGCCATTAGGATTGATGATGGATCCCTGCGGTCTTGAATGCATGCCTGATGGCAGGCACCTGGAGTGGGGTGTGGGCATGCGTAAGTGGGTACACCTGGGCTGAGGGACTGAGCTTATGAGGGTGTTGTCATGGGGACGCCAGCAGAACCAGAAGGAGAACAAGCAAGAGAGCGGAACAGAACCATGAGAGGAGCAGAGAACAAGGCCAGAAGATAACGCTGGAGAGCCCAGAGTGAAAACTTGCTGGGGGCTGGGAGGCCTGCCAGCCTCCCGTTCCACCAGCACCCCTGCCTGCTATATACCTGATAAACTCAATAAAAGTCTGCAAATCTACTGAGGACTCTAGGACTCTCTCCTTTACCCTGTTGTAGGGTAAAGAAAATGTCAGGCTTTTCTGCCCTCCCGCCATCAGGATGATGGATCCTTGTCCTGAATGCATGCCTGATGGTGGGCACCTGGAATAGGGTGTGGGCATAGGTAGATGGGATTCAGCTGGGCTAAGACTGTGCTTTTAAGGGCGGCGTCACGGGGACGCCAGTAGAAGCCAAAAGAGAAGCCAAGAGAGAAGCAGAGAACGCCAGAGAACCCAGATAGAGTGAGGATTTGCTGGGGGCTGGGAGGACTGCCAGCCTCCCGGCCCCCCAGCACCCCTGCCATATGCCTGGTGAACCCCAATAAAAGACCTGCAAAAACCCACTAAGGACTCTGACTCCTCCTTTACCCGGTCTGCATGGATCAGAAAACTTGCACTGTGTCCTGTGCTGCCTTTACTCCTGTCTACTAAGATCTTAGAGATCCTGCTCCGTGGCCTCCTGCCATTACAACCCCAATAATATTTCATTAACACCAGGCATTCTCAAGGCCTAAAAGCTAAACAAATAAAATTGAAAAACCAAGAGTAATTCCAATAAGGGGTTTTGAACATGGTTTCATAGATTCAGTAATACTAAATTGCCTACTGGGCTTAGTGGCTTCTTGCCTCAGTTCCTACAATCCTCCAATTTGCTCATCAAGAAAGTGAGTTTTTTTTCTGGAAGAGTGATTTCAAAACATGCTTTTTCCAGTTGAATTTTGTTTGTTTTCGTCATCCTGCTCTCTTCCCTCCCACTCCACGTACACTCATGGGGTTCAAGAAATGTGAGGTCAGGATTGTTGGGGTGGAGCTCATCTGTAGTCTTAGCAATACAAGTTCCCACCCCCCACCCCAGGATGACATAGTTCCCCTACTCCTCATGCCAAACATGAAAAATGGTATGGGGTGATAAATAAGGCAAAATAACAACAACGAAAGCTTGAGACTACAATTGTGAACAGCTGTATAAAATTCCCCAGCCCACCCCCACCCCCCTCATCTTAACAAGCTGTATCCTGAGGGTTTGGAGTTTCACACCAAAGGGGAGAATATGCCCACAAAGGGACACATTGGTGATTTCATTGAACTGGAAGCAGAGGTAGTTGCACAGATATTTCAGGCTCCTCGCAGTATGAGGCAAACAGGCGGAAAGAAAAAAAAAAAAAGAGCAATATGGTGTTGGCTGTGGTGAATGGTTCTCATGAACACAGGGACATGGAATTGCCACATAAGGAGGTGGAGAGTAGGGAGTACAGGTGGTGTCTTTCTTAGCTGTGTGGTAGTTAAAGGAAGATATGTCCACAGTCCTATGTAAGCAGGATCACCAAAGGCAGGATCTTTGATTCTGATTCTTTTTTTTTTTAAGATTTATTTATTTATGCATACAAGAACTGGGGTACAGGCCAGAGGTACAGGTGGGTGAGAGGGTTCACCAGAGACAGAGCGGGGAACAGAACAGGCAGACTGAAATACACTGCTGAGGGAAGCAGCAGGTGAGACAGGAGAGGTCTGCTGGGCCATGTAGTTTGCTCCCTGGCCAGCCTTGAACTCATGCTGCAGCGGCTGCGGGTATTTTCACAGTGGTGTGCTTAACCTCTTGCGCTACCAGGGAGGCCACAGGCACTTTGATTCTTTTATTTATTCAACAACAACAAATCCAATGCCAGGCACTATTCTAGATTCTGGGGCCACGACAAGGAAGAAGAGAGATAAGAGACAATAAATGAGAAAACAGGAATAATTGTAAGGAATGATGCATGATAAGCCCCTGCTCCCCTAAATTAAAGCTATTGCAATAGTGACTCCTTGGAATTGAGTCATGAAAGAAGACCTTCAAGGAAGTGACATTTAAACCAAGATCAAATTGGTATGAGCATCCAGCCAGGCAATATCTGACTGAATGCTGGGGTTACTCAATGATGTAAAGACCAGAGGAGATGAGTGGAAACAATGACCCTGGTAATTTTAGCTTCACCTTGATGAAGTATACACTTTCAGGCTTTCTAGTAGCTTCCTTCTCTTCCTAACCAGAGTCAGATTTTGATTTTGGCCATCAAAAATCTTGATGGGGCACTCCAGGTAGAAAGGTGTAGGATAAATGAAGATTGCTTAGCTTTTGAGCCCTTGGCCTCTGTGGCTATCACATGCAGACTTGAATGCAGAAGGCTCTTGGGAGGGTGGGCTTGGGGTGCGCATGCGTGATGGTGGACACCTGAGGAATGATGTGGGCGTGCGTAAGTGGGCACACCTGAGCTGAGGGACTGAGCATATAAGGGCAGCATCACAGAGGACCCTGCAGTGGAGTGAGGCGGAGAGTGGCAGAGAATGGGTACGGAGAGGAAGAGACCACAGAGAATGCCAGAGAGAGGCCAGAGAGGGTAAAAATCCCACTGGGTCTGGCAGGCCTCCCAGCAGCACCCCCCTACCCCTGCCCTGCTGTGTGCCTGCATTATATAAGGCCGTGAGAAATTTGTCTTTCCTTATCTTTTCATGCATTTTACAATGAGCAGCTATTATTTTTATAATCAGAAGCTATCTAAAAACTTGAAATTAATGATGCAATTTTTGTTTATTTTTTATTTTTTAATTTTATATATTTTTACATCATTTTTCATTTTTGCACAATATATGCATTTTCATCTTGGTTATAGTCCCCATACAATTCCCACCCCCCTTGTTTTGATCCTATTCCCTCCTTCCCCCACCCCCCCCAGTGTGTCTCTGGCTTATAGTTGCTTGTTGATTTTGATTTTTACTTTATTATAATTAGTCTTTTTCCTGGTCCCTTATTTAGGTTTTCTAAATTCCTGCTATGAGTGAGACCATCTGGTATTTTTCTTTCTGGCCTGTTTCACTGAGCATGATCCCTTCCAGCTCCATCCATGTTGCTGCAAATTGCGTAAGTTTATCTTTTTTGATTGCTGAGTAATATTCTGTTGTGTATATGTACCACATCTTCTTGATCTGGTCATCTATTTTGGGGCATTTGGGTTGTTTCCGTAGCTTAGCTATTTTAAATAGTGCTGCTATGAACATAGGGGTGCAGGTGCCCTTTTGAATTAATGTTTCTGTGTCCTTTGGGTAAATACCTAGGAGTGGAATTGCTAGGACATATGGAAACGCCAATGATGCAATTTTTGAATACATGGGAAGGAGCTTGGAGACAAATCAAAATGTGGCAGTTTCTGCATGGTAGTGTTACAGGAAATGCTAATTTGCATCCCATTTTTTGTATTTTTCAAATGTTCTATAGCACTTTATTAATTTAATTTTATCATAAAATTAATATAAAAAGCTGTAAGAGCTCTCAGTTATCAAAATACTTTATACATGTATATTTCTGCAAATGATTATTTATAAAGATGTGAAGGTAATATTGACAACTATTAAAAATACTGAAAAGTATGAAGATAAGTAAAAAGCATAATATAGCAAAACAAATGCCAACCCAGAATGAACAAGTGTTAACACTTTGTCATGCTTGCTTCCAGGGTTTAAATAAATATTCAAATCCTTCCAATCCCCATTCCATACCTCCCTCACTCCACAGTGTGAACCAATATCATGAGTTTGGTGTGGCTCTTTCTCCTCCCTCCCTCCCTCCTCTCTTTCATAGGTATTTTCAGTTCTGCAGAAACAAGGAGCAATTCCTTGAACAAGGCACTAGTCATGCCTCAAACTACAACCCATGTGAGTGCAGTTCCTTTGTAATGAAGTCAGTGCAGTTAAATAAAAAGGGGAGCGGGGATTCAAATATCATGCAAAAATGGGGTTGATGGGAACCATATGTCTGAGTGGCCACATTCCCGTATACTAGGTGAATGCACAGATGCCTTGGTCCTAAATTCCTCTACTCTAACTCCTATTTTCATGGGGTAACTAGGCTAGCCATGTACCCTTTATCACTCCCCCCAAGTGACCCTGAACCCTGATGTGTCTCTTTCCTCATCTCCCAAGCCTGAGGCTAGTCCCCATCTGCTACTCTGAGCCATTCTGGCTTTCAAAAAAAGACAGTGTGATAATAATCACTACACTTGTTGATAGAGTAATGTTTAACAGGTGAGTTTCAGTCACTGTGATAGCTCAGTCATTTGGAATCCCTTATCTCTAGGTGTAGAAGGAAAGTCCCAAGCTTTGGCCACCATAAAGGAATGTCAGGCACCAGCCAGCAGGCACTGAGATGTGCTTGGTGGGGTGCTGCAGACTAGCCCAGCGGCGGCGGGTAAATCGAGGCACTCTCAGGGAATGAGCGAGAACAAGCATGAGGTGGTCGAAGGAATTAGGGCGAGGGACGAAAAGAAATGACACACAGACACACTCCAAGGGAGTGAAAATCTGAGTGTAATTTGCTGGAATCAACCTCTTTTTATACATATTTTGTGCCATTACATAAGATTATTTTTCACAGTATACGGTTAATTATTACATGCAGTGAAACATAACAAAAAACAATATGCACCATTTTTAGATTCCAATTATGTACAATCATCAATAAATCAAGTTCATACCGAGACCACAGAAAGAGGTCTCCTTCATCCTAAACCATTTTTGACCCTCAGGTCTTTGCTATTAACCTTAGTTTAAACATTGATTCAACTATTAATTTTCCATCTACATTGTGTATTATTTATATACTATAATATGGATATTTCTTTACTATTACTTATAACTATTTCTGTTGATTAAATTTACTATTATAAAATCACAACAGCTATTTTTCACATTTAGATTCTTAAGCATTTTCTGTAAGTAGTCAAACCAGTTTAAGGTAGCAACTGGGCAGTGAAGCACAAAGCTATTGAATTGCAAGTTAAAGATTAGCGGTGTGGTCTCAGCAAACTGGGCAGTGTTAGCTGGAATACAATGGCATTGCTTTATAGCAGCCATCTTCTTATAAGGCCAAAGAAGGGGTTTTTATGAATCCCCTCAGGGACTGCGCCTATCTTAGGTTGTCAGGAGTCGCAGACACTTGTGCAGGCAGTGCCTTCTGTAGTCTGCCCCCGATCTAACCCGTCATTGGCTGTCCAGTCCAATGCACAGGGGAAGGGGGTCTTATGTACTCTGACTTTCTGTGTCTGAGTAACTGCCACCCTTTGTTCAGCATGCTCACTGACGTTCAGCAGCAGAGGCTGCCGCAGGGGCAGAAGCTGCCACAGTGGGGAGACAGGGGGAGAAGAAGGGGGTGTCCTGAATGTCAATCTGATTTCAACCCAGTGTTTTCAAGACTGCCTGCCCTTTAGAATCAATGAGGAGCTTTTTCAATGTTTGCCCCCACCCTCCAGATCCCAATTGCCTCTGGAAATTCTGATTTTCAGATTTAATTGGTCAGGGATTGGGTCTAAGCATTCATATTTTTATTTTTTTTAAATATTTATTCATTCATACAAGAACTGGGATACAGGCCAGATGTGTCGGAGGGTGAGAGGATTCACCAGAGACAGTGGGGAACAGAACAGGCAGACTGACTGAAATGCAGACTGACTGAGGGGAGCAGCAGGAGAGACAGGAGAAGTCTGCCGCACCATTGGGATTCTCACCGGCCGGCGGGGAGCGAACCCATGCTGCAGAGGCTGTGGACAGTTTCACAGTGTTGTGCTCAACCGCCTGCGCCACCAGGGAGGCCCCATTCATATTTTTAAAATCTCCCCTGCAAAGGGAGCCAAACTAAAAAACAAATTCTTGGATTATAAGAACAAAATACTGATCACCAGAAGGGAAGTGGCCAGGGAGATAGGTAAATCGGGTAAAAGAGTCGATTCTAGGGTGAAGGTCAGAAACTGGATTTTTGGGGATCATATGTGTCATATACAGATGTTGACCTAATGCTGTGTATCTGAAACCTACAGAATGTTATAAACCAATGTTATTTCACTAAAAATTTTTTAAAAAGAGGCTGAGGGGGGAAAAAAAAATCTCCCCTGAGCACACAAAAAAACAAATATTTTTTCGTCCCACTTATATGTGGCATCGACAGAGTCAAATTCAGAGACAGAAAATAGAATGGTAGTTGTGTGAGCTTAGGGGAGGGGTGAGGAGAGGAGTTAGTGATTAATGAGTACAGAGTCTCCATTTGGGAAGAGTTCTGGAGAGAGATACTGGTGATTACACAACGGTGTGAAAGTACTTAGTGCCACTGAACCATATGTCTAAAAATAGTTAAAATGTTGGTAAATGTTACAAATAGATAAATGCTATGTTATGTATATTTTGCCACCATATAAAAAAAATAAACTCTCCCTCCCCTGGTGATTGTAATTCTCAGGTTGGGAGTCCTCTGACTCCCAAGGGTTACTGTGAGAAAGGAAGGTCCTGACTGGTCTCTGGAGTTGACACCCTACTCCCCTGGAAGGCTCAGCTGGCGGCTCTTCCCGGTTCAACTATCACCAAATATCACTGCTATTTATTGCAGTGATATTTATTGCCAATTTATTTATTGGCAAAGAGGTTTCACGCTTCACCTTTCCTTTAGGATTTGGTATGTTCCCTGAATACTACTGGTCCAGGAAACCCTCCCCAGGCCCCTGCAGCACATCTGCTCACAGCACTAATTCCTCACAGCACTAATTCCATGTTGGTGACAGAATGCCACGTCTTACCAGCAGAGGTTTTTACTTTGGTGCCTTCTGATATCTCTCAGGCTTAACGTGCTGGGTTTGATTCAGCCTCATAATGTGACTCATGCAATTAACACGGAAATAACCAGCCGATAATGTCAAATAGGGATGCCCATGTGGATGACAAGTTCTTTGTATCTTCTCTAATGAAATGTCAGGCATATCCAGTTTGTAACTCAGATGTTGATGGAGGTCATCCCATCTTTTGAAATTTGGGGCAGGTCCTTGATAACGTTGTTTCAAGCTTGTTGTTACAAGCTTGATGAGAAAAAGAAAAGGCAGAAATAGTAATTAATTCCTGGCCAGGGCCACTGTCTGCATAGAGTCTGTGCATTTCCCCCCTGTTTCTGTGTGGGTTTTGTACTCAAGTTCCTGCCCCCACCCCAAAGATATGAATGTTAGGTTATTGGCTTGTCTAGATTGTCCCAGTGTGAGTGGGTGTGGAGGCGCCCTGCCTTCTGATGGAAGGGTGACCTTTCCAGGTGACCTTTCCAGGTGCATGCCCACCTAGCACCCTGAGCTGGCTCCGTCACCCACCACCCTGAATGGAACAGCTGGTTGGAAAATGAATGAATGAACACAAATTACTGTTTAGTATTAGAAGTGTTTGGGGTCTTTATTTAGAAGTTTGGTGATGTTTCTGCGACCAGAAAAAAGCTGTATAAACTTGACTTTTATTTATATTGATTAGCCTGTGGTAAAACTGGTTTTGTCACACATCATCTTGATTGCAACCAAAGTTTCCAAGAACCAGTTGGAAGTTAAATAAGGACTCAGTGTATTCAAAGTTGACTAAGCTTCCCCCACACTCTGGGGGAAGTCCAGCGTGCTGGTCAAGGTTCCTGAACATTCCAACCCCACTGAGTGTCTGAATCTGCCCATGCGGGGTTCTCACTTGCAAACAGGTTCTGGGGCAACACCCTTTGCTCTTCTTTTGCACTGACCCAGAGGTTAGGATCCAGCCCCTTTTCATTGATTTCCTGCCTCTGCCCTTTAGGAAATAAAACAAAAAACACTTACAAAAGATAATTATTTGTGCAGCAGGCTTTATTATATGTGAGGATGATGATTAGGTATGTGATCATCCCAAATCAAAACTCTCAATGTTGGGTGTGAGATGTTTCTTTAAAGTCCAGTATGATTGTATTTTTCTACTTCTATAAAGTCCGCAGACTGGCAAAACTAACCTCACACATCAGAAGTCAGGATGTGGGGGGTGACTGGGAGGAGTCTTGAGGGGCTTTTGGGATTCCGGTGGAGTTCTTTTTCTTGAGTGGATGCTGGTTCCACAGGTGATTTGGGGAAAATTTACTGTACTTGCACACTTGGGTACTTTTCTGTATTTGTTATCCCCCAATAAAAAAATACACGTTTAAAATGAGCACAGAAGAACCGTGAGATCCCTCATGCCCAGCTATGTTGCTCCACTCTCTCCTTTCGGCTTTTTCTTCAGATCAGCACAGAGACTCCACCCACGCAGCATCTGTATCCAGAGGTCAGGGTTTTGTGTGTGTGTGTGTGTGTGTGTGTGTTAACATTTTTAAAGGACGGGTTTATTAGGAAAAGGAGAAAGGAAAGAGGGGTGCCTGCTTGGCACAGGTGGGCAGGAGAGCTGCATCTTGCCAGAGCAGGATTGCCGGAAGTCAGTTTTGGGTTTTGACTTGTTGGTAACAGTGTTTTCAGAAAGGACAGAGAAATGCAGGCATGCGAGCATGTCGTCTGTGGTGAGTCCTCACGGAGACAGCCCTTCACACATGCTTCTCCCTAAATACCCTGGTCCTAAGTGTGCCTGTGAAAACAGGAAAGTGGCATTCGAGGGCCCACTCCCCATGCGCTGCTCTCATGCCTCCACTCCACCCCGTCAGTTCCGCCTCTGAAGCCTCCAGATCTGTCAGGCGAAAGGCTTCATCTTTGCTTCTGATTTTCCACAGAGGCTAGAAAACCATGTCCGCTCAGTGAGACAGACAGATGACAGACAGATCCTGAAGCCACCCCAAGAGCAAGACAGACCCTGGAAAAGAAGAATGAGGCTCACCCCATGGTGGCTCTCAGGATGATTCTGTCTGCCCATCTGTGGTCATTCTCAAAGGACAGATGACTCTGAACCTGGATGGCCCCATCCAGTAGTACGACCCCCCCACCCTGAGCTTTTCCAGTTCCAGTGCTGGGGCCCTGGGCGCAGTGGGACCTGGCACCTGCCCTTCCACAGGAGGAGTGGTGATGGTGCCAGGAGTGGAGACAGTGCCAGCACACAGCCACTAAGGCAGGGGCATAAGCCTGGGGTATCCAGTGGGTGGAGGTGATCATCCCACACAGCTGCAGCGGCTGGGTAGCTGGACAGCAGGCCCTGAACGCCTACCTCAGAACCAAGGCTTGGCTGCCCACCCCAGTTCCATGTGGTTCATTATGTCTACCACATGCTCAGCAGGAAGAGTGCCAAACCCAGGGGCCTGCTGCGCAGGCATGTAGCGTTGGATCAGTCCCTTGGGTCCTTCCCAGTGTACTGTTACCATCTGCTTTGTCCTCGAGGGACAGAAGGACTTAGGAAGGGTACTATTAAGGTGGCAGCTGCTTTCCCCACCTCTTCCAGATGTTCCTGCTGCCACCACTTCCCTTGGTAGGACATAGCCCCAGCAGAGCAGGGGCCCCAGCCCTGAGGAGGATGGCCCAGGACTCTGTGCATGGACCACCTGCCCCTTCCACACCCCGGACACATGATGGAGCCCCAACCCTGGGTGGGCAGGTGGGCTCATTTTGCAAGTGCTCACAGGGGGCAGGAGGAGGCCTCTAGGTAATAGCACGCCGTGCCCTGTGCCTTCTCCAATGCCTGTATGCTTCCTAGCCATTAAGCTAATGCTTAATCACAGCAGAATCATCTGCTATGATGATTGTGTTCTCACTGTGATCGTGGTACTTGCACGTCAGGCTTCCCCAGCCTGGACCTACAAGTCTTGTCTGATTAACACGAGCATCCACATTTTAAAGGCTCTTTGCCCCTAACATTTGCAGTGTCACAGAGGGTCTTAGGGTCTTGCAGAGTTTCTCTTCAGCTCTGAAGGAGTCTGGGATCTAATCAACCCAGAGCCAGCTCTGGAAGCCGCTCTGTCAGCATGCTGCTGGGCAGGGACAGACAGCTGGGAAGATAGCAGATAGCTGGGTACTCATTCTGCAACTTCCATCCTCAGCAACCCCCAGGAAGCTGCAGCCAGCTGGGTCATAGTCTTCCTGCCCTACTTTGACTTGTGGAACTACCACTGCCATTGTGGGTGGGGTTCCATGCTAAGCTGGGACTCTGGGCCTCCCCAGTCAGGAGGGCCCAGATCTTGCCTGGTTTAGATCTCTGGCACTTCTCCCTGAGGGAGGATGCTTGCATCAGGTGGGAAGGAAACAGCTCTTTTTTCACTGGAGAGGCCAGCCCACAGGAGAATTCTTTGAGCTCTGTAGGGTTCTACCATTCTGTGAGAACACCACATTAGACCCTGCAGCAAGACTGCCTAAGTGTTGGGCTGGGGTGGGGTCAGGTTGAGGACCAGCTTCTCAGTTATTCTGAAATCACTAAGTCACTTGGACCCTTAGCATTTGAGATGAACAGGATTGTGGTAGGAGATGCTTCTTTTAGCAAATATTCTCTTTGGGGCCATATTGTTCCTTCGCACAATGGCTCTTGTCAGGGACACCTAGGGTGTGAGCCATCTTTCAACCCTGGGCTATTAGCAGTTAAAGTTCTTATTTCCCAGACACAGCTCAGGCCCACAAGTTCAGGGGACGTGAATGGGTGCAGGCGAGGAGGACCTGAGTGGACCTGAGTTTTTCTGATGGACTACTGAGCATCTGAATCCACTTCCTCTATCTCATAGGTCACTATGTGCTGGGCAGTAGGGGAGAGCTCAGCCCTCTATAAGGAGCTAAAAAAGCCAAGTTCACTCTCAGCAGCCTCCCTTGCAGCAGGCAGAGGCCTTACATACCGGCTCTAGACTCTGCCCTCACTCTTAGCCCTTCCAATGATTCCTTTAATGGACCTTATTTCTGCTGAAACCCACCAGAGAGTTTCTGAGATTCCCAGCTAACGACCCTGCCTGAAAGGAAGGATTTCATCACTACCTGACCCCGGCTCTAGCTGGTCAGACACAGGTGTGTTTGGCTGCTCTCTTCCTCCCTTTTTTTCTCTAACCAATGGGCTCTTTTCTTTCCTACTCCTTTTCTTGAACTCATCTTAGAACACCCCAGCATGACTGCCTTATACCCTGAGAGATGCCCCCCTGGATACCATTCTGGTCTTTTAAAGCGGAAGAACCCTACAAACTCAAGGAATTCTCCTGTGGGCTGGCCTCCAGTGAAAGAAGAGCTGTTTCTGTCTCACCAGGCCTGAGCATCCTTCCTTAGGGACAAGTGCCAGAGATCTAAACCAGGCAACATCCAGGCCCTTCTGGCTGTGGAGGCCCAACCCCAGAGTCCCAGCATAGCTCTGTGGTCTCTCTGAACCTCACTGGGGCCAGGATCAGCTCCAGCCTTGTAGGCTGGCACCAGAGCCCTTCTCTGGGGGTCATTCAGCTCCCCTAAGTCCCCCAGATTGGTTGTTGTACAGCTGTGGAAGTGAGAGACATGCATAGGCTTGGGCAGGGACTGGAATAGATGCAGAGCCAGTATAGAGCTTTCTCCATGGTTGGCCTGCTGCCCAGGGGAAGTTAGCGTGACAAAGGTGGTAGCACAAAGTCTAAGAGGAAAGGATGGATTATTTAGTAGGTAGTGTTGAGAAAACTGACTCGGTCAATGGAAAACATAAAAATGGATTTCAGCCAAACACTACATACAAAGGTGGACCCTAGATGGAGCTACAAGCTAAATGTGAAAGATAAAACTCTACAGTTAGTAAAGAAAGTGAAGGAAAATATATTATGTTCTAGGAACATGAAAGAAATTCTTAAGGTTTCAAAAGCTCAAATTATAGGGAAAAGTGATTTATTAAATGACTGATTACATAGGGATGGATTTTCTTTTTTTTTTAATAGAGGCATGTTTTATTTATTTATTTGTTTGTTTTGTTTATACAAGCACTGGGTACAGTCAGAAGTGCGGGAGGGTGAGAGAATTCACCAGAGCCAGAGCGGGGAGCAGAACAGGCAGAAGGACCAAAGGACACTGCTGAGGGGAGCAGCGGGCGGCAGGAGAGGTCTGCGCGCCATGTGGGATCCTCCTCCAGTGGCCAGGGAGCAGCAGGGGATCGAACCGGCGTTGCAGAGGCCGCGGGCAGCTTCGCAACCCAGCTCAACTGCTGCGCCACTGGGGAGGCCCGGGATGGATTTTCATTCTATAAAGAGCATTATGGGAAAGTTAATAGGCAATGGTGGAAAGGGAGAGGATATTTGTAAGGTCTTAAACTGATAAGGTATTAAAATCATGCCAGGCTTTACAAACAAATTCTGATCAATACGGGGAGAAAATAGCATCTTTAATAGAAAAATGGGCGAAGAACCAGGATAGGCAAATGCCAGATGAGAAATCCCAAGAAGCTAAAAAAGATGCGATAAAATGCTCAAAATCAGCTGATAGTCACAGAAAAGCAATTCAAACCTCCCTGAGATAGCCATTTGGCACCTATCAAACTGGAAACCATTAGAAAACCAGTAATAATAAATTGGCAGGGATTTGGTGACATAGAAGTCAATGGTGTATCATTGCTGGAAATGTAGACAGATATATACAGCCTTTCTGGGAGGGAATCTGGTGCTGGATTCTGGGGGTCTCTACTTGGTCAGACTGAGTCCTATGCACACCCTAAGACCTAGGCATCCTGATCCTGGATGTACCCCTGTGGATCCTTATTGAACTCCAAAAGGGAACCCGTGCAAAGAGGTTAGTGGCAGGTTTTGCCAGTGGCCGGCAGTTAAAGGCAACCTGAGTGTCCATTGCAGAGAGAGTGGTGCAGGTCTCATGAAGGGCATGAGGCAGAGGTTAGACGGCTTGTGTTTGATGTTACACTGCAGTGGTTGGAAGGTAAAAACAGAGGAAACAGGATACGTATATTGCATAATACCTTTCACTTGAAAAACATTTGCATATAAATCAACAATACCCATTTTGCAGGAACACATTCAAATAAAGATGTCCATTAACAATAAAATCATGATCCAAGGAGAGAAGAAATGAGAGGCAGGAATAGGCTATAAAAGGTTAAAAAAAGGTTAAAAGAGAATAAATTAATCAATAAAATGACTAAAGGACAATGTACAGATCAAGGATAACAATATGGCCTGCACTGAGCAAAAGGAATAATCTGTGGTGCTTAACAGAGGCAAACAAAATGAAACAAAAGGGCCACTGCACAAAAAGGAAGACACGAGTCTAGTGGCTGCCTAGGACTGACATGGTCTTGGGGCCCATGGTGCCTGCTCTTCACTCCCCTGTAGCTCCTTCAAAAAAATTTATCACCTGGACAAGTACTTTGATAAGCACTACGAGTGCTGGCATGTCATGTTACCCAGGGGACTTTCCAAACAAGTGCCCAAAACCCATGTGATGTCTGAAGAGAAGCAGAGGACACTTGATGTCCAATGAGCCAGAACCACACATTCTCCCCAGACAATCTCTTCCCAAAGATCAACAAAAATGAAGTATATCTGGGATCCTCAACTAAGCCTTTTTAAAATTTATTGCATATGCGTCTATAAGGTAGTATAATGAACTGTGTTCTTCAGAGCAACAGGCCTCAGTTACATGCATCTGTAAGTAAGTTACTGTAAGATGTTTAAGACAAAATTTCTTGTAGTCAGATATATTTTTTTTAAAGTTTTATTTATTTATTTATTTATCTATCTATCTATTTATTTATTTATTCATACAAGCACTGGGTACAGTGAGAAGCGCGGGAGGGTGAGAGAATTCACCAGAGCCAGAGAGGGGAACAGAACAGGCAAACCGATGAAATACACTGCTGAGGGGAGCAGCGGGCACAGCAGGAGAGGTCTGAGCTCCATGTGGGACCCTCACCCAGTGGCCGGGGATCGAACCGACGCTGCAGAGGCTGCAGGCAGTTTCGCAACCCAGTGCTCAACCACTGCGCCACAGGGGAGGCCCCAGATATTTTTCTTAATATAAATGCCTGTTTGACTTTGCCTGTTACTTTTGTTTATTCAAGTTTGTATGTTGCATTTAAAAAAAAAAGGAAGACATGTCGTGAGCATAAAATCTTTTTTTCTTTTATTTTGCAAGGACAGGCTTATTATAGAAAAGGAGAAAGAAAAAATGAGACACCTAGATAGTCATAGGTGGGTAGGAGAGCTGCCACTACAGTTTTGCAATGGGGAAAGTTTTGTGGAAAAAAAAAAAAGTACCACCCCCATCGTCTCAGGCAGGCAGAGCTGCCCATAGATCTTGATTATATAAAATAGAGTGTGATGTGGATTTGTTGACAAGTTCCGAGAAAGGGCCATAGGAGACAAGGTAGGGAGAGACCCTGTCCCTCTTAGGGGAATTGTGCAGGATGCATGGAGAAGGTATCATGTTCAAATTAATATTACCTGCTTAAGATCAGACCTCTTTCCTAAGTGACTCATCAGAGATGTACACTCATCTCATGGAAGAGCCACTTACATGGACCCTGGGATCAGACCCACATGGGAAGGCCAACACTCACACCAATGACACCAACGTATCTCCATGGAAGGTGAGGATGATCAGGCAGACAGGAAGAAGATGGCCTCCTGGCTGGGAGTGGAGCCCCCTAGTGGACCCAGAGACCTGGGACAGGCCATCTGTAGTGGCTAGTTGTAATTGCTCTCTGTTCTAAGGCCCTCCTACTCCCCTTGTAAAACTCAACCTTGGATGAATAAAAGGAAAGAAGTGATACCAGGGGCATTAGTGATTCCCTGGAATCTGCCTCCAGCTATGTAGACTAAGGGATAAGCCACTTCCCTGTGGAGAAACTGCAGAGGTTGGAGAAGGCATCAAACCATCTTCTTAATAACATTAAAGCCCTAACAACAACAACAACAATAACAAAAAGGAATTAATAGAACATGGATGGGGTAAGAACCTAAACATGCACTTTTGCTCCTTCTCTGAGATGTGTCAACCCACTGGGAGAAGGTAGCTGATAGGCCAGGCTTCTTGGGTGAGTGGGAGGGGGGATAATGCACCTACAGTGTCCCAAGGATACACACCAGTCACTGCCCTCTCACTTCACTGACATTTTAACCCTGAGATGGTTTTCTGTCAATCCTCAGAATCTAGAATGTAGAGTTAGAGGGAAGAGTTGGCATTCATTGCCTACCAAAGTGGAAATCTTGTATATGTCCACTTTCTGCTCTGAATCCCAAAGGGCTCCAACTGAAGTTGTGGTGAGGACGGATTCTGGTCATCTCCAATATGTTCCTGGACTGAATGCCCTTGGGTGTTGGTGGGCGGGAAGGAAGATCCTCTCAGGAAGAAGATCCTAGGTTTCAAATTAATTTTCAAAATAGTCATTTCAAATAAAATATCCAGAAAGATCATAGTACATAAAGAACACGAGATAAACATTTGTCAAAATCAACAAAAGCCAAGTACAGAAACAGACCCACCGGGATCACAGATACTTGAATTACTAGATGAATCTCTAATGAAAGGCTGTGAATGACCTTCAGGGAGTTGGTGAATTTCTCTACAGAGTTTTTATTTATTTATTTTTAGGGGTTGTTTGTTTTTGAAGATGCGGGAGATCTGACCTTGTTTAAAGCTGAGAGAAGAAACCAATTGGGAATGAGAGGATGAAAACAAAGGAGAGAGAGGAGGTAAGGCATGAAGAAGCATTTAGGGAACAGGGACTCAGATTATGAGTAATTATAATAGATACCATTTATTGAGCATTACATGTCAGTCTGTTTCAGGAACTTGTCACACATTGATGTTAATTCTTAAAATATCATTAATCACTATTTTTATTCAAATATCACTGATATGTTAGCTGATGGACAGAAAGTTTAAGAGGAAAAAGCTTGATTGCATAGCCAATAATTGTTGGCACTAGTATCCAAATTGATGACTTCCTCCACAACTGTATTCTTTCTACGCTACCAGCTCCTTTCGCAGCCTACCTGCTGGCCTCGAAAAGGCCTTTCCACTTTGTCTGACATGGGATAGATGGAGAGGATGACTGTAGAGGTGGAGATGTTTGTAGAATATAGAGGAAAAGATGAGGATGTTGAAGTAGTTTTAGTCTCAAGTCTTGGTTATTGTCAAGGAAAAGCCAAAAGATATTATTTGCCAAATGTGAAGGATGTGGGGCTTCAACAGAGAAGCAGCCACTGAGGAAGATTCCACCATGGGTGAGGGGGAGCAAAGGAGAGAGACAGATGAAAGAGAAAGGCTTACAGAGGGCCCTTGGAGGCTAGGAGTCACCAACTCTTGAGAGTATCAATGCCAAATGCAGGGTGAAAGGCATTGAGCGGAGAATGGGAGTTGAGGGGGAGGGAGGTGCTACTACACTGACCCCCTTAGGCAGATGGCAGGTTTGGGGTGAAAGGAAAACAGCCAAGTGCCACAACCACCAGTGACAGCTTGTAGAGGTCCCCAAGGCAGGACAAGGACAGTGAGAATTGGAGAGAAAAAGTATTTCACAGACTCAAAGTTCTTCCCCCCAATACTTATTAATTACAAAAAGAAAAATAGTCACTTTACAGAGTAGAAACCCAGCAGCCTTAGCCTTAACCAAGTAATCTCAAAATGCTGTTGTAGTAAAAGATGATTGGCAAGACTCCCAGTACCCAGCAAGGAACAAGAGAAAAAACACAACAATGGCTATTATTGTAGTCCTTAAGGGAATAACAACACTATCCCCAATGACTACAGCCCAAAGCTTTCCCCGCCCCAACCTCCTCTAAGCACAAAACTAATCTGTGCTAATGTGTCACCACTTCCCAAAGGGTTAATGAGCTGTCCTTGAGTAATAGCATTTGACTATGCCTCCATAATAAATGGAGTGATTCTAGGGGCCTCCCTAATGGCACAAGGGGTTAAGACACAACCTATGAAGCTATCAGCAGCCACTGCAGCACGAGTTAAATCCCCAGCCAGGGAGGCCACCCACATGGCGCAGCAGACCTCTCCTGACTCGCCCGCTGCTCCCCTCAGCAGTGTATTTCAGTCAGTCTGCCTGTTCTGCTCCCCACTCTGTCTCTGCTGAATCCTCTCACCCCCCCATACCTCTGTCCTGTACCCCAGTTCTTTTGTGCATAAATAAATAAATCTTAAAAAAAAATAAATGGAGCGGGTCTCCTCGGTGGTGCAGCGGTTGAGCACTGGGTTGCGAAGCTGCCTGCGGCCTCTGCCGCGCCGGTTCAATCCCCGGCTGCTCCCCGGCCACCAGAGGAGGGTCCCACATGGCGCGCAGACCTCTCCTGCCGCCCGCTGCTCCCCTCAGCCGTGTACTTCGGTCCTTCTGCCTGCTCTGCTCCCCGCTCTGGCTCTGGTGAATTCTCTCACCCTCCCGCGCTTCTGACTGTACCCAGTGCTTGCATAAACAAAACAAACAAACAAACAAATAAATAAATAAAAACATGCCTCTATTTTAAAAAAAAATAATAATAATAAAAAAATAAATGGAGCGATTCTAAAAGTGGGGATTCAGGCTTGGTGGCAGCACTGGGAGGAGGTCTTGAAGGCTGAGGAGGGGCATGTTGGTCTCAAACTAGCAGGTCAGGCTGGTGGTCTGGGCTAGATCCCCACACGTGCTTCTGGAAGGCCTCTGGCCCCTCAGACCCGCCGCCTCCCGACACGCGCATTTCCAGACGGGTGCCTGTGCCTGAGAGGCGCCCCGCGGCTCCGCCCCTGCCCTCGCCCAGGCCGGGCCGTGGGTCTGCGCGGAGCAGCCCAGTTAGACCCCAGGGAGCGCGAAGGCGGTCGCGCCGGGCCGGCTCCCCTGGGCAGCGCGCCAGTGCCCCCTAGTGGGAGAACCCTGAGTTTCCAGGGGTGCTGCGGCTCCGACTGCCGCGGACACTGACACCCCAAAAGCTCGGATGGAGCGATAGCTCCTCGCCCCCGAGGAGCGGGGCGCAGCGTATCCCTAGGACGTGGGGTGGGGCGACTCGGGTTGGTGGGAGTGAGGGGGGAGCTGGCCGCCAATGAGCGCCCCAAAAAGGCAGGGAGGCCGCCTCCCGCCACTTCACCCTCACGTACAAATACGTGAGAAAATGCATTATTTCTAAAAGGGATTTGAGGCAATAACGAAGATTTAAGAGGAAATTAAAGAAGGGAAAAAGGACAGAGGACAAAGACCAATAGAGGGGTATGATTTAAAATGAGTCTTGGACCTGAGGGCGTGGGGGGAAGAAAATATTGTTTAAAAAAAAATAAAAAATTTGGGCCTCCCCGGTGGCGCAGCGGTTGAGCGCTGGGTTGCGAAGCTGCCCGCCGCCTCTGCGGCGCCGGTTCAATCCCCCCCGGCTGCTCCCCGGCCACCTGAGGAGGGTCCCACATGGCGTGCAGACCTCTCCTGCCGCCCGCTGCTCCCCTCAGCAGTGTACTTCGGTCCTTCTGCCTGCTCTGCTCCCCGCTCTGGCTCTGGTGAATTCTTACCCAGTGCATGTATAAACAAACAAACAAATAAATAAATAAAACATGCCTCTATTAAAAAAAAAATTTAAAAAAATAAAAAATTTAAATTAAAAAAAAAATAAAATGAGTTTTGGGAACCTGTGTAATTACTAGACCAGAAGACTAGAAGTGGGATCTGAAACTTCCAAATCATTAGAGCTTTAAAAAAGAAGAAACCAAGAAAACTCAAGCAGCGTTCACACCGGCCATCCTGAGCGCTCTCTTCCAGGGCGTTTCTCAGGGGTAGACTTAGCAGCTCCCTACAAGAAAAGTCTTCTCGGTCAGCTTACTAGAGTAGAGCCTTTTGACTATTTACTCTTTATCATTCATTGCTCCATTTTTTTCCCTACATATTTTATTAAAATATGTAAATATCTTGTTTATTTGCTTTTTTCCCTTCTCCAATAGGATGGTTTACTACAGCCTTTTGGGTTCTTCTTGGTATACCATCGTGGCATCTGGAGGTAGAGATAACTTGTTGGAATTTATTCTGATACATTCATTTTGCTTATAGAATGCAATAGAGCATTTAGAGCTTCCCTTTTTTAAATGGAAATAGCTTGAGGGTTTCACTGTTTTCATGAGAAATTAGCAATTGATTTTTGGTAAATTAAAAAAATCATATTTAATACAAATTCTTTAAATCATAAAAGTGTTCTATTCCTGTGTTACTTAGAGCAAGTAATATATAGTTTCCAGTGTTAACTGTTCCAGTGTTAACTCTTCGGTGTTAACTGTTCTATTTTAAATTTCTGTTTCTTTTGGTGTCAACTTGTGTTTTCTCAGAAATTCAACAATCTTCTCTAGATTATCAGCTTGGTTGCCATAGAGTTGTATGTAATGTTATCTTAAATTACTTTTCTTTCTTTGTGTCTGTATTTTATGGCTTATCTAACTTCGAATATTATTCATATGAGCTCTCACTCCTTTGACCCCAATGGTGCCCATGAACAATCCATTGATCTTAGGAAAATTAGATTTGGCATAGAGCTACCACCTGACCCTGCGATTCCTTTGTATATTCAAAAGAATAGAAAGTGGGTACTCAAATGGATATTTGTACACCAATGTTCATAGCAGAAATTTTCACTGTACCTTAAAGCAAAAACAACCCAAGTGTCAATCAACAGATGAGTACATAAACAAAATGTAGTATATGCAAAAAAATGGAGTATTATACAGTAAAAAAGTGAAATTTATCTGTGCTCAAAATTTATATATGCTAATTTACATGTGCTAAAACATGAATGTACCTTGAAAACATTATGCTTGGTGGAAAAAACAGATGCAAGAGGACAAATATTGAATGATTCCACTTTTTTGAGGTACATGGAATAGGCAAATTTGTAGAGACAAAAAGTAAAATAGAGGTTATGGGGGAAAGGGAGGGAGAGTTATTGTTTAAATGGGTATGAATTGTTTTGAGGGATGATGAAAAACTTTGGGTTTAGAAGTGGTGATGGTTATATAACATTGTGATTGTATTTAATGTCCCTGAATTATGCACTTGTGAATGATTAATGTGATGAATAGTATATAATGCATATTTTACCACAATAAAAATTAGATGGGAGATTTATTGATTCTTTCCATTATTATTTTTTTAAGATTTATTTATTTATACAAGTAATGGGATATACAGGCCAAAGGTACAGGAGGATGAGAGAATTCACCAGAGACAGAGCAGGGAGCAGAACAGGCAGAAGGACTGAAGTACACTGCTGACGTGAGCAGCTGATTATTTAACTAATTTTGACTTTTATTAATTTCTTTGACAGGATTGTTTGTAGTTCTTTAATTTGTAATTTCTTTAATTTTGTAATTTAACTTGTAATTTCTTTAAGAGGTTTTTTTGTTTTTTTGTTTTTTTTTTGTGGGACCCTCGCCGGTGGCTGGGGATCGAACTGGCGCTGCAGAGGCTGCTGGCAGCCTTGCAACCCAGCGCTCAACCACTGCGCCACCAGGGGAGACCCCTCTTTAAAAGTTTTTAATTCCCTAATTTTAGTCTTTTAACAATGAAGGCAATTAAGACTGTGATTTTTTCCTTGGATATGGGTTAAACATATTAAACTACAGATTTCATTACTTTGTAGATAGTTTTTAAAATTCAAATTTTGAATTTAAAATCAGGTTCTGCTTGTATCTCGCAAATATTTGACTGCTGTGATGTTTAGCATTGAGTTTTATGACTACTATCTCCTTAAAAGATATCTCGTCATTATGAATTATCTCTGTCCTATTTAATACTTTGAAATTTCACTATCACCTATGTTGTCATTTCTGTTTTCCTTTTGTTTGCATTTGACTTGGTATTTCTTTAATCATTGACCTTTCTGTATACTTTGTTTTAGGTATGCTTCCTATAAACATTACATAGATATTAGATTTGGTTTTTCAATCCAATCTGATAGTTCCTACCTCTATATGGAAATTAGCTCCTTAACATTTAGTGTAACAGTTGATATACTTGATTTATTCTTTCCATCTTATTTTATTGTTTAATATTTAGTTTTTCATCTTTTTCCTTTTTTTCTGACTTTTCCCCATTTTTATTAATTTTGTCCTTCCACTTTATTAATTTGAAAATACTACTAGGTTTTTCTAATTAAAAAGTATATTTTCTTATAATGACACCAAAATGTACCTCATACCAGCTATGTGCTCTGTTTGTGTTCCCTCCTCTCTATAGGATAAAACCTTTAAAATGTTTTTTGTCTTCTCACTCTTCCCACCTTTTCCAAACTCCTTGGTTATTCTAAGACCTGGGGTGTTTTTCGTTTCTAAATAATGCTAAGTTCTCCCTGTATGATAAGAGCTCTTACTTAGCATTGATATTACAAATCATCAACCACACTATTGTCATTCATTTAAATGTAACTGTATATAATGCAAATATTATTACTCAATAACTGACTCCCTTCCTTGATCATCTTTCCCAAGTCAAATGCAAAGTTTACTTACTTGATTATAATACACACTTGGCATCTGTCTCTTACCCACCAGGGGAGCGGAGTGCTCCCTTACCTAGGTGTGCAATTCTTAGCCCACTGTCCTTTCCCTCAATGTCCTTTCTTCTGCTCCTTAGATTTCAGGGGGTTGTGATTTTTAAAATACCTCTCAGCAACTACAAAAAACCTTATAGCAAACATTGTGATGAATGTCCAAATGGTAAAAGTGTTTGCCTTGAGGTAGAAAATGAGGCAAGGTACCCCCAATTTCAGCACTTTTATATAACATTATCAGAGGTTCAAGTCAGTATAATAAAGACAAATAAAAATTATATGAGCTTAATGTGAGGAACTAGACCTGTCATTAATTATAGACAATGTAATTGTGTAGGTGCAGACAATAAATTTAGTTAATAAGTGGATTTGACAAGGATGCCGGGATGCAAGGTGGGTATACAAAGTGTAGCTCTGAATTGCAAATTATTATTGCTACTTGCAACAACAGGCAATTATCTCACATAATGCAGAGGGGAAGAAGCAAAGGGTGAGAAAACACGCAGTATCTATCATTCCACTCAAATAATGTTTACAAAGGACAAGCCAAACCATATTGTTTAGGGTTACATACACAGTTTATTTCAGAAATCAGGAGTTACAGAAGTTAAAAATCTCTCCCTCTGGTGGCAAGGGAGAAGACTGTCTTCTACAAAAGACACTCTGGGACTGGGTTTCTAGGGTGTTAGGGTGTTGATAATATATGTAGCTTGCTAGCTTACAGTGTGTATATGGATTATAAAATCCTTGTTTTCTGTTTGGAGATATAGACCATGTTTATCAATAGAAAGACTCAAATCATAAAGATATCAATGTCCAAGAATTAATCTGTGAAGTTTATGTTGTAATAAAAATTCCAAAGATTATATAGAATCGACAAGTTAATTTAAAAACTGATGTGTATTGATGCATATATTTTACATATACATGTGTGTACTGGAATAATAGATGAAAGAATTAAACAATGACAATCTTGGAGAAGGGAAAGTGTTTTTAAGTAAGGGACAAAACTCAGGAGCCAAAAGAGGAGAAAAAATGGGCAAGTGTGAACATATGAAAACCAAATTCTACATAGGTGTGTGGAACATGAACACATATGGAAGAACAAAATGTAACCCCCAAAATAAAAATAAAAATAAAAATAAAAAACCCCAAAATCCTGTATGGAGAAACACCAAACACACACACAAAAAGTAAATGAAAACTTAGAAAAAGCTTATATGTCAGGTAAATGGCTAATTTCCTTAATTTATTATGAGTTCTTACAAATCAAGAAAAGGATAAAAATGTCCAATAGAAAAATGGGCAAAGGGCAGAAAAAGATATACAAATTGCTGAAGGTAAAAGATGTTTCGTTTTACCAATAAATGAGGAAATATAAACTAAAACACAATGAGAAGTTTTTCACTAAGAAATTTCATGTTATAAGATGTTAGTATGAAGGAGGGCAAGGCAAAACATGCATTCTCATGCATTTGTTGGAATTGTAAGTTGTTTTAGTGAACAATTTGGCAAAAAGTCTACCAAAACTGCACATGCATTACTCTCTGTGCAATCAGTTGGTACATTCTGATATGTGTGTAAAATTCAAACTATAAAAAAACAGACAAGTTAGACTACATTAATATTAAAATTTTTGTGTGCCTTAGAAGACACCATAAAATTTTTTTAAATCAATAAGAAAATCACAGCCACCAATAAAAAAAATAAGAAGTTTATGGAGAGGAGTATTTATGATAAAATGTAAATGAGCAGTAAGCATATGAATAGATAACCTAATCTCTAAGCTCATAGTAACAGGGAAATGCAAATTAAAACCATAAAGAAATACTACTACAAGCCTATTAGACTGGGAAATGAATGCACAGGTCTGACAATAGCAAGTGTTAGGATTGGGAACACAGTCACTCATCAGCTGTGATATTATCACTCTGGAATGCAATTTGCCATAACTAGTAACAATAAAAGTAAAATCCCTTTTGCACCCCCAATTCTAGGTGTGTACCTACAGAAATTCTCACATATGTTCACAAGGAGACATGGGCTAGATGTCCATACAGCATTGCTTGTAATCAAGACAAAATGGAAACAGTCTAAATTTTTATCAGTAGGAGCATGGATAAATACACTTGGTATAGGGCCTCCCTGGTGGCGCAGCGGTTGAGCGCTGGGTTGCGAAGCTGCTCGCAGCCTCTGCAGCACTGGTTCGATCCCTGGCTGCTCCCCGGCCACTGGAGGAGGGTCCTACATGGCGCGCAGACCTCTCCTGCCGCCTGCTGCTCCCATCAGCAATGTACTTCGATCCTCTGCCTGCTCTGCTCCCTGCTCTGGCTCTGGTGAATTCTCTCACCCTCCTGTGCTTCTGACTGTACCCAGTGCTTGTATAAATAAATAAATAAGTCTTAAAAAAAATAAAAAATAACATAAATTGATAAGTACTAAACTTTAAAAAAATACACTTGGTATAATATTAAGACAATAGCATCTTATACTGCAGTGAAAAGGGATTATTCATTTAAAAAGCAAATGTGTGTAACACCATGTGCCAGGCCTGGTCTAAGTTCTTTATAAATATTACCCAATTACTGAATGAACCAGAGTTAGATTTATCAATGAGTCAATGCAGATAAATCCCAAATGCCATTGTGTTGACTGAAAAAAATCAAGTCACAGAAGTGTATGTCTAGAGCTTTAATGTCAGATCTGTTTACTTATTCCCTGTTTAATAGGTTTGTGGTCTATTTATGGGCTTAATTTGCATTTCTTTGATTAATTTGAGGTTAGAGTTTAGGTGATCTATCCCTTGTTTGCTGTTCATTTGTAGTTTTTATTACATCAACTCTTGTCCATCAACTTTTCCATTGACTGTTGTAATTTTTTGTTTATAAAATCTGAAATAGTTAAAACTGTTAGAGAATGTTCAGCAATTCATTTGCTAGTAATAAAAGTATCTGTAGAGAGGGCCTCCTGGGTGACGCAGCGTTTGAGCGCTGGATTGCGAAGCTGCCCGCAGCCTCTGCAGCGCCGGTTCAATCCCCGGCTGCTCCCTGCCCATGGGAGGAGGGTCTCACATGGCGCGCAGACCTCCCCTGCCGCCCGCTGCTCCCCTCAGCAGTGTACTTCGGTCCTTCTGCCTGCTCTGTTCCCCGCTCTGGCTCTGGTGAATTCTCTCACCCTCCCGCACTTCTGACTGTACCCAGTGCTTGTATAAACAAACAAACAAACAAACAAACAAACAAACAAACAAACAAACAAACAAATAAATAAAACATGCCTCTATAAAAAAAAAAAAAAAGTATCTGTAGAGAGGTTGCCTCAGCGTGAGGGAGAGGGTGGGGCCTAGAGAGTGTCCCTGAGGGGATTCAGCAGAAAGGGTGTTTTGGGGCCTCCCCGGTGGCGCGGCGGTTGAGCGCTGGGTTGCGAAGCTGCCCGCAGCCTCTGCAGTGCCAGTTCGATCCCTGGCTGCTCCCCGGCCACCGGAGGAGGGTCCCGCATGGCGTGCAGACCTCTCCTGCCGCCCGCTGCTCCCCTCAGCAGTGTACTTCGGTCCTTCTGCCTGCTCTGCTCCCCGCTCTGGCTCTGGTGAATTGTCTCACCCTTCCTCGCTTCTGACTGTACCCAGTGCATGTATAAACAAAACAAACAAACAAATAAATAAATAAAGCATGCCTCCATAAAAAAAAAAAAAAAAAAAAGAGCACTGTTTTAAAAAAAAAAAAAAGAAAGGGTGTTTTGCAGTGATGGTTAAGTTATTCTCTCTACATCCAGGTATCTCCAAAGTTGTTCTTAAAACAGTAAAAAATAAATACATAAAGGGGGAAATGACACTCTCCTATTTAATTGATTTTTTCCCCAATCCTCTATTCTTATTTTATATACTTGTGTTTATCCCAATACAAACTTGCATTCTGCTTCTTTTTCTTAATAAAGGCATGTTCTGACCTTCTTAAAAACTCTTCAGAAAACATTACTAAAGACAGTGTATGCTCCACAGTATACTCATCCAATTCCCAATCTGCTGTTTCCAATTTTAAATAAGGTTTTTTCACTTTTCAATACAAAAAATATGTATATAAAAATTTTATTGGAGGGCGATCTTTGGGACGATTCCTTTGGATGCATTCTACCAACAGAACTACAGAATCAAACTGGATGAGCATTTGAAGACTCATATATTATTCCATTTTGCCAAGAGTTGCACCAAGTCAGTCTCCCGCTGGCAGCAGAGAATAGGTGACTTCATTTCTTCTGCAACTTAGCAAAAATAGAAGTTTATTTGTATTATTTTGAGAATATTTTCCCCAACGGCTTATTAAACATTTGCGAGAGGAGAAAAGCTTTAGTGTTGAGGGCACCGGGCAACCCCATGTCTCACCCCGACTCCCCGGGTGAGTGCCAGTAGAGTGGGCGCTGGGCTGCGGCAGGTGCAGCTCGGAGGGTCCCATTCCCCAGGACCCGAGTCCACCCCTCCCTTCCCACGCTTTGCTCTGTGGCTTCGGAGGGTGGTTCTGACGCTGGGATCCCAGCCCCCACAGAAGCAGCGAGGTCGTCCCAGGGTCATAATTTACTCTCCCCATCCTTCTTTCTTGCCCTAGGAGTTGCATGTCGCCCCAGGGCCAGAGTCCCGGGGCTAATATTCAGGGCTGCCTCACAGCGTCCTTGGGCCTCTTCACCCGGGTGACACATTGGCCTTTGACATCCCGCCCACAGAGTGGGGCACACAGGGCTCCATTCACCCTCCTCGGGTGGGTGAGCAGGGTGTGGGGCTGGGAGCTCTCTGCACAGTGGCCCCCATCCCATCTCAGGCCACACACAGGCAGGGTGGGACGGAAGGAGCCTTCCCTTTCCCATGGGCTGGAATGGAATTTGGGGGGGAGGTGGGAATTGAGGAAGTTGGAAAGGGTGGAGTGAAGGGGTGGGTGAGAAGTGGAGGCTGTTTCTAGAAGAGGGTTGGGAGTGGGGAAGAGGAAGAATAAGGGGGGAGACAAGGAGGGGCTGAGGGGAGCACCCCCCCCTCACACACAAGAGACTTAGGGGAACCCAGGAATGGGAAAGGGAGGGAGTGCAAAGAGGAGAAAGAATAGGGGGAATATAGGAGAGCAATTGGTGGGGACTCTCAGATTGTGCTGGGTGTTACCAGAGTGGGAAGGGAATGAGGTAATAGAATGAAAGGAATGTCAGGGGGTGCCTGAGGCGCTGCCAAGCCTGGGCTGCCCCAGGAGGAACCTGGACATTGGCATTCCTCATGGGCCCCGCCTGCAGCCTGGGCAGGACTAAGGAGAGGCCTGCAGCTCCCTACTTTGGCTCCAGTGGAGGAAAGCGAGGAGAGGTAGGCAGTGGACATTAGCAGGTGGAGAATAGACTAGGACAGTGCTCTCCCTAGCTGTCAGAACTGGACTCTCCTGGGGACAGAGGTCATCTGGGAAGTGGGGAGAATGAGGGGAACCCACAGCAAGGGAAGAGCACCCTGCTGAAGGTAGGGTATGAAGGATATGGAGAACCACAGAGAGGCTTTGGGAAGAGATTGTGGGGGACCAGCTCTCATGTCCAGCAGAGAGATGAAATAGACCAGTTATGGTTTAGCCAGCCATGGGAGATGACATGGTCTTTAATCTGGTTAGGCAAGCTCTTCGCCTGCATGGGGCATGCAAATCCTCTGGGAGGGCTTATTAAAATGCAGATTCTGATCCAGGGCTGACCTGGGGTCTGAGATTCTACATTTCTCACAAGTGCCCAGATGATGTCTGTACTGCCGTTTCAGGATCACATTATATGCAACAAGAGTATAAGAAATTGTGTGACGGGGAGTAATATTTAGGCTTATGGTAAAGAGACAAAATGGTCTATATGGCATGAATCCCATTTTGATTTTTTAAAGCATGTGTGGTTGACAAACAGACAAATATAGAATACACAGAAAAAAGATGCAATGAATACATTAACTACATTTTTTTCTGGGAAATGGCATTACAAGAAATATAAATTGTGTACATTTTGCCTATTTCTATGTTCTTCAATAAACAGATACTCCAATTGCAAGAAAATCAATTTTCCCCAAACCATAGAAGTTATTTATTAAAAAAAAAAAAATCAGGCAGAAGTTTACAGGTATCTCTCAGCAGGATTAGTTGCTGCTCCTTTCCCTATACTCCCAAGCATATATTTACAGACTGCACCAGGAGGGGACTCCCAACCCCTAAAGGCAGCATCTGGGCTCATCTGTGTTCTGTTACAGCTTAGCGTAAACCCTCAGTAAATGTGTACTCACCTGAGTGAGCATAAAGGACAAGGTCCCATTAAGGAAAGTTTGGTTACTTTAGAAGTATGGCTAAGTTGCAGCCTTAAAGCAATATTTTCTTTTCTTTCTTTTTATTTTTTATGAAGATTTATTTATTTGTATACAAGGACCGGGGTACAGGCCAGAGATGCAGTGGGTGAGAGGATTCAACAGAGACAGAGCTGGGAGCAGAACAGGCAGATCTACTAAAAAACATCGCTGAGGGGAGCAGCAGGAGGGCCAGGAGAGGTCTGCTGCACCATGTCTGTCAGCTCCATGGCCAGGGATCACACCCATGCTCAGAGGCTGTGGACTGCTTCATAGTGCTGCTTCTTAACCCCTTGCGCCACCAGGGAGGCCCCAAAGCAACATTTTCTTTTTTTTAAAGATTTATTTATTTATTATTATTTTTTAAAATAAATTTTATTTTTATATTCCCCATACAATTGCAATCCCCTTATTTTGACCCCAATCCCTCCCCTCCCCATCCCCTACCCCCTATAGAGTGTCTCTTGTTCATAGTTGTCTGTTGATTTTGATATTTTCTTTCTTATAGTTGTTCTTTTTCCTGGTCCCTTATTTAAGTTTTCTAGATTCCTGCTATGAGTGAGACCATCCGGTATTTTTCTTTTTCTTTCTGGCTTATTTCGCTGAGCATGATCCCTTCCAGCGCCATTCATGTTAAAGCAACATTTTCTTAATGGCTTTTACTTATATTGCTGGTGTTATGCAGGCTTGCTGAGCCTAGAGACCTCAGTGACCTGAATGGCTGAGTCTTTCCATTGGTGTATCATCTTGCTGTTTATACTTTCTTACTGACCACCCCATTTGATCCTGAGGTATGTACTCTCTTATCTCCCCTTTATAGAGAAAACAAACCTCAGAGAGTTAAATAAACTTGATCCTGCCTTTCTGACTCTTATTTCTTGACCCTGGTCTGTGCTGCCTCTCACTAGGATACTGATCTCAGGTTCAGAAACCTCTTCTTCCTGTTCACATGCTAACATGCCTCTGGGACTGTGTTTTTTCCTGGGTGACCTTGGACTGATGAAACCTCTGGAGCACAGCTCTGGCTGCAGTGAGGGGAATACAGGGCTCATTTAGAGTGAAGCTGAGCACATGGAGGAGGGGATGGCACTGGGTTCATTTATTTACAAGAAGCCCTGTAGCTCTCCTGCCTGCCTGTGACGGTGCAGGTTGCTTTACACAAACCTCTTGCCTTTGCAAAGCAGCGGCGGCAGCTTCCTGCCCACCTGTGTGACTATGCAGGTGTCTCTTTTTCTTTTTCTTTTTCCTAGTAAACCTGTCCTTTTAAAATGTAAAAAAATAAAAGAAAAATTAAAGAAGAACTGTTAACATGAATATGAAATCTGGAAACTGGATTACTGGGAAATCACTACATCCTTAAGATGATCTTTGATCTTCTCTAAATTCTTCAGAAGGTAAGAAACACTAATAATGTTTTTCTTTGTCTCTGAAAAGATTTAGTCTGTTAAACCAATTACATTTGTTTACTAATAATTTGTTTTCTATTTTTTATTATCAAAGTCAGTTGTAATCTGTGCCATTTCTGATCTACATGAAGTACAGACATAAGCACACTGAGCAGCTGTTTGGTGTTTTAGTTGACCTTCATAAGAGGTAAATTTTGCAGCTTTATAAGAAGTAAATGTGGAGGCTTTTAAATAGCAAAAGAGACCCAGGAAATTTCTAAGAAACTATCCTAAAGATAGATTGTTTCAACTGTAGAAGAGAAAAAAGGCCTTTACAAAGATGTTCATTGAATTATTTATGATAACTTAAACAGTTGGAACACAATAAATATTCATTTGTAAATAAATTAGGACACATTTGCATGTTTGCACAATGGCACATTTTGCAACCATTAAAAGTTCTGCTCAGTCTTAGAGTGGAGAAAGATTTCCTATGCAGGGCACCAAACCCAGAAGCCATTAAGGAAAAGCTGACAGATTTGACACCATAAATATTAAAAAGTTTTGTCCTTGAAAGACACCATAAACAAGTGAGAATATGGGTGACAAACTGAGATAAAATATGCAACAGGGACAATAGTAAACCCGTGTATTTTTATTTCCCTCATAAATCATGCACTCTTTCAGTTACTCCCTCCACGGCTGAGCCATGAAGCTCATTGCCCAGAAAAAGAGGGGCAGGATCTGCCTGGGGCAGGGGCTGCCTGGGGCAGGGAGGCTGTTGGAAGACTGAGTGTCAACCCTGAGGTCCTTAACCCTCTGAGTAAGACAGGTGTCTGAAAGGCACCACTGGTGGAAAAAAGAAAAGGCATGGTTTTTATTCTGAAGCTTGCTCTTTAGTGCATCAAAGGCCAACCCTGGTGGACTAGATATATTCTTGATTACACAGGGCAAATACTGTCAAGAGGAAGTGGGAAAAATAAGTACCCCTTCCCCCAGAAGGATTGTGGGAAGAATAGAAAGATGCAGACAGGAGAAGTGATTGATGAATGATGTGTGTCCTTACTGTCCCAGAGTTCTAGACAGGTTGGTTGTAGGAAGTATCAAAAGCAGAAGACAGACTTCTAACCCCATTTCTCTTTGGGGTTCTGGGAAGAGAGGCCTATTGGGGTAGAGCCGTGTAACAACTTCTCTGCCTACTTAGGCAGAGACAAGACCAGTATTTAGCTACCCAGAGTTTCTTTCCTAGTATTCAGTGGCATGAAAGATGTTCAGAATGTCCTACATAGTGTTGGGAAGGAAGAGCTTATGTGTGTGGGGGTGACCCTATAAATGAGGACCATATAGGTGTCAACCAGGAGGAAGCCAAATGGGAGTTGCAGCCAGGCCTCAAGGGGATTCAGAGACCAGTAGAACTGACATGGAGAAGAGTCCATTGAAAAGACCACTGGACACCAAGGGAGCTAAGAAAGACCTCAAATTCCCTGGCCCTATATGTAAGCAGTAAATGGCAGGAAGATGTATGCCCAGTGACCAGGCCACCAAGAAATGTGGCTACAGAACTGTGGCTGTAGAGGAGCTATCGTGCACTATAAGGATCTGGGTTCAGAAACTTGGGCCCCCTCTTACCTTCAAGAGACCATATAAACCTCATCTCCCATAGAGCTAAGTGCTGCCTCAGCCAATCAGCTAGAGTACAGTCATGTGTGACTTGGTGATGCAATGGTCAGTGACAGACCATGTTTATGATGGTGGTTCCAACAGACTTTACCAAATAACCTAAATGTATAGTAGGCTGTATCATCTAGGTTTATGTAATTCCACCCTGTGACATTCACACAACAATGAAATTGCCTAATATGATGCATTTCTGAGAATGTATCCCTGTCATTAAGCAACATGAGTGAAAGAAGTGCAGATGCTAATTGTGACAAGAAGATATGGCAGCTTAAACAAAAAGAGAGGAAACCGTTTCCACTCTCAGATACAAATCCATGCAGACAGTGCTGGTCTGGCAGGACGGTTTGAGAAGGTTGGGACTGAAGCTCCTTTTATCTTGTTGCTCCGCTATCTCAACTTGTGACTTCTGTTTCATGGTCTCAGCTGTCTGTTCTAGCTCCTGCCATCATGCATGCATTCCAGCTAGTGGGGAGAGGGAAAACTGTGTGGAGGGCACACTCCTCCCTACTGCTTCTAGGGGTAGGAGCTGGAAGTCATGGAGTCACATATACTCACATACTGTTATCAGAACCAGGTTACATTGCTACATTAGCTGCAAGGGAGGCTGAGTAAGTCTTCAGCTGAGCTGCCACCAAATATCCATATATCTCACCTGCAAAACTCACTCCCTCCTCCAGCTCAAGTTCAGGATCTCTGGGTGCTCTAGGATCCTCTTCCATAGGTCTAGAAGCAGTTTTTTATGTTTGATGCTCTATAAACAAAAAGAAAAGTTACCTCTCCTACCTCCTGCCACACACATATCCAACATGGACCCATGGAGAATGAACAGGATAACCAATGAGAACTTCCATGTAGAAAAGGAAACAATGGGAAATACACAGTAGTTGGTGGTTCATAGCAGTGAGCAAATCCTGCTGCGCAGGAACCACATGTGTGCCCCTCCCTGGTAGAGGAGTCAGTGTCTGGATTTGCCCGTCTGTTAGACACTAGTCCATTGACCACGGAGAGGACAGGCTAGCTTTCGGGAGATAATCCCTGTCTATTTGTTTTGGTGGCCCCGTCCCAAGTGGCATTGGAGACGACGCTTTTGTTGGAAGGCTCACGGATTTCATGATCTATTTCCTCTGGTACCTTTGTGAGGCCTAAAATTTACTTTAGAAGTAAAAACAATTGTACTTTTTCAGACTATACTTGTGAGTTTGGGGCAATAAAATTCCCTGCAAGTGTTAGCAGGCTTCTAGTCCGTTCGTTTCCTGTTTATGTATGGTTTTCACATGAAGGATCTGTTCTTTAGTTTACTGACTTCTGACTCTGTCCTTTTTGTTCTGGAAGCAGTTAAATTGCCTGTGGCTTTTACTGACTCAGGTTTGGTATGTTTTAGTTTTGGTCCTTATTCCTACAGAATGGTTCTGACTACAGGGCATTATTCTTAACTGTGGATTGGCTGGGATGCCACCATCTCCCACACTGCAACCTCTGAATTTTCCACTCAGTTCTAAGTTGCATAACAGCCACTTTCCCTTGGGTCTCATGGTGTCTCACCTGGAAATGCCCAGCCAATCCCTTAGCCAAGGACTGCTGGAGGACCCTAGTGTAGACTTTGTGACACCCATACTCCCCATGCATCTCCCTCCTGTTTGTTACCTTGGCATGAGAATTCTAGCCAATTTAACATCCCTGCATGTCTGCCTGTCTAGCTGAGCAAGAGTGCCGTGTCTGGTATAGATGCCATCTCTCTGTACTGTGACTCAGAAAGTGCCCCCAGGAAGACAGCCAGGGCCAGTGTGGGATTCATGTATTTCCCTCCACTGAGGACTCACATTCTGGTACTGCCCATTGTCCAATGTCTAGAAAACAGTTGCCTTATATGTATCATCTAGTTTCACAGTTATTTATGGTGATGATGGTGGGAAGTGGTATTAATTATTCCATCTTTTAGATTATATCAAAATCCCTTCTTTCTTTAAAGAATTTTTTTTTTTATAGAGGCATGTTTTTATTTATTTATATATTTATTTGTTTTGTTTGTTTTTGTTTATACATGCACTGGGTACAGTCAGAAGCGCGGGAGGGTGAGAGAGTTCACCAGAGCCAGAGCGGGGAGCAGAGCAGGCAGAAGGACCGAAGTACACTGCTGAGGGGAGCAGCGGGCGGCAGGAGAGGTCTGCACGCCATGCGGGACCCTCCTCTGGTGGCCGGGGAGCAGCCGGGGATCGAACCGGCGCCGCAGAGGCCCCGGGCAGCTTCACACCCGCAGAGGCCCCTGGCAGCTTCACAACCCAGCGCTCAACCGCTGCGCCACCGGGGAGGCCCTCTTTCTTTAAAGAATTTTATTTAGGGCCTCCCCGGTGGCGCAGCGGTTGAGCGCTGGGTTGCGAAGCTGCCCGCAGCCTCTGCAGCACAAGTTCGATTACCGGCTGCTCCCTGGCCACTGGAGGAAGGTCCCACATGGCGTGCAGACCTCTCCTGCTGCCCGCTGCTCCCCTCAGCAGTGTACTTCGTCCTTCTGCCTGCTCTGCTCCCCGCTCTGGCTCTGGTGAATTCTCTCACCCTCCTGCGCTTCTGACTGTACCCAGTGCTTGTATAAATCAATCAATCAATCAATCAATCAATCAATCTTTAAAAAATATATTAAAAAAATAAAGAAAAAATTTTATTTGGATACACAGCTGTCTAGGGGACGGGCTGATGGAATATGAGCAGAAACAAAACAGTGTGTCCCTGTTTCTCTTTTGTTTTCTTTCTGGTTGGCATGTTATATATATCCTAGCTCTCCACCCAAATCTTTTCTCCAAAACTAATTTTTAAAGCAGAGGTCTCAGAAAGAAAAGAGAGAACGGGGCAGGAAAAAAGTATGGGAAGGAATAATGGTCAAAAAATTTCCCACATTTAGGGCCTCCCTGGTGGCGCAGGCAGTTGAGCGCCGCTGCACGGTGAAGCTGTCCACAGCCTCTGCAGCGTGGGTTCAATCCCAGCCGGCCAGCGAGAATCCCACATGGCGAAGCAGACCTCTCCTGTCTCGCCTGCTGCTCCACTCAGCAGTGTATTTCAGTAGATCTGCCTGTTCTGTTCCCTACTCTGTCTCCGGTGGATCTTCTTACCCTTCCGCGCATCTGGCCTGTACCCTGCTTTTTGTATAAAAATAAATAAATCTTTTTAAAAAATTCCCAAATTTAGCAAAAACATCAACCTACAACTCCATGAAATTCAATGAACTCCAAGCAGCATGAATAAAAAACCATGACCAGCCCATCATAGTCAAACTGCTGAAAACCAAATATAAGGAGAAAATCCTAAAAGTAGTCAGATAAAAAGATACTTTACATCCAGGAGAACAGTAATATGAATAATGATTGACTTTGCATTAAAATCAAAAGAGGCTAGAAAACAGTGGAGTAACACCTTTGAAAGAAAAGGTTGACAAATCATCATTTTGTATTCTGTGAATATACCCTTCAAGAGTGAGGGTAAGTTAAAGTTGTTTGACAATAAATGATAGCTGAGAGAAGTCATTGCCAGTATAACCGAAGAGTAAGAAAACGTTTAACTAGCTAGAAACCCATTTATAGAACACTAAACCTAGCAACTACACATTCTTTTCAAGTGCACACAGAATGTTCAACAAGATAGACCATATGTTTGAACATAAGTCTTGATACATCTCAGAAGAGTGAAATTTTATGGATTATATTTTCTTACTACAACAAAATTAAATAGAAATCAGTAACAATAACATAGTTAGAAAATCCAATATTTGGAAGTTAAGGTAATTCTAAGTAAATTATAGGTCAAAGAAGAAATCATAAGGGAAATTAGAAAAAATTTGAATCTAAATATAAACAGCAAAATTCATGAGATGCACTTAAGTACCACTTAGAGAGAAGTTTATTGGCTTAAATGCTCATATCAGAATGGAAACAAATTTTAAACTCTATACTTTAAATCTCCACCTTAAGAAGCATGAAATATATAAGTAAATTAAACTCATAGTAAGTACAAGGAAGGGAATAATAAGGATAAAGGCAAAGATGAACAAATCAAATAGACAATAGGTAAGCCACAAAGAAAATAAACAAAAATTGGTTTTGTGAAAAGATTAATAAAAGTGATAACCCTTAATGAAATTGGATAAGGGAAAAAAGAAAACACACACTACTAATAACAGGGAGAAAAGATGGATATCAAGAGAGATGCTTAAACCTTGAAAAAACTAACAAAAAGGACTATTAAGAATAATTTTATTCCAATGAGTTCCAAGGAATAAATTCCTTGAAAAACAGACCTTACCTAAACTGACTTAAGAAGAGAAAATTTAAGTATCCCTATACACATAAAATAAATTGAAATTGTAGAAAAATTTCTCACAAAGCTAACTCCAGACCCAGATGGTGTCATCAGTGAATTCTATCAAACTTTTAAGGAGAATGGAAGTAAAGGCAAGATCATATAGTAGATTATGTAACATAGGTAGGAAATATTGTTATAGTTGGAAATTATAACTTGTCACAGTGACAGGGATAAGCAAAGATTGCTTTGACAGGACACAAAATATACAAACCATAATAAAGTAAATTGGATGGACTTGTTAAAAAAATACTCATCAAAAACACTCAGACTGGAAGAAAATATTTGCAATATGTATATATGACAAAGAACTTGTACTAAGAATATATGGAGAACTTTTACAAATCAGTAATAAAAAGAATCCAAAAAATAAAAAGAATCCAGTAAAAATAGACATAAGACTTGAAAAATTTACAAGACAAGATTCTTTGGCCAACAAGCCCAGAAAGTGTTGAACATTTTTAGTAAATGTAAATTAAAACCATAATGAGCTATAACTTCAGACCATTAAATGCCTAAAATTCAAAAGACTGAAAATTCTAAATGTTGGCAGGGATGTGGAACAACTGTGAAGAATTTTCATATGTTACTGGTGATATTGTAAATGATACAATAGTTTGAGAAAATTGTTTCAAAGTTTCTTATGGAAAGACAACCATAACACCTCTTTTATGAGCCAAGGTAGTAGGCAGAACAATGTTCACATCCTAATTGCCTGAATCTGTGACTATATTACATTATTTGCCAATAAAAAGACCTTGGGGATATGAGTAAATTAGGATTTTTCAGTTGAGAAGTTTTTCTGGATTACCCAAGTGGGCTCAACGTAACCACAAAGGTCTTTAAAATGGGAAGGGAGGGAGAGACAGAAGACAAGATTGCAGTGATGGAATGTGAGAAGATTGTTCACTTTGAAGATGGAGATTGGGGGCCATGAGCCAAGGAGTGTAGGCAGTTTCTAGAAATTGGAAAAAGTAAGGAAATGGATTCACCCCTTACTGTGGACTGACTCGTGTCCCCACTATAATATGTTAAAGCCCTAAACTTCATGTGTAATATTTGGAATTGGGGCCTTTAGGAGGTCATTGAAATTAGATGAAGTCATAAAGGTGAGGTCCTCAATTGGGATTGCTATTCTTCCAAGAATAGCCACGGGTAGATAGTGCTCTCCCACCCCTTGCCCTCATATTGAGATAAGGAGGTGTCAGTATTACACACCAGGAAGAGAACCTAAATGAGCTGGCACTCTGATCTCAGAATTCCCTCTCCAAAATGGTGAGAAAGGTGAGGCGCGCAGACCTCTCCTGCCGCCCGCTGCTCCCCTCAGCAGTGTATTCGTCAGTCTGCTTGCTCTGTTCTCCGCTCTGACTCTGGTGAATCCTCTCACCCTCCTGCGCTTCTGACTGTACCCAGTGCTTGTATAAATAAGTAAATAAATCTTAAAAAAAAAAAAAAGGTGAGAAAATAAGTTCCTGTTGTTTAAGCCACTCAGTGTATGGTATTTTGTTACAGTGGCCTAACTAACCAAGGAACCCCCAGAGCCACTAGAAAGAAAGACAGTCACCTTGATTTTAGCTTAGTGGGACCTCTGAGACTTCCGGCCACCAGAGCTATAAACATAATAAATTGGTTTAACCTCTGAGTTTGTGGTAATTTGTTATAGCAGCAATAGAAAAGTAATAGACCCAGCAATAATTCTTCTAGATATTTACCCAAGAAACATGAAAACAACAAAAACTTACAAGAATAATTGTATATGAATGTTTGTAGCTGCTTTATTCACAATAGTAAAAACTAGAAATAACCCAAATATCCACCAACAGGAGCATGAATCAACAAATCATAGCATAATCATACATTGGAATACTATTTAACAATTAGAATAAACTACTGATACAGTTATATGCATGAATCTCAAAAGCTCATTGAATGAAGAAACCAGACAAAAATGAGCATCTAATGCATGATTCCATTCATATTCCACTCATGCTATACCTAGTTGATGATTATAATCTAGCCAGGAGTTCTAGAAGAGGAACAAAAGGATTTGATAATAAGTTATCTGTGTTATTAAATCTCATATTAGCTAACATGTGTTACATATTATCTATTCACCAGCTATGGTTCCAAGAGCTTTATACTGAACCTTCAATGGACTACTTTACCCCCGTTTTACAACTGAGGAAACTGAGGTTTAGAGAACTTAAGTAAGTTGTTCAAATCATAAAGCTCCTAAGAGGTAGAACCTGGATTTGAACTCAGGTAGCCTAAGAACAGGGTAGGCAGTATAGTAACCACTGCTTTATTCTGCAACCATTTAGAGATTGCATAATATTCCAAGGGTTTGGGTGAGCTAAATTTTACTTAACCATTTTCATATTGTGAGAGTGTTGGATGAGGTATCAGTTGGAGTTCTGCAAATAATGTGTTGCTGACTATCTAAAGCTTTCCGCCCCTGCATCATGGATTAATTCCTAGGATACAGTCTTTAGTTCTTTTTTATTTTTCAGTTTGCTAAATTGGGCAGACAAGACTGAATCCTCTCTGAATTATGTACTGCATGCATATGAACTCAGTATTGACAAGACATTCATCATTGGATGTTAATTGTTTTGGTTCAGCTCTCTCAGTCTGCAAATGATTCTCCACAAAATATTCAACTACTTTGGTTGATGTTTGACCCTGAAGATACTTGAGTAGACAGATGGTGCTTCGCTTGACACAAGTCATGAATTTTTCATTGGAAAAGGTCTCCGTTTACCTGGTCTAATTCCTTAGCTGATGAAAAAAGATAGTTCTAAAAATGGTGGGACAAAAATAGAAATTTCATAAATTGAATCACATGTTTTACTTAGTAGGGGAGCTTGCTCTCAGAGAGTCTATGAGAAAAGCTTCAGTTAGTGAAAATTTAGCTTGTGAATAATTAGCAGTGTTCATGCAGAAAGGGACCAAACTGGGAGATGACTAATTGGATCATAACTTTGGGGTAGATTTGGCCATTACAAAATCATAGTCAACATTTACGAAGTGCTACCTGGCATCAAACATGGTACCCAACATTTTGCATGCTTTGTCTCATTTAATCCTGGAAGCAAGACTAAAGAGGAAGCCAGGGCTTGGAACGCTACACACAGAGGCATTGCTTTGAAACTGGCTCATGACATCTCATTATAAGCACCTTTTAAAAATCTTTTTAGAGG
The DNA here is from genome assembly GCF_964194135.1 of Talpa europaea. Lineage (NCBI taxonomy): Eukaryota > Metazoa > Chordata > Mammalia > Eulipotyphla > Talpidae > Talpa > Talpa europaea. Next base: position 116,133,380 of record NC_140070.1, on the reverse strand, counting down.
CTGTGTTCAACAGGGTTGGGGTGGAGCCATGATTCTGCTCAAGTAGGACATTCCAAAGTCCTGGAATTCTCTTAGTTTCTCAGTGTAAAAGATGGAATGGGAGAGAAAGTTAACTACTGTGATGAAATCGAACATTTCTTCAGAACTGGGTGGGAGGGAATGGGTGAGGTAATGTTGATTGATTGAGAGCTTTTAAGAAGGGGAGTCCCTGCAAATCTATTGTGGAGTTTCCATTCAGGTCACTGGATCATTCTCTATGTCAAAGCCTTTCCATCAGGTTTCAGGGATCCCTGGCTCCTTCATTTTCTTCACCTTCTCCCACAGCCTCCTCCCAATCTTTCCCAGGCCCAGCCTTCGAGGCCTTCCTTACCATTAAAGCCACAACCCTGTGGAACTGAGATAGGAAGGGTCTCAGGACAGCAATCAAGGAAAAGAAGCAAAAAATTTGCAAGAATTTTGCTGTTCCCATGGGCTGGTAAACAAAAGGTTAAAAACCTGATGACTTTAGGCCCAGACACCTGCTGCCATAAATTTCCTTGGCTCTTTGTTGTTTGTTTTTTTTTTTTTTAAATTATGTCTGAGCTATCTTTCCACAGCTTATCAAGTTGGCTGCTATGAGAAAAGGGGAGTTGCAAACCCAGAAGAAAGAGCCCCGACTCTGAGACCCCACCTGTTCAATCTGGCTGCGGGCACACGGCCTCCGTAAGATGTTCACCCTGAAGGTGGTCACGAGACTGTATGACCCCTGGGCCTGCAGCTGATTGGTTCCAATTATCAGCAACAAGAATGGACTTTAGCCAAGTCCACTCTGCTTGCTTTTTCAGTCATAAAGTCTAATTCTTTTGTTCTCAAACCGCAGTCCTAAAGCTTATATCGACCCTTGACTCCTTAGCTACTCTCCTGCCCAGAAGCGTCTCCCCAGTGCTCTTGCCCTTCGCTAATCAATGAGCCTTGAGTCCTTGCCTGCCCTCACCAGTGTCTGCGGAATCCTCTTTTCAATCTTGACCAGAGGGTCTCAAATACTCATTCCAGCCCTAGGAACTCCACCCCACAGGTCCATCCCTCTGACTCCTGATGGGATGGCTTGCTGGTGTACTGCTCACTTACCTACCTGTTTTGTGGGAGAGAATGGGATCAGGCTCCCCTGTCTGGTGACAGATAGTTTTTGTTCTCAGAAGGGAAAGACTGGCTTATCACAGGCTCCATCTGTTTGAATGAGAAATTCCTTCCCAGAGGCTGACCCTTACTCCAAGTATCCCTTTCCTTGTGTGGAACAGAGGTGCTTCACAGGGAGCTGTCTATCCCCCTGATGACTGTCCTCCTCCTCAGGTACCATAGGAGGCTGGGGTCTCGTGCAAGGGGGTGGCTGAAGGAGACAGGATCTAATGGTAAGGAGCACAGTGTTCTTTCCAGTGTGCCTGTGGGCACTGCCTGGAGCTGAGGACAGTCACATGCTGGTGAGAGCTTGGCTGGAGGATAACCTCTGACATTTGGGGCCTCATGGCTTCTGTGTCCCTGTTTGTGTTGTAATGGCCTTCTCTGGAGCGGGGGAAGGAGAGTCCAAGGAAAACAGGGTTTCAGTGATTATGCAGTGAGGTGGGGGCTGTGTGAAAAGGGGTGTTGGCTTTTACACCTGAGCTGAAGTCCCTGGGTAGCTTAGTCAAGGCCACAGGGACTTTAGATCTTGGAGCCAAGACTGACTGGGCTCCTACCTCAGGGAGCTCACAGTCTCCTTAGGAGGAAAGGCACCATGCAGAGCTTGCTCACACAGGCCATATTCACACACACACAATGGCATGAGCACACCCAAACACCCAAACACAGGGACACAATGGCTGATTCAGTGTGGACAAGATCAGCTCCCCCAGACCTGTGTGGGAGGGTTTCTGGGGTGGTCATGGAACAGTGGTTCAGGTGCAGTTCTGGCTCAGGTTCAGTTATCAGACCTGGTTTGGGCCCTGGTGGTCTCACTGTCTCACTGTCTTGCAGTTTGACTTTAGCCAAATGGCTTAACCAGTTTCCATATCGAAAAGTAGGAGCTTTAATACTACGTACAAGGTTTTGTTTGTTTTGCTTTTGATAATTAAAAGAGGAGCTATGGGTAAAAGAGTCTTGAAGGTAGTAAGTGCTCCATAACATTAACGAACCTAAATCTGGCACATTCTGGGAGGCCCTTTTAGAAATATATTAGTTACCACGCACACACACTGGTAATGGTACTTATCTTCTGGGAGTGCAAATGGTGGTTGGAGATGAGGGAGGAAGATTCCTTTATTATTAAAACTTCCCATATACATCTTACTTGTTTCAAAAATAAGAACATACTCTGTTGTATTTGTGTTTGAAGTTCACCTAAGCATCTGTGTAATGATGGTTCTAATTCAAACTTCAAAGCAGTCTTAAGAAGAGGGTATTGTCTTTACTTTAAACGTGGACAAATAGAGGATCAGCATTTCTTCTGCCCTCCTTGACTATGAAGATGACTCTCTTTTTCTCCTTTTCCTAATAAACTTGTCCTTTAAAAAATAGAGGCTCAGAGAGGTTAACTGACCTGAGGTCCATAACTGGTTAAAGAGGCAGGTGTAACCCTTACCTTGGGTCCTCTAAACCAAGTGACTTCTAGTATGACGGTGATGAGTCTGAGACTGGAGCCCAGGACTTCCGTGGCTTAATCTGTCCTCTTCTGTGGATTTCTGTGTCTCACTTTCCCTCTGCGTCACTACCCTGATGCTTCATGAGTAAGACATGGGGTAAATCTGTTGCCATCATAAGCCCCTCCTCTGTGCTAGTAAAGGGTGCTCAGAGGGGCAAAGATAATTAGCTTTGCACCTCAGGTATGGGGAGTTACAGCTGCCTTCAGTAGTATCACCCGAGTCCCAAGTGCCCCATGCTTAACCTGGGGTGGGCTGGCCTTGGAATCATGTAGAAGCTGCCCAGGAGATGCTGTTGTGCAGTCAGGGTTCAAGGGCTGCATTGTAGGTGAGTGGCCAGGTAGTGCTGAGGTGAGTGATTGCAGGTGAATGACCAGGTAGTGCTGAGGACCCCTGTAGTGAGGGTGCAGGGTTCCACCTATGCTTGCTTGGAGGTCCTGTGAACCTTTAACAAAGGCATCTGGTAGGGGGAGCTTGGTGGACTCTGGCTCCAGTGTACCGTGGACTTCACAAGTTAGGTAGTTGATCAAAACTCGAAAAGGGATGATTAAGTTAACCTCGTTCTCTTTCCCTTAGGTGGAAATAATCACAGAGAAGTCTGAGACTCTTGCCTGTAGAACCACAAATCCAGCTGTGACAAGAATGATTATGAATCCAAATCATTCAAATTGGAAGGTCTTAGGTTCAGGTCTAGCCTCTGGCTAGCTGTGTAATCTTAATCACGGTCACTCAATCAGGGCACTGAGTCTGTCTGTGGTAATGCTCACTTCTCAATTGTTTTGAGGTTTGGCTTCACAACAAAAATCTACCTGGAGGTACTTTGAAAACTTTAAAGCTATAAAATAAAATGATATAATATAGTCAACATAATGTACATAATATATAATATAAATATAACATATTGGGAAAGAAAGGGAAGAAGATAGGAAAGGAAGGGAGGAAGAAAGTTTCTCCTCCTACCTCTCAATTCATTATTAGTCAAGCTCCTTTTTATTTATTTATTTGTTTGTTTGTTTGTTTGTTTATACAAGCACTGGGTACAGTCAGAAGTGTGGGAGGGTGAGAGAATTCACCAGAGCCAGAGCGGGGAGCAGAACAGGCAGACTGACGAAATACACTGCTGAGGGGAGCAGCGGGCAGCAGAAGAGGTCTGCGCGCGCCATGTAGGACCCTCACCCGGTGGCCGCCGGGGATTGAACCGGCACTGCAGAGGCTGCGGGGCAGCTTCGCAGCCCAGCGCTCAACCGCTGCACCACTGGGGAGGCCCGAGTCAAGCTCCTTAACTGACTCTTCGATAGGCACACAGCCATCTTCATATGGCCTAGCCTGGGTAGATGTCTATGATCTCTCCCCTTCTTCCCAATTCCTGGCATTTGTATGGCTCCAATCTCTATAACAAGGAAAAGAAAAACACCCCTGGTGTTTCTGCACATTTGCCCAGTCATTTGTCAACAAAGGATGTAACTGTCTAACCAGTGCCCTCTGGTGGTGACTCATAAGCCTCTCTGGCTGCACTGGCATCAGGAAGGTTGGAGGTTCAGAAGTATCTAGATGGAGTTTGATATGGGGTATCAAGTTGTTGGGTGCATGCACAACCTTCATCTCTGCCACTAGCCGCTCTGCCCAAGCGTGGTACCTAGTTTCACTTCAGGACACTGTTTCCACACACAAAGAGGACAATGAGACTACTACCTGAAACTGGCTCAACAGTTGGAGGGACTTTCCCTGTTTTTATAAGGCCACCCCTGAGCGAGGCTGCAGTGCTGCTACATTCACTTTCGGTTGCCATGGACCCTGGAAGCTGGTCCATCTGTAACCCATGCTCAGGCTTTTCCCTCATTTGGCTGGTTGGACAGGAGCCCATACAGCCATGGGCACAAGCTGTGGGAGGGGCACAGGATGACAGTGGTGGGGGCCTTGCACTTGCCTGTGCCTTCTGACCCTTGCCCATGCTCAGTTGGCCAAACTGTCTCCATCTGATAGTGCACGATGCTGGGCCTGCTGGACCTCACGACTTGGTAGGTCTGACAAGACCCAGCCCACTACAGGCAGCTCCTGCGGTATGGTTACTTGCTGTCCCATGGAACTACATTATGTTTTGGGGGTTGGTGCATAATTATGTGCTGCAGAGGGCACAAACTTGCTGGAGAACCCCAGAGAACTCATTGTGAATCTCCCCTAGGAACTTGGCCCCAGCCTGACCTGGCATCTTTACCCACCACTGATACCTTCTGCACCATAATGCCAGCTGGGTCACGTGGCTCACATGACAGGGCTGTGTGCATCTTGGATATCATAGGGCCACTTGGAGACATTACAGTGGAACTTCCCCTTCCTTCTCAGGGGACACTCTCAAACTAATGTGTGTAGAGGCAAGAGAGTGGGAGAAAGAGAGGGGAAGTTTGAAGTTGCTGGTTGTGGGATGGTCTTTTTTTTTTTTTAATCTACATATCTCCCAACTAACTTCTGGTTCCCTTAGGGCAGGATTAGAATTACAGCTACAGGCCTCCCTGGTGGTGTAGGGGTTAAGTCTCAGTGCTATCAAGCTATCACTGCTGAGGCTTGAGTTTGATCCCAGGCCAGGGAGCTGACCCACATGGCGCAGCAGACCTCTCCTGTCTCTCCTGCTGCTCCCCTCAGCAGTGTATCTCAGTAGATCTGCCTGTTCTGCTCCCCACTCTGTCTCTGGTGAATCCTCTCACCTCCCCCAACACCTCTGGCCTACACCCCAGTTCTTGTATGCATAAATAAAAATAAATTTTAAAAAAAGAATTGCAACTACATAGCTCTGTGATCCTGGGCAAGTCATCTCACTTCCCTGAGCCTCGGTGTTCCCCTCTGTAAACTGGGGATAATGTTGGCGTCCCCAGTCCAGCAGTGTTGTGAGCACAAGAGGGAGAAAGCATGCAAGGCCCTGGCACGGTGTCTGCATGAAGTTAATTCTCCTTAAAGACCACACCATTCTTCTCCCCTGTGACCCTCTGACAAAGAGCCTCCACCCCAAGCCTAGTGCTCAGTAAGTCTGTGCTAATGTGTTAGTGGGTGTTGATGAGTTTATGTAACCCTTGGGCCACATGTGGTTAACATGTGTGCATTTTAATAGGCTCTTTTACAGTGACTCTAATGATATGTGGATTGTCTGGGGACTGTGGGGGTTGTTCGTTCGTGTTGTAAACTCACCGCAGCTCTGCTCCACACTCTCCTCAGAGTCTCTAATCCACCTCCTTTGCAGCCTGGGGTCTGCCCACAGCCACCTCCTCGCAGACACTCAAAGCCCAGGGTGCAGGGTGTGTGGTTTGTGTGGCGTCTAGGGGTGTGTGTGTGTGTGTGTGTGTGTGTGTGTGTTCTATAGTTAAAATCCCCAGAAGGAGGAAAAGGCCCAAGTCAGAGCAGGCTCTGAATCCCCCTCCCACTCCCTAAAGCAGCACCTGTGCCCTGATCTTTGCGTCTCAGTATCTAGCTAACCCAGGACACTGGCTGCAGGGAGCTCAACAGACTAACTTTGAGCACTGAATTGCACAGGACCACCTCCATGCAGATTTTCTTGTAAACGGGTGATGAGCTCATGGTGTTTTAAACACAGTACAATTGTTTAAGTCTATATTTCTTCCTTCATAATTCTGTTAATGTTTTCTTTTCTCTAGCTTGTTTTAGTGTAAGAATGCATACATGGTGCATATTACATGTAAAGTGTGTTAACTGTTTATATCATTAATAAGTGTTCTGGTCAGCAGCAGTAGTTAAGTTTTGGAGGAGTCAAAAGTTATATGAGGATTTTGAGATGGGAGGGGCAGCACCTTTAACTCACTCCTGTTTTTCAAGGGTCAACATGTGCTTTGCTAATTGAATGTAAAAGGTTTCCCTCAAATGGTTTTTCCTGGGCGGTGCTGCAGTGCCCTCTAGAGGAGGCTCTCTGAAATTCTCGGGTTGTGGCTTGGCTGGTCTTTGAGTGTTAAAGCTCAGATCTTTGCCTAGGAATCCAGCCAGGCTTGGGCTGGGGTGTTGTTGGTCACCCCTCCACCTTGAAGAGTGGGCTCAGTAGGAGCTGAGACTCTGACGGGCAAGACTGGGAAGGGGACTGATGTCAGAAGACCAGAGCTGAGCCTCCCTGACCCAGGATGGCACCAGAGCAAGGGACAGACGACTCATTTTCTCTCTTCTTTTCTTCTCAGGCAGAAATGACTCAGCAGATGTCCTGATTCCCGTGTGGAAAAAGAAAAAAGAAATGCATATATGTATGTCAGATACATTCATGAGTAATTCGTTGAAAAGGAGAAAAAAATAAGGTAGGATATAATCCAGCAAATCGGAAATGGGGGGGGGAAATTAACCAGAAAAACAACTGTGGGAGCAGGATGTCCACTGAGCAGGTTTTCTAATCTGGCAGACAGGTAGAGTCCTGGAGCCCACGGTGGCTTTCTCAGGCTTTTATTGAGCTGTTACATATATTGCTGCAACCAGGTACACAGCAGGCAGGGGTGCTGGAGGGCCGGGAAGCCAGTAGGCTTCCAAGCCCCCACAAGTCTTCACTCTGGGTTTCTCTAGCTTTCTTTCTCCCCTTCTCTCTCCTGCTGCTGCTTCTCTCGGTGACTATCTCTCAGCACTCCTCTCCTGGCCCACAGAGGTAAATAAGCCAGTTTACAACAATATAACAACTGCAGGTGCCCCATCAGGCAGGCCCATCCTAATGGTGGGAGGGCAGAAAAGCCTGAAAACCTTTTACCACACCATTTACCCTACAACAACCAACAAATATAATGAAAAGACAGTTGTCACATCAGTAATTGTGATTAAATGATCTATTCTCTATTATCAAGCTTTTAAAACATATATCAGTTTATTTATTTTTGCGTAGAAGAACTGAGGTGTAGGCCGGGGTGGTGGGGTGAGGGGATTCACCAGAGATAGAGTGAGAAGCAGAACAGGTGGATCTACTGAAATACACTGCTGAGAGGAATAGCGGGCGAGACAGGAGAGGTCTGATGCACCATGTGGGTAGCTCCCTGGCTAGGGATCGAACTCATGCTGCAGTGGCTGCAGATAGCTTCATAGGTTGTGTCTTAACCCCTTGCACCACCAGAGAGGACCCCTCTGCTCACTTTTTAATCAGATTTTAAAATCCATGTCACTGTTGATGGACCTTAAAGTTCCTCTCAATTTTACTATTAAAGGCATTGCTACTACAAACATTTTTGCTCAGGTGTTCTTGTACACATGCTTGAGAGTTCACAAGGGTGTATGCCTAGGGCTGAGGGCATTGTATCCTTCCCGTCCACTGTGGCAGTGCCCTCACGACAGCAGTGCACCAGAGTTTCCGCTGCCCTATGCTCTCACCCACACTTGGGATTGCTACATCTCACATGTATAAGATGACCTGTTTATTCTGTGCTTAATAGCCCTTTGTGGCAAACACAATGGACGAATAGTTACTCAGGGAATGCATCTAGATTGTGTTCTTGGCTATTAAGTCCTCAGCCAAGTCTGGATTGAGGTCGTGAAGGCAAGCTGTGCCATTATTAATTCAGAACATCCTGCTATAAAACATGGGGTGAGAGACATGAAGTACACTGGGAATTTGGAAAGGCTTGTTGGCCATCTCCACCACCAATCTGCTTCACGCCATCGTCTTTTTGTCTTGACCTTTTGTTCAAGGGAATTAATAGGGAGCCCAGACTTCTAGGTTTGCCTGGAGTGCTCCCAATTCATGCCAGTTGTCCCAACACGATTATTAATAGCTTCCTTTGACACTTCAAAGTGTTCAGGTTTGAAAGAAAAAGTGTATGGTCATCCTAGCTATTAGAACAGGAATTCAGATCAACTCTTATCCACAATTTCTGACACTCTGCTGTGGTCGTGTGGAGATGGTTGAGGGCAGAGAGCGCATGTGACACAAATCACAGGGGAAGAGCTGCAGTTGTTGCTGCCACAACTTGGTTTAAGGTGGAAGTGGGCGCCCTCTCAACCTTTCAGCTCACAGAGGAGCTGACCTCTGCATGGGAAGCCCTTTCCCGAGGAGGTCAGGTGCTCTCACTGTGGAGTCGAGGTCACACCTTGTGGTCACAGCTAAGGGACAGCCACCCCAGGGGTAGGTGGTACCAGGCAGCCTGGTGGGCATTCCCCCTCCCAGTCTTAAGAATCCGTTCCAAGCCACCAGACATTGCCCCCTGCCAGCACTTTCCCGAGAACAGTTCCTGGATGTGCTTTGTGAACTGTGGCCAAGCTCTTGTGACAACACCTCCTGGAACAACAAAGGGACTCTTTGTGGGCAAGCGGCTCCAGCTAACAGCTTGTGGACTCCCTCTGGCACTTTCTTTTCTAGACAGTCCCTCCACCCTTCTCCTATCCATTCAGTTCAAGACAATCTGGGATCCTAGATAGATAATTGAGCCATTTGACGAACCTGAAAAGGTAGCTTAGGGCAGCCTCCTAGCATCAAAACTTCCGGAGGAAATGCCAGGGCACAATGGGAGCTCTGTGGTGGGAGATGGATCAGGGCTCTGCATTCAGTGCTTCCCATCCAGCATTGTGTCACCTCCCAAGTGAAGGCCTCGGGCACAGCAATGCGCTCATGCCACAGAGGCTTACCCTCAGAAAGAAGCCCACAAAGGCATTCCCACTGAGTAGCCTTGGCTGCCCAGGCTCTCACTTTAAGAGTAGACTCATTGAGGCTCACTCCTACACGGGGGCTCACGACTCCTCTGGGGTCACCACCTCCACAAAGTCTTTGTTGAGCTGCTCTTCCTGCTGCCATGGCCCAGAGGATAGTGTACCCTCTTGCTTTTGTGCCTCCTCCATTATCTACTCTGTGTGTGTGTGTGTGTGCGCGCACACAGACACCCACACATGTGCATGCCTGTCACAGCACAGTTCCTCTCTCAAGGGCAGTAACAGTATCTTACTTATTTCTGTCTTCCCCTTTATATACGGGGAGCTTAATAAAAGTTTGTTAAATGAATAAATGAGTTAATCTTTCACCTAGAGGGGATTTGTCACAGAAACAGACTGTACAGAAGAACTTGAACGATATTGTCAGGTCTCTTTTTGCCTTCTGTATTTCTTCCTTGACTCACTTTCCGTGACCAGAGACAGACTTTCTCCCTGCTGGGGAAGATGGCCATCAGCAAGCCCAATTCCTGGGACTTGTGCTCTGGGAAATGAAAGGAATTCCATGGTCTGCCCCAGTTGTTTGATGAGCCTGGAGTGTGGGGGTGGGGTATACACTGACTGAAGGGTCTACTAGAATCATGTGATTGAACTGGGGAGAAACAGTTCTCCAAAGTGAGGGGACTGTGGTTACTTGAAGAGACAAAAATAGCAATAACCATTAAGCTGGCCGAGTAGCATTGAGAAAGAGCAATAGCACTGAAGCTTGAGGAATTCTTAGGACAGATGCAAGAGCCAGAGACTGGGATTGCTCTATAGGAGGGGTGACTGGCACTAATAACCCAGTAAAAGCAGCTCGGGCCTGGAGGGGTTTTACAAGGACCGTGCCTTCTGTGAGAATGGCAAATGGTTCTATCTAAAGATTCCAAATATCAGTCAACAAGGAGTGGATGTTTATTGAGGACCTACTAGATGCTAGACACCTGGCTGGCCTGGGGATTAAGGGGAGGGTGTTGATCAATAGTCAACAGAGCAGCCACAATCCCTGCCCTCTTGTGGCTCGCCATCAGCTGGGTGCCCATGGTTCATTGAATGATCGCCCTGGGCCACACCTCCCAGCTGACTTTAGCTCCAGGGTCACTGGGGAGGGGGCTTTGTTTCAATAGCTAACATTCTTGGAACTGGGCTTCACAGGCTCAGCCCCATTTTATCCTGGCAACAATATAGTGATATCCACTTCAGGATTTAGGGTCAGAAACAGGCCTTAATTGAGGCAGAGAAAAAGAGGGGGAGGGAGAGAGGAGAGCTAAGAATAGGGGGAGGGGAGAGGGAAGAGCGAGAGAAGGAAAAAGGGAGGAGATATACAGAATTGAAGGGAAGAGATGCAGCCAGGCTTTGAGGGGGCAGACTGGGACCAGGACTGGTGTGACTGTGTGTGGACCCTGCTCCACTGGCTCAGCAACACCTACTCTCAGACCCTGTGCCTTCCGTGAAGAGTCCAGTTCCCAATAGAAAGGCTCTGACTGGCCTGACCTGGGCCAATGCCCACCCCTGTGATGGGGATCAGGTTCTGTGACTGACAACCCTGCCGTGTGGAGCCGAGGAGCCGGATCTCCCAAAGGAAGGGTGGGATGGAGGCAAATAGATTGGGGCAAACAAATACAGCAGCTGTGTGCCACATGGGTCCTCCTATTATCTCTGTTCTCCAGGTGAAGAAAGGTATCTGACTTGTTCAAGGTCACTCTGATGGTAAATGACAAGTCTTAAACCACCTGCTTGATTGCACAGCCCATGTTTTCAATCTCTATGCCAGCCAGGGGCACCTCACTTGATCACAAAAAGTAATTTAGGGCCTCCCTGGTGGCGCAAGGTGTTAAGCACCGCACTATGAAGCAATCTGCAGCCTCCGCAGCACAAGTTCGCGAGTTCGATCCCTGGCCGGACAGGGAGCAACCCAAATGGCACAGCAGACCTCTCCTGACTCGCCCGCTGCTCCCCTCAGCAGTGTATTTCAGTCAGAATGCCTGTTCTGTTCCCCACTCTGTCTCTGGTGAATCCTCTCACCCCCCCCCCCCACATCTCTGGCCTGTACCCCAGCTCTTGTATGCATAAATAAATACATCTTTAAAAAAAACTAATTTAAAAGAACTCATAGTGGTTCAGAGTTTAGGGACCAGTTAGAAGGTAATTGCAGTTCAATAGGCAGGAGAGGAAGTACTAACTTAGACCAGGGCAACTAAGAAGGAGAGGAGGACCTGAAAGACTAGAGCCATGAAAAGACAGGCTCTGCTCTGTCATGACTGATAACAAATGCATGATGGAAGCTTGGTGAGGAGTCTACACAGACACCCAGGTTTCTGGAGTGGGCACTGGTGGGTGGTCTTTACTGAATACAGAACTGAGGAGGAAGCAGTAGGGTTGGGTGGGAAGAAGATGAGTATCATGTGGACACGTTGAATTTGAGGTGCCTGAAGGAAAGCAGAGATGTCCAGAACTAGAGAATAAGCAGGGTATGGAGCATGGGAAATAAAATGCTCCAGAATAAAATGACCTATCTGTGTTGCTGGTGCCCCCCCACATTCGTGTCATCTGACACTGATAACCTGATGATCAAGCTGGGGATCACAGTACTGAGGGCTAGTCAGGACATTTTCTGGGTTCTGCAGCATCGTGAGAAACCATCAGGGAAGGTGTCTCGTTAATAACTGAGCTTCCATCTGCCTGGCCCCTTCTTCACATTATCCAAGGAAGTCTCAAGTGTACACGGTGGTGGTTGATATGCGTTTGTGTTGTGACAGAGTCTCGCCATCCAGTGAACATCTTCCAGCAAGTCATTCTTTTTTTTTTTTTAAACAGCGGCAGGTGATTCATTTTATTTTATTCATTTTTTAAAGATTTATTTATTTATGCATACAAGAGCTAGGAAACTAGGGTACAGGCCAGAGGTGTGGTGGCTGAGAGGACTCACCAGAGACAGAGTGGGGAACAGAACAGGCAGACTGATGAAATACACTGTTGCGGGGAGCAGCGGGAGAGTCAGGAGAGGTCTGCTGCACCATGTGGGTAGCTCCCTGGTGGGGGATTGAACTCATGCTGCAGAGGCTGCAGATTGCTTCATAGATTGCGTCTTAACCCCTTGCACCACCAGGGAGGCCCCCCAGAGAGTCATTCTTAAAAGTCAGTATCCATAGCATCTTCTGAGCACAACCTTACCCATTTCTTCTGCACAGCACTTATTTCACTGTCATTACTTCACCAGGTGCTAATTTTCCATGCTCCTTAAAGGCAGGAATCATTCCTCTCTTGTTTGTTCATCTAAAAGGTGGAGACTCTCCCCTTTCATGCCCTTTTCCTTCCCTTACTTCCTGTCCAGGGCTGTTGATATACTCCATCAGTTTCCAAGGCACACCCACATTCCTGCCAACCTCCTTCCGCTTCCTTTGCTGGTGCCATTGGCTCTGTAAGATAACTGACTTGGAGCCAACATCTCCTCCTCTCCTGTCTTCCACATGAGTGCCAGGGCAAGACTCTGCATTGGAGCCAGCAGTTCCTGGTCAAGGGCAGAGCTCCAGCTGTGAGGTCCCATCGGCTCTAGAGTTGTGGTCCCACCTGCTCCAGGAGAAGCCTGCCATGGGGAAGTCATTCACTGATCTGGCTAATAAACAAGAGGCACATTGGTTTCCCATTTATATTTATCCTCATAACCTTAGGGACTTCGTGAATAGGGGGATTAGTGGAGAGCAAGATTTTGCCATTTCCGGATCCTCTGGTCAAATCCCACCTACTAGACCCTTCATCTCATTTACCTGAGAAGGAAGGAAGAAATGCACAGAGATGATTTCTACCCTACAGTCTGGGCCGTTTATGAAGATTTGTCCCTGGGATCATGTCTTAGATCATTCAAATACACTGCAAACCTTGGGCTTTGCTCTCATATACATGATCCACACTCTGAATGATGTTATGACACTGCTGGGCTTTATCCTGACACATTTTGAAAGGCTCCTGTCAATCTGCCAGCAAGAAGTGATATGAACCCCCATCACTGAGTGCGAACCAGAAGATCTGAAGGGCCTGGTAGATATTTAGCATTTTCTTGGCCCAGGAATATCTCCTGATTGAATAAAACATCCCACAAATTATCTGTGTGTTGCATCCACAGCAACTCTACAAGTTGGATGTCATATCTTCTTATTTTACAAAAAGGCACACTAAAGCTCAAAGAAATGCTATAATTTAGCAGAACACTCAGCATGAGTAATAATAACAATTAACATTAATTAATGGAAGTGAATGGTAGACCTACTAGGTGCTAGCACTTTGTTCAGGCTTTTATGAATTTCTCACAAGTGTCCCTTAAGGCTGGTGTTGTATCTTACATATGAGGGAACTGAAAATCAGAGGGATAAATGACTTGCTTCCGGTCACAAAACTAATGGGAGTGGAGGTCAGCCTGTCTGATTCGGAAGCCCTTCTTCCTTCATTGCAATCCTCTCCTCCCAGGTGGGCACAGGAAGCACAGACAGTGAGTAGCGGTAGAGACTCAAGCCTGACAAAATACATTCTGAAAAGGAAAATGCCATTCGGTCTGACCCCAGAGTGGTAGCTTTGGAAAACAGGGAGAAGAAAGTTCCTCATTTGTGCTGTGCCTCCTGGAGGCCTGGGGCAGAGCAGGGGCCTTTTCTGGCTTGTTCGGGAAGGATGCCCAGGATGAAACTGGCCAGAATCAGTACCTGGGTGGATGCTGGGAGCAGGGACAATAGGGGAGGAGGGGTCGAGCATTCCGATGACCCTTTTCCAAACTTAGCCAAGGATCCCCCTTGCCCAGAGATAGAGGCAGGGCCTGGCAAAGGCCTCTAGCTCCGCAGAGAAAAGGAGAGCCCCCAGCAAGTCCCCTTGGCCCTGGTAGTCCTGAGTGAGCCTTTCTAGGGATCCCTGCACATCAGTTGGTTGGGGAAAGAGCAGGCAGGGGAGGAGCTAGACCAAGAAGCATTGTTTTGGAAAGCAAATATGGTGGATATACCCCTTTGCTTGAAATCCATCCTCTCTCCCGTGGGCTGAATTCCAAACTCCACACACTGGTGAACTCCTCCACCATGTGGCCACCGCTAACCCCACCAGTGATCTTGGATTGTCCCCCAACACATATTATATGATTTAGTGGTTCTCCCGCCATCTCTCCCAAAAGTGGACTCACCTGGGGAGTTTTCTTTAAAACACAATAGTATAAACCAGAGACACACTATTGGGGTGGGAGTGGGGAGAGAAGAGGAAGGATCAGGGCCAAAATAAAGGGGGTGGGAACTGTACGGGGACTATAACTAAAATGAAAATGCATACACTGTGCAAAAATGAAAAATGATGTAAGAATTATATAAAATAAAATAAACTATTTAAAAAAAAACACAGTAGTGCTTAGACCTTGCCCCAGACAGGGATCTGTAGGGAGGGATGTGGGGGGGGGGGTAGACACCCCTCATATTTAAAAATTTCACAGGGTATTCCAAGGTGTGTCTAGGGCAGAGTAGCTCTCTGCTAGGGCTTTTCCCTCTGTCATCCTCACTTGGCCAACTTTAAAAAAAAAAGATTTATTTATTTTTGCATATAAGAACTGGGGTGTAGGCCAGAGGGTGGGGGGTGCGTGGGGGTGGTGACGAGAGGATTCACCAGAGACAGAGTGGGAAGCAGAACAGGCAGACTGACTGAAATACACTGCTGAGGGTAGCAGGGGGTGAGACAGGAGAGGTCTTCTGCTGCGCCATGTGGGTCAGCTCCCTGGCCAGGGACCAAACTCAAGTTGCAGTGGCTGGCGATAGCTTGATAGTGCTGAGCCTTAACCCCTGCACCACCCGGGAAGCCCCTCATTTGGCCAACTCTTAAATTCCTGTTGTGTCTCTTGTAGGGGCCGGATGGGCACAGGGCAGGTTTCTAGGATCCGAGCAGACCGGGTAAAGGAGAGTCCTGGAGCCCTCGGTGGCTTTCTCGGGCTTTTATTGAGCTTTACATGTAGTGTGGCAAACAGCTACACAGCAATCAGGGGTGCTAGGGGGCCTGTAGGCCTGCAAGTCTTCACTCTGGGCTTCTCTGGCTTCTTTTGCTCCTTCTCTCTCCTGCCTCCCTCCTGCTTCTCTTGGTGACTATCTCAATATTCCTCCCATGACCCACAGAAGTAAACAAGACAGCTTACAACAATGTAACAACTGCAGGTGCCCCATGAGGCAGGGCAATCTTAATGGTGGGAGTGTAGAAAAGCCTGAAATCCATTTACCCTACAGTCTCTGTTCTGGTGTAAGCTGAGAACAGGAGGTCCAGGAGGTCTGTCAACCAAGGGAGACTTCCATGAACTCTGTTCTCCTTGGCAGGGTGGGCTGGGTGCCCATCTGTGCTGCTCCCCCATGGCACATGGTAACTATTCAATAGATAGGTGGAAATGTTAATATCAAGTTAAAAGCTGTCTCCCTAAAATTTCCCGTAGTCCCTGATATTCCCTCCTTCCCAATTAAACATGAAAGCACCAGTCTTTGCTGTTTCTAAAACTTTCCCCAAATGTCTATCGGTATTGGTCCTTAATTAGCACTTCTGGATCCCTCTGGTCCTCGCTGTCCTCCTGAGCTGGGGAGCTGGCTGTCTGTTCCTGCAAACATTAGCGTTTCCTCAAATAGCTGCTGGAAAAGGAAGCACTGCTTCTCCACAAGAAAAGACCGTTAGCAAACAAGAGCTCTGCAGCGGCAAGCTCAAAGGCAGCTAAAGCGTGTCCCTCTCTGGGAGATGTATAAAGCACCTCCACTTAAGATCATAGGGTGATGTAGTCAATACCTATCTATTTCCTCCTCCACCCTTCCTCTAGGAAAGCCACACCACGTTTTTGTCAGAGAGCACCAGACAGGGAATAGCTTCAAAAGAGTGAAGGGAATGATCCAGGTTGGAGCAGAAGAAGAGAAAGGCCAGAAGCTGCCAATAAGACATTAATTGGCTTTGGAACAGGTAAGAGCCTCACTCTGGCCCAAATATCCCAAGGCAATTTCCAAAAGCAACTGTAGAGGAAGAGGTCTGTGTCTTTCTCACCTTTTTTTTTTTAAAGATTTATTTATTTATACAAGCACTGGGTACAGTCAGAAGCACGGGAGGGTGAGAGAATTCACCAGAGCCAGAGCGGGGAGCAGAACAGGCAGACTGATGAAGTACACTGCTGAGGGGAGCAGCGGGCGGCAGGAGAGGTCTGCACGCCATGTGGGACCCTTGCCAGCGGCTGGGGATCCAACCTGCGCTGCAGAGGCTGCGGGCCGCTTCGCAGCCCAGCACTTAACCGCTGCGCCAACGGGGAGACCCTGTTTTTGTTTTTTCTTAAAGATTTATTTATTTATGCATACAAGAGCTGGGGTACAGGCCAGAAATGTGGGGGGGGGGCGGTTGAGAGGGTTCACCAGAGACAGAGAGGGGAACAGAACAGGCAGATTGACCGAAGGGCACTAATGAGGGGAGCAGCGGGTGAGTCAGGAGAGGTCTGCTGCGCCATGTGGGTTGCTCTCTGGCCGGCTGGGGATCAAACTCGTGCTGCAGGGGCTGCAGATCGCTTCATAGTGTGGTGCTTAATCCACTGCGCCACCAGGGAGGCCCCATCTCACCTCCTTTGAATGGGTGGCTCGGAAGTCGGAGAAGGGGAGAAGGGAGCAGGAAGCCACAGGGCAGCCTGCTCCTGCCAACTGCCCAGGGTTTGGAGAGAAGCCAGGCCGCCTGCCTCCTGAGGCTTGGGAATATGCCCGAATAGAAGGATGCTGCAGCCCACCCCACCCCCCACGCCAGCGTTGAGAGGAGTTGCTCCTGGCAGTGCCCAGCAGGTGCCAGAGCACTGGGTGTGGACAACTCATCTTTGTTGGATTTTTGGCTCCCTTGACTTTACTTCTTTGGGCTGTTTCCTTATCTGAAGATGAGGGTTTTGTTGGACCAGGTGTCAAAAGTCCCTACTGGTCTTGCTTTCTGGGACTGGTAAGAAAACAGGGGAGACAGAGGGGGGAGGAAAGTGCAGGGTTGAAGTCTCAGTCCATGAAGAAGGGGTGGAAAGACTCTCCCCCTGACATCTTGGATGAGATATCAGATAAGGAAACTGAGCTAGAAACGACTCACGTGAGGTCGTATGGGTAGCAAGAAGGCAGGCTTAACTTCATGTGCCAACTCGAGCAACAGGGCTGTCAGCAGCATTGCTGGAGGAAGGCATCCATAATCCAAGAGCAGTATCTGCCACTGGCTTGGGGAGAGGAAATGGCAGCATGAATGCCACACATTTGCCATACTTAATATTCATTTGAAAATTGCTAATGAGAAATTACTTCATTCGTGGTAACTAAAAAAAAAGACCTGCCCTCAGGAAGCGTACATTCTAGGAGAAACAGACAATACCCATGTAAACAAATGACTAAATAATATCATAGCCACTATCTCTTTGCTAAGTAGTATGAGGACAATAAAATGGTGCAATGGGGTAGACAGTGTTGGTATGGGGGAGCAGGGAGAGATCAAAGTGATCAAGGAGGTGACATTTAAGCAGAAAGCTAAATTCCGAGAAGATGGAGCCTTGTGAAGAATTGAAAGAAGAACATTCAGGCAGAAGGAACTCCTCGTGCAAAGGTCCTGAGGTGGTGCCTTAAAAGGACAGAGAAGGGAGTAGAGGCACTCACAAGGTAAGGAGAGGGGTCATTGAAGGAGGTGGCAACGGTGAAGCCAGATGCTTAATGAGCCCATGTGGATGTCTCACAGGCCTCCCAAAGTCAGCCTGTCCAAATTCACCTCCTCAACCCCTGTCCTCCCTTCCCTCACAGCCGACTGGCTCCTCCCCAAGTCTTTCCTTCTCTTCCTGTAAATGACCACCCAGCTGATGACTTAGACCACAGTGCCACCACCCAGCCCTGGACCATCAACCCTTGCTTGGGGTGCCCATGCTGGCTTTCTTGCCTCCAGTGGTCCTTGACAGAAGCCCAAAATGCTCAAACCAATCCCATCATCACTGCCCCCAAGCTGTCCTCTCCCTGTTTTAGCTTCCTTGCAACTATCCCCAGCCCACAAACTAAAGGACACGTTTTTAAATCATCTTCTTAAAAGAGTTTTTGGAGTTGGCCACAGCCACAGACGTGTTTAGTCCCAATTCAATCCACCCATATTCTCTACTTGTCCCCAAACTGACAATGTTTCCAGAGTGGTTTTGGGGGCTGGGGACCACTGGGGACTGGGCATTAGTTATTATAGGGACCGTTTATCAGCCACCTGCAGTGCTCCTGGCCCTGTCTCCAGGAGCATCATAATTAGTCCTGCCAGGCAAGTATGATTATTCGTCCCACTCTCATTCCTATGGATCCTCAGACTCAGAAATGTTCAGCTTCTTATCATAAGTCCCCCAGCTGGTAAGTGGCTGAGCCAGGATTTGGACTCAGCTCTCTCTGATGCCAAAGCCCAAGCACTTGCTTCTACATTAAGCGCCCTCCTAGATAAAATGAGCAAAGGATGACAGGCTCAGTGAGTGGCACCTTGACCTTGACATTTTCCCTTCATTCCAAATCAAAATAAAGGTCGGAGCCTGCTCCCCAGGCTCCTTGGTATCTCCCAGCCTGGAAAGATAAGAGGGTAAGTAAGACCTTCTGCTGCCCCCTTCCCTGAAGAGATGGAGGTGTTCTAGTCTTCCTTATCTGGCCTTTCAGTCCCTGTTCTTCCACCTGCCTGGCTCTCACATTCCCTCTGTTGCCAGGTGGTCACCTGCCTGCCCTGGGCTGGACTAGCCAGTAACCGGTGCCCTCCAGCTAGTTGGCCTCTTGATCAGGAAGCATTCCCGTGGGAACCATGGTGCCAACATCCGGTGAAGACGGGTCCTCCGTTACCTGCTGGCGCTACTGCTGCTGCTATCAGGCACAAGGACAAAGGACCTTGGTGCCTTCCGCCCGGCAGGCTGTGTTTGTCCAGGGCGAGACTTTAACTGGCACAGATGTTGAGTAAACAGGAGTGCCGGCCTCACAGATCCGCCTTCCAACGAGCCGGGCTTTTGCTGGAAGGTGTTGCTTTCAGGCCAATTGCTGAAATACTACCCTGCCCATCTCTGCAAGGTAGAGACCATCAGGCAAGCACTGCTCCCTCTGGGCCTCAGGCTTTCCAGCTCTACAATGGAGAGTTGCACAAAAGGATCTCCAAGATTCCGTCTCAGGTCTAAAGCTTTGAAAGACGTAGCTGGAAGTCTCCAGGGCTTTAGCACTGGAAGAGTGAGTGCCTGGGGTTGGGTGTGGAAACCAGGCCTTGGTGTCATGACATTTTTCTTCCTCCCCTCCCTCAGCCTCATATACCCCCATATACCTCTGTGTCTGGCCAGGGAGATTGACCTTTCTCAGAGCAATGTCCTTGAACACGGGGTCTGTGATCTCATTTACCCTGATAGAGCTCCTAGGACTGGAACTAGGTAACCTCATGGTAGGAGGATTAAGTGTGACTGTCTTGCTACAGAGGCCACTTAGAATCTGATCTCTGACTCTCTACCCCCAGAAATCTTAGGTAGGTGGAGGGTGCCCACACAGAGGGACCATGGAGGGATGGTTTTTCTGATTAGAGCAGTGGGAGACAGCATGCTGATAGCAATCGTCAAGCTTTCATGTGCATAGGAATCAGAATCACCTGAGAAGTTCATTTAAAATCCAGAATCCTGACCCCACACTCCAGAGATTCTGAGTCCCAAGGCTGAGGTGAAGGTGTATTTTTAAGATTCTGATTTTTATTTTTTTAAAGATTTATTTATCTATCTATCTATTTATTTATTTATACAAGAACCAGGATACAGGCCAGATGCGCAGGAGGGTGAGAGGATTCACCAGAGACAGAACGGAGAACAGAACAGGCAGACTGATGAAATACACTGCTGAGGGGAGCAGTGGGCGAGACAGGAGAGGTCTGCCATGCCATGTGGGACCTTCGCCGGCAGGCCGGGATCAAACTGGCGCTGCAGAGGCTGCAGACATGTTCACAGCGCTGCGCTCAACCACCTGCACCACCAGGGGAGGCCCAGATTTTGATTTTTAAACATGTATCTAGGTGACTTTTTGGTCTTTAATGTAATGGAATGAATGAGTCTGAAAGCTATCAGCCCTGGGTTCAAATCCCACTGCTGCCACTTATAAGTCTTGTGACTTGAGGGCAGTGAGTAAGCCTTTTTAGGTGTCAGTTGTGTTTATAAAATGAGGCTGTAGTAATAGTTACCTTTTAATAAATGAGACCATTGTTTTAGTGTTATTATACTTTATAAATGTTTGTTGAGCAAATAGGGTAAAAGTCCACTTGCCCAAACCATAAACCTGAGGGTTGTCCTTTATGTGCCTCTAGTACATCTCAACTTCCAAAACACGAATTCCGTGAACTGGGCCTCTTAAAACAACCTAACTCTGGGCCTCCCTGGTGGCGCAAGGGGTTAAGCACCACACTATGAAGCAATCCACAGCCTCTGCAGCACAAGTTCTGTCCCCCAGGGCCTCCCCTGGTGGCGCAGCGGTTGAGCACTGGGCTGCATGCGAGGCTGCCCGCAGCCTCTGCAGCGCAGGTTTGCTCCCTGCACTGGGCTGCGTGCGAGGCTGCCCGCAGCCTCTGCAGCGCAGGTTTGCTCCCTGGCCACCGGCAAGGGTCCCACAAAAAAAAAAAACAAACCTCAAAACAGGTTCTATCCCCCAGCCTGGCAGGGAACAGACCTCTCCTGACTCCCCCGCTGCTCCCCTCAGCAGTGCAATTCGGTCAATCTGCCCATTCTGTTCCCCACTCTGGTGAATCCTCTCACCCCCCACATCTTGGCCTGTACCCCAGCTCTTTTATGCATAAATAAATAAATAAATCTTTAAAAAAACACAAAACCTAGCTCTGCCCACTTCTCTCCATCCGTTCTGCTACCACTCTAGTCAAAACCAACCATCTTTCTCTCTCTGACCACTGTACAGCTTCCTCTCTGATTTCCCTGTTTTCACCTTTGCCCCCTCCCATTCTTACTTCCTAGAGCAGCCACACTAATCTGATAATCACTCTGCTTCAAATCCTAGCTCTCAGGAAGCCCTTATGAGTCTAAAAAATTTCCCAATCTCTCATAGCTACTTCTGCGCCTCCTTTCAGTCCCTCTACATTCAAGATATTCTCAACTTTTAGATTTCTCCAATGAATATCGTTTACTCTTGCCACTGGGGTTTCACACAAAGTATGCTTGCTCTGCCTGAAAAAAAACCTCTTATTCCCAACACATCCTTTACCTACTACTCATCTTTCATATTTCAGATTGAATGTCATTTCCTCAGGGTCAGACAAAACCATCTCCCCCCCATGCATTCTGGCAATTCTTTCCCGGTACTATAACACCTGTTACACTCTGCTGTCATGCCTTCATGCCTGCCTCTACCACTGAACAGCTCCAAGAGGCAGTCTGTCTTGTCCATTGTTGTAACACCAGCAGGTAATCGTCTTTGGCACATTGTGGGTGCTCAAAGAATGACTCCATACAGGACGGAATGAATGAATGAACGAGCCAGAAGGCCCTGGTCGTAGTTAAGTCATGGTGGCCGCCCCCTGGCAGTGTCTGAGTTTAGGGTCTAAGTAAGTGCCTGGAGAAAAGGCAGCCACGTGGGGGCGTCCGTAGGCACCAACAGGCCACAGGGGGGCGCCCCCGGCTTATTGTATCTAGTTGGCACCACCTCCCACTCGGGCTCGGGGACCAAACGCCAATGGACGGCAGGAGGCGGGGTTATCCCGCTGATGGACAGTGTTGCTCCGCCCAATCTAATTCATCTTTTCCTTGGCCCCTCCCACTGGGGGAGCCACCAACCGAACTCCTGCAAGGTGCGCTCAAGGCCGAACCGGCTCGCCTGGCGGGCTGTGAGTGGGCGGCCGCTCGCTGGGGCGGGGCATCGGCGTTGACGGGCAGGTGCCCGGCCCCGCCCCTCCCGCCCAGAGGGCAGCACCCGCGCCGGGGGCCGCAGAAGTGAATACGTGCGCGGCGCAGCCAGATCCCTGCTCGGACCCCGGACGGCGCGCGCACCTGGAGCCCCGGTTCCGAGTCGGGCCCGCGGCGTACCGCGGGATTACTGTGCACCCCGAACTCCGAGCACTTGCACCCTCCCGCCCGTGTCGGGCTTTCCGAAACCGGCTCCGAGCTCTCCAGCGCCCGGGATCCTCCTGGACCGGTCCGTCCAGATTCCCGCGGGACCGGGCTGCCCGCATCCCCCAGCATCGCCCGACTCCGGGCTCCGCCTTGGTCCCGGAGCCGTTCTCCTGGATTGCACCCCTTCCTTGCGGGGATCTCCGGAGATCGCTGGCGAGCTTTCCTCGGAGCCCGCGGAGCAGACCCTCCCCCAAGTGCCCACTGCCCCGCCGGCGCGGCCCGGCGCGGCCCGGCTCGGCTCCCGGAGCCCGCCCCGGCCATGGCCCGAGCCCGCCCGCCGCCGCCGCTGCCGCCGGGGCTCCTGCTGCTGCTGCTGCTGCCGCTGCTGCTGCCCGCCGGCTGCCGGGCGCTGGAAGGTGAGCGGCGTCGGGGGATGCAGCCCGGGGTGAAGGTGCCCGGGGTCGCCGGAGCGTGGACCGGAGAAGGTGTGGGTCGGATGCCGGCTGGGCGCACGTCGGAAGAGGCGCCGCCACCGGCTCCCACTCCAAGGGCTGGAGCATGGGGTGAGGGGGACGCCCCCCGGAATCGCCTCGGAGGCTCGAACTGGCTCGGAGAGCCGCGGTCCGTGTGTTGCGGGATCGCGGGCAGCTCGACTCGGGTTGAGCGTTCTCGAAATTCAGGGCCCGCCGTGCGCTTTTGTGGGAGCACCCCGCGCTCGCGGCCGGGGAGCGGAGCCCTCGCAGGCGAGCAAGTGTGGGCGACCCACCAGGCAAGGCGGGGCTCTCAGGCCGCTGCGGGGTTGTGATTGTTGGGGGTGAGGCGGGAGTCCCCAGGTTGGGGGGCGGCGTGGGTTAGGAATCCGTTGGAGTTAACTGTGGGAGTTTGCACCCCGCTTTGTCAGGGGCGGACGCGGGGAGGGGGGTGTGTGTGGAGAGGAGAGGGTCTGTTATTGTTTATGGTTTGCCCAGCGCCAACTATACACGAGGTGCTGTGTGCACCGGTGTTGCTCACTGCTCTGTGGCTACCAACCCCCTCTTCTAGTAGGACACCCCGAGTGCTTATTTCTCCATGGAACCCCTCAAGTTGTGGGATTTGCTCCAGCTAGCACCGAGCCGGTGTGTTACCCATTAGCCGGTGGGGAAAGGCCGGGCTTCTCAATAGGTTCTGTGAAACCTGCCAAGACTGTGCTGGGGGAGGGGGTACCTCCAACTTCCAAATGGCTGGACTTGGGTGAAGAGCCCGAGTGTTGTTGGTCCCGGTGGGACCCCTCACACACATGCCACTTGACACAGCCTGCAGGGGACCAAGGCACTAACACAGGTCACAAACAATAGGCACACACACAGAGCTTCCAAAAAATTTGGCGCTGTTAGAGGAAAGAAAAACCTTACTTGATGTGGAGGGAAAGACACCTTATACCTTTGGAGAAACTGGAATAGAGGCAGCACTTATTTTTGGCATCTTTAACAAATCTAGTCACTTTCTTAGTTCAGGGACAAAATACATGAATTCTGTGTAACTTGGTTTGTTCGTATATTCATAATCAGTAAATGTGAAGGTTGGAAGGAAGAAAGAACACAGCTCCAAGAGAAAGGTATCTTCGGTACTTTGTCATTTTCTCCAGGGGGGAAAACCTTCCTGTGAACTCTCAGCCCCCTTTATCTCTGAGCCCACTGGTGCTGACAGACGGATTCACACAGAGGGACACATGCAAATCCAGACAAACACTCTGAGGTCGCGCCCACACTTGCGCACACTCACCCACATGTGTGTGATAGGATCGCAGGCGTGAGAAACCAGTGTGGGTCTTTGTTGTTGATTGCCTCAAGGGTGTGAGCCAGTGAGCCTGTTGGGATTCCCAGATCTCTGTCTGTGGCTTAACCCAGAAGGGGTGGCAGGTACACATGCTTTTGGGTCCCCAGGGTTCTGGTTGTTGGGTGTGGTGGGTGCTGGTGTAGGGTGGGGGAGTCAGGTGAGTGAGGACTATCTGAGTAGTCTCCCCCCTCCCTCTTTGATTCCCTTTCTTTCTCCTTTCACCCCTCACAATCTGCTAGACCCTTGAGGCGGCCCTAGGTGGGAGCTGGCATTCAGGTTTTCAAGAGGCTGGGAGTTG
This sequence comes from Talpa europaea, assembly GCF_964194135.1. Taxonomy (NCBI): domain Eukaryota; kingdom Metazoa; phylum Chordata; class Mammalia; order Eulipotyphla; family Talpidae; genus Talpa; species Talpa europaea. The sequence continues at coordinate 116,108,914 of NC_140070.1, read as the reverse complement.
ACCAGCTGGGAGGGCATTCAGTTTCAAGGGCTGGCAGGGACCTGGGCAGCTGCAGCAGCCCAGGAAAGAGAGGTCCATGACTGCCTCCCCTCTGCCGTCATGTGAGATTTAGGGCTGCTCCCTGACTAGGAGGCCAGGCCAGCATGGGGTGCCCCTGTGAAGTAGCAGTGCCACCCAGGTACGGCTTTAACCAGTTCCTTCACTTTTGCCATACCTCAGACCTTAGAATCTTCAGTTTGTATGTGAGAAATGAAAGGAAAAAGAGAGATGCCCAGCCCAGGGGGTACACCTACCCTCCTTTGGGCTCTCTCTCATCATGAGTTGGGATGTACCTGCCTCCTAGGGTTGTGAAGATTGAATCCTTAATGTGGGTGAAGTGCTTAGCATGTAGCCATTGTTGTTCAAGGATTAGCTGCTGTTGTTATTACCCTGGGGTCTTCTCCTTGGGGAGTGTCAGAAGTGAAACTGGTGTGTAGGGGAGGTGGATCTGGGCAGGAAGAAGTCATCCCCCTTCCTCCTGCCCTTCTGCTCAAAAGGCAAGGATGGAATGGGAAGGAAGCTGGGTCGGGGGTGACTGAACCCTACTCCTGCCCATACCCCACCCCTGTTACGGAGTTTGAAGAGTGGTGGGGTGGACCTGGAGGTCCTGGGCTGTGACCAGAGGGCAAGGATAGATGGGACCCCTAGCACTGAAAAATCTCTTGTACCCCCTGTCCCCCAGCCTTACAAGTGGGGGATTTGGCCCCCTTACTCCAGCCATCCATTTGGCTTTGCTTGGATTTGCATTGCCCTTGGCCTGGGGAGACATTCGGCTCTGCAACTGGGCATTATTGTATTTAAAGCCAGAGTCCCTGAGCTGTGGGTGCTGGCCCTTATGGACCCATGGGTAAGAGGCTGTCTAGCACCTGGTTGCTCTTCCCTCCCTGAACACATGGGGCTCACCCAGACTCCATCCAAGGATTTTACCAGTTTTCCTTGAGGATGGAGCCAGGGTCCTGTCTTTTCCAACCTGGTTAAAGAAACTGCCCTCTGACTATTATGCTTGCCCCTCCTCCCCCAACACACACACACACACACACACACACACACACACACACCCCACTGCTCTTTGGTGCTCACTCTCCTTTCCAGCAATGCTCTTCCCGCCCCCCAAGCCAAGATCATTCTCCCCTTCAGGATCTCTAACAGGTATGGAAGTGGGGGTGAGTAGGGTGAGCAGACCAGGAGTGGGCGTGAGGTGAAAAGGGTATCCGCATCATGGGGGCTCTTCTACCTAAAATAGCAGGGGGAGGCCCCTGCTGGGAACCTGCTGAGAAAAGAGAAACAGTTACCAGATAATAAGAGGTGAGGGTCCACACAGGCCCCTCTGGCCGAGCCCTGTTAGCTGAGTGGCCGCTGTAATGGAGCCTGTCCCTGAGGGAAAGAGGCAGTGTGAGCCTCTGTCTCCTGAGAAGCAGCAGCAGTGACCACTGAGGAGGTGGCAGCTGAGAGGGGAAAACGGACCCAGGATTTCTGTGGCTTTTTCACTAATTTGAGTTGCCTCTGGCACCCCCTATCCCCTCCCTGTGTGTCATGAGCTGACACTTCAGAGCTGTCGAGGAGGGACAACGGCAGGTATTTGGGGGAACCAGTTTGCTTGTCACTACCTTCCCTTTAGCCAGAACTGCTGCTTCCACCGCCACTGCCACTGTGGCCGCAGCCGCAGCGAAGTAAAGCCGAAGCTGCCGTGGGCCGGCCTTACACTAATTAAACAGCATGAAGAGGCTGAATCACAAGGCCTGCATAGTTTGAAAATTGTAGCCCTGCCTGTTGTGCTGAGTCAAACTGGTTTGTCGGGATTGGGCAGCTGAGGGGTGGGGGGAGGGAGGCTGGGTACAGCTGGGCACCTGATGGGGTGGGAGAGGCCCCCTACCCCTAGGGCTAGCCCTGGCCTAGCCATGGCTTGAGCATCTCATTGACTTCTTCCCCCAGATTCCTGGCCAGACCTGCTGTGCCCGCATCCCAGGAAAGGACTCAAAGACCTCACAATAGGGGTAGCTTCCCATCCATGCTTCTGGCTGGCAGGGCCCAGACTAGGGTGGGGGGTGTGGATGAGTACTGAGGCATCCAGGCTCCCTGCCCTTGCTTCTTCCTCCCTCTCAGGTTTATTTAATTATAAATCCTCATGATCTGAGGGGAGGGATGAAAAACAAAATGTGTTCTCTGTTCTGAGATGCTCCGGAGCTCCCCTCCCCCTCCATCCCAGACTTGAGGGCAAAGGGGGAGAAAGGGCAGGGGGGAGAAAGGGGTGGCCTTGAGTGAGTCAGGCTCCTCCCAATCACATGGCAGGGTACCCCCAAGACCCGTTTCTCCTGGTGCTGGTCACCCAAGTCTATAATTTGTACAGGCATGCACAAATACTGACACATGGAGGTTGGGGGCTGGGGGGAAGGCCCAGGATAGGGCCCTCAAGTTGTTTGACTGAGGTGGGGACCCTATGGAGGAAGGGGGGACTAATTGTGGGGTGGCATGGAGTTTTCTCCCTCTCTTCACAGGCAGGGCTCCAGGGTACACCTTCTTGCCTAGACTGTACCCTGCTGTGCCCCTGCACCCTGCTGGCCCAGTCTGGGCATGTGACCTTTCCTACTACTTCTAAGTCTCTGGGAAGGCTTCTTGTTTCTTTCTCTAGATTTTTGTGGTTTCCTGGGTCTCATTGAACACCCCCTGCCCCACAGTGGGGTTGTTCTGAGTGATGTGACGTGGGGTCTGGCAGATCCATAAAGTTCTATACACCTGGGCCTTTACCAGCGCAGATGGAAGGTTCCCAGCTAGTGTCCCTGCACCAGGGTGGCCTAATGAGGTCCTCAGACATGGGCTGGGTGTCCTCAATGTTCTTCGTATGCTGGGGCCCCAATTCATGTGTGCAGATATTGCCCGAAGCTCCTAGGGCTAAATCTCTTCACTATAACACCCCCTCCCCCAGGGTTCAGGGGCCCTTGGGACAATGTCATTGTGCTGGCAGGGAAGTGGCCTGCCGTTTGGGCTGGGGCAGTACCTAGGAGGCTACACCCAGTCACACCCAGAATCATCTTTATGCCCCTGCCCCACCTCTGCCTCTTGACCTGAGACAGCTCCCTCCTGTGCCACATCAACGGCCACGGGAAGCCATTGTGGTATTTGTTACTTCCCTGTGCCTCTGGCCAAAACTACCTTAGTACGTCTCCTTTATTAGCAGACATTGCCCCCTCATCTCTTCCTCCATCCCATGGGAAGACTCCTCCCATAGGAAAAATCCCTTCCCGCAGTGTGCGTGTATGCGCTTGTGCGTGTATTTCATGTTCATGGAGGTTGAGCCTCTGAGGTTTTACCAGACTCTAGATCCTGGTACTTACACCGTGTCTGCACACTTTTGTCACCTACTTCAGGGCAAATGGGCATCTGTGTGTGCACAGCTGCTGTGGGTTGTGTGTGACTGTAAGAGCATGTCACCAAGTCTGTACGGGGAAACTAGTGTTTGTATTTGCACTTGACTACGCTCAAGACTGACTTGTGGCTGGCAGTAGTGGGTGCAGTTGGATATTTAGGAGAATGTGCTGTTGGCATATGTGTCCTCGGTAGGCCTGTGTCTCAGGAAACCTGCATATACGAAGATTGTAAGAGAGTCTTTGCCTAAGGCAAGCCAAATCTGTGTGTAGGGAAGACTCGCTGTGTATGAATGTTTAAGGGAGACTAATCTGTTTGTTCCATATGTATCTGTGTGTTGGAGAAAGACAGACGGTAGATGTGTGTGAAACCATGTTTGTGGGTAACTGGTTTTGTGTGTTTTTGCCCACCGTATGTGTTGACTTGCCCCTCTTTGGCCCTGGGGGTGGGGAATGAGTCCAACCACCATGAACTGGGTGATGTGTGCATGTGTGTGCTCAGGAGAGGGCCACACAGTTGCTGCCACGTGGCTGTTCTCCATGGCCCTGCTGAAAGGGGTTTTGCTTCTTTCCGAGCATTGAAGCCCCAGTCCCAGAGCCCCGGGACTGGCGTTCACGTCCCAGCTTGCTTTTGGGGGGCTGTTGGGGTTCCCCTATCTGACTGAGCCTTGTATCTGGAAGTGACCTGCTGTTCTCTGGTCTCCAGCCACATGGCGGGACAGAAGAGGATGGGAGTATGGTAGGTAGCTGGAGGAGTTTGGAGATTGCTCGCTCATTCGTCTTTTGCCTTTATCCCTGTACCTCATATCATCGACCCCAGTGTGCGAACAACACCCCTCACACGCACAGCAGAGGCAAGGTGGGCTCAGTTGCATCGCGGATCTCCCTCCCAATGCCACAGACATAATTCTGGAACCTGTTCCCCACCCCCCACCCCCCAACCTCCTTCCAGAGCCAGGGACGGGAGCACCTCAGGGTCTTCCTCTTGGTGAAGGGACCGGCCTCTCCACTCCTCCAGAGTCCTGGGAAAACCGAAAGCTGCCCCCTCCCCACCAGGGTGACCAGAGCCGTTCCTCAGGCACACATGACTCGAAATCCAAGTCCTCTCCTCATTAATGGGAAAAATGTGCCGAGATTGAGCGATGGCCAAGGGCCGATCCCTTCCCTCCCTCTCGGTCCCCAGAAATTAAACAGAAATGAAGAGACTCCCCGCTCCTACCGCCTTCCCCTCCTCTCCCCCTCCTCACCATCCCTCCCTCCACTCCCTCCGCTCAGAGCCAGCGCAGGGCTTGTTTTAAACTGTAGAGGAATCTGGCTGGAGGGGGGAGGGGGCTGAATATTTAGGTTTAAACAGTTCCAGATGGGTTTGGCACAGTCTGAGCAGAAGGAAGTGAGGGAGAGGGAGGAGGGAGGCAGCATTCGAGGGAGCGGTGGGAGCCCTCCTCGCCTGTTGGGGTGGCGGGCAGCAGGCAGACAAGCAGGCGGACTGGCTGGCTGACTCGGGTGGGGGGGTGCGCTTGGCTGCTCTGGCTCCTGGGGACAGGAATACTCCGAACTGCTGGCTGGGGAAGAGGCCTCTTGGCAACCTCTGTCTCTGTGGGCCTCCTTGTCTCTCCATCTCACTGTCTTTTGTAGTCCGCCGCCGCCGGCCATCCCGGCTGTCTGGTCCTAGCCAGCCACTCTGCACATCCCTCCAGCTCCGACTGGGTGCCGCCCACCATCAGCTCTTGGAGGCCCCGCTCCTCCCACCTCTCTCCTGGCTAGTCTCCGGGCCCCTGCTTCTGCCCATCTCCACTTCCCTCCTGTGTCCAATGTCCATTCGTCTGTCTGTCTGTCTGCCAGAGGGGCCTGTCAGGCCACCTACGGTGAGCCTGGGATAGCTCACTGTGCAGCAGGGCCCTCCAGGGACCAGCCCCTGCTGCAGGAAGAGGAGGGAGCTGCCCTCCCCACAATGAATGGCTGCTACATGCTCCTCCTTTTGCCCTGTATGGGGCCTGCCTCATCCTTGCCTCAGACCCAGACTCCAGAACCCCAGTGGAGGTCATGAACCTGGAGGCTGTAGGGCTCCTGGACACCCCCACCCTGTCCCACTGTTGATATAGTAGCCTTCAGAAGTTTTGGGGGAGACCCTGTCCCAGAGCTCAGAGTTGAGGCAAGAACTGCTGGTTGCACTGTCTCTTTAGGTCTGATCTTAGGGTTACACTGTAGAGAGCAGAGCTGTCCAGCCAGGACCCAGAATTAGGTTCCTAGGGAGGGGAGCAAGTTTACGTTGGAAACATGAATGGGTCCCTTCTACAGAAAACAGACAAACCATAGCTCAGAATAGGATTGGTGTTATGACAAAGCCCCCTACCCTACATGCACAGAGAAGGCATCTAATCCTGATTTAGGGGTTCAGGGAAGACTTCCTGGAGGAGGTGACAGTTTGGCTGGGATTTTTAGGAACTTTCTAGACTTTCTGTTTCTCTTTTACAGAAGGGCAGATTGTAGCCAGAGAGTTCTGATTAGAGGTTAATGGTGGAGTAGACCTGAATTTGAGCTACCCTTGCAACCTTTGCCCTAAGTTCTAGCCTTTTTATGTATGTACGTTAAGCCATTTACTTCCTCTGGGCTTTAGTTTTTTCATCTGTTAAAGGGGTACACCACTAGTTCCTTTGTCTAAGGATGACAGGAAGAATTGAGCTAGCAATCTAGGAGTGGGTCTGGGGCTTGGTGGCTCCTACCCCACCCTCAAAGAGCATTCCTGCCCCATCCCCCTATGTGGTTGAGTGGGAGGTTGGGTAGGAGCCTGTGCTGGCCTGTAACTGCCTTCCCCTTTCTCTGGGGATGTGTGGGGCTGGGCCTTTGTGTGGGGAATGGAGTCAGGGGAGGCCTGGGCAGCAGGGTCTGAAGCATACAGCTCTTTGTTCCAGGATAAAGGCCCTGCCGGCCCCTTTGTGTGGAGATTAGCAGAGCCTATAGGTGTGTGAGCTGGCCCTGGCTCCTGCCTCATTAACCCAGGCCTGGGGTCATCGTCAGTCACCCACCCCCAGCTAGCCCCAACTAATCTTAAAGGTTGTGAAATCTCTAGGGATGGCCCCAGGGTCTCCCATTGGGTAGGGGAGCTGGGGGCTTTGGGGACTTGGGAAGGGTGCCTAGCAGGTCTGGTGTCCCAGCCATTCCTGGGTGACCAACTCTCTTTCCCCATCCTGAGCTTGACCCCTGACCATTTTCTTCTGTTGCTTCCCCCAGAAACCCTCATGGACACAAAATGGGTGACATCTGAGTTGGCTTGGACATCTCATCCAGAAAGTGGGGTAAGACTTCCCCACCGTCTCTCCTGAAGTGTTGGTTGCCACGCTTTCCTCTGGCATCCGTCCCTCTCCCCTCGCTGGGGCTGGAGAAGGCCTGCTTCCACCTCCTGCCTGTTAATTTCACCTCCTGTGGGGTCCCTTTACCTGTCACCTTCTTTCTTTGCCTAATGGGTCCCTTTCTGTGGGTGTCTTTATGTCTTTCCCCTCAGCCTGCCATGTCCCCTCCCACAGACACACCATCTTTACTCCTGACACCCTCTGACTGTTTTCAGCCTATTCCCATCCTTCTGCTTGACAGCCCTTTGCATGTACCACTTGACCATCTCCCTTCTTTCTGGGACTCTGGGGAGAGCACTGGCTTTGGAACCAGGAAATCTTGGTTCTAGACCTCTGATTTACTGTGTGACCCTAAGCAAGGTAATTTACCTTTCTGGCCTTCTATTTCTTGGCTTTTAGACTCCTGCAGTGCTGGCAGCTCTAAAATGTTCTAATTAGCCTCCCTAGATAACCTTCATGGCTGCACTGAGCTGCACTGGGTTTGGGTGGCATTGTGGCCCTCAGTCACCAAGCTTAACTGTGATGTTGGGCAAGACCCTATCTTTTGTGAATCCCGGGTTCCTTTTTTCTAGAGCGAGGATGACAGGTGCACCTCTTCGTGGAGTTGTTGTGACAGGCTAACTGTGATGGCAACGGTGATAGACAGTATTTATAGAATGCTTGTCCTTTGTTGGACAGTGTTACAGCCCACTGTATATTAAGCATTTAATTCCCTACAGCCTCATTTTCTTCCAATCAGCCCCATTTTACAGATAATGAAACAGACATAAAGAGAATAAATATTATAGCTAATAAAGTACTTATAGTACCCTATTCTAAGTGCTTTATTTAAAATCATTTAGTCCTTTCATATCTTTATTCTCACCATGTTACAGATGGGGAAATGGAGGCACAGGGAGGTTAAGTTGTTATAGGACAGCCCCGATATTGAACCGGTTGCCTGGCTGTGGGTCCTCACCCGCGTGCTTAAAAGGGACTTACTAATACTCCACTACAGGTATACACAAAAGGTTAATAAAAAGGTTTATTTACAAGGGAAAAGGAAATAAGGAAAATGTACAACTCAGGGAGAAAATAGGGAAATCAAGTCTTTAATTCGTCCTACCCGATCCGCGGACCTGGAAACCCAAAGTCACTCTCCGAGCTGGCCGGACGCTGCGAGCTGGCAGAGAGCCAAAATGGGGGACCCCTCCAAAGCCCACGTGTCTGCCTATATACCAACCTGGCTGCTTAACCCTACCCTCAGGTCCCAGCCACCTTCCCTTTGGTGGTGATGGGATTTGGAGTTCCCAGTGTCTTTGGCTTTGGCCTGGGGTGGGGGTGGAGTCCACAAAGCCTGTATGGAATTAGCTTTAGGACATCCTTTTCCCCCTAACAAAGTGACTTACCCATAGTCACACCTCAAGCAGAGAGGTGGGATTTGAACCCGTAAAGTCTGCGTGCCCGGCCAGTGCACCACAGAACAGCTCTGCGAAGTAAATGTAGCAGACCTGGGCATGTGGTGAGCACCTGGCAAATATTGCTGCTCACTGCCTGTCTTTTGCACTTGGTCCACACACAGTGGGAAGAGGTGAGTGGCTATGACGAGGCCATGAATCCCATCCGCACGTACCAGGTTTGTAACGTGCAAAAGTCAAATCAGAACAACTGGCTGCGCACCGGGTTCATCAGGCGGCGGGATGTGCAGCGGGTCTATGTGGAGCTCAAGTTCACTGTGCGTGACTGCAACAGCATTCCCAACATCCCCGGCTCCTGCAAGGAGACCTTCAACCTTTTCTACTATGAAGCTGACAGTGATGTGGCCTCGGCTTCCTCCCCCTTCTGGATGGAGAACCCCTACGTGAAGGTGGACACCATCGCGCCGGATGAGAGCTTTTCGCGGCTGGATGCTGGCCGGGTCAACATCAAGGTGCGGAGCTTCGGGCCACTCTCCAAGGCCGGCTTCTACTTGGCCTTTCAGGACCAGGGCGCCTGCGTGTCACTCATCTCTGTGCGTGCCTTCTACAAGAAGTGTCCATCCACCACCGCAGGCTTCGCGCTCTTCCCTGAGACCCTCACTGGGGCTGAGGCCACCTCGCTGGTCATTGCCCCTGGCACCTGCATCGCTAATGCTGTGGAGGTGTCAGTGCCACTTAAGCTCTATTGCAACGGCGACGGGGAATGGATGGTGCCTGTGGGTGCCTGTACCTGTGCCACTGGCCATGAACCGGCTGCCAAGGAGTCCCAGTGTCGCCGTGAGTGGGGATTGGCTGGGGCAGGGGTTGGCAGGGAGGGCCTGGGACCCAGCCCCCTGTTGGTCACTACCTGCCTTCTCTCCTCTATTTTGCCAATAAAGAAACTGAGTCTCAGGTTCTCTACACTCAAGGCCTCATGGATAGGAGTGTGGGAGCTGGGATTACAGTCTCGTTCAGTGCTCTGCCAGAAGACAAGATGCCAAGGGCTTGGTCTCAGTTCCCCCCTGCGCAGTTCTTTCCTCCTTGTCTACCTGCTAGATAAGGAGGTCTGGCTCCAGGTCTGGGGTGGAGGGAGGAAAAGGAAGAGGGTAATCAGGTGCAGAGAAGGTACGGGGAGGGATGAGAGGAAATGAGAGGCATCAGGGTAAAAAGAGAAAAATGAAACTAAAAGTAGAGGAACAAAGACGTGGATAATCCTTGACAAGGAGGCACCTGGAGAAGCTGATCAAAGATTGGGAGACCCACAAAGATGCCTGTTTTGTCCAGTCTCAAGGATATGCTTAATCCTAGAAGTACTAGATGGGCTCCAGACTATGGAGGTGGGAACTGTAGGCACCATAGGCTTGTCCCTTTTACCTTGGGGTCTCTCATCTGCCAGTTGAGTGGCAATGTATATAGGTTTCCCTGGATCCCCAAAAGTAGAATGTTTCTACTTGGTATGACTTGGTAGGTTATTTTGGGGACCTGGGAATGATATTACCATTAATTTATATGGAAAAAATTTTGAGCTTCTCAGATCCCCCATACCAAGCCACACCAAATAGGAATGGTCTACCTTCTGATAGTAGAATCTATATAGTATAGTGGTTAGTCCTGAGTCTGCCACTCACTATTTGTGGAAAGTTACCTAACTCTTGGAACCTCTGTTTCCTCGTGCAAAATAGGGACAGAAATGGTGATTGCTTCCTAGATTTGTAGTGTGTCTTAAGGTTGAATTGATCTGTGTGAAGGGGCAGTGCCTGGCCCATGGCAAGCATAAACACTGCTGAGTGTTAGCCATGGGATGCAGGGGGGACAGGCATTATTTTGTCCTTATTTCATTTATGGGATTAGGAGGCTTGTCTCTGGTGGCGTGCCAAGATTCATAAGCCCTTGTGATGTGCTGGAGTTCCCAGCTATAAAACCTGTCCATGTAGGATTGTGTCATTTGAGCCTCGCCACAGCCTTGTAGATTCCAATTCTCTCCTCTATTTTGCCAATAAAGAAACTGAGTCTCAGATTCTCTACACTCAAGGCCTCATGGATAGGAGTGTGGGAGCTGGGATTACAGTCTCGTTCAGTGCTATGCCAGATGCCAAGGGCCTGGTCTCAGTCCCCTCTGCGCAGTTCTTTCCCTGGCACTTACAGCTTTATAGCCTGAGGGGTGGGAGCCGGTCCTTAGCACAGTCATAGGTGTGAGGGGACTGGCAGCCCCAGCCTGGCTGAGGCCTGGTGTTGGGTGTTGTCATGGGAAGGTAAGCAATGCCTTACCCGGACCCTCTCCACCTCTCTATGGGAACCTGCCCCAGACTTCCTTTTTCTAAGTGGAAAAAGGGGGTGGGGGTGATGAGCCTGACAGCCTGAAGAGGGGCTAACACTCCGCAGGTCCCTGGCAGGAAATGCATGCTGGTTCCCATAGCAACCAGGCTAGCCTGGCCTCTGCCCCCTCCCCCACTGGCTCAACTGAGCTGGGATGGAATATCACCTTAGTGAGGGTACATTAAACCCCAGGGAAGGGCATACCCCCAACTTTGGACATGTCATACTCTGGGTAAGCTCCCATAGATGGTCATAGATGTGTAGGGTCCCCATACATTTTAGTGTGTTCAGGAGAGTGCTGGTTTATGGCCGTTACCATAACATCATTGTTTCTGCTGCTCCCTTTCATCCCCAAGTATTCCAGTTTGAATAATAAATTATTTGACCACTGTGATATGGGGACTCTACAGAGACCAGGGCCCTGAGTGTAAATGGCAGGAGGGGAGACAGAGAACTCTAGGCTTGCTTTGGGTCCAGTTCCCCACGTGGATGCTTTGAGGCCTCTGAACTCCAGGTGACCCCAGCCTTTCTGCCTGTTTTCTTTCTCTCCTTTTCTCATCCTTCAGCCCCAACCCCTGCCCAAGGGCAGAAAGGAGGTGTTGCCCTGCTCCTGGTGGGTGGGGAAACATGTTGGCTAAGAAACTCAGAGGCCCCACCTCCTGGCTGTTCTGGGGTGTCCTGGAGGGTCCTCGGGAATGATTCCCTTCCAGCTACAGGGAGGGGTAGGTGTACTCAGCAGAGTACATCTTAACTGCCTCCCGCCCGCCGTCTCTCCCCACCCCTCGTCTTCCTCCTCCTCTCTCTGCCCTGCCTCAACAAGCCCAGGCTGTCCAGGTGATGGGGCTGACGTCTTAGTCCATGAGGCCCCGGGACTGGGAGGGTGGGCAGGGGTGGGGAGGAATCCGCTGACATGGGGTTTCCATGGGGCAAAAGGGCCTTTTGTAGCTGCAGCTGGAGTTAGGCAATCCCAGCAGGGCCCCCATAGTCTAGGAGGTGGAGGGGCCAAGACTTGTGCTGGGGAAGAGCCAGATTCTCACGGAGGTGTGGAGGATTGGTGTCTGCAGACAAGGCAGGTGAGCACATCCATCCTCTTCTCCCCTCTGCAGCCTGTCCCCCTGGGAGCTACAAGGCAAAGCAGGGAGAAGGGCCCTGCCTCCCCTGCCCCCCCAACAGCCGCACCACCTCCTCTGCCGCCAGCATCTGCACCTGCCACAATAACTTCTATCGCGCAGATTCGGATTCTGCAGACAGTGCCTGTACCAGTGAGTGAACTTGAGTCCCTGACTCTCCTGCTTCAGGCCTTCTCTCTGTGGACTGGACTGGGAAGGCCTACATAGTCACTGTGAATATCTCCACTTTCACGATGGGGAAACTGAGGGTCAGGGAGGTTAGTTGTTGTACTCAACATGACACAGCTAGGAAGTGACCAGCCCTGAGCCAGAAACCGGGTTAGTGGGCGCAGCCCTTCTACCAGTATTTAATAAGTGCCTACGAGCTCCTAGCCAGACTGGCTGGGCCCTCTATTCCACCTTCCATAAGCCACTGCTGCTTTCTTGGCCCCACTGTAACCACAGAGGGAGCTTCATATCTCTGGCACAGCCTGGTATCCCAGTTTCTCTCTGCTCTGACTTTTTGTACCAGGCATGAGGCCAGGTGCAGGGATGTGGAGGAGAATAAGATATCATTGTTGTTCTAAAGGAGCTCACAACCTGTTGGGAGAAACAGATGTGAAAACAGATAATGACCATACAGTAGGCTAAGAGCTGGGCTGGAGGGGTACTCAGGGATTATGTTATAGGAGTACAAAGGGCGGGGGGGAGAGGATGAATCAAGGAGGACTTCCAAGAGGAGATGCCATTTCAAGTTGAGACATGAAGACTAACTAGGAGTCTGCCCAGTGAAGACATGTAGAAAGGTACTCTGCTTATTAGACTAGAGGCAAAGATAAGGCAAAGATAAGGAGTATGCAGGAACTCTGGGCAAAGGGTTGACCTAGGGCCCCTGATTCACCCCCTCTCCCTCTCCCTTCCTTGCAGCGGTGCCATCTCCACCCCGGGGTGTAATCTCCAATGTGAATGAGACCTCACTAATCCTTGAGTGGAGTGAACCCCGGGACCTGGGTGGCCGAGACGACCTCCTCTACAACGTCATCTGCAAGAAGTGTCGTGGGGGCCCAGGGGCCGGGGGGACCTTGGTTTGCTCACGCTGTGATGACAACGTGGAATTTGTGCCTCGGCAGCTGGGCCTGACAGAGCGCCGGGTCCATATTAGCCATCTGCTGGCTCACACACGCTACACCTTTGAGGTGCAGGCAGTCAATGGTGTCTCCGGCAAGAGCCCTCTGCCCCCCCGCTATGCTGCTGTGAATATCACCACCAACCAGGCTGGTGAGGAGGGGCCACAGGAGGGTAGGGCCTGGGTCATCTTCCCCTGCACAGAGCTGAGGTTGCCCAGGGCCTGCCAACGAAACACCAGGGGTCCCATGGGAACTGGGTCGTTGGAAAGGATGTCAGGGTCCAAGGAGCCCATGGTGAGCCCCACACTCTTCCCTTAGCCCCGTCTGAAGTGCCTACACTACACCTGCACAGCAGCTCAGGCAGCAGCCTGACCCTGTCCTGGGCCCCCCCAGAGCGGCCCAACGGAGTCATCCTGGACTACGAGATGAAGTACTTTGAGAAGGTCAGAGTCTCAAGGGGCAGGAGGAGGCCTTGGGACAAGAAGATTCCCCCAGATAGTGTCAGAGGCTGTAGGGAGCCAGGCCTCAGATGCCGAGGGGGCCACAAGGGCAGGGCTGGGGTGGGCAGGGTCTGATTGGCTGTAGGACCCATTGAGCTTCCTTTTCCTGGTGTTGCAGAGTGAGGGCATTGCCTCCACGGTGACCAGTCAGAAGAACTCCGTGCAGCTGGACGGACTGCGGCCCGACGCCCGCTACGTGGTCCAGGTGCGCGCCCGCACGGTAGCCGGCTACGGGCAGTACAGCCACCCTGCTGAGTTTGAGACCACAAGCGAAGGAGGTACACAGCCCTTGAGCCCCTGTGCCTGCCCCTGCCCGTACTTTCCATACCTCCACTCACTCAGCCTCTCCGGTCTCCAGGCTCTGGTACCCAGCAGCTCCAGGAGCAGCTTCCCCTCATCGTGGGTTCTGCCACAGCTGGACTTGTCTTCGTGGCAGCTGTCGTGGTCATCGCTATCGTCTGCCTCAGGTACTCCCAGGCCCCTGGTTACTCCCGTGGGCTGATTAGAGCTTCCCGTTAGTACCTCAGAAGAACCATCTCTATGAGGTTACCACATAGAGAAACCATCGCCCACATCAAACCCAGACCACAGCCTTACTAGGCTGGCTCTCCTTGCTGGAATAACTCTCTCCCGTGCATGCCTATGTCCTAATCCAGTTCCCTCCCTGTCCTCTGACTGGCAGGTCCCCTCTAGGACCGAGTCCACTGAGCCCTCTGCCCAGTGGCTGCTGTAACCACCAGTTGTGGGACCAAGCACCAGGCCGTCCCCTGTGCCCTCTGCCCCTACTGTGAGCCCAAGTGTCCCCTGAACAAAGGGAGCTTTGGGACTTGTCTCAGGCCTCCCTCCACCCTGTCCCCTCCAGGAAGCAGCGGCACCCACCTGATACGGAGTACACAGAGAAGCTGCAGCAATACAGTGAGTGTGTCTCCTCATTCCAGCCTCCCAAAGCTCCCTTGGTGCCTGCGGGGCTTGGAGACACCCTTTGCCCTGCTTCATTCCTTGGTGCTCCTACCCCGCATAACCCCTCCTGCTTCCAATCAGTGCCGTTTCCTCAGCTCCTCTGCCACTCCTGCTAGGCGCAGGGGTGAATGAGACAAGACCCTGGTGCTCAAAAGCAGTTAGTTCCATGAGAAAGACAAGATAGGAATACACAGAAAATAATGAGAGAACAGTTAAGTGTTAAGCCAGGTGTTCTGTTATAAAGGGCACCAAGTCTTCAGAGAAGAAGGCTTGAAGACTCCCTGGAGGAGGTAGCTTTGGACTGATCTGAGCCAGACGGGATGGATGAGCAGGGTTTGGAGAGGTTGGGGAGAACATTCCTGGCTAGAGAAGCCTCTGGGAGGTAGTAGGTGGGGTGGGGAGAGTGCCCAACTGTGGGCAGTGAGAAGACTGGTTTGACAGCTGCTGGGAAGCAAGAGTGGGTATTTGCGGCCAGTCCTTGGAGGGTCGAGAGAGGGAGGTAGAGAAGTTTGAACTTGATTCTACCATAGGTAATCCGGAAGGCTCTCAAGCCAGGGAGTAATACAATGAAAGTATTGTTTTAGGAAGACAGGTATGCAGGATAGATTGGTGGGAAAAGACCAGAGGCAGAGAGCCCAACTGGGAGTGTTGAAGGCCTGGATAAGGTCAGGGGCAGTGGGAACAAGCGGATCTGAGAGAGGTTTCGATGTGATGAGTGATGAGGGAGAAAGAAGAGGAATTGTAGATGTCTAGCCCTTACCATCCCTAGGGTTGTCACAGAGAGACTGTGGCAGGGTGGGTGGGAGCTGTGACTTCCACAGAGAGGGCTGTGGAGCAAGCTTAGGAGGAGGTTGAGGAACATGCTCCATGGGGCTTGACAAGAGTCAGGTAGTTTCCTGGGCCTGAGGGCGCAGCTTGGGCACAGCTTGAGTTCCCTCACCACTCCCAGGCTGAAGATCTGTCTTCTCATGCCCACCTTTTTTTCCTTTAGTTGCTCCTGGAATGAAGGTTTATATCGATCCTTTTACCTACGAGGACCCTAATGAGGCTGTGCGGGAGTTTGCCAAGGAGATCGATGTGTCCTGTGTCAAGATCGAGGAGGTGATTGGAGCGGGTGAGTCTCCTGGGGCACAGTGGGGATGGCAGATGGTGGTTACCCCAGGGGAGGACCGAGGCAGGCTGGTGCAGGGGCAGTTTCAGAAAGTTTTCTCCCTGTGCCCTGCAGGGGAGTTTGGGGAAGTGTGCCGGGGCCGCCTGAAACAGCCGGGTCGCCGGGAAGTATTTGTGGCCATCAAGACGCTGAAGGTGGGCTACACTGAGAGACAGCGGCGGGACTTCCTGAGTGAGGCCTCCATCATGGGTCAGTTTGACCACCCCAACATAATCCGCCTAGAAGGTGTGGTCACCAAAAGTCGGCCAGTCATGATCCTCACCGAGTTCATGGAGAATTGTGCCTTGGATTCTTTCCTTAGGGTAAGAACCAGCCTCGGCCTTTTCCCCCCTCAAAAGCTGGGTTGGACAAACCACCCTCTCCCACAGTCAGACCCTGTTCAAGTACAGAGGTGGCATGGTGCAGGGAAACAGCTGGGTCTTCAAGCCGGAAAGACCAGAGTTCTCGTCCTCATAGCCCGCTACTCTCTCAGGCTTTACTTAACCTCTCCAAGTCTCAGCTGCGTTGATTGTAAAATTGGAGTGGTTAAGAGCAATCTGAGACTTTACAGGGATTCATGGGGTGTTGTATATTAATGCCTGCCACACAGTAGGGCAGCTCACATGCTTAGTACACTCAACAGAGTCCCAGGTATATGGACCAAGCCTGATCTCAGAGGACCTGAAGAGGGCCTGCAGGTCTTGGGTAAACCCTGGGCCTCCAGGGAGGTAACGAGGTGCCCACCTAAGCTTAAGCTTGCTCGTTGCTTCCAGCTCAACGACGGACAGTTCACAGTCATCCAGCTGGTGGGCATGTTGCGAGGCATTGCTGCTGGTATGAAGTACCTGTCTGAAATGAACTACGTTCACCGAGACCTGGCTGCCCGAAACATTCTTGTCAACAGCAACCTGGTCTGCAAAGTGTCGGACTTCGGCCTCTCCCGCTTCCTGGAGGATGACCCCTCTGATCCTACCTACACCAGCTCCCTGGTACAGGAAGCAGCTGGGAGGGAGGCAAGGGGTGGGGCCAACCAGGCAGGGGCATGGGGCTGGGGATCAGCCCCGAATCATAGGATGAAGGGCGTGTGCCCCCCCTACCAGGGCGGGAAGATCCCCATCCGCTGGACCGCCCCAGAGGCCATAGCCTACCGGAAGTTCACCTCTGCTAGTGACGTTTGGAGCTACGGAATCGTCATGTGGGAGGTCATGAGCTATGGAGAGCGACCGTACTGGGATATGAGCAACCAGGATGTGAGTGGGGCTGGCCAGAGAGGTTGGGTAGGTGGAAACTGGCCAGGGAGCAGAGTGGTGGCTCACTCCAGGTTTCCCTGCTCTCGGCGCAGGTCATCAATGCTGTGGAGCAGGATTACCGGCTACCCCCACCCATGGACTGCCCCACAGCACTACACCAGCTCATGCTGGACTGCTGGGTGCGGGACCGGAACCTTAGGCCCAAATTCTCCCAGATTGTCAACACCCTGGACAAGCTTATCCGCAATGCTGCCAGCCTCAAGGTCATCGCCAGTGCCCAGTCTGGGTCAGTACCTCTGCCACTGGTCCCACCCTGTTCTCCAGCCTGCAGGCCTCCCCTCTACTTCCCCCGTCCTCAGGATTTACCAGGTTGCTGCCTTCTCCCCACAGCATGTCACAGCCCCTCCTGGACCGCACAGTTCCAGATTACACGACCTTCACAACAGTTGGTGACTGGTTAGACGCCATCAAGATGGGGCGGTACAAGGAGAGCTTTGTCAGCGCGGGGTTTGCATCTTTTGACCTGGTGGCCCAGATGACCGCAGAGTGAGTGGAGCCCCTGATTTGGAGGGACAGGGCAGGTGGCTTCGAGCTGGGCCTAGGGTGGTGGGAAATTAGGAGGGACTGACCCTGCCTTGGTCCATCTTGCAGAGACCTGCTCCGGATCGGGGTCACTTTGGCTGGCCACCAGAAGAAGATCCTGAGCAGTATCCAGGACATGAGGCTGCAGATGAACCAGACGCTGCCTGTGCAGGTCTGACACCTGACTCCCACTGGGTGGGTGGCCCCCAAGGACTGCGCAGGGACTCCGACCAGCCAGCTGGACTTTTGGACTTTCGGATGCCTGACCTCAGGCTGTGGTCCAGAAGATGGAAGTTTGGGGAAGGCCCACGCTGGGACTTCTCCAGGCCTGTGCTCCCTCCCCAGAAAGTGTGTCCCAAACCTCTTCATATTGAAGATGGATTAGGAGAGGGCGTGATGACCCCTCCCCAAGCCCCTCAGGGCCCAGGCCTTCCTGCTCTCCAGTGGGGAATCCCCACCACCTCAGACTTGGCTATTCTTCGGTGCCAGAGGTCCTGGGAGGGCCTGGTGGGGAATAAGCCCGGGTTCCACAGGGCCCAGCCCTGGCAGGGGTCTGGCCCCCCCAGGTAGGCAGAGAGCAGTCCCTCCCTCAGGAACTGGAGGAGGGGACTCCTGGGAATGAGGAAATGTGACACCCCCAACCCGAAGTCAGCTGGCATCTCCAGTTTGCACAGGGACTTGTTCTGGGGGCTGAGGGTTCTGCCCCACCCCCGCCCTTGGTGCTGTCATAAAAGGGCAGGCAGGGGCAGACTGAGGAGCAGCCCCTTGCCCCCCCAGAGACTGACTCTCAGAGCCAGAGATTGGATGTGTGTGTCCGTGTGTGAGAGCGTGTTAATGTGAGATTGTGCATGCACTGGCCTGCACAGAGAGCATGGGTGACCATGTAAAACCCTTGGCACTGTGCCCTGCAGTGGCACTAGATAGGCCATCAATGGAATAAAGGCAATAAAATGATTCTCTTGCCCCTTCTTATTCTGTCTCCTAAGGCAGGGTTCCCTGATGCCGATGCCTTCAAGTTCACAACCCTTTGGCATCAGCCCTTCAGAATCCCCTGTAGTCTCTGGGAGAACTGGTCCAGGCCTATCTAGGCTCAATTTCCCTTTTGTATTTTGCCCTCATTGCATCTAACAGACTTTTGGGAAGTTGGGTGATACAGTAAAGAGCAAACACCCCCAGAGTGCCTTCCAAAGCTAGGTATTCCCGGTTGGACCAGGGTAGACACTTGAGTCTGGATGGTGTTTCACAAGACAGGATCCTTTCACACCTGTTGTCTCTGAGGGAGCTCAGGGTGGAGGGGGGTTGGTCAGCTCTCAGGGTCACGTGATCAAGGACAAAGGGGATGAGAGCCCACCGGTGTTCAGATGCAGAGGCCAGCTTCTTTCAGCAACACCAGCCCAGAAGGGTGACCATTCTTCACTGAGCGCTTATTATGCCCCAGGCAATGGACTAAAATGCTCCATTGATACATGGATCTTATTTAATCTCACAACAACCCAGCCAGGGAAGGAAGTATTTTTATCTCCTTTTAACAGAGGAGGAAAAGGAGAGGTTAAGTTACTTACCCAAAGTCACTGAGCCAGAAAGTGAGGCCTGGGGCTGGGATTCCCACCCAGAGACTGCCTGCACACTTGAAAGGTTCAGAGGATAAATAACAAGAACCAGGGAGAGGGTTAGGAAAACAGCTTCTGGAAATGTCAAAGGAGAAGACCTTGGGAAGGGGGGCTGGGGTCACTCAGAGGCCCCTTGATGCAGAACCTGGTTGGGGTGGGAGCAGGTGCATTGTATTTCCTAGTGTCGATTTCCTAGAGTGGGGAGAGGTCCCTTTGTGGGGCATGAAACAGGTTTCCACGGTTTCCATGAAACAGGTTACCTGCATATCTTAATTTTTTTTTAAATTTATTAAGCAGATAGCTATTCTCTGCTTTTCTTTCTTTTTTTAAGATTTATTTATTTATACAAGAACAGGTCAAAGGCACAAGAGGGTGAGAGGACTCACCAGAGACACAGTGGGGAGCAGAACAGGCAGACTGACCGAAAACACTGCTGAGGGGAGCAGTGGGCAAGACAGGAGAGGGCTGCTGCACCATGTGGGTAGCTCCCTGGCAGGCCGGGAATTGAACCCGCGCTGCAGAGGCTGCAGACAGCTTCACAGCATGGCGCTCAACCTGCTGCGCCATGGGGAGGCCCTGCATATGCTAAATTAGAGGGTCGTGAGGAGACTTGGTAGGGAGAGGGACACTGACAAAACCCTATAGATCTCTGGGTTTCTGTGTTGCGGCCCTCCCCCCCCCCCCGCCCCCATCTCTAGCTCTGCAGGGGGAGAGCTCCTTGGGAGAATTCTAAGCGGCACAGGAAGAATTGAGGGTACTCTGGGGATCTAATAGGGGTTGGCAGAGCTGCCCTCCTGGAGGCACCAGGCGCTATTTCAGGTGCAGCAAGGATACTGGCGAGGCTGCGGCGGGGGTAAGAGCTTTCGGGTTTTGCCCAGTGCTCTGCGGGGCTGCCTAGCGGGGAGAAAGGGGTGGGGAGCTGTGGCAGGCTCCTGGGGCTTCTGGAGCCCCTCTGCGTGCGCCCCAGCGGCTCCCGCTGGGTGGTATCCGCCCCCCCCCCCTTAAAGTCAGGGGCTGCGCTGCAGTAGCTGGAGGGGCGCCCCACAAGTCTCAGCCCTCGGCAACCCCGGGGGCTGGGCCGGTGGGAACAGAACCTCTTCGCTGAGGCCTCCTTTCTTTCCTGGTTCCGGACTGTGCTGGGGGGGGGGTGGGGGGTGCGGTTGATGGGATGATAGAGGGCCAGAGGGCCGGAGGTCGCCTTGGACTCAGGCACCGCAGCTGTCAACAGGGTGAGGTGTGGAGGGCTTCAGGGGGAGGGGACACGATGGAGTGGTGACCTGTACACTCCGGGCCCCATTCTCTAGTTGAGGGCTCAGATAAAGGGAAGGGGGTGCACCAAACTCCTGCTCAACTGCTACCCATTTCTTCTTTGGCTCAGGGACTGGGGAGAGTTGTTAGCCCAAATCTCCCTGAGTAATTCCCTCACCACCCTATAACCATCTCAGCCTGGAGACTGAATGAGTTTGGGGGCTCCTCCCGCTAAGGTGAGACTTCGCCCCAGCACTGGGAAGGCAAGATGTTTTACACCAAGGGAGAAGTGTGCACTGGGAGCCGGAAAATAAGGGGACACTTGGTATATGAATGCCCCAGACCAAAGATTTTGAAGGACGTTTTCTGTCCTGAAATCCTGCATGCACAGAATGCAGTGTGTGTCCAGATAAGCTGTAGCTGCCTGCCTGCATGCATACCTCTGCTTCCATTTACCCAGCAGACTGGGGCAGACTACACTTGCCAAAGCCACACCCACACCTTGTCCCCAAGTCACCTCCCTTACTCAGGTTCACACATTCTTGCTTTTAAGACCCTCCCTAGCCCCACCTCCCAACCCATCTTCCCTAAGAGTTTCCTGGGACTGAGACCTGGTCGGGTAAGGCGTGTGAAGAAGGAAGGACAAATGCCTTCACTGACACACCAGTGCATTCCTCCCATGCTAGCTTGTGTCTCATCTGAGAGGGTTAGACGAGTCTTCAGACCTCTGAGCAGGGGTGGGGCTGTGGTTAGGACAAAGGAAGAATAGGGTACTGAGGAGGAGGTCTGACTTTTCTGAGTGCAGATAAGGAGCACAGGGGAGTGAGGTCTTAATCTGCCCCTCTTTGTTAATTACACACTCCTGGGCAGGAAATTAAATCTCCCAAATCAGTGCTTAAAAAGGGAAGGGGGTGGAGGTGAGGAGAGATGAGGCTGGGGGAGGGGCAACTTCCCTTCACTTATCTCATCCTTTCTGCCCCAGAGGGTCAGCTGCAGCCCCAAATGACTCATTTTATGCCACTCTGGCTGAATTCAGAGAGTAGGGACAGATGGGGAGAGTAAGCTCAGCCCCAGATTGTATCCTACCCCATCCAGGGAGAGAAACCTGGACCATAGCCCTCAGATCGAAGCCTGGGTGGCCAGACCCTGTATTAAAAACTGGGAAATCTGGGATGACATAGTATAATATGAAGGGCTGCAGATTTAGAGAACAGGCAGACTTCGAATCAAAGACTAGCTTCCTCGTCTATGACCTTGGGCAGGCTGGCCTCCCTGAGCCTGTCAGCCCTGTGCTCCTACCCCCAAACTGGAACCCTATACCATTAATGCCTGCCCTTATTCTATAAAAAGTTGTTAGTTATCATTCCTACCTCATGAGATTGTTAGAAATGTTAAATCAGTTACTATACTAAATATGTGTGGGGATCATAGTAAGTGCTCAAAAACATCAGGTACTATTTTTATTAGTGTGAAGTTTAAATAAAATACAGGAATAGGAAAATACTGACTAGCACTTGGAGCATAGCAAAGGCTGAAAAAACCAAGGCACTTGGGGAAATCCACCAACCCCATTCCACCTATGGAGATGCTGGACATTTTGCTGCAGGCTTAGCCCAAGCAAAGGCCCACTTCCTGGGATAGGGTTGCTGGGGCCTGGATGGTTTGAGATAATGCGTTAAGGGGTGAAGAATGCAACAAGTTGCTGAGGGAGTGTGGACTCTGCCTCTCTCTCCTTAGCATACTGATCCTGAGGCTGGAAGTGAAAGGGGCTCCTTCTCACTGACTGATGTTCATTCATCCTTCAATCTACTGTGTGGCAGACATGTATCGGGCACTAGGGATACTGTGATGAGTAAGAACAGAGACAGCAGCTGCTTCAAAGAGTTTGGTCTAATAAGGACACAGATGTTATTCAAATAATCATAGAAAGAAATATATATAACTACAAGTGGAGGTAAATGTTCCTGCCATGGGACAGAATCACAGCCTTAGGGACCTTAGCTAGTCTTAGGGCCCTCTAACCAGTTATCTGATGCCCAGCAGAGGGAGCTGGGGCCCCCATAACCATCCTGGTTCCTTTAACCTCTTGGTGTCTGGCTCTGACTATATCTTCCCCCTGCCCCCATTTACTTATTCAACCCACCTTCATTGGGCCTTTTCTTACGCCAGTCCCAGTGTGTATGGAGCTGGGATGTGATTAACTGGCTATAGTGTCCCCCCCACCGCCTTGAATGGTCACAAAGTTTGGGGAACACTGATATATAAATCAGCTAATACAATGCAGTGAGGTAATTGCCACAGCTAGAAAGGACGGGGTGCTGACAGGAAGCAACACATGCAGGACCTTCTGTCAAAGAAGGCTGTCTGAGAAGATGATGATTGAATTATTCCTTGGAGGCTATTTGATGTTAGTAAGAAAAGAGAAGGCAATAGTATATGCAAAGGTCCTGGGGCAGGTAAGAGCAGGGCAGTTGGGACATACAGGCCATTTCAACTCAAACTATGAGGAAGGAATAGGGTCATGGACATATGGCCTTGAGCTAGGCTTGTCCACCCCATAATTCATCCCCAGCTGGGATCATCCTTTCTTCACAGCCCAGAAAGCCAGAAGTTTTACAACTTCAGAGTTCCTGGGGGGATTGCTATATTGCTCCTTCTTACCCCTCTGCTCTTTCTCTTCACTAGCATGTCTGATAGACATGATGCATTCTATCCTGGTTTCTACAGCAGAGTTCAGAGAGATTACACATTTGCCTGAAGTCACAGAGTCAGTCGACAGCAAAGCCAAGATCTGAATCCAACTCAACCTAGCCACGATTCCCATTACATCAGGATACTTTGGAAGGTGGCCTAGGGGAACCTAGAAGTGTTCCACCTGATGGCACAGCCAACCCTTTCCTGGCCACATCAGTGACCTCTTCCTGAACCCCCCCAAGGAGGGGGCACTGTACCCATAGACAAAGACTGCTTTCCTTTTTCAGAAAAGGGGGGGAGAAAGGAGGAGAGCAGGGTGGGGGTGGGGTACAGGTGCTGACAGCACTTGTCAGGAGAGCAGTGCAGGCATAAATGGTATAGGGTTCCAGTTTGGGGGTGGGGACACAGGGCTGACAGGCAAGGGGCTCTGTCCCTCTACTCTCCCTCCCTGGCCCTCTCTGTTTCTCATTAATTATTCCTGTCTCATGGAGCAGGAATGAAAACAGACTTAGGAGCTGGCTGGAGGCCTGCTGTGACATCAGCCCAGAGGTGGTTGCTCTGACCCTGACTATTGGGGGCTGGGGAAGACCCCCATGCCGACTTCGTGCTGGCTTGTTAGGGAGAAGGAGAGAAATGGGAAACAACTCTTCCTGAACATTCCTCCCTTCTCTGGGTTCTGAGCTTGGAGCAGGTGAAAGAGGTAGCAATTGCCCGAGGAGACCAGGAAAGGGAGTGTCTGCAGGAATGTGGGGGGTACTAGAGCTGGCTTTCCCCAAACACCACTGCCACCCACACACCCTGCCACTCCTTCCCCCACAGTCACCCCCCAGCACCACTCCCTGGCATTGTTTTCATCCCAACATCCTCTCCATGTACTTTTGAAGCCACCTCCACAATAGGAATCTTCTCTCATATATTCTTCTCCCATCTTGGGGACTCCCCTTGTCCTTTCTGAGTCTCAGAGTCACAGTCAGGCTTCTTCTGGGACTGGGTACCTGGTGGATGAGATTCTTCTTGGCGCTGGCCCCCTGGATTTGACATCCGGATGTTGACCTCTCACCTCCAGTGACCTTCTCTTTCATTCCCAATTGGCCTCCAGCAGCTCATTGGGTACACTTTGATCTTGATTATCACTTAGCCATCTCCTGCAAGATTGCAAGTCTGATATCCCAGGCTCCCACCAGTTCCTCCTGTCTGCCCGGTTTTGAAATCTTGGTTCTCAAACCCCCTTTTTCCCCTTACCTAGGAGCCTTCTGGTGAGCACTTATTTTTCTGCCCAACCTGGACTTTTCCACTCCCAAACATTTCCATCCTAGTCTCCCAGCAATCCTTATTTTCTTTAGCCAATTTTCAATAAAATACCCTACAGTAACATGCAGACCTTTCCCTCTAATACTTGAGTCCCCAGGTGGGCCTTCTTCTATTCTCACCTCCTACTTTATGAAAATAATGCATCTTGTGAGCAAACACTTGCTGAGACTGCCTCTTTGCCAGGTATGAGCCTCAGGTGACAAAAAATGAACACGTTTGAGAAGTCCAATAGAAGAAAAATAAGAGACAGAGTGCCATAGAAATACTTCAGGTGTCACTGATAGATTTGGGAGAGAAAAGTGACATCACCATTTTGGGAATTGAAGAGGGTGTGGGACAGATCGGAGAACATAGAGAAGGTAGCACAAAGGCAGGAGAGGAGGTCACTGCCTCAGTGAAGTGTAACAAGGTCCTAGATGGAGATGGGGTGAGGAGGAGGTGCTGTAGAGATAACAAAGATGGGACAGGTATGAAGGATCTTGCAAAGGTAAGTAGCAACATGCTTAGTGACTGATAGAATGTGGGAGGGGAGAGATAGCAGAGATAGTAGATGTCTGAGCTTGGGTGATTGTGAGGACTGGGCAATTGGGTGTACTTTGGCAGCATTTAGGGATTCAGAGAGTATAGGGAGAACAGTATGAGTCAAGAACAATTGGCTCAACAGTTGGGAGCTTTCAAAGAGAGATTCAGAGTAAGCCACTGAGTATGCGAATCTGGAGCTCAGGAGTGAGGTCTGAGCTAAAGTGATCAGACATAGCATGCAGGCCGGGGATGAAGTTCAGAGAATGGGCAGACTGCACAGAAATGTAGAGAAGAGGCGGGGCAGAGGTGGTATATGGGCAATGCCCCTCATTTTTTGCAGGCATGTCCGGTCCTCTCTGAGAGTTCTCACACTACATTGTAAATGTTCCTGTCTGTCTTCTCAGCCTTGATGTGTGCTCCTTGGAGAGGCACCACATATTTATAATGCATGTTCCCAGGAAGATGTGCCAGGATCTGGCACAAGATAAGGGTTCACTAATGCCTGAGGGATGGGTGGATGATAATAGTAATCCGTTGAGGGTTTTCTATGTGCCAGGCACATTCTAAGTGTTTTGCATCTAGTAATGCATTGAATCTTTAGGACAATTCTAAGATAAGTACTCATACTGTTTCCATGTTAGATGGGAAAGTGTGGATAAAAGAAGTAACTCATCCAAGGTCACAAGTGTAAGTGGCAAAGCCAGGATCTGAATCTAGGTAGTCTAACTCCAGAACTGATGTTTTATCTTCCCACACTATTCTGCTTCTTCAACAAACCTCAAATAAGAACAATGACTATAATTACTATTATTTGAATGCTTACTAGGCCAGGTATTGTGCTAATAATTTTACCAGGTTAACTCTACATAGATGAATTAATAGGTGACTCTATTGACGGATGGAATAAAATAAGTATGCATACATATAGGGACAAATAGTGTGAGTGAATGAATGAATGAATGAATGAGTAGTTGAGAAAGGGAAGGATGGATAAAGGGATAGATGAACAGATGAATGTGTGTGTGAAAGAGAATAACCGAATGAGGAGTATGTGATAGATAAATGGAGATGTGAATGGACGAGAGTAGGAAGGATAAAAGAACAGACAAGCAGACGAATGAATGAGAAGATGGATGAAAGGATGAATATGTGAATAGATGGGAGAACAGGTGAGCGGATGAGTGGGTGGGAGGAATGGACAGATGAATGGATATATATACTCAGAGATGAGAAAATGGACAAGTAGATGACTGGGTGAATGGACGGAGGAGTAGATCAATGGATGGGCAGATGGAACGATGAATAAATGGTAGGATGGATAAATGGATAGAAAATGGATATGTGAGTGAAAGTATTAATGAAGGGACAGATAATTAGATGATTAAATGGCTAGGTGACTGGATGAATGGATGGTTAGATGGATGGATAGATGGATGTTTAGATGGTCTGATGGATTAAAAGATGAATCCCTATATTGAGGATTATAAAAAAGAATTAAAAACCCCACAAATTATAGTTCCTACCCTTCCCCCTACATTTATCTATGCCCTATACTGGTCATTTCTTCCACATCGTTACATAGAACCTGTCTTGCCCTAACAGTCCCCCCTTCCACTGCAAACCCATCACCAGGCACCAAAGCTTTATTCTTACCCCCAGCCCAACCCCATCATAGAGATATCCTAGAATAGATTCTAGTCATCTTGATTCCTTTCCTACTTTTCTGATTTGATGTCCAGGGAAAGCACCTTCCAGACAAACAGTCCAAGGAGAAGAAAAAGGAAAACACTAGGGATTGTGGGGGCTCCTGTCACTGTCCCCGTTGCATTCTTAATAACCCTCACCCTGGAGCCTCAGGACCCTAGCACCTGCCAGGACTGCAAGGCTGTGATTAAAGTGAGAAACAAATAGGCTTTACAGAAAGTATTAGAAGCAGGGTCAGGGGAGAGGGATGTTCTGTGGAGCGGGCAGAACAGCCATAGTATTCTCGGATGGAGAAGGTGTTTTCAGTAGCAACATTCAGGCAGGCTGGAAGGAGTGAGACCTTCCTGAGTTAGAAGGCAGGATCTGCCTCTGAGGAAAAGTTCCCAGCTGTACGGTATGGGAGCTGTGTGACCTTGGGCAACTCACCTGACCTTTCTGAGTTTCCTTACCTGTCAGATGGCTAATAACAGTTACCTCACAGGGTCACTGAGAGAGTGAAATAAAATGATGCAAAGAAAGTGTGGCACAAAATAGGCCATTCACAAATGATTTCAAGAAGTGATAGAGTATACAGATTTCATTCTTCCTGGGCAAAGATAAACTAAGAATTCTTTGTCCTGTGTCTATTTAGGAAGAAGCATAAGTTTGGGGGAACAATGACGTCATGGGTCTAGGGTCCCCATGGCCTCTGGGTACCAACACAGCCGAGTGGGAATCTGTTTAAAAAGCCCTCTTCCGTTTCCACCCCCACAAGCTGAGGACCTTGGAAACATCCCAGGCCTGAGCAGAAACAAGTAGCATCAGGGTGCAGGTGGGAGGGGTTGCTAGAGTTGGAGCCCCTGGGAAGGGTAGACCCTCCCCACAGCCCCCCGCCCTCCCTCTCTGGGCCAGGCGCCAGCAGGCAGAGCACCCAGTTCTGCACTTAACAAAAAAGAGCCGCTTGTTGTGGCAGATGAGTCATGGAGACCCTGGAATGGCCCTGGGAGGGAAGAGAGGGAGAGGGTTCCTCCCGGCCCAGGAATAGGCTTTCTCTCACAGCCAGACCTCAGTGTGTGTGGCACGTGGCTTAAAGGAAGCCAGAAACTCAGTTTTCTACCTTTTTCCTTCCCACTGCTTGCTCTTACCGCTCTCCTCTCATTTTTTCTCCTTCAAGTTTACATGTTTTCAGATGTAAGAAGAGGGGAAGAGAGCCTGGGACTCTCTCCTGGTGTTTCACTGATAATATTGGATAGCTGGACTTTTGACTCTGCTTGGGGGCACTGTCTCCTCCCTTGTTCTGGACTTGAACACAAGAGACATGAAGGGAGAAGCTCTTATATTAGACTTTTTATGTAGTTTCATCCCCATTGCAACCCCATGACGTTTTGAGGAAGAACTTTTTTACACATAAGGAAACTGTGACCCCATTTTACAGATTAGGAAACTGAGGCCCAGGGAAGTAACTTAGCCGAAGTCCCATGCCTGGTAAAGGTTAGAGTCTGTATTTGAACCCAGGGTGGCTGACACTTGACCAGAGTGGCTCCTTAGGAGGCCTTGAAGATGGAGACCCCACAGGGGTCCAGAAGAGGAGGCGAGAGGTTCTATCGGCATGTGGAGGATAGGGCTGCTGTTCTGTTTGACCCGGTGCCAGGGCTCCTGGCTCCACATGCAGCCCTGCGCTGGGAGCCCAGCTCTGCATGTGTGAAACGAAGATGCTGAAGCGGTGCCAACAGGTCCATACCCAACCCAGCCCCCACCCGAGGGCTCAGGAAATGACACACCTGAACAGCAGAACAGATTGTTGGAGCTGGCTCCAGCATCACATCCCAGGGGAGGGGTTTACAGATGGTTGCTCAGCAGCCCCTAGGAGGGAGGAGGGCCAGGTAGCACTCCTGGGCTGACCCAGACCCCACAGTGTGGTGTGGTGGACAGATCAGCCTGCGGGTCAGGTGGTGGGGTTCAAGCTCTGTTTTTTGATTTTAGAAAATACGTAAATATCTTTGGATCGCATTCTCTTGTTAAAAAAAAATAAAAAGGAGACTTTTTTTCTTGCTTGGCTTCTGCATGTAGAGTCTAGAGAAAGACATCTCCTGACGGGGGGTTTCTGACTTGGGTCAGAACACAGTCTTTGGGAAAAGTGGGTGTGTGGGGCCCAGGATCCCTGCCTAAACTTTAAGTTGTAAGGATTGTAAGGAAGCATGAAACATCCCATGGGAGTGGGGGAGATGCCTACAGTTTTTTCCAAGAAGCCTGGCTGTGCATAAGGGGGCTTCCTCTTGATGCTGTTGCTACAGTGTCTGAAAAAAGGGTTTCCTGTTCCTGCGGGTCAGAATGTGTTCAGGGCAAGAGGAGATGGATAGCGGGACTGGGATTTGCTCTATTCTGGCAGCTAAACTCTACCGTGGGCAGGGCTGGGTTCTGGGTTCAACTCTAGAACATCATGTTTTTGACATAGGTAGGGTGACTAAGACCCAGAGGGGAAGGCCAGAGAGCCCAAACTCCCACATTCTCAGGCCCAAGACAGAGTGCTCTTGAGTGGCCGGCCTGCAGGGCCTCTCTTGTGGTTGCTAGCTTGTGGAGGCCGGGAGTGCCCAGGGAAGAGGCGGGGGTGGCGGTGTCATTTCAAGAGGGGGAGTCATCCCTTCTTCCACACCAGCCTTGGCTGAGGCAGCAATGCAGGCAGAATGAAGGATGGGGGAGGGGAGGGCAGAGCCTTGCAAAAGAGGAGGCAGGAATTCTGGTTGGAAATCATTCAAATGAGGCTATGAAACCAGAACCCTGTCTCAGAACAAATTGGCCAGATTATGCCTGGGGGGAAGGGGGTTACCAGGGGGTGGAGGAGGTTGGGGGAGGAGCTGGATGGGACGCCCAGTGTGTGTTCCCAAGAGGAGCCCAGGCCAGAGATGTGATGGATAGAAGGGGGCAGTTGTCCCCCTGTCACCCATCTGACTTGTCCTGGATGGCACAGGTCTAGACACTCTCCAGGGCTGCTCAGCTGTGACCCTGCTGCACATCCCTGAGGACCACTGTTCCTGCTCTGCCTCTGAAGCAGTGAAACCCCTTTGCTTACCTAGTATTCATTCAAAATGTCCTATTTCCCCGTTAAGTCCCCTGCTCTGTGCTCAGTCCTGGGTACTAGGATGTTCTGCTTTGGGGGCAGGTGGGAGGAGCCAGTTTCTGAGGCTTTAAGGGGTGACTTAAAAACTGAATTCTCATTTCTTGTCCTAACTGAGGAGGTGTTTGGGAGTGTGGGGGGCTCATGGGGGTGGGAGGCAGCAGGGGAAAGCCTGCTCTTGGAGTCTAGGCTAGCGATAGGAAAGGAGGGGAGGAGCAGGCAATGCGGGGGTTCACTGTGGGGCCAGGCAGGGGCATACAGCAGAGGAAAACCAAGGCCTTCAGAGACTCATCAAAGGAACTGCTGTGTGAAAGAGGCGACCTTGGAGGGGTCAGCCGGGTTCATACCGCCTGGAGAGGGATGAAGGCCAGAGCGGGAGGGGCCAGGGCCGGGCTGAGGGGCGGGGCAGGGCGCGGGGCAGTGGGCTCCAGCACCAGCTTCCTGTCCAGCTGCAGGCAGGGCAGCTCCAGGAAGGCTCGCTTCTAGGGAGAAGCTCTGTCAGTCTAGGCGTCGGGGCCCCCTTCTTAGGGAGGAAACAAGGTTCCTTGGCCACCTCACCCCCATACCTTCTGTTCTGCACTTGTGGCCAAAATCAAGTCTCTCAGTGAGAAAGAAGTCGACTCCGCTGCAAGTGGTGACCCACCTCCTACCTGGCCAGACCTTCCCTCCGCTGATCCCAGCCCTGGGGGGCTATCTGGGTTGCTGTTCCTCAAACGCTGCCCCAGTCATGGAGAATTCTGCTTTTGTACTACTTTCTGTCCCTATCTCCTCCCTTGTGACTCAAGTCCCAACCCTTGGAGAGGGAGTCAGAGACTGGGACCCCATCCCTTTCCCACTCCCTCCCTGAATCCACTAATTATCCAGTGACCTTACTCCTCACCCACCCCCAGTATGGATTTCAGAGACATCTATGACCTCTCCCGCCCAGATTCGATAGCGACTGCCAATTCTTCTCTGCTTTGCCCTCCAAATGGATTCCCAGGATTTTCACTGACCTGCCCATTCAGAGTGTGCTTCTGGAGTCGTGTTCACCACTCTGGACACCCCCCACCCCACCTCAGAGAGCTCTCAGAATTCTCTCTGTCCTCCCCCAACCCAGTGTGAGCTTCTGCATCCTCCTCTGTGCACTCCCGGATGGGAGGAAGTCCTAGAAGAAAGGCACTTCTGAGGGGATGAAGGGGGGCAGTCAAGGCTCATGATGGGAGGGACCTCGGCTTCTGGTCCCTCCTTGGGGATAGGGCAGGGTCTGGACCTCTCCTCTCAACCCCTCCTGTCAACTAAGGGGCCACTGTGGCGGGTGAGTGAGCTGGAGGGGGATGGGAGGGGCAGGGGAGGTGGGGGAACCGCTCGTGTTGTTCTTGGCTTGGAGCCCCCAGCCCCAGGGAAATCCTGACTCTGTGGAAAACTGAGCAGGCAGTCAGGCAGGGGAGGAGTTGTTGGAAGAGGAAGAGGAGGAGAGGGGGAGGAGGACCAGGGCTCCGGGTGAGGTGGGGGTAGGGGCTCTTCTCATAAATCAATTCCACTAGCTCTCAGCCCTGACAAAAACCAGAGACCTGGGGTCCCCTGGGGGCTGGGGCCAGAATGGGGGCACAGACCCTCTGATGGGTCTCAGGGAAGGAAAGTCTGAAATGAGGTGCAGCATCCAGTTCAGAGGGCCCTGCCTCAAGCCCCCCAATTAACAGGTGAATGTGGCAGGAGAGGGAACTGAGAAAATGATTCACAACTACAGGAGCTGAACCAGGGCGGTTGGGACAGATTGAGGGGCCGTGGGCTCAGAGGGTATGCTCACTCCCTGGCCAACAATTCAAAAAAATTTATTGCCCTGAACTCTGGCCTGGTTTGACTCCTGAAAGGTTGTGTGACTCCGGACAAGTGTTTCACCTCTCCAGGCCTCAGTCTCCTCAGACGGTTGAGGGTGCCAGTAAGCTCAGTCCCACTCCGGGGTCCCCTGACACTATACTACAACAGCCCTTCTCAGTGCTTGACAGAAGAAAGAATATTGCTCCGGAGCTGGCAGAACATTGTTGTTTAATAACAAACCCAGGACATAGAAATCCTCAAAACCCACCCCCTCAGTATTTCCAAGGATTCTTGAGATGTCTGAACATTTCCTGCTCCTACACACCCTCCTACCATGACTAGCATTGTTACAATGTGAAATGGGTTGTATGGAGCGAGGGTCCTCACTCCCCACCCCCACCGCTTAAAGGGACTTGTAATGAGATTCAACTGCAAAAAAAAAAAAAAAAAAAAGTCAATAAAGGACTTATTTACAAAAAGGGGAAATGAAGAGAAGAATAACGTGAAAGATATATATTGGTGAATGTGTCCTACCAGTTCTGCTGGGCTGGGACCCCAAAAGCATGCTGAAGCCTTGCAAAAAACCAGCAACCCCCAAGGCCCACATGTCTCTGGTTATACTAAGCCTGGCCCTTAGTTCCCAGCAACCCTCCCTTTGGTGGTGATGACATTATGGGATTTGTAGTCCTTGGTGCCTTGGATCTCATTGGTCTGGGGTAGGGGTGGGGTCCAAAAAAACCTGTGTTTGTAGAGTTTATTTCAGGACATCTCCCCACAAGAGTATCTTCCTCCATTGTTACCCCTTAGCCACGGCTCTACTTGGGACACCTGAACTTGAGCTTGTGCCTTGTGGACCAGCACCAAAGGTCTGTCTGTGGGAGGAGGACGCAGTACAAGGCAGTCAACATGTGCCCCTGAATATCAGTCGTCACCTCCTAATTAGCTCCCTCATCTTGCTAGCCCCGGCCTCTTCCTGCAAAAGTCCAGCATGGTCATTTTCTCAACTGTCCCCCAGTTATTCTTCCAACTGTCTTTCACTGTTCCTTATTCCATCACAGTCCAGATTTCTGTGGTTACTGACAGAGCCCCTCAGGACCCCTTTGTGCTGCCTTCTGGACCCTGCTGGATCTAGGCCTCACCCTAGATCCTCATTTTGAAAGATGGAGATATTTCAGTCAGCAAACAGAGCCAACTTTTGAGGTACATTCTGTTCCTCTGAGAGAATGCTGAAGGGCAGCTGTGTGTTTATTTCCAAGAAAATAATGTTGTTGCAACTACATTATATTACTATTTCTTAGGAAAATAACTTTGGCCAATCCCTCTTTGCCCTAAACTCCCCTTTCCACCTTGGGAACACCTGCTTCCCCATGTTTCAGGAAAGAAACCCCTAGAATGTACATGTGGGAGCAGGGAGGTATTGGTTTTAGGCCACTCAAGTTCCCTACCCTTGAGTCTGAACAGCCCCACTCTGCTTTGGCCACACCAAAGACAAAGCTTGGGGCTAATAAGGGCGTCTTATTCCTCTGAAACCTCTAGCAGGGTTTCCCTTCCTGGAGGCCTGCTTTCCTCTGGAATTTCATACCTTGAGGAAGCCCCAAGGGTCTGAGCCCCAAGATGCAGGAGATAGTGGAATCAAAGACCTTTGAGGGCCTCGACTTTGCTGCACAGCTTTTGTGGAGTCCAGAACTGCTGTCGTCTGAAGTGCAAGCTGCACATGGCAGAGGATGAATGAAGAAGCCTGGAGGACAAGAGGTGGCTGGCAGGTTCCTAGTTAGTAGTTTGACAGATGTGTTTTGTCTACTAGATGCCAGTTCCTCAAGAAGAGGTCCAGGCACACCTGCTGTGGTAGCACCTTTGGCCCTTTCAGCCTCCTGCTTTTGTGAGGACTCATCTCACTTGGGTTACCTCAGAATGTGGGGGTTCCCGCCAGGTGAGCTGAGACTATCTAGACAGACCATTTTTCAGACAGCAGAGCCCCTACTCTGCAACCTCCATGATAGCTGGCCCCCCTGCCTCCACTTGACCACTCTCGGGAACAGGACACTCATTACTTCACAAGGCAGCCCTTGGTTAGGTAACTGAAGTGACTGAAAGTTAGAAATGGAGATTCCAGAAGCATTTTTTGCTGGGTCCTCTGTGGGAGTGAAAAGGGCATGAGGGAGCACAGTTGTGGATGTCACCACGAGGAGGATGGTAAGGCAGGGTGCCTATTTAGGGTGCAGCCCAGAATCACGGGCAACTGGCTCAGGTGTGGGATGTAAGGGGTGTGGTTTGAGTCTCTACTGTGCCATTAACTCACTGTGTGGCCTGAGGGAGTCCCTTCATTCGCTTCCTGGGCCTCAGTTTCCATAACTGTAAACTTTATAGGCTAGGTTTGGGGACTTCTAAGGGCCTTGCCCCTGGCGACGACGGATGCTCTTCCGAGTCTATGAATAGCTGGCGCAGAGGGATCAGGTCTTGGTCTATGGGGGCCAGGCTGGCTCTAAAGTGTTCAGAGAATGGGCCCTGTGTGGGATGGGACAAGGTTCCCTTTCATTTTGTGAGGCCTTGGCGGCAACCCAGGGCCCACAGACTCTCCCTCCCGCCAAGGTCAACCCCACCCTGACCTGGGGGGCACAACTGCCTGGGGCAGTTGAGGTCAGGAACTGATGGTTTGGAAGAAGGAGCACAGGACAGAGGTTCAGGTTCCTGTCCTCCGACTGGGGAGAGGGTCTAAGCAACTGCAGCTCTGTGTGACTCATTCCGGACAGTGACCCAGAGCTTTGCCTGGTCTTCGTGGTCTCTGGAAAGCCCTCCACTGGCCTTGGCATCACACAAGTCTGGTATGGAATCCAGGCCTGCTACTTACTAGCCCAGTGACCTTGGGCAAGTCATTGGCCGTTCTTCACCTGGCAGTCAGGAACTTTAATTTCTACCTTGCATGGTTGCTGGGAAGATAAGGCACGTGAGTTAGCATCATGCACATAGCATGCGCTCCGTGGAACGTGGCTGTGATAATCATTATCAGAGACCCAGGCAAGAGAGACTGAATTCTTCCTGCTGTCTCAGCCCTCTGTCTCTTGGTCTGTTTGTCCATCAAGGCATTGGGGGTTTCCAATTCTCAGGCCCTAAAATCTATACAATTTAAAGAAGTCAAAACAAAACCTCCACTCTGTTGATGTTGAGAGGGAACAAGCTCCTGGCCTGACCTAATGGGTTCCAGGTGTGCTCAGTGCCCTGCAGCAGCTGATCCAGGCACGGTGGCTGTGGCTGTGACTCTTCCCAGCTGGCTGGGAGTGCTCAGCCAGGCCGGATCTGTCCAGTCCCTCTAGCCAGTGCAGAGTGTAGAGCTGGGCCAGGCCCAACCCTGGGCAGAGGGATAGCCAACCTGGGGCTCAGAGAGATGGGGTGCAAAGCCAGGAGGTGTTGTGCCCAATCCCAGCAGCACACATGGGCTTCTCAGACTGTCCTCCCCACCTCTTGCTAACTATCCCAGTTAATGCTGAGCACCTACTGTGTGTCCTGCCTTGATCTCAAAAGGGTTCTGGGATTGCTGAGATGATTTTCACAGACCCGTAAAACTTCTTCTCACAGGAGGTCGGCCGTGGGAGTAACCTCCCAGAGAGGCTGAAGGAACCAGGTGGGAGCCCAGAGGGCATAAGTGAGGTTTCTTTTATTACCATTATATATTAATTACCGTGTTATATAATCAGAGTGACAGCTGTCATTTATTAATGGCAAACCACGGGCCAGGTACTGTACTGGGTGCTTTCTTTACATGAGTTCGTGAAGTCCTCACAGCAGTACATGGGGAGAGCTCTTGTTATCTTAGAGAACAGAGAGGGGATTGGAGGCTAAGAGATACCAAGAGCCCTGCCTGAGATGACACAGAAACTGACTGAGTGGGATCTGAGCCCTAAACCTTGAGGTTGAAGCCTGTTTCACCATCCTGGTCCGGGCCCATCTATACCTTTTGTATGCTGGTCCAGCCTTCCCTAAATGGTCAGGGGGTGTATGTGAGTGTCTAAGTGTGTGTGTGAGTGTCTAAGTGTGAGTGTGTATTGGGAGGACCTGATTAAGAAGCAGAGTAGGGAGGGATTTCTCTCTGGATGAAGCCAGGACTCATATAAGCATCAGTTGGGCACACAGCCCCCTCTGCCAACCCAGCCCAGCCCTGCCCCCAGTTCTCCCAGCATCAAGCTTCAGCCCTGACCTGTTACTGGAGTGAATATCCCTTCCCCCCAATCTCCTCCCACCTCTGGACTGGTATCCCCCGGTCTTGAATTGGGTAACAGAGGGGACTGTTGGCACTGGGGCCATAATCTAAGCACCCTACTCTCATGGGCTCTCTGGGACAGATTGGGGGATCACCATTGTGGGGCACTGGAAACCCAACCTAGAACTGCAGGTCAGTTTTGGGGCATGACTGTAAGTAAGGGGTTGCCTCAGCTCTCCTGCTTAGGTAATTATTAGTAATAATAATTTTTGTTCCCTATTAGCTCAATAATCATCCCTTAAATACAGACTTCTTATTGTTATAATTTCTCAGAGCACCTACTACTTTCCTTCATACCACCAATTTATAAATTCACTTACATATGTCTTTGGTAGATTCTGCCTTCCCAGTGACTGCAAGCTCCCAAAAGGCAGTCTGCTTTTTGCTATAACCCCAGTGCTGACTCTGTTTTGACACATAGTAGGTAACTGACAAACTTCTGCTGAATGCATTTATGGATAAATGAGTGAAATGGATGGGAAGCTAAGCAGAGATGGGGCAGGACCTGGGAAGGGAGAGAGGTATGAAAATGAAACTTAAAAAAAAATAGATTGGTTTTATTTATTCATGCATACAAGAACTGGGGTCTAGGCCAGAGGTGCGGGGGGGATGGGTGGGGGAGTGCGCAAGAGGATTCACCAGGCACAGAGCGGGGAGCAGAACAGGCGGATCCACTGAAATACACTGCTGAGGGGAGCAGGTGGCGAGACAGGAGAGGTCTGCTGCGCCATGTGGGTTAGATCCCTGTCAGGGATAGTGGATCAAGCTCATGCTGCAGTGGCTGGGAATAGCTTGACAGTGCTGAGACTGTAACCCTGCACCACCAGGGAGGCCTGCGGATGAAACTTTTTTCATCTACCTACAAAGCTGAGGTGAAACTGCATCATTGGTTCCCCTGAGGAGCTAAGTGTGGCTCTGGGAACAGGCAGTTAAGCCATGAGCAACTATGTTGAGCAACTATGGCCTCCTCCAGCTAGGAAATCAGGGAGCTTAAGTCCCCTCTTGGATCTTTACCCCTTACAACCCAGAGGGGCCGCCAAACATGCCCCTCCTCCTGCCACTGCCACTCTCAAAAGAGAATTTGGGACGAACTGCAGTATTTGAACCATTTCAGAGAGGCCATCAAAAGCCAGTCTAGACCAAAGTGGCAGGGTGGGAGTTTCTGCCACCTCACCTTGTGTCTTCTGGAGCTGTTGAGCATAGGATACTCTCTCCATCTCTACCTCCACTCCTTAGTCTTAATTATCTGGGGTGTGGAAAGGTGTTGTCAGGAGATCTGGGTTCAGTGCTCTACCACTTTCAGCTGGGAAACTCTGGGAACACTTAGCTTCTCTAAGTGTCGGATTCCTCATCTCTAGTATGACAGTCTTCATCTTGCAGGGTTGCTGAAGGGTGAAACCAGATCACTTGTGCACAGTTATTCCTGCGTGGGCACCCAGTAGGTACTCAGCGAGGGCTGGTCCTGGGCTCTCATTCCTGCTCTGCCATCCGACAGCTGTGTGATCATGGGGGCACATTGCCTCCCTGGGACTCAGCTTCATCTGTCAAACCAGAGGGTTGAATCAGATCATCTCAACGGCCCCTTCCAGCTCTGACTTGCTTGGTTCTATTCTGAGCAGGCAGCCCCACCTCTGGGGCAGGGGCAACATGTACATTCTTTCAGCTCAGATTCAACCCAGGCACATGCTTGCCCAGCCCTATCCCTCACATTTAGCCTGTGGCGGTTGCCACATTGGCCGCACCCTTGGCACCGGGGTTGGTTCTCCCACCCCCACCCCACTTGCCAGGCCATAGGTGGGTGGCTCTGTTCTTGCCTGGATCTGAAGGAGCCTGAGAGGATGAAGAAGAAAAGGGGAGAGAGGAGGGAAGGGGAGAGGGGGAGGAGAGAGGTATGAGGTGGAAAGGGCAGGGCCTTGAGCCTTGTGGGCTTTCTATAGGCCTGTGTCCTGGGCCGGAGGTGTGAGTCCTGGGTCTGCGGTGTTACCCTCTTAGAAGCCTGTTTCCTCGCTTGCGAACTAATAATAATAACAATTTTTAAGAACACCACTGGATTGCAGTGAAGATTAAATGGAGAAAATTTAAAAAGTATGGCAAGTGCCTGGCCTTCTAAAATTTTGTTCCCTGGGACCAATAGGGACACGTTTCTCTCAGACCCCGGGGAGGGGGATGTTCCACGAAGGCCCCGTGGGGGCGCTTGGGCAACCTTCCCACGGGCCTGCAGTCTTTACCCCGCGGCCAGAGCACCCTCCCGGGGGGCTGCAGTCTGAGATCCAGGGCCGGGGGCGCCCCCCCGCGCACAAAGCAGGGGGAGACGCCACGGCGGGAACCAGCGCCCCCGCCCCCACACGCACCACTTTTGCCTCCGCACTAGCGTCTTTGATCTGCAACCTTCAGGGGGATTAAGAGCCTGAGAGCCCCGCTCCCCAGGGTCCCCCCGCTCCCCGCCGCCCTCCCTCCGGGCTGACCTCCCAGTCGGCGGCCCGGGCTGGGGGCTGGCTCCGCTGCCGGTGGTCCCCGCGCTCCCGCCCGCCGCGCCTCCGGGCAGGCCACTTGGATTACAGGGGCAGCAGCCGCGGTTGGCGGCTTCGGGGAGCCCCTGGGGCTGGGGCTCGGGGGCGCGGGGCGGTAGGAGCGGGCTGGGGGCCGGGAGTGGGTGGGGGCCGGAGCGCCTCTTGGCAAAATGGCCGGGGAATCTGTGCAAAGTGTTTAAAAAGAAAAACTCTCCGGAGGAGGACGTAACCTTTTCTTAACATCTGGGGCTCAATTAGCTAATGACAGCAAAGCCTTCTCCGGTGTCGTTGACCCCTGGGCTGCAGCCCCGCTCCCCCACCCCCGGTATTTATACAGCTGCGGCCCCTCGCTGCGATGCGGGGCAGGGGGCTTGGCTGGGTTATCTCGGCGGAGATCCGCCGCCCACCCCAAAAGGCTGAAAGAAAAGGCTTAGCGTTCGGTCCCACCCACCGGCTCCGCCGTCCTGGACGCTGCTCCCTCTCCCTGCGCCTCTGCTACCTCGGGCTTCCTCCCCAGCTCTCGCCTGTCCTCCCCAGCTCTCGCCTGTCCTCCCCGAGCCCCTGGGTCTGCCTTTCTCCTCCGAGCTTCTCTCTTTTTCTGTTGCCTTTCTCTCCTCTGCCTTCTCCTTTTCTCTCCACTCTCCTTTGTCTCTTTGCTGCCCCTCTTTCTCTCTCCCCCACGCTGTCTTCCTCGGCTTTCTTTGTCCCCTTCCTTTCTTGCCCACCATCCCCTTGCCTGTCTGTCTCTTTTCTCCTGTCTTTCTGTCTTTTTTTTCTCTCCCCAGTGGCCTCCCCTCTCTAACTCTGAATAGCTCCCTTGTTCCCACTCTGGGTTCCTGTCTCTCCCTCATTCTAGAGCTTCCTTCCCCACCTTTGTGTCTCCCTGTTTCAACCTCTGAATGCCTCTCTGTCTGTCCTCCCAGAGGTGCGTGGTGCCCTGGCTGCCAGGCAAATTCCCCCACCCCCCTCCAGCAGACCTGGTGCTGTGCCATTTTTGGGCCAAGCATCCTTCCTACCTGGGAGCTGTGCATGCCTGGGGCTGGGCACTTGCAGACGGTCCTGCTCTGCAGTGTGAGAAGGTGGGGGAGCTGCATTTAAGGCACCAGCAATTCATGGTTAGAGACAGAGGGGATCCTCAGGGGGCTTCCCTAATGCCCGGCCACTGCAGATCCTGGAATCTTGCCTTGCCTGGACCCTCCTTCTCTACCACTCTGCCCACTCCCACGTACTTCAACACCCTACCTGGTATTTTGAACCCAGATGCAAGTGCAGATGTACATTTTCCTCTTTGTCTTCCTTCAGTTAGCAAACTGGAAGATTTTTTTTAAAAATTCAGTACCAAGGGGGAAAAGTGGTAAGTACAGAAACTATAAATAGCACAAATAGTCAGGTCCAAAGTCAGTGTAGGTAGCAAAGAGGAGAGAGTTTCAAATAAGAAGAGCTGTATTCCACTTACAACGGCATTGTTTAAACAATTCTTGGGGGTATAACTTGAGTCTCCGTTTCCTCATCTGTAAAATGGGACCAAAAGTATTAAACAATGAAATTTATTGCCTACAAGGCTGCAGTTAGTGAAAACGTTCATAGCGAGTTTGCTTTTTGTTTTCCTGTTAAAATCTTGGGAGTGTGGTTTTCCCAGAATAGCTCTATGCTCCAAAATTCTACCTCTTACTCTTCCAAATACTCTAGAATCTCCCGCCTCGTTGCAGACTGCTCTATACTGGGCGAAGCCTTCAGATGCCTTTCACAGTAAAAATGCAGGTAGGTAAGATCGCAAAAGTTTGCAGTGGGAGGAGGTCCCAGAGTTCCTGAACCCCTGGGTTGAGCTGGGTGAGGATCCCCTTGCTGTGTACTGGGCACTGCAGCAGGTGCTTAGCTTCATGATCACGGATCCTCATCAGAACCGAAAGAAAAGGGTACTTACTACCCCTGATTTACACCCGGGGAAACAGAGAAGCAGTTGTCCAAGTACCACAGCTCTCTCGGGGCAGAAACTGGACTGGGACCCAGGGGTTTCCTCTGTAGAGCCCAGGAGCGTGCACGCGCGGGGCAGAGAAAGGGCACAGCTACCACCCTCCTACCCCGACCCGGGGTGCAGAGCCCAAGCTGCTGCTGCGTCCTCCCGCTCGGCCGCCCCCAGGACTGGCTCCTGCTCGCTGGGCTAGCTGCCGGCACCGGATGGAGAGTTCTGAGAAGGTTTAATTTGCAGGAAGATATTCTCATCAGATCTGGTCTCCCAGCCTAGCGCTGCCATCGCGGGTCGGGTCGGGCTCCTACCAGCGCCCCTCCCTCCGGGCCCAGCTGGGCGAGAAACGGACGCGGTGGCAGCAGAAACTGGAGCCACGGTCTCCAGGCGGCCACGAGGGGCCGAGGCCTTCGAGGGCTTTGCTGCCTCTTGCCAAGGTCAATCAAACCCTCCCACGCTTGGGAGGCGCAGGCAGCGCGCGCCGGGCAGCAGGGGGCTAAGGGCGCGGGGGGCGTTCCCGGCGGGCCGGGCCAAGGTGGGGCAGCTCCGGCCCGGCCCCGCCCGTTTCCCGCCCGCTCCGGGCAGGTGCTCGGAGATTTCCAGGCCCCGGGGAAGATGGGGCGAGAGGGTGGGAGGTGGGGCGGGGGCCAGAGGCTGGGGCCCAGGCTTCAGGGTACGGCCCACCCGGGAGGAAATGGAGACTAATTAGGATCGTTTTTATGCTAATATGCACCTGGCCGGGCTTTTCTAGAGCCGGGAAAGGCTGTGGAGGCCAGGGAAGAAGTGCCGGAGAATCGGAACCTTCCGGAAGCGGTCCAGTCCCGGGCAAAACACAGCCCGACGACTGCGCACCCGCTTGGGGCCTGAGGGAAGTTACTGGAGGACTTCGTGGGGTTTCGTCTCTGTAAAAGGGGTCGCGGGGCAAGTTTCCTCCCAAGCCGGGTCCCCTGGTCCTCAGGTTGCTCTCCGAAAACAGAGGGGACGTGGCAGGAGGTGTGAAGAGGCTGTAGGTGTCAGCGGGCAGAATCCTGCCCCCCCCCCATAGTATCCGCAGTCGCGGGGCCCAGGAGCATGTTTCCTAAGGCCCAGAGGTTTAAGTTGAGGGGGTCGGGGGAGGAGGCGAAGCAGAGGTTCCCGACTGATGCAGGAGGTCGGAATGAGGCAGGGGGTTTACCAAAGACCATGGGAAGTGGAGTGGGAGAGCAGGGCAGAGAAGTGGGTGTTTTATGGTGGGAACCCCCTGAGCTGAATCATAAGGTTGGAGTAGAGGAGAGGGTAGGTTGTGCCAGAGAGTTGGGGGGTGGGGTGGTTAGGAGACGATTGATAAAGTGATGAGCTGAAGTAATCTGAGGGGTGCTAGATGGGAAGGAACAGCAGTAGATACAATTGGGGTGGGGGGTGAGGAAGAGAGGACATTTTGCCCTGAGGGAAGCCTCTTCATTGGCCTTAGGCAGCTCTGCTCCGAGCTGAGGAGGCCTCAGTATGGTCACTGAGTGAGGAGTAAGAGTGGATTTGGGAAGAGTCCACCTGGTAACTAGATCAGGGCTAGGGCAGGGAGTTGGAAGAGTTGAGAGCAGGGATGCAGCTGAAGCTGGATTACGGGAATCTAAATGCAAAGTAAAAGAAAGCTTTGAGGGGTCAGGAGCAGGCGGGTGCTTACTGAGATGGTCTTGCACCCTTCCATACCTTGTCTCATTTAATTCCCACTACACAGCAGGTGTTATTAACCCCATTTTGTAGACAGGGAAACCGGCTCAGAGGAACTTTGCCCTTGGATGAGAGACATGATTTGAGAATAGGTCTGTCTGCCTCAGAAAGGCATTGTGCTCCACCAGGCAAGAGTCCTGACTGGGGACCTCAGCTGTCCTTCCTTCCCCTTCCCCAGGTGTGGCCCTCCTTGGGCACTGACCCATTGGCCAGAAGGAAGGGGCTGGGCTTCCAACCCAGTGCAGCCTGTTCTGAGCCAGACTGATCTTAGCAGGAAGCCTCCACCCAGCTGAGAGGAGGGGGAAAGGGAGGGCTTCTCCCCCCCAGAAATGAGATCATTTGCTCTGCAACATGCCACTTTTCTCTCAATATGTCCATGTGTACATGTGCGTGATTCTATTTCATTTTTAAGTTGTGTAATATTCCTTAGTATGGACATTCCATTTATTATTTATTTCCCTATCACTAGATATTTATATTTTCTCCAGAGTTTTATAATCACAAACAGTGCCTCAGTGTATATTCATATTTGTAAAGATATCTTTGTGTAGGCACAGATACTTCTTTTTCTTTTTAAAGATTTATTTATGCATTTAAGAACTGGGGTACAGGCCAGTGGTGCAGGGTCGGGGGGGGGGGGGCGGTGAGAGGATTCACCAGAGACAGAGTGGGCAACAGAACAGGCAGATTGACTGAAATACACGCTGAGGGGAGCAGCGGGCGAGTCAGGAGAGGTCTGCTGCGCCATGTGCGTTGCTCCCTGGCCGGGCTTGAACTCATGCT
Organism: Talpa europaea; assembly: GCF_964194135.1. Taxonomy (NCBI): domain Eukaryota; kingdom Metazoa; phylum Chordata; class Mammalia; order Eulipotyphla; family Talpidae; genus Talpa; species Talpa europaea. Next base: position 116,066,529 of record NC_140070.1, on the reverse strand, counting down.
GCAGTGGCTGTGGTTAGCTTCATAGGTTGTTGCATCTTAACCCCTTGTGCCACCAGGGAGGCCCCAAGGCACAGATATTTCTATAAGATAGATACCTAGAAGTGGCATTAGTGGGTCAAGGGGTATGTTTGTCTTTTAAAATTTTTTTAAAAGATTTATTTATTTATGCATACAAGAACTGGGGTATAGGCCAGAGGTGTGGGGGTTGTGGGAGTGAGAGGCTTCACTGGAGACAGAATGGGGAGCAGAAAAGGCAGACTGAAATACACTGCTGATGGGAGCAGTGGGCGAGACAGGAGAGTTCTGCTGGGCCATGTGGGTAGCTTCCTGATGGGCTGGGGATCAAACTCTGTGCTTTAGCGCCTGCTGATAGCTTCACAGTGCTGTGCTTAACCCCTTGCGCCACCAGGGAGGACCTGTTTTTGAAATTTTTATTTAAAGAAAATTTTTTATTGTTATTGAAGTATTATTTTGCAAGATGTGTTTGTTGTATTTATTTTTTTAAAAAAGATTTATCTATTTATACAAGAACTGGGGTACAGGTCTGATGTGCAGGAGAGTGAGAGGATTCACCAGAGACAGAGCGGGGAACAGAACAGGCACACTGACTGAAATACGCTGCTGAGGGAGCAGTGGGTGAGACAGGAGACGTCTGCCACATGTGAGTTCAAACTGGCACTGCAGAGGTTGAGGACAGCTTCACAGCACTGTGCTCAACTGCCTGAGCCACCAGGGAGGCTCAAGATGTGTATGTTTTAAATGCTGATAGATAGTACTGAACTTCCCTCCAGATAGGCTCTGTCAGTTCACACTCCATCAAAGCACTAATGTGCCCGTTTTTTCACATCTTTGTCACTGGGTATCAAATATACATACTTGCAAATCTAGTGAATGAAAAAGAGTTGTTCACTTTTATTTTCAATTTTAATTCCTTGCATCTCTATCACTCAGCCAAAGGCTGAAGAAAGCATCATTTGTGAGGACCTGAAGAACTCAAGAACCAGTAGTCAAGATTTAGGGTAGCCCTGAGGAAACTCTTCATGTCAGTGAATGCTATCAGGACCTAGACAAGGGAGGCAGCAGAGTTCCTTTCTCTGAGCATGTTTTTCTGAGCTCACATCTGCGTGAACACGGGTACTTCGGGTCTCTGGCCTGTAACCAGATACCTGCTGGGTTTCTCTTCTAGGCCTTTTGGCTATGATCAAGAGCAGATACCTGCTGGGTGAAGCCTGGCTCCGCAGAGGTTATGGAACCAGCTGACAGGCTGCTTGGTGCAAAGGAAGGCAGCCTTCAGGGAGGGCACAGGAGTGAGTTCAGCTTTCTGGAAGAGCCACGGCAAAGAAGAGTCACCTGACTCAGTGCTAAGTGAAAACCAGTCCATAGGCTGAGAAGGTGAGTGATGGGAAGAAAATGGGACCTCAAACTCTTAGCAGGGTTGGAGGTGGTGTTGATGGAGAGCACTCCCCTCCCCATAGACACATCTATTCCTAGTAGTTTTTAAAAATAATGACATAGTTGATATATTGAAGACTTGTTATATAGGAAATACTTGCTCTAAGTGTTTCAATATTTTGAATTATTTTATCCTTTCAGCAGTTTTTGTGATATAGATATAATTGTTGTAATTTTACAGAAGAGAGCACAGAGAGTTAAGTTGCTTACCATGGTCACAGCTAAGCTGGGATTCAGACTGCAGCCATGCGCTTCGGAGCCCAAGCTTCCATCCACCACACACCTTTCACTGTCTTCCTCAGCCAATGTAACGATAACAACTACTATTAATTTAAAGCAAGTCAGGCACTATGTTCTTCTTTTTAATCTCTAATGCTTATAAGTTTGTGTAATAGAAGGTGTTACCTTCATTTAAAGATGAGAACAGTGAAGTCCAGAGACCCAGAATATGCACTTAGGTCCCCATGAATTAAAAGACCCTCTTCCTTCCACATGCCACAGGGCCCTTCACACCTTAAGAAGAGGGGAAATGACAGAACCCCAGAATGATCAGGGCTGAAACCCTCTAATTTGAATGTCATTATAGATGGAGAAAGGGAGGCGTGGAGAGGGCACTTGCCCAAGTTTTCAGGGTAAGCCTGCGCAGCTCCTGGGCTCCTGGTCTTCCATGGGGATTAAGGGATTTGCCTCATCTTTGCAAAGATGAGAGCATGTTAGTGCAGCCTGCAGGGAAAATCTGTGTGTGGTAGTGGTGGCGATTGTGGTGGTAGTGCAGAGCTGGGAGCAGGAAGCTATTTGCAGCGCCTGGGAGAGCCCTCCCTCATCTGCAGGGTTGACTGGGAAGTGGAGTGACAGTTTGGAAGGGGAGTCTGGGGAAGTCATACCTTTCCTGTGACTATAACCTGGAACCTTTCCCCTGCCCTGTTCCCCCTTTCATCCCACCCCTGTATACACGTATCCTCCCCCAACTTAAATAAAACATGAGCTGGGTATCCTGGACAGAGTCTCCTTTGAAGGGTTTCAAGTGCACCTTCTCCTGTTACCCCAGGACTGTCATTTCACTTTATAGGGCCACCTGACTTTCCAGGGAGATGTTTAAAAATGCAAATTACCCCGGGACCTAACAACACAATGAAAAGGATATATCAGTCATTCACACCTTCCTATGAATTCCCTTGTTAGCTAGGGTGGTGTTTCTCAAACTAGGGTATCTATTCTCAGAGTTCTAAGTTCTCTCAATATTTTTTCAACTTGGATTTAAATTTCAATGATAATGAAATAGATTAGCAGTTAGGAAGACAGAACTCTTTGCAGTTAAGTATTTTCATTAGCTAGGACTTTGGTTCCTTAAGTAGCTGTTGCACAAACACGGGTCTGGGAATTGCTGGGAGCTCCCAGACAGGATCTATGAGAATTGCCTTTTCTTCTGAGAAGTCTGTTCATACACACACTGGGGAGACTCTAAGAAAGGATTAGCCAGGTGAGACCTCTTTCAAAATGGGCCTTTCCTGCCCTGGCATCACAGCTGCCAGTGCGCTGGGGGTCTAGAGATCTGGGCTATAGCTTTGACAACTTGAGGCCTTGGTTTCTTCAGCTGTAAAATTCACTCACCCTTCATCACTTGCAGCCTCCTCTCTGTAGGCCTGAGCTAGTTGCTCAGGCAAAGAGATAAATGAAATTCAATCCTATGAGGTTCAGTGCAGGCACTGAGCTAGGCACCCTGCCGCCCGACAGCTACAGGCAGAGGGAAGACAAAAGCTACAGGGGTATGGCAGAGGAAGAGGTTCTGCCTCCTGAGCTCAGGTGGGCTTTGAGGCAGAACTGGGCCTTGAGCCAGGGCCATAGGGGGTGAAAGGTCTAGCCCTACAGGTAGAGGTCAATGAAGCAGGTCTATGGGGTGGGCTTGTAGGGAGAGTGGGAAGATATAAAGGGGACTGAACCTATAGCTGAAGGCCTTCAAAGATCATCTCATTTGACTCTTAAGGGATTGCACAAGGGAAGATCATGAAACCCAAATTGATTCAAGCCTTTGGGGGCTGTACAGATACCAAGGTAGGCAAGAATATTTTCAATCTGGAGCTAAATTTCTAGCCTCAGGAATGTTTTCAGAGGGTCCTGCCCATGCTGGTAACCCTTTCTTGCACCACACATACTTCCACTCCACAGAACCTATTGGGGGCTCTAGCAATCCCCTCCCACCTGCCCCTAGGTTCCAGAGGCACACTGGTCCACAGGGTATTTCAATTTCAATTCCATTCAACAAAATAGCCACATCTTGGTAGAAAGCAATGTGAAGGGAGGCCTTTAGGGCCTTCCCAGGCCCTAGTCCTTGGGCTGCCATAGAACTCAAGCTGGAAAGAGGTGTAAAAGCTACAGAACCTGTAAAAGGCCTCCCCAGACCCCAACTCTCACACTTTCCTTGACTTGGCGGAGGACTCCAATAGCTGTCAGCTGTCAGGGGAAGCAGATTCCTGTTTTGGGAACAGACAGAATTGCCTCCACTTGGCCCTGGGAACCTTTCACTCTCCTTGGCTGTGTGTGTGGGGGGGAGTCTCTGGCTGTGCCCACCCCTTTGGGCTGGCAGAAATGAATATTTTGCCTGCTGTGTTCACACAGGCCTCTTGGGGCCCATAGGCACCCATCCTGTCTGGGCAAAGGAAGAGGTTCATTGCTCCAGGACCAGCAGGACAGTGGTGAGGGAGTCAGAATGAGGTTGGACTCAAATGACCTGGAGTCTTGTGCCCACTCCTTTCAGCAAAGATGTGGAAAAAAAACAGGCTGGAGTGGACTCTATCACAGGTGTGTAACAGGAAGGCTGTGTAACCCACACGTAGGTGGGTTACGATGCCCACCACCATTGTCACCAATTCCATTTCTACTACTATCATTGTATGTATTTCCACCATCACTATTACCACCATCTCCACCATTATTGACTCCTTCTCCACTCCAACCATGAATCACCTCCTCCGTCTCTACCACAGCCACCATCTCCATGCCTATCATAAGTCTCCATTTCCACTATCACCGTCACCTCCAGCTCCTCTACTATCACCATCACCAGTTCCACTTGTATCACGACCTTTATCAGCGTACAGCCTCCTTCACTTCCCTTCTCGCCTGCCCTAACACTTCTGTCACCTACCACCGCCAGCAGTTACTTCTGCCCATTTTAATCCATCCATACTACAGAAACCATGAAGAACTACTATCTGGGTCAACCTTTCAACCTCTTCATTTGCCCAACTCCAGAAAGGGCAACTATAGACTCCATCTCTCCAGTTTTTCTTTTGAGACTTGTCATGAAAGATGAAATTAAATGCCGTGCTCTTTAAGTTAAAGAAGATTATACGTCTCTTGCCGTTCCTGATTTACCAGGCCCATCATTTTGTCCTGGAAGGAAATTGGATTACTCTGACAGAATGTATTCTTTGGAAAGCATTGCTGGTTATTACCTAATTCCTTATGACCTAGTGTTTGCAGATTGATTTTTTGACGACGTGTCCCAGTAGTTTTCTATTATAGCAGCTCAGTGATGGGCTCGGCACTTCTAGAGGCATCTGCTTTCCCCCCGGGTTTAAAGAGAGGCAGGGGCGGGTTGCCTGGGTCTCCTTCACTCTCCAGGCCCCTCACCCATTCTCCATAAATGCCCTCAGAGTGAGAGCTATGATCTGACTCCACCTTGGGCCAATTCCTTAAGTACCTAAGCATGTAAGTCATCAAGGCCTGTGGATGTGAATACACAAGTTCTTTCCTCATTCTCCCTGGCTTCCTGCCTTCTCATGATCCCATGTGGTGCCTCTTTCAGCTTTCAGATCACAGCTAACCTTTTTTAGGTTAAGAAAAAATTAGAAGTCTCTGCTTTTTTAGTGTCATTGCTTATAGGTTTTCTCCCCGCAACTCACAACGAGCCAACAATCTCCTATTCCCCTTCATTGGCCTGATACAGTTAGAAAATGTTTTTCTCATTCTTTTGCTGCCTTGAACAAGTTATATCTCATTTCTTTTTCTGAACAACTCTCCTGATTTTATCTCCACGGTCTTTTGTTATTTTTTCTGTATGTACCCCTCCTTCATAACCTGGCTTGATTTCCACTTTCTTTGGCACAACCATTATCATTTTAGTTCTCTGGGAAGCTTTCTGCATAACTAACAAGTAATCTCCAGGTCCCCCTTAGCTGTTTTATGCATTAGGACAGTTTCATTCTTTTTTCCGAATTTTGTTGCCTTATGTGGAAATGTCTGATTCTCCTTAGAGAGTCTTTTAAACTCAGTGCTTGTGTTTTTCATCTTGGTTTGCAAAGCTTGGTGCAGAAAGCTTCTAGAAAGGGCCAATTTCTGAATCTTATTTGAGTTACTGCTTTTCTTCTTTTCTCTTCAGTGGTGGTCACTTTTTTCAACACTTCCTTCTGTTCTCCGGCGCCTTTTGTGTGTGTCATTTCTAGTTGGCACCTGGTTCCCGGGACACATACTCCAGGTAACCACAGGGAGAGGACACTAGCACCCTGATCCAGCTCTGGTGCCTAGAGTGGGGATGGGGATAACTACCTGGAGTGTTTGGTTACCACAGAGTGCTCTCTCCACACATCTAGAACCTCTATTATAATCTAGGGCTTTGTCAGCTTCAGACTCACAGGGCAGATGAATCTCCCCAAAAGTCCAGTGGGTAATGGCCTGGAGGAGTGCACCGGGTGGAAAGGTACATGGACTTGAAGTCAGGTTAATTGTATAGAAGGTGGCAGGTGAGATGCTTTGCTTCTGTACTGCAGGAAGCTTCTCTAAGCAAGCCATATATGAGTAGGGGCTTTAAAGTTAAGGTGTTTGCCAAGAAGGATGATGTCAAAAGGCATTCCAGGCACAGTGGGATATGCAGAGGCCATGTGGGGTAAGCTGAACTTCCACACTCCAGGAAGGCCCATGGCCCTCCCTCCTGTCCACTGGCCTCATGGAATCATGTCAAATGGCCCTACCATGAACCCATTCGGTGCCTCCTCAGGGGGTCTTAGTGCTCCCAAAGTCACCTGCTGTCATCTCTAAACTTGTCTCTTCTGTGAAAATTTTCTCCCTCCATCCTGGCTAACCAATGTGCCTGCATCCCTGAAAGGATCTGGGGCCTCATCCCTTCCCTTTTGAAATGACTGTGACAGCAGGAACTCTACTGACACTTTCTGAGCACTCACAAGACAGAACTGTTCTCTTCTCCCTCAGGACCTGGGATCCAGCTGAGCATCCTCTACACTCTTAAATTTTTTATGTCTAGATAAACTAGAAAATACGGGTCAGCAAACATAAAAATAGTATCAAAAGCACACATTTAGGTATTTAGATATCTAATGATGAATGATTACAATGTGACATAAAAGAATCTCAAAAACATTTCACTGAGCAGAAGAATATAAACTATATTATTTCACCATTTAGTTATTGGTACTCCCCAGGCCTCTCTTCCTCCCTCATGCCACCTCTTCCCACTCTGTTTGTTCCCTTTGGATTGACCCATCTAGTTCCATACTTTGGAGGACCAAGCTCTCCCTGGGCATTCCTCTTTCTTGAAATCTAGATCCATATATTCAGTAACCCAAAGAACATCTCCATCACTGACTCAACATTTCCATATCTGAGCTCATTTTTCCTGACTCCTAACTAGTACCTCCTCTTAGAAGCCTTGTTCAGTGTTAATGCCATCCGGCCAGCAGAGCAGAGTGAGCGCTTCCTCTGTCTCACCCCTCCCTTTGGCCTCCACACAGGCTGGTTCCTCCCCTGCCCCACACCTGCCTCGCTTCAGGCCATGGGATCTTTCTCCTGGATTGTGCCCTCAGAGTTTTCACTGGTTCCCCATCTCTAGATTCTCATATAATTCATCCACCAGGGTACTTTTTTCCCTATACTTTAAAGAAAAATTCAAGAATAATTTGTACACATATAATTTATACAATAAAATACACATATTGTAATGGCATAGTTTGATGAATTGTAATAAATACATCACAACTGCGTAACCACCAATCCAATGAAGATATAGAACTTTTCCGTCACCCCTTAAAGTTCTCTGTGATCTTTCTCAGTCAACCCATTTCCCCGGGTGATAACTCTTCCAATTTCTTTCATCAGAGATTAGCTTTGCCTATTCTATAGAACTTCACATAAATGAAATAATATAGTTTATATTCTTTTGCTCAGTGAAATGCTTCTGAGATTCCTTCATGTCATGTTGTAATCATTAAAAAGTGCATATTTATTTAAGCCCATCTCCTGCTTAAAACTTTTCATTGGTTCTGCGTTATCCAAATTCCAGGTCCCTGCATGATCTGACCTCACCTCACACATTGCCCATCCTATAATGCTAGCCTGTAAGAAGACTGAACCACTTGTTCACCTGCACAAACATAGCTTTTCACGGGTTGAGTCCTGCTCATCTCCAACTCAAGTTGCCTGGTGAACTCCTACTCATCTGGCAGCTCTCTACTCAGAGATTCTGTAAGGGTTTCTCTGACCTGTTCCCACCCCCAGGACAAAGAGTCTGTCAGCTCCACTATAATGGACTGTGTCCACTTTTCTACTCACCCCCAAACCCCCGCCCTTCATTGATTGAATGGATTCCTTTCTTAGTCTGACTCCTGTGTCTTGTACATTATTTGTCATTGTTCCCATTACACTATATGCATTTATGTACATGTGTAATGCCTTAGCTATGCTTGAAAGGTTAGAAAGATTCATTCTGTTTCCAGAAATTCATCCTATGGAAGACACTCTTGTTGCATACTCAAGAGTCATTCCCTGCAGTCTTCTTTGCTAGTAGATCTTGATTTTGTTCAAGTAGCTGTGGGCCTAGAGATCCCTTCATGGTTGATGGGTTGAGGTCTAATTCTAACCAATGAGACATAAGAGCTCTGTCTTCAGAGGGGTTCTGGGAAAGGGGAAAGGTTTTTCTCTCTGAAGAGAAGAAATGAAAGATAAATTCTCTCTATTATACATTTCTCTCTTTTGTTGTTTAAGACACTATTGTGTGAGGGTGTGGTGTTCGTAGCTATGGCATCCATCTTGTGACCATGAGGCAAAGTTCAAAAGAAGCAGAGGCATGGATCCTGCATCATTACTTTACTGAAGAACTATCCACCTATCTTCCTTTTTTTTAAAAAAAAGATTTATTTATGCATACAAGACCTGGGGTACAGGCCAGAGGTATGGGGGGGGGTGAGAGGATTCACCAGAGACAGAGTGGGGAACAGAACAGGCAGATTGACTGAAATACACTGCTGAGGGGAGCAGCGGGCGAGTCAGGAGAGGTCTGCTGCGCCATGTGGGTAGCTCTCTGGCCGGGGATTGAACTTGTGCTGCAGTGGCTGGGTATAGCTTCACAGGATGTGTCTTAACCCCTTGTGCCACCAGGGAGGCCCGCTTCCCCCCATCTTCTAACTTCTTGTTACATGAGGTGATTAAAGTCACAACTAGTGGGATTTTCTGATTTTTGAAGTTTAAGGCCCTTTTGGGATACATTTTATGAATAAGATTTTTATTCTGAGGTAGTTATAGAATCTATATGTTTTTATGAGATTATGAAGCACTAATATTACAATGGTATAGAACAATCTTTCCCTCTCAAGTGGCCATACCACATCTACCTCAAGGAGACTTTCCATTTTCATTCTTGTTTCTCAGTCTTCCAACATCTTGACCCAACTCCCGGAAAAAGGAAAGAGCTTCCTCCTTTGGACCTCTGACCCAGGCTGGTAGTCAGTCAGTTCCATCTAGCTTTCCTCTATTGGAGAAGAGGGTTTCAGGTCCTAGATTATCTTCTTGGCAACCCACACAGAAAGGTATGGTTATCCCATTTTATGGAAAATTTGAAAGTCAGGTAAGTAAAATTTGATGATGATTATGCAGTCAGTAAGTAGAGTTGCTCACAGTGAGGTCGGCCCAAACCCTTATGTCTTAACATCTGGCCTAAGCTTGGGCTTAAATAATGTTGCATGGAGCAAGTGGCAGCGCCACATTGCTTGGGATGGCAGCCAATGAAATGCATCAGTCAGATCTGCTACTAGGGGGAATATAATTGACCAAGGGCCCTCACTGTTGTGTGTTAATGCTGAAGCCACACTGTCCATGGCTGCTTCCCAACCAACACAGAGCACAGCAGGGGTGTTAATCCAGACTCACACCCGGGAGATGCAACCTCCTCTTGTGACAACTTTACCCTCTTAGACCTATGCTGTAGTCTGAGATTCTGCACTTCAACCGTCCTTCCTTCCCTGTCTCCCTCATAGGGGTCAGCCCCACAGCATGTTCAATGGTTTTGCACCACTTATAGCTCACTTTCTTTTTTCTTTCATGGATGTTTCCCTAAATAAATCCCATCTTGGGATCTGGCTTCTCAGAGAACCTGAGCTAATGTTCTTTAGTTTTTAAACCCCTAAACTCAACCTGGAAATCTGTGTAAGAGCATCTGACATGTACTGGCCAGTTCTGCTCTTTTCCTCTCAGAGTGCATGGTGATGTTCACCCCAGCATCCCTTGAGGCTGATCCTGTCTTCAAAGGGGAAAGATGAACCACCCCATGACCAAGAGAATACCTGAGTTCAGAGAGGCTGAGGCACTGACTCCAGGGCACTAGCTCATGTCTAGGCACCCACGCAGACATACACTGATGCATGGAGTGGGGAAACAAAGTCAGAGTGGAGAGGAAGGGTCAGGATGCAGTGTGGGGTAGGCGAAGGGCATGAGGAAAGCAGCCCCTTCCTGCTCCTCCCAACTGACTTCCCATGGCGGGTTTGTGTGTTTTGGTGCCATGGCAACTCGCTGTGAAGCTGGATGTGGAAAATGAAGCTTAACCTTAGGACACTGTGGATAGCTAGATGGGCCTAGAAGATACCAGGTCCATGAACTTTTGGCCTCCCAGCTTTGCTCCAACCTGGAGAAACTGCTCAGTCCAGCCAAGCCGTCAGTCATTAAGCAATGTCTTTCTCTGTTCTTACTCACTGCTTTTCTAACCAGTTGGGTTTATCGGCTTGGCCATATTAGCTCTGACTCTGGAATGCTGTTTTATTTGTCTAAATCCTCTCCATCTTTCAGGACTGAGTTCTAATCTCATCTCCACCTGGAAGTCTTCCCTGATTACCTCAGTCCATAAGGCTCTTTTCATTCTCTGAACTTGTCTAGCAGTAAGCTCCTACTATGTGCTAAATACTGTGCTAAGTGCTGAATGCTTGTGTGATTATCTTGGGGTGAAGTCCACTCTAGAATCATTAGATTTCAGACAGGGGAGCAGCAGACCATGAAGCAGTTCTGGCTTTGCAACCAGAAGAGTCCTCCATTGGCTCCCAAACCAGGCAGGACAGAGGGTGTGTGTTGAAGCTTATTAGAATCTTGCATTTAAGTCCACAAAAGTCACTGTCTGAGTCTCATTTTTCTCAGCTATAAAAAGAAGATGGGAATATCTACCTTACAGACTTATTTTGAGGACAAATGAGATAATATATGTAAAGTACCTAACATAGGGATCCATATGTAAGTACTTTGCCTCTCTTTCCACACTAATCCCCTTCCCCTGAAACCCTTGAATCTACCTAAATAAAAACATTGCATTCTCCTCTTTCCCTCAGACCTGTTCAAAGAACTCACTATGTCCAGGATGGTGGAGTTAAATAAGGTAGAGGCCTGCCTTCTGGGAGCTAACTCTCTAGTGCTCAAATTTATCAGCTCTGGGATAGGAAATGGTGTCCCTACATCAAAGATGATGGAGTCAGGACTTAGAGTGACTGAGTCCCACCACAGATACAGAGCTAGTAAGCAAGGGGAGTTGGACTCAGAATCAGGCCTGAGACAAAAGAAAAGCCCTGAGTAAACAGACAGAGTTTTTGGGTGAGAACACGACACTATGAAGATGTCAGTTCTGCCCAAAGAAGTCTATAAATTCAACATAATGCCAATCAAAATCACAACAGAATTTGTTCGTGTGTTGCAATTTAAGAAGCCAATTCTAAATTAATATAGAAGAAAAACTGTGTCAGAATAGCCAAGAAATATTTGAAAAAGAAGTACAATGAGGGGGGACTTGCCCGATCACATAACAAAACACACCAAGCTGTACTAATTAAGATGGTGCTGTGCTGGCATGGGACAGAACAAATAATCAATGTCACAGAACAGAGAGTTCAAAAATGGTCCTTGTGTAAAAAGGAATTCAGTATATGATGAAATAGCATTTAAAAGCAGCAGGCAAAGAATGAACTCTTCCATACATGTTGTAGAGACAATTGGCTACCCTTGTGAAAAAGCATAAAGTTAGATTCCTCCTTCACACCATTCACTAAATAAATTCCAGATGGATTAGAGAGCTAAATGTAAAAACACAAAGCTATAAAACTATTAAAAGAAAATATAGGAGAATTTGTTTATAACCTTGGGGTAGGAAAAGCTTTCTTTAGCAAGACATAAAACACTGAAACCATAAAGGAAAAGATTGCTAAATTTGATTATGTCCAAATCTAAAACTGCTGTATGACAAAAGACACCATAAATACTGTCAAAAGACAAGTGACAGGCTGGAAAAGGTATCTGCAACATATGTGACTAAAAAGGATAACTATTTAGGATGGATAATGAATTCCTACAAATAATAAGTAGAAGATAAACCACCCAAAAAGAAAAATGAGTGATAGCTAGTAACAAATGGTTCACCTCAGAGGCACTGCAGATGGCCATGAATGTATGACAACAGGCGCAGCCTCACTAGTCATCAAGGAAATGCAAGTAGAACAACACTGAGTTAACATTTTTTTAACCCATTAGATTTGCAAAATTTGAAAAAGATCCATAATAGCTATCGTTGGCAAGAACTGAAGGGCAATGAACCTTTTTTTCACTGTTGGTAAGAATGAAATTTGTCATGGTGTTTGGAGGAGATTTGGCAGTGCCCATGAAAATGTAAAATGCCCACGCTCCCCACCAGAGCAATTCCACATCTCTGCCTGGAAAAATGCCACAAGTGTACAGATAGGCGTGGTTACAGGAGGCCAGGGTAGTGGCGGTGGAAATGGGAACAATCAGGAACAACCTGAACGCTCATTAGTAGAGAACAAGCTAAATACATTTCTGAATATCCACATTAGCGATGGTTTTCTGAGGCTCAAACAAATGAGGTAGACTTCTGCTTCCTGAAGTGAAAAGGTCTTGTTAAGAGAGAGAAGTCACAGAACAATATGGCTCTGTTTATGTAAACACAGATGTGTGCTTTGAAACTATGTGCATAAGAACGAATATTCTGGAATATACCAAATATACTAGAATATACCAAAATAACACTTCATGGGGAGGAGAGTGGGATTGTGTAGGAGGTGAGGTAGACTTCATTTGAACTATGTAAATTATTTTACAGTGAGGATATGTACTTGAATAATAATAATAATAATACTAACAATACATTTAAAATAAATAGAAAGACAAGCTCAGTACCCAGAGGTTTTTGCCCCTAGTTTTAAGCTCCACACTAGCTGAATGCCCTAGCTCTGTCATTTAGATTCCATGCCTGGTTTCTGACTGAATCAATCCCTGCACTGGGCTTAGTCTGGATTCTTGACCTGTGCCATTTGGCCTATCATGGGTCAAGAACAAAAGGGACTTCATCATGACCCTAGTCCCAGAAGAGCACATGATCCAGTAAAATAAGAACTTCATAAGAGATGTGCTTGGGAAAACCATGGAAGGCTTCCTAGAGGAGGTGGCATTTGAGTTGAGATTTGAAAGCTGGGTTATTTTTATTCTAACTTGCTTCCTCCCAAATTATGTTAAAAACTGCATAACATCATTACAGAAATTTTGAATAACATAACCCATAATCCCATCACCCTAAGGCCACAACTTTTGTGAATTCCCTTCAAGACTTTGCCCAGAAGGTACACACACATTTAAGTTATGAATTGAATTGTGTCCAACCAAAATTAAAATGTTGACGCCCTAACTCCCAATGTGGTCATGTTTGGAGATGGGCTTTGAAAGATAATTATATTTAGGGCCTCCCCTGGTGGCGCAGTGGTGGAGCGCTGGATTGCGAGGCTGCCCGCAGCCTCTGAGGCGCCGGTTCGATCCCCAGCCAACGGTGAGTGTCCCACCAAAAAAAAAACAAAAAACAAAAAACAACAACAAAAACTATTACCCTCTTCCCCACCCCTCCCCTAAATTTATAAAAAAAAAAAAAGAAAGATAATTATGTTTAGATGATGTCATGAGGATGGGCCCTTATGGTGGCATTAGGGCCTTTATAAGAGGAAGAGACATCAGATCTTTCTCTCTGTCATGCACACTGATGAAATGCCACCTGAGAACATGGTGAGGAGCTGGCCAATCCAAAGAGAGAGAGAGAGAGAGAGAGAGAGAGAGCAAACGAGAGAGAGCTCTCACTAGATGCTGCTAGCACCTTGATCTTGGCCTTCTAGTCTCCAGAACTGAGAGAAGAAATTCAGTTAAGTCTGTAGTATTTCATTGTGGCAGTCCGAGCAGACTAAGACAAGTATGCAAGTTTGATTATATGTTGTTTTTTTTTAAAGATTTATTTATTTATTTATTTATACAAGCATTGGGTACAGTCAGAAGCGCGGGAGGGTGAGAGAATTCACCAGAGCCAGAGCGGGGAGCAGAGCAGGCAGAAGGACAGAAGTACACTGCTGAGGGGAGCAGCGGGCGGCAGGAGAGGTCTGCGCGCCATGTGGGACCCTCCTCCGGTGGCCAGGGAGTAGCTGGGGATTGAACCAGCGCTGCAGAGGCTGCGGGCAGCTTCGCAACCCAGCGCTCAACTGCTGCACCACCGGGGCGGCCCCAAGTTTGATTATATGTTTTGTTTTTAAATATAGCATTGTATCATAGCCTTTCTTTACATTACTAAGCAAAATGTATAATGATTACTTTTAATGGCTGTGCAATATGCCATCCAGTGAGTGGACTTAATTACCCATTCCTCTATTGTTGGAGCTCTAGGTTGTTTCTTCTTTCTAAAGCTGCAATGAACATCCTTGAACATGTAGAGTTTTTTTTTTCTTTTGGGTTATTTCCTTGGAACAACTAAATTCTCAGAAGTAGAAATACTGGGTCAAAATTTATGAACACTTTTATGGCTCTTGAAACATGTTGCCAAATTGCTTCTAAAAGTGCAGTTCCAGAATACACTGAAGCCATTGTTAGGCAAATATAAGAGGTATAGGAATGGGATGGGGGTCCCCATTCCAGGAAACAGCCCTCTAAGGGGGACTTGACCAGGACAGACTTCTCTGATTTATCCTCTGAATGCCACGATATGGCCAACTGTAGAATTCTATGGTAGATTCTGTTGGTTGGCATACTCAGTAGCTATTTTCAATCATCTTCTCTTTTATTATTCTCTCACCATAGAAGGTAAAAGCCTGATAATCTGCTTCCCAGAACTTTTGCAGGTAAAAGTGAACACATGATGCCATCCTGTCCAAAAAAAATGTAAGGGAGGGCTCTGAGAAGAATTATTTTTTCCTTTCTTCCCTCCCTTAAACCCCACCCCCTTCTTCCTCTCCCTTCCATATTTTCAACCTATTCATTAAACCTTTCAGCTGGAAAGTTGAAGATTTTTGGTTTCCTTAATAATGGGGAAATTGTCACTGGTACCATCTCTCTTCCCTTCTTCCTGCCTTATGTAATGCCTGGAGCTATAGTAGCCACATGAAGAAAATAAGGTTGGACGCACAGGAGGACAAATAGCCAACACGGTGAGGGTGGCAGAAAGGCAAGACAGAAAGTAACTGGGTCCTTAATGGCACCATTTGAGTGGCTGATTCACTACTACCAACCACTACTGCCTCTAAATTTTTATTTTGTGGGAGAAACAAACTCTTAGTGATTAGGCCATTGTTGGTCATATTTTCTATTACTTGTAGTCAAATGCTTCCTAAGATACAAGACTCCATCGCTAGGCCCTGTCTTCCTCAGACAGCTCTTGAGATTCAGATTTTAGCCTTGTTATGCTACAGTTTCATCCTATCTCTTGGAATTGGTAACATGGATCTTTGTGGCCCAGAATGTTTACTGTTACCCCATCCTTGGTGATAGCCCCTTCCTAGCTCTGGATGCTCTCAGCAGGCCTCAAAGCCTGCGGCTGCTCCTCAGCCCTGTTTGTTCTGTCAGGAGCAGCTGCCAGGCCAGAACCTAATGTTCAGGACACACTGATCCCTGGCTCTCTTTGAGGTCTCAAGAGAATCCTGAATTAAGAATCCTGGATTCATTTCCAAAACTTTCCTTTATCTGTTGTATGGCCTTGGTTAAGTTATTTAATCTTTCTGGGTAAAAATTTCCTCATATATAAAATAGAGATGATTGGGGTGGCTGGTAAGATTTAGAACTGCAAATCTAGTGACATGGTAGGTGTCCAAGACACGTCTCCCTCTTGAAGGCAACAGGGGCTCAGAGTGTAGCACGGAGCCCAACCAAGAATAGACTTGGAGTGCAGAGTCTCCATCAAGGTGCATTCCAGGAGTCACGTGGCCTCCTCTGTGGAGACCTGGGGCTGAGAGTGATGCAGGCTCTTCCCCAGTCACTCAGAATGTGAACCTCAGCCAGTGTAGTCTGCAGGCAGCAACAGGGCGCTGCAGCACGGGGGCTGCTGTTGACTACATTCCGCAGCAGATCCCCAGAAGGAAAGAAGGAGCCTCTGCTTTTGACCATGTTGCCACAGGGCCTGCTGAGACCGGAGATCAAGACAGAGATTGTGGAGCTGACAAGTTGTCCCTGGCCCCCAGGGTGGAGCCAGCACTCCCCAGGCAAGCTACAAGAGTCAGGCCAGCCTACTCCCCTCACACAAAGTGCAAAAGCAGCCCTGGGTCTCTCCAGCACATTCCCAACTGACAACTTGAGAAGTGCATTCCCCAAGCCAAAATTAGGACACGTGCTCTGTCACAGGATTCTTTCCATGGCCGAGTGTATTTATTTGAAAGTTCTTATCGAGGAATAAAAATGAACTCCATCAGAGGTTTAATGAATCACCTTAATTGGAAGGACCACAAGTATGTGCAAATAGGGCTGTCTTGGACAGACTAATGTCAGGAGAGGTTTTCTTCTCAAAGCTGAGGGGTTTGAAGCCTTAGGCCCAAGGGCAGAAGTGGAAGGTGGAAGGGCCATGGGCAGAAACTACTTCCTTGAACTCATTTTCCCAAAGTAGCAACTTTTATACAATTTTTAAAGCACTATGGAGGCAGGATGACTATGAGACCAGAATGAAAAAATGTAAGTGATGCAGCGTGAAAGCAAATCCAGGGCTACAGAGAGGCCCTGATCAAAGGGTTGGCGCTGTCATTTTATTCACTAACTCTCCCCCCAGCATCCCCCACCCCACTGCAATTTGCCAGCAGTATAGGTTCTGTACCTAATCCCACCCCAGACTTTCTTGTGAAATAACACACCCCAGGCTGGCCTCAGCACTAGGGGGAGACTGGGTTCCCACCCTAGACAGAATTTCCATATACTTTCAAAGTCAGCTATAGCCTAGGGGAGGGAGAGAAAATGAGGGGAGGGAGGGAGGGGTGTGAGGCCCAGGCTGAGGGCTGTTCTCACTGAAGTTCATTCTGATGGAGTTTCCACCATCCCAGAATAATGCTGGAATCGCCTATAAATCTGCTCATCATCATACCTGCCTTAGGGGACACCCGGCTCATTACCCCCCCTCCCCCCAAGTCTCCTCATTCACCAGCAATCTGAGGAAGCCATGTGCTTAGACAGGAGCCCTGCATTCTGGTTCTGACTAGGCCCCAGTGTCCCATGGGGAGGGGCCCATGGGGGGCAGCTGGTTACCTGACACCAGGGGAAGAAGACATGGGATCCAGGTTGCTCTTATGTTACAGTGTGACCTTAGTGAAGGCACTTAATTATGACCTTTGCCTTATAGGTCTGATCATATAGGCAACTATTTCATTGTCTGGCACATAGTAGGCCATTGATAAATAGTGACTATTAGTGTATAAAAGCCATTGACACATAAAAGTACAAGGATTACCAACATTAATAATAATTATAGTAATTATCCCCTTTCTTCTTGTCCCCCCAGGTAGAGGGAAGCGAGGAGAGAGGACTATTACAGCCCTTCTAGCCCTGATGCCTGACTTCCCATGGGGTGACTCGCTTTGCTCTTAGACAGGTAGGCTCTGCCTAATTTTCTTGATGACATTCCTCTTACACAGTGCCACTCAGACCCAGGGGCTTGGCCAGACCCTGTTCTCAGCTGTGGAGTGTGCTGCTCCCACCCATTGCATAACAATCAAGGCCAAGCCCAAGAGTGTCCCCCGCTGTGGCAGCCATCCTCTTGCCACTCTTTGTGGGAGTCCCAGGAAGCTCCCCCCAAGTTTTCCAGCCCCCCCCCCGCCCCCTGCATGTTCCTCCTAGCTCCCACGGCTCTTATGCATGACCCCCTCTCATTCCTCCTTGGCTTCCCCGCTCAACGTTCCTGCTGGCTCTGCATGTCAGCCACGACAGCAACACTATGTGTGTCCAAAGGAGAGACACCGAGAAAAGTCCTGCTTCCTGCTCACCATCTGCCCTATTTCCACATGCCCCAGGCTGGGCAGGTTAGAATCCTGGGGATGTCCTCGGCCTGGCCTAGCCTGGCAGTCAGATTTCCCTTTCCTCTCCCACCTCCTTCAGCCTGTAGGGGTGGGAGGTGAGAGGGAGACCTTGATTTCTCCTGCTTCTAATCAGCATAGCTGGGAGAACCAGCAGGCAAGGGCAGGAGGAGGTGAAAGGCCACAGGCCTAATCTACCAGCCACCCAGTCACCAGAGCGCAGCTTCCCTCTAACAAGCCATGGAGCAAACAAATTATCTTTGTTGTTCCTGGGAAATCTGCAAGTACTTACCCGTGTAATTAGCATCTGTGCCTCGTGCCTGCAGTTCAGGTGAACAGGCCGCGGCTACCCGGTGCCAGGCGGCCTATAATCAAAACCAAAGCGGCTGCCTGGGTGATGGTGGGTGAAGATGATGTCAAATTCAATTGGGCCCTCGGTTGGGACAGCATCCCAGGAGCCAGAGATGTTGGGGCCTCTGTAGCTCTGAAATGCAAGAAAGGGTTGGGAGGCCACCATCATCCAGCCTGTCCCTCAAACCCACCCTAGCACTCTGAAGCCAGGGCAGATGGAGTGCCCGAGGCTTGACTCAACTGAGGCAAAGGTTCTGGGTCCAGGGACCTGCATTTTAAGTGGCTTTCCAGCTGATTTTTTTTTTTTCTTGGTGAGACACAGTCCTTTATTAAAAAATACATAAAAATCACAGCCCCCTGAGCCAGGTCCAGAAGAGGGAACTACTCCAGCACTGGCAGAGGACAGAGGCAGGTGCTTCCTTCACCAAACACACTTCCTAGGAACCATAAATAGAACATTCACAGAGGTCCCAGGAAAAGTCAGATTTCTCTTTTCTCCACGGAAGAGGAAGGGGCTTGGGATCCAGCTCTGCTCCTCCCCCAGGGGCAGGGGACTCTGAGGAGTTGTCACATAAAATCATGATATTAAAGATTCATGGTCATAATCCTGGGGTGACACTAGAAAGAGGGCCTGGGTCTACAGGAACCCAGCTCTGGCACGGTAGTGAGGAGCTGAGGGTGGGGAGAGAGCAACTCTGATTCAATTTCTTGATTAAAGTGGGCAGGAAGGAGTCAGTGTGAGCCACAGGGGTGGAGGGCATGGGGGGATGGTTGGCAATAGGTGGAAGGCCAAGCCTGGCAGGGTGCTGGTGCTGCATCATCTCTTGATGGAAGGCCTAGGAGGAACCAGGTGGGTAATAGAGATCAGGAGTCAGCTGTAACGTTGGTATAGAGTGGGCCGATTCTTGGGCCAGCAGGCAGTATGTCAGTGAGTTCATCCCATCTTGAGTCTAGGAATTCTGGGTATGGACCAGGAGGTCAAGTCTGTGGGGGTTTTCCTGACTGCCCTTATCTCCTAGGTGCTTCACCATTTGTAATGCCCCACAGATGTGGGGGTGTATGCTATCAGGCATACCCTGATAGCAATGTTGTTATTCTCACCACCCCAGCCCCAGTATTTATTGGTGAAGCTGTTCATCTTCAGGTAGTCTTCAGGAGTGAGGGCCCAGACCCCTCCAAAGTCCTGGAGGTACAGGAAGCTGTAACAAACTTGTTGCTGGTGACAGCAACATACTGGAGCCCATGGGGGTCAAACACAGAGATTGTGGTCATTCTCTGGCAGAAGGTCCACACTGTGCAAGAGTAGGCAAGCCTCCAGCACCCCCATATTCAGTAGCCCTGTTAGAGTTTCCATTTCTATCCTGGTGGATGACACAGATGCCATAAGCCAGCTGCCGGTGCTGCAGGCAGGAGTGCGGGTGGTAGAGTAGCAGGTGTAAGTGGTGCTCCTGTCATAGTGAGGCACAATGATGGCTGTATGGGACTGGGGCTCACAGCCTGCAGGGCAACACCAACCCAGTTTCTACCTGGGGGTTCCTCTCCATGATCTCCACCAGGGGTGGCACTGGGCTGAAGGACATAAACACGGGGCCCATTAAGAGATGAGAACATTCTGGATAGCAGGATGGGCCTTGAAGAGCTGGGGGGCGGGGGGTGGGCCAGGAGGTGACTGAGGTTACTGTAGACATCATGGGGTGAGAGTAGTCAAATGTTGGTTCCTGCTCTCAGCCAGATAGGGCACCATGGCTTTGGAAGTCCCCCAGTGACAGGTTCATTACGATGGCCAGCTGGGACCCTGCCAGCACGGCCAGTGTGCAGGGTTGCTCCAGTGGCCTCTGCAACATTCTGGGGTAAAGTCTAGGTTAGAGCTGTTTTCTTCCGGATCATAGGGACTGCAGGAGGTGCTGGCAGGACAGAGATGTAAGGCATTATATTATCTAGGCTTTTGTTTCCCGTCGTCACTGCTACCCTGACACCCACGCAGGGGTCACTGCCTCCATCTTGGAAGGAGTGCCATGGGGCTTCCCAGGTGATTCTGATGCTCAGCCAAAGTGTGGTAAACAGTGGCTGTTCCCCAAGATCCTGTCAGTCAGTAGAATAGTAATAGTTATAAGTATCATTTACTGAATGCCTGCTTGGTACAGAGTTTTATATGTGACTGACTATATTATTTCATTTCATTCTCCAAGGAGAAATGTGACAATGATAAGAATATAACCTTTTAAGAGAGAGAATAACTAACTTGCGCTGTGTCATGCAGTGGCAGGGCCGAGAGTCAGGTGATGTATTTGTTCCTTGTAGTATGGAAGGGTAGGGGCATCTCCCTGACATTGCACATGGAGTGGCAGCTCCCTCTGTCAGAGGGGCAGGAAGGGGTGTGACACCAGTGCCTTGGGGGGAGCTATTCTAGGTTTCCTGCTTAAAGCAGGGAATAACATGCAACTCCTTTCTTCCACCTGAGCAGAACGTGGCACCCCCACACAGAACAGGAAGGACAGGCCAGAACGGGCAATCATCGCAGTAAGAACAGCACAGGACAGCAGGCACTCAGCGTGGGGCCCACGGAGGGAAGCACCCCCTGGTGACAGCAGGAGGTTGGCATTTTCAGAGAGAATGGCTGGCTGAGGCAGCTCTCCTTCATACAACCCACAGAGATTGCTCTTAAATAAACTCTGAGTGAGCGCACCCTTGGAGCTTGAGGGTCAAGGCAGAAGTGGGGACCAGCCAGTGTGGAACTGGAGTGGGATGTAGGTGGTGGGGGGGAGGAGGCGAGAAGCAGCAGAGTTTGGATGGGCGCTGTAGGACGATGTTGATTCTAGTCTGGATAGCACAGAAACTGGGTTTTCATCAGTTTCTCAGGGAAGAGGAAATTGGAAATTAATATCAAAATCCCACTGAGTAGTGTCCATAGTTTCCATATGTAATCATGCTTGGCTTAGCGAGGTAGTAAAATGTTTATGATTTTCTTTCCAAGGTTGAGTTTAGTCATTCTCAATGAACCATTTAGTTGGCTTCATAAAGTCCTGAATTAAAAGAAGCCCTCTAGGTAATGTTATAGCTGGAGAGATACCTGGGCGAGGTGGACCCTCCTGGCTGTTGAAGTCAAGGCCTGGGGCCCAGAGGCGCAAGTCCCTGGAGGAAGCCCTCTTCCCGACAGCTGCTTTGACAAGGCTTCCGCGCCACATGTTGTAGGAAGCACCGCCTCGGCAAAGAATGCACCCTGAGTCTGCTTTGAGGACCTCCCATGGAATTTGTGATTCATAAGCAGAAATTCAAATAGTATGACCCTGCCCCAACACGTGCTTTCAGTAAACTGAGGCATTGCTGCTCTGCCAGTTAGCAATGGCTGTGGAGGGGGCTGCAGTCATCACTGGCATTTGTTCTTTCTACTCTGTCCTGAGAAAGGAAGAAGTGCAGCAGCCTCCTGTTGCCTGTCCCCATCTTTAGCTCACACTGCACTGGAAATGCAGGGATAGATTTGAAGATGGCATTAAATAATCCCATCACCACCTGCTGGGAGCTGGTGGCTACAAGGCCATGGAGTGGGCTGAGGGCCTGAGGACCGCATCACCCATCTAGGCACATAGACACAGACACACACACTAATTCACAGACTCATACTCACACTTAGATGTGTACACATGTGTAGACACAGTCTAACACACATTCCTATACAGGCATGAACACACTTGTCCAAGATGCAGCCTCATGTGCAACACGCAGATGCCATGGCCCCCAGACACACCCACAGGCAGGCAGACATTTCCTCCTCAGTCCTGACACTCAGGACTGGAGGAGACCACATCGAGTGGCTGTGTGTGCTGAGGCCTCCTGGCCCCAGGCTGGGTGAGGCCAACTGCCAGAGCATCTCCTGCCACCCCTGCCTTGGTCACTCAACTGCCCCCCATGGTGGCCCTGATGGGGACAGGCTCTCCTGGCTGACTGGGCTTCTCTCCCACACATCAGCAGCCTCCCTTACAACATGCCTCCCCTGCCCCAGTCTCTGACAGACACAAACACACACATACTCAAGTACACAGAACATTCCCTCCCGCCCTCCCCCCCCCACTGTCACACAGGGCTGCTCTGTTTCTAGCCTTTCCAGTCACATTCACGCCATTTGCCTGTCAGCTTGCCCCCCCACCCCAAGATTTGGTCTTTGTCTCGTGCACAAATACACACAGCCCCATGCAGACACTCTGTCTGTCTGTCTCCTGCACGACACGCACAACACGGAACAACTTGAGCCATAGCAAGTGGGAGAGGGTGTCAGGACTGATGGAAGCTGTTATTCTTAGCCCTGTCACTGAACACTTCCACCCCCTCCCCAGCGCAGTCCCTGCCCTGCCGGTCACCCTCCCCACGAGACAGAGCCGAACCTGAGGCCAGTCTAATCTGCCATCTGTGGAGAGGGTGGGGAGGCAGTAGGGGATTGCAGCCCAGCACTGAAAAGGAGCAGAAAATGGGATTTATTTTGCTGCCCCCACCCCAACACCCGACTCTGCCTCCAGCTGCTCAGAGAGCAGTTGTGTGGGGACCCGGAGGAAGGGAGGGAATTTGCATTTGAAAATAGTTGTTGGTTGGCCTGAAACATTTGGTGCCATTGCTGATCCTGTCTCTCTCTCTCTCTCTCTCTCTCTCTCTCTCTCTCTCTCTCTGTGAAGTATGGAGCTTGTG
Organism: Talpa europaea; assembly: GCF_964194135.1. Classification (NCBI taxonomy): domain Eukaryota; kingdom Metazoa; phylum Chordata; class Mammalia; order Eulipotyphla; family Talpidae; genus Talpa; species Talpa europaea. Next base: position 116,043,484 of record NC_140070.1, on the reverse strand, counting down.
GGGGTGTCAGTGAGAAGACACTGAGGGAAGCAGGACTCAGAAGAGGGCATCAAGCAGTGTCTTTCTTGAACCATTTCTTACTCCTTTCTCGCTTCGGAGTTGAAACCAGCCATAAATAGATTATATTCAAGCTTAGTTTCTGCTCAGTCCCAGGGACTGCCAACTTCCAGAACTCCCTGTGCTACCAGAGGCTCCACACCTGCCAGGAGTTGAAGGGGTGCCAGGAAGGAGGGAGTTCTACCCCCAGGAAGTCCTACAGACCCATCAAACCCAAAGTGCTTGGTCTTTTCCTCTAAACATCTCCTCCCCTGTGTTCCCAAAGCTGGAAACTTCAACATCCCCAACTTCCTCCCTTCCTCCACCTTTCTGGTTGTGTTTCAAATCTTCTACTTCAGAAGGCACCCTCCAAGTGGCCTCTTGTCCCCACTCTCATGAGCAAAGCCTTGGCTAGCCCCTCTTTAACTCTTGCTAGGACCGTTGCAGTAGCTCTTGGCTGGGCTCCCATCCTCGAACTCCCTTCCTGCCAATCCATCTTCCACACAACTGCTAGTGATTTATTAAAAAGTAAAAATCAATAAAGCCTAATGATATCACTCTCCTGCTCAAAATCCTTCCCTGGCAGATAGAGTGGACACCCCCAAGATGGTATCCCGGGATCCTTGTTCTTTTTCTTGTCCCTTACCCCTCTCACTCTTTACCACCAGAGCCAGCACCTTCCTGAACACAGCGGGCTGCTCTGTGCCTCCTGCCTGGGTGCATGCCAGGCCTTAGCTTGCAATGTCTTCTCTCTCTTCTTTACCTTGGGGGAAGTCAGATTCCAACTCAGATGTCATCGTCCCTTGTGAGTACTTCTGCCTCCCCCACTTACCAGCAAATGGGTTGTTTTTAACCTTCTCTCTGTTCTCAGGTACTTCAACCTTAATTCTAACTCTTAAGTCACTGCTTCACAAAAGTCCCTAATTTTTCTTACCTCCATATGCTTGCCAGGTAAGTTACTGTCATTTGAAGCCCTCTTTTCCCTCCCCTTGTGATTCCATCTCGTTCAGCTTGAGCCTAACCTGTTTGTCATGTAGACTCTGTAGGTCTCCCTTCCTTTGGGGTTTTTTAGCCCGTGGTCCACATTGGGCTCTGGATCCTTTTGCCCTGTATTGTCTAAATTCCTTTCTGCATATGGATGTGTGGTCACCCCACATCCACAACCAGAAAGGTGGAGGCAGGGAGGAAGTTGGGGATGTTGAAGTTTCCAGCTTTGGGAATGCAGGCCCTTGAGGTCCTGAGGGGTGTGGAGTTCTTGCTAGAGTGCCCCATTCCTGGAGCTCTGACTGGGCCTGTGCTTCCAGCCAGGACTCAGGGGCTTCAGGGTGTGGGGGCACTCAGTGTAGTCTGGGGGAGGGGCAGAGTGAGGGAAAGAAAGGACCCCTCAGCAGGTGCAGAGTGAAGATGGACTGTAGCCCCTGGGACTATGGCTCACCCAGCAGAACTGGGGACACGAGGCCTGCTCTCGCCTCACAGCTGTTGGCAAAGCCTGTCCCCAGAGGTGATGCCAGAGGTGGGGCCACTGGGCAGGTTCTGGCTGTCACATTGGCCTTGAGTGTCTGGGAGTGAGAGAGGCTCAGAGGTGAAGAGGCAGAGACAGAGAGGTAGAGAGATTGACAGTGGGTGAAGCAGAGATAGAGACTGAGAGGCCCTGGTAGGGCCAGTGAGCAGGACATGGTGACAGAGAGAAACAGGAGATAGAGACACAGACAAAAGAGAGACCCACAGATTCAGAAACACACACAGAGAGACTTAGAGTCATACTTACTGATAGAAAGGAATAGAAGATCAGAGACAAATAGAAAAGGACGGCTGCAAGGGAAGTCAGGAAGAGGCAGAGAGAGGAGTGAGGCAGATGATAGGAGAGAGAGAGAGACACAGATAGACAGACAGACATATGGGTAGGGGGGAGCCTGAAAGAAAGTTAGTGAACCCATCCGCATATACGAGGGCATCAGGCGTGGTGGGCAGGCTGGAAATAGGGCTGGGTGGAAGGGCTTCTGGATCCCAACTTAGCCTCCTTCAGGATCCAGAGCTGTGCCATGGCAACCTCAGGAGAGGAATGGATGGCCCAAGTCAAGCCTAGAAGCTTCCTGAACTTGGAGCTTTGAACCTCAGCAGGGAGAGAAGCGGGGAGCCCACAGGGCTGTGCCTCTCAGAGCTCCTCGGGGGAACTGAGCCCTGAGTCTATGCCTAAGCTCCAGGAATACTCCCTAGGCAGAGCCTTGGCAACACAACCCTTTATGCCAGCACCTAGCCGAGAGAGCCCCCTGGAAGTCCTCCCTGCTGTCTAATTCAGATTTCTCCCTTGCAAGTGCAGCCCACTCAACTCTTTAGGAGGTTAAAACACACACACACACACACACACACACACGCACATACACAACAACAACAAAAAAAAAACCTCTGCCGAAATCTGAAATGCCACAAAGTGCTCAGACAAAGACCCCTTTCTATACAGTTCCACCCCCTCCTACACCTCTCTCCCCCTCCCCACCCCCCTTCCTTACTGCAGGCTAAATTGGCAGTGGAGAGGTTTTGAGTCAACAAATGCAGTGAGTTGGGGAAGGGAGCCCTGAAGGGGATTCCTGTCTGGGAGACATTTGCTGACAGCAGTTACTGTGACAACAAGGAAACCCTGGGCCTGCCACAGACCCACAGGCAGCCCCTGCCTCCTGCCTGCTGCCCCTCCCAATTCCAGCTCTCCCCGTACCCTCAGCCCCAGTTGCTTTCACTTACTCATTCATTCCTTCATTTATGCAATTTAACAATCTTTGGCCACTGTGTGTTCAGCACCTGCTTTTTCACATGTGCCCCAGCGTTTTTATGTTTACACCCCCATTTGGTGCTTACAACCCAGTCAGTTATCTATTCTCCTTTTAAGGGAAAAGAGAGCTGCGATCCAGTACAGTAAAGTGACTTGCCCAAGGTCCCACAGATGTTAGAGCTGGTATTTGAACCCTGGTCCATCGGCCTTCCTAGTTCAGCATGTGAGTCTCTGAGCAGTTGTCAGGAAGCCCAGCGCCCAGCAGTGAGCCCCTTGAAGGCTGAGATTTCACCATCTCTAACTCTGCATCCCTACAGCTGTGCCCTGAATCTCTATCCAGTAGGTACTTGTTTTATGTTTGTGGTATGAACCTTGACTTATCCAGGGGAAGGCAGGAGTCAGCGAAGGTGGAAGCCTTCAGAAGAGAGGCCCTACTTATCTGGAAGGAGCTATATCTGGATTCTGTAATTCAAGCAGTTAGGGGCATTTATAGAGTGCCTACTGTGTGCCAGGCACTGTGTTAGGACCTTTGACTACAAAGATTAAAAAATATATATTTGTACTTTTCCCTAAAGGAGTTTAGCTTGGGAGACGGACACATAAACAGATGGAGTTAGCAGTGCTGTAGAAATAAGTACAAAATGCTGTGGGATTCTAGATAAAACAGGGACCTAAATATGAAAAGCAAAACAATAAAGCTTGCATAAGACAATATAGAAAAATATCTCTATGACCTTAGGGTAGGGAAAGAATTCTTAAACAACACACTAAAATGACACTAACCGTAAAGGAAAAGGTTGATAAATTGGAGTACATTAAAATGAAAAAATTTTGATTTCCAAAAGATACCATTAAGACAGTAAAAAGGGAAGTCAAACTGGGAAAAAAATTTGCAACCAACAAAATGTAGAGAATGAATGTAAAGAAATGTAGAGCAGAAATGTAAAGAATTCCTACACATGAAAATGCAAAAATTAGACCAAATAATTGAATATGCAGAAATTCAAATGGCCAATAAATATATAACAGAATGGTTAGTAATCAAGAAAATGCTAATTAAGATCTCAGCGAGATTCTACTAGTTTGCTGTCAGAAAAGTCATGATGCATTTTTGCCTGAAAAACAGTAAAAATATGTCATGACTTTTCCCGACAATCCAATATGTCCCCACTAGATTAACAAAAACATAAAAAGCCTGATAAAGGCAAGTGATGGTGAAGACATGGGACAGAAGTTCTCAGATACCTCTTTGGAAACAGCCTGGCAGCATTTAAGTTGTCAAATGAGTAAAGTGACTAAGTAGTAAAGTGACTGGCCCAAGGTCACACAGGTGAGCTGGGATTTGAACCCATATCTGTCGGCCTTCCTAGATCAGCATGTCGGCCTCTGGGAGTCACCTCAGAAGTGAACTCATGTGTGAGAATGTTCATGGCAGCGTCGTGCATGAAGGCCCCAATAGATAGATACTGTGGACTGGGGAAACTGAGTACAAGGGAATAGAGATGAGTACAAGGGAATATAGAAGAGTACAATGAATTTTGCCTGAGGGGCTGGGGTAGCAGGAAGGTGACCTCTGAATCAACTCTTGGAGGATGAAATTTCCTGCCAAGGAGGAGGGATGGTGGGCCTTCTAGACAGAGGCATCAGCACAGGCACAGGCTGCGAGCAGTTGCCCTTTGCAGGGGGCAGGTGGGTTGGGGATGGCAGGGAGAGAGACAGGAAGGGAAGGAGGAGAAGGGGCTGGACTTGCAGAATGTGTAGGTCTTTGTGGGCCACTGTAGGAAGTTTAGCTCACGTACAAAAGTGGGAGATAGGAGCAAGGGACAGTTAGAGGGAGGGAGACCAGTTAAAAACTATTGCAAAATGGGCCTCCCTGGTGGCGCAGGCGGTTGAGCGCTGCACTGTGAAGCTGTCTGCAGCCTCTGCAGCACGGGTTCGATCCAGGCCGGCCTGCGAGAATCCCACATGGCAAGGCAGACCTCTCCTGTCTCACCCGCTGCTCCCCTCAGCAGTGTATTTCGTCAGTCTGCCTGTTCTGTTCCCTGCTCTGTCTCTGGTGAGTCCTCTAACCCTCCTGCTGTCTGGCCTGCACCCCGGTTCTTGTATAAATAAATAAATCTTTAAAAAAAAAACTATTGCAAAGATGCTAAGGATTGGGTTAACAAAGAATAGAAACATGAAGGAAGAATAGAAGCATGAAGGATGGATTTGGGAACTACCTCTGAGAGACTGGATAGGATGCGGTGGCTGGGTGTGGAGTGGGCTGTGGACACACCCAAGTCTCTATCTTGGGGAGATGAATGGATGAGGATACTCTAACTGGATACCCAGAGGCCGAGGCAGGAGGAAGGGAGGGAGGGTTTGAGGAAGGAGCTACGAGGTCTATTTGGGGAGTTGCTGCCTTGGTGTTGTCTACAGGGTAGACAAGGGAACACCCAGGACACCCAAACAGGCTTGAACTTGGAGCAGCAGATTGCAGAATTATGGGGGCAAGAAGCCATGGGTTTAGGAGAGAACATTTGGGGTACAGGAGTAAGGCAAGTCCAGAATAAATCATAGCTGGGGTCCTGGAACCAAACATGGAGGTTGAGGTAAAGAAGTAAGGAAAAGAGACAGCTTAGGGACAAGGAGAAAGTAAGAAGCACTCTTGAGGACAGTGATGATGTCCCAGCAGCTAAGAGAGGAAGAAGTGTCATGAGGACTGAGTGGTCTGCAGTGTGAAAACAGCACTGGAAATAGGTGGGTGGGTCTGCCATCAGCAGGGAGGAGGAGTAGAGGGAAATTGGGGGAACTCTGTTTTCTCTGTCAATTGCACATGAGGGAGGGGGCAGGCTGGAAGTCTGAAAGGGTGGTAAAGGTTGAGAACAGGAGCTGACCACCAGGGGCCCAGTGGCCTGGAGGGCCGGGCTGACGTCAGGGGCCATAAATCTGGAGTGGCACCACTTTGCACGGTTGGGTGATTTTCCTATGCCTTCTGGTAGCCCGGGAATCGTGATGGGGAAAACAGATGACTGGAATCCTCCAGGGCTGGCAAAGACAGGGCGAGGGGGTGTGGGAATGGAGGGTGCCAGGGAGAATGAATGATGTGGCCAATCACAGGCAGGTCGATAGGGGAGGAAGCAGAGCCAGGAAGGAGCTGACAGCCTGGCACAGAGCCTCGTCCAAAGTCGGTGCTCAGTACCATAGTTGAATGAGCAAGACAGAATGGGAGAACTGGAGAAATCTTTGTGAAAGGAGGCCAGGTTTTATGGGAGGAAGGGAAAGAAATTGTGACCTAAGAGGGAGATACTGGAGGTTGAGATTTTATAGGAGACATTCCAAGTAGTTATGTAGGTGGTAGAGGGGGCGAGGTCGCTGGAGATGGGGAGATAGGGAGCCAAGAAATGAGGGTGTTGTGTGGGGATGTCCATGTGGACTTTCAAGTTGTCCAGGATGATGGTGGTAGATGGGATATAGAGGAAGCCAATATACCTGGTACCCAAGTCCTTAATGTTGTTGGGTGACCTCTGGGCACATAGGTGACAAGGGCCAGGTCAGATAAGGGGTAGAATGGATAGTGGGAACCTGGAGGTCTGACTATGAGTGGGAGAGGAAGTGTAACAGACCAGCGAGGCAAAGGGAGGCGGGAGGATGCTGACTCTCTCTCCAGCCTGGCCAAGTGCCACCCCCAGTAGGCTCAGCGGATCATTCTCTTTTTGGCCTTCATTGTTCGTTGAATCTAAAAGTCTCCGCTTAACCCTGGAGTATGCACAACCCTGATACTTGCTTCTGTCTCTCAAGAGCATAAAGTGGGGCTTTACCTCTTGGGTGGATGCTGGCCCTTGTATATTATAGACAGAATAGTCCAAGGAATGACCTATGGGTACAGTACAAGGAGGCCCGGACTCCAGCTTGGGACAGTGACCAAGCAGGGCTGTTCTGGACCAACTCACACTGTCTGCTGCCCTTTTCTGACCCTTTCCCATCCCCTGGGACACACAGAACTTTTCTACCTTCAACCAATACATGGAAAATTCAGCCAATACAAAAGGATGCTGAGTTTTGGGGTGTGAGTGAAGGCGTGATGGTCTCTAGTATCAGGCAGCTCACTCTGAACACTCCCTCCTCTCCACCTACTCTCAAATCCTCTTCAGTCTTAGGCCCAGCCAAGGGGGTGCCACCTCCTTTCTGATTTCCCTTTCTTAATAACAATTACTTTGATAGCAAGATTCTTGGTTCCCTTTTGGTATTTGTCTTCACCACCCTAAAAGCTGGGTTTTCTATGAGACTTCCTTCTTGAAGGCAGGGCCCCTGCAGGGGCCACAGGGATAGATAATTCATGGCCTCTGTGGAGGGAGTTTGTATTCTGGTCACAGTGTCGATGAATACAAATTGATTTTTGGTTCTTAAGAGCTGGGACTTGCAAATCCAGGGGTGGCGGATCCCTGGGAAGGAGGGCAAGCACCCGTAGAAACTTTAAAGGTTATCCACGTTATACCCAGGATCCTGTTACCACACCGGGTAGCAGGTGAGAGAGGGGTCAGAACTTTGGGTTTTTAGAGCCCTCAGGTGGTCCTGAATCTGACTTCTAGTTGAAATGCACTGTGGGGAGATACAGTGAGTACCTAGGGACTAAGAAGAGAAAATAGACTCAGACTGGACATATGATGGTCAGACAAATTATGAACCTTGCTTACAGCCAAGAACTAATCACTATGAAGCAAAATAACAGGGCATGTCATTAAAAGGAGTCAGACGACATTAGATTATCACTACCCTTCCCAGGACTGGCCAGGCTGCTATTCAAGGCCCCAAGGGATCATCACTGAGTCTCTCTTTTCCCATCTCGTTCTTTCTCTCCCCCTTTGTCTTTGAGTTTTGGTTTCCAGAACTGGATGCCCAGTTCTGGAAGAAAAGGATCACATACTGAGCACCTACTATATGCCAGGTATTGAGTGTTTATTCCTCTAAACTTCCCTATGTTGGGGATCAGTGTGAAGGAAAAAATTGTTCAGGCCAGTGAGCTCTGCTGACCCAGGTTCAAGTTGCGACTCTGCAACTCACTAGCGCCAACTTGAGATAGTCACAATCTCAAATTCCATAGCCTCAGTGTCCTTATCGGTCAAGAGGCCCCATCAATTTCTCTTATCAGGCACTCGGCAAATGTTTAATATGTTACAGCTGCTTATTGTCATCCCCACTTCGTAGATGGATACACTGATGCCCAGTTGTAAGGAGCTGCAGGGATTTGTACCACTCCATCTGCTGGGTGCTCCAGGCTCCTTCCCCACCTCTCCTCCTCCCAGGCTTGGCTAGGGGAGTGTATGCCATAGGTTTGGGGGAGGGCACTGGCAGAGGCCCTATATCTCCCCTGGGGGGGGGTGAAAAAGGGGGGTTGGGGAGCACCTGTGGCCATTAGGAACTGCTTTTATGAGCCTGTTCCACCAACTGGCTCCCTCCCCCAGGTCTGTAGCACATTGAAGCTCTTCCTGTTTGCTCCCAAGCAGATGGTGCTGGAATCTCTCTACACCAACTCCCATTCATAAATCATGGCCATTCCCCTGGTGCTGGAGCGACCATTCTAATTACAGTGGGGGAGGTTTGTGTATGTGAGTGTGAGAGTGTGTGTGTGTGTGTGTAAGTGTGAAGAGACATGGAGACTGCTGGGCAGGAGATGCCACCTCTTTCCATTGGCGATATTTCCTCTCCCCTCACCAGCCCACCCTGCTTTACAGAGTGAATCCTGGGCATCCTGGTCCTGAGGACGAAGGCCCTGGTGGATATGTTTCTGCTCTTGTTGCACTCCCATCTCCTCCCCAGTCACCCACCAAAGGGTCCCTGGGTCCAGACAATCAACCTTAACCCCACAATTTCTGGCCCCAGGTTCTCTCCTGATGGTGGGAGGTAGTATTAACAGAGCCCCTGGTGTGTCCCTGATGGGGACCTTAGGAGATAGGGGGGGAGGGGAGGTTGGAGATAGGGATGGAGACCCTGCCCTAATCAGGTCAGCTCTTATCTGCCGGAGGTGAGAACGGAGGGGTGGAGAAGAGAATGACAAGCTTGAGGGAATCCAGGCTGCAGGACTTTTGCAGGGCCCTTCAGCTCAGCCTCCAGAACTCCCTGAGTTCCTTATCTCAGGCCCACCCGGCTGTGTGTTTAAACATTATTTTCATACATATTCATGTGCCTGAGTGTGTGAGTTTGGATTTGATTGTGGATCTGGGGGTGTTGTGCTTGTTGTGTGCATAAGCAGTTTGAAAACTCGAAGTCATCATAGGCACTGTTCATACTTGTGTATGAGTATACATGGGCTTGTGTGGGTGGGCTGGGGATGGGCTGTGTGTGTTTGGGTGTCTATAAGGGGGTCTCTACCCCCACCCTGTGTTTAGGGTGGGGGTAGAGGGGCTGTGAGTGTGCTGAGATCTAGTGGGGCATGGCATGGTTGTTGCTTGCCTGGGTCCGTGTGTGTGTGTGTGTGTGTGTCCAGGACAGTCCGATGCTCATGACTGAGTGTACTTGTGTGTGTGTGTGTGTGTGTGTGTGTGTGTGTGTGTGGGCCCTGTTCCCTCCACCCTCTCCATTCTTAGCACCCAGCGATAGAGGTGTTTTCCCGGGGTTCAGATCCTCCCTAGTCCCTGGGGCTTCACTTGCAAATCTGAGTCTTGGACTGGCTCCTTGCAGTTCACCACAGTGGTGGGGACGATGGGGAAGCAAGGGAACTGACTCACCTGAGGCAAGCCAGAGGGTGTGTTCAGCCCCCGCAACACCTCCCCAGGGGACAGTGACTACCCTGGGGCCTCAAGGCTGACTGTCATTCTCTCTCTTCCCCAGATCCCTCCCTTTGTCAAGAGACCCCTGTAAATGTGATTCTTTCCCATAGGGTTCTCCTTTTGCTCCCCCAGACAATCTGAGACTTTGCCGATATCCATTTACCTGCCTGTAGCCTTACCCCATGTTGGGCAGCACACCTAGGGGAGCCGACACCATAATAGATGCTGCTGAGAGGGAACGCTTTGATCTCCCCTGCCATTCCCACCCCTCTGCTCCCTCAACACTCCCCCCAAGCTGTCTCAGCAGAAAGAGCCCTGCATTAGAATACATGCTCGGACTGGCCACTTGCGAGCTGTGTACATCCACACGGCATTGCATGTCTCGAAGACTCAGTTTCTTCATCTGCAGAATGGGGACTTTAACACCCACCCAGCTTACCCCACAGGGCCAGGGAGTCATGCATATGTAAGTAGCTAGAAATGATGACAGACTATATACATGTGCCAGCTATTATGACATCAGGTTTTTCTTTTAACTCACCAACACTATATCCACTTCACAGATACTGAGATACCTGACCCTGGATTGCTCCTGTGGGCTTTGACCAAGATCCTGGTTTCCCTACTACCCACCCTTATTCCCCGTTCTTAGCAAGAGAGAGCCCAAATGGCTCCTGTCCCTTCCTTCACCAGCCCCAGCTTGTGGGTTTGAAAGATGCTGAAGCAGCCTTCAGGCGACAGCTTGAAGGGCGCCTCCTCTGGGAGACTTCCCTGGTCCCAAGCAGAGCAGGAATCTCCTCGGCAAGGCTTCCGGGTTCGCTGAGCACACCTCGTGGCAGCTTTATCAGGCTGCTCTATAATTGTTTGTTTTTCCAACACTGTTTCACAATTACTGTGCAGTTTACAAACACTGACAGTTCCGTGTGATCCAGCTACCGCAGCTACTGCGAGGTGCCGCCCAGGTGCCAGTTCCCGCAGGGCCAGTCCTTCCCAGGTAGAGCAGCCCCCCACACCCCGGGGCCTGCACCAGGACCTGGCTCAGGGGCTCTGGTTTGTTGACTGAAGGAAGAAGACATGAATGAGAGGACTGGAGACTTTGGGAACAAGACAGAAGGGGAGAGATGATTCTCGTTAACATCTCTTTATAAAAACCAGCAAGTTCCTACATCCAGCTGGTCTGAACCGGGGCCAATCATAAAACAGGGAGGCCCCCGAGGCTGAGGGCAGCTGGCTGGCCAGTGGGCTTTATAAGGCGGTTTTATGGACTCAGCTGAGATGTGGTGATGAGAAGCCAAACTTTAAACATCCTCTTAAAGTTTGCTTTCACTTCCCCAGGCCTCTGAGCTGAACAGAATTGAGGAGGTGCCAGGGGAGGGATGATGAGGATAGCATTGTCCACCTGACCAAAAGGAAGTAAGCAGGGGTTGCAGCAGGAAGGGCATAAGTTAGAGTTGAGGAAGGACTTCCTTCTGGGGCTGGGAGTGGCAGATGGACTGACTTGCTGACCTATTCTCTGAGACTTAAGAGAGTGTTTACGTCCTGGCGTCTCCAGTGATTGTTGTTTCAGGAGGCTACGGCCTCTACTCTCCATCTCACCTGCTGTCTCCTGACTTCTCTTTTTTTGGGCTAGGCAGAAGCCTCCAGAAAGAGAAAAGACAAAGGAGAACCAAAGTCCATACCAGGATTTGTTCTGAAGCTGGGAGCCCAGGCTGAGCCCCTTGCCTACCAGGCTGTGGCTGCAGGGTCCCTGTGGTCTGAGATGGGAAACTTTTCCCTTCCCTTCTCTTCTGTTTGATTTGTGGAAGAAGAAAAACAACCAGATTGAGTAACTGAAGAAAGTATTTAGAAGTGATGTATTTACTTATTTGAAAGATTTTTATTTTAATTTATTTATGCATACAAGAACTGGGATGTAGGCCAGAGGTGTGGGTGGTGAGAGGATTCACCAGAGATAGAACAGGGAGCAGAACAGGCAGATCTGCTGAAATACACTGCTGAGGGGAGCAGCAAGCGAGACAGGAGAGGTCTGCTGCGCCGTGTGGGTTAGCTCCCTGGCCGGGGATCAAACTCATGTTGCAGTGGCTGGAGATAGTTTGATAGCGCTGAGACTTAACTCCTTGCGCCATCAGGGAGGCCGCTTTAGGAGTGACTTAGACATGAAAAATGGTCCAAGAGACAAGGAAGGAGAAAAATCAAAGAGAAGAAAAAGTAGAAAAGAAATTCAGGCATGAATATGCAGGGCAGCCAGGGAGGATGATGTCAGCAATTTTCATTACCCTTCAAGGCAGCGTTAGTGTTTTATAGACAATGACACCCCCCATTTCCCCCACAGGGGTTCCGCGCATGGCTTGCTTGGGGTTCCCCAGTTGGTGAAAGTTGTGAATCCAGAGAGGTCTGATTTCAGCCCAGGGCAGGGCCCGGGCCCTGGAGAACACAGGACTTTCACATGCTGGCACCTGGCAGAGACTCCTGGCTCGGTCCCTGTGAATTCAAGTAGCCCTGGATGAGCCTGCCTGGTGTCCTTGCAGTAAGCCGTCAGCCTCCCCTCCAGTCAGCAGCAGATCCCCCTGGGTCCACTGGACCTGGGCCAGTCTGGGCCTGCTCTCCAAGGCTGGGCTTGTGGCCGGCCTGTTGGCTGCGAGGATTGACAACTATGCTTTTGGGGAATTGAGAAGTTGGAACCCAATAAAGCTTTTCAACTCGGCCCTATAGTGCCCTTAGAGAGAGGGAGAGGGTGCCCTTTGTCTTGGGAGCACCGGCTGATTCTCTGGAAGCCTCTAGTCCAAGCAATATTTAACCTTCCTGATTTATAGCTTCTGCCTGCTGAGAGTGGTCAAGGTCAGGTGGGGGCAGCTACTCTTCATCCCCCTGCTCCCCTGTGGCCTATCTCCTTGCAGGGGCTCAGGTCTAGAGAGACAAGGGCAGTGGGAACCCAGCTCCACAAGCCCCCAGGTATGGGGGAGGTGCTGCTCCTGGACTTGGTCTCAGGGGTGAGCATGGCCCAGCCTCTTTTTGATTCCCTGGGGCAGGGGAAGAAGGAAAGAGAAGGAAAGGGGAAGAACATTGAGTGAGCACCTATCACGTGCAGGAGCTTTGCATACATGAGCACATTTAATCCTTACAGCAACCCCAAAGGGAGGATTATTATCCTTATTTTATAAGTGACAAAAATAAAGTTCAGAGAGGTTAAATATCTCAGTCAGGCCCACACTGCCAGTAAAAGGTGGAGCTGACGTTCCAGTGGGGGTCTACTAAGCCCCAGCCCTGCTCTTGCACACCAGGAGATGATGACTTGATCACCCTTCCAGAACTTCCAGGCCAGGGGTGTTCCAGGCACACTCCATATGTGTGCATGGCCTGTGGGGGCCCAGGCCTCCCAGCTCTAACAAACACCCTTCAGACGTTCCTGGACACTTCCCACCCCTGCTCTGGGGTCCTTGGGAAAACTGGGTTGCCTTTGAAGGGGCCCCCCAGGCCCATCAGCATCTCTACTATTTCACACTTTCCCTTCAGGATCATCAGATGAGGAACAGCTGGGCCTGCAGATTTATTAGGGGTTTGCAAGTGATTCCGTCCTCTAGTCCCTGGCTAAGCCCTGCCCCCACTCCCATAGTAGCCTCTGGAAAGCAAAGGGAGTTCCTTTGTCAGTGCCCCAAATCCACTTAGTTGGTGTGATTTTTGCCTCTTCCACTCCTCAGAACAATTGGGAATCAGCCATACATCTCAGGAGAAAGGGGGGAGGGGTGGAGGGGGGAGAGAGCGGTCCTGGGGATGAAGTGTCATGTGCCCAATAAAGACAGCTATCATCAAGGGGGAAAAAAGAGTTTTAGAAAATAACACACAGACACCCCTGGCTGGAAGCACAGAAGACCCAGATTGTTCTCCTGGTTCCCTGGGCTGTGTAACTGGAGGCAAGTCAGGTAATCTCTCTGTGCCTCAGTTTCTGCACCTGTAAAATGGAGATAGTGTCCACCCCAATTATCTTGCTGGGAGGACGTGAGTATCAGAGTGGATTCTTTGTGCTCACTCAAAGCCCATTGCAGGCCCTCCTGCTCACCACGCTACCCTCACCCACAGAAGGCTTTGCTGATATGTGCCCCCACTGAGACACCCACCCCTCCAGACATTGAAAATATAATGTGACCCTGGAGTTTTCCCACTAAGAAGGATTCAGAAACATTGAACATTTCTCATCTTCCCCTTTGTTTTACAGGGGAGAGCTCACCCGTCAACCTACGCCTGCGCGACATGCATATGTGAGCTCACAACGGTCATGTGATATCAGGAGAGCCACCGGGAGGAGGCACGGGAAGCAGTGGGTGCTGGGGCACAATATGAACATTCAAAGCCAAAGGAGAAGCAAAAGGCCGGATCCCCCAAGGGTCAGAGTTGTGTGGGTGTGACCAGTTGTCACAGGGGCCACTTGCAAGAACCAGCAAAGCCCCCAGGGAGTTGAGCAGAGACACAGACTGATGATCATATTTTAATAATGAATCACTTTTAATCATTCTAACTGTTGAACAAAATATGCTAATACTTGGCTAGCTTTTAAACTCCTAATGATGGAACTGATGAGTTAATAGCTCAGCATGCCTGGGATGGTCATTGCGATAATGTTATGCTGAAGGAATATTTTTGCCAATAAACCGGAAAGCAATGAAGGTATATAACTGTGATTGCAAGATTAATAAGTAATGAAACAAAAATATGTGTTCATATGTCATTAAATAACACTGGCTGTCAACCTGACCACCAAACTTGACTGATGAGCACTGTCCCAAAGACAGTGCTGCACTTGCCTGAACTCAGGGGCCCACACAGGCAGAGGCAGCGGGGCAACCGGGACCTGAAGGAGGCCAAGTCTGGCCAGAGCCTTGAGATGGGTCCCTGAGAGACTAGATTCAGGTGGTTGGGGGTGTAAGGCCAGCAGAGGGACTGGACAGAATAGAAGCCAGTGGAGGGTGATATGATGAAACGTGAGAGATGCTGAGAATGGACAGCAGAAAAGCTGTTGTGAACTGCGTGCCAATCCAGCAGTCAAGCATTGTGATAGAATCACCAAGTATTAAAACAGAAGTAGGGTCTCCAGGCACCTGACAGCATGGGCAGATGAAGAAGACAGAAACTGATAATGTGGAGAGAGGGTTAAGGGCCAGGGGCAGCAGGAGGCTTACCTACCCCTGCCTGGAGGAACAGGGATGGGCCACTGGAACCAGAAAGACAACCATGCCTTACACCTGTAATTAGGCAAAATGCTTACTTTAGTTGTTTAATAAAGTTGTAGTTGACTCTTTCTGTAGTTTGGCCATTTACCAGGAATTCGGTCATTCCTTTCTTTTAAAAGTCCCTGCTTAAGAATTTCAACTGGATCGACCTGCCTCAACTTCCAGTGTCCAGGCAGAAACTTTAACATTGTAGAGTCCAGACAGGGGCAAACTGACCAATTGATCCTGACCAGGGAACTTGCTGAGCTCAGAATTGCCCCATAGGGGAGAGCGACTTGATTTGTAAAGACATGGGATAAGCCCTGCTGTCTCCTGTGTTGGGCAGGATCACCTCACAGAACTGGATCATCATCCATCGAGGAAATTCTCCACCTTTGTTGACCAGCCCAGGGCTCATCATAGGAGAGGAAGGTCTGGGGCAGAGCCTCCAATTCCCCCTGTAGGAAGTTCAGGAGTTGTTTGAATCTGCTTTGAATTCTTCAAAGATCTGGTTTATTGAGGTTCTTAATCGACTAAAAATGGCAGTCACCTTGGATTTAGGCAAGGAAAACTGCAGCTAGAGTGGAATGGAAGTAGAAATACATTGTTAAATACACTTGACCCTTGAACAACAGGGATTTGAACTGCACAGGACCACTTACACTCAAATTTCCCCCCCAATAAACAGTGCAATACTATGCATGTATTTTCTCATCCTTAGGATTCCTTAACATGTCTCCTCTCTAGCTTACTTGTAAGAATACAGTATATAATATATGACATATAAAATAAATGTTAATCAACTTTTTGTTATCAGTAAGGCTTCTGGTCAATAGCAGGCATTAGCAGTTAAGCTTTGGGGGAGTCAAAAGTTTTATGTGGATTTTTGACTCTACAGGGGGGTTGGCATCTCCTGGCCCCTGCATTGTTCAAGGGCCAATTGTATTCAGATATTTCCATTTGGGGGAGGGGGCTGGAGTTGGGGTTCACATTTTTCTTGGTTTGAGTTCCCAGAAACCTAATGGAAAGGCTCACAGTCTTTTTGTAATTGTGCTTACCATGTGGTGTTAGAGAGAAGTTCAATGCATGAAAGAGTCATCCAGTCTGTGCTGTAAAATAGGAAAATTCCAGCAACTGAAGCATCCTGAAATGCCCTCAGTCTTTCAGCAAGTTCTAATATTGCCCTTCGCTGGCAGCCAGCTTGCGATGGGGATGTGCACATAGTAGGTTCTCGGGAACATGCATGCCTTCCTCTCCCCCGCCTGGCCTGAGCCCCAGACTCTTAAGGTTATTATAACAGGTCAAGCCTCACTGGCAGATTTGTTTAACCTCACACCATGTTGGATATAAATTCCTTACTCTAAATAACGGTCACTCATTCTCCCCTGCTTTGGAACAACAGGCATTTCATTCACCCCAGCTGGCAGCGCCCACAGACTGGCTAGCTGGCTCTTACGGGCTGAAACGTGCTATGGCTTGTTCCTGTGCCATCTCTCCTCAGCTTTTCTACAAGCCGCATGCAAAAATCTGCCCTATTACTTGATTATCACATTTCATATGAAATTAGGTATTGCAGGTCTCATGTTATTCAATTACTTGGCACAGGCTGAGGGCATGACTCAGAGGTACGCCCTGTTTTACCTCCTTCCAGTTATGGCCTCCTCCTTTATCCTGACCCCTGGGAGATTCTGCTGTGCCAAAACACCCTTCTTCCTGCTAGGGCTTAGGTTAAACTACACACTCAGGTCCCAGGACAAAGGGCCTTTTCTGATGCACTTCAGTTCCATCTCTTTGAACCCTGACTCCTCAGTGTGTCCTGGAAGTGCCCAGATGAATAATCTTCACTTGCTGCCCTCTCTTATGGTATGACCCGCAACCCAGTGGACCAGCCCTGTCTTACCCTGGTCCTGGCAGCTTTTTCATTCTTCCCCCTGTCACTAGACTAATGGTTTCTCTAAAAAGCTTCAGCCCTCCAGGCTGCAGTGTCAGCAGCTCTGGGTGGCCCAGCACACACTTCCTCCAGGTACACGTGAGCATGTTAAAAATTCTGGTCCCACCCACACATCCTGGCTTGGTATCCTCCCCTATTCCATTTTGCAGCCTTCACAATCTCAGCTCCCACATTTACATTTCATCAGAGTCAACCCCAGGCCCTCTGCGATCCCCCATCAATCCATAGTGATGTTTTTGGCTATACCTCCTGCCCCTGGAAATTATTTCCCACCACGCCAGAGCAGACACACATGGACCTCCTTCTCTTCCCACGCACTTTCACTTCTGTGCCCAATTGTCTTCAGAGGTGCCAGGAAATGCACTTGGGGTTCATTTGCTCATTCAGCAAAGTTGTCTGAGCACCAACTATGCTTAAGACTAGATTCCTTACCTTCAGGATTTCTAACTTAGGAGGAAAGGTAAGAAAAGAAAACACAACCAATAAAACTGAGAGAACATGCCTCTGATGAGAGAGAGAGAGAGAGAGAGGAATATAGGGCACCAATGCGATTTAATGTACATATTTACTCTGGGAGTTCTAGGTTATCATGTCTGAATGCCAAGGATCTCTAGGAAGCAGTGAAAAGGATCTTGGGGCTGATGATCAGGTCTCAGGAGACATAATGAAAACTCTTAAAAAAACAAAACAAGATAAATGATGCATTAGCTGTGTTTCTGCCCTGTGAAACTAGAACTCACCTTCATGAAAAGGAAGTGAAGGAATATTGAAATATTCAGTTTCTACTTTCTAACAATGAGCTGAATCCGTTTCCTAAGAAAGGCCTCCCCTATTTTGACATTCCCTTTGGCAATAAGCCCTCTTAATTGCTCTAAAATTCACAATACTGTTTGAAACAAAAATTATGACATTGTCTTGTGGGTTTTATAATGTATGTAGATGAAATACATATGATAACTATAGCAAAAAGGATGGGGGTAGGGAGTAATAGACTTCTGTGGTTGCAAGGTTTCTATAGTTTGCTAAATAGTAACTCTAAGTGGACTGTAAAAAGTTAAGGATGACTATTGTAATCCCTGGGGCCATCATTAAAAAATTAATGCAAAGAGGTATAGCTACAAATCCAATAGATAAATTTAACTGGAATGCTAAAAATTAAAAAAAAAAAAAAGACAGGAAAGGAAGAACAGAGAAATAGAAAACAGAGGGGGGTAAATAAAACTAAATTCAACTATATCAATAATTACATTAAATGTTAATGGACTAAACATTCCAATTAAAAGACAGAGATTGTCAGATAGATTAAAAGAGAAAAAAAAAAAAGCCCTAATCCTTTGCAGTCTACAAGAGATGTACTTTAAATACAAAGACACAGATAAATTGAAAGTAAAGTTGAAAATGAATGAAAATTGATATACATTCAAAAGCTATATAAATATTAGGTAAAAGAGACTTCAAGGTGAAGAAATTACCAGAGATAAAGAGGATATTTTATAATGGTAGAAGGGCCAATTCATCAAGCAAGGAAAACACAACCATATAACAACTAAAAACAATACTTCAAATATATGTAAAAAAGAAAAACCTGATAGGATTGAAGGGAGAAGTAGACAATACCATAATCAAGGTTGGAGATTTAGCAGTAATGGTGGAGTTGTCTGATTTCACTTCTGGGACAAATGGGTTTGGGAGACCATCCCCTGGATGAGGGCTGGGCTATGAACTGGCCTATAGAGTGTAGTGAGACGCTTCAAGGAGGAGATGGAGAGAGCGAAGCAGGTAGTTCACCAATAAATCCTGGAGGCTTTTGGGGGCATACACACTAATTTTAATGGAGAGCTCACAGATTGGGCCCCATCTGAAATAGACAAGCAGAGGTTGAGGTGTTGGTTCAGCTTGTTCTGAGGATCACAGTGATAATATCTATGTGGCAACAGTCACTTTCGTTGGTTGTTCCAGAACAGGCTGCCAAGTTATGGAGTGGAAAACAACAGCAGAGGCCAAAATATCTTTGCCCACTTCATTATTAATCTCTTGGGATCACTTTATAATATACCAGATGAGGTGAGTCCTAGGTGTCAAAGACCTCAGGAAGTGTTAACCATATTCTTAATGGTCACCAAGACTGATAGGGTCTGGAAAAACTAGAGGTAGCTCACTGGTTTTCAAACTTGAGTTTGTATCAGAATTACCTGGAGGTCTTATTAAATAAACCACAGACTGCTGGGCCCCATTCCCAGAGTTCTGATTTAGCAGGTCACAGGCAGGATCTGATGCTGATGCCATGGGTCTGGGGGTGCTTTTGGAGAATTATAAAGGTCAACAAAATGCCAAGAAGCCCAGAAGAGGGAAAAGTGTTTTTGGCACACTGTGTCAATGCTGGAGGTCAGAGTTGTGTAACAGGGTGGTCCCCAGGAAAGGGGGAGATTCCAGGTTT
The DNA here is from genome assembly GCF_964194135.1 of Talpa europaea. Classification (NCBI taxonomy): domain Eukaryota; kingdom Metazoa; phylum Chordata; class Mammalia; order Eulipotyphla; family Talpidae; genus Talpa; species Talpa europaea. The sequence continues at coordinate 116,024,340 of NC_140070.1, read as the reverse complement.
CCTGTCCCACCCAAGGGAGGATGAAGCTGAGCAGGAAGAGGAGAAGCTGCAGAGGAGACTGAGGAAGAAAGGAAGCAGGATGGAGAGCCAGAAAGAGACCTGGAGGAGGCACATGGAGCCGAAAGACACGTGAAGAAACTGCGCTTGCCTTTTGGTCTTGGACTGGGTGACACAGATGTGGGTAAGAGACCCGTGGGGAGGTGACAATGGCAGTTTTTGTCTTGATTTTGATTTTGCTCTTTTCCTTCCAGACTTGTGTGGTTGTTTCTTATCCTTTTCTGTGGGTCCCCACTAGAAGATGATTTAGACTTGGGGCAGGCTTTGGGGCCTTGTTCTGGGTCAATTCTGCTTGGGTAGACTTTTACCCACGAGGGAATGGGTAACTTTGGGTGCTTGATTTAGAAACTATATTCTTTGCCTTTCCTGTATTGTTTCCTAATTGTATTATAGTTCCTTCTCATTAAAGTCTCATATGTTTTGTGTTGATGCAGCAGAACCCATTTAGAGTTGGCAGGTTTGCGGGATCTGGGGTGCCTCTCTCCCTGCCCTGTAACAGTTGGAGGTCAAGGTGAGGGGCATACTAGGTCAAGAAGATGGTCTAGGAGAAAGGCAAGGACCAGGTGCATTTATGCGGCTGAACTGTAATGACCACTTAAGGAACAGAGGAGAAAAGTTTGGTAAGGTGGAGCAGAACCCAAATAAGGCATGGCCTAAGATAGAAATGAAGAACTAAATCTCAAAAATCAGTTTAGTGGGTTCAAATTCTACTTCTGCCATTTATTATTTATGTTACCTAAAAGAGGTTACTTAACCTCTTTAGAGTTTTAGCTCACTTTCTGAAAAATGGAGCTAATGCTTCTCAGGATTGTTAGTGAGGGAGTTTGCCTAGCACAGAGGGAATGCTCAGTTCAGTCAATGCTGTGTTGGTGCTGAACACCAGGCTAAGGATTTGCAGGCGTGTGCACGGATGACACCCCCATGGCAGATGTTGAGCAACAGGTCTGTGCTGCATTTTAGCACCATGCTAGCCAGACAGTTTTTTGTGAAACTCTTCTTGAGGACACCCAGGCTTTTACCTAAATAAAATTCCAGCCTCCTCTTCAAAGGGATCAGTTTCTTCTAAGTCAGGTTGCCCTTCTCTGGTTCTTCCCAAGCCCCTTGACAACTACAAAGGATGGCTGAGGCAGCTCTACTGGGGCCCAGGCAGAGCTGCAAACAACCTAGACTCTGGATTTATTCACTCGGCACCCAACAGAGCAAATGGCAATAGCTTTTGGATTTCCTTTTTTAAAGCAAGAAGTAGAAGGGATTTAGTCCATCAGTATTAAGGAAAGGGAATTCATCCCTCCCACCCCTACCCCTTGTTCTGGGATAAGATGGTTCTTTTCCATGAAAATGGAAACTCAAAAGAATCCTTGCTGCAGTGACTTTTGGAGCTAAATTGGGGTTTAACAATCATCGTTGTCCCATCCTCTCTCTGTACCTTGGTGCCTCAGGGTACAGGCACTGGGCCCTGTGTGGTTCTTAGCCTCTGTGCTGGCAGTTCTATAGGAACATGGGTGCTGACTTAGCTTAGACTGAGGTTTCCATAACCCCTAGGACTTTGTGATCAGGCTCGTACTAGTCCATCACCTCCCTGGGGAGCCAACCTGTCACCTGGGCCATGATCCTTTCCCCAATCCCATACAATTTGAGTTTATTCCTTCTTAACCAATCTACCACTAAAGTGTTAGCATGCCTGTGGCCATGTCCTTGCAGGGCATAGGGTAGGCAGACACTAGTTCCCAAATCCCAAAACTAGGCTAAAATCTCCCCTGGTAGATTCCTTACCCTGAGGCTTATCCACAGCCAGTGCTGACCACTTAATAAGGATATATTCCCTGTAATACCATCTCAGTTAATCCCCATCCTCACCCCCTGCTTTTCTGTCTTTGTGGTTTGAATGGAGCTCAGGATAAAGCCAAGTCTAGTCATCTTGGGGAAGCATTGTTCGTGGTTGGAAATCATGAGTAAATTTTGAAAAATAGTCAAGAAAATCCTGCTTAGGGAAGCATGTTTCCCAGCAGGGGAAAAAAACAGCCAAATGGTGAAGTCCAACAGGAATAATCAGAAATAGTCTCTGGATTATTCACCTTTGGTATCATCCACCCCCTCCCAACCTTCCCTGCAGCATGGGTAACTGGGAGATACCCACATTAAGATGATTGTCTAGGAAGAATCAACTTAGACATGAAGCCAAATTCCTGAGCAGTTTCCACTGCAATCCAGATTCCCTCACGCTGCCTTCTCCAACTACTTCTTCATCCAAATGCAGTTCACATTATGTATCTGCTCCCTGGGGGCTGTTGGCCCTGGCAGATGTTTGCGGCAGAACTCTGGGACTGATCCAAGGGTTAGACCTTCTGGGCCCTGCGTGGGGAGGTACAGCTTAAAGGTGTAGGTGGATTTATCTCATCGGCCAAGTATTGCCTGAGTGAGTGTCTGCATGAACAAAAGGACAGTGAACTCCCCTCACTTAGCCTTGCAAATCAGTTCCCCAACTTTCCCAGCCCATGTGGGGGTATTTTCCTCTTCTGGGACTGAATAGAAAAAAATGAGGCAGAGCTCAGGTGAGATCCCTCCAGGCCTCCTGCTTCCTCCCACCCTCTGCCAGAGCTTTAATGCAGTCTCAGTCTCCCCTTGCCTCAAGTAGGCATCTGCCTCCCTGCCTCTACAGGAAGATTCCACGGAGGAGACTTCTTAAAAAACAAATCTCTGCATGTGAATTACTTAGGAGTTAAGCACAAAGCAATCAGATGCAGAGCACTGCAGAGGCCTAGAAGGGCAATGACAAGAGAATGTTCATTCTAGGTTAAGTCTCTTTCTTAGCATGATGGGGTCAGGGTTTTTTTTGTTTTGTTTTGTTTTGTTTTGTTTTGTTTAAATTGCAAGTGTGGGCAGTGCCTGCCAGTCCAGGTTAGGGTCTGAGGGGTTTGGGCACACATCTCCCATAGAAAATGTTATCAGAATAACCTGAAGTGATTAAGTCCCCAACTTCAACCATCCTGGAAAGGAAAGTACTCCTCTCTGAACCAATCCAGAGTCCTCTGTGTCCTGCAAGGCGTGGGCCTTCGTGGATGTTTTTGGAGTGACTCTGAGGCATCTGGGAATGCAGCAGGGTCCAGGAGCTTTGGAGTGAGGGTGAAGCTGGATCAAGTTTCTCTTCTAAGCCTTCCTCTCAGCTCCTTGAGATCCAGGAGTGACAGGAGCCTGGCCTCTGAGAGTTGACAGACTTATTTTTAGTTGGGATTCCAGCTCATTCACCATATTGTTTTTCAGTTTTGCCTGATTTGGGCCAGGTCCTGGCAATGTCTTTTAGGACCTTGGCTGGGGCTGTTAAAGGTCTGTAGGAAGTGAACCCTTGGGACAGGGATGTCCCACCAGGCAGGAAGTCCTGTCCTAGGGGATTGGCAGAATGCAGACAGCCTAGCCTGACCACCCTGGGGCTTGGACCAGTCAGCTGCCCCAGTTGGAAGAGGAAGGAACCTGGGCCTCCCAGCACAGAGCCTTTGGTGATTTGGGGTGGGAGGGGTGTAGACTTAACATCCTGTTTAAATTTGGCACTAGTTACATTTTTTAACAAGGGTTATGACCCTCCCTTCCCTCCCTCCCAGGCCTTCCTTACATATTCCACTAATCAATTTTTCACTTTTGGCTCTAATTCTGCTCTTCACCTTGGAGCTTCGACCAGGACTGGAGCACAGTGATCAGTGCGATTTCTTGACTGTAGCCTCTGAACAGAGCTGATCATGGAAAGACTGCCAGGAAGCCCAGCGGCTGGGGTACTGAAGACAGGAAAGAGGAGAGGGGGGGAAAAGGAGAGGAAAACAATAAAGAGGGGTGGAGAGAAAGGCATGTGTGTATGTCTGTGTGCACGTGCATGCATGTGTCCATATGGGCGAGTTTCGTGCTGTTGCATGTGGGCGTGTTGGGCTAGAGGTGGTGGTGCAGGAGATTCTGAGAGGAAAGTCAAGAGAGAGGGAAAAGTACCTAATTACAGCCAGGCCCAACTGCCCATGAGCCCAGTCCTGGCCAGCCGGCCTTGTGAGTCTAGGATCTGCCGGCGAACACCCAGCACCGCTGTGACTCTGGGGTGGAGGAGCCCACATTCCTGCCCGGCAAAGGACGCTTTAATCAAGGCTCCAGATCCTTCCTGCAGCCGCCCGGGGGGGACTGTAACGCTAAACACATTAGTGTGTGAGATTGAAAGGTAACACATTCTCATGGAAGCCCCCGGAACAATGGGCCTGGGGTCTGGGTTTCATTTGGAAGAACTGTGCAGTGGGAATTTCTCTAATCAAATAAAAGGAAAATGAAAAACTCTATCTTTCACAAACTTTAATGCTCTTAATTGCATTAATTTGAAAAACATACAAGGTCTTTCTGAGTATGGTGTTGGAGCCTGATAGGAGAGGAAGTTGGGCCTAGCAGGGGAGAGGCAGGGGTCTTATGGCAGTGAAGGGTGCCTGAGAGTGGCAGCCAGTGTGGCCAGGTCTCAAGATGGTCTGGCATAGACCCAAGTGATAGGGGGTTAGACCTTTGTTGCCCCTTCCCCCTCAGCCGCCCCTCCCAGCCCTGGTATTTCCGGGGCCTCTCTGGTGGCTGAAGAGGCCTGAGAGCCCCATCAGGCCACTTGGCTTGGACCTGCTGCTGTCACTCACTCCTCTTCGTCCCAGACCTGAGGGGGAAGGGCAGTTCCTCTCTGCTCTGTCAGCGCCCACAGCCCAGGACCAGCTGCTCATCTCACATCACGCCCCACCCTGGACGTCTCCAGGAGTCCAAATCCCAGGCTGCACTCTGCTCCCATTTCTCCCTAATGGACTCGTCTGCCTCCCCAGTCTCCTCCAGCTCCATGGAGGACAGAGCAGAAGGAAACAGCCTATACCAGGGAGTTGACTCTTGTCAAGGTAGCATTTGGTGTCTCTGAATCCTGAAGGAATTAGAACCTTCTCTCTCTCCACCTCCAGCAGTTAAGGTGCTCAGCCTGCGTTGTCTCACCTGGAGTTCGAGGGGCTCTCCAGTGTCAGGGCTGAGGGATAATGACATGAGCCTACAGAGGGTCGCTGAGCTTAATTGTACAGGCCACAGACCTTTGAAAATCTGAGGAGAACTCAAGCCTTCTCCTTAGAAAAGAGCAGCTTTGTGCGTGCACGCGCGCGCGCACACACACACACACACAAATGCACATAGGCTTGTACATGATTTCTGAAATTTTACAAACATCTATTACTGGAGGTATCTGAGGATCCAGGCTAAGTCCTGCTCCTGAGTCTTGGTAAGAACACCCACTTGCTGGAAATCCTCCTGAGGTAGTGAGGTTCTGGGCAGTGAGACTGGGCACAAGGTAGGGGTGAGGACAGCTCTCTGAAGTGAGGAGGATCTGAAAGATCTCCTCAGGTCTCTGACTCACAGAGATCTGTCAGGAACCCGGCCTGTTGGCATTTAACCTGGCCTCTCCACCCTCAACCTACATGACCTGGAGGAAATTGACTCTCATCTGAAGGAACAATGTAAACCCCACCAGGGCTGCATGAGTATTAAATAACGGCTCACTGCAGGCAGGACAAGCAGTAGATGCCCCTGGGGACCCCACTGCTTGGTGACAATGGAGGTTGTGGGTACTTAGGAGCTTCAGGGCTTTGTTTTTAGGGGCCACCACAAAGGGCCCTCTTTCTCCATCCAATAGTTTTCTCCCTGACTCTGTTGTCTCTGTCAGTGTGTGCTCATTCTTGAACTTGTAGTTAAGCTCATCTCAGTGTCTCCTGCCCTTCAAAGTCCCCTGAACAATTGGTTTCCCTTGGGAGGTAGGTTGGATATGGGTTGTTCCAGAAAACAGACTCTCAGAGGTTTGTTGGCAGTCCCAAGGTCACACAGTGGCAGAATCAGGGCTAATATTTCAGATAATGGCTTCTACTCTCAGGCACCTGCCCTGAGCCCAGTACCCTGCCGGTCGCTTTGTGTACATAAACTCATTGAATTTTACAGAACCCAACTGTCTTGTTTTCCGGCACCACACTGCCTCCCAAAGACAAGGATGGAAAACCAGGAGACTTCCAGTGCTCTTTGAAAATCTTCCTTTGTGAGGAATTCTGTCAGCCATCAGCTAACACCACTTACTCAGTGCTCTGGGTGTGGCCTAATGAGGGACATAGTCCTTGCTGGTGGAACGCAGGCTCTCAGGGTGATCAGATCTGCAGCCCTCCAGGGGGAGCTGGGAGAGACAGAGGGGACATTCCGCATCTCTTAAGAGTCAGACTCTTGTGCTTCTGCCAGTAACCAGCTATATGACCTTAAATAAGCGATGCTGCCCTGCCTCAGTTTGCCCATTGGTACTATTGGTAGCTGGAAACATACCCTAAGGACATGCCCAGCATAGGAGTCTAGGATTCTGTAGCTCTGACATTGCCATGGGGAGCTATGGCTAGGGGTAAAAGGCAGCGATCAGCAGGAGGTTCTCACTAAGGTGCCTCATCTGCTCTAATCTTGCAGCTTCATTGTCTGCCAGAGCTCAGAACTCAGGAGGGGGGGAGCATCTGGGATAAGGGAAGCCCTGGTTAAGATGATTTACAAAAGCAGGATGTGCTCAGGTTAGCAGGGCCTAATGGTGTGCTGGGAGCAGGCAGATGTGCTCCCTAAGCTGGCAGATGTTATTTTTTAAGAACTTCTGAAGGCAGAGTCCTGGGGGGAGGGGTCTCGAGGCCTCTCTCTCCTGTGCCCCACTGAATGCTCAGTGACTTATGAACGTGACCTGATTTAATCCTCCCACCAGATCTATTGGGGAAGAATATTGCTACCCTCCGGTTCTGTCTCAGCTCAGAGGCAAATACAGCCCAAATGTATGTAAGGTTACCTGGCTGGGGAATGATAGAGTCAAAATTCAAACTTCAACTCAACTGGTGCTGATGCCCAGGTGCTGTCTATTTTACATGCCACCCTGTACCTCACCTCCATTTGGGAGGTGTGCAAATGACAGCACTGGCAGTTGGATTCCAACACCAAGGATCCTCCGAGAAGGAAACCTCAAATGAAAGCGGTGCAGACTAAATGCTGGTGTGCCTCAGTTTAAGCAAATCCACTATATCCAAACCTAAAAATAGCTCCTCATATTGGAACTCTTTCCCATATGAATTCATTCCCATATGAAAAAGAATCACTGGGTCTTTTCTTTGAGAAGCCAACTCCATTAGCGCATTAAAAATACGACTGAAGTTGCCAAATGTGATTTCATATGCAATCCCTTCCCCCCACCCCAGCCCTAACATACTTCTCACTCCTGTTCCCAAAGGAATACTTTGCCTTGCCTAAAAAGAGGTTGGCCTGCAGTGAGGGGGGCTGGTAATCAACATGGCAAACACATGTCCTGGATTTTCTGAGACTGGCTCGCTTTCTAATATTAGGTTTCCATTGTCCCATGAGAACACTAAGAACTATTAGACCTTGGGGACTTGTGCTTTAGTTTGAAAGATGTGGTCACCATGGAGCAGAGGGCACTGTCTTATCAAACCCATTTTCCAGCCTGGCAAGGCTGAAGGCTAGGCCTGATCAGAGAGGGGCTGCCACAAGGATCCCAGAATTGAGTCTACAAGGTAGGGTGGGGGATGTAGGGTATGGGGTGAGTCAGCAGAGAGGCAGCCCCCTGGGTTCCTGGGATCTATTAGCAAGCATGCCATGCAAAGCAGGCAGGCTGCAAAGATCCAGGGCTCCCTCACCGGAGTTCCTCTGCATGGGAAGTGGGCGGGCAGGCCCTGGAGGGTGGCCAGGGAAGAGCAGCTTCATGATTAAAGGGTTGGAGACCAGGACTTTTGAAGCGAGACTGGGAAGGCTGGTTATTTATGCATTCAGCTCTGGTCCCTGGCTCCACCCCACCCCACCCCACCTCCCTGCAACCCTGACCCGCAGCCCAGCCTGGGCTGCAACTAGGCTTTAGGGACTGAGAAGGAAGGCAAAGATTTCCCACCATTCACTGAGGACCTAGGATGCACAGGCAGGGGCTTTAACACATGTGCCTCGTGAATTCTCCCAATGAGCCTACAGGGAAGGGGTTACTAACCCCATTTTACAGGTGGGAACACTGAGTTGAAATACTTTGCTCAAGGTTTATTTCAAGATAGAAGATCCTCCAATTCTACCTCTTTGCAGCAAAACTAGAAGTAACAAAGGGTAGGGATAAGGAAAGCTTACTGAACCCCTCCAATAATTAGGTTGTTTCTGGGGGACTGTTTATGTGTGACATGATAGTTCCTAAGATAACAATAATGATGAGGTTGATGCTATTTACTGCTTACTGAGCAGCTGCTACCTGCTCAAGATTACTACATGTGATCCTTGCCCCCAAATTCCTAAGGTGGGCATCATAATCCTTGTTTTACAGATGAGGAAACACACCTGACTTGCCATGGTCATAGAACTAGCAAGGACAGAACAAGTACCCACATAATGGTTGTGGGAGCAGCTTTATCTCTGGGAAGGAAGTTGGGAGGGTGACTCAAGAGCCATCCTGGGAGCACAGGAGGGTCAGCCCTGGAGGCGCTGGCTGATTAGCTCCTGTCTAGCGCCCTGTATTAGCTCACCTCCATACTTTGGCTTGTGCCATTTCCTTCCTGCATTAAAACAATTAAAAAATATACGCCAAATCCTACTCATTGCTGGCTCCTTTTCCGTGACTCTTCCAGCATCTCCTAATCACAGCGGCTCCTTCCTTCCCTCACCTCTGTTTCTGCCCTTCGTGTAGCAGTAGGATCCTGGGCTCTTCTACCTATCTGGACCAAAGTACTGGAGAAGAGAGGTTCAATGCTATTTAGGGAAGGGCTTTCTGGTGGAAATGTCAGAGTGGGGATTATGGAGTTCCAATCTGGGAAACTGGAGTGAGGCAGAGACAGTGGTTCCTCTTGGTGAGCGGGGTGACAGGGCAGTGAGGCCTACATCTCTGCCAGCTTCAGGGACAAATGTGGTTCTGGTCATTCCTCACTTCCTTTCACCTTCCTTACCAATCCCTGTATTGTGTCCTTTGCCTTTGAAACTGAGTTTCCTGGTACACACTCTATAACCCTTCTTAATATTGCCTGACCATGGTTCCACTGTGGTGCTATAGAAAGAAGTCAGAACCAGGGTTCACAAAGGCCTGGGGTTTGATAGGTTTGGACTGTGTAGTCTTGGGTAAGTCAGTGTCTCTCTCTGAGCTTCAAACTGGCCAGGGGACTTTCCACTGGACTCAGGAAATACAGGATCAGTAGTAAAGGGTCCCTGTCCTCAAGGAACTCTAGGGAGGGACGCCATCAGATAAACAGATCTTTGTAAGTCAAGGTGGCTGCTTATGCAATTGAAGGATGGGCCACACACTGAGGGGAAGCAGGGAAGAGCAGTACTTACTGCCAGCAGTAGTCAGGAAGAGGGAACATCTGAATAAGGATTTGAAGGATGATGGGAGTTTGTCAGGCAGAGAAGTGAGTAGGGGTAACCTGACTTCTGATAGTGAGGTGCCCTGGCCTTCAGGGAGGGTCCTGGCACCACTATGGAAACCTCAATTCAACCACCATTTAACTCCTGGTAAAATTCAGCGACAAGAGCAGCTCTCTATAGAAATGGGTGGTAGGACTGGAGCAGAAACCAGAGCAGCAGTCCACATGAGAGTTTCATGAAGAGGTAACTATTCCATGATATTAAATGATACAGGGACCAGGGAAGATGAAGGTGGTAGAATGTAAGAAAATTGTGGGAATAAAGAAAAAAGACTGGAAGGAAGGAGGCCAAAATGCTCATAGTGGCACCCTGAGGTGGTGGAATGATGGATGGGTAATCCTTTTTCTGTTCCTATGTGCGACTGCCAATTTTTCCTACAATGAAGCGTTTATTTGATAATCAAGAGATAGAACAATTGAAACTTGTTTAGAAAAGAAGTCATTGGTGACCTTGGCAAGAACGGATTCAAACAGTTGTACAGCCAAGCCAGATTGCAGGGCATTAAGCAAGTGGCAGGGGGTGAGGCAGCGGAAGAAGCACGTGGGGAACTCAGAGAGGTTTGGCAGTAACTGGAAGGACAGAGATGGTATCTGAAGGCAGCGGGGCCAAGCAAAGATGTTGTTCTTTATTTAATGTGGGAGGAACTTTTGAAAGTAATGAAGTTTCCGGAATAAAAAGTCAAGATCTTCTAAGGGACTTGTGTGTCTCCTTCGGATGTAAGACATAGAAGGAGAAAATTTATTGGAATTTCTGGGACTCTTCTGTGACTTGTGGGAACAACAGGAAAAAATTAAATGTAACTGGGATTGATCTGGAGAATTCAGGCTTTGTGGCAGTTGAATATTGTGTGGATTTCCTACCAAAGGGAAAGGATAAAGGTGATGCTAAAGAGGATATTTAGAAGGAGGGGACACCTATGCTCACAGCAGCATTATTCACAATAGAGAGACAGCGGAAGCAACCTTAGTGTTCTCTAACAGATGAATGGATAAAGAAAACATTGTACACGCACCCCATGGAATATTAGTCAGTCTAGAAAAGGATGGAATGTCTGACACGTGCTACAACATGGGTGAATCTTGAAGACATTGAGCTAGTTGAAATGAGCCAGTCACAAAAGGGCACATTATATGTGAGTTCACTTTTATGAGGTACTTGGAATATCTCATAGAGACAGAAAGTAGGATAATGGTTGCCATGAGAGTGGGAGGAGGGGGGAATGGAGGGGGGAATGGGGTGTTTTGCTTAATAGACACAGAGGTTTTAGAAAAAGAAAAAAAGTCTGGAGAGGGATGGTGGTGATGGTTGCACAACAATGTGAATGTATTTCATACCACTGAGCTGTGCACATAAAAGTGGCTTAGATGGTTGATTGTGTTATTTTACCACAATTTAAAAAAGTAAATAAAAAGAATGATGAAAGAAGGGGGAGGTCAAAGAGGAAAAAGGGGAGTATGGATTCTTGGGGCAGTGAACTGGCAGGGAGGGCTGAGTGTCCCGATAGAGGTGGTTTGGCTTGGTGGAAATAGAACACTTTCTATTCACAGCACAGAGTGAGTAGGGTAGATGGAGAAACAGCAGTGGCATGGAGTAGGGCTGGGTCAAGTCAGGTACCCAGAGGGGAAGTCTGCCCTTATCTGCTATGACTAAGATTTAGAGAGCAGGTTGAAATGATTTATTCATTTATTTGTTCCACAAGGTAGGACTTCAGTATCAGCAGGACCGTCGAAATACCTCTGTGTGATTAGAGAAAAAGCACAGGGGGGTTCCCAGCAGACACAGCCATAAGGGTTTAGTAAGGGGACAGTATCTGTGTCCTAGTCTCTCAGCTGAGTGCTTCTATATGGTAAGCATATGCACCATCAGCCCAGTGAACCAGGTTCTGTGCTGCACTCTGCAGAGTTTCTGAGCTACAGCAGACTCAGCCCATGCTGGGAAGAGCCAATGTTGCCAGGGTTGAGTGTTCAGAGGAAGAAAGGAGAGGTAATCTGTTGGACAGCATGACCCTGAGTCCTGTGCACTTTGCTTCTGTAGGGCTGTAAGGCCAGGAGACAAATGGAAAAGGTGGCAGGATTGACTGAGCTTGGGCATTTGGCATTGCAGACCCAGTGCAGGTCAAAGGGACAGAGCATGACTACATTGAAGCTGCTGACCTGGATCTTGGCTTGGGAGGGGTCTGGCATGGTCGGGGAGGAAGTTGCCTGAGGAACAGCCAACATGTGTGAGATGCTTAGGAAGCCTGCGAACCACCTGGGCTTCCTGGAACTGACTGGAAATACTGGGCCCCCTTAGGCAGCAATGTCTCTTTCTACTTACCCTGGTTTGTATATACATATATATACTTGGCAGCATTGGTTGCTTCTGGATCATCTGAGGCACTGAGTAGAGCACACACGTACTGAGGCCTCCCAGGCATCATACACTGTGTTAGTTTCTAGGGATCAGAACAAATAAAAACTGGTCCCTACTGTCAAGGATCTCAGTATGGCATAGGACGCACACCCCTAGATTCACCTGGGCTTACTGCCTCCGAGAGCCCTCACCAGACATTCGCAGAGGAGAAAATAGGCAACTAGCTCTGCCTAGCCAGTGTGATAAGGCTTCCTGGAGGTGATGAGTTCTGAGGTAGGTTTTGAAAGGACAGTAGGAGCAGAGAAGTAGTGGCGAGGCATTCCAGGTTAGGTCTCAGGGGCTTTGGAAGTGTAGGGTAAGTGATTTTCAGGCTTTTCTGCCCTCACGCCATGAGGATTGGTGATGGATCCTTGTGATCCTGAATGCATGCCTGATGGTGGGCACCTGGAGTGGGGTGTGGGCATGCGTAAGTGAATACACCTGTGCTGAGAGACTGGGCTTATAAGGGCAGCGTCACGGGGTTGCCAGAAGAACCATGAGAGAAGCAGAGAGAGTGCCGGAGAGCCCAGGAAGAGTGAAAACTTGCTGGGGGCTGGGAGGCCTGCCAGCCTCCCGGCCCCCCAGCACCCCTGCCTGCTGTGTACCTGGTAAATCCCAATAAAAGCCTGCAAAAGCCACTGAGGGCTCCAGAACTCTCTCCTCCTTTACCCCATCTGCCCAGTCATAGACAACCTGCTCTGTGTCCCTTCCTGCCGTTACAGGAAGGTTCTAACCAGCTTCTAACCACATTACAGGTAATGTGTCCTATAGAGGTTCTCCAGGGACCAACAGTGCCATTTGGATTTTCTAAAACCCACAGGGACCTAAGTGGGGTGGCAGATTTCGTATGGGGTTATAGCTGTTTCTATCTAGAGGGAGGCAGGAGGGAGTAGTCATAAAACCTGACTGCACCATCTCTCCCAGTTGTAATTTACTCATTTCCAATCAAGAAGGATGGGTGGCATGGAGGGAGAGGAGTAGCTGGGTGGGCTGGGCTGGACAGACCTGGCACTGGAGGGACCGGCCATTGGGCAGGAGGATGCTGTTTATTTGACTGCAATGTATATTGAAAGGTCTCAGTTACAATGGGCCCCGGGCGCTCTTTAACAAGCTGCAGCTGTCTGCTTGCTTGTTAGCTTTCTTGACATCTTCTCCAGCCTGGTCCTTGGGGAACAGCCCCGTACCCTCCCTATGTGCCCAGGCCCTGGAAGGCTGACTTCTTGCCCTCAGCCCCCAAGCTACCGTGATGAATGGCGCAGTTGCTCCGTGCAGACAAACGCCTTCCTGGAACAAGCCCTGTTTGTTTAAGACAAACAATCCACATCGACTTTGGTGAAAACCCCTGCACTGAAGGCTGCAGCCTCACCTGATACCCGCCTGCCCTTCTGCCTCTAGGCACTGGGAAAAGACACACCAAGACACCAGAGGCCAGGAAGACTTAGGATCTGCCCTCAGGATGCGTCTCCAAGGACATCGGCCCGTGGTCTTGGAGGTGAGTGAAGAGAACGAACCCTCCCCAGAGAAGAAGAGAGGCAGGTGAGCATCGAGGAAGGCAGGGACTTCAGCATCTGTCACTGGTTCCCTATGTGTGTCTCTGCTCTGAGTACCTCATGGCTTCAGGTCTCACCAATGTAGAATAGGCCAATCTGTTAGATCAATGGTTTTCAATCCTGGTTGCACATTGGGGTCATCTGGGGAGATCTTGGGAAATACTACTGTCCGAGACCCCATTCTCAGAAACCTGATTCACTTGGGGCTCAGAAGCCACCATAACCCCCCTTCTCTCTATCCCTAGGGGTTCTAAGGTGCAGCCAGAGTTGAGAGTCATGGGTTTGGGTGGTTCCCAAGGTCTTTCTCACTCTATGACTTTCTTTTTGCCTTGAAAATAAATTCCTGTTTCCTTAGCAAATGCCTCTAGGAAGCCATCAATTTGCAGACTCTGGGTCCCCAGAAGTCTCTTTATTAGGAGAACCTCCTGGACAAGCCCACCTGGACCAGAGTAGGAAGGGACCGCAGAATTCATCCACACAGTGGGCAGTGGTTCTTATTGCAGAGGGAATGTTGAGGATGGAGAGTAAGATTGGAGCAATGGCAGCTCCTTAAAAGCAGGGACCAAGTCTACCCCCACCTTTTCTTTTCTCTTTATAGCTTCCTCTTGACTTAGCAATAAATGATGGTGTGGATGGATGGATGGATGTGAAGAGTCCATCCTTGTTGTGGGCTTCCATCACTAGATTTGGCTGCGGGTCACCTGGGCTGCCATCACCACTGTCACTGCTGTGAATGATGGTGGGGCAGGGGCCAAGGAGGCACTGAGAGAGCCTGTGAGCATTGGGATTTGGGGGAGGGTCATTAATAAGGAGTTAGTATTCGAAGCTAGTCTTGACAGGCTTGCTGTGAACAGTGAGGCCCAATTACATGCCCATTATACTCCACTGTGAATTCACATCTCCCAAAGCACATCACAGTGTAGCCAAGAATTTCATGTCTTCAAAGGTTTTTTGCCCCAAAAGGCCATTTCTGCTAAAGGAAGATGTGTCCCTGCAGGCATCAGAGGGGAAGGAGAGGCCCAGTGCTGGGTGAGGACAGGAGTTAGTGCTCTGGATTGATTCTGTATAACTCTCACAAGCTATTCCTCAAAATCCTGCCCAACCCTCCCTGGTGGCCCAAGGGGTTAAGCACAGCACTATTAAGCTGTCCGTAGCCTCTGCAGCACGAGCTCCATCCTCTGCCAGCCAGGGAGCTACCCACATGGTTCAGCAGACCTCTCCTGACTTGCCTGCTGCTCCCCTCAGCAGTGTGTTTCAGTCAGTCTGCCTGTTCTGTTCCCCGCTCTGTCTCTGGTGAATCCTCTCACCCCCCACACCTCTGTTCTACACCCCAGTTCTTGTATGCATAAACAAATAAATCTTTAAAAATACAAATCTTTTAAAAATATCTAAATAAAAAATCCTGCCTAACACTCAAGCAGCTTCCCCGCCACCCCTCCACACACAAACACACACATACACGCACACACACACACACACACACACACACACACACACACTTTTTGGACTCCTTGGCAGACACTCTGTCCTGCTGAGCATGCAGAGGTAAAGGATAAAGGTCCTACCTTCAAGGACCTTCCAGCCCAGGAGTAGAAGGTATCAGGAAAGGAGCGAAGTGCTAGGGAATCTCAGAGGAGAAAGTCTCTCACAGAGAAGGGGACTCAGGGAGGGTGACCCCTCAGGGAACTGACATTTAAACTCAGTGGTAGTTCTTCAGCATATATAGCAGAAATCCGGATTCTTTTTCAGTTCAACAGGGGAGCCTATTGTGCAGATAGGTTTGGGAACGATTTGGTTAATGGATGGTGGGGAAGGCATCACAGGCCAAGGGACAACACGTGCAAAGGAAGGAAGGTGGCCCCAGAACATGCAGGAAATGGAAAACCATCAAATGAGTCTAGAAACCAGTTCATTTGGGGGAAAGAAGGAGAGGTGACTAGGGTAGGAAGGTAGATGCAAAGCACCTTTTTGTTAGAAAGCTTAAAATAATTCCCCCAGGAAGCGATAATCCATTTCAGTCCTCCTCACACGGTGCTGATTTGCCCAAGTTGCGGGGAGATCTGGTGCCGATTACCAGGTTTCGGTGCATTAAATAATGCAACAATAAAATTTGGGTCATTGCAGCACAAAGTCCCCTTTATTTTGACAAGTGTAGTTCTTACTCTGAAGTGTTATCATAAATAATTAAATTAAACCAGCAAATGGCTTGTAGTATGCTTTGCCGAAGTAACAAAGTCTCTGTAACCCCAGACGCTGAGCCACTCCTTTGGGGGATTCTTGGCTCAGAAACATTTGGGGATTTTTCAGAGCTCAGGAGTATTTGGACTAGTTGAGGGAGAGGGGAGAGTAGAAGCCTTATCTCATCCCCCTGCTGCCTGCCTCCCCATCCTTACATTCCTGGGGTGCATCCCTGTCCTACCCTCTGACCTGTGGTCCTGTGGTTGTTTGCTCCTTTGTCCTGAGCTGGTCTGGTTGGGAGGCCCGGTGCAGATACTGCGCAATTTTTTTTTCCTTCTGATGCCTGCTCCAAGTTTTAATAAGAAGGTATTTCCAGTCCTAGGGTGTCAGGGCTTACAGGGACTCTGCCATCCAGCTGCTCCATTGTGTTCTAGATAAGAAAACAGAAGCTCAGGGAAGTGCCTTTGGCTTGTTGGCTGACACAGGGGCGAGTAACATGCAGAGTATGAGTGGAGAAGACTCAGACCCATAGGGGCAACTCTTCGGAGGAACAGGGGCTTCAGGGCAGAGATGGAGGAAACTGGGGGAAGGATAAAGGGGAAGGGGAAACAAGGAAAGAAGCAGAAGTGAGATTTGTTGTAGGGTGGGGGACCTTCAACCAGGGTCTAAGGGATATCCACGAAGACACTCTGAGAAAATGGCCTGTGTCCTCAAGCATCCTGATCTCTACCTGTTCCATCTAGACAGTTCTTAAACTAACCATGAGAGCAGTGAGATCTTTGCAGGAGAGAGGATGAAAGGTGCTGGAGGGCACCCTCAGAGGCAGAGCTTTCTGATTAAAAGTAGACAGGAGTGTTCAGACCCTCCTCAAGGTGAGAGGAAAGCCTTTCTCTTCCTTTTCTTTATTTTTTTTTATTTAAAGATTTGTTTATATATACAAGAACCAGGGTACAGGCCAGATGCGTGGGAGGGTGAGAGGATTCACCAGAGACAGAGTGGGGAGCAGAACAGGCAGACTGACGAAATACACTGCTGAGGGGAGCAGCGGGTGACACAGGAGAGGCCCACCCCACATGTGGGACCCTCACTGGCCAGCAGGGATCCAACTGGCACTGCAGAGCCTGTGGACAGCTTCACAGCGCTGTGCTCAACCACCTGCACCACCAGGGGAGGCCCCTTTTTTCTTCCTTTTCTATCCACTCCTCCTGCACTGTTCTTTCCCATCATCCTGCCTGCTGAACATCCAAACACAGCTTCTGTCCCCCACCTCGAGGCTCTAGGATGGGGTGACCTTCCCATCAGGTCTTCCTTTGGCAGTATCCCGGGCCAGTAGGACTCCCCACAGGGGTAACCCCATTCTTAGCGCCAGAACTTCCAGTGAGAGTTCCAGAACCTAAGCTCCTTCAGAGTCCCAGGCCACTTTCAGGAATTCCGAGGGCCGCCAGGCTGAGGCAGCTCCGCGGAGTGTGATGAATAGGTATCCCAGATGGAGGAGCCCAACTGAATGAGGTGCCTGAGAGCACACGTGGCCTTTCCGCCCACCCCCCTCAGACCTGGTGTTTTTTATATCACCTTTAGTGGAAAGGAAAGCATGTTGTTCTAACTCCACGGAACTCTGAGCTATGTAAACAACAGGCATGGAGCTTGGAACAAAAATCACCTACAGGGCAGACAGAGTCACACTAGAAATCCCTAAGAGGCAGAGGCTGAGGCTCCAACGTTCCGAGGTAGAATTTAAGGGTACTCATGCTCGGGAGTTGGTGGATGTCGGGTGGTGTGGGTTTTTGCCCTGGGGGTTGCTGCTCTTCCTGTGGAAGAGGGTAGAGGATTGGTGAGCCCTTCTGTCTCCCCTCCATCCAATGCACCCCTCAGTCCCGGGGGGATGAGAGGAGAGGGCCAGAGAAGTGAATTCAGCTGACCTGGAAACACTGATGAGGCCTGTGCCCCCTGGGAATCCATCAGGTGTTGCTGCTCGCTGGTTCTCTCCAGTGCCCACAGATATGGGGGAGACTGCTTCGCGAGCAGTTGTTGCAGGGCAGGGGTGGAGGAGAGGGGATATGCACACCAGGTATGATCTGAAACTGCCCCCAGAAACCACCACTAAATTGGTTCAGTTCCTTCTGAGCTGACTTCCCCTTCCTACTGGCTTCTCCCTCCTTTGAGGTACCATCTACTCCGGGAAACTCTCCCTAAAGCTGAGCTGGGTACCCTCTTCTGTCACACCCAAATGGCATAACCTCTAATTTCTCTCCTTAAGTAAGGCCTCTCTGTATCCGACTTATCTCTTCTATGTACAGTTGGTGTTCAATGAATGCTTGTTGAACAGAACAGGGCATCTCTGGACTAGGCCTGATACATGGGGCTTCTTCAGGGCTGGCAGTTTTAGTGGGAAGCAGGGTCCGCTTGTCATGGCTGCACTTGGCCTTGGAGGACCAACTGGGGAGGAGGCCTGACCCTCAGAGCTGTGCGCATCACCCTCCATTCCAGCTTCCGGTCTGCTCCCTGTCACAGCCTGCGCCTATCTGCTCTTCACCAAGCAGGTCTGCTGCTGCTGCATTCCCTCCCTGTCAGGCACTGTGGGGATGTGTGTGGCCAGGTTGAGGAAAGCGGACTTTAAACAAACAGCCCCTGGCCCCGGTTGGTGCCAAGTCTCGCCACCCCCAACCCTCCCCAGACAGAGGCTGCTCGCTGGACCGTGTGACAAGGAGCCAGCAGAATTCATTTAACAAAAAAGGATTTGGTGCTCTGCCTCCCACTCCGCTAGCCAGACTAGATAGGGGCTAAGGGCCCCTCCTGTTCTCCCTTCTCCTTGGGCCTTTCACCCCCTAATCTGCCAAGTGGGGAGCAGTCACGTGGGCCCCCAGCTCTCGACAGGAAGCTGTCGGCACCGCTGGCTCACAGGGCTGGCTCCCTTCACCACCGGGAAGGCAGCCTGCCTTCCCCCAGTCCGGCTCTCTGAAACCCAACCCCTCTTTCCAGCTGCAGCACGAAAGAGCCCCAGGCCCAGCCTTCCCCCGGGACCCTGCAGCCTGCAGATCTCACGGTCAGGGAATTTTCCTGTGCAGTGTTCCAAGCCGGCAGAGTCTCCAGAACAAAGGGTAGGGAGAGACAGCAACGTCTTCACCAATGTACCCCCACCACCACCTCCAACCTGGGGGCAGGGAAGATTCCCGACAGAGGCTGTTCCTGGGATCTGGGGAAGGGGAAACCCAGAGGACAAAGATTGTTCTTCCTGGGGAGACCCACACCTTGGGAAGCAATCCCTGGAGGAACTCAGCCCAGGTCTATTCTTCCAGCCCTTTATTCTCTCCCTTCTCTCAAAGGAACGAAATTCACCTACATTGGCTCTGACCTCCCAACAGGGGCCACAGTGGTGGGTGGATGGAGGACCTGCTGCTCGGAGAAGGCCTCCTATCCTCTAAAGAGAATGGGACTGGCTGCTGGGCAGTGGCAGTGGGCTGTGGGGGGAGGGAGATGGGGGAGCAACTTCCAGAACTCACTAATTCCCCTACCTGGGGAAAAGGCTATTTACAAAGGAAAAATTGGACTTTCTGTTGCCTTTGTTTCTGAGAACAGACTGTTCCTCTAACAGCTAAAAACACACACACACACACACACACACAACTGTATCAAGCAGCAGAACTGAAAACAGTGTAAGACAGCAAAGAGATCCAAGAAAGCAAGGGTTGATTCAAATCTCCATTTCACCACTTAGTAGCCATGTGGTTGGTGCAGCTGTAGAGATACCCCAAGATACTATAAATAAGTAACTCCTCTGAACCTTATTTTTTCTCACCTATAATATGGAACTAATACTTACTATGTCTACCTCCATTATTTTAGTAACTATCAAGTTCCTACTATGTGTTCAGCATTAAGTCAGTTGCTTGAGACTGGAAAGTAACAAGACCTCTACCCAAGAGTCACATCAAATAATGTGCGTGGAGGTTCTTGGAAAACTGAAATGTCGAAATAAATAGATAAGGACCAGCTGTAATGATCTCATTAACTTTCTGCAAATGGGGCTGCTAAAGCGATTTTTAAAGTTCTTTAAAACAGTTTTAAGTCAGCCAGGCCTGTCTCTGTAATCTGGCTTGCACTATTTATTTGCTTAGCAAACCATTTCTTCATAGATAGTGCAAAAGGAAAGACTTCAGACCAGCCCGGGGCAGAATTTATCCCAAATTCAGAGTGAGTGGGGTCTGAATTAATTAGGTCTTTCTGTGGCTTAATGTATAAACCTGGGCTCAGGAAATTTGGCCTTTAAAGCAGGTGCCCTTTCAAATGAGGTGGGTTTCATGTGACTATTTTAACTTCAGCTCCATTACCCTTTATGGGCTGTAGGGGTGGTGGGGGGAGCCTGAGGGGAGGGATCTGGTACAGGTCTGCTTCCGTGAGTGGGGAGCCAAAGGAACCGTAAAATAGCCGTCTCCCAATCCGGTAAATTCACACTTGCTGCTCCTGGCTGGGGTCTCCTCCAGCCAGGATGAGAACAGGGGCCCAGGTTCCCAGTCCAGCTTATGAGGCTGGTTTGCCTGCTGGGGTTTCCTTCTCGGATCTCTTATTGGCCCCTCATCATCTTTGGACTCCCACCCTAAACTTTATTGAGGTATAATTGACAAATAAAAGTGTATATGTTTAAAGTGTACAATGTGGTGATTTGATACACATATGCATTGTGAAATGATTACCACAATCAAGTTAATGAACACATCCATTACCTCATGTAGTTACTTTTTTAATGAAAATGTTTAAATTCTACTCTCTTAGCAACTTTCAAGTATACAATACAGTGTTTTTAAGTACAGTCACCATGCTGTACGTTAGATCCTTAGGATTTTTTCATCTTACAACTCAAAGTTTGTACCATCTCACCAGCACATTTCTATTCCATCCCCCCACCTTCTAGCCCCAACAACTACCATTCCCTGTTTCTGAGTTCAAGTTTTTTAAGATTTTACCTATAAGTGATACCATACTATATTTGTCTTCTTCCTGTCTGGCTTATTTCACTTAGCATAATGCTTCTGGATTCATTCATATTGTTGTAAATGGCAGTTTTTCCTTTCTCATGGCTGAATAATATTCCTCTGTGTGTGTGTTCTCTAACAATAAATCCATCAGCAGTCACTTACATTGTTTTCATATCTTGATTATTGTGAGTAATGCTGCGATGAACATGCAAGTGCCTATATCTCTTTGAAATAATGATTTCATTCCTTTGGCTATATACCCAGCATTAGAGTGGCTAGATCTTTTTTTTTTTTTTTAAAGATTTATTCGTTTGTACAAGAACCAGGGTAGAGGCCAGATGCGCAGGAGGGTGAGAGGACTCACCAGAGACAGAGCGGGGAACAGAACACGCAGACTAATGAAATACACTGCTGAGGGGAGCAGCAGGTGAGACAGGAGAGGTCTGCTGCACCATGTGGGCCGCTCCTAGGCTGGCGGGGATCAAACTGGCACTGCAGAGGCTGCAGACAGCCTCACAGTGCGGTGCTCAACCACCTGCACCACCAGCGAGGCCCTGGAGTGGCTAGATCTTATGGTAGTCTTACTGAGCTCTATTTTTAATTTTTTGAGGAACATCCATACTGTTTTCCATCATGGCTGCACTAATTTACATTCAATTTACATACATTTTACCTACAATGTATAAGGGTTCCCTTTTCTTCACATCCTTGCCAACACTCTTTATCTCTTATCTTCTATTAATAGTCATCCTAACAGGTGTGAGGTGATAACTCCTTGTGTTTTTAATTTGCAATTCCCTGATGATTAGTGATGTTGAGCACTTTTCCTGTACCTGCTGGCCATTTGTATATCTTTTTTTAAACAGATTTTTAAAAAAGATTTATACAAGCACTGAGTTACAAGCCAGAGGCATAGGAGGGTGAGAGAATTCACCAGAGGCTGAGTGGGGAGCAGAACAGGCAGATGGACTGAAAGCACTACTGAGGGGAGCAGCGGGCGAGACAGGAGAGGTCTGCAGCGCAGTGTGGGAATCTCCCTGGCCCGTCAGGAATTGAACCAGTGCTGCAGAGGCTGCGTGCGAAGAGCTTCATAGTGCTGCGCTCAACCCGCTGCACCACTGGAGAGGCCCTGTATATCTTTGGGAAAATGTCAATTCCTCTGCCCATTTCTCAGTCAGATTGTTTTGTTTTGCTATTGAGTTGTAAGTGCTCCTAGTATATTTTGGATAATAACTCCTTTTGGATCTATGGTTTGAAAACACTTCCTCATATTCCGTAAGCTGCCTTTTCATTTTGTCCATTGTTTCCTTCTCTGGGCAGAAATGTTGGAATTTGATATAGTCCCACTTCCTTATTTTTGCTTTCACTGTCAATCCAAAAAGTAAATGCCAAGATCAATGTCAAGGAGTTTTCTCTCTATGTTTTTTTCTAGGAGATTTACAGATTCAGATCTTGTACTTAAATCTTTAGTCCATTTTGAGGTGATTTTTGTGTATGGTTTAAGGGTCCAATCTTCTTCTGCATGACATGTACAGAACAAGTTGACTTGCTGGGTGACCCCCAAACTCCCCAACCATCTCAGGCACAATTCACTGAAGAATCTCTTGGCCAATCCTGAAACTCCTCAGCCCTTCCATGGTTCTCTCCCACCTCTTCCTATCTGCCCAGCAGGATTCCAGGTCAACTGTCTCTAGAATAGCCACTAGCTGTATGTGGCTACTGAGCACTCCTGGCCAGTCCGTGCTAATTGAAATATGCTGTCCTTATAAAATACACACCAGATTTGAAGACTTAGTACAAAAAAAAAATAAAGTATCACAGTAATTTCCATATTATCTACATGTTATGACTATATCGGGTAACATAAAATACGTTATCATTTCACCTGTTTCTTTTTCATTTAGCTACTAAAGACTGAAAAGGTCCCCCATGCCTGTCATTTGTGGTTCACATCATCTTTCTCTTTAACAGAGCTGCTTTTGAACATGAGTAGAAAGTGCCTAGGCTGGGTGGTAGCAGCCCTCAGTGACATTTCTAAAGCTCTGCTTCCCTTTGTTTCTAATTGGATTAAACGTAACTGCTTCAGATGATAGCTGAGAGACTTTAGAGGAGCTAACAGTTGTGAAAGCACCTTGCAAGTGAACTCAATCCATGTTGTGTTCTTTACCTTTCTTTTTGAAATCACATTTCAAAACACCTCCTAAAGCAATGGTTATAAACCCTGGATGCATCATTCACCTGGGTAGTTTTTAAAAAATGTACAGGATCTGGGTCCACTCTGGTTTAATTGGTCTGGGTGGGGCCTGGGCATCAGCATAATTTCAAAGCTCTGCAGGTGATTCTCATGCATAGCCAGCTCGGAGAACCCCTGTCTTAGAATCACCCTTCATCCCTCAATGCTCTAGTCCCTTTATGTGGTGTCCCTTTAGCATTTACATGTGTTTTGTGCTACTTTAATTATAACCAACATTTTTGAAAGCCTACTAAATGTCAGGCACTTTACATATAATGTCTCTAATCCTTACCACAGCTCTGCAAGGAAAATTAGATTAACCCCATTCTGCAGATGAGGAAGTTAGGGCTTAGAAAGGTTCAAGTAACTTGCTTGTTCAATAAGTGGAGGAGGGCAGGAGAAGTACACAATCCAGCTAAGGCTGAATCCAGAGTGTGAGTCACTCACCCCTAGATCACACTACCTTTGTTTTAAATTCTTCAGTAACTAGAATATAAGCTTCCAGGGCAGGGTCAGTTTCTTCTGTTTGCAACCAGTCTCAAATGATGCATTCAGCAGCCCTTTCAGAAACTCCAAATATATCTCAGAATATGTATTTAGAACATTCCTAAGCAGGCCATGGGGTTGGAGACCCACTTGGGGATGAGCTCGAATGGGGTCTGCGATGCACTCCAAGCAGTGGGCCAGGACTTTCAGGGATGCCTTCCCCAGGCAGACCCTAACAAAAACCAGAAGATTCCAGAACGGAACAGGCACAAGGAACTTGAGTTTTGTGCCTCCTGGGGTGGGAGGTGCTCCAATCCCACCAGCTGTGCCTCCCTTATCCCCAAGTCTCTTGCCCAATCTGTTGCAACCAAGGGCTGCCTTGATTTTCTAGACCTGCTCTGAGTCCATATAATTTATTATTTTAAAAAGAGATAGTTTATTAAAGCCTTGTTAAATGTGATTCAAATTTTCTACTTTTGTAAGACTTCAAATACAAA
The DNA here is from genome assembly GCF_964194135.1 of Talpa europaea. Lineage (NCBI taxonomy): Eukaryota > Metazoa > Chordata > Mammalia > Eulipotyphla > Talpidae > Talpa > Talpa europaea. The sequence goes on along the minus strand of NC_140070.1, from coordinate 116,000,534 downwards.
CATTCCTAATTAGGTCACACAATGGACTCCCCTGCAGTCATCCAGGAGGAGCACCAGCGAGCTACACAGTGACATAGAAAGACAGTTATGACATCTTGACAAGTGGTGGGAAGATCTGGATCCATGTTCTGGAAATGGCATAATCAAAATTACTTTTTTTTTTTAAAAAAGAGAGGTGAGAAAACTGGGGAGATCTGCATGAGACTGTTGCTAGTAGTAGTGCAGCAGTGGTGAAATTACAGATACTTTTTTCTGTAATGTGTCTTTTTATAATAAATGGAAAGAAAAATTCCTTTGAGTGACCCATCCCAACAAAAATAATAACTTATTATTTTTATCTCTTTCATCCTGTGGCTCAATGCAGGCCAGCTTGCACCCCTCCCTGGAGATGTGTGTGTGCAGGGGCGGGGGGGGGGTGGTCTCAGTAGGGTGCCCTGGAGACCACCCAGCTCCTTCCCTGAGGTAAGGCTCATGCATTTTTTTCCTATAGCCAATTTGGTTGGGATACTGAAGGAGTTCTCCCTTTTCACCATGGTCTGCTCTTCCAAACCAGGGATTTTTGGCCTCTCTAATTGGGCCCTTGTTCTGCAGGGAGCAGGAAGGGAAGTGGGATACCTCCTTGTGGGGCTCCCTGGTACCTCCCCTAGGCTTGGAGCAAGCGCTGGGGTAGACCTATGCCAGCCAGGCACAGGGCAGCCAGTCCTGTGGTCTTCCTCTGCTGCGTTCAGGGCTGGCGGGTGTCCAGAGAGAGGCTATGGAGAGTAAACAAATTTTCCCTTTCCTTTCAGTCTCGCTCCACTCCCTGGTGTGGCTGGGGACCCCACCCAGAAGTGAACTCAGCCCACCCTGCCAGCCCACAGACATGCAGCCAGTGGGTAGAATGGTTCTAAGCTTTGGACCCAAGCAGACCCTGGCTCAAATCTTGTCCAGTTTTGCTGCTAAGTAAATGAGCAACTTCAGGAAAAATAACATCTGGTTAGAACCCCATCTGAAAAATGACATTATAACCCCTATCTGGAAGGGCCATGATTAGGGTCAAGAGAGAGAAAATAGACACAGGGCACCTGGCACAGGCTCAACAACAATATCTGTTATTGGTGCTTCACTCTTCCTGGCCCCTCGGGGGGAGGACCCTGGATGTGACTCTAGGCCTCAGCCCCTTAGTGCTTGCTCTCCTGTTCCTACCTGAGGGGTTGGCTTTAGGGGAATCTAGTTATTTTTGTTGGGATGGGTCATCCAAAGGAATTTTTCTTTCCATTTATTATAAAAGGAAGAGACACATTACAGAAAATCTGGCAAATAGAAGAAAAAGAATTGTCTGTGATATCACCATTACAGCACAACTAGTAGCTGTGACGCCAGGCTGGCTATCGGGCCATCCATACGTCTCCCTTTCTTTCAGTCTCCTTGGTTCCAGAGGGGTGAGGTAATCCCTGGAGAGAGAACCTGGCTCTTTCGTGGGGTTTATAATCATTGTCCTTTTTGCTAGAGGCTGGATGACGCTGGTGAGAGGGGTTGACCTCACCCAGGCCCTCTGCTCGGCTGTGCCCAACTGAGAATCAGTCAGGAGACATATTCCATTCCCATGCTGTTCCCCTTAAAACAGATGCAGACTTGGGTGGTATTTCTGAGGGACAGTGGCTATTTTTATAGTGCTGGCAGCACCGTCCGTAATAATAACAGGAATCAATCATTATTATTACTGGTTAGTACTCTAGAGTTTGTGCAGAACTTTCTCGTGCCCCATCTTGTTGACTCCTTTCAAAAACAAACTCGTGTGGAGATATTATCTCCACCTCACAAATCAGGCCACTGAGGTTCAAAGGAGTAAGTGAGGACTATTAATGAGTGATAAAGTGATGTCTCCTGACCGCAAGTCCTGGAGTAGGCCTGCTAAGCATGGACTCAGTGACAAGTTATTCGAGTGTCTCCCTTTGTTTTGAGCCCCTGAACAAACCAAGAGGAGACCCTTTCTATTCTCCCTTTAGTAGAGAAAGTGAGAATGTGATTCAAATAGAGATGGGGGAGAGAAGGGAAGGTGCTGGAGCAGAAATTAAGAAGCCCAGAAGCAGATGCCTTGGGTGGTGGGTAAGTGTCAGAGGGGAGGGTTAGCTGGTTCTACACCCCAGGTCTCCTGGATGGCCCCCACCAGGGCATGACCCAGTCCTTCCCACAAAACAGCCACAACCTTGGGCAAGACGATAAAGTCCTCCTTTGGGGTGCACCCCTGGCCATTAGGGGAAGAGAAATGTCTGGAAAGGCTTCCAGGGAGCAACCCCCCCCCCCACCAAGCCCCCGCCCTGCTGTGCTGCTCAGAGGAGGAAGAAAGGAACCCCTTCTCCCAACTTGCCCTATACCTGGGTCAAGTGCCTATGTCCCCTACCTGCTCGTCTGGGGCGGGGGATGGAGGAGGAGAGAGCTGCTGGCAGTCCAGCCAGTTCATTTCCCAGCGGAGACTGTGGTGGCCCAGGATCCCTCCACCTGTGAGGTCCAAGCCCAGTGACAAAAACTTGTGTCAAGAGCCTTTGACTTCCAAATTGCTGCGGAGTGTGATGGGGGAGGAGAGGAAAGAGAGTCCTGGACTAAGTTTCCTGAAACCAGTCGGCAGTTTAGTTTGGCCACTGCCTGTCTGTCCCCCTGCCTTTGTGGCCAGCTGTGTGGTTGTACTATTTTCAGCATGAGTGGCAGGAGCACAAATGTCCTTCTCCGCAGTGAGCCAGCTTCCCTCCGTGAAACCCTAGCCTGTAGGTCCCGGGGCCCTCCCTGCAGCGGGCAGGCAGGCAGAGCCTCAGATTAGTTCCTGGAAACTTTATGGCCCCTCTCCTTGCTCTGCTCAGGCCTCTCTCAGGGACTGCTCAAATAATAAAAAAAGGCATTATAGTCACAGTGACCATTTATTGATCACCTACCATAAGCCAGGCACTGTGCGAGGCGTTTCATTTATAGTATCTCATTAGTTACCACCTTGTCCTGCTTATTCCATAACCTGCTTTATTTAGAAAGAGGTACACTCTGCAGAGAACAGGTATATTGTTTCTAGTTCATTAAATTTGTTGTTGATAGATTAGTCTCTAAAAAAACATTGTTTTCATGGGAAAATAGACTTCATTTATACTATTTGGCTTTGCAGGAAAACATCCAGAAACACATCTGAACCAGGACCTGAGCTGCTGGTGTCCACAGCGGGCATAGCCTCTGCAGGGTGTCACCTACAATTCACCAGCACCTTTCTGGTCTCAGCTGTTCTTCCCACCGGGGAGGCTGTACGCAGAGATCTGTTTCTCTGGCCTTTCTCTCCCTTGCTCAACAACTGACACCTTTGCTATCAGAATCGGAGAGCCAGAGGTTCTGGGTCCAGCCTTGGCAACCCCCTGCCCCCGCCACTGGAGCCCTGGGATGCCAGACTGCAGGCAATGCCAGTGGAATGGAGGGTTTGTGGGGAGGGTGGTGGTGTAGGGTGGGAAAGGGTGACATTCCTCCAGCTGGTGGCAGGAGCTGCCTAGCCAGAGGCCTTTTCACGGCCCAATGCAGTGCGGCTCTTGTGTTTATGAGCTTTGTGAGATTTAGATCGCTCTGTATTAGCCACAGGTTTTTTGGGGTCACATCAAAGGTTAGAAAGCTGTGGAAAGAGTTCTTTCCCCATGAATCACACTTCCCAAAAATGTAATTCTCTGAGAGGAGCCGGCTTGCTTTAGCTGGCAAGAGAAGAGGGATAAGGGGCTCCTGTGGAGTGATGTTTTTTTTTGTTTTTATTTTTGTTGTTTAAAGAAACCTTCTCTGGAAGCCTGGACAAAGGAATTCTGAAAGGAGAGAGCCAGAGGAGGAGAAAGACCACCAGGGCCAGGTTGATGAACTAGGGTTTGGGGGTTGGGGTGAGGTGGCAGCCAGTTCCATGCTGCTGGATGGAAGGATTGGGTTCCTGCATCGTACAGCTCCAGGGAGTGCCCTGGCTTGTGCAGTGCACAGCCTGTACAGCTGCGTGGGGCAGCTCTGTCCTTCCTTGCTCCCTCCTGGATGGATTGGTTATCTCTTTAATGGACTCCCATAGAATGTTCTAGATGACCATAGGTTATAATTATTCATGTACTTACCTGCATTCTGGCCAGCTCACAGTTACATCTTTAAGGACAGAGACCATATTTTGTCAGCTTTTGCTTTCCAGACTGGTACATAACATATGCTCCGCAAATGTTTATGGAATGACTGAATAAACATCGTTGAGAGGGTTCTTCTAGAGTTTGGGAACTGGTATGGTTCACTCAAGAACTGGTAGCCAAGAAGAGCTTTGATTTCTTTGAAGAAAAAATACTCTCTAAATAGACCAACTCCAGACATTCCCAGCCAGTTTCCTCTGCCTTCTGCCAGGAATTCATCTCTTCTCTCAGCTCCCCAACTCTGACACTGCCCATCCTGACCTACTGTGTGCATGGGCCCCAAAGAGACAGACCTGGTTCAATGCCTATATCTGCCTGTTTTCAGAAGTTTCTCAACTTCTTGGAGCCTTATTTTTCCATGTGTAAAATAGGGTTAATATATCTACCTTACAGAATTCTAAGCACCATATATGAAAATGCTTGGTACATAGCTTAAGAAATGTGCAGGGTACACAGCTTAAGAAATGGGATCTGATAGCAGCTAGCACTTAACAGATTATTTTCAAAAGCTTTGCATGGTCATTATCCATTTTGTTTGAGGATGAGAGACAGAGTAGGTTTGATATAGTCCATTTCAAGTGGTTGCCCAAGGTGACACTGCTCCTCTGGAGGAAACTGGGTGAGCACCTGCGTGGAGCTGGGGAGAACCTCAGTGTTTTGATACCACATTCTTTGACCTCATTGTAAATCTTTCCCACATTTTACCCTCCACTGTCAGCGCACCCCAGTCCTATCCTGAGAAAGGGTCCTCTCCCCACGCTCACAATGCCAGGAAATCCAGGGAAAATTTTGGCTCTTTCTATGGTCCCAAACTGACTCTTAAAATGGTGAGTGGTGAGGAGGACCCATCAGATAGGCCTTGAGGTGCTGAAACTTCTGGGGCTGAAGAACACCACGCAGGAACACTGGGTAGGGGAACGTTGCAGCTGGGATTGAGATCTCTTTCTTGCATCCCTGCCTCTGCCCGGACTCTGCTGTCCCGTGTGCCCCCCCTGGCCTGAGCTGCCTTGTGGCCAGTTGGCGGCTGCAGCCCAGCCCCCAGCCCCACGCTGCCAAGGTTGGCAGCCTCACAGCCACGCTGCACAACTCCGCGCCTCTCCTCCTCAGTTTATTCCTTCCAGATACACAGTTGCTGCTTTTTATTTGGATCACTTTTCTGTGTTATGGTATTTCAGTTGTTTTTCCAATCCCTCCCCCCAGCCCCCTTCCTTCCCCCCCATGGCAGGATTCCTAAGAAGACTCGTTTTTTGGAGAGAGCTGCAAGCACATCTGCTCTCTGGCTGTGGCATTCCAGGAGGACCCTGTCAGGGGCTCAGGTCTCCGGGAGCCAGGACACTGGGCAGTGGGGGCTGCTGGGCAGGGTTTGGGACCCTGGCGGTTGAGGCCTGTGGTGGGCACACTCACTGCAGTGGGCAGGGCCAAGCTTCAGGGCCCGTGGGTGCTGCCAAAATCTTAGAGCCACAGTTCACCAACTCTCTGGCCCTGCCGGCTGTGGCTGCTGGCTTTCTGGACTCAGATTTGTGTATGCCAGACTTGGGGTGAGAGAGAAACTGGCAGCCTTTGAAAATGCCCTGGCCTTCCATCGTCTCTTTTCTCCATGGTTCAGAGGGGATGGGGTTCTGTGTGTGACTCACATAGGTGACAGTTTGGGACTGTGGGGGTGTACTTTGTGTGGGGGGGCAGGGAAGGCTGTGGGCTCAGGTTCAGAAATCACAGGGCCTGGGGTTCCATACTTGACTCCGCCAACAGTTTGTGTGAACTTGGGCAAGTTACCATGAAATGGGGATGACAGCATGTCTCCTCATAGTGTGGTTGTGAGGGTTAACCGAGTGAATACATAGAAATGCTTCCTGGCACACAGTAAGTGCTCAATAACTGTTTCGGTCATTATTATATATGCATGGGGTTATGTGTGGAATTTATTAGACTTGGGTGCTTCTCGGACTTTGGTGTGTGAGAGTTGCCTGGGGAGCTTGTTAAAAGCTCTGGCTTATGGGAGTCCCCCACAGAGATTCTGATTCAGCAGGTCTTGGGTGGGCTCAGGAATTTGCATTTTAATCCACAGACCCTGGTGATGCCGATGCATTGGTTTAAGGTGTGGTCTGGAGTCATTTAAGGTAATAACTCCTTGGAATCCTGGTCTCTGGTACATCAATCAGAATCCTGGGCTCTGGCATATCAATCAGAACTTCTTTGCAAAAGGAAGTAGAGATCGGATGAAGGGGTGGAGTAGGGTGAGGCCATGGGGGCAGAAGCCACTCAGGCCAAGTTCTGAGGTGCCAGGAAGAATGAAAGTTGGGGGGGTTTAAGAAGGGATTGACACAGTCCTACAGTGCAGTTTGGGTTGGACCAGCCTGGTTTACAAGCCCAGGGCATGGCAGATGGCAAGGAGGGTGGAACTCAAGGCCAGAGATGCAGAAGAGTCTACAACTGAAAGCAGAAGACACTATCTGGAGGGAGAGAGAATCTTCTAGATCGATTAGTCATGCCAACCTCCTCCCTCAGCCTGGGCATCTGAGCTTCTGCCAAAGCATCCAAGCAGGACCTGGGCTCTATGAGCTGATCGCCTCACCAGTTAAGCCAAGCTGTGGCCGGATTTGAGGGCATGACTTAGGATAGGATTCCAGCTCTGTCAATTTATCTGCTCAAAAGCTTGTAGTTTCTTGATTTATTTTTCTCTGTTTTCTCTCGTAGTAAAGAAAAACATCTTTGTTTTGGTTGAGCTAAGAAAAGGAAGAAATGGGCTGTGCTAAGGCTAGAAGAGCGCTGATTGCCCGCTCCAAAGAGGAGGCTGGGGAGACCAAAAGGGGGGCCCTCCAGGAATAGGCTGACTGGGGCTGCTCTGAGAGCTGGGTTCTCCTGACCTGGGATCTGCTTTCTGAATGCATCTCTAAGTGTTTGTGAAGGTGTGTGTGTGTGCGTGTCTATGTGTAGATGTGTATGTACACAGGAGAGTGTTGTCTTCGTGTGTATTCATTCAATTTAACAACAGCCACAAAATATTTACTGAGTGTGTACTATGTACCAGACACTATTCTAGATGCCTGGGATACATCAGTGAACAAATTGAGATTCCTGTCCTGGAGGAGCTTACATTCTATGGTGATTTGGGGTATCTGGAGAAACGATAAAAACACTCGGCTTTGGTTTTCTCAAAAATGGGAAAATAATCTCTTTCTTTCACAATTGTTAAGGGACGAAGTGTGAAAATACTTGGAAAGTTCCATTCAAAGTACCTGGCATATGACAGTTGCCAAATGATATTTTGTCTTCGTGTCTCCTGTGGAGTCAAAGGAGTTATTTCTACTTGTATAGATCAAGCAAGTGTCTGTGTCTGGGTGACATTCACTGTGTGTCCAAAAGGTGTACAGTGCCCCAAATTTCCTCCTGGAGTGAGAATATCCTTTCCTGGGATGTGTCTTGTTCTGTGGAGCTATCCTAAGGTCTGATCAAAGGTGATGGTGTTAGCCAGAACGTTGCATTTAAAGCCAGAAGCTGGGCTTCCCCTGGTGGCACAGCGGTTGAGTGCTGGGCTGCGAGGCTGCCCGCAGCCTCTGCAGCGACGGTTTGTTCCCTGGCCACCGGTGAGGGTCCCACAAAAAAAAAAAAAAAAAAAAAAAGCGCCAGAAGCTCCTCTGTAAAGTGGAGAGAGGAAGGCTGCTGAATATGGAATCCCATAAACTGGCCTATTTGAGCCTTGACTAAGACCTGCTCAGTGTTCTTCTAGCTCAGTGTGTCGTCTGTAGTTTTGTTTTCAGTGCCCATAAAGAATCTTGACCACCCTACCCCTCTGTGGACACCTGCAACAACTTAGAGCTTCCTTTCCTAGTTCCATGATGTTGTGCCATGCTGCTCCCTTCTGAGACCGTCATCTTATCCCCCAGATCACTTGTAGAAGTAAATGCAGAAGATGGCCCTGTGTGATCAGGACGAAGTGTCTGTGTAACCTGCATGGAGCTCAGAGAGCCTTGCTTTCTCCCACATAGCAAGAAGAGAGAGGAGGCAATTTCTTGCTCTCCTTGCTCTAGACTCTCTTGAGGATCAAGTCCATGGTTTGGGCTGTGTCCTCTAAAAGGATGACTCAGAGCTTCTCCTTCCAGCCTCAGTGTCCTTTCTCTGTTCGTGTCTAAGTGTCCCCCCAACGTCCAGCTAAGCCACTGAGACTCCAGTTGCCCGAAGCCATATCCTCTTTCTTGACCCCGAGCCAGCTCCACCAACATCTAGCTGTTTGGATGAACAGTTCCAAGGTTCTTGCAATCACTGCAGCTTTAAAGTACTTGGTTTAACTGAGCCCATCCTCTACGCCAGAGCCACATGCTTGGGGCCAAGGCCTTTGCATGGGGTGGAGGGCAGAGAGTGGCACGGAGTGGGGGTGGGAAGTGAGATAAGGTATCTGGTCTTTGGGAAAGGCAGTCACACGGAGGTGCTCACTTTCAGGGTCATGGGAACATAGGGATGGCAACCCAGAGTGGCTGCCTCTTTAAATTTTGTATCAGGGCCTCCCTGGGTGGTGCAGTGGTTGAGTGCTGCTGGGTTGCTAAGCTGCCTGCAGCCTCTGCAGAGCCGGTTTGATCCCAGGCTGCCAGGCGAGAATCCCACATGGCGCGCAGACCTCTCCTGCCGCCCGCTGCTCCCCTCAGCAGTGTACTTCGGTCCTTCTGCCTGCTCTGCTCCCCACTCTGGCTCTGGTGAGTTCTCTCGCCCTCCCGCGCTTCTGACTGTACCCAGTGCTTGTATAAATAAATAAATAAATCTTTAAAAAAAAAAAAATAAAGTACTTGGTTTATACTTCATATGAACCCCTTTTCATTTCCCACAGCTAATGAGTTATCACATCATTTCAAGTTATTCTCTCAACCAGTCCTCTCCCACTTCCACTACGGCTGCCATATTCCCCCCCTCAGGCCCTCATCAACTCCTATTTGGACCATATTGGCAGGGTCTCCCAGTTGGCCTCCCTGCCTTTGGGAGGCCCCTCAACCAGCAGCCCACCTTCTGAAAGCACCACCATGCACTCACTCTCCCTCAGCCACTGCATCCCCCCACCCCTGCTTTCTCTAGCTACGGAACTTTCTCCTTCTCCACTGACTCTGCTCCAGTCTACTTGTCCACTCATGGTTCCCAGGACACCGTGCCCATTCCTGCTACCTTATCTCTGCTGGAGTTACTTCCCTCACGGATCCTTTCCCCACTTTCAGTGTTTTACCTAAATTCCTAGCATTACGAACACTATGCAACATCCCTGGCTGAACTGTACCCTAAGGTTTTGAAACATGATAGGAGACTATGGAAAAAGTGGAGGAGAGGGAGCTGGAGTTGCTCACCGTTTGCTAGAGGTAGAGGATTTAGTTTACCTTTAGGGTGGACTTCTGCTTTGTTTGGGGAAAATAACACAAACCTAAAACTGTTGTCACTAAGGGCCTGAACGCTCATGTTCACTGTTCTGGTTCAGCAGCAGAAATTGCCATGCTTTGGAGACAGCGAGTGCCTTTTTTTCCTCCCTTCTCCCCTAAGATTTGCAGAGAGGAGTTGGGAAGAGAGTGAGCCTGGACTGGTCCCTGTGGGGGTGACTATTAGCAGCTGAAGTATGAGAGTTGCTTGTAAGAGATTTCAAGCAGACTTCCTGGGGGGCTGGAGAGACCCTGGCACTGTTCCTTGGGGGCTCTGGTGACTTGTCTTGATGCACAGCTGGTGAGATGGGCGCTCTGTCCCTCTGCACAGAGCCAGCATCCCCCCTGGAACCCTGGGGGCCACAGAGGAGGCAGCAGCCTAGGATGCCGGGGACCCCACAGAAGTATCTCCAGCAGAGGATACTTTCATGGGCTCCACACCCCACCTGGTGATGCTGTGGGCAGATAGGTTTGGGACATCATTTGAGCTGCCCCAATGGGAACTCCCAGAAATATTTGAGGGAAGTGTTGCCTGGAATGGGGCTTGGCGCATTGTAACTCATTGTTAAAATAGCAAGAAATCATTTATCCCCGAGGCAGGTGGAAAGGAAACACTCTAGAGAGAGATGTAAAACTGTTCTACTCTGTTAACCATGTTGCCTCTGGGTGCAGGAGTAGTAGAGATTTCATTTTCTTCTTTATATTTTTATGGAACTTTCCAAATTTTCCACCATAAGCATTTGTAATTAGAAAAACAAAAGCTATGAAAAAAGAATATTATTTCGTTCCTTTCCCTTCTGGGCCCAGCGGAAGCCTCCTCAGTGCCTAAGGCCTGTGTGGTTTCTTCCCCTGCTGAACTCCTTTGCTAATTCTGGGTGCAAGGTCCTTGTTTAGTCACTGTTTGAGGCGCATGTGCCAGATCCACAGGCTCCTTCCTCTCCAGATCCTCCTCCCCTCACTCAGCTTGTGAGAGAAATTTCTCAGAACCTGTCTGACCTTCTCCCACCCTGGATCTTCTTACTTGCTGTTCCATCTGAATGCAGCTTCTCTTCCCTAGTTCCCTCAGAGTTTGTGGGGTCCCTACCAAATGCCACTTCTCAGTGAGGCTTCCCCTGACCAGGCTATTTAAAATTGCACACTCCCACCATCCCTTCCCCATTTTCTGCTTCATTTTTTCCTGTCAAGTAGATCACCATCTGACAGGTTATGTGTTACACATAACCTAGCTCCTTACTCTAGCAAGTAAGCTCAGTGAGGGCAAGACCCCTTTCCATTTTCTTCCCTGCTGTCAGCTCACCATCTAGTATGTATGCCTCAAATGTACACAAGATGCTTAGTAAATATTTGCTGAATGGGTAAATACATTTTATAATCAAAACAGCACGTTCCAGGTGCTGTGGCAGGTGCTTAGTAATTCTCTCATTCAGTCTTCAGTGCGTTGAGGTAGGAAGCATTTACTCTCTTTAAAAGATGAGGAAACAAAAGCTCAGAGAGGTTGGGTAACTCAGTTGAAGTCACTCTTGATCAGATGGTGGAATGGGATTGGAATGCAGGTCCATCTGCTCCAGAAGCCAAGGGCTTTCTATTTTCGAGGTCTCCTCTGTCCTCATGGTTAGGTAACATGACTGCCTTTGGCTGTGCTCGACACCCAGCGATTTTCAGGCTGAGTCTGCTCCTTTCTGGCACCGATTTCCCCCCAGCACAGGCCTCAGAGCTGCAGCTCAGAGGCATCATTCCTCAAAATCAGGCTTGTCTGCTAACATGGGTCCCTTCTTGTGACAAATGGCCCATGAAATTACAACCAGAGAGGCCAGCTTGGCCCTGCCCTCTTCACTGCCTCTGCTCACTAGCCTGGGTTCTCTGGGTTATGGTATGAATGAAGAGGATGAGCGCTTTTCTTTCTTCCTCTCTTAGTCCCATTTTTCCCAAAGGAGACTGGTTGCCCTCTGAGAACCTTCTGAAGAACAGCAGGGTGAAATACCAGCCAGAACCCAGATTTAGGTTAAAGTTTTGGATCTGCTGCTCACTAACAAAGTCATGAGCTTGGGCAAGTCATTTAACTTGTGTGTTGACAGGATGGGAGGAATTATTCTTTCCTGGTGGTTTCACTATAGAATCATAATGTTGGCAAATGTAGAAGCTGCCTCATGGGGCTGTGGTGCAGATGCATGAACCAATGTGGTTATCAGACTTAGCATCATGCCTGACACATAAGGCTTAAGAAATGCTGGCTGTGATTGTTGGGCATGGCTGGCTTGGGGACCGGGCAGGGTCTGCGATCAGCTCGTAGGATGGGGTGTGAGTTGTGTATTGTAGCTCAGCACTATTCTAATCACCCACCCGCTTTCCTAGAGCTTCAGTCCTCAGAGTTTGGAATTCCTTGTTCAAGGTCACATAGTCACGACTTTTCAAAGGCCTTGATTAGGACACTTTTCAGAATACCTAACCTCCTTAGTGGGTACACTATGTTTCCGCTGGAGGTAATTGTTGCCGTCACTGCTGCGCTGTACAATTTGAGGAATAATTTGCACAAGCATCAATTGCCACCATGACCAAGGCAAGAAGCATAATTATTTCAAGTGGAAACCGTGATTGAGACTGTGAATTGAGGCCTGATTTGGAGGGGCTGCAAATGAGCTGCCACCTCCAGAGCACTATGTGCCTGCTAGATGCTGGGGTTATAATCAACCTGAACCTGTTTCCAAACACCCCTTCTCCGAGTTCCAGTGGGTCAAAAATCCCTATGCTGGTGAGTGTCAAGAGTGCCGCAAGGTTGGGGGCCTCCCCTGGTGGCTCAGTGGTTGAGCGCTGGGCTGCGAGGCTGCCCACAGCCTCTGAGGCTCCGGTTCGTTCCCTGGCCGCTGGCAAGGGTCCCACCAAAAAAAAAAAAAAAAAAAAAAAAAAGAGTGTCACAAGGGCTGTGACTGAACTGAGACCTTCCTGTTGTCCAAGATATAATTCATTTTCAACAGAATTTCCTTCACTGCCTTTGCTTTCTAGTTGGAGGATAATTAGTATGATTTGGAGTCATCCATCTGTCCCCACTCTCCCAACAGTACCTGCCCCTCCAATCCCTGCTCTCTCCACTCATACAGTTTCACCCAGGAAGATCTAGTTCTGTTTGTGCCTGAAGGGGAAAGAGACGGAAGAGCTAGGCCTTCCTTCTCCCTCATGAGTGACCCCGAGTCACAGGGAATTCACCTCCTGCCCTCACCATGGCCACTGTCTGTTCTACATATGGGCCCAGAAGCACACTTGCAGCACTTCTTAGAAGCTGATGATGGCATCTGTGACATGGGAGGTCTTTCATCCTGAGGCAAGGGTAAGAGTCCTGCCAGCCCTCTGTACCATCTGGGAACAACGCTGGGAATCACATTTGTGGGTCCACAAATGCTATTTGATAGTTCCATGGAATGAAAAACTAAATTTGAGGCTTAGTGAAGAGGACAGACTAAAGAAGACAGGAAACACGGCCTCTAAGGACAAAACATACTGAGTTTGAGAACATACTCTGAGAACACTGGGACAGTAGACAGAGCTGGGGCCGATGTTCACAGATAATACTCCAACTAATTTTAGTCTCATGACTTACTCTTTTGCAGGCCAGTGTCTTGTCATATTTACCTTGGCTACATAACCCTGGTTTGTATCTACAGCGAGACAGCAGTTTTTTGAAGCAAGAACGAGTCTGGAGACAGATGACCCAAGTCTGGAAGGAGTCCCAAGAAGAAGGAAATATAAAATAATGAAGTTACTGGCTTTTCACTCAATCAGACTTCAGTTCCATCACACACTTTATAGTGTTTTTTGTATGTGTGAAACCTTTATAGTGTCTCTGTTTGTTATACAAATCATTAAAACATATAAAGCATTAACTGGCTCATCTTAGGTATTAAATAAATGGCAACTAGAGATAATTACACACATACATTGCTTGTTTTTGAAGCTGTGATAACTAAAATTATACACAATATACTTGAAGCCAGGAATGGGGAGAAACGCGTAGAATGAAATACACTGGATTGGGGGCAAGGGGCTTGGATTCTAGTCTGGGTGCTGTCCTGTGCTACCTGGTGACCTTATGCAAATCACCAAGTAATCAGGCACACTGTTGACCTCTCAGGAGTTGAGAAATTGTTATTGTTTCTAGAAGGTAAAGAAAACCTTCCCATTTTAATCTTTGGACTCCCACAAAGTCCAGGGCATGTAGTGGGCACCCAATATACTTGTTTAATTATAAACTGTTCAGAAGTCATATTTTAAGTTCCTAGTATACTTTTTGTCCGTAAGTTTACAGCTTTTGGTTGCAATCTAATTTGTTGGATCCCTGTGTCCTAAAGTACTTGTATTCCATGCTAACCTTAACATACTTAGGAATGTTACTTGGACACAAATGAAAGTAGGAAAAAGCCGCCAGTAAAGAGAGGAGAAAGCAGCCCTTCTGAACATGGCAGGAAGAGGGAAGTTTCCCTACACCCATCTCTGGTGTGGTGATCGCTCTTCTAGGTTTCCTATTGTTCAATGTACCCACACTCCAGGATTCGTTTCCAGAAAGAAGGTGGCAGGCATTGCAGAGGCCCACACTGCTTATGTAGCTGACTCTTCATGGGTACTTAAGAATGTAAGGGATGCCTTATAAGTCTGCTCCCAAATGAGAGGTGGCAGGTAGAAACATGGGCCTCCTGGTGCTAGGAGAGAGATCTTGAAGTGGAACACTCTGGTGTTAGGTGACACCATATGTATTCTCCACCCACACTACACACTGCTCCTGACAGTATTTGGTTTCTGCAGCCTTTGGTAGAAGAAAGAACCTTGAAGAGATTGAGAGACAGAAGATGGAGAGGACCAATATGTTTACTAATAGTGACCATCACTGTCTGTGCACTGTTATAAATTGTCCTGGGGTAAGAGCACTGGCAATGGTGGGGTATAGTTCAGATCTGCCTTGTATAAAATCTTCTCCCAAGTTATTGAGGAGCATCTGTCATTATAAACAGTCATTTGTAATACCATTTTCTTCCAACTTCTTCCTCCTCTTCCGCTCCTCCCTGCCCAACCCAGCTTTTCCCCCTTTCTAAAAAGTAACCCCAGGAAAGCCTAACTGAATTGCCCCAGTTGCGACAGATGTCTCTCTGTAGCCTTCGAGTGGCTGCACTGTAATTTTTGGTTTATTTATTTACTGTCCAGTTCCAAAAAGCAGTACTTTTATCTTGCTCAATTTTCCCAAATAGTGTATCACGCCAAAAGATGATTAAGTGTACCAAGGTGTACTTCTAATTTTTGGGTTTTTATTTTTCTCTAGATACCATAGTTAAGAGGTACATGTCAGACTTTTTTCTGAATTCAAATACACTTAGGACAAAAAGTGTTGGGGGCGTAGACATCCAATCAGCTATTTTTTTTTTCCTGGTACCAGATCATCATACTGCTGAATTCTTTTAAATAAAGTATTGCACTACAATGCTGCATAATTTGTTCAAAGATTGGAGGAAAAAATGCGAAGTTTTCCAATCCATTTTACAAAACCAGCAAAACTACAACAAAAAAGTACACCACTCTCATTTATAAACATCAATTTAACAGTATATACATTAAATATAACAAATGTAACAAGACACAAAACCTAAATCCTAGCTACACAAATACAATTTCTACTGAATAATCACTCTTCTCTCACCTATAGAACACGACTCAAGACAGTAGCTTCCATATTTCCCCCACACCTCACCCCACGCTAATTTTCCACTAGCCTTCACCAGGGGTGGATGTCTGCCCTAGCGCTGGCCCTGGCCCTAGCCTCAGCTCTGGCCCTGTCGGTCTCCTCTGCCAGGGCCTCACGGTACTGTGCTGGCCACTGCTCCGGGTCTTTCTTATGGAGCTTAGTCACAAACCCCGGGATTTTCATCTTGCTGGTCTCCAGGTTGCTTCGGGGACCCCAAAAGAATTCACACTTCGGTGGACTAGTGTAAGGCACCTGCCCGCAACTGAGGTATCGCTGCTGCACGAACTCTTCCATAAGCCTCTTCGGGTACCCAAAGAGGAAGTGATACTTTGAGGGATGCAACCCCAACCCACGCAGCATCTCCCAGACCTGTGCTTCCCTGGCGCTATCACCTTTCATGCAGATAAGGCCCAAGATCATCATTAAAATACCCAATCTGGGACCATCTCCTCCCAGAGCCTCCTCCTCTTCCTCAAGAGGTTTTAATTTGTTGATCAGGATGTAAGTGTGGTGCTTGCGGCCAAGCTGCATCAGCTCGAAACCAGAAACATGCCGCAGACGTTCTGCGGCCCTAGCGACGATCTCCGGGGACAGATTCTTCAAGTCTCCGAACTATCTCGGAGCGAGTAACGGGGCTCTTCTTGTCCTTCACCAGCAGGCACTGCACCAACTCGGGCCCGTCCTAGGGCGACGGGGACACCCCAGCGCAGTGCTAAGGCTCTGGCCGCCGAGGCACCTTTCCGGGCGACTACCGGCTCTGCAGACCCCTCCTCCCTCACGGCGCCAAGGTCCTCTTGGGGGCTGTCCTGCAAAAGGAGGCTCGGGGCCTCCTCCTGGAGGCAGTCAGGGCCTGGGGCTCACCGTCTTGACCGCATCCTTCTCCCCCTCGGCCTGCGGGATGGGGTGACCCCGCTCTCGCGATTCTGCAACATGTTTTCCACCAAGCAGGTGCAGCGCGCGTACACAGCCCAGGGGGTGCGAAATGCTGCGCAAATCCCAGTGTCGGGGGTGCACAGCGGCTGGGGCGGCGGAAGAACAACTAGGGTTGGTGACCGAGGGGGCTTTGAGGCTGCGGCGCGGCACCGCACAGGGCTCGGGACGCGCCGCGCATCCTCAGTGCGCGCCAAGCGCCGGCTTCTCCAGCCACTTCCGGCCAAATGGACCAAGATGGCGGCGGCGGGGGGGCCGCGCGAAGTCCCGCCCTTTCCGCTCCCTGTGGGGTCGGGCTGCGTCTCGGCTGATCCGCAAGTAAGGTCTCCGAGGAGCTGTGTGGTCTGTGCTGCTTTGGGGGTCGAAAGCACGAAGTGCGGGTGAACGGGGCTTATCCAAGGCACGCGGAGTAGGTGTGGTTCAGTGTGAAGGATGAAGTAGGGATGGAGTTCTAACCACATCCTTTGGGCAGGTGCTTGCTGAGTGTCTGTCCAGGCTTTTAGTGGTTCACTGTGGATCAAGTGTAGAGTACAGGGGATTGAACATTGGAAGATAACGACCGCTGGTCAGTTAGTGAGGAGTCTTGAACAGGATGCTAGGGAGACTGAAGTTTATTCTGAACTTGATGGGAAAACACTATAGGGGGATTTAAGCAAGGGAGCGGCTGGACCAGATCTGTATCTTTACAGTCTCTCTGGTGGCGATGGATTGGGCTGACCAAAAGCTGGGAATCCAGTTTGCAGTATTTTTATAGTGCAGAATCGAAACTGAGACTTGGCCTGACTTGTTCATTGGTGTATCCTTAGTCCATACAACAGTGCCTGGCAAGGAGAGAGGCAAATACAGTAAATTGGGGTGATGAGAGTATAAGTATAACAGATTATATAGAGGTGAAAGGAAAAATGATAAAAGATGGATTGTGGAAGTACAGGTGGCAGGACTACTGACTGGAGGAAAGAAGAGCCTTTTTTTTTTTTTTTAACCTAATCAACTTTCCATTAGTTTTTTTCTTTTTATGTACTCTTCTCTTTTATTCCACTTCTTGCCTTTTTCTCTCCTTTCCTTTCTTCTAAAATACCGTCCTCATTTCCATCTCTCCAAATCCTATCCACTGTTCAGGGCTCAGCTTAAAGATCATCCTTACCAATGCTTCCTTAGTCTCCTTGAAAGTTATTTACTGCCATCTCTGAATCACAATAGCAATTTAAGCCTAGACTAAGCACTTTTCAAGTTTGTTTAATTCTCATTAAGCTAAGTACTATTATCATCATTGCCATTTTATAGATATGTCTTTCCTATGGTATTTGCTGTTGACTAAGTATGTAATGTTAGGCAAGTTAACTAAACTTCCAGCCCTGCAGTTTCATTACTGGTAAAATGGGTATAATAGTATTCACAGCATTGTGGAGATTATGTGAAATAATGCACATAATGCAGTGCTTGGCATGGGTTGAGTGTTCAATAAATGTTAGCTATTTATTGCATACTTTTATGTGCTTATACTATGCTAAGCACATACATGTAAAGCTCATCTGTTTCTCCTAATAGTCCTGCTAGATAACTAGTACTATTATCCCCATTTTACAAGTGTGGTAACATACAAAGAGGTTAAGTAATTTCCCGAACATCACATGACTGAGATTTGAACCACATAGCTTAACTCCAGAACTCATGATCTTAACCACTATATTAATAGATGTTAATTATTATTTTTATTGACCATAGTCTACTTTGTATTATAATTATTTTTGTGTGTATCTTATTACCACCCCAAACCAAACATCCTAAAGCTAGGGCTATTAACTATTTTGAAGCGCCCCTTAGAGTTGACACTCAATAAATGATGGAAGGCTTTATTTTTTTCCATGGAAAATAACATTTATTTTAAGTAAATAACACTTTTCTAGATCTAACCACAAATTTATTTAAAAACATTTCTGAAAATATATACCCATCGATACTATATGAAATACAGGAACTGAAGTGTGTAAATGAAACAGGAGGATGTTTATTATAGTCTAGCTTGAGGCTACTACTAGTTTCTATTGAGCCAAACATTTTATGTACAATATAATTTAGTTCTCATAAATCCCTATTAGGAAGGTATTATTATCCTCATTTTACAAATGCGAAAACAATCACAGAGAGGTTAAATCACCTGTCCCAGACTATCCATCTGTTAAATGCTAGACCAGAAATAAGAACCTAGATCTGTCTGTTCTGTAGACTGTTCTCATGACCACCACACTACACCGCCTGGTTATCTGTCTCTCCTGAAGGTAGAGAGAACCCCTTCTATCTACAAGGACAGTGCTACAGTTAAAATAGTCCACTTACATATTTTTCTCTCTTCAAGAATTGCAGAGGAAATATATATGCATGAAAAGGGGCAGTAACAAGCTATGTGTTGAATGGAAACAGTTTTGAGGGACAAATTAGCAGTAAAATGACTGAATTTATAAAAACTGGATGAATGACATAACAGTATTCATCCAAAAAAACAAAACAAAACAAAGCAAAAAGTTTCTGATACATTACAGCATGGATAAATCTGGCAGACATTAATTTGAGAAGAAGAAAGATACAAAAGATTAAGCACATTATGATTTCATTTAATCTGATATTCGAGGCAGATTAAACAAATCTGTGGTGATAGAATTTAGAACAGTGGAGGCTCGGAGTGGGATTGACCAGAAAGGGATGTGCAGGAACTTTTTTTGGGGGGGAGTGATGGAAATGTTCTATATTTTGATTTGGTTATAAGCATACATTTGTTAATACTTATAAAACAATAACCCTAATTGTGGGTTCCTAGGAGCTGGCTACAAGCTGGCCACTCATGGGCAACTGTGACCTATTTGCTATCTAAAATCATAGCAAAGCAGAGAATTCGTTGACTACCTTCGGAGTATAGCGCATATGACGAAGCAGGCCCAGGGATGCCCAGACCGCTGTTGACCTGATTATGTAACTAAGTCCACGGTGGTCTCAGGATAACTCTATCTGTGATAACTTCAAATACTTTGCTGACACAATGTCTCTTGACACATATACGGTCATATCCCCTTTCCTGTCCATCGTAAAACTTTGTCCCCCATTCCTATCCCACCCTCTGGACTTTATACCTCATACCATTGTTGCATGATCAGCTTTTACTAGACTGAATGATTTCAATAAATGGCACAAGAACTTGTGCTAAAGTAGCAAAGTCTTGTCTTGCAAACCTGCTCCTAGGCTGCTGTGTCCCTCATGGAGTTCCCAGGGCAAAATGACAACAAAGTTCCTAATGTCTGTGCATTTCACAGTATATAAATTATACCTCAAAAATTATAAAAATGAAAAAGATTTTGAAAATAATTGAATGAATGGCCTGTAGGCACTGGAGTTGGTAGAGGGTATGAAAGATGAATGGAACTTTGCTTTATTACTGCCATCCTTGGGTGCTACAATGTTATATATTAGAAGGGACCTAGACAAACATTTTTCTAATTTTGATTGTGCCTGCCTTAAACTGGACAGGCAGACTTTTAAAATAATCCTTACCTAAGCTATTAGAAGGGAAGAAATGTCTGTCTCTTTGGCTGGGGTGGGGGACAGTGAAACAAATACTTTGAAGACTATTATTAGATTGAAATCTTCTGTGGCAGGATCCTTTGTAGTCTGGAATCTGAAAGACCACAGTGCTTAGCAAGTTTAGGATCTGGAAAAGGATAAGGGAATTATACTGAAAAGCAGAATTGCAGAATTAATTACTTTGGAAATTTCCAGCATTCTGTGGGTGTAGAAAAGATGTGTCCTAAAACAAAGCTCTGAACTAGGTCAGGAGATCCGAGTTCTCGTGTTGCTCCTCAATCACTTGCTCATGACCTTGGACAGGACATTTAACCTTTCCCGGCCACTGTTTCCTCATCTTTAGGCCTGACAGCCCTTGCTTTGCCCCTCCCCACAGAGTTATTTTAAGGTTCAAGTAAGAATATAAACATAAATATACTTTTAAAGTGTGTGCTCTGCCACTAAGAAACAAGTATAAAATGTTATAGACTTTTTTTTTTATTTAAAGAGAAGTAGAAAAATCTTAGTAATGAGTGTTACTGGCCTCTTGTGCAGACATTTTGGAATGAGCTAACACATTCCTGCTTGAAAAAAAGTCTGGCCAAAAAAGATTAAATAAAGAAATGTCAAATCTTGACACTCACTCTAAGGCCAGTGAATGCTTTGGTGGGGAGCCAGGGTTATCTTGTCAGATTCCTTTTAAACTTGGCGATAGAGTCCTCCAAACTCTTGAGTGCTTCTTCACACAGACACTGAGCAACATATCACCCCAATCTGAGTGGACCCTAAACTGCCTCGGTGCTTGTGTTGCCCCTATTTATCCTGACAGTCTTGACAGCCATGCAGCTGATCTGCTCAGAGAAGGAATTAGGACAAGCTTTGTCCAGTATCCCTGGGCCAGGGGGCAAAATGGAGCCCAATTTTGTCACAGCAGAAAGACCAGAGCGTCAGGCCTGGGGTTTTTGAATGGGAGGCTGGGATTGAGGCAGGATGACCAGGCGAATGATTCGATTTGACTTGGGTAATGAAAATTGTTTGTTACTGTTTGAAGAGCAATTGTGTAAGCAACAGTACTTCTGTGTTTGGCTGCCTGTGACCCACCAGTGTCTGTAACACAACACCAAATGCAGAGGAGGAGCAGACCCTGGCTAAGGGGGGAGGGGAGGGCACAGGGCCCCCACGTTTCTCCCTCCTTCACTGTCCCACCCCCTCTCTAAACCTCGAAGGAGAGTTGGCGAGAAGGCATTTGCCACCTGGACACAATGAGGCCCAGTGCGAGGGGCAGGCGCGAGGCTGGCCAGGAGCCAGGGCCCTGGTCTGAATGGCCGTCGCCAAGGGACTGCCAGCAGCCCATCTCTATCCCAGAGAGGCTGGGCCAGGGCCTTGGTGGGGGCCCCTCAACCCCCACCTCCAAAGCCCAACTCACGCCATTTGCTGGCCGTGATCAGAATGCGAGGGATGCAGGGGTTTTGAGCAGCTGAAGAGAGCCGTTTCCCCTCCGCTTCGCCAGTTCATTTGGATTAGAGCAGGCTCTCCGGAGTCCCTTTGTTGGCTGCTTGTTATTCTGCATGCACCGAGCACTGTGCATTCATCTTTATTAGTTCTAATTGCTTCCCTATTCTAATGGGATCTTGATATTCCCATACAATTGAAAGGAAATGTATTCATTAAAATAATTCTTCTCCTAACTGCCGCTTCAAGCTGCTCCTCTAAGTGACATTGTCTCTCTAGCCACAGCCTGCTGAGGCCTCTTAGTGAGACTGTAGTCAAAAGCCAACTTTGGGCAGCAAACTTTCCTTGCAGGAGTTTCCAGACACTGAAGAGAGGGCGCTTTTTAAATCGGTTCACACACTGAAGTTGGAGGCCAGCTGGTGTAATTGGGGGTGCTGCTCGGGGCGGTTGGGGGGAGAAGGGCTTGCCTCCAGCTCTGCCTCCCACAACAATGACCCCTTTCTGCTCGTGGACGGGCTAATTTAGAGAGGGCTTTTTCCCCTGTCATCTGTGTGGAACTTTTTGTTTATGCCACAAGCAGTTACTAGGTGTGTTCTAAGTGCAAGGCGCTGAGTAAGGTGCTGTGGGAAGTGTGAAGACGGAGCTGTAGTCTCAAGGTGTTTATGGTCTCCGTGGGTGGCTCCCAACTCTGAGTCCCAGTAGTTAGGCTGGAGAGGAAAGGCCGGGAAGGCACTCAGTATTCACAAAGCTTGGTAGGATAGAGAACTTAGAAACGCAGGCACTATTTCATAAATATGTTTGATTTAATAACCAAAATCTTTCAAGCCACGGGATCTTAGGGGGTAATACTAGAAGCTTCTTTGAGACATTGGGAACCACTGATCTATCTAGGGGAAATAAGTCATTATGAAAAAAGAACAAGTAAATGTATGCTCTTCACATGAGTGTTGTAAGAAAGTGCTGCAGAAGTGGAGTGATGGAAGGGAGCATGTGCCGGACACTACGCTCTTGCCTGAATCTTAGTTAGCCCCTACAACAGCCCTAGAGAGAAACAGTCATTTCCCTTATGTAAAATGGGATCTTAATGATGTTAGGTAATTTGCCCAATGTTAGGATTTGAACACGGGCCTTCTGATCCCAAAGCACCGGCTCTTTTCCAGTCGTTGTGCTGCCTCTCACAACGTATCTGTCAGGGGCCATCAGAGAAAGTTTAATGTGAAAGGTGGTGTTTGAACCCCCTTGAGGCCTTTAGGGAGGGTAGGTTGTCAGCAGGTAGAGAGTAGGGTCCACTGGAAGGAAGAGTCTGCACAAACACACAGGGGCCAGGAAGAAGGTGGCCTATCAGGAAATGACAGGACTCCGGGTCCAGGGAGAAGTAGGAGAAAAGCAGAAAGGTTTTGAGGGCCAAATTGTAAAGCACCTTGCCTGTCAGGAGTTCAGATTTGATGCTGTAGGTATTTTTCCGTGGAGGATACGTGAGCCTCCAGAAATATACAGTATTTCTTTCAGGAGCATCAATTTTCCTTGAGGTGAATAATATTAAACCTCTTCACATTAAAAGAAATTCATATATATCATGGAATAGAATGCAAAATTCTCATGAATTTTTAAGAGAAAACAGAAGACTTCAAAGAGAACTTGGGTGTGCTGGCAGGAGCTTCAGGCTATGATTTCCCCTGGGGAAGTGAAGGCATTTCTTTTGTCTGCTGGTTTTAGCGGGAAAGTTGAGAAGTTCTGATTTTGGATAACATGTTTTGATCCCAGGGATAAAATAACTAGGTCTATTTCAAGAAGGGTGGCAGGGGTTTGGAAGATAGGTTGGCCAGGGCAGGGACTGGGGACTGGAGACCAGTTGAGTCTATTATAATAACTCAGGGGATGTGAAAGGCCGAGGAAGCACTTGGGCCTCACAGCCCAGCTCATTGCCCTCGCCTTTTTGGAGGGGATCACTTAAGATGCCCCACCCTGAATCTGGTCCTTTTTTTTAAGGGGCTCAGAGGTTAGACTAGGATAGCGGGGGAGGCTATAGCAGAAACAGCCAAAAGGGGGGGTGGGGAGGTTTCTGGACCAGAAATGGGGTTCCTCACAGAACATTTGTGGCCTGACCTTGTTACACACCACACTTGCACTTCTGCTTCCACCAAGTGCCTTCTAGCTCTGCACGTTTACTAACTTACCTGCTGGAAGGCAAATGGATGGCCTGATGATGGGGGATATAGTGGTGAAGGGGAGGGAGAATGTCCTGCAGTCCCATACTTAACTTGCGAATAGTACCTTTGTACCCAGCATGATGGCTGACACCCCGTGGTTGAGAAAGACTCAAAGGAGGAACAGGCCTCTCAGCTTAGGACCAAGTTTTACTTATCATCAGCATGTGGAGAGAGCCCTTCTAAGTTAACCAGACTCTCCTTTTGGAATGGGTGACTTCTCTTAGGTTAGAATTTGGCCCTTAAATCATCATTTTAGAAAGCATTGCAAATACCTTAGTGCTTTTTCCTGTTGTAGAAGGAATTGTTTATTGTAGAGCACGGAGAAAATTTTGACCCTCAGAAAGAAAATAACAAAAAACAATTCTACCACCCAGTGGTAACCACAGTTAACAAATACCTTGGTGAGTATCCTCCCCCTGTTTTTCTAAGCATATCCATTTTTATGTTTTGTATATACTGTTTTGTATACAAATAATATGTCTTTCTTCACATACTGTGAATCTTTCACACTGATATTTTTATATAATGTAATTATTTGTGATTGAAAGTATCCCACAGACCCCATGCCACTTTTAATGCCTATTACATATCTAGATTGTTGCTAGCTTTGCATTATTAAATACAATGTGATGACCCCCCCCCCCACCCGTGGCGCAGTGGTTGAGAGCTGGGCTGCAAAGCTGCCCATAAATACAATGTGATGAACTTACTTGTGGCTAAACCTTTCACAGGGCAATATTACAAACCATTCCTTTTATATTATACAAATAGTCATTTCATTACAGAAAAGTTGAGGTTCAGAAAAGAAAAAAATTAAGCACCTGTAATCCTAACATCCAGAAAATGACTATTTACCTTTCAGAGCCTATCGTTAGAGATTTTAGTCTGTGTATTTGTTTATAGCTATACACAAATACTTGTATCAAATAAAAAAAAATTTTTTATTAAAATGACACTATTTGCCAACCTACTTTTCCTATTAATAAATGATGATCATTAAACAATGATATTATCATTTTGTTACTTTCTAATAATACATCATATAAGTATACAAATATTTATTATTATTTGTATATTTCCTAGAGCATAGAACACTATTCTTTTTCTTATTTATTTCAGGAGTTCTTTAAGTATTAAAGATATTAAATTCTTTGATGTTAAAAATATGTCTCTTGCATTATTTTTACTGGAACCTTGTATAAAGTAAGTTTTTTGTCTTGTAATTATAGAACTAAAACATGGTCAATGTACAAAAATTAGAAACTATAGACAAAAAGAAAAATAATTAAAATTAAGTAACCACACATCCCCCAAACTAGAGATAACCACTACTAATATTTTAAAATGTGTCATTTTTGATTTTCCTATTTCCCTATATTTACATGCATATATGTATGCATATACACATATACACACCTATACACACACATAAGAATATAACTATGTAGATAAGATTTAAAAAACAAATTGAGATTATTCTATATATATATTTCTGTGACCTACTTTATGTACTAGATTCATTTTGAAAATCTTTTTTTTTTTTTGGTGGGGACCCTTGCTGGTGGCCGGGGATCGAACAGGCGCTGCAGAGGCTGCGGGCAGCCGCACAACCCAGCGCTCAACCGCTGCGCCACCAGGGGAGGCCCATTTGGAAAATCTTTCATGTCAACACAAATGAATCTGCACTGTTATTATTCAATTAATTTTGTTTTAAAAAAGCAATACTTTTATAGTTCAAAAATCAAAGCAATGTAAAAATGTATACAATGGTAATTGTTTCCACTCATACCCTCTTTCACCTGTTTTTCTCTTTTCTCCTCCTATACATCACTGCTTTTAATATCCACAGTTACAGTTTGAAAATACAAGCAAATGCAATTTTATGTGCTCCATGCTTTCTTACACAGAAGTTAGTACACTATGTACATTAGTAGGCACCTTGTTTGTTTTTGAAAACTTAGTATTTTATAGTGGAGAATTTTTCATTATCAACACATAAAGCGCTTCCTGGTATATCATGGTGTGAATGGATTGTGTATAACCAATTCCATGCAATCGGATATTGGAGTTATTTTCAGTTTTTACTATTGTGAGCAATGCTATAATATATTCATATGTCATTTCTGTATTGTGCAGATATATTTGCAGGAATAATTCTGAGTGTAGGATTGATGGGTCAAGGGGTAAATACATTAGTAACATTAGTAGAAAATACAAAATTGCCCTTCTAGGGATGTACTATTTTGTGTTCCTACCAGCAAAGTAGAAGGATGCCTCTTTCCCTACAACTTCACCAATGCAATGCATTGGATATCTGTGAATATGAGAAGTGAAAAATGAGTTTATCATTGCAACTATAATTTATACTCTTTAATATTGAATACTTTTTCCTATGCTTAAAAGTTATTGGTATTTTTTTCTGAGAACAGCTACTTTTGGTTTTTTTGGTCTCCTTGATTTATAAAAACAAATTATATATGTAGAGTGATTGATTGACCCTTTGTGATGTGAGTTGTGATTTTTTTTCCAGTTAGGTCATTTTTGTTTTAGTTTTTGACTTCTCTTATGGTACCTTTGCCATGTAGGAGGTTTAAGATTTTTATGTAGATGTGTTTATCAGTCTTTCATTTCATGACTTCTGGATTTTGAATCAGTTAGGGAGGTCTTCAGTAATCCAAGATTATAAAGAAGTTCTGCTATTCTGGTAATTTTATGGTTTTATTTTGTGCATTTCAAGTCTATAAGGCAAAGATAAACTTTTAATAAATGGTATATAAGTGAAAAAAGATAGGAACCAGACCAATATTTTATACAGAAGACCAGGATAAATTTCAAACTACTTTATTCAACTAGTTTATTTTATAGTAAACTCTCATAAATTTGATTATGTTTCTAAACTTCATTCCATTGGCCTTTATGTCTACAGAGCCTCACCTTTTGGTAACTCTGTAATGTTGCTTCCTAATTATATAGCATAAATTATTTGACTAGTTCATATTTGTAAAACAATGTAAATTGTTGTGTAGATCTAGGTTATTTCTATTATCTTTCATTATTCTAAAAAGTGCCTCAGTGAATAAAATCTTTACACACATTTTATGTGTATGTGTAGTGCGGATCTCTGCTTTCCTTTGGATAATGTGTAATTATCCACGTATGTGGAATCACTGGGTCAAAAGGTATGTGCTTTCTCAGGCTCTTTTCATATATATTGCCAAAATGCCTTCCAGAAAGACTGTACCAATTTACACTCCCTCCAACAATGTATGAGTGTTGATTTCTCCTTACCCATGCCAACTCTCAGTATTATCATTCTTTTTAATCATTGCCAATCTGATCAGGAGAAAAAAAAAAAGGAAAGAAAGAAAGAAAAAGGTCTCTTCATTGCTGTTTTAATTTGCCTTTCTTTGAATGCTGGTGAGGTTGATATTTTTTCAATTTATGGTGGTTTTTGATGTACAGAAGTTTTTAATTTTTTATGTAGTCAAATCTATCAATCTTTTCCTCTATGGTTTCTGCTTTTGTTGACATGTTTAGAAAGTCCTTCCCCATCCTAAAATTATAAATATTCACTTATATTTTCTTCTAGTACCTTTATGGTTTTATTTCCATCTTTATCCATCTGGAATTCATTTTGATGAAGGGTGTGAGCTGGGAAATAATGTGTATTATTTATTTATTTCCCAAATGGATACCCTGTTCTTTCATCACCATTAAGAAACATATATATATATATATATATATATATATATGTAAAAAATATATATGCTTGTGTGTGTGTGTGTAACTGTTCCTAAAATATCTTGGAGCAGCTTGATGCTGAAGGAAGTCCAGTTCTAGACTTTGGATTGTCATTAGAAATATCAATTATTCTATTAAGCAGGCAGATATGGCCCTTTTGAACATGTGTGGGTTCTGAGTCAAACCTACCGACATTTGACAATGAAAGCCCAGTGTTGCAGCTCAACTCTTGTGCAACTTTTCAGTGAGCTAGTGATCCTCCCTGAGTCCTGGTTTTTCAATCTGTAAAATGGGCTAATATTTATCCTATAGGACTGTGATGAGAATTAAATGAGGTAATGTTTGTAGCAATTGTCAACCTATGCCTTATATATTATGGACAGTCAGTGTATATCACTTGCCCTTCATACTGCAACCCTATCCCCCACCCCCTCCCCCATTTAGTGAGTCCCTCAGGCCCTTGCTCTAAATAGGATATGCTGGAGAGGGAGTTGTTGAGTGCTGTGTTTGCTTTTTATAGGTTTTCTATCTTTACACTTGTGATCAGACTCTCATTTGTTATGTCTTGCTGCTTTTAGAGTCTTTTCATTAGCAGCCTTTCTCTCCCTTTCTAAATGTGCTGCTTTTAATCTTACACCAGCTAGGAAACCAGACAACTGGATTGTTAGAAGTGTATATAAATTAAGAGTAACTGGGATCTGAACGAGGGCCTGAGGGCCTCTCCTGTTGGATAATGTAGAGGTTCTCAACACTGGCTGCACATTAGAATCACCTGGGGGAGCTTTTAAAGCATATCCAAGCCTGGGTCCTACCCCAGACCAATTAAAGCAGGATCTCTGGCAGTGGGGCCCAGGCCTGGGTGTGTTTAAAAGCTCCACAGGTGATTCCAACACGCATGAAGTACTGAGAGCCATGGGTTGAATGTGCTGGCTTTGTGAGATCTGTATTCACACTCAGTGGTCTTCCTGTCTGGTTCTGTCCTGAGATGAGTTCTAGGTTGGGGAGATCACTCTATGGACTAAAAAGGTCAGATGGTAGAGATGCCAGGATGTTCAAAAGGTTGCTGTACTTGCTAAAAAGAGTGGCTTCAACTCTCAGGTCTCTGTTGTCCTGAAGGTCACATTCCTCTAGATATTTGGAAATGATGCTGGCAGTTTATTTTCAAAAGTCAGAGCCATCCCAGTGCCCTTCCAGAAGCACTTCCTCCTGCTTCTTGGGATCATCATGGCTTTGACGCCTCAGGAGAGTGGGAGGTGATGAGAAGCAAACCTTGAGAAAATACCTTTTGTTTTTATTTCTATTTTATTTGTATACTTATCCACTTTTTCTCTTGGCCACTTCCCTGTGCCCCAAAACACATGTAGGTGGTACATGTTCAGAATTCTTGGTTCCCAGCTGCAGTGTATCTGTTCTGTGCTTGGATGAAGTCAGTCTCCCAGAGTTAGGGTCGCTCCCACCAAGTGGCGGTGGGCTCATTTTGTCTGCTGGCAAAAAAGGTACAGATGTGCCCTATATAGTCCGTAGGATGGGTCCCAGTATTAATTCTCTTTGCTACAAAATCAGCTTCTCATTCTCAAGTTTTCATAGCCAGACTTAAGCTTGTGGGCTTAAGTCTTCTTGGTATCTCACCTGGATCATATAAAACCCAGGCCTTCCTAGTTCCATTAGACTCTGTGGGAAAAGTTACCACATTTCCTACTGCATTAAAACCAACTCCTCCAAGCTTAGCAATGAAGGGAGACTCTCTGTGGAGAGAGTCGACTGGAATTTTCCCTTGGGATTTCTCACTCATCACTGCACTAGTCAGTGTCCCCACCCTCCAACACACACACAGGGCAACAGAGACCAGGCTGGATCCTTCAAGCCAGCCTCTACCACAAGTTGGGGATAACAAAAGAGAAATAAACAAAGTAACATGACTCCATATAATCTAGTTTACAAGATAGGGCTTGATCATGAGGACTCAGGCCTACTTTACCCGACTGAGGGGGCTGCCCCTGTGGCCAGTACCATCGTAGAGCCCTGGCCCCAGGGCAGAAACCTGAGTAGCTGAATACAACTTGAAAGTTGAGATGCATCCTCCAAAAGAATGAAGCCTAGGAGATGAGAGTTGCCCTTCTGTCTGGTGCCACCATCTGTATTCCTGTCTGAGGAGCTGCTCCTTCCTGAGGTCATTGAAATGTTTGTTCCTTTGTGTGGGAAATAAGATCTCGGATTCAAGTAAGGTTTTGTTGATCATGAAGGCTGTGTACAGGAAGGAATGGGGTGGGCACTTACCTGCTCACCTCAAAACCTTGACTGGTCTTGCTAGAAATGTGGTTTATAGCCACAAGACAATGGTTTTTCTTTAGATATGTTCAACTGAGAAGCAAAATGTCACAACATTGTGAAATACACTGTGGTGTTGGCTTACAGTGGAGCCATAGGTGAGCAAACCAAGGGTTATTTGTAGAGTGTAGATATGCTTTTCAATGAGATCCCAGTAGTTGTCTTGGGGAGAAAAACACAAGAGTCTATCAGTTTGCTGAGACTTTTTCCTCTGCCTGGGAGTCTGCAAGACATAGCTCTACCTATTCTGAGCTAATTTCTTCTACATACTTTTTAGGAGATTTTGCCCCCTATGTGTGGGGAAATGGCTTTACCCTACAGCCCCAGCCAAACAAGAACACAGCAGAACATGACAAAACACCGGAGGCAGAGTAGTGTTGATAGATTTCCCAAATGCTGTCTGGTGACTGTGTTCCTGGAGATTGTATGGCTATCATCCCGAATTCCTTATCAGTTGAATAACCCCATAAACAACAGCCCACTGATCCTCAGTGGAGTCAGTGCTGCCCCCTAGAGGCATTTTTATGTTTGTTCCATTGGTGGGGAGGGCACCTGACTTTCTGCTTTAGGAGAGGCTGTTTTGTCCAAGGAAGATATGTCCTGCACTTCATGTGACTTTTACATGACCCACCAGACATTCAGACAGGAAGAAAATCTCTGTGGTTTTAGACATTGTCTTGGGCTAGATGCTTAACTCCATTTTATATATAAACTCGTAGTAATTTTTGCATAGTTTTAATGACTGCTACCTTGTTTTAAATTGAGAGACTATTATATTTTACTTTATCTGGAGTTGTTCATAATTCAGAATACCACAATGTCATAGCAAAACATTCATGGTGTTTTGAGTTGCCAAAAGAGCACACCCCTATCCATTTGCACTCATACATATCACTAGGAATATATAGTACTTATTTAGCCTTGTTTCAGAACATCAGCTATAAAGAAGTAATTATGATGTTCCAGTGAATATTATTTTTTCTCTTAGATTCAAACATTATATTATTATTCATTATAAGTAGATACATTCATACTACATCTTCTAGTTTAGTTATGCTTGAATGTGTAGATTAACATGTATATTATTTTCTAAATTATTTTCTTTTAGTTCTTTATCTTATAGTCAGGGTGATATATTGATTTTTAAAAATTATATGTGTAGGTTGGTTATATTATCATACATTTCATTTCTGAATAATAAAGGTGGTCTTATAAATAAAATATTTGATGTAAGAGGGCAACATTGGGTCTGATAGGATTGGCATCCACTGCTTTACACAGTCTCATGGGGGATGTCTTGTATCATCTAATTTTTACAATAGCTCTATGAGTTATGTCCTATTCTGACCACCATTTTGCACAGGAGGGAACTGAGTCACAGACACACAGTAACTTACTCTAGGTCACATATCTAGAAAAGGCAGGAGCCAGGATTTGGGAGTCTGCTCCCTTAAGCAGTTCACTATTCTGCCTTCCTCCTGCAAGTTTGCCACATCTCTCAGATTTGCTCAGGTGTCTGTGGCTTTTTTACCTGAAAGTAGAAAAGACACTGTCTACTGCTGGACCTTTTACAGGGCCCAGCAAGGACTCAGACTGGAAGAAAAAAGTGGCTTTTCCTTTTGGATAGAATTTCAATTGAGTAAATCAAAGGGAGGTGTTTTGCACAGAGCAGACCCCTAATAAACTGTGTTGAATGAAAGAGTGAATGAATGAATGACTTGGTAGTGTTTGGGGGAGAGTGGTGCTGGGTCCTATGGACCAGCCCTTGGAATTTTCATAATTTATTTCAGTAAATTGGTGTGAGTATCCTGGGGGTTGCCACCAGGTTCTCAGGAACCCCAGCTCCAGGATGGGTACTTCCATTGTCTCCCCAGGGACTAAGGGGAGTGGGCCACTCACTTTCCTCAGGAAGCACAACTGTTGAAACAGGAACTGGTACTTCTTCACTCTTACCTCATGCTCTCTGACGTGGGCCCAGGCCCTGGAGGTGGGGGTGTGCTTTAAATAACAGCCATTTTTCCAGTTCTTCTTTGTGAGATCTAACCACTCTGTGCCCTGGCCCTGGGGACATGGCCTCTGGCATTAGGCACCTGCAAAGGGATCCTGCATTGTGTTTTCCTGAAGGCCTTTGGCAGGGTCTTATACTGAGTTAGGTTTCTCCTCCATTCTGCAAGTGTTTTCAGAGGGCTTGCTTTGTGTCAGATACTGGGGTACAGGGGTGAGCAACAGTACTGGGTTCCTACCTCCAGAGACTCAGAGAACTGGCTTTTGAAACACATTGTGGAAAGAGTGTGACAATGGGATACAGAGACTCTGGGAACATAAGGGAGGGGCTGCAACCCAGACTGGGACAAGAGAGGAGCCTTCCTGGAAGAGGTGATGCCTGCTCTTAGTCCCAAGGAAAGGCTATGAGTTAGCAAAGACAAAGGGTGACTGTGTTAGTCAGGGTCCCAACAGGGACAACAACCACCACCTAAGTAATAATAATTCAAGGAGAGTTAATGCACAAAGGTGCTATTTGCGTAGGCGTGGGCTGGGGGAGAGGGAACACTGAGGTCACAGAAACCCAGGGCCAGTGGCAGCAGAGCTGTTACTACCCATAGGCCAGAAGAAGTGGGGAGGGGGCTGCCGTGCTCTGGAAAGAGTATAGCACAGGCCACCTTGATAGAGGGAGGGACCTTCTTTCTGCGCCGCTCAGCCTGCTATGACCTTATAGGGAGGAAATAAATACCCTAGCCTCCAATCTCTGTTGGTGCTCCCCATTTGCCAAACCTGCCCGGAGCCAGAGGGCAATACAACTTGTTTATATAATCCATAGGGGCAACCTGCAGGACTAAGCAGGATAGAGAGTGGGTCTGGAGAGGTGAGCAGATCGGTTGGGCACTCAGGTTGGGAGAAGGCATTCCCAAGTAGGGGAGAACTGTTTTGGAAGGCCCGGAGGTGTGGGCGTGCATACATTCTTCATGACTGGGGTGTGGAGCGAGCAGGGGGTGCATGCTGCCCATTGAGAAAGGCTTTGCATGCCTTTCTGGGGAACATGAGAATGTTTCCTAAAGGCGAGGGGAGCCACTGGAGGGTTCTAGGCAGGCTATGACATGATTCGATTTGTGTTTTACAAAGGTCACTCTAGCTCTGGTGTACAGGTGATCCGGAGGTGTTGTTTCAGACTAGAGATGGTGAGGCAGTGGAGGAAAAAAGAAGTGGAAGAAATTGAGAATTTTTAGGAAGTAGACTCCAACTGTGGTGAAGGATTGGACGTGGAGGATGAGGGAGAGGGAGGTGTCAAGGGAAATACCCTGGTTTTTGATTTGAAGCTCCAGCAGGGGAAGACGTAGTTGTTCCTCATTAGCAGGACCTTGTGCTTTCAAGGGCTCTTTGGAGTTTCCTACTCATGCCACGGTAGACTCACTTCAGCTGTTCTAAGAGCAAACCTGACTAGAGGAGAAGCCACTTTTTGCAGCCACCCTTGGGTCTACTGAGCTGGGACCTGCTCCCCTCCAAGCCCCTGCCCCTTCCCATGTGGAGAGAAGATGTGTTTTCTTTTAATTTACTTTATCGCAGGGGAAAATGAGGCCCAGCTGAGGGGAGAGAGCCAGCAATGACGGCAGAGTCCAGGCTGTGCAAGCTGGGGCGAACACTAGGGTCCTGTCATCCCCAGTTTCCTTCCCTGCTTTTCTGAAGGCCCCGTCCCCATACCCTCAGGCTCGTATTTCATCACTAGCCACTCTGAAGAACCTGCTATCCAGTAACAGGTCCCATTCCTTGGAGTTCTCTGCCTAAAAACCTGGAATTATTTTCTTTTGTTTTAGAGGGAAATGCTGAGGTAGTTCTTTCATGTTCTGAGAACTTGTGTAGTCATGGCAACACATTAAGGGTGGGGTGGATGAGGTGGGGGCCTTTTTAGCAGCATTTCATTTTAAATGCCAGATTAAAGCAGAGGCTTCTTTGGTGTTGGCCTCATTAAGACATAGCTGGGCGCAGGCTTACTGGGTGATTTTCTGGTTCATCATTTTACATGTTACACTTTGCTTATATTTTCTCACCTGATGGACAGTCTTCTGGGACTTCTCCCTGAGAATTTTGGCTCAAAGACTTCTCTGCACATTTTAGCTCATTCCTGGCAAGAGTGGGAGGGAGGGTTTCCTTTGTTCCTAGTTGGGGCCTTGTCCTGTAAGCCCCTGGCTTACAATGGGACTGCCGCGTAAAAGAAAAAAAAAAAGTAATGTGTTTATTGAGCTTTTCTTCAGTCTATGGAAAGAAAGTTGTTCACTGAGGAGGCATTTCATTCCACACTATACCTTTGGTCCAGAATCTTCCTCCCAAAGTTTGTCCTAACCCAAGGATCAAGGGGAGAAGGTGCTATCTCCAGCTCTGGGGTTCTGGGGGGATCCCCTCCAAATGCTATATGGAGGCATCTTGGAGAAAATAAAGGTGGAAATATTTAACCTGGAGACTGAATTCAGGGATTTTTCCCCTAAACTAAGTGTGTATCATGGCTTGAAGTGATTTCAGAATTCTCCTCCCATGAGAACTGAATTCCCTACTCCACCCCAGTCCAAACCTACTTTCCCAGCAGGGAATTCCAATTCTGACCCACAGAAGACAGTCACATTATGGTTGCCTAACTGTCAGCGGAAATATTTCCCACACTCAGTCACCAAGTATTGTCATTTATTTCTTCAAAATATCATCTAGGATCTCCTTTTTAGTATTGTTCATATTAGCAAGAGCCCTTATTTATCTAATACTTACTAGGATTTATCTAACACTTACTAGGATTTCTATGTGTAATTCATTTAACAGTCACTCAAAACCTTGAGAGGCAGGTGCATTATTTTCATCTTATAGAAAAGGGAACTGAAGACCCAAAAAGTTAAGATGTCTGGAGCCAACTAGCTGGTAAGAGGTGGAGCCAGCTCTGTGTCACACACACCATGCTCCTTCCGTCACTCGATGTAGCCGTGTCCTCCACTGTCACCCCAGCTTTCAGCCCCTCTTACCAGGTCAGGGCAGGTACTTTTATCCAGCTCCCCTACCACAACTCATCCCCGCCCCCAGCTCAAGCTCCCCTTTTATTGTTCTCCTATTGGACTCAGTTTTGGGGGTACAGAAACTATAACTATCTTGTTCACCATTGTAGCTATAGGACTTAGCCCACAGAAAGTGCACAATGAAGACTTATTTGCTGAGTCAGTGACTCTTCGTTCCACCAGCCCCTCCCTTATCCTGTCTCTTCCAGGCTCCCTCCCAGCTGGCACTGCTGCTGCCCAATGCCATCAGGCATGGCTTACCTGGTTCCAGAGCCCATTCCATCCTGGCAGGTGGGATCTTATCAGAGTCTACAGGTGGATTTGCAGGGCACATTCCTGGGCAGCCCCCATCACCCTGTCTGCTTCTGCTTCTGCTTCTGCATGGAGGAAGTATTTCCACGGTCTGGAGTCCAGAGGGTGGCCCCCCATTTGCCCCTGGGTCCCCTCCCCTTCACCTCCCTCACATGGCAGCCTCATCCACAGGGCAGTTATTTATTAGGTATCTACCATGTTGGGCTTTCCACATACACGGTCTCATTTAATTGTCATGACAGCCTAAAAGGCGGATACTCACATCTTCATTGTACAGATGAGGAACCTGACTCAGCTCAAACAGATAAAGTTACCTGCAAGAGGACTCACAGCCAGCAGGGAGGAAGAATTTGAGTTGGGGCTTATCACTGCCCTTCCCCACAGCGACTCAGATTCTATGTGCTCTACCCAGCAAATCTCTAAATCCTAAGATCCCATTTTTGGGGATCTTGACAATCTCATGGGCTGATCATCATAGTAAGAGCAGGTGCAATTTTTTGAGCCTCTATATATGCTACAAGTTTCTCAAATGACATTATTTAACCTTCACCCCTATAAAATAGTGATTATCCCTGCTTTACAGGTAAAAAAAAACTGAGAGACGTTGCACCTCTAATGCCAACTAGCTACTAAGTTGAGGGAGCTAAGATTCAAAGCAGGCTCATGTGAGTCCAATGCTTTTCACTACTCTTGACGAAGCCGCTCACCCGGAGTGGGCACACACAGCCCTCTCCTCCCCCTGCTGCACCCCACTTCTAACAGAGGTTCAGCTACCTAGAACCAGGTTGCCACTGTCTTCCAGTCTCTGGACTCCTGCTGCTCTGCCCCTCCTCCCCAAAGGATCAGCCTTCCAGGTCAACCTGAACAGAACCATGCTCACCTGCCCTGCAATTGCTTTGTTGGCTCTGCTGGCCACCCTGGCAGCCAAGTCGGTCCCTTTGGCCTTACTTCCTCCACACTCCACCCCCTGCCTGGCCTGTGTGTGGAGGTGCCTCTGAGTCTCACCACCCGCCACCCCTTAACCCTGCAAGCTCATAGGCCATGCCCCTGCTCTTGTATCTACTTGGATTTCTAAGTGGGCTAAATGAGTCTCATCAGCTCTGCCTGGTTTCCTGGGGCTCATGTAGCTCCCCTGTTTCTAATGGCTGGTCACAACCTTCTCTATGGTCTTGGGACCCCTGCATTCTGAGGTAAGTCCCCATTATTGGCCCAGCATGACTCTGGACCTTCTTAGCACTATGGCTTATGAGACCTGCTGGCTCCCTGTTTCTTACTGAGCTGATTTTCCCCACTTCTGCCATTTGATGCTACCTGAGTCTATCTTCATTGATTCCTGCCCTCTGTCTTCCTTGGGTGCCCCCCATCCCTGAGGCTTGTATGCTTCTGAGCCTCAGCACCTCCACATAAGCCCTGCTTCCTACCTCATGGTCCTTGCCTAGTCCCCTCTCTCACCCTACTCAATGGGACATTTTCCAGCCTTTCTTGAGTCACCATCTCCCAACCTAAACTCTGCTCCATTAAGAGCAGAATCGGCCTCCCCAGTGGAGCAGCGGTTGAGCGCTGGTTTGCGAAGCTGCCTGCAGCCTCTGCAGCACCAGTTCAATCTCCGGCCACCGGGCGAGGGTCCCACATGGCGCACAGACCTCTCCTGCCGCCCGCTGCTCCCCTCAGCAGTGTACTTCGTCAGTCTGCCTGCTCTGCTCCCCCCTCTGGCCCTGGTGAATTCTCTCACCCTCCCGCGCTTCTGACTGTACCCAGTGCTTATATAAATAAATAAATAAAATCTTTAAAAAAAATAAAAAAGGAGCAGAATCAGCCACTCAACTAAGAATTTGTGCTGGGGGCCCAGGTGTAAGATTTTGTGGGGCACTGGACCTCCAGATGCCCCTGCTCCCAACCTACAGTCACATACTCCTTGTGCTTGGTTTTGCTCTTCTCCTTGTTTCCTATTACCGGAGTGAACCTCTCCCTTCTCCCCACCTCGCCAAAGGCCTCTGCTCTGTAGCCTGCCTGGGGGCTGTACGCGGGGCTTCCCCGCGTTCTTTGAACACAAAGGAAAGGATATTATTTGTGTGGCAAACTGGAGTACATGGAGGGACTGTTGACAGCCTGGGAAGAGTGGGTCAGCCAGGTTTAGCTCCAAGGGCTAAAGGGATGATGGATCACATCTCTCTCACCTGGAACCCATTCTGTTGTGAAGCCCTCCTCTAAGCCATGGCTCTAAAAGCAGTAATAGCACCTTTTTATTGAATGATTAAAATGTGCCAGGTGGTATGCCAGGCATTTTAAATATATTGCCTCTGCTCTCCTCAGGTAGGTAATTATTATCCCCATTTTACAGAAGACCAAGCCTCAGTGGTCTACAACTTGCTCAAGGGCTTTGCCTCAAGTCTTCTTGAATGTGCTGAAAGTCAGCTTCCTGTGGTCAGCCCCAAGGCATTCTTCGTTTCTTCTGTCTTTGTCCATCTTGTAATGAAACAGGGAACCCCTTGAGAGCAGAGCTGTGCCCAACCTGTAGTTACATCCCCACCAGGCCATACTACCTAGTCTTATGCCTTCCTGGGAAACCCAAGGTTGCCTAGGCACAGCTCTCACTTCTATCCCAAAGAGTATAAACCCAACGTCTTCCCCAAGGAAGGCTGGACCTTTAATGTGGGAAGGGTGCTTGAGCTCCCCAGGGCATGAGGTCTTACCAAGCGGTTTGGTGACTGTGGCCATATGGGAGTAGGTGTTCTAAGTCAAAGGCTGTAGAAGTCCCTATCTATCTCTTTGCTCCTCCTCAGCAGGGCACCTCCTCACACTGATGACCTGGTCAAGGCCTCAGGGAATCTTTCCCACTTCTGGTATTGAGAAACCTCACCTATCTCTGTAAATACGATCCTGTCTGTACACCCAGCTCCTTATAGCCACCCAGGGCAATCCTTGATTGGGAGAGAAGGTCAGGGAATTGAGAAGTGGGTCCTGTTACCACATTCCTGCTCCATTCTATCTTGTATAATTGCAGTGCTAGCTAGGTCAGTGTGACCCAGGAATTGCTGAGCTGGTCTGGTCTCCCCATTTATAGGTAGTAAAGCCAAAGCCTGAAGAGATGAAGTATTTCCTGCAAGGGCACATGGGGAAAAACGGCAGAAACACCCTGACTCCCTGTCCAGAGCTCTTCCTACAGATTACATTGCTTCGGCTTTCTCTCAGTTACCAAGTCATAGCCACTCAGTTTCTGGTTCTGAAGGTCACTGACTTTTCTTATTTGTTTCTTGGTGTGAGGACTCTTTTCCTCACCAATGGGGAGTGGGTGTTTGTGGGTAAGACCACTAAAGGCAAAAATTCTAATATGCCCACTTGCGCCCTTGCTGGCCCATGAAACACTTGACAAAATGGCAGGGAACTTTGGTGGGAGAGTGGTTGCCTCTATTTTGAGGGCCATAGTAGCTCTGAGCCCATTAGTGGCACAGATTTTCCATGAAGTAGAGAGGTTCGTTCTCTTTGGGAAAGAAAAGGGCCTGGATGTTCCTCCACCTGGCAGGACCGATAGGGTTAACTGGGAGCTGCTCTCCTCATCGTCACCATTTCTTCAAGAGGGAAGGAGCAAGCTCTCTGCCATCAACATATTTTCAGCTGAGTTATATTTTGCATAAAGTAAACTTAGCAAACAGAGAACACAGTAAGAATATATTTGGCTTTGAAGCGTCAGTGTTCTGACAGGCATTTCCTATTAGCTATCTCTGAGCCGACCAGCCCGGCTGGGTTTTGCTTAAGTGGCATAATTCTCCTGCAGTGGAGACAGCTCATTCATTAGTCATTCCCAAAGCCAAATACAAAATATTCTTCTCTAAGCCAACTCCACCGACCAGCTCTGCAAGCGGGGTGGAACAATGAAACTGTGGAGCTTACTAGGCCTGGCAAAGGTCAGCCTGAGAGTCACCTGTCTGCCAAGGCTGGGAGGAAGGCTTTAGCTTGAGACCTTCATTTCCCTTTGATACAGGAAGGACAACACGACACATCTTCCTCTGGTTGGCAGAAGTCTGGGGAGCCTTTGGGAGGGTGGGCTGCATCCCTTTCACTGCTGAGTCACTTGCAACAGCTTGAAGCCCTGATTGAATATGCGCCATTTGTTTTGTTTATTTATTTTTTAGGTCCTAGAAGCTAAAGGTACCAGTTCTAAGAGGAAGCAAAGGAATGTGTCCCTTCCTGCTTGGGTCTCACAGCTGAACTCAGCCCTTCCTTGACTGGCATCCTGTGTTTTATCTCCTTTAATTCCTGCACAGTGGGGCTATAAATTGTCCCCATTTTTCAGATGAGGAAACTGCAGCTCAGAGAAGTGACGTGATTTTCCTAAGGTCACATAGCCAGGGTTCAGGCCTGTCAGGCTACAAAATGCATCATCTGCCTGTACTTTCAGAAGCCTCCTTCAGGATGATTATCTGAGTTTAAAAATAAAAATGTATATGGGGGTTAGCATCTCCTTTTCTCAACTTTAG
Source organism: Talpa europaea (assembly GCF_964194135.1). Classification (NCBI taxonomy): domain Eukaryota; kingdom Metazoa; phylum Chordata; class Mammalia; order Eulipotyphla; family Talpidae; genus Talpa; species Talpa europaea. The sequence continues at coordinate 115,961,235 of NC_140070.1, read as the reverse complement.
AAGAGCACAGAATGCCATTTAACCCTGGTACCCAGAGCAGGGCAGATAGCCAGGGAGAAAACAGGGGAAGGCATGTTGCTCTACAAGGAAGGTTGAAAACACCTCGGGTAGGATTTGAGGGGAGGGGGCAGTTTGATGGGGGCAGAGCTTGGTTGGAAGTGGGCCAGGAGCTGGAACCAGAACAGGGACAGGGAAGGGCTTGTTGTGGTTCCATGGCCCAGTTGCAGGCTCTGCACGTGCCCCACTGAATGGGCAATCTGACAAAGCCTGACCTAGCAGAATGCCACCGGGTAAAGTCTCCACTAATACCCAGTAATGAGGGGAACACCAGAGAAGCACCGAAAAGGTTTCTGTGCAGAGGCAAAGAGCTGGAAGTTGTGACCACAGCTGGTGCTTGGTGTTAGACTCCCCAGAGGGCCTAATTAGCACTCCAGGTGGACAAACACATTCACAGGTGCCAGGGCCAATAGAATGGGGAGTGTTGGTGGGGTGGGGGGGATAGAAGGGCTGGGGAGAAAGACAAGCCAACTCAGAGGTAGAATATATCTATAGAACTTAGCAATGAGAATCTCAAAGTCTTTCTAAAGCAGGTACCCAAAGCTAAAACTCTTGTGTGGTACCCTCCTTAACCTGATATTAAACCCTACCCCAGGCTGGCTCAACTCACCTCTATAGTGTCATCTCCCATGCCCCCCTTCATCCCTCTACACTCTGTCTTAAGCTTTTTGTTGTTTCCAAACACACACCACACTTATACTCTATAGCTCTTCCAAATGCTGTTTTCTTCACATGCACTTCATCTCTCCCATCCATAGCCCTCCTGGAAAAACTCCTACTCACACTTCAAAACCCTGTTTACATGTAGCTGGAAGACTTCTCCATCTCCACAAGACATATTTTTCTGTGCTCCTGACCCCTTATCTATAACTCCAGTAAATCAATGATTCTAGGTCACTGTCAGGAACCCTTCCTGTTTCATCTCTGGATTCCAGGTCTCAGTGAAGAGACAACATATTCAAAGTGCTCATTCAGTTGATAGAACAGAATAGCCCAGACAGATGAGAGTGAATTTGAAAGCACCTGACCCAGAATCACTGTATCTCAGACCTGGAAGAAAAGATACAGTTGATCTAAGTGAACCACCTTTTTGACATATGAACCTTCATCTATAGTCACCTCCTAATGTAATGACATAAATCGCCTATGCCCTGTAGAGTAATTGGAGTATACTAGATGCTCAGTGAGTGGTAACTGATGTGCTTGTGGTTGTTTCTCTGGGCCCCAAAATGAAAGCCATGGAGTGAGGGCTTTGACTCTGTACCTAAACCCGTATGACATGGGACAAGTTACCCTCAATAGAGCTCAATTTCCTCATCTAGCATGAGCGATGCAACTAGATGTCCTATAATTGTGTCCCTTCCAGCTCCAATTAAAACAAACATCGCTGATAGGTCTTAGAGACTCCAGCTCCTATTTTCTTGGTGTGACTGCTGATCAGAAACCAGGGAACCAACCCTGACCTTAATGGCCCTTCTGGGGGTGTGTTCTTCCCCTAGGCAAGACCAATCCTCAGGGAGGCAGAAACTCCTCCTTGCCGAACTCATGGCCAGTCATACCCACCTTGCCATCCTGAAGAAGGAGGGAGACAGTCTCTCATGGAGCTCGTGGCAAAATCCCTCTTCCTCCCCAAACACCAGCTATGATTAGCTGTGTCCTCACTACGAAACTGCAGGGGTGTGTGCGGGTGAGTCACAGATGCTCAGATCACATTTATAGAGTGCTTGCTTGGGGGGGAGGGGGGTTTCGTGGCTGTCAGAAACACCCCAGTTTTCTTTCCCTACTCTCAGCAGTTGTTGAGATTTTAGGTCCTCGGTATCTGGGTTATGGAAGTTAGGACCATCTTCAGATGCCAGTCAGCTTGTAGGCACCTCCTTATGCCAGGCCTCTGCCATTCGGAACAGCTCCCCTGAGGTGGGCAGAGATTGTTCCTCATGCCATGCCCCTACCCCACCCCACCCCACCCTACCCCACCCCACTCACCCTACCTGGGAAGGCTGTCATAGGGAGACCCAGACACCAACCATTTCTTTCTTGAACTCCTCTCTCCTCTACCCCTGCCATGCCTAGGGGAGGAAGGCATCAGAACTCTAGTCACTGCTCTGAACCTCACAACCTCTCAGGGCCCTAGCCCCCCCTAGACTGGAGGCTTACTCTGTGGCTGCTCTGTGAGACAGGCTGCAACCCATGGCGCAGGAGGCCCCAGTCCAGAGCTGGGCATTCTGTCCCCAATTGTACATCTCACACCCCTTCCCCACTGACAGACCCTTGAGCTGCCATCAGGAGCTGGGAAAGAGGCAGAGGCCTCTTAGGCGGAGGAATCCTGGCAGGCGGGCAAGTCCCAACAGGCGGGCCAGGGCTGCAGCGAGCAGACAGTGAGTCACCTAGGTCCCCGCTGCTTACTGGACAGAGCCAGAATAATGACAATAATAACAGAGATCCAGGGTGCTGTTATTAACTCCCACCTTTCCTCCCAGGGTGGTATCTTCCCCAACCATCTGACAGCCCTCTGGGGCAGGGAGGAGCTAAGGGCAGAGATTTTGTTGTCCTGTCTTAAATAGGGGGGAAACTGAGGCCAAAGTGATTCTCCACTGAACCTGGCTAGTCTAGAGAAAAAGATTCTGCCTGCCAATGTCTTGATGTCAGGAGTCATGTGTTCCCACAATTTAGTGACCTTCCTTACTGGCAAAGGTCTATGCTCAGAGTGGGACAGAACCCGTATTTTTGAGTTCTCACAGCCTCGTCTCTAATCCTTACCTAAAATAGCCCTAGGACATAGGGATAATTATTATCTCCATTTTATGCACAAGGAAACTGAAGTTCAGAGAGGTTAGGTAATTTCCCATGGTCACACAGCAAAGGAGCAGCAAAACTAGGATCTGAACTCAGGCGGTTTGGCTATGCCTCATCTGCTTCCAGTGCGGCTACGTGAAGACTATCAGGAATCCCAGAATCTCCAAAGCTGTCTACCTAAACTTTTAGGCCTGGCCTTTCTCCATCAACTCTTCTCCTGGACTTAACTCTATCTCAGCATTAGGGCTCTTCCCAGGGATCCCTGGAGGCCAGCTTTCATTTTCATCTTTGAGCAGCCGTGGAAAAGAAAAAACCCAAAGCTTTAATTTTGGGGTCTTAGTAATTATCTGGTATCCACCACCCACTCAATTCTACCCACTAGTTATTATAATAACAACAATAATAATTTAGAGAAGCAGTGATGATGATCACAGCATTCACTGATTCCCCCATTGGAGGCTGGACAGAGATAGACATAAACTCGCCCTTTTTTTATTTCAAAAACTTTTATTTATATTCAAAAGTGTTGGATTTGGGAGTCAGAAATATCTTCCTCTTAGCTCTGACAAGGATGCCATGTATCATACAGCTGAGCGAGCCCCCAAACTCCTCTGTGCCTTCATTTCCCCCTGAGTACAACAGGGATAATAATCTTGCAAAGGTGATGTGCTTTAAGCTGCTTGAAAGAAAGTTATAGTAAGACAACTTTTTCTATAAGCATCCCTGCCCCGTATTTACCATTAAAAATGACCCTGGAGCCTGACGCCTCCATGATGCATTATCTTTCTGCTCCAGTCTCCCCCTGCTCTGGCTGCCCGGCCCCTGGGAAGGAGACAGGGTCAGGGCTGGGGGCAGAGGCTGATCACTTGGTTGCAGTGGGAGTCTCGCTTTTCCAGCCCTCATCCTCAGCAGCTGCCTCTGCCAAAGCCCTGGAGCTAGAAAAAGCCAGGCCATTGCCTGAGTGCAATAAATGCTTTTATTAGTCCTTTTATTAATGATGGTTGGTATTTGTCAAGAAGCTGGGACAATAGTTATTCCAGTAAGAGGATATTAAGCTCCCGCAGACAGGCCCTGTGTATCTAACGTGCTCTGGGCCCTGCTCCCCCTGCTTTATTACAATGCAGCACACCCCTGGCCTCCTAGCAACTCCAAGAAGAGAGAGGAGGGGTGGGGGAGGTAGGGATAAGCTGGTGTCATTAAACACACAGGTCTTTTCAGAGGTTATGGTAAGCCAATAGCAGGAAGCCCTTGCTTCCCCTCTGAGAGCTTAGGAAGCCTGTGTGATTTTTGCTTTTTTTTTTTTTTTCTTTTGCCACCTCTACAATCTTGGCTGTTTTACAACCAGAGTTGCGATAAGTTGGTAAAGGAGGAGGACAGCCTTGAGCCATTTGTTAAATTCGAGACCATTCTCATTCTTTGTTTTCAGCCATTTTACATAATTTTTAAAAATTTAACCGACACATTTATACTACTATATGCCGGCAGTGTTCTGAGTGCTTTATTAAATACAAATTTTTTAACCCTCATAATATCCCTATGAGGTAGGTACTAAGGTTCTCCCTGTTTCAGAGATGAGGAAGTTGAGACTCAGAAAGATTATATGACTTGCCCAATGTCACACAGCAAATAAGCAAGGGAACCAGGAGTTAAACCCTGGCAGTTGTCTCCAGAGTCTGTGTTCTTTATCTGAAATGACAAAGCTGAGTCTAAAAAAGAAATATTTCCAAAATTGAGCAACTTTATTTCTTTACCAAAGCTAAATTAGATATTTTTTTTAAAGATTGATTTATTCATGCATACAAGAGCTGGGATACAGGCCAGATGTCTGGGGGGGGGGGGGCGGGCGGCGGTGTGTGTGTGAGAGGATTCACCAGAGACAGAGCAGGGAACAGAACAGGCAGATTGACTGAAATACACTGCTGAGGGGAGCAGCAGGCAAGTCAGGAGATATCTGCTGCGCCATGTGGGTTCCTCCCTGGCAAGGCCGGGCATCGAACTCATGCTGCAGAGGCTGCAGACTGCTTCATAGGTTGTGTCTTAACCCCTTGTGCCACCAGGGAGGCCCTTAAATTAGATAGTTTTGTGTAGGGGATAGCATAATAAATTATATAATATTATAATAGGTATATCTCTGAGTTGAAAGGATCTAATCCTCTGACAAATACATTCTTTCTGCAGCATCCCTTATATTGATCCTCCTGCATTGGCTTGAATACCTCTAATGATGGGAGACTCATTACTTCATCTGGCATACCATTCCAGCTTTGGACAGTTCTCACTGTAGAAAAGAGAAGTTCTTTCTTACTCTGCACTGGAATTTAGCTCTCTATAACTTACTTTCACAGGCTTACTTTTGTCTTCTCAAGCGGGGAGGGGAAAAAAGAGCCTTATCCCTTTTGTATTAACATAGTCCTCAAAGTACTCGAAAACAGTTTCCATGCGCCCTTAAATCGTCTTTCCTCTTTAGGGTTATACTTCCTCAGTTCTTTCAATATCCTTGATTGATATAATTTCCAGATTCTCTTTCCTCCTGCTTCCACACATCTGATACGTGATGGCTTGTCAGTATTCATCCTAAAGTAATGTCAGAAAGAAACACACACATCAGGTGTGGTCCACTGCAGTGAGAACAAAATCATTATCTCCTGCACCTCCTTCCTTTGTAGTCTACGTTTCCAATGATGCAGCCTAAATTGCCTTAGGTTTTTTGAGAGTCACATTATATACCCTTGACTCATATGGAGTAGCTCAATGTGTAGCTCTTTTAGCTCCCTCTCCAAATTCTGAAATCACTCAATTACATTTACCACGTGTAAATTTCATTTTGTTAAATTTAGTTTCTTGTTCCAACTTATTAAGGTTGACTTAAACCCTCATTTTTTTTTTTTTTGCCCTGTTTATAGTTGTTCCCTACTTGATTGTGTATCATCTGAAATTTGGTAACTATCCTATCTGTGTTCCCATGCAGGTTGTCATTACATTTTTTTTTAAGCTGAGTTTGTAAAGGAAGGTGAGGCAAAGCTCGAGGGACTCTGAAGGGAAGTTTTCTGTTTGGATCAATATGAGTAACAAGTGATGTGTACTTTCTGGGGCTGTGAGTGACTGGGTAACCAGGTGAAGACATATATAGCATCACTTTTGCGTCAGAGCCTGTGACCCATGACGAAGCAGGAAGGCAAATATTGACAGTTTGGTTCATAGATCTGATTGTTTCCTATATACCCTCTGCTGACAAATACTGAGAGTTAAAATGGAGGACGTTATGACATCAAAGCAAGATCCATTGTGAGGTACCAAACAGGACTCCCTCACCAGAAAAAGCCAAGTGATTTGCTATAAGTATTAAGACTTCTGAAAGTGAAAAAGACGACATTGCTGGACCAAAGACAGAACTAACAAAAAAGAGCTGTAGCATGCTGTATGGCGTTTGAATACATTTTTCTCAGTTTGTATAACCATTGCCTTCTGTCATTCCTCAGAGGTCACATCTCATAACCAAAAGAATCAGACTGAGGCTATATCATTGGGGTTCAGCCAAAGGGGTCCCTGCTTATGTCAGTGGGTATTGGAAATCAATTGAATGTTGCAATCTCGCTCCTATTGTCTAGCCCTTTGAGGAACCCACCTCATTCATGGCAAGTATCACGAGCGTATATATTTTAGCTTTCTTTCTAATGTTCACCCAAACTGTCCTCCTCTTTGCCCATTTTGACCCACTCTTTTTGTTCTCTAGTTTTCATCCCTTCTCTGCATGCTCCCCACACCTCTCCTGCTCCCCACGAGTCTGGACACTGAGGTGCCCCAGGCATCTGGGGTGAATGCAGCTGCAGGGACTGAGATAGATATTGGTGTGGGGGGACATTTCTCGGTGGCTAAAACTATGGGATTTCCAAGATAGTAATGAAGCAGAAATGGAAACAAGTTGCCAAATGCAGATAGGACAAGCCAGGAACGCTGACCTGGGAGAAAGTTGGGGATCAAGTGGGAGCCCTTGTTTAGAATGGAAAAGGGCAGTCAACACCTAATTGATGAACAGGCATCGTTGGTATGTGGTTCCTGTGGCCAAGATAGGGGCATGCTTCTTGGGGTTAAGGATCCAGGCTAGGGAGAGCATCTCCAGTCCTATGCTTTCCTGGCTCCACACTCCAGCCTTGACATCTACTTTGCACCCATAATGTGCTAGGACCCTGTCTTAGTTCCTTTTGACTGCTATAGCAAAAATACCATAGACTGGGTCCTTCAAACAATAGTAAATTGAGACCCTTGTTCAGTCACTAAAAAAGTGAGATTGAAGTGTTGGCTGCTTCAGTGTTGGCTGGTAAAAGCATGTTTCCTGGTTCACAGATGGCAGTCTGCTTGCTGTGTCCTCAAGAGAGAGCTTTTGGGGTCCCTCTTATAAGGGCACTATCTCATTACAGAGCTCTATTCTCATGACCCCATCACCTCCCAAAGGCCTTACCCCCGTATATATCACTTTGGGGATTAGATTTTAACATATGAAATTATGGGGGGGGGGGTGTGGGTGGGGAGCGAGGGGTTGGGAGGTGTGGGGAAGACACAGTCATTCAGTCCATAACAGATCTGCTTGTTGAACTTGAAGCAAAAGGACTACTGTCAACTTGGTGGATACGTCCCTTCCACTCAGGGTAAGAGAGTCTCTTGCCACCTGATATAGCTCCCTGAAGTCTTACTAGGTAGACTACCCCACCTGGTCTCCCTGCTTGACTGGGGAGGGCTGGACACTTTTTCAGCATCAGGCACTGTGCCCAGTAAGATCTGAGCTCAGACAAGCAGGGGAGGTCAACCTCAAAAGGATGGAAACCACTTATCTGCTCAGAGCCAACATTTCCATTAATTTAGTAAATTGAGACCCTTGTTCAGTTCAGTCATTAAAAAGAAGATGAAAGTAAATGGAATCTGGTTTTTAGTCATGTACGTTAAGGAAACACACAAACAAACCCCTATGGTTTGCTTGCATTGAGTATTTTACTTTATAATTTATCTTTCAATCACACCAATCGGGTCTCTAAGAGATCACGAGTGAGTGTTAAAGGCTATCGGTCTTATTATTATTATTATTTTCTATTTTTAACCAAATTTTTATTTGTCTGTGGTTTGAGTCCTTCAGACTTAGTTTTGTGGGCCTGTGTTAATTTGCAGGGTTGAGTTATTTATGCTGTATTCTGATCTAATCTCCCATTGCTCCCACCAGGGTATCACTAATTCAAAGTGAATTCAAACCCTTAACCAAAGGTGGGGGAAAAGGCATGAAAATGGGATTTGAAGAACTGAAGCATTTTCTCTGGCTAATCTAGACCCCAAAGGTAGAAGAAAGCAGTCGTTTTCAGCTCCTGCTCCCAGCTCTCAGCTGGAAAGGAGAGGGAAATGGGAAGATAACACGGATAAAAACACCAGCTCCACCCAGATGACTCAAATGAAGGCGCGTCTCTGAGTCCTTGTGTTTTCTTGAAACTCAAGGCCTGAACATAGAAGAGAACTGTCCAGCTGCCTGTGCTTGGACGGGAACTTCGTAAATCTCCAGAAAGTCTCTGACCCTTTCTCTTTTCACTTTGGCTGTGTTTCCTTCTTTGCTGAGGGTCCCCATTTGTCAGCGTAGAAGGGAATTGCACCAGTCAGTGAATCAGACAAAACAAAAATAAGTGGACAACCTTTCTCGGAAAGGAAAAAATAGTGGTGGGATTTTTTTCTTTACCGCCCCTCACTTTGTAGGCGGCACAGAGTATGTTAGAAGAGGGCGGCCAGGATTTCAGATAGATAAAGGGGAACAGCAATTTAAACACTGAATGGGATGGGGGTTGGGTAGGAAAGCAGGGTTTGATTCAGCCTCATGGTTCTCCCTCTCCCCCTACAGGTGAGAAGAGACACAGGGCAAGAGAAACAGCTCATCAGGTGTGTGTGCACACACAGGAGCCCCTGCGTACTCATCGATGCAGGGTGTAAATAGAGAAAGGAGTCCAGGCAAAGGAAAAGAAAGGTGATTTAAGCTGAACAAGAAAGTTCTCTGGGCAATAATAATGACAACAATAACCCCTAAGAGAATGGTGATAATAAGAACCAGAGGTACTCATCTATTCAATAGCCATTCATTGATGCTACTCTGGGTAGGGCGCGTTCAAGGCTCTTAGCACAGAGCAGGGAAGGACACCAAGCCCCTGCCTCTAAGGTGCTTATGTTCTAGACTAATGCCTGCAAGGGGGTAACATGTCATCTTGTTTGTAGTCCCTATGAAGAGGTTACTCTTATTCCCATTCTACAAATGATGAAATCTGAAGCACAAAGATACTTTAATAACCTGACCGAGTCTCACAGTCAAGCCAAGATTTGAACTCAGGTCAGCCGGACTCCAGGACCTCTGGACTGTAATACACTCCCTCCCCCACCAGCGCACCCCAAGCTCTGGACCACCTTAGTTATCAGAATTCATTGTACAGACCATTTTTACTCCTTGAACCTCACAGTCTATCACCTTTTAGAAAGGAGCATTGGTCAGTGGCTCTCTAGAACCCCTTCCAGCTCCGGTTTTATTATGAGGGAACGAGTCTGTATTTGCTATCTCCCCCCTCCCGAGTGCTGCTTCTGGAGATAAGCAGAAGCTCAGTAGATGTTCAAAAAGAGATGAACACCCAGAGTAACATTTCCCACACTGGGTTCCAAGGATTTCCTTTCAAGGATTCTAGAGTTTTCTATGAAAAGTTTGTTTTTGTGAAGGATTCCTTTCCCTCAGTTCCAGAGAGAAGCAGACCTGGGATTGCCCTGTGACCGGCGGGGGCAGAGGAGGATGGCGAGGTGGGTCTGCAGGAGAGGGGGCAGAGGGGACATTGATGGGGTGGCGTCAGGATTTGGTTCCGGCAGTTACCTTTCTTCCTGGAAGTACAGGGCTGGGGCAGTCCGGGAATCACTTTCCTTTCTTTCTTTTTTAGTACTAGCAAGTCAAGACCTTGCTCAGGTCAATCCCATCGGAGGCTGGGAAAGGCGGAGTGGGAGGGAGTAAGGCCAACACAAAGGCTCGGAGCCTAGGAGGGCAGATGCTGTTCAGGCTGCGCCTGGGACTCTGAGGATCCAGTTAGAAGGTTTGAGGGAGGAGGAACATGCCAAATGGCAACGTGTGACTGAGCAAGGTGAGACGGCTCCCAGCTTTTCACCTTAACCCTGACTCACCTCGCCTGACCGGTCAACCGCTCTAATGTGAGCTTTGTCAACTGGAAAAGTGAGGCGGCAGCGCGAGCCCAGCTCCCTCGGTGGCTAAATGCAGCCCAGGTCCCCCGGATAAGCTTAGTCAACTTATTAAATTACACAGGAAAAATGGAGATGGAATATTAACTCCGAACACCTCTCCTCTCTGCCTGGGGAACCTGCCTTCGTGGGTTTCACTTTTCAAAGGCTGAAATAGATACGGAGATTTCGCACTTAATTAAAGGAGAAGGCGCTCACTTCAAGTCTTTTCAAAACCATTTTGGTTCTGAGGTGAGTGGAGCCAGCGGAGACTCAGTCACCATCTGGCATAAAAGGTGTTAACTTGGAGTCTCCGGTCAACTCTAGACATCAGATTCAGAAACAAAGAGAATTCATTTTAGAGGTCCTCTTAGTAGGCCCCTTCTCTTCCCGCCTGGAAATTGAGAGCCTATGTATTAACGTGCGAGGTATTAAAAAGTTAGGTCTAAAAGGTCACCTGTGATGCAGAACACCATGTGCCGGGTCTCACCTCACAGGGCAGGTTTATCTTATCAGCCAGGCTGATAAGACTCAGGAAAGTCTGGCCATAAGGAACAAATATTATAAGTCCAACACCTTTCAGTCCATAACACAGTAGGCAGAGTGTCAGCAGCAGCAGAGGGGTGAGTTAGCAAGCCCCTCTGGGCATTGGCGCCTGGGTCCTGATCAGAATCGCCCTGGGCTCCTGGAGTTTCATGAGGAAAGTGCCTGTTGAGCTGTTCAGGAGGCACACTCACATCTGTTGCCTCACGGACCCGTCAGGACAAACAGGGGGAGGAGAGGAGAGAGCTAGTACTACTGCCGGTTTACAGTTGAGCCTGAGGTCCAGGGAGGTTAGGTGACTTGCCTGTTCACCCAGTGAGCAAGTGGGACCTGAACTCAAGTCTTCTGATTCCAGAACCCGTGTGCTTTCCACAAACCAGTGATGGCCTTGACTGTTTCTGGCTCGCTTATTCTTGAAATTAGCAGTGGCTCCCTTGGTGGATGAGGCCAACCTGAATCTTAAGAAGAGGTAAAAAAGAAACAGCAACTCTGTGGGACTAGTTGAGGGTTATTATAAAATAGCCCCCCACCTTAAAATACATATATCCCTTGTGGTCTCTCCTGGGGCTTGGAATTCATTCCTTTGGGTCCCCAAGTCTTTTCTGTATATTCATTCTCCCTGGGAGAGGTGATTAAATGATTAAATGCAAATGAATTGGAATGTGAAGCCCTTGGTGTCAGAAGAGGAGTCACAGGTTTCCTCTTGTGCTGCTGGAGAGAGAGTGGGGGGTGTTCTAGGGGGACCTGGAGGAAGGCTCCTGCCTCTGGGGCCTGGGTTTCTCCACTACCAAAGAAGAAGTCAGGCTAGATGATCTTAGACCTCCCGGCTGCTTGGACCTGAGGCTAAATCTCCTGGGGTGAGGAGGCCCTTCTTTTTCAATCCTTAGCCTCTGAGTGGGTGTGCTCTAGAAGGAAGCAGCCTCTAAGCTTAAAGGAGAGGAGGGAGCAGCTGGGATCAGGAAGCAGCTTGTACAGAGGCCTGGAGGTGAGTGCGGACAGAATATGTGTCTCAGTAACTGTGGACCTGAAGCTTAGGTTTCAAGAGGCTGAGAGATGAAACTCAAGAGATAAACAGTAGCCAGATCACAAAGGGCCTTGTAAGACTGTGTCAAGGACTTTGGGCTTCATGCCTTTTTTTTTAGATTTATTTTATTTATACAAGAGCCAGGGTACAGGCCAGATGCGCGGGAGACTGAGAGGATTTACCAGAGACAGAGCGGGGAATAGAACAGGCAGAATGACGAAATACACTGCTGAGGGGAGCAGCAGGCAAGATAGGAGAGGTCTGCTCGCCACGTGGGTTGCTCCGAGGTCGGCAGGGATAGAACTGGTGCTGCAGAGGCTGCGGACAGCTTCATAGCGCTGTGCCACCAGGGAGGCCCTGGGCTTCATTCTAAAAGCAATGGGGGGGGGGGGGGAGCCAGCAAAGCTTTAAGGCAAGGAGGGGGCATGACAGACAATGTTGTGTTTTAGGATGTTCCCTCTAGCGCAGAAGTGGAGAAAAGATTGCAGACAGTGGGGCCGGAAGAAGGTGGTCTGGGGAGGAGGGGAACGGGAAAGAGATTATTAGTATTAGATTTTAGTATTTAGATTATTAGTATTAGATTTTTCTCTGCCCCAGCCCCTTTCCTCTGACTTAGGCTAATCTAGTTGGAATAGCTGTACTTGCAACAGTAATAATAAGGCTACATTTATAGATGCTTACTCTGTGCCAGGCGCTGTGTGGGGTGCTGTGTATGCTTTGCCTCATTTAAAAACCTCATAATAGTCCTACAAGGTAGGAACTATTACTACCCACCTTTTACATATAAGAAAACTAGTCAGAAAGGCCAGGTGTCTTGCCCTGGGTCACACAGCTGGTAAGTAGTAGCACCAGGACCCAGGCAGAGGTGTGACTCATTCCAAAGCTCCTGCTTTTAACCACTAGACCCCTGCCTTCAGAGAGGGCCATCACTGTGCAGTTAGCCTGTGCTCCTGGTGGCAGTAGGATGCAGCCTGATTGGCCAGCATCCCTCAGCAGAGGAGAATGAAAATGGTCAGAGCTGTCACACATGTGATGCTGTGGTTCCCTTTAAACAAACTGCAGGCTGTGTCTGGAGAGGGTGTGAGGTCTTTCGGAGATTTTGGGCTCCTGTGGGAGGAAAAATGGGCTTGGGTACTAGTGACCCTGCTCCCCAAACCCCTCTTGCGTGAAGGGGCCTCTCAGAAATCTTGGGGCTTCAAGAGTCATTTCCCAATCCAGGGCATAAGCCAAGAAGTCACACTTTCTAGTAACTGGAGAACCACAAGAGAGAGAGAGAGAAAGTGACCACTGTCTCTTTCATATGCTCTTTTCCTGAAGGTCCCAGGTCAGGATCAGGGAAACTGGAGGACCCTGTAGGTAGCTAGCACAAGGGCAGAGCTCTCTGAATGCCTGGGTGATAAACAAGGGCAGATTATTATCTGTGATCCCCCAAAGTCACTGGAGACCCCTGGTTGGAGAAGTGAAATTTATCCACTTCTAGCCAGGATAAGGAGCAGGGAGGTTGCTTTGCTGAGAGCCAAATGGCAGGCTTCCAATCTGGACCCTACCATAGAGAGCTGGGTCACCTTGGAGAAGTCCTCCCCCACCACTCCTTACACCTCAGTTTCCGCCACTGGATGAGATAAGCCATAAGTAGACACCTTTCCCCCCTACCCCACATCTTTTCTGGCTTTGGATTCTGAATCTCTAGGGCCTGGATGAGGCTGTGGTGCAGGCTAGCCAGCTTTACAGCCATCCTCTCTCAGATGAACTCTGGAGCCAGGCAGGATAGTAGACTGCCCATTGGGCCTTCCAGGCCTTCCAGCTGCCTGCTTCCTCCAGGCCAGCAGCCTGATCCTGCTCCACCCTCACCCCAACCCATAAGGATACCAACCCATCTGGGTTTGCTGTCAGTTGAAAGACAGGGCCGACTTACACCTGCAGCAGGGCACACTGATTAATTTATTTTGCATCATTTTGCATTACCTGACTCCAGGGCCTCCAGCTTGACATGCAGATTTATGTAAAAGAGACCCAACATGCAAATGAACCAGGCCTGCCACTTGTTTTAGTAACAGTCTGGGCTGCATCACTGGTTCCTCCAACCCAGCTGTTCCTCCCAAGGCCCACTGTTCTCGTAGGCCCTCACAGGACCAGGAGGGGCAGTGGGGCCATTGTACCCCGCCTCCCAGCCTGCCTCCTATCTCTGCTCTGCTCAGAGTCCAGAGCAGATGAGACGCCAACTTGACAGTGAGCTTGGTAAAAAGAAGGAACTTAGATATGTGGCTTCCCCCAGAAGTTTCTGGCTGTGTTACTTGTCAAGAGACAAGAGAGACGAGTGGAGAGATAGACAAACATACACAACAAAACAAAAGGAAATTCACAGACAGAGAGGCAGACAGGGATTCAGAGATGGAACTGCACATCCTAAGCACGTACAGAGAGGGACAGACAGATGGACAAAGGGCAGACAGAGATGGCACAGAGTCAGGATGAAAAGCAAAGAGACACAGAGACAAGACTGGCAAGATGGGGACAGAAGGAGGGGGTTGCTGATAGAGGGGGCGGAGACCAAGAAAGGAACAGATTTCAGAGTTGCTGTGGAGGAAGAAGTGAGGATATAGCAACAGCCTGAGTGTGTGGAGGAAAGTGAGGGAGGAGTTGGTGAGGATGACAGCTTGATGCTGGGGAGTTGGGAAAAAGGAGTCACCTATGGAAGTGATAGTGACGGAGGAGACCTGCGGGGAGACCCGTAGCTGCCCACTTGGAAGCGCTGCCAGCAACAGCACTGCCACCATCTCACAAACCCTTGATTTGTATCCATCTAGCTATATTTATACACACACATATCCACAGACACACATATATAAGCCTCATGGGCACACACCGCGTAGAAGAGAGCATTCTAGAAACTTCAGGCTCTAGAACATAAGCCCAAGCCGTTAGGCATTATCTTATCTGCCCTAGAATGGAGGAGTCTTCATTAAAGGGCCCGAGGAGAGTTTGATTCCATGCCCCTCTTTGCCCGTGGTGCCAGGGTGCTCCTTCCACACTTGTCTGGCCTCCACACTCCCTGTCCTTTGAATGTGTTCCATTTAAGCATGAAAGCAGTCAAATAAGTAAAAAAAAAAAAAAAAAAAGGGAAAACCCCTATGGTTCCCACAGCCTCTTCAGTAGGGAAATTGACTTTGTGGGAGGAGGGTGTGTGGTCCTGGAGTGCAGGAGGGGAAGCTAGGAAAAGCATCCTGTGGCTTTTGGATTATCTCCACTTCCCATGTACAAGTGCTCCAAGGAAGGGACAAGAGGGGGAATTTCTTCAAACCTAAGGTGGCAGCACTGGAGGTGCCCTCAGAGACTTCCCAGTCCAGCCTGGTCGTTTCACCAGAGATCGCAGCGTTGGTGAGGAGCTGGTCTAATAGGCTTTTCATCAAACAATTATGGTTTCTTCTGAATCACCCCTTGGCGTGGATTCCCATCCCTCTTGTCCTGTGAGTCCCCTGACCTGCCCACATCAGTGCTGGACACACATAGCCCCTTGGACAGCGGATGTGTTTTTTACTCAGAGACAGATGAGATTTGGACACGGTATGTGAATGTTGTGGGTGCAAATTCTTCTTGCACACTTTTCACTGTAAGAAAGACTTAGGTCTCAGCTTGGGACATTTCCATCTCACCAACTCCCACTTGCCATGTCCAGCAGTAAATCCAACAAACAGCTCAACCCAGTGAAGGTGTGTGCTGTGAGCTGGGGGTTTTCACCTGGCAGAGTCCTGCTTTCAGAGAGATCTCCAGGAACCTAAGGGAATCTCCAGGAATCATCTCTGGGAACCCCCTACGCATTACAGGTGAGGTCAGCTCTGCAGACTCATAGTACTGCCTGGGCCTGGCCCAGTCTGCTCACTTCAGCCAGAGGTCATCGGTTGCACTCTGGCCTGTCTTTGGGTCACTCTGGGCAGCCTCCAGTGTCACCTTCACATCAGCCTCTAGTCCAGTGGTTTTTAATCTCTTGGGAGTGAGAAACCCTTTGAGAACATGATGAAGGCCATGAACGTTATCCCCATCATGTCTTTAGTCACAAAATCTGCACATGGTGTCAGAGAATTCGCAGCCTCTCTGAAGCCCTCAGCCCAAGGCAGACCCGACCCCTCTGCATTCTTCAGTCCTTCGGAAGCCATTGTCCACATATCTGAACACTATCCATTTCAGAGGGAGACTGTAGCCCCAACAAGGTGGCATTTCAGGACGCTTCCTTCAGAATGTCTTCTTTCTGTCTCACGGAGTCCTTTCTAGGCAACTATTTCTTCTATGAAGAAAGTCAGATCTCAGCTACCACTACCCCCTAGCTACATCTCAAGGCAAGCCCAAGAGATGCACACTCCACACTCGTTTATACTTTCCCTTGGACTCTCTCCCCTCGCTCCCCTTCACTCTTCCCACCTCCCCTCCATCACCCCCTCTCACTCAGTCTGTGAAGCTGACTTCATTTTGCTCTGTCAGAGCCAGGGCTCAGCTGAATCCTGAGGTGGCTCCAGAAGGTGCAGAGTGCATGAGACACACTAAGAAAGCTGAAGCCTGGTAAGTCTTGCTCCCCATCAACCAGACCATGGATGGCCACCTTCTCAGAAAAAGGACCTCTGAGAACAAGAGTGGGAGAAGCAGAGAAGCTACAGGAGAAGCAGGGGTAGGGAGATTGGTGGGGGTCAACCAGAAAGAGGATGCTCTCTGCAGATCTCAGACCCGGGGCAATACCCTGCCCCCACCCAGTGCCCCCACCCAGTGCCCCCCCCCTCCACCCCACCCTCACTCCCAAAAGCTGGTGATAGAGGGGACTGTGGACTCCAGGCTCTGGGCCTGGCTGGAGATTCGGCAGGGAGGGAGTTGGGAGGGCTGGAATCTCTGGGGGCCCAGGGCAGGGTAGGGGCATGGGAAGTTCTGTGTGGAAGGTCCAGGACTCAGGGTGGGCTGGGGCTCGGAAGAATGAAAACAGGCCCCTCGCCAGAGAGGGGTCTAGCCAGCCCATGGGGTGGCCCAGGCATCCAAAGTGCTTTTAGATGGAGAAAGCTGCCTAATCTCCCTCTGGAAATCAGGAAGTTGGAACCCACACAGCTGATTACAGGGCCAGAGGAGCGATTTCAGACAAAAGATTAAAAGAATTAAAATCGGCTCAGGAGAAAGCAGAGGAGAGGGAGCTAGGGGGCAGGTGGAGTTCGGGGAGGTTCTGTTAAGCCTCTGTACCCTGAACTCAGCTGAGAGTGCTTCTGGGGGTGCAGGTGGGAGCCTTGCTGAAGTGGAGTCCAGGGGTAAGGGGCAGCCTTGTTGTCTAAGGGTGCTTCTGAGGGGATGAAGGTCAATGATAGAGAGGGATTACCATGGGAGGGGGGTCCTGAAGACCCCGAGAAGGCTCTCAGAGAAGATTCAAGAGATCACGAAATAGAGTCTGAGCCCAGATTTCAAGTTGAGGCAGGGCCCCTGGGAGGTGCAGATCTCTGGGGGGTGGGAACAGTCTTGGTCCTCTTAACCACCCCTCTCCTATAGGCCTGGAAACTCCAGCCCTAAATCTTCTGACTAAGCAGGAAAGAAAGACAAGAAGGTGTACGGTGGGTGACTGTTAGCAAAATGTGTTCCTGTGGCGATCCTGGGGCTGAAGGCCGGGCACGAGGGCTATTGTCCCAGAAGCCCCTAGGTTTAAGAACAAGGACTGTCCTGAGTAGTAGCCTTGGCCTGCTTTAGTGCTAGACAAGAGAGTCAGGGCCGAAGGGGAGCTGGGGCTGAGGCAGACACCAGTGATTCCGCTGCTCTGCTGTCTGCTGTGGTCACACAGGCACATCACACACACATCCCACACACACACATCATTCAGTCATGCTTGCTTGCTCTTACATTCTCTCTCTCTCTCTCTCTCACACACACACACACACTCTCTCTCTCTCTCTAAAACATACATTTAAATAACTTGCAGACGTATATTAGCAAAAACATTCCATCTGGGCTGGGATTTCTCTCATTGCTTTGAATTCCCCTGGGTTTTAACTTGAAAAAAAAAAAATAGGAAGAGGCAAAGATTTGACTAATGTTGGGTTAAGGTTTTTTTTTCTTACCCCTTTCTTTCTTGGTTACTGACTGCCAAGAATTTATGTTTGTAAAAGGAAAAGAATTAACTGTGTTGATTAAGAGGCAAACTCCCTGGAAATATTCTCTCTTAACCCTTTTGTACCCTCTCAGTGAGAGATACTGGGGTCTTCTGGCCTGGGACTTGATGTCCCTGGGCTAGAGACCCAGAACTTTCCAAGGGGTCGATTCTCCCCAAGGGGAACTTATGAAACAGAGGAAAGCTGTGCCTTCTGGTGTGTGAGTGTGTGTACGCAAGTGTGTGTGTCTATGAGCAGATGCGTGGGTAAGTAGTGTGAGCCTGTGTGTGAGCGTGGGTCCTGTGAGTTAGTGTGTGGGAGAGGAGTATGTGCACGTGTGTGGGTGTGCACACATGGGAGTGAACATGGTGACTGCATATGGTCCCTCAGCAGATACTGGGGGTGCTGGGAGTCTCTTTGAGGTGCTCGGAGTCTCTTGGGGGTGCTAAGAGACTCTGTGGCCTGCTGGCTGCACCGTAAACTCCAGGAAGGTGAGGGAACCTTCACCTTGACCAAATCAGCAGGAACTGATTTGGTGGGGGCAGAGGCCTGAGGGGGACCGGACACAAAGTAGGGAGGCAGAAGGCTGGGGGAGGAGAGGCTTTTGCTGGGGGAAGCAGGTTCTTTCCTGATATCTGGCAGCTGTTACCATGGACTAACCATGACCCAAGGCTAACCCGAGCCCTGCTCAGTGTTCTTGCGTGGGGACCTGAGGTGGTAGTGGATTTTTCCTCTTTCAAACTCAGTCTAAACACTCACCAAGGGCTTCCTCTCTCCTTTTCCCTTCCATAACTTCCCCAGCCTGGGCTGCAAGGGTCTTGAGCTAGGACAGCAGAGAGGCTGAAATTTCTTGGAAAAGGGTGCCCCTGGATCTGGGGGTAAAGGGTTTGACTGGAGAAAGGTGGTGGGAGTTGGGGGAAAAGAAAGAGAAGAAAAGAAGAGCTTGTCAGCAACTCAGAGCCTTGTGCATATGTATCCAACCATACAGAACTACTAAGGTTCCTGAGCTCTCCATCCAGCCTCACGGCTAGATATTGCACAGACTGTTTCCCTTCACCTTGATGGACCTTCTGTCTCTCATTTGTTCAGTCAATTCCTACTTGTCCTCTAAATTTTAGATGCCACCTCCTCCAGGAAGTCTTCCTTGCCCCATCCTTAGCTGTCCCCCTCTGGTATGACAACATACAGGCACTTTCTACTTCCTTATGTCCACTTACGTCTCTTCTCCATTGGACCCTGCACTCCTTGAGGATGGAGGCATTATCTTCTTCCTGAATCCCCAGTGCCTAGTACCATACCGTATGGGCTCAATCAGTGATCCCTGAGTTGGATTTGAGACCCTTGACAGCTGAAATCAATGTTAGCAACTCCATATGCTGTGATCTAGAGCATCTTGTATATATCCTCTCCCTGTGACACTTACCAAGACCCTAGGGATATCTACACATATGTAGGACCCTCTATACTATTCCAAATAGAACTGTCCAATAATTGTCCAGTATATGAAAGATCATAGCCAATGCATGATAGCTATCCAAGAACATAATATAAGTAAGCTAATGTGGTTGTAAGGATTGCTAAGGGCTTGAGTACAGAGACGAGCCCATGCTGTCAGAGCAGAGTGCAGAGCAGAGAAGGGAAACATTTATTGAGCACCTAGTATGTGCCAGCACTGTGCCCCAGCCCCAGGTATCTGGTAGTCAGTATTTTACTTTATCCTCTCCATCCTGTGAGGGAGGGGTCCTTACCTCATTTGACATATCAGGAAACTGAGACTAATCGATGTTATGTAACTTACCCACGGTTACTCAGCTGGTGTAGATTAAGGTGGGATTTGAACCCAGGGCTGCCTGAACCCAGAGCTTAGGTTTTTCTAACTGTGTCATGTTTCAGGAAGGATGTGAATTTCAAAACTCTGTTTTGAAAGATAAGAGGGGCATGGCTTTATAGAGAAATATCTCAAGCTCTGGCAGGTGGGGGACTGAGAGTTCCCAAGAGGGAGAAATATCAGCTAGCCCCTGAGTTCCCAAGCTACTATGTGAGCAAGAAGCAAGGAGAAACCAGCATGACCAGGGACAGTGCATCTGTAAAAAGAAGGTGGTGGAGAGAGAGCAATCAAGGCCTCTCCAAAATAGATCTGAAGCCCAGTCTTAAAAAGGCTCTGGGTGGGGTTTTCAAAAGAAGCCAACACAGATGGAGTGCTTAGTGGGTGGCAAGTGCCAGTTCTTACAGTAAGGCTATGAGGTGGGTCTTCCTATCATCACCAATACTGATGGGCTCAGAAAGGTTAAATAAACAGCCCAGGATCACATGGCTGCTTAGTGACAGACCTGGGATTTGAACTCAGAGAGTCTGACTCCAGAGCCTGTGCTTGAGGCTACTACATGAGGGAGGAAAAACATGCCTGGGGCTTCAATATGAAGGGTCCAGTATAAGCCACTGGCAAGCTGAATCTGGGGGTGTAATCCCAATATGATTGTAGGTGGGGGAGGAGTCAAGGTAAAGGAAAAACAATCTCCAGGCTTATGAGTTAGGAAATCCTTTGAGGCTGGGAAATACTTAGAAACGGTGGTGGATGTGGCAGGGACAGAATGCGCAGTCTCTGTTGGTCTGAATTTGGAGAACTTGTCTTTGCTTTGGGGACTTTGGGGGGGGGGTCACCAGTCCTTCAACCTTGTCCCATCAGAGAAGCCCTAAAGTCTTACGACAATGTAGGTGGTTCCTAGGTCACCTCCCCTGGAGAACACTCACCTATTTCCTCACCCTGCTGCCTGTGATCAGGGGACCCACGCCTTGTTCCTTCAGGACTCCTACTATGCTGGGGGGACTGGGCATGTTGCTGTTCGGGGTGTCCTCTTTTCTCCATTCAGAGCAAGCCTCCCAGGAAAGGGGACTTGCAGCTTCTCAGGAGCTCACTTTCAGTTATGCTGCTTTGTGGTCTGAGTGGGGCCAGTGTCCTAGGGCAGTCACATGCCTCTGCCAGCACATTCGGAGACATTTGGAAAGACTGCAACAGCTAAGCCCTGGGCTGATGGAAGATGTGACTTCCATGCGCTGTCCTGCTCTCGTGGTTTGGAGTGTTTGGGATTCTGTTTTTAGGGATGCCTTGCATCAGAACACCAGGAGATATTCTCTTGAATACTTGTGTTCAAGAGACATTTTCTCCCCAGCTTTGGAACTTTGGGTCTGGAACAAACTGGTATTCTGGGATCCCCTACCACTTCTCATAGCCACTGCAGAACAGCCTCCAGCCATTATCTCCCTTGCCCCACACCACTGGCAAGAAATTGTCTTAAAACATACCCTGAAGCATGAGTATAAACACCCTTTACCTTGGTACAACGCCTTATCGTCCCCACTCATTCTTGTATCCTCAGCCCATGGGACCCTCTTCACATCAGCTCTGTAAGGCAGGCAGCTCAGAGATTATTCGACCCATTTTACAGATGAGGAAAATGAGGTCACATGGTTGGTGAGTCACACTGGCTGCACTGTTAGGTTTCTGAGTAGTGGGACCAGGAGGTGACCCAGGATGGGGAGGGGCCGGGTTCTGGGTCCATGGGAGCTAGAAGGATTCAAGGGATGAGTGGTCACAGTTTCCCTGTGCCCAGAAAGTCCCAGCTTGAGTCACCAGCCTGCCCCTTCTGGAGAGACCAGCAGCTTCTCCCCATAACGCTAGCAATGCCTCTCCCTTTTGCCGCCTCCCCAAGGCAATCTCAGCCAGGCCCTCCTGGCTTTCGTAGGATCTGACTCAAGATCTGTTTCAGGTAGGCAGTATCTGTAGATCCTCCTTACGTAAGGCCCACGGATAAACAAGAGTAGGTGTTTGGAAATTAATTATCCATGAAAGAACAACACCACGAACAGCATTGGGGCTCTTCAGAGAAAAGAGCAGCACGAGGTGATGGAGGGGCGGTAATGTAATACCCAATTTCATAACAGCATCAACAATTAGGCCTACGTTTCTTTAGCAATTTCAGGTTTATTAGGCTATTTGAGCTCATAAAAGTCCCACAAGTGAGTGGTGATAATTACAACTACCATTTAATACATGAGGAAACTGAGGCCCAGAAAGGTGTAAGGGATTTGCCTTACAGCAAGCGGTGGGGAACCAGGGCTGGGTCTGTCCTGTCTCTGGAAGTTTCTCTAGGTGTTTTATACATGGGATTCTACATTCCTGTGAGGCCAGCTGTGGACAGAGGAGTGGCTGGCATCAGATTCAGAGAATTATCCTGCACGAGGTCACTCAGAGACAGTGAGTCAAGCACCCTTATGCTGAGGTCAGTTTCCTCTTTCATTTCCCCAAACAATTGTTGAGGAGCAAGCTCCTTTGTTTCCTAATCTCAGATCAGGAGTTGAAGGTATTTGCAGTTGCTCCCAAAGGTTTTAATAGCGGTGGTGATCTGAAAAAAGCCATCAGCATTCCTACTCTGGACATCCATCCTCCTCACCCTCCAGTCCCCCAGGCAGGCAGGGGGATGTCCAGCCGTCTATTAGCACAGCCCCCTCACTGGTTCTTAGCCTCCAATATCATTCCCATTCAGTCTTCTTCAAGACTGGCATGGAGCTCCCCCCTGCTCTCATAAATTGTCAGTGGCACCCCATTATTTCCAGCCTCAGCTTGGCGTTCAAGGCCTCACCCAATCAGATTCCACCCGTCTTCCCAGGCCTGGCTCCTCCCCCTCATCCTCCTCTGCAAAACCCTGTTTTCAGCCAAGAGTGGAGGACTTGCCTAGACGTGTTTTGTTTTCTCAATCCCACTGTTCACTGCCATATCATTCCCTCACCTAGAAAGCCACTCCCACCTTCTCTGCCAGCTGGATTTCTGTCCATCCTTCAAAACCTGTGACCTCCTTCATGAGGACCTCCTTTTTTTTCCTCCACCAGGAAGCCATCTCTGCCTCCTGGGACATCTAACTTGATATATAGGCCTCTTCACAAGCAACCCCATGATTGTGTGTTGTTGTAATGGTGTAAAGCAGCTGTGGATGTTTATAAAGCTGCAAAGATTGCAGAATTCTTCAGTGCTCTGTGTGTGTGCGTGTGTGTGTGTGTTGGTATGAGGAGTGAGCACAACTATGTAGAACACCTGAACACAAAGAAAGGATTGAATGTTCACTGGAATGTGTCAGTCATGTCTGCTTTCCTAATGAACAGAGAGCCAGATTTCTCCCTCAGAAGAAAGAGACCATTTGCTATTCACTATAATAGCGAGGGAAGAAGTAAGCAAAAGTGTGCATTGCTCACTTACTATATTCCAGGCACTGTTTTAAAGAGGAAATTTCATGTGAACAACAAGCTCATTTAACCCTCAAATATCTCTGAGAGATGAGTATGGCCCCATTTTGTGCATGCGGACTGTGGAGCGGAAGGCTCCTCAGAAAATAGACCCTAAAAGGAAGATCCATGTACAGAAGGTCAGTTGGGGGAAGCTCCTGAAACATCCCTGTACGGGGGTCATGGAGGCAAGACTGGCTCAAGGGAGAGGTTATAGGCAGTGGGGTTCCCATGAGGCCTCAGCAGCTCCCAGGGGGCCTGTTGCAGCTTGAATGGCCCTTCGAATATGTCCCCAGTTGAGGCAATGGGCCAGGTCACTGTACCTCCTGGGAAGGGCCTAACTCAGGCAAGCCAGCTCCCTTTAGCTGAGGGCAATTCCCGGGCAGGTCAGCATCTGCTACACACACAACTCCAGGCCTGACAAATGATGGTGCTGTGGTGCTGCTTGCTGGCAGTGGAAGGGTTGGGATGGCACTGGGCCCTGCCCTTGTCCTGAGGCACTTGTGTGACTTTCAGAAAGCAGCCTGGCCACCCTGTGCCCAAGAGGTGTCTTCAGGAAGACCACGCCCAGAAAGTCCCCCGTGGAAATCACCGCATGAAGAGAATCACTCTCTTTTCTGAAAGATCTTGAGTAGATCCAGTGTCAAATAACAGCAATGAGAAGGTAGGTATTGCTGGTAGAGTTACTGATATTTTTTGTTACTGTTTGGTTCTTACTCATACTTTGGAGACTTTAATGGTGGAATCCAACTGTGGTACTAAAATATTTAACAACATGAAAACACCCAGGACAGTTAGCATGGGCGCTGGCAGTGGGCATCCTGACTGAACATGAATTAGACCTGGTAGGCTCCAGAGAACAGGGTTGTAGCTCCCCCCTGAATACCGTGTGCTGGGAAAGTACCTCAGAAGGGCTTTCTTCAGAAAACAAAGCTGACAGGGCAGTCTCCTGAGGGGTTTGAGCATTTGGTTCAGCATCTGAGGTGGAGTTTTCATCTCTGCTTTGAGTAGCTCCATTTTGCAAGGACACTGTCTTCCTCAGCTCTGTGCATGAAATCTCTTTGGGTTCTGGGCAAAGTACCACCCGGCCCTGTGCCTCAGTGTCCTCATTTACAAGTTGAGAGATTTCCAAACCATTTCTCTTTGAAACAGGAGAATCTGGTGAAGCCCCCTTAGGAAAAGGGAGGTGAGTGGGCCTGGTCCAAGGCCTCCTATTCTACTTTAGCAACTGCTCTTGTATTTGTTTGTGCTTCCATACGGTTTCACTTAGACCACATTCCTCAGCTAAAAACAAAGCCTGGGAACCACTGGGCTGCATATGATATCTGAGGTTCCTCACACACAGCTTTGACATTCATGGGTGTGAGTAAGTGAATGGACAAATGGATGAATGAACCAACAAATGAGTGAGCCAGTGAAGGGATGAACTCTGTGCACCCAACCCTCCCTGGTCATGCCTGTTTTGGGGGGCGGGTGGTCAGCTGTCCTGGGTTGTTTGGACATATACACGGGGCGTGATCAGATACTCTCCCAATGTCCTGTCAATTGCAGGATTCTGTCTGTCTCCACCACAGCCACAGACAAGGCCTCCTCCCTCCAGGCATCTCTGATGCCACCAGGCCTGAATTGCACTTGTCTTCTGCTACTTTCCCAATATGTTGACTCAGCTGAAAGAAACTAACAACAGCAGCACGAGTCACTGGTGGGTTTGGCAGTAGAATCACTGGGTTTTCTCAGTGTGTGTCCAGGGTGTGGCATCATGTCTGGCTTGCCTAGTTCCCTTCCATCTCAGGGAAAGGGCGCCTAACTTTAGTTTTGCTTCCTTTGCTCCCTACTTTTCTTCCTCTAAGACAGTGGGTCTCAATTTTGGCTGCACCCTGGAATCACTTAGGGAGGTGGCCAGAGATTCTCATTTCTTGGCTTGGGGGGGTGGTGATCTGGACAAAAGGATTTGGAAAAATTTTCCAGGTGATTATAAGAGGCTGCCTTCTTTTAATGGAGTGGGATTCAACTTCATCCTAACCTTTTTCTAGCCGTAGGATTAAAATATGCTGGAGCTGGAGAAGCCTGGAACACAAGCATTTATTAACAGTGATGGGAAGGAAAGGTGAGTGGGGGAGTAGACCTCACCATATCCCTGCCCACTACCCTTCAGCCAAAGGGGCAGTTTTCATGGGTGGGGGCTCCTAATAGACTCAGAAAGGTCAGTCCAGTTTGATGTCCAAGTGTGAGGGTGTGAGAGAATTGGTGAGGAGGGTACAGGACACTGTGAGGCTCCAGGGCTCTGAGGACACTGGGTCGGCAGTGTTGTCCTTTGAGGAAGCTTCTAGACAATGTCCTAGGTAGGCAGCAGCATTCTTATAGGGCATGCCAGCAGCAAGGCCCATCCTGGAGTGACTCTGGGCATCAGAGAGCAAGCTGGGGAGAGCAAAACTTTGGGGGGGACATGGCACCCACTCTCAAAGACAGTCCTATTCATGAACACGTGTGGGACACTCCTGAGAGGTTCCCCAAATCACAGAGTGAGGCTCTGGCAGTCTGGACTTATGGGATGTAGAGGTTTGAGGATATTTGAGTCACAGATACAAGCCACAAACATGAAACCTTTGAAAGGTGGTGGTGGTGTAGTGAGGTGCAATTGAGGGATATCAGAAAGGCAGACAGTTGCCTCCTTCTCCAAAATTGCCCCTGGGTTGGGTCAGTCACCCTGAACAGCTTTCACTCCTCGTGCTCACCATACAGTCAAGGTCTTCTCAACTCAAGATTCTTTTGCACGCATGTTCTTGACGTAAATTATTTGCTTTACTTCCTATGCAAGCTCTTTCTTTCTCTCCTTTTAAAATCACATTTTCTCCTAAATTAGAAAACCTCTTTAATTGTTAGCAGGAGCTGGGGTTCTGCTCTTTGCATGGACAATATCATTAAACATTGGAAAATAAACAAACTGGAAAAGTTTAAGACATTTTCAAACCCTTTGCTTCCCAGAGGGCGTCTGGGGCCCTCCGCAGGACAAGGTTCTGCTGGCCTGGGTTTATACTGTGTTGATGACTTGACCCCTCCAGCTGTGAGAAGGCAAACTGACAGCGGGGTTGTTTTTACTAAATTTCCCGGAATTGCAAACTTGATTTGGGAGGCATTTGCGCTGATTTGCGCTGAGGTCTCCAGCGACTGCGCCAGGCTTCCTCCTTGGGTAGAGTGCATGATGGGAGTGGGCCAGTGGCTCTTGCAAGCTGACAGCTGTTGTAAACCATCGCTGTCCTCCAGAGTTATTCCACAGGGCCGGGGGAGAAGAGGGGAGCTGTGGGAGGGGGTGGTGTGTGAGAACATTTCTTTCCATCTTGCTGAAATGTGAGTCTAATGAAATGATAATGAGGTTGTGGCCTTTAAGCTCCATTGAGCTTCTTGCGCATTGTAATTTTACCCAGAGTGGGGCTAGTTTTTGAAATGATTAAAACTATCGATTCCGAGGCCTGTGTGGCTTGAATCGGAATTCATTAGAGGCCCAGAGGTGAGGGATAAACACTTTTCCCTTGTGCAGTCAGGAAACAGACCCCGTCTTGTGCGAGTCTCCTGCCTGCCCACCCACCTCTCCAGCAGGACCTCTGGCAGCACAACTGGCCAGTGCAGGTACCCCTCACAGTGCTGGCGGATAGACAATAAGTGGGATCCAGCATCCAAAGAACAACAAGCTATGCAAGTCCCAACCGAGAACCTCAGCCCATTTTCCTAGGGCCTGTCCCTCAGGTTGGAGGAGGGATGGTCTCCATGTTTAGTCTTGGTCCTCTTTTCCCCTCAGCCCCCATCCCCTCCTTTTTTTGACAGCCTCACTGGGGAGTCATGGTCACAAAACATGCATAGCAATAATTATTCAGACTGGAGCATCAGGGTCACACACACGCTGATCATGTCCACGTTTTGGAAATGATGTGATCTCTCCTCAATCTTCCTGCTCACCTGTTACAAATCAGCTCAGGCATCACCATCCAGAAGCCCTTTCTGATCACTTGTAAGGGATGAGTAGAGGGCCCTTTCTCTGGCTTCTAAACATGGGATGTTCTCCATGTTTAGTCTTAGTCCTCTTTTCTTACAGGCATTATAAGGAACTGTCTTTTCTGTGAAAAGCACACAGAATGCACTAAAGCTTCACCCAGTAGAATACTGGAAGGAGAAACTCCAGCGGGGAGTGGTATCTGACAACAGCATTTGGCTCTCCCAGCGCCATCTTTCTTGGGATAGAAAGAAGGGTCTCCCTCTGATTTTTGTCGTCACCACTTGCTGGCTCCCAAGAGCAAAGCCCATTCTTTTCAAGTTCTAGTTCAAATGCTCTAGAGCCAGGCTGGCATCTTAAAAAATAACCTTACTTAATATTAAAAGAGGCCAAAAATAAAAGGATTCCAGAAAATGTCAACAGCCTAAGGATGGGCAGGTTTCCAAAGTCTGGGTGTCTTGTTCTACCTTAGCTCTGTTCTTAACTCTGTTCTTGCCTTAAAGGGCTGAAACAATTTATATTGGCCTGGCTTTCTGCCTGGGTCCATGTGGGGCCACCATCTTAAAACTTGTCAGTCTCCCATCTTAATCTCGTCTCCAGCAAGTCTAAAAGATCACATCCTAATGGCCCATCTGGGGCCTCCTACTCGCATTGAGGTTCTGATCTGTGGCACAGCTTTTATCCTCAGCAGACTAGGGGTAGTATAAATGACATAGGGAGACAGTTGGGGTGCTGTCCTCCACACGGAGCAGAGCTGCCAGCAAGTTCCCCTTGGCCCCCATCCCCTCCTTTTTTTGACAGCCTCACTGGGGAGTCATGGTCATAAAACATGCATAGCAATAATTATTCAGACTGGAGCATCAGGGTCACACACACGCTGATCATGTCCACGTTTTGGAAATGATGTGATCTCTCCTCAATCTTCCTGCTCACCTGTTACAAATCAGCTCAGGCATCACCATCCAGAAGCCCTTTCTGATCATTTGTAAGAGATGAGAAGAGGGCCCTTTCTCTGGCTTCCAAAGCACTGTGAGAACACAGGGCTCCCCACACCTTAATGTATTATTCTTCCCATCTTTTCCTCTGTGTGGCCCCCACGAGACTGTGGGATCCTTGAAGGCAGGATTTGCCTTTTATTCTTTTTTGCATGTTATTACCCAGCACAATGTCTGGCCCACAGCATACCTGGGTTGATGACTATGGAGTGAAGGAAGGAAGGAATCCATACAGATGTCATTTGATTCTCAGGACAACCTTGTGAGTCAAGCAGGACAGGAACATGAGCTCTGATTTCCTAGGGAAAAAAAAAGAAAAAAGAAAAAGATGGAGCCTTCAGGAGGGTGGGGCCTGGCTTAAGGTCCCCTGACTCCTGGTGGGGCTCAGGGTCACATGTCTCTGCAGCCCCAGAGTGTGCGTCTCGCTGCCCGCGCCTGCTCTCACTCGCAGGAGCAGTGCCTGTTTGAGAGTCTCTCCTGCGCTGCCTCCTACACAGGTGGTTCCCAAAGGGTTCATATCAAGGTCCCCTTTTATTTTCTTCCTCTGTCCCAACCCTAGCACCTGGGCTTTGAAAGATCTGGCCTAGCAAATGAACTACAATTATGCAGTAATAATGACTCCATTTTCTTGTTTTTATTAATAAAAGACATATGCGACTTGCCACTCTGAGCTTGCAGTTGAGAGAAAACGAGTCTCCCCCACTAGGTGAATAGAATTCCACCCAGAGGCAGACAGTGAACAAACCACCTTCCCAGCTCCGGCCGGGGAGTCGCAGCGCTGAGGATGGGCCTCCTTCCAGCCGGCCGCCTGCCCTGGGTCTCTGAAGTCAGAGGAGACAGGGGCCATTTCAGCTGCTCCCAGCTTGCCTCTCATCCCCCCTGGAATCAGCAGACCCTGACTTCTGGAGAAGCGTTACTGCAATGTGTCAGCTGCTCTGGGAGAGCCCGGAGTGATGTATTCCAAGACTTGTCAGGAGAAAGGGTTTACGGTCAGTTAGGAACTGTAAACTCCTTCCCACGGAATTGTCGGTGGAATTTTAATACTCTGTCTCCCTCTGTCTGGGCACTTCCTTCCACTCTTGGCCCACTTTCCGATGCATATGGAACAGGGCTCATGTTTGAGGGTCCCCGGGGAGAGCAGTCAGCTTCACTCGGTCCAAGTGTCATGACTGAAAAGGAGAGGTGAAGCTCAGACAGGACCCCAGCCTTCCCGTCCACTCCCGGCCTTGGCCAGGGCTCGCCGCCGGTCATCGTTAGGTGTCCCCCCGCCTTTCATAACAGCAGTGAGGCCCTGCACAGGCCTGATGGAAGCAGAAAAATAGAACTCTAATCTGGCTTCTGCTTCCTTCTTCGAATTAGGCAACAAACACTGAGTACCCCCATCTCGAGGGCCCACTCTGTGCTAGGCAGGGAGCGAGGCCCCAAGAGGAACACTGTCCCCCTCTTCACCACAACCCTCCCTACTGCTATTCCATCCGGATCACCCCTCAGCTGGTAAACAACCCACAGAAAAAGGGGAAAGATGGAGCTGAAGAGAGGTTGGTTGCTGGGAGAAAGAGTTGTAGTCGGTGCCATGAATGATTTGGGAACCCCAAATGAACCCCTCCTGCAATAGGGTGCTCAGTCCTCTGCTCTCCTCTGGGATCCTTGTTTATCACATCTGCGCTGATAACTCCGAAATCTCTATTTCTTCCCAATCTTTGTTCTAGTGCCAGGCCCTCTGTACCCAGCCATCTTTACCTGGAGGTCCTTGAGGCAAACCATTCACAACCAAGTGCTAACCTTCCACCAGCTGTTTAATTATAATCCCTGATTCCCTCTCCTCCTCCTTCACTGGGCCGTGAGCAGTCAGGGGCTAGTCCCCATGTCTTGGTCACCTCTGTGTTCCCAGTGCCTAGTACAGCTCCTGGCATTTGGTGGGCATCTAGGACTAGTTGTTGAAAAATGACCAGCACCATTTCATCGAAAGGCTGCTTCTAGATCGTCAAGTTTGCTAGCTTTCCTCCAGACTCATCTGTGTGCCCTCAAAGAAAGACCATCATCCATGGCTCTAACTCACAAGACTCATTTCAGTAAAATCAAAATGGTAGCAGCGAGATTTCTTCATCCCGGAGGGAAGTCCTTAGACCAATTTGGGAATGGCAAGGGGGTTGTCAGGACTTGCCTTTGTACCCCAAGTTTTCACGGCACAGGGTTGGATTTGCATATGTTAATGTGGAGAGCTGTAGCTATTTAATGAGAAGCAGTGGGCCATGTGGGTGAGCAGAATTCCTCAGAGTATTTTTTTCAGATGTCTTAATTCACTCTCTTTGTTGTATTTCGGCAGATCCAGGTGTTTGGATTGAGTTGGTCCTGGTCCCCACTCCCCTCCCCCGAATCTCCCAAACCACAGATCTTATTAGATGCCAGACTCACTCTTATGTCCAGAGGGTGATGGTGGGGTGAGCCCTCTGTCCACCTGGGAGCAACCCCAAAAAGATGACCTGAGGGAGCTGGCCCAGGCTGGAGAGCCCAAGCGCAAGGGCTGGGGGGTATTCTCAAGGGGGATGGGGAGAAGAGGATAGAATTCCAGAGACAAGAACCCTCTATGGAGACAGCCCGCTGGGCTTCCAGCCCTCCATCTGGGTTCCACTAAAAACACATTTTGCGTGTTTCTGTTGTTCTTAAGTCTGGGTTTATTTCAAGGGGAAAATTATAAAGAAACATCTCTGCCTTAATTTCAACAGCAGCTTGTGCTTGGGTAGATTCTCATCTGTCTGGCTGGTCCTGCCTGGAGGTGAAAGAAGGGGGCTAAGGTGGGGTTTCAGAGAAAAGAGGCCCGAAGAGGCCCAAGAGAACAAGGCTCTAGGCTCTGTTGGCTGCCAGTGGCCCGGGCCAGTGGGTCTGTCACTGCTTCTCACCTTCCTGACTGATAGCAGCATCAATGAGCAGAGGAGAACTTTGGGGGTTTGATAGTCGGGGGGTGGAGAATGGGGGGGTTGGAGGGGAAGCACAGGGCAAGGAGAGATCTGTCGAGGTTGCCCCACCTGGGAAATCGACAGAAAGGCAAGTAACAGAGTCCCCTGAGCCTCCCTCTCTGATGCCACGGCGTTCTGCAGGTGATCACCCAAGTGAGTCTGGGTTTTGCCTTGACAAGAAGCCAGAGGTACCAGAGGCCTATCCTGAGGATTCACATTCTAATCCAGTCTGAGAATTCTCAAGGTTACCCACAGCCCTTGAATTTGAATCAGCATACACCTCAGAGACACAGAATGAATGTCAGGGCTATAAAGGTTGTTAGACATCTAGCTCAGGGCTTTCCTCCTCTCAGATGAGGAAACTGAGGCCCAGGAAGGGTAAGCTCCTTGCTCCGGCTACATGGCAGGTCAGTGAGTGGACTAGTCCTTCATCCCAGGTCTCAGTGCTGTTGGCACTTTTCTGCCATGCTGTTTATGAGGTCAGATTGATGGCTGGGTCCCTGTGGAGGGCCCAAGAGCCCTAATAAATATGCCATTCTTGAAATCACACTTATGTGTGCACACAACATGTACAATAGCCCTTAGACCCTGTCAGCAGAACTCAGCGGCATCCACCCTCCAGCACAACCTGGTTCTCTCCTCCAGGGTCATCCTGGACACACAGGCAGACACAGAGACTCAGAACACCAGGGTGGTTGTGGTCCTGTCTGGTGCTCAAAGAAAGAATTCAACACTCAGGCCCTAGGCCCTGGCCTTCACCCACCAGAGAGCAATTCTTACAGAACCCCTCTGTTCCTCTGAGAAGGGATTCTGCTATGACTCAAGTCCACCTGCTTAGGAAAGACTTGATTGCCCCCTGGTGGCTGCGTCTGCATCTTCAGCTCCAGCTACCAGTGCTTCATCCATTCATATTCATCAAATATGTGGCGTGCCCCTTGCTGTGGCCAGGGAAAGAAGTGATAAAGTCTGTAGGAGATTGATATGCAGAGTCATGATTACAATATAGGTTTATTAGTGCGATTATAGGGGTAAGCGAACGGTTCAAAGGAAACTAAAAAAGAAGGGAGGGAAGAAGTCATCCTAGCTTCTAGGCAGAGACCCTAGAAAGATTACTCAGGGGGTGTGGGTTGACATTCTTCCTGGAGATGATATGTATAAACAATCAATAATTAAAATTCACCTGTTGAGGAGCTTATAGTTTATCAAAAGATCGCACTTGTATTTCCCAGCTTGTCCGACCAATTGTCCTATAAGGTGTTGTATGGTTATCCCCTTTTCACAGATGAAGATACTGAGGCTGAGAGGCTAAGTGATTTGCTCCAAGTCACATTCTTGTACTTGACTCTTATTTGACTACTACAGTTTCTGCATGACTATCGCTGGGGTGGGGAGGTGGGTACACCAGGAAAGAATTGAGTGTGGGTTGACCACCTCTGTCATGAAAGGGTTGTTAAAAGGTTAGGGGTTCAACTACTAAGTAGCCCTCTCCCATCCCCCAGGGAGTGGAGTTTTCTTCTCCCAGAGCTACAGAGCGATGCCTGTGGGCCTCAGGGGGCAAACACAGACCGAAGAGGCATGGGCCCTTAGTTGTCACAGTGTCTTCACCAAACTGGAGGTGATGGACATGAGACAGGGACATTCGACTTGCTCTTCCCCACCACTGGGCATGTGATTAGAGCATCCTGGGGGCCCAGAGGGAGCACTGCAAGCCCTCGCCAGACCCTTAGAGCCAAGGTAAGGTTGACTGGCTTCAGGGTAGGGAGTACAATCTAGAAAGAGCCTCATTTTTCACAGCCCCCTCTACTGCCAAGCACAAACTGCAGGTCCCAGTAGACTGCCTGTTAAAGAAGAATGAAAAAAAATCAGAGTAGCTATTTTAAAATAAGCAGAATAAAGTGACCGCCGGCAGTAGGGCATGGCCCAGTATCTGGGAAATCATCCCCCACTGTCTGGGCTCCATTTAGGTTCTCCTCTCATCCTCATGTCCCAGAGCTTGCTCATAATGGGCTCCTACTGACTCCTTCCCAGAATGTCTCTACAGCTCCACTGCTGTCCCAGTGTCCAGGTGCTTTGCTTGGAAATCCGATTTGTTTCTTGACAGTTCTCCCTCTCTTCTCCTCATAGCCTCTCTGTACAGGGCAGGATCCGTGCTCAGTCCCACCTGAGTAGGCTCCCTGAGGGGGGTCTGGACCCCAAGATGTACAGATGTCTCATAAGGGCAGGGGCTGCCTCTGGGAGGGGCCAGAAGGCTGACGGGAAAGAGCTTGGAAAGATCTGGGATGAGAACCCAAGTGAGCACCCATAGGGTGGGCAGCTGTGCATGACCACATTTAGGTGAGAGAAGCTATGAAGGCTCAAAATGGCCTGCCCCCACAGGATACTAAGTATGTGTTTTCTAGTTAGCTATAAAACGGAGACCAAAGAAATTGGCAAGGGGTGAGGGATTTAGATTTTGTGAACTTTCACTGACAGCTGACCACAGACCCACACTGTGCTAGACACTTACTCAAATTTAATCATCCCCACAGGCCTATAAGGTGATGAAACTCAGAGAGCTGAGGTGACTGGCCAAGGTCACAAAGCTTCTAAGTGAGGGCGCTAAGATTCAAAGCCAGGCCTCCTTGTTCCTAGTATTGTTTGTTCCAAAAGCACCTTTTGACTTGGCTAGTTTCTGGATATGATGTGGAGACTTCCACAAAAAAGTCAAATATTTGGGGAGCCAACCATTCAAGGGAGAGAGTGCCAGGAGTTTTTATGTAAGCAGCTCGCCCCTGCCATGGAGCCTGCTTTCCCTGGCAGCTCTGCCCCCTCCCAGGACACATACTCTCTGCCGTGCATTTGCCGGTGTGCTGTGGAACTGCATTTTCAAGGACTCCATCACTCCCCAAGCATACAAATGTCTCTCCTTCATTTTTCCTGTTAAGCAGATTTAAAGAATGAACCAAGAATCTTGGCCACCATTAATTTCACAGCCTACAATTATTTACATCCTGTTTTTTGCTTCAATCATTTTTAAAAAGCCCTTGTGATTCCTTTAATCCCCCTTGGTAGAGCGATTCCATTCTCTTTTCTCTTAACCTCCTCTCTCCTGAATGGCCCACGTCCCCACCCCCACCACAGAAAGCTTAAATAATGCAGCAAATTCTTGTTTCATTTCCTTTTCTCTGTTTCCAGGTGGATTTTTCTCCCCAGAACATCCCTGGGAATCATTCCTGTCAGACGCTTCACTGGATGTCCCCTGGTCTTTACACTCATCTATTCCCTTCCACTCTCCCCCCATATCCCCCAATCACGATTTGCTATTTTAATTATAATTTCCCTTGCCACACTTGAGGTTTTAATCCCTTTGCAGTCCTCTACCTCACTTAGGTTTGTATCCTTTCTTCCAGTGCAGAGAATTTATTAAGATTTCCAGATTCCGCTGAAGCTGCTTCCTTGATGGTGAATATTTCTTAGTCTGTGCATGATTCTGATTGTTCAGGTGGTGAATTATGTTGCTGAGCAGTGGGGCCAGGGTGTCCCGTGTGAACTAGTGACCCCATTCAAGTGTAGATTGAATCACAGCTCTGGAAATGGGCTCTTCCTGGGTCTGTCTAGTCACTGCACTGGAGTGAGGGCTGACCACCCGCCAGAATGACTGTATTCTAGCCAGCTACCTGTCTCTCCCTTCCTGGCCAGCTCAGACCTCCTGGGACCGCCCCCACAGGATACTAAGTATGTGTTTTCTAGTTAGTTATAAAATGGAGACCAAAGAAATTGGCAAGGATGAGGGATTTAGATTTGGTGAACCTTCACTGACAGTTGTCTTGGGTTTTGTAAGTTGCTCTTCGCAGGCTGGCTCAGGCTGGTCCTGATCACCAATGATCTGGCTCATCTACAGCTATTTTCCAGGTGTCTGCTGGGCCCGTGGGCTGAAGCTGCAGCTGGAAATGAGTCTGGGCAGGAAGTGAACAGGGAAGTAACCTGTGTGACTTGGAAGTTAGTGAGAACTGCAAGGAAGGGGAGGACTAGAAGGCAGTTCTCTGATGCATTCCAGGCATAGTGGCTGAGCTACTCACCATGAAGAGGAACTCCTTGAAAGCTGCCGCCCATCCTGTTTGGGCTTACAAATCTGTCTCTGTTCTGTCCTTCAGGCAGGTATGTAGGTCAGGACTGGTGAAGGTCATTTACTATGGGAGTTAGTAAACTTCAACTTGGAGCCTGGCTCAATCAAAAACATGAGATGCTCCAAGATGACCTGAAAGTCTCAGGGAAAGAGTGATATACTTATAGCTGCATAACCTGGGGTGGGTTATGTTAGCCCCCAAAACCCAGGGCAGATGTGACACAATGCCCATGAAAGACCAATATCCAGGCTACAATGATGTCACCTGGGGAGGACATGCAAGAGATGTCATTCTCTTGTTTATTCATTTTCTACTTCTTCTAAAAGGGATCTAAGGCAAGAGACTCAGCTGGGAAATGGACAAGGTGAAAATGATTTTGAGATCCTAAAGTATAAGGTCTGAGGTGGTCTCAAGAGGGAGTAAAGGCAGAAAATAGAAGGGTGACTCTGAAAGCCAGGTGAATAGGGAGGAGATAGAGATGGAAGCCCTAGGGGGCTTGCTGCAGGATCGTCAGAAGTAGAAGGAGTGGATGGAACTGTGCATTCTTGGTGAACTTACCTTGGAGTCCAGGAGGGCTGATGCATTAGAAAGAGCAGACACAGACCTTCTAAGACGTTGGGAATACCAAATCAAAGGGCAGAAAATCAGCAAATAAATGGTTCCAAAAGTTGGGGTCATATCATTCTGCAAATAATTCTGACAACTACTAAGTGCACTTTGTACAAATGTTTCTATACTCAAAGGATTTGTATGTCTATTATGCTTCCTCTAATAGTTCAAGGGCGGTAGCAGTGCCAAGGAGTGGCTCAGAGAGGTAAGTTTTATTCCATCATCTTCATTAGTTACTCCACCCTCTCCCTCTTCCTTCAAAAAATAACAACAACAACAAAAAACTAAGAATGTTTCTTGCTGTGGGCAATTGATGTTTTCTT
Organism: Talpa europaea; assembly: GCF_964194135.1. Lineage (NCBI taxonomy): Eukaryota > Metazoa > Chordata > Mammalia > Eulipotyphla > Talpidae > Talpa > Talpa europaea. The sequence goes on along the minus strand of NC_140070.1, from coordinate 115,925,223 downwards.
AATCTTGTGTACAATATGAAACAAGCCCCTTTTAAAAAGTTGTTATTTTTATTGATCTGTAAAAAATCAGTTGAATTCCTGCCACAGCTTTGAGACAAGCCCCCAGTCTCTGCTTCCAACCAGACTGCTATTTCTAAGGTTCTTCTAACAGCAAGCCTAGAATCCCCACTCCAAGGTACTCCACGGTACAACGGAGTGAGCTACTGGCCCACTGGAAGGAGATGGTAGGGTCATGAGGGATGTGTTTGTGGTGTTGGAGGGTTTTCAGTGGGGCTGGATGCAGGGAAGGTAGGGGAACACCTCCTTTGGGGGAAAGGACAGAGTCAAAGACAGAGGTGGGAGACAGTCTGCTTGTCCAGGCTATATAGGGGGTCACTCTGACCCCCTGCCAAAGGGAGGGTCCCTGACAAAGGGAAATTGGAGAAGAGGTTGGCGAGGTACCAGATCCAAGGAGATAGGTCTGTGTCCCTGATCAGGATCCTCTGCTAAAGACTTCCGATCCAGGAAAGCTGAGGTGAAAATCACATTTCAGGAATATTGGTCATATGTGGGCTGAACTGGAGGGTGGGGGCAGTCCTGCTAAGTGAGAAGGGAGGCTTTAGTTCTGTCCAACAGGACTTAACAAGAATGAAATTGAAGTTTACAGTTTGAAAAATGTCCAGGTGACATGGATCCTTTATGTTCCCAGATGAATTCCCAGGAAGCAGCCAGTTAGGGCCATTCAGCCCATGCTCATGGGCAGACAAAAACAGCAGAGTTTCTACAAACTTCCCCCAGGAAGCAGCAGGTTGAGCTAGGTAGGGGTTAATGTGGTCTGCAAATAAACTGAAGATTAATCCTCAACAGTACTTAATGCAGGGTAAAATGTGATAAATTATTCACATCGTACAGTGTAATAAGCAGGTTGAATCTGTGGCACTAGGCCTCTTGAGCTGTATTTTACACTTAGGTCCTCCTCTTACTCCTCTTATTTAATCATTTTTCTGAACACCTGACTTAAATAGGTGTTTCAGGTCCCATTTTTTCCCCCTGCAAAAGTAAATTAGATCGTATATTCATCTCATGACATTCTGACATTTACAATATTCTTACATTAAAATAAGCATGATTAGAAAGAAAGGGGCTCAGTAATTAGGCATAGGAGGAAGCGGAAACATACTTCTCCTAGGGTTACTTCTTCTGGCCTTCATGGAAGAAGAAGGTCTGTTCTACTGAGACACTTTAGAAACCTCATTTGCATGCATGATGCTCCCAATTTATGGTTCATCAGAGGGAATTGTATCTGTTTCTTCAGGGCTGACAGTGTTTCTCTCCTGTGGAGTAGGGTGTCTGGGTAGATGTTCTCATAGCCCTCTGGGGTGTCTGTAAAATGTATTGTCATGAATGGGGCTTTTGTAGCCAGGAGCCTCCCACTCATGGGCAGCCTTTCAATGGCTTTGGTCCATGGCGGCTAATTGCCCCGAACAACGGTGGATTTGCTCTACCTTACCCAGGCAGTCTCCCAAAGGGCGCAAGTCTCTATGAGTAGAAGATTCTTGGACAGGGACCATTTCTGTTGCATTACTGTTGCCTGGAACAGGGAAGGTTGGTGGGGAAGTGCTCTGGGAACCCCAGGAGGAGGAGGGTGAATGAAGGCACCCCTAGGAGAAGCGCAGAAAGGAGAGGCTGAGAACAGCCAGGAGTTGGTGGGCAAAAGAATGGAGCCGAAGGAAAGAAATAGTCCCTGGAGGGAAGCAAGCTGGGGTGGACTGAGGGGGCAGGGACCAGTCAGCTGTGGGAATGAGGCTGTGGGAGAGAGCTGAGGGCTCTCAGAAAGAAAAAGTAGCTCTCAGAAAAAAAAGTTTCTCTCCTGTCTCCACAGGAGAGAAACACTGTCAGCCCAGAAAGGAGGAACGTGGGAAGAGGTCAAAAAGAGGAAAGTGCCCGGAATAGCATGGTTGGGAGTCTCCATCCCCAGCTATTCTTTTTTATTTTTTTTAAAGATTTATTTATTTATTTATACAAGCACTGGGTACAGTCAGAAGCTCGGGAGGGTGAGAGAATTCACCAGAGCCACAGCAGGGAGCAGAGCAGGCAGAAGGACCGAAGTATACTGCTGAGGGGAGCAGCGGGCGGCAGGAGAGGTCTGCGCGCCATGTGGGACCCTCGCCCAGTGGCCGGGGATCGAACTGGTGCTTCAGAGGCTGCAGAGGCTGCGGGCAGCTTCGCAACCCAGCACTCAACTGCTGCGCCACCGGGGAGGCCCCATCCCCAGCTATTCTGATGATCCCAGCTGAGGGTAATTTAACTGAGCTGTCATCTGCTTTTATCCCACATCTGCTTCTTTCTCTATGAAGCAGGACACAGATACATACTTAAATATAATTGACCTTGCATAATGCAGGAATTAGGCATATCAACCCTTGTGCCATTGAAAATCTGAGTATAACCTTATACTCCCTGCAAACTTAACTACTTATCGTCTTCTGCTAATCGGGAGCCTCACAGATAGCACAAATCAGTAATTAATACAGACTTTGTATGTATTTGTATTATAGACTATATTCTTACAATAATGTAAGCTGGAGAAAAGAAAATGTTATTAAGAAAATCATCAGGGAAAGACATCTACAGAACTGTACTGTATCTACACTGTAAATTTGTCACCTGTTTACAAAAATCTTCATGTGTACATGGGTCTATGTAGTTCAAAACGGTGTTCAGGGGTCATTTGGATCAATTGTATAGTTTCCAGTGTCTTTATTGCATCACTGTTGATAAAGTGCACAGCAGACTCAGGCTGCTTACTTCACACTCAGTGATGTCCTGAATATGCCCCCTCCTTCACTTCAAGAGCCAGGCTGAGCAGGGCATTTTTGATGTTTAATTATAAAAAGGAGACCTAGGGGGACCATTAGGGCCTGCAACACGCTACCAGACTGATGGGTTCTTTATGTCTCAAAAATGGGGTTTCGATACTCTGGGCAGCCCATCAGCAAATCCATTGATACGTGACGGTGGCTCTCACCAGGAGTTGCTTCTGTAGGGGGGCTGGCATAGACAGAAGTGGTTGGGAGTGCAGGGAGCTGGTTTTTGCAAAGGGAAGAATTGGCATCAGATGTTTAAAGGCAAATTTCTTGTGGCTATTCAGCAAGGACTACAGAAATTCCAGATCTGGTGGAGGTGGGGGAGGCAATGGTTTGTATCTACTGTATTATATAAGGAATCAGAGAGGAGAGAAAAGAAGCCCATATTTCCTAGTGGCTATGAAAAGCTAAAGGTGCTTTGGCACTGTGGTGGAGGTGTGTCCCAATGGCATCAGGGCGTCTGAAGGAAGATGCCCAGGTTGTTTGGGGGAGGCTGGCAGGCAAGCCCAGAGCTGCAGCCATGTTGGAGCTGCTCAGACTGGAGATGGGTACAGCTGTTGATGAGCTCTGGGCTCTGGCCCCCATGGGTGGAGCAGATCCACCCATGCTTGTGGCATCCCGAGCAGATTCACCCATGCTTCCCTGTCTGTGCTCATCAGCAGTAGGTGAGCCCTGATGCTGGCACCAGGCTCTGCATGTTGCCTGCTCACCTTTGGCATGGAAGGGCAGAACCCTGCCAGCAGACCCCCTGGAAAGGAGCACGCTGAAGGCAGTAGCAGCATGGCAGCCTGAGACCTGCATCCTCAGGCAGAGGCTGCCAGCCCCCTTGGGACATCACAGTGCAGAGGAGCCATGAAAGTGAAAGTCTGCAGCATCCCCTTCTGCACAGCAGCTTCCCGAATGTCTTACTTAAGATGAGAATCAATACTTAATGAGCCCACACTTAAGGAGTGGTCCTCAAGGAGCCCCCAGCCCTGGGAGTGTGATCTGAGGGGCAGATGGTGAACAAGCCCTCCCGTGTTGAGAGAAGTGCGCGACAGACACTTGAACAAAGTACAGAACTAGTGTAGGAGAGGGAAGAAGTGATGTCTAGGGTGAGCTTGGAGGGATTAAATAATCCCAAACCAGCCAACGCTGGCTAAGTGTTCACCATGTTTCAGACAGTGCTAAAACCTTCCATCAATAAACCCAGAAAACCCATCAGAAAAACCCAGTGAGGTAGGTTGTTTTTGTTCCCACTTTACAGAAGAGGAAACAGAAGAGGAAAGTTTAGAAAAATGACCCCCATTTATATAACTAGTCAGCAGCAAAGTGGGATTTGAGACCATGACATTCAACTGACTTGCTATGAACCCAAAATGAAGAAAGGAGTTGATCTGGGAAGGAAGGTGGGGGACAGCTTTGCAGGCAGAGGCAAGAACAGATGCAAAGCATGAGATCACGTGGCAAGCCCTGGGAATGACAAGGAACTCAGTTTTCTAGGAGCAAGAAGTATAAGAACAGGGAGGAGTGGAAGGGTGGAGTGTGAGCAGGGGGAGCAGGCAGGGGCCTGACCATCGGGGTCTGAGAGCAGCTTGCCCTCTGTCCTCAGGTGCCTGAGTCAGGTGGACTATTAAGAAAGACCATTGTAGCTCAGGATGATTTGGGGTGCTGGCAGCGGAGGAATGGTCAGGAGGCATTCTGACATGAACAAGTGAACCAATGAGGAGCTGAACTAAGGCAGTGAAAGGGGACATTTTTGGGGGAGAAGTTTTTAAGAGATTGAATCTGCAGGTTGGGATGGTTGAAAGTTCATGTATGAGGGCGAGTGAGAAGTAGGAAGGATGAGTTCTAGGTTTCTGGCTAGGAACTGCTAGCGCCACCAATGAGGGTAGAAAGGGCAGGTTTGTGGGAGGGTAAAGGTGGGGAGCCACTAAGTTCAATTTTGGACCCTCTGCTTTCAGGGTGCCTGAGGAACGTGCAGGTAACAGAGAACAGCAGGCAGTTGTGTCCAGGGACCTGGGAGGCCGCTGGTCACCATTCCCGCTTCTCTGCCTTGTCCTGCAGACAGTGCCTCTCCGAAAGCATAATGACAGGAAACACGAGACGAGGGAATCTGGAGTTGGCAAGGCTGAGAGTGATTAATGCAGATGTGAAGTCAGTATTGGATGGCAACAAACCCAGACTCGGTGAGACATAGTGGAAAACGATCAAAGAGCACGGATAGAGGTGGTAATGGATCTCAGAATATTCACTCCACTAGACAGTGGGAATTCTTAAAAGGTTTAAAGAGAGAATTCAATAAAGGGACAACTGTCGTTTATTTTTAGTATCATTTTTTGTTTCAATACAATGAAATTTCTTGAATGGTCATCATACTCATTGATGCAATATTTTGAACACCTACTGTGTGCCAGTCATGATTATAAGTGCTGCAAATATAGCAAAAATCCCTGCCTTGCAGAGCTTACCTTCTGGTGAGCGAGGGTGGAAAGATATGATAAACATAAACAGAAATGAGACATATAATATTTGAATATCTACTAACTTGTACAGCACCTTTATGCAAATTAGGAAATGGCCACTTTTCTGGGCTGAGGCAGCCCCAAGCCTGGTGCACAGCTAGGCAAGCAGACTCTGGGCTGCTCTTGCTCCCTCAGCTAGGTCTTCAACCTGAGAACTTTCCATAGCAGCCCTGGACAGAATGCCGATTGTATGATGGAGAAAAATGAAAGAGAAAGGAGACAGGTGGCAAAGGGAAGGGGTGATGTAATAAAAAAAAAAGTAATAACAAGAAAATTTTAATGAGAAAATAATGTTTGAGCAAAGACTTGAGGGGTGTGAGTAAGCAAGTCATGTGGATATCTCAGGGAAGGGCACTCCTACAGAGGGGGAACAAACAGTGCAAAGACTTGAGGCAGGCGCATGCTTGGCATATCTGAAGAGCAGCAAGGGGGGCAGTGTGGCTGGAGCAGGGAGAGCAATGAGGAAAAGAATAGAAGACTGGCTCCAACAGCAGATAAGGGTCATGTATTGCCCCACGGACCCTTTTAAGGACTTGGGCTTTTACTGTAGGTGACATGGGAAGTCTTTGCAGGATTTTGAACTGGGAGGGACATGATTTGACTTATTTTTTAATGAGCTCCATTTGGCAGTGGTGTGGCAAGTCCAGTATAGGAGGGAAGAGTAGAAGCAGGGAACCACCAAGGAAGCTACCGCAGTGACCCCCAGGAGAGGTGATGGCAACTCAGACTAAGGAGACAGCAGTGGAGGTGAGAAGTGGTCAGATCCCAGATTTGTTCTCTTTGCAAAGCCAGCCAAGTTTGTTGATGAGTTGGATATGGAGGAGGAGAGAAGAATGACTCCAAGCTTTCTGACCTGAGAGAATGAAGAACAGAGTTAACATTTATTGAAAAAGAGAAGGCTCTGGAAGGCAACATTTGGTCCTAATAGCAACCATTTTAATTTGAACACTGATGTGAATGTGCAAATGGCCCTCCCCTGTAGTAGGCCCTAACTTTTGCAACAAACCTAGATCACAGAGCACAAAACCACTGAGAGCTGGAAGGACTTGCTTGAACCTTTTCCAGGAGAGTGACAGAGTGGATGTTTGAATCAGACAGTCCTATTTGGATCCAAGTGACAGAGCTGGGGTCCAGATAGATCTGTTTGACTCAAACATCCATGACCTTTGCCCTCTACACATTATCTCAGGGGGTTCCTTGCCCACCGAAAGACCGCACAGAACCTAGACCTGAGCCACTGTGGAGCTGAGGCTGCATCTCATTCACCTCTATTCTCAGTGTTGGGACTGGTAGAAGGAAGCAGTACAGTGCACTGCTTCTCTCCACTCAGTTTTGGGGCCTATTGAGAGACAGACATGAGAGTCACGCAGATAGAAAAACACGAATATTTACCTTTAAAAGCTGATACACTTGTGGTGGAAGATGAGGTCTAAATGCACGGCCACCGTGGGCTTCCCAATGTTCCCAATCCAAATTGACAGAGCCAGGAACTGCAGGTTTCTGGAATCTTCTCCTGAAGGAACAATCCAGTGTCCAGTGGGCAGACTGCCACTAAAAAGGGAGGGGGGGAAGACAGGTTGGACTGTATATGCTCAGGTCTTTCTCTCAAGTCACTAGTAGAATAATTGCTTCACCTCCTGCAGTTGCCCAGTGAAGAAATGAAGTTGCCCAGTGCCTCCCCCCAAAATCTGGCACACTGTAGGTGCTCACCAAGAGTTTACAGAATATTTTAATTTTTATGACTAGAATATAAGTATGCACTTACAGTCTTGCAAAGGCCACACCAGGCACCTTACAAACACACTCACTCCTCACTATAACCCTATAGGGTAGGCACTGTTTCTATTTTCATTTCATGAGTGAGAAGGTGTAGGCACCGAAAGGTTAAGTAAGGGCTTAAGCTTTCACTGTAAATGACAGGGGAAGTCTGGGGTGGAGCCAGGATTTGAACCTGAGTCAGGCCATGGAACAAGGGAACAGGCCATGTGCTCCCCTTGTGTATCCATGAAGATCCATGTGATCAGGGCCTTGTCAGACATTGGTGTGAAGCATGAGTGAGCAGTTAAAACTGCTTGTAGTTGGGGTGTGGAGCAGAGGGAGCCACGAACAGTCACAGAAAGAAGGTGACCGTTGACTTGGGTCTTGAAAGACAAATAGGAACAATTAGGGAGTGAGGAATGGGCAGTCTAGGTAGAGGGAACAGCTTGGGCAAAGGCTGAGACTTGAACAATGTGTGGCATGTTTGGGAATAATGGACCAGATTGCTCAAAATAAAGATCACAGAATGACAGGCCACCCTCCAAATCCAACATGATCGTTTGGCTTGAATATGGTGTTTGAATGTGTGTGCATGTTTTAATTGTGCCAGCATTTAAAAATGGGTGATTTCACATAAAACTCTAGACTTTTGGCTTTTCTTGAAAAACTAAAAGATGCCCTCGGTAACCCTGGGGTTCTGTTCCATGTGACCACCTTTGTTGAGAGCTAAGAAGCTGTTCTCTCCTTCAGATGCTTCCTACCACCCCCTCTCAGTTCTGTTACCTGCTGGCTTCACCCACTTCACCTATAGCCTGGTCCCATAGGTGCTTCAATTTACAACCCCTGGGCTAGATACTGAGAGTTTTAAAGGGCCTGGTATGCCAAGCCAGGACTTTAAATTTTATCTTGAAGATGGTCAGGAGCCTATGCAATTTATTTAATAGAGAAGCAAATATGAGCCCAAAAGACAGGACAAGTGGGAGAGAGATAGAAGGCACGTTGGAATCATGGATTTTGGAGAATTCCTCTTCCAGCTGAAGCTGCAATTGTTCTGTGAGCACTTGACTTGGAGTCAAAGAGCCTGGATTAAAGAAGAAGGTACTTCTTTTTTTAACACTATCATCTGCACCTCTCCAGTAAATCCTGTTGGTTTGAAAAGAAGGAAACAAGCAGAAACCTGGGTCCAAGTCCTGCCATTTGCTCCCTAACTTCTCTGAGCCTCACTTTCCTCAACTGTAAATGGAGCTAACTTTACCTAATATGCAGAATAGGGACTAAGTAGCAACAATTAGGGGAGGGATTAGATGGTATTCCAGGGGGAGGAACAGCTCAGGCATTCAATGAAGAAAGGTGTTTGTAAATGGTAGAAGTCCTGGGCAGAGTAGAAGATTACTGGCGTTGATAATGTTTGGAAGATCCAGTGGGGCTTGGAACTGGGATTGTCTGACATTTAGAGGTGGCAAAACCCCCAAATAACTGGGGTTACTGCCATCTTGGGGCTTTTACCCATGACATGTGTTACATTAAGCTGCACAAAAAAGAATATGTCCACAAGGACTTAGATCCGATGCCTGTCCCCAACCCACACATGTCATGCATGCACGCACACACACACACACATACACACACACACACAAAGTCTGGTGCAAGGGCAAAAACCCAGCATATGGTCTGAGGTGGATTTGGCTTCTGGGCATGGGCAGGGCACCGGGGATCTAAATTCCTGAAAACAGCATCATGGTGACTTAGGGATGGAGGCTGTACAACCAGCCTGGTTCAGCTTCTCCTCTCCTCTTCTGCCCTGCTGCTCCCCCCCCTCCCCTGCCCCTCACTCTGTCTCCAGCCCTGCAATTCATCACAGCTCTGTGTCCATGCCCTCTGTGACCGTGTCTCTCTGCAGCACCACTTTTGCATTTTGATGTTAAAACAATATTTTACCCAATATATGACAGCACTTGGAGCCTCTGCAAAGGCCTTTCACATCTGCTATTTCATTTGATCTTCACCAGGTGGCTGTCAGGTAGGCAGAGAAGAGGTATTATTAGCAGGGGTGATGGTCAAAATATTGAACAACCAATATACAATGGGCCAACCACCTGGAATGGACGCAGGTCATAGGTTGGATGAGGTCCCCGAGGTGGCCTCCCTTTGTGAAGGAACATCTGGGAGATGTTCAAAGTAGGGACCTGGAAGGAGTGGGGCAGCTTGGAGGCCTCAGGGAAGTGGCTTTTTACCAGGCAGTCTGGGAGCATTTCTGGTTCCCGAGCCCATGTGGGAACTAAGGTCCAGCTAAATACGTAGCTTGCCCAGGGTTGGAGGTGAAAAGAGAACCAGAGGTGAGATCCTCGAACTCCTCAGGGAGAGCTTAAAGGCATCGCATCCTCCCTGTGACAGCGCAGTAGCCTTGAGCACTGGTGACCCAGGTCTTGCAATTTGATCCTGACCTCCAGTCACCAGATCATCTCACCTACTCATGATCTTTTCTGTCTCACCCTCAAATCCATCCCCTAAATCCCTGAATTTGATTTTCTCTCTCACAGTCTCCACTGATCCCCATACCATCTGTTATTATTTGACTGGAAATGATTTCTAGAAACTCCAGAGGCCCTCATAACTCTCCTGAGCTGCCCATTGCACATTCCCACAACTCTCTCTCCACCCCATGTCCTCAGAGTACCCCACCTCCATATGCCCCACAGTGACCTCACCACCCTCTCCTCCCAACCTGCTCTCACAGTACCTTTAGTTGGCAGGACTGTTCCCCCATTTTCCAGACCACATGGGAATCATCCTGCAGGCCTGTGGTCACCCAAAGTTCTGGGAACCCCCCATGAAGATCAGTCCTGAAGTCAAGCCTGAGGCTGAAAGTTTCTCTTGCAGCCCTCGACCCATCATGAGATGGTAGATTCTCTCTTCCTTTGCACTGACTGGTTTCTTTTTTGGCATATATAATTTTTTTTTTTTAAAGTTCATCTGTTGTTTCTTTTTTTTTTTTTTTAAAGATCTATTTATTTATTTATACAAGCACTGGGTACAGTCAGAAGCGCGGGAGGGTGAGAGAATTCACTAGAGCCAGAGCAGGGAGCAGAGCAGGCAGAAGGACCGAAGTACACTGCTGAGGGGAGCAGCGGGCCGCAGGAGAGGTCTGCGCGCCATGTCGGGGGAGCAGCCAGGGATAGAACCAGCGCTGCAGAAGCTGCGGGCAGCTTCACAACCCAGCGCGCAACCGCTGCGCCACCAGGGAGGCCCTTGGCAAATATAATTTTAACTTTCCTTAAACTAGTACACAATGTGTAAAAATTGCCCTACTAAGTATATATAATGAAAATCAAGTTGCTCCATGCTTTGTTTCTTCCCACCTTGAATTTCTATTTCTCAGATGTAATTGCTTTCAACATTTATTTTTATTTTTTGCTGTTTCTTCAGGATTTAACATTTTTCAAATGGAGGTAAATGCTTACATCGTAATTATAGATTGTTCCAGCGTAGACGTTATCTATCGACTTCTACCCCCGATGCAGTCAGTACCCCTACCTTTTTCCCATGCAGTGTTCTTCACTTTCAACTATCGGAGTCTGCTTGTCTGTACCAGAGGAAGGTTTTGGGGTTCAGCCTTCTCATGCAGCCGGGTGACATTCTAGGAAAAGAAGGTGCTACCGCCCCCACCCCTAGCAATCCTCTGCAGTGATTCTCAGGAGTTAGTGTGTAAATGCCTCAGCTCCCTCCTTCTCGAGCGGATTAATTCTGAAGTGTGTATTTTGCCCCATCTCCCAGAGTTTTCCCAGTGGGATTAAACTCCAGTCGCCCACTGTGATGTCTGGCTCAATCACTGTCTTCCCTTCCCTTTATCACTGTCTCACTTCTGTATGAGTATCCCTTGCACTTCCCAAATAAACTACTTGTGGGCAAATCTTGGTCTCAGGGTCTGCCTTTGAGGAAATCCAAACCAAGACAAAGTGTAGAGGAAGAAGGGGATTTATGGGTCTCACAGTCCCTTTCCCTGAACACACACACTCATCACCCCATATCCTCTCCATACTGTTGCTCATGGTTTCTAGTTATATCAACATTCGGTATTTACATGATTATGACTATGTAAATATTGCTCACAGCTGAGTGACATCAACTAGGATTACATTTCTTTTTTTTAATAGTTTTTTCTCCCTAAAGTTAATAATTACTTTTTTTTGTTGCTTAGTTTTCTATGTACTTGGCATTCATTCATCCCCAAACTCACGTATAGGCTAGAACTCTACATAGTCAAATAAATCAGGTTATCTACACATATGTTCCATTATTTTCTTGGAAACGTCACTCCTGAAGGCTGGGGTTTTCCTACTCTGATTTGAATTGGTTGTTTCCTTGTTTGCTGCACAACTGTCATCCTGGGGCTCCCTTTATCATCCTTCTGCAAAGTTCTTTAGTCTTTCTCCTGTATTAGATTTTGCTTTTTGCTGGTTCCCTTGTCTTCTTTGTTGGCTTGCTTCCTCATTACATTCTTTAGTAGCTTTATGAAAATGGGTACATTAGAGACAAGTGGTTTCAAACCTGGCATATCTGCAAATAATTTTGTTCATGCTTTATTAACTGTTTGCCTAGCTGGAGAATTCTAGATGTAAAATAATTTTCTTTCAAAATTTAGAAGAAATTGCTTTATTGTCTGCTAGCTTCCATCCAGCATTGCTTTTATTTGTTTTATATTATAGGGTAATTTATTTGAATGATATGCTTAATATTTATGCATGGATTGTTTTACTGGCTGTTTTATTATTGCTTAGATATTTTTGTATTAGAAATGCTTTATATATTAATTCCACAGGTTTTCATTTTATAAATTCTTTTTTATTAACAACATTATTGAGATATAATTTTGGATTTATAAAACTCACCAATTTCAAGTATACAATATAGCGATTTTTACTAAATTTTCCATGCTGCACAAACATCACAAACCAGTCTTAGGACATTTCCGTTACACAGTGAGAACCCACAATCCCACTTTAGCATTGCTTTTGAGAAGTCTGATGTATTCTGAACTCCAATGCTTTGTATGTGGCCCAATTTTTCTTTCTAGAAGTTTTGAGGAATTTTAGTTCTGATGTCTGAAACACTACAATGAAGTGCCTTAGTATGATTCTTCTTATTGTCCTGGAATTTTTTTTTTAAAGATTTATTTATTCATGCATACAAGAACCGAGGTACAGGCCAGAAGTGCAGGTGGGTGCGAGGATTCACCAGAGACAGAGCAGGGAACAGAACAGGCAGACTGACTGAAATACACTGCTGAGGGGAGCAGAGGGCGAGACAGGAGAGGTCTGCTGTGCCATTTGGGATTCTCGCCAGCCGGCTGGGAATTGAACCCATGCTGCAGAGGCTGCGGACAGCTTCATAGCTCTGTGCTCAACCGCCTATGCCACCAGGGGAGGTCCTGTCCTGGAAATTTTTTTAAAAATTACTTCTTTGGCAATTACTTCTCCAAATTGTATCAGTCTCCTGTTTCTGGGATTTGTGTTGTTCTAAATAGTAGTGAGCCTTCTGGAATAATCCTTTAAAGTTCTTGTCTTTCTTTTTTTCTCTTAATTTTTTTGTCTCTAACTGCTTTACTTTTAGAGAGTTTCCTATTTTTTTCCCTGTGAACCAATACAGTTACAAATTATTAACTGTCCTTATTTCCAAGAACCCTTTCTTATTCTCCTAAGTTACTTTTTCTGTAACTCCCTAATCTTGTTCCAAGGATGCAACAGTTTCTTATCCCTCTAGGGATATTAACTATGCTGCTAATTCTTTTTCTTCTCCTTTGAGTTGTTCCTTTCCCTTGAGTACTTTATTCTTCCCCTTTATTCTCTCTGTCTCTGTCTCTCTTTTCTCTCCTTCTTTCTTTTATACTGGATTTTTTATTTCGAGCCTCTCTTTCCTCACTATCCATTCATATTTAAGAGTGAGGAACTCTTAAGCTCATTGGAATGTCTGGTTGAGTTGTGGGCCAAGCCGTCACACCATCGGATTAACTGGGAGGGTGCTGTTTACTGGGGCCTCCCCCATCAATGCCAGTATCAGTAGACATTTTTCTTGGATCAGTTGACTTATCCAGCAGATACTTCCTCATCTCTTTCCTCTAGAGTATAAGCCAGGTTTCCAGCATTCAGGGAGTCCTTCATGGGAAGAGACCTGTGATCACGGTTTGGGATGGAGAATCCTGCTCTTTGTAGTATGGTGCCTCCTCTCGTCTATCTGTTTCACCTGAGGGCTTTCCTAATCCAAAATCTCTCTCCTTCAGCCTCTCGAGGAGTAAGCCTCCTGTATTTTGCTGGGTGGGGTGGAGAAAGTGATTTGGCTACAGGGCTGGGAGTGAGGAGTCAGACTTTCCAATCGTATTGTGTGTTCAGCCCAACCCCATCCCATCAGCTTCAGAGTTACCTGGTACCTCTATTTTCTATTTTTTCCCCCCATATCAAATTGTTTTCCTTAGTGGAAGTTTATTTACCTCTTGCCTGCCCTGCAGGCAGCTTTCTTGTCTTTACAAATCAGTTAATACTCATTCAATTCACCTTCCGATTTTTTTTTAAGCATCTCCCATCAGCCATTTTCCCTTCTCTTGTTCCTAGAGTCTTTGTGGGTTTACATTTTATTACTTTACTGTCATTTTAGGAACAGAGTCAAATACATATGCATAATTTGCCAAGTCTAACCAGACATTCCCTTCCCATCCTGCTACTCCACTTGTGAACCTGACTCATTTCCAGTCTGGACTGCTTACCATTCTGCAAACAAACAAACTCTTCCCGGCCCTCTTATCCTTTCTGATAAAGCTTATGGAATGCTCTCTTTACCTTCTTTGCATTCTTCAAGGCCAATTCTAAATATCACATCCCAGAGACCTTCTCCAGTTGTCATTGCTAGAAGAAAATCTTGCCCTCCATTATTGTCCATTGCTTGTTTCACCTTGGCAAAGTCACTCTCATTTCCGAAATGGGATGGATCTCATCACCTCCCTATATAAGTTCCTCAAGGTAAGATACCATATCTTACATCTTGAAATCCCTTTCAATCAGCTCAATATACATTGTTATGTTAATGCATTGTTGAATTGTAATAATTAAATGTCTGCCTACTGTATACATGTTTTAAATGTGTGCCTTAACCATAAGGTGTCAAACATTCATAGCAATTCTGCAAGGTAGAGTAGTAGCTTCTATTTTTTTTTTTTAAAGATTTATTTATTTATTTATTTATTTATTTATTTATTTATTTATTTATTTATTTATTTATACAAGTACTGGGTACAGTTAGAAGCACGGGAGAGTGAGAGAATTCACCAGAGCCAGAGTGGAGAGCAGAACAGGCAGAGTGATGAAGTACGGCGGCCAGGGATTGAACTGGCGCTGCAGAGGCTGCAGGCAGCTTCGCAACCCAGCGCTCAACCGCTGCGCCACAGAGGAGGCCCAGTAGCTTCTATGTTAAGATAATGGAACCTGGGGTTCTAAGATGTTAAAACACTTTCCGAAGGTCCAGCAAGAGGCAGGATCAAACTCCAAGTCATGCTTTCTCTGTCTCTAAAGTGTGTTTTTATCCTAGTCTGTGTTTTGTTTCTCTTTAAATTTTTTTTGGTTTAGTACCTTTATTTTATTAACTTGGATACTTAACATTTTTTCCTTCCAACTAAGTGCTCTTTCCACCATTCTCTTTCCACTGTATCTGTACAGTGTGGTTCCTTTGGCCCATTCCAAACCCTTATTCCTTAAGCTGGAATCCTCAGCCTGGCCACTGTGGATCCATAGCTGTCATTTATGGGGCATTTAATGTTGGCCAAACAATTAATAACTATGGTTAAAGGTATGGGCCCTGAAGACATATTCAATTCTGGACTCCTCTACCTACTATGAGTATGGGCAAGTTTCAACTTTTCTATGCTATATTTTCTTCCCTGTAAAATGAACTTAATAATAGTAGGTACCACCTAAAGTTATGATGAAAGTTACATGCATTAAATACATGTAAACTGTTTAGAAGAATGTGTATTATTTTCGCCTCATTTAACTTAATCTTCACATCAACCCTATGAGGTAGGAATTATTATCCTAGCTTTTCAGAGAGGAACCTGCTTTACAGATACAAATTGAGGTCTGAGTCTAAAATCATGTTCTTAACCACTCTGCTATACACGCGCGCACACACACACACGCACAGAGGTGATATTTGTGAACATTTTTCAGGCTTTAAATACTATATAAATAATATGCAACTGAAATAGAGTGTGTTAGACTAGAAAATTAGGTAAGTCTCTGAATAAGAAGACAGTAGACACCTTTGTTCTCTAGAGCAAATCTAGAGACAATGTGAGAGCATCATTACTGCATAGAAAGAGTCATCATAGGCCGAATAAGGCAGACTGGACCCATTCCCCACTTCTGTGCACCCTCTCTTCCCCTACACCTATTTCCCTCATTTGTTGCATGAGAGGTTACACTGGCCATGTCCAAAAGCCCTTCCATCTCCAGCAAAGGTTCCTTGCAAAGCTGGGGATTATCTGCTGAATGCCAGCACCATCTGGTGGCCATGGGCCATAACCCAAGCCCATTGCTTCCACTGCCACCTGGTGGCCACTAATGCTGCATTAAGTTGACATGGCCTTTCAAACAAACAAAAAAATATTGACAAGTCACATTTTATCTTTACTGCAACCTGATGAGACAGATAGGGTGAATGTAGGTGCTTTTATCAATAGAAAATTGGCGCTGGAAGAGGTGAGGTGGATGGCACAGAGTCACAAGGCAAGTTGGCTGACTGTCAGAGCTGGATTTTAAAGTTTCTGGGATGTTAAACTGCCTCTGACACTAATTTAGCAGATTTTTATTAAGAGCCTGTGAAGTGCAAGATGTTTCACATGGGTCATTTCATTGAGTATGAACACTTGAGTGAGCCTCAGTGAGGTTAAATAACTCACTCACCATTGAGAATGGCAAAGGCAGGATTTTAACTCAGAGTCTGTGACTTTCCCCAGCCATGTTTCTCCACCTCCTTGATGCTTGGACTCAGCACACCAAACACCCCCAAGTTTTCTTCACTCCAGAATTCTGATTCCCATTTGATATTGAATCCCTAACTTTTAGCTGGGCTGAAAGTCACCCCAAATAAAGACTATGTTCTCCAGCCTCCCTTGCAGCTAGCTGTAGGCAGGACAGGTTTCTGCAATTTCAGGAAAGAGCCTTTGAAGGGGAGGGGACATAACCTTTAATGGCAGCTTCTAAAAGGGTTCCCAGTGATCACATTTCCTGGAAGTCACACTCTTATATAATCCCCTTCCCTTGAGTGTGGGCCTGAGGTAGTGCTTTTAATAAATAGAATGAAACAACAACAACAAAAAGATAGGAAATCACTTTCAAGATCAGCCTACAAAAGACTATGACTTCCTTTGGCTGACATTCCTCATGGTGCATCTTCCTCGTCTACTTGGATGAAACAAACTACCATGTTGTGAGTTGCCGTATGGAGAAGCCCACGTGACAAGGAACTGAAGGCACCTCTGGCCAACACCCAGTGAGGGTCTGAGTCCTTCATTCCAACAGCCTGCAGGGAAGCAAATCCTGCCAGTAACCATGTGAGTGATCTTGGAAGCAAATCCTTCCCAATTTGAGCCTTGTGATGTCTGCAACCCCGGCCAACACATTGGTTGCAGTCTTGGGAAAGGCTGAGCTAAAGGACCCAGCTAAGTCATGCCTGGATTCCAGATCTACAGAAACTGTGAAATAATACATGTTACTGTTTTGAGCCTCTGATTTTTGGCATAGTTACACAACAACAGATAACTAATAATACTTCCTTTTGTCCTTTTCTCTTCCTTGCTAACTGAAAGGTAAGCATGATGTTTGCAGCAGATGACTTGGCCATAAGATAGTTGGGAATTGAGGTCCAATGTGGGGGAGCAATGCTGTAGAGGGAGGGAGCCTGGGTTCTGGCACAGGGGAGATGATTATTATTTTGATTTTTTTATCATTCTCAGCTGAGCCCAATTCCTCCTTTTTTGTTAAAGAGGCGCTGTATGTCCCTTTATATAAGCAAAGCTATCTCCAGGTAAAATGATGAAGTAGGCCAAATTTACCTTTGCTGCCCTTATTGTTTTTGAATTTCCTTAGTCTTTTCTTATGCTTTCTGTATGTCTAATCCCTAGTCTTCTTCAGTGTTTGCCTAGGGTCACCTTCTAGTCCAGGCCTTTGGCCTCCCCTCTCACCTTTTTATTTTGCTATTCTTATCTTGATAGAGTTCCAGCAATGCAAGTCCTCGGTTTTAAAGGCTGGTAAATGATGTGCTTATTTGCTGGCAGGAATAAAGGAAGGGTGACAGGAGCTGGACTGGAAGACAAAGTAAGCAAATTTCAAGTGATGGCACTTTTGGAGTTGTGAAATTATCAGAAGGAGAAATTTATTTTTTTTAAAGATTTATTTTTTTATTTATACAAGTACAGGGTACAGTCAAAAGCACGGGAGGGTGAGAGAATTCACCAGAGCCAGAGCGGGGAACAGAACAGGCAGACAGACGAAATACACTGCTGAGGGGAGCAGCGGGTGCAGCAGGAGAGGTCTGAACTCCAAGTGGGACCCTCGCCTGATCCGGGATGGAACGGGCGCTGCAGAGGCTGCGGGCAACTTCACAACCCAGCGCTCAACCGCTGGGCCACCCGGGAGGCCCGAGAAATGCTTTTAAATGATGAGATCTTCCAAGTTCTTGCACCTTATGTGCATATAGGCTGCTATTTACTCAAAGACTGAAGGGAAGAGGGGCCAGGGATGACCCTTGAATGAACAAGTAAAGAAAATGTGAAAGGCAACCCGTTGTCAAGAATACAAAATAGTAGCAGATATAGATCTAATTTTTTTTTTCTGAAGACTTTAAGAAGCAATTATGTTCCTGAGTCACCTGCTGGCCCCCACCCCATCCCCCTCACATTTTTATTGTTGTGGTTGTTGCTATTCTAGTAATGTTTGGATATAAAATCTGATTCTAACTAAAGGTCAGAAGAATTTGGCCTTTTGAGCTCCCATAATTTATTCCTATTACAAATGTTCATAAATATTGCAGTTTTTCTTACTTCTTCCTGGCTAGTGGTCAGGAGCTATTTTTCATACCTATGTTCTTGGCACTGAGCATGGTACCTGGCACACAGTACGCCCTTAATACATGCTTGTATATCCTATAAAGAGGGGTCAGTACATAGGATACCTTCTCCACACACAAACTTAGGCTGTCATTACAGAACTCAGTCATTTCTCAATGGAAAATGATGCGGCTCCCATTGTATGTCAAGTATTGTTCTAGGTGCTGGGCATAAAAACATAAATGAAGGAGACAAAAATCTCCACTCTCATGTATTTGTGAAAACAGAAACTTAACAGATAAAGTATATAGTATACTATAGAGAAAAATGAAGCCTTTAAGGATAGTAAAGGGAGGGGAGGAGTGGTGATCAGGGGAGACCCCATGGAGGTGACCATGAAAGAGGTAATATGTGCTCCCTGGCCCCTTTATGCTTATGTATATTCTGAGTGCCCCTTTATACTTCTTGGCCTGCACAGCAGTAAAACAAGGCCAGGAAGCTGGTGCTGGCCAATGGAGTGTGAGCAGAAGGGGTACATGTCACTTTCAGTCCAAAGCAGTTCAGAGCTTATGGGCCTTTTCCATCTCTTTCTTCTCCTGCTTCACAGAACTTGCAGGCCATGTGTTTAACTGAGAGTGTCACCAGATGGAAATAACTGGGGTCCTTGAGCCCTGAGTGTAGGAGAGTATTCCTCTCCCATCTGTCTTGTATTTATTGCCCTGACGAATGCAGTGGCATTTTAGCAAAACCCTGAAGAAGGTGCAGAAGTGAGCCATGTGGTTATCTTGGGGGAAAGCGCATTCCAGGCAGAGGGAACAGAACATCTGGACTCGCTTGAATAACTTACAGATTAATTTCACTTCTCTGTTTGTCAGGTTCCTTTTCAAAAAAGGAAAAGAAGTTAATTTATTTTGTGATTTCACAATCACAAAGAAGAGGTGACATAACTACCCACCTCCTAGTCTCTCCTTTGTTCTGAGAAACCAGATATTTTTTCCTCCAGGACAGATGAAGCTTACTCTGGATGCAATGTTAATAGCCATGTCCAGGCCATGCTCTTCATTCCTCCTGTCTTGGGAGAGGTGGAGGAGTAGGGCTGGGTATCAGGTCATCATTCAACTGCAGCAGCCCTTGGGTGGTGCTCTCCTTCCAGCTCCTGCCTTCAGAGTAGCCAGCCTTCATGGATTCCCACACCCCAAGGCCCCTATAGCACACATGGGAGCGTTTTTCTCATTGGTTTAATTTCTCCTAAGACCATTTCACAGAAATTCCATTTTAATTGCTATCTGCTCAACTGCTTTGTCTTACTTAAAAAGACAAGTTTAATAAGTCCAAACATTCTTCTGTCTAGGTCTTACTGTCCTGTGCAAAGTTAATTTTGACTAATGATACAGTTTAAGCCAAAATAAACTGTCTGAACCCTAAATATAATATAGTATAGTATAGCTTTTGGTGCTCTTTCCAGAGGTTAAAAAATCATAACAATATGCTGTATAGAAAATTCCAGTATATAAGCTGACACCACCTTTGCCAATTTTTTTTTAAAAAATCCAGTGTTTAGATAATAACAAATGAAAGTTTCAGAAACTTTATCAATGTTTTACAAACTTAAATAAGGTTTAGTTTTCTTGTGATGGGGAAGATTCTCACAGATCTCTAGAGCTGCCTTAAATTACTTTCTATAATGCTGTGTACATATATATGTACACAAAACTAAGGAAAAAACTTATTTTTAGAGGTTTTATGTATCTATAAAACCAAAAGCAACTTATGAATCAAATATAAGCAAAATCTCCAAATTAGGAAATTGAAATTTATAATCATGATTTAATATAAGAAATTATTTTTTGCTGAAGCCAAATTGCCCCTCACAACATGAATAGCTTAGGACTGCAAAAGCACAGACATCTTGAACCACATACCTTGTGATGATGCAATTCTCCCATTCACCTTTGTTTGTATGGCACACCATAATATAACTTGGCTATCATGTGGTGTCACCACATCATTTATATTTTAAATCCCTCTCTGCTTTTTGTTCCCTGACAGGTCTGCAACAATTCACGTGTGCTATTTGTCAATCACAAATCTAACATAGGCAGTGAAACTGCATTCCCAGAATAACTACAAAGATTTGGTAAGTTTATAAAGATATTCCACTCCACTAGTAACCCAATATAGTTTAAAATGAGAAATCATTTCCTCTAGCAAATTGACAAAACTCTTTTAAAAGGTAAAATAACTGCTGGTGGGTATTGTTATGGACACCCGTGAGCACTTTTGGTGAGAATGAAAACTGACCTGACCTATCTGGAAAGCAATTTGGCAGTAGGTATTCACAGAGCAAAGAGCTTTCAAAATCCTTGAATCAGTAGTTTTATATATAGGTTTCTATCCTAAGGAAATAATTTTAAAATATGGGTAAATATTTCTGCATAAGGGTATGCATGGCGATGCTCTTTTAATAGTGAAAAAATAAGAACTCCCCTAAATGTCCAAAAAGAAATAAATGATATTATCAACAATTATGTAGCTGTTACAAATAATATTTTTTAATAATTTTAATAACAGCGTATAGTGCTCAAGATATAACATTGAGCAAAAAAAGCAAAAAAAAAATAGAACTAGGTGTAGTTCTATTATGTCAAAAATGTAAATATGCATCCAAAAAAGACCCAGTGAAAATAAGCCAAAATGATTAATGCTTTTTTTCTGGAATGTGGGCAATTTAGCCTTTAATTTAAGTATTTTCTGATTTTTTCCCAAGATATCTATATTAAGCATAATATATTTTTATTTTTTAATTAATGTAAACAACTCTCTACAGGCTAGCATGTCAGCGTGGATCATCCTAAAGCACTCTTTATTGTGAGTTGGAAATGCTTCCCTACAACATCCATCCACTGGTCCCAGGTTTACTTTCTAGAGTTACACAGACTAAGTCTACAAGGGCTGTAGAGACATTTCAAAAAGGTCAGCAAGCACCCCATCTCTCACCCCAGAACCCAGCTCCCCCCACTTTTGTCAATTCCCTTTCTAACCAACATGCAACAGTTTTCTTCCAGACAGTGTTTCTGATGTCACCAGCCTCCTTAACCCTATTTCAGACAGTCTCCTGTTTAAAAGTTGTCCTCTAATATTTTGATGTTCAGAATAAAAGGCAGATCTTTAGTGTTATAAAGCACGGATTTAGTCATGACACTCCTTTGCTTAAGAACCTCAAAGACTCTTAACCAAAGAGCGGACCCTCTCCCCATTCCTCCCCCCCTTAACGTTCAGTGACCTCCTGGATCTGGCTCCAGTCTTTCCAGTCTCATGTCCCATCATACCTCTATCATACTTAAAATTATATTTTCAAACTATGGGGTGCCATAGTGAACCATGAAATCAATTTAGAAACCAGCATTAAAAAAAGAAAATGTACACACACACACGCACACGCACGCACACACACATTTATATGTATGTCATATATATATTTATAGTCACAGCTAAATGTGTTTCTTACTGTGAGTGATGATCAAAAATGTTTGAAAGGCGCTGCGGATGTCCCAGCCACATCAGGCCAGCAGTTTGTCCCCAGTATTGCTTTAGACTGCTTTTGATCCCAGGGAAGCTGCAGCTAGGCATTTTCCCTATTTTCTTTCTGCTGAGACACTTCCTCCCTGAAGTTCCACTATTTTCCCTCATCAGTGATCCTAAAAAGATGGTCACATACTTTTCGTATAGCACTGAAAATAGTTTGCCTTCTATTGTAGTCTGTACACTGAGTACCTGGAGAGTAGGGCTGGGTCTTACCCAACCTGGAGTCCTTGGGTGGTCCAGACTTGTAGGGAACCTGGTCAATGCTCATGTGAATATTTTCTATATCGCCTTCCAGGAGCATCTTTTGGTGTTCTGTCTTCTTTTTTCTTGATTATAGTCTTCAATAGGCAAAAGGTCTGTGAGCTGGCACCAATGTTACCTACGGTTGTCACTCTACAAACCAGTTTGCCATGAAAGCATTCATCTTTCTTTCAGATGAATAAGAGAAATAAACATATATTTTAAAATCCATTTTAAAGCTATCTCCTTTATTGGAGAATTTTCTCCTCTATTTTGGGAATTAAGGTGTGTTTTTGTAGGGCAATGTTGACGATAAATTAGAAAATAATAATTGCTAGTGTGTGCCTATTGTCGTTACTTTGGAAATAAAAAAGCAGGCAAGTCTGTTTGTCTTTAAAACGGTTAGAAAACAACAACAAAACACTGGTTGTAAATTTCCAAAACCTGGGAACCACGCATTTATCTACTCATATCACCCTTTCTGGGCTGGCTGAGGTATTTTCACTTTATAAAAGGCCAGATGAATTAATTGACATAGGCTTGGAAGAGGGTTTCTCTTCTTGTCCAAGCACTGCTCGTAATTGGTCTGTGATCCTTCTCTGGTTTTTCCACTCTCCTCTTCCCCAATAGATTAATAGTAATCGGATTGCAATTGTAAAAAAAAAAAAGAAAGATGGTATGAAAAAAAAATAAAATAAAATAGATATTGAATTCTAAAAAAAAAAAAAGAATATTTAAAATAAAAAAAAAATTCTGAAATGACAGAGAACAAATATCACTTTCATCCAGCTGAAAGCAATGTTTAAAAAAGCAGTTTTGTTCTGTGGAATCTGTGGCTCAGAGACTAACTAAAGGCAGCTGCTCATCTCCATTTACCAGTACTCTGTGATTGTCTGGGTTCCAGTCACTGAAAATTTGGCTTTCTTCTCTAATTTTTTTAAAAATATATTTAAGTGTCACAGTTGCGAGGATAGAACTTCAAGAGTATTGCCAGGGGCCTCCCTGGTGGCTCAAGGGGTTAAGCACAGCACTATGAAGCTATCCACAGCTACTGCAGCACAAGTTTGATCCCCACTGGCCAGGGAGCTACCCACATGGCTCAGCAGACCTCTCCTGCCTCACCCGCTGCTCCCCTCAGCAGTTATTTCAATCAGTTTGCCTGTTCTGCTCCCCACTCTGTCTCCCCCTGAACCTATGGCCTACACTCCAGTTCTTGTATGCAGAAATAAAAAACTCATTAAAAAAAAAAAATAGTAATCGTTAACTCGCTGGGGCGAGACAGGGTGTGGTAGCCCTTTAAATGGGG
This sequence comes from Talpa europaea, assembly GCF_964194135.1. Classification (NCBI taxonomy): domain Eukaryota; kingdom Metazoa; phylum Chordata; class Mammalia; order Eulipotyphla; family Talpidae; genus Talpa; species Talpa europaea. The sequence continues at coordinate 115,901,892 of NC_140070.1, read as the reverse complement.
GCGTGGCGGAGAGCGCGCCCCGCCCAGGGGAGAAAGGAGCGCGAGGAGGAAAGCGGAAGCTTGGCTCCCCGTAGCACCTACTACGCGTGCGTGAGATTAGAGCAGGGGGCGGGGTCACGTGGGCCGGGGGTCCCGGGCTGGAATGGCTGCGAGCTCAGGTAACGAATCTCCCGAGAGCCAGCCAGCGGGGTGGGGGCTGTGGAAAGGGGCTGTGCCCCTGGCGGGAGGTGGACGCGCGCCGGCTCCTTGAGCACAGGCCCTTTGCCCGTCGCACGGCAGCGGCGCGGCCTCCGGGAGGCTGACAGCAGCGCCCACGAACGTCATGACAGGATCAGGGTCCTCGGGCCGGGCGGGGTGGACTCCGGGGCGGAGGGGTGTGTCCTGTACTTGGCCGGGAACGGAGTCTGGCAGTTTCCGCTTGTTGATTTCAAGTGTATGTGGGGCTGAAGGACAGGTGCACCGCCCCCATGATTGTGAGACTAGGAGGCGGATGATCACCCCCTTTACCCGACCGAATAGGGGTGCAGACAGCTCTTCGGGCCTGGGACACAGGAGTGGGCTTCTCTGGCCCCTCGTAGACTGGGATGAGTGTGCTCCCGAGTGGGAGGTTGAGGTTTAAATGGGGTGTCCACCTTTTAGGATTGATGCACACTCTGTGAGGCTGGTTCCTGTTTGTCTTTGCCTGCGAGGTGTGCCCAGAGTGAGGGCCCGGAGGGGGACAGGTGGGTCTCTAAAGTTCTAGACCACTCCTATGTCCTAGTTGGTGTGAAACCTGGGGATGGAGGGTAACAGCTGTCCGAAGTGTTCGGGTGTTCTAAGGAGGGTAGAGTGCGATGAAGTAGGATTCCTGAGAGAGGTTCCATGGCATGGGTATCAGGAATTCATGGGGTTCCCCAAGCTGGGGAGCCTTCCCTAAATAGGCATGCCTCCAATATGCCTCTTAATATTTGAATGGATAGAAAGCCTTGTTCCTCTGCTTCTACCCCCAACCCCCCCTCAAAAAAAGTGAAACAAACATGAATGTTAACTTGTGGCGCCAAGATGTCAGTACAGTTGTCTGTGATTGAGAGATAATTACATGAGAGGTGTGTGTGTTTGAAGTATATCTAATATAAATGGGAATGGAGGATCCTCATATGTTTGTGAAAGGTGGGTTTGCTTATGGCTGCGGTTAAGTAGAAAATAGATATTGAATCTTATGGCAATAGCTGGCCTGTTCCATAGAATGCAGAATAAAGATAAATAAAAGATAAAAGGAAACATCCTGATTGAACTATTGAACTTCCCAAGTCAGAGACATAGTTACATGTGAAAAAATTATTTCCAAAGCTCTAAGAAAATAGTATGTTGATTATCCTTTATATGTATCCTTTGTAAACTGGACCAGGATGGGCAGATGGGTGTTTTCTGTCTCCCAGAATGTTGGAGCATCTGGGTGACTTTTTGCGGTTTCCCCACTCTTTCATAGGCATTTCAAACATGACATGTCATTTATGTTTGTGAATGAAAAGTGAGGTTTTTTGAAACTAATAAAAGTATGTTTAACTTTTGACCTATTCATAGTTTTCATAGGTTAGATAGCATTTTCTCTTAATCACAGCATCAGTTCTTATCTGTACATATTATTCAGGTCAGAATGTTTTATTCTTAACTGAATCATAAGTATTTAAAGTATCATCATTCTGTGTGATAACCCTGTGTTATATCATCCAAACTTAAACACCCAGAGTAAAGGATTGGTCTTTACAAATCTCAGGGGAGGAGGTTGATTGGCCAGATTGGATATAAGAATGTCATGTGCCTACTCTTCTGGCTAGGCACATAGGATATTTGATGTAGCACCAACAAAATTACATGGTTAGAGTGGAGGAGGGGCCATTTTCCACAGATGTTTTAATGTAATCAAATTGTTTTCTCTTCCATGTTTAAGCTCAAACTTCTTCCTGCTCTTTGAAATAATAACAGCAAGTCTCCTGTGATTCTAATCCTTGGCATCTAACCAAGAGGAATCGAAGTCACAATTTAATTAATTGGAAGTTAATTAAGATGGGTGGAAGACCATCATCTACTCAGCCTGCAACTGAGTGGAATTTTTTCTTTTGTGCATTTAAAAGATTTCACCTACATCTAGTTAAATGAAAAATTCAGGAAATACATTTCAGCCTACACAAGACCAGTGTGCCTCTTAGGGTTTCTCTGAAGGTGGTGGATCTTTGAAGAGGGGTTCTTATAATAGTAGGGACTGATTAGAAACTGAAAAGAAAATGATGATTTTTCTCTCATTCATTTGTATTATCACCTCATACAGATATAGATATAATACTGATGACTAACTTTAGGGTTTATACATAATGTACATATTTGCAGACTTAGTTCTTACTATTTTATATATTGTGATAGAGGATTATAGTTTTCTAGCCTGGGACTACTAGAGGGTTGTCTCACCATTTGTGGCAGTGACTTAGCACTATGCACAGGCTGATGTCAGGCACTCTTTCCCCACTTTTCTTTTCTTTTTTTTAAGATTGATTGATTGATTGATTTATACATACAAGCACTGGGTACAGTCAGAAGCGCAGGAGGGTGAGAGAATTCACCAGAGCCAGAGCGGGGAGCAGAGCAGGCAGAAGGACCGAAGTACACTGCTGAGGGGAGCAGCGGGCGGCAGGAGAGGTCTGCGCGCCATGTGGGACCCTCGCCCAGTGGCCGGGGAGCAGCCGGGGATCAAACCGGCGCTGCAGAGGCTGCAGGCAGCTTCGCAACCCAGTGCTCAACCGCTGCGCCACCAGGGAGGCCCCCCACTTTTCTTTTTTACAGTTGTTGTTTGGTATACTTCCTAAGTTTTAAGTGATCAGTCTTCTCATTTTGACATTTACCAAAAGAAGAGGAAGAAGCAGAGGTTTGGACCTTTTCATGGTGACAGCTCTAAGAACTGTGTGCTGTCGTTATTAAATTTTATTTATTTATTTATACAAGCACTGGGTATAGTCAGAAGTGTGGGAGGGTGAGAGAATTCACCAGAGCCAGAGCGGGGAACAGAACAGGCAGAGTGACGAAATACACTGCTGAGGGGAGCAGCGGGCGGCAGGAGAGGTCTGCGCCCATGTGGGACCCTCGCCTGGTGGCCGGGGATTGAACCTGCGCTGCAGAGGCTGCGGGCAGCTTTGCAGCCCAGCGCTCAACTGCTGCACCACCAGGGGAGGCCCCAAAATGTGCCTATTCTTGGAAAGAAACTCAAGTCAAGTAAGCAGCTCATCCTAGTATATAACAGTATTGCATTTGACACAGGGTCTTTTTCTGAAGTCCATGGGTAAGGTGAAGCTTGAATATCCTTGAAAAGTACATTGAAAATTGAGTACCCCTGGGCCTCCCCGATGGCACAGCGGTTGAGCGCTGGGTTGCGAAGCTGCCCGTGGCCTCTGCAGCGCCGGTTCGATCCCCAGCTGCTCCCCGGCCACCGGAGGAAGGTCCCACATGGTGCACAGACCTCTTCTGCCGCCTGCTGCTCCCCTCAGCAGTGTGCTTCGGTCCTTCTGCCTGCTGTGTTCCCCGCTCTGGCTCTGGTGAATTCTCTCACCCTCCCACGCTTCTGACTGTACCCAGTGCTTGCATAAATAAATAAATAAATAAATAAATAAATCTTGGGGGAAAAAAATTAAAAAAAAAAAAGAAAATTGAGTACCCTCAAAACACTCTGTGAAGGAGGCATGTTGGAACTGACATGATCTCTTAGGAACACCAGCACATCCAGTTTTTTACTCATGTTGGAACAACATGCTGTTACTCTGAGCACAGATGAAATGGATTGCTTGTATATGAGGCATGCAAGAACGGGGATCAGAAGGACAGCAGATAATCATCTCCTACACCATGACATCTTCACCCCAAAGCATGTACATATTGAGTGGAATGGTGTGCAGAGTCCCTGTCTCCATGTGAATCATTTCTTTTTTTTTTCTCTTTCTCTTTACTGCAGTTAATAGTTGAATTTCTAGAAATGGAACAGACATATCCTACATTTCTACTGTTTTCATCTTAGCCCATAGGTTGAATTAATGCCAAAGAACAGAAAACATCTGGAATGTGAAATTTTTGTCATATGGAAACGAAATGATCATTTAAAAAAATCAGGGTTAATTATTAAAAATCTCACCTAGATCGAAGAATGGGTCTTGCAAAATAGAAGGGTTCTGGGGGGTAGAATGAATAAGCATATCTATTTGAATCTCTGGAAGCTAGTATGCAGTGATGCTTGACTGCTTACCTGGGGAGGGATGAGTGGATGGATGGATGGAAGGATTGGTGAGTTGTTTTGTACTATGTAATTAGGCACTGGGAATACATTGATGAACAAAGCAGATCTGGTCTCAGTTGTCCTAGAACCTACATTCCATTTGAGGGAAGGGAATGGTGGTTCAAGGCTAAAAAAATGATTGCAATGTAATAAATGTAATGAAAGAGAAGAACAATGTTATAGATGCATGTTAATAGAGAGCCCAGTCTCGCTGAGCAGGACAAAAGGAGTTTTTTTTTAGGAAGCAAAGTTTTAGCTGCTATCTGAAGGATGAATGTGATCAGCAGTTGTTTACAAGCCTGATTACATAAAGGAGAAGATTATTACTTGGCTTCTTGTGCCACAGATTCATATATGCTGTGAGTCAAATAATATCCTCTGAAGCTTAACTATGACAGGTAATAAAATAGATATAGTTAATTTGCACATAGGTGTTATTCCTGTCTTCCAATTCTTGTGTGAATCAGCAAATATTTACTGAGTGTCTACATAGCTATGCAAGTCATTGAACTCAGGGATGCAGGGTATACAAAGACACTTGGCTCCATTTTTGTATATTTGGGGAGAAAAGATATAGTCACATGCTAAGTTAACTAATGAGTCTTTATGAGGGAAATGCCAGGTGGTATTTAACAGAAGACATGCATTCTGTATTCAGAGGATGCTTCGGGAAGGAAGATGTGCAGAAGAAAGGAAGGAAAGAAAGAACATAGGTAAATGGAAAGGAAAGGGTAAATCAACTCCAATGTCAGATATGGAGAGGAAATGGAAATTATCCTTGAAGGACTCTGAATACAAATAATAAGTTTAGTAATAATATGATGTTTAGAATCATAGACTTAGAATTTGGAATTTGATCTTGCAGGCATTGGGGAACTGTTACAAATTAGTCCATTTACCAGAGAAAGCTAATAGATTGATAGAAGTTAATTCTTCAATGGGGCCTCCCCTGGTGGCTCAGGCAGTTGAGCACAGCGCTGTGAAGCTGTCTGCAGCCTCTGCAGCGTGGGTTTGATCCTGGCTGGCCGGGGAGAATCCCCCATGGTGCGGTAGACCTCTCCTGTCTCGCCCGCTGCTCCCCTCAGCAGTGTACTTTGTCAGTCTGCCTGTTCTGTTCCCCGCTCTGTCTCTGGTGAATTCTCTCACCCTCTCACGCATCTGGCCTACATGCTGGTTCTTGTATAAATAAATAGATGAATTAAAAAAAAAGAAAAAGAAGTTAATTCTTCATTATATTTTTCTTCACAAAACAAACCACAAGAAGACCAAACAAAACAAAGAAGGGAAGAGAAATACTTGGATTGGGAAGGCCAGAAACAAAGTTGGTGTGTAAAATCACTTCCATATCATGATTTTGTGATATTTCCTGAGGATATAGTAAAAATAAACCATTTGATTTTACTGTAATGTGAAAAGTGTCTCTCATAGGACACTTTTAGGAGGTAAAAAATGTCAGTGAATGAAATAGGATTCTGGAACTTAAGAATAGTTGGGAAAGTTTGCCAAAGTTAAAAACTGATGAAAGAATTCTACATTAGCCTGGCCCAGTATAGGTCACATTCTAGAGTTCTTACTCAGTTGGCCAATGCCATAATGGGTCATTGCTGTTTATATGGTATGTATTTTTTTAATGGTCCTTGAATCTATTAATTGCTTGGGAATAACCTTATTAATTGGGAACTATGATGTCACATAATCTTAAATTGGAACTATTAAAATATTAGTTTATCAGTGCTTAGAAGAGGACAACTTACTAGGTAACATTAGTTCTGTGACAGTCATTTCCTGTCAGATTAATCTGATTTCATTTTGGGTGATACTAAGAAATGACATAACCTCCCATGTTGTTTTTAGGTAAGGTCTTTGTCATCGCCTTTAAAACTATAAAAACACTAGATCACAGGATGGTTGGGTGAAAAACTAGCTGTAGAATGGTGTCTGAAGAGGAAATTACCAGTCATTCATTGCCAACCTTTGTACTGGGATAACACTTAAATGATATCTGAAGGCAGTATCTGCATCAAGTGTATAATATTAAGCGTCCATATATTAAGCATTTCATCATTGGTCCACCTGTTGGAATGAAGAGCTTGCCAAATAAATAGTTGGGTAACACTAGGTAACAAGGGAGGGGTTAGTATTTCAGAATGTTGGGGATGTGGCCAGAACCAAATTAATTGAAGTTTGTTAGTTTATTTATTTCTTATGGCTGCCTAAACAAATTGCCCCAAGCTTAGTGGTTTAAAACCACAAAGATTTATTATTTTAGAGTTCTGTTGTTCACAAGCCCTCCCTTGTTACCTAGTTTCCTGGCCTTATTCTAAATCCTTTGCAGTCATTATATTATTCTTCTCTGTAGACCTGCCAAATAGTTGTATTCCTAAGAGGACTATCAGTTGTTAGTGACCAAAAAACAACAAAACCCAAAATCGGGATAGCAGGGACAGTAGCTGACTCAAGTAAGGGAACTGCCAGAAGGTTATGTCCAGCGCTAACTTCACAGAAGATGATCCTGGGACCTGAGTGATAGTAGGACATTCTCTTTCCTCCTCTTCTGTGCTTCTGCGTGTAGGTCAATTTAATTTTTGCTAGAGAGTCTGTGCCTAAAATGTAAATTCTGTCAGCAGAGTAACTCTCCAGGGACAGATGCAAAGTAGGTCTTTCACTGACATGTATTAAATAAATTACTTCCTTTTCTGCAGAGCTGGTGGAGGGTGGAAGTACTGCTCAGACTTATTATTTATTGTTTAAAGACCAGTGGAATTGATTCTTCCTCACCAGATACATTTTAATAAATCCTGGCGCTGGCTATATTATGCAGTGTCTATTAATAGGGGATTTTTTTTGTTTAATTTTTTTTTAAAGATTTATTTATTTACACAAGAAGCAGGGTACAGGCCAGATGCGCAGCAGGGTGAGAGGATTCACCAGAGACAAGTGGGGAACAGAATAGGTAGACTGATGAAATATACTGCTGAGGGGAACAGCAGGCGAGTCAGAAAGGTCTGCCGTGCCATGTGGGACCCTTGCCACCTGGCCGGGATCGAACCGGCGCTACAGAGGCTGCGGACAGCTTCACTGTGTGTTGCTCAACCGCCTGCGCCACCAGGGGAGGCCCATTTTTTTGTTTAATTTTTTATTGGGATAATATGGGTTGATAACATGTTTCAGGTGTACAGCCTTATATTTGTATATATTACATTATAAGCACCACCAAAAGTTGCTAGAAGGGGTGGTTTAATTGGCAGCCTTCAAAGAATCATAAGGTTTAAAGGAGTTTTTCCCCAAATAAGAGGAACTGCTCTGGGAAAACTACAGGAATGGGCACAATATTTCAGCTTATAGATGCATGCGCAGAAAAGGTAGACAAATTGACCAAGGTCACAGCTAGAGTCTGGTGAAGTCCAGACTCCAATCTGATTTCACTGGACTCTTTGGTGTATGTTCTTTCCTCTTTGCCATACTTCACATGGATAATAGGAGCTCAGCAAAGTGAAGGTCGGAAGTGGAGTAAGGGGTGTACAGCAGGATGAAGTTCTTTCTTCAGGGAGTGTTTGATCACTTCTTCATTGTGGTCTTGGTGTACACAGGTGCTGAGCTGTTCTGAGAACCTCTTACTAACCACATTTAGGACATAAAGAGTCAGAAAAAAAGTTATTTTCCCAATTGAGTTATTTTGGAAAGACAAATGTGAAGAATGAGGCATTTTAGGTTATTAAATCATTTGAATGACTTTTTTTTTCTAATTTGCTATGTGGTCTTTTCTACTATTTTATAAAAAGCGTAAGAATAAAACTTGGTGACTATTCTTAGGAACCATTGAATGTGAATTAAATTGTGCATGTTTGCAAACATTCCTTGACCAATTGTAATTTTTGCTAAGTGGTGCAAGTAAGAGTAAACTTTATTAAGGAATAATTTGTCATGAGCCAATATAAAAGCTAATATTGCTACTGCATTTGGGTCATTACAAAAGGAACAGTACATTAGGACCTGAGATTGGGAAGATACTTTCAAATATTGCCCAGAAACATGGTCATCTTCAGGGAAAACTGAAATACTAAAGAAGAAATGTATGTATTTTTTATTTTTATTTTATTTTTTTGTGTGTGTGTATTGCACAGCTCTAAAAGATACAATGCTGTATCAAAAGAAACATAATTTGGTTTACTTGCAAACTCGTCATTTCTAGAAAACTAAACCTGTATTTAGGAAAACACCATTTTGAGTTTAATAACTGAATGAAAGATGCAACTTGAGTGTCTTCAGTTATGTATTCTAGGGATGTGGTTGATAGCATGTGTTTGTCGGAGAGAGTCTATTGCAACAGATGAAAGAAATTAGTCTGTATTTGGAAATGTATCAAATATACTAGCTAGAAAAATTGGTTTTAACTCTTGAAAAATCAGTCTTCATATCTTAGACATAGTAGATATTAATTCCTTTTTTTTTTTAAGATTTATTTATTTATTTATACAAGCACTGGGTACAGTCAGAAGCGCGGGAGGGTGAGAGGATTCACCAGAGCCAGAGCGGGGAACAGAGCAGGCAGAAGGACCGAAGTACACTGCTGAGGGGAGCAGCGCGCCATGTGGGACCCTCCTACTCCGGGGCTGGGGAGCAGCCGGGGATCGAACGGGCGCTGCAGAGGCTGCGGGCAGCTTCGCAACCCAGCGCTCAACCACTGTGCCACTGGGGAGGCCCGATATTAATTTCTTTCTTTTTTTTTTTTTTTACATTTTTTTTTTTTATAGAGGCATGTTTTTATTTCTTTCTTTATTTTATTTGTTTGTTTATACATGCACTGGGTACAGTCAGAAGCGCGGAAGGGTGAGAGAATTCACCAGAGCCAGAGCGGGGAGCAGAGCAGGCAGAAGGACCGACATACACTGCTGAGGGGAGCAGCGGGCGGCAGGAGAGGTCTGCGCGCCATGTGGGACCCTCGCCCAGTGGCCGGGGAGCAGCCGGGGATGGAACCGGCGCCGCAGAGGCCGTGGGCTGCTTCGCAACCCAGCGCTCAACCGCTGCGCCACCAGGGAGGCCCCCGGATATTAATTTCTTTTAATATGATAAAAATGAAACATTGGAGGAAGTAAAACTAATTATCAGTACTAAAAAATGAGCCTAATTAGATAAAATTGTGAGTTTAGAAATGTTTGAAAACAACTAATTCACCCTTTTGAGAAATTCTTTCAGTGGGTCAGTGGTTATCAGCCCCTTTTTTCTGCCTTCACTTCTCTAAGCAATTCAGAGGAAGAGAAGTTCATCCAGCAGGGAGGGGTGGAGGTGGTAGTGGTGATTATGCCCCTGTGGGCAGTATGTAGTTTGAAAAGCTTCCCACTGAGAGTTACTGTTAGTTGTTGGATACTGTCAAAAACACATAATCTAGAAAATAAAATGACCTTGTTTTTATTATAATTACTATGGCATTGTTTCTATTTTCATATTCTTGCTTCTTTTAAGTAGGCAGAGCTAAGTGATGGGCTTTTAATAATTTGGACACATATTTATAGCCTTATTACAACATAAAACATTTAGAAGCGTGTTTAATCAGTAAGCATAATTTTTTTTCTAAATATACTACTTTTATTTTTTTAGAAATGACAATTTTGCAAGTGAACCAAATCACCTGTTTCTTTTTGATATAGTACTGTATCTTTTAGAGCTGTTAAATATAAAAAAATTACATATATTTCTTCTTTAGTATTTCAGTTTTCTCTGAAAATATTCATGTTTTTCTAAGACTTTCTTTCTTGAAATCTCTAGTCAGCTATGGAATTATTTTGTTTTGGCATCATTCTTTCCCCTAATAGATCCTAATCCTTAGATTTAATAGTGTTGAATGACTAACCATCCTCGTTAGTGTGTATGCCAAATGCCCAAGAGATCTCTGGTCCTGTGTGTATGTCAAGAACAAAACTGATTCTGTATGCTTATCTCCAGGGGAACTGGAAAGATAACTGATACTTTGAGATTTGGAAATGTGAGGAAGGGGTTAATTACAGCTTTTTGGCACCAGTTTATCCTCATGTGCTTAGGTACAGAATTCAATTGGCTCCAGACTGGTAACTTATGATTTTGGTTGGTGGATGACTTCTGAGACTCTTAAGTGTTCCTCCTTTTTCTTTCCATAGAAAAGGTACCCCCGTGCCATACCCTGTACCCTAATATATATGTTTTTTGCCTATAACCAGACCATTGAATGAAGAATGAGTTTCCTTAGACGTCTAAGTCTGTCTTTGTGATGTCCAATTGAGGAAATCTAAATGACACATCTTTCTCTTTTTTGAAAAGATATCATCATGATCTAAGGCTAAAAAACAAAACAAACAAAGGCTTGCTTGGATTGACTGAAAGCAGTTATTGAAAGTAAATATGGAAAATGAACCAGACCATGAAAACGTGGAGCAGAACCTCCGTGCCAAGACTACCGAAGAAGAACTGAGTAAATCTTTCAATCTAGAAGCTTCGCTTTCAAAATTCTCTTACATAGATCTGGACAAAGAGCTGGAGTTCAAAAATGATCTGGTAAAAATTCAAATTTTGTCAAGTGACATTTAACCAAAATGTTGGGTAGAGTATATTTTATAATCCAAATGCTCTAAATCTGTATATTTTTTGCATGGATTAATGAGTCTGTACAGTTTTATGAGATAATATCACTCGTAGTATAGGTCATTATATGAAATACTTTAATACATGTTCCCATTTGAGCTTCACAACAGTCTGATAATACATTTTATAGAGGAAGAAATGGAAGCATACTTTTTTTTTTTTTTTAAATATAAGCACTGGGTACAGTCAGAAGCGCAGGAGGGTGAGAGAATTCACCAGAGCCAGAGCGGGGAACAGAACAGGCAGAGTGACAAAATACACTGCTGAGGGGAGCAGTGGGCGCAGCAGGAGAGGTCTGTCGCGCCATGTGGGACCCTTGCTGGTGGCCGGGGATTGAACTGGCACTGCAGAGGCTGAGGGCAGCTTCGCAGCCCAGCGCTCAACTGCTGCGCCACCAGGGGAGGCCCAGCATAAGTATGTTAAATGACTTCTCAAGATCATAGAGCTAGTGGTAGGTTTAGAATTCTTCTGTTGTGATTTTTTCCCCATTGATTTGATGTTTATGTTTTTGTGATCATGAGAATATTTAATGTCAAGTTGTTTCATCTAACCATTTCTCACCGTGATTTATGAAATAACTAAGAAATGTAGTGTCAGAGCTCTGCATATTGCTTATGACTTTAGTCTACATTTAGAAAATTAGGGCTTGTTATAAGATACATTTTTTGGGGGGGTCATATTTAAGAAAGCAGATGTCAAAGTCTAACAAGTTTTCTGGAAAGGACTGACAGAATGGTATAGTTTGTGCATATTTGTCCTTCATAATCACTGAATATGTGAATAGAAAAAGAAGCAATTTGGTAGTCTTTTGACCAGCCTTTATTACCATGGGTAATTGACTTGGCTTTTGGTATGATCAGTTTGGTGGTATATTTGTCTTTTAATTCTTAATTGGTTCTAATCAAGTGAAAGACATTACGTGAGCATTCATTCTTTTCTCTATTTAGATTGATGACAAGGAGTTTGACATCCCTCAAGTTGATACTCCTCCAACACTAGAAAGCATACTAAATGAGGTAAATATATAGTAATAGTAACTATCATTTTATGGCATTGATTTTAGATTAGTTATAGTGTTTGTGTCTAGATCTGCACTGTCCGGTATAGGAGCCACTGATCATGTGTGGCAATTTAATTATAGTCAAATAAAAATTAAAATTAAGTTCCTTAATTGTACAAGGCATGCTTCGAGTGCTCAGTAGCCACATGTGGCGAATGGCTATGAGAGTGGACAGCAGAAATACATAGAATTTTTCCATCATTGCGGAAAGCTCTAATGGACCGTGCTATTTAACTTGTGAGCTTTGCAAGTGCAGGGCCATGTCTTGCTCATCTTTGTGCCCCGTTCAATGCCTCATACTCTACACTATAGAAGAAAAAAAAAATTATTAAGTGAGCTGAGATACTGAATTCACGTCATTTGAGATAGTCATTATACTTTGATGTTGTATCTACTAGTAATATTCACATAGCTTGTCCTCTGATACTCCAGAGCACCTGCAACCTTTCAGTGCATCCCATCACCCTTCTTCATAAAGAAAACAAAACCTCCAGAGTTTGTCTTATAGCACCTTCTCAAAGAGTTTTCAAGAATTTTTTTTTTTAAGATTTATTTATTTATGCATACAAGAGCTGGGGTACAGGCCAGAGATGCGGGGGGTGAGAGGAGTCACCAGAGACAGTGGGGAGCAGAACAGGCAGACTGACCAAAGTACACTGCTGAGGGGAGCAGTGGGCAAGACAGGGGAGGTCTGTTGCGCCATGTGGGTTGCTCCTTGGCGGGCCAGGGATCGAACTCATGCTTCAGAGGCTGTGGACAGCTTCATAGCATGGTGCTTAACTCCTTGCACCACCAGGGAGGCCCGAGATTTCAAGAGCTTTGAAAGGATATTATTGTTTTCTGAATTAGCAAGTTAAAGGCTTTATAAAGAAACTTTGTGGGAAGGCTGTTTCGTAAGCTATGCCAGTTTTTGTGTACCCTGCATCTATTGCAACTCTTCATCTTAGTCTTCTGGATCTTATAAAAATGTGCATAAGAGCCCCTTTGGAGGTTTTAGCTTTGAATTTGAGGAAGATTTTTTGAATTTGTGAAAGTTTTTAAATCTAGTTCAGATTCAAAACTGTGTTTTCTACAGGATGGTACAAAGGGTCCCCGAGAGAAATGCTCCCCGAGCCACAGCCATGAATGAACTTTTTGTTACTTCTTTACCTTTTGGGGTTTTAAGCCACCACTTTATAGCTACTTTCTCTGTGAATTCTATCTTTTATTATTCTTGTGTGAGTTTTCTTCCCTCCTCTCTCCCCACTGGTTTAATGTTGATGTTACTTTGAATATATTCTAACTTCAAAAATGGTGCAATCTATGCTGAGACTTAAACATTTTAAATTTTGACAAAGACGACTTTGGTCAGTGAAATAATATCCTCTTCCAGTGAAATGTCCTGTATTTATTGCCTTCTAATATAGAGGAAATCTTTCTTTAGAGATGAACAGATTATTTTAGTTAATTTTGCTGTCTTAATCACATCCTCATTTCAATTATCTTACTAAGTATGAACTAAAAACAATCTTGAAGGACTGTGTACAAAGCCTTTGTGCATATGTATATAATAATGGCAAAGAAAGTAATGCTTATATGAATGTGACTGTAGTTCATAACGAATAAAAATACTGTCTTTATGTAGTTTTCTTATCTATGAGTAACAGTAAGTACAGTCATTAGTGGTTTACTGAGAAGATAATACTTTCATCCTCAATAGTAATTTGGTGCCTCATGTATTTGGGTCATAGTGTTAGATGCTGGGATTATAAAGTGTAATATGACTCTCCCAGACCTTGAGAGAAAAATGGTAGTTGGCCAGTCTTCACAGCCCCGGGGAGTTGGGCAGGTAGACAAGTAATTTAAAGTGGACAGGGAGACAATGGGGCAGGAAGAAGACTTTAAGGGGGTAAGAAGTATAAAAGAAAATGATTTTAAAAAGAAGAAAATAAAAAGGGCAGATGTAGAAAGTATAAATAAACACTGGTTCTGGGATGTGTGGGTGCTGAAAGGAAACGACATGCAAGGTATTTTATAGAATGAGAAATTCGAGATTACTAAGACATCCTAAATCTCAGAATTCAAGGCATGAAATAGTTAGTAGGTCTTGCCATCTTTTGAAACTTTGAAATCCAAAGTTTTTGATTTTGAAATTCCATTTTTTACCCATCAGGCCTTACTCCTCCATTCCCTTTCTTCTGTGAAATCTGTTCTTTGACCTCATCGAGACCAAGTCTCTTGATCTTTCCTAGTCTCCCAGTCTCTTGAGAGTTGTCCCCACTTCACTTCAATCCTGCTATTGAATCTTGTAACCAGAAACTTCTTTTGAACTTTTTATTGGACGATAACATACATATAGAGAAAAGGCAGACATCTTAAGTGCACATCTTGGTCACTTTTCACAAATGGAATGCCCTGTATAACCAGAATCCAATGAAGGAATAAAACATTACTAGAACCCCAGAAGCTCATATTGTGCCTTTTCAGTGTCCAACCAGGATAATCACTGTCCTTACTCCTACCAGCATTGATTAGCTTGCCTGCTTCAAACTTTATATAAAAGGAATTATATATCATGTGTATGTCTCTGACTTATTTCCCTGGATATGTTTTTAGATTCATTCATATTTTTGCATGTAATTGTTCATCCATTTTCATTGCTGTATAAAATTATTTATATGTACCACTATTCATTCTACTGTTTATTGGTACTTGTATAATTTCCAATTTCTGACTACTATAAAGAGTGCTGCTGTCTTTTGGATACACACACACATTTCTATTGGGTATGTACCTAGGAGTAGAATTGCTAGGACATAGGCTAGAACTATGTTCAGCTTTAGTAGAGACTGCCACAGGTTTTTCAAAATGGCTGTAATAATATAAATTTCCAGAGCAGTATATAAGAGTTCTGGTTACCATATCCTTGGCAACTTTTGAATTTTGCTCTTTTTTGCTTTAGCCATTCATTCTCACAAGTGTGTAGTAGTATTACTTTATGGTTTTAATCTGTATTTCCCTGAAGACTAAAATTGGGTAGCTTTATACATGTTTTGGCCATTTTGATATTTCTTGTCAATTTCCTTTTCATATCTTTTGCCCACTTTTCTATTGATTTTTTTCCTCTTATTTATAGGAGTTCTTTACATGCGATGGACGTATACTTGTATGTATTAGATACATGTGTTGTAAATATCTGCTTCCACTCTGTGGGTTACTCTTTCACTCTCAATGGTGTCTTTTGTCTTTTGTTGAGTAGAAGTTGTTACTATAGCTGGGTTATTAAGTTTTTTCATTATGGTAGAAATTATGACTATTAGTATATCCTGTATAAGAAAATTTTGTAAAGTCCAGAGTCAAGATAATGCAATCCTATTTTTTTTTATTCCCCCCCCTTTTTAAAAAAATTTACTTTTTTACATCATTGTTCATTTTTAAATAATATTTTCTTCTCTGCTCCCCTGCCCCCCAGGTGTAGTCCCCATAGAATTTCCTTGCACCCGTGCACCATCACCTCAGTCCCCTGTGCTCCTCCCTCACTCTAATCCCTCTCCCTCCTCCTTCCCCGCAGGATGTCTCTGATTTATAATTGTCTGTTTTTGTTTTTTTTTGTTGTGTTTTGTATTGTTATTATTTTTTTACACTAATGTCTTATTTGGTTCCCCTATATTCCTTCTATAAGTGAAACCATCCGATATTTTTCTTTTTTCTTCTGACTTAGTTCACTGAGCATAATTCCTTTTAGCTCCATCCACATTGCTGCGAATGGCATGAGTTTATCTTTTTTGAGATGCAATCCTATCTTTTTTTAAATCTTGAGTCTCTTTTTCACAATTTATCTGGATTTTGTGTGTGTGTGTTGTGTGTGATTGTGTGAGGTATAAACCAGCACTATTATTGAAAAGAATATTCTTTTTTGTGGTAACACCTTTGTTTTAACTCAGGTATGTTGGTCGATTCTTTTGGTCTGTTTGTACTTGCCTCAATGTCATGTTCTAATATTTGAGCCTGTGTAAGTCTTGATAATGTAATAGTTGCTCAGCTTTGTTGTCTTTCAAGATTGCCTGGCTTATTCTTGTTTTTTTTTTTTTTTTTCATTTCTTAGAAGTTTTAGAATCATTTAATTTTAAATTTGATAGGAATGTATAGATTTTAAACAGCAGTTTTGAGAGAATTGATATCTCTGCTCTGTAATGAGTAATTTTAAATTCAACCTTATTGAAACTCTTAATTCTCTTTCCTTCACTGCTTTCTTTCACTTATTCTGTAAGCCCTCAACCATGGCTTAACTCAAATAATTTGTTTTCATTAGTTATGTCCCCAGGTGGCTTAAGAAAATCCAATAAGATTTTGATTGACTCTGTTGCTTAAAACCTTGGTGATGCAGTTCTTACTTCCAAATTATTTCCTTTCATTTTCCCTGTAGCATTTACTCTAATCTTTTACAGCTCTAAAGTAACATAATGTCTCTTAGTCCTACCCCTGTTGTTAGTGGATTGTGTGTGGAAATATCTGAAGAGCAGTTGGAAATATGGGCCTAAACCCTCAAGAGAAATGTTGGTACTGAAAACATGAGTTTGGAGTTATTAGCATGGCATAGTACTGGAAGCTATAGATAGGGATTAGCTTGTTCATATAGGAAGAGAAGAATTAAGAATATAATCATCCTGGGGAGCAAAATCACTTAAATATTGGACTAAGAAGAAACTAGAGAACATGACTGAAGAGACAACATAAATTGGAGGCATACTGGAAAACTGATGTACTGGAAACCAAGGGAGGGGAAAGTTTTAAGAAAGTAGGCAGCTGTCAGCAGTGTTAAGTGATACTTACAAGACAAGAACATGCTAACTGAAAACAGGCCAGTGTATTGACTAGTAACTTAAGCAGCAGTAGTAGTCAGTTGCTAGGAATGAGTGGAGAAAGTAGAGATAATGGGTATGGACTCCCTTCTTAAGAACATTGATGGAAAGAGTAAGACAGCTGAAAGAGTAGGTGGGGTCAGAACATTTTTCTGTAATATCTGTCACTTAGAATCAACTTGTTCAAGGCTAAACTTGTCATGCTTTATTTGTTATTCTTCTTTTCTCAATTACTAGGGTCACCTTTTCATCTAGTTGATCAAAATGAAAACCTTGAAATTTTCTTTGACTTCTCTCTTATCCCTCTTTCTACCCCCTTTTAGATAGTATCCAGTGACTTTGGATTTTATCCCAGTAATGCCTATTTAATCATTCTTTCTCTTGATGTCTTCTTTTGCATTCTTAGGCTAAACTCTCCTCTCTTTCCTTGATAATGCAGTAGCTTTACTGATCCTTAATAGTCTCCTTGCCTCAGTATCCTTCTGCAACCTCATCAGTCTCCATACTGCCCCATTTTTCTTTTTAAAACATGGTTCCCATCATCTGTGTCCACCTCTTAAAATCCCAGTTACTTTCACTGCCTACTATATGTAGTACACTAATGCATTAACTAATTGAGTATTCATTATATGGTGGGCATTGTACTAGGCACTGGGGATATAGTGGTGGATATGATTGACACAGGCCCTGCTGTCACCTAGCTAAATGTATACAAGGCTTTACACTTGGGACCCATCTTACCTTTCTAGGATCACTCCAATTCCTACTCATTTCCTCCAGTCATTTTAGATTATTTCCCTTCCCCTTGGCACAATCCATATTATGAAATCACAGTGTTTTCAGATGCTGTTTCTCTTCCAGAATACCTTTCTATTGTCTGCTTGTCATATTTCAAAGTATATTATTTATAGTCAAGTGGTATTTGACTATATGGATTTGCTCCCCATTAACCATTCACTTCCAGTTAACAAGTATAGCATCTATACAGGTTTGGGTTTTAGGAAATATTTTGTAGCTAACAATAACCTGGACTACTGCCTTTGCTTCTTCTATAAGAAAGGCAGTTTGGAGTGAACTCTTTGCTGAGAGAAATATCTATGTAGAGTTGACATTTAATTCTGTGCTAGGCCCCTCTGGTCAATAGCAATGCTTGAAAAAGAGGTGGAAAGCAGAATTAACCATGTGAGTATCTTGGAGAAACCCATTAATACCTCTCTGATTTATGGGGTATTTGGAATTTTGAACTTATTGATCCATATTCTTCCAATTTAGACTGATGATGAAGATGAGTCTTTTATTCTTGAGGATCCTACTTTGTTAAACATTGATACTATTGATTCTCACTCCTATGATACTTCATCTGTGGCAAGCTCAGATAGTGGTGACAGGACCAACTTAAAAAGGTAAGTGCTCATTTAAATCCTACTTGAATATAGTTAAAATAGTTGCTCATCTGAAATTTATAAATTTCTTTATAATGCAATATGGCCTGCTGAAACCCTGCATGCAGAGTAGAAGGCCCACTGGTTAGAAATGGTATGCTTATTAGGCCCTAAAGATTTTGGCCCTATTGCAGGGAGAAGTTAAAAAGATGGGTGCCATGCAAACCCAGTAGGATACCATAACAACCAGGCTCCCAGAAGCAGTAGAGCCCTTGGGGGGAGCATGAATCAAACCTGGCACAGTGTCTGTGCTGGAAACATGAAGCTTGGTTTACATCACCACCTTCTTTTCCCTGGACCCCCCCAACCCCTTGCTCCCACCCTCTAAGATCAGCTCCAGCATTCCATCTTTGCCTTGGAATGGGTTCAGAGGAGAGTCACAAAGATGATTAAAGATTTGAGAAAAGGACTTAAAACCCCAAATAACTTCATTTTGGCTGCTTTTCACCTTACAAATTCTTGGAGAGAACATGAAAAGGAAAGAGAAGTGGAGGAAGCATAATGTAAATACTTTATTGAATTCATGTGTAACTTTAATGTTGATAAAGTTGTCTGTGTATTTTCCCTCTCTTTAAATTTTGCCTGTATCAGTACTGCCTTCTTTAGGTTGTCAACTCTTGTGGGATGCAGCCGTCGCTGTATATATTAACCTGTTCATCACCATGTCCTACAAATAGATAACTTAAATGTTTTCTTTGTCAGCTTTATTGAGATAAAACAGACATGTAACATTGTGTAGGTTTAGAATGTCAATTCTTAAAACCTTTATTACAAGTGTATTATGAAATAATTATCACAACAGGGTTGTTAACACCTCCATCATCTCACATGATTATTTCTTTTTGTGATGAGAACATTTAGGATCTCTCTTGACAATTGTCACATAAGTATATAAAATACTTTCAAGTTTATAATGTTGTTAGCTGTATTATTGTTAAATACAGTCACCATAGTGAATATTATTAGATCCCAGAACTTGTACCCTTTAGCTCACCTCTCTGCTTTATCCCTACTTTCTAGCCCCTGGCAACTACTATTCCACTATTTGCTCCTATGAGTTCAGTTTTTACATTTTTGAATTTTTATATATTCACTTTTTGAATTCAGTTTTTCTTAAGATTCTGTATATAAGTGAGATATAGTATTTGTCTTTCTCTATCTCACTTATTTCACATAGTATAATAGCTTCAAGATCCACTCAGCTTCAAGGTCACAAATTTCCTTTTTGCTCATAACTGAATAATATTCCTGTGTGTGTATATGTATACATATATAACACACAGAGAGCACATCATATATATTTTCTATAGCATTCCCTATTATTCCCCAATATGTGTATGTATGTATGTATACACACACACGCGCGCTTATACTCACAAACATACACACCACACAGGACATCTTCTATATCCATTCATCTGTAGATGAGTAGTTAAGCTGTTTCTATATCTTGATGATCGTGACTAATTCTGCAGTGAACTGGGAGATGCAAGTATTTCTTTGAGATAGTGATTTCATTTTCTTTGGTTATATATCCAGAAGAGGGATTGCTAGATCTACAGTGAAAAACCTCCATACCGTTTCCCATAGTGACTGTCCCAATTTACATTCCCACTGCTAATACACAAGGGTTCGTTCTTTACATCCTTACCAACACTTATTATCTTTTGTTTTTTTGATAATAACCTTTTTAAAGGTGTGAGGTGATAATCTCACTGTGGTTTTGATTTGCATTTTCCTGATCATTAGTCATGTTGAGTATCTTTTCATTTACATGTTGGCCATTTGTTTGTCTTCTTTGGAAAAAATGTCTATTCAGGTTTTCTGACCATTTTTTAAATTGGATTGTTTGCTTTTTGCTATTGATTTGCAAGAATTCCTAATATATATTTTAGATGTTAACCCTTTATCAGATAGTTTGCAAATATTTTTTTCTCATTCTGTAGGCTGCCTTTTCATTTTGTTAATTGTTTCTTTTGTTCTGAAGTGCTGTTTAGTTTGTTTATTTTGCCTTTGTTGCTTGTTCTTTTGATGTCAAATCCAAAATTTGTTGCCAATATCAAGGTCAAGCAGAGTTTTCCATATATTCTCTTTTCTATTTCGTTTTCTCTTTTCTGTAGGATTCCCTAATATCCCCCTAATAAATGGAATCAAGCACTTCTTTATTCCAAATCATTTCTATGGTTTATATATGTCTTGTTCAAAATTCATCTTTTAAGAGTTACTTTATTAGTTCTAAGTAGGCTATGAGGTCCTTGAGCCTAGTAACCTTGACTTTTCTTATTTTTTATGTTTTCTTCAAGCAGTTTATAGTTTCAAGTTTATGTTTAAGTCTTTAATTGAGTTAATCCATTTATTTTTTTGTGAGTGGCATGAGATGTGGATTAAATTTAATTCTTCTGCATGTGTTTATCCAGTTTGCCCAACACATTTATTGAAGAAAGTATCTTTTCCTATTGAGTGTTCTTGGCTCCCTTGTCAGGTATTGCTGACATTATATGCAAGGATTTATTTCTGGGCTCACAATTCTGTGCCATTAATCTATGCTTCTGTTTTTATGCTAGTACCATTCTGCTTTGATTACTATAGCTTTGTAACATAGTTTTGAAATCAGGAACTGTTAGGCCTCTGGCTTTGCTTTTCTTTCTCAAGATTGCTTTGACTAATTTGAGTTAGTTGTATTTCTACACACTAGCAAAAAAATCTAAAAAAGTAGTAAAATAATTCCATTTACAATAGCATCATAAATAATAAAATACTTAGGAGTAAATTTAATTAAGGAAGTAAAAGAGCTGTATACTGAAAATTATATGACATTAATGAAAGAAATTGAAAAAGGCACAAATAAGTGAAATGATATCCTATATTCATGGATTAATATTGTCAAAATATTCAGACCACCCAAAGCCATCTACAGATTCAGTGCTTTCTTTATCAAATTTTTCATGGTGGTTTTCACAGAAACCAAACAAGCGATTCTAAAATTCATATGTAACCATGATAACTTAAATGTTTTTGATGATCTGCTCACTACTTAACAGATGTGGTCTGTGTTTGTTGCATACATGGTAATGTCAGAATTCCTTTGCATGGCATCTGCCTGGACCCTGCTTATCATTTCACCATTTGACTGTCTTTCTAAGTACTCTCACTCCTATCCTCTTGATCTATGCTTTTTATGTACTCCCATTCTCCTCTTTTCAATCCCCTTGTCCATCCCTCCCCCACAATGTGTACCTTTACATCTTCATATTTCTGCTTGAGATTTTTGTTACCTGACGGACTCCTGGTTACCCATCAAAAGCAGATTGGACATTTTCCTTTTTCTATAGGATTCCCTAATATCCCTAATATATGGGATCAAACTCTTCTTTATTTCAAATCATTTCTATGGTTTATATATTTTTCTTGTCCAATATTTGTCTTTTAAGAGTTACTTTATTAGTTCTTCTAGGTAGGCTATGAGTCCTTGATCATTGAAATCTTGACTTTTCTTATTTTTTTATACTCCCAGATCATACTTTCAGTCACATAAGCATAGATGCTCAATAACATTTGAGAATTTAAAAATTATCTGTAGGTGATGTTTAGGATATGTGAGAGGAGTATTAGTAGGAACATCAGAGGATGATGAGTGGGGAATTTGAGGTGCTTGGTAGAAGAATGAGGGTAGATATAGACAGAAGGTAAAGACAAGTGGGCAAGGGTGGAAGGCAGAGATAATGTAAGACTGGAGGAGCATACTGTAGGCAAACTTCTGGTGAATAGTACATCTTCTTGCTATATTACTGTAGGTAGGCAAGGTACAGTTTGGATCAGTGAAAAAGGGATCATGGCTTTATTCATTTTTCTGCTTGTGTTTTTCTGAGATTCAACTTAATGTGAAATTGTTAGACTGCAGCTTTGCAAAACAGCTCACAAATTACAAATAGTGTTGTTCTCTGCTTTCCTTATTGTTTTGTTTTTTTCAAAGTTTTGTGACCATTTTTTCAATTTTTGTCTGTTCTTAAACATTTCTTTCTTTTTTGCTTTTAGGAAAAAGAAATTACCTGATTCTTTTTCACTCCATGGGTCAGTTATGCGACATTCCCTTTTGAAGGGAATTTCTGCTCAGATAGTGTCTGCAGCTGTAAGTATTTTGTTCTCTCCCCAGTTTTATAACCTACAATGGCATAATGAAGTAGGAATGAGCATAAAACAAAGCACAGCACTTCTCTTGGCCTGAGGCTCAAGAAAAATAGAATCTGGCTTTCATGATTTTTGTGTGATTATTTTTGACTCATAAGACATGGCTACACATCTTGACATAGAAATTAGTGCAGCCATGAAATAAAGGTCTGCTCAGAGTCTCGGGTGTGCCTAAATGAACTATGGCAGCAAGCCTAAAAGAAACACTATATGCCTTTTCTTCAAATTCCTTTTTCAGTTTAGTGGCCATCTTAAGTATTTGGTTAAGGTAGAGTGCTTGTTTTTTTAGTCTTTTGTATGGAGAAATGATTGATCAGGATTTTTTACAACTGAGTGAGTGTTTAACATAATTTACAAAAGTCTTTTCATGTACTTTACTTCATTTACTCTTACAGCTTTGAAAGTAGGGAAAGCCATATCCTATTTTACAAATGAGCAGACAGACTCAGAAAGGTGATATTAACTTGTCTTACATCATTGGGTTAGGAGATAGCAGAGCAATTACTCAAAATAAGAGTGTCTAGCTCCAAGGCTAGCTGTGAAATGGAGGTGATACTGGGGAATGTGGCCAGTGTATAATAGCTGGAACAGAATATCTCTGGTCTTTTTTAAAAATGATTAAGGACACTGGGTTAATGCAAAAATATTTAATAGTCCATCAAGACAATTGACATTGATTTTAGTGTGTTTTATCAAACTTATCCTTTGATTTCAAAGCCCATAGTTTTATGTGGTTTTTCAGCTTTAAATTTCTGAATTCAATGTATAGATCCTGTAAATAATAATGATGATAATAATGGTGATGATGATGATAATGCAGTTTCATACCCCAGGAACTTTGATGTAATTTTAAAAGTTCTTTTCATGGAGCTTATTTGGTATTTCATATATTCAATTTGAACAAGAAGTAAAAGTTTCAATTTTTCAGGAGAGTTAGAGATTAATCCAAAAGTGGTATTGGATACTAGAACCACATTGCAGTTTTCAGGTTTATTAAAGAAGGCTTTTATTGCAGATAACAAAAAAAGTGCTCTCTGTGGCAATTGATATACCCTGACCCAGCTCATATATCGTGAAGTCAAATTAAATAGAGAGATAGTCAAGCAACAGAAGTAACCTGGGCAATTGTCCTTCCTCTTTTAGGTGGAGAGTAACTCATATTTGCTAGAATAGGAACCACCTGTTGAGGATTACATTTCCATGACGTTTTCTGAATTTAATCCTTATGTAGGTGATGAAATTCATTCCTTTCAAAATCAAGATGAACCAGAACAGTCATTTGACCCACCTGTGCAGTTTTAAAAATATTTTGAATAATGGAGACTGAACTAAAACTCAGACACTGAACAATGATTAGATAAATCTGTTATTTAAAAGGGTTTCTCCTCCCTCTTGAAGAGGAGGGGAAAGTTCTAATAAATCCCAGAGTGTTTGCATTCTATTCTTATTTCATTGCTATGGCTGAGCTCCTTTGGTATGTTAAAATGAAAACTACTTTTCCTGTGACAGTCTTCATCCCATGCCTCCCTAATTTTGGATTACCAGCTCAATTTAAGTTGTATGCTTTTCTGTGATGGTTTATTAACATGTAAAGATATTTTTATTTTTGGGTTTCTCTCCTGAATAGTTTTCAATAATGCCTTCTGCCACATGGATAGTGATGTTTTTAGGGCTGCCTAGGACCTTCATCTTCACAGCTTTGTAGTCCAAACATGGAGAATGCTTAAGAGGATGAAACTTTTGGAATCTTCTTCATGGTGAAATGACATGTGACTGTATTTTAAATTATTCAAATTCATTTTTATGAATATATATCATTTTGATGATAAACTAAGATAGTAGAGATACTTAGGAACTGTGTTTCTGCAAAATATGTCCAATGTGTAAGAATCTCCTGGGCAGCTTATTAAAATGCAGATAACCTGAGCGCCTCCCTAGACCTACTGAGTTGGAATCCCTATCAAGCGTAGCATGCATAGCACAGGGATCTGCCCTTTGCAGATATCTCAGATGATTCTGATATACACTGGCTTTTGAAAACCACTGCCCAAAGGTGTTGCAACACCATTACTAAGATTCTGTATTCTCTCAAACGAGTCCCACATTTGTGGTTTTTTGGCTTTTAAAGTTAGCTGATTTTGTATTTCATTGTTCAGGTTCCATTTTGAATATAGCTTCATTCTTAATCTGCTGTTTCATTCTTTTTTCCTATCTTTAAATCAGTCATTTAAATCAAATATTTGTTGTAAGCTTCTTAATATTGTAGAACATTATGTTAGGCATGCTATCCACACATATACCCACACAGAGTTGGGTGTGTCCTGCTGTCTAGAACATTGTACATGGCCATCTCAGTGATTGTTCTTCCTCAGAATCCCATGTACTAGAGTCTGTTTCTTAAATTAGTTCACAGGAAGCTCTTTAAAGTTGGATAAAATACATTCTGGCTTCTGAGAGATTATAACTGACCACGTTAACAGGAAGAGACATAGAAAAGAAATACAAAAGACACATAAAGAGCCTGGAAATACTTCCCTAGTAATCTTGGGCAAGTCAGCTAAACTCTTTGAAACTTTTGCTTTCTTAATCTGGAAAGCAGAATACTACCTGTCCTATTTATCCCTGCCAGTTTGAGAATTAAATGATATGCTATATGCATATGAGTGCTTTTACCACTACTCTGTTAATCATTGTTGTTATTTACAGCTATAGAAGCATCAAATAGTTACCCTTACATTTATATGGTACTTGACATTTAATTTCAATCTCATAAAACTCAAGAGGTCGATAGGGCAGTACTTGGTATTTCTCTGAGAAGATTAATACCCAACAGTTTCGGGTGACTTTCCTAAGATATTCACTTGCTAGTAAGGAGCTGGAATCAGCATTTAATTTTGATTTTCTTGCGCTTAAGAGCTGACTGAATATACCCTGCTTGGATTTTATTTAGAGGTTATTGTATAATCTGCTAGATAGGAAGTTTTGACTTAGAGGAAGAATATCTTTGACATATGTTTCTCTTTTCTAAAATATTTATGTCTTTCTACTATTTTGATCCATAGTGCTTAAAGTTGATTTACTGTAGTTTATTGAAAATGGAACCTCTTTCCTCTCTCTTTTCCTTTATGTTTTCATTTATAATCAGTACCCTTACTGATGCATCTGTTGGAGTTAGTAAAATAAAATGAATCCGCTCTCATATTCTTTGTATTGTTAAAATATACAACTTTTAGTTAGGGGCAAAAATGAGGTTCTGCCTCTGAATTGATTTGGTTCAAGGTATATGTAAAGAGAGATCCTTATGTCATTTTCTATTTTAAAATGAGAATATCTTTTTAAGTACTTTTTTTAAAATTTCATTTAGGACAAAGTAGATGCTGGCTTGCCTACAGCAATTGTAAGTATATTTTAAATAATCCTTTAAAGGTAAGCTTTCTATTTGATTGGGTAAGATATATACTTATAATGTTCAAAGTTATTACATAAATTATTGTGATAATAAGCTAATAAATCATTTACTGCCAGTAATCAGGTTTAAAATTTATCCCTGTTGAATGTTCTCTTTTTTTCCCCATTGTATTGTTAAATCTAAAGAAGCATATAATGGAATAATGATTAACTTCTTCCAGACTTATTTGTATGTGATACTGCCTTGCCCAAGTAAATTTGCCACTTTGTTGATTTGGCCTCTGGTTATAGGGAGTGGAAAACAGTAGTTGGTAAAATCAACTGTGATCAGTAGTACATTTAATAGCTTTGAACTTCATTGCTAAACCTGCCAAAAAGTAAATTTGTGGGGTGATTATAAAGAGAGAGTTCTTGACTGTTTCTAGCTGCCTACGGTAGCTTATTGTTGTTGTTGTTGTTATTATTATTATTATTATTATTGTAGCTTATTAGTCAGTCAGTTGGTGAGGAAGTGGTGCCTTTTGGCTCTTAGGAGTAAATTGCAGAAGAGCTTCCTCATCCTTTCTGTGTACCTCACAGGAGGCTCTTGGTGGAGTAGAATTAAGTACCTTTTTCTTTGTCTGAACCCCTGGATTTTTAAAAAATGGCTTTGGAGAAAACTAATTGGCATGTTTTGCCTGTGATGTTGAACATATGCTATTTTGATATTGTTACCCTTCCAGTACATTTAAAGGATTCCCAGAAATAAAGTGGCCTGACTTTCATTTCCCGTTTTGCCTCTTAGATGAAGTTCTCCTTATTTATAATAGTTGGTATGTCATCTGGTTTCTAGAGGAAAGAAGATCAACAAAGTCAGCTGTGATTGTTTCAAAATCCTTGATATAATTTCTTAAAATGTAATCTTCCCTTTTGTTTTCAGGCAGTATCCAGTCTGATAGCAGTGGGTACATCTCATGGATTGGCTTTAATATTTGGTAAATTTTCTAAGTACTCATTTTAAATATTAAGCATTCTTTCGTGTCTTATAAAATTTTTTCATCATAGTTTATATAGTGAACTTCATTTTTTTTGAAAAATCAAAAATTTGAAATATAATAGTCATTTTTTTTTTGGTTACAAATTACTTGACTCAGCTTCATTTTGTTGCTCATTTCAGATTTATTTTATTCTTTATAAATTTATTTGTTATTGTGCCTCTTGACTCTGCTGTCCTAGACAAAAAGAATATAAAGCTGAAAGAGTCCTTGGCTTGTCATCTTATTGGCTTCCATTTGGAGTGAGGGTGATTTTTAATTCTGAAACATATCCAAATAATAGATAATCTAAAATATTTCTTCAAGAAAAGAGAGTCCTAGACTTTCCCAATAATTTTCAGTAACTCTCAAGGGCAATAAATTACTTTTCATTTCTAAGCTGAAAAACTTTTAGCTTGGAATCACATTTTTTGGTTTGTTAAGAAGAGAACTTAGGAACATAGTCTTAAGTATCTTCTTTTATTTATTACCTGAAATTAAATTACCCTAATTTCATTTATCTTTCTTTGCTTTGAATTCAGTGCTTTGAACAAAATATTTTGTTCTGATTTTTTATTTAAAACCTCTGAGATAATTTTTAAAAAAAATCATTTTTAGTGTTCTCTTTAAGATCTTAAGTCTTTTGTATATCATTTAAGTGGTATTCCTGATGTGTTTTAGTAAGGAATCTTCAGGACATTGTATAATGATTATATAGGAATACTTAAATAGCAGAACAACAATTTAATCTCTGTGGATGTTGCATCTATACCATACCACACAAGTGAATAACTGGTTATTTTTCCTTATTTTGAACAAGTTGACTTCTGTTTGTACATTTTTCATTATGTCAAGCACTTTGTTAATCATGTGATTTTAACACTTAGTTTTGTCAAAAGTTATTGATTTAATAATTTCATTGTTTGGGGATAAGAAAAATGGAAACAGAAGTATAATTCTCTTGAGAGAACTTCACATTTGAGTCTTTAAATAGTGAATTCTTATTCCATAATTGATGTGTGTTCATAGTAGGAAAATTCAGATGAGCAAAAGATTGAAGATATAAGATACCAAATTCTACCATGCAGGAATGATCCCAGCATCTCTGCATAGTCTTCTAATCTTTTTTCCTGTGCACACGCGCGCGCGCGTGTGTGTGTGTGTATTTCTATAACCTCCCCATGGGATCACGTTAATTTGCAACCTGCTTTTTCATTACAATGAGAATCTTTCCATATGATAATGTATCTGTAATATCATTTTTCATGATTATGTAGTATTCTTTTAAATGGATTCATGATAATTTACTTAACCATTTCCTACTGTAAGTTTCTGAATAAATAGTATAGTGGTGAACATCCTTGTTACTGCATTTTTGTACATATGATTACTTCCTTGAGACAAATTCCTAAAGGAATTCTTTGGGTCAGGCTATGAACATCTTAAAGATTTCTGATATATTTTATGTAATAATTGCCTTCTAGGAAGTTTTACCAGGTTGTTCGCCTATCAAATATAAGAATGCGTTTTCGTGTATCTGATGGGAGCATAATTGGTATTAGAGTGATAGAATTTTGGGAAAGATCTTTAAAGATCTTTTAGTTCACTTCCCTTATTTTATATATGAGGTCATTGAGAACCACAGAGGTAAATGGCATGCACAGAGCCAAGTCATAATCACTGAATCCTAGATTAGTGCATTTCCACCATTGTGTAATTCTTCTGTACTAAGAGTAAAAAGAGACAAATTCCTCTTTTTCTCTGAATCAGGTTAGAATATAATGCATATAACTGTCAGGAGA
This sequence comes from Talpa europaea, assembly GCF_964194135.1. Lineage (NCBI taxonomy): Eukaryota > Metazoa > Chordata > Mammalia > Eulipotyphla > Talpidae > Talpa > Talpa europaea. The sequence goes on along the minus strand of NC_140070.1, from coordinate 115,873,229 downwards.
ATGCTTGTTGATTTTTTGTTCTCACTTACCAGTATTCACTTTTCCTCAACTCTTTGTGCTTTGACATCCCTTCCTTAGCATGAGGTTTTAAAAGTATGTGCCTGCTTATAATCAAATCCATGTAGTGCTTGCTGCAATGAATTGAAATGAAGACTTAAAAACAGAGGCGAAGAAGAGTACATTGTGATTTGATACTGTCTCCTTAATTTTTATGGGCCTGCTTCCTAATTTTTTTAGACCCAGCAGCTTTCCTGTAGATATGAGTATATGGTAATCTTTCATTACAGTTTCATGGAAAAGAACGTATGAACTCTTTTTAAAGGAACCATATGTTCTGGTTATACTTTTTTTAAACTTAAGATAATCTTAGTTTATAACATAGTATAAAGGTTCAAGTGCATAGCTTTATATTTTGATATCTGTATGTGCTACATTATGTTCATTTACTGTGGGCATTTAATCATATAGTTAATAGCTCACTATAATTTTACTCATTAATATGTTTACTCATCATTTTTGTAAGTTATCAGATATTTGCACAATAAATTTTAACAAATGGGTTCAGATTTTCTTGAAAGCCAGAAACAAAAGGCAGAGTAATGCTACGAAGTGTTTAGATGGAGTTTGGCTTAAATCTGATCTCTTTTATTTTTTTTTCCTTTTTTTAAATTTTATTTTTTAATTTAATTTTTTAAATATTATATATTTTTTACATCATTTTTCATTTTTGCACAATGTATGCATTTTCATCGTGGTTTTAGTTCCCATACAATTCCCACCCCCCTTATTTTCATCCTACTCCCAGCAATCAAAAAAGATAAACACATGCAATTTGCAGCAACATGGATGGAGCTGGAAGGGATCATGCTCAGCGAAATAAGCCAGAAAGAAAAAGAAAAATACCGATGGTCTCACTCATAGCAGGAATTTAGAAAACCTAAATAAGGGACCAGGAAAAAGACTAATTATAATAAAGTAAAAATCAACAAACAACTATAAACCTTTTTTTAAAAAAGATTTATTTATTTATATAAGAATTGGGGTATAGGCCAGAGGCGTGGGAGGGTGAGAGAATTCACCAGAGACAGAGCGGGGAGCAGGACTGGCCAGGAGCAGTGGGCGAGACAGGAGGGGTCTACCGCACCATGTGGGTTTCTCTCTGGCGGGCTGGGAATCAAACCCGCGCTGCAGAGGCTGTGGACAGCTTCACAGTGCAGCACTAAATCCGCTGTGCCACCTCAACCCACTACGCCACTGGGGAGGCCCCTAAATCCGATCTCTTTTAAACATCTTTGTCAATTAGAAAAAGTGCAACAGGAAGAGCTGTACTTGTTTGTACCATTAGATTCTCTTTGGAAAAGAGGCCTGAATCATTAAAATAATTATCATTATAAGCTTCTTAAAGGTTCATGTATATTGCCTGTTCTTAAGGAATTATAGGAATGTAGTATTTATAGCATGTCTTCATTCTTTCAATATATAGGATCTCAGAAATTCAAATCTTAGAAAGACGTCTCTTTCCCAGGCCCTTAGTTTTCCATTTCATGTATGTCAGTAGATAATCTTTTTGAAATTATTTTTAAGTTTCTATCAAACATAATGGGCTTGGATTTACTTACTGTGCTGTAATCTGAATATTATATATTTTCTCTTTTCCCATAACCAATACTTGAATATAATCATAAATGCTAGCAATATAAATAATCACAAGTAGTATCTTTCACACTGATAACTAAAGTTTGTCACTTATACTCTTAAAATTTTACCTGTCTTTTTCCTGAACTTTTGAACTGATTTCTTGATTTTTCTCTCTCTTTTGACCTTTTTTCCCCCATGGATTCAAAGGAAAAGGTATAGTAATTTTGGTTTGCATGAGTGACTCTTTCTTTTGACCTTTTTAATGTTAAAATTGAATATGGTCAATTACAGTCTGATTTTTGTGAGATGCTTATTGAAGAAAAACAGTTAATTGAAAGCTTGATTAAAGCAGAGAAATGTTAAAAATTATAAATATATGCTTATCTTCAGTGTCTTATTTTAACAGAAAGTATATAAATAGTTCTTTTCCCTTTAGTCTTTTGATATAGTCCAAAGCCTTTTCTTTGAGTTTGTTCTGCCAGTGGAAGTCTGTTGCATCTTCTGTGTCATAAACTGTTATTCATATTGGCTTATGTAAAATTTGTACTTTTAATTAAAAAGCAAAGAGGTAAAAGCTTAGGCACCTGTAAATCAATCAAGAAGTGCCCAATTCATTTTCCTTTGGCCTTGTAATATGCACACAGGGTAAGAAAAGAGTAATGTTGAATGGTCAATACAGGCAATAAAAGTAGAACTCTGACTTTAATTTCCACTGGGATCTAGGTTAATTCCTTCTTTGTCAGTTGTCAGATGGGAACTGGCTAAAGCAAATTAGGGATGAAAAAAATAGAGGATTGGGTTAGCTTTGGCATATAGAAAGAGCAGAAATTCTTTGTTTAAATTTAGATTTTCTACTCTTACAGACTTTATATATTTTTTGTAACTTTTCTTTGCAATTCAAACTTGCCCTTAGGGCCAAAGTATGCTGAGGAGATCTGCCTTAAGCAAAGTGTACATTGAAAGATATTGCAGTGTTAAATAGATGTGTTCTTTTATGATATTTGGGCTTTAGGTTCTCTGAATTAATTGACAAGCTATTGTCATTAATAATGCTGCCTTGCATTTCTATCATTTGATAGTTTTCATAATTTTCATAGGCATTTTTTTTAAGCTCTCTGCCAACTTTGTGAAATTTATAAGAGAAATGATTTTCTCATGTCATATTTCTTGCCTGGTCATATGCTTCATAGAGATCCCTTCCATTTTTTTAAAACTGAAATTGACCGTGCCAACCGAATGTGATTTTATGTTACTTGGTAAATGAAATTGGATGTGCTATTAATTTTTTTTTCCCCAGTCACAGACAAAGACTTCAGAGAGTAGAGCAAGAATAGAATTTTTTCTTTAAATGAATGAGATCTAGAGTCCCCTGGAGATGTAGAACTTAGAGAGAGCTCTGAGTTTCACCTTCCTTGCTTTTGTCCAGGTCCTTTTGCTCTTTTCATATAACTACAGAATTTAAATATTTGGTTGAGAATTTATTTTTTATTTTTGCCAATAAAAAGAATTTATTTTTTATTTTGCCATTTTATCTTTCCCTACAATCATTTAAAATTATCTGGACTGCAGAATGTTTAGTGATGTTAACAAATAACCCTTTCCAGTAAGACTTCACTTTCTTCTTTCTACAAAAATCTACCTTTTCCTAATTCAGTTTAAATTATATAACAACAGGTTTGTTAATATATAATAAAATCAATGCAATCAATAAATATAGAATGTTAAAGTCAGCAGTAATAATAGGTAGATCTCTTTCTGGAGTTAAAATATATTTTATACACTGTGCATCATCTCATAGCCATGCTAACTTATAAAGGGGACATTATAAAGATAGTGAATATATTGTAAAAAATCAAGAAAAAAGTTGAGAATGTTTCATTAACAAAGCTCTGTATACATATTTCAGGAAAGACCCACTATCAGTAAAGCAAAGTTATATATATTTGGTTTTTAATCTAGACATTAGATAATGTCTGCTGTAGACAGGACAGCTGATGGATGAAGTTCTTTGCCATTAATGAAGACTTGGAGTTTAAGTGAATTTGCAATGGCGGGGAGGCTGGGGAGAGTGCCATGGAGAGCAGCTCTGCCTTTCATTCTCCCAGCCCAAGCTTTTATTAAAGATATGAACAAAGGAACAAGAGAATATCACGCAATTGTGTTTTTGCTTATACAGATTAGTAAGTTACTGCTGAAAACAAGCTTTTCTGGTTAGTAGGGAAACATGCCCACAAGCCATAAGTCCTCAGAGAACAGGAGTCAATTCTGGGAAGAAGTTCTGTTTGCAGAACTAACGGCCTAGAACTCCATATGTAGGGTAAACAGGAATTCTCCAAAAGCTCCTGCTCCATTTAGGGAAGCAGGCTCCCAACAAATGTCCTCTTTCTTCCCTCTTATTTCCTTTTTCTTAATGGTAGCATTATTTCCTGTTTTTTTCCTTGTACTCCTCAGTTTTTCAAATTTGATTTTCCTGAGTTATAAGAATGAAAATTATTTAGCTTTGTTAAATCAGAAAGCGGTAGTATCTTTAAGTATGTGTAGATCAGAACTCTGTAGAGTTGGATCTCCTAGCAAGGTTTGCAAAGGATCCCAGTGGGCTACTATTTAAACTACAGTGTGCCTGGTTGACAAGGCAGCCTGATGCTCATTGCTTCTTTGTGAGACTGAAGTAGAATTTCTTTGTATTTGTTGCCTACATGTTGCCTGCATGCTTGACCTGAAGTAGTTATTTATGTGGAGCAAGCACTGTTTGGTTGCCCAATCGTTGTGTTTTGACAGTTGGCAAAATAAGGTATATGGATAGTCCACCAACTGTATAATACAGCCCTGACAAAATGAGAATCAGAATCATGGAAAACATATTTTAGGAAGGCAGTTTCAGTAAAACAAAGTAAATTATAGGCCCATATTTATAGCCAAGAAAATAGAATAAAAGAAATGATAATAATTTGTACTAAAATGGAGGAGGGAAGAAAAAGCATGGAGGAGACCAATCTGGATATATTTGGGGAAAAAGTTCAATTTAATTCTAGATATGACTAAAGATGATAACCTTTTTAAATACACCAGGTCTTATGTGTTTATGGACTTTATTCCTTTTTGAACGGTTGCCATAGAAGGCTAAAAATCTAAAATGACTGCTGAAAACTTTCAGTATTTTCTATGTGCTGGATACAGTATAGCCATTAATTATTTCAGGGGTCCTTCTTGGGGTGGTAGGGATTATTTTTTGAACCAGGTTATAAACACAGAAAAATATTCTTACAATATTCACTTTGGATGGGCAAAATGATATACCTGTTATTATTCCCTAGACCTGAGGATGAATGTCTTAAGGTTTTTTCTGATGACTTACCCTTGTAGAAGGAAGATTTGCAAATGTGGAAGCCATTCAGAATAATTGTCAGATGCCTTCTGAGTGTAAGGCAGCAGGCTATTCTGGGAGTGTTAATTTATTCATGATCTCTACCCTCTGGAGCAGTCCTAGTTTAATAGTATAAGCAAGATGCACGATCCTTCCAAAACTAGCGTGTAGATAGTTAAGGGTGGCAAAAACAAGCTCTGGGGGCATTGAGAGAACTGCAAATTGTGTATGATTTTTATTTTTTCTAAATAGTTAAATTTTATAGGCATGCCTTCTTAATATCTACATTTTTTATTTCACCGTTTTCAAATGGATACAGTAGTGAACTCTATATAAAGTAATCATTGTCTAAGATAAACCTTTTAAACTATTAGGTGATAAGTTTAATAAATATTTGAGTACCTCCTGGAGAAACAGGTGATTAAGGCAAGAACCTTGCTCTTAACTTAATCTTGTGGAGATTTGAATTATTTGATGTTAGCATATCAAATGTTGCTACTTCAAAGTAAGTTTTTTAAGTAGTTTAGATGTTTACTTTGAATTTTATTTGCACTGTTAATTTGCCTGCTAAGCCATTTCTTTAAGGGTAATATAAATGTACATTCCTAATACACAAAATTAACAAATTTTGACTTTTGAAATTTTTTTTTTTATTTTTTATTTTTTTGTGGGACCCTCACTGGTGGCCAGGGATCAAACTGGCGCTGCAGAGGCTGCGGGCAGCCTCGCAACCCATCGCTCAACTGCTGCGCCACCAGGGGAGGCCCTTGACTTTTGAAATTTTAAAGCTTCTTTAAAATATGGTGTTTTCTGTACCCTTGCATCCTGAAAATTCTAAGAAATACAATTCTTGGATAAGATGAATGATAGTTGTTTTTTCAAGGAGATATAGATTTCCTATGGATCTTTTTCTTTTTTTACTTATCATTAGCATGTTTTGTTGTTTCCTCATAGACTTTAATTTTTCTTTATTCTTTATGTCAAATTCAATGCTTAGGAGCTAGTAGTTGCTTGATACATATATTTTAAAATGAAATAGCTTCTTATCTGTTTCTTTCCACCTCCCAAGTATTAAAAGAGGCCTATACAATAAGATATTTATTCATTTCTTTCCCTTGACTTTACAAAATCACTTTCCTTAGATCAGAATCAAGCTTTGCGACTCTGTCTGAGTAACACGAGTGTTGGAGGTCAGTATGGAGCCATCTCTGCCCTGAGTATCAACAATGATTGCTCAAGACTTCTCTGTGGCTTTGCTAAAGGACAGGTAAATATGCATATTATTTTATCCATAATACTATGTAAGAATTAGTTTTTAATAATTATACATTAGGTCAATTCTTGAAAAACAGAATATGTTACAAAGTGACATATTAGTAGAACTGACATGATATTGCTCAGTTTTACTTTTGTTCAAATTTTCTAATAATTGTTATTCACTGAGCCAGAATCTATAATTTAAATATATTAACTCATGTGTTTATGTAAGCAAATGGCTTTTTTTTTTTTATAAATTTTATTGTTATATTCCCCATACAATTGCAGCCCCCCATTCTGACCCCAATCCCTCCCCTCCCGCCCCCGCCCCCCTAAAAGTGTCTCTGGTTCATAGTTTTTTGTTGATTTTGATTTTCACTTTCTTATAGTTATTCATTTTCCTGGTCCCTTATTTAAGTTTTCTAGATTCCTGCTATGAGTGAGACCATCCGGTATTTTTCTTTTTCTTTTTGGCTTATTTCGCTGAGCATGATCCCTTCCAGCGCCATCCATGTTGCAGCAAATTGCATGTGTTTATCTTTTTTGAATGCTGAGTAATATTCCATGGTATATATGTACCACATCTTCTTGATCCAGTCATCTATTTTTGGGCATTTGGGTTGTTTCCAAAGCTTAGCTATTGTAAACAGTGCTGCTATAAACATAGGGGTGCAGGTGTTCTTTGGAATTGATGTTTCTGTGTCCTTTGGGTAAATACCTAGGAGTGGAATTGCTGGGTCATATGGAAGCTCTATGTTTAGTAGGTCCAGAAATCTCCACACAGCTTTCCACAGTGGTTGGACCAGTTTGCACTCCCACCAACAGTGCAGAAGAGTTCCTTTTTCTCCACACCCTCGCCAACATTTGTTGTTGCTAGTTTTTTTAATATGTGCCATTCTCACTGGTGTAAGATGGTATCTCATGGTAGTTTTGATTTGCATTTCCCTGATGACAAGTGATGTTGAACATTTTTTCATATGCCTGTTGGCCATTTGCATTTCCTCTTCAGAGAAGTTTCTTTTAAGCTCTTCTGCCCATTTTTTGACTGGATTATTTTCTTTGTTGTTGTTGAGACTCATCAGCTCTTTGCAGATTTTTGTGATCAGTCCTTTATCATTAGTGTTGGGTGCAAAAATGTTCTCCCAGTTGGTGGGGTTTCTCTTTGTTTTTGTTATTGTCTCTTTTGCTGTGCAAAAGCTCTTTAATTTGATATAGTCCCAGCTGTTTATCTTTGCCTTCACTATCACTGCTTTGGGTGATGTGTCTGTAAAGATGTCTTTGATGTGCAAATCACGTAGTGTTTCGCCTATATTTCCTTCTATATATTTTATGGTTTCAGGTCTTATGTCTAGTTCTTTAATCCATTTTGAGTTGATTTTTGTGTATGGTGTGAGGTGGTGGTCAAGCTTCATTCTTTTGCATGTAGCGACCCAGTTTTCCCAGCACCATTTATTGAACAAACTTTCTTTGCTCCAATGCATAGTCTTTGCTCCTTTGTCAAAGATTAGTTGACCATAAACCTGTGGGTTTATTTCTGGATTTTCTATTCGATTCCATTGGTCTGTATGTCTGTTCTTGTTCCAATACCATGCGGTTTTGATGATTATGGCTTTGTAGTATAGTTTGAAGTCTGGGAGTGTGATGCCGCCATTCCCTTCTTTTTTTTTCAGGAGAGCTTTGGCTATTCGGGGTTTTTTGTGATTCCATATGAATTTCATCAATAATTGTTCTATTTCTTTGAAGAATGACATTGAAATTTTGATTGGAATAGCATTGAATCTGTATATTGCTTTTGGAAGGATGGCCATTTTAATAATGTTTATTCTTCCAATCCATGAGCAGGGGATGTCTCTCCATTTCTTTGTGTCTTCTTCTATTTCTTTTAACAGTGTTTTATAGTTTTCTTTGTATAGGTCCTTTACCTCTTTTGTTAGATTTATTCCCAAATATTTGATTTTTTTTGTTTCAATAACAAAAGGGATGGTCTTTTTGATTTCTTCTTCTTCAGATTTATTGTTTGTGTATAGGAAGGCTACTGACTTTTGCGTGTTGATTTTGTATCCTGCCACTTTACTGAACTGATTGATGAGTTGAATTAGCTTTTCTGTGGAGTTTTTGGGGTTCTCTATGTATAATATCATATCGTCTGCAAATAGTGATAGTTTGACTTCTTCTTTTCCTATTTGGATTCCTTGGATGTCTTTCTCTTGTCTTATTGCCCTGGCTAGGACTTCCAGTATTATATTGAAAAGCAATGGTGAGAGTGGACATCCTTGTCTTGTTCCAGATCTTAATGGAATTGCTTTCAGCTTTTCACCATTGAGAATGATACTGGCTGTTGGCTTGTCATAGATGGCCTTTATGATGTTGAGGTATGTTCCTTGTATCCCAAGAATTTCAAGGGCTTTTATCATGAATGGGTGTTGCACTTTGTCGAAAGCTTTCTCAGCATCTATTGATATTATCATATGGTTTTTATATTTCTTTTTGTTGATGTGTTGGATAACGTTGATTGATTTTCGGATGTTAAACCATCCTTGTGCCCCTGGAATGAATCCAACTTGGTCGTGGTGAATTATCTTATGGATACATTGTTGGATTCTGATAGCTAAAATTTTATTGAGGATTTTTGCATCAGTGTTCATTAGGGAGATTGGCCTGTAGTTTTCCTTTTTTGTGTTGTCCTTGTTCGGTTTTGGTATTAGTGTAATGTTGGCTTCATAGAACGTGTTTGGTATTGTCCCTTCCTTCTCAATTTTTTGGAAGAGTTTGTGAAGGATAGGCACTAATTCGTCTCTGAATGTTTGGTAGAATTCATTTGTAAATCCATCAGGTCCTGGGCTTTTGTTTTTGGGGAGGTTTTTGATTACCATTTCAATTTCGCTAATTGTAATTGGTCTGTTTAGGTGTTCTATTTCTTCTTTATCTAGCTTTGGGTGATTGTAGAGTTGTAGGAATTTGTCCATCTCCTCTAGATTGTTAAACTTGTTTCCATATAACTGTTCATAGTAGTTACTGATTATTCTTTTGATTTCTGCTGTGTCCGTTGTGATTTCTCCTCTTTCATTGATGATCCTGTTTATTTGTGCTTTCTCCCTTTTTTCCTTTGTGAGCCTGGCTAGGGGTTTGTCTATTTTATTGATTTTTTCAAAGAACCAGCTCTTGGTTTCATTGATCTTTTGGATTGTTTTTTTAGTTTCAATTTCATTTATTTCTGCTTTGGTTTTTATTATTTCTTTTCTTCTACTGGTTTTGGGGTTTTTTTGTTGTTCTTTTTCTAGATCTTTGAGCTTCGAGATTAGGTTGTTTCTTTGCGTTCTTTCTTGTTTCTTGATGTGAGCTTCTATTGCTATATATTTTCCTCTTATTACTGCTTTTGCTGCATCCCATACATTTAGGATATTGGTGTCCTCCTTGTCGTTCAATTCAAAAAATTTTTTAATTTCTTCTTTGATCTCCTCATTAGTCCAATGGTCTTCCAGTAGTGTGGTTTTTAATCTCCATGAGGTAGGAAAGTTCCTTGCCTTCTTTTTATGGTTTATTTCTAGTTTGATGCCTTCATGGTCAGAAAAGATGGTTGATATGATTTCAATCTTGGTGTATCTGTTGATGTTTGTCTTGTGCCCCAGTATGTGATCGATCCTGGAGAATGATCCGTGTGCGCTTGAGAAAAATGTGTACTCCGTTTTTTTGGGGTTTAGTGTTCTATAGATGTCTGTTAAGCCCAATTGCTCTAGGTCTTTATTTAGAGCTTTGGTTTCTTTACTTATTTTTTGTCTTGTTGATCTATCCATTGTTGATAGTGGTGTGTTGAAGTCTCCCACTACGTATGTGTTTTCTCTGATGTCTGTTTTCAGAGAGGACAACAGTTGTCTGATATATTTTGGTGCTCCTTCGTTTGGTGAGTATATGTTAATGAGTGTTATTTCTTCTTGAAGTATTGTCCCCTTGATCATAATGTAGTGACCATTGGGGTCTCTTTTTATCTTTTTGAGTTTGAAATCTGTTTTATCTGATATAAGTATAGCTGTTCCTGCTTTCTTTTTTGGTCCATTTGCTTGTAGGATTGTTTTCCATCCTTTAACTTTGAGCCTATTTTTATCTTTTGTAGCTAAATGTGTTTCCTGGAGACAGCAAAAGGTTGGGTTTTGTTTCTTAATCCAGGCTGCAACTCTGTGTCTTTTTATTGAAGAGTTTAGTCCATTTACATTTAGAGTTAATATTGATATGTTAACATCTGTATTTGCCATTGTGTTTGTCTTTCCTTTGATTTTATTTATTCTTTTAATAACTTTTTTTTTTTTTTTTTTTTTTTTTGGCCTTCTTTCATTGTTATTCGTCGCTCTGAGGTTCTGGCTTTAGGACTCCTTGTAGTATTTTTTGGAGTGGGGGTTTAGTTGCAATGAAATTCCGGAGTTTCTGTTTGTCTGGGAAGGTCCATATTCTTTCTTCAAAGAGGAAGGAGAGCTTTGCGGGATAGAGTATTCTTGGTTGGCATCTGTTTTCTTGGAGTCTGTTGACTATGTCCCTCCACTCTCTCCTTGCCCGTAGTGTTTCTTCGGAGAAGTCTGATGTCAGCCTGATTGGTTTTCCTTTGAATGTTATCTGTTTCTTCCCTCTTGCCAGCTTCATTATTTTTTCCTTGTCCTGGATTCTTGGGAGCTTTACTATTATGTGTCTTGCTGTATTTTTCCTTTCGTCGTGGAAGTTTGGTGTTCTTCTTGCTTCTTGTATATCAATTTTCAGCTCCTTCTTCACATTTGGGAAGTTCTCTTCAATTATCTCTTTGAATATTTTCTCTGTTCCTACATCTCTCTCCTCTCCTTCTGGTATTCCTATAACTCTTATATTTCCTTTCCTCATGGAGTCAGATAGTTCCCGAAGTCTTTCTTCGTTCTTTTTCCTTCGTACTTCTCTTTCCTTTTCTGTTTTGGTTCTTTTTATTTCTGTGTCTTCAAGATTACTTATTCGTTCTTCCATTTCATCTATTCTGCTTTCATTGCTTTTCCCAGAATTCTTTAGTTCTTCCATTAATTCTTTGATCTCCTGCATTTCTTTTACTTCCCTCTTTAGGGACTCAATTTCTTTCTTCTGACCATTGTTTTCCCTCTCTAGGGACTCAATTGCATTCTTCTGATCGTTGATTATTTTTCCCTTATCATTGTTTTCCTTTATGACTTCTGTCAGTTTTTTAATCACGGCAATTTTAAATTCTCTTTCTGGAAGGCTCAGAAATTCTTCCAAGTTATTGTCGTTGCAATCTGGGGGCTGGCTTTCTTTTTGTGGTGTGCTTTTTCTCTGGAGAGTTGCTAGGTTGCGTGTGGTTCTTCTCCTCCCTACTGTCTGTTTTCTAATTTGCCGTATGCGTTGGGACACTGTGTTGTTGGGACTTGCCGGCATCTTGGGTGGGCTTCTCTGTTCCCCTCTGGTTCTTCCAGGAGTCATCTGTCAGTTTCAAGCAGCCTTTACTGGAGAAAGGTCCCTGTTCTAAAATGCCGATGTGGGGACACACTCCCCTGTGCCCCTGGTCTGCCCCGGCGGTGGGTTCCTGCTCCCCTCTGGGCTTGGACTGCAGGCCAGAGGGGGTCTGGCGTGGGCGAACTTCCCCCGCTCACCTCTGGCTCCTGAGGAAGCCTTCTGCAGGTAGTCTTTACTGAAGAAATGTCCCTGTTCTAAAATGGTGATGTGGGACACACTCCCTGCGCTTCTGGTCTCAGGCACACTCTTCTGCGCGCCTGGTCTGCCCCGGCTGTGGGTGCTCGCTCTCCCTGTGGGCTCAGACTACTTGTTCAGAAGGGGCCCGGTGTGGGCTAACTCCCCAGCTGGCCACTAGCTCCTTCAGTAGCCTGTGCTGGGGTCAAGTCGCTAGGTGGCACCAGAGATCTCTCCTAGAGCCCTTGGGGAGCTGATTTTCCACCCCGTGGGACAGGGAGCAGAGCGGGGATGGTAGGGTACACCTCAACGGCTTTGGGGTGCTGTGTCTGCCTTGTGTCCCATCGTCGTGGGGAACCCACGCCCCTAATTTCGTGCCCCGGGTCTCAGTTCCAAAGCCCTCAGTTCCAGGACGCGGGCTGTAGCCCAGATCAGTGGCGCGGGAATGGCGCCTTTTGAATCCCGCTCCCCTGCCTGGGCGCCTTGTTCCTGCTCACTCAGGGAGGGCCTCCGCCCGGGTCTCAGTTCCAAAGCCCTCAGTTCCAGGACGCGGGCTGTAGCCCAGATCAGTGGCGCGGGAATGGCGCCTTTTGAATCCCGCTCCCCTGCCTGGGCACCTTGTTCCTGCTCACTCAGGGAGGGCCTCCGCCGTCTCCCCGCAAGCCTAGGTCGCAGGCACAGGGGCCTGGGCAGCTGCAATCCGAGCGCGGCTTTCGCGCAAGCTTACCGGGCGGCCGGGGCTGTGTGCTGGTGCTGGTCTCCTCCTGGGGGGCGGGGCTCTCTTTTTAATGGCGCGTGGAGCTCACCTCCGAGGTGGATCCTGCAGGGTTCGCCTCAGCTCCCGTTCACGGGGTGTGGTGGCTGAAATAGTTCCTTTCCACTCACAGTCCCACTTGCTGCATCCGTTTTTCTTGTTGGGCGTTTTGGTTTGTTGTTTCCCTCGTCTCTGCCGCTCAGAGAGTGCCGCCTCTGTGGGCGGGGGAGGGGAGCAGGGTTCTGCGCTTCCCTCCCTTCTTGTCCTCTTTTATGGCAACTTTCTTCTTCGGGCAGTTTGCTGGAGTCGTCCGTTTATCTTCCGTGTCCCAGTTCTCACTGGGACCTGCAGCTTTTCCTCCCTATTAACTTTTTTTAATGGGAGATCTTACTCGCAGCGTCTCCTCGCCGCCATGTTGCTCCGCCCCTCTCGCAAATGGCTTTTATAAGCTAAAGAACCAAGTATGTGTTATAAAGTGACACATCTGTAGAGTTAGCCTGAACTTGCTTAGTCTGTTTTTATTTAAAATGTTTAATTAGGGCCTCCCCGGTGGCGCAGCGGTTGAGCGCTGGGTTGCGAAGCTGCCCGCAGCCTCTGCAGTGCTGGTTCGATCCTCGGCTGCTCCCTGGCCCTGGAGGAAGGTCCCACATGGTGTGCAGACCTCTCCTGCTGCCCGCTGCTCCCCTCAGCAGTGTGCTTTGGTCCTTCTGCCTGCTCTGTTCCCCTCTCTGGCTCTGGTGAATTCTCTCACCCTCCCGCGCTTCTGACTGTACCCAGTGCTTGTATAAATAAATAAAAATAAATCTTTTAAAAAATAAATAAATAAAATGTTTATTATTTACTGAGCCAAAGCATGTAATTTTTAATATCCTAATCCATGTGTCTATAGAGGCAAATAGGTCTTATAAACCAACCAAGCAGTTACTCAAAATGTATTTCTTATGACAATATAGATAATTATTGCTGCTTTTTTGGGTATTCTTATTACTGTGTTCCTAGAAAACTATAGATATTTCTTTTTACTTCTGAAACTGGCAATAAGTTAAGGTTTTTCTCATCTTTTGACTTGGCCATCAACTCATTGGTTTGGCAATAAGCCTTTCCTACCACTTTTAGCAGTGCTAAAGAGATTGATTCATTAGAGAAATTTATTTTATCCCTCACTATAAAAACATTTAAAATCTAAAGGGATAAGTAGGTTGGGCAGGATGAGGGATAGATGAAGAGGGAATAAAGGCCCACATTTTAATGGACCTGCAAGCTTGGGTTATGTTTTAACTTTATAGTTCTTTGCTTGCAATGTTTATAGACCAGGAATAGATTATTTCAGCCAGAAGGCAAGTTATTTAAGTCCAAAAAGGAACAATAAATTTGTTTTTAAAGCATTTATTTGTCTTGTAGATCACTATGTGGGATTTAGCCAGTGGAAAACTTCTAAGATCAATAACAGATGCTCATCCTCCAGGAACAGCAATATTGCATATTAAGGTAATAACTTTGTTTTCTTTTTCTAATAATTTTTATTATTATGCCTTTGCATCCACTTCTAAGTAAATTTCTTTATAAATAGAATGCTTGATAGTGAACAGTCTTTTATTTGACTAGTTCAACAAGGTGTTTTCCCATGTGGAAACTAGAGATGGGCTAGCATAGAAAAGTTCAGCTCAAGTTGTGTTAAATAAATATAGAAGCAAAAAGTAAATTGATGTGATGCTAAACAAGCATTTGGCAGCAAAGACAGTCAGTGCCCTGCTGAAAACTCGTGGAGATTTTAAAAGGTCTTTTTACATTTTATTTACTCCACCAACATTGTCTTGCTGAGATGGTGTGCTCTGTCACATTTTGTTGGGAGTTATAGATTCAAGGCCCCAAATGTGAAAGAATCAAGGTTTGGATTGTGTTTAGAAATGAATCTGTTCGTTTATTTTTTATCAAGCCTCTAAAGAGGAAAAGCATTAAGATTTGAGTCTTGGCTTTCTTCTTACAGGCCTGAAAAAATTAAACCAACTTAGATAACAGATTTTATTTATAAATACAACGTGAACCTTGGTTTTTGTGTGCTGTTAAGCCCAAGTTCAGAAGCATAAAAGGTAAAGGATTGTAACTAGGGTACTCTAAAATAGATCTTCTAGATTTTAATCATGTACACATTTGGTTGCTTAACTGTGTAGAACTCTGGTATCCATACATATACTTTTTAATGTCTGCAAGCATCTGGAGTTTATATGTCTGCATCTAGATTAGTTACAAAAAAGTCTTTTGTGACAGAACAGCATTGAAGCATTTAGTAACAATAAAAACAACCAAGACAAAAGTAGAGAGAATTTCTTTCCTTTTTGAATATCATGGTAATTTTATTGAACTTTTTTCAGATGGCATGTGCTGACTTCTAATATGTTATGGTTGTTTGTGATTGTTTTATCTTTTAATAGATTATGATTTTTTTAAAATAGTGAGTTTTGAATCACTCTTGCTTTTCACTGAACGATTTTAATTTTTTCTCTCTTTTTTTTTACTTTTATTGTTATATTTAAAAAACACACAAAACACCTACCACCATCTATTAGATACCCTGTACCCTTGCTCCTACCCTTCACCCTCCTTCCCTTTGGTAAGCTCAATTCTGTAGTTAATGTTCATTAGTTTATTTTTATTTTGTCTGTTCATCTGCTTTGTTTTCTTATATTGTACATATTTGTGAAATCATCCAATATTTTACTTTGTCACAACTTACTTTGCTTAGCATAATCCTCTCAAGTTTCTTCTATGTTGCTGCAAATGGCAAAGTTTAATCTTTTAATTTTTTAAATCTATCTGAATAATGTACCAATACCACATCTCCTTTATCCAGTCATCTGGCAGTGGACATTTGGATTCTTTTCATATCTTACTTATTGTAAATAATGCTGCAGTAAACATTGTGGTGCACATAACTCTCTGAGTTAATGATTTCAGATTCTTTGGATAGAGATCCAGAAACGGGATTGCTAGATCACATGGTAGTTCATTTTTTAGTTTTTGGAGGAAGCCCCATACTGTTTTCCAAAGTGGTTGTACCAATTACCTCAAACAGTGTTCGAGGGCTCCTTTTTCTCTACATCCTTGTCAACACTTGTTAGTAGTATTTTTGATATTAGCCATTCTCACAGGTGGGAGATGATATCTTTTAGTGGTTTTGATTTGCATTTCCCTAATAAAAAGTGATGATGAACAATTTTTCATGTGTCTGTTTGCCTTCTGTCTGTCCTCTTTGGAGATGTTTCTATTCAGGTCTTCTACCCTTTAAAAATTGAGTTGTTTGCTTTTTTTTTTTTGTTGTTAGTTTGCACGAGTTCTTTATATACCTTGGATATACACCCCTACTTGGATATATTTATATACAAATATTTTCTCCCATTTTTGTAGGCTGTCATTTCATTCTGCTGATACTTTCATTTGCTGTGCTTTTAAATTTGATACATCCTACTTTTTTTTTTTTTTTTTTTTTTTGCTTTCTTTTCCCTTGCCACTGGGGTTGGTTGAGTCCCTACAGACATCTCTAATGCTGATATAATAGAATCACTTATATTTTCTTCTATGTATTTTATGGTTTGGGTCTTCCATGCAGGTGTTTAATCCATTTTGAATTTAGTTTTGTGTGTGAAGCTAAAGAATGATCCTGTTTCATTCTTTTGCATGTGGCTGTGCAGTTTCTCAGGACCATTCATTGAAGAAAAATAAAAGATGCCTGGATTCTGGTCTTTGGAACCAGAATCTGTTTCTCATTTATTTTTGTGTTTTATATCATAGTAGCTGCTCAATAATTACTCAGTTGGAGGAATAAGTAGTTGTAATATTTATGAAAGGCTAATCCTTTTGCAGAAAATTACAAAATCTTTGGAGAAATAAAAGGAAACAGAAGAGATAAAGGCAGAGAGAGAAGAATGCAGCTGAGGTTAAAAGCATAGAAGTAGTAGCCATTACATTATGTTGCTTGGGAATAATTATTAAGGTGGTGGATATTGAAGAAAGGTAGCAACAGACATATGTAAGTGAGTGCTTCTGAAGCTAAGAGCAATAGCTGTTTGCTTTTAAGTGGTCTTACTCATTGCTCTCCACACTTAATTTGGGTTTGCATTCTTAATATGTTTTTATTTTAAAATTATATAAATGTCTGTATTAGTATTTAAGCACATTATAAAACACATATCAACATGTAAAAAACAAATAAATAAAAATATGAGTTCTGCTATTTCTTCTACACTCCAAGGGACCATGTCTTGCACATCTCTGGGGTATATGCTTCATCCTTTGGCAAGTGTTCAATGAAACTTTTAGAGCAAAGGTGTGGGACTTTTTATTGTGTATATAGTCAAGGAAGAATAAGTTTATAATGGCCTCTTGTATCTAAATCAGTCCTGATAGTGTGAAGGCTTGCCATTTAGAATGGGTCACCAATCTTTAGAGTAAGGGAGACTGGTCACTGTAAATGACACAAATTATTCATTTTTGTATGATACAGATTCACATTTATTGTCCCTCATGGGACTGTCCTGGTGAACATTATTATTTTGTGTTTTTCAGGGTAGGTAATTATAACGGAAGTATATACTATGTTGAAGATTAAGGAGACAGCACATTTTAGGAAGAGTTACATAAAAAGTTAAATTATTTTACATATAGTGAATTAACTCTTCAATTTTTCAGAAAATGTATTCAGATAAATTGATTTTCAAAAGACACCAAATATATTTTACTGTCTTTATTCTTGAATACCAAGGAATTGCGCATGTTCTCTAAGTATTCTACTTAGTTTAATGGCAAGTTGTTTGAAAAGGTAATATAAAAGCTCAGCTAGAGAACTTCAGGATCAGTTGATATTGAGCTATTGTGATTCTGAAAAAGATATTAAGCCGTTGTTGTTCTGAATTCAGGTGAATTTGGGTTTAGATTGATGAACTGTATCTAATTTAGGTCATTTCAAATGCTGCTAAATGTGTTTGTTTTTGATTTTTAAAGATTTTACAATATTTTCCCTTTTAATTAATACTTGCCTGTTTCTTCAAAAATCTGCAAGAAAATAAATTCCTTTTCTGTTTAGTTTACAGATGATCCAACTCTTGCAATTTGCAATGACAGCGGAGGATCTGTTTTTGAATTGACATTTAAGTAAGAGACTAAAAGACATGTGTTGACAAATGAAAAGACTAGCTCTGTTTTGATAACTTGAAATTGAGCATGAAGCAGTCTGGAAAGCCCCTGTGATTAAAAATAGGTTTGGGTTGTGTATCATAATTACCTGGGGAGGATTAGAACATAGAGTTCCAAGTCTTCCTCCCCAGTTCTATCTCAGTGGGTCTGAGTTGGGATTTTAGACTTGCTCCTTGTCAGACTTGGGAACCACTCTTCTGAAGTATTTCACTAATTTTGGCTTTGCCCTCAAGTATAGTTGATAATAACTGTAACAGTCAGGTGTTATTTGTTTTTTATTGCCTTGCAATTGCTCTGTTTACTCTTTAAATTAAAGCAAAAACTATCTAGATACATTTAAGAACATTTATAAAGCTCAGTTTAAAAAAAATTCAATGTGTATTATGTTTCCTTAAGTGTTTCAAGGGTAAGGAATGTTTGTTTCTTGTATTTCTCATACTTCTAATAGTTCTGAGGCTCAAGTAATTGCTCAAAAAAATACTATTCATTTATTCAGCTAATGTTTATTGAGCATCTCCTGTATGTAGGCATTGTTCAAGGCACCAAAGTTATAGCTGTGAAACAGAAGAGCTTGCTGCTGTAATAGAATACACATTCCACATAGGAGGTACCAGGTAGCGAGACAGACAATAAACCAACACATAAATGAAGTACCATCAAATAGTCACAAGTGCTGTGAAGAAAATAATACAGGTCAGCATGCTGGAGTGCACTTGAGGATAGTTCAGGAAGGCCTTTTTTCAGAAGGCAACGTTTGAGCAAAGACCTGAGTGACAATCTGGTCAACAAATGTGAAAATCTGGAAGAAGTATTCCAGGCAAAGGGATGTTTGAACACCCTGGCTTTAAGGTGGGCAAAACTTAGCTTATTGGAGCAACAGAAAGGCCAAGAGGCTGGAGCCTCACTTGGTGCAGATCAGCAATAGTGGGAGAGGAGTGAAGGTATGAAGGAGCCAGCTCACACAGGACTGGACCTTTTAAGATGTGATAAAGAATTTGGGTTTTGTTTTATGCACAGCAACAAGCAGTTGGAGTGTTTTTAGGAGAAGCGGTACATCTGACCTATATATTGAAATGATCACGTTGATGTCACATAGTAGTTGGATTGTTGGGGGCAAGAGTGGGAGTTAGGAGACTTTCATAGTTTCCAAGCTAGTGAAAATAAAACTAGTGCTTTGGATCATTTCCAAGTCAATTCTGAATGTTTTGGTTACATTTTCAGGAGAGTGATGGGAGTGAGAACCTGTGAATCTAGATGTCTGTTCAGTGGCTCCAAGGGGGAAGTTTGTTGCATTGAGCCTCTCCATTCTAAGCCTGAGTTAAAAGATCATCCCATCACACAGTTTTCCTTATTGGCCATGGCATCCTTAACAAAGGTAGGTGTATCTAAAAGGTGAAACTAGTGACTTTTGAAAGTTTTGAATACGAAAATTTGAATATTTTTGGTAAATATTTAAAATATATTTTTTCTTTCAAAGATACTGGTCATTGGATTGAAACCATCCTTGAAAGTATGGATGACTTTTCCCTATGGACGGGTAAGTAAGCCCCTCAGTCTTGTTAGCCAAAAGAACTTTACAGGACATGGAGAAAGTAACTAAGTGGCAAATTCTGTGAGATTGTTAGACAATTAGGTAGAATAGAAGGCAGAACTCCAGAGATCACTGTTCTTAGTTTGACGTGACCGAAGCAGCATAAACGGGTGACTAGAGGTGTGTACTAGGGATCATGAAATCTTTATTACTTTAAATTTTTCTCTCATAAGCAGCTGCTGCTTTGATCCTGAACTACTGATAAAGAACACCCCACAATAATATCCAGCATATATTACTACTACCTCTGCTTTGCTTAGCTTCTGTTCCTGGTATTTTACTTTGGGGGATGATAACTTCTGAGAATGTATTTTGCATAGCCCAGTTTCCCCTTTTTTTTTTGCCTGATTTTTTTAAAAGAGTTGTCATCTTCCAATGTATATATAAAGAGAGATATTGAGGGGATGGGGTGGAGAATGATGGTGTTGAACCCAACCAGTTCAGAAAGCAGCCCCTTTACTGAGGGAGAGCACTCTTCTGTTTTCATGTTAGTACTCTGTTTATCTCTGGGCCCCAGGGAAAGCAAATCTGCCCTTCCAGATGGCAAAGCTGGCTTAGTCTGCCATTAACATTTCTTATCATGGTGGTATGTGTTTGGATCTCTTTGTTTTCATTGGCATTTTTTTTCAACATTTTATTTAAACATTTTCAACAAATATGAGAAATTGAAAGAATTTACACTGAACATCTGTTTACCTACCATCTAAATTCTACCATTAACATTTTACTGTGGTTTCTTTATTATATATCTATCCATCTTTCTAGTCTCACATCAAACAATGTTTTTAAAATATATACTTCCAAGTAAGTTGCAGAAATCAGTACTTTCCCACAAATATTCAGTGTGTACATTATTAGCTAGATTTCAATATTTGTTTAACTTTTTCCTTTGGTGTAAAATTTACATAACAATGAAATGCACAGATCTTGAGGACTGTACATTTGCTGAACTTTAATGAATGTATATACTTTTGTAACCTAAACCTTCATCAGGATGTAGAACATTACCATCAACCCAGAAAGGTCCCTTATGACACTTTCCAGTCAGTCCCTGCTTTCTTAGAATTTTAATGAGAACTTGGGAGCAGCTTTAGCAAGGAGCACTAGTCAAGTGCTGTTTTTAAGCAGTTTTCTCTTCTTTATATTAATGGTTATGGGTTTTGTTTTGTTTTGTTTTTCCCCTTCTAACTTAGATGGATCCTTCCAGTGTCCCCTTGCTGGCCTGGCACTTTGTGGCAGTGCATAATTATGTGAATCCCATGCTTGCCTTTTGTAGAGGAGATGTTGTTCATTTTCTATTGGTAAGTCCTAATGTGATGCTTAATCTGTTATAAAGTCCTTTGCTGTAAGATTTTTTCCCCCTCTGATTTACCAGTAATATTGTGTCAAAGAAATATGCTGTATAATTCTTTGGCAAGAGGGATTTTTCAATTGAAAACTTCAATGATTAGCATGGAAAAATCACACCTCACCCTCAGCTTTACATCCTTTTATGATTTATATCTCAGTTTCATCTCATTTAACTAGCAAGTAATGATTCATATGTATTTATAAATATATGAATGTAATTATGTCTGTGTTACTGGTTTACCTCTCCACATTTAGTATGTATTTATTAGAGAACCATTATCATTTAATACATATTGTGTTCTCTACACTCTATACTCTGATGGACACAAAAAGCAATTGAAAGAAGTCTAAAACATAATTTCTTTCACACAGCGTAAAATATTATTTGAAAGGCAAAACCAGTATATTCATTACCACTAGAGAGAACAGCTTAAAGATTGAACTATGAGATGAGAATTGAAAATTGAATTAAGTTCAGAGTATGAAGAATTTTGTATGGACTAGAGAGGCCGTGAAAGACTTTATGAAGGCGATATGGCAAACACTACAAAAGGAATAGCTATGCTTATTGGGGGAAAATAAGATGAATCAATGCTATAGAGTTAAAGTACCTGTGCAATCTCTTTTTGGTTTTTCTAGTTTAGTGAAGCAAGTGCAGCATTGTCTGCCCATTTCTCCAGCCAGAAATCTAAGAGTTGCATTCATTTACCCTTCTCCCTTCCTACCTACTCCATCACCACAACTTCTTGTATCCAAAACCTCCTGAAATTACTCCTTTTTTATCTCCCCTGTTGATTATATATGCTGTCATCTCTGCATGAGTGCTCTGTGCCGTCCTCCACTTTATCCTGGCTCATGGCAGATGCTGCCTTCCTTGACCTCCTGAACTAACTAGGAAACTAAGTAAACATGTAACAAGCTCAGAAACCAGGAAGAGATTATAGCCTGCTACATACCTCTATACAACCTTCTCCTTTGATAACATGCAGACTTTTAAAATTCTTTGTCTAACGTTTTTCTTCTTCACTAGACTTAAAAGTGCCATAAATTTAAAGACCAACCCTGTTGCTATGTTCTATCCACTATGACAGTAGGTGCTTAATAAATGTTAATTCTATAAATAGAACTGACAACATAGAGATACCAATGGTGGAAAATAAAGTTGAATATGTGCGATGGATCTATATTAGGGGATTGGCAAACTATGATCTGTGACCCAAATCTGGCAGACTGTTTTTTATAAATAAAGTGTTTTAGAACACAGCCCATTCATTTATATGTTACTTATGTTTTCATACTACAGGTGGCAGGGTTATATAGTTGTGACAGAGACTGAGTGGATTAAAAATTTACTGTGTGGCCTTCTAGAGAAAAAATTTGCTAACCTCTGATTCAGAATACATTAAAAAATTGACCTAGATTAATAATGGAGAGCCATCACATGTTCTTAGGTAATTATGTGATTAAAATGATATCTTAGGAAGATCAGTGTAGAAGTGGCAAAAAGAACAGATTAAAAGAGTAGGAAAAAGATAGATTTTGCTTATGTGCTGACAGTGTGAGGTGTTTGCATGAGGATGGTTGCTGCAGTGAGAATTAGGGTCATAATTTGAAGGAAAGATTAGGCTTCTGATCTTTTTGGATCTGGGGACTGAATAACATGAATGAAACACCACATTTCTAACTTTGCATTTTAGAAGCTTGAAATATTCGAAGGGGAAGTTCCTTGGGAAGAAACTTATTAGGAAAGGTTAGAATATGTTAAAGTGGAGGTGAAAGTGGCACTTTCAAGTATTGTTTTGGTCTCTGGGTGGATGGTAACACAAGTCTAGAATATAAATGAGAATTCCAAGATAGAAAAGGTAGTTGAGTTGTGAAATTCAAAATCCAATACATACCTAACCTTAGCGGACACTCATGCAAGAGGAAACAGGGAGGGTGGTTCCTATTAAGACACTTGTAGGGGCCTCCCCGGTGGCGCAGCGGTTGAGCGCTGGGTTGCGAAACTGCGCGCGGCCTCTGCGGCACCGGTTCGATCCCCGGCTGCTCCCCGGCCACCAGAGGAGGGTCCCACATGGCGTGCAGACCTCTCCTGCCGCCCGCTGCTCCCCTCAGCAGTGTACTTCGGTCCTTCTGCCTGCTCTGCTCTCCGCTCTGGCTCTGGTGAATTCTCTCACCCTCCCGTGCTTCTGACTGTACCCAGTGCATGTATAAACAAAACAAACAAACAAACCAGCAAAAAAATAAATAAAGCATGCCTCTATAAAAAAAAAAAAAAGACACTTGTAGAGGTAGGTGTGAAAATAGACAATGTGGCATCACACAGAAGATAAAGAAGGAAAAGCTTTGGGACATTATCTTCTCAGGGTAATGCCAGTACCAAATAAAGATCAAGGAAGAAGACTGAAGATGAGACCACTGGATATGCAAGAAGTAGTTCATTAGAAACTTTTCCAGAAGACTAAGTAACAATGGAATGAAGGTAGAAACTACATTATAGAGCTCAACAGTGTGTGGTTGCAAGAGAAAAAAGAATGGTTAAAGATAAGAGGTATATTAAGGGAAAATTTTTTTGCCCTTGTTTTTTATTTGAAGATAGAGAAGTCAGAAATGTGTTTGATAGCAAAAGGAAAAAAAAAGCAGTGATTCAAGAGGCTTGCACAGGAAGGGTGATATTAAACAGCGATGGATGGAGGGCAAGGGTTTCAAGTATATGTAGGCAAAATGATTTACTTCAGCAAGGGCTTAAGAACATCCTAGAACAGATAATGGCAGTATCTGTTTTGCTTATGAAACATTGTCAACATAACAAGATAGGACCAATTTGGTGCTTTCATTTTTCAAATGAGGAAACAGGAATAAGTGACTTGCCTTTGGTTATGCATTTATGATAGTGGAACTTACTCTTAAACACATAACTCTAGATCCTTAAGTAGTCTTTCTACAGGAAAGGTGATTTAGTGAAGATGCGAGTGCATGAAGGACCACGTTATGTGCTGTTTAGTTGTTAAGATGTTCAGGGAGGTCAACACTGCGAGTAAAGGCAAAAAGTAACTGGGATTTAGGAGGGAAAAGAACACTACTAACGGGGAGTATGCCAGAAAACCTAGGTTGAAGTGCACGTCTTGAATTTCATGCCAGTCCTTGTATATTATGCTGTGTCTCTGTTCTTCAGTACTTGATCACCTTGGGAGCAGCATGGCGAGAACAAATTATAAGGAAGTTGGAAGATTATAGAGTATATGTGTTGTGTATATACATATCAGTAAAATGTTGACAATTGAGGTTCTTTTGAGAAATTTTGGACTATCACACTTCAGCAAAGTCTAGTTCTGTCATTTTAGCAACTTTTTAAAAATGAACTTTTGTTTGACTTTAGCACACAGTGTCACCAATCTCATATTATGCTTTAACCCTTAGCTAAATACAATCACTGATGTGATGAAGTTAGGTTTTCCTGAATTATGACAAAGTGAATATTATTTAAAAATATCTACCAATACTAACTAGACACCTGGCCAGTTATGCTTTCGAGTTTGGTATATGGCATGGCATGACTTTTTTTTTTCATTTACTACATAATGGTTTCTTTAATTATCAGTATTTTTCACTTATACTATGAATGGAAATCATTTCCTTAAAAAGTTTCTCAAACATTTGCTGTTATTTAGGCTATTTTTATTTCATCATCAGGTTAAGAGAGATGAATCTGGAGCAATACATGTTACTAAACAAAAGCATCTTCACCTGTACTATGACCTCATCAACTTTACAGTGAGTACTAGTCAAATTCAATATCCCCATTTTATGTCATTGTTTTGAGTCCAGGGTATATTAAAGATGCCAAAATTTCTGCCATGAATCATGACTGTTATGATTATATAAGATATGGACAGAGGAGAAGTCCCTCTTATATATATTTTTTTAATTTAAAATTTTTTTTCTTTAAGATTTATTTTATTTATACAAGAGCTGGGGTACAGGCCAGATGCGCAGGAGGGTGAGAGGATTCACCAGAAATAGAGTGGGGAACAGAACAGGCAGCATGATGAAATACACTGCTGAGGGGAGCAGCGGGCGAGATAGCAGAGGTCTGCTCGCCATGTGGGTTGCTCCGAGGACGGTGGGGATTGAATTGGCACTGCAGAGGCTGTGGACAGCTTCACAGTGCTGCACTCAACTGCCTGCGCCACCAGGGAGGCCCCAAAGATTTATTTATTTATGCATGCAAGAATTGGGGTACAAGCCAGAGATGAGGGGGGTGAGAGAATTCACTAGAGTCAGAGTGGGGAACAGAACAGGCAGATTGACTGAAATACACTGCTGAGGGGAGCAGTGGGCGAGTCAGGAGAGGTCTGCTGTGCCATATGGGTAGCTCCCTGGACGGGGATTGAACTTGTGCCGCAGTGGCTGTGGATAGCTTCATAGGTTGTGTCTCAACCCCTTGCGCCACCAGGGAGGCCCCCCCCTTATATTGATTAAAGTTTGAGTTTGGTGTGTTCTTTTTTTGTCTTTCAGCCTATGTTGTGCTAAATACTGGCAGGATCAGGAAAAGTTTTCTTTACTAGCCTGATTGGGGAGTTCTGAATAATTTAGGTGAATTTCTTAAGGAAAGTTGCCCAGCTTCATTTGTAAACACATTTTTATACTTCTGAGCTTATTCTAAAAGGGTTTAGGAATTTTTGTAACCTATTTTTTTTTAAGATTTATTTATTTATGCATACAAGAACTAGGGTACAGGCCAGAGTTGTGGGGGGTGAAAGGATTCACCAGAGACAGAACAGGGAACAGAACAGGCAGATGGACTGAAAGACACTGCTGAGGGGAGCAGTGGGCCTGACAGGAGAGGTCTGCTGCGCCATGTGGGTAGCTCCCTGTCTGGGGATCTAACTCATGCTGCAGTGGCTGTGGCAAGCTTCATAGGTTGCGTCTTAACTCCTTGTGCCACCAGGGAGGCCCTGTAACCTATTCTTTTCTTGTGGGTAAACATTTTGCAATTTTCTCTTTACCATGCACTCAGTTCTGAGTGATTTTTTGAGAGAGTAATATATTAAAAAAGAGATTATTTCTCTTTATATTAACTTTTTCTTCATCAAATTGTGTGTTCATTCTGTGAGTAGTATAATTATAATACACTGCTGGGTTTCTATTAATAGTGCTCTTGGGGCCTCCTCTGGTGGTACAGCGGTTGAACGGTGGGCTGTGAAGCTGCCTGCAGTCTCTGCAGCACCGGTTTGATCCCCGGCCGCCGGTGAGGGTCCCACATGGTGTAACAGATCTCTCCTGCCACGCCCGCTGCTCCCCTCAGCAGTGAATTTCATCAGTCTGCCTGTTCTGTCCCCCGCTCTGGCTCTGGTGAATTCTCTCACCCTCCCACACTTCTGATTGTACCCAGTGCTTGTATAAATAAATAAATCTTAAAAAAAACAGAACTCAGCACATCAGTATCTGGTATCCAGTGAAACATTCTGCATATACATGAATATAGGCAATCCTAAATGGTCAAAACAGTGCCTTATTTTTTCAATAAAAAGAAGTTTGTCACCCAATGTGATAAGATCTAAGTTTTTAGAATATAGATGAAATAGATCTTTTCTTTATAACATGATTTATTAATTGCACATTGCCTCAATCTCACATATAGACTGTTGATGTGGAAGTAACAGTTTCTCCCATATACATTTCATAAAATAACTGTTGAAACTCTTCCTTTGCTTATAGGACATTATTGCCTTTATTGTCTCTTGATCCCCTCGTTGAATCATCTAACACAGTTTTTTTTATACACTTCATTATCATCGCTTCTGTTGAAGATGTTTGAGATAGAGCACTTTTAAAATCTTCATAGGACTCTGTACCCGGAAAGATTTTTCTCAAGCACAAGCAGTCATTTTCTTTACAATAGAATAGTCATTGTTTTCCTTTGTCCTGTGGTTTATCCACCATGTGACTACTATCCACTGCTTTATAAATTATCTTTAAAAGACATGTTTACAACAATATCAACACTTGCAATTATGAGGGTCCAATCTCGGAAAACATGCAAACTTACTAAACGTGTGCTATCTTGTCATTTTCTCTGTCTCCATTTTAACCAGGTGACCTTTGAGAGGGTCTATAAACTAGCACTCACTAGTTTATATAAGATGAAATAATGTATCTTTCCTATATGATACTTTGTTTTTCAAAGTAAAGTGATAAGAAAGCACTTTACGAGCTCTTTGTAAAATATTTGCGGCTCAAATTCCCAGTTTTCTGATAGATCATTTGATTTTGGAAAACAAAACAAAACCTTTCCCTTTTGTCATCAGTGTATAGAGCCAGAGTCTATCTTCAGCATATTTAAAATAAAATTGTTATATTTTCAACTTGGTTGTCTTTAGTGTGGTATTATGTAGATAATCTCTGATAACATGGACTAGGTCCTAGAAATAAGCCAGCACGAATCCTGGAGAGATAATGTGCATATGGGAAGCGCTTTTTTCTGCCTCATTTAGAATTCTAATTCTGCAGACTTTAAGACTATTGATTTCTTGGGGAGGGATTGAGATTAAAATAGTTTGAAAATTAGATGTCTTACACAGAAGCCAAGAAACTTGTCAAAATGGCACCATATGCAGAAGCTTTTAAACATTACTTTTTAAATTATATTGGTACTTATTAAAGAAGATTCAAAAAATAGAGCAAAACACTCTCCCATAATTTGTAGAGAGGTTTTCAAGGAAATATATATTTTAAATACCTTCGATTTTAAAATATGTACTTCTTAAATGCTAGCACTTCCATCGATCGTGGGTTTATATGAGGTTTAATTTGTGTTTTGTTTCATTAATGTCAGAAAAACAAAAAGATTTGTCATTTTGTTAAATCACTTATGCCAATGTACCTCTTCAAAAATTTTTATGGAAGTCAATATATGCTATAGTATATCTCTGAAAGCTCTTAACTAGCTTCTTTCACACCAAGAAGGTGTCATTTTATTAGCAATGTCAAAATTCAGTACTGTGTTGTACACCTACTGTCATCTGGGCTGTCACTGAGTAGATCTCCCTGTAATTGTGTTGTCATCAAGTTATTAAATGGACAAGGTTCTCAATGTAATATACCTGAGTAGCCAGGCTTTCTTCTTGTATTGAATGATAGTTTGGGATGGGACTTACTTTTGTTTTGTTGTGTGCTTGAATTGCAGTGGATAAACTCACGCACTGTTGTGCTCTTGGACAGTGTAGAGAAGTTGCATGTGATTGATCGGCAAACTCAAGAGGAACTGGAAACAGTGGAGATATCAGAAGTTCAGTTGGTCTATAATAGCAGCCATTTCAAATCCCTGGCCACCGGAGGAAATGTTAGCCAGGCACTGGTAAGAGTTATCTACTATCTTGGCATTGCTTTGATGAAGTGGGTATTCTGTTATTTTATTTTAGAAATAAGAACTCTGAGGAGTTCTTTTAGGTCTTGAGGTGTTTCTTTAAAATTCAGTAGATTAAAGTGGATGGTGAAATGTTTGTAAACATTCAGGAATGTGAACCAACACAATAAATTCTGTTAACTTCTATCCAGACCTATGTCTAATTTAATACCAAAGAATTTTAACTTTCATACTAAAATAATGAAATGAACTTGAAAATTTATGAGAAATTGTAAAGCAAAATATTTTAGAATGTTTAATCTGGTGACAATAAGTCTGACAGACTTAAAGGATAAATGACTAAAATGCAGTTTTAGAACACTTCTGGCACTTAACAAAGATCCCCTGTACCCATGTCTAGTCAATACCCCATCCCATTTCTAGACCCAGGTAACCCATGTATCTACATGTCTCTATACACTTGCCTTTTCTGGACACTTCATATAAATATCAAGGAATATGTGACCTTTCCATGTGGCATCTTTCACTTAACACCTTATTTTTGAGGTTCATTCATATGGCAACTGTGTCAACGTTACTAATTTCAGCAATGAGAGAGATGACTTCACTATTAAGTATATAGATATTAAAAAGATAAAATGAGTAACTATGCCAATAAATTCAACAACTTTTGATGAAATGGGAAAATTCTTTGGAAGAGACAAATTACCAAAGATAAAATAAAAATAGAAAATCTAAGTGGCTATACAGATGGTCCCTGACTAAAGATGGTTCGACTTATGATTTTCGACTTTTTGATGGTACAAGAGCAATATGCATTCAGTAGAAGCCATACTTTGAATTTTGATCTTTTTCCAACTAGTCCTGTATAGAATGATACTCTCTTCTGATCCTGGGCAACTGCAGCAAGCCGCAGCCCCCAGGCATCTATGCAATCATGAAGGTAAATAACTGATATTCTACAGTGTACATTATTCAGTAAACCACATGAGATATTCAGTGTTTTATTGCTAAATAGGTTTTGTGTTAGATGGTTTTTCCCATTTGCACACCAATCTAAGTGTTCTGAGTGTGTTTAAGGGAGGCTAGGCTAAGTTATGATGTTTGGAAGGTTAGGTGTATTAAATGCATTTTTGACTTAATGATATTTTCAGTTTATAATGGGTTTATCGGGATGTAACCCCATCATAAATCAGGAAAGGTCTTTACATCTAAGTGGCTATATGTCATTTGAAAAAATTAAATAATTTTCTACAAAGAAACTCCAGGCTCAGATGACTTCATTAGTGGGTATTCTGAAGACCTATCATATTTAAGGGAAAAAAATAAGGCCAGTGCTACACAAAAATCATTTAAAAAATAGAGAAAAAGGGAACATATAACTCTTTTTATGAGACCAGCTTGACTCTGAAAATGAAACCAGACAAATTAAAATAAAGAACACTGCACACCCATGTTCTCATCAACATAGAAGCAAAAATCCTAAAAATACTAGCAAGTAGAAGCCAGCAGTATGTAAAGAGTAATAAATCATGCTCAAATGGTGTTTATCCATGGCATCCAAAGCTGGTTCAGAAATCAACATAATTTACCATATTAGTTGATTATAAAAGAAAAAATGTAATATCTCAAAAGATGTAGAAAAAACATTTGACAAAATTCAGTATCTATTCCTGTTATAGCTCCTAGCAAACTGGAAGTAGAAGGGAAGTTCTTTAGCCTGATAATCCCTGGTATCTAGAAAAGTCCTACAGCTAACATCATACTTTAAAAAACAAACAAGCAAAATAATCCCCCAGATTCTGTTCAAGTCTCCTCTACAGAAAATAGAGAAGATAAGAATGTGTTGAAAGATTCTATGGGAATGCATTTAGTAAAAACCAGATAGTGGGAAACTCTGTGGAGTAAGTGTTCCAGCTTTTTCATCAAATTAAATTCAAGAAAATAAAGGACTAAGAGACATAGAAGCAAACTTGTAGTTTAAAAGAGCGTTTGAAGACATGTCAGCTAGTTCCACTGTGTGACCTTTGTTTGGATCTTAGTTCAGAAAAATGAAATGTAGAAGAAACAAACACTAAACTAAAAACTAAACCTCATCAATATTAGACACTTAGGAGACATTTTCAAATCCAAACATTGATTGGTTATTTGGTAATGAGGAAAATATTTGTTAGTTTACAAAATTATGTTAATGAAATGATGGTTGTTTTATCTATTTATTTAGTTAGGAAATGACAGTCAAATTGTTTTTTTTTTTTTTAATTTTTGCATAGAGGAATTGGGGTGTAGGCCAGAGGTGCTGTGGGTGAGAGGATTCACCAGAGACAGTGGAGAGCAGAAGAGGTGGATTTATTGAAATACACTGCTAAGGGGAGCAATGGGTGAGACAAGAGATGTCTGCTTCTCCATATATAGGATAGAAATCAGGCCTTAGTGGTGATAGTGCTGAGACTTAACCCCTAGACCACCATGAAGGCCCAAATGGTGGTTATTTTAAAAAGGACTCATTTTTAATGCATATACTGACTTTATAATAGTATTCAAAATCTGAGATTCACTTCAAAATTAATCTATATTATCAGAGTGTCAGTACAAATATAGATGAAACAAGATTAGGGGCCTCCCTGGTAAACAAGGGGTTAAGATCAGCACTATGAAGCAATCTGCATCTACTGTATCACAAGTTCAATCCCCAGCCTTGGAGATGACCCACATGGTGCAGCACACCTTTCCTGTCTTGTCTGCTGCTCCCCTCAGCAGTGTATTTCATGCAGTCCGCCTGTTCTGCTCCCCACTCTCTCTGGTGAATCCTTTTACTGCCAGCCCTCCCTCCACCCACCTCTGGCCTACTCCTCAGTTCTTGTATGCATTAAAAAATAAATCTTTAAAAAAAAAAAAAAAGATTGGTGATGAGTTGATAATTGAGGAAACTGGTTAATGAATGCATGGGACTCCTAATTCTTTCTACCTTTGAATATGTTTTTAAAATTCTATAATGAAAACTTAAAATTATTATAGTTATTGACTACTTATATATTTTGCAAGATTTATGAATTTTAACATTTAAATTTCATAGAAGCTGAGCATGATTTTTCAAAGATGGGAAAGCGTAATGTCAGAAGTTTGAAACTTATTAAGGTCATATCCAGTAGGGACAGAGCCAAAATTTATAGCCCAGATTTGGCAGACAGTACATTTTGTTTCAATTTTGCTGGACTGTGCTGTCTCCCATATACTGTGCTGCGTTGCCTTCCTGTTTCCTCTTGTGTTTTATGTTGATATTTAATTCAAAGAACCATTTTGTTTTTCTTTTTTTTAAATTTATTTTCTTACATAGTTCTTCATTTTTGTACAGTAATTTGTTTCTCCCCTCAGGTGTAGCCCCCGTAGTTCTCCCACCACCATAGCACCTATGAACCATCTCACCAGAGCACCCTTGTGCTCTGCCCTCCCTGGTTTTTGTTTTTTTTTTTTTTTTAGTAGTTATTACAATAGTCATTAATTTTTTTAATTTATTTTTATTTTTTATATATTTCTTACATCATTTTTCAATTTTTGCACAATGTATGCATTTTCATCTTGGTTATATTCCCCATACAATTGCACCCCCCTTATTTTGACCCCAATCCCTCCTCTCCTTCCCCCCCTCCCCCGCCCATAGTGTGTCTCTGGTTAATAGTTGCTTGTTGATTTTGATTTTTTTTCTTTAATCCCCCTCCCTCTTTCTTCCTTGCTATCTGCCTCAGATCTCTGGTCAGCCTGAAGTTTTATCTTTTTCTTGACCTTTTGAAGAGCCATTTTCAATAAGACTGATTCTTTGCCAGAAGCAATGACTACCTGTTAACCGATAACAGGCAGCTTGTGATAGTTTCCCTTTAGATTTACAAGTTGGCATGTTCTTCCATTTCCCCTATTATTCTGAAAGATAAAAGGGCCATATGTAACTTTTTGCACTTGTCTTTTCTTCCACTTCCACTGACAGACTCTTAATTCTTTCCCTGCTCACTTTTGGGATGAAACCATATTCACCTAAAATGTTGTCTCTCTGCTTAATATTCTTTAAAACTTAGTGAGACCTCTAATGCATGTAATCTATTTTTTTAATTTTTTAATAGGCTTTGGTTGGAGAGAAGGCTTGTTATCAATCCATCAGTAGCTATGGTGGTCAGATTTTTTATTTGGGAACAAAGGTAAGCTCTTCCACTCTGTGGCTTGGCATTTGTTCATGTCAAAAATAGCTGGGGCTAGAGGAGGTTGCTGGTGAAGAGAGCAGTGCATTACAAAAAAGTATATTGATCAGCAGTAATGTAAAACTGTCAGGGGTTAGTTAGTCATAGTTTTTTAGCTAAATTTATTTTTTCCACTTTTAGACATATTTTTACTTTTACTTAGATTCTGATATGATGCTTATTTTCTTAATTCAGGAGTATACTTTCACAGTCTTTTTATTTCACAGATATACCTTAGCATGTATTGTGCCTTGTAATTAAGATGACCTGTAGCTTAGATCAACTTAGGATATATTAAAATGCATTGAGGCATTTGACTTAGAACACACTAACTGGAATAGAAACTGTTTTGTCAATTTATTATAGTGCTTTTTTAAGAAAACTGAGTGTTGAGAAATATTTATTATTAAAATTTTAAATATTACCATGTCAGAACTGAAACATTAGACATTTCTTGATTCTTGTCCATGGGATTAACTCCTTCTTGGACTGTAGACTTACTGACCTTTAAATGTTTGGTGTGGGCCATTACGAAATGTTTTTACTTAAAGAGATGTAAAATGAGATGTAGGACTGGGACAAATGTGTTTCCCAAACAAGTTTATTAAAGATGGCCGTTTAATTTCCTTCTCTTTATTTTCTAGTCTGTATATGTGATGATGCTGAGAAGCTGGAGAGAGGTGAGTTCAAAGTAGTTTTTTATGTTAAAACTATTGAGTTGATAGCGTCTTAACATTTGTATTTTGACTTTGCAGAAAAAGAGTATTTGGATGTGATTTTTAACATCAGAATTGTAATGAAAACCAGCGGAGCCACTAGGTACTTGATTTGATAAAAGTGACTAAGTTAGGATTAGATTTGACTACATATGTCAGAGAATGCTAACTTAAGTAAGATTTCTGTACCATGTAAAAACAAGAAGTAAACATACTGTGGTTCTTGTGGTCTTCTGTATATGATCTCATTCCACCGTACTTGTGTACAGATTCTCATCTCAAGGTATATTCTAGTGTGATTACTGGAGCTCTGACTTTCAAGTTCACATTCCAGGAAGGGCTGCTTTTTAAGGTGACACCCCAGCAATACCAAACAACACTTACCATTGGCCAGAACTTAGTCATGTGGCCCCGAGTGGCTATAGAAAATTCTTGGGAATATCCTTTAGCTGGTGTGTTGCTCTCCCAAATTTGGAATTGTTACTGAGGAAGAGGGAGTGATTGGATATCATGACAAACAACTAGCCGTTTCTGCTGCAGTGATATTATAGCTGTTTCCTCTTTTCTTACTTAAAGCATGTGGCTGACTAAACTACCTTTGCAGTCATTGTACTATCCAGTGCTTTAAGAAATGACTTTTCATGGTTATTAGAATAATTCGAGGGCCTCCCCGGTGGCGCAGTGGTTGAGCGCTGGGTTGCGAAGCTGCCCACAGCCTCTGCAGCGCCGGTTTGATCCCCGGCTGCTCCCCGGCCATTGGGTGAGGGTCCCACATGGCGCGCAGACCTCTCCTGCTGCCCGCTGCTCCCCTCAGCAGTGTACTTCGGTCCTTCTGCCTGCTCTGCTCCCCTCTCTGGCTCTGGTGAATACTCTCACCCTCCCGCACTTCTGAGTGTACCCATTTGCTTGTATAAATAAATAAATAAATCTTTAAAAAAAAAAAGAATAATTCAAGATACTAAACAGCAACTTCTCGTAAGATACTAAGTAGAATAGGAATTCTGACTGGTGATTGGTTAAACAACAGTGCCTGCATCTCTCCTTTATTCATTCTAGAGAGTGGATCATCTCCTGAAACAAGATTGTCTTACAGAAGCCTTGGCTCTTGCATGGTCTTTCCATGAAGGAAAAGCAAAAGCAGTAGTAGGTAAGTTAACAGAATACAGGTGTAGTGGACAGTGCTTTTCTGGAGTAGAGGGAATGAATAGTACTAATCACTCATAAACACTTTTAGTTTAATAGTCAAGTATTTTGCCATCAAGATGTTATACAGTCTTGTTAAGGTTAATAACAAATACAAGATAAAGAATTTTAAATGTCATCATTTAAATTCTTTCATTTCATACTGAAAAATTACTATTAGAACAATAGGGAAGTGCATTGAGATACTATCTGGTTGGACCCATGTGAGGTACTTCTGTTATGGCATATTAGCTAATATTTTGATACCTAAAGATTGTTATAAATATGCTCTATTGTTAACACAGGTTGTAATAGGAGATCAGAAGAGTTTCATTCCTGAGGATGTGGGCTAACTTTGGTTTTGTGCTGGATTTTGCTTCTCTACAGGGTTGTCAGGGGATGCCAGTAAGAGAAAGGCTGTTGTTGCAGATCGGGTGAGTATTTTAATAGGGTTTTTAGTAGGGAACAATACAGATTTGCTTTTGGTATTTGCTAATATCTCTGGTCATATTTAGGTCACTGATTCCAGTCAAGGAGAGAACATATAAAAAAGCCAGTCAGATTATAATTTCCTGGTACCATCTTTAGTGCTTTTTAAATCCCTCATCACCCTTTCCCTGCTTTCCTCCCTCATCTGTAAAGATGGTAAAATAGCCAAAGACACAGAAAAGAAGCAAGAGAAAACCCAGGGATCTGGATTATTTCCAAATATAAGTATAATCCATAGAAAATTAACATACATTAGTTTTTGTAAACTGATTAGTAATTATGAGAAATACCATATATGTAATGTTTGTATTGCCTGAGGTAGCAGAGGGCTGATGGTTTTATATATTATTAATTAGCATTAATCTGGTTAATGCTGCTATTTCCATACTTTGTTTTCCTAGCCTGAATTTGGTTGAATTCATTTACTATAGTTATTCCATCTCCTTTTTATTATGCAAATGCATTGGTAAAATTATATTCTTGATTACTGTAAGCATTTAGAAAACATGAGTAGAAATTGGTCACTCTTTAGACTCATGAATGATTTTCTCAGTATCTGCTAGAAGAACTGACTGTGTTCTTTAGGGAAATACCTACAAAAGAGAATTCCTGAAGAGTTTAACTTAATTTTTCATTTCCTGAGCAATATAGATACTATTGAGGTTTAGAGACTGGAGATGCTTATTAGGAAAGCTTAGCAAATTAGTACTAGCTCATTGGTTCAAAGAAATTAGGCTGTGGTTTGAAAAAAATGTGAAGTAAAGCCATTAAAGTCTTTAATTATATTCTTAATATAAAATAACTTTATTCTGCATTACTCAGGATGCACACATAGATTAAGTATTTTAAAACTTGAGATATATTTTAATTTCTATACCAAGATGTTTTCCTTACAGATGGTAGAAATCCTATTCCATTATGCAGATCGAGCTCTGAAAAAGTGTCCAGACCAGGGAAAAATCCAAGTGATGGAGCAACATTTTCAGGTATAACTTTGCAAATTTTTCTAACAGACGTTGCTATGAATAGGTCTAATATTTTTGTTTGTTTGTTTTTTTGTGGGACCTTTGCCGGTGGCCGGGGATCAAACTGGCGCTGCAGAGGCTGCAGGGCAGCCTCACAACCCAGCGCTGAATAGGTCTAATATGAAAGGGCCTCTTTTATGTTATTTGAGGATGAGACTTTCATGATTAGGTTAAATGTCTTTCAGTTATTTCAGAGCTTCTGGAACATTATAAATAATTCAATTTTGAAATAACAGGTGTACAGTCGCATGGGAGCACATGAGTAACGTTAGTGCTTATCTATTAGAGTTGTGTGGAAGGAAAGGATATAAGGATGCATAGCTATGAATTGACACCTTACAGTGGCTGATAACTGGCTGAGGACTAACATTTGTATCAACTAACAGTTGTAGAGAAGTGTACTACCAAAGGTTCAGTTTAGTTCTCCTCCAAGCACCTGTGACTCAAGAATAGATCAGTTACCAAAGAAAAAAGGGAAAGAAAAATAGATGATTTCTAGAATATGCTAATCAATGAAAGACCTTTAGTTTTTTCTTGGAACTCAGTGCAAATGGAAGTCAAGGTACAGTTTGAAGACCTGTGTAGTATTTATTATCCTAGTTTTACTATAGAAGTGAACTCCAGTATTTGTTGCAAATCTTTGTTTTTCCTTCCTTGTTCCTAGAACTTCTTCTCTACCCTACTTGCTCTTTTAGCAAGTATTTGAGGGCCTAATACAGAGGTCAGCAAGCATCTTCTAAAAAGAGCCAGATGATAAAAATTTAGACTCTGCCAGGCTTGTAGCTTCTTTGCAGATCTCTGTCACATATTCTTTTTCAATTGTTGTTGTGTTTTTTTTTTTCATGTGATTTTTTTTTTATTTTTGGCATTTTAATTTTGTATATATTTTACATCATTTTTGTACATCTTTGTCTCCGTACATTTCCCATCACCCTTGTTTTGATCCTATGCTCTTCTCACCCCGAAATGTGTCTCTGGTTTATAGTTGCTTGTTGATTTTGATTTTTACTTTATTATAATTATTCTTTTTCCTGATCCCTTATTTAGGTTTTCTAAATTCCTACTATGAGTGAGACCATCCGGTTATTTTCTTTTTCTTTCTGGTTGTTTTTAAAACAACTCTTAAAAAATATAAAAACCATTCTTAGCTGTGAGCCATTCAGAAATTGATTATGGGCAGAATATGGCCTAGGGACCAAAGTAAGCAACTCCTGATCTAATATGCCCTAGACACTGGGCAGTAGTGAGTAAAATGTACATGGTCCTTGCTATCTTAAATTTAGAAGGTTAGTCAAAATAATGTTTCCTGTGTGTATTAATGGAAATATTTAGAAGAAATGTGGGGATTTTGAACTACTAAAGAATAGGCACAACTTATATCTTTTTATTTTTTTTTATTTTTTTTTTTTTTTTTAAAGATTTATTTATTTATTTATACAAGCACTGGGTACAGTCAGAAGCGCAGGAGGGTGAGAGAATTCACCAGAGCCAGAGCGGGGAGCAGAACAGGCAGAAGGACTGAAGTACACTGCTGAGGGGAGCAGCGGGCTGCAGGAGAGGTCTGCGCGCCATGTGGCACCCTCCTCCGGTGGCTGGGGAGCAGCCAGGGATCGAACCGGTGCTACATTGGCTGCAGGCAGCTTCGCAACCCAGCGCTCAACTGCTGTGCCACCAGAGGAGGCCAACTTATATCTTTTTATATGTCCATGTGATAGTCATAATTTTAGAAGGTATTATTCACATTTATAAGTGATACTGAGGCATAGAGAGATTAAATAACTTGTTCCAGGTCACATAGTGAATGATAGAGCTGAGATTGGAATTCAGGTATTTGGGATATACAGTTCACATCTGGCTTGCCATCCTGTACCACAAAGTATTTCTTACTATGCTTACATTTTCATGAGAACAGAGAATGATCTTTAAAGTGGAAAAGTGCAGATAAGCATATTAAAGATATCAAGCCACCAAAGAACACTGTACGAATGTTCATCTAGCTGCAAATCCATTTGCTATTTACTAACAGTTATGTGAAATACAGTGACGTTATGACTATTCACATTTCAAGATCCAGTAGAATTATAACCCAGGATACTGCTTGAACAGTCTAAGTAACTTTGGATCAATTTTCAAATAAGGCATATTTGATTAAGCATGGATGCCTAAGTAGAGAAGACACAAATTTATTTCACTCAGAACAATATTCTTCTGGAAAAAGTGATCTTCAACTTGTTAGAGTAATGAAATACATTCATAATTGACCACAAATCTGTTTCAAGTGTTTCATCTTAAATATTTAATCATAAAATAATCACAAAATAAATAGATTGACTTTTAAAGTGTATTTTTAAAAAAGAAGAATGGACATAGGAAACTATCTGCTGATTACCCCAATGTGGTTTATGAACATTTTCCATGAGTTCATCTAAAAATGATGTTATACTCATTAACTGCCTCTTTGAAAGGAATACAAGGACAATGTATTCATGGAATGCCTATTACATAACATCTTGATTTCATGGAAGCATTTGTCTAAATTTTCCATTATCCTCATGGCTAAAGTAGATTAGTAAATAGTAAGTGAATTTGCAGATAGATGAACATCCTTACTCAGTGTTCTTTGGTGATTTGATATTAATTACATTTTAAGGATCTTTGACAGCCAAGTTTTGTCATTGATTTGGATAAAGATTTAATGAATCCAGATTCAAAATGATCTTGGTAGAGGGCAGTCAACATCATTATGAGATGAAATTAAACCATGATAAACATCAAAACTTGCATTAGATTGAAAAAATTAAATAGTGAATTGGGGCAATCTAGTGGGGCATGCTTTCAATTATGAGCCAATAGTGTGTTAGGCCCTAGATAAAGGAAAGTAATGAATTAAAACTTTAGATATTTTATGGACTGTTGATAGGATGGTGGAGGTTTTAAGAACAACATTAAAAAAATGAGCTGTTTGAGGAGAAAGTACAAGGAGACATGGATGCCTTCAGATGATACAGGGCTGTTATGTGGGGATTTACTGCATTACTGCAGAGGGAAAACTAGTATAAGTAAAACATTAGAAGGATAAAAGAAGGGTTCTTTCCATTTAAAATGACCTACTGATGATGAAATAGTTCAGATTTAGGACCCCCCCACTGCTGAATGTAGTAAAATAAAGGGAGGCTCACCAGTTGATCAGGTGTGTTTTAAAAAGACTTTCTATGCTGGGAAGGATGATCTAAGATTCTGTATGAATATCAAGAAACTGTCATTGGAACCAGGTTACCTCTAATCCAAGAAAGCTCCTAGTTAAGCTTGGTTTCTCTGTGAACACACTGAAAATTTGTATTTTACCAGCAGGTGGCGCTCATGCCTGTTGCCTCAATATTAATCTTTACCTTTGATGAGGAGCCTCACCTTTTCCTTACAGTCAGAATATATGCCATTCAGTATTTCTGCTTTTTCCCCAAAGACCAACCAATATTTTGTCCTCTCTTAACTATAGAAGATAACTTTTATGATGTTTTTAACAGGTTGTTGCTTTTGTTTGTAATTTGAACCTATGGTTTATCTGTGCAGTAACTGGAAGGATGAAAGGAGTTAAAGTGTTCTCTGTCTCTTACAACATGAGGCTAGCCTTTTTTCTGGCCAATTCTTTCCTATTCCAGAACAAAGTCAGAGAGCAAACAGATCCCTCTTTGCCCCACGTCATCCCCTTATGTCTCTTGTTTGCAAATTCTTTACAGAGCCAAACATCTTGTAAGAATTGTCTTCATTTCCTCACATCCCTCTCATTCCATGTCTGCAAATTCTGTGGCTCCCTTTATTCCTCACATTATAGGTCTTTACTAGCATTCAACAGGGTTAATGACTTCTTCAAACAGTCTGTTTGTTTGGCTTCTCTGGTATCAGAGTTCTGCTAGTAGTGTTCTTAAACCCAGAAACTAGCCAGTTAATTATGAGAGCATTTTCATGTACTTTTGGATTATTTTATTTTGCTATCCTAATTTTTGCTTATAAAACAATGTAGAGGTATAAATAAACATGAGGGTTTTTTCCCTTTAAAAAAACAACCATTTTTTAGAATCAATACAAGAATATGAAAAGAGGGGTACAGGAGGAAGGAAGAGGGAAAGAGAACATGAGGCATTTTTCATATGATATGTCAAGCTAAAAGGATTTGAAAAATAATTTTAGATCTTAAAAGTGAAAGCTTATATTGGTCATTTTCAAGCTTTCTTTCTAGCTTCACTTTACATTTCCATGAGAAGCAGATCGTTTTAAGGTCATCATAATGTAGCAGCTGTTAGCAGATATTTTTATATTAAGAGTTCATGCCAAAGAGTGGACAGATACTAAAAAAGCTGCAGAGTGAGGCAACGGGAACTTTCCTTGACTGATTCATGCTTCCTGCGATGATTTGAGGAATAGGAAACAGTGTTGGTATCCAGCGCTCTGCCTCATCTCTGAGGCTTGTTTAAAATGTTGTTTCTAGGGGAATTAGGCCTTTCCTAACTCCTGACTCATACCTGAATAATAAAGGGAAATACACATGCATGCACACAGGGAGAGACATCTATATCTATAAAGCTGCTCACAGTGTTTGTGTACTAATGCTGGAATACCAGCTGCCTAGCTCTGATAACTCCATGGAGCTTCAACTATCTGTCTGTGTGTTAAGTATGTGTATCTGCTTTTAATTGTGTGTGTATGTATATATCTTACATGCTAGGCTTTGTTAAAATATTTAATCATTTTAAACAATGCAGATTTCATGGTCTGATTGACTTTTAGAATATAAGTTATGAGAATTAATGCCATTGCACCCCAAAGCAAAGGAATCTGCATCTCCCATCTCATTTCTTTTCATATTTTCCTTATGAAATAAGGAAAGCCAAGATTATATCTTCAGTTGGCAGATGGTAAGATAGTTACAATGCAATAAAATGAACTATTTAGATACTCAAAACAATTGACAATCTTAAATTTAGGCTTTCTATCAGCTCAGTGTTCTATTTACATAGCCACAATGGCTTTTTTTAAAAAAAAAATGTACATAAATATCTAATAAGAAAACAGTTTTCTTTATCCAATTAGGGACTGTGCGTTAAAGAAAAGATTAGAGAAATATTTAATTTTTTTCTAAATTCTGGAAACCCCAAATTTTTGAGCTATTTCTTGGGGCATTCTTCAAGCTTTTGAGACTAGGAGTATATATTTTAAGAGAAATTATCTTAAAGCATATAATGCTCATTATATATGGTGAAAGATACTTGGGGCAAATAAGAAAAGCACACACAGCATAGGCTAGCTTAAGGCAAAAGACTAAAATCTGTATGTAGTCCCTTGATCTGTCAGCATCCCAGAGAGGCATATATAGACCAGGACTATGCTGGATGGGCTAAGGGTTTTGCTTCAAGAGAAGGACTTGTCTTCCCATTCTCCTTTTTTCTAAGGTCTTGTGAGAGCAGCCTTCCAAGTGGGTTAACTAGGGTTAAGTAGGGTACCGACTCCTCAAGTGGTTATATCCTAGTGTTACGTGTAATGAATGTCTCATTACTGCTCTCTATGTGTGTGGCCTCTGTTGACACTGTAACTGGAGAGGCTGTGTGGCAAGTCGGCTTTTTGGGGGTTGAGGTGTGGATGCCTCAGCCTTCTACTTGCAGGCATTCCCCTTACCCCAGCCCCAGCGAGGCTGGCTCTGGCCATGGCTCCCTGGAGCCAACAGGCCTATCAGCCTGTTCTGATCTGAGTGCAGGATGGGCTGGGTTTTCCCCTTTTTACACTTAGGATCCTAAATGGGCCAATCTGATGTGAGCTAAATCAACCAATCAGGTTCAAGCTCACTTCATTAGTTAATTATTTGCAATGGAAAACAAGTTGATTG
The DNA here is from genome assembly GCF_964194135.1 of Talpa europaea. NCBI lineage: Eukaryota > Metazoa > Chordata > Mammalia > Eulipotyphla > Talpidae > Talpa > Talpa europaea. Next base: position 115,831,545 of record NC_140070.1, on the reverse strand, counting down.
GTGTTAAACGGTCCAGTCAGACACTTGAGATTGAAAATGGTCTAGGGCCTCCCTGGTGGTGCAGGTGGTTGAGTGCCACACTGTGAAGCTGTCAACAGCCTCTGGAGTGTGGGTTTGATCCCGGCTGGCCGGCAAGAATCCCACGTGGCGCGGCAGACCTCTTGCCTGCTGCTCCCCTCAGCAGTGTATTTTGTCAGTCTGCCTGTTCTGTTCCCTGCTCTGTCTCTGGTGAATCCTCTCACCCTCCCGCGCATCTGGCCTGTGCCCTGGTTCTTGTATAAATAAATAAATCTTTAAAAAAAATGAAAATGGTCCAATCAGGCAATGGTCCAATCAGGGGACTCAGAAGGGAATGTAAGGCAGAGTAAGAGCCAGCACAAGGCAGTGTGCAGTCAGCCTCTGAAGAGAAAAGAGGAATTTGTTGGACCACCTTCAAAGAAGTTAGCAGCCTGCGTTTGAAGAGGAAACATTCATCAGACTGCTCTCAGTCTCTGAAGAGAGATGCATCAAGCACTTGACTTCTGTGGGATTCACCAGACCTTTGTAGACCTTTGTGGACTTGTAGACTTCTAGACCTTCACACCCCCATAGACCTTCACAGAGACTTGGCTGCTACACCTGCCTCTGTCCCTGCCTCTGACATCTCCTGCAAGGAGCACTGTCAGCCTTGGCCCAGTGTCTTGAACAGCTGACCACAGCCTCTGGTTCTCTGGCACCATGTCCTGTTGCTATTGAGTCCATCATTGTCTGGTCCAGCATCTGGCCCCGCCTTAAAATGCTGCTGTAGTTTGCTGCATTGTCACCTCATATTTCATGAGAGGCCTTTGTTTGGGACTTCTGGACACTGCGGATACTATCTGGGCTGGAATAGCCAGCCACTTGTGGCCTCTAAACCTTTTTCTTTTTCCCAATCCCTTGCTTGTTAAATAAACCTATTGTTGTTGGACCCCAAGACTGAGTGGCCTTGCAATTGTGCATGTGGATGAGAACCCACTGACACTGTCCTCCACCCTGATCACTGCCCATTGGCACTGTCTGAGCACTCTGTTTTAAGAGTCTTTTAGCACTGTTTCAGAACTGTTTCAACACAAGAAGAGTGGGAAGAGTGGCCACGCTGCTCCTAAATTGGGAATTGATGAAAGTTTTGATTCTTGTAGGTCTCCTCTGACACCACCTTAGTGGGACCTTTTACTCTGAAGTGTAGGTGGAAATCCGTTACCTCTACTGGCATCATGGGAGGGGAGGAAAGGGTTTGTTACTGGTTCCTAGAGATTGAGAGGCCTGACTTTCTATAGCTTTCTCTGACACTGCCCTGGTGTGGGGAATGAAGATTGGGGTACTTTATTACACAGCGGGCAGAATGGGGAGAGAGGGGGATTGAGGGAGAGAGGGAGGGAAATTGGCATACATGATTATGGAGGTTGGAAATTGAAAGTGTAACCTTGAATTTTCTTTGTAGAAAGATTTTTAATTAAAAATACAATTTCTTTAATAGATTATCTGTTTTGACTATTTCTTCTTCAGTGAGCTTTGGTATTTTGTGTATTTAAAAAAAATTGGCCGTTTCATCTGTCAAATTTATTGACTGGAAGTTGCTCATGACAGTTTTTCATCACCCTTTTTTTAAAGGGTGAATCTACAGTGATGTCATCGCTGTCATTCTTTATTTTGTTGATTTCTAATTTAATTACATTATGGTTGGAGAATATACTTTGTATGATAGGAATCTTCTAAAATTTAAAACTTGGTTTATAGCCTAAAGTATATTATCTATCTTGGTTAATGTTCTGTCTACTTGAGGAAAAAAATGTGTCTTTTGCTGCTATTAGATGGAGTGTTCTAAAAATGTCAATTTATAGACTTATTTAAGGCTTTCAAGTCATATGTGACACTTTCATTATTGTCTTTATATAATCTCAACCTTAATTGAAGGTTGAAAATACTCCCTCTCTGAAGAATTTTAGTGAAAATTTATATTGTTTTAAGTTGAAGAGGCATCTTAATTTTTTAATATGTGATTACTTTCCAGTTTTATTTTATTATGATCAGATAATGTCTTGTATACTAATACTACTTTATGGAATTTAGATTTTCTTTGTGGTCAATATTTGGTTAGTTTTCATTAGTGTTCTGTGAGCACTTGAAATAATGTTCCTTGTGTGTTTTCACAGAAAAATAGTTACCAGAATTTAAAAATTTATTGTTAGATCTTCTAAATCCTTACCTTTTTTGATCCATGCTTATTTTTCATGGAATATGAAAAGTTAAAGTACCCTGTTCATCGTTCTGACTTCTCTGTTTTTCCTTCCATCTCTGCTTTATGAATGTTGGCACTATATAATTCAGTATGCAGTATATCATTATTTGGCATATAAAAATAGGAAATTTGTCTTTATTATGATTTATTTATTTAACATCCTTTCAGCCTGAATTGTATTTTATCTGATAGAGAAAGATCACAGCTCCTAGTTTTTCTTTGCATAGTGTACCTTTGCTTATCCTCTCTTTTTCAGTCTTTCTGGATCACTTCATATTTTTGTTTGGTGATTGTTATATAGAGTTGAAGGGTTATTTTTGAGATTTTAGATTTTTGCTTTTTGTGACTTCTACTCTGAAGATATTGAATTAAGCTAAATGTTTTTTGTTTATATTTTAAGAGCACTTTTCACCATTTGACCTATTATTTTATTTTATTTTATTTTTTAAGATTTATTTTTATTTATTTATGCAAGCACTGGGTACAGTCAGAAGCACGGGAGGGTGAGATAATTCACCAGAGCCAGAGCAGGGAGCAGAGCAGGCAGAAGGACCGAAGTACACTGCTGAGGGGAGCAGCAGGCGGCAGGAGAGGTCTGCGCACCATGTGGGACCCTTCTCCGGTGGCCGAGGAGCAGCCGGGGATCGAACCGGCGCTGCAGAGGCTGCGGTCAGCTTTGCAACCCAGCGCTCAACCGCTGCTGCCACCGGGGAGGCCCTTGACCTATTATTTTAAATTGGTGTATATATTTCCAATATTTAGGAATGTGTATTTTATTCCAATAAATTAACCTTACAATTAGTGCATTATATAGTACCCTTGATTCTCTATTTCTTTGGATATTGTGCCCTACTATAATTAAAATTATCCTATTTTTGCTTTCATCTTTTTCGATTCCTCTTCCATCACCAGATTTTATCAAGTTGACTTTTATGCTGTTAAACATGCTTTTGTTTTTCATTTTAATTGTGAATTTTAAAGGATGTATTTTGACTACCAACTTATCAATGAGGTCAGTGAATCTTTTCTACTTGCTACCACCTTTTCTCTTTCTCCCAATTTGTCATAATATAAATCTTTTCCTCTCTGTCAGAGGGTGTCTGTTTTGTCATCCCATTACCTGTGTTTGTTTTAGGCTTATTTTTGTAGTTAATTATAGCTAATTATCATCAACAGTTTTTGCTAGTTTCTGCAGTCATTTTTTGGTTACTGAAGCAATTTCTTCAAGACAGACTAATGAGAACAGTGTTCTCTGAATTGTTATATCTTCAAATTGTTAGTCTCCTTCATATTGAAAACCTTTTGGCTTTCCTTAAGGATCATGAAAATATTATTCCATTGTCTTCTGGCATCGAATCCCCCTATGGGGAAATCTTAGACTAGACAGACTCCTTCCCCCACCCCTTATAATTGATTAATAGCTTTTTTTCTGACTGTTGCTTTATTTTTGAAATCCAGTAATGACTGCATTGGGTCTTGCTGTAATCATTCTAAAGCCATTTTTTTCCTGGCAATATGATGTGTTCTTTCAATATGTAGATTTAACTCTTTTTTAGGTTCAGGAAAGTTTTATCTTCCCTGCCACTGTTTTAATTTTCTTGTTCAGGGATTTAATTTTCTTGCCCTTTTCTCCTCACATACCACCAAATCTTCATCTACCACCCAGTTCTCTGCAGGTTTGATCTCAGTCATCACTGTAATTATCAGGAAGATAAAACATTTTGCTAAAAAATCAATGATAGCCTAATTACTAAATAAAATGTTTCCTATCTTATTCAACCTCAATGTTGCATTAAAAAGTGAGAATCACACCTTCCTTTTGAAATTCTCTATCTTATAGATGTCTGTGGCTGAGTGCTCTTCTGAGTTTTAAACCTCTGGGACCATTCCTGAGTTTGGATTTGTTTCTATCTTCTGACCATATCACAAATGCAGGTTTTCTTCAAATCCATTGTCTTTGGACAATTTTATTCTTATACATTGTTTTCTCTCAGGACTTAGAAATAGATGTTTCAGATTGCTATATCTAGTTTCTTGTTATAACTTCTAAGATGTTTCTCAAGTGTACCATAAGCCAGACTACTCTTAGCTTCTTCCTTTGGGCACCTTCTTCCCTCTTCTTTATCTCATTTTGTGACATCTTCATTCAGACGTCACTCAGTCTAGAAATTTAGGAGTTATTATAGATTCCTCTCTATGCCTTCTAAGCCACAGTCAATCTGTTACCCAGCTCTACAGTTTCACTTGATAAATATAATTCTAGTTGTCAGATTATTGATGACCAAAGGAAGCAGATGTGTGGGTCAGTGGTAACCATGTAATCCTTTCAAGATTGTAGGTCCTTCTCATATTTCTCCCTTTTAAATAATAAGGGTTCCTTGGTCTTGTTTTTGTCAAAACAGTGTTAGTATGGGGTATTCTCCAGTTCACAGTCTTTTTTCCCTTCTGATGGAATTAATCTGCCTAGAACCCTAGATGGTCTAGGATTTTTTTTTAAAGCAAATCATTTCTCTGTAGCCAGCAGAACAGGAAAGAGTACTACTCTTGGTTCCTTAACCATTTCCAGTCATAACAAACTATTGCTTCCTTTGTAAATGGTTTCTCTTGAAAAAGGCCAAAATTATAGGTTGTCATTCACTTGATGTGAGTCTATACAAGATGAATGTAAAGCAATCAATATATTATGAAACTGAGAAGTTAAATCAACCTTAAAATAACTGGTTTGGAGGATTGTGACAAATATGGGCAACCTTGATCACCTGAGCCACCAGTAGCACCCATGGTATCCTATTATCAATTTTATGTATTTTCTTTTTTTTTTTAAAGATTTTATTCATTTATGTAAGAGCTGGTGTACAGGCCAGAGATATGGGAGGGTAGAGGATTTACCAGAGATGGAGTGGGGAACAGAACAGGCAGACTGACTGAAATACACCACTGAGGGGAGCAGCAGGCGAGACAGAAGAGGTCTGCCGCGCCATGTGGGTATTTCCTGGCCAGCTAGGATCGAACCCGTGCTGCAGAAGCTGTGGACAGTTTCGCAGTGCTGTGCTCAACCCGCTGTGCCACTGGGAGGCCCCAATGTCTTGTATTTTCTTTGCAAATTTTCTTGAGAAAGTTGTGAGATAAATACTTATTTTTCACTTAATATTTGTTATTCTGTTGTAAAAGCTTTGTAAAGTTTTAATAGCTACATAATATCTTACTTCAATAGTAAATTTAACTGGTTTCTCATCTTGTGTATTAAATTCCAGCTTCTTTCTTTCCTCCTCCTGCTTCTTCTGTTATGGAGCTGATGTGAAAACTTTACTGCATTGCATTTTTCCCTTAAATATATTCAGGATAAATATCCCGATGGAGTTACTGGGTAAAAATGTCTCCTCATTTTTTAAGACATTTGACACATAGTACCAAATCGTTTACCAAAAGCATGGTATAACCTTATATTCTCCCATCCAGCTGGCAACATCTTATGCAAACCACTTTTACAAATGTGTTGTGTCTAGCCAATGGGCCCCTTGACAGTAGTTGGTGCTGATGCTCTTTCTGGTTTGTCTACAGGATATGGTGCCCATCATAGTTGATTACTGTCTTCTGCTACAGCGAAAGTAAGTATACATTGCCTGTCAGATTCAATTATTTTGAACCTAGGTTGCCTCTTGCGTATATCATAATTTACTACTAAGAATTTTATGAATTTGACTGGATAGGTTCTTAAAAGAATATTAATTTACAAGAATTTCATTCTTTAACAATTTTTAGTCCATTTATCTAATAAAATCAATGTTTCCAAAATAGGTATCTCGGGTTTATCATTTATATGTTTGTGTGGCAGAATAGTGGAGGAAGAAATAGCTAATAAAAGAGCAATACTATTGTGTGACCTTAAAAGTAAAAGTGTATCATTCATGTGCTGTGTATATATTCTTATGAATTGTCACTAAAACACAGTATTTTATACCATCCTCCCAAATGGGCAAGATTCATTGTGTTTCTGCAGTCTTGGTTTTTAGGCCCTTTTTGTTTAAAAGAATTCAGTGTTGGGCCCCATATTGGCACAGGGGTTAAGTCTCAGCACTATCATGCTGTCGCCAGCCACTGCAGCATGAGTTCAAGCCCGGCCAGGGAGCTAACCCATTTGGCACAACAGACCTCTCCTGTCTCACCTGCTGCCCCCCTGAGCAGTTTATTTCAGTAGATCTGCCTGTTCTGCTCCCCACTCTGCCTCTGGTGAATCCTCTCACCCCTCTGCTACACTCCAGTTCTTGTATATATAAATAAATAACAAGAATTCAGTGTTAACACTCTTAATTGGCTTAAATTGTATCAATTAACTAACCTGTTTTAGTTTACAGTTCTTTTTACGCTTACATAATAGCTGACTCCTTGAACTACCAGGTATTGTTCTCAAATACCTTTACTTTTTTTTACCTAATTTTTATTATAACTTACCTAATTTTTATAGCGGTAAGGTGTAGATATTATCTTCATTTTACATGGAAGGTTCTAGAGGCAGAAAATGATTAGATAACTTGCCAAAGCTCACTTGCTTTTCTTTTGAATAGCAAAAGTGAGATTCATATATAGGCAATGTAGCTTCTATACCCTTTCTCTTAACCACTAGCTTATATCCTTTCTTGAGTGGTGGTGAATAAATGTGAGGATCCAGTGCAGATATCCCCAAATCTTATACAACATTGACTTAGCTCTTGAATTTATATATTTAGGTAGCCTGAATCATAAAAGATTTGATCATACTTTGAAAGTTGTAAGTGAAGGTTATCAAGAGGGTAGCTATTTGCTGTGTCAGATCTTAGATTAAGTCAGGAAAAGCTACACCTTCTGCTTGCTTGGGGCTCAAATTCATTCCATTGTTTTAGCCATAATGCTATATTTAATTATTTAGTGAACTATGTTGTATTCATGGTTTGGATGTTGTTAAAAACATAGCTTAATGTTACACATTGTCTTTTTTATCAGGGCCTAAGGGAGAAATTTCCCTTGAGTGTTAGTGCCAGAAATACCATTGTGTATTCTGAATGCTAGTTCCATGTAGCTTGTGCACAGTGAACTGTATAGCTAATTGCTATTTCCTGGAAAACTTATTGATATAGACTAACCTACTGTAGATTTTCTTCATTTTCTCTTTTCCCACATTTCATAATCACCTCCCTGTTATTCATCTTGTATTTTTTAAAACAGAGTCAATAGTTTATGGGTCAGTTTCACATATTATTTCATTTATCCTTTATAATTGCAGTATAAGAGAGGCAGAAATTCTATATTCATTTTCAAGTAAAAAATTGAGTTGTAGAGTTGTTCCTACCACTAGTAACTACTGAAGTCAGCACAAATCTTCAAAGTGAAATAGTTACAAATGAGGTAAACTACCTAAAGGACTAAATTTTGTGCAGAATAAGAAGGTTTATCTTTATAAAATGGATTTTTCCTACCTGGCATGGTACCTGGCACAAAATTTGTCAATACCTGAAGGCTGAATTGATGAAATAATTCTGTCTCCTGGTTTGCAGAATAACAGGTGATCATTTTCTTGAATGCTTGAATATTTTACAGTGACCTAAAGTTGAAATAACCCTGCTATCCCCTTAAGATGAAGTATTATAGGGAAATAGAAAAGTATCCTTTCTTGCAGAAATATTTTGTGCTATTCCCAAAAATGTTGGATATAAGCTTTTCTTTTTTTATGTGATTTGAAAATGAAGTATTTCGAACTTTATTTAATGTATTGACCAACTGAGAAGGCACTAATTTACTCACTAAATCATAGCATGTGACACAGAAGGTAAGAGCTGGTCTAGATTTTCACCAAATTAGGATGTTTATTATTTCTCCATTTTTAGCAACTTCTTTACTTGTTTTAATTTTTTCCCACTCAGCATATTTTCTTCTAGGGTTTGTCAGAAACAAATACAGTATTATTGGAGAGCACGGAAAGAAATATCAGTCATATAGTATTCCTGAATGTCAAGGGGGAGTGAGATCTCCAGGGTCTTTTTCCAGACTCATCCTGGTTCTTTTTGCAGCACTCATCTGCCTCTACCCAACCTCCTGCTCTCCTAGATGCAGTGATACATGTACTCTCTAAATCAAGGGCGTGGACATTCTTCCTGGACTTTGTGCATATGGTGTGGCTTCCTTCTCTCTCAATTCCATTTCCAAAGGCTAAAGACCAGATTGTGCTAGATCCTGCTTCTGCTTTGGAAGCAAGTGTGTTCTCACTCTCTTTCCTTTCTGCTTTCCCTACTTTTTATACTTTGTACTTAACCTGTAAGGGCAAAAGAGACAGGCAACATTTCCAGTTGTATAAGAAAGTGTGGACTATGAAACTAGGCATTGGATCAAATGTTCCCTCTTATTTACCAGATTTTGTGCTCTTGTGCTTGCTTACTTCTCACCAGATTGACTTTCCCTTTTCATTAGAATATTAAGATCCTATATATGGGCCTCTGCTCAGGAGAAAGTTGTCAAATAGACTAATTCAATTAACTTTGATTCTTTGTTTCTAGGACAACTTTCAGTCTTGTTCCATTCCAAATATGCATGACTAAAAATGTATTAGCTATAAAAGTCCATGTTTATGTAAACAGTTCAGTGTAATCACTGTTAAGTGGTAGTTTTTATAATCTTTTCTTGAAGTTGCCATAAAAATATAAAATATGGTCAATTTCCTAGGCTAAATTGAAGTCAAGAGATTGTAAAGATATATGTAGCTTCGTTCCAGTATCTTTCTTCCTCAACTGGAAGAAATTTTATTGTCAATTAGGTGATGTGTGTTGTTTTCAGTGTTAGACAAAAGATACAAAATCTTGCAAGACTTTTTGTTGGACAGGTAATCATTTGTTGTTTTGCCCATATAGCAATAGTCATGATTTCAGTTTATTTTGAAAATAAGTTTTGATACTTGAGCCATAATCATATTTTGAATATTTTTAAAAATACGTGCTTTATGATTATGTTTGAATTGTATCTTAGTAAGGTTGTTATGAAACAAAACAAATGCAGTATAGAGGATTCTCACCACTTTGAGCTTATCACTGTAAGCAAATTATCTAAAGAGCAGCCATCGTTCAAATGACTAGAATCATGCAGAATATATAGAATATATATTTAATATAGTATAGTTACTAAATATATTCAGTACATAATATTTCTGTTAAAATCAAAGTGAACCGGAAGTGGTCTTCTGATAGCCAGAGTATTTGTTCAGTCTTGTTGCCCAACATCAGATTTATTATTTGAGAAACAGATCTTCATTTTCAAGCATAACTGAGGAACTGAATGTATTGAATACTGTTTTCTTGATAACTGCATATGAAATATTTTAATTTCAAAGTGGGGGGGATGCCATGTCTTTTTTATTTATAACAGCTGTATTGAAATATATATCATAAAATTAAAATTCAATATTCACAGAGTTATACAACCATCATCCCAATTAATCCATGTCTTTTTAAAGGAAAACTTTACAAATTGTAATACTTTTATCAGAAAAGAGAGCCTTTTGAACATAATTTCTTAAAGTTTCTTTGAGCTTTTGCCTTTACAAATAAAGAGATCAACTAAAACCAGCTTTGAGTTTATCAAATTCTATTTATATTTAGTGGGGATGTATTTAGTTGGTTCTGGCCATATATTTACAATAGGCTGGTGAGTGTTAGGATTTTTATGCCTCAGCTCCTTTCAGTCTCTGAATTTGTAATTATCTCATAATCAAAGTTGAGTTCTTTACATTTTTGAAATTACAAAATTTATAATGCACAAAGTGAATTTAGTAATTTTGTCTATCAATTTAAAGTTATGAATGATAAACTCCAGATAATATCTTTAATATGAGTATTAACATAAAATAAAATTCTATCAAAAGAAGGCTTCTGATGGCCCTCTATTACTCAAAATAGATTTTCTGTTATTCTTTCTATCTGGAGTCTAAGTAGCAATTTTGAAGTTTTCCCTTCCAGGAAAGAAAGTCAGCTACCTGGAAGTGTATAATGACTAAATGTAGAAAGAAACACAAGAGCTAAAAAAATTTTTTTTTCTCCCTTCTTCCCTGGTGTGCTAATAAATACTCTTCTAGTATAATGTGAACATATCTTAGGATTTTGTTTTATTTTTATTTTCAGGTAGAGATGCAAGTATGAGTTACTGAATTTTGTTTTTCTTGCTTCTTTATTATAGCCTCTGACTGGTTAAGAAAAGTATACAGTTTTACCTTTAATCTGACCAGCATTGCATGCTTCTGTTTGTCACAGGAGTGCCTTGTTTGTCAACTCTTATGCTCTGTTTACTGAATTTTTAGCTCTTTAATTCTCCTTCCTAGAGCTTTTTGTGCTGAACTAAAACATATAATTATCTTCCCTAGCATGTTTTTTAACAACACACTACAGAGCACAAGGGCTAGCAAATATGATATTTTCTTTAAATTCATTAGTGTTTGTTACTCTTTGTCTTTCTTACGGTAAAGCTTCATTAATCTCAGTTTCTTTTGCTTGACTAGTAATTGGTAATCACAAAAATGTGATGGACTATTGATTGAAATGAAGCTAACAAGGAAAATGCTGATAAATATGAAGCAAAGGGGAAAATGATGCAAAAAGTTACATTTGTGGATATAAGAAAAAAATAAATGGATATAGATTTTCCCTCCAGGATATTGCAAATACTGTTGATTAAAAAGTGGCATGTGGTTCTGGTGCCAGTTGTAGCCAGTCCCGTTTATCATCTGTCCCTTTCCAGGACTTCAGAGGAAGCAAGACCCTTCTCCCATTATACTTCTTTCAAAATCTTCCTTGACCTTCTTGTGAAACTTGTCATAAGACCATCTAGCTCTTTCCACAATTGACATGATACACATGTAAAGAGGATAATCTTTTAGTAAGCAATAGATAATAATCCTAACAAGTAAATAGAATTAGCACAGTGTTTTTGTATTAAAAAAAAAAGGGAATGAATGAATCAGTGAATGATACAAGCAAATATATAAATGGAAACAAGGAAAACATTTGATTTTTTTCAGTTATCAAGGAATTAAGAATAATGATGTTATTTAATTTATACTTGTTAAATCATCTGGAAAAGCTGCATAATTGTCTAATGAAACTGGTATGATTACTCATTAGTGGTGGCAGTATAAATTGATACTGTGATGCTTTTTGAAGATAACTTAGTGCTACAGATTGCTTCATCTTTTGACTTACGATAAAATTCTAAAAATGGGATGACTAAGGAATTAAACCTTCAAAATGGGAAATACTCTATATGTGGATGTTTACTATAACTTCACTTATACTAGAAAAATACTGGAAATAAGTGATATATGCAGTACTACCAGCATAGTAAGTAAATTCTGATGTTTCACAGTAGACAAAGTGGTAATAATTTTTAAAAAGTAGGTGGCCACTTAAAATAATATTCATTATATGTCATGTGAAAACAATTCAGAATTATATCTGGGATAAGTAACTAACTCTAAAATTATTTGTTGACTGTTTACAGAAGAAGAATGAAATAGAAGTATTGAGTGTGGTGGCATTTAGATTAATTTAAAATTTTTGTTCCCAACAAAATTGTTTCCAGACATATTTTTTAAAATAATGAACATTTTCTTCTCCTTCTTCCATCAGTAACCAATGCTTAAACCCTTTGGGAATAAGGGGGTAAGAGCTAAATAAAGGAGCAAATTGACTCTGCATTTCAGTTGGGAATATTTAGGTACCAGGAAAGAGGAAAGAATACATTATGAATAGTCCTTTTTGATTTTTTTTTTTAAGGATTTATTTATTTATACTAGCACTGGGCACAGTCAGAAGCATGGGAGGGTGAGAGAGCTCACCAGAGCCAGAGCGGGGAACAGAACAGAACAGTGACGAAATACACTGCTGAGGGGCGCAGCGGGCGCAGCAGGAGAGGTCTGCGCACTATGTGGGACCCTCGCTGGCGGCCGGGGATTGAACCTGCACTGCAGAGGCTGCAGGCAGCTCCACAGCCCAGCGCTCAACCGCTGTGCCACCAGGGGAAGCCCTTGATTTTTTCAAACTTATCTATTTTACCGAGATAACATTGTTTTACACCACTGTATATGCTACACCTCTCCATATATATGTTGCCACACCATGCCTGCCACCTGAGCCCCAGTAACTCTCTACCTACCTCCTCTCCCTCTAGTGGCCTCAGTTCTGCAGTTTTATTTTTAGGGTTTGTTTTGATTTTTTCCCCTACTTCTTCAAGTTCTCTATACTACCTGTTCCCATATTAGGGCTGTCTTTAAGAAGCAGTGTGCTACAGCAGATTCAGCTCAGGATTTAAGCCAGAAGACTAAGTTCAAGTTCTGACTCTGCTACTTGTAAGCTCTGTGACTTTCAACAAATAATTTAACTTATTCAACTTTGCCTCTCTGTTAAAAAAAAAAAGTATTAGGAGAATTAAGATGGCATATAGATAAAGGTTTTTATAATATAAAGCTCTAAGTGAATAGTGTTACTTTTTAAATAGATTTATGAGTTAGTTAAAATCTGAAAAAGATGAGATATACTTAGCCAACTGAATTTAATGAATGCAATGTTCCTAAAAGTATTTTTTCCCTTTTCTGTTATAGGGATCTTTTATTTAGCCAGATGTATGACAAATTAAGTGAGAATTCAGTGGCCAAAGGAGTGTTTTTGGAGTGCCTTGAACCATATATTTTAAGTGACAAATTGGTGGGAATCACACCCCAGGTAATGAAAGACTTGATTGTTCATTTCCAAGATAAGAAGCTAATGGAAAATGTGGAAGCCCTCATTGTACATATGGATATCACTAGTTTAGACATTCAACAGGTGAGTTTATTTATAATCTACTAATTTATGGAATACACATAATTTCTTTATTAATTGTATTTCCCTTAACTCTGCCTGCTGTCAACCCCAATTATTTATTAAGCACTTTTGGTAAGATATAAACTGGTATTTGTCAACACATTTCTTAGGACTGATAAAAGTTAGATTATGAAATCTGGCAAGTCAGGAGTCTTCTGTTTCCTTAACATCCCCCATAGCTAGCTCCTCACATAGAGGTTACATTTGGTACTTGGCCTATAATTGCTTTTTGACTGATTCTTCTTCAATTTGTTTATTCACTACTGCAGTTTTTATCCTGCAAGAGAATTTCAACTGAGTACTTTCGCATAAATAGAATACTTTTACTTTTTTTTATTTATACAAGCACTGGGTACAGTTAGAATCGCTGGAGGGTGAGAGAATTCACCAGAGCCAGAGCGGGAAACAGAACAGGCAGACTGACAATACACTGCTGAGGGGAGCAGCGGGCAGCAGGAGAGGTCTGCGCTCCCTGTGGAACCCTCACCTAGTGGCCGGGGATCGAACCGGTGCTGCAGAAGCTACGGGCAGCTTCGCAACCCAGCGCTTAACCCTGCACCACCCGGGAGGCCCAGAATACTTTTACTTTTAAGAGTATGATGCCATTGTTTTCAAAAAGTTAGTTTATAAGTCCAGGTAATTTTCATAAATTGAATTCTGCAGTGCAGAACATAGTATATGAAGCAAATTAAGGATGTCTTAGCATGATCACCCACCCATTGTTTGATAATGTACTTCCAGTATATCTGAGGTCTGCATAGTTAGTTTTTTGTCTTCTCTTGAGGGGCAGTATGTATTCTGGCCTAAGACATTTCACAATTTAACTCTTTAGTTTCACATTAGACCAAATACAGCGCTTGCTACTCCATCTCACTCTGCCCAGTCGCAACCAGATTTCTTGAAAGCATTATCTAGGTTGCTTTCTCCGTTTTTTTCATATCCTGATGAGTCTTCAACCTTGCTTTCACTAGAGTCAGAAATCACCTCCAAGTCCTCTACATTAAGCAATGTTGTCAAATTTTATTTATTTTTTAAACAGCATTTATTTATTTAAGAAGTATTTATTGTCATCCTCTGGGTGGATACTTCACAGACGAGTTATCTTCTCATAAGGCCTACATTTCGGAGAAAAAAAATTGACATTAAACAGATAAACAAGTAAGCCAGAAATATCAAAAAACAGTTCATGTTAAAAGTCGAACAGGCTTTTTGACTGGGAAAGAGAGGGTAATTTAGATTGACAGCTTTCCTGAAGAAGTCTGAATTCTGAATAACAAATTATTAATGTGAAAATCTTGGAAGAGAAGATTGTTACAGGTAAAAGCAACAGCTAACGCAAAGCAAACACGTGTACCCACACGTAAAAGATACGTGCCTTGGTGTTAAAGTAACAGATAAAAAGGCAAATGGATTTGGAGCTTGGTTGAAAGGGAAAGGTAGGCCTTTCAAGGCAAAGTACAAGTTTTTTCCATTTTATTTGAAGTATTTTGGAAAATCATTAAAAAGTTTTAAGCAAAATCACCCTGGCTTATTTTTGCTATACCAGAATGAGGAAACAAGTGATCTAGTTGGGAGTTGGTCCTGGTCATGGCCTGAGATGGTAGCTTGAGATAGAGAGAGGTGACCTGATTTTGGGTGTTATGGAGAGCATGATGATTTGCTAATGAATTTGTGTGAGGGTGTAGAAGGAAATCATTTGAGGATACTTAGTTTTGGCTTGTTTTGGGTGTTTTGGAGAGCATGATGATTTGCTAATGAATTCGTGTGAGGGTGTAGAAGGAAATCATTTGAGGATACTTAGTTTTGGCTTGAGAAACAGGGTGGACAGTGATTCCTTTGAGAAGATTAGAAGATCAGAGTAGGTCTAAGCTTAGGAGACAAAATAAGGGGTTCTATTTTGCCATTTTGTTCTTAAAAAACTACCAGACATTCAGATAGGACATCAAGTTGGATATATGGATTAAGGGGGTGGTTAGGACTGCAGCTGTGAATGTAAAGATCCGTATGGTTGTGGCACTGACTGAGAGGGAGGATGGTGAGAGGAGAGAAGAGGTCCCAGAACCTGTTGCCATTGCCTGAAATGTCACCCCACTTCCATTTTTCTTTTTACCTCTCTGACTATTCCTTATTCTATTTTGCCAACCTCTGCTATTCTTCAGCGTTTTTCTCTTGTCACTTTGTAGTTTAATATAGCTCTCCTAGGAACAGAATATAGCATACTCTATATTTCAGGTCATCTCTATTCCTTCTAAATATTTTCTCAAATCAGTTTCGCTTCATCCTTAAATACATCGAATTCTACCCACCTCAGCACTTTTATCCTTACTGCTTCTCTCTGTAGAATCCCCAATTTCTTCCAACTAGCTTCCTCGCATACATGCTTGCTTTAGGGTCTAACTTAGATATTGCTCCCTCAGGGATGGCCTTCCAAATATCCCTGAATCAATTTCCTTTATAACACTTGTTATAAATTTGTTATTTGTAAATTAATTATATGTGTAATTGGGTATCTTCCCTGAGTCATAACACACACACCATTTTGTGCTTCTCCCTTCTTTTGGTGAGTATCCAGATGATGGAAGTTCTGTAAGGGTGGACTAGGTCTGGGCTTGTCTTACCTTTCTTTCTCCTGTGCCTACATGAGGGCCTGGGTATAGGTGGTCAGTTAATATTTGTGTAACTGTTGACTAAAGGTAAAATGCATCTGGAAAGGGAAAGAATAAAGAAGAAATAAAATTAGACATTGGAGGATGTTTGAAAGTAGTTATTGTACAGTTAACAGTATTTTGACTCTACAGCCACTCTTAGATTGGCATTGTGTTTGAATACATGAATTTCAATTTTTTTTCAGAGAAGGAATAAGGAAAATTAAGGGAGAGATTTTGATGTCTTGTTCATTATTAAAGTTTTAAGGACAATAATTAGTGATGCTTAATTGGTGACTTATATGGGCAAGGCAACATTTTGTCTTTACAGGTAGTTCTCATGTGTTGGGAAAATCGTTTATATGATGCTATGATCTATGTCTACAACAGAGGCATGAATGAATTTATTAGTCCAATGGAGGTAAGATTCTTCCTAACCTTGGCTCATATTTAATATTATCTAGTAAAGTTTTTCCCCCTATTCTTCATTTGATTTGAAAAGGTTTTTATTTTCACCCAATTACTTTAAAATTTCTTGCAAATTTATTAGACTTGCATCCATTTTAATTTGGGACTTTAGCTTGCTTTAATTTCATGCCTTCTGCTATTGCTTTATTATTTTTTAATCTGTATAAGTAGGCATGTAAATCCCAGAGAACAATAGATAAAATTAAAGATAGTATTTTTAAGTTTTTTCCTAAGAATTTCTAATATAATAGTCTTTCCAAAAGAAATTCATTATATGTACTAAATTGTACATAGTCAATGTACTACTGAGTAATGCTATTTGTAGATGTTTTCTACTGGGGAGGTTCTGAAAATGGTGAGAGGTCATTTTTGTTAATTACTGGTTTGTTGCTTCTCCAGGTCAAAAATTTGTAACCTTCATTATAGTTTGTTATTCTCCTTCCCATTAGAATATTAAAAAAGCATTTCAACTTCTTTCAAAAAGAACCAAATCCATCTTGTTATTTGTCTTAAAATTGAGGACAGGACAGTGGGTATAGATAGTGCATTGCTGCGCACTTCTTTATTATAGTAACTGATAAACTAGCTCAGAAGAGCAGGGCATCTGCTGAAGGCATCCAGTTAACTGTTTTTGCATATTGGCCAGCCAAAACTACTGATATGTCCAGGATGTGAGGGTGAGCTGGCTGCGACATCTGTCACGCCATTGATCACCAGGGTCGATTCAGCTGATCTGGCTGAGTAGGTGGGTGTCCCCTTCCCCCTTCACTGCTCCATGAGCTTCCCTGCTCACTCAATTTCAGAGAATGGCCATCCCAGAATAGAGATGAACCCTTCTTTGGTCAAGGGTATACTAGTAGCTGCGCTCCCCTGCTAGAACCTCCAAACAAACTCTCAAGGTCCAAAACTATTGATATGTTCAGTAGTTTTAAATCAGTGACCATTCCATGATATTGCAGGCTTCTTTAAACATACCTAGCTTGGGGGTGATAATTCATCTAATTCATTACTCTTTCAGTCTTGGTTGTACATCTCTTCTTTGGGTCAGTTTCCAAAATCAGTGTCATAGTTCTTTTCCCCTAGTTTTGATCTCATTTGTCTGTGTGTCAAATAAGTTTTCTTTACACTTGAATACCTCTCACATGCCTCCTCATTGAGTTCTATTATGTCCCTGAGAAAGAGCTGTGAGCTGCTTTCTCAGTGAGATCTTTTATTCCCTGCACGCAGAACTGTTCTCTGTCCCAGGACTACAGCACAATTAGGAAGAATTAATGCAATTTCTGGTTTCTATCAAAAAATCTCTGAAAACAGATTCTATTTGATGTATTTTGTTATTATTGCTTTTGAAGTTTTGTGTCAATTTTTTATTCCTTCAAATCCATTAATACCATTTATGATGGTACATTTCAGATGGAAATGTATTGGACTATTGAGGTTGCCTTATTTTGTGTTAAAAGTAGTTTTCAAGTTTAATGGTTTTCAGCAGCGGTGTAATACTTGTTATTAAATAGCCATTTGGAGATTTTAGCAGTGGGAGGTTAGATGCATCCTGTGGTTCCTCTTTTGTAATTCTCTGCCTATAAGGGAATCACTTTGCAGTGCTTAAAAGTTTACATATTTCAGTACTAAAAGAGATCTAAATTAAAAGGAGGTGTGTCAACTTTTGCAGTTTTCTAGAATGAAAGACAGTATTGTCACATTTGAGATTACTGCTATAGAATCTGAAACATTTCCTTACTTCTAGTTTTGATCATTTCTGAGGTAGAAGTAGTTTGTGCTAAGTGCTGGGAGGAAAAATTTTTCCTCTATTTAGATCCCCAATGGTGGTGGGGGTTGGGGGTAGTACTGCAAATTAACTGACAATAGATTAGCACAAAAGATAAGGTTGATTCATCGGTGTACTAGAACATTCAGTAATCAGTAATAAACTGAATAGCTAGTGTAAATGCTAAATTGTTACTGTGGGGCTGTAGGGGCAGGTTAGAACATCTATGGGAAACTATGAAATGTTTTATTAGACTTCTGGACAGCGGTATTTGTATATCCCAGTGCTAACAGTCAGTTTTCCTCTAAATAGGAGACTCCCTCTGAAGAAGGCAAATGTAATTCTGCCATTAATTTTATTGTATTTTCAGAGATTCTGCTTAAATAGCCTTTTTGTGGCTGCTGATTGTTCAGATGTTTTCAGTTGAAAAGTAATCTTCATTCCTATTCTGGTGGGCTGTTAGTCCCTTCACTTGCTTGCAATTTTTCAAAGAATAAAGCTCCTTTAGGAACTTAAGGGTATTAGAAATTATTTCCACAAAGATATTCATCTAACTAGTATTTATTAAATAGCTTTTTTTTCAGTGAAGAATATGACAACAATGATTGTTTAGCAGTGATCCTTCCAAAACAGTTCATAGTCACATTAAGAATGTTTATATTAATCTCAAAAGCAAATGACTAATAATTCAGAGAAAGGTGATTAATAAGAATTAATAAGAATTATCTTTTAAAAAATTCTTTATTTTAAATAACGGTAATTCTTTTCCTATTATAACAGAAACTTTTCAGAGTCATTGCTCCTCCTCTGAATGCAGGAAAAACACTAACAGGTATACATTTTCTAAGCTGTAATTTTATTCTCTTTTTCACATTTTAAGATATTATTTAAGTATCATAAAATTCACCAATTTTATGTGTACAGGATGAATTTGATAATCGTATATAATACAAATATATAATGCGTATTATACCCACCCCCATAGTCAACCTCTAGAAGGAACTATGTATCTCCTTCACCTAAGAAATTTCCTCTTGCCTCTTTATACTCTCCCCTTTTCCCCACAGTCCCACCTCCAAGCAATCACTAATCTATTTTCTGTTGCTAAGTTTCGTGTAAATGGAATTATACAGTGTTTAATCTTTGGTGTTTTCTTTCTTTCTCTTAGTCTAATGTTTTTGAGATTCATTCATGTTGTTGCAAGTATTAATATTCTATAACATTTACTGCTGAATGGTATTCCATGGGTCTAACATACTATCATTTGTTTATTTACTTATCAGTTGATGGACTTTTGAGTCCTTCCAATTTTGAACTATTATTAAAAGTGCTGCTACAGTTGTGAACAAGTTTTGTTCTGTTTTTAATTACACTTTTTTATTTGTGAGGAAACTGTAGATTCATTTGCAGTGGTTAGAAATCACACAAAGATCTGTATACCCTTTACCTATTTTCCCCAATGATAGTACCTTGCAAACTAAAACACCATATCAAAATGAGATATTCACATTGATAGTCAAGATTATATCTGTACAGTACATTTTCGTCCCCACAAGTGTCCTTCATGTTGCTTTTCATCCCCATCGTGGCCCCTAGCTATGAATAATTGTGGACATATGTGTTCATTTCTTTTGTACCAAAACCTAAGAATGGGTAGACTGTGTGGTCAATATAGGTTTTACTTTCTAAGGTACTCTGTATGTTTTTTCAAAATGTTTGTAGCATTTTCCATTCCCATCAGCAAAATATGAGCGCTCTAGTTGCTCCATAGACTTGCAAGCACTTGGTACTGTTATCTTTGAGAATATGCTTACCTTACTTTAAATGCCAAGTTTTATTTTCCATATCCACATAAAGATTATATTTCTGGAAATATTTTGAGAGAAAATTGCTGAAGATACTTTTCTATTTTAGATGAACAAGTTATTATGGGCAACAAACTCCTTGTATATATTAGGTAAGAAATTATTCATTTATCTATGTGTATACTTTCATAACCACCCCCCCCCCCGATATTCTTGAGATACTGTCATGTCTTATTTATGTAGTACTTTTCATTTTTCTTTTATGCATAGAATGGTTCACAATTATGGGTGATTTTGTCCCTGCCTTCCCCCTTCTATCCCCCTCACTCCCCATGTCCAGAGATATTGTTTCTTGTCACCACTGAGGCTGGGGGAAAGGATGACCCTGGGCAGCATTCTACAATACAAGGATAGTCTTCACAACAAAAAAATTATTCCAGAATTTCAGTAGGGCTCACATTGAAAAAGCCTGATGTAAAGTATTTTACTACTGACTACTCTGTGGGATATTTGGTGTATCTGGTTTCTATACAAGGACAAGAGATTTGTCCAAATCATGAAAAAGTTAGTGACAGAGGTAAAGCTGAAGTGTTTTATCCGCTCACTCCTGGAGAAGAGTTCTTTTCTAAGTGTCTAAACAGCCTCAGAATTGTGTCCAGAGATAACTTTTAGATAAGTAACTGGCTAGCAGACTACAGGCAGGACCTGCCAGAACATAGTTTTAGCACCAGTCTCGCATCAGTTACATTTGAGAACTATTTTATATTTCTGGCATTTCTTTAGTGTAGAGGAGAATATACAGTATTTACCCAGTACTTTATCATCTGTACCTTAAAGTTTTTACAGTAGGCTGGTATCCAGCTTTCTCTAACATTCAAAATTGATGACTAGTTCAAAGAGGTTTTAAATTTACCCCCCCACACTCCCCCCAAAAATGGCACATTCAGGAGACATTTTTATAATTCAGCCCACAAGGCAAGTCATTGGTTGAAAGGAAGGTTTGATTTGGAGGTAAAACTGTACAGTTAGTTTCTCATCATATTCTAACTCTCCCCAAAGGCTCATCCTATACCAGACATTTCCCAGACAATAAGGCTCATCCGATACTAGACATTTCCCAGACATTTATTGGCCTAGCTCATTCCCCATTTTAATCACCATCTTAAGTGCCACTGGTTTAAAAGTCTCTGAGAAACAATAGGCTTTTACTAGGTAGCTCGTGGTGCAGTACTCCCCCATTATCTGTGAGGGGATAAGATCTTCTGTGGTTGCCTGAAACCACAGATAGTAGTGAACCCTATGTATGCTATATTTTTTCCTTTACATATGTATCTATAGTAAAGTTTAATTTATAAATTAGGCTGAGTAAGAAATTAAAAAAGAATAATAATTGCAATATAAAAGTTAGATGAATATTATATATCTCTCTCAATACATCATATGTAATATTTTCAGAACACAGTTGACCTCAGCTAAGTGAAACTGTGGAGAGTGAAATTGTGGATAAAGTGGGACTACTTATAATACACTGGTGCCATTAGGTTCTTTCTAGATGCTGGGTTTGAGACTTCTAGATAGTGTGTCCTCATTTGTTCTTGTCCCTGGGATGCAACTTGAGTTTTTCTTTGAAAAAGGAGAAGGAATGGAAGTTCTTACTCAGTCACAGTTGTTACCTCACAACCATCCCTGTTGTCCATGTTTCTGCACTGGATATCATCTTTTTTTTTTTTTTTTTCTTTTTCTTTTTTTCTTTTCTTTTTTTTTAAGATTTATTTATTTATTTATACAAGCATTGGGTATAGTCAGAAGCGCAGGAGGGTGAGAGAATTCACCAGAGCCAGAGCGGGGAGCAGAGCAGGCAGAAGGACCGAAGTACACTGCTGAGGGGAGCAGCGGGCGGCAGGAGAGGTCTGCGCGCCATGTGGGACCCTCCTCCGGTGGCCGGGGAGCAGCTGGGGATCGAACAGGAGCTGTAGAAGCTGCTGGCAGCTTCGCAATCCAGCCCTCAACTGCTGCGCCACTGGGGAGGCCCTGGATATCATCTTGATCTGGGTTTGAACTTGTCCTAACCATCAAAAGCTAAGTGTTTAAAAATGAAACCCAGGCTCTTAGGTTTGAGTGACATGTTACTTTAAGTTATCTCATTACAAGTGATCATGTCTGTTCTCTGTATTTTCTTGTAGCTGTTGTCTTGCAGGCCGTGCCTATCCCATTGGTGACATTCCTGAAGATCTTGTCCCCTTGGTTAAAAACCAGGTTGGTGCTGTTTTCAGTGTTTTTACTGTCTATACCTCTTGTTAAGATGCACTAAAGATAAATTGTAATTGAGGGTTGCACATGAGTCAAGAGCTATCTCCTTCGGCAGGCAGTCACCTCCACACCATCAAGGAAGTCAGTAATTATAGCTGAGAGAGAGTCTAAGAGAGAATTTATAACACAATAGCAGTTTTAATTGAATTCTGCCTTTATTTTATGAAAATGGGAATCATTGCTTCAGCAGGATACATTGTAAGGTGAGAAAATAATCAACTCTTTTTCAACTGGCAGGTTTTTGAATTTCTAATTCGCCTGCATTCAGCAGAAGCTTCCCCTGAGGAAGAAATCTATCCTTATGTTCGGACTTTGCTACATTTTGACACAAGAGAATTTCTAAATGTATTGGCACTGGTAAGAGAATATTATTTTAAGGTGTTTTAAAAGAAGCCAGGGTGATAATTTTTTTTAATAAAAAGACAAAGACTAATCCTTACTAAGCAAGTACAATTTTTTTGCCTTAGCAAGTAGTCAGGGCTGCAAATGTTTAATTTTGCTGTGCCACTCAAAATTTTCTAATTCTTTGTGTCCTTTCCTTCCTTCCCTATATTCTTCTTTCCACTCTTTCCCTCCCCCTCTCTGTCTTTCTGATACCTCCTTATCGGGAAGTTAAAGAAAGCAAGGCTGGATGTGGTACATTTTTTTATTTCATAGATTATATTAGTTTGATATATTACATATGGAAGAGAACTGTGAGGACATTTAGTAATGATAGTGAAAATGGCTGGTGTTATGGAACCCAAAGCTTCCTGCTAAAAAAAATCCTTATACACATTTAATTAAAGACAGATTTGAGCAAGCCAGATTCTCTATGAAAATGCCCCACAGGAATAATAATATAAAACATGGCATACCTTCCCAATTAAATAGTATTATAGTTATTTTTTAAAAAGCTTCTGGTAACATGAATAGTACTTATATTGCAGTGTTTAGTGAAGCAGCAGGCTTGCACATTATAAAACACAAATATTACATATGCAAAATATTTGGAGAAAAGGAGAGAAAGGAAATATACCTAAATATTTATAGTGATTAGTTCTGTATGATGGGGCAAATTTCTCTAATTGTACATACAGTACTTTTATAAGTTGAATAATGGTATAAACTGTTAAATAAAAAGAAGTGCCCCTGAGAAGGCTGAAATTTCAGTTATATTATGCTTTGAATTAATTTGAAAATCTGACTTCATAAGTGGTAACTTTAAATGCATAGGAAGATGAGAAAAGAAACTTAGAATTGGAAGTCAGAGTTGCCTTAGGAGACCTTAGCCATCCAGCAGAGAACATAAAGATACTTAGTGTCTAGCTTGTAGAATTAAAGAAACAGAGAGTGGTATAGCTGGGGATTAAGAAATGTAGTATGGACCTCCCCAGTGGTGCAGTGGTTGAGTGCTGGGTTGCAAAGCTGC
This sequence comes from Talpa europaea, assembly GCF_964194135.1. Classification (NCBI taxonomy): domain Eukaryota; kingdom Metazoa; phylum Chordata; class Mammalia; order Eulipotyphla; family Talpidae; genus Talpa; species Talpa europaea. The sequence continues at coordinate 115,808,010 of NC_140070.1, read as the reverse complement.
CTGCAGCTGGTTTGATACCCGGCAGTGGGGTGAGGGCCCCACATGGTGCACAGACCTCTCCTGTGGCCCCACATGGTGTGCAGACCTCTCCTGCTGCCCGCTGTTCCCCTCAGCAGTGTACTTTGTCAGTCTGCCTGTTTTGTTCCCCACTCTGGCTCTGGTGAATTCTGTCACCCTCCCGCGCTTCTGACTGTACCCACTGCTTGTATGAATAAATAAATAAATCTTAAAAAAAAAAAAAAGAAGTGTAGTAGGGAACAATAAAGAATTTGACCTAATTTTCTTTTTTTTTAAAAGGGCTGTGGTAACACTGAGAATTATTTGGAATATGTTGATATCTTTTGAATTATGGTATTGGGGTTGAGGGTAGGATTGCTGTACAATCTCTCTTTTATTTGAGTGCCTCATGCATACTATTCTACCAGGGAGTGCACCCTTGGCTGACCAGGACCCTGCCATTGATAATAAGTAATTGCAGCACAGTGATTTACATGTACTGAAGCAACTCATAGGTGAGGAATCCAAAGAAGGATTAGGGAAGGTTTTTTTGAAATGAAGTCCATACCGAGTCATAAAGGATGAATAGAATTTAGGCAGGTGAAGGGGAGGGGAAAATATTCTAAACAGGACAGATTGTAGAAAGACCTGGAAAAAAGGCCACACAATGTGTGTCCAAGTAATTGAAAAAATAAAATGCCACAAAGCTGCCTCCTTGTATGTAAGGAAACATGCAAAGAGAGAAATCCAAAGAAGTAGGTGGAGACTGAGTCTTGTTATCCATGGTATGTAGTTTGTACTTTATACCAGAGTTGTAGATAACCATTGAAGCTTTTTAGTAGAGGAATAGCATGATTTGTAGTTTAGAAACATTCCCTCTAGTTTTGTGACAAATTGATTGAAAAAAAGTTGGGGGCAAGAAGATCTGATGTCAGATTTTTATAGCAATTTAGAGACAAGATAATGGTGGCTTAATTAGGGCAGTGAAAATGAGGATACTAAGATGTGAAAGAACATGAAAGATATCCCAGGAGGCAAATTCCCCTTAAATTTAGGGCTTTTTGTACAGGTAGATGTGATGAAAAATCCAGTTACATATGATGGAAAATGTTTGGCCTTTGGCATGTACAAAATAAAAATAGTTTTACATTTTTAAAGGTTATAAAAACAAAAGAGCAGTATGCCATAGACACTGCATGTAATGCACAAAGCCTAAACTGTCACCTCTCTGGCCTTTTTTTTTTTAAGATTTATTTATTTATACAAGAACTGGGGTACAGTTCAGAGGCGCGGGAGGGTGAGGGAATTCACCAGAGACAGAGCAGGGAGCAGAACAGGCAGACTGACTGAAGACACTGCTGAGGGAGCAGCGGGCGCTACAGGAGAGGTCTGCCACACCATGTGGGTTTCTCCCTGGCCAGTCGGGAATCAATCCTGCGCTGCAGAGGCTGCAGACAGCTCCACAGCCCTGCACTCAACCCGCTGCGCCTCCGGGGAGGCCCCTCTCTGGCCTTTTACATAGAATATTTGTTGACCTCTGGATTGGCCTCTATCAAGAGCTAGCTGTCATATACTGAAATCTCATAATAATTAAAAGGAAAAGTCTTTTTTTGATTGAGGTAACTGGTTTACAATATGTATATGATTTAGGGGAAGATGTTCACACCTCCTGAGAGATATGTCCCCACACCACACCCATCACCAAAGCACCCATAGTCCTTTACCACAGACTATTAGACCCTCTTCCCTTTTGTCTTCCCCCCTTCTATTCCTCTCCCTCTATTAGCCTCAATTCCTCTGCCATATTTCTAGGGTTTGTTTTGGTTTAGTTTTGTCAGTTCCTTTGTTTTGTTTCTCTATATTCCACACATAAATGAAATCATCCAGTATTTGTCTTTGTCCTTCTGATTTATTTCACTTACCATAATCCCCTCCAGTCCATCCATGTTGTCACAAATGACAAAGGTTTGTCTTTTTCATAGCTGAGTATATACCACATCTACTTAATCCATGATAATTTATAAGGGACTACAGAAATAATTTTTTTATAATTGAATTAAAAGAGGACTTTTTGAGTTTTAGGTTTACCTTTGTGATCCACAAATTATGTTCTTTTCCATTAGGACATCTTGCCTATTATTTCTCTAACAAGTATATAATTAGAAACATCTTTGTGGAATGATAGTGTTTTTATCAATGTTATGTCATATTGGCCGCAGCTGTTAACTACAGCCATAATATGTCATTTGGTGTATCATAATATTCATTCTAAAGTATGTATCACCACTTAATTATGTTTATAGGAGAAGTAACCTTTCAATATCTGTTTCAAAGCAATGAGTACGTGTTTCCAAAAGGAAAATGGATAAGGAAATTATTTTATACTAGCTGTCAGTGCTATAGTTTTTAAATACATATGTTGATTCTTTGTTTTTGTGTTTTGGTTGAATAGCAGTTGCATTAGTAGATAGTGCCTGCAGAGTGACTTCTCACTTTGGGAGGTTGGAGGGTGAGGGTATGTGTTTGTGTGAGTATGTACACATTTGTTCTCATAAGCCTGAAGATAGAACTGAGAAACTTTCTAGTTTATCTTTCTGTCATCAGGTATGGTCATATATAACTCATTCAAATATCAGCAAACCTATTTGAGCCCTCTAGATTGAGTACCTTCAGTGTCCTTGGAAACTCATTTCAGCATGTCTCCATTGCTGTCAGCAAAGCAATCTAGTTGAAGAAAAAGTTTTTAAAAAGAAATTATTTTATTTTTCTTGGTAAATAATTGACTAGACAATTCAATAGTCATTTGTTCATGCACTTACCATGCGCCAGATAGAAGGAAGAAAAGGGCATGCTAATAAGAGAACAGCATGAGCTGTTATACTTGGGGGAAGTTGGGGAAATTCAGGGACCATTTAAAGAACAGCAAGTATTTGCTTTGAATACAACTGTGATGTAATCTTGAAAATTGATGGTTGTGAAATGTACCCCCAATTTCCCCCCCTTTTTTTAAAGCTGTTGGGACAATATGTAGTCCATTCTCTTATTTCAGGACAGTAAGTAATACATTATTTCTATGTAGATTTAAATATTTCTCAGTGACAAACATAGGAAAGACCTTTAAATTTTTCATCATTGTTATTCAATAAATATTTTTATTTCAAATTCTTGACAGTGAGTACAGTTTTACTGCCTTCAATTCCTTCATATAGGTATTTCTGAATCTGGTGCTGTCACTTACTTGATGCATGTGCTCTTCAAAATATATTTGGCTGTATTTGAGCAGGCACATAAGGTGAAAAGTACTGCATGTGGCAGTGTTTCGAAAATAGGATACTTTTTCCTTGTAAGTAGGCTTGAGGATTTTAACATTGTGACAGTTTTACCTTAATAATTTTTTTAAATAGCTATCTTAGAACATCATTTTTTCTTAGTTGTCATGGAAATCATGAAAATTATCACTGTTCATGATAGTTAATAAACTATATTTCAGTTTTCATTTCCAAATAATTTAGACTGAATGCTGGCTGAGCATATAACATGCATTTCATCCTCCAACAAGCCTTTACTCACAAATTGCCTCTTGCCATTAGTGTTCTTTGTTTTTCACTGCCTATAAACTTAGGCTTTCTTTCTTAAGTCACTTTTTGGTCTTATGATAACCACTGTATTTTTGTACTTTTATCTACATTAGTGTCTCAGAATACCTTTTTTTCCTGTACAAAATTAAATGCTGTGTCTCTCTGAACTCACTAAAAATAACGTTATTAAAAGTGTAAGGAAAAACCTGATGATGAGTGGGTATCTTATTTGAGAATGTTCTTGACTGCTGACAGGAATTTAATATCTTGTTTCCTTCTAAAATTTGCAAATAGTAATTATTTCTAAAATTTCTCTATTTTAGACTTTTGAAGATTTTAAAAATGACAAGCAAGCTGTGGAATATCAACAACGGATTGTGGATATTTTGTTGAAAGTAAGTATTCAAAGGAATACATGTCTTTGTATTAATGTTTATAGTAAGGAAACTGGATTGTTTTTATTGAATACTTTAAAATAAGCTTGTTTAATGAAGCAGTATGTTACCAGCATATTTTCAAATTATACTACACATTTTTGTCTTCAAAAACTGAAATCACTAATCACTCTTTCAAAAAAGAATTTAAATTTGTAAAAAAAAAATCTATAAAATATCACTGTTAGACTGGGTAATAGGATACAGAATATGACTCTTGAGAAATGCATATTGTAATTTCTATATTTCTATGATGATATACAATAATAGAAACTAACTTCTGAGTGCTTTGAGAAAATAACTAATGTGAAGAATCTCCTTCACATTGTGTTGCTAAGGTAATACCATGGCTTTACCATGGTACTGAAATGATGGGTGACACTTCAGGATGATTTGAGGCACACAGAGATGATCATCTGAATGTAACTCTAATAAGATCATTCCAAAGCTATTTTGAGTTTCATGCTTTTGCAAATGTATGGATGCAGAGACAGATTCTTTTACTTTCCATCTGCATAGCTCATACTCAGCCAGTTTCTTCTTGTGGAGAAAGCTTCAGAGTTTTGTACTTTTCATTTTGGTTGTGAAATGAAGATTTTTTTTCCCTCTTAATGATTCCTAGGTTATTTTGGACAAGAGGTCAGAATTAAAATGTTTCTTAGTAGTACTTATCATTAATACATTACATTGATAATAGTTCTTTAAAATTTTGAAAGCACTTTTATAGCAATTAGCTCACTTGAACTATTTATATATTGACTTTGTATGATACTTAGTGATAAATGTCAGAGTAGAATTCTAAGCTCCCAGTTAATGCTAGTATGATCCAGGTAGCTAATAAGGAAATTTTTCACCTAGATTTCCAAAATACCTTCCTAAATGGTCTTTATGTACAATCTTGTCCACCTTTAAAGTTGGGGTCTTTCCTTCTCTGCACCTAGTGTTCTATGATTTCCCATTGGATTGGTTAGAATTATGTTCTGCTCTGAGGTCAAGTTCTAAATTTGTTTAATTATGATGGGTATTTATTTTTCTCATATAAGTCTTAAGGTAGACAACTTGATATAGTAGAGTGACTTCAAAAACTTGTAAATGATACAGAGTCTTTCTGCCTTAACTGCTGATATTCTTAATGCATGGATTTATCTGTTGGTCCAAAAGGAGCTGCTCAAGCTCCAGCCATCACCTTTGCTTTCTGGTTGCCTGAATGCAGAAAGAGATGAAGAGAGTGTTCCCTCCCCTTAAGAAAATTTCTTAATTTTACTTATTTCATGTTGATTTGAACTTAGATATATGGCCATGTAGCTGCAAAGAAAGACCAAGAAATGTACTCTGTATTGTGGTGACCCTGTTTTTAGCTAAAAATGAGAAGATGTTTCTAAGTTAGGAGGGAAGAACAGATGTTGGAACACATATACTAGTTATCTCCATACCCATCTAAACTATGTCACATGACATTCAAGGTCATTCTGTATTTTCTTTCTTTTTTTATATTATTTTTTTAATTTTTTACATTATTGTTCATTTTCAAACAGTATTTGCTTCCCCCATCCCCTCAGGTGTAGTCCCCATAGAGTTTCCTTCACCGATGCACCCATGCACCATCACCTCAGTCTCCTGTGCTCCTCCCTCCCTCTGATGCCTCTCCCACCTCCTCCCCTGTAGTATGTCTCTGATTTGTAATTGTCCATTTTTGCTTTGTTGTGTAATGTACTGTTATTTTTTTTTTTACACTGATGTCTTATTTGGTTCCCCTATATTCCTGCTATAAGTGAAACCATCCGATATTTTTCTTTTTCCTTCTGGCTTATTTCACTGAGCATAATTCCTTCTAGTTCTATCCACATTGCTGTGAATGGCATGAGTTTATCTTTTTTGACTGCTGAATAATATTCCATTGTGTATATATGCCATATTTTCTTGACCCAGTCATCTATTTTTGGGCATTTGGGTTGTTTCCAGGTTTTGCCTGTTGTAAATAGTGCTGCAATATACATAGGTGTACAGGTGTTCTTTTGAATCACTGTTTTTGTGTCCTTTGGGTAGATCCCTAGTAGTGGAATTGCCGGGTCATACGGTAGCTCCATTTTTAGTAGACTGAGGAACCTCTAGACACTACAAGACATACATTGCAATAACATCTTTAAAGACTCATCACCCAAAGCAAAGAAAGTCAAGGAAAAGATAAACACCTGGGATTACATCAAACTGAAAAGCTTCTGCACAGCAAGAGATATTAACCAAAACAGAGAGATACCCCACTGATGGGAAAAAATCTTTGCACTCTAGTCAACTGATAAGGGACTGATCAAAAAGATATACAAAGAACTCACATGACTCCACAAAAACAAAATAAACAATCCAGTCAAGAAATGGGCAGAAGAACTTAAAAGACATTTCTCCAAAGAGGAAATGCAAATGGCCAACAGTTATATGAAAAAATGTTCAACATCCCTTATAATCAGGGAAATGCAAATTAAAACCACACTGAGATACCACCTTACACCAGAGAGAATGGCACATATCAAAAAAACAAGCAACAACAAAAGTTGGTGAGGATGTGGTGAAAAAGGAACTCTCCTACATTGCTGGTGGGAGTGCAAATTGGCCCAACACTAAGCTTCTGTATTTTCTAGTTCCTGACTACTTCTCTATAACTGCCCCCTCTCCTCTGCAATTACCTTTTCACACTACCCACCTCCAGCCACACCTACATACTGTAGATTTATTATGAACACCACTACCATATTAAATTATTGGAATTCACAGAACTTTCTGTGTCATTTCTATGGCTTATATTCTTTTCCTGAGTTTTCTTTCAGTCCATCATGCCTTTTTCTTCCTTATCTCCCCTTGGCAAATAACTAACCATTTCTAAAATGTAACTTGAATATCATTCATGAGAAACTCTTTTAGAATCTTCTTCCACACTTGTAGTGTGACTAATTACCCCTTCTCTGTGTTTATACAACATTTTATGCTTTAATGAGCATACTGTATGGTAATTGTTTATATATATATTTTCCTACCTGAATTTGAGCTTCCTATAGGTTGAGATTGAAGATTCTTTGTTTTTTCATTGTTTTAACATGCCTAGAGCATGTCTAGCATGATACCTGCGATCTAGTAAATGCTCAGGAAATATCTGCAAGTCGATTGAATTGAAATTTGATTTTAAAACCATACTAGCTTGGAAGAATTATCCAAATGAAAGGAAAAAATTACTTAACTATGTGAATTGTTTAACTATTATTGCTGGTGAATTGCTACTCTTATATGTTGTTTTGATGGTATTTACCCTGGGTCAATGAAGAACAAACTTTTGAGATTTTTTCTGGTGATAGTGTTGTACTGATTTGTTAAATATACTTTTGAAGAGAAGTTACAACAGATATCACAGAAATACAAAGAATCCTAAGAGACGATTACAGACATCTTCATGCCAATAAATTTGATAATCTAGAAGATATAGATTCTTAGACTCATGCAACCTTCTAATACTGAATCAAGGAGAAATAGAAAACCTGAGCAGATCATTATGCCTTTTGTATAAGATTTGTTTACCTACTTTCTTGTTCATAATACCCTTGAAGAAGAGATCTACCATAGTATCTTATGCATAGGTAAGAACTCACTGACATCAGAAGAATGGTTATGATTTGATATCTGTATGTGGTTCTAAAAGAGCAAAAGACCTGTTGTATAAAGTCATCTGTTCAAGAAACTGCTTGTAGACAAGGTAGAAGCCATTTGCTTCACTGATCCATGGAATCTTTCTGGAATATCTTCACTCTCAAGTTATCTTACTTTTATTTATTTTTTTAAAGATTCATTTATTTATTTATATATGCATATAAGAACTGGGGTACAGGCCAGAGATGCAGGGGGTGAGAGGATTCACCGGAGACAGAGTGGGGAGCAGAACAGGCAGACTAACTGAAATACACTGCTGAGGGGAGCAGCCGGTGAGTCAGGAGAGGTCTGCTGTGCCATGTGGGTCACCTCCATGTCTGGCTGGGGAATCGAACTCATGCTTCAGCGGTTGCGCACAGCTTCATAGGTTGTCTTAACCCATTGCGCCACCAGGGAGGCCCCTATCTTACTTTTAAACCCCAAAGCAACTTCCTTTTTTCTATGTTGGTGGGCAGATTTTTAGTAGGTATACTCTAATTTAAATTTGATACTCAAAATTTTAAGACTCTTAGAAGGAAACATGATTGATATTTCTTTGAAATCATCCTCTCTGACAATTCAGTTCTCCAAGTTGTACCTAGAAATATTTTAAAAATTGCTAAAATGTTTTCCTTTCAGAGTATGCAAGTAGTTGTGCTTCTTCAAATGATACTGAGCTCACTGTTGTACAATCAACGAAAGAATCTTTTTATGAGTCTTCATAATGAGGCTTTCCTCCCTTCTTATTATGTATTTTTGTATGTCAAACCAGATGGTGTCTTGAATAAATTGTTTCTCTTGCTCATCAGGTTATGGTGGAGAATTCAGATTTTACTCCCTCACAAGTAGGATGTCTCTTTACTTTCCTTGCCCGGCAGCTTGCAAAGCCTGACAATACCTTGTTTGTAAACAGAACCCTTTTTGATCAGGTAAGTGATGAATTGTTTAACAATGAGAACAAAAATTGTTTTTATTCTGTTTATATCCATAGAAAAGTTCGTTGAATTACACTGTTTCATAATGTAACAGCCTACTGGACCAGTGTCTTTTTTTTTTTTAGAGGGATTTTTTTTTTATTATGCATACAAGAACTATGCATACAAGAACCGGGGTGTAGGCCAGAGGTGCAGAGGGTGAGAGGATTCCCCAGAGACAGAGCAGGGAGCAGAACAGACAGATCTACTAAAATATACTGCTGAGGGGAGCAGCAGGGAGACAGGAGAGGTCTGCTGCGTCATGTGGGTCAGCTCCCTAGGGGATCGAACTCATGCCACAGTGCCTGGAGATAGCTTGATAGCATTGAGACTTTAACCCCTGTGCCACCAGGGCAGCCCTGGACAAGTGTCTTTTCCATGTTTTAACATGGATCTAAATTAATTGCTTTAATTTTTTCAGTGATGTGTCTGGGTAGTATGATTTTGTCTAGTAACTTGGTATCATGGGAGTCTGATTTGTGGTGACTGATTTGAAGAGATTCTTTTCTCTCCATTATTCTGTTGCTGTAAATTGCCTAGAGTTCTCTGCTCAAAAATTTTCCAATTTAAGTATCACCTATCTCCACACCCTCGCCAACATTTGTTGTTGCTATTTTTATAATATGTGCCATTCTCTCTGGTGTAAGGTAGTATCTCATTGTGGTTTTGATTTGCATTTCCCTGATTGCAAGTGATGTTGAACGTTTTTTCATATACCTGTTGGCCATTTGCATTTCTTCTTTGGAGAAGTGTCTTTTTAGCTCTTCTGCCCATTTTTTAACTGGATCGTTTTCTTTGTTTTTGTTGAGTCACGTGAGCTCTTTGTGATCAGTAGAAAGGGTAGTAATTGTTGTATTCATTGTGATCAGTAGAAAGGGTAGTAATTGACAGTGTAATGGCATACATGCTGGTATCCAATTAAAAAACTTATTCTTTGACTAGGTTCTTGAATTCCTCTGCAGTCCTGACGACGACTCCAGACACTCTGAAAGGCAGCAGGTATGCACTATTAGACCTCTCTTTGCCAAAGAATTGGAAAGAAGACATAGTAAACCAGAAAAAGAACCCCTTGTGCTGGACCTCAGGAGACACAGGGGAAAATGACTTGTGCCCAACATTAATTCTAAGCTAGATAGCAGTAACCAGAAAATAGTGTGGTTGGTCAGTAGTAGTAGCACATATATAAGGAACTTTTATCAAACTGAGTTCCTGGGCAGACTGGACCTGTCTTGCATTCAGCCTGACATTAAAGAGAATACTTCATTCTTCTTCATTTTGTAGCAACATTATATACTGCTTTCCACAAGTGTCATTAATCTGATAACCATCCATAGTTGCTTTGGCCCTGAACTGGAAAGATTGCAGAATCCTGAATATTGGGACACTCAACTTTTGGAAGTGCCCCATATTCCCTCTGTGTTAGACTAACCATTTCTGGAGACTGGAATCCAGCAATTCCTCCAATATTCACGATGAGATAGGAATTATTTGATTATTGCTTCTTTCTACTTTTTCGCCACTTTCTTGAGGGTCTTTTTCAGAAGTGGGAGTCTTAAAGAGCTTGCCCACTATAATTAGGAGCATTAAGTGAGTCACACTGTCAGAGAAGTAAGCTACAAAAGGAAGTACTCCGAGGGTGAGATTCAGTTAAAGAATATTGGATAGTAACAGTGACCCCTTTCTCTGTAGAGCTGTGGCCAAGTGACTTCTGCAGACTATTTTAGCAAAGAGAATAGCTGCTAAAGTGTTGGTTTTTCTCTTAAATTATATTGAGTACAAATAGTCATGAATACCCCTCAGTTTGCCCCTATTTCTCTGTTGTCAGGAAAGTGGCTCATGATATGCATGGTATTGATATGTAAAATGATAAAAAACATTTCATATAAATAACTAAAATAAGCAGAAATTAAAACAATCTAAAAGCCAAACCTTGAAAAGAGGTCATGGTATACTCATATTCTGTCACTGGAAGTCCCCTTTAATTTTTGTCTGTTTTTTTTCCCTCCTATTTTAGAAATAAAAAAAAACTGATCAAGTAAGTTGCTCAAGGTCACAACTAAGATTAAAATACAATTCTTTCCCCTCTGATCCAATGGGATTCCCATGTATATTTTGTTACATGTCAATTTTTTTACATGACATATCTTTACCTTGAAAGTAATCAATTTCCTGTGTTAGAAAAATACTTTGTTAAATGGTTTCTTAGAATTCTGAGAAGGGTCAGGTTATTCTGGACCTTGAACTTAAAGGGAGATCCTTTCCATACTGCTCTAAGGACTCCATAACTACTCTCACAGTTTTTGAAGTTTACTTCCAATATCTTAATCACCCTTTTTTCAGTCAGTTGATTAGTATGGTAAAAATTAATCATATGAATCCTGGTGGGTTTTTCACTGTGGTAAAATATGTATGCCATGAAACTGAGAATTTTAACCATTTTAAGATGTGCAATTCAATGACATAATGTATATTCTCACTATTGCACAACTGTCACTACCATTCACCTCCAGAATGTTTTTATCTTTCCAAACTGAAACTCTGTACCCATTAAGTATTAATCCCCAATATCCCTCCTCTAATCCCTGACAACTATCATTCAACTTTTTTGCCTCTATAAGTTTGACTACTTTAAGATTCTCATATAAATGGAATCATTATAGTATTTGTCCTTTTGTGATGGACTTTTTTGACTTACCCTAATGTTTTTATTTGTAAATGCTTTCTCAGCTAAACATAATGTTTGTGGCATTTGTCAGAATATCATTCCTTTTTAAGGCTGAAAATATTCCGTTATGTAGATATAGCATATTTTATCTCTTCATCCATTGGTGGACATTTGAGTTGTTTTCAGTCTTTGACCCTTGTGCATAATGCTGCTATGAAACCTCAATGTCTAATTAGAAAAATTAACATGTAAACATGGGTGCTACATGTGGACCACAGATTTTGAAGAGCCATGACATAAAAACAGCAGATAAAAGTATGCTTTTTGAAAAAATATATAGTTTATCCTCAACATTGTAGGGGTTAGGGATGCCAACCCCTACACAATCAAAATCTGCGTATAATCTGTTAGCCCAAAAGTCTTCCTGATAACAAAAACAATTGACTAGCACATATTTTCTATATTATATGTATTAAATACTGTATTCTGAGGATAAAGTAAGTTAGGAAAAAGAAAATGTCATTAAGAAACTCATAAGAGAAAATACATTTTACAGTATTGTACTATTTTTATTGCAACTGTAAGTCTACATCATCTATTTAGAAGAAAACTGGCATATAAGTGACCATGTACTTCAAATCCATGTTATTCATGGGCTCACTGTATACAGACACATTTTTGCTAAATAGGGGGTCATTTCAATATTATAACTGTTTGCAAATAGTGTGGCATACCTTCCATGTTTGAAAAACAGAGCCATATATCTTTTTCTAAGATGTAAAAGCATCAAGACAGAAGAAAAAATATTATGGTTTGTATGGCTGAGTAGACTCATAAAGTGCTAGTAAATAAAAGTTGTTTCCAAAGTGTTATTACTCACTTTAAATGCTCAGGTTCTTTTAGAATTGCTGCAAGCTGGAGGCATAGTTCAATTTGAAGAGAATCGACTCATCCGTATGGCAGAAAAAGCAGAGTTGTAAGTTGATTTGAAGTCATATTTTAGTTCCTATAGGACTATTAAGTTGCATTTCTCTAAGCCTAATTTATTGATATATTATGCAGATTAAAAAAAAACCTAAGTGTGAAAGTTTTTGCCTTTCAAGTCTAGATTTTAGTAAAATTTGTGGTAATTGACAGTGAATTTGAAGTTTTTGTATACTTATTTTAATATAAAAATGAAATAACAGTCTTCTAGTGTTTTAAAATTTTCATGGCATTTCATAAAAGAATGACAGATACTCATCTCCCTTAAATTTTATAATTCCATCTAACAGTGTAATTCACATCTACTGTATTCATTTTTTAAAAGACCTCTATGCTGAACAAACTTCTTGAAGCAATAAGCTAATAACTACCTGCCCACTTAGTACACTGAATGTTTTCCTTTAATGTTCTAGCTATCAAATTTGTGAATTTATGTATGAACGAGAACACCAATATGACAAAATTATTGATTGCTATTTGCGTGACCCACTAAGAGAGGTGAGTTAAGATACTGTTTTGCCCTTTTCTTATTCAATTTCCCCCCTCCTTTTTCAGTAGAAATAACAATTCAGCAGGTATAACTATTCAGTGGAAATATTTGGATATATGTTTGTTGATTCAAGGTTTTCTTCATTTTTTCAGGTTTTTTAATTGAGTACCTGCCATTAACCAAGTACACATTGATAAGTAAAGCAGGTATTAGTTTCTGCAGTTTTAGAACCTATAGGTTAGTAATGGAATCTGATAATAAGGAAGCCAAATAGATAACTTCAAATTAAAATGAGCACCAGAGAAGAGAAACTGGGTGCAATTTTAAGGGATAAATAGGGAACTGACTTATGCAGAATGGCCAAGGAAGGAATGTGAGAAGTGACATGTAAACTATGTTTGAGAATTTAAGAAGTCAAACATAAAGTCAGTGGATAATTGTTCCAGGATAAGGAACAGTTTATGCAAAGTCCCTGAGGTGGGGAGAAAAGTTTTGACATCTTCAAGGAACTGAATAGAGTTGGTATAGATAAAGTGAAGATGAGTATAGGTAGAGCATAATAGACAAGAGCAAGAGTAATTTGAGGTAAAGTTGTTGTGAACAGGGGCCACCAAAGATAAAATCTGATAATCCCTTTTAGGTTAATGAAATTGAGACCCAAATTAATTGGAGCAAGTTTGTAACTTGTAAGAGTCTACCTATCTCCAAGTGGTTTTCCATGTCCAAACAGTAGTTTCTGTTTCCCAAGACTGGAACAGATAGTAGGTAGTGACTAAATATTGCTTGAGTGAATGAATGAGTGAATTCTGTTATCTTGTGCTCTTCAGGAAGAAGTCTTTAACTATATTCACAATATCTTATCCATCCCTGGACATAGTGCGGAAGAGAAGCAGTCTGTATGGCAGAAAGCAATGGATCATATTGAGGTGCTGATTCAACAAAATTTTATTCTCGATTTGTGTGGACAGCTCCTAACTTAACTTTATGCCAGCTAAATAGTGACAGGTGTCATATCATTAAGTTGATTTACTTGAGGATCAAAGGGTTTTTTCAGATAATTTATCCTACTTCACATTTGTATTTACAAAGCCTATGTCATATATCGTTTGTTATATCATGACTTTTGAAAATAGCCCATGTTTAATCAACATGTTGACAAACTAGAATTATTAGTGGGTTTTTACAAAGTTCTTAGAATGATTCCGAGAGTACTTCTGGTGTTTCTCTATAATATATGACAAGAAAAAAAAATATGACAGGAGCCATTCTCTCTAGTCACCCAGTGGCATTTTAGAAACATTACTGTAATGCATTGTTCTCTCTGATGTCTTTCTCGTCCTATGGGACAGGGTGGTGACTCTGGTTTTGTTTGTTTATGCATGCTATTTTACAGCAACACAAGAGTTGACTTCAAAACAAAAAGTTCTTTTTTAAACATCTGTTTATAGATGCCTAAGTGGGGAGACTAATACATGTGTGATGAACATGTGGTCACAAAGCGTTTTTAAAGGGCGCCCCAAAACTCAATCCTTGCTCTAGTTGCTTAGCTTCATATTACCCTGTATACCACTGAAACCAACTGAGCTAGCAGCTTTGTTGAAATCTATTCTAATGGGTCGCTGACTACTGAAAAAAAGTAGTAGCAAAAAATGCTGAGGTAATCCTAATTTTGGAAATAATATTTATATCTATGACTTTGCTGTCTTTTTTGTACAAGGTAATATCTCGTGATGGGTTTAGAGATGTAGTGAAATAAATGATTATTCAATATTATTCAAATGTTTGAAAATTTTTTATACATATGACAAATGATAAGAAAGATGAGCTCTGAAACTTTGAGAAAACTTTGCATATGATGTTAATTTCTAGTTTGTGGAGATTGTAAAGTTTAGAAAGATCAGAAAGGTGAACAGCATTTTCTGTGAAACATCTGGTGTGAAAAGTACAGCCGGTCATCAGATGTGTGGTCTTGTATAATTTCTACACTTTCATCTATAGGATTGAAAACCTGTATTTATTTAATGTTATCATTTTCCTGCTAACAACAAGATAAATATGTCTTGGTGAAAAAAACCCTAAGAATATCTTCTACTTTGACTTATGTTTTTTTTCCTTTAATCATTTTGTATTCTCTTTCCTTTCATCATTCTCTTTAAGTCCCTTTAAGTCTCCATAGTTACATTACAGCTCATTTTTCATCTCACTTCATCTGCATTGTGCAGTGGTTTGAGCACATGGACTCCAGACATCCAAAAATGAAGCTATGTCTCTGCATAATGTGAAATATGATGAATTAATCCATGTGCAAACAAATTACTCAGCAGAAAACTCATTCTGGAGAGGCAAGAAGTATTTTTGCTGCCCAACAGTTATTTCTGCTGAGTATTTTCCCACACCCACGCATTTTTTCATCCTGAAATTTTTAATCTCTTTTAAGGCCAAGATTACTAGTATATAGACTTTTTGTCAAAGGAATTCTGTGTCTTCAGTATAAATAAAATCAACAGGAAATATTTTAGGGCAAAAGTCCTCCCAATATAGTTTTTGACAGTATACATAGTGTATAGATTAGTGGTTCTTAATATTTTGGGGTTATTGATCTCTTTTGGGAATTTAATGAAAGATTTGGATCTCTGCCTCATAATATTTTGCCATGTGCACAGATATGTAATTTTGTTATAATTTCAGGGATCCACAGACCTCACAAAACCACTGTTACTTTGGTCTGTGGATTCCAAGTAAAGAATCTCTGGTTGAGGTGGTTTTTCCAATATGGTGAAAACACATTTCACTAGATTTTTGAAGAATATTTTTCTACTTAAGGGATAAAAAATTTTTAAAAGTTCATAAAACAAATGTATAATAAAAAATTGAAAAGCAATCAGATGAAGAAATACAATATTTCTAGTACTGTAGACTGCTCCATGTATAGTTTCCTGATCATAATGCCCTGCCTTCTCTGATATACCCATTATCCTGATTTTTGTGATAATATTTTGCCTTTCTATATACCATTACTGCATATGCTTGCATCCCTAATTTTTTTATTTTGTCTGTTTCTGAATTATGTAAATGAAATATTCTATATCCCATCTTCTTTCCTCAGTATTCTTCAAAAATTTGTGTATTTTGTTGTATGTAGCCATGGTTTATTTTTAGTGTTGTATAATATTCTATTTTATAAGTATATCACAATTTAAGCAGTTTGTTGTTGAAGGACATTACCTCTATGATCATACTTACAAATGTATCTTGAGACAACCACATGCATTTCTCTAGGATATTGGTTCTCAGTTTCATTTGCAAACCAGCATTATAAGTTCTATAAAGTTCTCACCAGAGAACTTCATAAATATGCAGTATCAGTCTTCACCTCAAATCTACTGAATCAGAAACTCGGGGTGGGGTGGTAGGGCCCAACGTGTGTGTTTTAATAAGTGCTCCTGGTCATTTTGTTGTTAATGTTTAATAATATAATTGTTAAACATTGCTAATAATTGTTTAATAATCTCTGTTCTGGGGTATATAATTGCTAAAGAATTGGAATTAATTATTTTAAACTACAGTAGATGCCAGTATCCTATTTTATGTGTTTTAACTTTGTATTTCCTTAATTACTACCAAGATTAATAGGCTTTACATGTTCATTGGCCATGTCAGTTTCCTTTCTGTGATGTGCCTGTTCCAAGTCTTTTTCCTGTTTTTATATAAATGTCTCTTGTAATACGTGGGCCTGGAGTTTTCCATATGGAATGATGTTTGACTATTTATTGGACTGTCAGAAAAGTCATTAAACATTTTTTGCATAGAAAACAGAAAAAATACGTCATGATTTTTCCAACAACCCAGTAGTTTAATGGTTAAAAATCAATGCAGGTTTTCTATTTCTTATGTCAGTGTATTAAATTATAATTTTCTTGTATGTTATCTATTTTGTCTCAGTTTTAAAATTCTTCACAAATTATTCACAATAATTTTTTTTGTCTTTCTGGTGTTTACATATTAGTAATGACAGCTCCCTTTCCACTTGTGATATTGGTTAGTTGTACCTTCTCTGTTTTGAGACATCTAAAAATACTATCTACTTCAGTTATTTGTGTCAAGTAATCATCATTAATCTACAAATATTAACATAAAATTATTAGATGAATCATATTGCTATCATAGTAATTTGTCCAAGTTTTATTTGGTTATGTCCTATGTTGATCGGTAGTTGGTTCTTTCATTTTAGTCAAGTAACTTCAATCGTAAAAGTGGTAATAGTAAGTCACACAACCCATATAAGAAGAAACTTTAAAGAAAAGGATAGCCAGTAGTGTCTAATCAAGTTTGAGGAGATGTCAGTTTAGAAATCATAGATATGACAGAAATAGTCATTAACAGTCATTAATTGACAGTGGTCAATGTCTTAACCTCTTTTAAGATTTATGACCTTATGTTGATTTTTTAAGAAACTGCAGTTTTCTAAATCTATATAACACCAGAAGAAAAGTTTTAGAATTCTTAGCCAAAGAAGTTGCAACTATACACTTTTTTTTTTTCTTCAAGTTATTACGTTAAGCTCAAGAGTGAAATTCACTGACAGGGAACTTGGGAAGCTTTGTTCTTCTGTTCATCTTATAGCTATCATGGCATAAGTCCAGAATTATAGTGCTTTCATTTCCTAGGTGCATTTCATTTCCTAATTCTGAAGTATTCTTTTTTTAATGAAAATCTGATATTTTGTATTGCACATTTCTAATTTTGTTTATTTGCAATGTGCCTTTAAAGTGAGGCTCTATATCAAGGTCTCCTAAAATGCAGTGTAGAGGCCTGTGACAATATTGAGGTAGATGATCATAGCAATTCTTTTAACATTATAGATCACTTTGCCTTTTTTCTTTCATCCTAGGAACTTGTGTCTCTGAGGCCCTGTAAAGCTGCAGAACTAGTTGCAACTCACTTTTCTGGAGAGATTGAAATGGTCATTAAAAAACTTCAGGTAAATATAGCAAAAATATATTGGAAAGAAACATCTAGTGGAAGAGAGTTATTGATTATCTACCTAAGAACTTTAGATTGTAGTAATTTCTTCAATGGATGGCTAGTATTTAATCATAGCTTCTACACATCATGAATGTTTCTATCAATATTTGGGAGCAGTTGTGTGATGACCTCTTAGTCTGGAATTGAAGGTGTTCATCTTTATGCATGACAAATTTCACATCACAGAAACATTTTTGAAATTGTATCCTGTACTTATTCTGGAAGTCATAATCCTCAAAAGATCTCCTAATACCTCAACCTATATTTTCTTTTACTTTAAGCTCTATAACACTATTCTCTTTGAGCTGTGTTATCTATTGAGACTTTCATCATCCCCAAATTGGGTTAATGCTGATGATTTAGAATTTTTCTTGGAAAATCTTAACTAGAATGCGGGTATATTAATGCTAAACATGGAGAAGCTCAGTTCGAAGTATTGTTTAAGAAAGCTAATATTTTACTTGTCACTACCCTGGCAGTGCTAGTAGTAAGTTTTGCTCAGTATCATTATGGCTATAAATGATAGAATTAAGAAGTAGGATGATGACCGAGACATGAAGCCCAACCGGAGCCAGTGGCAATAATCGTAGTAGGGGTAAGTATACAAGATGGACACCAGAGCAGTGAGTAGGGGGCTCCTAGCATGGGAGACAAAGATAGGAAATTCTTTTATTTAAACACTTATTGTGGTCCCACTTTGTATCACAATTTGGTGGGCCCTGGGCACACAAATAAGAATACTCTCTTTCATTTTCCCAACAGAAGAGAAGCACTTACAATACCACAGTATAATTTTATAAACACTACACCAAAGATATGTAAAAAAGGGTTATAGGAACACTAGGGGTGATGGACTGTGAAAAAATCAGAGCTCTGGGAAGGGCTTTCTGCATAAAGAATTATGGATATGTAAGTAAAACTTGAATGCATGAAGCAACATGCATAGTCAGGGAGGCTCAGGTCCAAGTAAGCACGATGTGGAGAGGACAATGGTGGAAGAAGTATTAAATTAAGCTATGAAAGCTGTGTTGGAGGGGTGAACTTTAAAGTATAGAGTCTGGGCCTCCCTGGTGGCATAAGGGGTTAAGCACCACACTATGAAGCAATCCAAAGCCTCTGCAGCACAAGTTCGATCCCCAGCCAGCCAGGGAGCAACCCAAATGGCGCAGCAGACCTCTCCTGTCTCACCCGCTGCTCCCTTCAGCAGTGTATTTCACTCAGTCTGCCTGTTCTGTTCCCCACTCTGCCTCTGGTGAATCTTCTCACCCCCCGCATCTCTGGCCTGTACCCCAGCTCTTGTATGCATAAATAAATCTTTTAAGAAAAATAAAAGTATAGTCTGGAAAATAGAGTTTGAGGCCTGATATTGAACAAGCTTATGTTTAATACTAGGAAATGTATATTGTATCTTTTATGTACTGGAGAATTACTAGTTTTTTAAGCAAATGAATGACATAATTAGATCATTTTATAGCAAATTAACTACTGTAGAGAATGGACTAGCAAAGAAAACAAATGAAGGAGAGACCAGCTGGGCCAGTTAGAATGCAAAAGGTCTAGGCAAAAGACCAAGGCTAAGTCAGTGGCAGCGGAGAGAACAAAGCCAGAATATGTTTTTGAAATAAAGAGTATAGGGCCTAGAAATGAGTTGAATCTGATGGGAAGAGTTAAAAATGACTCCCAGAGAGAAGACTTGGTTGTCCAGTATGATGAGGTTCATTAACTCAGGATAAAGACTCATCTTTAACTGAATAAATATTTATGTACCTGCTGTGCACCAAAAATATTAAGTGCTGATGATACAGCATATATAAGGTATCACCGTGCTCATATAAGCCAAAGAACAATTGTAGAGTGCTTTGACTTGTATGCTGATAAAGGCAGAATGCTGAGCAAGTACATGGAGGCCGTCCACTCTATTCTCGTGAGGGGCACTTGGGATGGCTTTTCTAAAACTGCTCTAAATCTGCAGGGCTTCTCTTCCCTTTAAATGTCAGCAGTTTTGATGAATCCTCTCACTTCTAGTTTGTTACTGTCATCTAAAATGTAAGATTATATTTTTTATAAAGATTTATTTATTTTTTATTTATACAATAGCTGGGGTACAGGCCAGAGGCACGGGAGGGTGCGAGGATTCACCAGAGAGAGTGGAGAGCAGAACAGGCAGACGGACCGAAATACACTGCTGAGGGGAGCAGCGGGCGCTACAGGAGAGGTCTGCCGCGCCATGTGGGAATCTCCCTGGCCGGGGATCGAACCCATACTGCAGAAGCTGCGGACAGCTGCACAGCACTGTGCTCAACCCGCTGTGCCACAGGGGAGGCCCTAAAATGTAAGATTTTTAATTGCAGGATTTTATTCTTCCTGTAGTTTCTAAAGACTTTAGAGGCAGAATGGCCAGGTAAATGAATATAACATCATCAGATATATAAATTTACCAGCTATATAAAAGCTGAGGTGTCATGATTTATTTTTAAAGGCAGCTCTTTGACTATGGGGCATTTGTGGAGTCTTACACATTTCTTTTAAAGAAATTAAACATTAATTTTGCTGAAGAACTTTGATTATGTGAGAGTCCTGTATAGATTTTATAATTTTGATGGCAACAGATATGCCTGCCATCAGTGTTTTCAGAATTCTTAAAATGAAAAGTAAGCCAGACTATTGTTATAAGTATAAGGAAAGCTGTATAAAATAAAACAAAATGGTAGGCCGGGGAAAAGAGAAAAATCAAAGTCTGATAAATATTTTTAAAATATTTATAGTTCTATTGGCTTTATTCCTTTTCAGTTGTGTGAATTCCCTGTTTTCCACATGAAGTTTGAATGTTTCAAAAATAATAAAAAAAAAAGAAAAACTAAACTAATAATTTTTGCTTAGCTTTCCTAAAAACTTAGAAACACTATTACACTCATGTGGTATTCTAAGATTTAACTCACTTAATTCTCATCTCTACACTGTACAGAGGCAGGAAAATACTGCTGTTCTATTTTTCACTGAAGGAAACCAAACTGAGAGGAACAGTGCCTTATGCAAAGATAGGTGTCTAATAAGTAGAAGAAATAAAACCCAGATTTTATGGCATATTGATTGCTAACATGTTGCAGTTTGCCATCTTTTCTGTAGTTGATTATATTGTGGAGATCATGAGTTCCTTAGGTGGTGCTGGGTACTTGGGCCCTTTACTCCCACCCTACTTGAATTGACTGTCTCATAATGGACCTTTTCACATGGACCAGGTGAGGCAGCGTGAATCCCTCAGTGCAGCCTGAACTCACCTCCAACAGAGCAACTTAAGGCACCTGCCACTGGGATGATCCGTGTGAAGGGAATCCCTCAGGGTTTTGTCTCGGCAGAGGGCTTTTTTTCCTTTGTAGGGGGCAGGATTGGAGAAATAACAAGGTGTTGGTGTTAGTTCCTTCTGCATTCAAAATTGAATGTATGACGGTAGTTAGAAGAGATGGTCTCCAAATGATTCTTTAGAATTTTACCTCTTTACAGAGCGTGTAATGAAAATAGTCATGTGCGCAGTTTGAAGGGATGGTTTAGAGTCATTCTTTCCCATGGCAGTAGTTGGAGAATTTGTTTAATATTTAATTGTATTTTTATTGTTTTCCTATTCAGAACCAGATTTTGCTTTTCAAATTTTTGAGGAGTCTTCTTGACCCAAGGTATGTTAATAAACTTTAGTTTTTCATAATGTATACATGAGAAATCAAAGAAAATTGCTTGAGGCTAAGAAACTGGCCCATGGTATCCAATGGTACAACACTTCTAGATTTTTAATATTAGTGTAACAGTTAAATAGATATACCAAAATATGTGAGCTGAAAATAGATTAAATCTTGAGGGTATACTTTTAATTCCATTTGAAAATGAGCATACATGGTAAGTTATTGGCATTGTAAATAAAAAATTGAGTCCATGCTATGAGGACATGTTTCAGGAAGAGTTTGATGGCCATCCAGCTTCTTCTTTATATCTTATCTTCATTTCTTCCTAGTCCTCACCCCATGCTGTACATTGATAGCTTTGCATTTCAAAGTAAACACTAGCTCCTAGCCCACCTCTAAATGTATACCTAGTAAACTTTCCTTTAATTGATTTTTTTTTAATTGCTTTCCTAGCAGTATGGGGAGGAAAGTTTAAATTTTTTTAACTGTACTATTGTGATATATACATCAAATAAAAACTAACCCAAGAAGATGATGAAATTAGTAATGGATTTATAAGAAAAACAGCTGTGCACATGAGAGTCTTAGCCTTTTGCTGTGACTATGAGGAGTACACTGAGTGTTGAGTTTAATATTTAATATCCACTAAGACAGTGACTTTTTAAAATTGTGTGTGTGTAAAACTGGGATATAGGCCAGAGAGGTGGTGGTGCAGAAACAGAGTAGGGACCAGAATAGGTGGATATACTGAAATACATTGCTAAGGGGCATAGTAGGCAAGACAGGAGAGGACTGTTGTGCTGTATGTGGGTTAGCTCCCTGGTTGGGGGTAGAACTCAGGCCCTACAGGTGATAGCACTGAGATTTAACCCCTAGGCCACCAGGGAGGCCCCAAGACAATGACTTAAGCAGAATTGTGTGTCATAATTACCTAAGAAACTTTGAAAAATACAGATGCCTATGTCCCACCCCTCAGAATCATGGTAGTTGAGGAATATTTGTGATATGTACCCAGAGTTAAGCATCACTGGCTCAT
The DNA here is from genome assembly GCF_964194135.1 of Talpa europaea. Taxonomy (NCBI): domain Eukaryota; kingdom Metazoa; phylum Chordata; class Mammalia; order Eulipotyphla; family Talpidae; genus Talpa; species Talpa europaea. The sequence goes on along the minus strand of NC_140070.1, from coordinate 115,785,481 downwards.
ACTGTTCCAGGATGACATAGCTTTCACATCAGACACATAAACTTTTCAGTTGCTATACTATAATGCACACTAACCATTGAAAACAGTCATTTAGTTTGGCAATTATTGATATATCAGTTTGAGTTATTTCAGTATTCAATGCTATTTTAATTACCAAAATATCAGTAATTTTGTTGATTATAATATATTTTTTGAAATTTCAGTAGTTTAAATCTTTTGCAGGCTATGCTATGTTTAAATTTGGACCAATACTGATGTACATATGTAGATGTTTAGAAAACCAGTCTGATTATCCTGGGCCTCCCCTGGTGGCACAGCAGTTGAGCGCTGGGCTGCGAGGCTGCCTGCAGCCTCTGCAGCGCCGGTTCGTTCCCCAGACACTGGCAAGGGTCCCACAAAAAAAAAAAAAAAAAAAAACAGTCTTATTATCCTGTTCAAAACCTTTTCAGAATATCTGTTTTTAAAATTACAACTCAACTTTGAGCACATAATGACAAGTTACCTAATATAAATGAGAAATGAATTATGATTATATATTTGAGAAATGAATATATATGAGAAAATATATACATGAGAAATGAATTATAATTATATATATTTAAAAATATGTCTTTGATTCCTTATTCTCAGAATATTACTGAGACTAGACATCTTTTTGTTTGTTTGTTTAGTCATTTGTATTTCTCTCAGAGGCACTTTGGGTGACTTAGTCCATTAGAATTAAATGATGGAGATGTATCTTAGAATTGGAGTTGGAGAGTAGGAGGGAAAGAAGAACAGCAGGGAAAGAATGGAGAGAATTGGGGAGGAGATGACTGAGAAGGGGGCCAAAGATTGAGAGGACTGAGTTAGGCTTAAGAGTAGGAGGTTCCCAGCCCCAAGTCATCGCCCCTCCCTGGACCCTGAGCCCTCTTTTCCCATGCCAACGTTCCTTCTTTGTTGCTCCTCCATTGTTAGATCAGTTCTCTTAGGACCTGATTCCTTTTCCCCTAGGATAGTTTATTTTAACGAAGTTTTGGGGTGTTTTTTTCCCCCAATTGTCCTACCTGGAGAGAAGTTTGCAACTTTGAGGAAGGTCAGCTTTGAATTTCATTTACCTTTTCTCACATGTAACAAAGTACAGAAGACAGTAGTAATCAAACCTTACTTTTTAAAAATAAAAAGCCAGTATTAGCTATTATAAATCTCAATATAGTCATTTGTTCTGATATTGCAATCAGTAAACTTCACTGTAAATAGACTATGGTGGAGGACTTGGTGTCTTGCTAGTGGGCATGACCTGTTCACATACAGCTGAAGGGTTCACCGTTTGATCCTGTGCCTCTTAATCATATACAGTATTGTAAACCAGTGTTACCTCAATAAAATGGCAAATCACAAGATTGTCAAAGGTTTCGATGGAACGTCTTGCTTTCATTATCTATATCTAGATTTGAAATATGTGAGTTAAGTTATACCCTTTAAGAGTACTGTGAAAGTGGTTTGTTTGTTTGTTTTTTTTTTTAAGTTGAGGTAACTTTGGTTGAGAATGTTGCGTGAGTTTCAGATGTACTGCTTTATACTTTGACATTGGCATTATGATCGGCTTGTTTTCATCTCCCACTGTCCAGCAGATCTCCTTCACCTATTTACCCATCTCCTTTCCCCTCTGGTAACCATCAGTCTGTTGTGAGAATCTAAGAGTTTGTTTTTGTTGTATTTTGTCTTTTTATTTTACGTAAATGAGTGAAATCATAGGGTATTTGTCTTTCTTCTGACTTATATCACTTAGCATAATTCCCTCAAGAGCCAACCATGTTGCAAATGGCAAGATGTCTCTTCTTTTGTAGTATTCCATTGTGTGTATGCACTATATCTTTTTTATACATTCTCTCATGGATGGGCACTTTGGTTGTTTCCATGTCTTTGTAATTGTGCATAATACTGCAGTGAACATAGGGGATATATATCTCTCTCCCAATCATTGTTGCCTGTCCTTAGCTTAGATACCCAGAAATTAAATAGCTGGGTCTATAACTTTTTGAGAAATCTCCATACCATTTTTTATAGTGTTATACCAATTTACATTCCCACTAACAATGCACAAAGGTTCCCTTTTCCCTATAACCTCATCAACATTTGTTTCTTACTCTTTTTTTTTTTTCAAAAAGATTTATTTATGCATACAGGAACTGGGGAACAGTCTAGAAGTATGGGGGCGGGAAGGGGGGGGTGAGAGGATTCACCAGAGACAGAGCAGGGAACAGAACAGGCAGACCGACTGAAATACACTGCTGAGGGGAGCAGTGGACGAAATAGGAGAGGTCTGCTGCACCATGTGGGTAGCTCCCTGGCCAGCGGCAGGGTATAGAACTCATGCTGCAGTGGCTGCATATAGCTTCATAGTGCTGGGTTTAACCCCTTGCGCCACCTGGGAGGCCCAGGGAGGGGATTAAAATTCTATTTCTCTGCTCCTTTGTCAAAGATCAGTTGTCCATGTAAGTGTGGTTTTACTCTTTTGATAATAGCCATTCTTAACAGGTTTGAAGTGATATTTCATTGTAGTTAAAAGTTGCTTTGTTAACTGGCAAACCACAAATAGTTTTACATTTACTTAAAATGGGTATATTTTATCTCCTTAAATTAACTGTAACCGATGATAATCATGCTAAATTAATTTGTCACATTTATTCCTTTCTGGCATATTCTTCCTGGTAATTTACCTGGAAGGTCCTCTTTACCTACTTCAGAGAGAAGCAGTGTACCCATAGCTCTTCTTCTTCCCAAAAAGCAACATGACCTCACTTTTGACAATAGCAAATCTCCAGCTTTACTTTGCCTAGCCGATATTAACAGGTTCTTTCCTTGACCAAACTACTCAGGTCCTTTGAAACCTTTTCTCAACTAGGCCTGATGTTGGGCTTCATCTCTGTCCATGTAGAGACCAGTTTTAAACTTTTTTTTTTTTTTAATAGAGGCATGCTTTTATTTATTTGTTTGCTGGTTTGTTTGTTTGTTTTGTTTATACATGCACTGGGTACAGTCAGAAGCGCGGGAGGGTGAGAGAATTCACCAGAGCCAGAGCGGGGAGCAGAGCAGGCAGAAGGACCGAAGTACACTGCTGAGGGGAGCAGCGGGCGGCAGGAGAGGTCTGCGCACCATGTGGGACCCTCCTCCGGTGGCCGGGGAGCAGCCGGGGATCGAACCGGCACCGCAGAGGCCGCGGGCAGCTTCGCAACCCAGCGCTCAACCGCTGCGCCACCGGGGAGGCCCCTAGAGACCAGTTTTACAAGAACCTTTTGAAGTCAGTTTAACCAGACTTTCCCCACCTTCAGTAGCTGATCACCCTAATATCTGACCTCATCCCCCGCAACCCCCAAGTAATGTCTGATCACCCTGGCCTGCCTTCAGCAAGAAGCCTGTTAGATCAGTTTAGCAAAGAATTACCTTACCCTCTTAGTAATGTCCACTCACTCTTCTACCCTCTCACTTGTGTCTATAAATGCCCACTTTTCCTTGTTGTAGTGAGAGTTGGACACACTGTCTCTCCCTTGCCGCAAAACCCCATAGCATAGTCCTTCTACCTATCATGATTACTCGAATAAAGTCTGTCTTTCTTTTTTTAACAAGCATCATGGGTAACTTTAAACAGAGCCTTGAATTAACAAGAGTGATACTTCAGCTCTGCCTTTAAAAAAGAACTCACTTTCGTATTAATCCAACTCCAAGATGTCAAAGTCATCATGTTCTGCTTTTAAGCCCCAATTCCTGAATTCAAATTTGCAGGAGACAAGCATCAACTGGGATTATGGTCTATACATATCTTTAAATTTGATATTTGGCATTTCAGTACAATCTTTTCTATATAAAGAATATTTTAAATGGAAGTGTCCCAGAGTAATCCATACAAGCCTGTTTAACTCACAGTGTAAATATGTAATGATAGTGAGGGAAAGAAGAAAGGCTGTCTTCCTTCTACCCTTCTATATTCCCTGTTGGGGTGCTGTAAGAAAAGATAAATTGACAAGAGAAAAAGTAAACTGAAATATGTAGTATAAGTTTTACATGACACAGGAGTCTTCATATGGAAATGGAGACCCTAGATTTGATGAGGAGAAGATCATGGGAAAATGTGATCAAAACAGAGAATGTGAGCTAAGAGTAATAAATTGGGGGAACTTGGCAAGGCTTGTTCCTCTAGATTCATCTGTGTCTGTCTTTGAATTAAGGGTACTCCTTGTTAGAGGGAGAGAATCTGTCATTTATGACCATATTTTGGGGTAATGTGTCCTGAATTCTTTCACTACTATATTGAATTCTGGATTGAGTGAGAGCAATGAGGTTAGGAAGGATGTGTGCTGAGAAGGGAGGAGTTTCCTCCTGAGCTGGCCTTAGACAAAGTTTTGAATTATAGAAAGTTTGTCCTTGGTGTCCTTTGAAGTCTGCCTCCTCCCATTCTGTCCCCTTCTTTCCCAGGGTACAGTATACACAAACTTCAGGCTCTCCACTGCATAAATACCTTCACATCTATAGTACTGTTGCTGGGTAGATTTTAAAATCCAAAATTACCTCCTTCCAAGTTCCAATCAAAATCTTCTGATTGTATTGTCAATTTCTGTATTAGGTGACACTTTTCCTGTTAGAATATTCAAGTAGCATGTGAATACAACGAAGCATACACACTAATAGAAAAAACTTTCTGATACCAGTTGACCTCAAGGGTAATAGAAAACCAGGTTGTGTGGATTAGTTTGTATTTATCTCAGAATGACTGATTTTCCGTTACATTTTAGCCTTTTTAAAATGAGTATGCTGTTGACAAACCCGAAATGAAAGATTAGAGTCTTATCAAGCATTGGGGAAAATGAAGTGGGAAACTAAGAGAGTAGGGAAAAGTATTTAGGACAAAATAACATCACGAACAGGTAGACACCAGTGGCCCTGCCTATCAGTTTTTCCTTTGTTCTTTTTCCCTTTCTGTTCTTCTTAAGCAACACAATTTTATTTTTTAATATCCAGGCCCTTCTACCCATCCCTATGAAGTTCCAGTAGCAGCATTCTGGAGAGCAGAGAAAATGAAAGAAAAGAATTCTTTTGCAATGAGGAATGCCTGTATATGTGTGACATATCAGACTATTACTGTTTTTCTCCTCTTGCCCCCCCAAACCAGAGTCCATAGTATCCTCATTCCTCTATGTATAGTTTGTGCATTTGCATATATTTATTGAATTGTTTTTGAGGGGGTCGCTGTTAATTTTGTCAATAGCATTTTTATAGGAACAGATCATCTATTTGAATTCTTATGTATGTTTCTGGGTTTTTTTTTTTTTTTATCCAATTTCATTGTTATCTTTGCTATGTAAATAATGTCCTCAGTAGAATTAATTGACCTATGAAGATATTGGTGGTATCTGTATGTAGGAAGATTAGTTTTGAGAGGAGGGGGATTAATCCTCCAGAAGCAAATTACTTGCCTGAATTGAGGCCAAAAGCTTGGGAGAGAAAGGATTTGCATCCTCTTCCAATTCCCTTCTTTGGGTCAGCTGCTGCATAGAGCCCTGCCCCACCCCCACTCTGGGTGTGCATTTCTGATGGCCCAGACTTCTCACAAGAATTCTGATATATTTACATCCAGATACAGGTTCTTTGTACAGCTGGAAGAATAACACAAAAGAACACTGATTTTTTGGTGGCGGTGGCGGGGGTGGGGCGGGCAGGGAGTGACTATGAAGTATATAGGGAATAAAAAGAATGTACAAGCATATTTATTTTCACAAAATATTTTCCTCAGTATGGTTTTCTTGGTGATGTCAATTTAGCTTTGTTAACAGTGTCCTGGAGGTTTCTGAAATACATGGTATGCTTTCTTGTAGTAAAAAAAAAAAGAGAGAGAGCACATAAACAGTCATAATCCTTAATCAGAATAAAGAAAAATTAAAATTACTTTAAAAATAGGTGTCTTTGCCAAGAAACTAAACATAAGATTATGGAAATGGTTATTCATTGGATTTAAATTGAATCTGTCAGTGTTTCTGTGGATAATTTTGAAGGAGTATTTTAAGATATTGACACAGTGTTGAAATAGCGTATTTTAAAATTAAAGTTAAAAATTAGAACATTATATATGTTTGTGATTTCTTGACATACAAAAATCATTCCTGGGCCTCCCCAGTGGCGCAGAGGGTTAAGCGCAGTGCCATGAAGCTATCCGCAGCCTCTGCAGTGCAGGTTCAATTCCCAGCCGGCCAGGGAGATACCCACATGGCCCAGCAGACCTCTCCTGCCTCACCCGCTGCTACCCTCAGCAGTGTCTTCGGTCCATCTGCCTTTTCTGCTCCCCACTCTGTCTCTGGTGAATCCTCTCACCCTCCCGCACCTCTGGCCTGTACCCCAGTTCTTGTATAAATAAAAATAAATCCTAAAAAAAAAAAATCACTCCCACTTCAGTGAGTGCCCATCACCTCAGCCAGGCTCACTACCGGATATTGTATCTTTAGTTAATATTTTGCCAGAAGCTCCAGTTTGACCTTTTGAATCCCAACACATCATCATTTCCCAACCTCCAGAGACCTTTCGGATGATATATAGAAAGGTAAATAGACAGCAGATAGACAGATAGAAAATAGATCTACATGTACTTATTTCCATATTCCTTTATGCAATAATTCTTTATAATGAGGTTGTTATCTGCTAAGTACAGTGTTAGAGGTTGAAATGGCTCAAAATTATACTCAATTTTTTTCAATCCAAATCTTTTCTTTTCTCTTTTAGTAAAGGATATTGTCCATCCATTTATTTTGTTTTAACAATTTACTAACTACAGCATGCTGAGCACTGTGACAAACATTGGAGCTAAAATGGCATAAGATGAGAGCCTGCTTTCAAGAGAATTTACATTGTAATGGAAAAGATAGACAAATCAGTAGGCAGCTGTAGAATAAAGATCTTAAATAAAACCCAGAGTGGTCATGAGCTTTTCACTTTGCCCACTCCACTCCACCTTCTCAACCACAGCACACAGCATTATTCAGTCATCAGAGTATCAGAGTAAGAAAAATTCTATTCATATTTGAAGGAGGACATTTTGACACTTTTATAGTCAGACTAGGGAAATTGGAAGTGAACAAATTCCCTAAAGATCTATCTTAGGTTTATTACATTGATTTGATATGGCAGTGTCTTTGCTGTTAAATAGAATAGTACTCTTGTCTGCTTTTCCCTTTGCCTCTTAAAAATTTATAAGGGATTATAGCTATCCCTATATGAGAGACTGGCAACTTTGCACAAAATGAAGGGTCATTCTGTATATCACTGGGACCACAGCATGTTATTAGAGTCCTTCTTGCCAAGATTGGACAGGTTTCTGTCTATCTTGGCCTATCCAGTTTGTGGAACATTGCTGTTCTTTTATTAGGTTACAGTGTCATTCAAATTCTGTACTTCTGTCTTTGCTACTCATAATAACCACATTTAAGTATTTTTTTCAAGCAGGTTACACACTTATGTTTTGTTCAATTGACACAAAATCATACTTGCTATTTTTAGTGTGGAATGTATAGGGAAAGCTCTAAGTTCAGCTTAACAGTCTTGTGAAGCAACTTGCTTTGAATAAAAACTGTGAAGAAGAGTAATTTTCTTTATTCTTGTTTCTTGTGGGGAATATTTTTGACTTCTTAGCCTAAAAAGTACCAAGCAGTCATTAGTATGCCTCATCTCCAAGGACTGGGTATATGGGAATAAGCAGAGAATTTAAGTAATCAGGATTTAGACTAAGCTGAGGTTGCCCTAAATTGTCAAAACATGTTACTGTGGGAGATTTTGAAATCCTCTTTCTCAGAGATCTGGAAGAGTAGTCTAGACTAGCCTATTTTTGTGTTTAGAGTGGTTAGTGTGAGGAGGGAAGGCCAGACTTTTTATTCATTCCCACATATTTATTTTCTTTATCAAATATTTAGAAATCACAACTTGAATTTTGGATCATTTTAATGTAAGTTCTTCAAAACTGATATACAGTTTTATCTTTCTCCAGAAATGGCCTAAAATATAAGATTATCATTTTAAATGATTTTCACAACCTAAGTAAGGGTGCATTCTTTTTCCAGCCTGAATTTTGGAGTATGATTTGCTAGTGTACATGCATGTGTGTATGTGTTAGATACAATAGTACACTTGTCTGCTTTTCCCTGTGCCACTTAAAAATTTATAAGGGATTATGGCTATCCTGATATGAGGGACTGGCAACTCTGCACAAAATAAAGGGTCATTCTGCATACCATCAGGACCAAAGCATAAGGCATACACATGCCTTCTTTAAAAACTAACAAAAGAAAGTCTTGTGTGTACCTTGTGAAATTTTCCTTGGTATATGTTTAGGTAGTATCTTTAAGTCAATGCTGTTATTAAAATAGAGAATCCCCAAAGAGCAGATAGGGTTTAGGTCTAAAATACATCATTTTGACAGCCATTAAAGTTACCAGTGGGTATACGGCAAAGTAGGTAGCTACTAGAAGACTAACAAAAATAGCACTGGAAAATGGATATAGCAAATTATATTTATGTGCAAAACTGAGTAACAGAAATGGATGTAAATTCATTAATGCTACAGTTTATTTATTAAAGTTTTGATTATGTTGATGTTGCCTGATCATTTCCCAGCAGACACATTATTTCCTTCACAAATGAACACATCAAATTCTATTCATTTGGTTAATTTGCTTTGGTTGATGCATATTCACATCTTCAGTACTAATAAAGGCTTTTGTCAATAAAATGTTCTAGAAAGAATTAAATAGTGTGATTCATCTGCAGATACTTATATCTAATCTTAATTTGCTCCATAGTCTTGCATTTGTAAGTCACATTAACAGAAATCTGACATAGATAAAATACTAACAAAACCTATAATATGGCATAAACATCTAGAAAATGACTGACTCTCCTTGATGTTGAGAAACAATGGTTACCATTTCCTTTCTCCTTTACCTAATGTGTTCTATTGAGAACAACCTTGATCCTACATAGAGAACTACCGTTTCCCTGGGTTTATCATGTGCATCTTCTATTTTTTCCACGTAGAGCCTTCTGACAGGATTTATTCCTAGCTAAGTCTGACTTTATAGTACTTGTCCTTGTACTTTTCACCCCTCTGTATTTGGTTCCTGTGAAGGAGGTCTGATGCACTTTTTCTAGTCAATTCAGTTCAATTCAGTGTGCATTTACTGAACACCTATTTAATATGTGCCAAGTCTATGCTAAAGATGATAAAAAAAGATGGATACAGCATAATCTTTGCTCTCAGATTTTATAGTATATTGAGGACGGGCTCAGACACAGATTAATTTTCAAGTTTAGTAAGATCTAAGGTGGTAGTCTACATAGGGAATAGCCAGGCACTTCCAAAATTCTGCATTAAAGGCAGTTGCAAAATACAAAAACATTTTTTAACCATGATCTATGGGATTTATAGGCAATTTAAGGTGATACTGAATTGGCCCATCAATAAGTATCAAAAGCCCCAAACAACAGAACTTGTTGAGTTCATCTCCCAACCTCTGGTCAGGATTGAGTGTCACAAAGCTGTTAAGTTAGGAAAGGTTACCTGAGTCTAAATATAATTCTGTGGGTGCCGGTGGGGGGTGGCGGGAAGCAAATATTGTTTAAAAATGAACAATGATGTAAAAAATAAATAATAAAAACTAAATAAATAGAAATAAATATAATTCCTCTTTCTATAACCGAAGACCCTTATTGGTAAAAGTAGCAGCGCTATTTACCATCATTTATAGGATATTTTTAATACCCAGATTATTCTCCCTGGCATCCAGAGATTCCTACCTGTGACAGTTGGTGCACTGCAAATGGGTTAGGTGTGTTTTGTGAGTGATTCCTCTCGATCCTTGTAGCACCTCAAGTTCCTTATGCTCACTCTTACTCCCAGTGAGCCATACAAGTATTGCCATTTTCGTGTGCCACGATATGAGAAAAACTGGCAAGTGTTGCTTTAGATTATCTGCCTTAAACTTTCTTCAGAAACTTACTTTCCAAGCAATCATTTTGTACTTTATTAACCCAGTCCTTCATATAAGGAACTTCAGTTGAGGAGTTCTGAATATAGGGCTCTCAAATGGAAGTGACTTCTTTTAAAGCTGGAGAGATGATTGAATCTTAGGTCTCCCAAAGAACAACAGTTGATTTTCTAAGATTCTTTTGCCACTTTCAAAATTTGTATAGGCATGGTGAATAGTGGGTTTTATGAGTAGTTGGCATACAAAGCAAGTGAACCCACAGGTATTAGTATCCTACTGTTAATCTACTTTTTTATTATAATGACAACCAAAATATCAGCCTTTATTACATGCAAGGCACTGTGGTAGGCTTTTTGAGAATTCATTAGTGAAGAGATACCTGTTCTCTACCCTCGTAGAGTTCATAGTGTTTTAGAGAAGATAGAAAATTAAAGAAGTGATCACAACGTGATGTGATTGGTGCTTTGAGGGAAGTATAAAGGTACAGCTGTTGAGTCTAGAAGATACTTTATTCTATGATATTACAGATCAATTGTTAGACTGAATTGGGTCATCTTTGCTTTCAGAGCAATAGTAGAACTTTTGGTATGGTGTACTGGGACCTCCATTCAATACCTTTTCCTTAATAAGTTACTGTAAATGAGAAGTAATCTTCGAATGCCTCTGATGTAATATACAGTTCACCCTAATAACCTAAGTAACATGGAAATTTAATTCACAATTTTACCCGACCAGAAGATATTCTCCATTTTAATATCAACATACATTTTTACCTTAATTATACAGGTGATTAATTAAATGCTTTCTTGCCTTTTATGGTTTCAGGGAAGGAATTCATATAAATCAAGAATTGTTGCAAATATCTCCCTGTATCACAGAGCAGTTCATTGAGCTGTTGTGTCAGTTCAACCCAAACCAAGTTATAGAGACTCTGCAAGTACTTGAGTGCTACCGTCTAGAAGAAACTATTCAGGTAAGACCAGTAATGTAGAGAAGAGCAAACTTTTCCTAATCTTTCATCATTTTATTAATGAGTAAAGGGACACTCACATACATATTGGATTTCTTACCTAAGTTAACAGCTTTTAAGTGATAGCACCTGATATTAAACCCAGATAATCTGAATTTATACTATGTGCTCTTCATTACTTGATAAACTGTTAGAAATGGCATATATCCATCACTGTTTTTATTTTTTATTTTTTTTTTTGTTTTTTTTTCCTTAATATAATTTATTTTTTTTTTTATTTTTTTTTAAATAAATTTTATTGTTATATTCCCCATACAATTGCAGCCCCCCCATCACTGTTTTTAATCAAGCTTTACAGACATTCTGTCTCACACAGTAAGTGGAGAGAAAGGAATATAGTAGAAATATTAAAAGGAAAAAACCAAGCTCTTGTTTGCAGGGCTGACGCTTAGGTAGTCCTGTCGTGTGGAAAGATGGCTGAATAGCGGTTGAATAGCCTTCCCATGGTCATCGCCTTGACTCTCTTTCCTTGTTTTCCCTTATTTCCAAATGAAAATTCATACACATACATATATATTTTACACGTATATTCTGATATACAGTACCAGGCCACTATGTTCTCTGTTTAAAATTTGTTTTTATCTCCTTTCTTCCACTGTTCCTCAAGAAACAGTAACCTGTACTTTCTGCATCTACCTCCAGAACTGCTTACTCACACACTTGAACACTTTTTAATTACAGGACATTTTTAATGTAAACAGATGTGCAGAGTATCAAATAAATATTTACCCACCAATCCATTTTGATGACTGTTTCTCTGTTTATTTTTTTAAAAGGACTCTTTATCTGTCATGTTCTCTTCTCTCCCCAGAGGTCACCTGGGGAAGTTTATCCTTCCCATTCATGTAGGTGTATATACCTTATAGGTACATGTATTTACCTAAAATTATAGGATACAATTTTATGTTTTCAGAATTGGTATTAATGGTATCATATAGTACATACCCCTTTGCAAATTGCTTTTTTCATTATTTTTTTTAAAACTTATCAACTTTTATGCATACAGATCTAGTTCATTTGTTTTTGTGGTCATATAATAGTCTGCTGAGAGAATGTGTCCCAGTTTACCTCCCTATTGATAGATTTTCAGACTATTTCCAATTTTGCCATTATATATGGTGCTACATTCTATACTGTCTTCTTCTGTGCTCATGTTAGGTTTCCCTAAGTATTATAACTCGAAGTGGAATTCTTCAGACAATAGAGTAGGTTCATTCTACTAATATTGCCAAGTTAATCTCCTGTTTGTTTTTATTCTCATTTTCAGTGGTTGACATTTGCTGTTTTTCTATATCCTTGCTGATTACTAATATTTAGATTTCTTAATTTTTACTAGTGTACTGGTATCGTAGCTATTCATGACACAGAACATCTTACTGTATGTTTTAATGACCCTTTGGATTTTCTTTTCTCTCAATTTTTTAGCAATATCATTTGCCCAATTTTTTGTCTAGGGTTTTGCCCTTCTCTTTCTGATTTCTAGAAATTCTTGTAATTTCTGGATCTCTAATCCTTTACAGAGTTCATGGGCTAGAGATGCCTTCTTCCAGTCTACTATGGCACTTCTTTTAACTTGGTTCTTAGTAAGTTCTATCTTAATTTATCAGTCTTTTTCTTTAAAGTTGTAGTTTTTGTGTATGAGTCTTATTTTCTTTTCCACTTTGATGACATCAAGGATAAATTCTTATATGACTTTTATAGTCTAACTTTTTACACTAGGCTTTTAAACCATCTGGAATTTATTTTTATAAACAGATCAAGACAGGGGTTTGTATATTTTTTCCATGTTGATGACTAATATTCCATGAGGTTATTTTATTATACTTTCTCACTAATTTAAAATGCCAAAATGCAATATACTAAACTCTTGAATATACGTAAATCTGTGTGTGAATTCAGTTTCTATGGTTATTTGTATTTTCCTATTCCATACCATATATTTCAGCCAATACAGTTTACAGTCAGGGTTATTATTTGAAAGAAGGGCTTCTATCCTGTTTCTTTAAAATTCTTTGGCTGCTTTGGCCTATTACTACTCCACATCAATTTAGGAATCATGTTGTCAGGTTCCTTTAAAAAATTATTCTGGGATTTTGATGAAAATGATGCATTGAATTTATAGATTAATTCAAGGAAGATTAACACCTTAGGAAGTTGACATCACATTCAAGAACATGATTGTCTTTTTAAAATGCCTTTTGTAGACTAATTAATACAAAGTAAAAATCAAAATCAACAAGCAACTATAAACCAGAGACACACTCGGCTGGGGGACGGAGGGGAGGGAAGGGGAGAGGAAGGACTAGGGTCAAAATAAGGGAGGGGTGCAATTGTATGGGGAATATAACGAAAATGAAAATGCATACATTGTGCAAAAATGAAAAATGATGTAAGAATTATATAAAATAAAATATTTAAAAAATAAATAAAATGCCTTTTATACTCTTTGGTGAAAATTTATAATTTATATATATATTTAATATAAGGTTCTTACATGTATTTTTATAAATTTGTACCTAGATACTTACACTTCTTATTACCAGTGTAAAAGGAAATTTTTTGAAATGACTTCTTTTAATTGCAACTACTGTATATATTATTCATCTTTGTATACTGTTTTATATCCACTAGTCAGATGGAATTCTTTTTTATTCAGATAGTTTTTGGATTTTTATAAATGATAATAGTATTTTCTGAAAGTAATGGTAATTTTTTTTCTTTCTAGTCATGTTTTTTTCTTTCAATAACCAGATGTCTAGGAGCTCTAGGATATTATTAAATAGAAGCAGTATCCATTTTTGCCTTGTTTTATGATTTGAACAGGAATGTGCATAACATTTTACATCCAATACAGTGTTTATTATAGAATTTCAACAGATAATTTTTTTTTATAAATTTTATTGTTATATTCCCCATACAATTGCAGCCCCCAATTCTGACCCCAATCCCTCCCCTCCCGCCCCCGCCCCCCTAAAAGTGTCTCTGGTTCATAGTTTTTTGTTGATTTTGATTTTCACTTTCTTATAGTTATTCATTTTCCTGGTCCCTTATTTAAGTTTTCTAGATTCCTGCTATGAGTGAGACCATCCGGTATTTTTCTTTTTCTTTTTGGCTTATTTCGCTGAGCATGATCCCTTCCAGTGCCATCCATGTTGCAGCAAATTGCATGTGTTTATCTTTTTTGAATGCTGAGTAATATTCCATGGTATATATGTACCACATCTTCTTGATCCAGTCATCTATTTTTGGGCATTTGGGTTGTTTCCAAAGCTTAGCTATTGTAAACAGTGCTGCTATAAACATAGGGGTGCAGGTGTTCTTTGGAATTGATGTTTCTGTGTCCTTTGGGTAAATACCTAGGAGTGGAATTGCTGGGTCATATGGAAGCTCTATGTTTAGTAGGTCCAGAAATCTCCACACAGCTTTCCACAGTGGTTGGACCAGTTTGCACTCCCACCAACAGTGCAGAAGAGTTCCTTTTTCTCCACACCCTCGCCAACATTTGTTGTTGCTAGTTTTTTTAATATGTGCCATTCTCACTGGTGTAAGATGGTATCTCATGGTAGTTTTGATTTGCATTTCCCTGATGACAAGTGATGTTGAACATTTTTTCATATGCCTGTTGGCCATTTGCATTTCCTCTTCAGAGAAGTTTCTTTTAAGCTCTTCTGCCCATTTTTTGACTGGATTATTTTCTTTGTTGTTGTTGAGTCTCATCAGCTCTTTGCAGATTTTTGTGATCAGTCCTTTATCATTAGTGTTGGGTGCAAAAATGTTCTCCCAGTTGGTGGGGTTTCTCTTTGTTTTTGTTATTGTCTCTTTTGCTGTGCAAAAGCTCTTTAATTTGATATAGTCCCAGCTCAACAGATAATTTTTATTAAGAAAGTTCCATCCCCAGTTTGAGTAGGAGTGTTTTGTTTTTGTTTTGTCAAGAATTGGTGCTACATTTCACTATATTTTTTACATTTACTGAGATGGCCACATTTTTCTTCTTTGGTCTGTTAAATTAATAATGTATGATTTGTGCTTCTCTTTTTTCTTACTCCCAAGAAAGTTTTATTCTACATTATAAGCCTTTTCAAAGACAACTAGTCTTTGGGATTTGTCAGACATCTATTATTTTCTTTCGTTTCTTTGCTGTGGCATTGTTTCCTGTATTTCTTTCATTTTCTTTGCTTAATTGGGATTTCTTTACTTATTATAAACTCTTAGTTTATTAATTTTTATTAAGGACCCACAGTTGAGATGATGTTTTCATTGTCATTTTATTCTAAATATTTTGTGTATAATTGCATAATTTGGTCCCTGGCTTATATTATTACTAAGTGTGTGTGTGTATTAACTTTTCTCCAATGAATACATCTCATTTAGGTATGTGACATTTTTTAAATAAAAAAGAAAAAAGTGTTTAGTTAGAACTGTCAAATGGCCATGATAGCACTAGAAAGTAAAATATTGGCATGTTATACTAAAAAATAGCATGCATTCATTAGTTGCTGTGTTGTTGTTTTTTCTCATCCTTAATGTTAGGGTCCGCACACTCCACAGATGAGATTTGTGAATGAAAGTCTTCATCTTTTCTTCTTTCATAGATTACCCAGAAGTATCAACTTCATGAAGTCACTGCCTATCTATTAGAAAAGAAAGGAGATATTCATGGTGCCTTCTTAATAATGCTAAAGGTAATGTGTTATTATTGTCTTGTCTGTGCCTCCATCATTTTTTAACTTGAGGTATAAGAGATATAATATTATATAAGTTTTCATCAGTCTATCTCAATTTCCATCACCCCCAAAATGATCCCTTCTGATTTTTTTCCACATGAATTGGTTTTGCCTATATTCATTTATATTAATGGAATCATCCAGTAGGTCCTCGTCTATGATTCTTCTTTCATTCAGCAGGTTTTTGAGATTTATCTCTGTTATTGCTTATAGCAGTAGTTTGTTCCTTTTATTCCTGAGAGTACTTAATTGTATGAATATGACACAGTTTATCCATTGTCCTGTTGATTGATACCCGAGCTATTTCTAGTTTGGGGCTATGATGAAGTAACCTATTATGATCACTGTTGTACACAAACTCTTTCATTTCTCTGGAGTCAATACCAAGGAGTGGAATAGGTAGGTCACAGGATAAGTATAGGTTCAGTTTTATAAGAAATTATAATACCTCTTTTTCAAGTGGTTGTACCATTTTACAGTCCCAACAATAATGTATGAGATTTGAGAAACTCCACATTCTCATTAATAGTTGATATTCTATCAATTTATTATTATTTCTTATGTTTTTGAATTTCTTTAATTGCTGTAAAATATGCAAACTTAAAATTTACAATTGCTTTTACCTGTTATGAATAATGCTGCCATGGGTGTATCAATGTGTATCTTTTCAAGTCCCTGTTTTAATTTCTTCTGAGTATATACAGAGAAGGCATATAATACAGATGGCTAAATTAAATGGTATTCTATTTCTAATTTTTGAGGCCCTACCATACTGTTCTCCATAACAGCTGTGGCATCATACATTTCTACCAGCACAGCACAAGGATTCCAACTTCTGCATATCCTCCAACACTATTCTATTTTCTTGATAGTAGCCCCCCTAATGAGTAGGAAGTGTTATATCAGTTTTTGACATATTGTCCATCTAATTAAGAATAGATTGAGAACGTAACATTTATATCAAACAATGTTTCATGTTGGCTTCTAGTTTTTTCCTAGTCATATAATTAAAAAACAGGCCAGAAAATTACTCCACAGAGGCTTTGTGTGGGTTCTTTACCTCTTTTAATCTATAAGCTACTCCTACATCTCTTTTTTTCTCCTTGAAATTTATTTGTTGACGACACCATGGACATAATTTGAAATAAGTAAAAAGAATTCCTGAAATGAATGGGAGAAGGAGAATCATGAGATCCTTGTAGGAAATAGCACCCTCATTTGCAAAGGCTTGGGAATACAAAGAAGTAGCAATGAGCTGCTGCAAGAGTGGCCAGCAGCATTACTAGGGCTCAACTGTCATATATGGGCAGGTCAGCCTAGAAACAAAGAGTCGCTCCAGATTTGGAAAGATTTTGTAAACATGCTAAAAGCTAGCTCTGATTCTGTGGTCAGACAGGATTAGCTAAATATTTTTTAAGCAAGGAACTGATCTTACCTTGTTTGTTTCATAACAACTTGTGTGATTACTGTAGGAGGGTGGGCGGGGGGGGGGGTGGTGGTGGTGGTAGAGGATGGGGAGTTAAAAGTGGAACAGAGAGCACTTCTGAGACCTTTGCAATAATATAAATGTAAATCCATGAGGGCCTGGACTGGGTGTGACTGTGGTGGTGGAGTGAGAAGAACATGTGGACTTGAGAATTATTAATCCTACTGGTACTTTAAATGTGTTATGGGGTGAATAAGGTGCATGATGATGCTATGATTTTTTCCATAACACTTTTCTATAAGGAACCTCAGGAAAAGAAAAGGGACCTCACGAAGGGATAAACTAAGGACAACTTTAATGTATGTTAAGAAGCTATTGAAGTATCAGTTAAGGGTATATAAAGATGTAGAATTCAGGAAGCTATAGACACTGCAACTGCATATTTGGTAGATAATGTGACTTCAAGGCCACCCACTCCTTTTTCTCACAACCCAGTATGAATTTTATTCCATTATCAAAGATGCATAAATTCTGATATTCAATCCTATAGTTACTGTGTAGTGGACAACATATACAGAAGTAGGCCGGAGTAAGTGATAGTTGATATTTGGGTTCCCTTCTAATATTCCTAACTGTGCTTTCTATGTACCTAAGAATTCTCTTCTGAGTGACAGTAAAAGACTATTCTTAATCATCTTGATTCTTGTGGTTTTTCCTTTAAATTATGTTAATTCAAATGTAGAAATATAAAGTGTTCCTTTTACTTCCTTCATTCTCTTTACCTCCTAGAGACTACAAAGCAAACTTCAAGAGATTACAAATCAAGATGAAAGTAAGTTTTTGAATGTGATTTATTTTTTTCCCATGGACCCCATACTTTAAAACTTTTATCTAATAAACTACATTTATTAGTAGTAATTACATTGATCTGCATAATAGTAACTATTTACTTTAATGTTGATCTTGCTTTTAGTTCATTTTCCAAGAGTCAAACTAGAAAATCATATGTGATAGTAATTGTCAATAGAGTTCAATGTACAGAAAATTGGTTAAAATGGTAAATTTCATGTTGTTGTATTATATTGTATATAGTTCAGTGGCATTAATACATTCACATTGTTGTACAACCATCATCCTCTCCAGAACTTTGTTATCTTCCCATTGTCAACATCCCAGCCTGTAACTCTGTACCTCTTAGTTCTTCCACATTCTCTCTTCCTCCTCAGTCTTTGGTAATCACTGTTTTACTTTCTCACTTTCTGAATTTGACTACTATAATCATATAGTGTTTGTCCTTTTGTATCAGTTGATTGTACTTGGCATAATCTCTTCAAGGTTTACCCATGTTGTAGCATGTGCTAGAATTTCATGTTTTATGTATATATAAGCACATTTTATATCCTGTCATTTGTTGATGAATGTATTAGTTACTTCCACCTTTTTGACTCTTGTAATACTGCCAAAAACATGGGTACAAAAATACTTTTTTGCGAGCATGCTTTCATTTCTTCTGTGTATCTACTCATGGGCGAAATTTCTGGATCAAATGGTAATTTTTGTTTCTGATTTTTTGAGGAACCATCATATTGTTTTCCTTAGCAGCTATTTCATTTTAAACTTCCATCAGCAGTGCACAAGGGTTCTAATTTCTCCACTTCCTCATCAATAGTTAATGTTTTCTGCTTTCTTGGTAGTGGTCATCCTGAGGGGTGTGAAGTGGTATCTTACTGTGGTTTTGATTTCCCTAATGATTATGATGTTGAGTGTTTCTCATTGGTCATTTTTATTTTGTCTTTGGAGAAATATCTGTTCCAGTCCTTTGCCTGCTTTTGAATTGGATTACTTGTTTCCGTATTCCTCAGTATTCTTCAAATAGCTCTTCCAGAGTTCAGAGCATCACTTTTTGGTGATTTTTGATTGCTCTGCCTCTTTAACATATCAACACATTTCTTGGACACTTTGGCTCATAAATGTCCTTAAACATCTGTATCCTAATTATCTGTAGATTATTTATTAATCTGTATTTGATGGTGGTTAGGTCCATGTGATAGGGTCTGTATTGTATCTTGATCATTTGTCACTATACTGAATCTTTTTGGAACCTCAGTAAACATTTGGTTAACTTTTCCATATTTTATCCAACTAGTCGTTTTTACACTGTCAGTGTGTGTTCATTCAGTCTGTTAGATTTACTGCACTTACAAAATTTTTCTTTTTCAATTCATTGCTATGAGAGTATTTTTGCAAACATTACATGAAAATGGAAGGGAAAGTAAGAAGCATGTTTACCCAAAATCACTACCGTGGTTTATAGGAGCTCTGTCTGGAGAAGCAAGTAATTTCAGTTTTTGAATTCCAGTGAAGATAGATTTCTTAGTAATAGTCTCATGTCTGCCATTTACTTTAATATTTAATTCTTTCAGTATGTTTAAGAATTTTGGAGAATTTGCTAGTGGCAAGGCACTGTGCTATGGGTTATATACAGGTGGCTAAAGCAGTTCTCACCAAAGAACTACAGTCTCATGGAGGAGACAGATAAAGAAATAAAAACCTAAATAGGTAGGATCAAATGTTATAATAGATCAAATATTATGTAGTGAGTGTGGCAAAGGGTTGTGAAAAACTTAGGGACTATTTGTAACTTGAATTAGAAATACTTTTGCACGAGACACAACCTTTGAAATAAAGCTGGAGTGATGAATAGGAATTTCATAGGTAAGAGCAAGGAAGAATATGAGGAGAATATGTATATGAAAGTGCCTGAATAGTAACCTCAGAGAATAAGAAGTATCTGGTGAGATAAGAAGACAGAGGGTGAGAGGCTGACCCAGATTGTCTGTTCAGATTTACTTACGTTCTCTTTCTAAAAATTAGAAATCTGATGGTTTCTGTGGAGATGACTGTTATGTTTGGACTTGTGCTTTCTTAATCAAATGACAGTATAAAAGGGAATGAAGGAGGAAAGATTTGAAAGTTGAAAGCTTAATTAAGAAGCTGTTGCAGTTGTGCCAAGGTGATGAAGAGCTCCACAGGGTAAAAGTCGAGGCAGATAAGAGTGTGGAAGTAGAGTCAAAAAAGTGATGATTCGAATATGTGGGTGAAGGAGAGGTAAGATGAGATCTTTAAACTGGTGACTTATCCAGTTTCTGTTAACTTAGTTTGGAAATGTGGGGGTGGGGGAGGAGTCGATTTTGAAGTGAGAAAAATGAGTTAGATTTTGAACAAAGTTCCAGGTGTTTGCAGGACATCTAGGTGGAGATAGATGGTCTAGAATCTGTGGAAAACTTAACCTGCAGATCATGAAAGGAATAAGGATTTAAGGTGTTATTTGAAAGTTATTAGCAAGGACGTGAGAGTTGAAACTACCAGAGTGACTGAAATGATTAAGAAATGAAAAGCATTTATGATAGCATCTTAGAAGAATACCTCCATTTTAAGAAATAGGTGGAAAGAAAAATGGTAACACAAGAAAGGTGAAAGAGAATTGCTCTACTAACTAATCTACAACAGATGATTGTGGATTTTCTATAGCGAAAGCATATTAAAATGCCAAGTGTGGTGTGCTTTTTATGTCCTATGAATGTCAGACATTTATATGGAAAACTACCACACAGAATTGCCTGCCTGTTAATTTAGTATTTAGTATTTAGAAAACCAAGTCTATCCAGAGGAAAAAAAATACTTCACTTATTTACAGAAGCTCTGACATTATCAGTAACATACCCTTAAGTGATATTAACAATTTTTCTGAATTTAGATACTAAAGAATGTCCCTCACTGAAGGATGTTGAAGACACCATGGTAGAAACAATTGCCCTTTGCCAGAGAAATTCACATAATCTGAACCAGCAGCAACGTGAGGTAGGAGAATGACTACTTATGCATTTAAAAATCTGTTCTGGTATGAAACTAGAAATTAATTCTATTTCCATGGCTCTTTCAGCCACCTGAGTTTAATTCAACTGCATTTTAATCACTGTTTAGTGTTCCCAGGAGTATAAGATTCCTGGCATAATTATGAGGAGTGTCTGTCCTCTTTGTTTCTCACAAAAGGCTTTATAGCCTTAGATTTGGCTGTGCTGCACAACTTAGGTGTCCTTGTTCTCTTTGGACTGAGATTTTCTGTACTCTATGTATTGCTCCTGTGGATGTGTCATCATTTATCATCTCTTCTATTCCCTGTGGATGAAAGTGAGCATAAAATGTAGAGAAAAACCCTCAAGGGATACAGAGAAAGCTAGAAAAGGTCAAGAAGGTCTGTGATAAGTAGGTCTCAGCTATGGCTGTACATTAAAGTCATCTGGGAGCTTTGAAATATCCCAGTACTTGGGCTGTACCCCAAATCAAATAAATTAAAGTCTCTGAGGCTGGGACTCATGCATCAGCATGTTTGGGATCTTCCCACATGTTTACACTCTGCAGCCAAGGTTGGGACCGCTGCTGTAACAGATTCCAGACTGCAAAAAAAAAAAAACAAAAAAAAAAAACCCAACATAAAGCTGAAGGAGGTATAGTCGGGCACCTGGTGCAGGTGGGAGTTACAGCAGTGAAGCAGAAACTAAGGGGGCGAGATGTGACTGACAGCCAAATTCTGCAGTCATTTTTAGACATTAAATTGAAGCATGATATGGGGTAACTCATCATTGCTGCCCCTCCAAGCTGTGGCCTCTTTCCACTGCTTGGGTTTCTGAAATGGGAAGGCAGGGTAAATTTTTCATATATATTTAGCTCTATATGTTACAAAAAATAATAAACTTGGTATGTTTTCTGTTTTATGAGATGGGTGAATTTCTTCTTTACATTTTTGTTAAAAAGTTTTTTAAGGTCATATATTTGAAAAAAAATTGAGAATAAAAATTATGTACAACAAACACATTTATATAACAGATGTGATTTTTTTTCATTAAAGCCTTTTTTTGTGTATGAGATGATGTGTACTTATCCTTTTTAAAAAAAATCCTACAATACAGAAAGTTACACAGAAAGATATATTTTAAAAAACTACCCTGCATCTGTCCTGTCACCTCTAAATAATCATCATTGTCATTTGGTGAACATCACTCTAGATTAATTTTTTTATCTGCCTTGTTGGCATAATTTTAGAAAAACTGGATGAAGTATGCTTACTTTTTAAAATATAGGATTCAATCTCATTTAGGAAACATAAAACTGAGGAATTTCTGAATTTCAAATGAATATTTTTTACCACATAATCTCTTAATAAATCTCACTAAAGTTAAAAAAAATCTTGCATAACTGTAATAGATTGGAATTATTATGTATATATGGAATTATGTATGTTTATGATTGCACTTCAGTTTTTTAATATTTATGATGCCAAATCAATAAGGAAATGTACATGAATTCATACTTACTCCAACTTCTCTATCCCACTTTTTTATTTTTAACCGGTTATTCTGTTTTACCTCAGGGAGGTTAATAACACATTTTTCCCATACCCATAGTTTTTTAATCTTTACTTAAATGGATTATGGACTTTATACCAGTCTTTTACCATGATTTTTCCATTCTTAATTTTATATTTTCATTTCTCTTTTGGTTACTTATCTATATGTGGGTATAGTTATATTTTGATAGAGAAACACAGAAGGGTAGAATTCTTAAAGCTGTGACTATACATATTTAATGCTAAGCCATTTTTATTTTTCAATTCTTCCATATACTCCCTAAATAATATCTATTTGATACTCTTGTGTTGTCTCATGGAAAATTTAAGGTAAAATGACAATTATGTTTAATAAATAGAATTCTTTAGGCTCACATAAGCTGAATTTGTCCAGATTCACATATTAATAGTGAAGTATACATAACACCCATGCCTTCAGAACTCTACAAATTATTTTGCTCTTATATGAGCTCTGTCTTAGAGATAGAAACAAGATTTTTTTTGATATGGCAAATGGAAAATTTTCTCTTTTTTTGGTCAAAAAAAATGTGTCTGAGATGGAATTTTTTTTAGAAGCCCCCCCAATCAGGTATTGCCACTGTAGTATACCCATCACCAAATCACCCATAGTCCACCAACATACTCCTTTGTGCTTCCTTCCCTCTTTGTTCTTTTTTTTTTTTTTTATAGAGGCATGCTTTATTTATTTGTTTTGCTGGTTTGTTTGCTTGTTTTGTTTATACATGCACTGGGTACAGTCAGAAGTGCGGGAGGGAGGGTGAGAGAATTCACCAGAGCCAGAGCGGGGAGCAGAGCAGGCAGAAGGACCAAAGTACACTGCTGAGGGGAGCAGCGGGCGGCAGGAGAGGTCTGCGCGCCATGTGGGACCCTCCTCCGTTGGCCGGGAAGCAGCCGGGGATTGAACCGGCGCCGCAGAGGCCGCGTGCAGTTTCGCAACCCAGCGCTCAACCGCTGCGCCACCGGGGAGGCCCACCTCTTTGTTCTTAATCCCCTCCTTCTCCCTTTCTATTCTATAGTCAGTTCTATAGTCAGCTTTCTATAGTCAGCTTTCACGGGTTAGTCTTTTAAGCTTGTCTTTATCTGACCCTTAGCTGGTCTTTCTATATTCCACCTATTATGGTGGAATATGGTGACACTATCTGATATTTATCTTTATTTTTCTGGAATTTGTTTCAATAAAGATATTATGTTAGATGTTGAAATTTGTTTGAATAAACATTTTATTTTTTATAATTTGGTAAATGTTTTTTAAGTATAAAGATGCTATGTCTATTATTTATTTTTAGATTTAATGTTTTAGATTTAATGTTTTATTTATTTTCTTACATCTTTGCTAATTTTTGGACAGTATTTGATTTCTCCCCTCTAGTGTGGTCCCTGTAGTTATTCCACTACCAGTTCCCCTGTGCACCATCACCACAGTCTCTTGGGCTCTTCCATCCTCTATTTTGACCCCCCTCTCTCTCTCCCTTCCCCACTATATGCCTCAGGCAGGTCTGTGGTCAGTTTGCAAGTTTTGTTTTCTTGTTTTTTTCCTGATAATTTGTTTGGGTTCTCTATAGTCCACATTTAAGTGAAACCATCCAATATTTATCTTTTTTTCCTAACTTGTCTCACTTAGCATATTCCCTTCCAGCTCTATCCATGTTGCCACAAATGGCATGAAGTTATCTTTTTTGATCACTGAGTAGTATTCCGTTGTATATGTAACCACAACTTCTTGATCCACTAATCTATTTGGGGGTTTTAGGGTTGTTTCCATATCTTATCTATTGTAAATAGTACTGCAGTAAACATAGGAGTGCATGTTTCCTTTCAAATCAGTGGGGTTTTTTGTTTGTTTGTTTTAAAGATTTATTTATTTATTTATACAAGCACTGGGTACAGTCAGGAGCATGGGAGGGTGAGAGAATTCACCAGAGCCAGAGTAGGGAACAGAACAGAACAGTAACAAAATACACTGCTGAGGGGAGCAACAGGCAGCAGTAGAGGTCCATGAGCCATGTGGGACCCTCACCAGGTTGCCAGGGATCGAACTGGCGTTGCAGAGGCTGCAGGCAGTTTCTCAACCCAGCGCTCAACCGCTGCGCCACCCGGGAGACCCTTAAATCAGGGTCTTTGTGTCCTTTGGATAGATTCCTAGGTGTGGAATTGCTGGGTCGTATGTTAGATCTATTTTTAGTGTTTTTAGGACCTACCACACAGCTTTCCATAGTGGCTGGACATTTTTTCATTCCCACCAGCAGTGTAAGACGTTTTCACCATATCCTCATCAACATTTGTTGTTTCTGGGTTTTTTAATATGGGCCATTCTCATAAGTGTGAGGTGGTATCTCATTGTGGTTTTGATTTGCATTTCCCTGATAAATAAAAATTTAGATGTTGGAATTCTTCCTATCTTTGAAATTTTATTTCTCTAAGCTTATTGCTATGTCATTTATTTACTGACTGAATGTAAGAGGAGTCTATTTGTAAGAGAAGTCTGTCTCTCTTGCATTTACACACACACACACACACACCATTCCCACATACTACTCAAGCCACTCTCTACTTTCTCATACCACAACTGATTTCTTCTTCATATCTGAACAAATTTTATAATAACACAAAAACATTTGGATGTTGGATTTTATATAAATAATATTTTTTTTGAAAATGCTAGAGTCATTTTATGTAGTGTCAAACATTGTCATTTGCCTTGCTTTTCTTTTCTTTCTTTCCTTTTATTTATTTTTTGTGGCAATTGTAACCATAAAAACTATTGCCACAGGCCCTAAAAATAACTCTGAAAAGTTGATGTATCCCAAGGCTTGATAATGAACTGTCTATAATATCTCTTTCTGAAGTTTTTATTAGAAGATTTAATATTATCAGGTATTTCTTTAAAGTTAGACAGCAGGAAGTTGGGTTGTCAGTCCTTTGCCAAGTATAATCTCTAACTGTCCTTTATTTGTATATCTGCCTATTTATACTGCTACCAGTTCACTGCCAGGGTGATCTTTGGCAAATTGCATAGCTTATCTAAACTTCAGGTTTTTATCTCAAGTGAAGGTAATGCAAATTGTATGAGGTTATTAGAGGCTGAAATGAAAAAATATATATAAAGCATTAAGGAAAAGTGCCTGACACAACAGGAATAAGACAGATCTTTTAATTTATATAAATGGTATAGTTGTAAATATGTTAACCAAAATAATGTTATCTTCCTGGAGTATAATGTCTTAGGAAATAAAAACATGGGGAAAATTTTTCGATAACCTTTTATTCATTTATCTTGCTAAACATGACGGAAAAGAAATGAGGGCACAACTGTCACAAGGATACTCTGTTCTCTTCTGTAGTACATATGGTTATTTAGACTTTGTCGCGATATATTTATAACCAGAGAATAAAAAACCTAGCAGGAAGCTCTACCCTGGTTCTTTTGAACCTACTCACTCCCTATACACAGAAGATTGCAATTCTAAGGTCTAGACTTAAACTTAACTTGGGCTTCCTTTTTTCCCATAGGCTACATGGTAAAGATATCTGTTCTGGCTACGGTCCCTATTTTTATTGTCTTTTCCCAATGAAGTGTTCTCTTTTTAGTTTTCTAATTTGTTTTCCTCTGATGTTATAATAGGCGCTCTGGTTTCCATTGTTAGAAGCTATGATGGCCCCGCAGAAGCTGTCCAGTTCAGCTATATCTCATCTACACTCTGAAGGTAAGTTCATCAGAGTCTACCTATACCATCACCCAACTTTTATCTGTAAAAAATCATCATTGGTACTTTTTCCCAGTATCATATTTTTTTCCCCCTCAGGGAAGTCATAATGTAGGGTTGGTCTCATCTTTGAGATTTAATTCTTTCTGTAACACCATTCATATATCATTTGTCATGAATAAGAATAGCTTTGCAACTTATCATCAGTTAACTTTAAAATATCAAAGTGGCCATGTGTTAATGAAATTTCTCAGAAACTATATAAATATACTATTTTCTGCTGGCTTGTTGAACAAATCAAAATAATTTATTTAAACTGATTTTAATTTTAACATTTTATTATAACAGCTCTGAAATCTTTGACCATGCAAGTGTTAAACAGCATGGCCTCATTTATTGCCCTTCCATCAATCTTGCAAAGAATCTTACAGGTGAGTTGTTGGGGAGGTGGTGGTGGAGGTAAGGGGTGAATTTCAATGTTGATTGATTTCAACTAATATTTTAGTTATGTATAAATAACAGCAAATTGGACTACTGTTGAAATGAATCTCAAGCATAATGCAGCTAATTTTAGGCATTTGCTACCTCTCACTGTCACCCATGAATCTTCTGCATATGGGGGACAGAGGTTTGCCTGGCACACACCTGCAGCCTTCAGTTCAGATACACAGCTTTCAGATGTTCATGGTTACCTTGGGCTTCAGATACACAAACTTCCTATTGGTGTGCCAGTGGGAAAGAATTGCTGTTATTTCAAGCTGATTATACTTTTTAGATCAAAGGGAATGACCTAAAAATTAAGTTAATATGGCATTTCTTAATCATGCATTGTTAAATAGGTTGTCTAACTCATTCTAAAATGTTTTATGCCCAAGACTCATCCCTTACTATAGATCCAGCTAGCTTTGGAAACAAGCCTTTGTAGGCCTTCCTGTCTCCCCCCCAAAATGACCCTAACCTTTCCAACCTCATCCAAGGGAAAATACTAAAAATGAACAAAGATCTGTTTTTAGAAATATCTGTGAACATTTTTGGGGCAAAAGCAGATATTATCCTTAGAATGCACTTTATTTAGTACATAGTCATTGGAAAAAGAAAAAAAATCTTACATAGCTATCAAAAAAAAAAAAAAACAACTCATGGCATTTGCAGCAATATGGATGGAGCTGGAAGGGATAATGCTAAATGAAACAAGTCAGAAAGAGAAAGACTGGATGGTGTCACTAATATGTGAACTATAAAGTAATTAAACAAAAAGTCAGATCAAGAATGGCTGACTAGAACTGAAGCACCAAGGCTGCGGGTAGGGGTTGGGGAAGAAAAAAAACAGAGGAAAAAAAGCACAGTGGGCTATGGTGGTGGACGACAGGAGATGTGGTGGCAGTTACACTCTGATGGTAATAGCTGATGGGAGTATCTAAACATTCTCTCAATTCAAACTAAATTTAAAAAATTAAATTAAAAATGTTCCAAATGGTAATATGATGCCATTGGTCTTTATAATTTTGAAATGATTTTTATCCCATCAAGAATGCCCCATTAGCTCTTTTAAGACTCTCCAAACTTCACTTCCCATCTGGTACTAAGCATCTGCACCTTTGCTGATAGACTAACGCACCCAGTCGTCTCTCATCACATAGTACGTTACCATTTGGAATGTATCTTCACACACACTGTCTCATTTGATCTTCATCCTGTATTGAATAATTCTCTGATAGAGACTATATCGCCTGTATCCATTTTAAAATACATTAGTCATAAAGCAATATCTCCATAAAGGATGAGGACTTTAATTACCACATAAATTAGAAAAAAATGAAATCCTAAAGCCAAAAGTGGCTTCTTTCTCAGTCTATGCATTTTACTTCATATTGAGCTTTTACCATATATTATGATACATGAATTATAATAAATAAAATCTACTTTTCCCTTGGCAAAAGCAAAAGAAATTTGTATTTCAAACTGCATATCTCTGAAGGCTTTTAATATTTGAAAATCTTCACTTTGAGTTATGCTGGCATTCTTTGTAATTGTATCCTTATTATTTCTGTCTTTAGTGATGGTTTACTCCCACTATTCAGGAGGGCATGTTATTTCTTAAATCCCTTATTTGAATGTTGTGGTTACTGTAATAATAAATCTACCTTATATGTATAGAGAGGTTTTAAATTTTTCAAGGTGCTTTCACATATATTTTCCCATTTAAAGCTCACAACAATCACTGCTATAAAAATTTCTGTTGACAAAGGAGGAAGCTGAAATATAGAAAAATCAAGTGCCTGGTTTGCCATTAGTGACCAAACCTGTACTGCCAACAAAAACTCTCACTCCTAATTTATGCTTTTTCCTATCATATCATGTAAGCTTTTTCATTTGTTTCAGCCTCTGGTTTTGTGAGAAGTATTTATTATTATGTGTTACCCTGTTTAATCATCAGCTGTGTTGATGAAAGGCACAATTTTCACCCTAAAAGAGCAATTATAAGAGAGAAAAAGGTTCCGATATAACTATTCATAGGATTCTAAGAGTGGCCACCACTAGGATCATCTGCTCTGAACCCCATATTGGGTAACTGCCATTTCCTTAACCCTTCACTTTCAGTCCACATGGGTACTGCAGGAGTAGCCATGTGAAAGCAGCACCCTGCCATCAGGCTCCTCCTGATTGAGTCAGTGGGGGCAACTGCCCTCATCAGGGCCCACCATTGTCCTTTCCAGGAAATATCTGAACTGAACCTGAAAAAATGCAAATGTATCTGTTGTCAGATCTCTGGATTATATAAGGTACAAGTTCAGAAGCTGATAATGACTACTTTTCGATCAGATGGCCTGAAATGGTAAAAAAATGTTTTTCTACAGAAAGGAGAAGAATGAACCAGATAGGTGAAGAACAGAATAGACAAGCTGCATGGAGGAAAGAGATGGTAAAAGAAGAAGATTCAGGACTCAGGGAGAGGAGACAAGACACAGAAAGGAAAGGAGGCAATGAGAGAAAATCCTGAAGGCATTTGACTCTCTCGTTAGGGTCTTAAGGCTTACCTGCAAACCTTTGCTTGGATCCTTGAAACAGCCCAGTACCTTTTCAATAATATCTTTTTAGAATAAGTTGGGTTTCTGGATATATATAACCAAAGGAGTAGAATAAAAGCATATATCAGAAACAGACTGGGGAATTTGGAAATATTTCCTGGAGGAGGAGATGTTTAAACTGAATCTTAAAGAGCCTATAGAATCAGAGTTGGATGTGGAGAGATGAAGGGAGAAGGAAATAGGACTGTTGCAAGCAGAGTGAACTATATATACAAAGAATTTTAGATGAAACTTGGTACAAAGTGGAGTTGCAAGTGTTTATACTTGGAACAGAGAAGAATGAATGGAGTCACAGAACTGAAATTTAAGAGGCAACTAGGGACTGTGTCTTTAATTGCATTATAAATGACAGAAAGGACTTCGGATTTTATTTTAAAAATACCAAGTGCAGAGAAAGCAAAACTTCAAAGTATGGAAGGAATGCTTGTACTCATACAGGGCGAACGATAGTGCCTTTCCCAGTAAGACTAGAAAACCTCATAATTAACAGATCATTAGGTAGAGAGTACTTAGAAGTACTCAGTAGTGGGAAACACAATTAGTCCTCGACTAAACTTACCTTCAGTGATGCCTTACAAATCTTAAAAGCAAGATCTGAAATTAACACACTTTTCAAAGTAGTTTAACTGCCTCTCAGAAAAAAACTTACAAGTACTTTCAGAAATACAAAAATATCCAGATCCCAACTCTGTAAAATTTACAGTGTAAGAATTTCAATTAAAAGTTAGAAGGTATACAAAAAAGGTGGAATATGGAACTCAAATATGACATGGATATTAGAATTAGAAAGCAAAGACACATAAGATAAAAGATCAGTGGATTGCAGACAGCAATACAGACTATCCAAAATGAAACACTTAAAGAAGAGTAAATCAGAAAAAAATGAACCAGAGTATCAATGAACTATGCATTCCTAAAATGGGAGTCAGAGCAGACAAAATGTATTTGAAGAAATAGTGAATGAAATGTTTCCAAAAATGTTGATAGCTGTTATCACACAGACACACACTGGAGGAATATGAAGAAAATTGCAACGAACATCATAATTTGTTAACAGATCAGTTGTTAACAGAAAAGCTTAAAAGCAGTCAGAGAAAAAAGACACAGAAACAAAAATTAAGATGACAGATTTCTGCTAAACATTCTCAACCACTTTGATCTAGTTGACATTTATACAGCAACTATTAGAGTAGAACTAGCTGTTGTCAAGTGTACATGGGAAATTTATCAAGAATAGACCATATTCTGGGTTATGAAACAATTGTCAATAAATCCAGAGTTTTGGATTTTAACCATTCTAACAGGTTTGCAGCAGTCTCATTGTTTTAATTTACAGTTCCCTCATGAGTAATGACATTGGGCATTTTTTTCATGTGCTCATTTGCCATGTGTATGTCTCCATTGGTAATATGACTGTTCAGATCTTTTGCTCACTTTTTAATTGAGTTGTTTGGTTTTTTTAATTGTTGACTTTTAAGAGTTATTAAACTCTAACAAGTCCTACAGGACTAGTATTTTTTTGTACAAGTTCTTTATCAGATGTGTGTTTTGCAAATATTTTCTTCTAGTCTGATTTGTATTTTCATTCCCTCCACAAGGTCTTTTCCTGTTGTGAAGTTTTGATTTTAGTGAAATCCAACTTTTAAATTTTTTCTTTCATGGGTTGTTTCTGGTATTGTCTCTTAAAAACTCATCATCTAAACCAAAGTCCCCCAGATTTTTCCCTATGTTATCTTTGAGAAGTTTTAATTTTGTGTTTCACATGCATGTTTATGATTCACCTTGAATTAATTTTTGTGAAAGATCTAAGATCAGTGTCTGTACCATTCTTCTGCATGTGTATGTCCAGTTGTCCTAGAGATTCTTTGAAGAGATTATTCTTTTCCATTTTGACTTCTTTGCTTAGGTAACTCAGCTCTCTATTCTTTTTCCATGTATCTTATTTATCTATTCTTTGCCAATACCAGTTTCCTGATTATTGTAGTCATGAAGGTGGATAGTGTTAGTTCTCTGACTTTGTCCTTCTTCAAAGTCAGCTATTTTGTCTCTTCTGTTTTTCCATATAAACTTTTGAATCAGTTTGTCTATGTCCACAAAGTAAGTTACTGGCATTTCTGTTGAGATTGTCTGGTTTTGGTATTAGAGTAATGCTGACCTCATAGTGTGAGTTAGGAAGTATTCCCTCTGCTTCTGTTTTATTCTGGGGCAGATTATAAAGTATTGGTATAATTTCTCCTTTAAATGTTTGATAGAGTAAATCATCTGGGCCAGGTGCCTTATGTTTTAGAGGTAATTACTTATTGATTCAATTTTTTTAAGAGTTATAGGCCAATTCAGATGGTCTATTCCTCCTTATATGAGTTTCGATAGGTTATGTCTTTCAAGAAAATAATCCATTTCATCTAAGTTATCAAATGTGCTCACCAGGGAATTTTGTATACATAGGTTTGTGGGGTTTTTGATTGTTTTTGTTTTAATTCTCCCCCCATCATTTTCATCATCACCTGAGTATTTAATCCACTTTAAGATTTCTCCACTAGAATATTTCCTATTTCCTAGAGTATTCCAGGAAATAAGTTTTCTCTCCTTTGCTTCACCACCCCTATCCAATCTCCATCATACCTCTTGATAGAAACTTTCATCTTATTGGCTCATCCCCCTAGACTGTGAGTTCCATGAAAGCTGAGCTTGTCTGTCTTTAAAAAAAAAAATAATAATTTATGCATACAAGAACTGGGGTGTAGGACAGAGATGGGGGGTGGGGTGAGAAGATTCACCAGAGACAGAGTGGGGAGCTGAAAAGGTGGATTACTGAAATACACTGCTGAGGGGAGCAGCAGGCAAGATAGGAGAGGTCTGCTGCACCATGTGAGTTAGCTCCCTGGCCAGGGATTTAACTTGTGCTGCAGTGGCTGTGGATAGCTTTAACCCCTTGCACTGCCAGGAAGGCCCCTGAGCTTATCTGTCTTGTTTACTAATTTATCTCCAGCACCTAGCCCAGTGCCTGGAATATCATATGTACTCAATAATATTAGTTGACTAATGTTCTTGGATAGTTCTCAGCTGTTATAAAGCTTTTTAGTGTTTTTTACCTCCTTTAATCTCTGTTTATTAAGCTGAGGAATTTGTGGTATCCTCATCTTTCTTATGAGGAAATCTTTACTCAGGGAGATTAAATATCTTGCCTTATGTTTTCTTAATTATTAAGTGGGAAGTGTTGAAACATTAACTTGCATCTTCAACCTCCAAACTTTAGGCCTTTTCTTTTGTACCTAGCACTAGTCACGGTGTTTTTCATAACATCTCACTTTATCAGGGAGAAGATAGGGAATGAAATCATTTAGATGCATAGTTGCTCAGTTATTTACAGTTTTTCCAGATGAGATGTTCACATAAGAGGGTCACAGAGCTCTTCTTGAACTCTAAATGTTTATTCAAACTGATACCTGGGGCCTGAATTGTACAGGTTCTCTCATGAACATTAGGTGATTGTGTTTTTAATCATATTTATTATATACATTCTGTCCTCACTGCTTACTCTTATTGAGCATCACTCTGACAAAAGTAATTGTTGGCTTCTGAGAAACTGTTTATGACCACCTTACTGAGGGAATTAAAGCAAACAAATGATTTATATGAGAAATTGAAGTTAGAGAATCACTATGTATATTAATTAACTGCAGAGAGTATTGTTTCTGTCTTAAAGTAATGCTTGATTAGTAAAGATTTTAATTTGAAAGCAAACCACATACATGATACAATAGATACTACAAAGCAATAGGGGAAAAAGTGGTCATCACATCTTTTTCTAATATGTTTTTTAAAAACCAAGTTTACATAAAGTACCCAAGTGTGCTCTTCTTTTATGTTTACAAACAAGTTAAAGAAAAACCTCAGCAGTTATTCAGTGCTGAAGAATCTAGCTGACATCTTTGGAAAATAATTTGAAAAGCTAGTAGATTGTGTACATGCTGTGCTTGAAGCCTTGAGCTCCCTTTTGCATTTTATAATTTATATGTTGTCCCAGCATGTGGTAATTTTCATGATTTTTGCCATTAAATTATTCATATTGAAGTGAAAGGCACTGATATAAGTATAGGCGTGACCTATAAAGATTTTTTTCCCCAGAATTTAACTTTTTACATACCTCTTCATTCTCCAATGACTGTTGTCATAAACAAATGACAGAACTTTTCTATGCTAGAGCTATATTAATGCATCAGATATACATACTATGGTAGATATTAGTGCTTCAGTCTCATATAAAACATTGTTATATAATAAGATTTTACACTGTCCATCAATACTTTGAGGAATAGGTGTGTTTATTACAAGCTTAACCAAAAGCGTAATTGAGAATAAATTCCAAAGTGTGAACATGGATCTGTTTTTATGCAAAGAAAATTAAAAATTTGTCCAGTGGAAGTATGGCCTGAGTTGTTTTTCTAGTGAGGAGAGGATTAGTCTAAGATGTCCATAGTCATAGTCTTGCCTTTTGTAAATGGTTTGCATGTGTTTGATAGGTATCTTTAGTTTAAGTGATATAATCTGTATTTCTGAAGCAGAAAATTTCCCCATTAAGCTAAACTGACCTATTCAAGCCCAAAATTAGAAACTTATTAATCAGTACATAGTCATTTTCTACCTTTGGTTTCTTCAGTATAAGCTGGTGAGTCAGATACCAGGAGCCAATGACAATTTTCTGCTGCTGTAACCAACTAAAAGTACAAAAGAACCAAGGTTAGTTAGAAACAGCACCTGCCTAGGCTTCAAAAGCCATATTAAAACCCAGAGAAAAAGCAGAAAATTCTAGATTTGAATAAGAACAGGAACGCAAATTCTCAAGTTTCTAAACTTCTCTCCGTTTTTCCTGCCTTAAAGTCTTTTTTCTTCCTTAATATGTAAACTCACAGTTGCTCTTACTGTCCTTGTACTCTAAGAAGTAACCAGAAAGATTGTCCATACTTTTGAGTAAATATTAGTTTATTATTTATTTTGTTTATAGATCTATACTTGGGAGGCCAATATAGTATGTTAATTCAAAACATGGTTTCTGAAATATTAGATTTAAATCCCATCTTGTCTTCTTAATAGTTTTATGATATTAAAACTATCTATTAAAATATATATGATGAATTTTATTTAGCTTCTGTGAGCCTGAATTTCTTTATTTACAAATGTTCTGAAAGGAATTTAATGATACGGCTTATAGAAAGTTCTCAGCAATTTACTTGGTATATGCTGCCCATTTAATAAATACCTACTTTTAGCAATACTTTATAGTTGCATATCCCTACTGAACTACTTGGCATGGAAGAGCCATTTACATCTTACATAACTTTATATTAAAATCAAGTAACATAATTGACATACTCATTTATTAGATAAAATTTTTATTATAGTTCTCATCCTAGCCAAAAGTTCAGTAAAATGAACACAGAAATATGCTGATGGAGATAAAAATTGCATAATGCACTTTCTGGTAGAGCAATTTGTTAGTGATATCAGTACCCATAAAAAAAAAATCTGTAATTGAGCTTATAATTCCCTTTCTAGAAATCCCCTCTAAAGAAAAAATCAAAGATTCAGATCAAAATTGCATTTAAGAAGAGTGGGTGGAATTTGGGGAGGGGTGGGCAACTCAAATGTCCTACAATAGAGAATGGTTGAATAATACATGGTATTTTCACAGGATTCATAATCTGCAGCTATAACAAAATATCTGATTATATGAGAAACTGCTCACATTATATTACTAAGTAAAAAAAAGATATAAAAGGGGCCTCCCCTGGTGGCGCAGCAGTTGAGCGTTGGGCTGTGAAGCTGCGTGCAGCCTCTGCAGCACCGGTTTGATCCCCGGCCACTGGCGAGGGTCCCACATGGTGCGACGGACCTCTCCTGCCCCGCCCGCTGCTCCCCTCAGCAGTGTATTTTGTCAGTCTGCCTGTTCTGTTCCCTGCTCTGGCTCTGGTGAATTCTCTTACCCTCCTGTGCTTCTGACTATACCCAGTGCTTGTAAAAATAAATAAATAAATCTTTAAAAAAAAATAAAAGATATAAAAGTATTAAGCAAAATGCTCAAATTCTACAATACTGAGAAATGTATCCATCTTTTGCTCACCTTTCCTTTCCTAGAAACAAGACTGGAGAACCTACATAAAAATACCAATAGTGTTTATCTCTAGATGGTTGGATTTCAGTTTTTCATTTGTTTAATTGACGTTATTTTTGTTCACTTCAGTGTGTTTCCTAAATTGCATGTAATACCAAGTTACGTGGAATACCTTATATGAAAGGCAGTGGAGGCAAGATTGAGTATCTGGGTATCTATTGTTTGTCTGTTGTGATTTTATTGACAAAAAGCATTGAAAACCTGGAAACTGCTCCTTGGATCCAGAAACTGATTTTCCAACCTGAAATAATTTAGTTGGTTTGGATCTGGAGGTAGCTAAAGGTGGGTTACAGGAGAAATTGTTAAACTGTCTAGGTACTCATGAGTATATTGGTTCTAATGTAGCATATAAGTAAGAACTCAAAGAAGTAGAGGTGTTGTTAAATATGAGGAAAGAGAAGAAGCTTTTTGTAGAAACAAAATCAGAGTAAAATTTAATTAGACTTGCTAAGAAGATTGTTAAGCAAGGCATTTGTGTCATTTAAATTTTATTTATTTTTCCAAAATATTTGTGATGGCCAGAGGGAGACTGATATGTATTTCTTTCTTTTTTATTTATTTATTTATTTATTTATTTATTTATTTATTTATTTATTTATTTATTTTTAGTTTTGCAGGTTTTTTTATTGGGGTTCACCAGGCATATGGCAGGCAGGGGTGCTGGCTGGGGGGCTGGGAGGCTGGCAGGCCTCCCAGCCCCCAGCAAGTCTTCACTCTAGGCTCTCTGGCGTTCGTTCTGCTGCTTCTCGGCTTCTCTTTCAGCTTCTGCTTCAGCTTCTACTGCTGCTACTGCTGCTGGCGTCCCCGTGACGCCGCCCTTAAAAAGCACAGTCTTAGCCCAGGTGAATCCCATCTACCTATGCCCACACCCTACTCCAGGTGCCTGCCATCAGGCATGCATTCAGGACAAGGATCCATCATCTATCCTGATGGCGGAAGGGCAGAAAAGCCTGATATTTTCTTTACCCTACAACACGTTAGCTATTTTATTGATGTTCACATCATTTTGCACATGATCTCTTTGTCTTTGGTGCTGAATTCCTCCATAACCTGATGTCAATTTTCTTTCAGTCACATTAGTCATGAGTTAAAGAATTAATTCTTAACATTATAAGACTTTATGATGCCACATATCCTTTCTTCCTCTATTTTTCAAAATAATTTAATTTTTGTACTTTTTTTTTTTTGAGGGTCTTGTATTCAAAATTTTATTTATTTATTTTTTTTTTTTATAAATTTTATTGTTATATTCCCCATACAATTGCAGCCCCCCATTCTGACCCCAATCCCTCCCCTCCCGCCCCCGCCCCCCTAAAAGTGTCTCTGGTTCATAGTTTTTTGTTGATTTTGATTTTCACTTTCTTATAGTTATTCATTTTCCTGGTCCCTTATTTAAGTTTTCTAGATTCCTGCTATGAGTGAGACCATCCGGTATTTTTCTTTTTCTTTTTGGCTTATTTCGCTGAGCATGATCCCTTCCAGCGCCATCCATGTTGCAGCAAATTGCATGTGTTTATCTTTTTTGAATGCTGAGTAATATTCCATGGTATATATGTACCACATCTTCTTGATCCAGTCATCTATTTTTGGGCATTTGGGTTGTTTCCAAAGCTTAGCTATTGTAAACAGTGCTGCTATAAACATAGGGGTGCAGGTGTTCTTTGGAATTGATGTTTCTGTGTCCTTTGGGTAAATACCTAGGAGTGGAATTGCTGGATCATATGGAAGCTCTATGTTTAGTAGGTCCAGAAATCTCCACACAGCTTTCCACAGTGGTTGGACCAGTTTGCACTCCCACCAACAGTGCAGAAGAGTTCCTTTTTCTCCACACCCTCGCCAACATTTGTTGTTGCTAGTTTTTTTAATATGTGCCATTCTCACTGGTGTAAGATGGTATCTCATGGTAGTTTTGATTTGCATTTCCCTGATGACAAGTGATGTTGAACATTTTTTCATATGCCTGTTGGCCATTTGCATTTCCTCTTCAGAGAAGTTTCTTTTAAGCTCTTCTGCCCATTTTTTGACTGGATTATTTTCTTTGTTGTTGTTGGAGACTGATATGTATTTCAAGCAGAAGGTTTATGAAATAATATTTTGTGGCTATAGAAAAATACTTTGCCGTATTTAACTTTTTCAGATAACTGATATTTCAAGTAATTTTAAAATACCAAGAATCATAACAGAATTACTTTTTTTTTTTGCTTTTTTTTTCCCCCACTAAATAGGATCCAGTTTATGGAAAAGGAAAACTTGGAGAAATCCAGGGTCTTATTCTGGGAATGTTAGATACCTTCAATTATGAACAAGTAAGCTGCTTTCTATTTCTATGCCTGTATTACAGTAGAAAGTATTCGGTTTTTCTTTGTACCTATACTTTTTCTTTAGAAATTATTCTCTGCTTAGTAGAAGTCTGATAGATTGAAGTTTTTTTTTTAATTTTTAAATTTCTCTTGACATTAATAAACTAATTATACATTATATAATTCTAGAATGTGGAAATGCATCAAATTTGGATTCATTTCATTTGATTATTGGCAGTGAGACAAATGAAGAGTGTGAGAAACTTTCTGAAAAAATAATTGAATGCAAAGATATAATCTATGAAAAGGGGAAGAGTCAACATCCCCTTGCCCCCTAGGAAATTATGAAATAAAATTAAACTTAAACATTCTGAAGCAGATAATTGCCACTAACCAAAAATGGTCATTAGTCTTCCCTTAACTCAAAATTGCCTATAGCTTTAATTCTCATAGGAGCCAGTGTGGTATGCAGATTTTTTTCTTAGGGTACTTCAAAGTGACTCTTGAAGCCACTAAGGAAAAATGCCATTTAGGCATGTAAGATACAATATCTTTTTTTTTTTAATAATCTTAAAAAAGAAAAAGAAAAAAATTGGGTGACAGCTTTTCTAAGGGTGTTGTAAGAACTGCAATTTTGCTAAGTGCAGCCTAGTGAAGCTGATACCCCTGCAGGCACAGACTCCATGTTGGCAGAAGAAAAACTGAGTGCAAGGCAGAAAATTTTTGCTAACTTTGGAACTTTGAAAGAGGAGGAAATGATGGGGTTGATTAAAAAGAATTACAACAGAGTTAGAGCATCAAATCTAAAAGTTCTGCACTACAGTTAAAGGACTGGATGTAGCAAGGAGAATGGGTTGTACCAGCTCTGTCTTCCCCTAAGAGACTGACAGAAGGACCCCAACTGCATATCTAAATCATATATGAGTGTTAAGCACTAGATATAATAGAAAAACAGTACTTTATAGACACATAGAGTCTTAAAATGACTTAAGGTAATAGCTATGAAAATGTCTTTATGTGACTTAATGACAGATGTCACAGTCTTGAGTAGAGTCAAATGACTTGTAAGTGCTGATTAAGAAAATGTGATCTCTCTGCCCAAGGGAATGAAAACTGAGTAATGGCCATTAGCTTTTCCAGTGAAAGGTTATTTGGATTGTTGCCAAGGATGCAGTTTCAATAAAAAAAAAAATAGGGATTATGATGTTATTTGTTATAACACTTTTGAGGCATTCAGGGAGAAGTTATTGTATAAATGTAATATATTTGTGTTTCTCCATTCAAAAGTCATCAGTAGGGTCTCTCCTGGTGGCGCAGCAGTTGAGCACAGGGCTGTGAAACTGCCCACAGCCTCTGCAACGCCAGTTCGATCCCCGGCCACCGGCGAGGGTCCCACATGGCGCGCAGACCTCTCCTGCTGTGCCCGCTGCTCCCCTCAGCAGTGTATTTCGTCACTCTGCCTATTCTGTTCTCCACTTTGGCTCTGGTGAATTCTCTCACCCTCCTGTGCATCTGACTATACCCAGTGCTTGTATAAATAAAAGTCATCAGTACTGAATTGAACCACAGAATGGTAGAGTGTACACCTCTTAGTCGAAGCTAGTGACAGCCTTTTAGTAATTATTTTGGGAATTTCATATATACTCTTGTCATCACACATTAAAAATAGCCACTTAAGTTTGTTTTTTTTCATGTTTGTTTTTATCAGTTTTATCTCTCTATAATGTATTCTAACTTGAGTTGTTTGGGGTTGAAAACTATCCAAGTCCAATTCTGCAGTCATGTCCTGTCTTTTTCACTTTGCAAATTTGTTTATTGGCTTTTTGTTTTGATCTCTCATAGACCCTGTTGGAAACAACAACTAGTCTTCTAAATCAAGATCTCCACTGGTCATTGTGCAATCTGAGAGCTTCAGTGACTCGAGGATTAAATCCCAAGCAGGATTACTGCTCTATATGTTTGCAGCAGTACAAAAGACGCCAAGAAATGACTGATGAAATTATTGTCTTTAGGTAAGAAAGGGAAATAAATGCTTCATGTATGATGTATGTACATGTGTGGTATAACCAGGCAGGAATACACATGACACACAGCCCTAGTTGGTCATTCTAGTGTGAACCAAACAAGCCAAAGCCTCTGTCCTGAGAAGGAGTGAGTGTTCGGGCAGCCACGTGATAAATAAGTAAACAAAGTAATAAGAGTTATGAAGAAAAAGAAAACACAGGGTAAGGGAACAGAAGAATGAAATGTTCGAGGTGAGCGTGCTATTTCAAGACAGCAGAACAAGGAAAAACATCCCTAAGAATATGACATTTGAGCAGAATGAGACAGGTAGGAGTAAAGTTTCGGGATATATTTTAAGGGAGAGATGCCTTGTGGATGTATTCTATGTGAGGTAAAAGGAAAAAACAGTCTTTGGACTGAGCAACTGGTTGAACATGGTACCATTGTCCACGATGCAAAAGAACAGTCATGAGGAGCTGGGGGAAATCGAGACTTTTACCTTGGAGAGTATACATTTGAGATGGCTATGTGACATCCATGTGGAAATGTCAAGTAGGCAGTTCCTCTAGTCAGAAGCCTGGAGATATGTCCTGGAAATGTAAATTTAGAAGGCATCAATATTAATGATATTTGAAACTACAGTGCAAAGAGAGAAAAAAATCTAGTGCAAAAGTGAAAGGTTTCATCTCAGAAGCAAAGACAGCATGCCCAGAATATATAGATAGAGGTAATATAATATGGGCTGTGGAGCCAAACTTGAGTTCAAATCCTGACTCCACTTACAAGCTGTGCAACTCTGGACAAATTATTTGATCTCTTTACAATCACTTTACTTAGTTTCCTCATCTATATATTGAGATAATACTGATATCTACTCCTAGTATTTTGTGAAGCTAAATGAGATACTTTACCTAAGATAAGACACTTATAGCCATAGTGACCTAGAGTAAGCACTAGGTAAGTGTTGGCCACTATTATAATTACAGGAAAATCAGTAGATTGGTGGTTGGAAGAAGTAGTTCTCATCACCAAACAGTCCACTCATTCTATAAACTATTGAGCACCTACTGGGTGCCAGGTACTAACTGCATGCCAGGTACTACTCAAGGGATGAGGTACAGCATAACCAAAACAAGGGATCTGCTCTCATGGAGTTTACATTCTAGGGAGAGGGGCAGACAAACAAACAATTCAAAGACCAGGTAGTGATGACTGTGAGAAAAAAATGTTTATTCAACTACAGAGTGTTGAATTTAAGGGAGGAAGATATTTTATATACAATGGTCAGGTAAAGCCTCACTGTTAAGGTGACTTAGGAATAGATTATTTAATTAATGAAACAGTAATTAATAATTACTATGAATAAAATAGAACTTGGCATAGGTAGGTAGGGAAAGTCTTGCCGTTTAAGTAACATTTGAATAGCAGCCTAGAGAAAGTGACCATGCAGTTTAGGGAGCATGCAGAGGCCATGACTAGGGAGCATTCTCTGTATGCTTGAAGAGGCCAGGTCATGCAGGACAAAGTGGGTCATTTTAAGGAGGTAAACTTTTACTCTGAGTTGAAAAGCCTTTGGGTGTTTTTGAGGCTAGGGTTGACATGATCTGACCTCTGTTTCAGGGGTCACTTTGAGTGCTATGTTGAATGGACTAATGAAGGTCAAGGATCAAAGTTACCAGTTAAGCTGTTAATAGTAATCCAAATGAGGGATGGCCCAGGGTGATAGTCATATCAGAAGTGGTGCTTCTGGATATAGTCTGAAAGTAGGTTGGTAAGATTTGTTTATAGATTACAAGTGAGGTATGACAGAAAGAAAATAGTCAAGGATGACTCCAGTTTTGGGCCTGAGAAACTGGAAGAATGTAGTTGCTATTTACTGAGATGTAGAAGGTTAGATGAGCGCATGCAGTGGGGGTGGAGTGGGTAGAAATGAAGAATTTGGTTTGGGGATGTTAATTTAAGATGTCTGTTAGACATCCAAAATAGAGTTCTTAAGGAGACAGATAGATGGTGGTTAGGATGGAAGTCTGGGCTGAAGGTATAAATTTGGCAGTAATCAGCATGTAGGTGGTTTCTTAAAGTTATGGAACTAGAAGTAATCACTAAAGGAGTGATACTAATTAGAAAAAAGTATTAGAAGAGAAAGTTATATAGAAAGAATAGAGAAGAGAAAAGCTATAAAGACTACAGAAGAGAAAAGGACTGACTTCTATGGTAGTCCAACATTTCAGGTTGGGAAATGAGGAATCAGTAAAGATGACTGAGTTATACTCAGCACTTACTTCTGGGGGGTTCACTTGGTAATTCAGTATAATCAGGAGGGATTTTCTTCATAGGAACAGTGTAAGATTTATATTAGCACTGACCTTTTTGTAATTGCTTGATCAATTCATGAGTCTTGACTTGAATTTGATGAGGCAGACTAGTCATGTTATTATCAAACTGCTTACGTAATTATGATTTTCCCAATTGTTTTTTTCATACTGTCTAAAAATATTCCATAGTTTGAGAAATGAACAGAAGCCCGACTCATCCCCCAGGTGATTTGTATTCAGAGAACTATGATTCTATCCCTACATACAATTTAAGTTTATAAAATGTGAATCTGGATTTAAAAAAAGACAGGAATAACTGAATTCTCTTTCTTGTTTTTTGTACAACCATCAATGTAATCCAGCTTATTGGAAATCTTTATCACTTATAAATACACTTATGTTATCATAGCTTATGTTGATCAATTTTATGTTAATGAAAAGTACAAATAGCTTGCCTTTATTTTGCAGCTGTGGCCATTTGTATCACTCATTTTGTCTACAAAACAAAGAGTGTACTGTAGAAATTGAGGGACAGACAAGGTGGACATGCTACAAATGCAGTTCAAGTAACAAAATAGGAAAATTAAGTGAAAATTCATCTGAAATAAAAAAGGGAAGGATAACGCCATCACAGGTAAGGCTTACTTCATGACAAGGTGAAGATGGTCTTTTCTTTTCAGTGTTTTTCATGCCTCGCCCTATTTACATCTTGGATCTCAACAAATTTACCTGATGGGTTTCCAGTGCATGATATCTTGTGTTCAGTCCTATTTAGTGTTTGGAGAGCCTCTCCTGTCTGCCAACCACTGAAAAACACGATCTTGAGAGCAACAGAGTCATTTTCTGCCTTTGGAAAACTTAAGATTCTAGAGTAGAGGTGTACACATATGAGCATGCTTAAGATCCTTTGACAAAGAGGTCAGCAAGTACAAACACTACAGTACTAATGTACTCATCAGGCAGCTGATACAAAGTCAAAGAAACATAATTGAAGATTTGCTCTATTTTAGTTTTGTCATAATCATAGTATTAACAGGGCTTGGGAGCTGGTAATAGACTAACACATTGTGATGTACCAGAAACATTCAAGTTGTTACTCCTTTTAAGACTTTTTTTTTTTTTTTAAAGAGCACTTAGATACACATAGAAAGTTGTACAGTATCTTTTCAGATTTGTACATCCCTTGTCAGTAAAGGGCCAGGTACATTAGTCAAATATCAGATTTGTTTTTGAATTTTTCAATAAGAGGTAAATATCTTAATAGGAAGGGGAATGGAAATACATGGTTGCCTACTACTGCTTTAATAATCACAGTTGGAGTTGGCTTTATCTCTTGATTCTTAGAGTTGTTTGAGAAAATGTTTGTCTTTGGGAATAATTTATAACTAACATCAGAGGGAAGTATTTACGTCTTCCAAGAAATTATTCAGTAAATAACATTTATTTATGCTCACTGGTGATAATTTTCTACTAACCATTGTACATTGCTTATTTACTTTGGAATTCACACTTCAAATGGAGATTTGGTTTACATACTATTTAATGAAATAGGAACACTGGTATTAATGCCCTGTTTTCATTTGTCCATTTTTAAAGAATTTCAGATCCCCATTATAAATAAATAGGTTAATCTAAAATGAAACGTTAAAAAATGAGATTTCAGTTTTTGGTGATAGCCTCTCCCAAAAGAGTATCTTTTAAATTAGACTTGTAAATTAAATGAAGATTAATATATCTCAGGAGTGATCCTAATATAAATAAATCTTTTGGAGGAGATTTTTGCCCATTTTCTAAAATCTTGTTTATATACTATATTATTTAGTGATTTGTTACTTTAGCCAATACTAAGCATGTACCTACTTTGGGCCAAACACTATTCTTGATAATTATACATCAGTAAATAAGCAAACAAATAAACACAAACATAGTTTCCAACAGCATGTGGCTTACCAACTAATAAGAGAACTAGACAATGTCAACAGCCACAACTCTGGATATCAGTCCAGATTGTGGAAAATGGATAGAGTCTCCACTTTCTACCTTTCTGCCAAAGCAGCATAACGGTCAGATCCTTAAAGCTCTGTAAATTTGTGCAGTTCCCATTGATCCAATAAAGTCTTGTGTCTAACAGAATAAATGATGGCAATAATATCCACAGAATTTTCCAGTCTTTATGTGGACTAATGCTTTTATGGGAATATGAGCAAAAGAAATCTTTTGTCCAATAAAAT
This sequence comes from Talpa europaea, assembly GCF_964194135.1. NCBI lineage: Eukaryota > Metazoa > Chordata > Mammalia > Eulipotyphla > Talpidae > Talpa > Talpa europaea. The sequence goes on along the minus strand of NC_140070.1, from coordinate 115,741,054 downwards.
GTGAAAAAAATGTACCAGTAATCAGAGAAATACAAGTTAAAGTGGCAATTAGTCATTTTTAAAAATGTTTTAAATGTGCATATTTTTAAGAATACGTATTGAAAACATACATTAAAGAATACTTACGCTTTTATTCTGATAAGGATATGAGGAGACCAACTCTTCTATGTACTACTTTGGGGATTGTGTGTATATGTATAATTCCACAATCCTATATCCTCATCCCTCAGAATTCACAATTTTTTTTTTTTTTTTTACTTAAGAATGGTAACATAGGGACTTCTGCTTCTGACAGAATGCATTTGGAATTACTTGGGGGAGGAAGAAGCAGAAAATATATAAAACAATTGTTCTTAAGACATTCAATTAGTAATGAAGGAGAATGAGCTCTAAAACACAAGAAACCAACATAAACCCTAGGGAATGCCCTCAAATTACAGCAGGAGAAAGTTTCCAAGTCACAATGCAGGTAGGAGGAACTGAGACAGAGGTCATCAGTTGCTGATAAGGAGATAGTCAGGAGACCAGGAAATGCAAGTTGACTAGAGCTCACAGGAAAGAGTATTGGACAGGAGAGAGCCTCCTAGAGAGAGCTCCAGATATGCAGAGATCTGTAGAAGGCAACTGTGAGTATTAAATTGAATACTGACCCACTCCTGTGTGTGAGGAAAGTACACAAGGCCAAAAAGAGAATTGTGCAGAAGGATTTGAGGTAACAGTGCCCAAATTCACATAGAATCAGTAATGCCAACCTGAAGAGCTTTATTTTTCACAGGACAGCAAAGATAGTGCTATGTAAGGTCTTGGCCTATGCATTGGGGGAAAAGTTAACCCTACACTAACTACTCCTTTGATCCCACCTAACAAAGCTTAAAAAGAGAAGCCTTAAAAATATCAAATTGTTTCCAAGTATTTTAACCACATCCCAGAACAAAGAACAAAGCTCAAAAATATGCCAAGGGTCACAAAAATATCTCACTTCAACAAGATAAATTCACAATATCTGGATTTGATCAAAAATTACCAGACACGCAGCAAAGTACAAGTCATAAAAAGGAGGGGGGGAAATCAGCTATATAGCATTCTAGAAGAATAAAACAATGGGAAAGCGTAAAAAGAGGAGTGCTTGCCAGGGATGGGAGGGAGGGAAGGGGTGGATACGCAGAGCACAGAGGATTTTTAGGGCAATGAAAATACTCATGATACTGCAGTGGTAGATATACGTCATACATTCGTTCAGACCCATAAAATGTACAACTCTAAGTCTGAACTCCAGTGTAAACTATGGAAATTGAGTGATAATGATGTGTCTATGTAATATGTCATCAGTTGTAGCAAAGGTACCATTCTGGTGGGGGGGTGTTAATAATAGGGGAAGCTCTACATATCAGGGAGCACAGAATATATAAAACATCTGTGTACCTTTCTCTGAATATTGCTATGAACCTAAAATTGCTGGGGTGATGGTGCATGGGTGCCTTGGGAAAGGAAATTCTATGGGGACTCAATCTGAGGGGGTGGGAGGAAGCAAATATTGTCTAAAAAATGTAAAAAAAAATTGATAAATGTTAAAATAAAAAAAAATTTAAAAAAAGAAAACCCAAATAAAGCAGTTAAAAAAAAAACCAAACAAACAAACAGAAAAAGCCTTTAAAAAAAGTCATTGAAACAGACCCAGAATTGCATAGATGATTGAATTAGTAAACAGAAACTAATGTTCTTGTATAATATAAAACACTGTAGTGCATCTGCTAAAAAAGCTAAAGGAAATATTGAACCTGTTAAATATAGATATGAAAGTTATTAGATGTCAAAAGAACACTTAGTGATTAAAGCTACAGAATCTGTGAAGAATAGAATGGATGGGATTAACAGTACAATGGCCACTGCAGAAAAATGATCGGTGGCTTTGAATTTATAGCAAGAAAGAACATTCCACCTCAAATAGGAAAAAAGAAAAGACTGAAAAGAAATGAATAAAACACCAGTGAACTATGGAATAACTTCAGGTAGCAAAATATATGTCCTAGAAGAAAGTAGGGTACAGGGTAAGTACAGAAAAAAATATGTGAAGAAAAAATAGACTTCCAATAACAGTAGAATAACTTTTATTGGACAACCCTTCTTATAATGAAAAAATATTCCTTAGAGAGCAATAGAAGTGCTAACCTTGAAAAGAAGGGAAGCTTGGAGTACTCAGGGAAAGAGGTTAAACAGAAAATAATATTCTTACTGGGATGAATAAACAGAGGTCAGAGTTCAAGACTACCAAAGCAGCTGTATAGGTGGAGGGGAGAGAGGGAATCTCAGAGAGAAGGGTCCCTCCTCCCAGGGAGAGGGGAGGCACTAACATATTTTATTGTCTTCTAAACTGCACAGAGACAATACTCAAAGAAAGTGAGCAGAAAGCATTATTAGGAGGCCTGAAGAACTGAGCAGAGATTTTACCAGTTTGAGTAGTGTTGAGTTTTGAGTACAAATCCTGCCAGGTTAGAGGGGTTGATAAACACCTATGGTTTTGTATTTGAACTGTGCAAGGTCCAAACTTTGGGACTAATGGCTGCCCCAGGCTAAGGAAAAAAGCAAAATAAATCCTCTCTAGCAAAGCCAAACCCCAAACTATTGGAAAATCAGTGGGAAAAAGGAAAAAATAATCTCAAATCAAGAGAAAAAGCATCCATAGAAGCAGAGTTGTGGGTGACCCAGGTATTGGAATTGGTAGTCAAGAATTAACACAGACATTACAAATATGTTAAAAGATTTAGAGTAATAGATCAGCAGAATGACTGAACACATGAGGAACATTCAACAAATAAGTGGAAATTAGAAAGCCAAGCATAAATTCCAGAGCTAATGAAAATAGCTAAATATCTAAAATGAAAATTTCATTAAATATCAATAATTTTAATACTGATACAAATGGTATCACTAATTTAGAAACAGTTCAACAGAAATAATCCTAACTGAAGCACAGAGAATAAAAGAATTTAATGAAGTGAAGCACGCTCTTAGTGTTCTGTGAAACAATATTAAGAAGTCTAGCATATAGTTCATTGGCATTCCAGAAAGTAAAGAGAGGTAAGTGGTGGAGAAATGACCTACTATGTGAAATTTTCTCACATTTGGTGAAAAACATCAACCCATATTTCAAAAAATTCAGCAAACCACTCACAAGATGAAAAAACTAACAACAGACTTGTAGTCAGACTGTTAAAACCAAAAAGATAAAGAGGAAATCTTCGAAACAGCAAAAGAACAGACAATAATAAGAATGATGACTGCCTTCTCATAAAAGGCCAGAAGACAATCAAAAGACATCTTTGAGGTGCTTAAAAACACAATTTAGTGTATACAGTAGTCCCTTCTTATCTGTGGTTTCATTTTATGTGGTTTTCTATAGCCATGGTCAACCATCATCAAAAAAATATTATGTACAAAAGATACTTTGAAAGAGAGAACATATTCTCATAACTCTTTTTCTTTTATTGTTATTATTGTGCCTAATTTATAAATCAACCTACCATAGATACATATGTGTAAGACAAAACTATATATAGGTTAGGTACTATCTGATGGTTCAGGCATTCACTGGGGGTCTTGGCACATTCCCCCCTCGAAGAAGGGGGGACTACTCTATATTGTATTATATAATATTCCCAGTAAGGTCTAGGGGCAGCATCCCATAGTCAGATGCTTATGTGGAAAAAATAAAGGTTATAAATAACCTCCCTTCAGTTCAGGTCAGGTTTTGCTGTCAGATGACTTTTTGTGCAGGATGTTTTGAAATAGAAACCCTTTGGTTTCTGAGCTTTTTGGATTTCATATTATATGAAAGGGGGTTGTGGATCCATCTTACTTGTCAAGAGAAAAATTGACTATTTTTTAATGTGTACAACACCCTTTGAAGCAGGGACTTATAAGAATCTGTACAATGGAAATAACACATCAAGATTGTGTACCATGTGTTATATGCAAAGATGTTTGTAGCGGCCAGGAAGGGCACAGGGCAGGTTTTCTAAGAACCTGTGCAGACCAGACGGGTAAAGGAGAATCCTGGAGCCCTCGGTGGCTTTCTCAGGCTTTTATTGAGCTTTTACATGTAGTGCAACAACCAAGTACATGGCAGGCAGGCGTGCCTACCGGCCTCCTGCCAGCAAGTCTTGACTCTGGGCTTCTCTGGTGTTCTTCTCCCCTTTTCTTTCCTACCTCTTTCTCCTCCCTCTGCTTCTCTTGGCAGGTATCTCAATACTGCTGCCATGGCCCACAGAAGTGAACAACACAACTATAACAATGTAACAAATGCAGGTGACCACCTATTAGGCAGAGCAATCCTAATGGCAAGAGGGCAGAAAAGCCTGTAAATCATTTACCCTACAATGTTCTGTGATATGACTTTAATAATAAAAAGTATTTTAAACAAGTTTAACTTTAAACCACATAAAAATCCCAATAGCCTCCCAATAGTTGGTTAAATTAGTTATGATATATCTATACAATGAGTGAACTTCTTTATAACCATGAAAAATCATGTTGTAGAAGAATTTTTGGGATGGTGAAATAAGCATTCTCAAAATATAACTTGAAAAAATGGCAAAATAGTCTAATTCCAAATGTTAATAATAATGCTGTGTGGTCAGATGTGATTTTTATTTGCCTTGTTTCGCTCTTTTTTTCCCCCTGAATTTTTGTTGATGAATATATATTCCTTTGTAATTAGAAAAACCAAGTTTTGTTTTTTAAGGGTGAAAAGCAAGGTATAAAGAAGGCTTATACATAGTGTTATTACACTTCAGATCAGATTGCTTCTCTAAGTCAGCAATCATTTTATTAACAAAGATCACAAACATTTAGCATTATTAAGAGCGTAGTTTAATATATCATCCACATCCCCAGATCTAGAGTCTGCACACCTGGATTTAAGGGTCTCTTTTAAGCTGCCTTGCCTAAGGCATTTCCAGAAGGAATCCTGTTAAATGAAAAATAAGACCTTTCATGAGCAAAGCTGAACCATTTCTGTTGCCACTTCAAACACTCTGACTTAATCTCCAGAGAACAGTTTTCTCAGATAAATTGTCCAGCACCACATCTAGTTCTTGGCTTGTTTTTAAAAGTCTGCAGATTCTTTCATGAGGTCATTTTTTTAAGCTTAAATATCTACTTTGCTTTGAAAATCTATTTTCTCCCTTTTCAAAAAGAGCATACCAGGAGTTAGAATTGGATCATGTTTAGCAAGCTACATCATACATCTGGAGTGAATTCTGGAGTATTAATGTCATGGTATGTTAGAGCAAAGACTGTCAAGTCTAATTTTTGCAGACCTGCTAAATCTGAAAAAACAGTCTGGACAGCTAGCAGTTTTGATCCCTGAACTGAGGTATTTTTCTAAAGTTATTTTGGAAGTCAGAGGGGAAAACAAAAAAAGCCTGCAACATGGTCCTCTTTGAATAGCTTGATGTCACAGTCATAGGAAATGTCTTCATATATGTAGACCATTTGGCTCTTAGAATAAGAACTGTGAGAATTAGAAAAGGCTGGAGAACTTGAGTCCAATTGCTTACCTAGAACTTACTCCTCTTTTATGTCATTCTAGATGTATTTTATCTATTACACTACTTATAATATTTTTCTTTGTAAACTTATAAATTGATATTCTGATTTCATATATTAGTCTCTGTACTTGATTTGCTAGAATTCACAGCTGAAACTATGTGAACTTGAAGTTTTCTTTTTATGATTTGAGAAATTTAATTTTGTTAATAAAAATAAGGCTTTACTTTTTGTTTTATATTAGATCTGTTTTGTAAATTTTTTAAGGAATGCACTCTTTTCATTTAATTTGTAAAATTTATTGGCATAAAATGCTCATATCGACTTATCTTTTAAATGTCAGTAAGTAATGTAGCATATATTAAAATACCTTCTTTCGTTGCTGATGTTGGCAATTTATATTCTTTTTCATCATTTTAAATATCAGTATATCAATTTCATTGATTTTTTTAAAAATCTACTTTGACTTTGTGAATTTTCTCTGTTCTTTGGTTTGATTTCTGTTGCACTGATTTCTGCTCCTTACTATGTGCTTCTTCCTGCTTAGTTTTACTTTGGTCCTTTTCTAACTTCTTAAATTAAAGCTTAGTTCCCTCTTTTTGAATCTCTTATTTTCCATTTATAGCATAAAACACTATATACATTTCTTTATAAGAACGGTTGTACCTATAGTCTACAAAATTCCTCAAATGCTTTATTGACAAATAATTGATATAAATTGCACATTTATAAAGTACAGATTTGACAGTGTGTTTGGTTTGGTTTCTTTTCATCTTTAAAATTTTTTTTTTTAATTGAAGTAACATTGTTTGCAACGCTATGTTATTCAGCGGCATAGGATCATACCTCTGTGTGGTGGAAGGCAGTCAGTCTTGTCTCTGATGTTAGAGGAAAAGTTTTTAATTTTTAACTGTTGAGTATGATGTTAGCTATGGCTTTTATAGACATAACCTTCATTATGTTGGAGTATTTTCCTTTATTTATTTTAATTTTGGGGTTACATTTTTGCAAGGGTGGTTTCCTTCTAATTCTAATTTGTTGAGTGTTTTTGTCATGAAAAGGTATTAAATTTAGTCAGATGGTTTTCCTGCCTCAATTGAGATGATGATATGGTTTTTTTCCCTGAATTCTGTGAATGTGGTGTGTCAGCTTCATTCATTTGTGCATATTGAACCCTCCTTGCTTCCCAGGGATAAATCCTATCTGGTCATGATGTGTGCTCCTTTTAATGTGCTCTTGAGTTGTTTGCTAGTATTTTGTTGAGAATTTTTCTGTCTATGTTTATCAGGGATATTGGCCTATAATTTTCTTGCATTTTTGTCTGACTTTGGTATCAGAGTAATATTGAACTCCTAAAATTAGTTTGAAAGTGTTCTCTTCTCTTCAGTTTATTGGAGGAATTTGAAAAGGATTGGCATTAACTATTTAAGTGTTTGTTAGAATTCTCCAATAAAATTATCTGATCCTAAACTTTTCTTTGTTGGGAGGCTTTTGATTACCAAGTCAATACTCTTACTAGTCATTGACCTATTCATATTTTATTTCTAAATAATTCAGTTTTAGTAGATTGTGTGTTACTAGGTTCTAATTTCCTTTATATTTTTTCCTTGATCCATTGGTTATTTGGAGGTATGTTACTTCCTAAATATTTGGGAATTTTCCCTGAAATCTTTCTATTATTGATATCTAATTTATTTCGATTGTAGTCAGATAATATTATATGTATGACTTGAATAATTTTAAGTTATTGAGAACTATTTTATTGCCAGAAAAGGCCTGTGCTGATAAGTGGTCCATGTGTACTTAAAAAGAATATGTATTCTGCTTTTGTGAGGTAGAATATTCTATTAATGTCCATCTGATCAAATTAGTTGATTGTATCATAAAAGACATAAATTTCCTTTTTTTACAGATTTTTTTAAATTGAGATATAGTATAAGTTGGAGCTGTACAAGGTATTGGTCTGATACATTCATATATTGCAATATGATCACTACAGTAGTTTAGCTAACACCTTTTTATATCACATAATTATCATTTCTTTGCTGTGTTGAGAATAGTTGAGATGTAGTCCCTTCACTTTGAGTTGTTAATACAGTATTGTTAACTATAATCACTATTTTGTCTTAGATCGCCAGAACTTATTTATGTACTAGTTGTAAGTTTTTAGCGTTAAGGAACATCTCCCCAATTCCTCCACATTCAGTCCCCTCGTAACCAAAACAGAATAATTTTAGCACCATTCTGTTTTCAAAAGTTTAGTTTTTTTTTTTTTATTCCCACTGATACTGAGTAGTATTCCATTATGTTATCCATTAGTTTATTAGGCTCCATATCATAACAGTTGTGAATAGTGCTGTAATGAACATAAGGATTAATGTACATTTTCTAATTAGTATTTTCATATTCTTCAGGAAATATCCAGAAGTAGAACTGTTGGATCATATCGTTGTTCTATTTTCAGTTTTTTGAGGAATTTCCATACTGTTTTCCATAGTAACTTGACCAATTTACATTCCCACCAATAGTGTACAGGGCTTCCCTTTTCTCCATATCCTTGCTGATACTTGTTTCTTTTTTGATAAAAGCCATTCTATCAGATGTGAGGTAAAATCTGATTGCAGTTTTTATTTTCATTTCCTTAATGATAACCAATAAAGAACATCTTTTCATGTGTGTGTTGGCCATCTGTATATCTTCTTTGGTGAAATGTCTATTTAGATTCTCTACCATTTTTCTAAATTGGGTTATTTATTTTGATGCTACTGAATTATATGAGTTGTTCATGTATTTTGGATATTAACCCGTTGGTGATAGATAATATGGTTTGCAACTATATTCTCCCATTTAGTAGGTTGCCTTTTCATTTTGACAATTGTTTCTTTCATTGCGTAGAAACTTTTTAGTTTGATATCATCTCTGTCTCTCTTTTTTTTTTTTTTTGCTTTGTTTCTCTTGCCCTTGGAGACAAAGGCACAAAAACATTACTAAGGCCTAGTCAATAGCTTGTCATGTAAGTTTTCTTCTATATATTATATGGTTCTAGGCCTTGTATTCTAATCTTTAATACGTTTTGAGTTCATTTGTAAATATGGTGTAGGACAGTAGTCTAGTTTCATTCTTTTGCATGTAGTTGTCCAGTTTTCTGAACATTCTCCTATGTTTGCTTTGGCTTCTTTGTAATAAATTAGTTGTCCATATATGTGTAAGCTTATTTCTGGGCTGTCAATTCTATTCCATTGATCTATTTTTATTCTAATACCATACTGTTTGATTACTGTAGCTTTGTAATATAATTTGAGACAAAGGGCTATGATTCCTCCAGTTTTGTTATTTTTTCCTCAGGATTATTTTAGCTATTGGAGGTTTTTTTTGTGTTCTATACAAATTTTAGGAATTTTTGTTTTCTGTGAAAAATGCCATCAGGATTTTGATAGAGATTATATTGAACCTTTGCCCATTTTGTAACTAGGTATATGCCTACTTGCTCTTGTTCTCATTTATTGAGAATGAGGTATGGGAAATCTCTGACCATAAAATTTTTTCTTGCAATTCTATCATTTCCTGTACTTTTAAACTATTAGCTTCATAGATATTTTGGATTGTTATATCCTGATGAATTCACCCCTCCTTATTATGAAATTATTTTCTTTATCCCTGAAATCTGGTACTCTGAAATCTAGTGCTATCATGGTATATCTTCCCAATCCTTTTACATTTAACCTGTGTCTTTGTATTTAAAATGTTTTTTGCATGCAACATTTCCTCAGGCCTTATTGTTTAATCTGATTATCTTTTTCAACATTGGTTATTTGAAGATCTGCCTGTGCCACCAGTCTTTTCTTCCTTGGGCTAAATATCCTTTTATTATTCTTAGCTGATACTTTTTTTCAATCCTTCACTATAATTATCAAACTCTTTTATGCATGTATTGTTTAAAAGTGATATTACATCACAAGAGATACTTTGAATTGCCCTCTGAAAGAAATTTTATTGTGCATTGAGTCAGTTGATTACCATTGTCAACAAAAATCCATATCTATTTTTTTCCTCACCATTTGGTTAAAACCAATTTGGACCATCTGTTCCACTTTTTTTACTCTAATTTTTTTTTTTTGTCTTAGCAAACTACTGACTTTAATCTCATTAAAAATATCAAAGGAACATCACAAAAATTCTATTTGTTGCTCCTCTGAAAAATATATTTTATCTCAGTTAAAATGATTCTAGTTGAATTTTTTTAGTGTTGTGAAATATAACTAAATTATAACTAAAAGAGTATTAAAATGTTTGCCCTTTTTCCCCAGGTAAAAACATCTCCATCTTGTCACCCATCCAAAGGGGATCCTGCTGTTAAGAAGGTAAGTGAGATTTAAAGATAAAAACCCTCTTTCTTTGTGTTTATTCTATGTTAAACAACTTTCTCAAAATGACAATGATGTTTAATCATCTCACTGCTGTTCTCTCTGATTGACTCCCATAGTGCAATGCACCAGGACTGGATAGATTTTCTTAATAATGTACTTTCCTCCAGATAGCTGTGCTGAAAAGAAATCTGGCCTGAGGTGTTAACATTTCTGCACATACTACATGGGAATGTCCTCACTAAATACTTGTGGGATAGAACTCTTATAATCCCTGCTGCTGCAGTCCCAGACTGTAAAGTTTGTGGCACACATAGGGTGTGAGTCTTGCAATTAGCAATCCTCTGATAACTTTAAGAGAACCACTACATCCTTTCCTTTATCCAGCTGCACCTGCAGCAGTGCTGTTGAAATGTGGCAAACAAACTAACATTTTCGCTGTTTTCTTTTACCATTTTTATTTCTCTGGTAGTTGAAGTGTCTATGGATGTAGGTTCTCCTTTTTTTTTTTTTTTTTTTTTTTTACCATTTCAGCCAGTACCCATGTCCGCAAAGGATTGTAGAAGAAAAATAACAACTTGCTGGCTCTATTGACTAACAGCAGGTTCTAGTTTCAAAGCAATGTGTCAAAATGAGTCCCTTTTCTCTGCCTTCAGAATCCCTTGGGACTTTTTCAAAAGAAAAAGAACACAAGCAGAATATGCTCTCTGAAAACCCCAAGAGCATGCTACATGAAAACTCACTCTTGTCAAGACAGCGAGGGCAGGCAAGGCTCAGGCGATTATTGTTGCTGCTTAGAACCTATCACACTGTAACCTGTGGAGCTGGAAAGGGCGTATGTCATTGTCTCACTCAGCAAACAAATGTACAAATTGGAATCCAGAGGGAAATGTTTTTGCCTAACCTCCCAAGCCTTAGCTAGGGGACACACTTCTGAAGTAGTAGTTAAAAACATGTGCTTTGTATTCAACCAGAGCTGGGTTCAAAGTTCACTCTTCTATTTGTTTACCTGAATAACCTTGATTAGGTCAGTCTCTCCATTTCTTCTTCTATGAAATGATGATGGGACCTCTGGAATTGTGCTGAAGATTAGATAAGATACTATTTAAATGCCTAACAATGTGCTTGACACATAGTAAGTCTTCAGTAAGTTATTCACACATAGTAAGCACTCAGCTATTACTGTAAAATACAAGCCTCCCAACTAGATGTTTCTAGATGTTCTTTTACTTTATTATGTTAGTCTATTCAGCAAGTATTGCTTTATACTAGGTATTGAGTTAATATAAACATGGACTATAGGAATGAAAAATAGTCCTTGTTCACAAGGACCTCAGCACTTAGTGGGAAGGTAGATGGTAAAGCACAATCACCATGCAAATTGACAGATACTATAGAGGGTGTGTGGGGTGTTGCCAGAAAGTAGGGGGCCCTATTTACAGTGACTAAACTAATTAGTGTACCTCTTATCTTCTTTATTAAAAAGAACCCAACTAGAAGTTTGAAGATGGATAGCTCCTCCCCTATAACCTTGTTACTAGCTTATAATGAAAGCAATTCCTGCCATTCTAACAGACATTTATTAAATAAATATTCATTTAGAAATAGGTTGATGCAACTTATTTTTTTAAATTTTTCAATTTCCCAGCTCTCTGTCATTTAGGTGTCTGAGCACTGTCAGAGATGTAGCAATGTTATAGAAGCAGGATTCTGTTATTTTTGTAATCAACATCAGACAAACAGAAACCTCCTCAGTCAATGACAGGTGACCTCCGATGACATTCCTAAGTGATCAGGTATAGACTGATTCCCTTTTCATGAAAAGGGATTCCTTTTTCATGAAAAAGCTGAGACTGTTTCAAAAATATTTTATGCAATTTGCATGTCTTGAATACCTTTTGTTTTAGCAGGGAAGGTCCATTTCTAATATTTGCCATTCTGATTAACAAGTCATTAATGTCTCCAGTAGAACGATTTCTATTTCTTGAGTTAATGAGCAAAGTCTTAATATTGGTCAATATGTGAACTGCTGAAGGGCTTTTTTTTTTTTCTGTCTTTTTTTTTTTTCCTGTCTTTTTTTTTTTCCTATCTTTTTTTTTTCCCCCCTGTCTTTTTTTTTTTTAATTTTTTTTTTGAAAGGTTTATTTATTTACACAAGAACCAGGTACAGGCCAGGTGTGCGGGAGGGTGAGAGGATTCACCAGAGACAGAGTGGGGAACAGAACAGGCAGACTGATGAAATACATTGCTGAGGGGAGCAGCGGGCAAGACAGGAGAGGTCTGCTGTGCCATGTGGGTTTCTCCCCAGCCAGCCGGGATCAAACATGCATTGCAGAGGCTGCGGACAGCTTCACAGTGTGATGTTCAACTGCCTGCACCACTGGAAAGGCCCAGCTGAAGGGCTTTTAATAGCTTCCTTTGGGAGTTCATGTTAACTGGCAATCCCTGAATTGTGGATTATTGGTTAGGATGACTGGCCATCCCTAAATCAAAGCCTACGCTAAGTAGCACATACATGAAGTCACACTGTTTATGGCATCTAGCAAATAGTACAGATTTAATAGCATGGTATTCATGGTGTCTAGAATAACTGTAAACTGTATATTACAACAGATGCCTCTCCCAGACAAAGAGGTTGGGAAGACTTCCCAGAGGAGGTAAAGCTTAATCTAGCCTTGAGAGAGAGTAAAGGCATTCCAGGCAGACACAGGTGAGCACATCACATTTTAGGAAATGGGAGTGATTCCATATGTCTTAAATATAGGGGCATGCAAAAGTCTGTGAAAGATCAGTGGAAGGCTTTACAACAATGAATCCCAGTTTGTGAGTTGCCTTTTATAGTGAGGATAAGGGTTTCTGTCAAAGGTGAGATTAGAAGCATAAAAGTCAATTAGAGGAATAGGGTGATTGTCCAAGCAAAGAAAAGAGCTCTTAAACCTTGGCTATGTTCATGGAATGAGGAGATTAGATTCAAGTCTGAGCTGTTTTTTCTATCAGAAAACCCTTTCTGACACCCTAAATCTGAGTTAATATCCTTCCATTTTTGAGCTCTCATAGCACCCTGAACTAACCCTTACAACATACTTACCTGGCTGTGACATGTGTGCGTACATTCCTATATATCCCATTAGATTATATGCCTCGTGAGGGCGAGCATCTCATTGGCCTTATTTACTGTTGTATCTGAAATGTAGAACAAAGTACCCTCAGTAGTTGTTGAATGAATGGGAGATACAAAAAAAGAGATTCCACAACACTTCAGAGTTGTTTATGGAAAGTGAGGAGGAAAAAAGAAGTCTCTCACCTGGAAAATGGAGAGAAAACAAATATTGTTTCCATCCAGGCTTAAATTCCCAGACTGGTGAGCTCCTTAATGTTCAATTTAGATCAGAGTCCCTTGAGTGAGAGCAATGTGAAACTCGGCACCTAATGGTCACTTCCCCAGTTGGTTATGTGTTTTCATGCAATATGTTTGTAGGTGCATATATATGTTTTTGTTTGTGTATGCCTATATATCTGCACATCTACATACATATTCTGGTTATCCTGAGCTACAGTCACTCTTTCCAAAGTGGCATTGACAGATGGAAGCACCAGCAGTATCTGTTGAGCAGAATGGCTGCCAAAGTGACATGTGTAAGAAACACAAAGGAGCAGTAGTGTTCTTGATGTGAGCCAAAGCTTCTCTGTTGACCAATAACTGAAGAAAGTGTTTGATGACTCTGCTGTCAATATTGGCCGTGCCGAATGCTGGATTCAAGTGCTGCAGAAACAGGGGCCATATTCTTAGGGTGCTGCTAACTGGGGATAGGGGTCTCACGAAGGAGTTGCTCCTGCACTCTGCTGCTATGTGTCAGAATCTGCAGATTCCATCAGTATGTATGCATGACAGCTTTTGCATCACAAGTATTTTGCATTTTAGATACTCCTTTAGAAAGCTCTATTCCATATATGTGTCAAATATGTAAGATGTGTATATTTCTCTTACGGGTATTAAATTTATTCTTAGTGGGATCTGATAACTTCAGTAATACAGTTGGAAGATACAAATGCTTCTCTAGCACTTTTGCGGTGTTTGATCATGAGTGACAGAAATTTTAAAATCATGAAGCGTTTCCCTTAGCAAAAAAATGCCATAAAAGTCCATTTCAATGAATGTCTTAAAACAGAGCCAAGTTGGATATGTTCACATTGGTTGAGGTGGATTAAAGGAATTTAGAGAATTAGGTGAAAGCAGCATCAAAAACCACTACCTATGATACATCTCTTCTTGACAACTAAAGGAGTACCAACCAGAAATTTATGTAGCCAATAGCTAAAGAAAGCAATTTTGTCTTCTCTCTGTAAGATTAATTTATTTGCAGTAATATTGGTTTCAATCACTGTGTATGATTCAGAGGAACAGGTTTACACCTCCTCAGATGTGCATCACCACACCCCTCCCACCCCAGAGCACCCACACCACTGTATCCTATACCGTGTACCGTTCTTTCTTGATCGCAAATGCAGGGCTACACTCTGAGCCAGTCCATTTTGGATGAGGTTTCTCTACTGGTGTGTCTGCAGAGGCCTGAAGGGCCAGACATTCTAATTGAAGAGTATCCTTAGATTGCTGGAACCTTCTGGAAGAGTCCACAGTTAATCTCCTTAGAGTAATTTCTTCCAGTTAGGGATAAGGAATGGGGAATGGCAGAGTGGAAAGCCTTTCTATTCTGGGTAAATTCAGCAAAGACTCAATAAACCTTCAAGGTGCCAGGCCTCAGAGGCACAAAGGTCAGTGAAATATAATCTTGCTGTCAACACTTTTATAAGTTGATGGTGACTGAACTGGTAGATTTAACAGCCAGACCGCCCTGAAAATTGGTTATTAGTTTTCTCAAGTATTCCAAGTTTATTATAAGAACTTGGAGCTGATTTTTTGTTGTTCCAAGTGTTCTGGTGAAATAAAATTTTTATAACCAATTCCCAGTCTTGCCACTCATGTCAGGAATGTAGACTATACTTGCTCTTGACTTTTATTGAATCACAGAGTTTGGTTGGCTTTTTTTTTTTAGGAAAAAGTCTCATAGAACAACTGTTTCCATAACAACAGGAAAAGATAGCTTCAGTGTCTCAGCTGACTAGCCCTAGGAATGGCTGGTTGATAGTTTCACAAATTCAAGGGAGACATGAAGAGAAGAAAGTTCAAATATAGATGGCAGATTGCCATCATCAGTTGGCAGCTTAAGTATAGACTCATTTCCCGTTTTATGTCTCTCCCTTAACTCTTCTGCACAGCTGCAAGTCCTCATATACAACAAAATGATAGCCGTTGATGGGGTGTGTGCTACCTCTTTCTTTAGAGTATTTGGCTTAGTAGCACTTACTTCCAAAAATGACTTCAATGCCTCTATTGGTCAAAAAAAAAAAAATAGAAAAGAGGACATAATTTAGCCTTTGTTTTTACATAGGCAGGGTGGAAGATCCCTGCAGGCCGTATGCCTTTTTATGCTGATACAAAGAAGTTGGACTGCGGTTGCTTTCAGCCACCTAAAGGCATCTAAAGAAAGGAAGCATAGGTATTGCATGCAGATCACATCATGGTAGCCGTGAAGAGATGGAGATGTCACCTGGCTGTGAGAGTTTTCTGGCAGTGGTAAAGTCACCCTGTGTAGTAGGACATTGCCTGTTACCAGAGGTGTTTGATCAATGGTATGATGTTTGTTACTCAAAACTGTTACAGAGGGAGGCCTGCCATAGATAAAAGCTTGGACTGGTTGATTTTTAGATCCATTGGAGTGTTCAAATCTCAGGAGTCTGCTGTCTCAATGATTTGGCAGAAAGGAAACATCTTTTCTCTGGCCAGGTAAACAAGGTTAGTAAGAACCAGGTGTGGGGGAGTAGGTGATGGAATCAGTGGATCAGAAATGCTTTCCTCGTTGTCTGCAGATTCTCAGAAGGAGCCATTGAGCACCAGTTGTATGCTGGTTCAGTGTGGTCAGAGGCTTTTGAGAGTGAGAGAAGCTTAACTGAATTTTGGTCATCAGTCAGTAAAAATTTGGTTCCAGACAGCTCATCTTTTATGAGACAAATAATAGGAATTTGATCCATTTGTGTCTGGACTTGCCATAGGTAAATATAAGGGTTGGATGAATATTTTTCGGTCTTATGGAGGGCAGGGGATGCTTCTTTGCAGCAAGCTCATTTCCAGAACACAACAGGGTTGGGCGCGGGAGGGCAGGGTTGTTAAATGTTGCTGTTTTCCAGGAGTTCAGGGCTCAAGTAAAGTTTCAAAAAGTCAGGCGTCTGATTGCACATGCCACATTCTTTCCTTATTCCTCTCCATGAATATGACCTGAAGTTCAGGACCTGCACTTTTCCAAAACTACTTCTTAGTCCTCTGGGAGAGGGAAAGGATGTCAGCTGGACACAGTTATTGACGGGGACTGTGGTGAAACCATTTGGGGTGCTCACTCTTGTTGCCAATAATTATGCATATCTTCTGGCCTGAAAGATGAGGCTAGCTGGGGATTTCGAAGGCTCTTGATTTCTTCCCCATCCTACACATCTACTTCTTACCATTTCTTTTGCATTCAGTGAGTATTTTCGAATGTAACGTTTTGGTTTCTCAATGCTTTTTTTTTTTTTTTTTGGAGAACCCTCATGATTTTTTATTTTTTTTCTTGGCTTTTTAATAGGCTTTTTAATAGACTTTAATAGAAAATTGCTCTAGCAATTTTCGGTTTATAGAAAAATTGAGCCAACATTAGATACATTATTATTAACTGAAGTCTGTAGTTTCCCTTATAGTTCAGTCTTTGCTTCTACATTCTGTGGGTTCTGACAAATGTGTAATAAGATGTATCCATCATTCCAGTAACATTCAAACTAGTTTCCGTACCCCAGAAATCCCATGGTCCACCTATTTATCCTTCCTTCCCTGCAGAACTTCTGGCAACTGCTAATCTTTTCACTGTTTCCACAATTTCCTCCATGTATTCTGGAGACTTGATAGCTATTATTTCTTTTTAGTATTGAATAATACTCCATTGTCTGGAAATACTACAGTCTGTGCTATCATTTGCCTATTAAATGATATCTTGGTTGCTTCTAAGTTTTAGCAATTGTCTATAAAACTGCTTTAATCATTTGTATGAAGGTTTTTATGTAGATAAAAGTTTGGGTGAGTGCCAAGGAGCATGTCTTGCTGGATCATATGGTGAGTGAATGTTTAGTTTTGTAAGGTACTGCCAAACTTTCTTCCAGAGTATCTATACATTTTGCAGTTTGCATTCCCACCAGCAATGTATACGAGTTCTGTAGTTCTAATATTGCTCCTCCACCAAGCAAAGCCGTGGGTGGTCCACAGTCACCCTGAGATGGCGGTTGGGCTTTTTCTTTTTCCCCTGACCATACCCAGCTGTTAAACTCCTATTGATTGCTCTGTTGTTTTCAACAATACCCTGGGACATAAATTGCTCTACTACTAATCCAGTCAAATTGTGCTGCCTTGGAGATAATAATTTCTGAGGTCTGTTTTCAGTATTTATGTTGATCTCACCGGGGCTCCTCCTAGTTATATTTCCCTCAGTTCTCCTGATAGAGTATCTGGCCTACAGTCTAGATTGTATCTATATTAAACCCCTCAACCTTCTCCCAGTTGCCTTTCACCACAACCTTCACTGCTCTTAAGGGTGCACTTAGATTTGAACTTCGTTCTCATTTGCAAATTTAATGTCCGTTCCTTTGGGAGGAGATTAAAGATGTCTGTTTTACTGCCTGCTTCTCTCCCAAGAAAAAAAAATCTCTGAACCACGGCTCATACTGGAGTAGTACAAAGCCAGGCTTCTCTGGGAGTAATACCTCCAGTCACGTACTTGAATGCCTGTTGGAAGGAGAAGAAGCCTGAGGGACTCTTGGTTTTCTTTCCTGATGGGGAACTACTGCTTCAGAAGCCAGTACATGGGGTGTCAGGGACCCAGATTTTTCAGTGCCCAATGGAGTCAGGGCAGAAGGGAGACCCAGCACTTGCCTAGGTTTTAACTTCAGTAGCATGTAACTGAAGGGAGGGTGAGAAATACTGGAGTCCTACTCCTTCCTGGGAAGAAAGCCTTCCATGCTTGGGATGGAAGGAGCCAAATCTTAGATTGGAGTCTCTGCTTCCAAAAGCTAGGAGGGTGGGGAAAGGAGCAGTCAGATACCTCACACCAGATTCATGTCCATGCTTCAGATATCACTGGCCTTGCCGAATTTTTATATATTTTTAATAGTTATTTCTTTATTTGCTCTCCATCTTTAGGATCATTTCCAAAGTCTTTAGTTGATCTTTTTCAAGTTTTCACCAGTTTCCCTGGGGAGTGCCTCCTTGTGCCATTCTGCTGGAAAATGTCTCTCTCCTCTCGCTAACAAGCAGTATCCTACCTCTGTTTGAGAACCACTTCCTATGGCAGGATGTTTCCTCTTTGAAAGTTCTAAGATATCAATAGTTCTTTTTTATGCTGGGTGACCCCTCTCTACCTGTTTATCCTGTTCCTTTTTCAGGAAGCCCACCAAAATGATGTCCAATCCCTTTTCCTATTGCAGCCTTTCCAGTCCTTAATGTGCTGTAGCCATGAATCCCTAGAAGCTCCCAGACTCTTCTCTAGGCGAGGGTCCACAGATCCTTTCCTCATTCACCTCCACCCTGTCATACCACACTTCTTCAGTAACCACCCCCCACCACTGAAATTCAGGGGAGATCATTTTAGAGAATGAGATCATCACTTTGCTTTGTTTCTGTAAATGGAACCAAAAGCACATTAACTTTTTTAGCAGCCATTTTGCTTGTTTGACTCACGATGAGCATGTTGATATCAAACTCCTAATTCTCCTCACATATGTTACTGATCCCATCCTGTATAAATAATCTTGGTTTTTAGAGCCAAATGTAGTGTATTTCTTACCTTGTTTCAGTTTATAACCTTTGGAAATTATGGGGTTTTTTTTTTTTTCATCTCATGCATTGGCCTCTTTTATCTTTATCCAAGTCATTGATAAAATATGTGTACAGAAGAAAGCCAAGAATAGAACTCTGCAGCTTATCATCAGAGACCTAGGTAACATGATTAGTCACCACAGTATATAGGAATTGGGATTCCATGCAAGTAATTTCGTTTCTTAATATGACACCCACTTTGTGAGCGCTTGACAGAAGTGTTTCCACCGGTCAGATCATACAAGCCTCTCACTTTGGGGCAGTAGTAGGTGAGACCATCTCAGAGCCCAGGGGTATCCTTTATTCCATCTTTGTATCCTTGGGATATGAAGGGAACTCCCTTATTGCAACAAGTAACACTATCATATCTGCCATCTCCTTGGAATTTCAAATCCTACTGCCATCTAAAGTGTTGATCAAGGGGCCTCCCCGGTGGCGCAGCGGTTGAGCGCTGGGTTGCGAAGCGGCCCGTGGCCTCTGCGATGCCGGTTCGATCCCCGGCTGCTCCCCGGCCGCTCCCTGGCCACCGGAGGAGGGTCCCGCATGGCGCGCAGACCTCTCCTGCCGCCAGCTGCTCCCCTCAGCAGTGTACTTCGGTCCTTCTGCCTGCTCTGCTCCCCGCTCTGGCTCTGGTGAATTCTCTCACCCTCCCGCGCTTCTGACTGTACCCAGTGCATGTATAAACAAAAAATAAATAAATAAATAAATAAATAAAACATGCCTCTAAAAAAATAATAAAAAAAACAAAAAAAAAAAGTGTTGATCAAGCACAGTTTAGAGTATTGATGAGGGTCTTTGTCTTTCCCTCCAGTTTTTCCTGATGAAGCTTTTAGGCACTTCCTGTATTATTCAGCAGGCATCTTTTTTCTCTGCAAGGTGTGTGACAGAGCAACTAGTCCCTATTATCGTGCATCAAAACAATTTAGTAGGTCATTCTTAATTGCACTGTGCTGAATTATCGCCATTTGTAAAGGTCATGAAATCTAAATGGCAGAGCTTTGCAGAGTTTGAACTACTGTAGTGTATGTGGGGCTCTTTGGTGGCTGATATACTGTTACTGCTGAGCACAGCCTTGTATCTGGATCTCTGTCCCGATCAATCAGTATGCCGCCCTTGAGAGTTTACACGCTTCAGAACAGTATCAGAACATGGGATTGAGTGTGCTCAGGGAACAGTGAGAAACCTCCTTTGGTTAAAACTAAAGGAAAGGATAAGAAAGTGAAGACAGAATGTGGGCTGGTGCTTAGTCCAGTCTGTTCTTACAAGTCCCTGCCTTGGGACTTTAGTATGTTGTTTTGTGCACGTATCTAGGGGCACTCTCTTGTGATTTACATTGGCCCATCTGTTATGTATGAATAAATTTTAGTTTACTGTGTTCATTGTGAAATGTCTACTAGTGGTAGGTTTTATTCCAGATACAACATATTCCTAAAGGAAAATCCCACTCTACATGGTTAAATAACTTAAATTTTTCATCTATTCACTGAGTCAGTTAACACTGACTCAGTTTTTTTCATGGGCATATCTGTCTCTGGGAACTTCACAGCAATGCAGAAGAGAAAGTGAAAATATACAGGAATTCCCTTGTGATCTTTGGAAGGAAGAAATTACCTAATTCCAAGGAGCTCTCTCTACATTTCACTGTTAGCTCTAAGAAGCCTTCAACAGTGCCAGTCATCTCTTCTCTGCATTTGCTGTTTACTTCAATAGTGTCATCATCCCCTATTCAGTACCATCCCACTGCCTTGTCTTCTGGAGCCTCAGTCCATGCTCCACCTCTCTCCCTGTGGCTAACAAAGTCCGGTATGAATAGTTTGGATCTGACAGTCAAGGCTTTTGTTGCATATCATCCTTCTCTTCCTTCCCTTCTTTAACCAAAGAAATTTTCTCACTGTTTCCTAAATATAATGACACCTCTGTCATATGTTATCTCTTCCCCTCTTTTCCACAATACTCCCTTGTGGACCTGGCATGCTCTGCTTCCCTTTGTTACTGTTTTTGGTATCTGGCTGAACTTCTCATCTTGTTACTTTTGTTTTGCAGCAACTTTCAATATGTACATAACAGAAAAGGACAGGAATAAATACTTGGGGGTGTCAGAAAAAATGAAAATATACCTGAGTAGAATTCAGTAATAGCTTAAAAGTGTTTAGGGAGGAGGAACCTTGAGTGAACACCTTTTCATCTCTATCTGAAACAGGACAGTTTACTGAAAGTAGATAATGCTTAAGTCATTACTTAGTAATTACTCAAGTCCATGTTTGCATAGCCTCAATTTTTGTCCCATATAAACCACCTTGATTCCCAGGGAAAAAAGGTTTTCTATGTGATTCCTTGTAATTTGCTCGATCATGTCAGAAACACTTGGTAAATGTTGCAGTGATTGCCATGAAACCTACTGAGAAGAACATGCAGAGGCCTGTATGCCTGGCATAGCATTCTTATAGGCACAGTAGTCCTGCCCGGCACTGCAGGACCCAGGGAGCTCCTGAGCTAAAGTGCCAGTTCATTCCACAAAGGAATCTTACAAGGGTTTTCCCCCTTGAGAAACTTTTACTGATTGTCACACTCGTAAAATGTCCAGGGTGATAATACATACTTTTCAAGCTCATTAAAAATGTGATTCCATTGTTGCATGGTTTGCATTGCTTCAATAAGGCAGCAGTTGTAACTTTCTCCATTGTTTTCCTGTGTCCTAGATGTTTTGGTGGCCTCTTCTCCCATTTTCAGGAGAATCAGAAGGAATCATTCCCTCATCTATTGAAAGTTCTAGCAACTGATAGCTCTCAGCTCATCCTTCTTCAGGAATTGTCCTTAGCTAAAGAGCTCTATCCTGACAACAGTGACAGCCTCTTCCTGAGGCAGACTACCTCTAAAGACAAGTCACTGAAAGGTTATGAAGACCAGAACACCTTTTCTAAATGCAGGGCATGTTTCAAGGCTGTCTTAGCTCCAGAGCTCTCCTTGGGGATCATCTGGGGCCTCGCAGTGTTTAGCTTCTGTCTCAGCCCAGTTCTGCTTCCTTTACTTTCTCATAGATAGGTCTTCTTTCCAAGCACTCACCAATAACTTCTGGCATCTATGTCTCCAACTCAGAGTCTCTTTTCCAGGGAAGTCAACAAGAAACACCTTGTATTTCTTTTTTTACCTCTGGCTGCTTTCAATGATTTGTCTTTGGTTTAGTAGTGATACACTTACATGTGGTTTTCTTTATTTTTCTTAGGGTTCATTAAGAGTTTTTGTGTGTGTGTGTTTTAAGATTTATTTATTTATGCATACAAGAGCTGGGGTACAGGCCAGAGTTGGGGGGGAGGGTGTGAGAGAATTCACCAGAGACAGAGTGGGTAACAGAACAGGCAGATTGATGAAATACACTGCTGAGGGGAGCAGCGGGAGAGACAGGAGAGGTCTGCTGCACCATGTAGGTTTCTCTCTGGCCAGCCAGGGATCGAACTTAATGCTGTAGTGGCTGCAGATTGCCTCATGGTGTGGTGCCCAACCCCTTGCGCCACCAGAGAAGCCCTCATTAAGAGTTTTTGGATCTGAATGTTTATGGCTTTCAACAAATTTGGAAAACTTTTGGCCATTATTTCTTGAAATGTATTTTTTGTCCCAATCTCTCACCTTCTAGGCCTCTAGTTACCATTTGTCTTAAACAGCCTAATGTTGTTCCACAGCTGACTGAGGCTTTTTCTTTTTCTTTTTCTTTTTTTTTTTTTTTTTTTGTGGGACCCTTGCCGGCGGCCCCCTGGCCAACCGGAGCTGCAGAGGCTGTGGGCAGCCTCACAGCCCAGCGCTCAACCGCCGCACCACCAGGGGAGGCCTGGCTTTTTCATTATTTTTACCACATAGTCATGCATCACCTAATTGGCTTAATTTCTATACCATAAGGTAGTTTTGTCATTGTATGAATGTCTTGAGTGTAATTACATAAACTGGATGGTATAGCCTACTACATACCTAGACTGTATTGTATATCATATTGGGACTGTCATTGTTGACCAAAACATCATTAAGTGATGTATGACTGTATTTTCTCTCTGTGCTTTCATTTGAATAGTTTCTGTTGTCCTCTCTTCAAAGTAACCATTTCTTCTGCTGTGTCAAACCTGCTTTCAAGATCATTCAGTGAATTTTTGATATCTGATCTTTTGTCAGTGCCATTTAGTTTGTTTCGTGGTTTTTTTTTTGGTTTTCATTTTACTTGGGTTTAATTTGCTTCTCTTTTTCTAACATTTTAAGATGAAAACTTAGATCATAAATGTTAAGCTTTCTTATCTAATATAAAAATTTTAAGCTCTAAATTTCTAAGCACTATTTTAGATGCATCCCACAAATTTGGTAATATATTTTCCCTACTATTACCTTGAAGTATTTTATAATTTACCTTGTGATATCTTCCTTCTCTTACTGGCTATTTAAAAGTATATTGTTTTCGGGCCTCCCCGGTGGCACAGTGGTTGAGCGCTGGGTTGCAAAGCTGCCCGCAGCCTCTGCAGTGCCGGTTCGATCCCCAGCTGCTCCCCGGGCCACTGGAGGAGGGTCCCACATGGTGCACAGACCTCTCCTGCCGCCCGCTGCTCCCTCAGCAGTGTACTCCGGTCCTTCTGCCTGTTCTGCTCCCCGCTCTGGCTCTGGT
Organism: Talpa europaea; assembly: GCF_964194135.1. Lineage (NCBI taxonomy): Eukaryota > Metazoa > Chordata > Mammalia > Eulipotyphla > Talpidae > Talpa > Talpa europaea. The sequence goes on along the minus strand of NC_140070.1, from coordinate 115,717,551 downwards.
GAGTTCTCTCATCCTCCCGCGCTTCTGACTGTACCCAGTGCTTGTATGAATGTATGTATCAATCAATCAATCAATCAATCAATCTTAAAAAAATAAAAATAAAATAAAGTATATTGTTTTCATTTCCAAATATTTTCTAGATTTCATTGGATTTCTCATTTAATACTGCTGTGATCAGATAGCATATTCTGTAAGATATAAATCTTTGGAAAGTCATTGAGACTTTTTTATGGGCAAGTGTGGTCTATCTAAGTGGATATTATTTGTGTACCTAAAAACAAGTATAAACTTCAGTTATAGGATGTAATTCTTATTGTAAGTGTCCATTAGGTGAAGGCAGATCTTCTGTATGATTACTAAATTTTTATCTAGTTATTCCATTAACTACTGAGAGAGGGAATTTAAAAATTTCCAACTATGATTATTGATTTGTCTATCTCCTTTGGTTCTATTATTCCTTGGTGCAATTTGAAGCTGTACTGTTAGGCATATATATATTAATTATTGTTATATTTTCCTGGTATGTATATCATTATCATTTGAAATGTTCCTCTTAACCTCTAGTTCTTTGTCAAAGTCTGTTATTTATTCACATAGACATTGAAGCATTGTTATGATTAGTGTTTTGATTATATAGTTTCTCATCCTTTAGCTGTCAATTTATTTTTGTCTTTGTAGTTGAAGTGTATTCCTTGAAAACTGTGTGTGATTGAGTCTGACTTTTTTAATCCAGTCTGATAGTTTGTCTTTCAACTGAAGAGTTTATTTAAATATAATGCAGCATTTAGATTTCTCTACCATTTCACTTTCTTCCCTACTTATCTGTATTTCTGTATCTTATTCCTCTGTTTCTTCTTCCCTGTCTTGTTGGTATTAATTTATTGGTAAATCAGCCAAATATTATTGAAGTGTGTATATATAGCTTTGTTAGGCCCAGTCTAGAATATCCTTTCCCTAACACATGGTTTTTTTGTGGTCCTATTGCATGCCCATGGTGTTTGTCAAGGTCTTTCCTCTCTGACTGGTTTGTATTCAGCCTTTCAAAAACTGTTAATGGAACCCCTGTATAGATTCCTAGAGATACTTCTTGTTGGGTGACATTTGAATATTTTAAGATGTTTATTTTTATTCTTATATTGCTTTCTAAGCCATGTATCTCTTTGTTTTATATTTTCAGTGATAGCTCTAGGAATTACAGAATGTATGTTTACCTTACCACAGTCTGATTAGAGTTAATATTTTAGTACTTAGCATAAAATATAGGAACCTTACAATGCTATAGGTTCATTTTCTACCTCTTATCATTTAGTTCTTCTTACAGTTTCCATTTCTCTACTGGGGATTCTTCAGGCATTCAATTGGTAGGTTGATTCTTTCCTTTAAATCACTAAACATAGTTATAAAATTGATGTTTTAAATTCCTTATCTCCTAACACATATCGTGTCATATCTGAGTCTGTTTCTATCAGTTGCTGTTGTAAGTTATGTTTTCCTACTCCACATATCTAGAAACTTTTTCTTGGATGCTTTGATGCTGTGTTGTTGAGCTGTTGGATTTAGGTGTCATCCTTTAGAGACTTAGAGATTTATTTTAACAGGGTATTAATTTATTGGTAAATCAGCCAAATATTATTGAAGTGTGTATATATAGCTTTGTTAGGCCCAGTCTAGAATATCCTTTCCCTAACACATGGTTTTTTTGTGGTCCTATTGCATGCCCATGGTGTTTGTCAAGGTCTTTCCTCTCTGACTGGTTTGTATTCAGCCTTTCAAAAACTGTTAATGGAACCCCTGTATAGATTCCTAGAGATACTTCACAACATAACTCTTCCCTCTTCAAGCTCAACACACTGCCCAGTCAAAGTTTCTGATTCCTCAGTTAAGCAAGTCTGCCCTATACTACCTGTGCTCTCCCTCCCTGCACCACAGTCCAAAATGGTCTGCAGGAAAATCACAGACTCCGTTTGTGTGTTTTCCTTCTTTCAAGGACTACAGTCCTGCTCTGTCAGGTGTCCAGAGTTTGAAAGCATCTGTAATATATAGATTCGCCACTTTTGTATTACTTAGAATGGGAAAACTAGTCTAGCCAGTGCTATTGCTAATGGCAGGATTTTGAAATTTGTGCTCTTTAAATAGTGCTCTTTAAGTAGTGTGCTCTTTAATTACAATAAACAGTTCTTACTATATTAATTTCATTCTTTCCATCTTCTCACTTCACATCCTGCCCTTTACTTCACAAGAACCAAGATGTACAAGGAGAAATGGTCCAGAAGCTATTCTCTATTTTCAAATAGTTGTCTAAAACAACTAGAGTACAACTGCAATGCAGGACTGCTATTTTTTCTTTGGTTTGTAATTAACATTGTTAACTCATATTGGGTTTTGCTGATTTCAGGGTTAAATGGACTTTCCCAGTTGGTTCTGTATTCCTCTTGTTATCAGGTTATCATTTTTTAGGTCCTTCTAGCTAAGGTGGACAGGAATACTGGAGCTGAAAATGCTTTGGGAATCATGGCTGTGGTAGAAAATCATTAAGGACCCTGCCCTCAGAGGAGCACTTTATCTTAATTGCTACTCCACAGCATCATCCATCAAGATAATTGTTTGACTTTTCTCTTAAGTAGGCAACAATCAGATAGATAATCAAAGAGTAGCAAACCTTAATTACATATATAAAATTAATGCTTACCCTATTTTGATTTTTTTAATAAGGCAAACATTTGGCCAATAATAAAAAGGGTGGTTTATGACTAGCATTAGAAAAATACCACTTCACTAAGAAATTTTCTTTGTAACTCTGCTTTTCATAAAAATAAATCTTTCTGGGTGTTTTTCCTTTACTAGCAAAAAGAAAAGGCAAGAATGAAGTGACCATATATACCATGTAGCAAGAATCTAAGGACAGAGGGCCTCCCCGGTGGCGCAGTGGTTGAGCGCTGGGTTGCGAAGCTGCCCGCAGCTCTGCAGCGCCAGTTCGATCCCCGGCTGCTCCCCGGCCACCAGAGGAGGGTCCCACAGGGCGCGCAGACCTCTCCTGCTGCCTTCTGCTCCCCTCAGCTGCCTGCTCTGCTCCCCGCTCTGGCTCTGGTGAATTTTCTCACCCTCCCGCGCTTCTGACTGTACCCAGTACTTGTATAAATAAATAAATAAATCTTTAAAAAAAAAAAAAGAATCTAAGGACAGAGCCCTCAGGAAGGAAAAGGTTAGGGGCCCCAACCTGGCTGTCACCCATCTCATTTTCCAGTATTCTCATTTTTCGTTTTTCTTGATAATGGTTCTGGCCCTAGTCTATGTCCTGGCATCTTGGGATAATGCTAATTACAGAGAACACTTTCATTACATTGAGGGTGGCAATGTACAGCAATTTTTTTTTTAATCTGTTTGAGTTTTTGCTTCCCATGCTCAGGAGGGCATTATATCAAGATGGCCAACCCTTTGTAATCATCATCATTATTATCATCATCTTCAACATCATTACCATCCCTGTCAAGATAATAGATAAGCTTTAATGAATTTGACCAAAGAACTGCACTAGTTATCTGAAAGTTCAAAGGATATTTTGCGAACAACATAGCCTAGCCAGTTTTTTTAAATCAATTTTTAAAACATCATATCATCAGTTTTTACCACTACAGAGTCTCGCATAATTATTGCAGAGCAAGGGAGGCAAGGAGTAGCCAGGCAAAGGCAGGTGTGGTGTACAGGCATCAGAGACCTTAAGCCAATTTGGGGACACTTCTTTTTGTGACAAATCGAACAAAAGTTTGTTTTCCATAATATAATGACACAGCATTTATATGGCACTACATTTATGGCTGTTTCTCCACCGTGGATCCTGGCAAGGTGCTCCAGCAGACATGTTTCCAGCCTCCCAGCACAGCGGGCAGCCAGAGTTAACCTTATATATTCAGAGCACCTTATGTTTGCCACAAAAACGGTATGTTAAGCTTTGGAATTCGACCTATTATCAGGAGCCACCCTGTCTCTTGGAAGCTGTATGAGCTGTCTGAACCTTAGTTTTCCCGGTGTGCATTACAGAGAGTAAATTCGAATCCAGTGCACCCGTAGACACACTAAACATGAAAGTCGCTATAAGAAGACGAAACAGATGACAGGACATGTGTTTTTTCCATTTCCCTCCCCTTGCTTCGCCCTTTTCTCCACTCCCCCGACAATAGCCTTGTGAGGGCAGGTTCTCTGAGAACAAATTGTTGTGGGCTGGGGGGAATTTTAGAAGGGTGTTTTTCTATTTACGGATGGGAAGGAAGTGTGACTTCACTCTGAAGCCAAGGTTTTGCTTGAGGCAAAAGCTTTAAATATTAAGGACCTCCAGTTTGAAACAGCTTAGGTGGTGGCAGAAGTCTCACTGAAATCTGTATTAAAATCGAGACATTTTTGAAAATAAAGCCAAGCTCAAGCCATGCCCCTCATTTTCCTCCACCATTCCGAAAGACAAATTATAGAAATACCAGTAGAAGGCTTCTGGGGTAGAGGAAAGACCGTAATAATCAGGTCGCAGAGATTCTCTTTGGCACCCAGTCTCTGTCTCGTATCTGACACACTTGCTGCTATGTTAGTGTGTGTAGGAAGACGAAAAGGGAAGGAAGTTTGGAGATTTTGAGTTCAGGACCTTATTTATTGTAGAGTAAGAAGTGAACAGGCAGAGCTCAGTCCTCCGGGACGGTTGGCCTTGTCTCTGGACGGGATTCGGCAGGGTCCCTGGGATGATTTTCCCTATTCCTCAGAACCCAGCCTTCAGGGTGGCGGCAGGTCTTGGTGGTTTTCTCCCAACGAAACTTAAGAGGTCTGTGGCTCCTGAAAGCCCTGGTTTGTCTTCTCCCTTCCAGCGGCTGTAATTACAGCTCTCACTTCCACCACGTCTGTGAGTCACTGAGCTTTGAAATGTGCTGGCGCGCTGTGTTAGCCTGACGGCCCTCTCCCTGGGGCTCTCCGAGACCGCCAGGACCTCATTTTCCACCGGATTTACTTTAATGCTGAGTGTTACAAGGTCATTGCCAGGGCTGTCACTGTTACTTCCTCTAATGTTCAGCTGCAGTTTAATTTTCAGCTCTTATCACTGGACTTCATTACATGGGAAGAAAGAAATTTGCTCCAGCAGATAGTATCAAATGCCTTTTCCTCCTCTTCCAATTGGAAAATCACTCCTAATCAATTCTATGGTGATGTGCTCGATGGTCTGCGAATACTGGGAAGGGAGTTTTATTGTTTTCAAATTTTGTTGCTCCCACTTTTATTTTGTGCATGACACTGATTTGTCAAATCAATTTCTTTGTATGGCATCTTAGACTGAATCTATTATTTCTCTGCAGGGCTTTGTGACAGTGCCTCTAGTTGCTTGCCCTAGTTTGCTTCTGATTGAACAATAAAAGCCATAATTAGCTTCAGTAAACATCACTATCTTACTTGAAGCATCCATGCCCCAAATGCCTGTTATCTCATGGTGCCCACATCTTGCCCGCACGCATGTGGATAGAGTGTGCCAAGATAGCATTGCCCTTGGATAAATCAGAACATAGAGCGTGGCAGTGAGACCTGCACAGGTTTTACAGGGAGCTGTGACAGGATTGGAGCTCAGGTTTCTGACCTCGGCCCATTGTTCTTTCTTCTGGATGCTTCTCCCAGGAGTGTAGATAACACAATCACAGTAATAGCTGCCGTTCATTGAACATTACATAGACAACAGCCCATACCTCATGTCTGATGCTCACAAAACCCTGCTTCTGTAAAGCAGGGTTTTATAGATAAAGAAACTGATTTTGGGAGAAGCTAAGTTGGCCAAAGCCACTCAGCTAGTTGTCATAAAATACAGATGGAGCCCAAGTCTGTCAGAAACCATGCCCTGTATTCTTGCTGCATTGCAGAGGATTTATGAAAGGCCAGTGAGCATGAAAGAAATAGAAAATCTGCTTGTTCACCCCTCGCATCTCTTCATCCTCTTGGTCAGCAGGTATTTCTCAGTTGCTCTGTGCCAAGTACAGCACTGGTACCAGAGAGCAGGAGAGAAAGTCTCTCCTCAGAGAACTCCCATTTCCTGAAGCTTTCCCTCGCATGCTCCCTCATTAGCTCTCTCCTGCAGCATCTGCCCATGCGTTTCTTTGCAAGTTTTGTCTGCACTGTGCTCTGACGCCTCCTTTCTTTCAGTCTCAGTGGCAGCATCAGGACAAGTCACGCATGGTGCCAGTGCCGCAGCTAGACTGGCTCTGTGTGTGTATGTGTGTGCGCGCAAGTGCCTGTGAGTTCAGTTAATGACACTGAAGGAGAACTTAGAGAGTCCCAGGCAGTCACTGTGTCCTTTACCTGCATTACTTTCTTAATCTCCTAGTCACTTTATGTGACACAGCTATTGTCACTGTCCCTATATCACCAAACACAAAGCACCACACCTAGCTCAGAGAGAGCAGGTAGCTTTAACCTAAGATCGCAGTGCTAGTGACTTGGGAAGCCAGGGCTTGGGCTCAGGCAGGTGAGCGCTGGAGCCCAGACTTCCCCACCAGCCTGGCAGTGTTGGGGCTCTGGGGAAGCATGCCGTGCCCCCTCCTGCAGGCTCAGTCACACGAACAAAGGGCTCTGTCTCCACGGCCAGGGCAACAACAGAGAGAGGCCAGTAACCACAGGTTCTACCCTTTTGGTAAATCTTCCTTCCTTCTTAAAGAAGTTGATATTTATGTCTTCTGACATTTAAAACAAAAAATCCTGTCCCCAAAATAAATAGAATAGATATTTTCAGTTAGAGGGAGAATGTGCCAGAAGGCACAAAGAATCTTTACAAAGTCCAAGATGTTGAGAATAGGCAAATGCCAGTGATTTCCCACATGACTGTGTGTTTTGAACATTTGTCGGGTGTAGAGAATTGGGAATAGAAGGATGAATAAGACAATTCTGATATTCAAGTTGTTCACAGTCTAATGGGGAATGTTACACCAGTGGGTGCAGGGTACGGTAAGGACAGGCCGTGTGGAAGCTGAGCAGCTGAAGGACTGGGCAAGCACAGAGAAGGCATGCCGGAGAGGGGGCCAGAGCTGAGGCTTTCGTGTCACAGTATGTGCAACAGTGTAATCTGCACTTTTGGGGACATTTTGCAGGTTTATTATAAATAATGTGAGCATATTTCGAATGAGGCCTGCCCTGGCAGAGGCAATAGATAGTCATTAGACCTCACTAACCTCTCAAGCTTTGCTTATCAGTGCTGGAGAAGGTGAAATCTTTGGGGGTGGGGAAGGACTTTAATATCCCAGAATCCATGAGACACTAAACTCCTCTTGATTTTATTCACCGCTGTACCCTGGGCCTAATCTAGTAGGAGAGGCTCTAGAGATACTGGTTGAACCAGCTATCTGGATCCAGTACCTGAAGCATGGAGGTGACAGGACAGGAGCCTGCAGAGGCTGGCAGGAACCAGCTAAATGGGCCCCCTGTGGACAAGCTGCCTTCCCATTCCTCGCCATTTTCACCTGAAGAAGCAGAAGAGAGTTCAGAAATCCTTACCATAGCGACTTATTAGTCATTCCTGAATGCTTGCTTCTTAACCATACTATTATTCAGGGAAGGGTTTTTTTTTTTAATTTGAACTTTATAAAACTCTTTTAAAGATTTATTTATTTATGCATACAAGAGCTGGTATGTAGGCGGGGGATGAGGGGGGGGGTGTGAGATGATTCACCAGACACAGATTGGGGAGCAGAACAGGTGGATCTACTGAAATCCACTGCTGAGGGGAGCAGCTGGTGAGACATGAGAGTCTGCTGCGCCATGTGTGTCAGCTCCCTGGCCAGGGATCGAACTCGTGCTGCAGCGACTTTGGATAGCTTCATAGTTCTGAGACTTAACCCTTTGCGCCACCACAGACGCCCCCAAGGAAGGGTTGTAAGATAGGGAAAGCATCCAGCAGTTCCTAGCACATCATGAGGAGCTCTCTGCCTCACATGACAGCAAGGCCCAGCCACACAGAGGGCATCTCTGTCCTGCAGGGACTTTGCTTCCAGAGGATCCTGGGCCTAGCTCCTTAGTTGTCTGGTTGCCTAGTGTGTTGCTGTGTGTTAAAAAAGGACTGGTCATCTTCAGTATTTCACACATTCTTCTCAAATTCTAAAGGGTGTTATATTTGGAAAACCTCTTCTCTTGGTTTCTCCAAGGAGAGTAAGGACCTAGGGGAGGAACAGGAGCATGACGGGCCACCCTTGCACACTCATCTGGGCATGGTACAGGGTTTGAAATTATGGGGCTGCTCGTGAGTATGTGTACATGCCTATCTCTCACTCCAGGTTTCTTCCCAGCAAAGAGACTAGGGTTTACGAGGTAGAGGTCTGGTTATGCTCCTTAATGGGTTGTGAATTTTTATTCACATTGGGCTATTCTCCTAACTTCTGTTCCTTATACAGTCCTGTTTGTTTATTTGGTAAGGTAATTGTAGGGCTTGCAATTTCTTAAGATTCAAACTAAGAAAAGCTAATTGTTTGGCTGATTGGCACAGTTGAATCAGGAGAAGGTAAAATACCCATAATCTGAGTGTCTTGTTACCACTGGAAGCCCATGGGGACAGAAGTCTGCAGAGTCTTAGACCCCACCCCAGGCCTACAAACCAGAATGGGCATTTAGCAAGATCTCCCAGTGGTTCTGATGCATATTAAAATTTGAGAAGTGCAGAAAACATGGGTTAAACCATCATTTGAGTCTTCTCTCTGACTCAGTGAGCAAACTCCCAGGGGCTGTACCATTTATTTTGCACCTAGAATAGACTCCTGCAGTGTAGTGTTTCCTGAGGAAGGGTGGGGGGTGAAAGCATGATTCTATTTTTAACCGTAGCTTTTTCTACTTCTGATCTATCATGACCTTCACTTTCCCAAAGTGATTTGAGTTGGTCTCTGAAATACATCCAATAGGATGGGATAGATGAGGAAATCTAGATTTTTTAAAACTGCATGTCTAGAAAATTATATCAAAAATGGTTATAATAACATAAATATTTTCCACCAAGTCCTGTGCAATTGCTGGTTTTACATAACGCACCATTTAACTCTGAGTTCGCTAGTGATAAAAGCTAAACAGAAAGCAGGGTAATAAGTCTACAGCGTCCGACACAGCTTTTCTCAGGGCAGGGTCATAAGTGGCCTATACCATTTGCATTTTTATAGTAAGTACTATAGTATATTTCATGAGAATTTTTCTGTAATATCCCTTCAAGGCAGAGGTTTTTATAATACCTCTGTAAAGTGAATTCTTTTCTTGCTCTTGCTGATTTATCATTTGCTGCCTGGGCCTTTACACTTTGTTTTTAATTAACCTGTTTTACACACCCATCCCTGCCCCCACCCCCCGACACCCAGGGCCATTGTCCCTAGTCTGTTCCTGTTTTGGGCCCTCTTTGTTAAATCTCATCACAGAATAACCAGACAATGAGCAAAGGTGACATCAGGGAGACTGGTCCCTGTCATATGGACTGTGGAGGTGGTTGACCCCAACACTAGGGTTTTGAATCCCAGTAAAAGGCCTGTATCACCCTTTCCCTAACCTCTTGCTCCCCAGTTCATGCCAGTAGAACTAAAAGTGTCAGGAACATCAGGTGGCAAGACCACATCTGTTGTTAAGTCTCTGTTTTTTTTTCTGCTTTTTGCTCTATTTGAGCTAGATTTATAGTATTACTCAACCCTTCAGATCATGTTTAGCTTGGAAAGCATCTGCTTAACTATCCATCGGAAAGTGTGACACTCCACACACTTTCTTTCCAAGCATATGATAATTTTTCCTACCAAATTATATTGAGGGAAGAAAATGTAAGCGTCAAGACAAATTTAAACAGTCTCACAGTAAAAAACGAGGCCCCGTGTTCCCGACAGAGCAGAGCCGTGAGTCTGTCAGAGTGGCAGTGGCACCCCTGCGGGCATCCTCTTCTCTTTCTGGCTTCTGTTTGGCTCACACTGCCCTGCTCGGGATTCCCAACCATCTGTCCTCATGCTCAGCCACCCACGTCACCAAGAGAAGCAGGAAGGATAAAAGCAACGGTGCCCTGGGCTGGTCTCTAAAGCCCTGACATATTTGGGGGGCACCACCACAGGATGCCAGAAGCCCGTGAGAGGTTAGCACCCCTCTGACTGACAGCTGCTGTCTGGCTCTTAAAGCAGATCCTTCCCATCTACTTAGTAGATGAAGCTTTGAATTAATTTCACACTAAGGTAACATGATTTTTCCAAGTATAGTGGCGGTTTCCATTTCTTAGTTCTTAGTAGGGTTTTTCCCCTTAAGGGTAGTAAAAATTTTGAGAAAAAGCAGCAGAGTCCTTCCTGGAAGAAATTAAATTTACACAACCACTTAAGATTTCTGTATATAGTACTTTGTAAATGATAGTCCAAATCCTTCCTCAGGAAAACACTTGGACGTGACAATACTTTTCTCATAAAGTAGTTTTGAGGATTCGAGATCATCCATGGAAAATACTAGAACACAGGGCCTGGCAGGTAGTAAATGCTCCATATGTGCTAACTAGTCTTAGTGGTATCATTTGCTCCACACTCCCCTGCTCATGCACTGTGTTACTCTGTTCCCGAACTTTCTAGACACAGACATTTGGTTTTATCACTGTTTGATAGCTATTGCTGCAAAGACTTTCCTGTAAACAGAACTTGTCTTTAGGCCATTATGTAGCTCCCTATAATCCCACAGCCCTCACTGAGCCCACAGAAAAATCAGCACCCATCCCCTCATCATTAAAACCCTTCTCAGACGGGTTGGTTTGTCTTTAATGATCCTTTCATTTATGCCAAGAGGATTCTTAATAGATATCAAAGAAAGAAAGATACAATTTAACAGTATTATAAATAAACATGGAAGTTTTATAGTAATAAAAGCCAGCAAGTTGAAGACACTTTCGGTATGTGTCTCATCTAATGTAAGTTTTAGTAACCTCATAGGCGAAGCATCTTCCTCTCACAGATGGGCCATTTGAGGCTCAGAAAGTAACTTGCCTAAGGTCACATAGCACGTTCTTGTCAGAACTGGTATTCCTGTCACCTCTGACTCCAAACAAAGCCTACTGCTGCCCCCTCCCAGAGTCCCTTTCTCTCTGGGTTGGAACTGAATCAGCTGCACTAGGATAACCACAAGAATGACAAGGCCACCACACTATCTGACTCTGCAGAGCGGGACTGTTCTAGAAGTGAGATTTCACTTGTTCCAAAAAGCAACAGACTAACCTGCCACCCATGGTGGCTACCAGCTGTCTGAGTTGGGGAAGTAACATGACTTCACTGATAATGCATCCCCCACTACCACAAGGAAGGGGCTGCATTTGGTGGTGGGTGTAAGATGCACGACTGGAGCTCAGTTGCTCTGCATAATAAAGGTCTCAGAGAGGGAGATCAAACATACAAAAATATCAGAGCACACACTGCGGAAGAGATCCACAAAGGTAGGTAACCTGGGATTGGCACCATGGGACTTTAGAGAAAAGTGTGTGTAATTCTAGTGTTCAGTAAAATATGTCTCACTAGTTGCTGGTAGCAAGGATTTTCTTGAGAGGAATGAAGGAAGCGCCACGTCCTGTTTCACTCTTGGCCAAGTTCAGAGGCAGCTCATGGCTGTTATTAACCTCAATTTTTCATTTCTCAGGCAACCTCAGAACCCGTCCTGGATCCACAGCAAATTCAAGCGTTTGATCAGCTTTGCCGGCTCTACCGAGGAAGTTCCAGGGTAATGTTTGTTTGGTTGTTTAAGTTTGTATTTCACTATTTATAAATACTGGTTTGGAAACAGTGTCCTCAAATCCTCTCTGCAGCCCCCTCTCAGCCAGGAAAGTGCCCTGGCATCCCTAGGATGGCCATGTGGAACCCTGCCCCAGGGAGTACTCAGGATTTGGCAAAGCATGCAGAGGAAGGGGAAAATATTTGTCCCTACCTCCCATATGCTGTGAGGACCCAGAGGGCATTTGTGTACTGCCTCCAGAGAGAGCGAGCTTAAGCCTAATCCCTCATCCAGGAGACTTTGTTTTATTGATGACTGTCAAATGCCCAAAGTCCCAGACCTAGTCCTCAAATGCCCAATAGTTTCGTTGGCTTTTTTTCATTTATTTTGACCATGAAAGACAGATGCTAAAATACAGTGGATTTACCAATACAGACGTGTGCATGCACGTAGTCCAGGGCCTACCTTCCGTGAACCTCTCTCCAGATTTTTTTTATGGCTCTGCCATCCTTAATAAGTGGATTATACTCACACGGTTCAACATGGTTGCCCCAGCTCCAAACATCACATCTACATTCCAGCTAGCAAGATGGAGGGAAAAGATGAATGTCCTCTGTTTGAGGACAGTTCCTAGAAGTTGTGTATATTGATTCCACTGATCTCCATTGCCCTGGCCTTAGACTCATGACCACACCTAAGAGGGTAAATTGGTTTTATTCCAAGAGGCCCTGGACTGAAACTAGAACTATAGAAAAAGGGTAGTTCGGAAGGCTACCAGCAGTCATGCCACAGCAGCAGTGTGGGTGCCCCACAGTCACTTCAAAAGTGTACCCGTTAACCTTCTCCGCCTCTTCCTCACCTAGTGCCAAGTGTGGCACCTTGTCTCATCCAGTCACCCAGAGCAGACACCTGGCACCTCACCTTCCCACTCCATCCACTGTCTAGGGGAATGGTGCAGCACCCCTCATGTTTTCCTCTGTTTGTATTTCTCCACTTTCCCCCCAGACTGTCAAGCGTGCACTGCAGCTCTCTGTCCCTTACCCACGCTGCTGCCCAAGTGTTCTTTCCAAACCCAAATGCCATATCCCTCTGCTAAGAACACTCTCCTGGGTCTCCATCACCTGAAGGTGGAGTCCCAAGTCTGCTCTATTCCCCACGTCACCTCACCCTAAATTCCAGCCGGCCCAGACATGTTCCCTGGACTTTCTCTCGCGCTTGCGCAGACAGCTTGTGTGCTCGGCTTCTCCGCTGGGCTCCCTTCTGCCAGTCCCCATTCTTAGGCAAACGCTTGCTGGGTTGCTTGGCAGCCAGAGGGAAAATGAAGTTCCCTCTTTGAATGTCTGTCTTCCCAGTCTCGGCCAAGCTCCGCCCCAGGAGCTGGGTTTCTAGGCCTTCTACGGAAGTTCTGCTGCTTAACACTCTTGAGCCAGAATTCAGAACTCACCAAGTTTCAGATCACTCGTTACAGAAGTAGAACACACAAATCTCTTTTTGGGGGGAAATAGGAAGTCTTTATTGTGGCTACTCTTTCTGCCTCACAATACCTGAACGTGAAAGAACTCTGAGCTTACGTAGCATCCGCTGCCTGTTGCACGTTATAGCTTCGCTGAAAGCGTCACAGGCTGAAGGGCAGCTGAGTGAGTGGCAGAGACTGGAGGTGCCCAGGCAGGGCTCCAGCAAAGCAAGGGGTACGGCTCTGTCACCTGCGCGGGTGCAGCGCAGTCCCCGTCAGGACCCATGTGCCTGCTGCGTGTCCTGGGGCAGCCACTTGCCGCGGAGCCCCAGCCCGTGCTGGGCATCGTGAACCGGAAACATAGTCGCATCTGGGCCAGCCCTGCAAGGGGTTATTTTAGATAAACTGCCACTTTGACCTTAAGGGCCTTCAGGTGGCTCCCCGTTTATTACAGCCACTGGCAGTGAGTTTTCAGCAGAAGGACACAAATGGACAAATGGACACAGTGAGTTTATGCCATGATGCCTGGTGAGGAGAACCCTCCTCCAGAGAACAACTGTTGGGTTGTCAGAAAAGTCACGAAGCATTTTTGCACAGAAAAAATGTGTTGACTTTTCCGACAACCCAATGGAAGGTTGAGTGCCTGTGAGGCTGGATGGGGGAACAGGTGACAGGCAGGATACCTCAGGAAGGCAGAGCTGTAGGCAGCTCAGCTGGGGGGATTTGCCGCTTGGGCTAAGTGTGAATCCCAGGCTACCCCTCACTGCTGGGTGACCCTGGGCAAGGCACTTCTCAGGGCTGTGGCTGTTTACCCAGAGGGTTGTTGTGGAGGACTAGAAGTAACACACGCGTACAGGGCCTACCATTGTGCCTCGCACCAAAGGTACTCACTAGTTCCTGGGGCTGTTGGGGGGGCCTAGGGCCAAGCAGACTGCTTACCCTGTGGGATTGAAATCTCATTCCTCATCGCGGCCTTCTCCCAGGTAAAGGACCTCGGGATGGAATTCCTCTCCTGTGTGGCCATCAAGGGCATTTGGAGGGCCAGGCTGTTGCAGGACACCTCTTTGAAGTCAGAGGCTGGCCCCTCTGAGGGGCAGGGCCTGGTTTCCCAATGGGCTAGCATCGGCATTTCCTCCTGCCGCCTCCTCGGCACATCTTCCAGAACTAAGCAGAATGAAGGGGTCCCCGCTAGGGAAACTGAGAGCAGGGAGGACTTGTTTAGAGAAGAAGGTGGAGTCTGAAGTTTCCCGGGGAGCTGGGCATCCATTTTTCACTCTTCCAGGTTACAAAGGAGAGGGGCCAGGGGATTTGCCCTGAGATGAGCAGAAAGCAGGGGGAGAAAGGTGGCTACAGAGTAGTGCACTTCAGCTGGAGAAGGAGCACACAGCCCCAGGGCCGAGGCGGGCAGCCTTCCATGGTCAGAGCAGCACCGTCTGCTGTACGCTTGGTTCCCCAGGCCCACCTCGTTACTCCAGGAGGAAATCCAGGCCCTGAGAGGTAAAGTGGGCTTGCCCAACGCCACATTGCTCATGTTTAAGGTATGGGAGCCTGGGTTCCAGACCCAGCTCTCATGCCCCTCTTCGCAGTGCTGCACTGCTCCTGCATTCCAGGCAGGGGAATTCAGGGTTCTCCGCCTCTGGCCCATGTCCCCTCCCTGAGCCACCCCACAGCTTCTCTCCCAGTCACAGCCTGGTTGATTGTGTCCCCTCTTTTGCAGCTGGCTCTCCTCACAGAACTCTCCCAGAATCGCAGCAGCGACAGCTACAGGCCATTCAGTGGCTCCCAGAGTGGCCCTGCTTTCAACAGCATCTTCCAGAATGAGAACTTCCAGCTGCAGCTCATTCCCCCGCCGGTGACTGAGGATTGACGCCTCCCTGGAGCCTGGCCCAGGGACCAGAGTTGATCCCAGGGCAACTGGGGGTACCCCTTCCAGCTGGCATGTCCCCACTGTCCCCCACTGAGCAGAGGTGCCATGGATTTGCGTGCTCGGGGCTGCCTCCACACCACCATTCCCCAGGGACACGCCCTGTCTCCTCCGTGATGTCACATTGCTCCTGACTGGTTGGTTTGGTTTTGCTTATTAAGCAAAGAAATATCACACACCTCGTCCAGCGTTTAAAGAAAATATATTTTGCCTACTGGGACTTTTTCCTTTTCTCCTGAAGCCTAGAGACGAAGGGAGGGCACACCAGTGGCACTGTGGAGTCTGTCCTGCTCTGCCCCTCCGGCCGGTGGGAGCGGGGAGATACGTCACCTGCTGCTGGCGGATCAGCGGCCGGCCAGGCCGCAGTGTAGAGAACCCGCCTTGGGAGCGAAGGATTGGGGGAGGGGGGGTGGCCCTGGCTTCTCCCTTTTGATGTTTTTGTTAAAACCCATGAGAGTGCAAGATCTGCCCTTTCTCACAATAAAGGCCCGTCCACGTTCTGCAGACCTGCTGGCTGGCTCTTCGTCCACCCAGCCGTACAGACCACCCATACACTTAGAACCCTTGTTGCATCGATTGTTTAATTAGCTCAAAGAGAAGGACGCTCAGTGTGGCCGCCCTGCCTTTGCTCAGCCATGGAGCGCCCCCCGGGCTGTTCAGCGCCCACCACCCAGGTGCTCAAGCGGCAGGGACGAGGCTGCCAGAGCAGGAGGTTCACATTGTGTGGCCCTGAGACTATGTACGTTACTGGGCCAGCAAGCCCAGGGGGTCCCCACATCAGAGATAGGTACCCCTGCCCCTCACAGGCATAGGCCCTGTTTCATCAGTGCGCGCAGGAGCCATCGGCCCTCGTGGACTGCTTATGCTCGGGAAACATGTACCAACTAAATGCAGGTGTTAATTCTAGTGGGAAATAGACCCTGTTTCTGCAGCTGAGGAGCTGTGATCCTGCGCAAGACATGACTTATCTCAAAACCACACTTTCTTTATAAAACCATTGTGAAGATGAGAACCTTCAGTATTTGGCAGGTGTGTGGCCAACACCTCAGAAATACTAGCTCCCAAGACCTAGCTGCACAGGCTGTTCCTCCTTATGGAGGTGGGAAGGCCTCAAATTTGGGGGAGTGGTGTGATTGGGGCATTGTGATCCCCAACTGGATGCTGTAGGGTGAGTGAACTGGTCAGGCTTTTTGCGCCTCTAGCCTCTGGCTGTCACCTGCAGACTTGATGGAGCTAATGCAGCCGGCCCTTGGGAGCCGGGCATGCGTGCCTGATTGTGAACACCTGAGTCTGGGCGTGCACATGTGCGTAATTGTGCACACCTGTGCCTAGAGGGCGGGGCTGTAAGGACAGCATCACTCAGGGACAGACGGCGAGGAGAGGACAAGTGACTGCAGAGAAGGCGAGACCATGAAAGGGAATGCCAGCGAGAGCCCAGAGAAAGAATCGGGATTCATGGCGGCCTGGGGGGCTGTTGCCTGCCGGCCTCCCCCCCTGCCCAGCCCCCCACCCCCACCTTCCGCCTGTCCCGCCTGGGCCATGCCTGCCGGCCTCCTTGCCTGGCGTGCCTGGTGCCCTGAGAGCCTGGAAGCATGAAAAATCCACAGAGCTCCTGGACTCTCCTTTGTCTGTCTGCCCGAACCGATAGTGAACCTGCCCTGCGCCTGCGGGCACTAGCGATACCCACAGCAGTGCTAGGAGAGAGTCTCAAGCCCATTTCACAGATGGGAAAGCCAAGGCGTCATTGAAAGGTCCATGCAGGAGGCCGGAATGCAAAAACCCCCCAGGCAGCCCACCTGGGAACAGGCCTGCGGAAGCCTGCCTCGAGGATCCAGACAATGAGCCTCCCGCGCCCTGCAAATCTTTTCTCAGACAAAGAAACTCCTCCCGCCCTACACATCTTTTCGCGCCCTACAAATTTTTCCCGCCCTACGAACCCAGTTTCCCACCTGACCTCTCCTCACCCTGTACAAGCCTGCCTCCCCCTAACAATGTGTGCAGCTTCACCAACCCCCACCTTGGGTCCGTGAGGTCCGCCCAGGGCGCCATAAATTTTCCCTTCCTTTGAGAAAGCTTGGCCTGGCTCTCCTTTTCTTTACTGCGCCAAACCTTACCTTTCAACCATCATAAATTAAACCAAGGTGACGTACTCAAGCCTTGGCAGAATGGGGGTTCAAACTTGGAACAGGGTGGTCCCTGTAGAGAACGGTCAGAAACAGCGAGACAAGTATGGGAGGAAAAGAGCAACATCAGGATCGACGCTGCCATTGTCAACCTCCCCACGAGGCTCTCACCCACCTGCTTCACCCAGGCCAGGCCCAAGAAGCCAGTGCGGCGTCTTCACTTGTCTCTGCTCTAGGTGCGTCCTCCAGGTCTCCTTCCGGCTCCACCTCCTACTTCCTTCCTTCTGGGTCTCCTCTGCAGCCTCCCCTCCTCCCTGCTCAGCTCCACCCTCCCTCGGGTGGGGCCGGGAACCTGGCAACTCCCCTTTTCCTGGGGACCACCCTGTTAAAAGTCAAAACTGTGATTCCAGATCCAGTGCTGCTCTGGAATTATCAGAAGGTTTCTTGATGTGCCTAACATTATGCCAAAGGAGCTTTTGGCATTTGATATTTAGCCCCCAGCGCGGATCTTTTCTCTCTCTCTCTCCCTCCCCCTCTCTCATCTCATGGTCTCCCCCCTTCTGGAGTCCCACCACTCCTAGTGCAGTCTCAAGGCGCAGGTGTGCACAACCTGCACATGCGCGCCCATCCATACTCCAGGTGTCCACAATCAGGCACGTGCGCCCCACTCATTCTCCCGCGCGCGCCTTCTGCGTTGACAAGTTCAAGGCCGCAGGTGATAGCCGCAGAGGCTAACGGCGTGAAAAGCCTGATGAATTCACTTACCCTGCAACATTCCCAAGGCAAAACTGGGACCGTCCTTCACCCTGTAATCTAACGAGCCAGATTAGTGTTAGTGGAGTATCAGAACCCCTGTTGAAAAACAGGCAGTAAACAACAACTCTCTGGCACCTTCCGTGGCTTAGCTGTCCCAAGAGTTAACTTGTCTTTAAGACGCCACAACATTGAATAAATTACAGCAGCTTTTTATTCAGGTCATGCCTTCCTGAATTGGATCTGAAGAGCCTCTTCTCATCTAAAGTAGATGAGGACCCACCTGAGTACTGGGCAGCACCCAGCACTGGTGACGTGGCAGGCCTGAGCTGGGCCCCCATCCCTGCCATCTGGGAGCCATCGCCCCCATCCCCTTGTGGCACTTAGCACATGTTCTACTCTGCAGTGATGTCGGGTTCCACTTCGAAGCAGTTCCTTAAGGCCAGAGACTCATGGAAATATTCCTCGACTCAACAACAGCAGCGTTCTGCTGACGTGGCCCCGGGAGCTCATGAGGGAATTGGGGGATCAAGGAACTAAGAGCAGGTAGCTCTGAGCACCCCGCTGTAGGCCATGCTGAACTCCAGCTGTTTTCCTAGGTCACGTGCCCCGCCTTTGGCTGTGATAGGTGGTGGAGGAAGAATCTGGAAAAGGGAGGTTGGCTTGAGAGACCCTTCAGCTCCATGGGGGAGGGTGGGTAACCGCTCTGAACATTGTCCAATTGTGTAGTCCCCTGGGAAGGGAGAATTGATCCTCTGAGAGAAAATCAGGTGAGTGGGTTCTGGTTGGCCAGACACAGCAGGGTCCCTCACAGTGTTGTTTCTCCTTGGCAAATGCTAAAGGTTAAATACTGGAGTGGATAACATCTGTGTCCCACCTGAAAACGGCTACCCTCAGCTACCAGCTTCAGCTCTTCTACCCCTTCTCTGCGCATGCCCTTGCTGTCCGGGGAACACCCACTTCCCCACGCAGGCAGGAGGGACAAGTGGAAAGAGCCCCAGGCCGCAGGTCAGGCCCGAGTTCTAGCATGGCCCATGTGTGAACTGCGGAGGCTGTTTGTGCTTCTGCAAAATAAATACAATCAAAGCGATCTGCTCCATCTATAGCAAAGGTCGAAGTGGCGAGTGGGACGATGCTTTACAAGAAACCAGCCTGAGCCCACGTGGTGAGGGGGAGGGAAGGGGCCTGTGGAAGAGGAAAGTCGCCAGGGGCCTCATCAATGATGAATGCTCCTGTGAATAAATAATTCAGAGCTTTGGGGATCCTTTTAGAAGCAGTATGTTTCCACTCAGCCCAGCCTGCTGAAAATGTTTCCCCAAAGGTGCATCTCCAGAATCAGACGCCTGTGCCAGGCCTAGAGATGCGGGAAGGCCACCTGCTGTGTTGTCCTCCTGGGAACCCAGGGGACTCCTGGGCCCCAGGGAGTCAACGCCTGAGCTCCCAAAGGGCATTCTTCTCAGGGGCTTCCTTCGCCATCTTTCTGCCGCCAGCCTCCTCCACATCCAGAGCTTGCTCAGCTCCCAGCTCCACTCACCTTGTTTACAGAGGTTTTCCTGTCCTGTCGCCTGAGGGCAGGATTGGGTTTGACCCACTCCCATGTCCTCCAAAGCCCAGTGCTTAAAACAGGAGGTGCCACCATCTTTAAAGTCACTCTCTTTAAGTAAATTCTTTACAGACAGAGACGTTGCAAAGGCCATGTGGCCTGCTGGACTGATTCAGTGTGAACGTACCTGTGTTAGCAGGGCCCAAATGAAGCAGAGAGATGTGACCAGCAGCCTGGATTGTTTATCACAACCCCAAGTTAGCTCTTCTCCTGACTTCTGACAGCAGTGTGTTGCCCATTCTGAAGTTCATATACATTATGTAGTTTTTTTGGAAGTGGTTTCTTACACTCAAGTAGGCTTGTGAGATTTATCTATATGATTCTCATTGCTGCATATATTCCATCGTATGGTTCTGCCAGCTTATCCTGGTGTTGACCAGCATCCAGGCTGTTTCCTGGACTGCCTATTACCATTCTTCTTCCTGTCTTTTAGTTAACGTGTATGTTTTTCCCTTGGGAATGATTTTGCATGGTCAGGGTAAGTATAATTAACAGCTTTTTATAATTAACAGCCTGCATTATATTTTTATAATTAACAGCCTGCATGAGTGAATAAAACAGTCTACAACAGGCAGAGCAGGGCAGGGGGTTGGGGTAGGTAAAAGAGAAGGTGGCACATGGCACCCCGTTAATGGGTACCCGAGCTTGCCTCAGTCAGGGGGTGGCTGGCTCAGGAACCTGGTGGATCTTCAGTTAAGCAGATGGTGGGGCCCAACCTTAGCTTCACGCTAGACCCTTTTCTCCATAGCTGAGTGAAGCCTGTTGCCCCTATTTCTACCTGATACTTACCCCTCTTGAAGGTCAGGATTTGCTGCTAATCATCTTGGGGGGCCATGTTCCAGGACCTCATGGCTTGCCCACTCTGGCTTCCTCTCTGAAAGAATCAATCAGCCCATCCCTGGTGGCGCAGCGGTTGAGCGCTGGGTTGCGAAGCTGCCCGCGGCCTCTGCCGTGCTGGTTCAATCCCCGGCTGCTCCCCGGCCACCGGAGGAGGGTCCCACATGGCGCGCAGACCTCTCCTGCCGCCCGCTGCTCCCCTCAGCGGTGTACTTCAGTCCTTCTGCCTGCTCTGCTCCTCGCTCTGGCTCTGGTGAATTCTCTCACCCTCCCGCGCTTCTGACTGTACCCAGTGCATGTATAAACAAACAAACAAACAAACAAATAAATAAATAAAACATGCCTCTAAAAAAAAAAAAAAAAAAAAGAATCAATCAGCCCATCCTCACCTCCACCTGAGATGACTACCATCAACTCCATCCTCCCATTGCTGGTCACTCCATGACCCCACTATACTCTTTCTGGGTTGCTATATGCATCAGGCATAACATGGGGAGTAGGTGAGATTCAGGGAACATACTGCAGCTCCAGGACACAGATTCCTGTGACTCTGGGATTATGGGTAGGTTATGGGGTGAGAAGAAATCCTTTGGGAACTGGTCAAGAGAACCAACCCCCTTGGGATCCCAATAATCTGAAAACACCCTGATGAATTCCAGCTGGACCCACTGATCTTATGCTGACCACCTGGTAACCTGTCTGGAGATACCCACTTGGATCTCACATTCATCTAAGGCCTTGGGTTCCCTGGGAAACCCAAATCTCTGGTGGTCCTCCCCATATTCTCAGGGCAGCCCCTAAATCACACTAGAGTCACCTCTTGTTATCCTAGATTCCCAGGTAAAACAGACCCCTGGGATCCCTGCACAAATCCCATTGGCCTCAGTAGGCCCACCCTCCAGGCACTAGGTCTCCCCACCCCAGGTCTTCCCAAGGACTCCTGGCCTGACTGTGGCCTCTTAGAGTGACACTGCGATGAACTGAGGTCCTTTCCAGATACTTGGGTGTGAAAAACTGCTTTGTGAAATTTGGCATCACAGTTCACAGCAGCAGATTCCAAATATGCGGGCAGGAACTCAGTCCTTTGTCTGCTCCGAGTGGCCCTGGTGTTCACGGCTGAATGAGTGCACTGCAGCCCCCTGGGGTAGACGAGACCCTGCAAGTCCAAGGCAGGTGACGACTGAGGACCTGCAATAATTGAGGGAAGGTTTTGTCCTAAAAGACCCCACCCTCCTGGGGCTGGGAGGAGATGGAAGCAGCAGATACCAGAAGTGCTAAGAGCCCAAGTTCCGAGAGAGTTCTTAGACCCAGGACCACAGTCAGCACAAGGCAGCATCTGGACCTCGGGACAGGGCCAGGGCCGGAGCAAGCCAGGTCAGACACAAACTCAGAGCGATTTGGCTGCCAGGGCAATATCAGGCAATGCCCAGGGGCTGAGCTGTGGCTGCCTGATGCCCCTCCTAGAGCCAGAGTTGGCCTCATTTCGGGGAGGGACTGGGTGTGCCAGCCACAGCCTTGGGGCCTCAGGTGTACACAGGAGAAGGAACAAGCCTAAGCAGGAGCAGGGCTGGATTTGGAATCTGGGTGCTTGGAGCCCTGGCCCTGCCACTTACCTGCCGTGTACAGCTTACTTACCCAATGGTGGGCTCGGCTCTTGGTTTCTTCAGCCATAAGCTCATGCAACCGTCCTGCCCTGCCTTGCCGCAGAGTTGTTGGGTATGGCAGCTAATCTGACATGTGGGAAAGTGCCCATCCAGATGCCTGGTGCTCTGCTGACCCACAGTGCTGTGTGTCTTGTCACCATCTTACCCCTTCTCTCTCCTTGGAATAAATCATCCAAGGCCTGACACTAGGAGTCAGCTTAGGTGTCACAGGGGGGCTAAGATGACCCACCAGAGCCCGGTCTTTCTGCGGTCCCTGCCATCTCCAGTCCAAACACAGCGCTTCATACCGGGGCAGGGAGACACGATAACAAGTCCTCTCTGCTGGCCCAAGAACTTCCCAGCCAAGCCGGAGGCCTGGAACGGAGTCACTCCTCAGTGGAGGTGTTTCATGACAGGACTTTCACCCCCCAGGCCGGGATTTAGTCTCTTCCTCATGTCTGGGAGCTGCTGCCTGGACTCATCAGCTTCACTAGGTTTGATTCTAAAAGTAGCATCAATTCATTTTAGAAAATTAGGAGAGTTCAAAAAAAGGAAAAAAAAAAAAAACACCATTACTCTCTTGGCGTATTTACTTTGCTTTGCTTTTCACTTGTCCTTCCATTAAATTCCCCGATCTGCCTAACTCATGAAAACTTCCATCGATGTCGAGTTGTCCCCCCTTGAACCTCACTGTAAGCCTCACTCCTGAGGTCCTGCCTTGCCCCTCCATCCAGCACAGAACTGGGGGGACACCAAGTTATTGCCAGTCTCCAGTGATTCAACTGGAATGAGGACAAAATGCTCAGTTAAAGTTCGCTGCAGAAAGTGTGTGTGGTGGGCATTTGGAAGCAGCGATGATGAGATGTCCGCTAGAATCTGGCAATTCAGTTATGTAAAGAGTTGAAACAGCAGAGAGCACAAACAGTAGATGAGATCTGAAGTCACTTTGAGGAAGTCTTTGAAAAAGAAAGTTATCTTTTGTGAAGGAAGAAAGCTCGTTTAGAATGCTAGTCAAGGTGTGATTAGAGCATTAATCAAAGCACTATGATTTTGCAGGAAACGCTCCTTGTGTGTGTGCGTGTGTGTGTGTGTGTGTGTGTGTCCGCGTGCGCACACTGGAGGAAGGGCTGTGTGGAGCACAGCAGAGGAGGAGAGGGGAAGGACACCTGTGGGTGTTTCTCCAACACCGGGGAGCAGCCACACTGGGGAGCGAGGAGCCTAGAACAGGCACTGGAGTGGAACACCCCCTGCCATCTTCCCAGGGTCACTGAGCAGCCCGACTCAGGCTCCAGGGTGCTGAGAGGGGTGGGCGGCGTGGGTGGCGATGCAGATAGAAGGCCAGGGGCATGGGCCCGAGAGCCAGAGTGAAGGCTTCACACCCTGACTCCCACGCACACCAGATGTGCCGCTTTGGGCAAAAATGTTCATGTCTTGAGCCCTTGATGTGTGAACTCTTCCTCAGAGGGTTGATCTGAAGACCGCTTGTAGCAAGCAGTAAGGTAGCTATTGAGCTGTAATTATTAGTAATATTAGCAGTGATAGTATTACTAGTACTGATAATGAATTTATTTAGCAATCCCTAGTAAAATTATTCAAGTAAAAGTCACGCCCAGAAGCTGTTCTTTCCTGGGTATGCTGAATTAAAAAAAGGAGTCCCTGGCTTTGCCTCCTGAGGCTTGGGTCCTGGAACTTGGTGAACAGCGGGACTATGCCCCCAACACCCTGCAGGCTGTGGCCGGGCCTGTCTAATGTGGCATGTATGCAGCAAACAGAAAGCTTGTAACCGTGAGAGAAATAAATACTGTTTGGGGGTGGGGTATAAGTCTGATCTATAAACCTAATGTAGCTAGCCCAAAAAATCTTACTACAAAGGATTCTTGGAGTGATCAACAGTGACCTTAGGTGTATATTATGGATAATAACACTTACCTGTGCTTCACAAAATTTTTTATAAAGTTTAAATGAGATGATATAAACTACTCGCTTCCCAGCACAAATTAAATGCCATACAACTATTTCACATTCTTCAGATGTAAGTTTTTGTTTTGCTTTTCTCCTATTGCGTTGTTACTTAAATCAAACAGAACCTGTGCAAAGGCGAAGGGGGAGAACATTCCAAACTCCAAAATACCAGATTTGTGCCAGTACAAAAGAAAAAAAAAAAATCACATTTATTTTACAAGGTAGTATTTTCCTAAAGCATTCTACATAAAGGAAAGTTGAGCTGTCTGTAGGAAAACAATATAATTTTAGGAAATTACAGAAGGTCAACATTGTGTTTCAAATAGACAGATTTAAAAAATAGCACAGTAAGTGAATATTGCAAGGTATGGACAGCTTTAAAAAGTGTTTATGAACATAACGACATGGAAGCGCAACATGAAACCTCTAGCGATGACTTGCTTTCAGGCTTGCTCAGAGTACTTGAGCACTGCTTCAATCTTAACAGCAAAAAGAACTCAAAGCACTAGCAGAAACAGGGCCCTCTCCTAATACAGGCAACTCTTAATTATCCATCCTAATGAAAGGGAGTGGTGACAGATGGAGTTTCAAAAGGCAGATAATTCCAAAATTAAGTTTGCAAAGTGCCCTTGTACTTGCGTTTTTGGAAGTGAGGAATACTGACTTCTCTGGAATTCACAGCACTGCTAGAGTGAGTAGGATTCTCACTTCCTTCTCCCCTGCTCAATGGAGGGACACAGTCACATGCCACTGCAAAGCCTCAACTATAACTGGCCTCCTTAATTCGGGCTCACACCTCCTCTGGAGAGGGGAGTAGGAAAGAAAACTGGTAAAGCTTTGTTTTCCTCATGTTAAAAACCAAAACATGAAAAAAATTGTGCAAACAAGGTAAAAGAATCAAGAGCCCACTGTATAAATATTAACTTGTGCTTTTTCCCCCCTTGCCTAGTAGTATTTATACCTCCAAATGGATCTGGGTATTTTTGACAGCTTTCTGAATTGTCTGGTTGCATCCTATTACCCAAGTAGAGAAATTTGCATAAAATAATTCTGTTATGATTAGTCCCAAAAGAACTGTGATGTTCCAAATAGGCCAGGAAGTGGCGATTAATAAATAAAACCACCTGCTCCGAGATGGAGTGACATCCTATATCAAATCCAAAAAAGCACACAGGAAAACAACTTTGGGGTCAGTGCTGGTTCTGGTGGTTCTTTCTTCTCTATTGGATCACCTCGAGCCACAAAGCTCCCCCTCCCAAGAAAACAACTGTTTTTCTTCTGGGTTTCTCTCATTTCAAATCTTGAAAATTATAAGGTAAAAAAATACCTGGACTTGATTGTAAAGCCTTATTTCTTCATACACCAGAAGCATTTTAAGTGCTTTGTTATGAGCAATTTGAAAAGTCTAAAACAAATTTTGGTTAGATAGAAATTTTATACAGCACTTATCTTGTATCTTATACCTTCTACTAGAATAGCCTGAACATCAACTTTCAAAGTGGGGATGGCACAAGGTCCCACAAAAGCACAAGAAAGAAGTTTCTCCATCTGCACCACCTAGCCCTTTGCTCCAAGTGAGCACACAGGTCCCAGTTATCAGGCTTTCATCTCGCTCAATGTACAGGTTTTAACCAAAAAGCTACTGACATGATTGTGTTTGATGTCTATAATACATATTGCAGTCTAAACATTTTCTAAAGTGCCTATAAATATGCTTATACAAATGTGCAATATAATATTGGGGTTACAGAGAAATTCTTTTATGTAATATAGAACAGAATAGGCCTAGAATTTAAGATGAAAGGACACACAGGTTTACACCCTAATCAGTTGTTTTTGGAATGCAAGCAAAAAAGAAATATTTCTGATTCAGTCATATAAGATTTTCAGAAAATTATTATATTGACTGTGCTAGGCTTAAAAAAAATTCTTGTTTGTGCTTGTTTAGAAAGGGTTATTTTGAGATCCAGGAGCATCTGATATTTAGAATCCAATGAAACATCTCCATTCTATAAAATAGGTAACAGTAAGTGAAGTTTAGTGAATTTTTAATTATAAAGAGATTGTGCAAATATTTAAAGTGATTATCAACCATTATTAAATGCAAAAATTCCATTAAAATTGTGGCTAATTTGAATGGCAGTTCAGGGGCTTTAAAAATAGGAACCTAGGTAAGAGGTGTAGATATTACTGATACAGGCTCCACCCCTCAACACAGTCAGCCTCTGCCCTGTGCCACTGATTTCCGTGGCTTTGGAGACCTGGTAGTTGCCTCCAATTAGTTTAATGAGCAGGAAAGCAGACCCAGCGCAGAGAACTGATAGGAACAGTGTACAGAAAGAAGACACTCACGCCCACCAGGGGATTCAGTGAGCTCACCCTAGGGGTAGGTGGAGCGAGGCCCTGTGTTGCCATACAAGCCTGAGCACGCAGAGCTGGCTGCAGGGCTGTGGCCTGTCCGAAGCTATTGGTTGGTTTTTCACTCCCAGGGAGCACTGAGGACACAGGCACGCTCACTGGCCATCCCCAAGCCACTGGGGCAAGCCAGGTCAGTTCAGGAGAGCCCACCCCTGCACCCTGTTTCCACCTCCCTTCTGTGCCATGCAGTTCCTGGAGCTTTTCTCAACATATTCTTGGTGTGACTTGTTGAGACTTTACATTTTAGTAAGTGAAAGCTTTATGCTGCATTCTCATCTAGCATAGAAAAGTTTTGACTAACACTGTTTTCAAAGGAATACACATGTTCTGCTTTCTAAACCCTATGATGTTTTGGGTACCTAAACCTAACAGAATGTTCTAGCCAATCACTTGAACAGCACATACACTGGGAAAGCGGACTCTGCCGGGAGTGACTGATGAAGGATGCCAAATTGAGGCTCTGGGAGGAAAACGCCGGGCCTCTTCTTAGTTCCTAAAATACAAACGAATGTGACATGGAAGAGGCGTGGCGCGATGCTGCTGGCGCACGAGACGATGCCACCAGGGCGCACACGTGCTCAGGGTAGAAGGAATCTCTCTCCAGCTCTGGCGGCTCCCGTCCCACTAGGTCGTATTTTACATTCCTGAACTGTCAACTATGCCTCATGGAGAGTAGATCTGGAGAAATGGCAGGTAACCTACTCACACAAGGCCACCTCATATAAATGGAGATTAGAAGTAAAATTCTGAAGAGACCTAAATAAGAGAGAATTACTCGCTATTTGTGTATGAGAAAAGAGAACATGTACAACAGACCATGACTATTACTGTAGTAAAGTGAACGAATATTACACAAAATATTTTCTCCTTACTTAGCAGCAAACTATTTCAACTGCTTTTGCATCTGCATAAAAATTCATGCATCATACTGAATTCTAATCCATTACTCACCTAAGCCATTCTAGTGCTTCATACAACCAAATGAAGCAGAATTAATCAAACCTATTAGATTCATTCCTAATCCCTAAAGGACTGCTGTCTTTAGCATTTCCATGCTAACTAGAACTATGACTGATTTTTTTTTTTTCTTAAGACCTCAGATGTGGCTGCCTCCTAAATATAATGCCTATATAATTTCCAAAAAAGTTCCCCAGGTTTGAAGAACAATTACGAAAAGCAGGGAAATGGTGGGGAACCTACTTGAGGGGCCCTCTCAAATGCTCCCCAGCCAGGCCAGGCCAAGTGCTGCCTGTGTTACTTCCCCCATTGAACTGTGTGCCTCTTCTCCTTGGGATCGGCCCTTATGCCCACAGCACCCTGCAGAGCATGGGTGCTTGGCTGAAGCTGAAAGGAGCATGAACTGAAGATGCCATCTCTTCTGAAATGAAGGTCTAGTTCAGCCCCGAGTCATGGAGAGTTGTGGAGACACTGGTCATTGCTAGGGACCGAGCTGGCCTCCAGGAGCCTCCTGGAAGTAAGCCAAGGCAACAATGGCCCAGACCAAGTGCAGGTGGGACGGAGAAGAGGAGAGGGACACGGCATTTCGCCAGTGCAAACTCTGTTCTCGTAAGTGAGCTGATTCCCAGATGGGACTAGCTGGGCAGGGGGTGCCTGTAAAACTTCCCAAAAGGAATGCCAGAGTTTTTCTGTGAAGAACTGGCTTTTTAAAAAATACTGTCTCATTCACTCTGGGAAGCTCCTCAATCTAGTCAATGATATTCTGATCATCATTTCATCCCTTTCAAAGTTCCCAGTGAAATTAAGGCTGGGTCACAATTCATGACACCAGATGCTACATAGAAAGTAAGGTACAAAAGAAAACTGTTCATAAGAAAAAGAATGTCTTAGTTATAAGACTAATTTAAGAGTGAAACTAATCAGCAGACCACTGAACTGCTAGGGTTGTGAGGGGTAGAAAATACCAACTGCATCGGAAAAAGGATCCATCAGACAAAAGTACAAAAGCTCAGCGGGGCTTGGAGTGTGGGCTCCAGCCACCTCACACGGTGGTTTCTATGGTCTCGATCACTTCCAGGTCAGACTGTGAGGGGGAGAGGAGGGTGCACTCGTCAGGCTCCCAGCTGCTCTCTGGACTGTAATCTTCCTCTGAACTCAGTTCTGCTCCTTCTTCTGTATCCTCATCACACGATTCCACATAGTGAGCCCCAATCGCATTGATCCCAGAGTCCTCAGAACTTGAGGGAGAAGAGCAGTGATCTATTTTTGGTGTATTGCTCTCTTTTGAAATTAAGGCATTGTGTGCAGAGACCTCCTCGGGGCTCATTTTGTGGGAAGGTGGGGCCAGCTGCTTCTGCACATAACACATCTTCCCATTAATACATTTAACCTGATAGTTGTCGATAAAGAGGTCTGAAATCATACAGTACCTTGGAGAATCTGGGGGGAGGGGAGGCTGGAAGACCGATGCAAATTTCAAAAAGTGTTCAGTGAGTGAGACTGAGATCTGGATGGTGTTTGTGGGTTCCCGGGGCTTCGCAGGAATCTCAGTGCTTGGAAGCTGTTCCACAGGGGTCATAGGCTGATACACGTATTTGCCTGTGGGGAACACAAAAAAAGGTCGTGGGAATCTAAGAGTATCATACAAATGACATAACACAGTCCTTAATGGGTTCTTTCCTGAAGACTCAGAATGTTTTTCAAAATATTTCAGTAACATTTTGAAGGTAGGAACAGAATCATTCAACATTGTTATATCAATTTATAATAAAGCATGGTACATAAAATCAAGGTGTTTTCATCTAAGAAACTCAACACACTTTACAAATCTTAATTTATATTTGTGACTGCCTCTGAAGCAGCTGGGTGGAAACATTAAATGCTCTACCCATCATACTAAAGAATATCCATGATTTGATATGTAAAAACACAACTTATTAAGCAGTATAATTTAAAATTGTAATTCCATTTTATTCTTTAATCATTATGCAATATATATTTATAAACTGGAGGGATACATACCGATTTACTATGAAACACTTTGACTCTTTAGATCTCTATATATTTTGATCAGAAAACACACACATACACACACACACACACACACACACTTAATGGGTAACTACAGGGTAGTCCTGGTCACCCTCAATGGCTGAAGTAGGTAAGGCTTAGGGTATGAAATAATCTCTTTCAAGACCCAGAGCTCATCAAGAAGCTTATCTCCAAACCTTCGCCTGTGCTCTGAGCTCCGATCATGCAAACCTTATGGTCTAATAAACACATAAGCAAGAGGACAGATAGACTCTCCTGGCATAGGATAGACCCGCCAAGCATTAGGGGCATCATCAGCTGAAGGGGCAAAGAAGGCAGACCTTCCAGCCTCCCCTCCAATCTTCTAGCCCCAGCATCAGAAAAAGACATCTCCAGTCAGGGGCAGAGAAGGGACTTGGAGAACTCAGGGAACGACTCCCTTTGGTCCACAAAGTGGTGAGCAAAATATTCAGAATGAAGTTTTGGTCTTTTCTATTATTGGCTGGTGGGCTGGCAGTTACTAAGTTCAGGGGGCAGTGGCTGGCAGCCACTCAGGCAACGCTCACTGTAGACGACTGATTAAATTCATTCCAGTCGAAGTGAACTGGGGTTTAGTTATCCACTGGCCACAGCCATAGGAGGTCTTTGAAATTAATCTTCAGACCCAGAGGGCTCAGGCCAATATTTGGTACAAAGATGGAGGGAATCCATGAAGCTTCTCCACCCCTCCCTCTCCCACTCCTCTCATTTTCCCTACTCCCCCCCTTTGTGCTTCTTCATAATTTCTTTGCTGTTTCTCTTCTCTTCTCTTCTTCTCTGTTCAACCTCTTTTTCTTCTCTAATCCCTTCAGCTCCAAAGCTTTTTCCCTTCCCTGAAGTATAGTAAAGGAAAGAGAAATACAGTAGGGCAAGGAAGATGTATTGTGGGGTCCAGATTCCATCCCCTTTTACAGTTTACACATGTAGTAAATGTGCTTGCTCAGAGCAAGGGGGGCAGCCCCATCTCTCCTGATGCAGGTACATATGTCGATGGGGATGCAGATGCCCAGAAAGTAAAGAAAAGACGTCAGATGAGAAACAAAGTTTAATGAACATCTTTCAATTACCCATTATATGATACTAAGCTATTTTACTTGATTATAAACACAGAAATATTAAATTCATATCAAGGATTTAGTATTGTAATGAATCCAGAGTGGTTAGTACTTTGCTCCAATTCCCCCAACTTCTACTCTGTAGTTCACTATGCTGTGAATGCATGTTCACAATGATAGCCCTGCAGCACTACAAGATGCTGAATTATCGGAGATTTGATTACGTCTACTCTACTGTACTTACCAAGAAAATAAAGCGCACTAACACAGTTTTATAATAGGAAGGGTTGGAACAAAAAGATTTCTGGTCACTTAGCCAGGAAATTCAATAACCACTGAACTCTAGTCTCTAAACAATCCTCTTCATTAAGGGTTTACTGTGTTATTTAAAGAAAGAAATAGATAGGAACTTTCAAAAAGTTAAATCTCTAAAAGGCAAAGATACTCAAAAAGACTCAGGCCTTGAATAAGAGTAAAAGAAAGATCTAGATATCATAGGCTCCAGCAATTCCACTTTTGGGTATACAGCCCAATGAACTAAAATCAGAATCTTGAAGAAATATTCTTAGCAGCGTTATGCACAATAGCCAAAAGTGGAAGAAACGCAAGTTCACTGATACTTGATAATGGAACGGATAAAAAGTGTGGTACATACATATGTTGGAATATTATTCAGCCTTAAAGAGCAAGAAAATCCATACTGTAACATGACTCAAAAGACAAACACCAAGTGATTCCACTTACATGAGGCAATTAGAGAAGTCAAATTCGTAAAGACAGGAAGTAGAACAGCACTTGCCAGGGGCTGGATGGTAAGAGGGAATGAGAAGTTGTTTAATGAGAATAGTTTCAGTTTTGCCAAATGAAAAGAGTTCTGGAGCTAGATGGTGGTGGTGGCTGCACAGCTGTGAGAATGTTAATACCCTGAACTATACACATTTGAAAATGGTGGTGACTGGTAGCTTCTGTGTATTTTACAATTAAATAATTAATTGGTATAAATCACTGTATTAACAGACTGGAGGGAAAACGCCAAATGATCTAGAACATACAGAGTCCGTACAATTCAAAAAATAAGAAAACAACCCAATTTTTAAAAAGAGGTGTGACTAGTAAAGGCGACATGAAGGTCCTTGTAGTGTGGGAATGCCTTCCGACGTGACTGTCACTGCAGCGTCTTGGTTATGAACAGAACTAGTTTGTTGCAAAAGTGGGTAAGGAAACATGGGATATGTTTTTCTTAAAACTGCAACTAAATCTCTAACTTTTTATATATAAAATATAATTTGAAACAAGTAAGTGACACTGCACCCTTTTCAGTGCATTATATCAGGAACACATGCTACTGATCTATCTCATTAGAGATGATAACTTTGAACCCTTGTTTAATGTGGTTTCTGTCAAGGTTTTTCCACCAAAGTTAGTTATTTCTCTCTTTGAAATTACTACATATCATGTGAAGAGATATTTTGAGGTGATGCAAATATCCTGTTTTTCGTCCTGTTTTCATCGACTGATTTTAGCATGCATAGGTGGATCTGGTGTGCAAAAGTCATTACTATGGTGTTTGCCAAACAGTGGCTTTCTATTTCCATCCTCTACGTTTGTTAATTAGATTCCATGTAAGCAAGAGCTGCTCTTCTCCCTCATTTATTTGTTCAAGTACTTACTTACATAAGCTGGGGTGCAGAGGTATTTTATTCATTGAATTGTAATCTGTTACTACCATTACCTACTTATTGCTCAGTTTGTCTCAGATCTAGCTCTTAGAAGCTTCTTCAAGTCAGCTCCTGTGTCCTTTCAACATACCCAATTCCTTTTCTTCTTTTCCTGAGACTTTCGTACTTTCTGGCACCAGAAAGTGTTACTGGCTCATCCTCTATTTGCCCTGCCCCATTTCTCCAGGGAGCCTTAATTCTATCTAGCTCCTTCTAAAAATTTACACACACACATTCTTCAGTTTGGTCTCAAAATAATCCTGTGAAGTCAAATCTTAGTTTACTAATGACTCATTCAATCACTCATAAAACTCATCCACAGAAAAGTGAAGACTAAACCTTATACAGTATTTAACACCCATTTTAAAAATAACATCAAAATAAAAATAAACTTCACTAACCCATTAATTTATCTGGACTCTTTTCCAAGGGAGCTGAAGCCACTTTCTCAATAGTCAGTCTGATTATACAACAGTGAGTAACATCACAAATATTAATTATGATCATTAACTGAAAAATAAATTTCATATATCCAGTTTTTCTTCAGGGAACCTTCACTCAACACTTTAATCAGTGGTTTCTCAACTAAAGACCTGGCAAAACCAGTAAATAATTCCACCATTCTTTTAAAGTCTTGGTTCGTAATTCTGCTTGTTCTTCCCTCTGGTGTTTAGCAATAATATGTAGTACAGACATTTCTCACAAATCCTCAGTGAGATACTGAAAATATATGTTCTCTTCCTGATTCTTTGGAGCAGGGGAGAAAGTGAAGAGGTAACTACTTTTGCAAGCTAGTGTGACAACACAGACATCAGTTATAGGACCTAGGTCTGTGACATCCTCTGTTCTTTTATTACTTCATTAATAATTAGGTTTATATCAGGCCTTTATCAGTTTACACTGTCATTCTCTACCTTTAACTTCTGCTAATATTCCAATTTGTAGCACAGTGTAAATACATAGCAGATATATTTCCCTGGAGGGAAGTGTTTTTGTTTGGTTTTGTTGTTGTTTTGTTTATACAGCACAAAGGGAAGAGGGAAAAACCCAAACAAATGTAGAAGATAATTTATATGCCTTGCTAAGCTATTGCATGCAGTTTGTCAAACTATTCTTTTTTTAAGGATCAGCTGTGCATTTTGATTCTTGAAAAAGGTCCTTTGGGGAAAATGAGCATTTTGCTTTTACAGACAGTTTTATGACTGTGAAATGTGTGTCCTCTTGACACATGAAGTACATTGCTTTCAGGGAATACAAAGTAATTTAAAAATTAGCCTAAGTAAAATATAATTAGAAAGGTAAATCTACTGGAAAAAAATTAAGTGGCCAAAGGGAAACTGCATCCACAGTTCAGTTCTTTGATTTTATCCAGTGAACTATAATTATATTGATGGTATTCCCAAGAGCATTCATTATTTTGAGAGTAATGTTAAATATTCTTATACAGCTATATCTGCAATGTGAATTATTTACTAAGTTGAGTAGCATATCACAAACTAGAAGCAAAAAGAACATCACATTTATTATAACCAATAATTTTTACAGCCTTACTCTCCATCCTACTCCACTGGAAGCCAGTATACCAATATTTTTGCACTTCCATCTATATGAACATTAAAATTCATATATTGCCCAATATGCTCACATTCCCAATCAGAAATTTATGTGAAATCCTAGTTTCTTCATTTTTCAAATTGTTAAACCTTTTTTAGTTTGGTAGAATATATTAATGTAAAGCAAAACCCCAGTGAAACCGAAGCATGGTTTACTTATTTAACAAATAATTATTGAATATATACCATGTTTATATTTTTTTTTAAAAGATTTATTTATTTATTTGTTTGTTTGTTTATTCAAGCACTGGGGACAGTCAGAAGCGCAGGAGGGTGAGAGAATTCACCAGAGCCAAAACGGGGAACAGAACAGGCAGAGTGGCAAAACACACTGCTGAGGGGAGCAGCGGGCGTGACAGGAGAGGTCTGTCGTGCCATGTGGGACCCTCACTGGCAGCCAGGGATCGAACCGGCACTGCAAAGGCTGCAGGCAGCTTCGCAGCCCAGAGCTCAACCGCTGCGCCACCAGGGGAGGCCCCATGTTTATACTATTAAATCAGATGCTGTGGGGGAAAGTAGCCATACTTCTAAGGAGCTTCCAGTCAAACGGGGAGGGAGGATTAAAAAAAAGTAAAAATAAAACAAAACTTGAATAAAACTGTAAGAACTTACATAAAGCTATTCACCAAGCAGCGGAATAGAATTCCAGGTTTCACTCAAGGATTTTACATGGTTGTTAAAAGATACAACCCTGGAGCAAAAAGACCCACTCTGGGCCAGTTTCAGAGCAGGACTATGTTGGTTTGGCACTTGGTATTCAAAAAGGGTTGAGCAAGAGTGCAAAAAAGGCAATAAATGTTTGTGAGGACGACTGATGGGCTTAGGAGTGCAAGGCCAACATGTTCATGCCTTTGAAACAGGGTATCCCTCTCTGGGGCACCCCCTGGCCCAGAAGCAGAGGCTCCAGATAGCAGCAGCTGCACTGCTCCGCTTGTTTCTCTTCGCTTCTCCTCCCCTGCTGGCAAACCTTCATGAGAAAATGATTAATTACGTCAAATGCTGTTTTACTAATTCCTTTTTACAGTGAAATGAAATGAACAAAAATGTCTTTGAGGTTTTTATTAACAGACCACCATTGAGACCTTGACACCAGAATTCCAGCTGGATGGCAAGCAGCTGCCACACAGCAGTCCTGGGGACCGAGGCCCGGATGCCCAGAGATGACCTCGGGAAAAACTAACATCACATAAATCAGCAAATGTGCATTCCTCAAACCCCATTAAACATCCCTCTCCTGGACTCAGAATTTGAGGTGATTTCTTGGGACAACAGTTTGGCTAAGTCCTCAGAGTACTGGTCCTGAATAAATTTTAGCTTTCCTAACCTCAGCCTATCATGTCTGACTTATGAGTGACGGGTGGCTGGACCTGAGCTCAGTACCATTTTGGTAACGATGGAGAACCACTGAAGATTACAGAGGAGACAATGATAAAAGATGGATTTTAGAGAGTTTAAATCTGGTAGAGAAATACAGATGGACAGGAAAGAGGAGAGATGGTAGAACTTCAGAGGACTACTGTGGCTTTTCAAGCTTGATGTTCTGATCTAAAGTCACACGGCTGAGCAGAGGCAGGAACGAAGATGTCCTGGAAGGTGGCAGGCCCCTAGATCCCACAGCCAAATGCACCTGATATCATCCTGATTCTGCTACTTTTCTGCTGTTTGACTTTTATCTAGTTGTTATTCCTATGGTTTCCCAATCATCAATGTAAAAGTGTTAGCCATATCTATCTTTTCAAGTGGAAAACATTTTGTTATTGATGTGACTTAGAGAACATAGGAGTTGCCTGTGGGTCTCCCAGCCACTCAGGCCTTTCTGCCCTCTGGACCTGCCAGGCCCATGAACCCTATTCCTGAGTCTCAGGAATGCCCTCCATCCACCCACCTTCCTGTTTCCACTCAGCCTGTAAAATTCTCTCTGACCATAGTCCTCCACCACCGTACCTTCATACCAACCCATTCACCCTGGCCCTACAACTGCTTTGCACATCTGCTTTCATTCCATTTTGAACTAATATTTATTGAACCTCAATTATGTGTCAGGCACTGAGCTGGGAACATAGGGCTGAAATAGCAAGCAGACAGACCACAACCCTGCACTTATGGATGTCAGTCTAGGAAGGGATACATATTTGAACAAATAATCACAAAAAAAGATATTTCACTACACCTTACAGGGTGATAGGCAACCCTAACATAGTATATTCAAAGGTGTTGGACTGCAATGCTGTACAGTCACACATCACTTAACATCATTTCATCGTATGATGAGCCCATACCCAATAGCTGTCCCAATAGGCTACTTCCTACAGCTCAGGTGGGCCGTATCGTCTAGGTTTGTGTAAGTACGCTCTGTGACATTCACACAGTGAGGAAATCACCTAGCGATGCATTTCTCAGGACATATCCCTATCATTAAGTCACACAAGATTGTATAACTGAAACCCATATAATGTTTTAAACCAGATACTTCATTAAAAATTTTAAAACAAATGCAAAAGGAAAAAAGTGATGGGAAGAAATGGAAGAATCAGTGATGAGGAATTACATGTGAGATGCGTGATTTGGATGGGGCTGGGAAGAGATCAGGAAAGACATACCTTAGAAGGTATGGGAAAGATTTGGATGGGGCTGACATACCTTATGGGAAAGACATACCTTAGAAGATGGTGAAATACGGCACTGGCGCCTCAGGACTGAGCAAAGAAGGGGAGAAGCCAGAGTGGCTGAGATGAGCAAGAGGAAGAAGGGTGAGAGCTAGGGCTGGTCAAGTCCAGACCAGGCAGGGCCCTAGAGGCCATATTAAGGGTTGGAGATTTCATCTTATCCAAAGACACCACAATTTTAAGGAGAAAGTTAAATGACCAGCGTTGCTCTTCTACTTGCTTCTGTTTCTCTTTGCTTTTCTCAGGGTATGGGCAGAGATAAGGCTAATTTAAAGCACTAAACAGACTTCAACAATCACTCAGATCTGGACTTAAGTCAAATAGCTGAGAGAACAGAGGTAGAGAAGGAGCCACTGAGCAACCTATGCGAGACAGGAGCCCTCCCTTGGCCCTGGGAGACTGGATACAATAGAGCTACTCTGCTGAACAAAGTGCTCAATGAACTCATGAACATGCAGACACCAGATAATTCCATTTGGAAAGATCCCCATGTAGGCCCAGAGAGTTCAGGAACAACCTGACAAGTAAGACTGACTAAAATAGGCCAAAGTGGAAAAAAGGCAGAGAATGGGAACTCAAGTTTTCAGTTCTTTCAGGTGGCAAAACAAAGTTTTCATGGAGTGAAAATGTCTCCCTCTTTCCACTTACTCTGGAAAAGTCCTACTTGTCTACCTAAGGCTGTTCTGTGATGCTGCTTTAATACAGTAATTGGTTAGAAACGAGAGAGCTGAGGGAGCTTTCTCCCAGGAATGGGTCACTAAAGGTGAGACGAAGCATGAAAACCATATGTTCAGAGAGAAAAAGATGGCTGCTGACAGCACACAGAGACTCCCCAGCAGGCACTAGATGCCTACAACCTGCAATATACAGAAACACTACAAAAGAAGCTTGACAGAGGGAAAGAGGAGTAAATGGGAACGTGGCTGATTATGGATCATTCCAAAGTGAGAAAAGCTGCATTAAGTACCACCACCCCCTTTATCTAAGATGGGTGATGACGGTGATGATGGTGATGATGATGGTGATGACAGCCATTACCTTTGATTTCTTTATAACAAGTCTTGAGCTTAGGGGCATTTTATGAGACCATCTCTGCTTCCTGCCTTTTTCTGCAAATATCACTAGGGCATGGGCTGAATTAGCAGACTGAACAAGAGATCTCTACAACTGCAGTTAGGAAAAAAAAAATCCATTTTGAGAACAAAGAAACTCCCTACGGGAAGCAGCAAAAGGGAAACCTAGAGCATCAGGACGGGCGTAGCTTTCTGCCATTCCAGCAGCACACGGCTACACAGTCCTACAGACCCTAAATAAGTTATGAGTTCAATGGACAGACATTCCTGATAGACGAAAGCTAAGAGAAGCAGAGTAAGATATCTGTCACATTTATCTATTGAACTGGGGATGAAAAGTTCAGAAATTCACAAGTAAAGAATGCTAACCGGTCAGGCTGATCTAAGAGAAATAAGGTCTTGAAGCATCTGAATTATCTGCCCTTAGTAGCTCAGAAGCAGTTTATTCAATTTTTAAAAGTATCTTTATAAAAGGTTATTTTCATAGGGAACATGTCTTGTATATTACACAAGATTTATATACACCAATAAAGCATTCTGGAACTTTGTTTTGTATAAACCAGTGACAACAATAATAAAATACATTCTAAATATCAGTGAGATATAATTAAAATCCAGTTACTATTTATATATAATTTCTATTTCCCAATATAATGAAAAATATTCATCATATTTTTCTTCAATCAGTTATAAAACTGCCTCTCATTTCTCTTAGGCCAGCAATTTCACATCAGTACCACTTGGGAATTCAAAGAGTTAGGGGTAAGAAGTAACAAATTCAGTATTTACAACTAAGTAGCATCACTACTCAACTACCCATTTAATGACTCCTTAATGGGGACAATGAGGTGTAAATTCAACTTGGAGCTTTGTTCTTGGCCTATACTCTTCTTCACAACAGTTAGGCTGTAAAATATATACAGGGAGTCACGGTTTAGCAGACACTGAATAGTAAAGAGGAAAAATGAGGTCCAGGGTATAAGATTATAAATGTGCTGGTTATCAACTGCCTCTGAACTCCACACTTTCTCTTCAATATGTTCTGCCTTTCACCGTGAACAATCTATGTATATATGTACATGTGTGTATGTAGGTAATTGAATAAAACATGTTCAATTTCTTTAACCATGTTTCCTTTACAGTGAGTATGATGCTGAATTTTCCCAGCAGAGTGCACCAGAGGGACACTGCAAGTGGAAGGGGGTCTGCCATTTGCTGCGGTATGAGGGGTCAGGGGCGTGGAAATCTGTTGGAGCTTGGGCCCCAGTCATGCACCTAGAACAAGAGGTTCCTTGGCAACCTTGCAGTCCTGGGCTGCCTGTGATAACCTGCCTGTGGCTCTCTCCACATGGAAACCAGTATTCCAAAGGCTTCCGCCTACATGTGACGTGCCCTTGCTACCCAAGGCCTCTCCCTCTCTCCACATTCTACTCTAAGTGAGGTCTACCCACACCTCCTCTGTACTCCAGAGGGCTGCTTCCTGCTTGCCAAACAACTACAGACCAGGAAAGCCTGGATAAAGAAGCACATTTCACTGCTATCCTGTGGGCTGAACTACATTTTCCCAACAAAGGCTGAACCCCAGCATTGGGAAGGGGATCTCATTCCATATTTGTCATTTCTGGGTATTTCCCCTCAGACATAGGGAACCACATTGAGTTTCCTTTTATCGTGTAGTCACCTACTTCTTAGAGTTAATAATTCTTTATTTTCAACTTCTTTTCCAATTTAATTTATTGTGTGGTTTCCATCTCCAGATTAGACCCAAATGATTCAAAGACCAAGGTGAAGGTGTACGGTTTCCTATAGCTGGTACTTTCCTGAACTGTCTACTGTACCGTATAATCATAAGCATAACTTTAAGCATTCTATAAGAAATTAAGTAGTTCACATATCTGGAGCCTGCACTAAAAATACAGGCTTATATCATTTTATTCTGCATCCCTTTATTGAACTTTGCAGATACTGTGCTTTTTTCAAATTGAAAGTTTGTAGCAACCATTCATCAAACCTTTTTTCCAACAGCAAGTGCTCACTTTGTTTCTGTGTCAGATTTAATTAAGGTAAACACTTGGGTTTTTTAGACATAATGCCTTTGCACATTTAAGGGACTACAGTATACTATAAACCTAACTTTTATATTCACTGGAAAACCAAAAAAAATTGTGACTTGTTTTATTGCAGTTTCACTTTATTATGGTGGTCTGGAATTGAATTTGCAAAATTCCCAGGTATGCCTGATTTAAATGTTATATGTTATACTGCAGGGGAGGAGGAGAGAGAGGGATCAGAGGGAGGAGAGAGGATCACTGGGGACTGAGGTGATGGTGCAGGGGTGCATTGGTGAAGGAAACTCTATGGGGACTACACCTGAGGGGGTGGGGGGAAGCAAATATTGTTTAAAAATGGACAACGATGTAAAAAAATAAATTAAAAATAAATTAAAAATAAAAAACAAATGTATGTTAAAAACTAATAATTCTTTAGATGTTTAAAGTTGGGAAAACTGATAATTGTTTAGTATTAATAATAGAGAGTTTTAGAAGAATGCATTCTAAAACCTATTTTTAAAAGGACATTTGCTATTTGAATATTTCTATGTAAATAATTAATGTCAAAAATCACTAAGAAAAACAGCGAAAGCTTACTGAATACCCTTGGATATTCTCCTCTAAAGGAATGATATATAAAACTGTTGAACTAAACAGTGCTTCTTCTAAGGAAAAAAAAAAAAGGCATGAAAAAAAACCTGAGCTAGGCATCATGATAGACTAAAATATGTTAATCTTAATTCCAGATTGAAAAATTACAGCAGTACAGCAGTTAGGTTGGGAGTAACCTCTAGTAACTTCATGAATGAGAACAGAGCATCACGGCTGGCAAAGCATAGCACAGTTCTTTTCCCTAAAACTAGAATACAAGTGCCTTTTGGAAGTGAACAAAAGGACAAGGAGGAGGCATCACTGCCTGTTTACAATACACAATGTAAAAGGCAGAATCATCTATTCAAGAAAAGAAACACAGATTACCTGTGATGTGCCAGACAAAATTGGAGCAGCATGTAAGAGTGGCATGTCATTCTGGTACTCGACACAAACCTAGGACATCTAGCACTATGATGGGTACTTTGGAAGCTTTGCAACACTGGGTGGGTAGTAATTCAAGACTTTACCCAAAGCTAGTATGGTTTTAGCCTACGGATACATCAATGAGATTTGGTAATATAAGGCAAAATTTCAAGGCCAAGTGATATGTCTATGGGTTTGATGAGTTTTGTAAATTATCACTGACTTATCACTTATAAGGGGAAAAGGCAGGCTCTGTAGACATGCAAAGCCACAGGCCTCTAGGGAACCAGCTGGGGCTAAAAAAACACTCCCCAGGACACCAGCCCACAGCTAGGAAGAAGTATGTTCAGGTGCAGTTATTCTGAATTAGCTGGGCTAATCTAAGCAAATGAAACCATTCTGGGAATTATCTAACTATGCAGATGGCTGTTCAAAGAGAACCTCAGCTGTTCTTGAAAGAGGCAAACCAACTGCAGAATGGAAAAAAAAAAAAAAAAAAAAGGTTGCTAACAAAGAACCAAATAGAATTTCTATGAACCTTTTGCAGACCGTGAACCCAAAATGTCAGGTGAGATCTTGATGGTTTCAAACAAAGATCAGTGAGGCTTTTATTGCTTTTGTCTGAAATATGAGCAGGCCACATTTTATGCAAAACAAATATCTCTAAGAGTTCACTGCTGAATCCTAATAATTAAAAAAATCTATACTAGTTTTCCCATAAAACCTCAAAGACTATAAAATAATATGGTGAAGGCAGAAAGCATTTTCCTTTACAGCAAACATTTTGATAAATCCACAGAGGAAAAAAAATACGTATTTGCATATTATTACTGCCTGACACAACACATTTTAAGACTACTTATTTTACTGCCTGGTTGGTGTGATTATTAATTTTATGTATCAACTTGAAAGGCATTTTTGGATGAGACTAACATTTAAATCAGTGAACTTTCAGTAAAGCCAACTGTTCTTCATATAGGTGGGCCTCACCCAACAAGTTGAAGGTCTGAAAAGAACAAAAACAAACACCCCAAGCAAGAGGGAATTCTCCAGTAAGACTGTCTTTGAACTTCATTCTCACTATTGACTCTCCTGGATTTCAGGACAACATTGCAGATTTTGGACTCTGCATCTTTCACAATTATGTGAGCCAGGTCCTTTATCTTTATGTGAGAAAGATAGTAATCTTTCTATACGTACACATCCTATGGGTTCTGTTTCCCTGGAGAACCCTGATTAATAAACTTAGACTCATTTTACCTGCAATAATGATGAGATATTGTCGTGGCAATATAACCAAATACGTCCACCTTTAGCTTCCACTAATGGGGAAAAATGTACTCAACTCTTTAGTCTAGTGCCTTTATTTCTCATTCATGAGACCATCCAAAAGGGGATCTTCTAGCTTATCTTCCACTCATCCAAGGCCATCTAGAGAGAAGAAGCACTGGATCTCGCTCTTCCTTCTTTTAGGGCAAATATAACTGTGTATTAAACATTTTAAATTAATTAAGTTATATAGTTAGATCTAGTCTGATTTCACTAAACAAAATGATTGAGTTCACCTACATCAGGAGCTATTTTCTTCAGATATTTCCATCATTCCCCTCTCTCCCCCTAACCCATCACTGCAAATGGTAACTTCTTGAATTTTTACCTTCTTTATATTTTTCATTATTTTCCTGGACTTAGTATGTTTAAAGTATCTTCTCTTTTTTTGCATTACATGCCACCAAGCCAACTCTCACTATACTATAAATAAAAATCAATAATTTTTATTTATAGTTATAACAAAAAAATCATGGTTCTTAAAATAATTCCTGAATCTATAAAGTCAGAAAAAAAAAAAAATCTCAAGACATTTTAAAGCTGGGTCACTAAGGGCCTCCCCGGTGGCGCAGCGGTTGAGCGCTGGGTTGCGAAGCTGCCCGCAGCCTCTGCAGCACCGGTTCGACCCCCGGTTCGACCCCTGGCTGCTCCCCGGCCACCAGAGGAGGGTCCCACGTGGCACGCAGACCTCTCCTGCCGCCCGCTGCTCCCCTCAGCAGTGTACTTCGGTCCTTCTGCCTGCTCTGCTCCCCGCTCTGGTGAATTCTCTCACACGCCCATGCTTCTGACTGTACCCAGTGCTTGTATAAATAAATAAA
This sequence comes from Talpa europaea, assembly GCF_964194135.1. Classification (NCBI taxonomy): domain Eukaryota; kingdom Metazoa; phylum Chordata; class Mammalia; order Eulipotyphla; family Talpidae; genus Talpa; species Talpa europaea. The sequence continues at coordinate 115,674,774 of NC_140070.1, read as the reverse complement.
TAAATCTTAAAAAAAAAAAGCTGAGTCATTGAAAATGAGTTAAATTTTTAACATTTTTATTCTAAAATGATAGCTGTCATTTGACATGCACACATATCCTATAAAGAATTGTGGCAAAAAATAAAGTAGTATATCTAATATTTGCCTTCCTCTAAAGGCTTTTATCTAGACTAGGAAAAAAACCTACAATATGTAGAAAGACAAATGAGACACCTAAAGAACTAAATATGCCATACTTTTTAAAAACAAAATTAGGAGAAAACAAGTTGAAAGAAATATAACATTGTTCAAAGAGAATATTTCTTCAAACATGGCTGAAAATAGCAGTGTCTCAATTCCTGTCTCAGATATATTCAGGAAGAAGTTAGGAAAACCTTATACAGTCATAAAATAATGGACAAGCATAAAAGGGACAATAAATAACACTAATAGAAACATTACATTAAATAACCATATTCATTCGTTTCAGTGAATTTGAATTATAATTCATTATCAGATTGTGCCAGAAGGAAAATTCCAGTACACATAAACACACACACACAAACACACACACAGTGGGTTGTTAATGCCAAAATATAAAGGAGTAATTAAACCAATCAATATTAATTAGCATTTATTAAGTGTCAGGGACAGAGCCATGTGGGGAGAAAAAGGGGGAAGTCCACAGCTTAGTCCCTAGAATATAATAGGTTCTACCCTTAGAGCCAGAAGCTGTGACAATTTAAATTAATAATTTAATTTCAAATAATGTTTCCTAAGTTTATTGCCATAATAAAATAACTAAATGAACACAAAAATAACCAAAAACCACAAAACTGGATGAAGCAGTTTTAGCTCAAGTTTTATTCATAGATGGAGAAATATTAGGATGAATATTAGTGTAGATAATAGTGGTTTTCAGGGCCTCCCCTAGTGGCGAAGCGGTTGAGCGCTGGGCTGCAAAGCTGCCCGCAGCCTCTGCAGCACTGGTTCGATCCTCGGCCGCAGGCGAGGGTCCCACATGGTGCGACACACCTCTCCTGCCATGCCCACTGCTCCCCTCAGCAGTGTATTTCATCAGTCTGCCTGTTCTGCTCCCCACTCTGGCTCTGGTGAATTCTCTCACCCTCCTGCGCTTCTGACTGTATCCAGTGCTTGTATAAATAAATAAATAAATCTTTAAAAAAAAATTGTGGTTTTCAACACTGTTTCAGGGGCACAGGTTCACACCTCTTCCAATACATGTTACCATACACCACACCCACCTTCAAAGCGCCAATAACCCCATAAACCCGCTACCATATGGTACCTTACTCTACGGGGTTGCCTCCTCCGTTTGTTCCCCACCTGTACCCTCTGGTAGCCTCAGTTCTGCAGTAAGATTTCTAGTTTCTTTTGGTTTCATTTTGACTGCTCTTTGTTTTATTTCTTTATATTCTACATATGAGTAAAATCACCTGGTATTTGTCTTTCTCCTTCTGACTTCATTCACTTAGCACAATCCCCTCCATTTGCATCCATATTGTAACAAATGGTAAAATTTCATCCTTTTTTTTTTAAATGGCTAAGCAGTATCCCATTGGTGTATACATTTCATTTCTCCTTAACCCACTAGTTGCCATTGGCACGTAGGTTGTTTCTATACCTTTGCCATTGTAAACAGTGCTGCAAGGAAACTGAGGCCCAATGACTGGCCAGCTAGAACAGGACCCACGATTAAAATCCAGGTCTCCCATGCTCATGTTTCTCTTCACATCAAACAAATCTTTCACCTTTTTAAAATCCCTGTCTTCTGACATGTGGTTTTGCAAATTCTTCTGATGAACTAAAATTTAGGAGAGGGGTAGAAAATGGACCCACCCAAAGCTTTGTTTTCAATAAGCCCTGGCCTCTGAAGCAGAAGGCCAACTCCAGCTCTCATTTATTACAGCCTTAGACAAATCACCAAACTCTCTGCGATTCAATTTTTGTATATAAAATGAGAAGGTTAGGCTAGATTATTGATTGAGCTTGGCTGTGCAGCAGACTCCTTTGAGGGCCTTTTGACAAAATAGCAATGTCCAAGTCCTAGCCCCCAATATTGTATTTTAAGTGGTCTGGGATGATGCCCTGGCATCAATATTTTTTAAGTCTCCCAAATGATTACGGTGCACAATCAAGACTTAGATCCACTGGACTAAAACATTCCTAAGGTCTACTTTATTATCTAAAATCTAATTCATTTTTCCATGTTTTGGCTGTAGTCATTTGGCCTTGTCCTAACTGAAGGGTAGATTAGACACATTAAATGCATAGGAATTTAGGTGGGAAAAACGTGTTTCCATTTATTCTTTGCAGCTAGATATTCATGGTGTGGCCAGATTCTATACCCTTACTATTTATTTAGGGCTGTTAGGGGGAAGGCTTCTTCTCTTCCTCTCATGTATCCTCCCCCACATACAGGGTGCTCAATTAGTATCAAACTCTATCAAAAGAGATAATGGTTTACTGGTTGGCAAATTTGGAAGAACAAACCATACAAGCTTGGCTCAGGTCCCTTTTGTCTCTTGGGAATGAGCCAACCACAGAAAACACCAGTTCTGACCTAGTTATCTAAGGACAGCCTCTGCACTGGAGCTTGTCCCAGTCCAATAACCCTTCTAAGTCTGAGGTTCAGAATCTGGAAGTCCACCTGCCAGCAAATACAAGGAACATCCTCTAATTTAGCTTTTATTAGAAACAGGGTGATATTCTGGTTCCCAGATACTTATTCTTATCTTATTTCTCAACAGATTCAGAACTTGTGAAAGAAGGGGAATGTTAATTATTGGGTCACCTCAGAGATCTCAACAAGGCCTTAATATTAACTAATATTCTATATTAGATAATAGTGCAGGAATTCCTGTGCTTAGTGTCATTTGGCAATGTTCAGAACGGGTGAACAAAAGAGCAAAGAAGTAGTACAGCTGTTACAGACTAAATGTTTATAGCCCCTGCCCTCCCCGCCATTCATAAGTTAAAATCCTAACTCCCAATGTGATGGTATTAGGAAGTGGGATCTTGAGAAGTAAGTAGGTCATGAAGGTGGACCCCTAGTGAATGGGACTGCTGCCCTTGTAAGAAAGGACACGGGAGAGATGATCTCATTCAGCACCATGTGAGGGCACTCCATAAAAGCAGCTCTCTAGAAACTGGGAATAACCGGAAGTCAATCATGCTTGCACCTTGATCTGGGTCTTCTAGCTTGCAGAACTATAAGAAATAAATACCTAATATACCTAATCTAGGTATATTTGTTAAGCAGGCCAAAATGACTACAAGTTAACACACTCAAAGACTTATTTTAACCAAAATCTTACAAATATTGCTGCAATTCAGAGTTTCTAACCTTGAATTTTAGGCAAGATAATTCTTTTTTAAAAACCATGTTATTGAGGTATAATGGACAAACAAAAAACTGTACACATTTAATGTATACTTGATAAGTTTAGAGATAAGCATATAACCATGATGCTATCACCACAATCTATCCATGCATATCCATTACCTTCAAACGTCTGGACTAGCTAATCTCTTGTGGAGGGCTGGCTCGTGCAATCTAGGAATATGAGCAGCATCCTTGGCCTTCACTCATTGGATGTGAATAGCAAGTCTCCAGTTGTGATAACCAAAAATGTCTTCAGACATTGTCAAATGTCCCTGGGTAACAAAATGACCCAGTATTGAGAACCACTACCTTAATTTGATGTGTCCGTATAGGACAGTAAGTGTGACTACTTGTTGAAAAGGCAAAACATAAACTGCAACAGTCAAAAGGTCTTTAGAATTCAGTTAATCCATCCCTTCGCATTTTCAGATCAGGAACCACAGTTAGAGAAATAATATTTGTTAGCAGTCATTTATTAAAGCAGAACCTTTTACAATCATCAACCTTGTCAGTGGAAATGCAAATAGAAGCATAACCAAGTAATTTTCTAAATGTTTTTTCTCCCGAAAATAATATTATTTCCAGAACTGTGCCATATCCCTTAAAAATATAGGACATATTTCCTCCAATTCCTGTTCTTAAAAGACCTGTGAGAAATCTTTAGAGCTAGGCCCACAAGGAAAAGTAAAAACCATGATTCCCACCAAAAACATGTATCAACAAAAATACATAAAGACACAGAATAGTGACCATGGATGTGGCAGAAATGAGGGAACTAAAATATTAATTAAAAGTATAGAATCTATCACATGATATTTGGCAAAAAATAAGGAGACATCAATGCAGTCTTGCCTTTGCCAATCTACCCTCCGTAATAACCCTTCTCAAGAAGATCCTTCTAAAACATGATCGATTTTCTCTCAGTCTGGCTTCAAATCCTTTGCAGTCTCACAACATCTATCACCTTCAAGATTAAAAACCCTATTTCCTAGAATTCTATGCAAGGTCTTCCATGCATGTTTACTGCCCACCTCTCTAGCCTCATCTCCTTTCCTTCTCCCACACATAGCTTCACTGTTTACTTCTTGAAGATCCCGGGTACCCAAGAACTCAAGACATCCCAGAACCTATGTTTTATAAAAATAATGAAAGTACGATGAATATACCTCTATGTAATGCGTATTAGCCATCTCTCCCAATCCCAACTCTATTGTGTGTTCACAGCACAGTGGCCCTTTCCTTCATTGCATTTTTCACAACTTTATTTTTTATTATTTATTTCTGGAATTATTTTATTAATCTCTTTCTTCACACAGACTGCAAACTCCAGTAGGGCAAAAAGTGCTTGTTTTTATAATCCAATATGTCCCCAAAGTTGATCCTACATATGCCTGACATAAATTACTCCAGTTCTGGGCTCTCAAAACACCTTGAATGTATTTTTTTTTTACTTTTTTTTTAGATTTATTTTTATATTTATTTATACAAGCACTGGGTACAGTCAGAAGCACGGGAGGGTGAGAGAATTCACCAGAGCCAGAGCAGGGAACAGAACAGGCAGACTGACGAAACACACTGCTGAGGGGAGCAGCCGGCGGCAGGGAAGGTCTGCACGCCATGTGGGACCCTCGCCATCGGACGGGGGTTGAACCAGTGCTGCAGAGGCTGCAGGCAGCTTCGCAACCCAGCGCTCAACCGCTGCGCCACCGGGGAGGCCCTGAATGTATTTTTTTTTTTTTTAGAGGCATGTTTATTTATTTATTTATTTGTTTGTTTGTTTGTTTGTTTTGTTTATACATGCACTGGGTATAGTCAGAAGCGCGGGAGGGTGAGAGAATTCACCAGAGCCAGAGCGGGGAGCAGAGCAGGCAGAAGGACCGAAGTACACTGCTGAGGGGAGCAGCGGGCGGCAGGAGAGGTCTGCGCGCCATGCGGGACCCTCCTCCGGTGGCCGGGGAGCAGCCGGGGATCGAACCTGCGCCGCAGAGGCCAAGGGCAGCTTCGCAACCCAGCACTCAACCGCTGCGCCACCGGGGAGGCCCCTGAATGTATTTTTATATAGCATGTACGCCTGACTCTAGTTTTCGATTTACTTATCTGTCCCTCCCTGTCTCTCCCACTAGACTGTGAGTTCCTTAAGGACAGGGCTGTGTTTACATCTCTCCATGCTCTGTATGTGGCACGGGGCCCAACAGGTCCTGGGCATTTAGTAAGTATGTGAACGTGTTTCGATGTGCATATACTGCATTCTGCTGCATAGGTTCACACCTGTGGGCAAAAACACCTACTGAAGGAAGATTATAAAAAGACAAAAGAGTCTAAATTAAAACCCAACATTTAAATTGCATTAAAGTTCTTCAGAAAGGATTGTGAGCTAACATTTTCTTTTAAAAACATTTCACTAATATTCTTGGTATAATATTTAAGAAAAGTAAATTTTAAAATCAATGTCAGAACACTAAGCAGAATTTTGAAATTTTAAAATAATAAATCAGTTCTAAGAAAATAGAAAAATTGAATGTCATGCTGTAAGCAAGTTAGAGTCATTTAAAAATATTATCTCAAGACCCACTTTACCATGCTATTCCATTATTAATAGGCTACATCCACTTAAGAATCCCCCTGCAAAGACTTTACCCCTATACCTATATAGACAATGGTAACAAGTTCAGTGAATTTCTCCTAGGTCATTTTATTGAAAGAGAAGAGTCAGTTGCTAACACAACTTCATTTTTTCTTAACACATGCTTTATCCCTCCAGACTTCTGAAACACTAAATGTTCTTCCAATGATTCCTTAATGGACATAATTAAAACAATATAAGGATGGAAGCTATGTGATTTGGCTGCAGTGTTTATAATTGACTACATGTTTGTCTTACTTATGAGCTATTCTCTACTAAATCAAGAATATGAAGTTTTAAAGAAACAAAGAAAAATTTAATGATCAAGAAACTACCCTTGTTTCTACCCTACAACTTTATTTAAAATGAAAAATCAATAGAGAAAGGTGAGGGTAGCGATCAGGTCTAAAAAGGCATAACAGCAGAAGACTCAATTTCATTCCATTTGGATTACTCCTTGTTAGATCAGTCTATTTTATTGAACAATAACAACTGGATTACACTATTCAGAAAATTTTTTTCAGTTTCTTTTCTGTATCTGATTTAATAAATGAGATCAAAATACTCTTCAATAAGCTGTTTTCTTCTAGACACTACTTATACATGCAGTCCATGATCTCAATTCTTATCCTACCTAGACTAAAACCCTAGAGGCCAATACCCAGACTAATTACTGTCCGGCGAGTCTCTAGACTTCAATTTCCAATCTTTAAGTTATAGATGAAAAGATTTGTTGTTGTTGCTATGTTTTATCTAAAATTTATCTGAGTTTGCAGCAAAAGGAGGATATTTCTTTATCTTCACATTCCATTATCTCACCTGAAAATTCCTCACTGTTATATCACTCTTTGACTCTTTAACACTGTATGTCTTCGTTAAAGTCTCTTAAAAACAAAAGTATTCCTTTCTAAGCAAACTTTTTCCCTCTTCCCATCATCAATGTGTGCTGATAAAGACTGACTAATGATAAATAGACTATAACATCTCATTACTAGTTTACTACTACTAAACAATGTGTCACATTTTATTACATAGGCAAATAAGAAAACAAAATGAAGAGGCATGTCTAAGACATTCACAAGTTTAAGTTAGGCTTTCAATTAATCTAATTCTGATTTTGTCATAAAAGCACATCACTAGTCTATTTTCAGTTTTGTGTTTCTTGGTTATATCTACACTTACCTGAATTTCAAGTGATTTAGCAAAATGACAGTAAGTTTTAAAAAGTGTCTTATGTAGGGCCTCCCCTGGTGGCGTAGGCGGTTGAGCGCTGCTCTGTGAAGCTGTCCGCAGCCTCTGCAGCACTGGTTCAATCTCAGCCTGCCGGCAAGGGTCCCACATGGCGCGGCAGACCTCTCCTGTCACGCCTGCTGCTCCTCTCAGCAGTGTATTTCAGTCAATCTGCCTGTTCTGTTCCCCACTCTGTCTCTGGTGAATCATCTCACCCTCCCGCGCATCTGGCCTGTACCCCGGTTCTTGTATAAATGAATAAATAAATCTTTAAAAAAAAAGTGTCTTATAAAAATCCTATATTTTGTCACATAATACCACCACAGATGATTGTGATGTGTGATTGTTAATGGGTAGAAGGTAATTTTGCAAGTATAAATACATTTCTGCCTAATGAAGGACAGACACCACAAAGTTTACATACACATATTTATGTGCATATGTGTGCGTATGTGCATGTGTATGTGTGTGTAAAATTATGTGCCTACTAAAGGAAAAAGTAAAATTTTGAAAAATTATTCATTTGTTCATTCTACTATACGCCAGACACTATTACTAAATGCTAGCTTTTCAATGGAAAACAGAACTGTTTTACCTTTATAATACTGATATTCTAGGGCCTCCCTGGTGGCACAGGTGGTTAAGCGCAGTGCTGTGAAGCTTTCCGCAGCCTCTTCAGCATGGGTTTGATCCCCACCGGCCTCGGAGCAACCCATATGGCGAGGCAGACCTTTCCTGTCTCACCCGCTGCTCCCCTCAGCAGTGTATTTCGTCAGTTTGCCTGTTCTGTTCCCCATTCTGTCTCTGGTGAATCCTATTACCCTTCTGCACATCTGGCCTATACACCGGTTCTTGTATAAATAAAATAAATCTTTTTAAAAAAAGAATTAAAAAAAATACTGATGTTCTAATGGGAAAAGTTAGACATAGTAAACAAACAGATATGCAAAACAGAGATGATAATCATGAGTAGAAGGAAATAATGGTGATTCTGTTACAAAGAATAGAGAAGGCCTGCTCTAGGTAGGATGGTCAGGAACGCCTGCTGCAAAGAGGTAGAAATTCAGAAGCAATCTGAGCGACAAGAATGGTATTTACTAGAAACTCATAGTATGGAAGGCTTGGGGACAGGAGGAAGAAACCAAGGAATGTGAGAACATTCAAGGCAGAGACAACAGCAACAAATTATGAATTCCACAGGCTTTTATAACAAAAGTAGAAACAAATTTTCAAACTAAATACACAAGCAACAAAAGCGGTAATAAATGATCAACATTAATGCGCAAAGAATGCTGTATTTTAGACAGTTAATTGCTGCTTGAAGCCTGACCTGCTGTTCATTGCCTTAGCACACTTGGGAGTGTCAGTCCTGAAGACTTTGTCATAAAATAAAAAATTAAAAAAAAAAAAACCCAAGTAAAAAAGTGAAGTCTTCATCAAACCAGATGCTGCACCTTTAGGATCCACAAATTCATGGAATACAGTTAAAAATGTAAAATTATTCTTCTAAAACCTAATTAGAAATTTATTTAAAATATTATGTTGTAAATACATTATTCACAACTTTTGAACTCAGTACTCTGATTATGCATCCTTCCTAGGACATAAAGACCCAAACATGCAAAGAATCTTAAACTTTATTCATCAATTTGTAACTGGAAGTGGCACTCATGTAATGATTCCTGAACTATGTTGTGTGCCGCTGATAGAGGAAATGAGTAATATTATGATGTATTGGAAACTAGGGTTTTTACCCACAGAGAAGGGAGGTACACATATGAAGTGGGAGAAGGTGAAGCACACTTACAGATTTCCTTGATCTGTCTTCTGAAAGGGCTTAAAAGCAGTAACATCCCAGCAGAAATAAGCCACACCAAAAGGCAGATAATGGTTTCCATACCACTCCTTACTAAAGGAGCCTGGGCTGCTCTCCAAAAACAGATAATCTTGTCTGCGACAAGGAAATTACTAGGTAAACCTAGAACATCTTATTCTAGAAAGGCAGGCAAGTGGTCAAAAGATGATAGGGACATGTCAAAAGGACAGAAGAGTCAGAAGGAATGGGTTCTAATTAGCCAAATTTAAGACAATTTGAGCATCAGAAAGAATTATAGCTAAAACATAGCAAATAGAAAAGAATCAAGTTGTCTATAGTAATTTTTTAAAAGGGATGTAGAAGAAAAGAGAAATCTCTTCTTTACAAAAATATGCCATCAAATGGTAGAAGAAAAAGAATTAGAAGATTACTATTTTGCAACCACGAGTGTAATAAGTGATTCTGGCAAGACTCTTGAGTTGATATGAAAATAACTGGTTAAAGTCTGTTGGGGAATGAAAAATTCACTCTGTGTCAAAGTATCACCCCACAGATTACCTATTAAAAACAAAAGGAAAAAAAGAGAGAAAATAACAAAGGGGATACAATATCTTTATAACATTTTTCACCTTAGCACTACCAACAGTAGAACAACCTGATATCAATTATATGTCTCCTCACATGATGCTATAACAGGCACAGGGTACAATTATCACCCATGCAATAATTCCACAAAAGTGTTTAGCCTAAATCTAATTATGAGGAAACATTAGGCAGATTTGAAACATGGGGCATTCTACATTTAACCTGGACTCTTCAAAATATTCAGTATCATTCCAAAAAAAAAAAGTATGACTGTTCTAGAATGATTAAAAAAGACTAAGGTGATATAGTAATGGAATGTGATATATGAATTTTGACTGGAATCTGGATCAAAACTGAGTCAGGTATAAAAGTCATTTTTTGACAATTACGGAAACAGAATATTAGAGGGCATTACTGAATTAGTCTTCATTATCTTAGGTGAGATACAGGATAATTATATAGGAAATTGTCCATATTCTTAAGAAAAAACTACTGAAACATTTAGGTGTGAAATGTCATGAGGTCTACAACTCACTATTAAATGGTTTAGGGAAAAGGTATGTTTTTGCAGATAGAATGATATAAAGTAAATGAGTCTCTCAGAATTGTCTAGGATATACCAAATTACTACATTCTTAGTGTTATTTCACTGAAGGTCTGTTACAGTGATACAGAGGAAGATTCTATATTATATCAAAACGCCTAGTTTTAACTGGACAAGTAAGCACTCCGGGAGCTCAGGAATTTGTCCTGACTGGACTGTGTAGGGGCGTTGTGCCGCACAGCTTGAGGGATTTATTACACACTCTTGGCACTTACTAACCAGTTATTGCATGTTTTTGGCTGTGTGTTTAGAGGATACTGGTAAATGTCAGAAAAATTAAGGACAAACCAACAATAAGAACAGAAGAAATAGAAAACAAAAATTCTGTGAATTTCAACAGTAATTTGCAAAGACTACACTTAAGTCTCCTTTGCTCAGCCTCTGGCAGCCGGGCTCTCCCATTCTAACAAAACGGCCATTTTTCTTTACAAAGTCAGTATTCCATGTGATGGCCAAGTGTCACCACAGGGTCCTAACCAGACTTCTAAATCATTAAAGTTAAATATGCTCAGTGTCATTTTAACACAATGCAAGTTTAGTGATATTCTGATCCTCTGAAGCCTGCTGACCCATGTTTGCTCTATATGATAGGTCTAGTAAATGGTACATCTGACTGACCAGTACCCATTACATAACAGTGGTAGAAAACAGTGAAGGGGGGGAGCAGGAGCCACAGCCCAAAATAATGGACTATTTAAAGAAAGAAATCTTGCCTTCAGTGATAATGCTAAGCAAAGTAAGTCAGGAAAAGAAAAAAGTGAATGACTGCACTCATACGTGGAATATAAAGGAACAGAGCAAACAGCCCAACAAAACACAACAAAACAACTCTTAGACCCCGACACCAAAACAGTGGTTATGGTGGGGGTGGGGGGTGGAGGAGAGCTGGAGGATGGGAGGGGTAAGCAGAGGGGGCAATCTGACAGTGGTGAATGGTAACAGAACTTTGGTGGTGAATCCAATGTGGTGTGTATATACATTTATTGGTTGTGAAAGAACTCCTGAAACTTAAATAGAATTGCAAACCAAAGGCACATCAATTAAAAGAAAAAAGAATGTAGCCAATCACCGCATAGTAACTATTACAAAATACACATGTCAACCATGAAGCTAATAAAAAAAAAACCTAAACAATTTCTAAATGTATGTTTAGACACAGTAAAAACAAGTGTCTAAACAAGTAATTATAGTATGATCATAAAGTGAATTCCAGATTCACCAGGACATTTGTGGAAGGGGAAGCAGCTAGAACTGGGGACTTGATGATCATCATACTATGTGGCTGGTTTTGTTATTACCCCCTTAGTGAAAGTGAGGAAACTAAAAGACACAGGTTAACTTCCCACAACCATATAACTGGTATAGCTAGAATTCAAAGTCCAGCTCCAGAGTCTGCCCTCCAGATGATGACATTATCTTGTATTTCTATCGTTTTTCTTTTGGAGAAGAGTCTGATGCCACCCTTTCAGGAACACCTAGTACTTTCTTGTGTTCCTTAACCTTAACAACCCTGTAAAATAGGATTTTAATTCTATCTTTCAGAAGATAACACTGAGCCATGGGAGGGGAGCAACCTGCCCAAAGTTACACTGCCAATAAAAGGAAGAACCAGAACTTACACCCAACTGTGTCTGACCCCGTGGCCCTTATCCCTTCTAGGATTATACTCTGCCTCCCACATTCTATGTACAAGCCAATTCTCTTCTTTCAAGAATGCAAATCCGGGCCTCCCCTGGTGGCGCAGTGGTTGAGTGCTGGGCTGCAAAGCTGCCTGCAGCCGCTGCAGCACCGGTTCAATCCCCGGCTGCCGGCGAGGGTCCCACATGGTGCGCAGACCTCTCCTGCCATGCCCTCTGCTCCCCTCAGCAGTGTATTTCGTCAGTCTGCCTGTTCTGTTCCCTGCTCTGGCTCTGGTGAATTCTCTTGCCTTCCCGCGCTTCTGACTGTACCCAGTGCTTGTACAAATAAATAAATAAATCTTTAAAAAAAAAAAAAAAAAAAGAATGCAAATCCTCTATTAGACAACTTTTGGTTGTTAAACAAGTGTTCCCATATTTATTAGGAATTAGTAACAATTTCTCTAAAAACATTCTTTATTGTAATTAATAAGATCCCAAAATATGAAAGCAAACTTAGAGAGTTTTGTAAAGCAAGAATTTATCACAGAAAGGTCCTTAAAAGTTATTTAGCTCTGGGCCTCCCCTGGTGGCGCAGGCGGTTGAGCGCCGCTCTATGAAGCTGTCCGCAGCCTCTGCAGCGCTGGTTCGATACCGGCTGGCCGGCAAGGGTCCCACATGGCGCAACAGACCTCTCCTGTCTTGCCCGCTGCTCCCCTCAGCAGTGTATTTCAGTCAGTCTGCCTGTTCTGTTCCCCACTCTGTCTCTGGTGAATCCTCTCACCCTCCCGCGCATCTGGCCTGTACCCCAGTTCTTGTATAAATAAATAAAATAAATCTTAAAAAAAGTTATTTGGCTCAAATCCCTAAATTCAACATACTTGGAAGCCAGTAATAATTAATGGCATATATACAAATCTAAAATGCTTCATATTACGCAAATACATTGCTAAAAATTTTAAAGCAGTTTTATAGAGTTTGCAACCACTCCAAAAACATTCATACTGCATATAATTGTGCTCTCTTAAAATCAGAAACCATTCTCATTTTTCCTATTTACCTAACACCTACTAGTTCCAAGAATAATTGAAAACAATTAAAATGATCCTCACTGTACCTCGAGTGGAACCAAGATTCCCAGGGCCCTGGCTGCCAGTTGGTTTGTTACTATTCTGATGTACATTTCCTATTGTGGCCAGAGCTACTACATGTGACCTTGGGCATGTTTCCTAGTCTAAAAACCAAAGACAATAACCTAATTTAAGGATAAATACCCACCTCGCAACACTGTTGTGATTAAATGAGCTGACATGCAAAGATGGCAAAGGTGCCTGCATGTCAGCACTTGTGTGTTACTTGTTATTAATGAAATTGTGTGTCCTTGACTGAAGCACCCCTTGGTTGGAAAAACTTACCTATCAGCTTTTTCTCTCTCTCTGGAAAAACTCTGAGGAATCTCTCAGTCAGGACTTGATCTTACATTTGTCCTATCAACATCTGTATCCTCTTCCTTCAACTACTTGCCATGGTAAGAACACTTATTCTCAGGAAAAAGCTTCATTTGCCTCCTCCATCCAAACTACCACTCCATTTTTCTGTGTCCTGGATTTTCACTGTCAAACATCTTAAATACATTTTCTGTAGCTACTATTACTGATATGATTGAGATGTCCCTTAGGAAAACCAGCTGGCATTACCCTAAGGAAGTCCAAACTTGATTATGTGAATTTCCCCAAAGTGGTGTAGAAATAGAAAATAGAACAAATAGAGTAATACAAAAACCACAATGCTAATATAATTACTAACAGAGAGATGTATACTTGCCCCAAAGTCCTGACAGTTAAATTCTCTAAAGAGCTCCTTCTTTTCCTAGAAGAAATCCAAAAATAGATAGGGACAGGAAGGCAAATTATAACCTAACGTTTGCTGTGATGGGCGGGTCACAGGGACCTGACATTCAATCCTCCAGGTAATGTACCACCTTCTCTCAACAGTCCTGAAAATTAAAAAAAAAACTTCCAAATTCTGCCTCTCCAACGCCTATTTTTCTATATTCCCAAGCTGCCCATCCACCTTCTGCTGTTACAGTCTTTCTTTAGATATGTTAATGTCACCTATTAGACTACATCAAGTCCCACTCTTCCTGCTTTCAATCTGAAAGAGACAGACATCTTTTAAGATGTCTTCTGCAGAAAACTGAGCTCATCTATTATGTGACTTTATTAAACTAACTCTGCTGGTGGCACCCACATTATACCATGTACACCCCCTCACTTCCACCCCATCTAACCTTCTAATCACCTCTAAGTCTTAATCCTTAACTCGGATTTTACTCCCTACCACATTCAGTGACTCTTTACAGAGATTTTGTCTTATGTATTTCACTATTGCAACTGATTCAGTGCCACCCATTCCTTAAAAACTTTCCCTATCATTGGCTTTAGTGAAGCCAAAAAACTGCCGGGTTTGCCCATTATTTTTAAATTGCCCTACATTATATACAGGGGTTAAGAGTCCAGGTCTCAGCCATAGATCCAATTCAGGCTCCATTCTGTACTAGCTATGTGCCTATAGGAAAGTTACTTAACTTTTCAAAGCCTTTTTCCTCAACTGCAAAATATACATAATGACATAATTGACTATTTAAGAGCATAATAAGCTTACTCTGGCAAAAACTAATCACTCAATTAATACTAACTGCTATCTCTGGTTCTAATTCTCACTACTGGCATTTTGTTTTTTTCTTTCTACTTTTAAGAATTCACTGTTCTCAAATAGATTTGACTAATGCTACAATTAAGCACATTTCTAAAGTTATCATTGTAAGACTAACCTTTCATCCACTTCTTCAATAATAAAGAAAATCACTACCTGTATGTTTCAACAATATCTAAGAGTTAACTTGCTGAAAACTGATTTCATCTTTGCATACATTCCTAAAATACTCCCTTGGCTTCTACAACACCAACTTTCCAGATTTTCCTTTTCTGGCCATCTCTTCTCAGACTGTGCTGCCAGTTCATTTTCCTGCATCCAGACTCTAAATGTTAGTGTGCCAAGAGGAAAGCCTAAGGGTTTCATTTCTCGGTCTCTACCTTGGTGATCTCATGCTTCATTAAGTCTACAACTGCAAAATGACTTCCACAGTATCTAGTGTGGCTCTCTCCTCTGATTTCTAGATCCCCATGTCCAAATGTCCACTTGACATCACCATGTGATGACAAGGCAGCTTAAACTCAATAAATACAACATTAGCTTCACAGTATTCCTGGACTCATTATTCAAAACTGAATTCATGATTCATGATCAACCAAGCCTAGTTCTCTAATATTGTGTTGCTATTAGTGCATGTATGGCACCACCATCCATTCATGTTGCATAAGGTACAATTCCAGAAGTCTAAAAGTCATCCTTTATAACCTTCTTCTTCCTTTCCCTGCAAATCCAATCTGTTCCAATTTCCATTACATGACTTTCATTGTATTGCATGAATTTCAATCCATTTTTTAAACTGATACAAAATAACCTCCCTGTAGGTTTCATTCCGGATTGCCCATGCCATCACTATAATGCCCGAAGTTCCTATGGACTAAAACTCCTGGCTTCTCACCTTTGCTATTCATCCCTTCCCAACATCTCAACAGTCTAAATTTCCTATTCCTTCTAAATACTCCAGTCACAAGAACTATTTTATAATATCTGCATATAATTTATTCTTTCCAACCCCTTTTCCCAATGTCTTTTTTTTCTCTCAAAATCCTCTTGGAATCCTTCACTCAAGAATTTGACTGTAACTCTTTTTTTTTAGTTTTATTTTATTTATGCAGACAAGAGCTGGGGTGTAGGCCAAAGGTGTGGGGGGATGAGAGGATTCACCAGAGACAGAATAGGGAGCAGAACAGGTAGATATACAGAAATACAAACTGAAATACAATGCTGAGGAGAGCAGCAGGTGAGACAGGAGAGGTCTGCTGTGCCATGTGTGTTAGCTACCTGGCAGGGGATCAAATTCATGCTGCAGTGGCTGGTGATAACTTGTTAATGCTCAGACTTAACCCTTTGAGCCACCAGGGAGGCCCTCACTATTACTCCTTACTGGGAAAAAAAAAAGCTTTCATACTTAGGGCCATTATTCATTCAGTCCAACAGAACATGCTATAGTTTTCCTCCCAGATATGGTCCTCAAAAGCTGTCACTAAGCAAATACAGTATTTCCCTTAATAATTATATCAAGACCTGCATCTATGAATATACCCATTTTATGTCTTTTATGAAAATGTATATACTTTCATTCTTTTTTATTTCATAAGGTCTAATGTCAATCATAGAAAACTGAACTTCTTTATTCTAAATTCTTTCTCTCAAGCACCAAGACAGTCCTTATTTTAGCATTTTTTTATTTGGTTAACAAGCTGACAGTTTCCTCAGCCATATCATTAATAATTTTAAAGGAATAATAATTTAAAAAAGAAACAGAATAAAATCATGTCCTCATACTCTTTAAGTAAAGGGCATGACCCAACTGTATTAATATTTGTATTACTACTTTCCATAATAATGTCTCATAAAGAGACGGTGCTCAAAAAATATTCAAAATAATTAAGGAATTTTGCTTTGAACTGATGCGGCAATGTTCATGAATGCCAAAAAGCAAGCAGAACTTCCCAAATATGTTAAATCTTCTTTTCAAGAAAAGTGATATTTGGCTAAAAAGACAGCATTGATGCCTAGTAGAGGTGAGGTACAGAGCACTCGCCGCTCCAAATAAACCGAAGTTCCTCATGAATGTGATCATTGAATCACTGCCAATGGAGGAAGCATGGAGACCTGGAGGGTTGCCAAAGACTGGAATAGATCAAATAAACGTACTTCTGATTAAAAAACAGAAAAGAAAAAGTTGTCAGTAACAGTCCAGTACAGTCAAGCCAGTCCTTTCCTAAAATCAGATTATTTATTGAAAAAACTAGCTTCTATTCACTTAGAAAAAATAATGGTAAGCATTTGTGGAATCAACCTGAATTTATACCAGACTAATCTCTTTTAGGAGAGTGTATTTACATGCAGATCACACATCAAAGCAGTAATAATAGTATGTTAGTAGTATTTCAACAAGGTATTTGACAAGATCCTCATTATAACCATAGGGCTAAAGTATATGATAATAATGGGTACAATTAGGCGATTAGGTAACAGATTGAACAACCATAACAACAAGTGATCATTAATGAATGAATTGCTATCAACCTAAAAGGAAAGCTTCAGGACTCCCATCTGTGGCCTTCTCCTATTCAATAATCATCTGTAATTTGGAAGAAGCTGTAGAATACTACTGCTGATATCCAATAGGTGGTTGACAGGAAACTGCATGTCATCGGGGGCTCATAGTTTATATTATGAAAGAGGCAGAATTTAAAAACACAATGACAAGACAAAAAAAAAGGGCTAACTCCAGTAAAATAGAATTTAAGAGGAAAAAATAACTAAGGAATCAATCAATACCTGTGTCCAAAAATAGACATTATAAACTGAGATGGGCAGGCACTGTGACTTAACTGCCACATATGTAAAACAAGCAAAAAGAAAGCTCAATGGCTTTAAACGACAGCAAGCTAAGTTCAATCTGACAGCAGCAAGCTCAATATGATGCAGATATCAGAAAAGCTAATGTGATGCTAGCTGCAGCGGTAGTGGTATCTCAAACATGGGAGACAGCAGTCCTGCTCAGCTCTGGACTGATCAGACCATAACTGGGATATTGTGTACCCTTCTGGGGGTCACAATTTTCAAAGGATCATAATCATGCTGGCACATGTTCAGAATAGATCAACCAATATGGTTAGGAGCCTGAATATTCTTCCATAAAAGGAAAGGCAGGAAAGAATGGAGATTTATAAATAGGACAAAATGATGCCTTGTGAGGAAAGTGATAACTACCTTCAGTCAGTCATTCAACAAACTTATTTCAGGCCAGATATTGTGGCAGTGGCTGTGTCTGGAGAACAGACAATCTCTGTCTGTGAGAAATATATGCCTATCTGAAGAGTTGAAATAGTCATGATCTAAAAAAGAATTAGATTATTCTATGATTTCACATGACAGAAGTAGCACCACTGGAAAAAAGTTAGGAAGCAGCCATACAAGGAAGAGTATTTTAAGAGGCAAAGCTGTATAAGGAAGAAAGAAGCTACCTGAAAAGACTACAAGGTTCCCATCAGTAATGGTGTAATAGAGGGGAAATTGCTGATATAAGACAGACACTGAGCTGTATTGCCTTTTACAGTCCTCATATGCTATGCTTTGGAGCTACATTTCCCCAAGAAATGGACACTCACATCCTACTTGTTTGCTTCAGTATCACAGGTTTCCTACAGTAGCTACTTCCAGCTTTGTATCCTGTTGCCCACTGAAGTGATGTTTTATAACTGGAAAGAGATATGAGAGCAAAAGGATGACGGAGTTATAGGAAGAAACTGACCCACCAGCCCAGGACACAAAAACCAATTCTCTCCAAAGTGCCTTGGATTTGCAAAGAAAATGTAAGAATTCTCTATCCTCTGTGTCATAAATTCAACTAAAATATTTTATTATGTTCGATTCATGTAAATAAGGATTTGTTAGGTACTGCATCCCTTGTTGGGAGCCATTTTTCTCTAACCAAGAAGGAAAAAATAATTTTAAGATCACTTCAAAAATTTGTAAGCATTCCAAAAACCTTCTGTTACAAGGCTATGTGGGAACTAAGTTTAGACTGTATTTCTAAAAAGAAATGATTCATCAGCTATAGCAGGCCAAATACTATGAACTAATCAAATTGTGGAATTCTGATTAAATGGCTACTTAAATTTAATCCATTTAAAAATCACAGGCAGGATAAACAAAGAGAAAAGGCCTAAACCATTTGCTTCTGGCTTTTATAAACTGGCTTAAGATCATTGAAGCTTACTTGCAATCATTTCATTTTATAACGGTAAGTCTCCTATCTTGGCTCTCCCTGCTGCAATTGGGTATTTAAGGAGTTCACCCTTCCAAACTGCTAATATTAACTTTTGGGGAAGCAGTCCCTCCCACTTTAGCACTTTCTCAATTTCAATACAATCAATGCACCACAATTCGATTTCCATGGGCTCTTTCTTTTAGACAGCAGCTGGGAAAGACAAAAGTGAATAACGAAAGAGGAGCATCTTGAACCCCCAGCCCTGAAAACAAGGCTTTCCCTCATGTTGCCATCAAGTCTGCCGGTTCCCTGCCTGGCCTCAACACCCTGCCTGGGCGTTAAAGAAGAAAAAGAAACACAAGATCCCAGTTTTCCTGGGACGGGAAGATACCCTTTGCAGTGCAAGGGCGCAAGCTCGCGTTCCCAGGGGAGCTCATCTCGTGGCCAGGCAGCGCCAACCCTAATCGTCCAGCGCGAAAGCACTTCGGGGGGCGAGGGGGGCCGGGACCCCAGGGCGGCCCGGCACCCCCCGGGCCCCCCCCAGCGGCGCCCCGGGACCGCGGCGGAAGGCGGGGAGCTGACTTACAGTGACACCATCCCAGGTGACAGCACCAGTGCAGCTTGAAGCACTTGCCGTGGCTGTGCGTGGCACAGATGGAGAGCCCGTCGCACGGCTGGAAGTCGGGTCTGCGGGCGGCGCAACTCCGCGCCAGGGCCTGCGCCTCGTCCACTTTCTCGCTCTTCCAGCCCCGCTCGGGCGCGGGCGCCGCCGCCTTCATCTCCTCTCGCTCCGCGGAGCCGAACCCGAGCCCGGGGGAAGCGGCGTCTGGGCGGGCAGGAGCCGAGTCGGCTGCGGGCGCGGGAGGGAGCGGCGCGGGCGGGAGTCAGGCCAGCGCGCGGCGGCGGCGGGAGCGCGGCGGTCCCGGGCTCGCCGAGGAGCCGCCCCGAGCGCTGCGACCGGGGGCCGGGCCTGGCGCCGCCCGCCGCCCGCCCCGGCGCGCCCTCGCGCACACGCACGCGCACAGGCTCAGGCAGGCGCGCGCTGGCCGGCTGTGGGGGGCGCCCTGGTGGCTCCTCTGCCCTCGCCTGTCCACACGCGCCCGGGGAGGAGCGCGGCGGGAGCCTGCCCCCCCCGCCCCCGGCACGGGAGACCCCGCCACACACTCGCTCCTGCCCCGAGACTGACCCCCAGCGACGGAGGGCCGTGGTGAACACGCCTCGGCGCCTCAGTGTTCACACGCGCGCTGGCTTCCGCGCACACTTCCCACACACACTTCCCTGCGGGCGGGGGCTCTGGAGGACGGACACGCGCGGCCACACTCCTCGGAGGACTGTGCAAACCGCGGGCGCGCCCATCGGATCCACTCAGGGGGCTGGTTCCTGCGCCTCTGCTGGCGATTTGTACACACACACACACACACACACATACACGCGCGCGCGCACAGCCTCTCCCCACACGCGTCTCACATTTTCCTTGCACACACCTCCCGGAGTGTCTGGACACAGAATCCCGTCAGAGGCACGTGCACACACACACTCCAGCAGAGCTGCTGTCAGCCCCCAGCGAGACTGTGGGCTGTCCGGCCCCACCCGCCTCCCCAGAAACCCCAGGGCTAACCTCCCCCTGCCCCAGCAAGACCATTCACATGCCCACCGCCACGCCAGTCGCAGTTCTGGTTGCAGCCTCTGCTTTGCTGAGTGGGAAAGTAACCAAGTTGGGGTGTGTGTGTGAGTGAGGAGAGAGAGAGAGATGCATGTATGGTGGGGAGGTACTGGTATGTGGAATATGTATGTAGTTTGGTATGTATGTGATTGTTAGGTGGAGAATGTGCTGTGGGGTGATAAGTAGTTTGATGTATCGTTAATTGTCTGCATAGTACACACGTGTATGTGATTCACACAATGTATGTGAGGTGTGTATATACATGTTTGTGGCATGGATGTGTGTGATCAATGTAGTGTGTGCGTGGTTGTTGTGTAGTAGAGTGTATGTGATGCGTATGGTATGTGTATGGTTGGTTATGTGTTTGTGTGTGGGTAGGTATGATGGTTACAGTGTGTGATGTGTGTGTGTGATAGTATGCTGTGAGTGATTGGCATGTCATGCCTGTATGGTGGATGTCGGGTGTGTGCAGTTCATGTGGGTGTGGGCACACAAACAGGACTCTTACTTGCATTGGACTCTATGCCTTTGCATGTTAATGCCCACACTGGCCAGCAGGTGCAAATGGCTGGATGGCAACTGTGGTTTCCCCACACAATCAGCTTCCCTTCTTTCCTCCTGGGGACAAGTTGCTCCAAATAGATTTTCCATGCCAGGCTCAGCTGCTGAGAACCCACCCAGAGCTGGATTCAGCGAAGAGAAAACAAACCATTTGCTCCCAGGGAGCGTGGTTTGGGAATTAGCGTTTTCCTGCAATAAGGCCAGAACCCAGTCTTGAACACAGAGAAGGAGAGGACCTTCTCTTGTTACTTGCCAAATGTTTTTCAGAGCAGAGGAAAATGCCTGTAATTGCCAAGGTTCGGGGAAAAACAACAAAGCATTTCAGCATGAATGCTGTGTGGGAACATGTTTATGTCCAGGGCCACTCTCTTCATTACTTTCCTTTCCTGCTTTGCACTGACAAGGCGACTCTTTACAGTTTGAAATAAGCAAATTTATCTTTAAGCGCTGAAAATCCTTGCTGCCATAAGCTATCTTTCATAATTTTTTATTTAAACTTGGCTTGAGATAGGAAATGTAATTTGCTTATATCTGACTCTAGTGAAGTCTTATTAGGGATGCGGGGGCTCAATTTGATGACAAAGGTATTTTCAAGAAAGAGCTGAACTGAAATTACAAAATACGATTTCTCCAATAAACAAACATCAAAACAGACATAAACATGAAGCATCTTCAACTTCAACCCCAAGCACCCCCCCACTCCTGAAAAATATCCTAACAAAGTACATCTCTGACTCAAAATCTACCCATCCACATCTCTGACTCAAAATCTACCCATCCCTACTGTTAATTTCAGTTTGACCCACCCCAAAATAACTTGATTAAAAGGAAAAGAAAACTTAGTGAAAGAAATGCATAATCCATTATTGCTGCAGTAAGCCACCCAAGAATTTTCAAACAAAAGGAGATTCCCATCTGTCCTACTCCATTTTCCTCTTCCCCAACCCGAAATCTCACTTTACTACTGCCCATGTCAAAAGCCCTTACAAAAGAATCCTTTCAGTATTTCAGCAACAAATACTTGAACAGAATCCTTCTATACTGTAGGGTGAAGTGTGTCTATTATGTGAAATGTACTATCTCAACTAGTGGAAAATGACCATGAAGAATAATGTAATATAGAACCTTGGCTCGGGAGCAAGGTAAATTACCCAAATACTCTATGGAAGATATATGATGTGTAGCTGCAAAATCTTTATGTTTTCTATAACACAAAACTCATTCTTCCCCATTGCCTAAAGATGTTATTAACCTTTACTGTCTGCAGTAGAGCAGGAGTTGGTAAGTGTACTGTGACCTCTCAAACACACACACACACACACACACACCCTTCAAGATTTTTTTTCAGGATGCAAGCTTTTTGAGTTTTATTATGGGAAATGAAACATAGAAAGTCCAGAAACTAAGTATAATGAACCCCCAAGTACCCATCACTTGGTTTCAATAATTTTTAACTCATTTGGAAAATCTTATTTCATCTATAACTCTACCCACTCCTAACCCCCACCCTGCCACTGAATTATTTTGAAGCAAAACCCAGGCATCCTATAATTTCATCCATAAATATTTTAGCATTTATCTCTAACGGAACTTTTAAAAACCATAACCCACAATACCATTATCACATAATGACTGCAATTTGATTATAAATATGAAATTTTCCCATAACTTCTTAGCACCACTCCAGTTCCCTTTTAAGCATGCCTCTCCTTCTGCCTGCAATTTTCTGCTTTTCCCCTTTTTTTCTGTTCTCCCTATCTCTTTGGCCCCTGTGCCACTTCCTCAGAGAAGCTTTGTATGAACAACCCAGGTTAAATTACTTATCGTCCCTCTTCATAGCACTCAACTTTAAACAAACAATTAAAGAAGGAATTATTGAACTAATATCTTTCTCCATCCCCTCATTCCCCTGCCTCAAACTACCAGCTCCTTGAGAGCAGGTGCATGGCCTTTATCTTGTTCACAGTGTTGTTCCCAGGACCTAGCAGACCTAGCATAGATAATAAATAATTGTTGAAGTAAAAAGTATTCCATCTCAGACTCCCAATGGCTGGGAAAAGCCCATATGTGTTAAATTGTTGGCAAATATTGTCCCTTCTCACACTGACTCTGAGGTTAGCTATGTGTATTAGTTACCTATTGGCATGTAACAAATCACTCCCAAATTAAAACATGCACAGTTTCTGTAGGTCAGGAACCCAGGTAGGACTTAGTTAGATCCTCTACTCAAGGCTGCTCACAAGGTTGCTTGGAGGTCATTGAACAGGGCTGCCATCTCCTCTGAGCTGAGGAGGCTCTGCCTCCCAGCTTGCTCACTGAGTGGATGTTGGCAGCATTCCATTCCTTTGAGAACAGTTGTGCTGAGAGTCTCAGTCCTTCACTGGTTATTGGCTGGGGCCCTCAGTTCCTTGCCATAGGGCAGTTCACATATGGCAGTTGCTTTACCAGAGCAAGCATGTAAAAAAGAGTCAGAGAAAGTGTCAAAGTCTTTTATAACCTAATTTCATTAGTAATATGTCATACTTGTGCCATATTCTACTCGTTAGAAGCACGTCACTAGGTCCAGTACTCACACAAAAGGAGATTACACTAGATCATAAATATCAGAAATTAGGTAACTTTAGGAGCAATTTTTAGAAACTGCCTACCACACTACGTATACACAGAGAATGGTAAAGATAGCTTAGTAAAGCTATCTTTCCAGAGGGTACATTCACTAGGGTTTGCCCTCTTTCTGTGCTTGGGATCCTGAAATCACCTGATATACAAGACTGAGCAAGCCCACAGGAGGATGAAATGCCTTGAGGATAATGGAGGTCCTCAGCTGATGAGTAGTCAGTCCCCAGCCAATGGTCCCAGCATCCACTCCAACTATCAGTGGGGATAAATTAGATCATCCAAGATCCACCAACTGATCACAGAAGCATAAAAGTCAAGCAGAGGTCAACTGAGTCAGCCCTGACTAGAAAAAAAGCCAAGATAAACTATAGCCTCATGAGTTACATGTAAAATGGTGATTGTTCTTTGCTGCTAAGTTTTAGGTGGTTTCTTACATAATAAAGCTAACTGATATCACTCACCAATCCTGTCATCTTGTAGACAAAGTAATTGCGGATTCAAGAGGCTAAGTGACTTACTCAGTGGTCACAGTGCAGCAGGCATCAGACCTGGCACCAGAACAATACAGATGGTTCAAGGCTAAGCTCTGTCATTTTCTTCGTGGGAGATGTAGGCAAATCCCACATGCTTTCTGGGCTTCAGTTTCTTTATCAGCAAAACAAAACAGAAGGTTTTCTAGAACATCTTTGCCAGTCAAAGCTATGGTTTGTCCACTTGATTATGGATAGAGCTAAGATTAGAATCCTTTTTGTTCAGATGTTGTTTGTAAATAGTCCAATATTCCCTTCCCGTTCCATTGCACATATTTGTCTAATGTTAATGTAAGTTATGTCTATGCACACCAACCATTTTGAACACTTTGATAAATTGAGTCATTACAAATCAGTTACTTTTTGGTTGCTTGATTGAACCAAGCAACTAATTCCACCATGCTTATAAATAACCTGCTAGTAATTGGTCAATTTGTCATATTAAAGCAATTAGAATGATGAAGTGGATGGAGAAGCTCCAAATGAGGTGCAACTAAATTAGGAGTCTTTTGTGGGGAGGGAGGAGGCATCTTCAGCACTGCTGCTGGCATAATTCAGACCCTCATCATCTGCTCTGACATAAAGGAAAGAGCAGCAGCTCTGAAATCAGACAAAATGGAATCAGAGCTCAACTCCTCAACACCTTGCTGGCTGATCTTGGGTAAATTATTTATTTAACTTCAGGTCTTAAAAGAGAGTTATAATTCCTAATTCCATCACTGACAGTGAGCACTAAACATGATCACATATGTGAAGAGCCTGGCAGATCCTCAATAAATATTAGTCCTTCTCTTTCCAGCACTTCCAAATGTCCCATGACCACAGGCTCTCTATGATCCAGTCCTTTACTGTTGAGAAAGCTCTCTAAAATCTAATCATATCATATCTTCGACACTTCTCATTGCCTACTGAAAAAAATTCAAACTCCTTTGTAGGATTACAAAGTCTTCCCAATCTCTTTCCCAGCTGCCCTTCCCCACCCCTTCAAACCTGTTTCCTCTATGAATTATTTTCTTTCAGAGCATGTAATATCCTCTTCTGCTTGTCTCTATGTCTTCCCTCATTCCATTCCCTTTGCCTTGAATTGCCCGAACCCCTGTATGCAGATGATCTTACCTTTCCTTTAAGTGCTCGCTCAAATACTGCTTGAAGTCTTTTCTTATTCACTCCTGCTCACTCAAGGACATGCTGTACTTATCGCTGTATACCTCAAAAAGTGAAACAGCTGTGTATTTCCAACACCTGGCATTTGGGGGCAGGATGTGAGGAAACACTCAACAAATATTTTTGAATGGACACATTAAAAAAATATGATTAAAACATCATAAATGGTATTGGAAGACATCTGTTTTTCTAAACATAAGCCCCCAGAACTAGGAGATTCTTTGGGGCCTTTGAAATTCAAAAGAAGCCTTACTTAATAAACTGGCTTGTAATCTTACTGAATGTTTTACCTCCTGGGGTGTCCCCAGCTGAAACAGCTTTAGACTTAAAAGGGTATTTTAGACATTGCAAGAAGGATAAACCCATAGTAGAAAAATAGTCATGGTCCTCCCTGGCCTTCTGACGTGGCACCATGAAGGCCTGCTCTTCCACAAAAGATCCCAGGGTGTCACTATGAAAGGCAAAAAGAAAACCAAAGGCAGTCCAAGGTAGCATTTCTTGTGTCTTTATTTTTTTATTTTATTTTTTAAAGATTTATTTATTTATGCATACAAGAACCAGGGTGTAAGCCAGAGGTGTAGGGGGTGAGAGGATTCGCCAGAGACTGTGGGGAGCAGAACAGGCAGGTCGACTGAAATACACTGCAGAGGGGAGCAGCAGGCAAGGCAGGAGAGGTCTGATGTGCCATGTGGCCAGCCAGGGATAAAACTGCTGCAGTGGCTGGCCATAGCTTGATAGCGCTATCTTTAACCCCTGCACCACCAGGGAGGCCTTCAGTCTACTAATAATGGAGCTACAATACGACCCGGCAATCCCACTCCTAGGGATCTACCCAAAAGAC
This sequence comes from Talpa europaea, assembly GCF_964194135.1. Taxonomy (NCBI): domain Eukaryota; kingdom Metazoa; phylum Chordata; class Mammalia; order Eulipotyphla; family Talpidae; genus Talpa; species Talpa europaea. The sequence goes on along the minus strand of NC_140070.1, from coordinate 115,648,603 downwards.
ACAAAAACATTGATTCAAAAGAACACCTGTAGCCCTATGTTTATTGCAGCACTATTTATAATAGGTAAAACCTGGAAACAACCCAAATGCCCAAAAATAGATAACTGGATCAGAAGATGTGGCATATATACACAGTGGAATATTATTCAGCAATCAAAAAAGATAAACTCATGCCATTTACAGCAACATGGATGGAGCTAGAAGGAATTATGCTCAGTGAAATAAGCCAGAAGGAAAAAGAAAAATATCGCATGGTTTGACCTATAGTAGGAATATAGGGGAACCAAATAAGACATCAGTGTGAAAAAAAATGATAACAGTACAAAACACAACAAAGCAAAACCAGACAATTATAAATCAGAGACATCCTGCAGGGGAGGAGGAGGGAGAGGGATCAGAGGGAGGGAGGGAGGAGCACAGGGGACTGAGGTGATGGTGCACGGGTGCATTGGTGAAGGAAACTCTATGGGGGCTACACCTGAGGGGGTGGGAGGAAGCAAATATTGTTTAAAAATGAACAATGATGTAAAAAATTAATTCAAAAAAGATTTGTTTATGCATACAAGAACTGGGGTATAGGCTAGAGGTGGGGGGCTGGTGAGAGGACTCACCAGAGACAGAGTAGGGAACAGAACAGGCAAACCGACTGAAATACACTGCTGAGGGGAGCAGTGGGCAAGACAGGAGAGGTCCACTGAGCCATGTGGGTCACCTCCTTGGCTGGGGATTGAACTTGGGCTCTAAGTCATGCTGTAGGAGCTGTAGATTGCTTCAAAGTGCTGACACCCAACCCCTTGCGCCACTAGGGAGGCCCCTCTTGTGTTTTTAAAGTGGTAGGAGTGGTTGATTATTTGTGGATCACCTAACATGCTTTTCCAATTTTACTATTCTGTCCCTTAGTTGCTCTTTGAAAAAGATACACCAGTTTCGTGCCAATTTGTTTTATATACTAGAGAAGTATTTTTGTCTATGAAAAAAAAATTTAGTTGAAAAATAAACGTAAGGAGTAGATTTCAAACATGAAAGCAGAGAGCAAAAAGGCCAATCATTAATGTGCCAGTCAGTCTCTTGTGTCCTAAGCATATTCCTCAGTGTGTGAGCCTAGTAGTCACTAGGTTTTTTCCTGACTGATGTGATGTGACACTAATTGCAGTAGGATCTAGTCAATTTTGTGCTCCGCACAACGCAAACTTTCTTTGCATTCCAACAGTCCACACTTACTTCTGGAAGCAATGGACCTATCATAATTCGAAACAAGAACACTGGTTTCTTTTAATGGTAGGGTAATGCACACATTCTGCCATTTCCATAAAAAAAATCTTTTTCCTTGACGATTAGCAATTAAAATAATTCAGCTTTAATTAGCTCATTTCACTAAGCAGCTATGACAGTGAAGAGCAATCTGGAATACAATGACTGACTCATAGATTATACGTGAGGCAGCTGAGGTGCTGCACGCACCCTGGGAAGATGTCAGGCTGCTGACAGCTTGCTGTCCACATGCAGGGCCCCCGAGCTCTCAGGCACGGTCCAGTGTACAATGCTATGCTCATTTATCCACCCCACAAATAGCTAATGACTATCTTCAATGTGTCAGGTTCTAGACTGGATGCTGGGGATAATTTTGAGGGAAGACATAAACCAGCCGTAACAGTAATTGCTTTGATAAAGGATTGAAACAAAGCAAAATGGGAGGATGAAGAAGAAAAATGTAGATCTGCCTGGAACCATCAAAAACTATTTTGTGCAAAGGATGAGTTAGCGCTGGGGATGCAGACACACTGGGGTGGGGTATTGGTATTGTGGGAGAGTAAAGAGTGTGCATGAAATCAAGAACTGCAAAAGCGCCCCTCTAACCCTGTTTCCCTTGAATGTAATATGGACCCGAAGGGACAACAAATAAGAGACAAAATTGGTAGGCAGGCGTCAGATCATGAAAACCTCTGCCAAGTTTAGATTTCATTCTCTAAATCAGTAACTTTTGAACCCTTTCAGTCAAAAGAATTTTGTGCAATGGAATCACTTATCAGAAAGTATAATGAAACAGACATGTAAAGTCCATTTGCTCAGTTGAGGTTAATAATATATTGGTGGGAAGGCTGGAACTTCATTTGTGTTGTTTTTGTTCTAGATTTGTTTCTTTTGTTTTTTCCTTGCATCATTGTTCGTTTTTTTTTTTTTTTATAGAGGCATGTTTTTATTTATTTATTTTATTTGTTTGTTTTTTGTTTATACATGCACTGGGTACAGTCAGAAGCGCGGGAGGGTGAGAGAATTCACCAGAGCCAGAGTGGGGAGCAGAGCAGGCAGAAGGACTGAAGTACACTGCTGAGGGGAGCAGCGGGTGGCAGGAGAGGTCTGCGCACCATGTGGGATCCTCCTCCGGTGGCCGGGGAGCGGCCGGGGATCGAACTGGCGCCGCAGAGGCCGTGGGCAGCTTCGCAACCCAGCGCTCAACCGCTGCGCCACCAGGGAGGCCCCATTGTTCGTTTTTGTACAATATTTGGTTTCTTCCCTCAGGTGTAGTTCCCATAATTTTCCCACCACCATTAGCACCTATGAATCATCACTATAGTCCCTTGTGCTCTTCCCTTCCCTGTTTTGACCTTTCTTCTTTTCCTCTCCCCTGCAGTGCTGTATGCCTCATCGATGGTCTGCCTGCAAGTTTTGTCTTTTTCCTAACCTTTTGTCCAGTTTCCTTAAATTCTACCTATAAATGAAACCACTGGAATTTTTTTCTCCTTCTGACATACTTCACTGAGCATAATCCCTTCCAGCACCACCAATGTAGCTGCAAATGGCATGAGTTTTCTTTTTTTGATCACTGGTAGTGTGCATGCGTGTGTGTGTGTGTGTGTGTGTGTGTGAGAGAGAGAGAGAGAGAGAGAGAGAGAGAGAGAGACATCTTCTTGATCCATTCATCTTTTTGGGGGCGTTTAGGTTGTTTCCATAACATAGCTATTGTAAATAGTGCTGTAATAAACATAGGAGTGCAGATTTCCTTTTGAATTAGAGTTTTTGTGTCCTTTGGATAGATTCCTAGAATAGGAATCACTGGTTCATATGGTAGATCCATTTCTAGCATTTTGAGGGTCCTCCACACAGCTTTCCATAGTGACTGGACCAGTTTATGTTCCCATCACCAGTATAAAAGTCTGGAACCCCATTTGTTTGTGACACCCACAACAGCAGAGCCAGACCCTGCTTCAGGAAGGGGAAGGTGTGGTGGGCAGCCCCAGATGGGCCCCAATGATCACTACCTCCTGGCGTTCACATGATCCCACCACACTGCCCCACCAAGGGTAGACTGTACTTAGCAACTTCAAAGCTGTGACTGAATTACAAAATTAGGTTACAAACTTCTAGGCTTCTGTTGTCTTGTACTCTCTCAGAGACCTGACTCTGAGGGATGCCAGCAGCCCTCAAGGTCCACATAGCAAGGTCCACATAGCAAGGAACTGACATCTCTGGTCAATAGCTCATAAGAAAATGAGGCCTGCCAGCAATCACATGAGTGAGTTGGAAGCAAAACCTCCCAGTTAAATCTTGAAAGGAAACTATAATCTGGCCAACACCTTGATTTCAGCCTTCTAAAAACCCTGAGCCAACAAAAAAATAATAAATAAATAGATAACCCTGAGCAAGTTTGTGAAGCTCCATCTAGATTCCTGACCCAGCGAAATTGTGAGATAAATGTTTGTTGCCTTAAGCCTCTAAGTCATGGGGTTGTTTGTTATGCAACAAGAGATAACTGATATAGAAGCCAGTGAAGAATTCTGAGCACAGAGTGACAGGATCAGGTGTGCATTTTAAATGTCAATTCTGGAATGAGCCAGGAGAAATTGAAGGGGACAAGACCAGAGATAAGGATATTGCAAGTCCTGCAGAGAGATGACCGTGGGGGTGGAAAGGAAAGTAAGGGGTATAAAGCTTGAAGAGATAAAATCGATAAAACTTGGGATTATTTCATTCTGGGAAGCAAAGGAGCTTCTGGAACAATGCTAGTCATTACCGAGAGAACAAAGAAGAAGGAACACGTTAAACTAGAAAGAGTTCAGTGTGGGATGTGTGGATATCAAGGTGGCTGGGAGTCATCTTTATGGAAAATGCTGAGAGTTACTTGGATGCATGATTTAAAGAAGTCTGAAGTTGGGTACTTTGCATGAGAAATGGTACTTATTTATCATCACTGAAAGCAATGCAAACTCCAAAAATAACATAAAGGAGTAAAGAGCTCTGGGTAAAAGTAATAAGGAGCAGCGGGAACTGTGCTGAACTGCAATATACCTGCGTTCCTTAAAGGTATCAAAGCCAACCATGTTTGAAACTACACTGTCTGCAAGGCCGAATGCAGTTTCAGGAGAAGCTGGCTTTCGCAGCACTCTTTAGGGAAGTGTCACCACAGCACAAAAAGGACATGAGCTTCGAAGTCAGGCAGCACGAAGTTCAAATCTTGCCTCCACCATTTGCTAACTGGTGTCATTGGACAAGTTAATTATGTTCTCTGAGCCCACATTTCCTGAGCTGTGTATGGGTTAATAGTCCCAATTTTAGTGGGACTGTTGCGATTAAGGGAGATAATGATTGTTAAGTGCCAAGTACTGTCCTAGTACAGAACAGTCAGTTAAGAATCGGTAGGCTGACATCACGGTGGTAATGTAATAATCCCCTATTAAAGGAAACTATCATCCCCTATTAAAGGGCACTCTGCACAGGAAAATGTCCTCACTTTTCTATTCAGAGAGCACAGAGCATCAACACTAGAACTATTAGTACTCAGAAAGAGGGGAGAGAGAGACAGAGAGAGAGAGAGAGGAAGCGGGGGAGCATGCATAGGCCTATCTTTTGGCTGCACATACTTTAAGTAATGGGAAGTTTAATGTCAGGGTACGTGATGCAATAAGAGAAACCAATAACTGATACCATGGACCATCCAGGAACTGGGGTTGCATCCAAAGCAGCCCTGTGGCCAATAGCAACAGGAGATGATGGGGCTTCACTTGTATGTTCCAGAAATGTGGTTTTCTTATTCTCCATGTGTTGGTACCTGACATCACCTACACATTCATTCTCTCTATTTTGTCTTTTCTCTACCTTATAGCTTTTCTTTCCTCACAGAATCTGCTTCCTCCTAACATCGACCCAGATGATCCCACATCCACTTTATTCTTGCCCACTATACATCTTTCTAATTCAGTTCTTGATATGACTGACTTTTTTCTCTTCCCTCCCAGTCTGAATTGCTGAGTGTGAGGATTTTTTCAACCAACATCTTAGTCCTCATCCAAAGAAAAGTAAGGTGAAGAAAGTAAGCTGAAGAAAGAGAAGGGAAAGTTGTGTGAAATAAAAATCATCTAAACTGCTCCTTTAGCAGGAGCTCTGGTTGGGCAGTTTCCCACAGAAGGAACTACGGGCACCATGACTGACTGCCAAGATTAGGGCACATGTGAGTGCGTGTCCATGGAGGCCAGAAGGCAGGGCAGATGCAATCAGAAACTAGTCACAGGAAGATGATTCAACACTGGAAGTTTTCTTCCAGGAGTCCTTCTTGTTCCTCCACCCCAATGGATCAGGAACAAAGAATCATCAATGCAGTAGCTCCAACCACAAAGCCTATGGTAGCTGCACTTCAGTCCTTCATTTAACTGTTTAGAAAATGAAACCCTCCTCTGCCTCAGCTTCAAGGGGACAGAGATAGAGCTTGCTTTCTCGGCTACTCATTCCTACTTGGCCTGGGTGTACGCCACTGTGTGAAATTTGGGGCACTGCTGTTATTCCATCCTGAGCAGAGCTAGTTAATCACAGGTGAAAGAAGGGTGAGAGCAAGGCTTCTGCTCCTCACTAGCAGCTGACTTTCCCCAAGAAGCTGCGTCCCCCCAGGGCTTTCATTCTCTACTTCCCAGAGTGAAAGAGAGACATGAGCCCCAGCGGCAGTTGCTGTGATTTCCAGGAGACACAGAGGTGGGGACTTTCTACCCTCCTCACATCTCCCAGGGGTGTCTAACCAAAGGCACATATATACACCGGTTTGAAGCTGAAGGTGTAGATAGCTTTGGAAGTTACTGAGAGGAAAGATTTATGGATTCATGGATTGAAGGGATTAGTTAAGTAAAATGCCCCTTTTATTACCCAGGAAAGTGGAGTCACAGAAATATGATGAGGTGACTTGCCCAAGGTCATAAAACTTCTCATTCCTGGTGAAGGAAATAGAATCCATTTTTCATTATTCTAAAGCTGCTTTTCCTTCTGCCTTAGAGGTATGAGGAGGAATTTACTTCTACTTTTATGTACTTTAATTTTGTTTAATCCTTTTCACTCTTTACCCACCATTGGCTATTAGATTGATGTTTTGATATTGTGATATTACAGGCAAACACCCAGCAATACCCCACTCCCACCTTGCCTGCCCTTCCCACACACCTTCCCATCAGGGTCCAAAGAAGCTAAGCACAGCAAACAACCATAGACTGTAAAACCCCACTTGCTTAGGTTTGGCCCAGGCACCCACACCCCAATGTAGAGCTCTCAGGTCAAAAGCTACATGAAGCCTCCCTCCTCTTGGAATGTCCCTGCCTTCTGATCATATGCAAAGAGAAGGAAGGCTAAGAAATAGCCGGCTTGTGCAATGGGCCTTAGCTTACACGCTTACCCAAATGCGTGTTAGGAGGACAGTAAAGTGAGAAGAGACTAACTAGCCGCGATCCAGCTAGAAGTGATACAGAATTACAAGAGAGGAGCTACTCAGGTTCACACCCTTTAGTAAATATAATCTTTATTAGTTATCTGGTTCCATGTCACAAATCACTCTGAAACTCAGTGGCTTACAACAATAATCATCGATTATCTCTTGCAGTTGCTGTGGGTAAGGAATTCAGATAGGGCACAAGGATGGTTGTTTCTCTGCTTCATAACTTCTGGAGTCTCTGTTGAAAGACTCAAAGGCTAAGGATTGGTCCCATCCGGAGGAGCATTCATGGATGGCTGGTGGCTAAAACACACTCATGGCCTCTCCATGAGACTTCTTCAAAACATGTCCTGAGAGAGCCAGGTGGCAGCCATATTATTAGAGCAGACTGATGAGGTAGGGAGCTAATAGAGAAAGTGGAGCTTCCTAGACTCAACCTCCATTTCTGTGTCATTGACATCTTAGGCACCTGGCATGCAGTGAGCCCTACTTCCTAAATAGGGGGCTATTGGGAAGGAGAAAGGATTGAGAGGGCCATTGTCTGGAGAGCAGGAGCAGAAAACAGGTGGGCAGGTTGCTCCTCTTCTTTTCTCTTTACAATTTTAAAGCCAATTAATTGGGGATAACTTAATTTGGGTTTGAACTGGGGAGGAAGGGGAAGTAGAGATGGAGTTGGTAAGACTAAGGCAGAGGGGGACAGAAGAAACAGAAAAAGAAGACTCTATAATTACCTGGAATTTATCTGTGTTACACTTTACCAAGGTCCAGTTCTTGAAAGCAGATTATATGATTTTCCAACTGGAAACTCACAGTATCAGCTTGGGGGATCACAGATCCTCTTCCACTCCTTACCCAGATACCAACCCCCCAGAGTAGGTTTCTCTTTCATCCTGCCTCTCACTAGAAATGCATTTTCCCTCTGAGTGATTCTACAGAAGGAATTAGATAATTCATATTTTCTAATTAAAAGTAATAACAATGACAACTAACATGCTAACATTTGTTAATAGCTTGCTGTGCACCATGCACAATGTTAAATGCTCACACTATCTCATATAATCTTTACAAATGCAACTTGCAAGATAAATCCTGGTAACTAGCCCCACTTTACAGATGAAAAATCTGGGTACACAGAGAGGTTCAGTAACTTTTCTAAGACAGCACAGCTCGTAAGATTTGAAACTGCGATTGAATCCAGGCAGTCTAACTCTGGAACCCATGCTCTTAACCATTGCATTACTATTTAGGGAAACCTCATACAAGCCAGTTATTTGGGGTGGTGTGGGGGTGAGGTGGGTGGGAGGGTAGACTCATCTTAACATCTTTATTAATTTAAAAAGAAGCATAATGAACTCAAACACTACTTAAAATATTTAGTGAGGGAGGAAAAAGTAGCAAGTCAAGAGTAGAAAAAAGGAAAACAAGAGTATATATAAATAAGAACAAAACCAAGTTAGTAGGTATGTATTTTTAGTTGAAGAAAGTAAAAAAGTGTTTTTTAAATAAATAGTTATTGTCTCAATCAAAACAAGAGAAAAGACTACAAAATAATAAGATTGGACATAAGGGCACATCTCAGCAAGGGCTTGAGTCAACATCTTGTAGGGAAGGGCAAAGTGGAATCCTGAATTCAAAGCAGTAGGAAGGCTTTATGTCTTTTCAACCCATTTGCTCTTGGATTCCACATTCTCGTTGATGGAATCAGAAGAGTAAAACTAAGAAAAAGTAGAAACTTAGAAGCTATAAAATTGAAGGCTTTGATTACAGATGAATATACAATGTGTATCTCATGAGGACACTGAATTCAAGAAAGGAAGATTCACCACAGCTTTGAAGGTGCCCTCAAATCATTCCTGAACTGAGATTCTGCTTGCTGGGGAAGCAATAAAAACTTATAATTTAAAAACTTAAAATTTAAAAAAGAAATAGGAGCATAATACGAAACCAAATGGGTACTTGCTTACAAAGACACTGTGCCAGATAAAGTTAGCTGGAAAAGAAATATAAGCAATTGCCCCCCAAAATACGCCTGGTCGTAGCGGGTGTATGAAAATTTTCCAAACTTTCTGAGAACAAAAATAATCCCTATTAAATTAACATTAAATGTATCCAAGTGTTTGGTGTGTTGTATGCTCCCTGACCAGATTATTTTGTGAAGTGAAAATGATATCAAAATCTGAATAGAAAACTGAAGTCAAATTATAAACCAATCTCATTGATGAACATATTAGCAAAAGAAGAAAAATCTTTACATGTACTAGTCATTACACTTAATACTAAAAGCACAAAACTGGTACACATAAAGAAAAAAATAACAGCATATTACAATAAAAAAACTTTAAATTATATATACATGTATATGTATATGTGTATAAAATATAGATATAGCCCCAAAGAGATTTTAATAAATTGCTAGCTATAATTCTCTTCCTGATGAAAACTGTTAAGCAGGTGTTGGTTATGAGGGATTGCTTTTTCTCATATAGAATTTAGCTCAGAAAATCAGCAAAAGTTAGATTCATGGTCTGCATTGTTTAAATCTATTTTTCTTGTATGAGTATAGATCCTTTATTCTGGGAAAAGGAATATGAAGGAAGGAGGACCAATGACAGGAAAAAATATCAGAATCTTGGGACAGGCCTCACATCTGTAAACTGTGGCATGAGGCATCTAGGGCCAGGAAGAGATGAATGCAAGAGACCCGTGCATATGAAACACCTTGGTCAAAGGAGTGGGAACAATTGCTCCTAGATGTCCTAATGATATAAATCCGACCCCCCATTTCTTGCTTATTTTGATTTGAGCTGCCTCCCAGCTATATTTTATCTTCAGTTCTCCCAAATAGGAAACTATGACATTAGTTGTGCTAGATTTTCAGTCTAAATATGATTGAGTCTGCAATGAAAACTGAGTCTGTTTTATTCTTAAAGAGGGACACACATTGACATTCTCAAATCAGGATCTGTTGTTCCAGAATTGTTGTCAATAACTATTGAGAGGAAAAGAAAACATTGCAGATAAATAATAGAAAGGAACAATCAAAAATATCTATTTTACACATGGCATGATTGCAGACCTGGAAATCGACTAAAAATTACTGAAAGCAAAAAGCTTAGCTGCAGTCTGACTAAAATATTTGACTAATATATTTTATTTTATATTTACTATATTATATGCGTATATATGTCAGTACATATACTGATCTATAACAAGGAAATAAAATGGATTCAACAAAAATGGATTTTATTACAAAAAAAAGATTAAGTAGATGAGGGTTGATTTAATTGGTGGCAAGGTTTATTTGGAGAAATTATAGAGAGGACTGTTAATAAAGCAAGTGCTATAATGCCTCCTGATTACCAAAATCAATAAAATAGTATACCCAAGGTAAATATGTAGCTTTATCATTAAAAATTCAGCAGGTTAATTTAAACCTGTACCTAACAAATACAGAGTATAGTTCATCTGATATAATAATAAGCATAATGCCAAAGATGATTTCTTTTTTTAAAAAAATGAATGATCACTAGCTCATCTTACTACATATTTTGCTTTCTTAAATTTTAAAACATTATAATTTTCAGATAAATGTAAGAGCTGCTTAACCCTTACTGGGAAGTGAGGCTAAGAAAATGGAATTTTCAAATACTCCAGTAAGCAATTACTTAACGTAATACATGAAAAAAAGCAGACTAGTTTTTTTTTTCTGAAAAAAGTTATATCCATGTAAACTGGCACTTTTCATGAAAATATCTGCAACTATCCAGGCAGATTTTTGCATTGTCAAAATAAAATATGTATTTATTTTTAAAAAGTTTTTAAAAACATTATAAAGTGATAATTATAATAGTAGTAGGACACTAGGTTTATTTATTCTTTTTATTTAATATAGTACCATTGTTTTGCATCCTTGTTAATATTTTTACAATATAAGATTTCTCCCTCTCCCCTTCTGGATGCCTCAGATCTATGGTCAGCTTTTAAGGGTTGGTTTTAATGTTTGCCTTTGTCTGACCCTTTGTTTGGTTTCTCTATCTCCCACATATGAGTGACACCATCCAGTATTTATCTTTCTCCTTCTGGCTTATTTTGCTTAGCATAATCCCTTCCAGCTCCATCCATGTTGCCGCAAATGGCACGAGTTTATCTTTTTTATCATTGAGTGGAATATTAAGTTTAAAAGATAATAAAGTTGTTGAATCAGAAAAAAAAATGTAACATTAATTCAAATTCTAGGACTTTAATATACGATAAATCAGAAATAGTACAGTGAGGAAAATAATCACTAATAAATGCTAATGAGCCAATTAAATATTGGCATAAAGAAGTATGTGCTTATACATATGCTAATTAAGAATAATTAAGAACAAAATTGAAATCATGTTATGTTTGGCAAATTCCTTAAAATTCTTGTCTCCTTTACCTTGCTGGTAAAATAGGACTAGCTGTGTCTTGGGGATGGTTATGAAGAGTCACTTAGAAAATGTGTAGAAAATACTTAGCATAGTGCCAGGAACACAGTAAACAGTGTTACCTTGAGTCAGAGCATTAAATAGAAACTAGAACAAATAAACTGGTTGAATGATCTAGAAATACAAACGGGAAAATATGTTTATTCCAGTGTTGGAGATCATAGTAGCATAAAAGACATCATCAGGGATAAAATTAATGTACAAAAACTTTTTAAAAACAAACAAAACCTTTCAAACAAAATGTGTGATTGAGAATAAACACATATTGCGCTCCTAAGTGAAGTAGCTCTGGGAGGAGTTTTGTCAGGCCAGTGGGGTAATGGACTGAATTGAAGGATAACCTGGTCACTCCCTATTTGTCAAAAAACTCTTCTAAGATTTTCCCAGGGCCTTCAACGGGAGCCCACAGGAACTCAAATCCAGCAACAATTACCCCATTCCCACCCCCACCAACCATTTACCCACTTAGGCTAACTTTGCACAAACAACTACACTCCAGGAAAGTGTGCATGTGATCACATGAAGAAGTGAGCTCTTAGGGGTGCTCCCTGGTCACACTGCCAAGGGAACCACTCCCTGTATTCACAGTCGCTGCTCATTTTGCACAGGGTCAGCCAGTGTAGCTGTCCCTGCCAGTTGCCTCTGGCCTGCTCAATGGTCTAATGACCTTTTTACCTCTTCACCCCACCTGATTAATGCTCATTGCCTCACTTTTTTGATAAGGCTGCTCTAGTAATACCAAATTGTCTATCATCCTCACACTCCCACCCCAACCAATATGCCTTCTATATTCGTAAGCATTCTCCAGAAAAACAGAACCAACATATAAAGCAATTCATTATAAGGAATTAGTTCATGTGATTAAGGAAGCTGAGAAGTCCAGACCCAAGAGAACTAATGTTATAGATCCATTGGAATTCCAAAGTCTGAGAAGCAGGAGAGCTGAAGGTAAAAATTCCAGTGCAAGTCTAAGCCTGAACTCGGAAGACACAACTCCAACATAGTAAGATAGAGAAAGAGTGCTTCTGCTCTACCTTTTACTCTTTCAGGCCTTCAATAGATTGGATAAGTCCATCCTCTTTGGAGGGGGGGCATCTGCTTTATTCTGTCTACAGATTCCAATGTTAATCCCATTCAGAAACACCCTCCCAGGCATACCCAGAAATATTGCTTAATCAAATATCTGGACACCCATGACCTAGTTAAGTTGGTGCATGAAACTAACCATCACATCCTTACATCACAATCTTTGTGTAAGGACTATTCCCTTTCTCTGGCCCACTCTCCCCTTTTCCCTTCTTCATTTGGATAATTACATTATGACTCAGGCAATTTCTCCAGGAAGTCTTCCTTGATACATCTTAGCTGAACTGAAAGCCCCTCTCCCAAGCAAATTAGCAGTCTGTGCATTTCTTCTTGTGGGCAGAAGACAGCCACAGTTTTTAGGAAATCTTTGTCCCCAACACAGTGCCTGGGCCACAGTCTTCCCAAGCAAGTATTGTCCCATCTCCTCCCGTCTATCTCACAGCGGGCCACTAGCTTTGCCATCATTGTCTTACTGAAGCTGCTCATGCTGATTTACCTAGTGATTCTCAGCCCTGACTAGCACTAGAATCTTCTGAGAAGCTTGTAGAAATACCAATGTCCCTGCCCCACTCAAAGCAAAATATTCAGGGAAAGCTGGGGAAAGGCCCAAGTATCAGTATTTTTTTCAAAACTCCCCAGATTGATATGCATGTGCGGCCAGGACTGAGAACCATCAACTCAGGACATAACTCAGAGCCCAACTGAGAGATGATCTTAATTCTGAGTCTGACTAGACAGATGAGGACGTGCCCCTGCTGAGACAGTTGCGAGGTATAGCTTAGGGGTATCAGGAAGCATCTCAGCTCCCCCTCAGTGCATCCCCACCCACACCTCTCTCCTGGGTCCTCTCCTCCTCCACCTCCATGAAGTTGAATACTTACTGTTATCACTTTCCTATCTTTTTGAGGAGTAGCAGTGTTATTTGTTTGTTTTCTTACATCTTAGTTCATTTTTGTACAGTATTTGATTTCTCCCCTTAAGTGTAGTCTCTAGTTCTCCCACCACCACAGCACCCATGATCCATCTCCACAGTCCCTTGTGCTCTTCCCTCCCCTGTTGTGGCCCCTCTTCTTCTCCCTCCCTTGCTGGATGCTTCAGTCTTTTTCCTGCCCCTTTGTTTGGTTTCTCTATATTCCACACACAAGTGAAACCATCTGATATTTACCTTTTTCTTGAAGGGTAGCTGTGAAACACCTTTCTCTGGGAACTGGCTTTGAATGCTGCCTCAGTAATTCACAGGCACCCACATCACTTGCTTGCCTTTACTCCTAATCTGGGAAAGGACACTGCACTTGGCAGTATTGTCCATCATTCCGCAGGTTTTCCCTATAGACTCCCAGAGTCTTTTTATTGGAATGAGGAGGATTCAATGCGAGCCTCCCTCTTGAAGAAAAAGCATGCAAAACTACAAATCACAAGGTTTTGGAAAGAATCAGTGCAAGTGCTGCACCCTGAATTTTTTTTAAAGATTCATTTATTTATGCTTACAAGATCTGGGGTGTAGGCCAGAGGTGTGGGGGTGGGGTCGGGGGGAGAGGGGTAGTGTGAGAGGATTCACCAGAGACAGAGTGGGGAAGCATTGCTGGCTGAGGGGAGCAGCGGGGAGACAGGAGAGGCCTGCTGCACCATATGGGTCAACTCTTGCTGCAGTGGCTGCCGACAGCTTCATAGTCTTGAGACATAACTCCTTCCACCACCAGGGAGATCCTGCTGCACCCTGAATTTTAAGCTTCCATAGCTTCAGAGTTTTCTTTGCTTTAGAGAATAGTGATTATCATTTATTGTGATCAATATTATACCAGGGGCTTCTCATACGTAACTCTCCTGACAACAAACAAGCAAGAACGTGTTCCCCTCATTTTACAAACAAGAATCCCCTCTTCAAAAAGGGTTGTTACTTATTTCAGGTCACACATGTGGAACCGGAATTCAAATCCAGTTCTGCCTAGTTTCTGGAACAGACTCTTCACCAAACCAGCAGATGTCAATATCTGCACAGATCGTGTACCACCTGGGACCTGGGTTTATTATAAGAGGCAGACAAATTCATACATATACCAAGTATTGTATGTAGACTGAAAAGTTAATGTGATTTGTGCCTTTGTGGAATGTTTTCTACTTTATATAGAGGCTATTGTAGTTAATTAAGTCATTTTAAAATACAAATGTTACTTAATAATGTTAATTTCTGTGTCCTTTCTCAAAGTGGTACAATTGTTACAGGAGAACATACAAAACTCTTTTTTAGTTAAAGGGACCTGTGGTGCCTGCAAGAATTGGCAGCCCACTGTATTAATGCTCTGTGGGTCTGTCATGGTCAGTCTCTTTTTACAGAGCTCCAAATTCTTAAATTTGTGATCTCTAAAATGAGGGAAAATAGAGGCCTCCCTGGTGATGCAAGGGGTTAATCACAGCACTGTGAAGCTATCTGCAGCCACTGCAGCACGAGTTTGATCCTTGGACAACCAGGGAGCTTACCCATATAGTGCGGCAGACCTTTCCTGTCTCACCTGCTGCTCCCCTTAGCAAGTGTATTTCAGTCAATCCACCTGTTCTTCTCCCCACTCTCTCTCTGGTGAATCCTCTCACCTCCCATACCTCTGGCCTATACCCTAGTTCTTGTACGCATAAATAAATATTTTTTAAATGAGGGAAAATAAGACAACCCAATGGGGGAGAAAATATCAGAAATTCTATTTCTACTCATCTTTACCCTCACCCTTGAAAATATCTGTGTATATTTGTGTTCTATAAGGCATATGTTATTATTACAGTAGCATATGCATGCGATTATAAATGAGTCTATATTGCATGGTATAATGGTTACGAGCATAGACTCTGGAGTCAGACTGACTACCTGTGTTAAAACTTTGGTTTGCCAAATCAAAATCAACAAACAACTATAAACCTGAGACACACTGGGAGGGGAGAGGGAAGAGGGAGTAGGATCAAAACAATGGGGAATTGTATGGGAATTGTATGGGGACTATAACCAAGATGAAAATGCATAAATTGTGCAAAAATTAAAAATTATGTAAAAAATATATAAAATTTAAAAAATGAAAAAAAAAAAACAACTTGGGTTTACCTGTGTGTGTTTTAAGAAAAGAATACTTTCTGTGCTTCAGTTCCTTCCTCTATGAAATGGAGATAAAAATACCTCCCACATGGGTTACAATGAAAATTAAAGGAATTAATACATGCACAACATTTAGAACAGTGCCCTATAATCATTAGTGCTATGTATGTTGTTTCTACGATAAAGACAATGATTATTGTCATGCATGTATTAAGGCATATAAAGGGTACATTCCCCCCCTCCCGCCCACACACACACACACACACACACACACACACACACCCTTTTAAAAGTTTGGCAATTAACACTGTCACTCTTCTACTAACTTGCAGAGGCAAAGAAACAAGTGACTCTGGGGCATCAGAGCAAACTCTTTCCAAGCTGCCCCTCCTCCGTTTAAGCTTCTAGCTTTGGGACCTGGGCTACCACCACCAGGATGCCTAACTCCATAAGTTAAAAGAGGGCATTGATATCATATTAGATGGGGATCATTTCTCTTTGTGTTGCCCTTTGGCCCAGCCCTGCCCAGGAATGGGAGACAGATGACTATACAGAGTCTTCCCTCTGATAACTGGGGATGGAGAGACCAAGAAACAAGGCTCCTCTTATAACAGCTTCCTCCTCCCTCCAAAAAAAAAGAAAAGGGTCTCTGTTAGGACAATTCCCCAGCCAGCAGCCCAGCAGAACAGCTGCTCACCCCCTGCCCCATGTTTGAGGTACCAGGAAGTGGGAATGTCAACTACAGAGAAAAGGAGAAAGAAGTGCATTTAGTTTTGCTCAAGCTGCCTGCTTTTCTTTGCTCTTTTTCGCTTTCCAATGGCAATCTTCTACTCTTGCAGCTTCAGAGGTCTGTTTTGGCTCCCCCAACTCTCTGGAGGCTCTCATCCCAGATCCCTTTTCCTAAAAGGAAGTCCCTGAAGACATTTTCAAAGTCCCAGTCTCCATTCCAGGCTCTTCTTTTGTTCAGATGATTTATAACGTATGCAAATAAATGTAGATGATTAGGCAAATGATTATGTAAATGATCCTTCCTTTTCCCATCTCAGTTCTGGTAACACTAGAAGAAAGTAACAATAACGACCAAGTCCTGCCCTTGGTGACAGCATGGATAAATCCTGAGGGCATCCTGTTAAGTGAAATAAATCAGAAACATAAAAACAAACACTGTATGACCTTACTTATATATGGACTATAAAAAAACAAGCTCACAGACACAGAGTATACAGATGGTGGTAATCAGGGACTGGAGGGTGGGGGAAATGAGTGATGGTGGTAATGGTACAAACTTCCAATTATAAGTGAGTTCTAGGTAAATATAGTTAACAACACTGTTTTCTACTTGAAAGTCGCTAAGAGAGTAGATCTTAAATGCTGTTATCACACCTACACAAGGTAATTACGTGAGGTGATGGATATGTTAACTAACATTGTGGTAATCATTTCAGGACATAAATGTATATCAGTCCATCACATTGTACACCATAAAATTAGGTGATGTTCCCCTATGTGTATAGCAGCACTATTTACAATAGCTAAGCTTTGGAAACAGCCCAAATGCCCAAAAATAGATGACTGGATCAAGAAGATGTGGTACATATACACCATGGAATATTACTCAGCATTCAAAAAAGATAAACACATGCAATTTGCAGCAACGTGGATGGAGCTGGAAGGGATCATGCTCAGAGAAATAAGCCAGAAAGAAAAAGAAAATACCAGATGGTCTCACTCATAGCAGGAGTTTAGAAAACCTAAATAAGGGACCAGGAAAAAAAGAATAACTATAATAAAGAAAAAATCAAAATCAATAAACAACTTTAAACCAGAGACACACTACAGGGTGGGGGGGAGATGGAGAGGAGGGATTGGGGTCAAAATAAGGGGGGTGCAATTGTATGGGGAACATAACCAAGATGAAAATGCATACATTGTGCAAAAATGATATAAGAAATATATAAAAAAATAATTAAATTAAATTTAAAAAATAAAATGCAATTACATATAAAAAATTAGGTGATGTTATGTGTTAATGATATCTCATAGCTCAAAAAACAAAGATTAAATGACAGAAAATAGAATCAGCATTTAATGGGGGCCTCCCTGGTGGCACAAGGGTTAAGATGCAATCTATGGGGCAATCTGCAGCCACTGCAGCATGAGTTCGATTCCCGGCTAGCCAGGAAGCAATCCATATGATGCAGCAGATCTCGCCTGTTTGGCCCACTGCTCCTCTCAGCAGTGTATTTCAGTAGATCTGCCTGTTCTGCTCCCCACTCTGTCTCTGGTGAATCCTCTCACCCCCTGCACCCCTGGCTTTACCCCAGCTCTTGTATACATAAATAAATAAATCTTTAAAAAAAAGAAAAGAAGGGCCTCCCCGGTGGCGCAGCGGTTGAGCGCTGGGTTGCGAAACTGCGCGCGGCCTCTGCGGCGCCGGTTCAATCCCCGGCTGCTCCCCGGCCACCAGAGGAGGGTCCCACATGGCGCGCAGACCTCTCCTGCCGCCCACTGCTCCCCTCAGCAGTGTACTTCGGTCCTTCTGCCTGCTCTGCTCCCCGCTCTGGCTCTGGTGAATTCTCTCACCCTCCCTCCCGCGCTTCTGACTGTACCCAGTGCATGTATAAACAAAACAAACAAACCAGCAAACAAATAAATAAAAGCATGCCTCTATTTAAAAAAAAAAAAAAAAAAAAAAAAGAAAAGAAAATAGAATCAGCATATAAAAGGTAAAGAACTTGGAATTTAATCTAGAAAAGAAAATGTAATGGCTATTTCACAGCAAGATTCCATGTCCATAGAAGAGAAGCATTCTTTGACCTTCAAATTTGCATAGAAGCTTCAAATCTGTAGCAAATTATGGAAACTGACTATCTATAGTCACTGTGTTCCCACTGAAATTAGTGGCCCATATGAAATAGTCAAATGGACAATTGCTACTAATTTTACCAGTAGCTCACACTATTACACTTGTATATAGCATAATATTATACACTGGGAAAAATGTTGAATTTAGAATCTATTAAGCAAAATATCCTGTAGAAAGAACCATAAATCCAGTGTTCAATTATTATTTTTAAAAATCTTACCCATATTTTGAAGAACACATGTAGCCAACCTTTCATGAACTGCATAAGAATAAGTAATTGGGCTTTTAAATTGAAATGGCTTTATAATGCCGACTCTTACAGATTGAACAATATCTACAGGAAAATTGTGTGTGTCTTATGCAATTTTTCAAGTCTGGGAAAAGTTAGTGGAAGCCAAGTACATGATGATCATTGAAAATCTAATAATTTCAAGTGCTTTTGCTGCTCAAATTCTATCTCCAATTTCCTTCTACTCAAATTGCCTATTTTTTATGAAACTGACCCACATCACATCCATATGCAAGCTCTAGGAACCCACAGAACAGCTTATACAAAGTTATAAAAACAAATGTTATTAGCAAACCACCACATATGAACTATATTCTATTGCTTAGTTAAAAGTGGATCCCCAAATTGGAATTTTTAAGAAAACTTTTTAGCAGCACCATCTGGTAAGGAGAGCAGGGGGAAAAGTCTATTTTCAATATACGCAGTTCTTAGAATGAGTTATTTAAATTTTACTTCATATTCGTATTTTCCAAAAGAATATTTCCAACAGGAAATATTCCAAAGGACCAGTTGTAAATCTAGTGTTATAACAAAACTCCGATTTTCTGCAATCGTTGAGATTTAAATTTTCATACATTTAATAACAAATACTCTTGAATTTGGTATCTGTTTTTATGTAAAGTTATTGTCTAGATTAAGAGAATTTCTTAACTCTACAACAAACTGTAATCTGATTTTTAGTTCTTTGTAAGTATTTCTTATGTGAGTCATCAATCAGGAAAAATGTTATTGGACCATGTGTTCCATGTGGGGGGCGGGTAGATAAGGCAAAGTTAGGTTAGCAGTGGAAATCTACTTCTGACACTACTTTATGTTAAGCTGTGCTAGATAGTTTTTAAACAGACAATGGGTGAACAATCTTTCTACAGCCAGCCTTTAGTGTAGCTAACACCCACCGGTGTGTGAGGTGGTGTCTCCCAGCATACGAAACATAAGAATGACACATATCAAAAAGACCACAAACAGATATACACAATGGAATGCTATTAAGCAATCAAAGGTACATATATACTGTGGAATATTACTCAGCATTCAAAAAAGATAAACACATGCAATTTGCAGCAACATGGATGGCGCTGGAAGGGATCATGCTCAGCGAAATAAGCCAGAAAGAAAAAGAAAAATACCGGATGGTCTCACTCATAGCAGGAATCTAGAAAGCCTAAATAAGGGACCAGGAAAATGAATAACTATAAGAAGATGAAAATAAAAATCAACAAAAAAACTATGAACCAGAGACACTCTAAGGGGGGTGGGGGGCGGGGAGGGGAGGGATTGGGGTCAAAATAAGGGGGTTGCAATTGTATGGGGAATATAAAAATAAAATCTATTATTAAAAAAAAAGTTCTTATCACAAGAAAAAAAAACAGAAAAGATAAACTCATGCCATTCGCAGCAACATGGATGGAGCTAGAAGGAATTACGCTCGTTGAAATAAGTCGGAAGGAAAAAGAAAATTATCGGATGGTTTCGCTTATAGCAGGAATATAGGGAAACCAAATAAGACATAAGTGAAAAAAAATATTAACAGTACAAAACACAACAAAACAAAAACAGACAATTATAAATCAGAGACATCCTGCAGCGGAGGAGGAGGGAGAGGGATCAGAGGGAGGGAGGGAAGAGCGCAGGGGACTGTGGTGATGGTGAGCGGGTGCATTGGTGAAAGAAATTCTGTGGGGACTACACTTGGGGGCGGGGAGCAAATATTGTTTAAAAGTGAACAATGATGTAAAAAATTAAAAAAATAAATTTTTAAAAATTTTTTAAAAGACCACAAACAACAAATGAGGCTAGGGTATGGAGAAAAATGAACCCTCATACACTGTTGGTTCAATGCTTATGGAAAAGGAGAGTGGAGGTTTCTCAACATATATCTAATATGATGCAGCAAATCCACCACTAGGTAGCTATCTGAAGAATACAAAAACACTAATGTGAAGAGGTGCACGCACTCCTATGTTCATTGCAGCAGTGTTTACAGAGCCAACGTATGGAAACAACCTAAGTGCCCAACAACAGGTGAGTGGAGTAAGACAATGAGGTATATATACACAATTAAATACCAGTCAGATATGTAAAAAAAAGATGAAATCTTGCCATTTTTGACTGCATGGATGGAACTGCAGGAAATTATGCTAAGTGAAGTAAGTCATAATGAGAAAGACAATTACAACATGATTTCATTCATACGTGGAATATAAAGAAAAACAAAACATAGGAACAGACAAAAACAAATCAAACCCTAGAAATATGGAGAATTGAGGTTACCTGTTGGGGATGGTTGGGGAGGGAGTCACAGGGGAAGTGGACCCCAATGTGTTTGGGGGGAGGCTGATAGATGCCTTATGGTGTGGTAACAAGCATCTGTAGCACAGGTGTGAACCTATGCCACTAAATCATATACAGTGTTTGAGACCAAGTTCCCGCAGTAAAAAAAGAAAACAATAGAATTACAAAACAAAGACAAATGCCAACCCCTTTGCCTCACTTCAGGACATCTCTGAAGGATGGTCTGAACCTCAGGTCTTGAGCCTCAAGGGTCTTTTGAAGCTTCTGATGCATCTGCCTCAGTTCAGATTTTCCTGCTCAGTCTTCTTTCTTTATTCCCTGATAGGTGTTGTTCCAAACCTACTCACTACTGGGCCTCTTGTAGCAGAAATCTCTATCTCAGTGTCTTTTTCCTGGAGAGCTTGGTCCATGAGAGCTGCTAATAGAGATGGCCCTGGGGGCAAACTCTAAAATGTGATTTTGAAAACTGGATCATGAACTAACTGCAACAAAGACAACAACGCTGCAGGTATGTTGGAGTATTGATAGCTCCTAGCATAATGTAACTGTGTGAAAGTGAAAACTTCCATCAGTGGAGAGTTGGGATGGGATATCGGTAGAAGGTAATGAAAGTAATATCTCAGGCATTTGAAAGGTTTATAGGACGTTGTAATTACATGGAGTCAGATGGTTGTTGCTGGGGGCTATTGCTGCAGAGGAGAAACATAATGAAAGGTATGAAGGTGATTAATTACCAATGTAAGATGAACTATGATCATCAGAGGATTTCCCTGGTAGCATGTAAGAGGCTCATCTTTTGTAGTCACAGGAGGGGAAAAAAAGGCAGATGGCCAGGCCCAGAACTTAATTATAAGGGAAATAGAGTTGAGACAGGATTGAATTCTCATGGCAAATAGGCTATGCCAAGTTTAGGAACTGATTGAGAAGAAGTGAGATCCCGTGACTTGAAGAGGAGACATCTGGAAGAATGAAATTGAAAATCTCAAATTCTTGAGGCTACTAGAGGGAGACACAAGGTGGAGGTAGGAACATAGCAGGCAGGGGGCCCAATGGTCTAGGAGAAAAGACTATGGGCACTTTGATTGTGGGGTGGGGTGGTAATATACATATTATACCATACATATGGTATAAACCTAATTCTTCAAATCATATATAGTGTTGTAAATCAATATTACCTCAATAAAGAAGATAAAAAAGAAAATCTCAAATGCTGAGATGCCTCTGAGTGGTTTGGCCTTGCAGAGCCAGGCCATTCACCCCTTACTAACGACTTGTGCCCCCCCACTTGTTCAAGCACAATTCAAATTCTTCTGCCTTACAAGACAACACATGTCCAGTGCCAGGAATTACTTCCCTTTGGTTACCAGAACAATAATTAGAGTTTACTCACAAAATAACCCATTCACTAAATGCTGTGCCTACTAAGAAAGGAAGGATTTACATCCCCAGGATGCTATAGAATCTAGCCAACATGAACTAGCAAAAACCATGGGAATGGACATTGAGGATGCTGGAGCAAGAGCAACAGAACATGATCTTGGGTAGAGTGTGTATATAGATATGAAAACACTCTTCATGAAACACTCTTCATCTTCTATGAAAGATGGTGGGAGAAGGACTCAAAAGACTAAGAGAAGTGGTTTGAGGTAAAAATGTAAGGGCAATGGTAAAGAGTTTAGATGGGTAGCTAGGACCTGGAAAGAGAAATATTGGAAGATAGGGGACAGTAACAACTGGGAAATCAAGAGATGGACTAATGGGGTGTGCACAACATATGAAGAGTAGTGTGTCACATGTTAATGCTATCCAGAAACCATCTACCACAGAACATGAATTGAAAAACCATGTAATACACCTATGTTTATTGCAGCACTATTTACAATAGGTAAAACCTGGAAACAACCCAAATGCCCAAAAATAGATGACTGGATCAGAAGATGTGGCATATATACACAACGGAATATTATTCAGCAATCAGAAAAGATAAACTCATGCCATTTGCAGCAACATGGATGGAGCTAGAAGGAATTATGCTCAGTGAAATAAGCCAGAAGGAAAAAGAAAAATATCAGATAGTTTCACTTATAGCAGGAATGTAGGGGAACCAAATAAGACATCAGTGTAAAAAAATAATAGCAGTACAAAACACAACAAAGCAAAACCAGACAATTATAAATCAGAGACATCCTGCAGGGGAGGAGGAGGGAGAGGGATCAGAGGGAGGAAGGAAAGAGCACAGGGGACTGAGGTGATGGTGCACGGGTGCATTGGAGAAGGAAATTCTATGGGGGCTATACCCGAGGGAATGGGAGGAAGCAAATACTGTTTAAAAATGAACAGTGATGTAAAAAATAAAAAAAAATTAAAAAGCTAAAAAATACATAAAAAAGCATTAATTGATAAAAAAATAAAAAATAAAAAGCCATGTAAGTTGTGTGTCCAGGCTAGCTGACACCAAACATCCACTATCATTGCCCACTTTAGTGCTGGCGTAAATGGTCGACAAATGGAGCAGGTTTGATTACTAGTGTGGAAGTTCTGCATAAGTCCAACAGAATGGAATCCCATTCATCTAGGCTGATCCTAATTGTTGAATGTACACCTTGCCCCAGACACCTTTCTCTCTCAAGGCCAACCAACCATTTGGTGCTCAATCACACAGGAACTCTTCTGTCTGTAGGTCAGTGATTCATCTTGACTGGAGTTGACACTTATTCCACCTGTGGGCTTGCCTTTCCTGACTGCTGAGCTTCATTTTCTGATGGCTTAGGTAGGCTGTGAGGCAGTGATACAAAAGCTCACAAAATATTGCCTCAAACCAATGGACACTTTAAAATGAAGAGGATGCAGAGGTGGGGCTATGGATTCCCTGCTCTAATCTCCTACTCCACCCAAAAGCTACTAGCCTCCCTGATAGGCCAAGGGAATAACTATCTCTTTAGTGGTACCAACAAGGGTCCAGGTTAGAGATGATAACCTGTGAGGAGGGAGTACCATCCTCCAGGATGCAGTTCACACCCTGAATCAGTAACCCTTACATGGTACTATGTTCCTAACAGGTATAATACTGGGTCATAGGAAGCAAAGAGTAGAGCAAATGGTCCCATTTATTATCACTGCCAGGGATCTATTTGGGAAATTTGCTTTCTGTGTCAGCAGCTGACACTCTGAGAGCATAAGTTCCTGTTTCTTAGTGTTCTTAGAAGGGAAATTCTTCAACCAATGACACAGAACCCTTTAAATCTTTATGTGCCTCTTAGTGACTTCTGTTTTTTTGTGATCAGCATAATTAACAAGCTTGATGTTATACTAGAATCCCATATTTTGAATGGTAAGTTATAAATCGATACCCTAATATTCTTCTTTTTTTTTAAAGATTTATTTATGTAGGTATGTATTTATTTATTTATTTATTTGTTTATTTATTTATTTATGCAAGCACTGGGTACAGTCAGAAGCACAGGAGGGTGAGAGAATTCACCAGAGCCAGAGCAGGGAGCAGAGCAGGCAGAAGGACCGAAGTACACTGCTGAGGGGAGCAGTGGGCGGCAGGAGAGGTCTGCGCGCCATGCAGGACCCTCCTCCCGTGGCCGGGGAGCAGTCGGGGATTGAACCGGTGCTGCAGAGGCTGCAGGCAGCTTCGCAACCTGGCGCTCAGCCACTGCGCCATCGGGGAGGCCCGATACCCTAATACTCTTCTTGACAATTTTTGTGGGGTTTTTTTTGGCCAAACACTTGTCAAAATGACAAAAGGCAGATGACAAATAGCTGATAGCTGCCAACTCTGACACTTTCTCCTCTCTCACCTTTGCTCCACTATTTGTATTATCTTCAATTGTGCTTTATTTTAAGGAACATTTTAAGGGTGCTTTATATCAAGGAATCTTTGTGAGAGTTACTTTAGTTAATTTAAATAATTTTGTCTAAATATCCACTGATTCTAGCATACATCACTTGCAATATTTCTCAATATACTGAAGGCCAATTAAAGAAGGAAAATGCCACTGTCATGCTCTCTGGGTTTTGAAACTTACCCTCTTCCCTCAGGATACTTCATTCCTGACATTTGGCTGCATGAGATGCAATCTGGGATGATACTGTGTCCATATGCACATGAAATATAAATGAAGATTAACTTCTCATTTTTCAGGCAAAAGTAAGTAGCAAAAGTGATTCTAATATTTTCTGCCTATACCTCTATGGCTCGTCCTTCACACTGTCTTGGGTAGGGCAACCCACTTTGAATATTTCTGATCAGTGAGCAGAGGGTTTTTTTCCCCCCAGATTCAGCAACCTCCCTTTTGGCCAATGTTGGGAAATACTGCTTCTCGAATTACTCTTCATTGACCACTTTTCCATCTGATCATACATACTTTCTTTATGAGAGTTTTCAGGTCTAATTAAGTAGGAGTCCATTTGAAGTCCAAGGAGAACTTCAAGATTGCGTTCTACTAAATGTTGATTTAAAACCCTACTCTCAAGTTCTTAGTGGGCATCTGTATGGCCTACCTACAACAATTACATGTGAAACATCACATAAAAATGTATGAGCAATTCAACATCAAGTTGAATAACATTACACAATAGGGAAACCATTGTTTTTGTTGATTACCTATGACACTGAGAAAAACAAAAGCTAAACAGGAAAAGAAAACTATTCTTGGGACTCCCCCACCTGCATTTTGAGGATCAGGGTCAGCTGTGAGCAATTAAAGACCCCCCCTGATGACACTGGCTTATCTGTGATAGGAATGACTGCTCTCTCACATCAGTGATTGTTGGGAGGCAGAGCCTCTCTGCTCCATGAGGCCCTCAGGGACCAAGCTCTTCAGAGCCTTCATTCTGCTCTCCCTAGGGCATGACCTTGATCCTCATGGTCCTCTATAGAGGGTCAAATTCTGATCATCACATCTGTGTTCCAGGTACTAAGACAGAGAAGGGACAAAAAAAGAGATGGGCAAAATTTGTACATCATCTGATTCTTAAGGTAGGTTTCCAAAAGTTGTCACGTAATACCTCCACTCCTCCTGCTGTCTGGATCTTAGTCACCTGTTCACAACTGGATGCAAGAGAAACTGACAAATATATTGTGTATTCTGAGCAACCAAAGGCTGGGTTTAAAATTGCGAAGTTTATTACTATAAAAGCAGAAAAACACTGGGAGACAGCCAAAATACTCTGCCAAAATTTACAAGTTGACAGCTCATAGGCCTCAGCAGACTCTGTGAATCTGAATACACTTATAATTTGGTTGGAGGTTTTGCCCTACTATATCCTGAAGATCTCACATTACAGCTAGAATTAGCAACTGTTTCTGTGTCCCCTTAAGAAGCTGGAATAAACCTGACTACAGTGAAATACCTCAAGGGAAGGATGGCTCCCCATTCCCAGCCCCAATCAGTGAGGCTCACATCACTTGGGTGCTTATCAGATGCGTGCAGGCCCTTATTCTCTCAGGCTGTTTGGTAAAGAGAACAAATAAATATTATAACTGAAATTCCCTGGGAGTCTTTAGACAAGAATTAAAACTCTGTTCATCTTTCTCAAGTTCCTTTTTCTCAGGATGCTAAAAAAAAAATATGAAGTAGAACAAACAAGATGTAATCTTCTAAAAAATTTGGTCCCATTGGAGACACCAATCTAAATGGAGACTTTCCCTCTACTTTTGTCAACTAACTTTCATTGTGAAAGGTGCTGAGAGTAATAAATAGAATAAAGGGTTTTTGGTTTGAAACCTCTTTACGGCGTATCCTGGAAATATACTGGACTCTAGGGGGCGCTATTCACATTAGCACTCCGTGAAAAGCAGCCCCTTGGAGCACAGTATGAATGGTGTGCAACGATGTTGACCTGCCAGGAAGTAGTGTAATGTGCCTGTTAATCGCAAAATAGTTACAAGGTGGCAAGATAAACAGATGGCACTGAGGTCCCGAGAACAGTCAAAGGTTACTCTGTTCTTGTAGAAAGTCGTTTTTAAACTTATTAAGTGAACTTGGTTTATGTTCCTTTCATTAACGACTGCCAAAAGGGTACTATTTTAGCTTGCCATATTTCTAATTTCTAGAAGTCTGTTTTAAAGACAAATGGAAGACCTTGGAAATTTCAGGTTCCAACAGTGCTGTGCAGTATGATTTGCATAAACAACTCTGTAACACCATTAATCAGAGGAGTTTAGGATTCTTTCCTTTCTCTCTCTCGCACACACCTGTTCCTGCTGGAAATGAGTAAGTAGACAGCAAATGCAGCTGCAGAGTGCCTTCACTGATTTAAGGAATATCATTAGTCTCATCTTTAAAGCTTCAGTATTATGGCAGAGCTTCAAGGGTGCTTCTAATATACAGTCCCATCAGAGTCAATTGCCATTAGAACATGGTTTTCTTAAATGTCATTCAGAAGCTGTTTATGAAAAAAGAGTAGGTAGTTTTTAAACTATTAACAACAATAAAGCTTTTAAGAAAGTGCGTTTTCAAGGGTAGAATAAGATATCCTGGAAAGATTTCATTATATCAACCACGGTTGTAGATATCAACCTACACACAAATTACTAACAATTTAGAATTAGTTTTGCTTCTTTTGAAGTGCATAAGAATAAATGAACTCATAATTCTTCTTCCCATTTGGATAATTAATTTTATCCCTTATAGGGTCATAGATGCTTTTGAGAATATGATGGCATTATGGCACCTTTGGTAAGAAATGTACTCAGATACATACACACAAACATTAATATAAAATTGAAAAGATCGTTGACTCCTAAAATATATTCACAAACATTCTAGTTTCAAAACCCCAATCTAGAGTCAGTGTAAGGTGAAAATGGGTTTTGAGGACTCAAAATCCACTCAAGGTCTAAAGAAGAAAATGTTACTTGTATGTGGGTGGGGTGGGGGTTACATTGATTTGAAAATAAGTCATTTTGGAGATCAAGTTACTGCTTTCATAAGTCTTTTCTATTGTTTTACTTAATTTCAAGGTCCAATTTATATCAAGCCCAGTATTATGCATCTCAAAACTTATTCTAAATTGAACTACAATCCAAGGCATAAGTTAGGGGTTTTTGTTTGTATTTGTACAAAGAGAAACTTACACTGTATTCATCCAAGATTTCTCTAGCAGAACTCTCAATACTTGTGTTTGGGTTCAGAGATGAAAATGTGAAAACAGTTCATTTACATCACACTAAAGGACAACATCTGGAGTACATTTATTTATTTACTTATTTATTAACAATTTTATTGAGATACAATTTACATACCATATAATCCACCTTTTTAAAGTATACAACTCAATGGTTTTTAATAGATTCACAAAGCATAAGCATTTCACAATGTTGTAATTAACCTCCCAAAAACTCTGTACCCATTAGCAGTCATTCCCATTCCATGCCCCCACCCCCATCATTCCAGCCTTAGGCAACCTCCAATCTGCCTTCTCTATATATAGATTGGCCTATTTTGGACAGTTCATATAAATGCCCATATCATATGGTCTTTGTGATTGCTTCTTTCACTTAGCAAAATATTTTCAAGGTTTATCATGAGGTAGCATGTATCAGCACCTCATTTCCTTTTTATGGCCAAATAATATTCTATTGTGTGGCTATTCCATACTTCTGTTTATCCATTCATCTGTTTATGCCCAGTAGAGATGTTTCTAATTTTTGACTGTTATGAATAATTTTGCTATAAATATTTATGTACAAATTTTTGTGTTGATCAGTCTCTTGACTTTTAACAATATAAAGCAAAAGGTTAAAAGGAAAATATTCTTATAACAAAATTATACAAAATTTGTTTTGCAATAAGTTTATGTTTTTCAAGACGCAACCATTTTCACATCTAACATCACCAAGGTTTATTGTGCCAGGGAAATTGGCATCATTACTCTATCACAGAATCAGAGGTGGTTGATGTTCTCAAAGTTTCCTTCTTACACTAAATCAGCAACTTAGTTTATAGAAATCTCCATGAATAGAAGGGTAAAGAAAGACCAGGTTGTGGCCATCCCCTGCTCTTAAGGAAAATTTCGACTTTACTGAGCCCTTCTAAGCAACAAGCACAAGTGTGCATAGGTGACAGCCTTGGATAGAATGATAGATTGAGCAGGACTTGCCAGCTTACCTGTGTTCCCCATTCTGGTCTGCTGTACTTAGTTCCTTTACTAATTCCCAACTGTGTCTTGCTCGTAACCTTAACACTTTTGCCTTTGATACCCTGCTTCTCCTTCTGGCTACAACCTCTGCCTTTCCTTGGGCAGCTTTCCATGTTCATTCGCAGAGACCCTTACTACTCACCGACCCTACCAACCATTTCTGCTCTACCTCTAGATTGTGATCTGAACTTCATCACAGGTTTCCATGCTGGCTTAATCCCCCTCAAGACTCGAAATGTGCTAAGTGCTATGCAAAATGCAAAGGGAGTATACAATGAATGTTTTTTGAATGAAGGATCCGTAAGTTTTCCTATCAATGCTGTGTATGTAAAGTTGAAAGGGGTCAAAGTAAATTTATGAGTTAGTTGTATTTATTAGTTATTAATTGATGACATATTTTTCTAATGATCAAAGCACTTTGGAGCCTCAGTTTATTCTTGAGGCTCTCTCCTTATCTATATGGTATTAGCAAAGGCTCAATCTTTGGAATTGAAATAATTTATCTGATAGGGACAGATTCATTCCTAAAGATTTAACCCATTAGAATCATCACACAGAAGACCCAATTAGCTGACAAATTATTTATATTTTTTGTATTTCAGAGTAATCTTACTCTAGATCTTTGGATTCAATTTCAATGATATTATCTGAATATTACCTGACATCAGTATGTGAGGCATAACCTGGAAGGTGAAATCACAATTTACTGCTGAGGGGTCCTGCCAAACTTTGCCATTCTTTCAGGGGAGGGTTTCCCTGGGAAGCCAGTTTTTTAAGATAGTCACATGGCTCCAGCTGGGGAACATCAGGATTCTGCCTGTAATATTTCCGCAACTTCTCTAGCACTGTGGGTAACCCAACTGTGGAAGCATAGAACATGGGTCCACCCTTGTGCCTTGGCCATCCATACCCATGTAAATAGATAACATCAATGTGCTCTGGGCTAGCAGCTATTCCTTCTCCCAAGATACGGAATGCTTCATTGATAAGTGCATACAAGCAGCGCTCAAGGATCTCATCCTGGCTAATGATGCGTGGCTTGATGTGATGAGTTTCTCTGTACTGTGACAAAAATTTGGAAAGCCAGGGATCAGGTTTGTGAATCCTACCCAATGGCTTGTCATATTGGTACCAGCCCTTACCTGTCTTCTGGCCAAATCGTCCTGATTCACAGAGCAGATCAGGAATTGGACAATATCTCCTGTTACCTCGCTTCCTGGGAGGAGTTCCTGGAGGGCAGGTAGGTCCAGTGAGACCCTGCCCTTTTCGAGATTTCCAACCTATATCCAACCCAGCAAGATCAGACACTCTAAAAGGTCCCATTTTGAAACCAAAGTCCTCTAGCACTCGATCTACCGCCTCTGGCGTACTGCCTTCTTCTAGCAAGAAATATGTCTGATTGTAATAAGGAAACAACATTCGATTCCCAACAAATCCAAAACAGTTGCCTACAACTACTCCAAATTTTTGAATCTTTTTTGATAAGTTCATAACAGTGGCAATGGTCGTGGGGGAAGAGTGTCGGCTGGGGATAATCTCTAACAACTTCATGACATGAGCTGGCGAGAAGAAGTGAGTACCAATAACCAGGTGGGGACGGTCAGTGGAAGAAGCAATCTCATCAATGTCCAGGGCTGAAGTATTGGTGCACAAAAAAGCTTCTGGTTTGCACACAGCTGACAGTTCAGCAAAAACCTGCTTTTTCAGATTCATGTCCTCAAAGACTGCTTCTATGACTAAATCTACATTATTAAGCTCCTTCATAGATGTAGTTAACTTGGGTTTTGGTCCTGACCAAGGACGACCATTCTGCTGCATTTTGGATGCTTCCTTTTCCAAGGTGGCGTTTATTATCTTATTTGCAGTTTCTAACTGCTTCTTGTCTAATTCTACAGCAACCACAGGGATGTTGGCCTTTGCAAGAGAAATGACAATGCCTCGTCCCATTGTCCCCAAGCCTGCAGATAAGAATAAAGGAGAAAAACAATGACTTCACAGTCTTGGAAACTGAAAAATTTCTCAGTGGATGGAAGGTTTCTGCGGCAATGTGGCATACAAAGAGATCAATTCAAGGAGTACAAATGAATTGAATACTAGTTAAGGCTAAGCACTATGTTAAATATTTAGAGGATACAACAATGATTAGGATTCACACACATAATTAGTATATAAAACAAGTTCATCAAAGTTATAGGACATAAAATCGATATACACAAGTCTGTTTTATTTCTATATACAAGCACTGAATATGAAATTCTGAATATGCATCTGAAATTAATAAAGTAGTTCTACTTACAAAAGAACCAAAAATGAATAAAATACTTCATCAAAAATTAACAAAAAATTACAAGACTTATACACCAAAAGCCAGAACACAGTATTGAAAGAAATAAAGAAGACCGAAGTAAATGTAAAGTCATTCCTTTCATGGATGAGAAGACTTAATATAGTTAAGGTGGCAATGGCAAAGGTTAAGTATGGCAGTGACAAAGGTTAAGCAAATAGATCAATGGAACAAAATTAAGAGTCTGGAAATAAAGTGGTACACATATGGTCAGCTGATGTTTTTAAAAGGGCACTAAGATAATTCAATAAGGAAAGAATAGTCTTTTCAACAAATGGTTCTGGGACAACTAGACAGTCACATGCAAAAGGTGCTGGACCCCTACCATAAAAAAATTAATACAAAATTGATCATATTAGAACTAAATCTATAAAATTTTCATGACCTTGCATTGAGCAGTAGGTTTTTAGATATGACACCAAAGTGCAAGCAACCAAAGAAAAAAATAGATAAACCAGACATCATCAAAATAAAAAAAAAATTGTGCTTCAAAGTACACTAAAGAAAGTGAAGAGAGGGCCCTCCTGGTGGTGCAAGGGGTTAAGCACCGCACTATGAAGCAATCCAAAGCCTCTGCAGCACGAGTTCAATCCCCGGCCAGGGAGAAACCCACATGGCGCAGCAGACCTCTCCTGTCTCACCTGCTGCTCCCCTCAGCAGTGTATTTCAGTCAGTCTGCCTGTTCTGTTCCCCACTCTGTCTCTGGTTGATATTCTCACCACCACCCCCACCCTGCATCTCTGGCCTGTACCCCAGTTCTTGTATGCATAAATAAATAAATCTTTAAAAAAAAAAAAAAAGAAAGCGAAGAGAACTCACAGAGTGGGAGAACTCATATATCTGACGGGGGACTTAAAACAATATATAACAAGTCAACATAAAAAGAAAACTAAATTTAAAGTTAAGCAAAGGGGCCCATAAACATTTCCTCAAAGAAGATATATTAATGGACAATAAGCAAGTGAAAAGATACTTAATGTCATTAGTCATTGAGGAAATGATAATCAGAACCACACTGAGCTACCACTTCACATCCACTAAGACAGTTATAATTTAAAAGGCAGACAATAGTAAGTTTGGGTGAGGATATGGAGAAATAGAACCCTGATAGCTAGCAGATTGCAATTGCTGTGAAAAACAAGTTTAGACATTCCTCAAGCAAATCCATTCCTTAGTAGGTAGGTAGAGAGGTGCATATACATCCCCAGAGAATTGAAATATGTCCACACAAAATGTATATATAAATGTTCATAGCAGCATTATACAGACTAGCCAAACTATCAGCTGATGAATGGATAAACAAGGTGTGATGTATCCATACAGTAGAGTATTACTTGCACATACAAAGAAATGAATTACTGATTCACACTTCAAGGGTGGATGAACCTTGAAAACGATATGCTAAGTTAAATGCGATGGACACAAAAGGCCACATCTTGTATCACTCCATAGACATGAAATGTCCAGATTTATTGAATCCAGAGACAGATAGTAGATTAGTGGGGTTGCAGGGGTTGGGGAGAAGGGCAATGAGGCCTGACTGCTGATGGAGATAGGGTTTATTTTTAGGGAGATAGAAATGATCTAAAATTGATTGTTACAATGGTTACATGCTTTGTAAATATCTAAAAAGCATTGAAGTATATTCTTTTTTTTTTGCTTTGGTGAGGTGGTTAGTTTGTATTTTCAAAAAATTTTCAATTGTGATAAAATATACATATCCTAAAATCTGCCATCCTAACTATTTTAAGTATATAGGTTTAGTGGCATTTAGTGAACATTTACACTGTTGTGCAACCAGCACCACCATCTGTCTCCAGGACTCTTTTCATTTTACAAAAATGAAACTCTATACCCTTTAAACAATAGCTACCCCCTCTTCTCGCTCCCTGTCTCCTGACAACTACAATTCAACTTTTTATCTCTATGATGTTGACTACTTTAGGCCCCTTGTCAATGGAATCCTATAATTGCTTTCACTCATAATATCCTCAATGTTCATGCATGTTGTCGTATGTGTCAGAATCTCTTACTTTTTAAAGGCTGTGTAATAACTCATTGTATGTGTGTGTGTTTGTGTGTGTGTACACCGTCTTTTGTTTGTCTATTCATCTGTCAAGAGATATGAGTTTTTTTTTTACCTTTAGACTATTTTGAATGATGCTGCTATGAACATGAGTGTACGAATATCTATTCAAGTTCCTGCTTTCAAATTTTTGTGGGCATGTTTTCATTTCTCCTGGAGATAGACCCAGAAGTGAAATTTCTAGATCATATGATAATTCTATTTTTAATTTTTTGAAGAACTGCCATACTGCTTTCCTTCGCAGTTGTACCATTTTATATTAAATTATACTCTTTAGGAGGGTGACGTTTACAGCATATATGTTGCATTTCAAAACTGTTATAAAAAAATATGAGTATGGGCCTCCCTGGTGGTGCAGTGGGTTGAGCACGGCGCTGTGAAGCTGTCTGCAGCCTCTGTAGCACGAGTTCGATTCCCAGCGGGCTAGGGAGATGCCCACATGGCGCGGCAGACCTCTCCTGTCACACCCACTGCTCCCCTCAGCCGCGCTTTCAGTCTGTCTGCCTGTTCTGCTCCCTGCTCTGTCTCTGGTGAATTCTCTCACCCTCCCGCACCTCTGGCTTGTACCCCAGTTATTGTATAAATAAAAAAAACTTTTTAAAAAATATGAGTAGTACCAACTCTCAGGGAGTTTATTATAATCCTGTGGGAAAAGGAAAATTCATAAATATCCATTCTATAGGATAAAGCAAATGATGTGATGATTCAGATTTCTTTGGTGATTTAGGGAAGGGGATTATATTTGGTTGATTGAATAGTCCAAGAAAATCTTCAAGATAACAATATTTGAGGGCCTCTCTGGTGGCACAAGGGGTTAAATCTCAGCACTATGAAGCTATCTGCAGTCACTGCATTATGAGTTTGATGCCCAGACACCAAGGTGACCCACATGGCACAGCAGACCTCTCCTGTCTCACCCACTGCTCCCCTCAGCAGTGTATTTCAGTCAGTCCACCTGTTCTGCTCCCCACTCTGTCTCTGGTGAATCCTCTCACCCCCCCCCAACACCTCTGGCCTACACCCCAGCTCTTGTATGCATAAATAAATAAATCTTAAAAAAAATAGCAGTTGAAGAAATATTTGAAAAAAGATCACACCAAAATAGGTAGATAAATTGGGGAAGTTGAACCATTCAGATTGAGGGAAGGAAAAGAAAAAAGAGTGATGTTTTAAACGCAGGCAAGAAGAATGGGAAAAGTGAAAAATTATTTTATAGCAAAGATGTTGCTGTTCCTTCCTATACAATTTTATCTGGATATTCACATAGAACAGCATATTCCCCACACCCCATCCTGGGTGGGGGTGTGGCTAATTCTGGTCAATGCTTGCATCTGTGCTGCCTGTGAGGTAAGAAAGTTTTTACATTTTAAATAGTTGAAAAGCAAAAGAATATTTTGTGACACATGAAATTTTAACAAATTCAAACTTTAGTGTTCATTAATAAAGTTTTATTGAAATACCACCTCACTTATTTGCTTCTATATTGCCTGTGGTTGTTTTTTGTACGTCAATGGCAGAGATGAGTAGTTGCAATAAAGACCCTCTTCTGCACTGCTGGTGAGAGTGCAAACTGGTCCAACCACTATGGAGAGCTGTGTGGAGATTTCTGGACCTACTAAACATAGAGCTTCCATATGATTAGAATCAAAGCACACTGAGGGGGAAGCTCAGACGTTCTTCTGCCTCCTGCCCTGCAGCCACCCCACCTCCCTGCACCTGTCACCACCCACAGCAGACAGTGCCTCTCTTGTGCTTGGGGATTCCCCACTGGCTGCGCTCACCACCCACGGCTCCCTGTGCACCACCCCGAGGGCAGACAGTCCGTGGGTTTGTGGGGTGAAGCTGAAGGGCCAGCAGCCTGGCGTCAGGATTCAACACCCACAAACCCCTCTGCCCTGCCCTGCCCTGCCCGTCCCTGCTGAGCCGCTGGGTGGCCTCCGGCCAACTCTGTGTGGCATCTAACTGCTGAACGGTTCGGCGTATG
Organism: Talpa europaea; assembly: GCF_964194135.1. Classification (NCBI taxonomy): domain Eukaryota; kingdom Metazoa; phylum Chordata; class Mammalia; order Eulipotyphla; family Talpidae; genus Talpa; species Talpa europaea. The sequence goes on along the minus strand of NC_140070.1, from coordinate 115,613,269 downwards.
GCTCACCTGGTCTCCCGCGGGGCTGCCCTGTCCACGCAGGCGCAGTCTCCCCGCCCCCCCAAGCCCCGCGCCCTCCGCTGCGCCCCATCACTCCCATCTCTCCCAGCCCCTTTCCCTCATTTATTATTTAAAAAATAAAAAAAAAACTTAAAAAAAATAAAATAAAAATAAAGACCCTCTGGCCCACAAAGCCTAAAATATTTACTATACAGCACTTCCCAGAAACAGTTTTCTGACCCTTGTCCAAAAGAATGGCTCAACCACTACTGGGAAAGAACCTGGTTGTAGAAAACCCCAGTGGAGCACACAGAAAATGATTGTGTTAACTCACTGAAACTGTTGGGTTATCTGTTACCTTACTGACTTTGGATGATACAGAAAGTCACTTCTGTATACTATTCTATTCTTCATATTGACTAGCTTTGTTTTTGAATATATTGTAGAATGTTATCAATCATCAGAAATCACTGAGTTTCTCTGGAACATACTTATTTAATTTGTTAAATTATTTAATAAGTCCTATATAATATAATAAGTAAATATTATATTATTAAAAAACTCTGATATTCCAAATTCTGAACATCTGCATTTTACTCACTAACAAGAAGGCTCAAGGTTATAGCAACTTGTAGCCTAAACTTCAGCTTGAGTAAACAGTTGGAGGGAGAGTGTGGCGTTCCAAACGCTGACCTAGCTTTCGGTCCCAGACTCCATACAAAAGTTTTAACATTGTAGAGATCAAGATCTCATGGGGACAATAAGGATTGAAGAGAAGTCATGTGAAAGTGCTTTGTCGAGTGTAAAGTAATGTATGTGATATCTCAGAACCAAAGCCAGAGTAGGGTAGGAAAGTCACCTGCAAAGGTGGAGCATAGCACTTCTGTGCTCACCTTTCAGAGCACCTCTGCAGAGGGACCTCTGTGGCTACAGATCAACTCACAACCTAAATCACAACAGTAGACCTAATTAACGCTTTTTAGAAAAGGTCAATTCACAATTTTCAATCTTTATGAGTCTATAAGCTGACACTTCTCGTTTAATCACTGAAATTAAAACATACATTAAAACAACATGTATTTCTTCCCAACCGTAGTTAGCTCCTAAGTTCTCTTTTCACAGCCTGTGGCCTCAAGACATTCAAAACTGATAGAGGGCTAATGGGCCAACCTGTTTACTGTTAGTTACTATATTTTTATAGGTAATTTTTTGTTGACTTTAGATGGGGCAGGAGTGCTGCTCCCCTAACAAAAGTACTGCCTTTACCTGCTAAGGAATTAAATTTGGTCAAGAACCTCTTCCACTGAGCTAAGCAAAGAAAAAGCGATGTTTATCTCCTGACTGTGCATTCATCTCCCCTCCTCGTGACCCTTGAAAGCCAGGTGAGGTTGTTAGAGGGTAAGGATGTCCTGAGCGAATTCCATACAGGCTTTGTGGATGCTATCCCCACTACATCAAGACACTGGGAACTACAAATCCCATGACCCCCAAAGGGAAGTTGCAAGGACCTAAGGGCAGCGTTAAGCAGCCATTTTCTCTGTTTGTAAATAAAAACCAGCCATGTTAGTGGGGTCTCGGAGATTTGGCTCCTGCTCTTGGCCAGGCAGGTTTGGTCTCTGCGGGTCATTTGGGATTCCAGGCTGGTGGAACAGGTAGGATGCATTTAAGAATTTATCTCCCTCTTTTCTCACTGAATTGTACTTTTCCTCATTTCCTTTTCCTTTGTAAATAAAACTTTGTTAACCTTTAGTGTGTGCTTGCAGCACAAGTTCCCTTTAAGCATGGGCGAGGACCCACAGTCAGGCAACCCATTTTAGAGTGGGGGTTGCCCTGTAACAAGGTGAGAACATGAACTTGTAATGGCCTCTATTTGCCCTGAGAAGCCTGGTCATGGGCCAGGGAAGTGCACACCTGGATCATGAGGGTTGGGGTTTTTCCAGGGGCCCCAGAGAAGGGCGATGAATCATGGTGTCTGAGGACATTGGCAGGAAATGGCCGAAGTGATGACAATGGAAACTTAAATTGAAAGTAAAGACAAGGGGAGAAGATGAAGTAGTGGATACCATTGGACTAACTAAGGGACATGAAAAGATGTGAGGCTGTGTTGAAATTTCAAATTTCAGAGGTGAAGTCGTAAGTATGAGTCGTGGGGAACTGAAGTGAGGTGACTGTCACTGCATTTATGGAGGCAAAAGAACCCTGAGGGTACAGAAGTGATTGAATGGGCCACACAGACAATGAAGACAATCAGGATGGGAGCAAGGTCAGGTGCCAAACTTTTCAGTAAGTCAGGGGGTGCTATGACAGTAACGAGGAGGGATAGATTGACAAAGGGACCAAAGAGGAGAGTGGCCTGGAAGGAATCATGTCCTGCGAGAGGAATTGGGAATGGACACTGAGGTTCCTGGCGTGTGAGAGAAGCAGTAACATTCTCTTAAGAAAGCTGCAAAAGAAACAGGTGGCCAGGGTAAACCAAGTTTCAGACCAAAGGCAGAGGAGGAAGCTATTTGGGAAACAAAGGAGACTGCAGGAGCCACAGGAGGCTCTACCACAAGGATGAAATGCACAAGATGCAGTATGAGGACAAACATGAAGGAAGGGGGAGTGACCAGCCTTTCTCATTTGATTTGTATCCACTTTGTCTTCTATATATTTTAAATGTTTTTGCTACTATTTTTTCAAAACAAAGTGAGGTATACTGAAAAAAAGTTTCAAAATTTTAAACATTTGATGCCAGAGAGAAGCTTGGAAACCCTTTAAACAAGCTCCTGAGGGAAATTTTCAAATAATAGTTGATAAACACAATACTGCAAAACTTTTGCTATTATTTTGCATAATTATTCTTGGCTTGAAAGAATAGAGGGGAGAAGAATCAGATTAAGAGCACAACAATTAGAAACAAGTATTGGTGCTGCTGAAAAAGTACAAAAAGGAACCCTTGGAGCACTTTTTCACACAATGTATTCACTTCCTTAAAAAACTGCAAGTGAACAGAGTCAGTGCTAGAAAAAGCAGAATGTGCTTGTATTAAATACATATTATTTTATATCCAATCTTGACTGAGACAATAAACAAGATTCACAGCGGCTCTTTCCCCTTGAAACCTGTTGGAACCTGTGGTTGGTGCTAGACAGCTGAGTGAGGGTTAAGTAAGCCGACTCTTTTGTCAACTATAGAGCTAACCTCCCTTAAGATTGTACATGAGAGCCTCCCCCGGTGGCGCAGGCGGTTGGGCGCAGCGCTGTGAAGCTGTCCACAGCCTCTGCAGTGCTGGTTCAATCCTGGCCGGCTAGGGTCCCACTTGGTGTGACAGACCTCTCCTGTCTTGCCTGCTGCTCCCCTCAGCAGTGTATTTCATCAGTCTACCTGTTCTGTTCCCCACTCTGTCTCTGGTGAATCCTCTCACCCTCCCGCGCATCTGGCCTGTACACCGGTCCGTGTATAAATAAATAAATCTTAAAAAAAAAAAAAAAAGATTGTACATGAGATGATACAAGTATTCTTTCAGGGGATTTAAAATATTCCGAAAATAAACCTTGGGTCAATACTAAGAGTAAATGAAGCATAGGAAAGTAGTCCAAAGAAGCCAGCCAGAGAGCTAACTTGTAAAGAAAGAAGACATTTTGTTTGGGAAAAATTCCAGAAGGGGCGAAGTAGGACACTCTCTGTTGCAGCTTCACAGGGATTTGAAAATACTAGTTTTGAGCCTGGAGAAGTGAATGCATCCAAGGACCAGAAAGACAGACCATTCATTTCAAATAGCAGGCTACAGACCATGTCACACCTTGAAACATGGTACAAATAAAAATTATTGTTGGGAAATCCAGAACTTGAAGATTCATACAAGAAGAGACAGGGATGAGTGAAAAATGCCCAGAGCCTGGAGTCAGACAGAACCAGTATCTACAACACTTGTATTCAGCTCAATATTGAGAAGCCTGGTGTCTCTAACCTTCTCTAGGCCTCTCATATAAACTGAAGATCATTCATGAGCAGGGGTAAATTAAGTTAGCTAAAAAACGTTGTATGTTTGGCACAAAGTCTGGCACCTGGTGTACCTGAGAAAATGGTAGCACTTTACATGGGCAGATTTGGAGAACTATGTTAACTATCCCACGTCCTTACCGAGAACTCCAACTGAGGAGATGGGTCCTGCCGACGCTGTTTTCCAGGATGCTCCAGAGGGAGTTGACCATTTATTTGCATGTCGCTCAGCCAAGAAGGCGTATTGCAGGGCCCTGGCCTGCCCAGATCGCTGAAGGTATATAAACAGCTCCTCCTCCTTCTTGATGCCCTCCTCATAGGGATACTGCACTGCAGCCTGGACTGAACGGATACAAGTCACCTGAGAAAGGCACCCAGGGTGCTGCTTTCTCATCTTTGAAAGGGCCTCACTGAAAATGGAATCCATATTGGGCAAGTTCTGAATCTGTTTATTGTAGATTCTGCGGGATTCAAAGGGCTGGTCTGAAAGAAAGAAGCAAGAAGATTGGATTTTTGGGAGATGTTACTTACACAATGAGAAAATAAGTATATAACAATAGTAATAATAATGTCAACAATAATAACCTGTTCAAATCCAAAGTATAAAAATTAAATGCTATTCATTAAGGTATTGAATGAAACACTAATACCGAAATCACTGACATCTTTGCAACTTAATCCCATAAGATAGAATTTAATAGATTCAAAACAGTTTCAGGGCCTCCCTGATGGCGCAAGGAATTAAGACACAACCTATGAATCTGTCTGAAGCCTCTGCAGCACAAATTCAATCCCCAGCGCCCAGGGAGCAACCCACATGGCACAGCAGACCTCTCCTGGCTTGCCCGCTGATCCCCTCAGCAGTGTACTTTGGTCAATCTGCCTGTTATGTTCCCCACTCTGTCTCTGGTGAATCCTCTCATCCAATACACCTCTGGCCTGTACCCCAACTCTTGTATGCATAAACAAATAAATCTTTAAAAAAAAAGCTTTACTATTAAAAAAAGTTTCAAATTACTTAATTTAGGCATGAAAGTTATGTTTCTTTCATTCCAAAGCCAGAACAATTTTATATCATATGATATATTAAATAACATTTATATTAAAAAATTAAAGAAAATTTTACCAAGTGTGACAACATAGATGGAACTGGAGGGGATTATGCTAAGCAAAGTAAGTCAGAAGAAAGACAAATACCAAATGATTTCACTCATATGTGGAATATAAAGAAACAAAGTAAATGAACAGACAAAACCAAACCAAAACAAACCTTAGAAATCTGACTGCAGAACTGTGGCTACCATAAAGAGAGAGTAGGAAAGGGGAGCAAAGAAGAGAGGAGACCCAAAGAATTATAGTGGTGGGTTACAAATGTGTTAGTGGTGGGTGTGGAGTGGTAACCTCCACCTAAAGAGATGTAAACTCATAACCCCTAGATCACATACAGTGTTGTAAACCAAGGTTATTGCAATAAAAAGTTCAATCTTATCTTCCGCCATATAATTGATGTCTTTTACCCAATTACCGACCCTTACCCCCATCCCCCCTTCTGTTGACTACTAATGGGTCTTACAAATGAAAACTTATTTTTGTTTTACTTAGTTTATCTGTTTGTTTTCTCTATATACCATATATGATTGTATTCATACAATATTTGCCATTCTTTGTCTGACTTATTTCACTACGCATAATGGCAACTTTCAATACAGCTGCCGAAACAATTCAACAAGAGAAAGGAGAGTTTTTCAGAGGAGGGAAGAGCACAAGGGACTATGGTGATGGTGCATAGATGAATTGGTGGTGGAAATTTTATGGGGACTACACCTGAGAGGAGAAAGCCTACATTGTACTAACATGAACAATGATGTAAAATAATATATATACAAATAAATAAATGAATTTTTTTATAAAGGAGAATTTTTTCAACAAATGATGCTGAATAACTGGAATATCCACATGCCAAATAAATAAACTTAGATCCTTACCTAGCATCATATATAAAAATTGAATCAAGATGGATCATAAATCTAAATTGAAGAGCTAAAACTATAAAAATCTCCAGAAGAAAACACTGACAAAAATCTGTGAAACCTTGCACTGGGAAAAATCTTCCTAACACAACCCATAAAAGAAAAATAAATCAATCCGTGAAACTTCATCAAAATTAAAGACTTTTGTACTTTAAAGAGCACCATTTTAAAAATGAAATGATAAGGCACAGTGGGGAAAAAAAACTTACTGTAGGCAGAATAATACCTCCATAATATCTGCTTCCTAATCATCAGAAATCTGAATATATTACATGGCAACAGAAGTGATTAAGACCAAAGATTTTGAATTGTGGAGATTACCCCTAATTATCTGGGTCAGCCCAATCTAATCACTTGGGGACTTAAAAGAGAAAACCTTAAAAGAAGGGCAAAAGGAAAGTCATATCAAAACACCCTTAAAACACTAGAAATAAGTAGTGAGTATGTGTCAAAGAAAGGTCAAGGTGGATAATATTTGTGTATTTCAGCAATCAAGAGATGAAAAGTTTCACTGAAGATAAAACTTTAATGAAGAAGAAAAAATAGAAGAAACAGCATGAGGAAGAAAATTATTTTACTGATACCAAAAGCCAACATTCTTGCAAGAAAAAAGATGAAGCCAATGAAGAAAGTAGGGAAGAGAAATCTGTTGAATAAAATGGAATCAGCAGGGTCTCCTCTCTGTGCCAGGACTGTTATTTGCAGCTGCACTTGAGTGTTAGGAGGATGGATGGGGGCCCCTCCGGTATGTGCAGGGCTCTTGAGCACAGTCATCCGAATCCAGCTGATTAGTCATTTGGTCAGAGTAAAGCCCTGCCTCTTCAGTCTTTAAAATCTCTGTGTATGGTCTGTTTGCAGCTTTCAGCTTGTATTTTAAAAAAGCTTTTGAGAATCACAGCTGTCTCAAACTGATTACTTATAAAAATATACATTACATCATTACTTTGGGTAGGAAGGAAAAAGCATAGCATCAGAAGCAAAGAGGAGTATTGGTCTTTGGTGATTTGAAAACATTTTTCGATAGCAGAATAAATAAACATTTAAAAATTATACCATTTTCCCATTTATTCCCAACATCTCACAAAATGAATTCTCAAACTAGTGTTGCTAGATATTTGAAATTTCTTATCTGAGCTATTTAAAAAGGTATAAAATGTAGGAAAAAAGTAGATTCTTGCAAATATATATTCATTTGTGCACTTAGAATTTACTGTCAAATTATTCACACCATCATCACTTTTTATTGCTAGTTTGATTCCAAATTATTTTTGACATGTAAATTATCAGAAAAGTTTTTTATACTAGTTTTTTCTAACTCCATGTATTACCATATTAAAAAAAAACTACATATTAAAAAAAACTAGGTGAAACAAATGTTGGCAAGGATGTGGTGAAAAAGGAACTCTCCTACACTGCTGGTGGGAGTGCAAACTGGTCCGACCACTATGGAAAGCTGTGTGGAGGTTCCTCAGACTACTGGAAAAAAAAAAAAAAAAAAAACCTGAAACTACCATATGACTCAGCAATTCCACTCCTAGGGATCTATACAAAGGACACAAAAACTTTAATTCAAAAGGATACCTGCACTCCTATGTCTATTGCAGCACTTTTTATAATAGGTAAGACTTGGAAACAACCCAAAAATAGATGACTGGATCAAAAAGATGTGGTACATATACACAATGGAATACTGTTCAGCAATCAAAAAAGATAAACTAGTGCCATTCACAGCAACGTGGATGGAGCTAGAAGGGCTTATGCTCAGTGAAATAAGTCAGAAAGAAAAAGAAAAATATCAGATGGTTTCATTTACAGGAGGAATATAGGGGAACCAAATAAAGGACGGGGGGGGGGGGGTTGGAATGATAACAATTAATAAAAACACAACACAACAAAAGAAAAATAAACAGACAACTATAAACCAGAGCCATGCTGCAGGGGAGGGGAGGGAGAGGGATCAAAATGAGGGAGGGAAGAGCACAAGGCACTGTGGTGATGGTGCACGGGTGAATTGGTGGTAGAAATTCTATGGGGACTAGACCTGAGAAAAGAAAGCAAATAATGTAAAAAAAAAAAAAAAAAAAAGAACAATGAATAATGATGTAAATTATATATAAATTAAAAAATTGTTATAGTATCTGAGTCATAATCTTAATTGGTGGTATCAACCCTGTTTTATATATGATGAAATGGTATATAATAACATGACTAAGGCAAGTCTCAAAAAATCAGGTTTAATTATCATTCACTGTGCCCAACTTTTATATATTATTGCAGACACATTTTGTCTTTCTGTGCATGAAGTTCATTTGATATTATGAATCTGTTATTTTTCCTCTGTAGGCAAATATTTGTTTTAAAAACTCAAGCCAGTCATAATGGTGTGATAGGGTAAGACTTCTTTTTTTGATGATCAACCTCCTTTAAGAAGACTGAACTCATGAAGGCATATATAATAGCAGTGTTCCCCAACTGGCAATTTATGCTTTAAATTAAGAAATAAAGTGATTTTTCTCAATATTTAGTCCAAATATTTATTTACAATTCCTTTCCTACAGTCTGTGTTAAACCACTTGTGACTATTAGCAGGTTGTTGACTCACTGAAAATTGGCAACATTTTAAAATTCATCATCGTATTCCTTTGGATTTTGCACAGTATTGTGCATGTGGTAGGTACTTAATAAAGATGTGGATGAGAAATAAATAAGAAAACTTTTTCAGGCTGCAGTTAGAAATTAGGTGAGGAAGGGTTAGAGAGGTGCAGCATGAGAGACCCCATTTGCCGGTGATAATATTGCTTTGAAGGTGGAGGAACAGAGTAAGCACCAAGGAATGCAGAAGCCTCAACAAGCTAGAAACAACCCCCAGTTTAAAACCTGCAAGAATAGGGGGGCCTTGATCCTAGATGCCATCTACCGAATCCTGCCAAAAACCCGAATGTGCACCAAGTGGATTCTTCCCTAGGGCTTCAGAAAAGAGTGTAGGGCCTCCCTGGTGGTGCAAGGGGTTAAGATGCAACCTATGAAGCTGTCGCAGCCTCAACAGCAGGAGTTCAATCCCCAGCTGGCCAGGGAGCTACCCACATGGTTCAGCAGACCTCTCCTGTCTCGCACGCTGCTCCCCTCAGCAGTGTATTTCAGTCAGTCTGCCTGTTCTGTTCCCCACTCTGTCTCTGGGGAATCCTCTTACCACCCCCCACACACCACTGGCCTGTACCCCAGTTCTTGTATAAATAAATAAATAAATGAATGAATAAATAGATAAATAAATAAATAAATCTTTAAAAAGAAAAGAGTGTAGCTGCAACACCTGAATTTTAATCCAATAAGCCTTCAATCAGACCTCTTGCCAGGTAGATAAGATAATAAATTATTTTAATAATCTGTTAAGTTTGTAGGGAATTTGATATCAAAGCAATAGTAGACTCATACAATTTGTAAATCAAATATCTAATAAAGAACTTGAATCCAGAATAGATGAGTTTTAAGATTTAATCAGAAGGCAAACAACCTCGTTTTAAAAATGGGGAAAAAAAACTGACAATTTCACCAAGGAGGATATAAATGACTGATAAGCATACAAAAAATGCTGAACATCATTAGGCATTAGGGAAATGCAAATTAAAGCCACAGTCAATATGGTAGGTAGTCACTAAGTAAAGGGATGTCATTTCTGAGATAAATTACAAGACTCTGGTTTTGGGCTTGTTCACCACCCCCTGCTTTCTCATTTGCTCGAGCTGATAGCAGCCACGTACCCGGTATGGGTTGCATTTTGGTGAAGCCATGTGGCAAAGGATTGAAGGAGGCCTTCAGCCAACAACCAGTGAGGAAGCGAAGACCCAAGAGGAACTGAATCTGACTCACAAGCACTTGAGAGTTTGAAAGCAGACACTTCCCAGTCAGGTCTTGTGGAACAGTTGTCGGTTAAACCTTGAATGTGGCCTTATGTGAAATCCTAAACCAGAGTATATAGCTGATCACACCCAGATTCCTGGCCACAAGAACTACAAGAGAACATGTGATTTTAAGCAGCTAAGTTCTGAAGTAAGTTGATATGGAGTTATAGAAATTAATATCTATAGAATGATAATCAAAAGATATTAATACCGAATGTTGGTGATGAAACAATGTAGCTGGAACACTTGTACTGTACTTATGAGAATATAAAATAGTATATTAGCTTTGGAAAACAGTTGAGCAATTTCTTATATAACTTATTGTTCAACTTATTGTTGAGTAATATAAACTTATTGTTCAGCTCAGCAGTTTCACTCCTAGGAATCTAAGAGAAATGAAAACATGTGTTGTAACAAAACTTGCATATGAACACTAACTCATAATATTCATAAAATTCAGTCTTATTCATAATAGCTCAAAACTGGAAACAAGTCAAATATCCAATAAATGAATAGATTAAAAAAAATTATGGTATAGTCTTACAGTGGAATACTATTTGGCAATAAAAATGAACAAGCTACTGACACATGCCACAATATAAGTGAACTGAAAGAATCCAATGCAAAAGGTTACATATTGTGTGATGCCGTTTATAGTAAATGTCCAGAAAAGAAAAATCCATAGAGGCAGAAAGAAGATCAATTGTTGCCTGAGTTGAAGATGGGAGTGGGGGTTAGATGCAAAAAGTTGTGAGGGAACTTTTTGAGGTGGTGGGCAAGTCCTAAAGCTGGGGATGGTTGCATAACTGTATAAGGTAAATTATGCCTCATTAAAACCCTTTTTAAAAGGCTTCCGTGTAGTGACATATATCTGAAGAGGTATGACGCTTATACCTCTGAATCATATACAGTGTTATAAACCAATGTTACATCAATGAAAACCAATAAATAAAAGAATGATGATATTCCTAAAAAATAAAGCTCACAAACTAATTTACCAAGAAACTAAAAGACCTTTAAGAAGATAACTACAACATTTTACTGAAGAACATAAAATGAGACCTTAATAAAGAGTACCAGACCCCATGTTCCTAGATATAAATATTTAATAACATAAAAATATAAATATTGTCCACATATATTATATATGAATTTCTAATCAGAGCCCTTATGGTGCCTATTATTTTTTAAAAAATAACTTAACAGAATGATTCTAATGTTCACATAAAAGAATGAATGTGTAACAAATTATGTCACCAAAATTGTTTTCTAAAGCAGCTTACTGGGAATTGTTTTCAAAAAAGTGCTACCAACCATTGCTTCAAAAATAAAACAAAAATAAAACATTGTATCAAAAACATACACCTTAGGTAAAAAGATAGAAAACCTACCAAAGCTTATAAAGCAGTATCTCTATAAAAGACTTAAGAATTTGACATTGGTGTGTTACTGTGTGTCCAGGTTGAGTGAGAAAGGTTTTGGTGTAATCCCATTTTAATGTTTTAATTGAGATAAAAATTAAATTTTTTTTTGTACTTTGGAAGTATAGGCTCTCCCCCCTTAGAGATCGCCATATAGCACACCTGTCACCAATTCACCCATATTCCACCACCACAGCCCCTTGTGCTCCCTTCCCGCTTTGTTGTCACCTCTCCCTACCTGCCTAGATGCTTCAGAGAATCAGCTTTCAAGGATTTGTTTTTAAGATTGTCTTTATCTGACCCTTAGTTTGGTTTTTCTATATTTCACATATAAATGACACCATCTGACATTAATCTATGAGACGAGAATGTTTCCTTAATATGATTACTAAGGAGAATTGAAGAGAATGGGTTACGTTAATGCTTTCCTGGGTGACACAAGGAAAGGACTCGGGAGAGGGCAGATGCAGTTAGCAGCATGTGGTCCCTGTCCCCACCTCTATTGTTGGAAAAACATGAACTGTACCCCACAGGCTTGTGGTACTGTTACTTGTTCAGTTATCCACTGAGTTAGCCCAATCCTTAATTTATGGAACAGAAAGCACAGCAGAGAAGGATGGAGATCTTCCCAGGTCGACAACTGATTTAATTCCCTAGTGGTCCAAAAGGAAAGTAGGAATGGACAGTGGGGGGAGGACAAGTGAATGAGGATCTAAGCGGATGAAGAATGGGGGCCAAGTTGTCAGAGTTAAAGCATCAACAGCAGCTAATGAGTCTGCACTGGGGACAGCACAGTCATGGGTCAGGCCCTCTTGAGCCAAATCTCTGTCCTTGTCCATTCCCATCATGACTGGGGCTGCGTCCCAAGCCACAGTACACATCAGAGCTATTGGAAGAGTTGTAAAAGTCCAGTTGTCCAAGCACCACCATAGACTCAGCTGAGAATCTTTAAGAATAGAATATAGGTGTCAGTATTTTTTATAAATTAACGTCTGCTGAAGCTCTTGGCAACTTTGCCCTGGATCAGGCATTGAAAAGAAAAAAAAAAGAAGAAGAAGAAAAAGAAGAAAAGCAACGCTTGCTTAATGAAGTGCAGTAATTATTGCTGACCAGCACAACCCAGTTGTGCTGTACCCCCAGTTATCATGGGGATACTCAGCTTCCCAGGCTGCACTTGGGCATTGTGGGAGCATCCACGCACTTGTCCAGACCAGCCCAAGGTCAAGTCAGGCACATTCACTGGAGAGTTCTGGATCAGGACACAACAGGAGATGAGTTTTCCCTGCTCAATTTCCTATCCCTTTCTTGCTGAAGCTGTAACTGAAAGATGCTATTATCCTATAACTTTGGTTTATTACAACAAAATATATTCAGAAATTTCCTTTTGGGTCTAGCTGCTCAGGATGGGAAGGAGAGGAAGTATTTATTGATTCAAATATGATTATAATTGAAATATTTCCAACCCAATCACATTTTTTCCTTAATTCTTCAGTTTTCTAAAACAGAAGAAAATTAAAGTTTTTATTAAAATCAAATGTATCACATTCCTGAAGAAAGAATAGGAGACAATTAGTTTCCTTCTTTCCTTTCTGGTAAAACAGCAAGAAGAGATTTTTCTCTGGCTAGGATAGAGAGAGAGACAACATGCAGTTGGCCAAATGGTTTCCAAAGACATAAAGACCCTCTTTTCTCTAATTCTGATAAACTGTAAGCTGTGTCTGTCATGGAAACTCTGCCTAGGACAGACAGAACAACTGCCTGTTTCCAGGCTTGCAGGGATCACCCACAGACATTGGGCAGGACATGAAAAGAAAGCTCATCGTAGACATGTGTTTAGGCCTCCGATGTGAGGCCAGGTCACTCTCTCTTGTGAAGCATGTTTATAACATAGAGAGTAAAAATGAATTAAGGGTACAGAGAAAAGGAAGACAAAGACATGAAAGCATTGAGGTTTTTTTTTTTTTTTTTTTCCCAAAACCACAAAATCCAAGCAGACAAATAGACCAAGGTCTTTAAAAGGCAAAATTAGAATCACTAAAAATAGTTACAGCCCAGTGCAGTCACAGAAGAGGACCAGGGCTCATTCCAGGACAAAACCAGAGCACCAGGTTCCTGAGTGGAGACTCCCAGTGGATGTCTCCTGTGCCCACCTTTAAATAACAGCACATACTTTTCAGCTTCATGCCAGACACATCACATGGAGAAGAGGGAGCTCTTATCCAGATTGGGACAAGCAGGCCTCTGGCCAAATGCAAGTACAAATAAATAGCATTTTCAGGACCCTCCCCTCCCCAGTTTAGCCAAAGCAATCTGGTTTGCCAAGTATTTCCAAACTGCTCTGCTAAACCTATAGCACTGCGGTAGTCTGAGAGGCTTCCTGGAACAAGAGCATTAAGATGCGCGAAGCTAATTAACTTCCACAGTCAGCTCTCCAGGATGTAAGTTAAGTTTGTGGATAAATGCACAGCTTCTTCCCAAATCACATTTTAAGATACATGCTAACCTCCTGCAGTGCCTTCTCACTCATAACTGATTTCAAAAATACTGATTGCAACACTGACCCTAGAAATTCGCTTCCTTGTCTCCTTTACTATTGGATATGGAAACTAAATAAGTGTTCTTAAACTTTTCCTTTGTTATTTTTTTAAATCAACATTTCAGCAGTGGGGGAGAGTGATAGGTTGGGTGGGAATAGGATGAAAATGAAATACTTTGACAGCACCCTTCCACACTGACCATGCACCCTTCTTTCTTTGGTAAATTGAATGATTCATTAGGAAAAGATAAACTTAAAAAAAAATCAAGCTTCTTCATCACCTAGCACCCAAATACAACCACTATAAAATCTGTTATATATTTTTCTTATGTAAATAATTTAATACATACACATATCCACATATTTGTGCAATTTCCTATCTACCTGTTTTCTACTTAATAGTACATGTAAGCATTGCCCCAAATTTTCAACTTTTTTTAAATACAGAATTTTAAATGCAGAATGGGATCATTTCATTGAGACTTATCGACTTTTATGTAACATGATTTAGTTGTTTCTGATGTTTAACAGTGATACAGCTTCAGTGAGTATTACTGTATACAAATCTTTGCATACTCTGTGATTATTCCTGTGGTAAATTCTTAAGCTGGACGAGCAAATCAAAATACAGGAATAAGCCTGAGCACAGGTTTGTCCTATTGTCCACTAGATGGAATACATATAAGGAGTGTAAACATCTTATTTAAACTCAATCTTACCATGTTATTTTTCTATCTCTGCGAATTTGCTTGGCAAAAATTAGTGAGTGTCTTTCAAGTCACTCTAGGGTGATTTTTATTTTTTTATTTTTGTAAGGGTTTTTTTAAAATTTATTATCAAGTTTAAAAAGCATTTAAGAATTAAACATACGTTTACTATACAGCCAAGACATACGAAGCTTATATATTTACACAAGCAAAAGGAAAACATGTATCTACAAAGACTCCTGTAGACCCAAAGGAGAAAACACCTAAAAGTTCTTTCAGTGGGTAAAAGGATAAACAAATTGTGGTGTACTCACACTATGGATAACTGTTCAGAAATAAAAAGGAATTGAAAATTAATACGTGAAATAATATGAGGAATCCCAAAAACATTATGCTAAGTAAAAGAAGTCAGACACAAAAGTGTACGTACATACTACATGTATGCTTCTGTCTACATGAAATTTAAAAAAAAAAAAAGTAAAGCTATAGTAATAGAAAGTAGGCCAGTGTTTGTGGCCAAAAGGTAGGGGAGGGAATCTACTAGAATGAGGCATGAAAACATTTTTGAGCTACATCTTGATTGGGGAAGTGGTTACATAACTACAAACAATTACAAAAATCCATCAAACTCTACACTTTAAAAATGTATGAATTTTCTTGTGTAAATCACAACTCAATAAAGCTGGACAAAAATCAAAACAAAAGTAAAAGTCATTTAACAAAAAATTGAGAAAAGCTAACTTTATTTTTGTGTAGTTAAATTTTTGTCTATATTCATACATTCTCTGATAGCAATAATTATAGAATCTATGTAAATTTATATTTTAGACTTTTTATATCACAACTTTACATATTGCTTCATGAAATAATGAAAGTCTTCATGATTATAATTTTAAATAGGTATATATACTTTCCTAAAGCCCAGCACATCCCTCTGTTGTTAACAGTGAATTACTAAGTTTTAAAGTATGATTCGTCCCCGATATTTGGATGCCACCTTGTGGACAAACTGCAATATTGCTGGGATTGAGTAAACCATTTTATAAAGAAAAAAGGTAACTTAATGTTCAAAAATTTAATGTAATTTTAAAAATTAAATAATTTTAATGAAAATAGAACATTCATAGAAGTGCTAGATTGTGATCCTCATCTGTTAAAGTAACAGTTCCAAATTTAGGGAATCACTTAAGAAAAAGGAATTTCTGTTTAAAATCTGAAGCCATTGAAGAAAACAAAACAAACCTGAAACTATGGTATAAATGATAGACATGGATCAACCTTAAAATAATTTAGGGATCTAAAATAATTTAGGGATCTCCAAATGCAAATAGTCTTTGCTGTTAACTCACCCAGTGCTTCTTACAATAAGCCCTCTCTAGAAGCACCAAGAAACATGTGATGAAACACTGAAGGTCATTGCAAAGCAGAGAAAGTTACCAGGAAACTCATTCCCATTAGAGCAAAGACGTGCTGATACTGAGTCACCAGTGTTGTTCTCCCCCAATTCCCAGGCTCTCAGTGCAGGCCTTTGCTATTGCATTGAAACAGCAACTGGTTAGAGCCACAAAAAGAAAGATTCTTTTAGGGAAGTGTTTGGTGCCTGCCAGGGTCAACAAAAGAATGACTTTTTCCAAAGAAAGCCTTTGAATGGCACAGAGCCATTGCCGACCACCTAGGGAGGAATAATCACACAGCCGCCCAGTACTCCTCCCAATTATTCTTTCTGGCACTCTTTAACCCTCTCCCTCCTGCTCCAACCTCCATGAATTGAAAAGAAACAGCAAAAAGAACTCTTGGAGGAATGTCATAAATCCTTAAATTGAGAAACCATTGAGAGAGAAAAAACAGTTTACAGTGACAGAATCATGGTTTTATTGTGTAAATTATGCAGATTTTCTTCTATTTGCTGAAATGTTTGTATGCTTGTTTCTCTTTTTTTTTTTTAAGATTTATTTATTTATTTATTTATTTATTTATTCATACATACATACACACATACAAGCACTGGGTACAGTCAGAAGCGCGGGAGGGTGAGAGAATTCACCGAGCCAGAGCAGGGAGCAGAGCAGGCAGAAGGACCGAAGCACACTGCTGAGGGGAGCAGCGGGCGGCAGGAGAGGTCTGCGCGCCATGTGGGACCCTCCTCTGGTGGCCGGGGAGCAGCCGGGGATCGAACTGGCGCTGCAGAGGCTGCAGGCAGCTTCGCAACCCAGCGCTCAACTGCTGCGCCACCGGGGAGGCCCTGCTTGTTTCTCTTAATTTTAACTGTATACCTTAATAGAAAACACATTTATTGAATAAACACTCAAAAAGTACAGAAGATAGTGCCCTTCCAGCTGCTTCCCTGACTGACCAGCCCATTTCCAGAGGAGCAATACCCATTTCTTAAGAATCCTTATAGCAATACTTCCGACATAGACAGTTACATGTGTACATTCTCCCCAGGTAGACATGTGATTCCACCACCCTCAGCTTTCTTATTAGACAAATGGTAAACCACTTTCCACAAAGATGCTTTATTTACTTAATACAATTTGTCATGGTGCTCAGACCATATCAATGCACAGAGTTCCTCATTCATTTTAAAGTTGTGCCATATTCCATTCTGTGGATGTACAATAAGATATTTGAATTCCTCATAAAAGTGGACATAGAACTTGCTTCCAGTCTTGCGCTATTTTATTATTATTGTCTTACCTGAAACTCTCTGGGCCAATTTGATAGCTTCTTCAACTGGGTCTGAGGTCACAACTTTATCTAGAATACCTAATTTGAAAGCTTCATCTGCCAAAATACGTCTCCCTAAAAAAAAAACAAGACAAAACAAAGAAGGATGTGAGATGAAGGCAAAAGCATTACTTTCTCTAAAAGGGAAGGTTATCTGTCTAGGATATAAACAGCTTTTATTAAATGAATCTAATAAGCACCACAGTGACTTGCAGTAAAAGAGCATTATAGAATTACTGAGAAGTAACCAGAAAATTTGGATTTAAACTCTGGCTCTACAGTGAAGTACTACAACCACAATTTCCTCATTGGTAAATGGGGATAATTGTGCTTAACTTAGCAATTTTGAGTATTAAATTAGATTGCTGTAGTCTAATTATAGCCTATAAATCTCTATAGAAGTATTTTATGAACTACATGTTTCTATATAAATGAGACGATTGATTCTTTCATAATAACAATAGCAGTATTAGCAGCAGAGTAGTGCTATCTGTTTTGTACCAGCAGCAGGGACTGTTGGTTACAAAAAAAAAAAGTGCCCAAAAATATAGATGGATAGACAGAAAGAAATCAAGTTAGCATTATATGAATGGTAATCAAAAAACACAGGACCAATGGGATGGACTTCTGGCATATTCTGGCTCCCCAGCATCTTGACCCCTCCCTTAATTTATGGAATCACTGTTGCAGGAGCTGAGGACCACTGCTGCCTATACTACAGAAGCTTCGAAGGTAGCAGATAAGATCAGACAGTAAGCAGCTTTAGGGATTCAGTCTCCTGTGCATAAAATCACTTGAGTGAGAGGTGAATCAGTCTCCCCAGGTAAAGGGGACCACATGGAACAAAATGGAACATGAAACCTGAAAGGATATTTGGGGCAACTGACTAGGGGGACATGAACTGCCCACAGGATGGACAGAATATTACTGCAGCTATAATTATTTCTTCTGGTCTAGATTTCATAAAAGAGGAGGCTTCCCACTACTGTTTTCTACAGCCAATGAGATCCAGATAATTTTATTCTACTTCAAGGACTTAAAAACACAACTTTATACATCCAACCCGAATCCTCAGGTGAGGAACTAACTGAGATGAAATCAAGTGTTATTTTGCTGGGATATAAACTTTTTTCTTCTTGTGTTGCCTCGATGTAGATGACAACCACTGTCCAGTGAGCTCTAGGAAGAGTCCTGTCTAGGTCTACTCTAAGTAGACCCCAAAGCAACTGTGGCTGAGATAATCTCAATTTTTTTTCCAGTTTTATTTGTGGCTTCTTTTCCAACCTTTAGGAAAAAATTCCTACATGGAACCATTTCCAGGTGTCATTTAAAAGTTTCCCTAAAATTGTAAGACTAATTAAAAGATAGGTGCATGACTCTAAGGTTCGCTTTCTTCTAATTCACGGTGATCTTTTCTATGCAAATAAAAATCCATCATATTCTGTTTTTACTTCTTCCTTCCATCACCACATTAAAAATAGTGATATTTCTATAAGCAGCAGTACTTCGGGAAAGGCCAATCCAGTTCACTTCATTTTTGTTTTGTTAAATAAGCCAGATTTTCTCCTGATTTTCCCTGAGATAATCTTGCCATAGAGATTTAATACTAAAAATAGTCAAGGAATTCCTCAATATTCACCTCCAAGCCTTAATTTTTATAAACTTTAGACTTTACAAATTCATTTCACACCATTACATTTTTTCCTATATTTTTGCTTCTTTGCTTTCTTTCTATTTTGTCTCTTGCAGAATGTGCTTTGATTCCTGCAGCATGTTGGATTGTAGACATCTTCACATGAAGTTTATATTACTTAAAACAGATCACATTTGTAAAAGTAAACTTATAACACTGTAAATTAAAACAATTTTGAAATCAATTTATTGAAGAAATATAACACTTTTTCCTCCTTCTTTCATACTTTCTAGAATTTATAACACTCCTTCCTTTTTGTTAAAGAAAAAAAGCTATTTTTATGTATATAGACTCATTTTCTAACTTGGCTCATGTGTACACAGTTCTATATTGTGGTTTTGTGTCAAAACATGGATTTTGATAATCAGTTCTCATTCTCAAACATTTAGCCTTAGACTTTAATTATGAATGGAATTAGTTCATGACAATGTAACTTGATTAATGCTTTCCCTTTATACTCAGTTTTGTGGAAAAAACATTACAAAAATACTCAGAGTCGATCTCATGAAGAAATGTCGTAAACAAACAAATGTCGCTGTTCTATGAGATCAATAAAATCTCTTGAAACTTATTGGCTAAATAATATGTAGTTCCCATGTACCAACCACCATTCCTTTTTCCTTGCTTTTTTTTTAAACATTTATTTATTTATGCATACAAGAACTGGGGTACAGGCCAGAGGTGCGGGTGGTGAGAGGATTCAAACCAGAGACAGAGTGGGGAATAGAACAGGCAGACTGATTGAAATACACTGCTGAGGGGAGCAGTGGGCAAGGCAGGAGAGGTCTGCTTCGCCATGTGGTTTGCTCCCTGGCTGGCAGGGGATCGAACTCGTGCTGCAGAGGCTGTGGATTGCCCCATAGTGCGGTGCTTAACCCCTTACACCACCAGGGAGGCCCTTTTCTTGCTTTTTATTATATTCTTTACACACTTAAAAGTTATAGAGGATTCCAGAGTTTTTATTTATGTGAGTTATTTCTAGAAATTAAAACCGAGAACTTTAAAAGTGTATATTAAGTCCCTTAAAAAACAATGATAAACCTATCACATGTTAACAAATGAATTTTATGCAAAATGACTATATTTTCAAAATTGAAACTACTACTGAGAAGAGAGTCATTGTTTTATATTTTTGCAAATTTCTTTAATATCTGGCTTAATAGAAGACAGTGGGATTTTCTAATCTGCTTCTGGATGCAATCTATTGTGATATTGTTATGGGGAAAAGGATGTCCTTAGCTAATTCCATTCAGGCTTTGTGGACTCCACCCCCACTTCAGACCAAAGCCATCAGGACATTGGGAAAGACAAATCCCATCACCACCAAAGGGAAGGTTGCTGGAACCTGAGGGTGGAGTTAAGTAGCCATGTTGGGTATAAAAACCAGACATGTGGGTCTTGGGGTGCTTTTTGGCTTCACGGCTCTGGGCTCACAGCCAGCTCTCAGAGTGCCATTGGGTTTCCAGGTCGGCGGAACGGGTAGGATGCATTTAAGACTTTATCTCCCTATTTTCTCCCTGAGTTGTACATTTCCTCATTTCCCCTTCCCTTGTAAATAAACCTTTTATTAACCTTTTGTGTGTGCCTGCAGTGGAGTATTAATAAGTCCCTTTTAAGGGTGTGGGTGAGGACCCACAGCCAGGCAACCCGTTTTATATCGGGACTGCCCTGTAACAGTATGACATGGCACATAAAGGCCTCTAGAAAATTCCACTGTACACTTTTGGGAAAATGAGAGTGGAAAAGGCAAGTAATAAATTATTATAAAAGAGTTGTGACTCCACTCTCCCCTAGTGGTGGGAGAGACAGGCTCAGCAGACCCTGGATCACACTGTGCCAGCTCCTGCTTTAAATGATCACTTTAAAGGTGCATAGCGCCTATTATGTGCAAGTCCCATTAGTAGCATTCATTTATGGCTGGAGTGATTTTAGTTCTTTTGAAAGTAACCTTTTGCTGTGTTTGCTTTTATCCTTTGGAGCTTACAGGATTCTATTTCCTGGAAGTATAAAATCATTACCAAAGTACATTAGGGCATTGATCTCTCCTCATCAGTTTTTCCAGGAAAATGGTGTTCTTGCTAAAATACAACCTTGGATTCTATTTCAAATCTGAAGAATTTCTCCTATTTTTTCCTGTGGTTACTGCTTCTCACCTTTTGCTTTGTGCTTTGGGAGCTCTTATTTGTAGTAGAAACCTCTATTACATACCTTCCATTTCTACTGCCTCATTTACACTTTATGTATCTTTTTGTTAAATTCTTCTGAATTTTATAAGTGGGTTTCTCTCCTCCATGGTGCTGATTCAGCTGCCTGATCTATTATGACTTTATTCATTGTTTCAAAAAAAATTATTTTGGCTAATGCTTTGATTTTAAACGGAGTGTTCTTATTTAATAAATAAAATATTTTCTTTCGTGACTTAGAATAATGTGAATTTTCTAAAGTTTGCATTTAATCTTTTTCAGCAGATTCATATTTGTTTCATTTTTTTAATGTCACAGGATATTTTTATAGGTTTTAGGTTTGGGGTTTGGTTTTCATATTTTTGTCTGTTTGTTTTGATCATGTGATGTTTATTATTGCTGTCTGGGAGCCCTGGGTACTAAAACTCACCCTCAACATCTTGTTCAAATAAAGGAAAACCCACCTGGACATAAATCCAGGAAGGCAGGCAGGAGAAAGATGCCACCCCCAACTTCCTCCCTCATAGTCTGGGTGGTGAGAGGTAGCTCTTCAAAGTCTAGAGCCCAAGGGCATCCCTCTCTGAGACAATCCTAAAACAGCTCCTCAGGATAGGGGCAGTGCTCTGTGGGAATAGAGCTATTTGGTGAACAAGTGGGAAGGGACTTAGAAAATAAAAGCAGAGGAAAAGCAGGAAACTGTAGTTCTCATGATTTGATGAGACACAGAATGTCAACTGAATAGCAGAGAATTGCAATGTGCCCAAGCTTATCTTCTGTGATGGCTGTTCAAGGTCCTGTTGCTTTCAGGTGGCATTTAAATTTAAGAGAATTGAGGGGAAGCAGTGGTTAGAGTTGGAATTATTCCACTTTCCAGAATTACCTCTCATGGATGTCAGATCAGAAAGGTTAGCTATTTATGTGTTAATTTAATCTTAAATTTATTTACTTCTTAATTTCCAATGGGGACAGTGTCTACAAAGTTGGTGTCTACAAAGCTGGTGTTTTTCTTTCACATTAGTAGGGAATTTACATTAGTAGGGAATCTTTGACTTTAAGTAACAATTAATTTCTTTTTATAATCCTTTCTTAGAAAAAAAAGTTTTTCCAAACCAAAAAGCAAGAGCCATTAACTTCCTACACAAATTAACACACATCTAGTAGCTTAAAATAATGCATATTAATTAATCTAAGTTTGGGATGTCAGAAGTTGAAAATAGGTCAGTCAATCATTTCTTGTAGAGGCTCTAAGGCAAAATCTGTTTCTTTGCCCATCCAGTTTCTACCAGTTGCCTACACTTCTTGGCTTCTGGCTTTTTCTTATCTTCAAAGCCAAGCTGTTTAGTGTTGTCTCACCTCTCTGAACCCCTGCCTGCCTCTTTCAGGTATTAAGGATAAAACCAGGCCCTAACACACTCCCCCAGAGGAGCACAGCTGTTTCTGCCACCACATAGTCCTGGAGGAAGGGGGAAGGGCCATTCCAATTAGTCCCCAAAAAGGAGTGACAGGAGAAAGGTATGCACAGTTATGAGGGGGAAAAAATACTTGAAAAGCCCTCTTGCTTTACTGTTCAGAGCAGCCCTCCCGCTTTCCTGAGGCTGCCTCATGCGGAGTTCTGCCCTGTCACTTCCTAATAAACTTTGAGGCTGGCTTCATACTGATGGTTCATGAAATTCTTTTGTGAGACATCAAGGACCCCTGGTGTCATGGTTCTCAACATAAGGACTCTGTGATAAGTCAGGCCCACCTAGAAAATCCAAAGTAATCTTAAAATCCTTCTACATGTATGTCTGTCTGCAAAGTCCCTTGTGAATAAAAGGTAATATATCCACAGATTCTGGGGATTATGATGTAGACATCTTGGGGGTCCAATTGTTCTGCCTACTGAAGTTACCATTTATAAAGTGTCTCCTATGTGACAGTAATATACCAGAAGCATACCATGTAATTTCATTATCCCATAAACCAACTAGTGGTTGTTTCACTGCTAAGCAGCATTCAGAAGATCTCTCTGATAAACTTCAAGGTCAATCTATGCAACTGGCTTCTTGACATCTCCATTTGGATGTCTACTAGGCTTCTCAAACATAACACATGCAAAACTAAGTTCTTATAATTTCTCCCTGCAACTTGTCTACCAGCAGATACTCTCTTTTTGGTAATGATACTATCCTTCCAGCTGTCCTGCTATTAGAATCATCCTCACTCTCTTCCCTCTGGCACATCTCACATCTGATCTGCCACACAAGCCTGTGAATCCCTGTCATCATAAGATATACCCAGAATTTAACCATGTCTCACCCTTTACATTGTTCCACTCAGGTCCATGTTCCCATTATCTATCTCTTGGATTATTATAGCAGTCCTCTATCCAATCTATTTATGCCCTAACTTCCAAATAACATATTTTTAATAGCCAAAGTGATCTTTAAAAAGCATAAGTGAGAGCATGCTATTTCTCTACTCAAAAAACTCCAATGCCTTTCTAACTCATTCAAAAGAAAAGCAAGCATTCTTCCTATAATCTTCAAGCCCTACACAAAGTAGGAAAAACTACTGTCAATCAAAACAAGATTCACAGTAAATGTAAATGGCATCCTAATTTGAAATATGTGAGAAAAAGTACATTTTTGAGCTGATAAAATATGGAATTATGATTAATGTTTTACTGGTGTAGTTTTCTCCACATAATCACTGTATGGGCAGGCATTTTTCTTGGTTTGGTTCACTACTATAGGCCCAATGCTTAGAACAGAACTCGGCACATGAGAGAAAACTATAATAGTTGCTGGATAAATAAATAAAAATTAACTTGCACAAATCATGTTGTCTAAATGTTGACTCAAATTCAAGTCTTTGATTCTAAAGCTCATACTCTTTTTTTTTTGCCCATTCTTCAGGATATAATCTAATACCAAGATTCTCATCAATTGCCTATTATTGTAGGAAGACAGATATGGGAATAATAATACACAACAAACACAGCACCAAGTCTAGGGCTGTTCTAAGCGCATTTCATTAAGTTATCTAACTTATCTTCACTGTAAGTATTAAGTATGTGGCAGATAATATTATTTGTCACATTTATGAGGAAACTAAGGGACAAAAAGATAAAGTGACTTGCCCCAAGGACTCATAATGAGTTCTACCTGTTGGACTAAATAGTTTTATATGTTATTTATTCCAACTTTACCTCAACTTGAAATCTCTTTATATATCACCTTATGGTGTTTGTTAAATCTAGAGTTTCTAGATGTATTCTAGCATTGTGCTGTTGATATTCCCTATTGAATAAAGAACAACACTTCTAATTGTAGCTAATATCTTAGTCATTGGAAAGGAAAAATTCAATCATTTCCACACTAAAACTTGAAAATTTATTTTGAGAATTCTGGTCTTGTTTATATTACAATTTCCAAATTGTATCATCTGAATTTCCAAATTGTATCATGTGAATATAAAGTACCCTAAGTGACACCAGTGTCTGTAAATACATACTTGAACTATACTAAAATCCTGAATGTATTTAGTATGTGTATATACTTTCATTTACAAAGTCATCACATTTGATCACCATGGTAACATTTGAAAAGCCCCCAGAGAATGTATCCTTTCCATTTATGGATGATAAAATTAACATCAAAGAATTTAAAGTAATTGCTTAAGGATATATGAGTAGGGAATGGTCACCCAGGAGTTTTTAAAAGCCTAGACTAGTTCTTCATATTGATGTAGACAGCTATTGGCAGAGTTGATACTAACCTGAGGTAATTAAGTCAAGAGCAGCAGGAACTCCAATGAGTCTGGGGAGAAGCTGGGTTCCTCTGGCACCGGGAAGAATTCCTAGAGTGACTTCTGGAAGGCCAATGTGAGTCTATCAAGTGTAGAAGACATAAAGGTCATTAAAATTGGGTGATATCATCAGAGTCAAGGAAAGCATTCCTCTTTATTTCCCACATTTTCCAAAACACTGTTTCATAAAATTTAGTGAGAGGTTCTAGGGACAAATTAGTGCACACCCTCTACTTCAATCAACAGCATAAAGAGAACCATGCTGTCCCTAAGCCTTCATGTTGAAACACATCTCTAGCTCCTTACACAAATTTTCTCTGACTCTATTATATATTAAGACAACAAAAATAGGACTCTCCAGAACAGCTTGATGGAGTCCTGAGATCCAGGTAGCTCAAGAAAGTCAACCCACAGATGGGCAGAGAATATTCACTAATCATATGTTTTGAACACATAAAGAGCCTTTACAACGCAATAATAATTAGATAAATAATTCAATTAGAATAGGCAAAAGATCTGAATAGACATTTCTCCAAGGAAGAGATGCAGTGGCCAAAATGCACATGGAAAAGATGCTCAGTATCATTAGGCATCAGGAAAATGCAAATCAATCCCACAACAAGATACCTTTTCATACCCATTAGGGTGCTATACTCAAACAATACAGACGATAACAATTTTTAGACAAGACGGGAAGAATACAAAATCCTCATACGTTGCAAGTGGGAATATAAAATGGTGTGGCCTCACGGAGAACATTTGGCAGCCCTTTAAAGATGAAATATAGAGTTACAAGACAACCCAGAAATTCTACCCATGAATATACCAAGAAAAATGGAAACATGCCTATCAAATTTATACACAAATTTCCATGGCTTTATTGTTCATGAAAGTCAAAAAAGTAAAAACCTAAATGTCTATCAACTGAAGAATGGATAAAGAAACTATGTTCATACATCCATATAAGGGAAGTATATCCATATAAGGGAATATTATTTAGCCATAAGAAAGAATGAAGTACTAACTTCAATGAACTCTGAAAACATGCTAAGTGCAAGAAGTCAGACATAAAAAGACAACATATTAGATGAACCATTTATATGAAATGTCTAGAGTGGCTAAGTTATAGAGACAAAGTATATTAGTGGTTGCCTAGGACCTGGGGTAAGGGAGAGGGGTGATGAAGTATTCTAAAACCAGCTGTGGTGATTGTTGCATAACTCGTGAATATACCAATACATCACTGATTTGTATACATTAAATGATTAAAATGTATGTATCAAAAAAAAAGGAAAATCAGGCACATAAGAGACTGAACTTGAATTCTTTATCACTCTGCCTTCTTGGCCATTTACAAGTGGCCAGAGCAGCGGTTGAGTGCTGGGCTGCGAAGCTGCCCGCAGACTCTGCAGCGCCAGTTCAATCCCAGGTAGCCCGTGAGGGTCCCACATGGTGCGCAGACCTCTCCTGCCACCCGCTGCTCCCCTCAGCAGTGTATTTCGTCAGTCTGCCTGCTCTGTTCCCCACTCTGGCTCTGGTGAATTCTCTCACCCTCCCATGCTTCTGACTGTACCCAGTGCTTGTATAAATAAATAAATAAATCTTTAAAAAAAAAAAAAGTGGCCAGAACCTTGTTCTTATCTGATTTAAAAGACCACTATATAAATTAATCATTCTAAATCTAAGTTGTATAGATTATAATGATATAATTTGTGACAATAATAGTATAAAGAGAGTGGATAACAACTGCCTGGGAACAAATGTTTGTATACTATGTAATTAAGTGTATATCAATCTAAACTGAATGGTTAATAAGGCATTAATTATTGCTAGTTTCATGCTATTTTCCAGCAGGAAATTTTCTTCCTAAGTACATACTGATAATTACAAGGGACTACAAAACTGAAATCTTTTAGATCAGAATAAAAATTTAAATACATATGCATACTCAGGAGTGATAATCAAAATATTTAACCCTTCCTACTGCATGAGGATGGCTCAGTGAAATCTGAGGTGGGCCATAGTTCTGCTGATCAGGAGTTCCTTTGGAAGATCCCTTTTGGCGAATCATGGGGAAGTCCAAGGACTAAGATTAGGGGAAGCAAAGGAACAGTGAGGGAATTCAGGGTAGCAGCTATTTACCAATCAGATGGACATAGTTAACAATTTAACAATCAGTATGGCTGTATTGGTGTATAACAGCTGAATACCAGTGCTAAAAATACTTAAGAGTTGTCAATCAGTAAACTAACCATTTAAAATGATCATCTCTGGGCCTCTCCTGGTGGCACAGTGGTTGAGGGCTGGGCTGCGAAGCTGCCTGCAGCCTCTGCAGCACTGGTTCGATCCCCGGCCACCGGGAGGAGGGTCCCACATGGCTCGACAGACCTCTCCTGCCACGCCCACTGCTCCCCTTAGCAGTGTATTTCGTAGGTCTGCCTGTTCTGTTCCTGGCTCTGGCTTTGGTGAATTCTCTCACCCTCCCATGCTTCTGACAGTACCCAGTGCTTGTATAAATAAATAAATAAATATTTAAAACAAAAAAAATAATAAAATGATCATCTCTGGTGCTTATAACAACATTTAGAGCTTGTCGTAAAGAAAAGCCTGCCCCTTCCCCCCACCCCAAGTCTCATAAGGAGCCTCTCTTTTACCTCTGCATGGGCAATCCGATAGTGACAGCCCAGGGCGAGTTCTAATCCTCCTCCTAAAGCCACGCCTTGGATTGCTGCCACCACAGGCTTCTTATTTTTCTGTATTTCATCTACTATATATCCTAGTGAGATATTAGGCTTCTTAGCAGAACCAAAACCACGGATATCAGCACCTAAAGGCATAAATATAAAGAAAAAAGGAAGGTGAGAAAGCCATGGGCTATATTATATAATAACAAGTTACCATATAATTCTTAAGGAATCTCAGACCTCTTTGAACCCATGAAACATTTCATCCTATGGCTGGAGAAACAATAAAGGAGCAAATAACCTGGGAAATGTGAAACAACATGAGAGAAAATCCTCAAATCTTTGTAAGAATCCTGTACTCTTCTAAAATCTGTCTTTCTATATAAGGTAGCAACTCTACATTTAGAAAAATTAAAAAGCACCGAGGAGACCAGGAATTCTCTAATAAAGACCATCATTCTGAGATTGAGTCAACCGTTCTCATTTGATGCTACTCACCAACCTGTCCCACAGCAATCTAGACCCACATCTTTAATAAGAGCACGAGTCATTACAAAATAAAATCTCAGGGTAAAATGCACACAATGTCTGTAAGTTATTTGTTAATCAACCAGCTTAGAATTATGTTTGGTGACAGATTTTTTTTCAATTAAAGTAACATTTATTGTTTTTCCTAATTATAAAAATAACATGCATTATAGAAAACTTGAAAAGTACACAAAATTATAAAAATATAAAGATCACTTCAGATACCACAGAGATAACAGCAATATTTTGGTGAATTCCTGTTTTTTTTTAACCAATGCACATATATAAGTGTGACCTTAATAAGGTATTTAACATTTTTTTCTTGATACCGATCTTAAAAAAACAATGTAATAAAAAATGTACTAAGGTATATACTTTCAACAGTCTCAAAAATCCTGTAAAATCTTATATTTTCTGTTTTTAACAAACATTATACATGCTATTGGGAAAAATATCCTATCTGTCTTTGAAAACATTGCTTGGTACAAGTTTAAAAGCTAAGTTAATGTAATGATGTCACATTCAGCCTATTCATCTTCTTTTTCGTTTGCTGTGTATTCCTTCTCTAGCATCATTTTGCATTTTTCTCACTGAACCATCATATTTCATCATTCTAGTCTAGTGGTTTTTTTCCTAGATTTTTTTGATTCCAATTAAACGAGATGAATTTCTGAGTCTCAAAATTATCATTCCTGTAACTTGAGATTAAAAATGATTTTTCAGGGCCTCCCTGGTGGCGCAGCAGGTTGAGCGCAGCTTTGTGAAGCTGTTGGTAACCTCAGCAGTGCCAGTTCGATTCCTGGCTGGGGAGAAACCCACATGGCATGGAGCGGCAGGCCTCTCCTGTCTCACCCGCTGCTCCCCTCAGCAGTGTTTTCCTCAGTCCGCCTGTTCTGCTCCCTGCTCTGTCTCTGGTGAATTCTCTCACCCTCTCACCCACCTCTGGCCTGTATCCCAGTTCTTGTATAAATAAATAAATCTTTAAAAAAAAAGAAAATAGTATTTCATCATTAATAAATAAATAACCTACCCAGTACTGGCATATACGGGCAAGATAAATGACAATTATTATAATATTAACATTTTTATATGTAAATATTGTCATAATTTCAATATCTACTACATAAGCTACTATTAACATACATTAAATTCCTCTGGGTATGGTAAGATTGTATAGTCCATCATCACTATGTAACTTTTGTCAGAGGGTATAATATATTTATTTGGGAAAAGAGGAAAAGGTAACACAAATACCATTGAATAAATCAATATTTCAAACACTTCTGCCATATTCTGTCAACATTTTTGATCTTCACATAATAATCCAATAAAGAGTGCCCTGGTCACTGAGGTAGGTGACTACCAGAAGAAAAATGAACTCCATTTCAAGCCTCGGTGTGAAATGAAAAACAACATTTCTGCTTGAGGGCACGGCACTAGGAACATTCACATATAGTGTCTCATTTCATCTTCAAAAGGTGATTAAAATAGATATTACTGCATCTACTTTGCAAATAGAGAAATTGAGATTCAAAGATAAAAGTGGGGGCCTCCCTGGTGGCACAAGGGGTTAAGCACAGCACTATGAAGCTCTCCGCAGCTTCTGCAGCAAGGGTTCAAGCCCCTGCCGGCCAGGGAGCTGATTGATCCACCTTGCGTGACAGACCTCTCCTGTCTCGCCCGCTGCTCCCCTCAGCAGTGTATTTCGGATAGTCTGCCTGTTCTGTTCCCCGCTCTGTCTCTGGTGAATCCTCTCACCCCCTGCACCTCTGGTCTTCATCCCAGTTCTTGTATGCATAAATAAATAAATCTTTAAAAAAAAAAAAAAGTTAAAAGGGACTTGCCCAGGCTCACATAAGACAGAGACATATGCAGAGTAGGCAGGTTCCAACAGGTGTGTGCTAGCAGGTAAAATAGGCAGGAAGCCTGGATTGAAATATCCTCCAAGGGACCAGTCCAAAATAACAAATAATGAGGTCAAAGTTTTCTCTGGGTTTCTCTTTTGACGCCTGTGTCTTTTTCCACAGTGGATTGCATTCCTACTCAAGACTCACATATCTATTAACCCATTAAGAAATTATCCAAAAGAACAGCAAATGCAGTATCGATTTCAGTCTGTGGCTGGATTCCAGAGTTAGTGGGAGAGGGCAAGACACTGGTTACCTGCACAGAATTTGCCATCTGATCCACAAAGCACAATGGCTTTTACTGAATGATCCATTACAGCTTTCTGCAGTCCCTCTTTTATTCCATGTAGTACTGCAATACTGAAAGAAAAAAATACAGGAAGCTTAGTCAGAATTAAGTTTCTACCATTTCAGAGATTTTT
Organism: Talpa europaea; assembly: GCF_964194135.1. Classification (NCBI taxonomy): domain Eukaryota; kingdom Metazoa; phylum Chordata; class Mammalia; order Eulipotyphla; family Talpidae; genus Talpa; species Talpa europaea. Next base: position 115,582,762 of record NC_140070.1, on the reverse strand, counting down.
CCTCTCATAACAATGAAAATCAAAGACATACAAGATGGATAAATACTGTAGGGACTCCGTGGTGGTGCAGGTGGTTGGGACACAGCCTAGCAAGCTATCTACAGCCACTACAGCATGAGTTCGATCCCCAGCCAGGGAGCTACCCACATGGCACAGATCTCTCTTGTCTTGCCCTCTGCTCCCCTCAGCAGTGTATTTAGTCAGTCTGCCTGTTCTTCTCCCCACTCTGTCTCTGGTGAATCCTCTCACCCCCTCACACCTCTGGCCTGTACCCCAGTTCTTGTATGCATAAATGAATCTTTAAAAAAAAAACTGTAGATAAGTTTTTACTAATTTGTTCAACTAATAACGTATGTGCCTATGATGAATTATAGAGAGACAATTAACTTTAAAAAATCAGTATTGGGGCCTCCCAGGTGGTGCAAGGGGTTAAGCACAGCACTATGAAGCTGTCCGCAGCCACTGCAACACAAGTTTGATCTCCGGCCGGCCATGGAACAACCCACACGGGAGCAACCCACATGGTGAAGCAGACCTCTCCTGTCTCGCCCACTGCTCACCTCAGCAGTGTATTTCAGATGGTCTGCCTGTTCTGTTCCCCAGTCTGTCTCTGGTGAATCCTCTCACCGCCCCCCCACACCTCTGGCCTGTACCCCAGTTCTTGTGTGCATAAATAAATAAATATTTTAAATAAATAAATAACCAGTATTTTCCTTCACTCTGCTGTAAATTTGACCACTTATAATTGGTCTAATCAATTTAAACACATTACACATCATTTTTGTAAAGTGAGAATTTATGACATCCTAGGAAAAACGAAATGTATACAAGAAAACATCACATTAAAATGGATATTGTAATAAATATACAATGAAAGCAATGCCAAAATTTAGAGGGGAGGGAATTACTTTCAATCTGCTATATTGAGAAGATATAAAAAATGTGAAATAGTGTAAAAGGAATAGGCTATGAGATGTAGCAGAGGCAGCAAACCCAACACTCTGTCCTCCCTACCATCTTCAAAGTATTAGATATCTGGTTTTAACCAAGCTGCCCAAAATAAAGACTGTATTTCCCAACTTGTTTTGCAGTAAGGTCAACCCAAGGTATTACGTTCTTGCCAATGGGATGAAAGTAGATCTGTTTTTAAGCAACATTTGGGAAGAGTCCTTAAAAGAATGAGTACACTTTTCTTTTTTTGTTTCCCTCTTACTCCTGGCAGGATGCAGATGTGATGGCTAGATTGGGAGCAGCCATCATGGACCAAAAGGTAGACACCACATATTGAGGATGGCAGATAAAAAGATATATGGAATTGGAGTCCCTGGTGTGGAGCAGCCATAGCATTTCAGGATAATGCCGTGAGAGAAATTAACTTTTTCTTGTTTAATCCTTGACAGCCAAGCCTAATCCTACCTAATTTAGGAGGTCAGAGTAAGGTAAGAGGGGAAAAAAGAGCATGTAGTAGGTTTTGCCAAGTGCCAGTGGATGAGGGCATCATCCACAGATGAGATGGTTAAAGACAAGATTAAACGAGTCTGTCAAAGGAAAAGAAGAGAGAAAATAGTCATAGTGCTTCTCGATACACCATCACTTAAGACAAGGGAGAGCTCGGTAGAGTGATTCAACCAAAAGTGACAAAAACCAAGAAAAAGCAATGAAGAGGATTTGCCAGGAAGCAGGGGATCCTAATTGCCAAGAGATGGTGAAGGAGAAGAACCTAGGAAAAACGGCAAGGTTTTCCTTAAAGAAAAAATAATAAAACAAGAGTCCACTCAGTTTTGTCTTGAACTTCTGAGTATTGGGCCTCCCTGGCATCGCAGGGGGTTAAGCACCACACTATGAAACAATCCGCAGCCTCTGCAGCAGGAGTATGATCCCCAGCCTGCCAGGGAGCAACTCACATGGCAAAGCAGACCTCTCCTCTCTCACCTGCTGCTCCCCTCACCAATGTATTTCAGTCATTTTTGCCTGTTCTGTTCCCCACTCTGTCTCTGGTGAATCCTCTCACTGCCCCCTCCATCTCTGTCCTGTACCCCAGCTCTTGTATACATAAACAAATCTTAAAAAAAAAAAAAAGAAGTTCTGAATATTCCCATCAAAATGTCTTTTCTTTGGCATACAGGGTAAAAACAAATCTTAAAACAAAACAAAGAACAAACTTCTATAAAAGCCATATTGTTCAGGCCATCAGGTATGTGTTAAAGGCTCATGGAATGAAGGAGATCCTTTCCCTTGTAAATGATAATTCCCTTTTACCCAGTTACCTTTTTAAAAAAAAAAAAAAAGATTTATTTTTATTTATTTATGCATACAAGAACTGGGGTATAAGCCAGAGGTGGGGGGGAGGTGAGAGGATTCACAAGAGACAGAGTGGGGAGATTCAGGCAGATGTACTGAAACACACTGCTGAGAGAAGTAGCAGGGTCAAGACAGGAGAGACCTGCTGTGCCATGTGGGTCAGCTGGGGAATGGCTAAGACTTAAACCACTGCATCACCAGAGGCCCCTACCTAGTTTATTTTTTTTAAAGATTTATTTATTTTATTTATACAAGCACTGGGTACAGTCAGAAGCACGGGATGGTGAGAGAATTCACCAGAGACAGAGCAGGGAACAGAACAGGCAGACCGACAAAATACACTGCTGAGGGGAGCAGTGGGCATGGCAGGAGAGGTCTGTCAAGCCATGTGAGACCCTCACTAGTGGCCGGGGATCATACTGGCGCTGCAGAGGCTGCAGACAGCTTCGCGGCAGCCCAGCCCTCAACCACTGTGCCACCAGGGAGGCCCTACCCAGTTACTTTTTATCAATTAATCTAGATGAACTCAAACAAACCCACTAATCTTTGACTGGTTAATTAGAAACTAAATCTACTAATGAAAACCAGATTCTAAACCATCTGTCATAGCAAGAAGTCCAAAAGGTACATATTTTCTTCTGGGTAAAATGATGGCTCAAAATTAGCCAAAATGTGCTCAATCGGTTCCAAATGGCTTTTCCCATTTCAATCAACGCCTACTCTGTTTCTTATGTTTTTGTTACTTCTGCAAAAATCAAACACAAGGAGTGAATGAAAATGGTTGTAACAGATATACCTTTACTAGGTTCATACCAAGGAGAGGGAGAGGCGTGAAGTAATTATTTTCTCCCTTTACTATGGAAAATGCAGTCTGAAGATAACTCATGGGTGCTGACCAAAACTTTTTAGTTTCTGTGATTATCAGAGATATATTTGTGAGGTGATATTTTGTCTTTTTTTGTCTAAAGTTCGTCAGGGGCCTCCCTGGTGGTGCAAGGGGTTAAGTGTCAGCACTGTGAAGCAGTCCGCAGCTACTGCAGCAGGAGCTCCATCTGGGCTGGCTGGCCAGGGAGGTGACCCACATGAATGCCACAGACCTCGCCTGTCTCGCCCACTGCTCTTCTCAGCAGTGTATTTCAGTCAATCCGCCTGTTCTTCTCCCCACTCTGTCTCTGGTGAATCCTCTCACCCCTTGCACCTCTGGCCTACATCTCAGATTTTGGATGCATAAATAAATAAATCTTAAAAAAATAAATAAATAAATTTCATCAAATCAACTTTGTGACTTGTGACCAAATTTTTTTTTTTCAGCAAAAATAGAAGAAGAGAGAACACTGACTGTTGTCAAAGGATGTTGAAACCATGGTGATTGTGGTGGTCTTTTCTGGTTTCTATATAATCTGCAAGAACAGCAGGGAGGCTTGCAAGAGTGAAACAATGGGACAAAAAAAAAGTAACCATTTTAAATGAGGGAAAACCAAACTTTTCAGAAATTAACAGTTGTGTTTCAGAGCTCAGGGTGACCTCTCTTTGCCCAAATAGATAAAGTAATGGATGATGGGTCTAGGAAGACTGGTTCATGGTAAAACAGACAACATGCAGAAATGAAGGGCACTGAGTTTTGTTGGCAGTTTGGACCGAATTTGAGTGACACAATGATTCAGCAGAAAGCAAACAATTGGACTTTACCACCGTGCATTTTTTTAAAATACTTTCTTTGTTCCTTAACTCCATAAATACTGGCCAAAGCCCCATCCTTGGGGAGATTGAAGTCTTGCTGCCAGTCTTCTGCCAGGTGACCTTACATTAACTAGTTTCTTTTCTCAAATGCTGCTGGCATGATTCTTGGCTTCTATGCCTTTAAGTAGTGGGCCCACATTTGGAAACAACAGCAACTTTATGATCTAGTGATTAACATTTCTCCTGTAAGGGAGGTAAGTTAAAAATCAAAAACATTTTGAAGCGTTGTGAGAAAATATTGTTAGTTATAAGTATTAGATTATAGAATCCCCCCTCCCCCACACCTCCCCAAGTTCTTGATGGCAGTTTCCCTTTATGAGTAGAGGGTAGGAAAGAAAGCCTGAATATCTAATAATTCTAAATTAGAATATAGACAAGGCCAAAATGAATATGTAGTCATTTTACTTATGGTTCTCTTTGTCAAAACCAAAAATGGTGAATATTTTGCTTTTTTTCTGAGAATGGCAAGTGAGTTGATATAGCATTCTTGTGTGATTTTAATCCTGCAATTTTTGGGTATTATTAAATGCAATAATTCATATAAAAAGGAGAATTATAATACAATTAGTGAGTAATGAAATAGTCATTTGTAACTATACATTTTAATTAAATATAATTTTAGAATTCAAGTATAAAAATACTCTTTAAAAATAATGAAATATTGGGCCTCGCCTGGTGGCATAGGCAGTTGAGCACCACACTGTGAAGCTGTCCACAGCCTCTGCAGCACCGGTTCGATCCCTGCGGGCAGGGCTAGAGTCCCACATGGCAAGGCAGACCTCTCTTGTCTCACCCGCTGCCCCCCTCAGCAGTGTATTTTGTCTGTCTGCCTGTTCTGTTATCCACTCTGTCTCTTGTGAATCCTCTCACCCCCGCGCATCTGGCCTGTACCCCAGTTCTTGTATAAATAAATTAATTAATTAAAAAAATAATAAAATATTACAATAAAATAAACTCTAATATAGTCAGGTAAAAATTCAGTTAAAATTAGGAGGTCTCCTCACTTTAATCTCTTGTGATAAGAATTTTGATCAAAGATCTTTGTCTCTATGCTTTAGGTATTTGACGTAAATTATAATTTCTGCTAATTTTACTCCTGTGGATGGGTGACTCATTCCTAGGCTGATGTATCACTATAATTTTTTTCAGAGAAATGGGAGAACCAAACATATACAATGTCATTATTATTTTAAGCAGCAGAGATCTACTTGTTATAAGTAATGGCGTAAGTGCATTGCACAAATCCGGGTTAGAGAGTTTAACATGATGAAATAAAATAAAAGGCATAGTAGTTTTTTAGAGAATGCTATTTAATATCTACCCTGACACTAATTTTCCACTAAAGCACTAAGGCCCTGACATTTAGAACCTATCAGGAGAGAAAACCTTCCATTTCTGGGTCACTTTGCATTTCTTTGCTCGCTGTTGGCATTCATGGGGACTTTTATGTATTTCTAAATATGTGAAACTGCCTTATTGCCGGATTCCTAAATCTTTTAGGTACACCATGGTAAAAGTGGCCTGAAGTGGGGGGCTGGGAAGTGAGGGGTCAAGATCTACTTTGCATTGTAGGAAGATCTTTGGAATACAAAGTACACCTGAAAGTCAACGTTGCAAAAGCAAACAGAACGGTTCAGCACGAAGTTAGCATGGACAGACCGATTCGAGCCAAGTTCTCCGGGTTAGCCTGCCTCTCCGCTGCAGTTTCCTCGCACAGATCAACCAAGTTAACCTATGCATAAAGGCCCTGGCACTTATTCCACCTGTGTGAGTGTCTTTCGAGGTTTAAACCAGCAGGAAAGAGTGACCGCCTCCGGAGCCCGCAGGCTGCTAAGGTCTCCGCGGTCCCCAGACGAGAGACGCCGGAGCCTGTTACCTGATCGCGTTGACCGGTGGGTTTCGGAGGCGGATCAGCGCCAGGGAGTTGTGCAGCCGCGAGTACTCAGCCATGTTTCCTCTGCAGCTGAGGTCGTCTCCGCCTCCGCTGTCGGGCTCTGCCACTTCCCCCAAGCGCCTGGCTCTCCTGGCGAGGAGTGGCGCCGGCTTGGCCAATGCGGTCCCGGCGCCGCCTCTGGTCGTGAGTCTGTTCCCGGGTCGGCGCTCCTCCTTCGCTGACCGCAGCCCCGCAAACGTAAACGCATGTTTTCCCTTTTTTATAGGCTCGCATCTCGTTCCCATCGCAAAGTAGATCTGGGAGGATGATGCAAAATGGGTGGAATTGCCAGCAAGTGGAGATTTGTAATGCCCGGGTGCACAGGGACTGGCTTCTCTGGACAAATTCTGTCTTCACTAAACTGGTGGAGTTGTCCCCAGCACAGCTTTTATCTTCTTGAGCCTTCTCACAGGGACAGATATCTGGAATCCTGACAATTATGTGGTGGGTCACACACATGCAACACTAACGTCAATCGGTTAATCACATAACAGTCATTGTAGCTGTCTTACTATGAACTGGCAAACCTAGTGAAAACTGGGGTTTCTAGGCTTTCTGCTCAACTCTTTTCTTCTGCCTTTCTTAAAAATTGAGGGGTTTTTTAAATACTTCATTTATCCATGAACTGAGCACCTATTATTTTCCCAGCTTAGGCAGAGATTAAAAGGCAAATAAGGGGTCTCCCTGGTGGCACAAGGGGTTAAGCACAGCGCTGTGAAGCTGTCAGCATGTAACAGGGTGGTCCCCAGGAAAGGGGGAGGTTCCCTGCCCCACCCAAGGGAGGGTGGAGCTGAGCAGGAAGAGGAGAAGCTGCAGAAGAGACTGAGGAAGGAAGCAGGATGGAGCCAGAAGGAGACCTGGAGGAGGCGCATGGAGCCTAGAGACACGTGAAGAAACTGCGCTTGTCTTTTGGTCGTGGACTGGGTGACACAGATGTGGGTGAGACCCGTGGGGAGGTGACAATGGCAGCTTTTATCTTGATGTTGATTTTGCTCTTTTCCTTCCAGGCTTGTCCGGTTGTTTGTGACCCTTTTCTGTGGGTCCCCACTGGAAGATGCTTTAGACTTGTAGCAGGCTTTGGGGCCTTGTTCTGGGCCGATCCCATATGAATGGAGTTTTACCCACGAGGGAACGGGTAACTTTGGGTGCTTCATTTAGAAACTAGACTCTTTGCCTTACCTGTATTGTTTCCTAGTTTTATTAAAGTTCCTTCCCATTAAAGTCTCATGTGTTTTGTGTTGATGCGGCAGATGGCAGAACCCATTTAGAATAGGCAGGTTTGCGGGGTTTGGGCTGCCCCTCTCCCTGTCCTATAACAAGCAGTCTCTGCAGTGCTAGTACGATCCAGGCTCCAGGCTGGCCAGGGAGCTACCCACACGGCGCAGCAGACCTCTCCTGTCTGGCCCGCTGCTCACCTCAGCAGTGTACTTCGGTCAATCTGCCTGTTATTGAGACACAGGGCAAGCTAGGAATTAGGCAGTTTTAGGGACACTGCAGGAGGGGGCCTCGGAGAATTGAGGAAGGCTTCAGAGATAAGGGCAGCAAGAGGAGTGTAACTAATTCCACCTGGAAAAACAAACATCTCAGGACCAAGGACAACATTGTTAATGCTGGCCTTGGTTTCCTTCAGGTGGTAAAGGGAGGCAAAGATTGGAGAAATAGAGAATGGTTTAATTTATGGACAACTTAAAAGGGCAGCTGTTTAACTTCAATGCAGAGATGCTTATCAGAGGACTGGGCCATAAAGATAAAGAAGTAACAAATGGGGAAAGAGAAAGCTGTTAGATAAGGAATGTGAAGATCCCCTGCTCAGTAGCAAATTAAGTGAAACAGCCAAGAACTAACCAATCACAGAGAGACTGGTGAAGCTTTAGAATAATTAGGGAAAGAAGGTATAAATACCCTGGGACACGACTCCACTTTGGCTTCCTTGCCCCTCCCAGGCCTGGTTCCATGGCCTGGGAGTCCCACTTTATTTCTGTTTTTTTTTTCTCCTCAATAAACTTTTCTTTCTCTAAACAAACCTGCCTCTTCTCGCTTGCTGGCTTGAGCGTCTGCGAAGTTCCTGCTGCAGCTTCGTGAGACACCAGCCCGTGGGGGTCTAGTGGCTGGGACTCAGCGCTGCCCCTGCAGCCTGGGATCTGTTCCTGGCTGGGAGACTAGGCCTGACAATTCCAGTATCATTATGTTCCCAACTCTGTCTCTGGTGAATCCTCTCACCTCCCACACCTCTGGCCTATAACCCAGTTCTTATATGCATAAATAAATAAATCTTTTCTTTAAAAAAAAAAAAAGACAAATAAGGCTCAGACCCTTTCCTCTGAAAGTTCTCACTGGAACAAAGTCTTTCTAAATGCAATTGATGGTGGTATCCTTTGTCAACAAATAAAACACTTTCCTTTTCCTCAAACTCGGTTTCCTTTTATTGGCTGAGGGAAACTGGGGCCACAGCCCAGCAAATGGACTTTCCATCTGAAAGCAGACTGGCAGCTTAAGAGGAAAAAAAAAAACAATGGAGTGATTCTGGTCACAGTTGTTTCACAAATTTTAACAATAACTAAAAACTATTTTCACAGACATTTACTTCTTGGAAAGAAAAATTTTCCAACTCCTAGGAAAGTATGACTGGAGACAAATAGCAACAGAAGATTGAATCTATCAAGATCAAACTATCAAGGACAGCCCTCACCTCTGAGAGCTAGCAATTCCAAACAGCCCAGTGCACAAGCCTCTGAGTGACAATGGTCAACAACACCCAGCTTCTTACAGGTGACATGCCTCTGGAAACTCACCAATCCCTGAACTCCTTCTTGCCCCCAGAACTCAGTGTAAGATCTGCTCTGCTTGCAGACATTGTAAATGACTAGAAGCATAGCATTCCCTTACATTAGGAAGCAGTAAATTCAATTTTGTTTTCTTATTTCAGATATTGGTCTCTAGGGCTGTTGTCATTTTTGGAGTCCTTGGGTTCACTCTGGGAAAGGTGTCACCAAAGCTCCTGTTTCAGCGATACCCGGTGAGTTTCTCCATAAGACAGAGATGGGAGTATATTTAAAGAGCAGGGTTAATAGGGAAGGGATAAAACAGTTAAAGACACTTGCATAGACACAAGCAGGCAGGAAGAGCTGCCCAAAAAGGGACAGGTTTGCTGAGAGGCCTGCATGGTTGCAGGCAGGCAGGGAGGCTGCTGCCCTGCAGAGGAGAGTTGGTGAAAAGTAGCACCTGCATAGTCACAGGTGAGCAGTGGGATTGCTTCCCCAAGCCAGTGTAGAGACTGAACTGATATAGTATTCTTCTGTTTGGGAGGGATCACTCCTAGTGTTAGTTGGTTGCTAATTTTGGATAACTATGTAGAATTTGAAAGGGACCAGAGATTCTACAATGGGCTTGTTAAGGGGAAAATGATGTCCTAAAGCTAATCCCATACAGGCTTTGTGGACTCCACCCCCACCCCAGGCCAAAGCCAAAGACACTGGGAACTCCAAATCCCATCACCACCAAAGGGAAGGTGGCTGGGACCTGAGGGTGGGGTTAAGCATCCAGGTTGGTATAAAGCCAGACATGTGGGCTTTGGAGGGAGGTCCCCCATTTTGGCTCTCGGCCAGCTCGCAGCGTCTGGCCAGGTCTGAGAGTGACTTTGGGTTTCCAGGTCGTCAGATAGGGTAGGACACATTAAAAACTTTATTTCCCTATTTTCTCCCTGAGTTGTACATTTTCCTTATTTCCTTTTCCCTTGTAAATAAACCTTTTATTAACCTTTTGTGTGTGTCTGTAGTAGAGTATTAATAAGTCCCTTTTAAGCGCGAGAGTGAGGACCCACAGCCAGGCAACCCGTTCAATATCGTGGCTGACCTATAACAGGCTCAATCTCCATATCTTTACCTTTGGGTGTGCCCTCAGGCCCTCGGATACCTGCTTGCATATTATGCTTTGTAATCTAGGCGTTAGGCGTCTTGCCTAAGGATAGTAGTCTGTGCCTAAGGTGACTAGTTTCAGCAACTGTGTGTCTGCACCTAAGGATCCTGGTTGCCATAGCTGTGTCAATGGTTATGTTAATGTCTTCTCCCCCCACCTCCTTGTGTGAGCCAGGTTTCTGGTCTAGTGGCGTTCATCCTTTTCAGTTTCTTTTTTTTTTCTGTTCTTGTCTTCCATCAGGGCAACAATCTGATAGGGACAGCCTAGCCACTGGGACATGTCCACAAAGGTAAGTGAGGCTTGAACTTCCTCGTGGAGCAAGTGCAGATCACCTGCCCATGGTGTGGGATTGTTTTGAGGCATTTTCTCATCTGTATCTCATAGGAGACAAGTCATTTCTCCTTTTCCTAGTTTTAGTTGAATACAGAATTTTCTGCTGTGGGTGTACCTTCTCCCCACCCTCTTAGGTACAGCCACAAACTTCTGCATAAATGTATAAAAATGCTTAAGTTTAGTGTTGGGTCCTCAACACAGTAAGGAAAAGGGTGCACAAGCAAGGCACCTAGTGGGCAAAATTTAAGAGGGTACTTACTCTCCTGTCCTACTCCTCAACAACCGGGTGATCCACAGTTCCTGTGATCAGTCAGCAAGTCCCTCCTATTTGCTGTCGTCCTGTAGGACTAGGAATCAAAGATTGGGTGCCATCTGATCTTTCTTTTTCTGTCTGTAGAAATAATAAACTGCCTAAACCTATTTGGATTCCTTGGTCTACAAGCCAATTTAGCAGGTGCTGTTCACAGACCTCTTGACAATCTCTTGATTATTGTGACAAATTATTATGTTTTTAAATTGTCTTTTCATTTAATTTGTCTCAATAAGTGCTACTTGCCATTCCTCTCAGCTAATGCATTTCTGTATCATTTCCATAGAACTACTTTTGCTTATTAAATATCATTTTGTTGCATTATATCCCCAGTTCATGAAAATAGATCAGTTGGTCAGAAGTGATTCATTAACATTTAAAAGAATAAAATTTAAAAAAAAATGTAAACAGAACTTTTGTATACTACAGCATGCAGATATGTACTCACAGCAAGAACACAGATGGCTATCTAAACTTGACCTTCCCTGCATTGGTCATGTTGTTATAGGGCAAGGAGAGGGGCAGCCCAAACCCCGCAAACCTGCCTATTCTAAATGGGTTCTGCCATCCGCCGCATCAACACAAAACATAGGAGACTTTAATGGGAAGGAACTTTAATAAAACTAGGAAACAATACAGGTAAGGCGAAGAATCTAGTTTCTAAATCAAGCACCCAAAGTTACCCATCCCCTCGTGGGTAAAAGTCCATCCAAATGGGATCGGCCCAGAGCAAGGCCCCAAAGCCTGTCACAAGTCTAAAGCATCTTCCAGTGGGGACCCACAGAAAAGAGTCAGAAACAACCAGACAAGCCCAGAAGGAAAAGAGCAAAATCAACATCAAGATAAAAGCTGCCATGGTCACCTCTCCACGGGTCTCATCCACATCTGTGTCACCCAGTCCACGACCAAAAGACAAGCGCAGTTTCTTTACGTGTCTCTAGGCTCCATGCGTCTCCTCCAGGTCTCCTGGCTCCATCCTGCTTCCTTCCTCAGTCTCCTCTGCAGCTTCTCCTCTTCCTGCTTAGCTCCACCCTCCCTTGGGTGGGGCAGGGAACCTCCCCCTTTCCTGGGGACCACCCTGTTACAATCCCCCCTTTTAATTTTTATTGCACCATATCTATGGTGGCACAGATCTCATGGTGTAATGTTAGGAGACAGTCTTTTTTTCAGGGTTACAATGTGTGTAAGAGAAGCAACAATTAGTCAGCAGCATTGTCCATGAATGTCCAGTATGACAGTTTCATTACTTAAAAATAGTGCATTATCCAAGCCAAAAGAAAAAAATTTGGAGCATTGGCTAAAACAAGATAGCAAATATATCAAAATCACAGGGAAAAAATGTTAAAATGGTTCAACTGATGTAAAACAAAACCACAATGTTAGCTCTGGAACCAGGCTGTAGTGTTGTGAAACTTCACTCAATAAGCGCATGAAGCCATTGGAGTGAAAACCAATCAATTGTATTCTGGAACAAGCACAAAATCTTGCTTTTCAGACTGAAGTGATAAAATGTTTTCCCGTATCTCTTCCATATCCTGTCCCTTTTCACTGTGGGACACAAAGGGACACATAGCCCCCGGGGCAGACACAGCAGAGATAGAAGAAAACTGATTTCCCCGATGATTTTGTGAAAGAGGGCTGCCTTGCTGACTAGAAACAACAAGGATTATGCAGGAGAAAGAAATTAATTTGGCTCTGTTAAAGATTTTTAACTTGTCCTAACTGATGCAGTGAAGAAATGGGCAGTGAGCAAACCTCTTTCATAGTGAAGCTGGTTTTATTTGAGGAAAAAAACTGCTCACATAAGTGTATGAAATGAGAGATGGGATCTAAATAACTTCTTCACTATATCAGTCATAGCAGTAATGATAATTTCTGCTATTTCAACTGGCTTGCTCAAGTATTGAGCCTTGGAGATACACACACACACACACTCACACAGACATTCAGTGTCTTGAAGACAAGATATCAAGATTTCTAAAAAAGATCCCACTGTAGCAAAAATTACTCAGTCATATGTGGATAATTTTCACCAGCTGAAATAAGTAAGAGATTAATGTTTTATTGAGTATATTTAGAGATCACACCTATATGGTGCAACCTGAGCTGAATGCAGGCAAAACTTGAATTGAGAATCTATTCACTTCTATCTCCCAACACCCAACCTCCAGTTTTCAGAGATCTGCTCATCACTTTAGATTTGCAAATAGTTTTTCATTTATACATGTCATGTCTATGAAAGAATATAATGAAATCCCTCTACCTACGTTCAGTGGACAAATCATTGTCTTTTGATATCACCCTATATTACTCTAAAGTAAGCCTCAGCAATGCATTATTTAATCCACAAATACAACAAAGCACGGATGCTTTCAAATGCATTGCAGTGCTTTCTGTCTATTCCTCCCAATTAGACTCTTATTTATTGTCTTTTCTTCCTTTTCCCATCACCATAGCTTTAATAAGACAAAGCATTTTAATAGGAGAAAGAGGCAGTAGCATAGCAGGGCCCGAAAGAATACCTAAGTCCATTCAGTCAACAGACATTTTATATCTTTCATTACCTGGATTCGTGTTACCAGTACAGTAAGCCCACATTAATGTGTTCAATAGGATCTCGGAAAGTAATTTTAAAGGATGCATTGTATACTGAACAAGGCCCTCTATTAAATTCCCTTCAACATAAGTTAGAATTCCTTTTCAACACTATAATAAAATGTTGAACAAATCACATTTTTTGAGGACCTCCTATATAGGCAGTTGTTTGGATATGCAGTGCAATGGTGTCTTTGGGCAGATAAACTAACAAGAAAGGGGTGGGGAATGGGAGAGAAACAGAGGGAGGGAAGGAGGAAGGAAGGGAGGGAGGAAGCGGGAAATAGTGGGCAATACCATGTTGGGTTTTTTTTTTCTGCTAGGCAGAACAAGACAAAGTTTAGTCCAGTAAGGACCCTAAAGAGGAAATTGAGGCCCAGAGAAGTGAAGAATAAGGCCTAGAGAAGGCCCAGAGAAGTGATTTCTTTAAACAGCTAATAGCAGAGCTGCAGAGCTAAGGATAGGACCCAAACAAACTGATCTAAGGCTGTGTAAGCTATGATTTTTGAAACTCTTAAAAATGTGGTCAAAAAAATATTTCAAACGATTTAAAATTTGATGAAGCGTCATATTTTGTATCATATTGATAGCAAAGGACTGAAAAAGCGCATTGGTTGAATGAAGGAATTAGATGGACATTAGAAGGACATTGAATTATTTTTTCATTAAAGAGTCTGCCTCTCTCATCAGATAGGAAGCCCACTGAAGTCAGGGGATATTTTATTCATTATTGTACCTCTAATGCCTGGCATGGTGTCTCAAATTAATGGATAAATAAATTAGGAGGCTTCGATTCTAGAACTGAATGTCACTGTGACTCAGCAGTTTATTTAATTTTATGGTCCACAGATTCACTGAAAATAATTGACTTTTTTTATGGAGTTGGAAGAAATCTTATATTTCATCTATCCCAATTATATTATTCTATGGGTCTATGGGATTTCTTGGTTATTTGGACTACAGACCTATTGCCAATATTTCAACAATATGCTAGGTTTGTCATAATTCTGGAAGAAAGGTTGAATACTTAAGGGAAATCTTACAATAGAGAAGCCTAAATAAAATTGTGCCATGTCACTGACAGTGCATTCACAGTCTTTATGTCTGCTTTCAGAAACTGCTTAGCTGAGTTAATTTTCCCTATTCTTAACTGAAGGTAGAGCTTAAAGTTGATACTTAACCTCTCATTTCTGGTTAAAAATTAAAGATTATAAGACCACTGCCAGACTAGAGGAGGTTACTATTTTAAAATGAAACCAGTTGAGGTGAGACTGGAACATTACATGAATATCAGAATTATATGGTGTCTGCTGCTAGGCTACACTACCCTTATATATCCTGGACTGTCCCTTTCCTGGTCCTTTTTACTTGAGAGAAAAGGTTTTGAATGTGAATCATTCGGGGGACTGGAGCGAGGTAGTGAGCATTTTGACACTTCCATTTCTGGTCTTTGCCTTGCCACTAATTGTGTAACTTTCAGTGGCATCTCTGAATCCAATTTCCCTTACTTGTAACATCAGAAGGGTGACTACAGGTTATCTTTAAAGTTCTTTTCACATCTAACATTCTGTGATTTATTTATTTATATATATATATATATATATATTTTTTTTTTTTTTTGTCCTGAGAACAAACCCTCAGCTCAATTAGTCCCCTCTATTTTTTTTTTTTTTCCTGGGCTTTCTTCCTTCCATAAAAATCTAAGTACATCCATATTTTCTAGGCTAAGGTCTGGGTTTTATTCATCTTCTCCCCAGTATATAGCAGAATTACCAAGCAGGTTATATGAAGGAAGGTTGAAGTTGTTTCTTATATTAATATGAGTCCACTTTGAAAGAACTCACTGCTCAGAGGTGGAAAGTACCAAATACTAGTTACATAATTAAATTCGGAGGATACAAAGGACAACAGGAAAACTGGTTCCCGAGTTCCTTACTACTTCATCTGTTCCAATAGGAAACCTGAGAACGCTTTAAATAGTTACCTCATTGAGCACTTTACTTTTCCCAGCGCTTCCCATGTATGACTTCAAGTGATACACACACCTATGTTCTAGGTACCGGGACTGCTTCCCACTTGAGGCAAGGCACAGAGAGGCTAAGTAACTTGCCGAGGGAACACCGTTACAACAGAGAAGCACAACCTCAGAACCTACACTCTCATGCATTCTGGTTTTTTTTTTTTAAGATTTATTTATTTATGCATACAAGAGCTGGGGTACAGGACAGAAGTGGGGTGGGGGGGTGAGAGGATTCACCAGGGACAGAATGGGGAACAGAACAGGCAGAGGGACTGAAATACACTGCTGAGGGGAGCAGAGGGGAGACAGGAGAGGTCTGCTGTGCCATGTGGGTTTCTCCCTGGCCGGCCGGGGATCGAACTCGTGCCTCAAAGGCTGCGGACAGCTTCCTAGGGCGGTGCAGATGAGCGAATGGGAAAGAACCAGGTAAACAGGTTGCGAGAAGCGGCAGGACACCGGGCGAACTCAAAGCAGCTCGGCAGTGAAGCCCTCGGCGGGCGCTGGACGCAAAATTCCCGGCGGAAGTGGCGCCCAGGAAGTTACGCCCAGGAGGCGGTGTCTGGTCGCGGAGGGCGTCGCGATGGGCGGAGCTGGGCTTCTGTGGTCCTCCTGGAGCCTTGGGACCTGGGCAGGTAATCTGAGGGCGGAACCTGGACGGGAGACGGAGGGTGCAAGGGGCGGTTGCTCGCGGCCCCAAACTTAAGCCGTTTAGAGACGGTGGATCTCGAACTAGGTGGTGGCGGGAGGAAGGCTGGTTGGCGTGGGTCTCCATGGGGATGGGGACGAGAGGAACTTTGGCAGTGGGGTTGTGAGGGCCAAGATCATGGAGGAAATACAGGCAGGCTGAGTTTCCTAAGAATCGTTCATGTGTGGGGGTCACGGGCTTCTGGGCATTCGCTTTCGGAGATGGAGAGATGGAATCTGGACGTAAAGATGGGCTGGCTGTAGAGTTTATTTCCCACATATCTCGACCTCAACTCTGATGCTAGTAGGGTACAGGGACGTCCTCTTTATCTCATCAGGACAGTACCTTGCTGCTCTTCGGCATATTTGAGATGCTGTTGAATGAGTGAGTTAATATGAACGTTCGTGAGCGCGCGAACCTGGTTCTGGCTCAGCATGGAGAACTTCTCCCCAACTTCAGTATCCCTACCACTGAATGTGGAAGTGACTCTAGCTTTGTTAGAGTGATCTATGAGAATGCCCACTACAGATTCAGGACATGTGGTTGACGTTTTGTAGTTACTGAAATGTGGAACTGTATCTTTTTTTTAGAAAAAGATTTATTATGCATATAAGAACTGGGGTGCAGGCCATAGGTGCGGGAGGGTGAGAAGATTCACCAGGGACAGAGTGGGCAACAGAACAGGAGGATTGAATGAAACACTGCTGAGAGGAGTCTGCTGCGCCATGTGGGTTACCTCCCTGGCCCGGGATCAAGCTCTTGCTGCAGTGGCTGCATATGGCTTCTTAGTGCTAAGAGTTAACCCCTTGCGCCACCACGGAGGCCTAGAAATGTATCTTAATGTTTTTCTTTGAAGTGGATAAGAGGGTAAGGCGATTGACGTCTCCTCTTTTGGGTTCCTTTACTTTTCTGGGAAGAACTTTCAGATGAATAATACCTGGGAGGAGTTAGCCATCAAATGACAAACTGCAGTTGTTGGGCTGAACTTCTAATTAATGTTCCAAGTGCTATATTTTCAGCAATATGAACTTGCTTTTCTTTTTCTTAATGTTTTTCTTTTTTATGTTGGGGTTATTTCATAATAAAAATCCAGTTAGAGGTTTTACCTGGAAAGCTAACTCTTTCCTGGCAGTTGTAGAAAGCTTCCAAAATAGTGAATCCCTGGAGATTAAATTGTTGCCTTTGTAAAATATTTGTTTAAGTATCTTAAATGTGGTGAAGAGTGGGTCTACACCCAAAAGAACACATACTGTCATCAGATTGTTTTTGGTGGTCAAATGGGAAAATTGCAGATGACCCATCAGGCTATGTAATGTGAGCTGGGCAAGAATCGCTAAGGAGATGTAGTCCCAATGAGGTAACTGTGTGTATGAGCTTCCTGCTATCTAATGAGAGAATAGCTGTTAAAAGATTCTAGATCTTGTGGATTAGATATAATGGAATAGGAAAACCTAAATTTGGATTTTAAAATTCTAAGATGTTCTTTAAAATAAGTTAAAAACAAAAAGTGGACATGTAAATACATCACTGCAGTCATTTAAATTTTAAAAGTTGGACTGGGGCTTCCCTGGTGGCACAAGGGCTTAAGACGCTCACTATGAAGCAATCCGCAGCCACTGCAGCATGAGTTCGATCCCTGGCCAGGGAGCTGACCCACATGGTGCAGCAGACCTCTCCTGCCTTGCCCAATGCTCCCCTCAGCAGTGTATTTCAATCTGCCTGTTCCCCACTTCTGTCTTTGGTGAAAGGTCCTCTCACCCCCCACACCTCTGGCCTGTACCCCAGTTCTTGTATGCATAAATAAATAAATCTTTAAAAAAAAATAAAAGTTGGACTCCCTTTTAAGACTTGTTTACCCAATTTCTGGCAAGTGTTGGTATCCAGGTCATCCCTATCTTTGTATATGTGTACTATGGTGTCATCTTTAGAATACATATATACATGGCACAAAATGTTTTGAGATTCTCTACATTTATGTTAATATTAACATTTTACTTAAAAATTAAGTCTAATTTTGGTACCTCAGTCTGCTGTTTAATATCATGTTCACTAATTTACATACCTACATTCATAATAACTTATAATTATTATTCATAATAAATTGACATCCAAATGGTAACTTAGGTATATCTGTTGATATTCTTAAGGTTTTCAGTTTTGCAGAACATGGATATCTATGGACTCTAACATGGACGTCATTTAAAGAAATTCATGGACCATTAATGGACAAAAACATGAATCAATTTGTATTGTGGCATTCAAATCCTAGCATTTTGGGAAAGGTAAGTTGATGACTGTGTTTTATGTTAGATGAGAGTTAGTACAGCCCCGAATTTGCCTAGTGAATTATAGGCTTGTGAATGAAAAATAAAAGCAGAATCTCTTTAAAATGTCTTGATCTGGACCTTCCAGAGATGTTTGCTTTGTATATGAGGCAACTGTTACTAGTTCCCTGTCAAATTGATGAGAAATTAAAAAGATTTACAAGGTATATTATTCCTGGAAGATTACTGCTGTGCTTACTTTTGGGGGAGACTTCCTTTCAACACTTCAGAGCCTAGTGGAATATATCAGCAAATGGATATCTATAGAAATGTGGCATCAAATAGTCATTTAAGTCACTTCATATCCAAGTTTGGCTCTGTGAGAGTATATGTCCCAAATCTTCTGGCCAATTTTATTTTATGTCTATGTTTAAGCTACAAAAATGTCTTTTTTTCCTTAATCTCTTAGATCATTAATTCTCCCAGTCATCTTTCTGTCGTGGGGGTAATTTCTCCTTTTTTCCCTGTTTAACCTTTCCTAATTTATCAGTTTGTTGCTCTTTAAAACCTTAACTTCTACCTTTGTGATAACATTCGGCATAGTTTTTCTTGATCTCCATTGTATATACATTGACTTCTTGTTTAGAATTTTCTTAATTTTAAAAGTATGCAGTACTTATAGGGATTTATATTTCAGATGTACTTGCATACAAAAATTTGTTTACAAAGATATTGATCACCGTAGTGTTTAAAAATTTTTTAAAAACTAGAAATAACCTAAATATCCCTCACTAGAGATCTGTTAAATGAATGCCTTCATTCAGTGTAGTACTTTGCAACTTTTAGAAAGAATGAAGTAGATCTATAATTGAGGTTATGAAAAAAATCTTTCAGATGCGTTAACAAGAGAGCAGTGTATAGAACTGTATGTATAGTATGTTTTCACTTGTTCCATGCATTTATGGAAACCCACGCAAAATATCTTCAAATTCACAAAAGGAACTATTGACAGAGTAACCTGGAAAAATGAGATGAGGTCTAGAGAAGGAAGAAGACTCACATTTTTTTCCTGTATACTCTTTTTAATGGATTGAAGTTTTTACTATGAGCATGTTTTTATTTTTGTAATACTAAGAAGCAGCAACACTTTATGTGACTTTAATAATAATGGAAACCTACTACCATTCCTCATGACTTTTGTGCTTATAATTACTTTCACTATTCAGAAGAATTAGGGTTGCCTAAATGAGTTAAGTTTTTTCCAAAACTGCATGGAAGATTTGGTGATGTTATAATAAATTTTTAACCTTGGCATTACATCATTGCTTTTAATAAGTATTTGTGAATAAACTAAATGCTTAGTGCTGCCAAATTCAATGCTTATTTACAGCTTATAGCATGTTGCTGATCTTACCAGGTGATGCATGTTGTGACCCGCGTTGGCGAGCTAGGTTGTCTTGCATTGGCATGGCTCTTCTGAGCTACTCAGTATTACTGAAGGAGATGAACTTGGCTTCATTTGATCCTGTTTGGATCTTTAAACATATCTTACAGTTATTATTTCACTTTTTCTTGATGTTTAGAACTGGTTTATGTCATTCAAAGAATGACTTGTTCTATTAATAAGATCAGTAAACCAGAAATGTTTTTTAGATATACATGAATAATTTCATTCTATATTAAGAATACTATTTTGAATTGAATGATTACCTACCTTTGGATTCAGTAAAAATTTCTGGTGACTTTCTTTTCTGTAGGCATCTTTATTTTTATTTCATCTGCTTTTATAGTAGGAAATTTTGAATAGTGATAAGTGAGTAATTGAGTTATATGAGAAATTTAACAATATAACATCTTCATTTTATTGTAGAGGGATTTTATTTGAAACTTTCTTGAGAATAGGCTGCATAAGATACATTCCTATATGATATGTCTGATTGTGTAT
Organism: Talpa europaea; assembly: GCF_964194135.1. NCBI lineage: Eukaryota > Metazoa > Chordata > Mammalia > Eulipotyphla > Talpidae > Talpa > Talpa europaea. Next base: position 115,562,721 of record NC_140070.1, on the reverse strand, counting down.
CTTGTTAAAATCAAAATGAGGGCTACTAATCTATTGGCTAAGTCATAATTAATGAAATAGAACAGATGATGGTATGTCAGGTGTTTTATACTGTTGTTTGACAGATTATTTTACATATAATCATTTCTATGAAATGATGATTTGCTTCTTGAAGTGCTTGAGGTTAATCACTAAGAGCTACCAGGGGGAAATCATTGGATTGTATTCCTGGAGTAGAACTCTATTCTTGGTGTGGAGAGCAGTGAATTGAATCTAAGGGTAGATTGGGTTATCCTGAGTCCAATTGTTAGATTAAGGTGACATATAGGAAAAAAGGAGATTAGCATGAATGTAAAAGTTACATGCAGAGAACACAGAATTAGAGAAGATGCATGTATGTGTGTGATACGCACACATATGTACAGTGCACATATATAGATACAGATATATAGATACACAAATTACAAATGTTCAGAAAACCAAAAATTACAGAGAGGAAGATATCCAATTAGTATAAGAGAAAGAAAAAAGAATTTCAAGGCCTCAGAGCTAAGCCTGTCATAGCTAAGTCATAATTGTGAGAGCAACCAAAAAGAATTTACAATCCAAAATTTATAGGGTCCAAGTGTTAGAAAGGTAGACAGAGCCCAAGAGTGAAAAAATTAAAATCTGGCAACATACAAGGTTAAGATTAAGAATCTCTTTCAGGGTTCCGTTTTATGGTATTGTTTTAGGAAAGGGAAAAAGAAGGGGGAACTGAAAATGTATTGCCATTCAGTTTTAAATGAGTCAGGCCCAGAAGCCTTTCCTAGTATTCCAATTAGTATATGACCAAGATGGATTAACTAGACCCATTAACCTACAAAACATTTATATATAAAAACTAATTTCATTGTTAGATAAACCTTGAAGAACAAGAGAATTGCTTTTAATCAATTTTGTGATTACATAGAAGGACTACTGTGATGACCTAGATTGAGGGAACAAGGACTATTTTGTTCAGAAAATAGCAGACTTTGGAAGAGCTGCAGAAACTCTTCAAGAAGCATGCTTGTTCTCTGTTATTTGAGGCCAAAATTAGTTCTAAACGAGAGAAGGTATAGAACTAGTCAGCAGTAGAGCAGATTGTGTCAAGAGACTGAACTTGGGTCATTAGGGTTGCTTAAGTTGTTTTGAACAGTAGGAGTGTTGCAGAAGGTTTTCCTGCTGTATGGGAGATTATACTAGATTATTATGAAGGTCCCTCAAATCCTGAAATTTTTTTGGTGGGGCAATGAAGTGATTTATTGTAGTAGAAGGCTATTCTCCCTGTTTTTAAATAGTGACAGCTAACTTAGCCACTCAGGCCACTCAGGTTATCCCTCAGTCTTGCTTTACCCAAAACCAGGAAATAAATTTTAAAATTACCTGAGGATGTAAATTGTAGACACAAAATCCATATGTTTTTCTCAGTTTGTTACTAAGTTTATTTGCTTCACAGTTGTAACGGGCTTAATTACTGGTATCTAACTCCCCAATGTGCTAGGAGCAGCAATATGAAGGAACTGAGTGCCTGAGTGGTACAAGAAAAAAATCAGAGAGCAGAACAACTAATTTTAACATTGTAGCAGCTTGGGCCCTCTTGGTTAGATAAAAACAGCTCTATGTTAATAAATCTTCAAAGTGATAATCCTCACTTATGTTCACTGTTTTCTATGAAGAAGAATACCTGAATTTCTAAAATATTTCTAGAAATAGCTCTTTGGTGTGTTTAATACTAAAGATAGATATTTTGTCATTTTACATGTAGAGAGGTAGCACGATATAGTAGAAATGACATTGATTCTAGAGTAGTAAATGTTTGAATATGGGCTCCAATATCTACTAGAAGTTCTCTTCATTTATTATTCATTCCAAGCCTCAATCTCTTCATCTGTAATATAGGAATTTACTGAAGAATAAAGATAAAATATATAAAAGGTTTGCCTGTGTTAGGTGCTAAGTAAATAATAATGATTGTTACCATTATTACCATAAAGCTTACTTGGTGTAGGGGCTAAAGTCTCAGGGCTATTGAAGCTATTGCCAGCCACTGCAGCACAAATTCGATCCCCAACCAGGGAACTAACACACATGGCACAGCAGACCTCTCCTGTCTAGCCCTCTGCTCCCCTCAGCAGTGTATTTCAGTAGATCTGTCTGTTCTGCTCCTCAGTCTGTCTCTGGTGAATCCTTTCACCCCCCCCATCCCCTGCACCTCTGGCCTACACCCCAGTTCTTGTATGCATAAATAAAGTAAATCTTTTAAAACTAAATAAATGAAGCTTACTTTGCCTTGAATTTTTTTCTCTTCAAATATAGGTAAGAACAAGTTCTTCTCAGCATTCTAGTGTGAACTTGAAAATATGTTAATGCTAATAATGGCGATGGCATACTTTTAGAATGCCCTTTTAAAAACTAGTACAAGTTATCTATGTCCAATTTTTAAAAGTTAGGATATATAAATAAATGTATATAACATATGTATGTCAAAAAGGAGTAAAATTGCCTATAATCCTCTACCACTGTCAATGTTTTAGTGGCATGCTTTTTTTTTAAAAGGAGCATTTACTTGTTTTTTACTAGTCCTCTAAGAAATATAAAAATTAATTACATTAAATTATGCTTAGGTCCAGAGCCTGGATATAGATTACCACTTTTGGAGTCATCTATCATACCTTTGGCTTCATTTCTGCATATTCCAATATATTTGGCTTAAAAAATGCTTGAAAGTATTTTACCAACACACATCTTTGCAGACACCATCATTACAAATACAGTAAATAATTGGCATCCTTCATTTTTAAACTGCTTTGATATTCCTGCATAATGTCACGTCTGAGTGAGATGACTGGGGAAAATGATTCTACTCACTTGTATTGGAAATTTAAGTCAGTCACTACACTTTCCAATCAGAATATGCAGTGAAAGATTGTGACATGGCACAATACTAGTTTAAAGAAAGTCCTGGTAATTTGTAGGGTAGGAGTGTAAGTTGTTGTTCTAGAGTCAGAGGTTCCAAGTTTAATCCTGACTCCACAATTTACCACCTAGGTAAACTACCTGAATTTCTTAACTTCTCTCTGTCTCAGTGTCTTCATCTGTAAATTGGGAATAATAGTATTTAGCTTATTATATCGGTGTAAAGATTTAATGAGTTAATCTCTATAGAGAGTTTATAGCAATGTTTGGCACAAAGTATAGACACTTAGTAAATATTAACTGTTCCTATCAGTTTTTAAAAGCTTAAAGTTTTCTCGGAAAACAGGATTATAGGAGCATGTAAGGTAAAAAGAAACAATTTAAAATAAGCATAAGAATGGTCAGGAAGATTTAAAGTCCTCTCCAAAAAAAAGAGAAGGGGCAACTGTAACAGGGATGTTAGTAACACCATGTGGGATATGTGTCACTGGCATTTTCAGGTGGCTATAAACTTTCCTGTTATATTGGTGCCTGTTTGTAATATTATTTCTATCTATTCTTCATTTGAACTTGCACAGTAGCTTGAATTTTTCTGTTTTAAGGCCTTTTCACTTTTCCTCCCTGTTTAAATATTTTGAAACCATAATTTTCCAATTTCTTTTTCTACCCCACAAACTCAATAGTTTTATGCTATCTTCATCCAATACTTTGGCCAGGTTTCAAAGGTCAAAAACTCTTCAAAACAATCTGATCTCACAGATAGTAATCCAAGAGAGTATCATTAAATTAGTTTATCTGACTGCAGCCATGGGTGATTCTGTAAGAGCTTTAGATTCTGTTGAAATATGAAGTGAAAAATATTAAAGAGATAAGCCAGTGAACATATTTCGTTGTAGACTTTAGTCTACAACTTTTTAATCTTAAAAACTTTTTTCTTTTTTATTTCTTTTTGTCTCTCTCTCTCTCTTTGTAGTGATCTGTTTAATCACTCTTCAAAGTGTTGTAGCTTTTCAAACCTTCTAAAAATAATTTATTAGAATTGCTAGTAGAATTTTTGTTCTTTGTTTTGTTTTAAAGCATCAAGTTTTTGAAGACCTTGGGGCCCACCATCATTACGCATTCAAGATTTGAGTTTGAATAACTTCATCAAGACTTAGATCCTCTTCAAAAGCTTCAAGTCTCATCTACATTAAACCATTCTTTTGAACCTTCTCACAAAAGTAAAAGCTTAAAGGGACTAAATCCATTAATTCATTCTACTTTTTATATTTTCTTCTGATTTCCTTGGCCTCTAGGATCTTCCATATTGCTTATGTTTCCTTTAGAGACAAGGAAACAGTGCTTTCCAAAAGAATGTGTGTCCTGTGGCCATAAAGTTTCATTAATAGAGGAGCATAAATTTGGCTTGATAAGATAAGAATCAGATCTTTTGATGTGCTCTCTAAAAACTTAAGTCAACAATAAGAAAATGAGGATGAAGTGGTCAAATATTTGAGATCAGATTATACTCTCAGAGGCAACCTTCTTTCAAGAAAAAGATTCCTCAACCTAAAGCTTAATGGTTCTTATTCTCCTGCCTCTTACTAAATATTTGATAATTGGGAAAGTCACTTTACCTCATTGGACCTTAGCTTCATCATCTGTAAAGGAAATCTGATAGTTTCCCTACCTACCTCACAGGGTTGTTGTGAGGATCAAGTGAAATAATGTACATAAAAAGGACTTATATAAAAGTGCAATACAGACATAGGGTCCTGTTACATAGCACCTGCAAATCATTCCTTTATCTTTTGGGCTTGAAAAGGTAGGTGACTTAAGTACCTTATCCAGGCTGGATACATGGTAACAAGGATATGCTAACTTGTGTTTTATCTGAATACATAGAAAACTACTGTGGGCTAGTACTAGGAAGGAGGAAGACTGTACTAATTCTCCTAAAATTATGAATTAGCATTGATAATTCTCAAGAGCAGTTATGGATTATAACATAGTCATGGTTTACAAAGTTTATTTTATTAAGTTATTACCAGCATTTTTTTTTAATGGAAGATAGAGCAGGAAATTTTATAACGCATCCCACATGGTAAGAGTAAATACTGTTGCAATTTTATGTCTGTGTGAATGTGTATGTGTTTGTAGTTGTGTATGCGGTCATTAAATAAAATGCATTTTCCCTATGATTTGCAGTAGCTGATTTACAAGTATCATCTTAGTACTAATGACTTTCTACTTACTTGGATTCTTAGGAGACTTTCTTTTCTTGCTGTTTGTGACAAATTAACAGTTATATTAGCTTGACTTTTGGTCTAATTAATGAGATAGTTTTTATTCCATAGCATAGCAAAATATTTTATATAAAATTTAATACTATCTTCTCTGACCCTTAACTGTTAGAGCATTTAAGGTAGATTCAGCCTCATAGCAGTAGAAAGATTGTATTAAGAGTTTTTCCTTTTGTGTTTCTGGTCTATTGGAAAACAAACAAAAACCCCACTTAGTTTAGAACTTTTAGAGGACTGTAGAGACAGGCTATAGAAATTATAGTTAACATGACTGGAAATTTGGTGTTGTCTATAAGAGAAAATGCCATGTTTTTTCTCTAAATTTATCTTTAATGATTTAAAATGAATAAGTCACTCACATTAACATATGCAGCTGTTTCCCTGAAAACCTTTTTGGTGATAGCATTAGTTAGGAATAGAAGATTTTTAAAGTATCTGTGCTTAATAAGGAACACCTTCTTTCAAGGGTTGTACATTCTAATTCATTGGTAAAAAAAATAGTTCTTTGGTATTTGGTGCCCTGGAATTACTTATTTAAGCTTTTTGGAATGCTACAGGAAGTGCTGGTTTTACCTTCTTACAAGTTAAATAAATGCATACAGTCCTAGCATCCTACAGTCTGTTGAATATTTATCAGAAGATTTTAAATGTGCAATCCACCTGCTTCGTTTTCTAAACAGTCATAGCCAAGCTTCATGCCTTGGTGGAGATAGAACAAATTGCATAGATTGTGCAAATTGAGGCTCTATTGTGCATGACAATTGGCAGTTCTTTTATGCATGACTATTGGCAGCTGTGGCTCAGTTACCATATGTGATCAACTTTTTGTTTTTTTTCCTCTCTTCCCCCAAAAATCACATTAACATTTATCTCCACTCCATGTAGAAAGTAGGATCTGTCTATAAAAAACATCAAGAAAAGTAGCTAAATAACCTCAGCCATACTTGACCGTCCTCCACCTTCATAAATCTATCATCAAATTCTGTCTTTTCTCCTGTCCATCTGTCAACCTATCCATCTGTTTCTGTTCTCATGCTGCTATCGTCTTTGCCCATTCTTCAGCAATAGCTCTTTTTTCCCCTCCTAAGTGCCATTGTTACACATCTTTGCTAGTGTTTTGACAGTACAGGATTTCCCCTCTCAGGTATAGGCATCACAGCACTCCTACCACCCATCACTGAAACAACCATAGTCCTCTACCATAGTCCATTATGCTCTTCCTTGCCCCTCACCTTTTTCTTCCCCCTTCCCCCTCCTCCTCTGAAAGCCCCAGATCTATGATCAGCTTTCAGAGGTTAGTTTTAAAATTTATCTTTGTCTTACTTTTTTCTTGTTTTTTCTATATTTCACATGTAAATGATATCATCTGGTATTTAGGTATTTATCTTTCTCCTCTGGCTTATTTTACTTAGCTCTTGACTGATCTCCTATATTGACTCTTCCCTCCTTTAATTTCATTGCTTTTAAAAATGAAACTGTAATCTTTTTGGCTTCCTGCTTTAAATTGTTATTGCCCTTAGAATTTAACCCAAAATCTTAAGTGATTCTTTGCCTACTAGTCTCCAGCCACAGTGGTCCTCCAATTCTCTGAAGGTGCATTTTTTTTCTTCAGGGATTTTGCAGACACTTTCTGCTTGGAATGCTCTCTTCCCTTCAATACCTCTTCATTTAACTCACTTCTATTTACACTACCCAGGTCACTTTAATTTTTTATTCAAAAAAATCTTCCCTCATAGACTAGACTAGATTAGACCTCCCTGCCTCATTGTTTCATAAATCATCCAGTTCTTCTCAGACCTAGTAGCATAGCTGTAATTCTTTTTTTTTTTTTTTAAGATTTATTTATTTATACAAGAACTGGGGTATAGGCTAGATGCATAGTAGGGTGAGAGGATTCACCAGAGTCAGAGCGGGGAACAGAACAGGCAGACTGACAGAAATACAATGCTGAGGGGAGCAGTGAGCGCGACAGGAGAGGTCTGCCACGCCATGTGAGACCCTCGCCAGCTGGCCAGGATGGAACCAGCGCTGCAGAGGCTGCAGCCAGCTTCACAGTGCAGCGCTCAGCCGCCTGCGCCACCAGGGGAGGCCCCATAGCTGTAATTCTTAATCATTTGTTTGTATTCTCACCCACTAGACTAAAGCTTCATGAAGGCCAGGAATGATCTTTGTTTTTATTTACCACTGTATATCCAGTGCTTAGGAAGAGCAGAATAAATAGTATAAATTAAGTAATTTTTGTGGATTAATCCACCCACACACACCCCCCCACACCGCACCCAGCTACCATTCTTTTCATTTACCATTTCAATTACTGTAAATTCTTCTAGGTCAGTTAACTTCTATTCAGCGCCTTCCATTTGCTTCTGATCTCTCTCCAATTATAAGTCTGGACCTTACCTGCTTTGTCTCTGTTCTCCGCTGATCTCTCCATCATGTCCTAACAGTCTGCTCCAGCCTCTCTGGCTTCCTAACTGATCCTCCAAAATCAGACTTACCTTCTGCCTCAGGACTTTTGCTCTTGAGATTCCATGTGCCTGGAATACTTTTGCTTTCGATATCTATGTGGTTTAATCTCTCATCTTCTTCATATCCTTCAGGTCATGATATAACACCTCCTTAAGGCTCTCTCTGACTCCCTCATTTAAAATTTTAATCTCACCACTCCATGGCATCCCTAAACCCCTTGCCTGCTTTCTTTTTTCTATTTCTGGCTGACATATTATTTACCAGTATTTCCCCCAGCACCCTGAACAATGTCTGCACTATTGTTCAGGGTACAGACCTGAACACTTATTTATTAATGACTGAATTTAACTTGTACTCACAGAGTTATACATTTGGGAAAATGAGAAGTATAACCCAAATTATGGGCACTGAATATTTTTAAATGGTTTTAAAAGGTGAGTTATTAAATTTGTATCTTGTTTTGTTCTTTAAAATATTTGAAGTAGCTCCTAAAAATATATATAGTGCAATGGAATGAAGACATATAAAAAGATCAAAACCAAGAGAATATAATAGTAACACTAAACTAGATGAAGTTAATATATTGAAGTTCTCCATAGTGTAAAGGCAGGTTGTAAATTTGACTCATTGAAGAGTGAGCTTGTACAAAAATAATTGGACTACAATCATAAACTTTGTTCTTTGGCAGAGGTCAAACATTGAATCTTACTTAGAAACCCAGAAAACCTATTTGATTTAGCTGTAAGAATGAAATTACTCTTCTAAAAAATTTGCTTTCTACATTAGGAAGTCCCCCATTGGTATAAACTGTAATCTATCCTTAATAAAGTCTCTACAATGTCCTAGAGATGACAGTCAGGACTGCCTGCTTAAGCTTCTCAAAACATCCAAGGTTTATTGAAGCTTAGTAAGACAATATTTTTGAAAGTCTGCTGTGAAAGATACCAACCAGGACTTTAATTATTCTAGTTTCTCTATTTTAATCATGACGTAATATAAGATTCTATGGTTTTTGAGATAGGTAAGTGGATACTTAGAAGTATGTTTTTCATTTTGTAACATACATATATCAAATCATTGTGTTGTATACCTTAAACCAATACAAACTTATATGGCAATTATATCTCAATGAAACTAGAAAAAGTAGTTTTATACAGTCAGTCTCTGAATTGGGGTAGAGGATGGAGAGTTAAGCAGCTGAATTAGACTTCAAAAAAATCTTTTATTAATATAATAACCAAACTTAGATCTATTTTGTTTATAGGTGAAGTTAAATGGGACATTATACAATACAGGTCTTCATGGTGTATGTACTTCCCTAATTCTGTTTTGCCTTTTTTTTTTTTTTTTTTTTTTCGGTCATTTAAAACAGTCTCAGTTATGGAGATACCTGCAAGCCAGAGGGAAAGCAAGGATGTGGGCAGGGGTGCACTGCAGAACTTTCTGTAAACTCTGCAGAGCTTCTTAAACAAAACTGGTATTTTGAGGAAAAGATGAGAATATTTAGCAAATGGCCTTCCACTAGCAATACATGATCTTATTTTTTAACTCTTTTTTTACTTTTTGCCTTTCTGCCTTTGACCTGGAAACAAACAGTACTTTTTGAAGTCAAAATCTTTTATTATCCTGTTCTATTTTTCAGGGTTGAAAAGGGAAAACTAAACTTTTAGGGAAATAATGGAAATATGTATTTTTTTAAAAACTCATTTATGTCCAACATATTTCTTCTTTTTAAATTTATTTATTCATGCATACAAGAATCAGGGTACAGACCAGATGTGCGGGAGGGTGAGAGGATTCACCAGAGACAGAGCGGGGAACAGAACAGGCAGACTGACAGAAATACACCGCTGAGGGGAGCAGCAGGCAAGACAGGAGAGGTCTGCCACACCATGTGGGATTCTCGCCAGCCAGCTGGGATTGAACCTGTGCTACAGAGGCTGGGGACAGCTCCGCAGCGCTGCACTCAACCGCCTGCACCACCAGAGAAGGCCCCATATTTCAAAGAAAGATTATGAGGAGACATAATAAGAACACTACAGAACCATTAACGTGTACAATTCACATAGAGGGAAAGTAATTTGACCAAAAGTATTCTGCGTAATGTGTTGCTTCCTTAATAATTATATTTGGTTATATTTAATCTATAAATATACTTGATTCTAATTAATTTAAGATGTATTAATTGAATTTGCTTTATATATTGTTTTTATTTGATGGAACTTTATGTTTATTTTATTTTCATTTAAGAACTGGGGTGTAGGCCAGAGGTGCAGAAGGCAAGAGAATTCACCAGAGACAGAGTGAGGAGCAGAACAGGCAGATGTACTGAAATACACTGCTGAGGGAAGCAGTGGGCGAGACAGGAAAGGTCTACTGTGCCATATATGGGTTAGCTCCTGGCCAGGGTCTGAACTCAGGCCATAGTGGAAATAGTGCTGAGATTTAACCCTGAGGCCACCAGGGAGGCTCCAACTTTATGTTCATTTTAAAAGAAATCAAAATCTTCACCTTGGCATCTAATGAGTAATAAAAACCTGAGAACAGAAAACTATCAGTGTAAAAGTAATGTGAAGATCATCATATCTAGCACATGTGATGTAGAAACAAAGATTTTGTTTTCAGTAAATGTTGAATTGACAAAAACAGCCCCTCTTCAATTCTTCACACACAAATTTTGCTATACAATGAGGGCCAAAAATATATAATCAGACTTTTAACTCAGAGAGGTAGCTTAAAGACTCTGTAAACCAAAAGGCTTCTGTAATGACATAACTTAGGAAAATGTTATGTTCTTTTTTTTGAAATTTATAATAAAAATTAGCATTTTCCAAACTTATCTGTGTCCAGAACCCTTTTTCATTCATTTTAATAACCCTTGGGATATTGTTTCCAGAAATGCTGTTCTAATTTTAAAATGAATTTAAAATATGTATACATATGTGTAGATGTGTATGGTAACATTCTACAACAGTATTGGATATTCTCTAAAATGAAGAAATCATGGGCTTTCCTGCTGGCTCAGGGGTTAAAGACAACGTTATCAAGATTTCGCCAGCCACTGGAGCGCGAGTTTGATGCCAGCTGGCCGGGGAGAAACCCACATGCTGTAGCAGACCTCCCTGTCTCACCCACTGCTCCCCTCAGCAGTGTATTTCAGTAGATCTGCCTGTTCTGCTCCCCACTCTCTGGTGAATCCTCTCACCCTGCCTCCCGCACCTCTGGCTTACACCCCAGTTCTTGTATGCATAAATTAATTAAAAAATAAATTAATAAATACTGATTATTATTGAATTTTTTTCTCATGTCCTTAATGTATAATGTTAAAATATTGAATTTATAAAAATTGCTCTCATGTACGAAGTTGTGTGTCATTAGCATTGACATAACTAATCACTTTTCTTGGAAACACTTTTTTACTTGACCTCCAGTATATCACACTCTTCAATCTTCCCTCCTATTTCTCTGACTATTCCTTCTAATTGTCTTTGTTGGTTTCTCCTTGTTTTCTTAACCTCTGAATATTGGAGTATCCTAGAGCTCAAGCCAAGGACTATCTTTCTTTTCTGTCTAAACTCATTTTTCTTGATGAGCTTGTTTATTCTTATGGCTTTATTACCATCTTATGATGTTCACTACAAATTTTTTATTTCCAGCTTGGACTACTCTTCTGAACTCCAGACTTGTGTATTGCCATTGTTAACTGCCAACTTAACATGTCCAATTTTATGTCTAATATTCATCTCAAACTTAGCATGTTCAAGATTGAACTAATCTTTCCTTCCATCAAAACTCTCTTTGGTTTTTCCATCTCTGTTACAGGCAATTACACCCTTCCTATTTTTCAGCCTTAGTGTTATACTTGACTCCTCTTTCTCTCATACCTATAATCTGATCCTTTAGAATGTCCTGTTGACGTTATTCTAAAAATATAGCTAGAATCTGATCACCTCTACTGCTGCCCTTTGCAATTACTTCCTAATTTATCTTCTTGCTTATACTGTTGCATCTTTCAATCCTGTTAAAACAAGTCACTTCAAGTCACTCCACTCAAAAAAATAAATGATAAACATTTTTTTCATGTGTATTGGCCATTTGTATGTCTTCTTTGCAAAAGTACCTATTTAGCTGGTCTGCCCATTTTTTGATTGGGATATTTGTTTTCTTTTAGTTGAGTTGTATGCGTTTGTTGTAGATCTTGGATATCTGCCCCTTCGTAGATGTGTGGTATGCAAATACTCTCTTCCATTCAGTTGGGTGTCTTTGTGTTTGGTTGTCAGTTTCTTTCACTGTACAGAAGTTTTTTAGTTTGATACAGTTCCAGTTGCTATATTGTCTTTTGTTTTCCTTGGTGTTGGATACAAACCCACAAAAGCATCTCTGAAGCCTGTGTCACAGAGTGTTTTGGTGTTTTCTTCAATTTATTTTATGGTTTCAGGTCTTACATCTAAGTCTTATATCCATTTTTAGTTTATTATTGTGGGTGGTATGAGATTGTGGTCTAGTTTCATTCTTTTGCATGTGGCTGTCCACTTTTCCCAGTATCATTTATTGAAGAAACTTTCCTTTCTCCAATGTACATTTTTTGTAGCTTTGTTGTAGATTAACTGTCCATATAGGTGTGGGTTTATTTCTGGGCTTTTTTTTTTGGGAAACATTCTCTCTTCTTCAATTTTTTAGAATTTCAGAATAGGCGTTACTTCATGTTTGAAGGTTTGGTAGAACTCACTGGCTCCCTGGCTTGAAACTGGTCCTGGGATTTTGTTTTTGGGATACTTTTGATTACTATTTCAATTTCTGAATTTTGTATATCTTTGATCAGATTTTCTGTGTTTTCTCCCATTTCTTTGAATTTTTTATTGTAATTTTGAACTCTGTATCTGATAGGAGTAAAAGATCTCCCATGTCTTTGTGGTTGGTTTCTGGAGATTTGTTCCTATTCTAGCTGGTGATATATTCCCCTAAGGAGTAAAGGTGCCATTTGTTTTATTTTTCCAACTCCTCATTATTGGCTTTTTAAGTTATTTGTTCCTGTGTTAAAGGTGCAGACGTCTCCTTTTCCAGTAGATGGCACTGTATGAAAGCATTTACCTGTAGGTGCCTAATCTGGGGTGCAGATAGGAGCACTAGTGAGAGTGGTGTGGGAAGCAGCTCATGCCTGTCTTACCTCTGATAACCCTCCTCTCTGGGTTCCAAACATGCCTGTCTACTTTTCAGGGCTTTCAGTATAACTTTGCAGTGGCGCTTTCAAGCACAGCTTCACTTTATCAGCTCAAGCCAGAGGGAGAGGGGAAGAGGAAGTCATGCCTTCCTGCACTTGTCTTTTTCACTGGGGGCCCTATACATCTGCATCACCCCGGTCCTCTCATACAAGTATCTCCCCACTGCTAGGTCCACACTAAGCATTTTCTCTTTCTGGGCACCACCCTACCTGAAGAACAAGGGTCTGGATCTAGGCACCTCTTGACCCTCCCACCACCCACATTTGGTTGTGTAGAGTTGAATGTCCTCAGCATCTCTTCTTTCTCAGTTGATGCATACCAACCTATTTTATACTGAGAACAATTTAATTTCAGTTGCATACACTTTATTCCTTTATGTCTCCCTCTTCATGACTGATATCATAAATTGCATCCTTTTTTGGATTTTGTGACCAGTAACATGGCTTTTTTGTTATTTTTATGCCTTTATTTTCAAAATTCTCTATCAGAATTAAAGGTGATTTATATGTTATCATTACACTATTAAAGGATTTTGTATTTGCTTATATGTTTACCTTTACCAGAGAACTTTATGTTTCTATATGCTTTCATGCTGCTCTCTAGTAACCTTTTTTTTTTTTTAAGATTTATTTATTTATACAAGCACTGGGCACAATCAGAAGTGCCGGAAGGTGAGAGAATTCACCAGAGCCAGAGCGGGGAGCAGAGCAGGCAGAAGGAGCGAAGTACACTGCTGAGGGGAGCAGCGGGCGGCAGGAGAGGTCTGCGCGCCATGTGGGACCCTCCTCCGGTGGCCGGGGAGCAACCAGGGATCGAACCGGCGCTGCAGAGGCTGCGGGCAGCTTTGCAACCCAGCGCTCAACCGCTGTGCCACCCGGGAGGCCCTCTAGTAACCTTTCATTTCAACTTGAAGGATTCCCTTTAACCTTTCTTGTGAGACAGTTCTCATCATGATGAACTCTCCAGCTTTTATTTATTTGAGAAAATCATTTCTCCTTCATTTTTAAGGACATTTTTGCTGGCTGTAGTGTTCTCGGTTTGCATGCAGCCTTTTTCTTCTAACACTTTGTATATGATATACTACTTCCTCAGGCCCCCTCTTGTTACATTATGAGTTGCTTTTCTCTTGCTTCTTTTAAGATGTCCTTCTTGGGTTCTCCCTGGTGGCACAGGGGTTAACGTTTCAGTGCTATCAAGATACTGCCAGCTACTGCAGCATGAGTTCTATCCCCGGCCAGGGAGCTAACTCACATGGTGCAGCAGACCTCTCTTATCTTGCCAGCTACTCCCCTCAACAATGTATTTTAGTAGATCCACCTGTTCTACTCCCCACTCTGCACTCTGTCTCTGGTGAATCCTCTCACCTCCTGACCTCTGGCCTATATCCCAGTTCTTGTATGCATAAATAAATAAAAATTAATCTAAAAAAAAAGATGTCTGGTTTTGACTTTTGACAATTTGATTATACTGTGTATAGCTGTATGTCTCTTTGGATTCATTTTAGTTAAACTTATTTGAGTTTCTTGAATTTGAATATCCTTATCATGCCTTATATTTAGGAAATTTTCAGCCTTTGTTTCAAGTAAGATCTCTAACTCTTTTTTCCCTCTTTCAGGGACTCCTATAATGCATATATTGATCTTCTTGATGGTATCCTTTAAGTCCTTTAGACTTTATTAACTCTTCTTTCTTCTTTTTGTTCCTCTGACTTGATCATTTCAGATAAGTTGTCTTTGAGTTTACAGCTCCTTTCATCTCCTTGGTTAAGTCTGTTCTTGAGCCTCTCTAGTAAGTTTTTTAAATCAGTATTGTCGTCTTCCTTTCCATAATTTCTGTTTGATTCTTTTTTATACTTTTTGTTTGTTGATATTCTCATTTTGTTCATCATTTTCCTGATGTTGTTTAGCTGTTTATCTGTGATTACTTGTGACAATTCAGTTTGTTCAAGGTGATTGTTTTGAATTCTTTGTTAGATACAGACTTACTTTTTTTATTGTTTATTAGAGATATCACATTTTTTATGAATCAAATATTTGTGGCAACCCTGCATTAAGCAAGTCTCTCAGCACCATTTTTCCACTTTGTGTCTTTGTGTCACATTTAATTAAGGCGTATGCATTTTTAAACATATAATACTATCAAACACTTAATAGATGACAGTATAGCATAAACAAATATTTTATATACTCAGGGAAGCCAAAAAATTCATGTGAATCATTTTATTGTGGTATTCACTTTATTGCAGTCATCTAGAACCAGCTGTGCAGTATCTTCAAGTGTGCCTGTAATTCATAGACCTCCATTCTTTTAAGTTTCTAGAGATTTACTTTGTTCCTCTGAGGGGGCTTTTTCCCTGTTTCTTCATATGCCTTATTTGTTGTTGAATTTGTGCATTTGAAAAAACAACCACTTTTCCCAGTCTTATGGACAGATTTCATACTGGGGAAGACCTATCCCAATCAACTCTGCTAAAAGATTCTGAAGGCTCTTTTAAGCTTTGTATGGGGATGCCTCTTCTTTGTATTGTATGATTCGTCTGTTCAAGAGTTTTGCTTGTTTCTTTTTTAGGGTCTTGTAATCTCCCTCTTGCTTTGGTATGTGGTATTACAGAGGCTTTTTATGCAGTTAGCCTCTGTGTTCTCCCCTGCTCATAGCAACCCCCAGGCATCCAAAG
This sequence comes from Talpa europaea, assembly GCF_964194135.1. NCBI lineage: Eukaryota > Metazoa > Chordata > Mammalia > Eulipotyphla > Talpidae > Talpa > Talpa europaea. Next base: position 115,547,155 of record NC_140070.1, on the reverse strand, counting down.
TATGCTGGTTTCCCCAGCACTCCAGTCCCTCAGGCTGTCCCCTCAAGCAAGGAAGAAAAAGACTTGGTTGATGTATTGAACATACATTCTAGTCTTCTCTTTCTCTACCGATGGAGAAGCTGTGAGTTGGGTGGTTACTCTTGACCATGCCAAATTGTGCAAGCCTGGGTAAAGGACTATCAGGTAAAATGAAATGGGTTTCTAATACCTTGTTATGTGACTGTTCTTGTCTTTGAGGTTCTCTGGATACTATGACTTCTTAACTGGTTTCTGTAGGCCATATAAAGGCTTTTCAGACCATATGTTGTTGTGGGGGAACAAGGTATGGGACTAACTGTGTTTTATTATAAAGGATACCAGTCATGTTTGGTTAGGGCCCACACTATTCTAGTATGACCGTAACTTGATTACATCTGCGAAGAGCCTATTTCCAAATGCAGTCACATTCACAGGTACCAGGAGTTAGGACTTCAATTTATCTTGTGGGTGGTACACAACTGAACCTACAACAGCTTCCACTGTTGCGCATAAAAAATTGGAGGCAAGGCAGGAGAGGGACTCCCTTTAGGACATATAGCTACAAAGCTTTGCACACTTTCTCAACCACTCTCTCATATGAAAAACCCTGAGTCATTAGGAGAGGGATAGAAAACCTTTTCCATTTTCAGGGTCCAGGCAAAGATTTACTGCAAAAAGTTTTCTGCCCTGGGAAGGCATAGGAAACTTTTCACCAGTGGCATCTGGGATGCTGAAGTGGTTTTTGCACAGTTTCCCCATAGTTATAAGACAATATTTATTGCCATGGAATTGGAGTAGGGATTAAGTAGCTCCATGTCCAAGGCCTAAATACATATGGCCTGCTAAGATTGAGTCTAGAACAAGGAATCAAGACACTTAGCATTGTTTAATAATCAACAGCAACCTACCCACTTAAGGAGAATCAATGATGCAGAAAAAAGAACCCCTTTGTGGTCTAGGTGTGCAGTACTTTCTAAAAGCTGAGCCTGGAGCAGGAACACTGAGTAAAATCCCTTGAGTATCGCAGGCTTCACTAAACACAAAGTTCCTTCCTCCACTGCTGGAGGAAGGTACATATAAGGTAACTATAGCAACAATAAAACAATAATACAGGGCCTCCCCGGTGGCACAGTGGTTGAGCACTGGGTTGCAGAGCTGCCCGCAGCCTCTGCAGTGCCCGTTCAATCCCTGGCCACAGGCAAGGGTCCCACATGGCACGCAGACCTCTCCTGCCGCCCGCTGCTCCCCTCAGCAGTGTGTTTCGTCAGTCTGCCTGTTCTGTTCTCTGCTCTGGCTCTGGTGAATTCTCTCACCCTCCCGCGCTTCTGACTGTACCCAGTGCTTGTATAAATAAATAAATAAATCTTTAAAAATATAAATAAAACAATAATACAACTAAACTACTGACTAGATTTTTCTTTTTGAATTTCAGTTTATCTTGTTGCATGACACTGTATTATTAGCCAGCATTATAAGTATTTAATTTCCATTTCTTACCAGACTATTGGTTTTTCAAGTACTTGTTTTATGGCACATAGTAGGTGCTTAATAATTTTTTTGTGGAAAGAATGCAGATGAGTTCCCCCTTCCAAAAAATACAATAAAATTAGTGAAAATATGTAATTATGTCACTATATGAAATATGTAGTCAAATGAGATCTTTTTCATAACTGATGGGTACATTACACATTAGAACAATGGCTCTCAAACTTCAACATACATTGGAATCATCCTGAAGGAGTAATTTCCCAAAAAGCAGCTTGTGTGTGTGTGTATTTTAACAAAAACACAGATTGCTAGGCCCTGCCCTGGAGATTCCGTTTTAGTAGATCTAGGTATGACCTAAGACTTGGCATTTCTAACAAATTCCCAGATGATACTGCTGTTCCAGAGACCAATAGTTGAGAACCACAGCATCAGGGAAATTCTGGGCAAAAATACGGAGATATATAATGAAAATTTAGAAATCACATATCCCTTTCCTTTGAGGATCATTACTTTGGGAATGCATCCTAAGAAATTTAAAAAGAAAAAGAAAAAGAACACAAAAGCAATTTAATTATAACACAGATTTTGCTACTGTACTATTATAAGTGGGATATTAACCTTTGCATCGGATCCTATCTGTAAAATGGAGATAACAGTATATTTCTAAACTGAAAGTATTTCACAGTGTTGTTATGACAGTTAAATTGCATGTACACAGCAGTATCTGTCTTGATACATATTAACTATTATTGCATTTTTTGGTTAAGAAATTTCAAAACTTATAGAAAAGAGGAGAGAGAATTAAGCAGAAGATGTCAGTGTGGGAGTTGTTAGAGTATAAAAGGTGAATAAGAGGAAACCCTGAACAAAACAGACACTGAATAAAGTTTCCCTTACTTATAAAAATGAAATTGTATCTAAGAAACCAAAATGCTTCTTATTTTTACATTTGAGAATTTGATGTTAAGTAGATAGCATCACATAAAAATCTTTGAATCAGGCCTCCCTAGTGGCGCAGGCGGTTGAGCGCCACACTGTGAAGCTGTCCGCAGCCTCTGCAGCGCGGGTTCGATCTTGGCCAGCCTGCGAGAATCCCACATGGCGAAGCTGACCTCTCCCGTCTCGCTTCGCTGCTCCCCTCAGCAGTGTATTTCAGTCTGCCTGCCTGTTCTGTTCCCTGCTGTCTCTCTGGTGAATCCTCCCGCCCATCTGACCTCTACCCCGGTTCTCGTATAAAAATAAATAAATCTTTTAAAAAAAACTTTGAATCAAGAGCTTGTATTTTTCTTTTCTTTCTTTTCTTCTTTTTTTTTTTTTAAAGATTTATTTATTTATTTATACAAGCACTGGGTACAGTCAGAAGCGTGGAAGGGTGAGAGAATTCACCAGAGCCAGAGCGGGGAACAGAACAGGCAGATGGACCGAAATACACTGCTGAGGGGAGCAGTGGGCGCGGCAGGAGAGGCCTGCGCGCCATGTGGGACTCTCCCTGGTGGCCGGGGATAGAACTGGCGCTGCAGAGGCTGCGGGCAGCTTCGCAGCCCAGCGCTCAACCACTGCGCCACCAGGGGAGGCCCAAGAGCTTGTTTTTTTATTTTCTTAAATGAAAATACCTTTATTGAAGTTTCATGATTATAAATATATTTGAACCAAAATATGTACGAAAGCATGAAGAAAAGATGTATTGAAATTATTCCTCCAAAAAGCCAACATTTTATATCAACATCCTTTAAATACTTCTCTATAATGCATATTGTTTAAGGAAAGCATTTTGGGAAGTTAAGTCTAGAAAATTACTATGAATTGTGTATGTTAAATATTGTTTGTGTATTTCCCAAATAATATCAAAAGTTTCTTTTTGTTTTTGCCAGGTAAATGGGTACAGGAAGGTAGAGATGGAAGAGAGAAGTTCTTAGGAGAAAGCAATTTAATTATCTAATTTTTTTCTCCCTCCCTGCTCCTAGCCATCACATTTTTATTCCAGCTTTATCTGAAACATCAGGATTGCAGTTGCGCATGGAATTATTATCCCATTTACTTCTCCTTCCTAAATTGAAGGTAGGAGGGGCAGTTGAAAGGCCTTCAATTTTATTGTGTAATTATTGTGATATGCTAATGGTTTAAATTTGTAAAATACTTATAATACTGAGAAGTAGAAACAATTTTTGAGATAAAGATAGATGACTGGGCTAAAATTCCGGGGCGAAACTTATTGCACTTTGACCTTCTAGAAATGAAGGAAAAGTGTCAACAGGTGAAACTGGAGGTGTGGTTTAAACTGGGGAAATATTTTTTTCTTATTCCAAATTATTTACTGATTTTCAGTAGTTTTGAGGGTAGTTTCATAACCACCTCACACTGGAAAGAATAGGTTTCGCATAATCCTTTTCACAGTAAATCTGAAGTAACTTCCTCTTGGTAAAAACAAATAATTTAGAAATTCTGAAATAAAACAAAAACAATAAATGCCTGTATCATCTAGAGTTTTGGGTAGTCATTCTAATGTAGTAGCAATTAAATGTGAACTCAGATTCTCATTTCAGCATGATATATACAGTGTTTAACATATTTAAAAACTGGCCTGTCTTTGATAGCTTGAAGCTATGTCAGGTGTATTGGGTTGGGTAAATACGTGAAGTTTTTTCTGTGTTAAATTGAATTGAACCTATAAATATATAATGTCAGACATATATTAATTTGATCCTTTTTACAAATGGTCTAAGGTGGGGGCAACCTTTCATTTTGTGTAAAGTTTGATTCATGTGATGTAACATCTAAGTTCAAGGTACAGAGACAGATAACCATGTGGCATACCATTCTAGTGTGTCATGTGAAGGTAGTTTCTGTTTGAAACTTCCAGGTAGATACTCCAGAACTGATAGGGAAATTCCAACAAAGTCACTCACCTATTAAAACTTTAAAGGAAAAAAAAGGAAAATTGCCTGTGTGTAAACATTATCTGCTTTTAAGTGGCTCTAAAAAAAAAAAAAAGAAAGAAAGAAAAATTAAAGGGAAAGTTCAAACTGAATTGTTACGATACATTTCAAATTAAAAAACAATAAATTCAATTAATTGGGAAGTTTATATCTTTGTGGTCTGGCTCTTCAGCTCTGGCAAAATATCCGATGCTTAGAAAAATGGCTTTCCACTGTGTAACCCTTAAAATACATGGAAATGAGTACAGACAGGAATTCTTAAAATGTTTTCATTGGTAGTTATATCAGTTGAAACAGACCCAGTTCTTGCTCTTGAAGCTTTATAAACCTGCCCCGAAATAACATTGACAAACAGACAGGCATTTAACTAAGCAAACATTGCTGGATAAACATGGTGAATTAAAGTATTGTCATTCTGTAAAAGTCTTTTGTGTGATCTAAATACACAATGAAATGCTGAATATTTAGAAAACAGCAAGAGCACTAATTTGTCCATAGGCTGACAGATTATTCAGTCCTGATTATTTTATTTAGTGTTAAAATTTGCAGGTATGCCATCTCATAAAATAACATATTAATTTAATTTTAACTATTGTACATTTATTTTTTTACCTAGTTTTAATTTAATCTATTCAAGTGTGACATTATATACTATAATTTAAGCTAATTGCTGTATTTATCAACCAGCATACAGAATTCCTGAAATTTTTACATTCAGCTTTCATGAATCAGGGTGAGCTACTTCTAGCATCTCACTGATTTTGACACCTTAATCCCTATAGGAGTATCAATAAAGACAAAATGGGGAAATACATTAAAATAATTATTGGACATGAGGATTTTTATTTGGCACAAAGAAAAAGTTTTCATAAATGAGGTATGTGTTATTTTGGGTTTTTTTCTTTTTTCTTTTCTTTTTTAGATTTTTTTTATTTTTTACATCACTGTTCATTTTTAAACAATATTTGCTTCCCCCCCACCCCCTCAGGTGTAGTCCTCAGAGTTTCCTTTACCAAGGCACCCGTGCACCATCACCTCAGTCCTCTGTGCTCCTCCCTCCCTCCCTCTGACCCCTCTCCCTCCTCCTCCCCTGCAGGATGTCTCTGATTTATAATTGTCTGTTTTTGCTTTGTTGTGTTTTGTATTGTTTTTATTTTTATTTTTTACAATGATATCTTATTTGGTTCCCCTATATTCCTGTTAAAAAGTGAAACCATCCGATATTTTTCTTTTTCCTTCTGGCTTATTTCACTGAGCATAATTCCTTCTAGCTCCATCCACGTTGCTGCGAATGGCATGAGTTTATCTTTTTTGATTGCTGAATAATATTCCATTGTGTATATAGATCACATCTTCTTGATCCAGTCATCTATTTTTGGGCATTTGGGTTGTTTCCAGGTTTTACCTATTGTGAATAGTGCTGCAATAAACATAGGTACAGATGTTCTTTTGAATCATTGTGTTTGTGTCCTTTGGGTAGATCTCTAGGAGTGGAATTGCCAGGTCATATTTAGCTCCATTTTTAGTAGACTGAAGAAACTCCAGACAGCTTTCCACCGTGGTTGGAACAGTTTGCACTCCCACCAGCAATGCAGGAGAGTTCCTTTTTCACCACATCCTCGCCAACATTGGTTGTTGCTGTTTTTTTTGATATGTGCCATTCTTACTGGTGTAAGGTGGTATCTCAATGTGGTTTTGATTTGCATTTCCCTCATTGTAAAGGATCTTGAACATTTTTTCATATGTCTGTCGGCCATTTGCATTTCCTCTTTGGAGAAATGCCTTTTAAGTTCTTCTGCCCATTTCTTGACTGGACTGTTTATTTTGTTTTTCTTGAGTCCTGTGTGTTCTTTGTATATCTTTGTGATCAATACCTTATCAGTTGAATGGAGTGCAAAGATTTTTCCCAATCAGTGGGGTGTCTCTCTGTTTGGGTTAATGTCTCTTTTGCTGCATTGTACAACATTTAAGTCCTTATTCTCTATGGCTGTCTAGGGCCTTTGTGAAGGTTTGGTATCTGACTTGCAGAGCTCTGTATAATTTGGTGCTTTTTGTCCCTCCTATTTATTGTACCTCTTACTCTTACAGAGATGGCAGATGCATTCACTATATAACTTTGGGCAAAGCAAGGCTTTTTATAAAAATGTTTATTAAATGTCGAGGAGGTATAAAATATCTGTGAAACTTACAGAATAACTAGATAGGGAACACATGTGCCCAGAGTCCATTTATGAATGTATTACTCCTAGGGTATCTTGTGTATTCCTCTCATATTGCACACTTTTTTTGCTCCCTCAGAGGTAATCAAAGTTCTAAATTTTGTGTTAATAACTTTATTGCTTTTGGGGCCTCCCTGAATGGTGGCACAAGGGGTTAAGACCCAACCTATTAAGCTCTCTGCAGCCACTGTAGCGCGATGTCATTGTACTGTTAATTTTCATTTCTCATATAATGAGTAAAGTTGAGTGTCTTTTCATAAATTTAAGGGCCATCTTATTTCCTCCTTCGTGAACTGTCCATATACTTTGCCTATTTTTCAATGGTTGTTCATTAAAGTACTCTTCTTATTCTGTTTTCTTGCTTTAAACCTTTTAATTATTCCTATTTCTTGACATATTGTTTTAAAATCCAGTCTCCGACTTTGCACCATGTGTTTCCACTTCAGGTTCACACTACTTTCCAACAACAACCATTGCTTTGATCTGATTGGCTTTTATCCTCTCTCAGAGGTACACACTGCTTCTTCCTCCACCATAATTTTTCATAGTGTCCCCCCTTTTCCCTCTACTTATCTCTCCTCTTTTGTGACAGAGATTATTGTTACTTCTATAATTATGTAAATTTCCTTTTCATTTCAAGTAGTCTTGAAAGACTAATTAACCTACACTTTGTAAACTCTAAAATAGAAAATGATAATCACTAAGAGACTGCACTGAATTACAAAAAAAACCTGCTCATATGAAACTATTTCCAGTAGATTTCTAGTGGATTGGTATGCTATAGACATATCTTTATATGTTCAGGCATTTTATTCTCCTGATATGTTTGAACAGTTTAAAAAGTAAGCTATATAGCAGTAGCTAGTTTTTGTAGCTAAGGAGTATTGATTCAGGGATCAACGTCAAACTGAAGATCTGTAATAACAGGTTTCAGAATTCTGTTTTTGACCTTGACTGCTCAGTGTTTATTTACTAATAATTTGATGAACACACGGGAATAAGTAGATGTAGTTAGGATTAAAAAGGTTACTTCCTATGTCAGAGTACAAAAAATTATTTGGAAGGATGGGCTAAAACTAATAAGGTGAAATTTAAAAGAATTGAATGTAAAGCCCCGCATTTTCATCTCTCAAATTAGTTGAAAAAAGGAATGAGGGTAGAATCAGGCACCTGGTTTGATATAGTTCATGTGACAAAAGTTTAGGAGTCCACTAACTTAGAGTATGATGCATTAAAAATGGAAATAATCTTGAGTTGCATTTGTGAAAGTATAGCAAACATCCAGATTAAGGGACTTGATAGTTTCACAATTTTTTCTCCATCGGACCTCTTTTAGAATATTCTGCTCAGTTCTGGGTATTATATTTTCAAAGGAGCATTTTGAAATTAAAGACCTGTATTATTTTTCTACTGTTGCACTAACAAATCATGACAAACATACTGTTTTTTTTAAAGATTTTTTTTTATGCATACAAGAACTAGGGTACAGGCCAGAAGTGTGTGTGGGGGAATGAGAAGATTCACCAGAGACAGAGTGGTGAACAGAATGGGCAAATCTACTGAAGTACACTGCTGAGGGGAGCAGTGGGCGAGACAAGAGAGGTTTGCTGCGCCATGTGGGTCACCTCCCTGGCCGGAGATCAAACTCGTGCTGCAGAGGCTGCGGACAGCTTCACAGTGCTGTGCTCAACCCCTTGCACCACCAGGGAGGCCCCCAAACATACTGTTTTTTAAAAACACAAGTTTATTGTCTCACAGTTCTGTATGTCAAAAATCCAACGTGGGTCTCACTAGGCTAAGCCAGTGTCATGAGGGCAGGAGCCCTTACTGGAAGCTCTGGAAGGGAAGCTGAAGGAGACTTTTCCTGCTGCTAATGGGTCCTCTTTGTTCCTCTTTTCCACTGATGTCAGAAAGATCAAGATGAGCCCTCACATTTCATCTTTCTGGCCACAGCTGGGAAGGATTTACCATTTTTAAAGAATTCATGTGGTTTAGATTGAATCTCTCTTCTGGAAATCTCCCCCATCTTCAGGGTCTTATTCCTAGTCATACTTCCAGAGTCCCTTTTGCCATATTATCAGTAGGTAACATAATCCACGGTTTCTGGGAAGTAAGATGCACATATCTGTGGGAGGCATTATTTGACACCACAGTGCTTATTGTAGGGGACTACTGGGGTAGTGAGTGGGCTAAATTGGATACAGAATCAGACCTAAGCAGAATTCAAGATAATCCCCAAAAGAATTGCTTACAAGAGAGTGATATAATGTTTATAAAGTGACTACTACAGTTGTACATAATAAATGGTTTCTGTGTCAAAGGCTAATGCTATAAATTACAGAAATAGAGTAGTTCAGAAGCGAAAGAAACTTAGAGATATGGAAAGGGATGAAGCAGCATAACATTTTATCTTGCAAAGAACATAAATTGGGACCCAAGTTCTCATTTTATCTTAGATCAGCAAGTGGTTTCACTGTCAGAAAACACTAAGTTTGCCCCAAACAAGGGAAAGAGTGGTGGAGAATGGAGGTGATGGGGGACCTCGTTCTGCCTTGATTACACAATGGATAGATTCTGGGGTAGAAGGAAAACTTATCAAAGGAAGAAAGCAATATTTTTGAAGCGCCAAGAACTACTGTATTGTATTGTTTGTTTGTTCCCCACTCCCCCCCCCCAAAAAAAAATACAACGGAAAACAAAAACAAAAACCTATGGGAAGAGGGCCTCCCCTGGTGGTGCAGTGGTAGAGCGCTGGGCTGCGAAGCTGCCTGCAGCCTCTGCAGCACTGGTTCGATCCCTGGCTGCTGGCGAGGGTCCCACATGGCATGCAGACCTCTCCTGCCGCTCCCGCTGCTCCCCTCAGCAGTGTGTTTCATCAGTCTGCCTGTTCTGTTCCCCACTCTGTCTCTGGCAAATTCTCTAACCCTCCTGCGCTTCTGACTGTACCCAGTACTTGTATAAATAAATAAATAAATCTTTAAAAAAACAAACAAACAAAAAAAACCCCAGAAAACAAAAAAAAAAAACCTATGGGAAGAATTCCCCTCTTTAAAAAAAAAAAAAAAATCCAGCCATTGGAGATTGAGCTATTTCAGGCTTTCTTTACATCCATCCAACATCTGTCTCTTTTTAAAACAAGTGGAATTCTACCTTTGAGAAGTTGTTGATAAGAAGTTATCAGACAGGAGCTAAATTAACAAACCCTCCCACCTTGCTCTGTTGGGTGGCAGCTTCCAAGGCCACAGCCAATGTGTATCTATCTGAACCTGATCCAGAAACAGTCAGGAAGGGAACAAAGTTTAATCTGTGAGGAAATAGACAGCTGCTGTTAGTTTCATGCTGTCTGTCCAGACTTCAACTGGCTGTGGTGTAAGTAGTTTTTAAAAAATGATTATGGTATTTGAATATAAAAAAGATTGTTAGGATAATTTCCCTCTCAGGTTAAATCAAGTTTCGACCTGGCTATAAATCTTGTGGACTAGACCTGCTTAATAGAAAGTTTTAGCATTTCACTAGTAGTTTTATTTTTAAAAATGAAAAGGAAAGCCATGAAGTTTTTTAGCAAGTGTTTTGCTAAAACAGGTCGTGCTCACTTAAGATAATTTTTAACATTCTATCTTTGGTTAAGCAAAGGTGTTTAAGTCAGAAAATAAAAGCAGGTGAGTATATACCTGATGCCCAAAGATTATTTCTAAGTACTGCTTAGATACTCCCCAATGCTTTCAGTAGCTTTTCCTTTCCTTTACATTCAAGTTACAAGTTTATGTTAGCAGTATTTAGTCGTCTCTCAGGAAATTAAACAAGAGGTTTTGATGTTCAAAGGAATTACAGTAGAACTTAATCTACTGGATGAGAATACAGTAGAACTTAATACACTGCAATAAGTGCAGGAATCCTAGATTTAAGAGTGGCAAAATTTGTTTTCAAAAATGAGAAACTTTGTGAGATAGATGGAAATGGCAAACTGACTTAGAAATTTCATGCAACTTTAGAGAAAACCTTATGAAAGTTTTATGTATACTAATTTTTCTGACTAAATTCCCTACTTAATGGGAAAAAATAAATTTTGCATATGGAGATTAGGATTCCAGGAATGACACATTGTTTCACAAAATTGGCTTGGTTGAGTGAGCTATGAGAATGTTAAGGTTACATTTGGTGTTAGAGAGATTGTGACTTTCTATTTCCCTTTGACAAAATGTATTTAAAAAACATTTTTTATGACTTTGAATATAGAAACAAAGTTGGTATGGTTAAAATATATAAAAGTTATAAAAGCTGGCTGCTACCCAGTAGCCTTAAAAACCACCCAAGGGGTGAGGAGACAGATTGTTTATGTTGAAGTACACTGGATTTCTCATTTTCCTCTTTCATCATCTCAGACAAGAGGAATATTCAATCTTTTTCTCTGGTTTGCTTCTTATTCCTGCTGGACTGAGCAGGAGCCAAACAGGTAGCACTGGAACCCACCTGATCCTTGGTAGGCTGGGACTGTGAACAGTCTTAAGCAAGCTCCAGGCCTGTAATAAAGTGAGGCTTTTACTCGCCCTTTCACACTGCTGAATTTCACTGATTTTAGGTTCCCGGTCTAATTAACTTCCCCAATTCAATAGCCTCTGCTGGGCCAGGTTACTTATTTAGTTGTTGGTTCATGAAATGGAAATAGGGAGGTGGGATGGGGCATCCTGAGAAAGGAGTCAGCATGGCAGGTAACACGATTACCAGGGAAATAGCCATTTACTAACAGAATTTGAAATATTTCAGTCTTTTTACATCTTGGAAAGTGTGTATTAGCTGTATCTTAACCAACATTCTTTTCCATTCTTTTTAAAGCTCCAATAGCTGCCTCTAACATCCAAATTTTTGCCTATGCTCTACAGAGCAGCACAATCTGCCTTCTGACCATCTGTTCAACATCATTGCCTACTATTGTTCTCCTCGCTCAGTTTGCTGCAGCTGCACTGCTGTTTTTGCTGTTTCTGGAACACATCAAGCTTGCGCCTGCCTCAGGGCCTTTGCTGCCTGAAAAGCTCTTCCCCTCCATTGTTTCTTTCTTTGCTTCATTCAGGTCTATTTTCCAATGCCTCCTCCTTGGTGTTACCACTACCCCACTTCCATCAACTCACTCCTTTCTCCTTTAGCTATTCACTCTTAATAAAAAGTAGGTACCTGGCATTATTTAATCTTTTTTTTCTTTCTTTCTGTCTTTTTTTTTTTTTTTGCTTAAAACATATATTTGGCCTGTCCCATTCAGATATACATTCTATGAGGCAAGAGCTTTGTCTCGTTCAGTGTTACATTGGCAGTTACCAAAATCGTACCTACCTGACATTGATAGATACTTGGTAAATAAATATTCATTTTATGAATAAATTAATGCCAACTAGTGCCAAGATGAAAACATATAAGGAGATACACACTGAAAAGTCTCCCCACTGATTACACCTGAGATAAGTCAAACATTGTATAAAAATGAACAATAATATATGTGTGTATCTATATCTATATCTATGTATATGTTTATCTGTATCTATATATATGTTAAATAAAAAAAAGAAAAAAAGTCTCCTCACCCCAACCAGTCCCCTGTCCATTCAATTCCCATTCCGGGAACAAAGTGGGGAGAACGTCCAATGGTCTGTTGTAAAGAACTTTGGGTGTTTTGGTGGTGGATGGGGTGTGGGGACACACATTTGAGGAGGTGTGCACGAATCCCCCTAAAATGTTTACAGTGTTACTTTTATCCTTGCTCAGACTTTTGGGTATTTTGCCAAGATGATAGGTTAAAAATGGTCAACATAGTTTCTTTTTAGAATTTATAATACAGTTTAAATAATTTTTAAATTGTCAGCAAGAAACATGAAGTTTACCCACTCAACCATTTTTAAGAGTCCAGTTGAATAGTGTTAAGTATAGTAACATTAACAGGCCTTTGGAACTTTTTCATCTTTTTTTACCTTGCCAATAGGAAACTCTACACCCCTGAAATAACAAATCCCACTTCCCTCTCTCCCCAGCTTCTGACAACCGCCCTTTTACTTTCTGTTTCTTTGTATTTGACTGTTTAGACACCTCCTATAGTGGTGTCTCTCTCTCTCTCTCTCTCTTTTTTTTTTTTTTTGGTGAGACTTATTTCACTTAGCATAACATCCTCAAGTTTCATCCGTTGAACATGTGACAGGATATCCCTGTTTTTTTTTTTAAAGCTGAATAATATTCTGTTTTATGCACAGACATTTTCTTTATCTTTTCATCTACCAACAAACATTTGGATTAAATACACAATAGCCAAGATCTCTTTGAGATATTATTTCTGGATATATACCCAGAAATGGGATTGGTTGATCATATGGTAATTGTATTTTTCATTTTCTGGGGAACTACTAAACTGTTTTCTACATCTGCCACGCCATTTAAACATAGTTTTAATTATGAATAGGGTTAAGAATGTTTTCATATTTATAAGAAACGATCTTTTTTTCTGTGAACTATTTGTATTCTTTCTTTTTTTTTATATTTCAAAAGACTCAAGTTTATTTTTAAGAAAAGAAGCTTAAAAATTCTAGCAAGTAATGTAGTTAAATATTTATATACATGGAAGAACAACTTTCAAAGCAGGACAATCAAGGCAGAAATTATAAAGTGAAAAATATATAGGTCTTAATATAGTTCTTTTTAAAGATCTGTTCTACAAAGTTAAATGCAAGAAATCAGAATCCCAAACAAACCCAAATGAATATGTGAAACACATAGGACAAAAAAAAAGAATTAGTATGAAACAACAATCTTAGCAGAAAATGAGCATTAGGTTACCATGAATAGTTCTGTAAAGAAAAAATAAAATGACAGCATTATTTCTTTACTAATAATCAAAAAAATATATTTAAAAAATCAAAACGAACCAATGCTAGGATAAAATATGTATTAATATGGTAGGGAAATAAAAAACTGACAATGATATAAAGCCTTGAAAAAGATGTGAGGCTATCACTCAGTAATTTTGTCTGTGGCATAAATTTACTAGTTTTTCTTTCTTTTTTTTAGATAGATATGCTTTGCTCATTTTTCTTTTTTTATTAATTAATTTTAAAATTTTGTACATCATTGTTCATTTTTAATCAATATTTGCTTCCCCCCACCCTCAGGTGTAGTCCCCATAGTTTCCTTCACCAATGCACCTGTATTCTTTCTCTTAATGGTATTTTTTCCTATGATTAATTTGGCAACTTTTTTGTTTTTATGCTTCTGAGTTTTCCAAACTGAATAAATAGTATGCACAGGCACAGATTTGGAAGAAGAGTGCTTAGGTTTAAATTTTAAATCTGTTAATAAATGTGTAATCATAAGTGGGCAAGTTATTGAGCATTTCTGAACTTCAATTTTCTCATCTGTAAATTAGGAATAACATTCAATTTTTATAAAAATTAGATGAGGTTGGGCCTCCCCGGTGGCGCAGCGGTTGAGCGCTGGGTTGCGAAGCTGCCCGCGGCCTCTGCGGCGCCGGTTCGATCCCCGGCTGCTCCCAGGCCACTGGAGGAGGGTCCCACATGGCGCGCAGACCTCTCCTGCCGCCCGCTGCTCCCCTCAGCAGTGTACTTCGGTCCTTCTGTCTGCTCTGCTCCCCGCTCTGGCTCTGGTGAATTCTCTCACCCTCCCGCGCTTCTGACTGTACCCAGTGCATGTATAAACAAAACAAACAAACAAACCAGCAAACAAATAAAGCATGCCTCTATAAAAAAAAAAAAAAAACCAAATTGCTTAAAAAAAAAAAAAAATTAGATGAGGTTGGGGTCTCCCTGGTGGCGCAGGTGATTGAGAGCCGCACTGAGAAGCTGTCTGCAGCCTCTGCAGCGCAGGTTTGTTCCCTGCAGGCTGAGGAATCCCACATGGCGAGGCAGACCTCTCCTGTCTCTCCCGCTGCTCCCTCAGCAGTGTATTTCGGTCACTCTGCCTGTTCTGTTCCCCACTCTGTCTCTGGTGAATCCTCTCACCCTCCCGTGCATCTGGCTTGTACCCCAGTTCTTGTGTAAAGAAACAAATCTTTAAAAAATATTAGATGAGTTTATGTATATTAAGTGTTTACAATAGGGTCAGTATAAGGTAAGAAACGAAAGAAAAAAATAAAAGATGAAAGGTCAAAAAGGAAGAAAAATTGTCATTATTTATACATGTCATGATTCTGTACATAGGAAACCCTGCTGAATCTACAAAAAAAAAATCCTATATGAACTAATTAATAAATTTAGCAAGGTCACAGTTATAATCAATATAAAAATTGTGTTACAAATATTAGAACAGCTAAAACAACATAAATGAAAATATCATTATTAAAAATATCAAATAATACAGAAATAGCTTAGAATAACACAAGCTCTTTATACTAAAAACTGCAAAATATTGCTAAGAAAAGTTAAAGAAGACCAAACAAAGAATGAAACATATATACCATGATCAATGATCAACTAAAATTGTTAAGATGCCAATTCTCCCTAAATTAATCTTTAGATTGAATATAACCCCTATCAAAAGTCTTGGATGCATTTTTGAAGAAATTTTCAACAGGATTTTAAAATTTATTAGAAACATGATAGATATAGAAAAAAATCTTGAAAGGGAACCACAAGGTTTATAATATGTGACTGCAAGACTTAAATATAAAGCTACACTAGTCAAGCATTATCCTCAGGATAGACAATTATGGAACAGGATCATGCATCCAGAAGTGAACCCACACATACATCAATTGTTTTTTGACCAAGATGTTATGTCATTTCAATGTGAAAAAATAGCCTTTTTAAACTTGTTGCTGGAACAAATTTATTTTCTTATATAAAAAAAGAGGCTTTCTTGCCCCTTAACAAAAAGTAAACAGACATGGATCATAGATAACATAAAACTTAGAATCAGAAAGTTACAAAAAACAAAGGAAAATATAATATATATACACAAATGTGTATATATACATGTATACACTCATACATATATATCTGTCAAGCTATAGTTTGATAAAGCCACTTAGTATCTACACAGCTTACTCTATGCAACATTATCTATAGGGTTCTAGAAGAATTAGTAGTTTGATTAAAGGTAAAGCATAATGATGTTGCTCTCTGTTTGCCTGACTTAAATTATTTTTAAGTAATATTATATTGCATTTTCTCTTTTATGTTTTTTGAACATCTTTCAAGTTCACAGTAGGTGGCAGCAGCAGAAAGCATTCTTTCAATTGACTCAAAATTAATCAGGCATTTATGAGGAATAGTGTAAACCAACTTTCCCTAAATGTGAAGTTTTGTGATAGAGGTTATGTCAGAAATGCAAATCCACCATGAAACTAGTATTTCATAGCCTAAGAAGTAGGTTCCAACAAATACTCTTCTTGAGAAAGTACTTTTTATTTTTCAAATGTTGCAGTGTTATAAGTTATAGTATGTCTTACTATTTTTCTGGAATCATACTCATCCCAGCTTCTTTTCATGTTTATAGTGAAAACCACTTCAAGACAGCAGCCACTTTTCCAAAGCAATGAGCTTTTGAACGATGACACAACCTTGAGGAATTTAACAGACTAAAAATATATGCTAAGAAACGTGGCCTTTTTAGGCTACTGCTTCCATTATGAATGGTTGGTCAACCAACATAGAAGCCACCCATAGACTGAAGGCTTTGGGGTAGTTTTTAAAAGATTAAAACATTAAAACTTTCCAGGCCAAGGGAAAGGAAGGAATTTTACGGGAATTGAAAGAATACATTCTCAGGTCCTGGCATGTTTAATTAGGTTTCAACAGAACACTTAAGAATTGATTCAAGTACCCTTGAATCATATTTTCTCTATTTCCAAAGCACTTGTTATCAGGAAACAAATTGCTTATGTAATATTTTTATGACCATTTCCACTTACAGCTTGTTGGATCTCTGATTAATTGCTTAGGTCTCTCTCTCTTGTTTGTTTTTCCTTGTTTTTGTGGTACCATATAGTTATACCAGTATTTTACTTTATGTTGGATTTTAGATCCCTTTGAGACAAAATATGAACTTCCAAAATTATTCTTCGCTTTTTTTTTTTAGAATGGAGAACAGTATTCTATGTCTCAGGAGTGCTAAGTAAATCTTAACTATGTCAAGAAAAGAAAGAGGCAGCATTTGTGGTGAGATAGACAGGCTGATATAATACAAAAATAATCAGTTGACCTGGAATCAATTCTTAGCTCTGCCACAAATTCCAAGATTGTGCACCTGAATCTCAGTTTCTTCATCGGTAGAAAAAAATGGAGACAGAGTAGATCTGAGTTTTAAGGTTTCTCCAAGCTCCTTGTTCTCTGAGTTAGTATTTCTTCCTAGGGCATCTGGAATAATCATTGCTTATATATCTCATTTATAAAATAATCATTTGCTACCTGGTAACAGGATTGATTGGGATACAGGCTAAGCAACAGTGACAAAAGTTCTTAAAAAGTGGTGGTTCAGAAAGGGCTAGAATGTAATGTATATCCAGCCTTTATTAAGAATCCTAATATTCCAGGATAGCCACTTCTGATTGACTAGAATAGCCAAAGCCCAAGGCTAATTCGATTTCGTTGCTCTGCCATTGACTGTGGTATTATCATCATCTGCCCGGTAGAAGTTGACTCAGGATGGCGAGGAAGGAAGAAAGTTCAGAACAAGCAGTGCCATCGTTGGAATTTGCAAACATCCCTTCTGTTCACATCCCATTGGATAGAACTTAGCCATGTGGTCACTTCTATAGCCAGAAGAACAGAGAAGTCTTTCAGAGTATGGCTTGTATACACTTAAAACTTTAAGAACAGATCTGGGGTAAGGATTCTCTAGCTAAAAGAAAAGAGGGGAGATTGGATACTGGGGCCAGTGTCTACCACTATACCATCTGTTATGATTTTAAGCCACTATAACAATTTTTATTTTACTATTTACTATTTCTATCTTATGTAACAACATAGACTAAGATCAGGATATATGATTCATCCTATATATATACACCATACAGCACATGTCATGGTATCTTGAATACAGATGGCATTCAGTAAAAAATGTGTGTCTGATTTATAAATTATTGATAGATAAGACTCATTTTTAAAACAGGCCACAGTTTACTGACTCAAAGTTAACATCTTGGCACTCTCACATAAGTTCTTTATCTGCCTCATTTGTACAGCATGGTCTTATACTGGAATCAGAAGTATTAATATGTTCCTTACCAGTTTTACATTTGATATGGGCTACCATGGGAGAAATGTCCTTGTTCTTTCATATCCAGTTTCCCTTTAAAGGTCCTGTTCAAGTTACCTCCTTTTTACAACTAACTGTAACCAC
Organism: Talpa europaea; assembly: GCF_964194135.1. NCBI lineage: Eukaryota > Metazoa > Chordata > Mammalia > Eulipotyphla > Talpidae > Talpa > Talpa europaea. The sequence continues at coordinate 115,529,163 of NC_140070.1, read as the reverse complement.
CCAGCCCAAAATGATCCTTCTATTAGGGGGGAAAAAAAAAGACTCTGTTCAGGCCCTGTGCAAACTGCAGGATAAGGGCAGGGTGTGTTTGTAAAAGGACAAGCCTTTATTGCCTTTACAAACAGGCCAACTTGCCAAAGACAAGCAAACAAAAAGTATTGACTATAGTCTGGACCAAGAGTGTGGCTCCCAGCCTTTCATCAGCCATATTGCACAATCCCAGAACGCCCACTGAGTTTTAATGTCAGACATCTTTGTCCTTGAAACATTTTTCTCCTAGGAACACGATGCTTTTTTTCTCTCTGCTAAGGGCTTAATCTTTTCTATATCAACAGAGGGCAGCAGAGAGTACCCACATGATAGCCTAATCTATAGGTCTCAAACTAGGACAGTCCCAGTCTCAAACCAGTGCCTAGAGACACATACATGGGTCGCTTTTTTCCTTAAACTATGACAACAACTGGGGCTGTTATAGTTGTGGGGGAGGCTTGAGTGTGTATGTTATGTTGTGGGGAGATGCTAAATATTTTGCATTATGTAGGACAGTTCCATGCAAGGAATTAGTTTCCATTTAGTATTGTTTTCCAAACTCAAGTAAAACATTTCTGACTACTCCACTTATCTAACACTTTCACCATTTTATGTAGTTATTACCTCACAAAAGCTCATTGATACTAAAAACAGGCTTTTTCATCTTTGCTTTGTCACTTATTTTCTTCACTTTATATATATATATATTTTCTTCTAGTTCTTACTTTTTCTTTTTTTTTTATACATTTTTATATCATTTTTCATTTTTGCACACTGCATGCATTTTCCTCTTGGTTATAGTCCCCATGCAATTCCCACCCCCCCTTGTTTTGATCCTACTCCCTCCTCTTACCCTCTCTGTAGTGTGTCTCTGGTTTATAGTTGCTTGTTGATTTTGATTTTTACTTTATTATAATTAGTTTTTTTCCTGATTTTCTTCACTTTCAATTTTTTTCCTTCAGTTTTAATTTTTAGTCTTTGAATGATTGTAGACAAGTCTTCAATGGGGGTGGGGCGATGGGTAATGTAATTAAAATGATAGTAGGTTATAGAGTGTTGATAGACTAGACTGGATAAGCCAATCTTCCTGATTAATTTTCTCACCTTGTAAAGTGGGACTAATCTCTACCTTATTTTAAAGTACTTTGTAAGTTATAAAGTGAAGTGCAAGATTATTTACAAAGAATGTCCAGGATCAGATGTATTCACAATTATTATGCACTATTTTTGAAATTTAAAGAAATATGTCTTAGCACAAAAACCATGTCATGTAATATGGGATAATAAGAAACATATAGAAAACATTAACTCAAAAAGATATATGCACATATTCATTGCAACATTATTTATAATAGCCAAGATATAGAAACAACCCAAGTATCAATCAGTGGATGGAGAGAAAATGTCACACACACACACAGGTGTATGTATATACACACATGTATTTTTTCACACCCATATATTCCAGATATATATATAATAGAATATTATGTGACCATAAAAAGGGTGGAACTTGAAGGCACTGTGCTTAGTAAAATAAATCAGACAGAGAGAAAGATAACTACCATATGATCTCACCTATATGTGGAACCTAAAAAAAGAATAATTATCAAGTTCATATAATAGACTGGTGGTTGCCAGAGATGACAGGTGGATTGGGGACAATAAAATGGGTGAATGGGGCTGAAAGATATAAACTCCAGTTATAAGTAGGTCATGGGAATGTAATGAGTAATGTGGTGAATATGGTTAATAATACTGTGTTGCATATTTGAAAGTTGCTAAGGGAGTAGTTCTTAAAGAGTTCCCACTGCACACACAAAATTTTTGTGACCATGTGTAGTTGACAGATATTAAGTAGGTGTATTATGGTGATCATGTTGCAGTATATACAAATATCAAATCATACATCTGAAATTAATGTTATATGTAAATTATACCTCAGTTTAAAAAATAGAAACAGATACGGGTTAATGTATGTATCATAGAATAGTGATTTTCAAGCTTCTTGTACCTCACACCATAGTAAAAAATACAACTATCGCAGTGTCCCATTACATAACCACACATTGCTAGTTTTCTGAAACAATATCCTTAATCTTACTACATGGGTATACCATTTTCCACCCAGTTCTATTTTATTTTTATTTTATTCCTGTTTTTCTATTTTATTTTTTAAATGATAGTCATGACCCACTAAATTAATATCATGGTTCATTAATGGGTAGCAAATGCAGTTTGAAAAATACTTTCTTAAACCCTTTATAGATCATATGAGTCTATTAAAGATTTCGTTTTCATGAAATCTCTTTGTATCAGCTATTTGTCCATTTTCCAATGAAAAAAGCATATTACATAAACTCTAAATAGTTAGGGATGGGAACACATTTGTTTACTTATTAGTTCTCACTAATTATTATCTGTAGTTATACTCTTTACCATAAAAATATCAAAATACATCATGCAATAACTTAAAAATACATAGAATTTTTTTTGGCTATTTATGTGGTTTTTTTCTTTTTTAAGATTTATTTATTCAATCACTGGGTACAGTCAGAAGCCCGGGAGGGTTAGAGAATTCACCAGAGCCAGAGCAGGGAGAACAGACAGACTGATGAAGTACACTGCTGAGGGGAGCAGCGGGCGGCAGGAGAGGTCTGCGCGACATGTAGGGACCCTTGCCCTGCGGCCGGGGATCAACCTGGCGCTGCAGAGGCTGCAGGCAGCTTTGCAACCCAGCACTCAACCACTGGCCACCGGGGAGGCCCTATTTATGTGTTCTTTAAATGATTTTCTTAACAGCTTTGTGTAGGTACATACAATGAGTTGCACATATCTGAAGTGTGCAATTTTATACATTTGATATAAGGATATGCCCTTGAACCCGCCATCACGCTCAAGACAATGAACATATGCAGTACCCCCAAAAGCTTCCTAAGGTCCCTTTGTCTTCCCTCTCTCCCACTCTCCCCTTTACCCGGGAAACACTGTATGTCTTCTGTCACAAAATGTTAATTTTCACTTCTTAGAATTTTAGGTACATGGAGTCATAAATATATATTCTTTTAACTGGCTTCTTTCATGTAACATAATAACCTTGAGATTCAACAGTATTGTAGCATGTATTTTTAGTATATTCCTGTCTATTGCTGAGGACTGTTTCTGTTGTATGGATTTACCACCTTTTATTCATTCATTGGTAAGGTGGACATTTATAAATGTTATTTTCATTTGGGGGCTATTGCAAGCCAAGCTGCTTTGAACACTGTATTCAAGTCTTTCTATGGACATATGCTTTGACTAAATTACCTAGTGGAATGACTATATCATATAGTTTACTTAACATTTTAAGAAACACTGGTTAGGTCTTAGCAGCTCCTGTTGAAGGAGAAGTTAAGGCAACTGTTCTTTTGAAAAGACTAATGTAGTCATCTTCCTGATGCCATACCTCTAGTTTGCTGCTTATTCTTCAGATGGTGCATCTGCTTAGGAGACAATGGCCTTTGTTCTGTAAGTTTATGAGATGATTTTGTATTAAAACCCAAGACTAGATTAAGACTTTTATGATACCACACACTGAATAAAAAATTACCTCTTGCCCAAATAGTAAGTCAAAATCATTAAAAGAATGATAATTGTGTATAATGCTAATACACATGTGTGTATAAAACATAACTGTGAGTGTATGTGTGTGTATATATATATATATATATATGTATGATGAAGTCTGCTAAATTCTTATTTTCCTCAAATAACAACTTTGATTCTTTAAAACAATCAAATATCTGACTCTTATAAAAAATAAATATTTAAGATGTTTTTTATTCTTGGAGCTCAAAGCACAAAGTCTGCCTGGATAGTCCTGAACAAATCACTCAGTGACATGGGTTCTAACAGGCCACTTTTTCATTTGCTTTTTACTATGCTTACCATTACCATCGATCAGGCTGCCAGGCACCCACTTGCTAATTCACAGACCTGCAGATTGTCGAAAGGCTTCTTCAACAATTACTGTAGCATAACTTTTGAAATGGATAGTTTATTTATTTATACAAAAACTGGGGTACAGTCAGAGGCGCGGGAGGGTGAGAGAATTCACCACAGACAGAGCAGGGAGCAGAACAGGCAGACCGACCAAAGTACACTGATGAGGAGAATAGCGGGCGAAGCAGGAGAGGTTTGCCGTGCCATGTGGGTTTCTCTCCGGCCGGCTGGGAAGCCAACCCACGCTGCAGAGGCTGCGGACAGCCTCACAGCATGGCGCTCAACCCGCTGCGCCACTGGGGAGGCCCTTGCAATTTTTTTTTTCCCAACTGTCTGTAACTTCAGATTATTTAGTCTTGCTGTGGCTCAGATTCTTCATCTTAAAATGGGAAGTAAAATATTGGCTTCAAACCATTATATGAATTAAGTGAGAGTTACAGAGGGTTTTTAACATAATGCTTCACATATAATACAAATGGCAAAAGTCACTGACTTTAAAATATCAAATGTAGAAATAGTAATTGAGAGGAAATTTTGAGCCCTTGGAATGTTAAACATTTGAGAATGACAAAGATGACAATGAAGTACAAACACTATGTGAGAGTTAGAATTTGAAAGATAATCTACCAAAGTACTGAAATTATGAGTGTCAGAAAAGAAACTCTTATAATACAGGGAATCTGATATTAATTGGGGTTTGAGTATGACAGAAGAGAAGCAATAACACTGTGTTAATAATCTCTTGGCAGGAACTATATCAAACTGATTTAAGCCCAAGAAAAGCACATGGGGGAAAGGAATTAACTGACATGTAATTGCATGGCCCAACAGAGTACTTCATTTGATGCCTCTTCATCTGTTAACCTTCAAGTTCATTATATTCTCTTTTTCTGTGTATTCCTGACAAAAACTTGCCACTGGGTCTTGATTCTTTGACTTCTCTTAGATTCTGTCTTAAATGAGTCATTTTTCTTTAATAAAACACTTTTTCTTTAAAAAAGCCCAACCCTAGAATAGCTCATATTTTTATATCAGAATAATTGTAGCTTACTTCTATTCTTAGAATTTTTTCTAATAATGAGTTTTGAAGCTCTTCTTGGGAAATGAGACTGGAGTCATCTTCCAATCATTGTTGAAATTTGAAGAGGCTCATTTGGTTCTTAAAAGAGCTTACTCACCTAGATAATGGCTTTGTAGTCCTCCACACTTAGCATGCCCACCTGCTGAAATGAAAAATTACTTGTGATGAGGGATTTGGCTTTATCTCTAGAGTTGCAGTGTCCCATAGGTTTGCTACCTGCCACGAGTGACTTTTAAAATTTAAATTAATTTAAATTTAAATTTAAAATTCGGTTCCTCAATCATCCCAGCCACATTTTAAATATTAGTAGTCATATGTGGCTACTGTATTAGTGCAAATTATGGAACATTTCCATCATCTCAAAAAGTTCTCTTGCACTGCTCCTCTAGAATGTACACTCTTCATAGCCCCCTCTCTTTCTATCCGTTGTCCCCCAAACAACAATGGCTACCTCCAAGAGTGACCACTACAATTTCTGCAATTTGGGGAGACAACTTATCTTCCCAACGATCGCTTGTTATTTGACATGTAGAATGCTTTGTTGACCTAGCTGATATTTCTGTAGTACAACAAATCATGTCAACCCAAACTGAGTTCATTTTATTAACATGCTACGTTCAAGAACAAATTAGTTTTTATTTGTCAGTTTATATCTTGAACCAACATGTAAGATGAGCATTCTTAGAGCTATTTACAGACACCATTTTCTTGAGTTGTTTCAGAAACTACCCTGATCCTTGGTAACTTATTGTAAGTAATGATGTTGCTGTCAAACCTTATAGCAAACATGTTTAGTTCTGAACAGACTTAGCCATTTTATTGACATTATTCCACAAAGAGATTGTCTCCTTCTATTAGTCCATATTGTTGTGGAAGAAAAGAATGTTTTTATATCTGACTCATTTATATCTTGGTTGACCTTGAGACTGTTAAAAGAAACAGATGTATTTTCTTTATCTTCTTCACATATGTGGACTCTAAAATAAATCTTTGGTAGGTGTACATATTGATATGTACATGAGGCCAACTGGAAATGTACCACTACTACATTGGTCTGGAGCACTCCCACCTTACATGGGTAAAGGTCTTTGGTCTGTCTTTTTCAAAGTGATATTCCACAGCAAGTTCCTTTAGAGAAATTCATTGAATATGTTGTTTGCAATGACATTCTATTGTTTGAGTATATAGAACTGTACTCTGACATCCTTGCTGTGTGTAAAATACTCCTGGAAAGTTTTCTTTTTCCAACGGAGCTAATCAGTATGCAATACTTACTAGTTTTAGGTTTGAACCCTCCATAACCATACAGAAACAGGCAATCACTTTTCTTCTCTCAGCTGTACAAATAATCTGTTTGAGAGAGAGAGAGCAGATCTCTGTTCAGAATGTTCTTGGTCACAGGACACCTCATAAAGAGGCCTTATATTCACCACTATTGTTCCAGTTTCAAGGATTTGAGGCCATTTTCCAAGTCAAAAAAAAGTTGTGATTAGTATTAGTAAAGTATTGGTAATTGTGAAATTAAGTAATGACATTCAGAGGAAGTAAATCATATTACTGTCCACTTTGTGTAGCTTTGAAAAAAATTAAATAAAGAGTAAGGAAATGTTGTGAGTCATTTGTTGTTGTCTTTTTTTTTTTTTTTGCTATTGAGTTGTATGAGTCCTTATATATTTTGAAAATTAACCTTTTACCAGATATATGGTTTACAAATGTTTCTTCCCATTCTGTGAATTGCTTCTTTATTCTGTTGAAGCTTTTTTAGTTTAATGTAGTCCTCCTTGTCTATATTTGCTTTTGTTACCTGTGTTTTCAGTGTCATATCCAAGAAATCAGTGCCAAGACAAATGGCAAGAGGACTTGAATAGACTTGTGCAGACATTCCTCCACAGAAGCCATACAAATGGCCAACAGCTATATGAAAAGATGCCCAACATCATTATCAGTGAAATGCAAATGAAAATCACAATGAGATAGCACCTCAACCCTCTTAGGATGGCTAGTTTTTTAAATAGAAAAAAAAAGTTGTGGAGGATGTAGAATCCTTGCACACTATTAGTAGGGATGTAAAAGTTGCAGCAGCTATGGAAAACAGTATGGAACTTTCTCATAACATAAAACATAGAATTACCATGTGATCCAACAATCTCACATCTGGGTATTATATATCCAAAAGAATTGAAATCAGGGTCTCATTCAGATATATGCCCATGTAGCACTATTTACAATACCCAAGATATGAAAACAACGCAAATGTCCATTAACAGATGAATGGATAAAGACGATGTAGTATATATATACACAGTGGAATAGTATTCTGCCTTTAAAAAGAAATTCTGCGTTTTATGACAATATGGGTGAACCTGGAATACATTAAATGTAAGTAAAATAAGCTAGTTGCAAAAAAGATAAATATTATATGAATCTACTTACAGGAGATATTTAAAATAGTTAAACTCATAGAAGCAGAGAATACAATAGTGGTTGTCAGGGCTGGGGAAGAGTAAAATGGGGAGTTGTTATTCAGTGGGTATAAATTTTCAGTCATGCTAGATGAATAAATTCTAGAGATCTGCTGTATGACATAGTGCCTATTGTTAACAATCCGATATTGTGCACTTCAAAATTTGCTAAGAGGGTTTATCTCATAAATTAAGTTAAAAATAGCAATAACCAAAAACCCAAAGGAACAGAAGGAAACTCTGGGAAACACTGGGTATTTCTACTACCTTAACTGTGGTGATGGTATCACAGATGTTTGTGTAGCTCCACGCCCATCAAATAATACACATTAAATATGTGCAGTTCTTTGTATGGCCATCCCAAGAAAGCTGTTAAAATTTTTTTAATTAGAAATTTTTTTTAATGTCATGAGTTCTTTGGGTTAATTTAATACAGCTTTTTGCTCCTACTAATAAAACATCCTACTAAAATAAAAATTTACTCTAAAAATCATTAAGAGTACTGTTGGAACCATGTTTTAATTAAATGTCAGAAGTTTAATAAATCAATAAGAAAGTGTTTTACCTTATCTAAATGTTGCAGTAAATCATTCTTTCACACCTACTTTTGATGCATCACAAAGGTCAGCAAGATGATATTGTTCCACAAAACAATGCCATTTATGTAATATTGTCTTAAATATGTATGTTTCCTTAGTCATAGGTTCTTATTCCCATTATTATTATTATTCCCTTCTATTTTGCTTTTTAAGTCTTGGTGTGCAGGGCACATGTCTAACAGCCACTAGTTTTAGAAACTATTTCCCTGACTTTGATTTGTTTTTATCACATCACATCAAGCACATAGCTAAATAGCAAGAAAGGGTTAAAAAAATAGATCTGATGAATAAAAGACTATTTCTTGCATAAGCATTTTTGGTAGTGTAGATTCCACCAAAATTATATATTCGACTTTGCTTTTCCCCCATTCAATTGCAATAATAATGTTTTTACGACTCTCACATCTTGAAACACACACACACACACACACACACACACACACACACACACGAATCGCTCTCTTCTCCTCCTCCTCAAGCTGCCAGTCTGTCTTAAGGCAGTGGCAGACGCCTGATTGGCAGGCTCTGTTTATTCTGTGACCAGATCCCATCTAAAAGAAGGCAGGCCATGATTGCCTGAAGCCTATTGGCTGGGCCTACTCTGGACCCTCCCTTTCTTTTTCATGGCACACACCACAGCGAAGTCTGTGCGGAATCCTAAACCAGCCCAATTTACATCCATTCATGAATCTGTGACGTCAGCAAGGCTTTGGGCTCCTTTGCGGTGGGCTGGAGGATTGTGTGGGTGGAATCCCCCTCCCCTTTATTTTCTTAATTCCGCAAGGCTCTCTAAATTAACCTTCCATCTTTTTAAAGCAAGAAAATGGAACAGCATGTGTAGGAATTCTTCATTGTTGTGAGTATGCCACTCTTGTTTTTCTGTTTCATCAGCAGTAATTTCATAAGGACTGATGGAGATTGTATTTGTGATTTGAGGTGATCGGAAAGCTGATATTATTGAAGGATACCCGGCGAGAGCGAGACAGACAGACAGACAGAGGCAGAAGCAAAGAGAAACCCGAAACCCAGTTCCAGCTAGGGAGTCTTTGAAACTGACAGCTGGTTTTCCTTTGCTTGTCTGCCTGCTAGACGTGGACATTTTTCATTTAAGGTTCTGCACGTTACCTCTGGATGCTGGCTTGGCTTTCCTTAAAGGGAGATTGATTTCTCGGAGAGATGATGTGGGTTGTGTTAGGGGAAACGCGAGCACCCCGGGAAGGTGCTGGGAGTGAGCAGGCTCTGTCCTGCTGAGCGCCTGTCTTCCTTCTGTCGACCTTTCTGTCGTTTCTCACCCTTCACCTTGCCTTTGTCTCCTGGTTGTGTAACAGTCAATAGCTTGGGACAGCGATTTGAGGAAGATGAATACTTGTCCAACCATTTTTCTCAAAAGCTTTTATTGTGGGAGCACTGGTGGTATTTTTATACGTATTTGTAGCGCTTTACGTCACTTTGTACGTTTTGTTTATGTTTTCAAAAACCTAAAAGCCGCACCACAGGCAAAGGGGTATTAGCCTTAAATTCTGATTTTTAAAATATGTTTTAGTGAAAACTGTAAGTGGTTTTTAAAAAATAGTCCAAAAAAATCTATAGCTTAGAAATGCGCGTGAGTATTTTTTCTAAATGAACTTCCAGCTGAAAATAGTTGATCCCACTGTGTTTGGGTTTGGAACCATTACAGAATGCTGGTATATTCCAGGTTTTAACTTGGTTCGATAGTTTGCTTGGAGTTTTAACAAAAAGTTAGTATTTGTGATTGAATTTGTTTTTCAAGGCTCTGTTTTCTTCTGGTGAAAGTTGTGATAGTAAAGAAGAGGGATGTGACATTGTGACATGTCCTGCCCCTGGGCAGCTCCTCAATCTAAACAATCATAACAGCATTTCCACTGGCTCCTTGGGGCAGTTTCTCTTCTTCTTGTCTGCTGCGGGTACCTGGTTGTTTTTTTCAGTCAGGGAGGAAGCAAAGTGTTTGTTGTTTCTTATCCAGCCTTGTCATGTTTGCCTCCTTTGATCAATATTCGGTTTTGATATGGTACAATCTTTTCGCTCGAAACAAGACTTTTCACTTACTGCGCTAATATAACTTGAATTATTTTTATTACTGTAAACTAGGAATGTGAACTGTACATTCATTTCATTTCAAAATGGTCATACTTGAGAATCTAGAAATTTCTTTTGTTTGTCATCTTGGCATGATCCTCACTCATTTTGTTTTTCTGCGTGCATTTGAATTCACTGGAGTTACAGAAAGGAAAAACTTCTGCCTGCTTTTAAACCAGAGCTTTATCCTATAGTCATACAACTATGATTTCATATTTTGCTATTTTTAAATTTGCTGAGTTTGAACAAATGATATATTTCTATCTGTTAAACATTTTGACTTATTTCAGTGTTTTTTTGGTGTATCTTCAGACTTTGTTGAAAGTAACAATTTCAAAGTTATTTTAAATTATTGAAGTCTACTAGCTCACTGCTAGATCAGAAGACTGAATTCTTAAGGTATTTTTAATGTGTTTACGTAATCAAAGTAATTTTGAGAAATATTCATCACATTCTGTCTGTTAATTTTGCCAAGAGAGAACTTTAATTTCCATTAAAAAAGAGTCCACATTTTGGATGTGTTAAAATAAAACTATCCCTTCAAGGTACAGAGTGTATATAGAATCTCTCTCCACTCCTATGGCTGTATTGCAGACAATATTTATTTTCATGTATAGTGTACTTGTGGGGGGGGGAGAAAACAGTAACTCTTAATTGTTTAATATCAGACAATAAAATCCTGTGTATCAGTGACTATCAATAGATGGCTTTCTGTTTAAAACTTGAAGCTACTCCAGAAATAGGAATTAATTTATTTAGTAAATAAAGTCAGTCAAACAGAGCCATGTCCTGGGGAACTGTCAAAAGAATGTTTCCTAAGGGCCAGAGGCCACATCCACAGATAAATGAAGGAACAACCTTTCTTTGGATGGCAGAACCGGTCAGTTTGGTTTGTACTGTCTACCTACCCTCTCTCTATGTGCTACAGTTGAATTTATTGTTTGGGGTATTCAAATGAATCAAGATATGCCAGATGACCAGTTCTGCCAGGTGGCAATCTGACTCTTAATTTTGATTGAAATAAAAAACATTCTCCAAAAATATGTTTCCTTTTTTAAAAAGTCATTTAAAAGGTAACACGCTTCTGCTCTGTGTGGGTGGTGAGAGAGGCAGGGATTTAGAAGATATGATCTTTCCCCCTGAGGAAGTAAAAATGTTACCATATACACATAGTGAGTGTTGTGGTTCAGAAAGAAACTGGTGTCTGTAAATAGACTTCCTGATTAATAACCCAGGGAACTAGCCCCCCAACCCCCTTTTCAGCACTTTTTATTGTGTTCATAGAGTTGTTTCACCATCACTATAATCAATTTAGAATATTTTCATCATCATAAGTGGATACCCCATGCCCATTAACATTTTGCCTCCACCCCCAGTCTAGGCAAGCACTTTAATATACTTTCTTTTTTTTTTTTTAAAGATTTATTTATTTATCCATACATACAAGAACCGGGGTACAGGCCAGATTTGCGGGAGGATGAGAGGATTCACCAGAGACAGAGTGGGGAACAGAACAGGTAGACTGACAAAATACACTGCTGAGGGGAGCAGCAGGCGGGACTGGAGAGGTCTGCTGTGCCATGTGGGACCCTCGCCTGCCGGCCAGGATCGAACTGGCACTGCAGAGGCTGCGGACAGCTTCACAGTGCGGTGCTGAACCGCCTGCGCCACCAGGGGAAGCCCTAGTATACTTTCTCTATACTGATTTGCCTATTCTCATCATCTTATACAAATGAAATCATACACTATATGGTCTTTTGTGACTAGTTTCTTTCAAGTTGTACAAGGTTTTTCAAAGTTCATCTATGTTGTAGCAGATATCAGTGCTTCATTATTTTTGATTGCCAAATAATATTCCATTGTACAAATATACCATATTTTACTTATTCATGCAACAGTTAATAGACATTTGGGTTGTTTCTACTTTTTGACTGTACAAATAATGCTACTATGTGTATTTTTGTACAAGTTTGTGTGTGAACATTTTTTTTTAAATTTCTCTTATATACCTAGAAGTGAAATTTCTGGGTCTTATGATGACTCTATGTTTAACATTTTCAGGAAAAGTCCAAATGTTTTATAAAGCAACTGCACTATTTTATATTCCCAGTGAGCATTTCAATTTCTCCAGATCCTCACCAGCACTTGCTATTATCTTTCTTATTAGAGCCATCTTAGTGAGTTTCACAGTGTATCTCATTGTGGGTATACAACTTCCGAATCAGGAGAGAGGATACATGAAGACATACAGTAATATAGAAAAGAGGGAAGAGAAGAAATTGAAGAAGATTCATACCAGAGAGCATGCATTTTTTTTTTCCTGAGTATGTGTTAGTCATTTTAAAATAGTGAGGGCATCATTAGAGTTAGTGAAATATGTTAAATTAAAGAAAGAGGAAGAGCTATAATTTATTAAATATCTCTACATGACTATATGTCTGTAGGGGCATTAACATACATCATTTTATTTAAAATATAATCTCGCTGATAATGGAGGAGGTACTATTATTCCCAGATGACAAGACAGGTTCACAAAGATTGCTGATTCAGCCAGAGACACCCAGTCATGCCTATCCTACCCAATGTTCAAACCAGCTCTAAATTTTTAATCATGGTCTCTTCGAGTACTACCATGAATTGTAATTTGTCCAGTCCATCGTGAATCTAAGATCTTCTCTAACAATGCTGTGGACTAGACAAAGAGAAAGAGAAGTTGGATGGTAGGGGTAATATAAGGTCAAATTTTGGCTCAGCAGATGAAGTGGAAGAGAACAGGGTGGGGGTAAAGGATAGCTAATCATGGAACCCAGGTTGGCTGTACTCTGCTAGATGTAGCTATCAGGATAAATCCCAAGAGGATGGAGGCCAATACACTGTGCATGAGAGAATGATGGAAGGGGGTTGGAGGAAGGCCATGATGGAGTAGGGATATGTCCAGTAGAATTGGCAGGTATAGAAGTGTTGGCATTCATATAATCAACAAATATTATTGAGCATTGGGCCTCTGTGGTGGTGTTATAGGACAGGGAGAGGGGCAGCCCAAACCCCGCAAACCTGCCTATTCTACATGGGTTCTGCCATCCGCCGCATCAACACAAAACATAGGAGACTTTAATGGGAAGGAACTTTAATAAAACTAGGAAACAATACAGGTAAGGCAAAGAGTCTAGTTTCTAAGTGAAGCACCCAAAGTTACCCGTCCCCTCGTGGGTAAAAGTCCATCCAAATGGGATTGGCCCAGAACAAGGCCCCAAAGCTTGCTACAAGTCTAAAGCATCTTCCAGTGGGGACCCACAGAAAAGGGTCACAAACAACCGGACAAGCCCGGAAGGAAAAGAGCAAAATCAACATCAAGATGAAAGCTGCCACTGTCACCTCCCCACGGGTCTCACCCACATCTGTGTCACCCTGTCCACGACCAAAAGACAAGCGCAGTTTCTTTATGTGTCTCTAGGCTCCATGCGCCTCCTCCAGGTCTCCTCCATCCTGCTTCCTTCCTCAGTCTCTTCTGCAGCTTCTCCTCTTCCTGCTCAGCTCCACCCTCCCTTGGGTGGGGCAGGGAACCTCCCCCTTTCCTGGGGACCACCCTGTTACAGTGGTGCAAGGGGTTAGGACACAACCTATGGGGCTGTCGGCAGCCTCTGCAGCACGAGTTCAATCCCTGGCCAGGAACCTACCCACATGGCACAGCAGACCTCTCCTGACTTGCACACTGCTCCCCTCAGCAGTGTATTTCAGTATATCTGCCTGTTATGCTCCCTGCTCTGTCTTTGGGGAATCCTCTCACCCCCCCGCACTTCTGGCTATGCCCCAGTTCTTGTATGCATAAATAAATAAATCTTAAAAAAATATTATTGAGCACTTACTGTGTTTTAGGACTGGGCACACAGCAGTAAAACAAAACAAAACAAAAAAAAAAAACCAGACATTTTTTGCCCTTGGAGGTGCTTATTTTATTAAGACAAACAATGAATAAGTAAATTCTATATAGACAGTTGATAATGTTGAGGAGGAAAATGAAGGTTGGAGGGAAATGAAGGTTGCTGGGGTTGGGCTAGAGTCAAATCTCAGAGAGATTAAGGAACCATCAAACCAAGGGGTCTGTGGTTAACCAAATTTGGCCCTTTGGGTATATAAGGAGAGCTTCTTCTAAGTCCTAAAACTCAAAGTGAATATTTAGCGTTAACTTTTTTTCAGTACTTTATGCCCTGTGCCCGGAACTGAGTGGACACTCCATAGACATTTCTTTAGTTGCGTGAATACCATTTTTTTTTTTTTTTTCAGATTGGTGATTTTCTATCCTGTGGAGTCCAGGGCAGGGGCGGTGAAAGGTTCGGCGAGGTAAAGAAAAGGAGAGCCAGGCTACATTTCTCAAAGGGAGGGAAAGTTTATTGCGCCCCGGGCAGACCTCACAGACCCAAGGCAGGGGTCAGTGAAGCCGCGCAGTTGTTAGGGGGAAGCAGGGTTTTATAGGGTGAGGAGAGGTCAGGTGGGAAGTTGGGCTCCTAGGGCGGGAAAAGTTTGTAGGGCAGTTATAGGTTCTTTGTCTGAGACCAGACTGGTAGGGGGAGGGGGGAGGCTCATTATCTGAGTCCTCCAGGCAGGTATCCGCATTCCTGCCCCCCAGGTGGGCTTCCTGGTTGGCTCCTGCATTCCGGCTTGCTGCATGGACCTTTCAGGCGGTACTTGTGAAACTTTTCCAAATTTTGCTTTCTGCCTGATTAGAATAGATTCTTCTAAATATATGAATGGATGTGTGTGTGTGTGTGTGTGTGTTGGGGGGGGGGTGGCGGGGTGGGAATGTCTCATTATCACCACCGAGAATCACTGCATAGTGAGCAATAGTTAACATGGGGTGTGTGTTCTAGTTCTCAGACTAATTGGGCAGAGAACCACCACTGTAGGCAATACTAGAGACACTTAAATTTCTTTTTTTTAATACTTTAGTAGGGAGCATAGAGACTACCTTGAACAGAGGATGAATTGAACCCTCATGTATAGTAGTTTTTAATAATGAAGTTCCATTATGCAATCATTTATTGCCTTTTTATCTAGAAGATTACTTATACTAAAACTAGATAAAATCAGATAAAATAGATAAAAATAGATAAATCAGATAAAAATAGATAAAATCAACTAGCTTTCTGTTTACCTTATGTAAAACACAATGATGCAGTGAAAAATGGGTTGGATGGACTGTGACTTAAGTGCTCATATTGTTATAGAGCAACCCCGATATTAAACGGGTTCCTGGCTGTGGGTCCTCACCCGCGCGCTTTAAAGGGACTTATGAATACTCTACTACAGACACGCAAAAGGGTTAATAAAAGGTTTATTTACAAGAGAAAAAGAAATAAGGAAAATGTACAACTCAGGGAGAAAATAGGGAAATAAAGTCTTTAATGCGTCCTACCCGATCCGACTACCTGGAAAACCCAAAGTCACTCTCAGAGCTGACCGGACGCTCCGAGCTGGCTGAGAGCCCAAAAATGGAGAGAGAACCCCCAAAGCCCACGTGTCTGCCTTTTGTATCCACCTGGCTGCTTAACCCCACCCTCAGGTCCCAGCCACCTTCCCTTTGGTGGTGATGGGATTTGGAGTTCCCAGTGTCTTTGGCTTTGACCTGGGGTGGGGGTGGAGTCCACAAAGCCTATATGGAATTTGCTTTGGGACATCCTTTTCCCCCTAACAATATGTCAGTTTCAGGTCCTCCTCAGCAGACAATTCCCTAAGCTTTTAAATTTTTTCCCTCAGGTTATAACATATAGGATGAAGAAGTTGTTCTCAGTGATCTCAACTTCCCTTTTTAAGTCTAACGTTGTAGGATTTTTTGGAATCTGGCTATTGCCAACACTGAATAGACAAGTAACAATTTCTAAGATAATCTGGTTAAATTTATCTTTATTCCAATTCTTTATAGAACTTTTATACATGTTTTCCCCACATAGGATGCCTCTAAAGCTAGACAAGAAGAAAGTGTCATAAGTATTACAGATGGAGATATCTGGTGAGACATAGAAATCAGATTTGCCCAAGGACTTCATCGTATGCAGGAAATAGAGTCCTGATGAGGTCTTATATCCTACCTTCAGACATGGCCCCTAGAAATGCCATTAGCCTTGGTCAATGCTCTCTGAAATCAAGAGAGAATTTCCAGACTAGTGATATGGTCGTCTGGGCTAACAGGGAATATGGCAACAGATGATCCCATCTCAGTTTGGCTGTATGTTGTAGCCTTTTTTTTTGATCTATTAGTGCTCTTAAGAAGTAAAATTCATCATGTTGGTTTTTTTTAACCATCTCTCAATACTTTCTGGTTTTCACTAAATCAGACTGAAGTGTGATGAAGTATAAAAAATAAGAAAACAAAGACCCAGTAAATTCATAAATGATACACCAATCTTTGGGAAAAATAAGATTTTGTTATTTTTATGAGAGTTGCTAACTTTAGAAAATTATTAGTTTCATAATTTTTCAAATAGCAAATTAGTTGCCGCATTAGTGTTTTGAGTTTGCAGATTTTATCAAAGAAAAAAATAATTTTTAAAATTACAAAGCAGAACTCCTTTTCATTTCTGCATTCATTTCATCAGTCTAGAACTGTTATCTCCTTTTTCCTTTGTATACTAGTCAAGCAGAGAGGTCTAATGTCTAGTCCTGTATGGAATTAGCTCAGGACATCATTTCTCCCTAACACTTACAACTATAAAAAGTTCACACAGTGGTTCCCTTTAGAAACAATATCTAGCAGTGTGATATAAACATCTTGCAAAAAAGCAATTATGTATCACAGGACAATCCTAAGGGAATGTGCAGTAACAGTGAAATTTCAATTATTTAAGTTTTCTTTGAAAATGTTAAGGAAAAACGTTGTAGAACTTCCCAATGACAGATGGTAATTGTCTTCAATGTGCTATCAATTTGTATTGTGAATTCTGGGTTGGGGTAATAGTAGTGCAACAGGGTGGTCCCCTGCTGCCCCTCTCCCTGTCCTATAACAGTAGCATTAAACAGTATTAGAAGGATATGTTAGTGAAATTCTGGTTTCAAAAAAGGCCAATGAAGTGTAAGAATGAGTTGACGATGAAGAGTTTAGGAAATAGCCAAAAAGAAAGGACTGGAGAAAAAAGGCAGAATTCGAGAAGCCTGACGCTGAGCTGATGTCTCCGCCTGCGCAGGCAGGGGCAGGCAGGACAGCAGTGTCTACCTTCAACCAAAGAGGGTGGATCTGGGACACAGACTGGAAAAGACTCTTTTAGAGTTCTAAACAGGACTGCCACAGTTGCTTTGACTAAAGAGAGCTCAATTTGCAAATAAGCCCACCGAGGCTTATTACCCCCTGAGGCACTGTGCCTGCATTTCCAGTAGCTGCCCTTCTGCATTTAATGGGACACTTTAGGCTATCCAAGGCGTGAATAATAATCAAGACTAGTAAAATCAAGTCCACCAAGATACAAAGCCAGGATTGCTTTTTCCTGGGGAATAAAATCTTTTGATTAAAGTGAGATTAAGCATTTCCCTAATTACTCACCAATCCTTTCCTCTCACATAACAAATTCAAATACATATACACACTAAGAAGAAACAAACACAGCATACCTTTGGATATTTCCAGTCATTGCTTCTGGACCTAATGTACAGACTATTTTAAATCTCTGCTAAGCATAGAAACTCATGGGAAATACCCACCTGATCTTGCAGCTGCTAGGGCTCAAGAGCCAATTTGAAAAGAAATTTCACTACTTTGCCATGTTCTCATTCCCCACTCCTCATCCTTCCCTCCAGTTTCTGGCTGTTTTTGAACAGAACTCCTTCCATCTGTTTGTCTAATCAAAAATAACTGAACATTTGCTTTATACTGTTTATGTTAATGATCGAAGTTAGGCCCTTATCTAATCCTCAAGCATTCTCAGAAATGTGGAGATCAGAGTAGATTTCTTGGGGAAAGAGAAACAATCACATAATACTTAAAATTTTCTGTGATGATCTTTTCTCCAATCAGGGCTTCTGCCATAACACACTGAAACTGCGCCCACTCCCCCTTGCCTGCTTTCCCACTATCAAAAGTTTACCTATATTGATAAGGATTTCTTTTCCTGGAATTATGTACCTTTGATAAAGCTTTTTGTTAGAATCAAAGTACTTTTTGCCACAGGCTGTTTTATAAATAGACTTTATCTTTTTCCTGCTATTTAAAAGGCATGGAATGATTTTTAAAAACAAAGAATAGCCAAGCACCCAGGTTCTAGAAGCCTTGGACCAGGTCTGCAAGGTAGAGATTCAAGCGAATCTTATTATGAATGTAGAACAAAGAGACCCCTGGGGTAAGGAGGAGGCAGGCACTATGGAGTACCTATCCATGGGGCCTGTACAGCCACAAAGTTTCACCAAGCTCATGAGCAATATCAAAGGATAATGGTGATTTGCCTGCAATGCATATGGAATGTATCCAGAAATTTCCTTATACTAGAGAGTAGTTAAGCATTGGAATTGATTGTGCCCTGAAGTTAAGGGTTCAGGGTGAGGAAACCATAGCCTCGTGATTTCCATCTCCTTAGAGAGATCTCTAGTTTATTCATGGGTGGACTTGGTCAAGGATTTCCAAAGACTAGAAAACAGCTTTGGGGCCTTGTTTTGGGACTTATCCTTTCCTTGCTATGTATTATTTTCCATCACAGGAAACTAAAACTGTTTTTTAAAAAATAAGTTTCTTTGACACCTTTTTCCCAGCAATTTCTTCAGATTCTCCTATTTTTATTTATAATTCATGAAATAAAGTTTATGAAGAACTACTCAATAAGAATTTCTTTGGGTGCATACATTTATTTTAGATTCTCTTATAGTATGTGTCTAAATAACAGGAAGAAAACTATATTTTCTCTAGATGACATTGACGCTGCTGGTCTAGGACCACACTTTGTGAGTAGCAAAGATCTGAAGAATGAATGAGCTCCTCCCAAGATTGTAACTACCCCTCCCTGTAGTTCTAAGGAGAGATTTTTAAAAGAGGATGTTTTATCATCAAGATATTAATCACAGGGCCTCCCTGGTGGCGCAGCGGTTGAGCGCTGGGTTGCGAAGCTGCCCGCGGCCTCTGCGGCGCCGGTTCGATCCCCGGCTGCTCCCCGGCCACCAGAGGAGGGTCCCACATGGTGCGCAGACCTCTCCTGCCGCCCGCTGCTCCCCTCAGCAGTGTACTTCGGTCCTTCTGCCTGCTCTGCTCCCCGCTCTGGCTCTGGTGAATTCTCTCACCCTCCCGCGCTTCTGACTGTACCCAGTGCATGTATAAACCAAACAAAAACAAACAAATAATAAATAAATAAATAAATAAGACATGCCTCTAGAAAATTAAAAAAAAAAAAAAGATATTAATCATAGCATTATTTAATAAATGCTGGTAAAAGAAAAAGCCTAATTGTTCAATAATAGGGAAATACAGGGGCCTCCCTCCTGGTTTAGGGGCTAAGTCTTAGAGCTATCACTCCTACAGCCTGAGTTCTATTCCCAGTCAGGGAGCCAACCCACATGGCACAGCAGACCTCTCCTGTCTTGCTTGCTGCTCCCCTCAATAGTGTATCTCAGTAGCTCCACCTGTTCTGCTCCCTGCTCTGTATCTAGTGAATCCTCTCAGCACCCATACCTCTGGCCTACACCCCAGTTCTTGTATGCATAAATAAATAAAAATAAATCTTTAAAAAAATAGGGAAATACAGTTGATACTCATTGTATGTGATTCTGTATTTGTGAATTCACCTACTCACGAAAATTTCTTTTTAACCCAAAATCAGTATTTGTGGTTTTCAACAGTCATTCATAGACATGCCCAGAGCAGTGAAAATTTTAAGTTACCTGATGTACACTCTCAGGTGCGACTAGTGATACTGTCTTCTGGTTTCATCGCTCACACTATAAACAAGTGTCCTTCTTAAAGTCAATTTATTGTCCTGTTTTTGCATTTTTGTGCTATGTACATGCCATAGCTTATGTTAGAATTGCCTTAATTTTTTAAAGCTAAATAGTAAAGTCAGAGTTTTATTTGTTAAGAATAAATTATAAACATAAGATCTAAAAATATACCAGTTAATAAAAGAGAAAACATATAAAAATATTACATTGTGTTTGTAAGATATAAAAATTGTGTTTGTAAGATATTAAATATTACATTGTGTTTGTAAGATATGCTCCTTTAAAGAAAGGATCATAAGTCTATAATGTATTTCTAAGCCTTATTACAAAGTTACTGTTTTCAACATTTATCCTAAACTCATAATGTTGCAAGGGTAGGAAGAATTCAGTAGGAGATGTAAAGAATAAAGGAAAATCTGGGCAATAGCAAGAACCCATCATGTATCTTGTAACCATTTCACATGATTACAGCTTTCTTTGCCCTTTCTCATGCTTTTTCCTGCCTCCATCCCCTTTTCCCTGTCATGGAAAAAGTAAAACAAAATGCTCTTTCATCTTTCCTAGCCACGGCCATTTTATGGAACTGCTCACAGTTTAAAAAACAGATGAGTTAAATATTTTACTCTGACTCTATAAAATAAAAGCTTAACCAAAACGAAGCAAATTCTTTTTGAGTATAATCTGGGCTTTTTTTGTGGGGGAGAGATTGGTTGGCTATGGTTCTTGAGAAGGATTTGAGTAGAAAACCTTCTGGTATCATCCTGGGACTCTACAGAGAACTTAGCTTTCAGGATATGTTCTTAAATGACTATTACATGCTGGATGCTGTGCTGTGCACTGGGGATATAAGAGTGAACAACTATTAGAGCAGCTGCCCTCTTAGAAATTACAAAATAAAAGAGAGGGAGCATCTAACCCAGACTTGAGGAGCATCTAACCCAGACTTGAAGAGCATCTAACCCAGACTTGAGGGATCCAGAAAGGCTTCCTGAAGGAAGTCACAACAGACATGAATCCTAAAGAACAAGGAAGAGTTGAATGGAGAGAGGTGTACAGAGTATGCTGCATGCAAATTAGACAGCAAGTGCTAAATTCCAGAGGTAAAACAGAGGGCAGTAAATTCAGAGAACTGAAATGAGTCTTTTTTTTTTTTTTTTTTTTGGCCAGGGAGATGGTCATCTTGTTTATTTAGTTATAAGATTTTTTTTAAGATTTATTTATGCATACAAGAGCTGGGGTACAGACCAGAGGTGCAGGGGGTGAGAGGATTCACCTGAGACAGAGTGGGGAACAGAACAGGCAGACTGACTGAAATACACTGTTGAGGGGAGCAGTGGGTGAGTCAGGAGAGGTCTGCTGCACCATGTG
The DNA here is from genome assembly GCF_964194135.1 of Talpa europaea. Lineage (NCBI taxonomy): Eukaryota > Metazoa > Chordata > Mammalia > Eulipotyphla > Talpidae > Talpa > Talpa europaea. The sequence continues at coordinate 115,507,636 of NC_140070.1, read as the reverse complement.
GGTCGTTCCCTGGCCAGCCGGGGATCGAACTTGTGCTGCAGTGGCTGTGGATTACTTCATAAGTTTGCGTCTTAACCCCTTGTGCCACCAGGTAGGCCCTAGTTATAAGATTTTTAACTCCTGAAATGAGTCTTATTGGGGAACTGTAGGGCTGTGTCAAGCATGAGACAAGAGAAATAAATCACACCAAGAGGGTTGAACTTTATTCTAGAATGTTCAGAATTACACACTAAATAAATCACTCTGGCAATGGAAAGAATGGAGTAGGATGGAGAGACTAGAGACAAATATATAAATTAGGGAACTGTAAAAATAATCTAGGTAAAAATGATGACCTGTGCTACAAAAAGTTTGGGGATGGAAAGAGGTGCACAAATTCGAAGAGCTATTCTGAATATTAAGGGATACTTTTTCAAGGGCAAAATTATGATCCATCCATAAAATGGGTACATGTCAAGTTTTGTATTTACTTAATTAATGAGGGAACTAATAAGATGTTAAAAGGTAATAAGATGTTATGGGCAATAAGGAATGAGGAAATAACTGAAAATGAATGTGCAATTAGATGCAAAGCTGGTCAATATCCATAGGACATTAATAATCAATTGCTTTCCACCAGATACATGTCATTTGCATTTCTATGCTGTTGTATTATGAGATGTGCTATGATTTTCAGAGTTGTAAATCCCTCCAAAACAAGGAAAGACTCCTATAACCTGGAAATGATGCCTTAAGCAAGGATACCCCGTAAATTTTTTTTTTTTTTGCCCATTTCAAAGTCTTTGACAATTTTACCTGACAAGACAGGACTTTGGTAATTAGTTAGATGTAGTGATAATGAGCAAGGAGAAAAAGTAGAGAAAAATGCTACCATTCATTCAGGGAATATTCAGTTGTTGAAGCTGCTGAAGATGGAGCTAGAGAGTACAGCAGGAAAGTTTTGGAAGGAGGGGACAATGGGAAATGGGTTCAGAGAAGAAGACGCACAGAGGAGCTCAGGGTTGAGATGAAAAACCAGAACTGCTGAGATTGTGGGCTCTACCAATGGAGAACAAGAACTTGATGTAAGGTGTGGTTAGCTGGCTCTAAGATTTGCAGAATTATTGCCAGTAATCTTCTGCTCTATGGTGTCAGTATTAGAACTCTGTGTCCTTTTGGGCACTTGTCCCTATGTGAGTGCTTGCTTGGTATAGGGGCCCAGAAGAAGCATGTTCATCAAGAATGTAGAAGATGATTTTGATTTAATGAAATTGATTTGATAAACGTAAACTCTGAGAACAGAGAGTCATGTCTTGTATGTCTTCCTATTCCTGGGATGCTTCATTCAGTAATTATATTTCATAATCATATAGAGTGAAAGAATAATATATTGGATTATGACCTATACAATTTAAGGGCTTACCCCAAGTCACATAGGTCTTGAAGGAAGGATTCTAGGATGTAAACCCTATTCTTCTGATCCTAAAGCTCGTGTCTCTAGGATGAGTGAGTCAAATTAGAACATCTCATGGAGTTGTCAGCCTACCAATTATTAGGAAAGGTAAAAGATAATTGTGTTTTAATTTCTCATGCTTCCAGTAACTAAATATAACTTCAAAATTGAAATATGCTTTTTCTAAGGAGAGGTAACTGTCTAAAAGGACCTAGTTTAAAACCAGATGGACCTGATAAACTGTATAGTAACTGTGTGACCATAGACAATTTATTCATCTCTCTTAGTCTCAGTTTTCTCATCTATAGAATGATGATCATGTTAATCTCCCTGAAGCTATAAAGATTAAATGAGATAAAGTATATAAAAAGTATAAGCATAGTAAGTGCTTTGGCAGATACTGGCATTTTTTTTTTCTTTTAGGGCATAGTTTTTGCATGCTTAATTTATGCCAAAATCTGCCTTTACTCGAACATGGGTATATTTAGTACCTAGCTCTTTTGCTTAATTCTAACCTAAGTTTAGTTCTTTCAATATAATATCTGTAGAACGATCCTGTTTTTCAATATGTGTAGCACTTACTTCCAATACTTTGCTCTTCTCTCTTTCTTCCTAGTATACTAAGTTTTACCATTACATCTTTCCAGAATCACATTGCTTGGTTGCAATATGAATTGAGTTTGGTTTGTTACAGTTTTTTCCATCCTCGTTATTATTTCTTAGATGCAACAGGCATTTCTAAATCAATATCCATTTCTAATTCAGCTCTGAAAATACCATTACAATCAGGATTATTGTTGTTTTTTTAAATAAAATTGCATTCCTTGAGGTTTGTGCCAATATTATATTCCTCTGCCATTTCCTGAACATATACAAATATACTGAAATCATAAACAGATATATCCTGCCAGAACTCTTACAACAGAAGCATTTGAGGAGGTAAAAGCAATGTAATAAGGATTTGATCTTTTTCCCATTGTTGAGGAAAGAGAATGTTACTAAATCTCATTAAGGCTTGATCTGGCTCAGAGAGGGTGAATAATGATAATACCTGCTCTGCCCACCTTACATGGCCTCTCTGAGGCTCACATGAGGTTAAAATATATGGAATCACTTGGAAACTCAGCTCATACATAGAAATGTAATATAATACAGTGATTATTGTTTTTATTTACCATGTTTGTGATATATGGGCTTGATATATGTCCGTGATATATATGAGAACACAGGCCAATGGAACACCCCACTGGATGAAGTGTCTCTGTGCCCACAAACAAGTGTGAGCCCATGGTGATCCTCTACCTTGCTTTCCTTAGTTTTTCTCACCAGCAATCAGAAGGCTTTACAGAATGAAGCCCTATAGGCTTACTTTGGAGAGACTGAAGGCATTTAGACCTTTTCATTGCTAGATGTTGTGTTTGCAGAGTTATTTACACCACCTAGCAACCTGGCCCAAGACAAACAGTCCCTGTTAGCTACACAGTGACTCGCTCTACCTGTCATTGCCCTGTTAATGTAACAGCAAACATTTACTGTACCCAGAAGAAGGCTTTCCGTCTTCCCTTTTACTGTTAAATTAATTTTATTCTCTAGTTGTTTTATGGTCTCCAATATTAATCCATAAAATGAGAGAATCTTACCATTGAAATACATAAGAGGGGTCATTTGGTTTAATCTTGCTTTACCAAAGCAGGAGTTTTGTGATTTTTCTTATAGCCTGAACATATCCAGTGGTAGGGAGAGTGAATCAGTTTTAATACATGTTTTTCCTCTGTTGGATTGTTTGGATTCCTTATATTCACAGAATATTTTTTAATAGCTAAAAGGGACCTTAGAGATATTCCAGTCCAGTTCCTTCAGTTTGCAGATGAAGAAATTGTGGTCCAGAGCAGTTAGGTGACTTGCCGAAGGCCAAACAACTAATTTTTGAACACAGCTGGCACTCCTGACTCCTGGTAGCTTCTTTCCAAATCATTAAACTGCAAAATTACCAAAGTCATAAATGGTGGGCAGTAGTAAATGTTATCATGCCATACATAAATGCGGTAGCATGCAGCATATTCTAGCAAGCAGATATTTATGCACTACCATAGAGAAACTGATTTTGATTTTGATGGAAAAAATCTAAATCTTTCCTTTTAATTATGTGCAAATGTCCCCTTAAAACTTCTTGAGACATTTTTGCTTTAAATGGACATATTCTTCTTTGCTTTCTCTTTCAGAGGGAGGGAAAAATAACCCATCATTCTTACAATATGTATATATATGCATAAGAAGTCATATGGCCAAAAATGATACAAAAACACATTTTTCTGCCTGACATGAGGGTTGTGGAGTGGACTGGAGCCAGGAACGTTTTTATATTCCTGTCAGGCTTTGGTCCCAGGCCTGTCAGCAGCGATGCAGATGAGACAAGAGTAGAGACTGCCCATATGCCGGGGGACTTTGAAAGGTCAACTGGCCTCTCCCTACCTTCTGGAAGGACTGTACTTAGAGGGAATCGGCAACCTTTTTGTCCAATAAAACTGCTTGCTGAAAGTTTTAGTTTCACCCCTTGCACTTTGTGTGTAGGCTTATAGCGGGTGGTGATGAAGAGGCACATATAACATTGACTATGATGGGAGAAGCTATAGATTGTGAGAGGGCTTTGAGGTTTGTGGAAAGACTTAGGAAGAAGGAGTATTAGAAATGGGATCTAAAGAGCTGACAAGCACGGCTGTCTGTTCTGACAATCAACCTAGAGCCTTAGAAAGAGGACCTGGCAGAAGCTTTGGGCCTTAATGTCTTTTTTAGTTTTAGATTAAAAAAATATGTGTCTTGTTGGATATATCAGCAAGAAAGACATTTTCCTTTCATTTTGGTCTCATATCCTTATAAAGTCAGGTGACCAGACTTTTATTACCCAAAAGATAAAAGATTGATTTATTGTTTATTATTCCACTGTACTTTGTACGTCTAGTCTAAGCATTTATCATGGTCTGCCTTCATTTTTGTTTTTGGCTCTATTCCCTATCAGATTTGAATTCTGAAGAGCAGGCCCTCTTTTGTTGTTGTTGTTGCTGTTTTAATTATGAAGCGTATAAGGCATACCAAAAGAGAAAGAGGATGTCATCTTGACACCCTCCTTTTCCCATATGGCTTCCAAGAAGCACAGCACAACGCCCAGCATAGAACAGGCACTCAGGAAAGTTTTACTGATTTGCAACACAAACTTCCTTTTTATACTTGTGCAATCATCCTTTCCATCCTAGCAGATCACACAGAATTAGAATCATTTTTTTCTGGAGACAGAAGGGTCAGGGTCAATGCTATTATGCTCTGCTAATCATGGAAATGGTAGCTTCTCAGAAAGGCAGTTAGAAAAGCGATGCCCCCGTCAGGCATTTCTGATTGCTGATGGTCATTCGAACTTAGAAGTGCTGAGATTCAGAACACTGGAAGTTTAAGAGAAGGAATGAAAGTTTAAATAGCTAATGGGAATATGAATTTGTCCGTACATGATAGAAATATTTGCTATCTGTGTTCACTGTTACATTCTTTAACCACGATTGATTTTTTTTTTTTTTGAGGTGATCCCTAAAAGTGACTCGTAGAAGACAGAAGGTTTTGAATGAACGCTCTTGGGATAAGGAAAGGATAGGAGATTATCCATATGTGTGCTTGTATGGTATGGGGGGTGGGTAAGGAGCTTTGTGGCAGATTCAGGAGGATCGAGAAAGAGACAAAGGAAAATGATGAAATTACCAACCCTTGAGAAAGGAACCATCACTGATCACCAAGCTAAGGTAGAGGCATAAATTTTATAACTCTCCTGTCCTGAGTGTAATCATTAAATGAAACACTTCCTTCATATTTGTCTCTCCAGCAATATTTGTAGCCCTTTGTCCCAATTTCAGGTTAGCTACTTCCTTGTTCCATTTCCAGCGGCCTTGACCAGTAGAGATTGTGAAAGTAGAAACCCCAACTTGTTACCTCCTCACTGCACTTGCCTCGCTGGAATCTACTCTGGAGTTTCTGACTTATTAGTGGAAGCATCTAGTCCTCCTCCCCGCTAGAAAACCCTCTCTTTCCATCTCATCCAGCCAGTCACAAAATCCCATTTCTGGCTTTCAAATATCTCTCAGATTTGTTTTCATTCTCACCGTAGTAGCTTTTCTCCCATCTTCCACCCTTCACCCATCCACCTGCTACCTCTAAACAGAATCACCTTCCGAACCTAATCATGCCATTTCCTCCAAGTCTCTATTGCTCTCTGCCCACAGGAGGAAAAAAATTCACTAATTTACCTTTCCAGCCCTGTATTCTACATCTTTCACCGTCTCTCACTAGCTTGCTGATCTTTTCTCTTTGCCCCCAAATTACCATGTGGTTTCTTCCACACTCGCATGCATTTGTACATGCCTGTGCCTCTGACTGATGTCCTTCATGCCTCTTTCCTTTTCATCCTGGACAGCAATTTTCCCTTCTTTGTACTTCCACAATGCATACCTCCTTTAGAAAATGCCTCATATACATCATATCATTTATTCACATATTTCTCCTTTAATAGACTGTAAGCGTCTGTGTATCAGGGATCCATTATCTTATTCATCTTTGCATCGTCCTCAATGTTTAGCACAGAGCCAGCACCATAGGTGATTAACAAAGAATTTCTTGAATCAGAAAATGAGCTGAATAACAAATATCTGATAAGCAACCCCCTCCCTCACAGAAATGGGAGTTTTTCAGTGTAGTCTTGTGATTTTGGTGGCCTCGCTGATGAGTGCCTCTCTCAGATGGCTGTGGTGAGTGCTGATATGAGCATGTCTGCCAAAGTTCTTGAATATCTTAGATGTGACAGGCCTAAGCCTTAGGTTTTTTTAACAGCATACCAAAAAAAAAAAAATCTAGTTGTTTTAGCACTTCTAATTTCTATTTTCTTTCTAAGAATGATCTCAGGTGCACTTTCAGGTTTAATGTAAGACCTCAAAAAAATGCACTAATGATAAGTTTTTCTCTTAGGTTGTTCTTTTCTGATTATTTTTATAAACTATTCTCTGTACAGTTCCCCTTTTTATTAAGATCATGCCTGTCTTCTGTTTTGTTTTTACCAGCTTATACCATTTTAAAAATGATCATATTTGGAGGAAATAGTCCAAAACTAAGCCCTTAGCCTAGAGTCAGAGACAGAAAGAATAATCAGCTACTACGACCCCTATTTTGGGAGCTGTGCAAGTTTACACAAGCATATTCATGCAAAATGATGTAGCTTCTTGCCAGATTAACTTCCCAGTGGTTTTCATTCTATGATAAGTAATGTCACCTTTTTTCCCCCAAGACATATTTATGAGTTTATTAAAAATAGACAAAGAAGCTCTGAACTTTTTGTTCGCTCTCTCTCACTTGAGGACTTTCTTTACCCAGAGCTGCTCAAACCCTAAATTCCCTTCTAATTGTGAACATTTAAATTGTGAGAATTTTCTCTATCATTTCCTAAACTTCAGAAATTTGGTATGGGAACTTGGGTGAGAGCGGATGGTGGCTGAGAGTTGCTTTTAGAATATATGACTCTGCCCTGCTGTGGCAGGGCTCCTGTGTGGACTCGCGCTGCCCTTCCATGAGCTGCTGCCATGGCCGGCTGCACTGATAGATGGTTTCTCCTAGGGGAGCGCCGCAACTCAGCCCTCGTCCATTACCATGCAGCAGGATTATAATTTATAGCCCCAGATGGTGACTCACTACCCCACCACTCCCCATTTACTCCAGTAAGGAGCAGAGGTATTAACTATTAAATTGCTTCCTTCTTTTTAAAATAATTGATACTATTTGCAAAGGGCTTTGTATAAAGATACTTTAAAAAACTTAAAATTGTTTCAACATAAAGGGAAGAACCTCATGCATTATTAAAAAAAAAAAAAAAGTAAACCACCACATGGTCAGGCTTATGTTTCTTGGCCCACCTTTGTGTGAAAATGAGGTTTTGAGACACACAAATTTTGGTTAGGTTCCTGACTTTTCATAGGAGGGTATCAGCTCTTTCTTCTTGGTTGATTGTTTACGCTTATGGGTCCACCCCTTACATGAAAACCCAAACTATTTGCATTCAAGGTTCTTGCCCAAGAATAAAACCTGTAATTCTTAGCTACTAAGTTGGTTTTTTTTTTTTTTTTTAAGTTAAGTGTGATAAATGATGGCCAGGGTTGATTCGCTGAAGGAGAAAGGAGATGGAGTCTGTGCCCTTCTAGATTAAATCAGACTTTCAAAGACCTGTTTACTTGGAATCTCTTACTGTAAGTATTGCTTTTCTGGAACACTTAGGCATCTTTCCTGGTGTGGATAGGTGCTCTCAAAACTGTCCTGAGAAAGATGCTGTAAGGATTTTCTTGAGGCTATTTTACCTTCCAGATGTTATGTGCATCAGCAGAAGAAAGGCCGTTTGAGCCTTAGTATAAGTAAAAACTGATTCTCCTGGACAATGAGTACGTTTTTATCTTACTTGAATATTGATTGTTTCTGTCTCTCTACTTTAATCAGAAAACTCTGGTCTATATTTGTGAACACTGTAGTTGCTAGCATGCGAATTACTTTTGTCTATTGGTTTTTATTTTGGGTTGTTTTTTGACATTTCATTATTTTCCCTTTACCTATTTACCTACTATGCTCTATGCATATTTGTAAACAGCCTCAAGTTCAAGTTCTTTTTAGAGGAATGCCCATGTGTCTGTCTCCTAATATGTAATTGCTTATTTAAATCCATTTAAGAGGTCAAGCTTATTATACTAAGTTTCAGATAACACCATAATATCATCACTTTTGAATTTCAGTATGTAGCTGTATGTTTTTGAACCCTTAAGATCAGAACTCCACAATGTGCACCATGGACAGCATTTATTAGACAGGATGTAGAGGCCAGATGACGCCTGGAAGTCTTACTGTGTAATTTAATCCTGGGCTCTGTGTTGTTTGGCGTTGCTGGACTCCAAGTGTGCATATATAATTATGTGCGCATGTGTAAAAAGCCCAGTGCTGATAGGAAAGAGAGGGAGGAAGATCATTAGCCGAGATTAGATTTGTCTCTCCAGCTGGGCAATGTGCCTCTGAATTCCAAGGGCTTTCCCCAGTGTAAATGATTAGACTGACTCAGCTGCTGCTCCCTTCCCCTCTGGCTGAACTGCTTTTGCTAATGCTATTAAGCTGTGGTTTAGGAGGCAAATGTCCTGAGGTACTAGATAAATCTTTGGTATGTAAAAAGAAAAACCTCCCTTTTTCTCATAGTCGCAGGATAGTGGTAGATAGTCTCAAGCCAAGAATAAAAAGGCAAGATGGAGAAAAAGAGAAAAAGAGGCCAAACTTCTGCTATATCGGCAGTGCTTTGGAAATTGTTAGTAGACTGAAATAATTCCTGTCTAAACTAAAGCAAATAGGAATAATCTAATCTGAAGTTTCATTCAGATCAGTTGAGAGCACCTGATTTTAGATCTGCAACTAATCTGAAATGAACCCCACTTAGCACTCTGAACCACATGCAGGTTCAGAGTCACAGGGGATTCTCGTCTGAAGGTCTTCAGCAATGGCAGTAATAGGGAAATGTGCACTTTTCAATTCAGTATGAAGCACAAGGCTCAGAGTAATAGACATACCTATAAACTGGTTGAGTAGAATTGACAACTACAGTAAATGGCCTGTTTCTGTTTTCTCATTGACAATTAAGGCTATGTGTATGTTGTACTAGTGAAATGAAACGGCCATGGTGTCCTTGGCCACGATTTTATTGCTAAGATAATGGACTTATTGATGTAGATATGCCTAGTAGTGGTCAATGTATCTGTGAAGCTCAGGAAGAGTACATGAAATGCATAGATAATATAAGAACTGTAATTAAGTGATTGCTCTAAATCTTTTTTTAAAAAGATTTATTTATTTATACAAGAACTGAGGTACAGGCCAGAAGCTCAGGAGGGTGAGAGGATTCACCAGAGACAAAGCGGGGAGCAGAACAGGCAGATGGACCGAAGACACTGCCGAGGGGAGCAGCGGGCAAGTCAGGAGAGGTCTGCCACGCCATGTGGGTATCTCCCTGGTTGGCTGGCAATCAAACCCGCGCTGCAGAGGCTGTGGACAGCTTCACAGTGCTGCGCTCAACCCACCGTGCCACTGGGGAGGCCCCTAAATCTTTTTTTTTTTAATTAACAGGTTTTTTTTCCATACCAAACCTATCAACAAGTAGCCAAGTTGTCTGACCTGAGTGAATTTTCTCCTTTCCTCCTTCATTTTTCCTTTGGAGAAAGTGTTAACATGCTGAAGATTAGAACTAAAATATAAAGAAGGAAGTCAGAGAGCAGAGGGATCATCCACTGATCAGTTTTTAGGACTGTAAAATGCCCAACACAGTATCTAGTTACTCAGCTCCATCATCAATATTAGCAACAATAGTTAACAGCTATCCTTAAACTCCACATGAACAATAACCTCGAAAGTGCATCCACTTAAGATGAAATGTTGGATGTGGCAGAGAACTTACTACCTTACTGGTATCCTATTAGTGAAGACATTTTGAAGAGGGGAGGTTTTTTTTTTTATTATTAAAATTATTTATTTATTTTCTTACATCATTGTTCATTTTTGTATAATATTTTATTTCTCCCTTCAGGTGTAGCCCGCATAGTTCTCCCACCACCGTAGCACCCATGAGCCATCACTATAGGCCCTTGTGATCTTCCCTTCCCTGTTTTGAGCCCTTTTCTTCCCCTTCCCCTGCTGAATGCTTCAGATTTTTGGTCAGCTTGCAAGTTTTGTCCTTTTTTTGAACCATTTATTCAGTTTCTCTATATTCCACATATAAGTGAAACCATCCAATATTTATCTTTTTTTTCCTGACCTGTTTCACTTAGCATAATCCCTTTCAGCTCCATCCATGTGACCGCAAATGGCATGAGTTTATTTTTTTTTGATCACTAAGTAATATTCTGCTCTGTATATATACCCCATCTTAATACATTCATCTATTTGGGGGCATTTGTTGTCTTCATTTCTTAGTTATTGTGAATAGTGCTGCAGTAAACACAGGTGTGTAGGCTTCCTTTTGAATTAGTGGGTTTTTTTTTTGTTTTTTGGGTAGATTCCTAGGAGTGGAATTGCTGGGTCATATGGTAGCTCCATTTATAGTGTTTTGCAGAACCTCCACACAACATTCCATAATTCCTGGACCAGTTTGCATTTCCACCAACAGCTTAAGAAAGTCCCTTTATCTCCACAACCCCAACAGCATTTGTTTTTTCTAGTTTTTTTAATATGGGCCATTCTCGCAGGTGTAAGTTTGTATTTCATTGTAGTTTTGATTTGCATTTCCTTGATAATAATGATAAACATTTTTTCATGTGCCTGTTGGCCATTTGCATTTCTTTTTTGGAGAAGTGTCTTCTTTGTGCCCATTTTTTTATTGGATTGTTTGCTTTGTTTTTGTTGAATCCTGTGAATTCTTTGTAGATGTTTGCTATCAGTCCTTATTAGATGCATGATGTGCAAATATTTTCTCCCATTCAATAAGGTATCTCTTCGTTTAGGTTGCTGTCTCTTTTGCTGCACAGAACTTTCCAGTTTAGTGTAGTTCTAGCTGTTTATCTTCTCCTTGTTTTTCCTTGCTTCTGGAGATAGCTGAAGAGGGTAGATTTTTGAACACAAAAGCTTAAGGTAAGAAAACCCAAGCTCTCAATGAGCAGGAGAATGGCATTATGAGAACAGGTAAAGAAGTTAGCACTTCTCTAATAAGTTTTCTCCTGTCATCATTGCCAGTGAAGCAGGGAGGAAAGCACACTAGTGGGGACAGAATGAATCTTGGGGAGTAAAAGCTTCCTTTTGAATGTGATAGTCATTCTACATGTATTAGGCTGTAGAAACTAAGTGGATGATCATTAAACATTAGAGTTGGCAATGAGGCCACTTCATGGTATGTACCCCGTGTACTTACTTGGTTGTTTTTAGTTTTTTTTTTTTTTTAAGATCTGTTTTTATTTATTTATGCATACAAGAAATGGGGTGTAGGCCAGAGGTGCGGGGGTTCGGTGGAGGGAGGGTTGAAAGGATTCACTAGAGACAGAGTGGGGAGCAGAGCAGGCAGATCTACTGAAATATACTGTTTGGGGAGCAGCAGGAGAGACAGGAGAAGTCTGCTGAGCCATGTGGGTTAGCTTACTCACTGGGGATTGAACTCATGTGGCAGTGGCTAGCGATAGCTTGATAGTGCTAAGACTTAACCCCTTGCGCCACAAGGGAGGTCCTCCATGTTTGGTTTAATGCTCTGCTATCTCTGTCTTGAAATTCTTGATAGTTCCAAACAAAAGGCCTTACATTTTCATCTTGTCCTAGCCCAGTCAATTTTGTAGCCAGTACTATGGGCAATGTATAAAATTGTAATAAGCCCTTAGATGGTGTTCTCACTAGCAGTGCATCTCAGTATGTTGAACACTTCAGGTGGCATGCCCCCTTTGCTCAAAGATCAGCATGTTTATTGCTTCCTGGATACTGTTAGATTCCTCAAAGTGGCTCTGAAGAATGTGTTTGTGCCAATAAATGACTTAAGATAAACTCTGCCTCAATTTTATGCCCCCCAAACATTGCTACTTTGCTGTAAGATATATGTGCAATTTTTAATGTGATAGCACAATTTCAGAAACTATGTATTAGTTGTTTGTTTACATGTCTATCTGACATACTATGTTGTATGGACCTTGAGGGTAGGACACAAATTAGACATAATCTGACTCCATTTCATCATCCTTGGTATCATAACACGATATCTGGCACATGTTTAGTGCAGTTCACTGAGTGAGTATCTTAGTCTACTTGGGCAGCTATAATAAAATACCACAGACTGAGAAGCTTATATACAACAAAAATGTGAAACTTAACAGTTCTGGAGGCTGAAGGTCTGAGACCAGGCTACCAGCATGGCCAGATGAGGACTTTTCTGGGTCACAGACTTCTTGTCATTGTGTCCTCCCATAGTGGAAGGGCAAGGGGTCTCTCTGTAGCCTCTTTCATAAGGGCACAAACCCTGTACATGAGTACTCTTCCCGCTATCTGCATACCTCCCAAAGGCCTCACCTACTAATGCCATCACTTTTGGGGATTAGAGTGTCAACATAAAAATCTGAGGAAGGTATAAAACATTCCATCATAACAGTGAATGAATCAGAAGGACTACTCTAGTTCCTTTGCAGTATTATCTTATATACTTAAAGCACTGGCTTTAATTCCCTAACATGAAAAAACCAGCCTGGATTTTGTTGGAAATAATTTTGAATTTGAGAATCATCTGTGGAAGCAAAAATTAATACAATCAGGGCTGTCAGGGGAAATGAAGCCCCCTCTAATTGTGTAATGTGGCAACCCTGGATGAAAAAGTAAGGAGAGTCCAGTAGCAAAAAAGTTAACAAAGACTGGAGGGCCCCAGAGTAGTCACAAAAAATTACCTAAAATAGTATGAAATCTGAAAAACAGGAAGTCCAGGGTACCACTTGACTCCCAATTTAGCCATTCCTAGCCAATAATTTAGTTCTCAACTTTTCTTTTTGTAGCACCTTCCCTTAATTAAATTATCCTGCCATGTCAGGGCAAGGCTTGAAAGAAAGCCAGTAGATGGCAGGTCTATTTAGGAGTATGCTAAATACACCTTCTTCTACCACTCTAAAGTAAATCCTAACTATTGTGAAATTTGAGTCTTTTGATAACTACCTTGGCTGTGGGTAAATAGAGAGGAAAACAATAAATCATAATCAGAAGAATTGAAAAGTAATCAGACTTTTTGAACTTTTCTGTGATCATGGCTAATCACGCTTTTTAATTTTATCTCATGGGATTAGATGTATGTAAAGGGAAAAAGCCATTAATCCCAAAACCTGGATTGCTCAAAGTACTGTCAGTGGGTTAGTTTCCAAGTTATTGATGTGACAGGAGGACCGTCCTAGCCCTATTGTCATTACAGAAGAAAGCCATTTAATATATTAGATAAAAGGACTCTGTGATTCTCACAGGTATTTACTGATTTATTTTCATACTTTAAATTTTGGTACTCAGTTTATTTCAGTCTTGTAGAACTGAGTGGTTGCCCCATTATGAAACCTATTGTCAGAAATGAGTCTACTTATTTTTACAAGTAAGAAAGTGGTCCATGGGAAAATCCTTCAAATGAAAGCTGGAAATTATAGAGTGGGGTGGGATCATCCCCAGAAAATGTGAAATATATTCCCACAAAATTTTTATCCATTTAAATAAATGTAGAAGTTACTATTTGAAGCATGTCTGGAAAGGAAGGAAAATCATAAATGTACAATAGAAACCCTGATGATATTCTGGGAAGGACACTGATTTCCCTCAGTGAGTAAGGGAAAGGATTCATGAACTGACTATGTGTTTCTCCATAAACTTTCAGGATACAATTAATGTGTCCTTCCTTCCTCATTTTCTACCACCAGACCCTGGATCTTTGCCTCTACCTTTAACTCAACATTGATTCTTGGGCTTGAAACTCTAGGGATGGTTTTTAGATTCTAAGGACATAAAACCTTGAGTATATTAACCTCAAATTCTGGTTATTAACTTTTACACAGAAATACCCAGAGGCATTTGTCTGAACAAATTTTAAAAGATGCTAAATACAAAATTCTGATGTATACATTAGTGGAAAGTTATGACTTTCAGGCAATGTGATTGCATTTTAACAGAGCTTGCCACAACTTAATTAAATGGACTTGGTCTTTATCAAAACCATCCTAGTAAAGGTGTCAGAAAAAGTATCCGAGTCCTTGGAACACTGATTGTTTCTAAGGTGCCTGTTAGAAGGCTCTCCATATGTCCGGGACAGTGCTTAGGACAGCCTGGAGACTTAGCCTTCAGAACGCCACTCACAGATCTCAGCCCTGGAGACTGCAGAGGAGGGAAGCTCTATTAAGTCCCCTCTGTGCTCATCCTGCCCCTGTAAACCATTGCTCTGTTTTCTGTCCTGTAGCTAGTCTTTTCTATAAAATGGATTTCATGTAAATGGAATCACACATATGTAGCTTTTTGTGTGTTTTCTCTTGGCACAGTGCTTTTGAGATTCATGCACAGTGTTGCATGCCAAAAATACGTTTTATTTGCTTTGCTTTCATCTTGCTGCAGTTTGGTGAGAGTAGGAGCAGGGGGAGGGAGGGTGGACCATAGACAAAATGTTTATGTTGAATCTACTATGTTTAACTAGATATCTTGCTTAACAATTTCAGAGCTTAGAATTTAAAATTTTACAATTTTACTAAGTATGAGTATTGAATGAAATCTTCCAGTTCTGTGATTGAAATCAAACTTATTTGGGATAAGAAATGCCAAGATAACAGAGAGAAACCATTTGAAGATTTTGGGGGTACTTACTTATGGTAAGAATCTAAAAAGCCCCAAAGTGGGATTTATTGTCTCTAGTGTGCAAATGAGATATTTATATAACTTCTTAAAGACTTTACAGCTGGTAGGTAGCAGAGCTAGGATTCAAATAAGGTCTTTCTCACCTCAAATTCCACATTCTTTCCTGTTACAACACTTAATAAGCAACATGGAGAAAACAACTATTTATGATCGTCTTAATTATGATCTGGTTCATTACAGCCCTGGGAGAAACCTTGCAGTGATGTTAGGTTATTCACTGATGAAATCTGCTCAGTGTGGGCATCGTCAGGAGGGTGTAGCAATGAAATAGAAAACAGTATCCTCTCCTTAATCCACAAGCTGGGGACAGTGACATTTGGAGCATAATTCTGGATGGTAGTTTAAGGAAAGAGGACATGAGGTTGGAGATGGATCAGATAAGGGCAATTGAAATGATTTCAAAAGATATATCTCCTGGCATAGGATTACAGGCTAGAATTTTTAAAAACCCAACAGTGTTGAAGAATAAAGATTTATATTTATAAAATCAATTTGTACAAATTGCAGAATTCTGTACTTCAAGAAGGTCAACTGAAATTTAGCTCAGTATTTTCAGCATGTTGGGACAATTTTTTTTTTATTTTGTTGTTTTGCTTAGTTGAAACCAGAATTTTCCTTACCATATTTTTAATTGTGGTAACAATATTTTACAACACTGTATTTGATTTAGGGGAATAGTTCACACTTCTTCAGGTGTATATTATCATACCACACCCTCCACCAAAGCACCCCTAATCCTCCACCACAGTCCCTTGGGTTTTCTCTCTTCCCCTCCCTCTCTGGTAGCCTCAATAGGACAAATAACCTTTTATTCCCTGTCCTCCCAGCACGAAGTATTAATTCTAAATTTTGAAAAGACATTTTTTAACCTAGATTCATTAATTCATGAGATCTTTATTAATATCAGATTCCATGCAACGTGTTGGAAAAAACAGTATTAAGATAGGCCCTGCCCTCAGCAAGCTTCTCTTCTAATAAGAGAGACATGTGTCGAAAAGATCATATATAACATTTAATAATAAAATGAAGACATTAATGTGTAATAAAACAGTAAGTTCAACACATGAGTAAGATTCATTCGTGGATCATAAAGGGAAACAAGGGATTATAACATATGTTCATGTTATATTCATTTCTTTTGGATGTAGAAGCCATAAAAACCAGTTATGTTCCCTTCAAAGCTATTGTTAGAGGCTGCATATTAGACTGAAAGGGCCACTGGCATGTCATTGTTTCTTAAGGTAGAATTGTCTTGTCCTCACGTCACAAGGTATTATGACTGTAGATCATGCTATACTTTAAGATCAGTTAGACAAACATACACACAAATTTTCAAATAGTTATTTAAAACCAGAAAATAAGTGAGGAGAGGGAGAAGGTTTTCAGATTGCCAGAATGCAAGTCACAAGGCACTCAAAGTTTACTCATAAGAGGAGTATACAAACAGGGCCAATTATAAAGACTATTAATTACTCAGGCAGATTTTCTTTTTCTTTTTTCTTTTTTTTAAAGATTTGTTTATTTATACAAGAACTGGGGTACAGGTCAGAAGTGCGGGAGGGTGAGAGGATTCACCAGAGCCAGAGCGGGGAGCAGAACAGGCAGACTGACCGAAGACACTGCTGAGGGGAGCAGCAGTCGAGGCAGGAGAGGTCTGCTGCACCATGTGGTGTTCTCCCTGGCTGGCAGGGAATTGAACCTGCACTGCAGAGGCTGCAGACAGCTTCACAACACGGTGTTCAACCACTGTGCCACCGGGGAGGCCCTCAGGCAGATTTTCTAAGAACTATGAGAAGTGATGGTTTTAACCAGACATTGGAACAGAAGAAAATTCAAATTAACCAAATAAGTGTAATAAAAGCAATCATTAGCATTTCAAATGGATTTTTCCCTTTGCAAATAGATATACCAACATTACTTCAAATAGTAACTTTTATTGAGGATTTTTTTTTTGGCTAACTTTTTTGAAATTGTGATTTATACCACAACTTTTTAGGACCATGTTGAAAACTTGCACTTGTTATACAAATTGTAATTTCTGAAGGGAAACAGTTAAATATGTCTTTGAATTCACCCTCTGTAATGTTCATCTTTGCATGGAGGTTATATACCAGCTGGTTTTTTTTTTATTACAAATACTGTATTGTTCTGCATTTATTTTTCTTTCCATTAGAACTGTCTTGTACATTTATTATTTTTTAACACAGAATAAATATTTAATATTTATTGATGTTCTTTCTTGTCATCTTCATCTTAAGCAGATGGGACTTATCAAGGATCCTTTAGTAGTCTGCAAATTTCAGCTATATATTAGGAGTCGAAATGGAAACTATCCAAATGAATAATTAAATAATGGGTTTGGATTACTGGCTAGCACAAAGTCAAATTCACATTCCAAAGCAGAGACATGAGAAAGGTGAAAAATGATTGATCTTTGCCAATCTCAAACTTCTATTCTTGCTAAAGCTCAAAATATTCTATCTTACATTTTCTAGGGTATCATCTTGGTTGACTTATAACCTTAAAAACTTAAAGCTTAAGATTGCTTCTGTGAGCAAAAACTATGTTAAGTAAGTAGAAATGTAAACATCTAAAACAATAAGATCTTTTACTAATATGTTATTAATTACTTATCTATTAAAATTGGACATTGGATCTAGAGTCTAGAGTTCCTTGCTCCTCCTGGAGTTTTTATCCTGTGTGATACAGTCTTCTTTAAGAAGTGACAAGAGCTGCTAAGGATTTAGTAGGAACATCTGGTCCCACTCATCCCACCCCCCCACCCCCCACACCCCCGTTAATCGTCCCCTACTTTTCTACCTTTCACCTACTAATCCTATGATTAGGAAATTCAAGGAATGGTAACTTATGAGAATAGCAATAATCCAAATTCCATTTAAAAATTGTCCACAAATGACTGTTGAAACTGCTTAGGTATTTGAAAATTATCCCTCTGGCTCTTTCTGAGATTTTAGACACGACTAATTTTTTTTTTTAATTCTGCTTTATTTAGACCCTGATGAACCAACATTAGAATGAACTATACTTATTTTAAACAAGCATCACTAAAATTTGATTACAAAACTCCCATTTTAAAGAAGTAGTAGAGCTCTATACATTTAGTAAATCTCATATATAAAGGGAAGCTACAATTTTATATTAACCCTCACAATAAATCTATCAATATGAATAAAGCATGTAGAGCACTATTCCCCATCACAATGTTCTATAATTGGATGATGCAAATGTGCCACTTTGCATCATCCAAAGTGTTTGCTACTAACCACATGTGACTACCAAGCACTTTGAATGGATCCACGTAATTGAAGAACTGAATTTTTCATCTTTGTAAGTTAAATAGGCACATATGACTAGAAGCTACCGATTTTTACCTTTTATCCTAAGTATAATACCTAAGTTTGAGGTAAGATATGAGTCCATATTTTTCCTAGACTTTTCTCAATTAGATAGGAGCCCCTTGTAATATTGACGGGAGACTGTGGTGATGGAGGACATGAGCTTTGCCTGGACTTAGGCTCAGACTCTGGAGCTGGAGTGAAACTGGGCTCAATCCTGTCTTTACTACTTAGTCACTGTAGGCACATTATTTAAATTTTCTGTGTCCCAGAGGGAGATAATATCAGTTATTTTCAGAAGTAATAATCCGACCTTTCTCAAAATTAATGTGAAGATTAAGGTGAATATAGGAAAAGGTTTAGAGCAATAGGTGGCAATAATATCAGTAAATATAAGCTATTGTTATGAATATATGGCTTAGCACATTGCTTTGTGTGTGTATATGTGTATGTAAAGTTCTCCTATCCATAAAGTAAATCACATCATATTTTACCAGATCCTGTACTAGGTGCTGGAGCTAGATAGGGAAGAAAAGAAGAGTAACATGGTATGGAGATATATACTTGGATTCAGCTCCAAGTGAATTTGCAAACTAATGTGTATGAGTTATATCTCCTGAAGAATCATAGCCCACTGGTTGCTGTCTCTGAATCTAACCCTCTATGATTCTATCATTTCTAAGCAAGACCTGAAAAAAATAATGCAAGGATAGCAGAAGGATGCTTGATGACTTCTTGCCTGCCAAATATATTTATGTAGGACTTGCCCAGGAACAACCTATAGGATCTGCAGCTTTTTGGGAAGTTCCAAATAAATCACTGGAAATCTGTTACTACTGCTCATCACTCTATTACACCAAGCTAGCAATGAATTAATTTGGTTTTAATGTTATATATAGTATAAGACAAGTGCAGAATGTGTTATATGCACATCTCCACTTTGATTATATTTTACTGTCGAATTAAACAGTACAAAACTGACATTAAATTTAATGGGGAAAGAGAACTTTCATAATATAATTTCATTCAAAGGATTTTCCCTCCTCCTTCCTTTGCTTCAAGTAATGAACGGTAACTCCTGACAGCAGACAGCCAATTCCTCTAAGCAGCATATTATCCATCATCTCCCTATGCCTGGCATATATTCTAATAGCAACAACTAGTATCAGAATACCATTTCGGGCCTCCCTGGTAGCGTAAGGGTTAATGCAACCTATGAAGTTATCCGTAGCCACTGCAGCATGAGTTTGAGCAGCATCCTGCATCGCGCATCAGACCTCTCCTGACTCGCCGGCTGCTCCCCTCAGCAGTGTAGATCAGAAGTCTGCCTGTTCTGTTCCCCCATTCTGTCTTTGGTGAATCTTCTCACCCCCCACACCTCTGGCCTGTACCCCAGTTCTTGTATGCATTAATAAATAAATCTTTTTTTTAAAGATTTATTTATTTTTATACAAGAACTGGGGGACAGGTAAGAGGCATGGGAGGTTTAGAGGATTCACCAGAGACAGAGCAGGGAGCAGAACAGGCAGACTGACGAAATACACTGCTGAGGGGAGCAGCGGGTGAGACAGGAGGTCTGCCCCGCCATGTGGGACCCTCTCCAGCGGGCGGGGATAGAAACGGCGCTCCAGAGACTGCGGACAGCTTCACAGCTGTGGCGCTCAACCACCTGTGCCACCAGGCGAGGCCCAATAAATAAGTCTTTAAAAGAAAAAAAGAATACCATTTCATCACTTGAAAAGCGCTTTCATGTCCCTTATCATATAAAACTCAACTGAATCTTCTAGGAGGAAGTCGGTTTTTCAGCAACCCATGTATAGCAAATCACCTCCACTGTAATCACAATATGGATATTATTTAGTTCATACTGATGAAATACTTTTAGGATATATTGTATTGGTATTAACGCCCATGAAAGAAATTAATGTAACGAATAATATTTTATATATTTAGAGGAAAAAAATCAATCCCCATACTTCAGTCTGGGCAGAAAAAACAGATTGTACAGTGGATACCCAACTGTTAAAGAGCCCATGGCCGACGCCAGAGTTCACATTTTCTCACCAAACCAAAAGATCCAGAAGACCTCGAAGTAGCAGCGGCTCAGTTTTGATGGTTACCTTTCCAGTTATAATTCTTCAAATTACATCAATAAACATTTTTTTTGGCAAACTAGGCAAGGCATAGAGTCTACAAGAATGGGGTATCAGCATCTGGGACCAATAAGTAGTGACAACAAATCCTGCAGGCTAGGCCACTTCTTATTTCTGGCTAAGCTTCTCTACTTAACCCCTTGGAATTAAATGGTGCTTTTCATTATAAAATATAAAATGGAAATAACCATTCTTTGGGACAACTTTAAGCTTGTCTTTGTTTGTGGTTATGATACCGTAATTTTAGGCTTTCAGGTCTAGTCTCCAGCCAAATAGAGTCACCCCAGTTACAGCCCAGACTTGAACTCTGGTGTCAGGCCTGGGCTCTTTAACAGTTGGGTATCCACTGCACAACCTGTTTTTTCTGCCCAGACTGAAGTATGGGGATTTATTTTTTCCTCTAAATATATAAAATATTATTTAGAGTCACCCCAGGCTGCAGGGGCAGCGCTGAGTCCCAGCCACTAGACCACCACGGGTTGGCATCTCACGAAGCCACAGCAGGAACTTGCTGACACTCAGGCAAGCAAGCGAGAAGAGGCAAATGTGTTTAGAGAAAGAAAGAGTTTATTAAGGAGAAAAATAACAGGAATAAAATGGGACTCCCAGGCCAGTGGAACCAGGCCAGGGAGGGGCAAGGAAGCAGAAGTGGAGTCGTGTCTCAGGGAATATACACCTTCTTTCCCTAATTATTCTAAAGCTCCCCCAGTCTCTTTGTGATTGGGTAGTTCTCGGTGGTCTCACTCACTGCCTAAAAGTCTCTGTGCCCAGGACTGAGTCTCTGTGTCCCAGCCCTTATCTTAGTATACTTTTCTTTATCATCCTTGTTCCAGAAATGTCCTGTTGGCCCTGGTCCTGGGGTGTTTTATTAGTTCCCTTTGAAATTTATTGCCCTTATCTCTGGAGCCCTCCTTATTCCTCTGAGGATTTTCCTATTCTATTCTGACCCTAAGGGCTCTCCGCTTGCCCTCTGACTCAGTTACAGCCCCGAAATGATCAAGAACAAATCTATTTTAAAATATATGTTGTAATTTGACCTGAACACTTTTAATTATAAGAATGTAATTATTAATAAAGAAAATACTTCCTTATTTTATAATAAAATGTTTATTAATTTAAAATATAAACAGGAAACTTTTATTGAGTGCTTACTCTATGCTAGGTAGTATGTTAAGCACTGCCAATATTATCTCATTTAGTGCTCATTACAACCCTATTAGGTAGATACTCTTATTATTCTAGCTTTTGATTATGGACACAGAAACACACAAAGATAAGAAATTTCCCTGTATACAGAATCAGACTTCAAAGTCAGGCACTCTGAATGCAGAGCTCATACAGTTTACTGCAATGTTAAAGTTATCACTTAAAACTATATGATTTTTCTAAGTTTGTGGGAAATTGCTATTATTTAGAATTCTCTAGGCCTAGAGATATAGAAAACTTTTCCAACTTTGCCTTGGGGATAGAGTCTTCCTAAGAAAAGTGAAGGCAAGCTGCCTAAAGATTGAGCTGAGTAATAGAGCCACCTGGAAGATGGGCGATGCAAAAGCAGAGTTAGGCAGAAATGAAAGGCAGAATGTCATTCTATGTACATAACCTGGTGTGGAAATGGAAATATGTGGCTCTCTAGAAAAGAAACCCCTATAACCTCTTTTGGGGTCACAGTTCAGCAATGGTTTGCCTATGTTCCGATTGCTCTTTTGTTTATAGCTCCTTTTCCTAGAGATATTTTCTTGAATCAACAAAATTACCTCCTAATTTAACATAGCAATGTTACAACTATGGAATTACATTTTTTTCTAGAACTGTATATTATATATTAGAACTATTGTGTTAATGTTCTCTCAAGTAGTATAGTCAGATAGAGCTTTCCTTTTTTTTTTTTTTTGCAATTTAGTTAAAACCTGACATGTAAAGACAAAGGAAATTTG
This sequence comes from Talpa europaea, assembly GCF_964194135.1. Taxonomy (NCBI): domain Eukaryota; kingdom Metazoa; phylum Chordata; class Mammalia; order Eulipotyphla; family Talpidae; genus Talpa; species Talpa europaea. The sequence goes on along the minus strand of NC_140070.1, from coordinate 115,485,327 downwards.
TCTATTTTTCATCTTATTTTTGCCCTTTTGACCTGGCATCTCTCTGGTTATTGATTTGGCTTTTTGTTTTTGTTTTTGTTTTTCATTTTTAACCTGAAATGAATCTTGCAAACTCAAAGTACCTCAATATTTTATGTATATTGATCTCTTTTCCTTGTCCCCCCTTTTCTCATTTTTTCACTTTTTTCTGAGAAAACCTTGACTTTCCTTTGCCCTTCCTTTCATATTCCCTGATTTCATATATATATATATATGTATATATATATAGACCATATTGGCATATGTCTATTCTAGTTTTTCTAGTTAAAGATCTGAATAGCTAATAGGTATCAAATGTGTATTGGACAAATATGTTTATATGCGTTGTGTCATGTAATCATGTAATCCACTCTATGAGCTAGATTCTGTTCTTACCGTCAGTTATATGTGATGAAATTGAAGCTTAGAGTGTAAGGTCAAGTTAATAATTAGGATTTGAATCCAGGTCTATCTTCCTCCAGTGCCTTGCCTCCTCTCCCCTCTAGATGATGAAGTTTAAGAAGGACCTCAATTGATTAGGAAACAATTTTCAGGTAGGCATTATAGCCCAAATTTTAAAAGGTAATTATAAATAATTCTTTCAAAATAATTTCCATTGTCATTTCTATTTTTCTCCTGAACTATTTATCTTAAGGAGACTCAGCTTTCCAGAAAGAGAGAGAGAATGTAGATAATAACAGGAAAGGAAAAGAAGAAAAGGGACTAGCATTATTTGTCTCATTAGTATTCTTAAATGCTTACTATATACTTGATACTTTTATTAGGGACCAACTCAAGTTCATAATTCTATATCTTCTATAACGCTCTTTTTCCTTTTTTAAAAATTAATGTATTTCACTGTGGTCTACTTTTCCATGATTACCCATTTTGCTTACAGTTCCTAAGGATACTTCTCTACCACAGTTTGTTGTTATGATCCTAAATGCAAGAGTTGTAGTGCCTTAGCCTATAATTCATCCGGTCCCTAGAATTTGGAGATAATCACAGCACTTAGATAAGCCTTTGTCTCCACCCATCTGAGTTTCACTTATCTAAGTCACGATTAGTCTGCCATTCCCAACTTGATTATGATTCTCCCTGTTGGAAAAGGTAAAAACAAAACATGAGCTGTCAGCTTTGTTTCCTCATCTTCATCTATTTTTCGCTCATTTTTCTTTTGAGTTTGAACTTATAATACTCTTTAACATGTTGGCAAGCCTCCGCACACTGACAAGTAGGATTCTGGCAATGTCCTTAACATTTCATATCATTTTTCATATATGCAAATATAGTAAAATGGCTCACTAGTCTATGTTTAAAGCAATAAAGATTTGTATTGAAAACATCTGATTAAAGAAATACATGCTAAGAATAGAAATTTGAGAAATAGAAAATTTAAAAAGCAACTGATAAGTGCCTTTGACCTTTTTAACCTTTTTTCCTATTTTTTGACAGGCTTATATAATTCATATAATTATTAATATTTCTATATTAAAAGCATATATGTCTATATGTCTATATTTTAAAGGCATTTTAAGTAAACTTAATTAGTTGTTGATTTTCTTCTTCATAGCAAATCAGATTAGGTCAGAAAATGCTGATTCTATTCTGGAATCTTAATATTTATAGTACATAAGTAGTACATATTATTAAGTACACAGTACATATTATTTTATTAGAGATTTATGGAAGCTATGGAGAAATCATTCCTTCGGTCAAGAAGTATGTTAAGATATATTTGATATGCCTTACAGGTTTTTGTTTCTTGATAAGTTTTTGTTTCTGGATTAATGAAGCATCTTTAATCACTTAAAAATCTACATTGGAAACTTATTTTCACTTTAATGATGGTTGTATTTATAGGTACTGGTATTCAGAAGGTAATCTATCACTGAGGAGGATCTGCCTTTTTGTAATTTTTAATTGTTGCTGGCTCCAGCATACTTCAATATTATTAAATATTTATGATCTTAACCAAAAATATAGGTTTATAGTAGGCACCAAATCAATATTTTTTAATGTATGTTTACTGAATAAAATATTCTAAGGAGGATGGAATGAGGTAGGCCAGTGGATTTTGTTGGTGGGAGGTTATTGTCCTTTCAAACAGGGGTTGCAGAGAGCAAGTGAGGGGTAATGGTGAGATTGTAGGTCACTCTTTCAGCTCATCTTAAATCACATATATTTAGTTTTATAATTTCATTTTTAAAGTTATCTAATATTTTTAGGTTCCAATCACGATCTCATTGTCAAATCTCTATCCTGGAAAGACCTTTTTACATTATTATTATGAACCACTTAATTCCAGTTAATTTCAGTTTTAAAATGGGAAAGGTGCCCTAATAGCAAAAATCTCTCTTTATACACTGAAGTTACTATTTGAATTTTAGAGAAATGACCAGAAGGTTAGGATGGAAGGTTGTGTTCATTTTAAGAAATAGACAAGAAAATGCCACGTAAAGAGACGACAGCTTGGGAGAGTTCAGCATCAATCAATAAATCTCAGCAATAATACTTAAAATTTTTTCAGTTTTCATCATTCTGAAAACTTTATGTGTGACACTAAATAGTCCATAATCTTTGACTTACTCATATTTGTGATGTAAAACTCAAATTTTTATTTATTACAAAATGGTCCTCTATTAGGAACCAGGGAAAAAAATGTGTGGTATAATAAAAACACAGAATCCAAGAGTCATTTGGCCAAATCTCCTCTTCTATTCTTCCTTCTCTCTATGCCACATCCATCTTGGCCAAAAGCCAAGGTAATTTCCAGAAATTGGCAATGCTCTGGCAAATGCACAGCTGCTGCTGCTGTCTCCAGCCCTTGCCTGCTAATTTTGCACCAACCACTTCCTCCTCTTGGGGCTGAGAAATTCAGAGGGCCGGGGAAGCAAGCCGCAGGGCAGGTAGGGAAGCACTACCTAGTGCTCCGGACAGCCCTTGTTGGGGCAGAGTAACATCTCAGCTGCTGCTCTGCCCACAGAGCTTGATACTCGTGAGGGTGACCTTCCAGTCTTGCCCTTTAACCTGTTTGCCTTCATCTTTTTCCATTTGACTCTCAGTGTTTAAAAATCTTGCTTCATTTCCTGTTATCGTCTAATAAATACTAGCTTTGACTGCTCATGAATTAAAAGAGCCAAACAGTCAGTTCCTCTGAGGGTACCTGAGTTAAATCTGGACAGGGAGAGAGGAACCGAGAGGGCAAAAGACAGAGGCAGTGATAGTGGGGATGTGCTCCCTCTGTTCCCAGCTTCTCCAGCGTGCAGTGGCGGCATGTGGGTGTGCACACACACAGGTAACACAGAGATATTTTTATCCTCCTACATTCTTCTTAAATGTAGCATCAGCTCCAGTCATATTTGAATATAGTCATGGTGATGATTCCTTTCCCTTTGTTCTTTTGTCTTTCCATTTCTCTGCTTTTGTTGGTTGAGATTGGACTTGATATTCTTGGTGAGCAGGAGGAAGCCTCTGTACCATCTTACACACAATGCAAGGTTTCCCTTGCTTCTGCCCACTCTGCCAAATCACCAATAACTCCATAACCTTTGGCTGTTCTGTTGACAGGTAAAGCTCATCCCAGTAGGTGGTGCTTGTGCTTTCTTGGGGGTAACTTTAGTGCATCTAGAATAATACTATAAATCACTATGATTTCTGTCTCAGTGGTCACAATATTCTGGCTATTTGTTTCTCTATCTGAATTTAAAAAAAAAACCACCAGGCTAGGGAAAAGGACATAGGGTGAGGAAGGACTCTTCCCAGCTCTGACCCTCACAGGTTGTTGTATTCAAAAAGTCAGGCTTTTTTTTTTTTTTTTTTTTTTTTTTATAGAGGCATGTTTTATTTATTTATTTATTTGTTTGTTTGTTTTGTTTATACATGCACTGGGTATAGTCAGAAGCGCGGGAGGGTGAGAGAATTCACCAGAGCCAGAGCGGGGAGCAGAGCAGGCAGAAGGACTGAAGTACACTGCTGAGGGGAGCAGCGGGCCGGCAGGAGAGGTCTGCGCGCCATGTGGGACCCTCCTCCGGTGGCCGGGGAGCAGCCGGGGATCGAACCGGCGCTGCAGAGGCTGCGGGCAGCTTCGCAACCCAGCGCTCAACCGCTGCGCCACCGGGGAGGCCCAAAAAAAAAGTCAGGCTTCTTTCTGGAATTTGATTTTCATATGTAAAATAAGTAGATTGGACTGTATTCTTTGAAGGTCCAGTTAGTCTTTGATCTCTTAAATATCAAACTGAGTGTGAAAACTGTGCTGAAGTTCTCTTTCTTAGACTCATTTCCAGTGCCAGTGGGAACAGACCCATTTCCTGTGCACCCTTGATCTTTTTGAAATGGGAACAGGTTATATAACTCATAAATATTTTTCTAACTTTTTGTGTATGGGCTGGTTCCAATATGACATCATCAGGAGGAAACTGAGAGTAAAATTGCTCAAAATGGAAATTGACCAGGAATGAACACCATGTCCAGTAGTTTGATTCAAAGAATAAATTGCACATGTAGATATTTGTGTGAAATTCACATGTGCATTTGGGAGCTTGCATTATCTTCATTTGATGTGAGCCAACTGCAGAAACTATGCCCTGTGCTGGGTTAGGATAACCACGAGTCTGCGGCAAAAGCAGCTGGAAGTGCTGTAAGGCAGCAGCCAGGTCAGAGTGTGAAGTCAGCAGTCTTAAAAGAGATCAGGCAGAGCCAGTGTGAGAGGAGAAAGGCAAGTGGCAGCTCAAGGTTGTGGCAGGAGATAGCAAGAAAGCAAAACGAGGGGATCAGTAAGTTCAAAGCTTAGAGATGAGCACAGAAAGGCGGGTAGGGGTAAGCTAGAGCATGAGGTGAGAGGAAGGGGGTCACTCCAGCAAAGAGTAAACAAAGGACTCTGGCTTTTTATTTTTTCCTCTTTCTTCCTCTTCCATTTTTATATTCCTGGGCAGCTTCCCAGCCCCTGAATTTCTCCAGGCCCTAGAATTTAAGTCACTCTTAATCCAACCTCATGCAGTTAAGTTGACCTCTCTGACTTGATTAAAGGGAAGACATCATCTGTATTATTTCATGAGCCTTCATGAAATGAGACAGGAGTCACCATTGTTGCATGCTGCTCCCCAACATTAGCCAGCTATTATTTCTGGGTTACCCCGCTTCTCACACATGCCTTGTGGTGGTGTCTGCTTTCCTGCCTCAGCTAATGCTCTTATTCCTCCTGAATGTCGCAGCCTTGGTCAGTCTCAGTTGCATTTTCCTTTCAAAGGTTCATGTCAGGTCCTCCCTCTCATCCAGCTGGAGCTTGCCGCTCCTGTCCCCATCATTGTCCCTTCTCTACAACTCTGTGGAATACGACATGTGTGTCATGGGGATGGAGAGAAGGTAATTCTCTCAATGTAATTATTAACTTCTTAAGTGGCTTATAAGCGTTAGAAGGAAGGAACTCTATTTTACACAGTCTGCATGATATAGGAGGGAGATTAGGATTAAGAAAAATAACCTGGTATTTAATCCTGGTTCCATAAACTTAGCAAATCCTTCTTTTTGGTCTTAGTGTATGTCCATAAAAGTTAGGAGTAATGATTCTATGCCCTGGCTTCTTTACACAGGGGATCAATGTTTAGATCGAGATCACAGGCCATTTTTTAACCTGTGAAGCACTCTGAGAAGGTGATGGGTTATCATAAAATGTGCTGTCATAGTATTAAAAAGGCAAGGGAATTTGGGGATCTGAATTCTGAGTTAGAGTTTCTTTTTAAAGATTTGTTTTTCTTTATTTATGCATACAAGAACTGGGGTGTCAGCAGTATGAGGTGGAGGGCAGTAAGAATATTCACCAGAGAGAGAGTTTAATTCCTGCTTTACCACTTGACATATGACCTTAGAAAAGTTTCTTACTTCTCAGTAAAATAAGAATGACACTATTACAAGAACTGTGGTGCTGGAGCTGGGTTATACAGCAGTTTGTGAGAGCCAATTGTCAGATATTTAGTAACTTTGCAAGCAGGTTGTTAACTGTTCTTAGCTTGAAATTTGCCATGGTGGGAGTATTTATACCACAGAACTTGGCAAATTTCTACACTACAGATTGAATTGTTGAGGCTTTTTTTTTTTTTTTCCTGGGCAGTTGGTTTATCAGCATATCACTTAGTATATAAATGTAAATTTTAAACCACTTTGTCTTATTTATTATTAAAAGTAGTGATAGTAATATCCATATGCACAAACCCTAACCCAGGGCATGGCATGACTCTAGCATATATTTAATAAATATATTTTTATATTTTAACCCAAGTTAACAATATATTAAGTTGTAATATATTGATATATTGCCCTTGAGCTAAGGAACCCCTATATTTGCCTCCTTTCTTCTACCTTTTCTTCACCTACCCCCATGTCTAATCAATCACCACTTCTTACCAATTCTTTCTTATATCTACCCCTCCTCTTCATTGCCATTGCTACTGCCTTGGTTCAGGCCCTCATCATTTCTTATTTGAACTCTTCCTCCTAACTAATACCTTGACCTTCAGTCTTTCCCCTTCAAGCCAACCTCTACTTCTACAGATGTGATTTGGAATTGTAAATCTGACCAAATGACACCCTCGCTTAAAATTGCTTAGTGGCTTTCTGTTGTCTTGAGGACAAAATCCAAATGCTTTAGCTTGTCATAAGATCTACTGTATTCGGACCTTTGCCCACCTTTTGTAAGAATTTCCACCTGCTGCTCCTCCTACTACCTGGAATGTCTAGTCTCACTCTCTAAGGGACCTCTGGTTCATCCTCCAACTCAAACAGTTTTCCCAGGGCTTCCTAGACATACATACTTATTTTCTGAACTCCCTATTGTACATGTCCATGTCTACCCATATGTCATTATTTGTTGGTCTTTTTCTCTAGATTGTAAGTTCTATAGTAAGAACCTATGTAGCATACATTAATTCCTAACACCTTGTATGTAGTAGGAGCTCAATTAATGTTTAAGTGAGTAAATGAGAGTTCACAGAATAGGATCTTTTTCTTGGTTCACTCATATAAGCTCTCTGGGCCTTTAAATTTGGGTCTATGTAGTGAAGATTAAAAAATTAATGAAGCAGGCTAAGTTTACTTTTATCCATAATCTCCAATATGGAGCTATGACTCCCCATCACTTTCAGGATAAAACCCAGGCCTCTTTGCCTACCATACAAAGCTCCTTGTAATCTAGCTCCTGATTTTGTCTTTGGTCTTACCTTTCTCTACACAAATATATATAACCTACAAACCAGTAACTTATAATAACACAGGATGCAGTTTCTCATTTAAAACATTATCAGGACAGTTAATTTCCCTTTAGGAAGGGAAACAATTTTTTTCTGGTTATAAACATAAGGTCTATGCCTTGGTCTATTCAGGCTGATGTAACAAAAAGACCATAGACTAAATGGTTCAAGCAGTTTATTTCTTGCAGCTCTGCAGGCTGAGCAGTCCAACATCAGGGGCCTGCTACCCAATTCATAGACAGCCACCTCCTCACCGTGCCTTCACCAGGCGAGGGAGCTCTTTGGGGTCTCTTTTACAAGGGCACTAGACCCATTCACTAGGGCTCCACACTAATGACCTATACCTTTTAAAACTCCCCTTTCCAATGCAGGTTGGGTTTTCACATAGGAATTTTTTTTTAAAGATTTATTTATTTATACAAGAACTGGGGCACAGGCCAGATGTGCAGGAGGGTGAGAGGATTCACCAGAGACAGAGTGGGGAGCAGAACAGGCAGACTGACGAAGTACATTGCTGAGGGGAGCAGTGGGCGAGTCAGGAGAGGTCTGCTGTGCCATGTGGGTCTAACTCGTTGGCTGGCTGGGGATCAAACTCGTGCTGCAGAGGCTGCGGATAACTTCATAGTGCTGTGCTTAACCACTTGTGCCACCAGGGAGGCCCCTCCACATATGAATTTTTGAGGGCCACATGCACAAAGTCTATAGCAACATATTCATGTGGCATGTTTGGAATAGCTTGAAAAATACAACGTAAAATTCCCCCCCAATCTCATCACCTCAAACTAATGATTGTTAATTCTTTGGATGAGTGCTTCCAGTCTTTTTTTCTTGTGTATATGTGTGTGTATCTCCTTGAATAAAAAATGAAAAAGTTTATGTTGTGTAAATTATTCTAACCTGTTTTTTATATTTACATGGCATGAACACTTTCTCATGTTAGCAACATGATTTTTAACCGCTGCATGTATTCCATCATGTGGCTACATGCCCCCATTTAACTAGTGTCCGTTGTTGCAATGATCTGGTTATTATAAACAGAAGTGTGGTCGTGTGGGTAAATAAAGAGAGGGTGATCTCATGTCGTCCTCCTGTTCCCCCAGGTTTTGGAGCCGTCTCTTCCATCAGAACTCTGTCCCCTTACCCCTCTGAGTACCATCTCAGGACGCTGTGCACACTCATGGCACGATGGCTGACCCTCAGGAGCACCTGAGCTGCTCCTCCTCCCCACACCTGCCCTTGAGTGAAAACAGAACCTTCAATGGACTTCAAGATGAACTCTCACCTATGGGGAGCCATCCTGCACCCCAGCTCCTTAAGGACCTGCAGGAAAAGGGGGTGGTGCCAACAGAGCCAACTGAGACCATGAGCAGCCCCATCACCACAACTGTGTTGACCAGCGTAAGTGAGGATTCCAGGGACCAGTTTGAGAACAGTGTTCTTCAGCTACGGGAACAAGATGAATCAGACATGGCCATGTCTCAGGGGAACAACACAGTGGATGGAGAGAGCACAAGTGGAACTGAGGACATCAAGATTCAATTCAGCAGGTCAGGCAGTGGCAGTGGTGGGTTTCTCGAAGGACTATTTGGCTGCTTAAGACCGGTGTGGAATATTATTGGGAAGGCATATTCCACTGATTACAAATTGCAGCAGCAAGGTAAGCTAGAGCATGGACCTGGAAGGTATGTCCTGTGCAGACACATCACCTCCTTTAATGGGATTACCTTTGACATGTGGGTAAATTAAAGAACTAGTGCCAGATGAATACCCCTAGCAGTTTCCTAGAGACTTGTGAATGGAACATATTCACATTTACTGCGTCTTTTTTGGTTGAAGGTTATCTTTTGTGGTTGTCTAGTCTCATGACATTGAAAATAAAGTACATACAAGACAACAGCTCTGAGGAAGAGTCCTATTCTTGTTATCATTTAAAATTTTTATTTCATGCAGGTCTTCACATATATTTTGTATTTTAATAAAGTTGTGCACATCTATAATTTATATATAAATCCTGTAACAGGTGCATGTTTAAAACTTTTTTACTAAAAGTTTGTGCAATTAAAAGTCTGATGGCCATTTGACTAATTCAAAACCAGACAGAAGCCATATAACATTGCCCTTAAAGATTGCAGACATAAACATGGATGGCGCTGGAAGGGATCATGCTCAGCAAAATAAGCCAGAAAGAAAAAGAAAAATACCGGATGGTCTCACTCATAGCAGGAATCTAGAAAACTTAAATAAGGGACCAGGAAAATGAATAACTATATGAAAGTGAAAATTAAAATCAACAAACAACTATGAACCAGAGACACTCTATGGGGGGTGGGGAGCGGGGAGGGGAGGGATTGGGGTCAAAATAAGGGGGTTGCAATTGTATGGGGAATATAAAAATAAAATTTATTTAAAAAAAGAAACAAAGATTGCAGACATGCCTTAGGTAGCAAAAAGCAATCATTTTCTTACAGCAAGCACAGAAATCTCACATTTTGAGGAAAGAAAAATGCATAATCAATCTTCAAGAAGCTTTATTATTTCTAGATCCCATAGCTTTCTAAATAATCACTTTTTAACTCCCATCACTGTATAACATATATTTTTGTGTATTTCAATTCAAGCATTATGATTTTGAAGTAAAGAGAAAATGTGGCCCTGGAGTTTTTATAAAAACTTCATTTATATTCTTTAAAAGAACATATAGTAATATATAAAGAAATAACATATATAGAAAATATATAGAGAAAATCTGGAATATGCAGACAAGTTCTCCCTCAATTTTAAAATAATCTGTGATCCTCTGTTTCCTGAAAATAGCTACCATTAATGTTTTTGATGTATATTGTGCCCTATTTGTGTGTGATGTGCTTTAAAAAAAGAGTCAGACTATTTTGTAACACTTTTTCATTTTATATTGTGAACATTTCTTATATAGTAAAATACGCTTCTTCAGCATCATTTTTAATAACTACATAATACTGAATTATATGAATGTGCCAATATTTATTTAAACAGTCCTCTATTGCTTGACACTTAATTTGTTTGTCGTATTTAGTGAGTAAAAAACATACCACTTTGAACATCTATATAACCATTACTTAATTTTCACACATATGTTTGATTACTCCTTAGGATAAATATCCAGAAGGAGAATAGTTGGCTACTAAGTGTTTCTTGCTTTCAAGGCTTTTGATAAATATTTCTGTAGCCTTATGGAAATGATTCGATTGTTATGAGTTCTCATATCAAGAAAGTTTGGAAAGGAAAAATATGGATGAGAAATGAGATTCTATTTTGTTTATTTTATAACTCTATAACTTCCCCTTAAAAATATATCTCTCTATATCCTGCAGGGGAGGAGGAGGGAGAGGGATCAGAGGGAGGGAGGGAGGAGCACACGGGACTGTGGTGATGGTGCACGGGTGCCTTGGGGAGGGAAATTCTATGGGGACTCAATCTGAGGGGATGGGGGAAGCAAATATTGTTTAAAAAATATAAATAAATAAAAATAAAGAGAGAACACTAGAATAAAAAATACATATATATATCTCTGTCTCAGTCAAGGCTAGTGATAGTTTTTGCATGACAACCAGTCAAACATCAGTCGTCATAAACTGCTTTTTCAAGTTTTCTATTTTTCCTATTTCTGCCATACTTTCTCTTAAACCAATACCAACCTCTCCCTCAAGCCCCCTTCCCCATAAGTATATTGATATTTTTCTATTATAGCATCTTCTTCTGCTCCATGAAGGAATTCTTTGTCATTCCCTGGGTTTTATCTGCCTGTTTCTCTCTCCCTCTCTCCCACCCCTCCCCCATGAAATACTCATCATCATTTTCTCCCCTCTATAATCTTACTTTCAAAGGCATTAAAAAGCTGTTTGATGTCACACAAAGGTGGGGGACTGCTATGGTAAACCACATTATTACCATTTTAAAAGTTGGAACACGGAAAAGCACAATGGGGAAAATAAAAATCACTTGTTTTTTGCCACAATCCAGAGACAACTGTCCTTAATTTATTACTTTTTAAAAGTTCCTGCTTCTCTGCTTAGATATAAAAACTATTAAATCTACTAACATATGTTTAAGTGATAAACTACATTTGGCTTCTAAGATCTTAATTTGATCAATCTAATTATTATTCTGGTGATAATTGGAGGTTCAAAATCCAAATGCAGCTTTGAAATCAAACTTGTAAAGAAGGGTAGCAGACACAGCCCCTGTGTTTGTGAAAGGGACATTTTAAAATGTTTTCTTGTTCTCCAAGTTTGTATTTAATTTTCTTCCAATTGATTATGTGACTTTCAAAAAGAATTATTTCAGTAATAAATAAGAAACAGGTCTGGTCAGCTTAAGTTTACCAGTATACAGCAGCTGCCTAACTTTTCAGCAAATGACAGGATATTCTCGTGTGGGCTGGTGTTGCTGTGGGCTGTAAAACAAATTTGCTAGCCAGAAACTTATGGTAGTCTTTCCTTGTCAGTTCTGGGATCAGGAGCTAATCTTTAATCCTGGATTATAGTCAACCAAAAAATAACACATATAACAGATGTGTCCCTGCATTTGGTACTTATAAGGAAATTTCACTGGATTTTTAAAAAATTTAAACATGTCTTCATCTCTCATGTAGTATGTTGGTAGTGAAGTCCAAGTAAGGTAGTGCATGTAATTGAAATCTTTTATTACCAAATAGTTCCTAGCCTCAAAACAAGTATTATCATCGACATGACTCAATAAACAAAGGAGAATTATGCATTAAAGTAGGTGGACATGTGGCTTTTTCTCAATCCTATGGCTCATGGTGGGTATTGCAATTAAGATGGTAGTCATAGTGATAACTCAAAGAGAAGGGGAGAGCTAGGAAACAGTACCAATGGGACTGCTGTAAAAGCAGCAGAAAGGCTGGTACTAAACTTGGAGGGAGCACAGCGAGTTTCCACAATTAAGAGGTTAGTTATCTCATTTGTCAGTAATCTGGGCCCCCAATTTTTACATTCGTATAATTAACATTCTTTTTTCTGCCACTCCTGCTCCTTGGTTCTCTACTCCATTATTGACAGGGACATCGGGATGGGACAAAAAGACTAAGTCATCCAATCAGTTTTATTTCTGGTGATCAATTCTAGTAAAAAGATTGATGAAAAAATTAGCTGAAGTACTACTTTACACTTTGTGTACATTTATTTATATTTCACTTAAAGATAATGAATAACAGTTTGCAGTAGAGTAATAGGCCTTGCTTATAAATATATAATAAATTATTATAAAATAATATGAGAAAGGATGACTTAACAAATTGCTTTGGAATAACTAGATAACTATAAAAAATTAATTTACATCAGTCCTCATACTATAAACCAAAATAAACTCCAAATAGATGTAAAGGTCCAGCTTTTAAAAAACCAACTCTTAGAAGACAGAGTAGCTAGTGGGGAAATTGCAAAGGGAATAACAAGCAAATATAGGTTTTTTTCCCCCAAAATATAATAAAAAGGAAAAGTCTCTTGTAGAAATATTCTCTTCATATGTACCAAAGAAATAGAGACCTCTTCAACTTCAATAGACACTAATAGATAAATGAACAGTGACAATTCATACAAAACAGATGTAAATGTTAAATGTGGAGAAAATATTCTGTATCATTGGCAATTGAAGTAGCACAACCATATAGTACATTATTTTTTACCTAACTAAATTAGTGATAAAAAATAATTGATAGTATTAATAAGCTGGAGTAAAAAGAGCATACTCATACATTACTATTGTCAGCAAAACTAGCAAAATCCTTTTGCATAACTGCTTGGAAGTGTAGCAAGGGCCTGGAAATTGTATTCTTTAACCCAAGGATTGAGTTTGAAGAAGAAATATAAAGGAAAAAGTATTACATTTAAATTAGCAAACAAAAGGATGGAAAAACCTAAGAACAACAAAAAAATAGAGTACAGTAAATAACTATTTAAGTTTATAAAGACTATAACTATATGGAGAACACATAACACAGGGAAAATGTAGAAAAAATTATACATAACTTACAACTTTTCCATAGCTGTATACATATGAGCAAAGACTAGAAGAGAAGATGAAAACTAAATATGGGGGGGGTTTTCTATTTTTCTAATATTTTCTAATGTTTCTAGTATCCAGCAATTAAAAAGATTGATTATTATATTAATCTTTACTAATTATTATATTAAAGATTAAGTGTGGGCTTTTATACAGTTATTCAATGAAATACTGCCCATTTTATTCTTACCCAAGATTCCAGTAATAATACTTTATTCCACCCCAGAATAGTCAAAACCACATGTGTCCAGTCCTGCACTGTAGCTTTTGGGAGAGGAAAGTGAGACTGCCTGAGCCACTTGATACTCATCAGGCATTAGCAGCCATAACGGTGCAGAAAGCAGTCAAACCTGTAACTTATTCTTTGCCCCCCAATCTCATATGGTATCATTTGTTCCTTTGGTGATTTCATCTTGGTGAGCTATTTGTATTTTAGAGAAATTTCTTTTATGTAACATCTATTCAATTTCAATAAAGCAGAACCTTGTAATTCTGCTCATATCCAAAGAATCGGGCATATGTCCATGCTATAAACCACACTCACTATAAATTTTTTGTTCTATGTGGTTATATTTTGAATATAATGAGAAACCACATTTTACTAGGACTCTGTGGAATTTCTCTTTTCTTAAGATAGGGGAAGTTAGAGAAAAGGGAAATGTAGTTCCCTTCTAGATATTGAAGAAGTCTTTCTGCTTTTGCTTCAACAACACAATAGTGAGCTGATTTCCTTTCAAGACCAGAATATCTTCAAAGCTGAACTCAATGCTACCTTGTTCAGTGTTCTGCAAACAGTGGCCTGTTAGTGATCAGTGAGCTGACAAAAATCTCTTCTAACCTTTAACATTGTCATCATCCTTCTCCTACTCAGCAGGGCACCTTGCTCTTTGATGTTCATTGTTCCCAGCACAGTGATAATGTACTGGCAAAAAGGGGGACAAGGAGAAGGATCAATGGATTATATTCTTCTTTGTAATTTTCATGAGATTAAAGCACATGTTGATTGAATTTCTGAAGTGCTTTATTTAAATTAGCATTTTATTCATTATAAAAGTAATATAGACTTATGGTAAAAAAATGTTTAATACAGAAAAAGATAATGAACGTAATATCAATCATCAATTATGCCACCAGTTAGAAATGACCCATGTTAAAATGTTGGTGAAAAAAAAAATTAAACTCTAAGAGAAACTTGAAAATACTGTATAGATATACTTCATGAGAGGCAATGAGGTGTAGTAGAGAACCTATGCCTGAAATCAGCCAGTTCAGGAATTCCAGGTCCAGTTCTGTCCTTTAATGGCTATATCATCTTGGGTAAATTACTTAACCACCTGAAATCTTAATTTTCTTATCTTTAAATAACCACAATTAAGTCAGACTTGTAAGATTTTTGTAAGAATTAAACACATGAGTGATGTAAAGCGCTGTGCTGCTAGTTTCTGGCACACAATAAGCACATAGTAAAGGTGAATACTAATGTAAGTGTTATGTACAACTAGGTCCTAAGAGAATATCACTGAAAATTCACTCAGCAAGGATTAATAGAGCATCTACACTAGCAATTCAAAGATAAAACAAATTACCTTTGGTGATGGGGTAAGGGATAATGGTGTCCGGACGGGTGAATTGACTGAACATCAAGTTTGAGATGAGGAGGTAGAACTATAGGGGTGTCAGGGTATGTTTTGCTTGGAGGAGAGTATATTGAAGATCTCTGATCTGCTGGATTTCACTGGTTAAGAAGTGGGACGAACTAATATGTGTGTGTATCAGATCCATAGTATCAGAGTTCACAGAAAGGTTTAATCTTTTGGGGAGTTACCAGTGGGAAGCAAAGAGTAGAGGTCTTTTTTGGGTGATGGTGAGTTTGGTACCTTGGACATGGCTGCTTAGAATGAACCCTAAGCAAATTCTGAGGTCTCTTTAAGCTTGTTTCTCACTTGTGTGCCTAGATACTTGGGAAGTGCCATTTGAGGAGATCTCAGAGCTGCAGTGGCTTGGTAGTGGAGCCCAAGGAGCTGTCTTCCTAGGCAAGTTCCGAGCAGAAGAGGTGGCCATCAAGAAAGTAAGAGAACAGAATGAGACGGATATCAAGCATTTGAGGAAGTTGAAGCACCCTAACATCATCGCTTTCAAGTAGGTCAAGGCTTTTTTTTTTTTTTTAAGAAGTAGGTTTTTCTCTCCCCTGATATTAACATATACATTCCTGCTTTGAAAGACATCAAGAATGCTCTATAGACTTAATTACCCCTGTGCTATGTGCTTGGAGAGGATACCAAAGGATTATTCAAAGCATGGCTTTTGCTCCACCTAAAGTGAGCTAGTCTGAGTCCCAAGTAAGAGGGTTTTCCAGTAGGATGTCCTGGCTCACTAAAGGTGTGACTTTAGAGGATGGGTGTGAGCAGCTTGTTTTTCCTCTCTTTTAACTTCATCCCTTTTCCCTGCAGTCTTTTCCTGACCTCACTCTTTTGGCACTCCTACCTACCCATGCAATTTTCAGCATTTCAGGACGAGCATCCCATGCTCATGCCCAACTCTTTAGGCGGAGGAGACTTCAGTAGTCTTAACCTCCCCGTGACAAACAATAGTGACACCGTGTCCCTGGCCCATTGCGCCGGGCTCCCGAGGCACTGTGCAGCCTTGTGTTTTCAGCCATCTGTGCCATGTGTTGCTTGGCCAATGAATCATTCAGGACCGTCTGGAAGATATGAAAGCTGAGGAGATTTTAAACCTCTCTGGATACTGGTTTTTGTGCTTACAGCTTCTTGTGAAGTACAGAACCATGTACACAAGGGGAAGGACAAGAAAAGAATACTATATTCTTTTTTTTTTCTTCCAGTTCTTTAAGCAGTCTTATAAGAAAACCCAACCTGACTGTTCCTCTTGGAATTGAGTGCCGAGGGGAAGAAAAGGTAGCAATTAGAAGTGATTATAGAGCTGTTATTTATAGCTACTAAGAAGCCTTGTCATAGTACGGGGCTGATGGGATGATTGCTTCTTATTCGTCAGTCAGAAAAGGAAAAGCGCATAGCATCACCGTGAGGCCCTCCTGTCTATGTTTGTGTGACAAGTTAAAACATATTTGAATAGGATGCTGACTGGTTTCAAACAAATATATATTTTTATATTCTTAAGCACATGGCATTATTCCTGCCTTATTCATTATTTCTGTGTAATGAAACTTAAATTGTCTGTTTATAGTTGCTATGTACGTGTGCTCTTGTGGGGAGTCCTAAAAGTCAAGTAACAAAATTGAAAAAAAAAACATTTTCATGGAATATCAAGAGGAGAATTCTGGGTGACTTAGAAAATGGTAGGAGAGTGGTAGAAACAGCTTTGTGGCATTTGACAGGCACGTCACGGCAGGCGAAATAGAGAGTAATTATGCTTCTTCATAACCTGCTATTATTACAAGACTTCCACGTGATCACAGCCCTGGCCGCGCCATTCTTTCCTCACTTTCGGTAGCCTGAGAGATAGGACACGGGTTGGTAGCTTGACTGAGGACTAGAACTAGAAGTCTGGCACAGGGTACTCTTGTAACTTCTCTAGAAGTCTTGAAGGGAGATATACACACCTTTAAAAAGTGGGGCATGGAGAAGTCCATAATTATGATCATTTTTCTTCTCTTTCCTCATCCTCAGGACAACACATGAAAACTGTGGAAAAGGTCAATATTATTATTCCCATTCTTATGGGGTTGTGATGTTAATCTAGGAACCCCCAATTTGTTTGTTTCTACAGAGGTAAAAAAGCTAAAAGAGTGGCAGCAGAGCATATGGGAAAAGCATGGGCTTTGAAGTTGGGCTTTGAAGTTGGACAGACTGGAATTGAATTCCCCCTCCATCACTTATTAGTTCTCTGGTTAGGGTCAGTTTCCCGCTCTGAGCCTTATTGGTAAAAATGGAAAAGGTAGCTTCTATTTCTCAATGGTTTGGGCAAATTAAATAAATATGTAAGATGCCTGGCAAATCGGTGTTCTTTCATGTCAGTTCCCTTCCTGCTTCCCTTTGCCTCTGCACGTGTCTGTGTGAAGTTCTTTTGTTTGACAAAGAAAGTTAAGGTGAAATTAAGAAAATTTCTGAAGAACTTGCTTGATATTCTAGGCCTTGTGATAGAGAGAAGGGAACATGAAGACCTTTCCCTTCAAGGAGCATCTATATGCAGAGGGAAAAATTCTTTATAAATAGCTAATGGTTGCTATGTAACAGGAATTTAGAGAATATAAAGATCTTTTTGACTGGAACAATCAAGAAAGCCTTCATAGCAGTTGTAGAAATAACACACTGAATAACATTTTTTAAAGATTTATTTATTTATGCATACAAGAACTGGGGTACAGGCCAGAGGTGTGGGGGGTGAGAGAATTCACCAGAGACAGAGTGGGGAACAGAACAGGCAGATTGACTGAAATACACTGCTGAGGGGAGCAGCGGGTGAGTCAGGAGAGGTCTGCTGCGCCATGTGGTTCACCTCCCTGCAGTGGCTGTGGATAGCTTCATAGGTTGGATCTTAACCCCTTGCGCCACCAGGGAGGCCCTGAATAACATTTTTAAATTCTAAACAGAAATCTTTCAAGAATATCCTAAATGTTAACTATTTAATTAGCATATATTGAAAGACTAGATAATAAAATTGATTCTTTTTTTTACCCCTCAGTCTAGTCACGGCAGTCTAGTCTGTCTTAAATTTGGATAATTTAGAATTCAACAAATAGTAGAAATATCAATATAATGTTTGAATTTTCTCTTTCAGTACATTATATGAAAAAATCCTCTATTTAATTTTAAGGGGAAAAATTTTAATTATTCTTAATCTAAAACAACACAATCTCCACTCTACGCAAGTCTCAGTAGACAGTGCTCTTTGTCCCAGAATGGAATTGTCCCACAGAAAAAGGACCAAATATAACACCACATATCAATATCTGAAGCAAACAAAACAAATTAAATTGTCTATTGTATTAAAGGAACCTGTAGACTAGAGGGATTTTAATGCTAATTTAAGAATCAGGGAAGATTATCCAATTGCAGTATATATAGTGTGTATAAATGTCAAATTATGGTGCTGAAACTTCAATAAAAATTAATTAAGTAAAATAATTTAGGTATAGAAATGGTCTTAAATATTCTTTTTTTTTCTATAAACTAATGTATTTTATTGCAATTTTCGATTGAAAAAACATTTCTTCCCGACCTTTTCCCACAAACTTTCAGCACCTAGAACAGGTTTCTTGTCAAAACACAGTAGCTACTTCACTCTGCTCTGCAGGTCAGGAGATACTCATCAGGAAGAGGTTTCAATCACCTCAGTGGTATTTTCCACAATTTTCATTCTCCTACAGTCGATAATCTTCAGGTGGAGACCACACTCTTGGGAAGGCCTCTATTTCTTCCGGTGTGTACTCATCCAGACGTTTGGGAACTTTGCGTGGTTGAGGAAGCTCTTCTACTAAATTTTTAAGAATATCTTCTGGTATATCCTCATCTGGGAACAGATGCAACCTCTGCATCAGAGTTCTTCTGTGAAGGTTTTTTGGTAGCATACCATAAATAGCTAGTTTTACAATAGCCACTGGATCCTTCTGGTGTAGCTGAGCAGCTGTTACTTGTTTAAATCCACCTGCGTAGCCAGTATGTGAGGAGTATACTTTCTGTTCCCAAGAAATGGTCTTAAATATTCTTAAAACATCAATATGTATACATGTATATTGTGTGAATATGTGTACTAATATGTGTGTTTGTGTTTTCTTGAAAGGGGTGTTTGTACCCAGGCCCCGTGTTACTGTATCATCATGGAGTACTGTGCCCATGGACAACTCTACGAGGTTTTGCGAGCTGGCAGGAAGATCACTCCTCGGTTGCTAGTAGACTGGTCTACAGGAATTGCAAGTGGAATGAATTATTTGCACCTTCATAAAATTATTCATCGTGATCTCAAATCACCTAAGTGAGTTCTGGAGCTAATTTTCACCCGTCTTGCTTTATTGCTTTGAAACCAGGAATTTTATCAACCGTAGTGGAAGCATTCAGACGTCATACTACCAGTTCGGTTTAGAGCAGTGCAGTGGTAATTCTGTTTGCATATCCTTTGGGTTATTGGAGACCTAGTTATTTACCCAGATGGCAAATATACCTGGGCACCTGACCCTAGTTTTCCCTTTTTGTTGCATTTTAATTGCTCAACTGTGAAATAAGATTCATTAATGTCTGAGGTAATTGCCTCTCATCTTGAATAACTGAGTGTTTATTCAGGTCCCCCAATTGCATGAAGAAAAGAAAGGAATTGATAAAATGGTATATTTCAGTGGGCACCCATTCTTAAACATTGTTTTATTATTTCTCATCACATTTTGGTTTAGAGGAGAGAAGAACATATATAGTAAATTCATGATTCTCAACATTTTTTATATCTATTATAATATCTGCTTTGATCCATGCAAGAATTGTGTGGGATAAATGCAAACGAGTATCATTATTCTTATTTTATTTAAGAGAAACTTGGGCTCAGAGTCCAAAGTCATTGGCTAGGACTTGAATCCAGAACTTTTGGACAGAAGCCCACTCACAATATGAAGGTGAGGGTTCACAATGAATTCTGCCTCGTCTCCATGGAAGATACAAATCAGTTTTTGTTTATAGACTCAGAGCAATTTTTATTTATCACCGTGGTTCTGAACAATGTTTATTACAGTGGTTAGCTCTGCAAACAACCTCCTCCTTTCTTTACTTGCCAGTGAACCTTACTGTATAGTGTTCATTCCTTCTGTTCACATTCTTAACACAAACCTGCTTTTGTCATCCACAACACGTGTACATAAAGTACATGACATATTTGCCAAAGGCCTCTTTGAATGGTTTCTTTAACCACCTTGTTTTCCTTGAAAAATAATTTTAGAGGAAGTCAGGAAAGTTAGAATATAAAAAATTGCATGCAACTTTAACATCTGTCACTTAAAGATCTTTGAGTAGGCAAAGATCAATCTGGCTTGCTGTTAAGAAAGATTTCTTTACTGGCATTAAATCTTCAGCCAGTATGACCCCAACTTTATCTCAGATGATTTCACCTAAATTCCAATATCCAATCTGCTCTAGTTTACTCCCACATTCATTCCCTCATGTCATGCCAATAGGTCCCACAGTGAGAATTACAAAAGAGACAGAAAGAGAAGTTTCTAGTGTTTTTTCTTTCTAGGAACTTATCACTTTACCATCAATTATCTCTGATTTCCCATGATAGTTTACTCCAATGGTGTTTTCACCAAGACTAGGACCATTAATTCAAAAACTCCTAAATTATGCAAGTATGTGGGTAGGATGTGAATGAGGTATTTATAAACTAATTATGATCACTGAGCTGTTTGGTAAATAACCCTTTGCAACTGGTGGAAAGGAAGGTAAACATGAAGTCTCTGGTTCAAACAAAGAGGGAAGAAATAAGCTGAGACATTTCTATGTTCTAGCTATCTCATTTCTCATACTATTTGGGTATCAGAGCCTTCTTATTGCTACAGATGCATTGCTATATCATTAAGCCTCTGACACCCTAATTCATTAACATTCTAAATAACATTATTTCAAATGAATTCAGTCTAGTATTTGAGGATGTTAATACTTTGGATTTGACTGGTACCAGACTCATCATCCTTAAGACTGACTAGCAAAGTCTGCTTTGCCCAGGTCACATTTTAGATATTGGGTTGTCAAAAAAGTCATAACGTATTTTTTCTATGCTTTTCAAGCAAAAATGTGTCATGACTTTTGTGACAACCCTATTGTTACTATCTATAAGCAAAAAATTGTGTGGCTTCTATTTAAGCTTAAATTTATTCCTGATTTTCCTTATCAACATTAGTGGAATTCCAGCATACTTACTAGTCCTTTAGTGGAATGAACTCCTGGCCCCATGCATGGTTTTATTGGGCCATATCAGTTTTTTTAAAGAAGGGTTTTTCTTACTGGGTTTTCCAAGGTTGGCAAGGGTGGAACATTCTATGAGGCTGAGTCCCATTATATTAAAGGCCTACAATCCCTTGTCCAAAACTTTCAGAGTCAGATGATTTCAGAAAGGTAATGGAGTATTTCCTTATATCCCCAGCACCCTATAATCAGCCACACTCCCGTATCTATAGCAAAACCTTTGACAGTCACACAAAGTGGGATAAAGTAAGCTTGTTTTATACATGTAAAAAATTCTACACACCATTTTCAGAGCTTTTCACATTGTATTTAAGATACTGTGACCTGAACTGCTGCCAGCTTGCACATGAGAAACCTGCCCTAGAAGACTTAAGTAACTTGGCAAAGTTCACACAGTTAGCAAGTGATGGAGGCAGGATAAAAGCAGGTGTAAAAACCCACTGTGCTTTGCTGCCTGGCAAGTGTGAATGATGCTGTTGCTAGTGTATCATTCACGCCCAGTAGTGTTGGAAATTGCAAGCTGAATTCCACAAGGTAGGAGGAGCAAACAAAAGCTTCAGCTGCCAATTCTAGTCGTGATTTTCATTAGTACTAATGATCTGGCTGTCTTCTTTATTTCTTTTTAAAGTGTTTTAGTGACTCACACAGATGCAGTAAAAATTTCAGATTTTGGTACATCCAAGGAACTGAGCGATAAAAGTACCAAGATGTCCTTCGCAGGCACAGTGGCATGGATGGCGCCGGAGGTGATCCGCAACGAGCCTGTCTCTGAGAAAGTCGATATATGGTGAGCAGCGCCCCCTGTGGCAGCTCTAAAGCCTTCCACACTCACGGGGCTTGGGGTTGGGCGGGGGTGCACTTCCTCCTTCTCTTTTCCCAAAATACTCCTTAGTGTCCTTAGTGTTACTCACTTCTGGCTGATTTCTGTCTCCTGTTATCTGAGATACACTCAGTGTGATGACACATAGTAAGAAGGGCTGGGAGAGGAAGTAGGGTGAATACCTGTCAGGTAAATCATCTGCTTAGGGGGCCCTCAGAGAAAATGCTGAAATTTCTGGAAACACTTGGTATAAAAAAACTTTTGGAAATATTTTATGTAATTCTCATCTCCTTTAACTAAAACGCACCAAACAAATGTGTGACTTGGTGACTACAGACAATTTATGTGTGTTTGTGTGTGTGTGTGTATGATACTTTGCTGTCTTATAGTTATGTGCTTTAGACATATTTTACATGTATAAGGCTGTTTTTCCTTTCATTTGAAAGTCCCTGTTGGCTATGCTTGCTCTTTTTTTTTTTTTTTTTGCCTTTCTAAAATCTTTATCAGAGGCCTCTGTGGTGGCCTAGGGGTTAAGACTCTGAGCTATCACCGCTGTGGCCTAAGTTTGATTCACTGCCTGGGAGCTAACCCTCATGGCGCAGCAGACCTTTCTTGCTCGGCTGCTACTTCCCTCAGCAGTGTACTTCGGTCATCTGCCTGTTCTGCTCCCCACTTTGTCTCTGGTGAATCCTCTCACCAACCCCCCCAGCATCTCCCCTTCTGGCCTATATTCCGGTCCTTCCGTACACACACAAAGAAATCTTTATCAGTGTTTCTTCTGAGATTATAAATCTTTCCTATTAATTGTATATTTTCCCGAGGTTGCTTTTCTTCTATTCTTTTTTTCCCAAAGATTTATTTATTTATTTACACAAGCGCTGGGTACAGTCAAGTGCGGGAGGGTGAGAGAATTCACCAGAGCCAGAGCGGGGAGCAGAGCAGGCAGAAGGACCGAAGTACACTGCTGAGGGGAGCAGCGGGCGGCAGGAGAGGTCTGTGCGCCATGTGGGACGCTTGCCAGGGGCCGGGGATTGAACCGATGCTACAGAGGCTACGGGCAGATTCGCAAGCCAGCACTTAACCGCTGTGCCACCAGGGAGACCCATTTTCTTTTATTCTTAAAATGGGCTACTAGTTAACTTCTAGATTTAAAACCAAAATAATAGCATATGTTAACATGGCATGTAACACCAGAGTAAATAAGATAAAATGGAAATATGGGCTCATTTGTAATTTGGGTAATTATTACCAAAGCGTCTTCCTTGGGGATTATTCCAGTTTATATTCCCAACAGAAAAGTATGAATATTTTCTCAGTCTCACCAACAAAATATGTTAAACTGGACTTTTGCCAGCCATAGAGGTAAAAAATGGAATCTTGGGTGCAGTCTTAATTTGCATTTCTCTTCTTATATGTGTAGTTGTACATTTTTCACACCTTTATGAATCATTTATAACTTATTTGTGAACTACTCATATCCTTTGCTAAGTTTTCTCATCTTTATTCTTATCAACTTGTAAGAATTTTATCTATTAAGGAAATTAGACTTTTGTGTATATGAATTACAGCTATGCTTTTCACATTTTATTATTTTGCTTATGGTGGAGTTTTTTTTTCCCTGACAGATTTATTTAATGCAGTTAAATTTATCAGTCTCTCCTTTTATGACTTCTGAATCTCATAATTAGAAAAAACTTCACCATTCTAAGATTATTTTTTTAACTTTCCCAGGTGTTCCATTAGGATTTTTACAACTTCATTTTTCACATTTAAATCTTTGATTCATTTGGAATTTGTCTTGATGTAAGATGATGTATAGATTTAATTTTTTCCCCACTTGTCCCAATAGCACTTATTGAATAATCAAAATTTCCCTACTGATTTGAGATGTCACTTCTATTGTATATGAAACTCTTAAACGCATTCGGTTCATTTCTGGATTTCCTTTCTATTCTATTGCTCTAGCTATCTGCTCATGTGCCAGAATTAATTATTCCCCCACCACCACCAGAGTTAATTATTGAAGTCTTATAACATGTCTTAATATCTGGTAATATTGTTTATCTTTCATTGATTTTATTTTCCAGAGTTTTCCTACCTGTTCCTACTTTTCTGATAGCAGTATTAGAATTTTAAAACTGGGTATTTGTTTGGTTAAAACTGAAGAAAGAACTGATGTACAAGCCAGTCTTTCTGAAATGCCTTCTGTGCCTGTTCTTGGTCCTACTGCAGGTCTTTTGGAGTGGTGCTTTGGGAACTGCTGACAGGAGAGATCCCTTACAAAGATGTAGACTCTTCAGCCATTATTTGGGGTGTTGGAAGCAATAGCCTACACCTTCCAGTTCCTTCCACTTGCCCTGATGGATTCAAAATCCTTATGAAACAGACATGGTAAGAGATTCATTTCTCCCAATGTTCTCTTTTGTCTTTTTCCTCAAAATATATTTAAAACTGCAGGCAAGTCTCTAATGTATGTTTTGAGTGGACCACCTGATAGTTTGAGAACCTTGGGTTCCAATATTTGCCCTGCCCTTTTCTATCTGCACAATTTTGAACTTGTCATCCAAGTTCTCATCTGTGAAATGGGATAACACCTACTCACAGAGTTGTGTTGTGGTTAATTAAAACTTATAAAAAGTTTTATATGATATCTCAAAATAGGAGGCATTAGTAAATGATACTTATCATTATTTTACCAATCCTAAGGAACTATTATTATCACACAGGTCACTGATCATAGAGATTCCCATTTCATCATTTGAGGTATTTTATAATTACATTTTCTTTTGCTCTTCAGTATGTCAAAACTGCCTGAGATACAGCCATGCATGGAGTGAAAGTGTTTTCCATGAAGTAGAATAAAATCTTTTACTTGGACACAACTTCTGAGATGCACAAGCTGTCTTTTTTTTGCTTTTAGGCAGAGCAAACCCCGCAACCGACCATCTTTTCGGCAGACACTCATGCATTTAGACATCGCATCTGCAGATGTACTTGCCACCCCACAAGAAACTTACTTCAAGTCTCAGGTAAGTCTGGAAACTTTCTACCAGATGCTACTGAACGGGCACACAGGAACTCTCAGTGAGAAAGAATAAGTCTTAGAAGGAGGACCATGCTGATTCTCATCACAATTTTATGTCTCCATTCATTACCAAATAATAATTAATAATTATGCTACCTCACAAACATTTTGGAGGTTTTTTTTTTAAAGATTTATTTATTTATGCGTACAAGGACTGGGGTACAAGCCAGAGGTATGTAGGGGGAAGGGGAGAGGATTCACCAGAGACAGAGTGAGGAAGAGAACAGGTGGATTGACTGAAATAACACTGCTGAGGGGAGCAGCAGGCGAGACAGGAGAGGTCTGCTGTGCCATGTGGTTCACCTCCCTGGCCGGGATCAAACTTGTGCTGCAGTGGCTGCGGATAGCTTCATTCATAGGCTGCGTCTTGACCCCTTGCACCACTAGGGAGGCCCCATTTTGGAGTTTTTTGAGCCCTTAACATATATTATTCTCTCATATTAAAAGGAAAGTGTATGGGAATGTCATCTTCACATCTTCACACAGTGGGCGCTGGTGAATTTACTGAAAGGAGGAAAAGAGGATGTAAAAACTGTAATGTATATATATCTGACCTAGAATACTGCTGAACTTCATGAAAGTATTGCTTTCCTTGAAGTAGAAAAATTAAAGTACACAACAGAGAAGCTCAATATCAGAGAGAGCCCAGGATAGAATTAGGCCCAGAGAGAGCCTTTTCTCTAACTTTAAGTATCATCTAGAGGCACCAAATAAAATATAATTTAACAGGTCTGTTAGCCTTTACTACATTACAAACCATCCCCAAACTATGGCTTTAAATAATAGCTTTTATTTAGCTCCCTGTTCTGTGCATTGAATTTGGGCTTGGTGCTTTTGTTAGCTGGATGGGGCTCACCCTGTGTCCCCAGGCAGTTACCAGGTCAACTTAGAAAATGTTGATGGGCCTCCCTGGTGGCACAGGGTTTAAAGTGTCAGCGCTATCAAGCTATTGGCAGCCACTGCTGCATGAGCTCGATCCCCAGTGAGGGAGCTAACCCACATATGGTGCAGCAGACCTCTCCTGTCTTGCCCGCTGCTCCCCTCAACAGTGTATTTCAGTAGATCTGACTGTTCTGCTCCCCACTCTGTCTCTGGTGAATCCTCTCCCCCTCCATCCTGCACCTATGGCCTACACCCCAGTTCTTGTACGCATAAATAAATAAAATAAATATTTTAAAAATATATTGATAAAAAAAATATATTGATGATTGACAAGTTCAAGATGGCCTGTTTCATCAATGTGGTGGTTGGTTGGCTAGAAGCTGGAGCACCTCTGCCCTCTTCCACGTGTCCTCTCATCCTTCAGCAGGCTAGCATAGCAATGTTTATATTGTGTTCTCAGAGTAACAAATGCAGCAAGTGCATTAGTAATTTTCAAGCCTGCGTCATGCATGTTCATGTCTCATTAGCCAAAGCAAGTCACAGACCACCCATGTTGAGATATAGACTTCACCTCTTGACAAGAGAATCTCTCACAGCACATTGTAAGGACAGGTGTAAATAGGGGAAGAATCTGTCCTTCTTAAGTAGAAATGCTATAAATGTGGTAAGGATTAGTGATCTTAGAACTGTCAATGTGGGCAGGGAGTTGCAAGAGATGAGTTATTCCTATCAGACCCAGGCAACAGCAAAAGGTGTAAAATGGGATAAAATTATGGCTTTTGAATAAATGTTATTATTCTAAATTAAAATTTTATGTTTATAGAATTTAATAATTTCTCCTCATATAACTTTGTCTCAGTTCATGTTACTATGTTTCTAAAATGAATTTTTCTAAGATGAATTCCATCTCCACACTGACTTTCAGAGTCATTTCAAAGATTCTTTCTCAGAAGACATTTCATTGCCACTTGATCTCAGTCTACTCTTTATAGCCCGCCATCTCCAATAGGTGGTGAAGTTACTTACCAGAAAGTATGTGTTGAAAAGAATACTGGGTGGAAGGGGCATCATCCCTGATAGTTAAACAAGTCCTCCAGCTGCTTTTCTCCCTGCCCCGGCTAGAGACATGGACTACTTGCTTCTCTGGTGTCTGATAAACGACACCATCAGACATTGGGGAATAACTTAATAAAGGCACATGGGTTTTTATGTTTGTTTATACAGCTTCTAGGACTGAATCAGAGACACTTATCCTGCTGCCCAGAATTGCAATACACTTTCTACAACAAGCTTAGCTGCCCTCACAACTGTGTCTTTAAATGATCAGGCTTGCTCCTAAAGTTTCTTGGTGTTCATGAATCATTATGTAAATAAAGTGTTTACATACTCCTGAAACTAATATAATGTTATTTGTCAATTTAATCTCAATTTTAAAAGGTAAATGCATTTAGAGAAAAATCAGAGGAAGTTGAAGTCATGACATTTCCTATGTTCTTTGGTATACATTCAGATAAATTCCCTTAGACCTATTAAACTATTGCCTAATTATTCAAATACACATAGGTATGGACACTGGATGAGAAATCTTTAAAAAATTTTTCTCTTGGTATTCAGAAAAAGACTTAGGCTCTTTTGTGAAATGTACTTCCTCTACAATAAAACTATACAGACACAATCTTGAAAAGTAACTTCAAGCCATTGAGACACTATATCTGTAGTTCCTTGGAAACTTCAAATTGTAAACATTTTATTCAAGTGCCTCCAGCACATGATTTCTGAGGCCAGTCCACATCATTGTGAGAGCCTCCTTAAGTACCCACAGATGGACAAACTCACTTTTATTAGCCATACCTGCAGCATTTAAATTGAACTCAGAAGAAAAGGGTTTTTATGGGCTAGGAATATGAAGGAGAAAGGAAAGAGAAGGAAGGAAAAGAAAATAAACTGTGTGTTGGGCATCTTTTAATATTCATTAATCCTTCCACATTTTTCTTTCTGTATCAAAATGTACTTCTCCTTACATAGCTCCAAGTCTGTTCTCCTTGCTAGTTGCTAGAATTTTTTAGGCACTTGCAAGCTGACTTGTCTCTGGGTCTGAAATTCACACTATTTCTTACTAGCGATAATAGTGTTTATGAACTAGCTAATGAGGTACCAGGAAAAGTGACAGACCTTGAGTCTAAACCCCTGTACTGTGACCTCCGCTAAGTCACTACATTTCTCTAAACCTCAGAGAGCTCATCTAAGCAATGAACGTAATCATATCTCCCTTCCTCTTAGAGTTTGGTGAGGATCAAATGAGATGATAGAAATGCAAGCATATTGAAAGTGTAAAGACCAATTTGATGGTGAGTTGTTATTATTCACCCCTCATAAAGCTACAGAAATTCAGCTTTGGGCTGTTTCACTCTGCAATTTACCTGATAAATTCCTGAGATGCACAAGATGGCATCCAGGGATCTCCTGTTGATTGTGTTTTGACCTTATCCTCCTGAAGTGGGGAAGAACTGGTTGTTTAGCACTAGCTTTGCTTTCCTCTAGCAGTCTTGGCTTCTGCCTGCTGACAAAATCCTCTCCCCATCAATCATCAGTCTGTGGTTGTTAGCTACTGATCTCTACCTTCCCCCTAAATTGTCAGTCAGGGGGTGCCAAGAGCCCAGCTGACTCCTTCCTGAGAGAAATTGCTCATCAACAGATCATGTATAAAGATGCAGCATATGTAGAACAGATGAACAAAGCAACAAATTTCAATTCAATATTAGATTATGCCAAAGCTATGGCTTCATTCCTAGACAATAACCCATTCCTCCAAGCAGGCAATTATTGCTCCTTGTATTCAATTATATTTGATATGAGTCTTCAGGAAGCATTTTAGCCCAGTCAGACCCCAGCTGCTAGGTGCGTCATGTGCCCTGCTTCTAAGTTCTTCCACCACCCTTTGCCTTTGCCCCATTTTAATTTCCTTTAAAGTGCCGCTGTGTCTCCCCTGTAATTCAGGGACTGGGAGTTGCAGGGATATTCTCTCCCTATAGGGCCAGATCATGCTGCCCTCAGGGTTATCCCATCTTGAGTTAGCAGGAGCTTGGGCAGAGGCTGAGCTCGCAGACCTGTGCAGGAGAGAAGAGGGCTCATGTGCCAAGAGCTAGATGAAGTGTTTTCTCACCAAGAATCTGATTCCTGGCTCCTTCCTCCCCAGCATCCTGCTTCTCTTTTCCTCAAGCTAGGCTGGAACTGGCTCAGCTTCTTTCTTCTTTTAATTTTGATAAAATATATATAATATAAAATGTTCCGTTTTAAGTGTACAATTCAGTGGCATTAATTACATTCACAATATTGTGAACCCATCATCACTATTTCCAAAAGCCTTCATCACCACATTAAACAGTAACTTACAATCTCCCGCTTCCCTCAGGCCTTGACAATTTATGTTCTGCTTTCTGTCTCTATGAATTTGCCTATTCTAGATATTTCATTCAAATTAGTTATACAATATTTTTCCTTTTGTGTTTGGCTAGCGCCACTTAGCATGTTTTCAAGATTCACCTATGTTATAGCATGCATCATAATGTCTCTCCTTTTTGACTGAGTAATATGCTGTTGTATGCATATACCCCATTTTGTTTATCCGTTCATCTTGTCATTCAACTTCATTTTGACCTGTACTTTGGGGAGAAAAAAGCAGCTTCAGTCTACTGATTGAATAACTGGAAAAGACAAAGGTCCTAATGTTCTCACCTTTCCTAGACCTTATCTGGGACATAAAGAATATTCCATTTAAGTGTTATAACCTAAGTTTCACTGGATTTTCCCTTTACGTGCTTACACAGGACTTAAGTACCTTGTCAAGCACCCCTTACTTTCTCGCCCCAGATCCCCAACTTGTATCTTGAGGGAAATCCCCAGTGAAGGGTGGGGAATCTCAAATAGGCTCACATTAACATCAGATTTGCTTTTCACAAACTCTGGCCAGACACAGCCATCTCCTGCTTAGCATCTGCTGGTATAACATTATTGGTTAGCACTGTTTCCTGCTAAAGGACTGTGGTCCCCAGCTGGCATCTATTGGATGCCACTGCATCCTTAAAGCACCCACTGGAGCTGCTATTTCCTGCTTTTACAAGGTCTGCACTTCTCAAGATGCCAAAGCTGCACATGATTGTTTACACAATGAACTCTTCCTTTTCCTGTTGAGTTACACTTTACAAAGATAACAGAGCAATGCTGGTTGTGACCCAGTGTTTTATAGGTGTTTTATATGTGTGTATGTGTGTGTGATTATGTAGAAGAACTGGGGTGTAGGCCAGAGGTGTGGGGGGTGAGAGGATTCACCAGAGACGGAGTGGGGAGCAGAACAGCCAGACTGATTGAAATACACTGCTGAGGGGAGCAGCAGGTGAGACAGGAGAGGTCTGCTGCGCCATAAGTGGGTTTGCTCCCTGGCCAGGAATCAAACTCAGGCTGTAGTGGTGCTAGCACTGAGATTTAACCCATAGGCCAATAGGGAGACCCCCATTTTATAGGTATTTTAATGCAACAATGGGCAATGCCCCTGCTGTCCTATGATGGTGGTTTTGTTGTCGGTCAAGTTCACATGGGAATCCTTCACCCATGACATGTTTTCTCTCAGAGGCTCCTCAGTCTCTGTGCAAATGTGCTTCAGGCCTGCCCACCCTCCATGTCTTCAGATATGCCCAGACATGCCTGATTGCAGATGAAGTGCAAATTGGAACTCTTATTACATAAAGAGTCTAAGTATGTGTGATGAAACTTCAAAATTAACATATACCAGTAACATGATACCTTTGGGGAAGGAAAGCACATTATTATTCAGTGCCTGGCATTTTCCCACACATCTTGTTCTACTTTCTTAATGGGTTTTAATCTTCAGATGGTTTGCTAGATTTCCCATACCCATAAGTTACACATCAGGAGGTTTATTTCTTCAGAATTTAAAAAAAAAAAATCTAATCTGTGTGTCTGATTCCTCACCACCAGGTGGGATATTCCTTCATCTGGTCCCTTTAAGTGTTGTACTGGTATAATATTGTATCAGTACTATTGTATTGTAGGTAATAATATTGTACTAAGGAAAAATAATAATAATATTATGCTAAGGATAACATGGTCAGGTGTTTGCATAAAAGGGTTGGTTTAAGGCCCAAATTTGACCTCCTTTTTTCTTTTTTTGGTCTAATAGTTTTTGTTTTTTATTTTTTTTTATTTTTATTTTTTTTTAAGTTTTCACAACTTTTATTAGAACCTACTCTAAGTTAACAGTATCTGATTTTATAGACATCATCCCATGGTGAACATGTTTGATAAATGAAAGCAAATTGGACATCTAAGTCATTATTTTTGCAGACTAAGCATTAAGATAACTACTCAGAACACTACAGATAATGACAAACACTAACTTGCTCAGTTTTCATATAAGCCATGTTGTTTATCTCCTAATATTTAAAACAGTAGAATTAGTGACTGTAGTTCTCATGTATTTTAATTACAAGTACCTTACTGAAATAACTAAGGTTTGGACAGTTTTACTGACTTTCCAAATTAGTATAATATATGGAAAGAAAAAGCAAAACGTGAAAACAGAACATGGTAAGTTATTAAAGGAAAATGAAATAAAGAAAAAAGGAGGGAAGTAAAGTATCTCCATGGTAGGGCAATCAAACAAGTCTCTAGACATTTGGTTGGAAGAAAACATAGCTATGAATTTCACAAACAAAAACTTGATAAATTCAAAGCAATACAAATGCTCTTAAATATAAAGGCTGAGTTGAAACTAAAAAGGTCTATATACTGTTACTTTGGGCCTTAAGCAGTACCAATTCTTCTGATCAAAGAAGGCCACAACAGTTAAGGTTGTGTTACTTGCTTTTATTTTACACTAGGTGGTGGGCACAAAGCAAATCTCCTTAATAAAGTTGACAATTAGCTTCACTCAGAACATTTTTAATAATGCACATAAAAAAAAAAGTATTCATCTTACAAACTGTTCTGCATCCAAATATACAACAGCTTGGAAAACAACATTTAGAAAACAAAAGCCAATGTAAAAAGACAGATTAAAACAACGAGAACAGTACAGGTTTTATATGGCTCTGGTTTTACAGTTTTCTTACTGCATCATCAATGTCAGAAATCTGTTCCTTCAGCTGGCTCCACTGCTCGGGGTTTAAAGAAATACCTTTTCTTCCTGGTTTCATTTCACCTTCTGGATCCATCCAATATTCTCTAATATCAATTAGGACTTTCCCTTTAAAGTCCCGAACACTAACGTACCGCATTTTCCCAATCTGAAACATGTTGTCATCCCTGCTGCTGCTGCTCTGCTTGGATGATGACAGAGCTCTCGAAGTCTCACCAGTCTTCTGCTTCTTCACAGGTTTCTCTGGAGTAACCTGCTTTTTCCTCTTTAACTTTTTGTCAACTTCACTGTCAGAATCACTGCCAGAAGAGCTTGAAGAAACAAGTTCCTTTGACTTAGGCATTGCTCCGCTCGGTCCCGAACAGCTCTCGGCTCGCTCGCTCCAGACTCTGGTCTAATAGTTTTTAACTGTTGATCTTTGGCCTCTCAAAGATAGTCTTCCTACTTCATGATTTTTTCTCTGATGATTTAAAGAACAAATAGCATTATTTGAAGCTCAACCAAACCTGCATTTATTGCTTAGATACTGTCGAAGACTGTTACCAAACAATGAGTAGTAGCACATTCTAGATCTTGACTTTTTGATGGCATTGTTTGGCAGGTTTGGTGTCTGAAAGTGAAGACAGAATCTCTCTCCAATGGTCAGTCAACAAATATATATATTTATATGAAGATCTAGCACATTATAAACAGATAGGCAGGGTCATCACTTTCTAAATAATTACAATATAACTGTCTCAATAAAAAAAATTAATGAGAAATAGCAAATACATATAAAAATAGTAACTTCACAACTACTTAAGCATAACTTCTTCCATGACCTAGAGCAATAATTTTTAACATGAATCTAAAGGTAATGGAAAAGTTCTAGAGGGATATTATGCAATGCAAGACATTTAATTACACATCTAGCCTTTGCTCAGTCAACCTCAGTCATTTCTTGGGGTGGTAGTCTATACAAAGTTTGAGAAAACATCTCAAGCTATTTGTCTAGAAATGGCCCAGCATTGTATCCCAGCAGAGGTTTTCCTGCCCCTCCCCCCAAATTTTGATAAAATTAACTTGGAATTGATTCTCTATGGGAAGTCCAGTGTGTTTTTTAACACCTTTTGAATCCATGGGAGATTTACAATTTCATGCCCACTCTGGCTTTTACAAGGCTTTGCCTTGTAAAATTCTTGGCCTGCCCCTTTTCTGCCATCTTGTGGTTATTCCTTTATCTTTGTTTTGTCATTGACCCAAACATAAAGTTCAGCACATTTCCTTGATTTCTAAAAGAACAGAACAACTAAAAACACTCATTCAAAGTCAAGTGAATGTCAGAGACTTTACCAAAGGCTTAGGAAACTAGAAAAGGCTTCCATTTTGAACTTAGATCACATTAGATATCCAGCCCTGTTTTAGAATTATTGTCAGACTACTAAGTTCTTTAGCCATTTCTCCTGTTCCTCTTCCCTTTTTCTGTTTTTTCATCATATTTTTATTCCCACCTCCTGCTGTTCATGTCCTTTGGGTCTTCTACTCCAAACATTTTCTCAAGATATTTTCGTAAACTTAGCCTAGGAAAGATTCAGGTGCTAATTATAAAGATAATCATATTCTCACAGATACATACTGTAGCATGTGGTTATCAGAATAGTTCTTTCTTGTCAGGCCATCCCAACCACCATCTTGACTTAAAATAGAGTTCTTTTGTTCCAGAGGTGATGGCTTGTATGCCAGCTATAACATTTCTTATGGCCAATACTATAAAAAAGAAACCCAAGAGAAATAGTATCTCATATTGGATTAAACATAAAAAGTAGGTGGGGGGGTGCAGATTACACTAACATGAGCTATTTTTCCATCAACTAATACCTACTGAACAGCTATTTTGTAAAGCTCTTCAGTAGAAGCATCAGGGGAAAAAATATGTTGTACATGATAGTATCTCATATTGGATTAAACATAAAAAGTAGGTGGGGGGGTGCAGATTACACTTACATGAGCTATTTTTCCATCAACTAATACCTACTGAACAGCTATTTTGTAAAGCTCTTCAGTAGAAGCATCAGGGGAAAAAATATGTTGTACATGATCCAATGGTTATATCAGAAACTGAAGCGCCTAAAATATCAACAAAATCTAATCTGCCCTTGTCCAGGCCGAATGGAGAGAAGAAGTGAAAAAACACTTTGAGAAGATCAAAAGTGAAGGAACTTGTATTCATCGATTAGATGAAGAATTGATCCGAAGGCGCAGAGAAGAGCTCAGGTCAGCTGATCCTGCCTTCCCTGCCTCCTCTTAGGGGAGGAAGCGGCCTCTCGTAGGAACTGTCTTTCTGAATTACATTTTCATACTTTTCATCTCTGCTGTTGATGATTGTTCTCTTTAAAAGTTAGACCTCCTTTATATTGCCTTCTTATCCTCTCCCCTCAACTCAACAATCCTCCCTTTTTATGCATATCTGCAACTAAGACTCCTGGAATAATGCTGATTGTTCACTCAGTCCCTGTCTTACATGATACGGAAAGCCAGAAATTTTTAAGATGTTGTGCCTGGTCTTATATAAACAGATATAGGCATATTCATATATGACTGCCAAATTAGACATGATCTGTCCCATAGATAAGTATGAATGAGTAGATATTCCATTGACAGATGAATTTATTATACCGTATTCTTAGCAAGGTATTGCCAACACTACGTAAATGAAGGCTACAAATTATACACAATTCACATTCAGATGTTATCTATGGCCCTCCTGGCTTTTCTATATGACTGGATATGGCCTTTAATGATAGCCCAAAAAGAGAGCTCTGACATCCCACCACCCACTCCATCTTGAGCCATTGTTTGGACAAGAGAACCTTAAATTTAGAGACCCCCTTGGGCAAATGCTTTGAGATTAAACCCTCCTGGTTCTTATTTCTTTAGAGCTGAACTTTGTTCGCTTCCAAATTACCTGGCTTTGCTGATCCAGTGTTTTCTTGGACAGGCATGCTTTGGATATTCGTGAACACTATGAGAGGAAACTTGAGCGGGCTAATAATTTGTACATGGAGCTGAGTGCCATCATGCTGCAGCTAGAGATGCGGGAGAAGGAGCTCATTAAGTAAGTATCTGTCTGTCCTTCCTGCATTATTTGGGTTTCTCAATCAGCAGCTCAATCAGCAGGTTTCTCTTCTGTGCTGTGCCACTGAGAACTGACAGATATTTTATTCATTTTCCCAACATTCCTAAAAGGATGGCATGTGCTGTGCCACTTCCCAGGGGCTCTTGCCTCTGGGAAGGTATACAGTTAAGTGGAATTGCTATCCAATTGGTTATGGGAAAAGATGTTCTGGAAGCTGAAATTTGCAGCTTCACCCTCTGAACGTTCACAGAGAGGGTCCTCATTTCAAGAAGAGCTTGGTGTGGATGAGTGGGAGTTTATTGTTCCCTGGTGGCTGCTGCAAGTGGTTCAGGATATTCCTGATAGTGGCAAGAAGATCCTGGGGTGCTGACCAAAACAGCAGCTACTCAAAATAAGTAGGGCTTCCACCATGGCATTGGTTATTACACTGTATTCTTCAAGGTGTGCTGGGGATGGGAAGGTCAGCCTCTGAATGCATCCGTGCGTGAGCTGAAGAGCACAATGAAATCAGGTTAGTTTGAATTTAGTATCTTTTTTTTCCTATTTAACCTCAATAGCAGCCTTGTTGTCCAAATGGCTGAGATCTCTTAAGTGTGGGCCGAGCCTGTGGCCAGCCTATGAAAATATTCTGCCCATCCTTTCTGTCTGCAGTGACTGAGATGTGGCTTTTTCTTTCCTCCCTGCAGGCGTGAGCAAGCAGTGGAAAAGAAGTATCCTGGGACCTACAAACGACACCCTGTGCGTCCAATAATCCACCCCAATGCCATGGAGAAACTCATGAAGAGGAAAGGGGTGCCTCACAAGCCTGGGATGCAAACCAAACGGTGAGACACCTGTGCCAGCCTGATATTCAGATAGATGGGAAAACACTCCCCCTAAAAACACACTATCAGGTGGTGGTGGGTATGGCTACTCCGGGCCTCGTCATTAGCAAACATGCCCTGCGATAGAACAGAGGATGAGTGTGCCGTGGACTCTAAGAATCTAGTTCTCTGTAAGGCATATTTTTTTAAGATTTATTTTTATTTATTTATGCATACAAGAAATGGGGTGCAGGCCAGAGGTGCAGAAGGGTTAGAGGATTCACCAGAGACAGAGCGGGAGCAGAACAGGCAGATTGACTGAAATACACTGCTGAGGGGAGCAGTGGGTGAGTCAAGAGAGGTCTGCTGTGCCATGTGAGTCAGCAGTCTGGCTGGGAATTCAGCTCATGCTACAGTGGCTGCTGATAGCTTAAACCCCTTGTGCCACCAGGGAGGCTCCTATTTGGTTCTTTCCAATAGTGTAATGAATGCCTGTAAATCCACCGCCAAACCAAAAGCAGGTGTTTTGATAACTACCTCTATCTAACCCGAAGTTTCCCACCCTTGTATGGGACTTCTGTGAAATTTAAATAAGGTAGCATGTAAAATCACCTAGAAAATCTTAGGTGATCAAAAAATTGGTATTTGAATAGTTTGAAAAATAGATTGCTCTTTCCCCTAACTACAAAACATGTTTCTTATGTTAACATAACCTTAGAAAACTCCTCCAGTCAGTTTTTATCACTACACCCTGCCAAAGCCTCATTCCCCCCTAAAATAATGAAGGCCTGATTCACCTTTAAGCTAAAGGAAAGAAATGAACCTAAACCAGAGGGGTTGACCCAACAGTGAAACTTTAACCAAGTGTGCTAAGAATAAAAGTAATGAGAAGATGCAAACCAAAAATGTAATTTAAGATTTTCCAAATGGTGGACATTCTACCACACCATGACTAATATAAGCCTAATTTATCATTAGTTACTAGGTAGTAGACTATATACCTAATAGGTAACTACGTGGATTAATCACAAGTTTTCATGCATTTACTACCCACAACTATCCTGTAGTTAGGTTCTGAGGCATTGTCACCAGGTGACACCTGACAAAACTCTCAGGAACCCCAACACCTCTTTTCTGGGTGTACTAATTAAACAAGAGGTCACCTGTCAGCTCCTCTTTGATTCTGCATAAAGTTAAATGAAGAGGTTGGGGGGGAGAGTCACTTTTCAAAATAAAAGCTCACTTTTACTTTCACTTTTATGTAAGAAATATATTAGAAAGTTTGACCATCAGCAGATGCCTAGTTGTATGAGCACATCCCAGGACGGCAGCCCAGAGTGGGGATCAGGACAGCAGAGTTACACTTTCAGATTGTTGGTTGGATTTCAGGTAATTTGGACAGTTCAATGATTATCACATCAGAATCCAGTGACCTCTGAAGTGATCGAGAGGAACCAGCCACCATTCTCTAGCCTAGGCTTCAGTCTCTATTTACTAAGGGACTAAACAGAATAGACAGAATCTATTTATGGATCCAGCAAGCCTATCAAAAGTGAGTTGAGGAGCCTCCCTAGTGGTGCAAGGGGTTAAGTCTCAGCACTATGAAGCTATTGGCAGCCACTGCAGCAAGAGTTCAATCCCCGG
Organism: Talpa europaea; assembly: GCF_964194135.1. Lineage (NCBI taxonomy): Eukaryota > Metazoa > Chordata > Mammalia > Eulipotyphla > Talpidae > Talpa > Talpa europaea. The sequence continues at coordinate 115,447,577 of NC_140070.1, read as the reverse complement.
CCAGGGAGCTGACACACATTTGGCACAGCAGACCTCTCCTGACTCGCCCGCTGCTCCCCTCAGCAGTGTGTTTCAGTAGATCTGCCTGTTCTGCTCCCCACTCTGTCTCTGGTGAATCCTCTCACTCCTCCCCTCCCCCACACCTCTAGTCTACACCCCAGCTCTTGTATGTATAAATAAATAAAATAAATCTTTAAAAAGTGAGTTGAATCCAATAAGATAGCTTGAAAGCTTCATAATAAGAAGCATGGAATCATGAAGGAGCTACTCCCTGGTGTCCAAAGATTTGGGCTTGATTTATAACTTCTGCCATTTATTAGCTTTGTCGTAGACACAAGCCAGCTAACCTCTCTGATACCTCTGTACCCTTATTGTGGGTATTCTGACAGTAGGAAAGCATGTTTATATATTGTAAACTGCTTTGTAAATGACACAATGCTGTGTCAATGTCATTTTGTGATTTTTGCCCTGCCAGCGTCAAAAAAGCAGTCTTCACTGACAGGACACTTTCACCTCAGCCCTCTTTTAGATCCCCCCGTAGCTACTAGTCACAGATGCCTCTAACTGGCCTTTGGAAGGCTCTCCCTAGGACCTCTTCTGTCTGATTATCTTCTGTGTCTCAACTTGACCAGCTTGTGAATCTGAGACAGGAAGCTGCTGATGGCAGTACTATGCTGACTCTTTGCCCCATCCCAGATCTCCTCGATCATTTTAATAAACTCCCAAGTGATTTGCATGCACCTACAAGCTTGTACTCTGACTATCCAGTGAGCCAGACGGGCAATGAGTAGACTGCTTGTCTGGATTTTATCAGTAACAAGCGGTGAGACCCTGAACCACTTTGGCTGGCCTTTGGGGTCCTCATCATAGAGGATGCTGGCAGGAACCTCTGGTTTCCATACAAGGTGTGGGACACCGTGGGGCCTGAATGAACAGGCATCTCAGAAACTACTGCAGGGGTAGAGAGGATGAAGTGGGTGAGGCCTGCAGGGAAGGGCTCACCTCACCATCTCTTGTCAACTGCTCTACTATAGCTGGGCTTTTTGTCTTTTAAATATAATGAACATTACATAGCATTATATTGATTTCAGATGCACCATGTTAGGATTCAGTGCATGTACATATTGCTACACAATCACCACAATTAGTTTAATTGACATCCATCATCACACAGTTATAATTTTTTCTTTGGAAAAACTTTTAAGATCTGCTTTCAATGTAATACAGTATTATTAACTATGGTCTCCATGCTGCACATGACACCCCCATGGCTTGTTTATTTTATAATTGTAAATTTGTACCTTTACCCATTTCACCCATCTCCCCTTCTCACAACCACCACCACCAATCTATATTGGCAGTTACCAATCTATATTCTCTTACTCTATCTGTTTTGTATAGTGGGTTTCTCACAATAACTCGAGAAAACGATTCTGTTGTTAAAGGAAAAAGCTGGGTTCCTCCAGCTCTGAAATCTCCTGCTGACTTGTGTCTGGTTCTAAAGGAGGGTGAGGCCACTCCCTGATGGGAAGGAAGTAGTGGTGAATCAGTACCTGAGTCAGTTCCCTTGGAAACCACTTACTGTTTATCTGTGTGCCTTGAGGTCCGTGTGTGCCACCTGCACCTTCAGGCGCTGACTGCCCCCTGCACCTGACCTGCACCACTGGCCTAGTGGGCCTGTGAGGACAGGACTGGGAGGACCCTCCACCCTGAGGAGCACTGTGGCGTGCCAGATCACTCCTCACAACCTGGTTCTACTCAACCTCCTGAGCTCGCTACTACTCCCCCTCCTGTGTCCACCCCTTCTTCCACGACCTTAAACATATGCTGAGTGCCTACTATGACTCCTTGCTAGCATTCTTCACATACAAAGATGGGTATGACATCATTCCAGCCCTCAGCAAGACCATGTCTAGACCAAACTTCCCAAACTTCCCCCGAGCTTTCCTTCTCTGGTAGCCGAACTCTTTCCCTGTCTGTCCATCCAGATTCATCACCAGTCAGATTTCTGATCGTGGACAATCAGGCTTATCATGGACAAACCCAGGCTTATGCCTTGGTATACTGGCACCAGGCTCTTGATAGCTGAGATTATGAGGATGAGCTCAGGAAACCCAGTGGGTAGGATTAGAATTTAAACAGGATTGATTCCCTCAATCCTGAGAGGCACAGGCTAAATCCCAGAAGGAATAAAGGGAATCCTCTGTAAGTGAACATCTAGTTGTCTTTAACTCTCTGCTATTTTAAACAATACTCTAACCTAACATTTTGCACCTACTTTTTTGTACATGGCCGTTATCACCACTGCATGAATCCATGTATACGTGACTGCTGATTCAAAGTTGTGTGCATTGTAAAACTCAGGATACATTTCCCCAAAATCAAATATGTTTTCGTATGGTTAAAACTGAACCTGTTTTTTTTTTTTTTCTCCCAGGCCAGATCTGTTGAAATCTGAAGGTATCCCTAATATGGAGGTGGCTCCTGCTGCATCCCCTTTATCAGGGAGCCCCAAAATGTCCACCTCAAGCAGCAAGAGCCGATATCGGAGCAAACCACGCCACCGCCGAGGGAATAGCAGAGGCAGCCATAGTGACTTTGCAGCGATCTTAAAAAACCAGCCAACTCCAGAAAATTCACCTCACCCCCCTTACCTACACCAGGCTCAATCCCAGTACCCTCCTCTGCATCACCATGATCCTCTGCAGCAGCAATACCAGCAACCCCCTCCTGCCATGTCTCAGAGTCACCACCCCAGGCTCAATATGCACGGGCAGGACATTGCAACTTGCGCCAATAACCTGAGGTATTTTGGGCCAGCAGCAGCCCTGCGGAGCCCACTCAGCAACCATGCTCAAAGACAGGTGCCTGGCTCCAGCCCCGACCTCATCTCCACAGCCATGGCAGCAGATTGCCGGAGGAGTCCCGAGCCAGACAAGGGCCAAGCTGCCCGCTGGGGCTGTTGTCCGGCTGAGCCCTATGACTCCTACCTCCAATGCAGGCCAGAACAGTGTGGGTCCCTAGATGTGCCCTCAACTGAGCCAGCAGGGAGGAGCTCCAACCTTTTTAAGTCACCAGCACACAATCCTCTCTCGGAAAATGCGCAAAGTTCTGAGAAAATAGAAGAAAATGAATTCAATGGCTGTAGGTCCACATCATCCCTTGGCACCCCTCATCACATCACCCCACCACTGCTACCTCGAAAAACAAGGCCTCTTCAGAAGGTAAGCTGTAATAACAGCAGTATGTCACTGCCTTCACAGTCTGTCGTGTTTTACACAGTGTAAAACATACCAAAAAAGTGAACACTGATGCCAGTTTAGCAAATACCATGCTAGTGCTAGATTATTGATTTAAAAACACACATGTGCAAAAAAAATTATAAAATATAAAAAAAATTACTGTTTTATAGGGGCTAGGAAAAGAATTTTCAGCAAAGTCTAAGAATGTAAGCATTCCTGGGCCTCCCTGATGGCGCAGCGGTTGAGCGCTGGGTTGCGAAGCTGCCCGCGACCTCTGCGGCGCCGGTTCAATCCCCGGCTGCTCCCCGGCCACCGGAGGAGGGTCCCACATGGCGCGCAGACCTCTCCTGCCGCCCACTGCTCCCCTCAGCAGTGTCCTTCGGTCCTTCTGCCTGCTCTGCTCCCCGCTCTGGCTCTGGTGAATTCTCTCACCCTCCCGCGCTTCTGACTGTACCCAGTGCATGTATAAACAAAAACAAACAAACAAACAAATAAATAAATAAACATGCCTCTATTAAAAAAAAAAAAAAAAAAGAATGTAAGCATTCCTTTCTTTAGTTTTTTAATTCTTTACTGAGAAATTGCTCATAATGTCACTTCTGTTTTAAATAACAGAAATTGATAAATGAGCAAGGAAGCATAATTTGGATTATAAAATTCCTTAAGTAGTTAAAAAAAAAAAGTACACATTCCGTAAGAGCATGAAACCACAAAAGCATAAAAGTTTCTTTCACCATACTTTCCACGCTACTTTGGTGAGGAACTAGGAAAAAACTTTGGGAGCTACTGACCCGAAGGACTGATTCAAATGTGTATAATGTAAAAATAGATAAATAACCATATATTAGGGACACTTAATCAGAATAGTTTGTAAACCACTAATGTAGCCCGCTCCTGAGGGATGTTGCAAGAAGGAAGGATCCTGTTATAAAACAAATTTGGGAGACAGTATCCCCTGCCCCCTTCTGGAGATTCCTAGCGCGCATTAACTACCCCTGGGCTTGAGAAATGATGTGGTCACCCTGTCGAATCCAGCATTTCACTCACCTATTTGTCCTTTTTTTTTTAATATTTTATTTTATAAATTCTTACATCATTTTTCATCTTCGCACAATGTATGCAAAGATTATGGTTATATTCCCCATGCAATTGCACCCCCCTCCCTGTACCTTCCTCTCCCCCACCCCACCCCCCGTAGTGTGTGTCTGGTTTATAGTTGCTTGTTGATTTTGATTTTTACTTTGCATTGATTAGTCTTTTCCCTGGTCTCTTATTTAAGTTTTCTAAATTCCTGCTATGAGTGAGACCATCCTTTCAGTTTAACATCTATGATCTCCCATAGAACTAGCTTTCTCAACAATACATTCTGGGAAACACTGACTAAATTAGTAACCATCATAATCCAGCCAGTTCTTAGACATTTAAACCTGTTCTCCTCCATGGCCCTGGCTGCCTGTGGTTTATTAGCCACGAGGTAGTCACCATGGCGGTTAAGAGCATAAGCTTGAGACTCAGACAGACCTGAGCTCAAAGCCAGGCTCTTTCACTTATTACCTCCATGAACCTTAGTGACCTCGCCTATAAAATGGGGCCAATAGTGGGTGGTGTCTCATTGTTTAATGTGAAGATTGTAGTGAGTTTTATAGTTTTTAGTGAGTTTTATATATAAAGCTTGTAAATAGGGTCTGGCACGAATCAACCTTCCAAAAATGTTAGCTTGTCCTGCTAATGAATGAAAAATAAAACTTTTTTCTTGTTCTCAGAGTGGAGATGATTCCTCTGAAGAGGAAGAAGGGGAAGTAGATAGTGAAGTTGAATTTCCACGAAGACAGAGGTAAAACCAACAAACACATATGATTGCCTTCATCATAATGGTGTGTGTGTTGAAAGGCACCTGAGTTTGCCAATTTCCTGCTTCCAAGGTTATTTTCTAACAGTCACGTCAGGGGAGTTTGAACTTGCTGTGTTCGTGATGTCCCTTTGCCACATTTTGGCAGCTGGCTCAGCATAAAAGATCCTAGTTTAATAGAATTCCCTCCCTAGGAACTTCAAGATGAGGAGTGTAAAGATAGGTTCAAGATGACGATTGAGAATACAGTGGGATTTTATGAAGAATGGCTGTGCTATTTTATGGAAAATTTTACTGGCTTCCAGTGTTCCCCCCTATAGTAGTCACGCAGGTTGCCATAACAAAATACCATGGACTGCATGGCTGAAACGATGGACATTTATTTCTCACAGTTGTGGACACTGATAAGTCCAAGTCTCTTCTTGGCTTGCAGACTGCAGCCATCTTGCTGTGTCCTCACAAGGTGGGGAAGAGAAATCTTCCTCTTCTTAGGACCACAGTCCTATGGGATTAGAGCCCCATCCTATGACTTCTTTTAACCCTATTTATTTCCTAAAGACCTTAAGTCCTGAATCTCCAGATTTAGTCACTTTGTGGGTAGCGTTTCAACATGTGATTTTTGGAGGGCACAGTTCAGTCCATAGCATAAACAGATGAGTCCTTCTTCAGCCCAACCTTAGAAATACCTTCCTGCTCACCCAGCAATAATAATCTGCTGGTAGGTTAAAGATGGACTGCATCCCCCTGCTTCTGGAATAAGAGCTGCCCCTCTGTAGAAACGGAGACTAGTTTTCCTCCAAGAAAGAGTAAGCCCTCAGGATTCTGTGTACCTGCCAGAAACAGGAATTCCCTGCAAACCAAGGGGCCCCTCCTAGTCCTGTGCTAAGTTATGTTCTGCGTCTATGCACTACACAAAATTGAAGTCTGTCCTCATCCCCTGAGCTATTCCCACGACGTTGCTACTGCTGTCTTATTGTTTCCTTGGACGCTGTGTTTTCTCTGTGCAGTGAGATGTGTCCAAGTAAAATGGCTTTTCATTCTCTGAACTCCTTGTACTGGCGTCACAGTTACGTTCCTTCCAGCCTGTGTTCCTGTGACATTCCACGAACTCAGCCCACCCACTGGCTTCCCACCTTTCTTGCCATGATGCAAATGATCTTTATGTTCTCACCTCACACTTTTGTTTTTTACATATAACTTTCTTCTCCCTCTCTCCCTTCTGGATTACCAGCCTAGAGAAGTTGTGTGAGTCCTATTTTAGCTTCCCTTGCCCACGTGAGCCTCTCCTGCCTGCCCTCTTTTCATGTGGCCTTGATGTGCCACCCCTCTCCCCTCACATGCCAGGTCACCTGCCTGGCTCGGTCACGTGCCAGCCAAATGACTTTGTATCATAAATACAGAAAGATCAGACAATGACCAAGGAAAAAGCAGTCTGCCTTTATATTGTTTTGTTTTTTAAACCAGTGAAAGCTAACAATGTGCTTGTTTGCTAGACTACTTCTAAACAATGGGCAAGAAATGAGGACTTTTTTTTATTAATTTAGTTTTTTACTTTCTAACATCTTTATTCATTTTTGTACAATAGTTGATTTCTCCACTCAGGTGTAGTCCCCATGATTCTCCCACCACCACGACACCCGTGCACCATCACCACCGTTCCTTGTGCTCTTCCCGCCCCTATTTTGACCCCTTACACCCCCCCTCCTTTGCAGTATGCCTCAGATCTATAGTCAGCTTGCAAATTTGGTATTTTTCCTGATCCTTTGTTTGGTTGCCCTATAGTCCCCTTGTAAGTGAGACCTTAAGTCCTCCTGACTTAAAGGAAATGAAGAGCTTTTGCATAGCCCCCCATCCCCTAGATGTTTTGCCTCATCAGAGTTAAACCCAAATGTTAACTGGCTGGGCAGTGACCACAGCTGTAGAGTGACCTTCTTTCCAAACTCAATTCTGTCACGCGTTGGCCCACAGGGATCGTGATGGGTCACAGCCTTCGAAGGACACCACACCCCAGGAAATGCAGTTGGGGTCGAGGAGGGCACTTGAGTGGGATGCACTTCCTCTGACAGTGTAGCCTTGAACAAGTCACTTTCTTGCTCTGGCTCCCGTTTTCTCATGCAGGACATGAGTTTGACTAGAGAATCTCCATTTTCTTTCGCCTGTGGGATACAGGGGTTCTATGAATAAGAAAAAACATTTCAGTTTGAGCATTTCCCCACCACACATAGGTGTACGCAGAGAGATTCCACCCGATGACTTTTTTCAAACCATCAGCTGTGGCATGTAGCCTTTTAGCCACACAAACTAATGAAAGGAAAGCCAAATAAGGAAACACAATTTCCCTGTCTGTTGCTTCACAACTATAGTTTCTATTGATCTGTATTTAAATACCCCTCAGGGGCAGGATGAAACTTCTCACCCAGGTCACACTGACCCAATCAGGAAAGTAGTCTCTGTTCTCGGTTCTTTCCTTTCCAGGCCCCACCGCTGTATCAGCAGCTGCCAGTCATACTCAACCTTCAGCTCCGAGAACTTCTCCGTGTCTGATGGAGAGGAGGGAAATACCAGCGACCACTCCAACAGTCCCGATGAGCTGCCTCACAAACTTGAAGACCGCCTGGCAGAGAAGCTGGATGACCTGCTGTCCCAGACGCCAGAGATCCCCATCGAGATATCCTCGCATTCAGACGGGCTCTCCGACAAGGAGTGCGCTGTGCGCCGCGTGAAGACGCAGATGTCGCTGGGCAAGCTGTGCGTGGAGGAACGTGGCTATGAGGTGAGGCCTCTCCTGCCCCCTGCTCTCATCCCTGTCATCCTGGAGCTCTTTTGGGTTGGAACATGTGCACATCCTCTACGGCTATGACCTGGCATCCAAGATACAGCTGCCTCCGTGACTCAGCAATACCGAGATCAGCGAAGCTGCAGCATCAGGGTAGTTTCTCCTGGAGGCCGCACAAACGCCTTGCTGCTTAGGAGCCCTTCCACCCAAGGTTGAGCTCAAACGTCACCTCCTCTGGGACCCGTCTCCCCACCTGGTTAATGGGATGGGCCTCCCTGCTCTGTGTTCCCAGTGCCCAACCTCCTTCCCTCTCGCCCCCAGGGTGCTGCCACTGCGCTAGCACCTTAGCCCATGTAGGCGCTGCCTACCACGCCAGAGCGCAGAGGCTGAGCGTGTACGGCCTGCAGTCCGCCAGCCCACATATAAATCCCAGCCTTTATATTTTCTTACTGTGGATGCTGGGCAAGCCTCATAACCTCTCTGTAGGTTCATTTCCTTCTCTGTCAACTGGGCATGGTAATAGCATCTGTCCCTCGTTGTGAGGCTGAGATGAATGAGTAGATGCAAAGCCCTCACAGCAGAGTCTGGAATGTGGCCAATGCTAAGTGGGGATGTGCAGGTCCTGCCTCATCATCACCATCACCCCCTTTTTAGCAAACCAGTAAAGTGGCTGTTGCTCGGGAGGTGCTCAACATATGTTCACTGAGTGCAGGAATAAATGAGTTTTCTTTTGTCTGGACTTTGCAGAATCCTATGCAGTTTGAAGAATCGGACTGTGACTCTTCAGAAGGGGAGTGTTCTGATGCCACCGTTAGGACCAATAAGCACTACAGCTCTGCTACTTGGTAATGCGAGAATACCCACCCCGAAGAGCTCGTGGCTATCCTGGCATTTCAAGTCCATCCCACCCCTGACTCTTCCCACTCTCTCCCTGCTTTTTTGTCTGGGAAAGAGAGCTGCCCTATCTTTCTTACCCCTAGAAATGAGCTGCAATAACAGGAAATTGAGACTTTGCAAATCTCTGGAAAAAATATCCAAATGAAATTAAGTCTCACTGAACATTTCAATCAAGAATGGCAGGGATCTATTTTATTGAATATTCTAGCTACTGTAACATTGATATTTATTTTTGTTTGACATTTTAACACTTTGTACTGTAAAGAGTGAACTATATGATATATAGAAAGACAATAATTTCTTGCTTAAAAAAAAGAGAGAGTGAGAGAGAGAGAAAGGAAGAAAGAAAGAAGTGGAATCTAGGAGCAACATCCTTGGGAATTTGTGGGGCCAGGAGGTTTTATTGCTACTTGAACAGGGGACCAATTCTTTTGGCCATAAGTGACTGAAGAAGAGCCAGAGCAAGACATATTGAGCATTTTAGAAAATGCTTTTCCTTTCAGCAACAGGAAATCAATTTTAGATAACTGGTGACAGATTACATTAGCTTGTCCAGATGGGTAATGGGAATGACCTAGAAAAGTTTGGTGACCAGATACTTGTGTCCATGGTCTTTGAGCGCATGTGCTTCCTCTAGGAGGAAAAGGAAAACTGTATGTGGAAGCTGATTTCATTTTTAAAATTTTAAGCAGTATTTGGTAGTGAGACTTACAGTGTCAAACCTTATCCTTGACAAATACTTCCCTTTTTAATGCTGTCATTGTCATTTCCTTGACCAATGTGTTGACTTGTCAGACTCAAGTGCCATTTTCTTCTAGCTTTTTCCTTTCACCTGTTGACCACTTCCTTCAGGAGAAAAGGAGGGTCAACTGAGGCAGAGAGCAGGGCAAAAGAAAAAAAGAAAATCTACAACAGTGTTGGAAAAGCAAACATGGAATCTGTAAGAGTGCATTCTCAGAATGTCTCAGTTCAGCCGCTGGGAGAAGATGCGACCCTCCCTCTGTGGAACCAGGCTGCTTGTCTCCTAGAGTCAGACTGATGCTAACTGGACAGACTTTGAAGACAGTTAGATATGTGTGAGTCTGTCCCATGTCCGGTCCCAAACTGTCCCCTTGGTTTGTATTCGCTAACTCCTATCTTGGAAGTTTTAGTGACTGATTACAACTATCATAGTAAAGGCAAACTAGGCAACTTGCAAAAGGCAACCTCTCTCCCACCCCAGTAGCATTTTTGTTAAATGCTACTTGTAAAAAATGTCTTTTACCTCCCTTTGGATCAATGCAGTTTTGAATAATTGGATTTAACAATTTGTGGAAAGAGCAACTTCTGCTGAGCAGCAATTGAAAAGATTTTACATTGTCCAAAGCATGAGGTCCCTCATGTCTCCAGGGTCATGAGCTCTGCAAATCATCCCAAGGTACTTCACAGTGCCTTGGCTTGAAGGAAGTATTTTTAGCTAGAATTTTATATAAAAATAGATGTTGGCCTAGTTGCAGTCTGTCTTCAAGGTAGGTTACTGTCGAACAACCTCTCGAGGCTCAAGACTTCAGAAGATGGCTGTTCTCCTTGACAGTGCCTCACCTGGACATTAGGAGAGACTGACACATACATGGATTACACCATCTCCCGTGCGGACGAAAACGTGGCCCACTGCTGGGGTTCGCTGATGGCGTCAGCCAAAAAAGGAAAGGCAGGAGGGAATGTAGCGTGGTTCCTTTGCTTGTTTGATCCCTCCATTTGTTTACATTTTATGTTGAGACAGTGATTTAAATTTTCGTGTTATAGCTCTTAGGTAGGATGAAGGAAAATGTTTAACTTATACAGAGAGCAGTATTGTTTGCATTAAATTATTCCCTTTTGTACAAATTCTGTAGCTGGACTACATGAAAGATCTTAAGTTATGGCATTCTTATCATTGTTATTTTATTTTATAATAATTATCGTTACTCTCATTTTCTGTCGATCAGAAGGTGTGGTTTATGGTGCAGCACAATGATTGTGTTTATTGCTAACCATGAATTATTATGGATTTTTATGATTTTTGTGAAGGAATGAAAATGGACTGCGCTTTGGGAGCTCCTGGTATCCGTGTTAGTTGTATTCCCTCATTTTCTGTGTACAACAACAATCACCGGAGGTGTCTTCTGCCCTGGAGCCCAATGGGTACGCTATGATTTTGACTTGATCATGAAATCTCCTGGGTGGACAGATGACTGAGTGGCTGGATGGACAAGAGTTTCAAAAGCTGTAAACTTCCTCAAGTTTCTCAAGAAATAAAATCATGAACTACATTAGAAACAAAAGGAGCATGATTTAATGCCCTGAGAGTAACAGACCTAGAGCGTTTCTGCCTGGGGCCCTTGGTTAGATAGTGTGAAGAACTGAAGGCATAGACTGTAATCTCCTTCCTGCCAGATGCCACAGAATCAGCCACTTTTCTCCTAATTTGGGTGGCAGGGAAACTGAAACAAAGGAAAACACACACACGCACATTTATGGTAGGACAAAAAGTGCCTGGCTGGGATGATCCTGTGACAAAATGAGAGAAATTCTGGGATGAGGCTTAGAGGGTCTTAATAGGACTGGTAAAGTCTCTTGAAAGGCCATGTTTTCCATCCTTGACTTCAGACCACCCTGTGCTGTGAATGTCTCTGTTTCACTGTGGCTAGGAAGAAAGAGGCTAATTTCTATATCCTCTTTCCCTCCAACTTTTCTAAAACACTGACACTTCAGCTTGCCCAGTTCTTGGCCACCTGTAGTGCCATAAGAGAAACACGAGTATCGAAGTCTGTCTTACACCTTTCGGTCTTCCTAGAAAACCCACACCTGATACCTGATAATCTTGGAAAGTTTCGAATTCCTGTCTTGACTATCATAAAAATGTGACATACCTTATGTGAATTAACTATTATGAGCATGTTAGGGGAGGCAACACTATTGAATCTTCTTGACTCTGTGTCCTCAAGAGTTGAATAAAGTTCCACATTGCACATTTTTATTTTTTAGAATAAGTGACTAGAGGCTACAGAGAATAATAGTGTCCTTAGTGTAGGTTAAAAAGAGAAATCCCTTCTCCACCCCTGCCTTGCCTTTCACTGCCTGCCTTGAGATAACCAGGATGATTTTGAGTTGGTATATTGGTTTCTTGAGAACAACTCCAGTCGCTTAAAGAGTATTGAATCAGGAGCTCAGGGAATTCAAAAGCTAAGTCTTCAGTTTTGACAGCTGTGCAACAATGCTTTAAAAAAAACCTCACAGGACTGTGATTTCAAGCTTCATTGTTGATGGAAAGTTCCACCGCCTTGGGATGAATGTCCACATTCATTTAGCATCTGCTTTTGATTGACTGCAAGATAATGAGTTTTAATGTGTGTTGCAGATGAGCATTTGGTTCCGATTTCCATCTATTTCTAGATTGTGTCCTCTGAATAACAATTCCTCCTAAAATTGCTTAGCAGAAGAAATGAGAAGCCTGCATACACTTTGAAATTAGACCAGGCCCTCCCATCAGTAAAGTTTAGACATGTTTGCAAAATTTGGGGGCGCTCTGCTCAGAGAGGTGGAGACGCTAGCTAGACCATCTGGTCTAGCCTGCTTGAAGTTCAGCTATTTTAAAACTTTAGGATGAATAAATCTATCCTTGTAGAATTAAGGACATTTTAATAGGATTTAATAATACTGGACATTCATTTCAGAGCCTCAATTTGCTAAATTTCCCTCTTACACGATGTAATAGATTTACTGGCAACCTTTTGGCGTAAATGCATCCTCACCAATCAAATGATTTAGTGGTTTTTTCCATGTCCCATGTTTCAGCTTTTCCTGCTTTTCTTAAAATATGCTTCTTGAGCTTCCTGAAATTGATCTCCAAAGTGAAATATAACATTCCAAGGAATTCCCACCCTGCTCTGCAGTATATAGTGTGCTGTGTTTCGTTTTTTCCATCTACCATCTCCACCATAAACACCCAAGACTAACGTTATTTATTGATCACCATAGCCTTTCCAACTAAGCCTGGACATTCCAGAACTTCTTACCACTCAGCACCTGGGGCAACAATTACCACTTGATTGGAATTGCTGTGCCAGGGAGGTTTGCCATCCAACGTCTAAGCGCATAATTAATTTTCCAAAGGTGGTTTGAGATCTTGTGTGATACCTCACAGGAGAACGACAGGAGTACACTGGTGTTCTCCTAATGGATCCCACCCAATAGCTGTCAGGTGGCGACATAAGTACCTCCACCCACTGCCCTTTTGGACGGTACTTCCGATTGAGTAATCTCCCATCACTGATGGATTGAATTCCAACATGTCCCTTCATTTGCCTCATTTCGTTGTATTAAATGAGCATGTTCATTCCTCATCTGCTATAAACAGAAAGTTGATATGTTAAGTCCCAGTTAGTTGCTTCTTCCTTAGTCTCTGTACCAAAACAATGTGATATTCTTTTTAAGACTTGGACTTGTACCGTCACAATGAATTTAGTGCCTTTCCAGGCAGCAAGATTTTTCTTTGCTGATTTCATAGAATAAATGTCCTAGTATGATCACACCACCAGTGACCCACTTCACCTTAGAATCGCATTAGTCTTTCTGTCTGCATGTTACAGCCTATATTGCAACTCATATTCAAACTGAATGAGCTAGACTGCTGAGTGGAGGGCCCCGTGGGACCTGGAACACTTCTCAGGGACAGGTGGCAGAAGAGGGGAGCTCTGAAACCACTGTTCTGAGAAACAGGGTCGGTTTAAGGCTTCCATCATGTGACCATGGCATGATGGCAGGATTTCAGAACCAAGCCCCCAAGCAGATGGCGAGGCCACCATAAGGAAACTTCCAGTAGAATCCCAGGCCTACTCTCTTCACAGCACTCAGGGGAATGCCGGCTCCTGGTGGCAGACTGCTGTCCAGACACCAGGCAGACCGGTGGCTGCAGGCCAGAGGGGACCTCAGCCAGAATGTCAGGGCATGGAAAGATGCCCCAGGAGGCTTTCTGCCTCCTGAGAGGCTGCTCGGATTCCGCAGGTACAAAGATTCACTCTGGGAGCCTCCCTAGTGGTGCAGGGGGTTGAGCGCAGCACTGTGAGGCTGTCTGCAGCCTTTGAGATGCGGGTTCGATCCCTGGCCAGCCAGGGAACACCCCACATGGTGCAGCAGACCTCTCCTGTCCTGCCCACTGCTCCCCTCAGCAGTGTATTTTGGACATCTGCCTGTTCTGCTCCCTGATCTCTCTGGTGAATCTTCTCACCCCTCCGCCCCACGACTCTGACCTGTACCCCACTTCTTAAAAAAAAAATCCACTCTGATTCTATTTGCAATGATTTGAGTTCCTATCAATTTGGAGCAAATTAACTTTTTTTTTTGAGTTAAATCTCAAAATGGGCCCCCTCATGTGTCTTCCCTATGGTCTCAGGACTGGTCTTCCCCTGCACCCTGTATTGGTTTCTGACGGGACACCCTCTGTGTATTGTACAGCCATGGGAACAAGAGCAACTATCAAAGCAAATGCATGGAATTAAAAAGTGTACTTCACTGTTTCCTGGTCCTGTCTTTTCCTAAAGATATAGCTTGGATCCTGAAAGCTGCCTTTGCAAGTCTCAGCATTTGTCAAAACTTTAGGGAAAGAAGATTTTATACGACTGGTTGTCCGCAGGCAGGAGAAACATGACGGGGAAGCTGGTTTCTGTGGCACTTTCATCAGACACATTCACAGAAGGAACAGACAACCATCCTTTTCCTTTGGTGTACTCTCTTCTTGATGCTTGAACAGCCTAGGCAGGCGCTCTGCTTTTTCCCTAGGACTTTCTGATGCCTGTTGTGTAGCATATTATTAGTGGGCCCATTAAAGTGAGCATGAAAAGGAAGAGGGGAAAACGAAAATCTCCTTCCCAAAGAATGATACCGGTCAGCCTACTGAGAGTGGAAAGCTAAAATACCATTTGGATTGTCTGATTTACAGCCGATCTCAACTCCCATTGGCAAGGGAGATTGAAACATGCACAAATAAGCACCACACAGAACATTTATATCCATTTATTTGGGAAACTGCTTTGCCTGTAAACTCACAACTGATAAGGCACATTGTTACAAAATCAAGGGGGAAGAGAAGGACAAATCTCAGTTTCCTCCTGATAAGGGCACAGGGCACACACTTGCAAGTGTGAGAAGCTCCTCTGGCCCCTTCCCTCCCCCGACTCCAGAACACACAGCCAGGGGTTGCAAAGTCCAGTTGGCCACCCCCTTACCCCCACTCATGTAATCAAGCTTCTCTTAAAGCAACACATCTTTACAAATGAAATTCTCGTTGTGTTTTTTGGATCATTTCCCTGCCTGTGAATTCATTCTTCCTACTGAACATAAGCATTCCCAAGAATTTCCAGAACAAGTCATCCAGATCAAAGCCTTGGCAAACTCCTTGGCCAAGTCAAATAAAAAAACCCAGTAAGTGATGCCCCAGGGCAACAGTGCTGGCAAGAAATGATGAGTTCCTCCTGCAGGGTACAGGATCCCAGACCTGGTCAGTTTAGGAGCCAAGGTCTTTCTGTCCTTAAAAACATTTCCCAGATCTGTGCCCACTCAATATTGCCACTGCAGGAAGTAATGATAGGTATAGATAATTAAAACACAACATCATAAAGTGATCCAAAACCAGTTTTCCTCTTTGAACTAAAAGATAAATAGAATTATTGCTCAGTTATTCTCAACAAATGCCAAAATGAAAAATGTTCTGAGGGTACATTTGCTGATATCTGAGAGTACTGAATCCACTTTCCCAGCAGGGAGATGGAGAAGAGGTTCCCACAGAGAAAGGTCTGATTAGAAAATGTACTGATGGTCCTTTGGTTCAAGTGAGTCAGGGCCCTGTCCTATCCACATGGGTAAAAAACTTCCCCAGAACATACCCATTTGCTCCATTCATATTTAATAGTCTGTTTGCAATCAGCTTAATTGTCAGGAGACAAATATGCTAACATCAGTATCTCAACACAAAGTGCATCACAGAAATCATAGTGCATTTGAACTGAACATGAAGTTCTATGTAGCGTGTCAGCTTGTTTCCCTTGGTTTATGGAAGAGGTAGGTCATCAGCAAAAGAAGTACAGAAGAAATACTTTTCAAGAGACTAAAGAGAGAGAGCGATGCCAGTGATGTGGGCTCACATGCCATTTTTACTAGAAACATCCACTAGGGACTTACTAGAACACTTGTCACAATAGCCTATCACTTTGCAAAGGAGGTTCTCTGGACAAGGACAATCAGCATCCTTTCCCCAGCCACCTCCACGTTTGGCAACAGATGAATACAGTGGACTATCCTGAGTCTCTTGTCCCTCAATAAACTAAGATCAGGATTTGCTAGGAGGCCCATTTTGTAGCATATCTTGCTAAACCAGGGCTAGTGTGGAACCTGATATAATTCACTATCCAGAGCACAGATTTGTCCTTTATGACAAAACAATGTACACGATAAACAGTACCCAAATCACCTGCTGAGGGTAGTTAAACAACAAATGAGGGGCTTTAGAGGACCACACCCATTATACAAATAAGCAACAGGGTCCAGAAACACAGCAACCAACAAATTCACATCATGTGTCCTTTCTACCATTTAGATGACTGGTGTTACTTGTTTCATTCAAATGCAGGTCTTTCTGGCTAACCTTCATGAGGGCTGCAGGAACTAAGGCCATCAGGGCAATGGCCAACAACTTAAAGATCGTTTCCCAAGAGAAAAGAGCATCCAGAGAGGTCAGAGTTGACAGGATGGAGCCCGTCTGCACACAGATGAAATTATATGGGATCAAACCTGCAAGAGGAAAAGGGAAAAAGCCTGTTACTGGCGGACAAAAAAAAATGAAGAAGAGTAACATTTCAGAAATGCCCCCAAGGAGTCACAACAGGGACATCCAGTCTTTCTCTTCCAACTACTACCCCTGCACAATTCCCTTTCCCTTCTTCTTTTCCCTCCCTCCCCTCCTTCCTTCAACTTCCCATATACATCTGCCTTGTGCAATAAAAGGATAAGATAGTTTATAAAAACAGATATATACTTCAATAAGACAAAAAAAATTAGGAAAAACCAAATGAGTGAAGAATAAAATAAACAGGGGCATACTATTAGTACAAAAAGCACATAAGATTCACCCATTTGACAGTGGAAGGGTCCAAATTTGGTTCTGAGTGCCCAAATGCAAGTACAGAGCAGCAGCAACACTGTGAAATTTATAGTATGAGAATGACAAAAAAATAAGTTTCTTAGAAAAAACTTTTCATATTGTAGAAGTACTACTTTTCATGTTCTACATGGTCTCTAAGAGATTAAATCTGCTAACCCCAAAGCCTATGTGGTAGACAGGCTGGTTATATCCAGCCCCCTAACTGGTGAAGTTCCTAAAACATTCTCAGCTCGACCCCAGAGATTCTGGTTACCTGGGTCTGGTAGAGCCAGCATTTTAAAAGCCTTTCCCCACCTACACTCGTAAGATATTGATTGGTCTGGTACCCCCGATAATCCAATCCTCTTCTATAGTACATATGCTCAAGATCACAGACCACTCAAGGTCACACAGCTGATCAGAAGGGACACCTCCAGAATCTTTCCAAGCCTCACACTACCTAGGTAAATACAAGCTGCTTACCGAGGTACTGAGGCTCTTTGCCTGAAAGCCGATATGACCAAAATTAGCTGTGGTAGATTTTGCTTCAATTTAAGATCTCAATTTCTCTCAAGAATTCCCTATTAATAGAAGCTGCTCAACCACAGATTTGTTATGTTTGACCTAAAAGCTCTGAGCAACTTTCCCTCTATGCCCTAAAGAAGGTTGAAGAGAGCCAATCCTTGTCTTAGCAAAGGCAAGAACATGGTTTATTTCCAGCATGGAGAAAATATTAGTCTTTGGTCTTATAAGATGTTAGCACCTTTACTATTCTGATAAAGGTGATCCAAGGCCCATGCTTTGAGAAAACATAGACCACTCAAGCCCCCAGCCCCTCATCTGGCCAAGCAGCCCACTGAGGGTATTGAGGAGCTGAAGGTCATTCAGTTGTCGAAAAGCAACTCAGTGACACCAGCTCTACCTAAGACAGATCTTACCAAAACAGAGGCCAAAACCAGATATGAAGTTCTTTGTTCTGCTGCTTTCTTCTGTCTATTCCTACCCGGCTTTTGCTGGCTTTCATTGAGAACTTACCATGGGCCAAGTCGAGGGCTTTATAGATTACTCTTCCAATCCCAGTGCCTAGTGCAGAATGGCATTGCATACAGTTATAGAATAAATAATCCTTATTTTTTTCCCACAAGTAGTTTTTTATAGGTTTTCATGTTCAAGCCTGAGCAGCTCTAAAATCAGGTAGAGTTCCTTTTGGTCACAGAGCTTGCAGATGTTCTTCAGGACACTGGGCCCTCAAGGTGGGCACATGCCCGTGTGGCTGGCTATAACCCTGGGAAACAACCCAATATGACAACTCTGAATGCTCAAGCTTATCCTACCAGCATCTTACCGATAAGAACAGAGAAGAAGAACTGCATCAGGGGGATGTTCAGAATAGGGGCTGAGAGGTTCAAGAACCAGTTTGGCGTCATGGGGAAAAGTCTCAAAAAGAGTAAGAAAAAAAACAAGCTGTTCCTGTTCTCCTCCACCTATAGCCAAAAAAGACAAGGGCATTAAGAAGCAGATTGAAAAAGAAAACTATACACTTTCTGTTTCTAGAATCCTTCAACAACCCTCTGGGATAGAAACTGGCATCTTCACTTTTAAAACAGAATTGCCCGAGGCTCAGAGAAATCAGAAATTTACCCAAAATCACAGAGGTGGTAATGATGGAGCTAGGATTTGACCCCAGGTCTGTGTCTTTTGAAGATATCAAAAGAAGCCCAAGATTCTCTCAAAGCAGGGCAGAGGAACACTAGGGGGAATCCCTACCATTTAGTTCCCCCAAGGCCACCAAGTGGCTCTCCAGGGGCCCAGCACTCAGCTGTGCCTCCCCTCCTTACCTTCTTCTGCAGCATGGTCACTTTATCAGGAAAGTACAAGACCACCAAATCCTTGCCAAAAATACTGGAGAGCAGGTAGCAGCACGTGGCGCCCACGGAGGTCAACACACAGCACAGCAGAAGGCCCAGCCACGGCCCAAACAAAGCACCAGCTAAAACATTCTGCAAAGAAAGCAAACTCTCAGCCATTAGAACGTTTCACAACTGCCAATCACCTTGTCCTGGAGCCCCAAAGTCATATGTTCCCTTCTCCTTCAGTGATTTTCCTGGCCTAAACCCAACTCACATTTCAAAGAGGTGAATGAAAAGTAATGGAAAAGCTGCGAACTCCAGCCCTGGCCTCAGTCTCTTCACCTTTAAAACAGAGATGAGGTTTTTTAAAACCTCACAGGCAGGAGAGGGTGAGATGTAAAAATACACGTCTACAGCACCCAGCCTTCCATGTGGACCATGGCAAGTCCCGCAAACCCTGATGCTCTAGTAAGGCCGAAATGCAACTTGCAAGTTATTTTCATTATTTTAAATGCACACAATCTGTGGGTTTTTCTACGACAAAACCATGTAAGTGATGTAAATGTCTTGTTTCTCTGCTTTTTGCTGGGGTGACATCTATGTGGTATGCTAACACCCGGGATTCCATGTTGACGAGAGCTCTCGTTGACATGCAAAAAAGGTTTCAATGAGCAGAAATGGAAAGATGAACCATTCCTTGCTAAATGCAATTCAGTTAGTAGACATCATCCTGCTAAACTTGGAATTCAAAATAGAAAGTAAAAAGGGATCCTGGAAGTGAGAAGAAGGGGTCTGCAGAGCACCTACTACTGCAAGTGCGTGACTATGTCTTGCTCAATCCTCACTGCCCACTGCACCATAATACCCCTTATCCTCTTCTGCTGGTGAGAGATTAAGTATTGGGCCCCAGATCACATTAGGTACCCCATGGAGCAGCTGGTTCTTTGCCCTGCTAAAGGATCAGGTCAACAGGGAAGGCAGGCAACCCCTCGGGGCAAGCCCAGCATATCCTATCCCTGTCTCCACACCTGCCCTGTCTCTCTTGCCATGGACATGTTTGCTTTTCTTCCAGTTTCCAACTGCTTAACTGGATCCAACCTGAGCCTGAAGTAGAGAAAAGATGCTGGGACAGGAGAGCCAAAGAGGACAGGGTGTCCTGCTTAGTCACTCAACCATTTGACAACTGCTGAGAGCCACTGTGTGCCAGGGACCATCACCAAGATGGTCACTCTAAACCTACTCTTTCATTTGATTCTCCCACACAACAATCGTGGGTAGGAGTGTCTCCGTTTAATAGATAAGGAAACAGCACTGGAGAAGGTAAAAGGCTTGCCCACAGTTACACAGCTATGACTCAAACCCACTCCAAGCCCAAACATATGCATACAATTATTTGAGCCAACTTAAAATGCTGCTGGGAGGATCACACAGATTCTCTGCAAAACCTGAGATGGTAACTAATGAGGAGCATCCAAAAGACAGAGCACAAGCCCAGGTCTAACACTGCAGTTCCTGAAAGCAGGGCACTGCTAGCAAATCAGGACTTGTCCTTTCAACACCAGGGAGACTTCCCAATCCTCTACAGCCTAGTATCACCATAAACAACTTGCATTTATTCATCAAACACTTAGAAGGCACTTTTTGTGCCAGCCAAAGGAATACAAAGGTTGATAATAAGGAATAGGCTCTGCCCTCAAGGAATTCACAGACAAGTAGAGACAACAGATTTAAACAACAAAAATAAAAAAATAAAAAATATGGCTAACATGCAGAATATTACAGGAGGTAGCACAGTCCAGAGTGTGTGTGCATGCCTGTGTGTCTGTCTCAGGGACAGCTTTCCTTAAGTATCAATGCCTTAGAAACAAAGCAGCAACATACCTAAGAGGAAAAGCAAGGGAAGAGATGGGGTTGAGACCCCAGTCTTGCCCCCTCCTCACCAGTCACCTTAAACTGTTACTTCAAACCATTTGTTTCCTTATCTGTAAAATGCAGATAATAATGCCCACTATGGGCTTTTGAGAGAACTAAGTGAGATCTTGCAGGGAAAGCAACTAGGTCAGTGCATGACACAGGAAGCTGTCAGAAGTAGTCAGTGTAGTCTGTCTCAAGGCCATATGACTTGCTGCCAAGGGCCCCTCGAAACACAAGGTGGGCTCCTGGTAAACACAGAAGGGTAGGGCACTGACCAGGAAGCTGGACCCCGGGATAGCAAAGCCCTGTTTGTAGAGGTAGGCACTGCAGAAGAGCAGGAATACGTAGCTCTGGTGCTCCTTCCGATATTCTCGAAGGACTTCGGAAAGCTCCCGAAGCTCTGCCAGATCTGAGGGGAACCGCAGGGACCTGGGGATTTGGAAAAGCAGATGGAAACATGAGTCCAGATTAGCCACGCACTTAAGAAAATCATTTGTGTCTTCTTTCCAAAGTAGGTTTATATCAAACAAAACTTGCAAGATGAACATAGATAGATCTGAGGCATACGTCAGGGGAGAGGAAAGTAGAAGGTCAAAACGGGGGAGGAGGGCCTCCCTGGTGGCGCGAGGGGTTGAGACCAGCCTGTGGGGCAATCTGCGGCCACTGCAGCACGAGTTCGATCCCTGGCCAGCCAGGGAGCTACCCACATGGCGCAGCAGACCTCTCCTGACTCGCCCACTGCCCCCCTCAGCAACGTATTTCAGTCAGTCTGCCTGTTCTGTTCCCCACTCTGTCTCTGGTGAATCCTCCCCGCCCCACACACACCTCTGGCCTGTACCCCAGTTCTTGTATGCATAAATGAATAAATCTTAAAAAAAACAAAACAGGGGAGAGAAGAGAACAAGGGAATGTGGAGATGGATCACAAGCGTTATGGTGGTGGGAGAACTACGGGGTCTACGCCTGAGGGGAGAAATCGAATATTGTACAAAAATGAACAACAATGCAAGAAAATTAATTATTTTAAAAAAGTGCCCATTATCTGGCCTGCTAGAAACACACATAATGAATGCATGGGATACAGGTGACTTGAAACAGCACAGCAGAGGCAGACAGAAGAGCGCTGGGTTGGAAGCAAGAGACTTGGGTTAGTTAACATCTTAACTCCCCTACTATCTAGTTTATGGTCCTGTGCTAGTCTCTTATCTTACAAATGAGGGGTTGGTGCTTATAATCACTAAGTTCCCTTTTAGCATTGAGGTTTTATGATCTACTCTTAAGAGCAAATGTATTAATTTCCATGTTGCCTTCCACTCAAAAAACACCCCCTCCCCCACAAGCTTTAGGTCAAGGACAATTAACAACATCACATTGTTCCTGAATTAGCAGGCTAAACGACTGTTTATCAATCAGTAATAAGCCAATTAAAGAGTCTCCGAGAAAGTTTATCTGTCCCACACCATAAATATAACCTTCTTGATAATGTATCAGTCTTGAAACCAGCCCTTTCAATGGGCCTGCTTTTTCGTTAAGCTCTTAACCTGGCTTCTAGTGTACTCTGAATCCGGTACAAGGGTTACAGAGTAAAGGCTACCTTGCTTCTGCCACCTGAACAGAATCCGTCAAAGATCAACTTTGAACAAACCCTCCTAATTCTCATAAGAATGTTTCTTTTCTTATGTCTAACACCGACAGCAGAGCCTTCTCAGACCAAAAGAACACAGTAACAAAAAACAGTTGTCCTGATCTTCAACCATCAGTAACATCCTTGACAATACAATACTCTGCCAGGCCCACTTTTGTAACTTTATACAAAGGATGCAGCACTCGCAACAAACCAGTCCAGCAGGTACCGTTCTGACTCAGTGGGTCAGAGCAGAAAAACAGGCAGCCAAGAAGAGAGATGGACGCAATTAGGATCCGTGAATAATTTAAAGTCAGAGCAATACATCTCCTGGAGACCTAAGGTTTTAAGGTCCCAAGGGTAGACCTGACGGAAATGGGCTGGATGGGAGCCCCGAGGGCAGTCGTGGCGGATTTGTATTGCGGCAAATGGGGGTCAAGGGTGTGCCTGAGAAGAAGACTCCGCTGGGTAAAACGCCGCAAAACACCAGCCCGAGGGGCTCCCCAGTGGAGCAGCGAGTTGAGCGCCACGCTGTGAAGCTGTCCGCAGCCTCTGCATCGAGGGTTCGATTCCCGGCCGGCCAGGGAGAACCCACATGGCGCGGCAGACCTCTCCTGCCTCGTCCGCTGCTCCGTCTGTCTGTTCTGCTCCCTGCTCTGACTCCGGTGAACTTTCTCACCCTCCAGATCCTCTGGTCTGTACCCCAGCTCTTGTATAAATAAATAAATCTTTAAAAAAACAAACAACAACAACAAAAAAAACCCACCACCCCGAGCTGCGCGCCCTGACAGCGCACGTCCGGGTCAGGGCCGGGATCCGGGATCCGGCTACTCCACTGGCCGCCCGGGTACCGTACCCCGATCTCCAGCCCTAGAACTGAACCCCAAATCCCGATCCCCGACGCCTTCGACCCCGGAACGCGAATCTCAGAGTCTCCGCCCCCATCCCTTGACCTGCTCCCCTTCCTCTGACCCGAACCCCGACCCCGCCAAACACCTGTCTCCAGTCTCTCCATCCGAGGCCAGGGTCGGCACGCGGGGAAGTTGGGTTGACAGCAGGTACAGGGCGAAGGTGCAGCCAGCGAAGATCAGGAGGAGGCCGAGCAGGGAGCGCATGTCGGCGCGGAACCCGGGCCCGCCGGGCGGCGGAGGAGCCGGGACTCAGCGCGAGGAACTCGCGGCGCGGGCTCCGCCAGGGGAGCGCGTTTGCCGACGGACAGGGGCGGGGCCACCGCAGAGCCCGCCCCCAGGCCCAGGCCCCGCCCCCGGCCCGGGTTCCTGCTGCGATTTCTTGGGCAGAGCTGCGCTAGGGGAAGCCTGTCTTCCAGCGGGTGTCCCCGTGTGTTATCTTTAACTCCTCGTTCTGCGTTTGCAGAGGCTCTGTCAGACACCGGGAGAAGCAGGGATGAAACATGAACCCTGCCTACGGCGAGCTTGCAGTCTAGTGGTCAAGACAGTTCTGTCCACCACCAACTGCAACACAAAGCAAATGCAGCAGGTGTAGAACCAGGGGTAGTGACCACGGAAATAATCAGAATTACCTTTTTTTTTTTTTAAGGTTGGGGTTTTTTTGTTTTGTTTTTATTTTTTTAAGATTTGTTATAGAAGCCAAAGGCGCAGGAGGGTGAGAGGCTTCGCCAGACACAGAGCAGGGAGCAGAACAGGCAGAAGGACCAAAATACATTGCTGAGGGGAGCAGCGGGCGAGGCAGGAGAGGTCTGCCGTGACATGTGGGAATCTCCCTGTTCTGCCGGGAATCCAACTGGCGCTGCAGAGGCTGCGGACAGCTTCACAGCGCCGCGCTCAACCTGCTGCGCCACCAGGGGAGGCCCAGAATTACCCTTTATTGAGTGCTTTCTAAATGTCCAATATGCCTGATCGTCACAACAATTCTGCAGGGTTGGCATTTTTGTCTTTATTTAGCAGATGAAAAATCTAAGCCTCAGAAAGAGTAATTGACATCCCCCTCCCCCTGCCCCAAAGAGAGCCAAGATTAAAATCCAAGTCAACCTAGATCCAAAATGAGTGGTCCTTATGGGGTATGAAGTCATGGAGGCTGTAGGATTGGAGTAAATCTTAGAGGATCAGCAGGATTTCTACAACAGAGGAAGGAGGGAAAGGGTTGGGGAAAAAGTAATGTCTTATAGTTCAGTTTCTGTGAAGCCAAAAGTATGAGTGAGAAGTTGGGGACAAACTGGAAGGCATGCAAGCTAAGAAGCTGAACTTTTTTTTTTTCTTAATATTGTACTCGGTGAGACACCAACAGAGGTGTTTAACCAAGAAAGCTATTTAACTCCATTTTAGGGCATTAGCTCTGGAGGGTGGATGATTAGAACACAAGTTGAGAGTTCCACCTGTCTTGGAGAGAAAGGATAAAGGTCTGAGTCAGGACTAAAGCAGTGAGAATGGAGAAAAATGGACAAACTGAAAGGAGTTGAGTTGGTAGGACGTATGATGAGTGTAATGAAAAAGGGACAGATACGACCCAAAATGTCACAAACCTGGATAACAGAGAGAAAGTCTCCTTGTCATGTCATTCAAATCACCTCTTGGGTCAAATAGGGAGCACCTGTCAGAATCAGAAGTATGCAAAGTCTAGGAATCCCATGTCCTGGAATTTAGTTTATATATACACTCAGTAGACAAAGATGTTCAAAGGTATTCTTTTTGCACTGTTTTTATATTAAGAGATTGGAAAGAACCTAAATGCCTATCACTCATGGATTAGAAGGTGAATTATGGTGAATTCACAACTAAAACACTGAATACCCTCCTAAAAGATGGAGGCAACACTACATATCCTGAAAGATGGTGAGGGTAAAAATCAAACAAGTTGCAGTGTTAGCATGGAGTTGTAAAAAAGGAAAAAAATACATGTTTTCAAAAATACTAAAGTTCTTCTGAATGAAATGATTCAATGTCTGGAATTTGCCATCAAAATAACTGGATAGGAGTTTAGGAGATAGGGATATAAATAAAAAAGACTGGTCATTAAACTGATACATTTTAAAGCTGGATGGTGGCTGCATGAAGGATAATTGTATACCATTTCTCATTTCTGTACCTATTTGAAATTTTCCATTTCAAAAAATGAAGAGATATGGTCTCAGCCTTTCATTCTAATTTTCTCCCTTCAGATCTTCCATCCCAGCTAAATATGAACCCATGCCTCTGACAACACTCTCCCTCTATTTAGCAATCTTCTCTGCTTGGAAAATTCCTAATCTTTCATCAACACCCAGAGCAATTTTCATCTCCCTTGAGAAGTCTTCTCCAGAAGAAAGGTTACTCCTTCTCTGTACTTGGGCCTGCCTGTAGAGTGCCTGTATAACTTGGTTCATAAATACTGTATTCCAATATCATCCATGTCTCCAGTAGATAGCAAAAATAAGACAAATGTCTCACCCCAATCCTTAGTCTTTGCTTGGTATAAAAGTGGCACTTAATGTTTGTTAAATTACTGGGTCAGTCTCATGAAGAAATGATTAGGCAATGTTGATTTTGAGATATCAAAGGAATATAGGAGAGGAAGTAAATGAGAAGTAAACGTTAGTGAGCATGTACCAGGAGTATGCTGGGACAAGAAATAGAGTAATTAACAAGAATACAAGGTTCCCACTCTCAAGGACTTTACTCTCCCTTTGGTGGGAGAGAGCATGGAGAAAAATACAAGTATAAAGTATGATGAATATCTAGGAAGGAAACACGTGTTAAATTGATTCGCTTCAGGGCCTCCCCGGTGGCGCAGCGGTTGAGCGCTGGGTTGCGAAGCTGCCCGCGGCCTCAGCAGCGCCGGTTCGATCCCCGGCTGCTCCCCGGCCACCAGAGGAGGGTCCCACATGGTGCGCAGACCTCTCCTGCCGCCCGCTGCTCCCCTCAGCAGTGTACTTCGGTCCTTCTGCCTGTTCTGCTCCCCGCTCTGGCTCTGGTGAATTCTCTCACTCTCCCGCGCTTCTGACTGTACCCAGTGCATGTATAAACAAAAAAACAAGCAAGCAAATAAATAAATAAATAAATAAAAACATGCCTCTATAAAAAAAAAAAAATATTAAAAAAAAAAATTGATTCGCTTCAGAGAAGCAAGTATTATATCCCACTTATGGATGAGAAGGTTTTCAGATGAAGCCACTTTGTAAAATCCACAGTCATGAGTGCTGAAAAGGATTCATGCCCTTATCTGCTTCTCCTGAGCTCTTGCTCTTTCCTCTGTCTCACGCCACCTCTCCATTGAGCAAGTGAAAAATCCAGAGCGCAAATTGGCCATTCAGATTTGGAGGTCAGCCATCAAGAGGAAAAGTTGAAATGAGGGGGCAGTGGAAGGTCTCCTGGAGGCCTTGAGAGGGAAAGTAACAGCATCTGATATTCACTGAGTACTTAATACACTCCAGACCTCATGAGATTTTACAAATATGAACGTACTCGTTCCACATAACAACTTCCGTGAAGCTGGGACTCTTCCACTGTACAGTCCAGGAAATGGAAATTTAGGAACACAGGTGATCAAAAAGGTCACAAAGCAAACACCAGAACCTAATCTCTACACTACCTGTTTGGGAGAGAAGACTGAGATGAGAAATTGGCAAGGAAATAGTGGAAACCGTGAAAGAGAACAGGATGGCTCATTTAGGGGTGTTGGATGACAATCAGTGGGGATGAGGAGAGGAGTGGTCTGAAGGGTCAAGAAAGACTATTAGAAAAGGAACCAGTATGAATGACAGTCCACAGAAAAATCCAGCAGGGAGACCTAAGTGTTTGTGGATACAGTCAACAGGGGAGTATAAGAAACCGGAACTCTCTGGAGACTTGATTTCCTACAGATTCACTCCCCAAGCTCTGCTTTCCACCACCAACCCCCACCCCACCTCCAGTCCTGCCATTCTCTTATTCTGATTCCTCTGTTAAACCTATCTGCTTGAGGAAGCAGCCTTGGACTTCCCACTCTCAACCCACCTCCATGTTGATCTATGTCCCCAACCCCATGGTTGGGGATGGGCCCCCATCACAACACCTGCAAAGCCAACTCTAACCAGTCACTGCACCACCTACAGGCTACACCAGCCTCCAGTCCAGTCCCCATCATTTTCAGTCATGTGCAGGTAGCCTGACAAAGGATACCTGCAACCTCCAATGAGGACACCTGCTGGATTGGGACACAGGTAGTTGCTCTTGAATCAGGGAAGTGGGAGTAAAGGCCAGGCAAGAGTTTCAGTGGAGTAAATTAGCCAGTCATGCACCATGGCTGTCAATAGTTTACTCTTCCTTAAGGCTTCCGTGGGTCTGGATGGAACTGAAAAGAGTTGTTATGAAGATCACAAGATTTTGCGCCCCAGCACCAGTAAAACATAACTGATTGTGTCAGGATAGACACCTTCTCAAAGAGCAGGATCCAAAGGCTGGTTCTTCTCAGAGTTGGGCTACCTAGTGAATGAGTGGCCAAGAGTCCAATGGTCTCAAGGACCACAAAGGTCCAGAGCTGTCCTGCAGAGGGAGCAAGCTAAGTCAAAGAGGCTCATGAGAGGATAGTTGGTTATAAAGGCCCATGAGCTTTTGTTGGAGAAGACTCCAGGAGAGCCCCCATCCTGAGGTCTGATGATTGTCCAGCTCTTCTTGGGTTTCTGCAAGTCCTCTTTCTAATAAAATTTGAGTGGAGTCTGTTGCTGCCATCCAAAGTCTCCTTGGCTAAGATAGGGTTTTGCAGGACTGGGAATAAGGGGCCAACGTCTAAGGATGGAAGGCTCTGATTTTGGGAAATAACAGTGTGTTGATGTCTAAATTCAGAATGGAGATGAGCCCTTAAGTTCCTAAAGATGAGTCTGCTCCATCTCACTCATTAGACATTTCTCAAGCACCTGCTTTGTGCCTGGCACTGTGCTAGGGCAGCAATGACATAAGAGCAGCAGCATGCTCGTGGCGCTCTGGGTAGGGTACATATGCAGAAACACATACAATGTGCTATGATTTTAAAAAAGCAGTGCTGAAGCCTCCATGGAAACGGGTTGTGGCTGGGGTGGGGAAGTCTTTACTCACATCTGGGAATTAGCTCTTAGGGCTCAGAAGATGGTGGACAGTGTTCATTTAATAAATATGTCCTGAGCAAAACTATACAGTAGAAGAGCAGTTACTTCAAAGAGGAGGAGGTTCCGGGGCCCATGACACTCAGGAATCCCAGGCACTTTCTGGCAGAGGCCACACCTGTGGCATGAGGGGCTGGGGGGCACTCACCTCTTTGGCTCTGTGCCCGCACTGGGCATCTGGCCCCAAGAATCATCCTTTTTTGGTTCTGTCCTTTCTGGCCTTGATCCTCCAGGCCTCTAGATTTGGCTGGTTGTCACACCAGATTACAGAGCACATCCACTTTGTGGGAAGCCCTAAATTTCCTCAGACTGGAAGCTTCAGATGCTCTAAGAACAAAGTGGTTTATGCTTTGGAGTCACATGTTAGCAAAACAAGTTTATTTAGCATCATTTCAAAAGGTTAACAGCAATCCCTTTAAAAGGCAAGATTAGGGAAAGTGTATTTTCATTTTGCATCTTTGCATTTTCTAAATGCCCTTCAATAATCATGGCTACATTAGTAATAAGGAAAAATAAACATGTTTAATGTTTATTGCTTAAAATGACAGTTGCCTAAAAAGTAATCCTTCTTCACCTGAAGTGAAAAGTAAACTCTGCTTTTCTTCCCTGCCTCTCGCTCCCTCCCTGGTGACTGAACTGAAAGCTGCCTGGCTTCATCTACCATCTTCCTTCATCCACTTGCTTTCTAGTCCCAACAGCTGCTCCAATCTCCCCCTGCACCAACTGAACCTTACAAGAGGCAAAAAGCCAGCGGTGTCCCTTTCTGCTTTCCTAAAGCAAACCACTCCAGAAAGAGGCTGATGTGATAAAGAGAAGTTGTCTGATTGCACATGAGATAAGACACATCAAAATAAATAAAAACATTTCACATTTATCAAACCACTCACAGAGGTGGCCATGGGATTCAAAGAATCTTTCACACTGGCCTCCCAAGTCTACCCAACAGCCCTGAGATAGATCAGCCTCCAACTCCCACCGCGGAGACCCAGAGGATTTGGGGATTTTGGCACAGAGATGGAGAGGAAGTCCAAAGTGAGGTTTCCTACCAGTCTTTCCCTTGAAGATACTTGACCAGCCTCCACCGTTACAGGTCAGAACAAAAGAAGTCCCAGGATTCAGGCAGACAAACCTCAGGGCTATGGACAGCCTGGCTATTTCTGACTTGCTCTACTTAGGGGCTCCCTCCCCAGAACTGTTTTATAATCCAAGGTTGTTTGACATTTTCACACTTGACATCCACAGGACATTACTGAGAAAAACCCGGGTTACTCCCTACGTTTTGTGCCTAGAGAACAAGGCAAGATGAAGCTTTGAAAAAGTCTGTAGTTGTGCTTTCTTGATGTTACTGGTGCCCTCCTGTCCTGACAAGTTACAATTGCAACTTGGAGCAGTGAATAGGCTGGAAGAATGTCTCCACGTTTTCCATCAGTACGAGATCATACCGACACAACTGGGGTCTGTAAAATAAGGAGAAGTATCCTGGTCAACAGAGGAATAAAAATGCCACATTCTAGTAAAGGAACTTGTACCATATTGTTAGGATACAAAATTAGTTAATGATTATTTCTAATGGGACAGGAAAATGTTGGGGTAAAAAAGCAAAGCAACATACACAAAAAGAAAGGGGGAAGAAATCATCAAATCTCTGAATAATGACACCATGAATGATATTTTTCAGTTTCCTAGGATTTTCTGTACTTTCCAGATTCATAAAATGAACATGTATTCATTAATCATCAGGGAAAAGCATTAAAAAGTTCCAGAGTTTTAAAATGCAATGACTATCCTCTTAGGAGCCACATGTATTATTAAATGCTTCAGGTACCCTAAAACCTGAGAAAAAAAGGGCTGTATAATCATAAAACACTCATTACCAAACTCTCTCCATCCACAGATTGAGGGCTAGGATTGTATGATGGAGTCACATTTGTCACAAAACAACATATACCGTCATGCTCTGCACTTTAAAAAATCATTCACTCTCTCTCTCTCCACATTTACACATTGTTTTGTTTTTTCTTAATCAATTGAGAATAGGTTGTTTGGCCCTAAATACTTCAGCAAGCATTTTCTGAACAAGGACATTCTCTGTGCAGATATCAAAGCTAATGCTGGTATAGCTACTTTATATTATACCTTACAATGTAAGTACCAATTTACATTTACATAGTACTGTATCCATGAAATAAAAGATTCATTTTTCAGCACCTTTTTTTCATTTCTGACCCTTTTTACCAGTTTGCAAAATATATGAGACTTTCTTTTCTACAACAAATTTTCAAATTGCAAGCAATGTGTGCGGCTAAGGAGAAATTATATAATGCTAAACATACAACAGTATCATTTCCTTGAATTTCTGGCCCATTTATCTTTAGGGTCATACGAGGCTAATTTTTTTGGATTACTGGACTACTTGTTTTTATCAAATCTATTTTTGTAAAATCCCTCACTTCTTTCGTGATGAATGATGAAGTCCTATTAAAACATCAGACCAGGGCTGCCCTGGTGGTGCAGCAGGTTGGGCACAGCACTGTGAAGCTGTCCGTAGCATCTACAGTGTGGGTTCGATTACCGGTTGGCCAGGGAGATTCCCACATGGCGTGGCAGACCTCTTCTATCGTGCCCTCTGCTCCCCTCAGCAGTGTATTTCGGTCATCTGCCTGGTCTGCTCCCTGCTCTGTCTCTGGTGAATCCTCTCACCCTCCCATGCCTCTGGCTTGTACCCCAGTTCTTGTGTAAAAATAAATAAATCTTAAAAAAAAAATCAGATCAAGCATACTGGACAGGATCAAATCTTGGAAAACAGAGCTTGTCAAGCCCTGCCTACAGCTCACCTGTCTGGATGGGCAAGTGATCTTAATTTCATGCGGAGAATCCTGAGCTTGTACTTTGGGCCTATTATATTGCCTGTAGAGAACACCAAGGAAATTGATGCCACTTTATCCAGATCTTTATTAAATCTTGCAAGCAAACTCACTTGCTGGTATTTCTGAAATGTTGAGGGCTCACTGGAAGAAAGGAATAATATTTTTTTAATATTCTATATAATTCTTACATCATTTTTCATTTTTGCACAATGTATGCATTTTCATTTTGGTTATATTCCCCATACAATTGCACCCCCCCCCAAAAGGAATAATATTTTAAATGGATACAGATTATTAGCAAAATTTTTCCAGCCTACAAATCACTCATAAGCAGGTATTCACTTGACCCCATAGCTTGCACTAGCCAACTTTCTTGAGCAGAGTTGGCTGAATCCAAAGCACTGCACGAGTGAAGCTGTTGACCCCAGGGCTGCTGACATGGTAGGCCATTAGAGAGGGATGTGCTCTAACTGCCTACCACATGCCGGACATCTTTTCCCTTGGCATATCTCAACTCCCCTAACAAATTCTACAGGTGAGGGTCTCCCTGGTGGCACAAGGGGTTAAGTACCGCACTATGAAGCAATCCACAGCCTCTCAGCAAGAGTTCAATCCCCAGCCAGCCAGGGAGAAACCCACGTGGTGCAGCAGACCTCTCCTGTCTCCCCGCTGCTCCCCTCAGCAATGTATTTCTGTCAGTCTGTCTGCTCTGTTCCCCACTCTGTCTCTGGTGAGTCCTCTCACCACCCGCATCTCTGGCCTGTACCCCAGCTCTTGTATGCATAAATAACTAAATCTTAAAAAAATTCTACAGGTGAAGTTATTATCTTCATTTTACAGACGAGCAAACAGATGCTGGCAGGGTTTAAGCTCACCTGGGTCATAAGGCATGTCTGCCGCAGTTCAGGGATTTAAAGCCAGTTGTGGTTGAGTTCAAAGTTTGTCGTTTCATTAAACTACATTGCTAGACACTTGCGTATATTTTTAGCCAAACCAGATAGATACTAATGTAGAAGTTGTGCTTAAGCATAGCCTTTTTTCATTCCTGCCTGTTAAGATAAACCTTAAATTAGCTATATCCCAAATACCAATACTTTTATCCAGGTGTATGGAGATGTTTTCTACAGTTGGAACTTCAAGTTAAGCCTTCAGTTTGCTCACAGCAAGGGTCAAAATCTCCTTGAAGTTCTGGTAAGTAAGCAGAGGATCCCCCCCTGGCTTTAGAAACAGGAGGCTTTAGCTTACTCTTTAGCTTGGAAGTGGCATAGGGGCTGGGCGGAGAAGTGTCTGTCATCCCCAACCTCATCGAATCATGTGTAAGTTCCAAGGACAGCACAATTATGAAAGGTGTCAAGATTTTTAGTTTCTAAATACCATTTCCACTCAAAGGAACAAGGGTTCCCTGGAGAAATGGCTGACTCCAGGGCTAGGGAGGGAAAGTGCAAAGTGATTCTGGAACAACCTGCTTACTAAAAAGTAAGGAAGTGCAAAAAGAATAATAAAGATTGTTCAGAGACACAGAATTACCTCACACCCATTGTGAAGGCTGCTAAAAGAAGATTGAGTGAAACACTAAAATAAAGATGATAGGGTTTCTATCTTGACCAAGATCTAAATCTCCAAATTTAGGAATTCCTAGTTGGGAGAAATTCACTATGTAAAATTAAAACTTCTAAGACACATGAAAAGCAAATATGTAACCAAGTGTTGGCATGAATACCCAAATTGTGGTAGGTGAACACTTCCTATAACTGCACGACCTCCCCTGCTATTTCTTAGAGTGTCCAGATGAGGTCTCTGCTCAGCTTCCCCACGTAAGCACGGGCGAGAAGTTACCTGAGCCTGGGTCTCCAGATGCGCCCCCTGGCGGTGCGCCCCCTGATTCACACTGATCAGCAGTGTGATGTTAGACATGTCACTTGGCCTCTTTCTTTGAGCCTGAGATTCCTCGTAGATAAAATGTAAGTGGTAATATCACCTTATGTGGTCTTGGTGAGAATTTCACTAGCAGTGTGTGCAATGTGCTTAATTTAATAAGCAAATGCACCCTCATCTATTCTATTTATCACCCATAAGGTGGTTGTCAGTTTCCGATGCTATTCTAGTTAGTTTTCTATGGGTGACAAGTCAGGAGGCAACCCAAGTGTCAGGAAACATTTCCTGATTGAACGAATAAAATATGCCTCAAATTCCTTTGCTTAAACAAGAATTTGGGGGGAGGGTCCCACTTTATCCTAATTATAAAATTATATACAATAGCGACTTAATAATTTTAAATTATATATGTATAAGTATGCACAACATCACAGAAAATTGAAGAGAGAAGCTGAAAGAACACACTTTTATTTCTACCACCCAAGAGGCAATCTAACATATTTTGGTAAGTTTCTTTTTCATATTTTTACATTGTTGAGCTCATTTTATATTTTATGTAACTTGATGTGCTGCATTTACAAGCACATTATAAGCATTTCACACATAACCTCAGCATAGAAAAATACTCTACTATATGGTAATATTTAATTCACCATTTCCCCGTTGTTAGATTTGTAGGGAATTTATAATTTTCTGTTGCAATTTACATTTTTCTGAACTTCAGAAACATACATATATATGTTTGTTTGTATGCATGTATGTATATTATAAGCTCATAAAAGAATAAAAACATGTGGGAGGGTGAGTGCATTAGCAGAAACAAGGACTTGCACTTTGTGTTACATACGCC
Source organism: Talpa europaea (assembly GCF_964194135.1). Lineage (NCBI taxonomy): Eukaryota > Metazoa > Chordata > Mammalia > Eulipotyphla > Talpidae > Talpa > Talpa europaea. The sequence goes on along the minus strand of NC_140070.1, from coordinate 115,413,606 downwards.
TCTATTGTTTAAATCTTTTATAGCAAGTGAGAAGGGCATTTGTAATAAAATGTTAAATCAAAAAAGGAAGAAAAAAGAAGAAGGGAGGGGGAAGGCAGGAGGGAGAAAAGGAGGAAGAAAAGAGACAAAAGGAAAGGGAGGGAGAAAGAAAGGAAACCGTTGCACCAATTCCATTTGTAAAGAGCCTGGGAGACCACAAAAAGCAACTAAGCAATACAGTATCTCCCCTTGTATCTTTTGTAGAATCAACAAATCAACAGACCTATAAATAAGAAAGTAGCTCTAGGGCCTACCTGGTGGCCTAAGGGTTAAGTCTCAGAGCTATTATATTATCACTGCCATGGCATGAATTTGACTCCTGGTCAGGGAGCCCACCCACATATGGCACCGCAGACCTCTCCTGTCTCGCCTACTGCTCCCCTTAGCAGTGTATAGTAAGTCTGTTTGTTCTGCTCCCCACTCTGTCTCTAGTGAATCCTCTCACCTCCCACACCTCTGACCTATACCCCAGTTCTTCTACACAAAAATAAATAATTTTTTTAAAGTAGCAATGTATGTGATTAATTTCTCTGAGCAAAAGAAGAAATGGAAAACTATCCCAGTCCAACTTACTGATTGATTTTGGATTCTGTGGTGTCTCCAGCTTTGTCTCTCAATTTGATTGTAATGGACCCTCTTCTTACGTTCTTGTTCCAAATTATAATGTCCACAAAGTAATGATATACTGCAAAACAGGGAGAAAACACAGGAAGAGAGAGATACTCCCAACTGCTCCTTGAAGGGTCAATTCTTAAAACCAAACCTCCCTAAAATGGTCATCATGGTTGCTTTGGAGTGGAATTGACACATAAATGTGGTTGACATCTAATTTTTCTAGACCCGATCTCGTATCTCTTGAGGATCAAGCAATTTTCTGGAACGTCCCAATGAAGCTAATGATGACGATTTATTGATACTTTAATCTTCATAACCCAGAAGACAAGCATTATTATCCCCATTTTACCTAGCAGGACACTGAGTCTCAGAGAGGTTAAATGCCTTGGCCAACGTCACACAACTAGTATATGGTAGAATCAGCATTCAACTAGGTCTGTCCGGCACCAAATTCTAAACTTCATCTTGACTTTCATTTGCCAAGAAGTAGCCTGGTGCTGAGATTCAGTTATTCCAAAAAGAAAAGGATTGAGCAAAAGTAGACCACCACATTCACCACTCACTGCAGTAGGGTTCCTTCTCAGCTGTGTCAAAGAATGCTTTAGTCATAGGAGGATCTTTCTCTCTTAAATAGTTTTTCCAATTATCAGCATAATAGCCTATAAAAAAAAGTTGGAAAAGTGTAATGTTAACACATATTTCATTACTATATAAATGCAAAAGCAAATCGGAAGGATAGAAGCGGGAGTTTGACAGTTGCCACCACCAAGATAATCCCCCTTGCACTTCTCCCCATGATGAGGACCTACAGGGCCACAGGGCAGTTCTCCCCAGAACCCACTGGAGCTTTGCTCACTAAAAGCTGTTCCTAAAAGCTAGGGCTTGCAAAAGGACACAGTGGTGACTTTCCCCCTTCCTACTGATATTACATCACCTAGCCCTGCTTCTCGGCAGCAAGGGCTGGCAAGGGGCGAGTGGCACACACTAGGGTGATCCAAAAATAGCACTGACATTTCTCAGTAATAAGTTCATTTTTATAGATTAAAACAGATTCAGGCATATGCCTAAAATAGCACCGCTCTTGCAAAGCGATGTGCTTTCTGGAAAAACTGCAATTAGGCTTGCCATGTGACTATGTCACCAAGCAGAGAATGTCCTCCTTCATATCTGTGCCTGCAAGGAATGAGGTTGAGTGCCATCAGGGGGGCTCTTTCTCTCCTCTGTACCCACCCCTGGAGAAGGGCCTCCAGATTCTAACTTAATTGTTCTGGGGACCCAGGCATCAGTATTTCTGAAAGTTCCCCTCTGTGGTTCTCATGCACAATCAAGGTTGAGAACCCCTGTCTCTAGTATGTTCTAATGTGAATTTGGATTGTTTTTTTTTTTGGGGAAAAACTGGAAAATTCTCATTTGAACTTCCAGTTTTAAAGGTCCTCATCACCTGGAATATTTCTACTAAATCTTAGCAAATATCTAAGCATCCCCATGGTAGCTATCACACCAGTACATGCTCACAATGCATGTAGTGAGTGCATTATTCGGAGGGATCATTCTTCAAACCTCATTTCACACAAAGGTCCCTCCTCGAGCAGAGGTTGTGTGCACCAGAAGGGGTGTCCTGTCTCTATGAAAGCAGGTTACCATAAGGTGACTATGCCCTGTGTTTTGGTTTTGGAGACTCTTCTGGAACCTTCTTTTTCATGTTAAACTAGAGTATCCAAGGAAATTGCCCTACCTTCTAGATAAATCTTATACAGATCACTTTTCTAACAATGTTTATTGGGAGACACCAGAGTAGTTCTCAGAAGAAACTGACTAGAAAAAGCTGACAGAATCAATTTTTTAAATACACTCAATTTCCAGGTTAATTTTAAGATAGTAAAACAGTGTTGGGATACTACAAAAAAAATTAGGTTTTTTGGGGGAAACTCCTTGTTGGACTTACCCAGAAGGGGACAGGACTCCTTGTGCAGTGTGCCGCAGGTGACACATTGGCCATTCCTATAATTCCGGTAGGAGTCACAGGGATATGCAGTGATACTACAGTTCTCTCTCAGGGAAGAAAGGTACAGGTACACGGACCTCTGGTGGTCGCATTTAAAGTACGCTGCGATTCCTTGGTTGTCAAGGGGATGATTAAAGAGGAGAGCAGTTGTGGCATTTAATAATGGCACCTCACATATTATGTGCACACGCACATGCACACACACACAAATTTATCATCTGTCTCCTATATGCCAGGCACTGTGCTAACAGTGTAGTACTTATAAAAACCCACAAATCAGAATTTATGCTGACAAGTAGCAGGTGAAAATAAGATAAGTGTGATTATCCCCATTTTACCTAGCAGAGCATTGAGACTCAGAGAGGTGTCTTGATCAAGTGTCACACAAGTGTCTTGTGATCAAGTGATCAAGTGTCTTGATCAAGGTCACACAACTAATATATGGCAGAATCAGGATCCCACCTAGGTCTTTCTTTTGTCAGTGTAAAGGTAGTGGAAAATTCATTGGTATGCAGAGATCCCCCAGAGGTTTGCAGCAGAAGGCAAGCCCAGTTAAACTACTAAAGACAGTAGGGAAAGAAGGCATCAGGGAGCAATTGGTAGAGGAAGTTGCCTTTGAAAAAGGTTGGAAGAATCTCTCCACTCAGAGTGGGTCAAGATGGAACATGTGAACTAAGATAAGTTCAATAAAATGTCTCCCTTGGGTGGAACCTTGATCTAAATACAAAAGTCAAATGGAGCTCGCCTTTGTGAGGTGATAGTTTACAAGCAGGAAGTTAATTAAACTAAAAGCATGAAGAGTCATCACAGGGCCACAGCAAGAGATAAACAAGGACTATTCTCTGATGTTATTGAGGTCCAGGGAGAAGTTGAAGCATATACCTGAACTTTGTACTCCATCAACAGGCTCCATTTCTGTTCTGGGACACTCCCAGGTAGGAGTATGGGGGGCAGGGTGCTAACATAGTAAAATACTAAAGTTCTGGGAGTGCACAAGGCATTCATGACAGCAGCCAAGTGTCAGCGGCTCTATTTCTGCTGGAAGGGTGAAGGGTAAAGTGAAAAGGGCTGAACAGTAGGAGGTGACACTGAAAGGCCTGAATGGAAAGAAGAGGTAAGAGGCAAGCCTGGAAGTAAGTCTTCGTGGTACCATAAGGTGTAATGGAGAGAGAAGAGGCCAATGAGACAAAGATATGGGTGCCAGAGCGTTGGAGATGATGAAGTACTGAAGCACAGAGCATCATATTCATGAGTCAGATGATAAAGTTATTCAGAAGAGGGCAATCAAAATTAGTAAAGTTAATTTGGATCATACTGTATAGTTTTGTCTCTGTCACTTACCATTTTGTAAGCATCTTTATTAACCTCTCAAAATATGATTTTTAACAGTTATGTTCCTTTGTGTCTGCACACCATAGTTTAAAATAATTTTCCTATTATTTCTAAAAGTTTAACTATATTAAAGAATGTTTTGTGGGATATTTTAGAACTCTGATCTTTTTGTCTACATTTTCCATAATTCCTCCAGCAGATGTTTCCAGATTGGAATTTTTATGTCAAAGACACACCTTGTCAAAAGAGAGAAATGTTTCATAATAGCTTTTAATCAAAATGTTGTGGTTTTTAAAGGCAATATAGTTGAGCAATAATTTTAACTTATATTTATAACACTTCTATTTCTCAGGGAATTTGGTTTTTGTTAAGTACTACTCTACGTAGCATAACATCAAATTTTAAAATCTCTTAAGTCACAATTTTACAAAACATAAAATATCTGCACTTACCTCCAAATATTGTTTGGGGGCAACCAGGTTGGTCCAAACCTCCATTTGGGTAGAAGTCTATGTTTCCTAAAGGTTCTCTGTAGCCCATTGCTGGAAGAGAACACACTATGCTTTTACACTGCGCTGAACTTTGCACACCTCCTAGCTCATCTGCCTGCAGGATACAGGCAGAGATTATATTGTGGTGTCCTCATTATTATTAGTGCTACTATTGTTATGCCTATCTAAATTTTTTGCCCTAAATTACCCAGGTACTTATTTAGAAAGCAATGATTTCTAACTATGAGGCTATGGAAATGATGCTGGCATTGTTTCCATTCTTGTACTCATCCACTGCAAGGTTAATAAAATGTTTCTTCTTTACATTTGATTGGAACCCTGTAATTTCCAGGTGCTTCCCAAGCCTCTCATGAATAAAAAATAGGAAAAAAATTAACATTGACTTAGTAGGAAAAATCTTATAAAATTTGGGATCTAGATTGGTAAAAAATAGGAAACTCTTTTAGAAACTGGAGGCCTAAAATTATAGATATTTTTAGTAATTGCTTTTTTCTTTAATATTATACCCCAAAATAATCAGTAAAATACTTGATCACAAGGATCATATAGGTATCTGCATACATATGTAGTGCCTCATTGCAATAATATTAATAGCTATTTCATATTGAGAAACTATATGTATCTGTGGGAATGATACTATGTGGTTTACACTAACCTTTTCTCTGATTTTCACAATGTCTGCAAAGTAGATGTTGGTAAATTCAGATGAATTAAGTTACAGGTAAACATAATGAAGCTCAGAAGATTTAGGGAACCGGGCCTCCCTGGTGGTGCAAGGGGTTAGGCAAAACACTATGAAGCAATCCGCAGCCTCTGCAGCACAAGTTCGATCCCTGGCAGACCAGAGAGCAGCCCACATAGTGCAGCAGACCTCTCCTGACTCACCTGCTGCTCCCCTCAGCGGTGTATTTCAGTAGATCTGTGCCTGTTTTTTCCCCACTGTCTCTTGTGGGTCCTCTCACCCACCCACCCCCCCCCCACATCTCTGGCCTGTTCTCCAGCTCTTGTATGCATAAACAAATAAATCTTTAAAAAAAAAAAAAAGAAGAAGAAGATTTAGGGAACAAACATGATAACACCATGACCCTGGATTTCAATCCACGGCTGCCTGACTGCAAAGCTTTTATCTTTTTATTCTTTCCTTCAAAATTCCTTTTCTCTTCAGGCATAAAAAATAAATCGCTCTATTCCACTAAGCATCAGAATGGCATTGAGGTATGCACTTAAGTAAGGTAATATTTTGCCAGCTACGTAGTAAGAATGCAGCTGTATTGCAGAGACATCTCTTCTAAGGATAACAATTGCTGAATAGCACACCCGGGTACTCATGATAGGTGGTCAAGGGTTTCTTTCTCAGGTGGTTGTGTCACAGAGTGTGTACAACTGAATGGTCATTCTGCTCTGTCTCCTCAGCCCTATCTAGGTTGCAGCTTTCCAGTTTTTTTTCCCAGACATTCAGATATAAAGACACATCCTTCTCATCCCCAGCTCCTGAGACACTGGCTGATCCTGAATATGAAATCAGCAGCAAGAAAGACAAAAACCCCAGTGTTGACCCATGAAGTCCTGGGGCACTACAGGTGTTTCAGAATCACTCCTTGAGGAGACACAAACCTTTTAGTTTAAGGTAATACTGAAAGAAATAGAAACCAAAAAGAAACAAACAAAATCACCGCAGGAGCAGACCCAGTTGCACATAGGGAAACATCCATCCAAACGGTGTGCAAGTCGGCCTGTCCTGGATGGGTCAAGATGATCACTTTACAAGGAAGAAGGGACAGGAAAGCACCTCCACTTGCAAGAGAGCCTCAAGGTCTGCGTTCAACCAGCTTCCCTGTATGATTTCTGTGGGTTTGGAACTGTGCCACTGGAAATAGGGAATCTGGAGAAACCTGATCCACCCCGGCATGCCAACTCCCCCAGGGGGAGGCTCCTGGGAGTTGGGGGGGCGGGAGTGCTCACTGATCCACCAGAGCAGGAAAGTTACCGTCAGTGTCTGAGTGGATGACATCAACGAACTGAGCGTCCCTGGAATCTAATCTCTCCTCCGGAGGTTTCCCGTTGTATGAAGGGCCTGCAGGGTCAAGACCTGGAAGGAAAACAGAGTCAGCTTGGCAGCCCCACGCCATGAGTCACCTGCAGCCGGCCTTTTGATCGCTCCCCCAGTGATGGCTTAGGCTGCAGGTCACCCTCCCCTGGGCAAGCATCACGTTCCCATCCTGCTCTGCCAGGCTCCTTTCCACAGCCCTGTAGCCTTTTCCCACAGTAGAGCTATTACCCTGGCAGTACCCCTGAGAACAGCACCCACATTCCATCGGTAGGTATATCTTGTGCATGGCTAAGCACCAGACAGTGCAGGCAGAGGTGGACCAGGGGCTTAACTGGTTCCTGGGGTTTTGGTGGGGAACCAAAGTGTGCATATAAAAGCAGATGCCATACTTATCTTTATCCCACTTTGAATGATCCAGAAACTTCACTCAAGCTTTCCTTCTTTTTATAAGAAAAACAAACTCCTTTCAAGTTTCCATTTTTATTCATCTATACTACCTCATCCAATCCACATCACAAGCCTGTGAGGGAGCCAGGGTTTCCATTATTCCCATTTTAAAGATGTGTGACTAAGGTTTAGGGACTTCAGATATCTTAACCAGAGCCATGGTCTCACAATGCAGTCACCTCTCTTTGTAGAGGTTTGGTTTCATTGCACTGGGTTTGGCAAGCTGAGTGGGAGAGTGAAACTCGTTGGCCTGGCCGGTATCACCCCATCTGTCCAAGAGGGAGGAAAAGGTGAGTGTTTATTCCTGCAGAACTAACCCACCCCATAAGTGCCTGAACTTATTTCTTGCCCTTGGTCAGTGTTAGCTGTGCCTCCCTCGCCATCATTAAACACTTGGAATTATAAGGGAGTAGCTCCCACAATGCTGTAAACACAACACAGTAAAATTGAAACTTAAACAAAAAGCAAAAACAACCCACCAAGGCACAAATAGTCCCTCCTTGCCAGATACCTGCCTGAAGCTTTGTATCTGTGGGCATCATTTTAATTAACACCTCCCAATCCCTGGTGTTATATAGAAAATCTAAGAGATAGCATCTTTGCCCCAACTGGTTTCCTGTTTCTAGTCTCAATCTTTCCATTTTTCCTCTCCAAAAGCTTTTGCTTCCTGGAGGCATTTCTTTACCTGCCACTTTCCTTATTACTTATCTCTTTCTCCCCTGCCACCACTACCATCCCAATTGAAACTGTGTATGTGAGGAAATGGCGCAACACCTAGTCACTGGAGTCCACAGGATATTTTCAACACAGTATGGGAAACTCATAACTGGGGCAGAATTTGCTGGGGAAGCCGCTCCTGCCCCAGTGAGAGCCCTAGTGCATTGCAGCCTCCAGATCCATGTGGATAAATTGGCTTACTGTATAACTTCTAAAGCAGGGCAATTTTGAGAGTAATGAGGGTGCATTAATTATTATACTAGGACAAATGACATAAATAGGGACTGTCACAGTAAACTTGGACATATGAGCCACAGCAAATGATAAGCTTGCAAAATTACAGTCAAACTGCTCTAAAAAACTTTGTATTTTGTGTGGGTTGAGACCATTGATGTCAGAGATGTGACATGGAGTCCCAAACCTAACACCAAGCAGGCCTATGACTTTAGGCAGCTTATTCTATTTCTCTGAACCTCAGTTTCCTGATGTGCAGAATGGAGGTAGACTTAATAGCTAGTTCAGAAGATTTATGAAAGGACTTCTGAATCTGAATCCAGAATATTTTAAGATTAATATAGAATAGAAACAAAATGGGAAAATGGAGTGTCTGATTGTTCCTCAAAGATCATCACAAAGTGTCTAGCTAGTGATCCTTGACTTTTATAGCAGTGTTAACTTGGCTTTGAAATTTCTGAACTTCTCTCCAGGACAGGCATCCAATATGCTGTGTACAGTTTCAGGGTCCTCTAACTCCCCTCTCCAAGGTCACCATGAACCCTCTAAAACAGTGCCATTCAATATCTAATTTTTTTAACTTTTAGAAGCTACTTTAAGAAAAAGAAACAAGGACAATTAATTTGTACTTGTATATCCAAATATGTAGTCCTTGTATAACCCAGTATATACAAAATATTAGCATTTCAACATGTAATATAAAAAATTTGAGGGCCTCCCTGTGGCGCAAGGGTTAAAGTCTCAGTCCTACCAAGATATTGCCAGCCACTGCAGCAGGAGTTCGATCCCTGGCCAGGTAGCTAACCCACATGGTGCAGCAGACCTCTCTTGTCTCACCCATTGCTCCCCTCAGCAGTGTATTTCAGTAGATTCACCTGTTCTGCTCCCCACTCTGTCTCTGGTGAATCCTCTCATCCCCTGCACCTCTAGCCTAGACTCCAGGTCTTGTATGTATAAATAAATCTTTAAAAAATAATTAAAAAATTGAGATTTTTTAAATATTCTTTTTTGTTATTCTTTGAAATCCAATATGTATTTTGCACTTACAGTATACTTTAGTTTATATGAGCCACATTTCAAGTGCTCAATGACCATATGTGGCTAGTGGTTACTATCTTGGACAGAATAGTTCTAAGGTCATTTCTCAAAGTGTGGTTTTTGATCACCTGCATCTTCTGGTTAGAAGTACAGACCCCTGGCCTCCAACCCCAGAGATTCCAATTCAGTAAGTCAGCTTTATAAGCACCCCCAAGGTGATTTTTACACACAGTTAAGTTTGAGGATAAAATTTAATGTGTAATTTATATCACTTATCAAGTGATATAGATACTTGAAATATTTTAAAATCCACTCATCCTCTACATCTTCTGTTGAAGAAGTTAGGAAAGTTAGAAAGAAAGGGCAATAGAAGAGATGAAGCAATCATTGAAACTGAAATCATTATCAAGTAGAACTGGCCAGTTCTTGGGATTGAGAGTGAACTTGGTTAACATGCCAAATTCCTGCTCCATAATCCAATGAGTCCACTCAGGCAAGACAGTGGGGAATAGGAGAGGGAATGCTTTACCCTCAGAAATGCTCTTGCAGACAGCTAAGGTTGGCTTCGGGGTTCAGAGTGAATGCAGATGAGGATGGGGAAGTCAGTGAAGATAGAAAATTGAGCTACAGATCATGGTCTGAGTCTAGGCCACAGAGTACAGCCATGTAGTCCAGAGTAGAAGGAAGGCTGGCTTGGGGAATTTCCATGATCAGAGATGAGGTTACATTGCATTCACATTCAAAGTAGTCATGGCAACAGCTTTGCTGGCAGGTTAAGGAACTGGGGGTAAATGGAATAAGGTAGTGGTGGGCTAGAGGGAGATAACACCAGCACTGGGGAGCAGAATTTAGTCAACTGTTCCCAAACTTTATGGTCCGTGAGATCAAATTGTAGCTTGAAGTTAGCCACAGTGGAGGGTTTACACCATGAAAATGAGTAAACAGCACAAATCACTACTTTTTTTTTTTTTAAGACTTTTTTAGCTTCTAAACACACCACAAAGAAAACACCTACACTTTGGCAGAAGAGGAAATCCCAAAAGGTAAGGTACACGAGTAAGTGCAAGCCAGCCATCTTTTATACTCATAAGCAAAAATGAAATCTTTTAAAGTAAATGTAGTTGAGTCTAACTGGTTAAACTGCTTTCATACCCTAAAGCACACAAAAATAAAAAACCTACCTAACTTTTTCTCTGAGTTTTGTACTTAGATTCAGTAATAAAGACAACCTTGAGCTGAGCTCCAAGGCAAGAACTGAGAACACAAAGAAATAAGGGCCACATAGAGTCAGGGCACCTTGAAAAAACTAAATCCTGGTCCTGGATACCTATTGTAGACAAAGTCTTTTCTAGTGTGTTTGAATAGCTAGGACCCTTACACAATTCCATGGTTACTGTTACTTCTTTTGATTGTTAGTCCTTTTGTCTTCAAATGTCTGGAAACATTAAAAACTTCCAAATAATTGTCACTCAAGGGTATAAATCCTTGGTATTACCACCCTGTGACAACTAGTCATATCCCAAGTTAACGAGGGGATAATTTGTTAAAGGATCTATCAGTGTGGCTGTGGGGGCAGGCACTACTTTCCCCACCTCCATGCTGCACATGTCAGATGCTTTGGAATACAACTCCCAGTATGCCATGAATCACACTTCCAGAATGAGGGCTGCTGGGAAGGAAGAAAGAGCAAGATGGATATAGTGGTAGGGAAAGAAGTACGGGTGACACATGGGGACTCTGCTCATGGTCCTTGATCTCAGTGGCTTTAGTGCTTTGGCAGGCAGGCCCTTCACAGACAATAGATTTAAATAGCTATCTCGGTGTGACAAAGGATACTGAGAAAGACATGAATGGGCAGAGCCCTGTGTCTCTGAAAGAGAAAGGCTCCTTCAGCTCTTGGTTTGTAGCTGTGGAAAGTTACAGCCTAACAGGCAAGACATCCTAGCAAGAGAATCTTTGTTTGGAGTTCCACCTGCTAAATTTCTGGGTGTTTTTCATTTAGCTTTGATCTGAAAGCTGATATTCAGAGAGTTAAGACCCAGTCATCAAAATTTCCACCTCATTTTCCTATCACAAGACTCCAGCTTTGCCTAGGGACAGAAACATATTGGGCATGTAGTTCAGACTGTTCCAGATTCAATGAAAAGAAAAAGGCTGTCTGCTTTGGATACATAGATCAAGTTCTCAAGGGACATAGCTGTTTTCTAGTCGAAAAAGTCATTACCAGTATTTTCTATGACATATACAATTTTAAAAATGTTTTGCACATGTTTTATTAAATAATAACCCGAGGTCAATATTATTATGGTCTTCTTTTTGTACGTATGCTTAGAGATAGATGTTAAGTCATTGGAAGAGCTGACTAAGGACTTAGATGGCCTGCATAATGTTCTCCCAATGAGCATCCTGCCCAAGCCAACTACTCCATGCCCATGCTCAGGAAGCCTTACCTGTAATTCTCCCCAGCTGCCCATCGAACATCTTTCCAACAAACCCAGCTATGTGGGCTCCTAAACTTACTCCAATCATGTAAATTTTGTCAAGAGAAGCTCCTTCTACCTGGAATTTCAAGAGGTCCATCATTATAAATTGTGAGGGGCCCAGGAGATGACAACATTTGGAGAAACATCCCAACTGTTAACTTTGCAGAAACATTTCTAAGACCTTATATCCACTATCTCATTTAGCTACATAACACTCCTGCAAAGAAAATCCCACTCTTTTGGTTATACAATTAAGGAAATGTGGCCCAGAATTGACATAATCTACGAAAGGTAGGCAGTTGGTGAGGGAGTAAAGCAGGATTCAAATCAATCTATATATCTACCTGTGTCTTAATCTTTATGCCATAATATCTCCATTCATATTTCTGCTAGAAATCACACCTGTGGGCCTTCCCTGGGCTTATTCAGATTTGCAAATGTTACCAAATAGCCCCATGTCAGACATCTTTTGGCCTTAGATCTCCAGATAATGGGAAAATTTCAACTTGGCCTGGAATTACTTAAGAGAATTCTCACTTACCAACATCCGGTCAATAAAGTCCTTCAGGACTGTTGCTACTTTTTTGGTTTTTCTAGTGGCCGAGGAGTATATTACAGTTGTAGCTCCACGATTCCAGTCAACAACAACCACGTTCATGTCTTCTACAGAGAGTAAACCCTGTACTAAGGCTTCCATCCAAACTGGAGCGGAGCCTGTTGGTCTGAATCCATGGATGACGAAGGTGGTTTTCTTGGCCACATTCAAGTTCCCCAAATTCACGGAGTTGACAATTTGTGCACAGGTCCGGTTTCTCCAAGTGTAAACCATCAACCTCACGTCTAGTCCTGTACCAACCACTGCACTGTGAAAGCTCAGTTTGGTGAATGAAGGACATGTCTCATCTGTGTCTAGAAATAAAAATGAGATGGCATCATGACAATTCTTTCCTTAGGTGGGCATCAAGCAAGAGGGTGGTCTCTTACTCACTAGAGTTATTTCTATGTGACTTACAAAACCTGGCAGAGGACTGGATCTAATTGAAGAAGTGAAAAAAATCATATTTCATTCAAAGTTCACATAGGGCCTCCCTGGTGGCGCAAGGGGTTAAGACACAACCTATGAAGCTGTTCGCAGCCACTGCAGCACGAGTTCAATCCCCCGGCTGGCCAGGTGGCTACCCACATGGTGCAGCAGACCTCTCCTGACTTGCCCACTGCTCCCCTCAGCAGTGTATTTCAGTCAATCTGCCTTTGGTGAATACTCTCACCCCCCCATACCTCTGGCCTGTACCCCAGTTCTTGTATGCATAAAAAAATAAATCTTTAAAAAAAAATGTTCACATAGTGAGTTCTTTTTCACCAGGAAAACCATTTTTTAAATCCTGTCCTCCTTCAAGTTCTAAGCCAAAAAGTCACCTTAGTGAAATCTCAGATTTACTCAGCCATAAGTATCAACCCAAGCTCCTGAAACTTCTTATATATGCCTTATTGTCAGCACAATAAAAACCCCTCAAGGTTGTATTATGGGTATTTATATACATGCATTTCTATCCTGCTAGAACAGAATCTCCTTGGAATGGTTTCTTATAATCTTCTCTATTCCTCATACTACCCAGCACATGAAGAGGACTCAATAACTGAATCTATATGGTCAAAGTGCCCTTTTCCTGTCTAAGAGCACCCGCCTGGGACAGCAATGGGGAAGGTAATGTGTTTCTCTGAGTCATTCAATAGCATCTGAAAATATTGATCACAGTAACATTTCTTGGACTTTCCCAATTCCAATTAACAACACCATCAGCCACTCTTAGGGATCTACCCAAAGGACGCAAAAATATTGATTCAAAAGAACACCTCTACCCCTATGTTTATTGCAGCACTATTTACAATAGGTAAAACCTGGAAACAACCCAAATGCCCAAAAATAGATGACTGGATCAAGAAGATCCAGTATACACAATGGAATATTATTCAGCAATCAAAAAAGATAAACTCGTGTCATTTGCAGCAACATGGATGACACTAGAAGGAATTATGCTCAGTGAAATAAGCCAGAAGGAAAAAGAAAAATGTTGCATGGTTTCACTTATAGCAGGAATATAGGGGAACTAAATAAGACATCAGTGTAAAAAAATAATAACAGTACAAAGCACAACAAAGAAAAACGGACAATTATAAATCAGAGACATACTGCAGGGGAGCAGGAGGGTGAGGGATCACAGGGAGGGAGGGAGGCGCACAGGGGACTGAGGTGATGGTGCACGGAAGCACTGGGGAAGGAAACTCTATGGGGACTACACCTGAGAGGTTGTGGGGAAGCAAATATTGTTTTTAAATGAATAATGGTTTAAAAAAATTTAAAAAATAATTTATTAAAATAAAAAAAGAAAATTAAAAATAGAAAAAGAAACACCATCAAGCATTCATCCTGCTGAGTAGACTTTAAGGATGACCTTAGAGAAAGGTTGGGAATGAGGAAAGGGACCACATGAGATGAGCCTAGATCATCTTGAAGCAGAAGTAGAGGAGTATTTTAAAATACGTCCCAAAGACACAGGGAGAGCTTGAGTCAGCTTGAAGGGCCTTCCATTTACCAAATCTAGGAAAATCAGAGTTCAAAATAATTAAGAACAGTAATGGATTATAAATATTTGAAAAAAAATAAGAATACATGACTCCATAACAAATAACCGGGTAAAGAAATGGGTAAATAAGTGGAAAAGAGCAGATCCTCAGTATAATGCTAAATGCCTTCTAGTGAATGTGGAATGAATGCTGTAGTTGAAACTCATTATTTTGCAATCATCATAAGAAAGGTTGGTTAAGCAAGAATCATCCATGAATGCTAAACCAGTGTGCACGGGGGAGGGGAGATTGAAGAGGAGTATATTATTTGTGTGGTCTTAAAGACCACCGATTACTTTTTTTTTTTTAAAGAGGCATGTATTTTTATTTATTTATTTGTTTGTTTGTTTGTTTTGTTTTATTTATACAAGCACTGGGTACAGTCAGAAGCGCGGGAGGGTGAGAGAATTCACCAGAGCCAGAGCGGAGAGCAGAGCAGGCAGAAGGACCGAAGTACACTGCTGAGGGGAGCAGCGGGCGGCAGGAGAGGTCTGCGCGCCATGTGGGACCCTCCTCCGGTGGCCGGGGAACAGCCGGGGATCGAACCAGCGCCGCAGAGGCTGCGGGCAGCTTCACAACCCAGCGCTCAACCGCTGCGCCACCGGGGAGGCCCCACCAATTACTTTTTTTTTTTTTTTTAAATAAATTTTATTGTTATATTCCCCATACAATTGCAGCCCCCCATTCTGACCCCAATCCCTCCCCTCCCGCCCCCGCCCCCCCTAAAAGTGTCTCTGGTTCATAGTTTATTGTTGATTTTGATTTTCACGTTCTTATAGTTATTCATTTTCCTGGTCCCTTATTTAAGTTTTCTAGATTCCTGCTATGAGTGAGACCATCCGGTATTTTTCTTTTTCTTTTTGGCTTATTTCGCTGAGCATGATCCCTTCCAGCGCCATCCATGTTGCAGCAAATTGCATGTGTTTATCTTTTTTGAATGCTGAGTAATATTCCATGGTATATATGTACCACATCTTCTTGATCCAGTCATCTATTTTTGGGCATTTGGGTTGTTCCCACCAATTACTTTTTAATGACTAGGGGAAAGATAGTAGGTGGAGGATTAGGAGAACACCCTGACTAGGCTGTCCAACTTATCATCAAGAGGGCCAGGTGAATATCGAGCTCCTATCGTTACAAAGCCCTGAGGGCATCATTCACACAGCATTCCTGTGGGAAATGCATAACCCACATCTAGTCATCAAGAAAAATCAAGCAAACATAATATAAGAAATATTCAAAAAAAAATCTAAATGTCCCATATTCTTTAATAAGGTCAATGTCAGAGAGAGAAGGAAGAGCTGTGGAAATATTTTAGATTAAAGGAGACTAACAAGACAGGTTAAATAAATGCAGTATTTGGTCTTAAACTGTATTCTGTGATGGAAGAAAAGAATGCTAAAAAAGAAATTTTTGTGTCAATTTAAAAAACTGGAATCTAGTTGAAATTAGACAAAAGTATAGCATCAGTGATAAATTAATAGAGATGGTAACTCTACAGTGGTTTGTAATAGAAAAATCCTAATCCTTGGAGAATACAACTGAACTATTTATAAGGAATTGGTCAATGTATTCCCAAATGATTCAGAAAAAAACAATTGGGGATGGATAGACAGGTAGCAGATGCTAAAATATATGTAGCAAAAAGTTAACAGTAGGTGAATCTGTGTAAAGGGTTACTATGAATTTTTTAAATTCTTGTAACTTTTCTCAAGTTTAAAATTATTTCCAAATAAAAAGCTTAAATAAATTAAAGAAGAAAGGGGAGAGGGCCATGCCGGTGACATAAAGAGGAGGAGGGGAACTATTAGTTCTGATATCAGAAAGCAAGAATAGATACGAAAGTTTAAGACTTCTGCTCAAAAAGGAACAGGGATTTGGAAATAAACTAAAAGTCAATTTGCAAGGTGGAGAGTGTAAGAGCAAAGGAGAGCTTGGAGTATTTGGGTAGTAAACAGAGTATTATTTTTATAATGTTATATAAGGCCTTGATCAAGATCCATAAACAAGTAAAAGTTAAAAGTCTCTAATCAACATTGGTATCCAGACATAATGCAATAATTAGGAAGACTGTATTTTTTTTAATTACAAGAATTTAAAACTGTGCTGTGATCTTCTATGCCCTGCAGTCAAGTGTAAGTGAACTAGAGCAACAACCAAGCCCTAACTCCAAGGTGGAGATGGCTGCGAGGATTTTCAGAAGAGTGAGCAAGGCCCTAAGGAGGACCATTCTTGGGGGGAGGGGGCAGGAGAAGACTCTTGACTTGCAACTGGTCCACAGAAGACAAGAGTGCCTGGGAAATATCACCTCTGGTTCCTCCAACAGGAGTTTAGAAACCATCCCCCACAGAATCTTACACTCAATACATCACACACCCAGGAATTGCTTCTCCCTTCCTCTGAGCCTGAGAGTGGCCTGCAGGCTGGAGTGTCTGACCTTCCTTTTATCACCAGCGTCCATTCACGTATGCTTTCACCTGAAACCACTGCCTAGGCGCTGGTATGCAGGAGTAAAGAGAATGAGCCAAAGAATCTGCAATAGAAGGTCAAAATTTATGGAGGGGACCTCCCTAGTGGGGCAAGGGGTTAAGACGCAACACTATGAAGCTATCAGCAGCTACTGCAGCGAGAGTTTGATCCCCGGCTAGGGAGGTGACCCACATGACGAGCAGATCTCTCCTGACTCGCCCACTGCTCCACTCAGCATTGTATCTCAGTACATCTGCCTGTTCTGTGTCCCACTCTGTCTCTGGTGAATCCTCTCACCACCGCCACCACTGCCCCCCGCATCTCTGACCTGCACCCCAGCTTTTGTATGCATAAATAAATAAATCTTTTTATCTATTTATTTAAAGATTTATTTATTTATACAAGAACTGGGGCACAGGCCAGAGGCACCAGAGGGTGAGAGAATTCACCAGAGACCAAGTGGAGACACAGAACAGGCAGAAGACACTGCTGAGGGGAGCAGTGGGCGAGGCAGGAGAGGTCTCTGCACCATGTGGGAATCTCCCTGGCCAGCCAGGAATTGAACACACGCTGCAGAGGCTGCAGACAGCTTCAACCGCAGCGCTCAACAGTTTATTTGGAGGCCCTAAATAAATCTTTTTTTAAAAAAAATTATGCAGGCTTTGAAAACCCTCACCCTGGAAAACTTGGGAGATTCCTGCTTTTGTTCTACCTTATCTAGTAGTTTATGGAGTGAACCTCACTCTCACTGTAAATATGGTCTTTCTGGTTGTTGTTTTTTTCCAGTTTTGTGGGAAAAAATTGACAATAACATTGTGTAAGTTTAAGGTACATAGACAATTTTCCACACACACATATTGTGAAATGATTACCACATAAGGTTAGTTGAATACATTCATTAACACACATAGTTAAGGTGTGTGTGGTAAGAACACTTAAGATCTAATCTCTTAGCAAATTCCAAGCAAACAATATAATGTTAACTATAGTCACCTCTCTGTATATAGATGCCCAGAATTTATTATGTAACTATTTCCTCCATTTGTTGGACGCTTTCATTTTTCTCTTCCTGTAGATTGCTGGGAGCTATAGAACATGGACTGAAACTTGTCTGGTGTTACAGAGTAAGCCCCAGAATAAGTAATTGACTGTTCAATTAGTCACTTTATTGAAAAGGAGGTATCTCAGGATTGGGCTGAGCCTCTCTCGGTCTCAGTCATCATAAAACTGGGTTTTGTTCCTGGTTGCTGGGCTGACTCACTAGGAGGCCTGGGGAAATTATGTCATCTTTCACTTGCTACTTACCTGCCCAACAGAGGAATGTCATGGAGATGAATTATGAATGAGGCCAAACTGGGGAAGACAGAGATCCCTTTGCAGGGTCTATTTAACACCATGTCTGGCCATTTTGAACCAAATGAGCAGCGTTGGCCAAGATGTCCTAAGTCGCATATCTGGGTCCTTTAAAGGTTTGGAAAAGAGTTGTAAAGTTTTGAGCCAGACCTATTTTGTAGCAGGAACTGCCAACTTTAGTGTCTATAGAATGGTTCATCCAACTTCCTTGACTTGCTGAGTCTTTACTAGAAGCCTTAAAATTGACAGTTACTACATGGCAAAATGGGCAGATCAAATGAATTTTTATTTTGCATTTGATAGAACCACTCTGACTTCAGATTTTTTTTAATGTCTCAGTTATTTTTAAAATGGCATTGTGCCCTGAATAGTCCATTATAAGGATTGCATGGAAAATAGAACATTTTCCTTTTCCTCTCTCAATGCTAAGTATTAGAACAGCTTTATATATTGATATGTTATCATTCGTCTTCGGGGATATGTGTAATTCATTCAAAAAGGATTTACTCTATACTGGGCTCTGGTCAGGCAGTATTTTAGAGGGACAGTCAGGCATTAAGAAAATGAAACACACAAATAAATATAAAATCGCAGCCTACAATATACACCATGTAAAAGAGAGGTGGTCAAAACGGAAATTTAAATAATTTGGCCTGGCTTGGGGAACAGGAATCTTCTTTCTTTTCATAATCTGGAAATAATCTAGCTAAATGCCAGTGATGAAGGAATCCTTTTGCAAAGTTCCGCAACAACATTACACTAAAGGGAAAATTCAAGTTCTCCAAACTATTGAATTTTTTATTCATAATTTTTTTAAAGATTGATTTATTTATACATACAAGAGCTGGGGTACAGGCCAGAGGTGTGGGGGTGAGAGGGTTCAACAGAGACAAAGTGGGGTGCAGAATAGGCAGATTGACTGAAACACACTGCTGAGGGGAGCAGCAGGTGAGACAGGAGAGGTCTACTGTGCCATGTGTGTTTCTCCCTGGCCGGCCGGGGATCGAACTCGTGCTGCAGAGCCAGCGGATTGCTTCATAGTGCTGTGCTTAATCGTTGCACCACCAGGGAGGCCCTCATAATTTTTTTCCTGTAATTACTTAAATTTTCAGGTGTATCTTTTTTTTTCCATTTTAATGTACTTCATTTGCCTTAAATTCCACCAAATGATATTTCTTATCATAATTTGATTTTGTTTTTGTTAGCATTTGGCGAGCCTGTTTTTAACAAAATATTTAGGGATCTTATATGTAGCCCTGCCTGGATTTTCTTTTTTCTTTTTTCTTCTTTTTTTGGGACCCCCCACTCTCTCTGGATTTTGTTCTATGATCTCACAAGAGAACCTTTATAGGTGAGGGGGATCTGTGAAAATGGCCCATCTCAAAAGACCAGAAACAATAAGTGTTAGTGAAGAAAAAAAGGAACCTTATCACACAGTTTGTGGGAATGTAGACTATTTTAGTCCCTATGGAAAACAGTATGGAATATTTCTCAAAATACTAAAAATGGATCTACCATAAGACCTAGCAATTTTTCTCCTAGGTATCTTTTTGATGAATACAAAAATACTAATTCAAAGGGAAACCTGCACTTCTATGTATATTGCGGCACTATAAGATGTGGTATATATACACAATGGAAAACTACTCAACTATCAGAAAATATAAACTCTTGCCATTTGCTGCAAATGGATGGAACTGGAGGGGATAATGCTAAGCAAAATAAGTAAGAAGAAGAAAGACAAATACCAGTTGATGTTGCTTATATATGGAATATAGAGAAACAAAACAGAGGGTCAGATAAAGCCAAGTTACCAGCAAATCCAAGGAAGTTGATAATAAAACTGAGACTCCCAAAGGGCCTGGGGCAAGAACAAAATGGGGAGAAAGCACAAAAGACTATGGGGCTGAACTGTGGGTGCGGTGGTCTTGGATGTGGTACAGCAACAACATTTGAAGTGGAGATCCTAAATACACAAATACTGATGTAAACCAATATTAGCTCAATAAAAATTAATAAAATATTGAATAAAAAAAGAAATAGTGAGGGGGTGGGTAAATCAGGTAAAAGGGGTCAATTGTATGGACCCCAAGGGATGGAAACTAGACTTTTAGTGGCAAACATAATGTCGTATATAAGACATTGATTTATAATGCAACATACCTGAAACCTGTATATTATAAACCAATGTTACTTCGATTCAAAAAATTAATGGAGGGCCTCCCCTGGTGGCGCAGGCGGTTGCGCACCGCGCTGTGAAGCTGTCCGCAGCCTCTGCAGCACTGGTTCGATCCCCGCCTGCCAGCGAGGGTCCCACTTGGCACGGCTGACCTCTCCTGTCTCGCCCACTGCTCCTCTCAGCAGTATATTTTGTCAGTCTGCCCGTTCTGTTTCCCGCTCTGTCTCTGGTGAATCCTCTCACCCTCCCGTGCATCTGGCCTGTACCCCAGTTTTTGTATAAATAAATAAATAAATCTTAAAAAAAAACCTTAAAAAAACTTACAAAAAATTAATGGGAAAAAATACCTGAGTTGCCATTTATTGGCAAAATAGATATAATTGGTCAGGTGGCCACAGACGTGCCTCATTCAGATCTGCTTTCAAGAGAACCTGCTGCAGGCATCACAGCTGAGTTGTATGTGCCTCTGTTTGCTACACAACAGCTGGGCCCAGCAACCACCAAGAACTGTGGGGTGCTACAGTCAGGAGAGGCAAGCTTCTCCTGCCTCATGGAGGATCCCAGTAATCAGTTACTTTGGCTCACAGACTCCCTTTCAGCCTGGCTGGAATATTCTCAGAATATGCTGAAACTCTTCCTACCCAGCTCTTCCTTCTTCTTCTCCTTTCTTATATGTTACATCTGCATGGTGGTGTAAAGTTTCTTTCTGCAAACTCCTCTGTCTTTATCCTTCACACATATTTCCTGCATTTCCTGTACTAGATCTCTTGTGTGTCCATTTCCTTCTGGGTGTCTGTTTCTTGCAAGAGTCACAGGGACACAACTGGATTTAACACTCTAATGCTCTATTTGCTGATTTTAGTACTTTTGGTTTACTGTCTTTTGCTCTACCAATCACTCTGTCTCTTTTCTTTGGGTTTCTTTCCCCCTCTGTTTACATATTTCCTCTTATACTGGGAAGCTTATAATCTACTTTAATTCTTTCGGTGTTTACCTTTGTAACTTTATGTGAAATACTTAAACTATTTCATGGTCTGTAAGTGGGTGGCCTAGGGCCAAGAGTAAATTTGTGCAGAACTGCTCAAGTCTTAGGTACATTTGTTCAGACCTAAATATCCACAAATGTGAACCCTTGCAGATTCTGGCATCTGGAAACTGTCCTTCAGATTGTTGTGGAACAGATTATTAAATTTTGCAGTGTCCAGCTGCTGACCTTTGCCAACATCAAATGATTCCCTGCTATACATGATGAGGCATCAGCTTACCCAGTATTTCTCCCCACTGATCCAATAATGTCTACATCTGATTTTATTAATTAAAAATTATTTTTGTATTTTTGATTAGTTGATTCCTTTTTTAGTTTAAAAATAAATGTTGACATCTCTGTGTATTGATGTAACAATCACAGAGAGTTTCTGATCTATTTACTATATAGTTCTATCCCCTCTTTCCTATCAAGAAAGGTGAAAAAGTTAATACACTTATCTGGCCTCTCATATCTTCCTTGACCCTTCCTTTCAGGACTTACAAATTCACCCACTTTTTGTTCCTATTATTAAAATACGGGAAGTTCTTTTTATTTATAGATTTTATATTTGCAAACTCACCTCCTTTCTAGAACATTTTTGTGACTGCCAAGACAAAACTCAAGGTGTTTTTGTGGTCATTTAGACATGGACACAGTGACAAAAGATTTGAATCACTCCCTACACCTGCTCCCACCTAAGGTCAACACTCTGTTCTTGCTTCAGCTCTCGTCCTCCAAACAGTCTGTTGGAGGACAGACTTTACACAGTATGTTTAGTGCCATATTTTTTGCTTTTTGTGCTTTTTCTTGGTGATTTTACTGTTTAGAATGGCCTCTGGGCATAGCCCTGGAATACTGTTTCTGAAGCTCAAGAAGAAAGCGATATACTTACAAAGAAAATACATGTGCTAGCTAAGCATCACTTAGGCATTGAGTTATAGTGCTGCTGGCTGTGATTTTAATATTAATGAGTCAGTAATATATACCTAAAAAGGTCTTTAAACACAAAAACATATAAAATAAGATTAAGTATTGATCAGTTAACAAAATCATTGTAACCACAGACTTTCAGGAACCTATCCCTATATTTTCCCTAGGAGCAATGTTCAGCTTCGCTAATTCATTGCTTTGGCTTTATAGACCATAATGACCATGAATAGTGAGAAAGGACTACACATAAAAATTGTCTCTGGAATCATATTTCCCTGGTTACATAGTTGTTCTATAATAGATCATTGTTCACTGTGAGTCCTTCTAGGTTTCTCCATTCACCCTTGGGAGACTGCTATTGATCTCTTCAAGGTGGGGGTGGGTTAATGGATAATATAATTCCTAAGTTCATTTGTATCTATAAATGGATTCCTTGGTCTAAGTGATGACCCTTCCCGCAGGATGTATAGATATTATTTTCTTCTTATATTGAATGCCACCTTGTTTGTTTGTTTGTTTTTAAGATTTATTTATTCATGCATACAAGAACCAGGGTACAGGTCAGATGCGCAGGACAGTGAGAGGATTCACCAGAGACAGAGCGGGGAACAGAACAGGCAAACTGACCAGACTGACTGAAATACACTGCTGAGGGGAGCAGCAGGCGAGACAGGAGAGGTCTGCTGCCCCATGTTGGATTCTCGCCAGCGGGCTGGGATCGAACCCGCACTGCAGAGGCTGCGTACAGCTTCATAGCACTGCGCTCAACCGCCTGCGCCACCAGGGGAGGCCGTTGAATACTACTTTAGAAAATTTCTTTTTCATAAGTTGACTGAAATAAAAGTTCTCAATGATAGAAAAAAAATTTATTAGGTAATCAGAAAGAGGATTTGAATCCTGGAAAGTCCAATAAATTTTACTCATTGAGAACTGCTTCAACTCCTGCATGTTTGAGTTCAGTTTATCTATCTTGTTACAGAGCAACATATGTAGAAAAGAGGAAAAGTCACAGTGAGTCATTTACACTAAAAATGTATTATTCCTGGGGTAGAGAGAGTCTGGTTTTTGTTTCTAGGTTTAGATCTCTTTTTTTTTTTTTTTTTAGAGACATGTTTTTATTTATTTATTTGTTTGTTTGTTTGTTTGTTTATACATGCACTGGGTACAGTCAGAAGCGCGGGAGGGTGAGAGAATTCACCAGAGCCAGAGCGGGGAGCAGAGCAGGCAGAAGGACCGAAGTACACTGCTGAGGGGAGCAGCGGGCGGCAGGAGAGGTCTGCACGCCATGCGGGACCCTCCTCTGGTGGCCGGGGAGCAGCCGGGGATCGAACCGGCGCGGCAGAGGTCGCGGGCAGCTTCGCAACCCAGCGCTCAACCGCTGCGCCACCGGGGAAGCCCCTCTAGGTTTAGATCTCTTGATTTCCTACATTGACATCATCTTTGTTTCAAAGGGGTACATATCAGGATTTAATTATTACCATGACATCTAAACAATCTATCATGAGACACAAAGACTAGGTACCCATTTTTCTCCCTGGTTTCTTTGGTGATAAGCAAGAGTTGGTTTTTAGCAGGCCCCAGATTTCTGCAGGCTGCTACACAAAAAAGGACAAGCCTGCTCTGACTTAAGTCTGTGCAAAAAAGCTTTGCTTTTTTGCCTGCTAGATCAGTGAAACAGTCCAGTTTGTTCACAATATGTTCACAATGTTACTTGCTTTATTCCCTACCAGGTACCTGAAACATCCTTTTATCATGCTGAGATAACTTCTCCCCTAACAGAAGCACTCCAGCATAATTCATCTACGCATCTGCTCTCCCATTGTTTCATTCCCAGTGCCAAGAACAGAGCTTGACTCAGAGTTGGTGTCGTTAAATATTTCCTGAATAAATGAATATCAAGCTTCCAGCACATGTTTCAGCCATTCAGAATAACAGGGGCCTCCCTGGTGGTGCTAAGGGTTAAGACACAGCTCTACGAAGCTATCAGCAGCCACTGCAGCACAAGTTCAATTTCCAGCCAGGGAGGTGACCTACATGGCACAGGAGACCTCTCCTGTCTCACCCACTGTTCCCCTCAGCAGTGTATTTCAGTCAATCTGCCTGTTCTGCTCTGCAATGTCTCTGCTGAATCCTCTCACCACCACCCCCACACACACCTCTGTCCTGTACCCCAGTTTATATACACAAATATATCTTTTTTTAAAAAAAGACTGTATGAAGCAATGTTATTGAAATAAGTGCAGTACAAAATGCACATGTATTAGAGCTGACATTACGTAAAAAATATATATCTGAGGTGACAAGGTCTGGAATATTATATACAAAAAAAAGTGGATCCTGCATCCTATTTCTGGTGTTCGTTGATTAAAATCACCTAAGATGGGCCTCCCTGGTGGTGTAGGGGTAGGGGCTAAGTTTCATTGCTATCAGGCTGTCAACACTGAGGGACTGAGTTTGATCTCCAGCTAGGGAGCTAACCCACATATGGAACCAGCAGACCTCTTCTGTATTGCCCAGTGCTCCCCCTAGCAGAGTATTTCAGTACATCTGCCTGTTCTGCTCCCCATTCTGTCTCTGGTGAATCCTCACCCCCTACCCCAGCCTCTGGCCTACACCTCACTTCTTCTATGCATAAATAAATAAAAATAAACCTTAAAATCACCTAAGGTTATTAATCCCCTTATCTCAGAATTAATAACAGTTTTAAAAGAAAACATTAAATTTACCTATTTGGACCATGTTACAAGTCAGTTTAAGTTCCTTGAAGGCAGTTACTGTGTTATTTTTTGTCCAATATTGTGTCCTCACAACTTAGCACAGGAATTCGTCTTGTGAATGGACCCTAAATTCTCAGCAATTTGGACAGCATACAAACACTAAATATTTGTGAGTGGCCAATATGTTAAATTGCTTCAATCTCAAAAATGCAATTCCTTAAGTTCAACTTTATGCTTGAATTTTTTAAATGATTACTTAGTTTTATGCTTTCAGAAAGCTGACCTCTTTTTGGTTATTTTGTCATTTTGTTACAAAGTCAAGTTTGCTCTGAGTTAGTGTTGACAAGCCAACTGAGTAACCACAGAACATGTTAAACTGGTTTCTAAAGCTTAACCTCTTCTTAGAAACTGGAGAAACTTTGCCTTTCCTTTGCAGGTTACTTTGAAATTCAATTACTTGGAAGGCTATTTCCTGTTGACTATTGGAAAATCACAATGATTCCTATCCCATGAGGAATTCAGACTCCCAGATAAAGGAGGCCTGATTGTCATTTATTGCCTTCCCTCTGTTAAAGTAAAAGGAACATAACTGGGTAGGATGCCAGGGAAATGTGGCTATAGAATCTTGTGAGATAACATATTTGTGCCTGTGACATCTTGTTACAATCAAATGTCCATGGCCAAATTAAGCCATGCTGATGTCTGGTCTACAGTTGCTTTCCTGCCAGAAGGCATCATTGAGTGACTGGTGGCCCACCAAGCAGACAACATTTACTATACGGCCCTTTACAGAAAAAGCTTGCCAACCCTGGACTAACGTCTTAAACAAAAAATACATGATTTCGGAAAGGGCTCAGGTTTTGGAGTTGCAGACATAGATCTGAGATCGACTCCATTGCCTACAGCTACATGATCCTGGAAATGAATGAATACTGAACCTCCTGGGCCACAGTTTCATTTGTGTAATATGATCATAATAATAGGTGCTGAAAAATTAGTAATTATTGATAATGTTGATGATAAATATTGATCAAAAAGGGTTGTGGGCCTCCCAGGTGGTGCAAGAAGTTAAGTCTCAGCACTAGCAAGCGATCCACAGCCAGAGCAGCAGGAGTTCGATCTTCAGCCAGGGAGGTGCCCCACATGGCTCAGCAGACCTCTCCTGTCTTGTCCTCTGCTCCCCTCAGCAGTGTATCTTAGTCAATCCGCCTGTTCTGTTTCCTACTCTGTCTCTCTGGTGAATCCTCTCACCCTCGTCCCCCTCCCCCACACACCTTTGGCCTACACCCCAGCTCTTGTATGCATAAATAAATAAAGTAAATCTTTTTTTAAAAAAAGGGGTTGTGATGAAGACTAAGCGAAATAAATTGCTTAGCGTGGGATTTGATATAAAAGCAAGTGTTCAATAAATATTAATTCATTTCCTTTATCATTTTAGTTTCCTGAAGCCAATTAAGGATTTTGGAAAAGGGAAGCTTTGTTAGCCAGTGTACAGGTGGCAGTGTTCCTACCTGGTCCGGGTTTGGTTCTGGCTCTGCCAAGGTAAAATGAAAAGTCAATATTGGCCATCATTTTTCTCATTAAAATAAGAGGCTTGTTCCTCATTCTTTAGAAACTTAGCTAATCATTTTGGATGGAAAATTCTAAGATCTGTAAGCAAGGATTTGAAGGAACAAGAAGCATCTATTCAGGGAAACATTTCAGGGTGAGCTTCATAATTAAAGACAGCCCAAATCTAAAAAATAAGTGTAACAAGAAATTAAAATTTCTTTTAATTTTAATTTAAATATGTGGAAATTGCCATACTTCATTTTGTAATTAAGATGTTGATCAGGTAGCTGATTTGTCACCTTTATGTCAAGTTTTTTTAGGGGGGAGGGAAAGGATGGTTAATTAAAAAAGCCTTTAGTTAACAAAGATGATATGCTACAAAAAAGATGAATCTTGAAGATTCATCTTGAAGAAGATAGATTCAATCTTCAATCTTGAATCTATGAAGAAGAAGATTCAATCTTGAAGAAGATATGCTACAAAAAGGATGAATCTTGAAAACATTATGATAAGTGAAAGAAGCCAGTCACAAAAAAACACATATCTTATGATTCCATTTACATGAAATGTCCAGAATATGGAAATCTACAGAGACAAGAAATAACTTAGTTGTTGCTTGGGTTGGGGGTAGAGGCAGATGGGGAGGTAGGGGTGAGATAGCTAAAGGGCACTAGATTCATTTTTGGCCTCTTGATTACATTCTAAAAGTGACAGGTTGCACAAACCTGTGGACATTCTAAAACCATTGAATTGTACATTCTAAGTGGATGGATCGCATAATATGTGAATTATAGCAATAAAAATGTTTTAAAATGGTTCCAAGCAGTTCACATTTTCATGGAATAATAACTGAGGCTAAATAATTAAATTGCTCTGGGTTCCTAAAGAGCATAAAAGAAAAAACATACCTAGCTTTCTTTCTCTCTCTGACGCCTGTATTTACAGAGACAGTAATAACAACCTTGAATTGACCTTTAGCTCCAAGGTCAGTAGGGAACTGAAAACACAGAGAAAGAAGGGACTACCAAGAGGTGGGGCAACTTGAAACAACTGAATTCTGGTTCCAGATGCCTAGAAAGTCTTTTTCAACTGGTTTGGATGAACTGGGTCCTTACTCACTCCCATGACAACTGTTACTGTGATAGACTTATTTCTTTTGATCTTTACCCTTTGTCTCCTGAATTAGTCAGTCCCTTTTGTCTTCAAAAGGTAAAACATTAGAACTTCTAAATAACTGTAATTCAAGGATATAAGCAATTGGGATTGCAACCCTGTGACAACCAGGTTGTCATAGGTCAAGTTATGGAGTGAAAGATTCTGCTCCTCTGTGGGCCCCCAAACTATTCAGCAGAAAGTCATTCCAGAAGCTGAACCTCTGCCCATTGCCCTTAAAGAATGAGCAGCAGGGGCCTCCCTGGTGGTGCAGGAGTTAAAGTCTCAGCACTATGAAGCTATCCAGCCACACAACACTCCAGCCAGGGAACTAACCCACATGGCTCAGCAGACCTCTCCTGTCTCACCTGCTGCTCCCCTCAGCATTGTGTTTCAGCAGAATATTTCAGTATTCTCCTCCCCACTCTGTCTCTGATGAATCCTCTTGGCCCCTGTGTCTCTGGCCTGTTTATCCTTGTATGCATAAATAAATAAAAATAAATCTTAAAAAAAGAAGAAAAGAATGAGCAGCAGGATATAAAGGAGGGAATTGTCACTGGCCTGGTAACCATAACATCCTTGTCTTTGCTCTGTTTCAATTTATCTTTCCTTAAAGACAAAACTATAGAAATCCAGACCACAAGGGTTAAGCCACAATATCAATACCCAGCAGAACCATGGCAGAGGTGGTCAAGACCAAACTTGGAAGAAAAAGTGATATGAATGCAGTTCCTAAAACACCCTACCTATTTCTCTGAAATTCTACTAACACAGACTCTTTAGCCCCTCAATTTTCTTAGTAGTCCCCCATATAAGACCCTGCTTCTCCTCAGTCTGGGGAGATAGCCTTTGAAACAGTAAGCTGCCATTTCCTCAGGAATGCCAGCTCTTGATTCAACCTACTTCTTTCCACCTCCCTTCCTTGTCTGAGTTTTGATTTATGATAGATGAGTAGTCAGACCCCAAACTCCAGTAATAGAATGATCAAAAGATGAAAAGTCATGGAGGTGGGTGGGCAGAAGTTTCACTTTTTCTGTCAAAATCAAAACAGGCTCTGAGTTTTCCAATTAGTTTTCTTTCCCCTTGGAGGCCAAGGTTGATGGTTATCCATTTTCTACCACTGAAAGTTGCATTCTCCCCACCACCTTGGTCAGTCTGTTGCAGGAGAGGGTTTGTGACTGTGCCTGTGCAAAATAAACTCTTATTTTAAAGCTTAGGGACTAAATACAACTGTTATTTTGCTTAATCTTAACCAGATTGCTTAAAATTGGGTTGGGTAGACAAAATACCCTCTTGATTGGAAAGACATCTCTACCTTAACTATTGGTTATGTTTCTTTAGGATACAATGGAGAAAACAGACATCTACTTCTGTGGAGTGACTTATTTCCTAAGAACCCCAGCATGTTGGGAAATTGTGATTCTCTGAGACAAGACTGACCGCTGACAATCTGGCTCCTTTTTGGATTAAACTTCCAAGGAAAAGGATCCTTTTGCTCTGTCTTCAAAGGCCACACTGGCTTGAAGCTAAAATAAAGCTGCATGCAGCCTCTCTGTGATGCTCAGTTCTGGCATTTTTGCTTCTACCTGCTTTTGGAGAAAACTGATTTCATTTCCCACATATCTGATTGGAGGAAAACTTCAAAAAGAGAAGACTTCCACATCCAAGACATTTTGGTGAACAGGTGAATTTATGGATAACCCACTAATGAAGTAACTATAAATGTGAGCAAAAGGAGAGAAAGTTCTGAGAGTCTGTAAGACTCAAAAATCAAAAGTAGGTTCACATCAAACCTCTCAACATGGCTAAGTCAACTGATTAAAAATAAAAGTTACCAGTTTTTCTTAGACTCATGGTTGGTGAAGTTCAGTCCATCACCTGCATACCCAAATGAAAACCATGAACTTCCACCTAATTTAAACTTGCTTGGTATTCAGTCAGGGAGTTCAATCCAAATGGCCGCACTCCTTTCATTTCAAGTTTTGGGGTTCTAAGGCATACACAAGCTCCCCCTCAAACCCAAACCCAGTACAGAGAAGTACGTTAGCAACTTCTTTAGAACAGAGGTCCAATATCAGGTATATTCACTCAATACTGCCTGAACATATTTACTGAGATGCAGAGCAAGGCTCAGGGAGACATTTTGTGTAGGCTATATGTGGAGCAGTGGCTGCTAGTCAGTGTCTCGGACACAGCTCACCACGTGTTTACTGAAGAAGCCGGGAAGATTGCTGCAATCCACACCCACACCTGAGCACACTCACACTTGTCTGAAAACAATGTTCTGAAGGAATTTCCAAAAGTCACAGAAATAAAAATCTCTTTAGGCCAGAAATTTTGCCTTACAGAAATTAAAAAGAGTTGGCTCCCTATTTTTTTTAAGATTTATTTATTTGTGCATTCAAGCACTGGGGTGCAGGCCAGAGGTGCGGGGGATAAGAGAATTCACCAGAGACAGAGTGGGGAGCAGAACAGGCAGACTGACTGAAATACACTGCTGAGGGGAGCAGCAGGCAAGACAGGAGAAGTCTGCTGCGCCATGTGGGTAGCTCCTGGGCCCAACAGGGCATGGAACTCTTGCTGCAGAGGCCGTGGATAGCTTTACAGTGCAGTACTTAACCCCTTGCATCACCAGGGAGGTCCTGGTTCTCTATTTTTTTAGTAGAAGGGGGAGGTGATTTGTCCCTACCATTAAATTATTTAAATCTAAATGGCAAGTCCATTTACACTTTCTTAATGCAGAGGGATACACTAAATGGGCATTAGAAATCCACCCTAGGGATCTCCCTGTTGGCTCAAGGTGTTAAATGAGCACCATGAAGCCACTGCAGCAGGAGTCCGATCCTGACCAGGGAGCTAACCCACATAGCATAGCAGACCTCTCCTGACTCGCCTGCTGCCCCATTCAGCAGTGAATTTCAGTCAATCCTGTTCTGTTCCTAACTGTCTCTGGTGAATCCTCTCAACACCCCTCTCCCCCTCCACCCACGGCCTGCACTGCAGCTCTTGTATGCATGCATGCATGCATGCTTAAATAATAAATTAAATAATAATAAATAAATAAATATATATTTCTTTAAAAAATCCATCCTAAGTCAAATTGTCACTGTCCACAGTTGGCCAGGGACAAACCTAGTAGACTCTCATTCCTTTTTTTTTTCTCAGGCACAGACAGGCAAGAAGCAGATGGGCAAAATGCCCTCTCGGTTGGAAGGACATCTCTGCTATTAACCGCCGGCTGTATTTCTTGAGACTATAACTGAGAAAACAAATGAGTTGCCAGATTTCTTCACAGTCATTTCTTAATCATGTGAATAAATATGCAACCCACCCCCTCACTCACCTTGCCTTCAAGTTAGTAAAATGAGAAACACAAGCAGAGTTATGTATCATCTACACAGGATTTTCAATATCTATGGAAACAATTGTTTGGGGGCACCAAGCTGTATTCTCCAGGAAAATATCTGCCTGGTCTCACACATATTGCCATAGGCCAAAATATTGTTAACAGAGTAACTCTTGTAAATATTTATGACAACAGTTTTCATTTAGAACAATATTTATCAGTGTGTGTTCCTTGGGCCATCGCACCTGAAAAACTTCGAGGGTTTGTTAAAAATACAGATTTCAAGATGTCACCCAGGACCTACTGCACTGGATTTCTGGGGGTGAAGTCTCTGCATTTTAAACAAATTCTCCAAGTAATTCAGGTACACACTTGCCAGCAGTTGCTTTATCCCCGATAAGATTATGGCAAACATTCTTATCATTATTTCAGATGCTAGAATAAGGAAAGAAAGTTTTCCAAAAGTGAATGACTTGTATCCTTGGGATTTTGAATCATCTTAATACTTGCTAATTTTTGGACTGCTAGTCAAAGAAAACAAAAAGGGAAAAACAAAAAGTCAATTTGTGATTAATACTTTCTGCTTTCAGATGCGTATTATTCAACAACTTCCCCCATGAAAGTTCCAAGGTCATATTTGGCAAATACCGAGAAGTCTAGATTTAGCTTGTAGCCACAGAATTTGCTGTGGTGTGTCTCTCTCTGCTTAGATTCCATGAAGCAGCAGTGACTCTTCTAGAATCATTTAAAATAAATCTTTACTGATGAGATAATGTTAAGTAAAAAGGCAGGTCGCAAAATAATTAAGTTCTATTTTTAAAGGTCACATTTTTAAAATAAATAGACATATATAATGGGAGACTGCAAGAAAATGCCCACATGTCATCATCAGGTTTTTGTGTGAGGGTTAATCCTCATTGCCCTGAAATTTTTTCAGTGTCAATTTTTTTTATCTTTCATTAAAAATTTTTAAATGATAATACTTTAGAATGCTGGCTTGTCAGTTAAAAATATCACTAGTACTCTAATTTCACTTACTATTAAACCAACTTCACAAGCACAAATTAAGAAACGTAAACTTATAGGCCTGAAGCCTAATACAAATATTTAAAATTTTCCATTTCTCTTCTGAACTTTATTTAAGGACATACACGATTTTAACACAGTTGTAATCTTAATTTATCTACAAATTTGAGCTGTTTATTCTACTTTGCACTATTTTATAAACAAGTGTACATTTCTGTGTAGCTTCAGAATTATTTTAAAGGTCACATTTTTAAAAAAGTTGATACACTATACTGGATTCATTTCTGTATGTAGGTGCATATCTGATCCATCTAGCTCTAAGTTATTATAAAAAACAGAAACATCTTTGTATACTAGGTTTTCCAGTTCTTTTTAAAAGTTATTTCTTTTGAAGAAAAATATCGGATGGTTTCACCTATAGCAGGAATATAGGGGAACCAAATAAGACGTCAGTGTAAAAAAAATCACAACAAAGCAAAAATGGACAATTATAAATCAGAGAGACATCCTGCAGGGAAGGAGGGAGGAGAAGGATCCTAGGGAGGGAGGGAGGAGCACAGGAGGCTGTGGTGATGGTGCATGGGTTCATTGGTGAAGAAAACTCTATGGGGACTACACCTGAGGGGGTGGGAGGGAGCAAATATTGCTTAATAATGAGCAATGATGTAAAAAAAAAGTTATTTCTTTTTAATGAATTCCCCTCAATGGTTTTACTAAAGATGTGAACATATTTATGAGTGCTAATATATTACATGATTCCCTGAAAAAATAACCTTACTATTCTTCATCATTACAGCAGTGTGAAAAAGAACTGGATTCCTAAAAAGGCTGAGGAGTACTGAGGTTTTTTTCTTCCAGGAAACTTAAGAGTAGTTGAATTCCACATGGAAGTATTGAGGTGGTTTTTTTTTTTAAGCATTTCACCTTATTTTTGTTACTTTGCTGTATACAACACTGTTTTGATCTTTTCCTTATAATTTATAATTAATAATTTTAAATTATCAATATCCCAGGCATCATGCTAAGGTTTATGTGTATAAATCATGTTTTTCTAAAAGAATAATTTAAATAAATCCTCAACATAAAAACTATAAAAAACCTACCCTTCACACACTTAATAGTATAATGGAATAAAATTTAAAATTTCCAGAAAATAAATTCCTTTATTTCTTAAAGGTGAAAGGCACAGAAAATTTAACAATGAAAGAAAATAATCCTATTCTAGATTTTTCAGCATATTTAATTTTTGTACATCAGAAGAATACACTAACTCAAAAGAATAATAGTTTCTTTTATTACTAGGAAAAGTAATATCTTTCCAAATTAAAGTTCATTTAATACATATTTTCTTTCATTAAAAAAGAACGTGTGGAACTTTAAAAAGTGCATTGAAGAATGTGAAGTTGCAAAATGACAGTAAGACTATTTTTTCTTAAAAATTGAGAAAATTATTTAATAAGTGACATACCTGATCTCACCAAGCATATCAAACTGATGAAGAAGTATAATCTCCACATGTGGAAACTGGAGAGAGTGAGTGTCCCATTCACAAGAAGCCTTCCCCTCTCCGAGCCCGGGAGTCCCTACTGAGAGCTCTGCTCAGCGTGAGCTCAGAGACCGAACTAATCCAGAGGTGTGGTGACAACAGGAAGTTCCTGAGGGACTGCGGCTAGTCCCAACCCTTTCAGGATATTTGACTCCTCCTCCTTTCAATAAAAGGCCAGGTTTGTTCTACTTATGCATATCATAATATTATAATTTGTATTTGCAGAATGACGAGTTCATTCTTTGTGGGTGGTTTATTAGTTGTTTGGCTTGGTATGTTGAAATCAAGTGCAATTTGAGATATTTTCCCCCCTTGCTCTTGTGAATGAAACAAATTCAGTTAGTTCTCTGCTGGCATGTGTATATGAAATTGCTTTTTATGTTAATTCACACATTCAGTTCTCACGGAGAAGACTTTAGATATTATTAAGAACATTTCATTAGGGGGCTCCCTGGTGGCGCAGCGGTTGAGCGCTGGGTTGCGAAGCTACCCGCAGCCTCTGCAGCGCCGGTTCGATCCCCGGCTGCTCCCCGGCCACCAGAGGAGGGTCCCGCATGGCGCGCAGACCTCTCCTGCCGCCCGCTGCTCCCCCCAGCAGCGTACCTCGGTCCCTCTGCCTGCTCTGCAACCTGCTCTGGCTCTGGTGAATTCTCTCACCCTCCCGCGCTTCTGACTGTACCCAGTGCATGTATAAACAAGCAAACAAATAAATAAATAAATAAATAAATAAATAAAACATGCCTCTATAAAAAATTAAAAAATAATAATAAAAAATAAATCTTAAAAAAAAGAACATTTCATTAAATACAATCATGTATGTTGCAGATTAGAGGGAACATTTTTATCGTATTATATAGCTTTATTTTCATTTTTCCCTATCCGGAATAGAGTTCCCAGTAAATACAAAAACTAGACTATGCCAGCATTCATCTACTTCCATATTAGAAGTAGTTAAATCTGTGCTCTATAGATGCAAGATAATTTAATTCCCTTTCTTTTTTATATTTTTTATTTCATGAATACAAGAGCTAGGGTATAGGCCAGAGGTTGAGAGGAGATGGGGGGAGGGGAGGGGGGAGAGGATTCACTAGAGACAGAGTGAGGAGCAGAATCTGCAGATTTACTGAGACACTGCTGAGGGGAGCAGCAGGAGAGACAGGATTGAACTCATGCTGTGGTGGCTGCCTATTGCTTCATAGTGCTGAGACTTAACCCCTCGCACCACCAGGGAGGCCCTTATTTCTCTTTCTTGTGGAAGTGCTCCCAACACTTTGTCAGGCTTCTGGTGGTCTAATTTATAATAAATAAATAAATAAATAAATAAATAAATAAATAAATAAAATTTAAGAATATATCCAAAGCATCAGCATAAGCCACTAGTCATTTAGCATCTTTTGCCTGAAGGTGTTTATCAAATAACAGCATCTCTCATATAAGTTTATCAGTTTTCTGTGTTTTCACTCCATTTGAATAACATGGGATTTCTGGCAGGAAGTAGGTTCCAGCAATATTTCCCAAGGAGTCAGTACATCAGAATCACTTGGGGGAGTGGGAGAGGTTGCTTATGAAAGTCTGACAGGGCAACCCCAATATGAAATGTGTTGGCCTGACTTTGGGTCCTCACCTGCATGCTTAAAAGGAACTTACAATGAGACCCAACTGCAGGAACACACAAAAAGGGTAATAAAGGGCTTATTTACAAAAAAAAAAAAAAAAAGGAAAAGGAAGAAATGAATAACTCAGGGAGAAAGAAAGAGATAAATTGGTGAATGCATCTTACCAGTTCCGCTGAGCTGGAACCCTAATAACAAGCTGAACGCTGGCAAAAAAAAAAAAAAAAGCCAAGGAACCTCCAAGGCCCACATGTCTGGTTAAATACTAACCTGGCTGCTTAACTCCACCCTCAGTTCCCAGCAATCCTCCCTTCGGTGGTGATGACATTATGGGATTTGTAGTCCTTTGTGTCTTGGATCTCTTTGGTCTGGGGTGGGGGTGGGGGTGGGGGTGGGGGTGGGGCCCATAAACATATTTGTGGAGTTTGTTCAGGACATCCTCTCCCCCCCAACAAAAGAACTGTGTATAGAATTCTGTGTCACCTCTCAACCTAATTAATGTCAAGACTCCCCACACTGGTCCACTGACCTGGGTTCAAATTGAGAATCCTCTGCTCACCAATTGTGTAGTCTTAAACAAAATACTTAAGTTCTCCGAGTCTTAGTTTTCTCAATTGTAATATGAAGAACAAAACCACACATCTCACAAGGTTATGATATGAATTAAGTGAGATATTATAGCTAAAGTTCTTAGCACCAATACTACCAAAATAAGCACACTCATCACTTGGTACCTACTGTTATAACCTAGCTGATCACATAACCTCACATTCTCCCTCCCCTCAGGAGGAAGACTGCACAATACCAAGATGGGGGATGGGACAAGCATCTCTGTGGGGTTTAAGGAATGGAGGACAGCTTACACCTCACCTGTAGTTTCAGGAGAATGAATAGTCAGCTCTTTGTCTTTTGTTTCTTGGTTAGAGAAATACATTAAGGACACATAAATAAGAAAACCAAATGACTTGCTAGCTTTTTCCTTTTTCTATTCGCTCTAAGCCTTACTAATTTCAAACATCTGCCCTTTGAAACCAACAGAGAATTGTTTCCTGTTGTCCTAGGAGCTGTTAGGGATCGCTTTGCTCCCTGCTGGATCAGTGTATTTGCCTGATAAATATTTGTTGAGCTGCTATTGGTTTTAGTACCATGGCAAGCATTTATCTAGACAAGACAATGTACATTTTCTTAGAAACTAGCCAATTATAGAAATAAGAATCATTTCCTTGGGAGCCTTCTTTGTGTTACTATTAATGATTTTTCCGCTGGTGGGCACAGAAGTTCCCCTAACTTCCAAGCCGGTGCTCCTTTCTACTTCCAGCATTCAAAACAACACAAGAACCAGAGGGAGAACCTACTTCCCCTTTCAGGAAGAAAGTTAGTGAGAAATATCAAATATACACACAAACACACACACATTAAGCACATATAGGTATATACATTCCAAAATATGGGAGGGAGAAGTTCAGAGAATGGGTGTGACTATAAAGGGGTTACACAAAAAATCTCTGAGCAGTGGATTATTTCTCTCTTGATTGTGGGGGTAGTTACAGGAATCTGTACATGTGATAAGAATGTACAGACTACACACACGCATGCACACACACGAGTATGAGTACAAAGTAAAACTGGTAAACTCTAAATAAGTCCTGTGGATCGTATCACTGTCAATTTTCCCATTTGATAGTATATTCTACTTATGTAGGATGTTATAATTGGGGGAAATTGGGTGAGTGTACACAGGCCATCCCTGTACTACTTTTGCAACTGCCTCATCCTTATAAAATTTCAAAATTATAAAGTTTTTAACTATTCCAAAAGATGGACCAACTCATAACCATTTGAATGTCAACATTTATTTAAAGGTATTCTGAGGAAAAT
Source organism: Talpa europaea (assembly GCF_964194135.1). Lineage (NCBI taxonomy): Eukaryota > Metazoa > Chordata > Mammalia > Eulipotyphla > Talpidae > Talpa > Talpa europaea. Next base: position 115,376,722 of record NC_140070.1, on the reverse strand, counting down.
CATGTCTTCCTTTCTCATCAGTAAGTCAAGAGTGAATATGGTTAATTTTCCCAACACTATGACCTTGATAAATTATCACAAACAAAAAATCATAATTTCCTCATTTTCAGACTAGGTTTTTAAAAATACCTCGAAATCACTTGCTACATAGAACAGAGTAGAAAGGAGTAGCAAGCGTCCAAATGCATGGAGAGGAAAAGCAGGTATAAGGGTAATTGTAGGGAGTGGTTTTATAACTATTATTGAAATCAATAGGAGAGATGACCTATGCACCCTCCCTCCCTGGTCTAAGGTTTCCAGCTAGTATATGACTCTATAATACCATTTCATCTTCTCTGCTATCCTTCAATTTCAGTCCAAGTTTGGAAAGATAAGTGTTTCCTTAATATTCTACAAGGGTATCAGAGTAACTTTTCCTAAATCCATGTATTTGTCTCATTACTTCATATATTGAGCATTACTTGAACTTCTTATAACAATAAGGAAAAAATAGGAATGACTCCTTCCCTCAAGGAAACAAACACATTAATGGTAACAACAACAACAACAACAACAGCAACAACAATAATAATAGAGATATACATTCCACAGGAGAATTGAGGAAGAAGCAGCAAGATGCTGGGAAACCCAAGTGAGGAGCCGCTGGAGAGCTTTATTCAAGGAGGGTTTTGAGGGTTCCAAACTCTGAATATAAGTTTGTGAGTTTGCAAGAAGGTAGAAGGAGGAAAGGCATTCTGCAGAGGAGTCATAAAAAGTGTTGACTGAGAATTTGAGAATTTGGTGTGTATCAATAGGGAAATAATAAAGCAATTTGAAGACAAGCTGTGAACTTGTATGGCATGCTTAGGATACTGAATTTTATCTTCAAGGAAGATAACTTCTTTCCTCTTAATTTATGTTAATATACTTGCTTATGTTATATATTACCAAAATATAATGATGTAAAAAATATAGATCATATCTACCACATAGATCATATATGCTATAACATAATAAATGTAATACATAGTATAAACATATATAAAATCTACTTATGTTAACTTTTTTTAAAAGATTTATTTATTTATACAAGAACCGGGGTACAGGCCAAATGCACGGGAGGGTGAGAGGATTCACCAGAGACAGAGCGGGGAACAGGCAGACTGATTAAACAGTTGAGGGGAGCAGCAGGAGAGACAGGAGAGGTCTGCAGCACCATGTGGAATTCTCCCCCACCAGTTGGGATCGAACCTGCATTTCCGAGGCTGTGCAGTTTCACAGTGCAGCGCTCAACTGCCTGCGCCACCAGGGGGCCCTACTTATGTTAACTTTTAACATTATTATGTGAATAATTTTCTTGGTCGTTCATTACAAAACAAAGGAAAAGGTCTGTATATTACTCTTTTGGCCAAAGAAATACATTTTTAAAAGATTTATTTATTAATGCATATAAGAAGTGGGGTACAGGCCAAAGGTATGTGTAGGGGAGTGAGAGGATTCATGAGAGATGGAGTAGGAAACAGAACAGGCAGTCTGACTGAAATATACTGCTGAGAGAGCAGTGGGCAAGACAGGGGAGGTCTGCTGCACCATGTGGGTAGCTCCCTGGCTCCCAGGGAGCCCCCCAAAGAAGTATTTTTTTAAGAACTAGAGCTCCTTTGTTTTAGAAACCATGAATTCCTTACAACGGATCAAACGAAAGCAAAGCAGGTCCTGCACTTTCAGAATCTCCTTTCAGGGCCTTCCTGGTGGTGCAAGGGGTTAGGATGCAACCTGCCAGGGAGCTACCCACATGGTGCAGCAGACCTCTCCTGATTCGCCCGCTGCTCCCCTCAGCAGTGTACTTCGGTCAGTCTGCCTGTTGTGTTCCCCACTCTGTGTCTGGTGAATCCTCTCACAACCCCCCCCCCCTCTGGTCTGTACCCCAGCTCTTGTATGAATAAATAAATAAATCTTTAAAAAAAAAAAAGGAATGTGCTTTCAGAGTGCTGCATAGACCATTTCAAGGAGAGAAGGCTTTTGCCAGGTCTATAAGTACATTGGCTGGACAGAAGCAAATGTTTTTATTTACAAGAAAATCTCTCTTGTAATAGATTCAACGAGAACTTGGGGAGAATTCCAAATGCTCAAAGTCCAACACAACCACATATTTTAGATTTATTTGGATCTTAACTTAAAAAAAATATTGTTATTAACAGATTTCTGATTTTACTTTTACTTAGCTGGCCTCCCAAACACTGGTAATGAGAAGCCTGAGCCTTATTCCCTGGAGCATGCAGAGAGATTTTTGTATAAGTAGCAACTCGATAGAAAAACCTACCCCTGCAATTGGGAAGGTCTGTCCTTGTGACTTCCCACCTGGACCTTCTTTGGAGCCACCCAAACCATTTGAGGAGCTCACACTATCTGACTCAGCAGGCTTTTGTCTTGGCAGTGCCCTGTCTTCTGATTGCACTTCTGTTTCAGTTGCTGCCAGAGATAACTGTCTCTCTTTTCAAGGATCTCAATAAAGTCATCCAACATAATTTTTAGGGTAGCCACATACTTTAAATCTTACAAATCAACCCAACCATTTTTAATAATTTGGTAATAGAAAGCCAGAAAAAAATTTTTTCTTACTTAATAAGAACAACCATATTAATGTACCTTCCTTAACAACAATAAAAGGACCTCCCTGGTGGCACAAGGGGTTGAGCACAGCACTGTGAAGCTATCTGCTGCATCTGCAGCACGAGTTCAATCCCCAGCCAGCCAGGGAGCTGCCCACATGGCACAGCAGACCTCTCCTGTCTTGCCCGCTGCTTCCCTCAGCAGTGTATTTTAGTCATTCTGCCTGTTCTGCTCCCTGAAAGGTCCATGCAGGAAGCCAAAATGCAGGAGCCAACCAGGAAGCCCACCTGGGGGGCAGGAATGCGGATACCTGCCTGGAGGACTCAGACAATGAGCCTCCCCCCTCCCCCTACTAGTCTCCTCTCAGACAAAGAACCTCTACCTGCCCTACAAACTTTTCCAACTACCCACCTGACCTCTCCTCGCCCTATAAAACCCTGCTTCCCCCTAACAACGTGGGCGGCTTCACTGACCCCCACCTTGGGTCTGTGAGGTCTGCCCGGGGCTCAATAAACTTTCCTTTCCTTTGAGAAATGTAGCCTGGCTCTCCTTTTCTTTACCGCGCCGAACCTTTCACTCCCTACACTTTCTCTGGTGAATCCTCTCACCCTCCTGCGCATCTGGCCTGTACCCCGGCTCTTGTATTAAAAAAAAAAGAACTGGGGTGCAAACCAGAGGTGCGCGGGGTGGTGAGAGGATTCACCAGACACAGCGTGGGGAACAAGGACAGGCAGAATGACTGAAATACACTGCTGAGGGGAGCAGCAGGCGAGACTGGAGAGTTCTGCTCGCCATGTGGGTTGCTCGGAGGCCGGTGGGGATCGAACTGGCACTGCAGAGACTGCAAACAGCTTCACAGTGCTGCACTCAACCACCTACGCCACCAGGGAGGCCCTGAACCCCAGTTCTTGTATGCATAAATAAATAAAAATAAATCTTAAAAAAAAAAAGAAAGAAAGAAATGATCAGCCCCTGAATGACAGTAGTTCTGACAAGGGAGGGAAGAGGTAGGGGCAGACCTGTGGGAAATATAGGATGGAGAACTGGCAATTAACTGACTTATTAGATCAGAGAAGGAAGAAGAAGGAAGAGAAAGATTTAGCTATTTAGCTATGGATTAAAGTATGCTCTTTACATACATAAGCATATTTAATCGGCTCACTGATCTCAGAAGCAGTTTTGAGTAATTCTCTTTCACAGATTAGGAAATGAGCTTCAGTAGGACCTGGTTCTATTTCTCCATACATGGCAGGCACAACCATTTATAGTCAATGTGAGCACGTTCTGTAATAAAATCTAGGGCAAGAAAGAACTGCACTTGCTTTCCGCATCATAAGGCCAAGGCTGTTATTAGGTACACTGAATAAGATCAAAGTCACTTTATTAGGTGGTCACATTTTTCTTGAGTACCAGAAGAGCTGGTCCCTAGGTGAAAATTAATCTTCAAGATGGTGACTTATATTGGATTTTAGGCATATTGGGCCCAAACCAACAGCCTCTCTTCTTTGGGCTCCCACCTCTTCCATCTGGCCAAGAACTCCATTCCCAGGGAGGGAGGGAGTTAAACAAAAATAAGTTTGAGGGGAAACCTTGAGAGTACTGGCAAAGGGAAAAAACGGCAAGATTATAAAATGGATTAGAGAGCTGGGTCTTCATTGTTATGCGGAGAGAAGGTAGGTTTTGAGGAAGATGGGGGAGGGGCCCTAGAAAATCTTGAAGGAGAAAAGCTCCACAGGAAGTGAATCCTTTTGGTAAACTAGGGAAACTGTTTATACCACAGGAAAACTTCGGCAATAAGGTTGTATTTCTGCTGCCTGCCTGGAAAATACAAGGGTGCAAGTTATCCAAACCAAGAGCCAAAATCCAGCACCTTTGTTTTTCCTCAAAGATTATTTATTTATTTATTTATGTATACAAGAACTGGGGTGTAGGCTAGAGGTGCGTGGGGATGAGAGGATTCTCCAGAGACAGAGTGGGAAGCAAAACAGGCAGATGTACTGAAATACACTGCTGAGGGGAGCAGTGGGCAAGAAAGGAGAGGTCTGCTGCAACATGTGGGTTAGCTACCTGGCAGGGGATCTGTAACAGGGTGGTCCTCAGGAAAGGGGGAGGTTCCAGGTTCCCTGCCCCACCCAAGGAAGGGTGGAGCTGAGCAGGGAGAGAAGAAGCTGCAGAAGAGACTGAGGAAGGAATCTGGATGGAGCTAGGAGACCTGGAAGAGGCGCATGTGTTATAGGACAGGGAGAGGGGCAGCCCAAGCCCCGCAAACCTGCCTATTTTACATGGGTTCTGCCATCCACCGCATCAACACAAAACATAGGAGACTTTAATGGGAAGGAACTTTAATAAAAACTAGGAAACAATGCAGGAAAGGCAAAGAGTCTAGTTTCTAAATGAAGCACCCAAAGTTACCCATCCCCTCGTGGGTAAAACTCCATCCATATGGGATCGGCCCAGAGCAAGGCCCCAAAGCCTGCCACAAATCTAAAGCATCTTCCAGTGGGGACCCACAGAAAAGAGTCAGAAACAACCAGACAAGCCCAGAAGGAAAAGAGCAAAATAAACATCAAGATAAAAGCTGCCATTGTCACCTCCCCATGGGTCTCACCCACATCTGTGTCACCTAGTCCACGACCAAAAGACAAGCACAGTTTTTTCACGTGTTTCTAGGCTCCATGCGCCTCCTCCAGGTCTCCTGGCTCCATCCTGCTTCCTTCCTTCCTCAGTCTCTTCTGCAGCTTCTCTTCCTGCTCAGCTCCACCCTTCCTTGGGTGGGGCAGGGAACCTGGAACCTCCCCCTTTCCTGGGCACCACCCTGTTACACATGGAGCCTAGAGACACGTGAAGAAACTGTGCTTGTCTTTTGGTCGTAGACTGGGTGACACAGATGTGGGTGAGACCCGTGGGGAGGTGACAATGGCAGTTTTTATCTTGATGTTGATTTTGCTCTTTTCCTTCCGGGCTTGTCTGGTTATTTCTGACCCTTTGCTGTGGGTCTCCACTGGAAGATGCTTTAGACTTGTGGCAGGCTTTGGGGCTTTGCTCTGGGCCAATCCCATTTGGATGGACTTTTACCCATGAGGGGATGGGTAACTTTGGGTACTTCATTTAGAAACTAGACTCTTTGCCTTACCTGTATTGTTTCCTAGTTTTATTAAAGTTCCTTCCCATTAAAGTCTCCTATGTTTTGTGTTGATGCGGCGGATGGCAGAACCCATGTAGAATAGGCAGGTTTGCGGGGTTTGGGCTGCCCCTCTCCCTGTCCTATAACAGATTGAACTCATGCTTCAGTGGCTGGTGATAGCTTGATTGCACTGAGACTTTAAACCCTGCACCATCAAGGAGGCCCCCACAGTGCTTTTGTTACTGCATATGGCTTTGGGATTCTCCTCTAGTCTTTCAGTACCAGGGTCCAGTGGTTGGGGCTAAAAATAACCCCCCTTCTTGGCCTGTGGACAGGAAGTGTCCCATGCCTATACTATGGATGACAGCACATTGAAGTCACCAATTGGCAGACAAGTTCTAGGAGGGAGAAACTGCCAGGCTGAGTCCTTTTTCCACTCCAGAGGTCAATTAGAGAATTAAGAGAACATAAAAGGGTATATGCATATGTGGCTACTGGGAGTTAATATAAGTACTCATGAGCTATTTGCTGATGAGACCCAGGGATTTTGTCTGAGACCTGTAATTCCAAAGTCTCCCCAGTTTTCATGGCCAGTGACCAATATTTCAGTATTGGGTATATGTGATTTCTATTATTGAGCCAGGAAATAAATTGTGTTGGGTGGTTGTATTAGAGTGCTGTGAGACTTGACGCCGATATTTTGAAAATATTGGTGGCTACCACCTGAGATACGCTTCTATTCTAAACTCTCTTGTAGTTTTCAGATTTGTTTTGAAGGAAAACTGCTCTTTGTTTGCAGAATCCAAATATGACTTTAGTTGTCATATCCATTTGGCCAAAATCAAAGACCAACTCTTATAGTGGAATGGAATGTTGGAACACAACTAAATAGCTCCACCAGAGTAGTCTTAAATTAACTACTTGGATACTGTCCTAATGTTGCCAGACAGGGAGAAGGGCACCCCAGAACCCCCAAACCTGCCTGCTCTAAGTAGGTTGTGCCATCCACCGCATCAAGAGAAAACACATTAAGACCTTTAATGGAAAGGAACTTTAATACAATTAGTGTGCAATACAGACAAGACAAAGAATATAGTATTCAAGTCAAGCACCCAAAGTTACTCATCCCCTCGTGGGTAAATGTCCACCCAAACAGGATTGGCCCAAAGGAAGGCCCAAAATCCTGCCACAAGTCTATAGCACCTTCTGGCGGGGACCCACAGAAAAGGATGAGAAACAGCCAGCAAGTCTGGGAGGAAAAGAGCAAAATCAAAATCAAGATAAAAGCTGCCAGTGTTAACCTCCCCATGGGTCTCTCACCCCCATCTGTTCTAACCAGTCCAGGACCAAGAAGTAAGCACAGTCTCTTCACATGTCCCTTTGCTCCACCTGCCTCCTTCCGGTATCTATCTGGCTCTCCATCCTACTTTTCCTTCCATCTCCAATCTCCTCTTCAGCTTCTTCCTCCTCCCCCCACCTCAGCTCCACCCTCCTTTGGGTGGGGCAGGGAACATTGACCCTCCCCTTTTCCTGGAGACCACCCTGTTACACTAAGATGGGTTGGGTAGAGGTGGAAAGAAAAGTCTCTTCTGTTGATTGCTTATAAAAGATGTTGAGAGATATGAAGAGCTATCTATAGGGAGAGGAGAATCCTTTAGGTAGGCAATGGGCAATGGGCTGTAAGTACTGGATTTGCAATAACCACTTTTAAATCTTCCCCTACGTTTTTTAAAACTACTCAGGCTTTCAGCAACAGCTTGGTAGTTATGTTTAAAGGAATTGAGGAAGGGGGTCTAAGTCTACACTTAGGATTTGCTTCCACCCTTGTGACTCTGACCTAGCTCACCTCCCCCACCAGACAGGTCACAGTGGTTCGGAACGTTAGGGGGCTTGGAATGCAAGCAGAATTCTAGAATACTGTTTATTGAGCCAAGGATGAGACTGTACTGGGACGTGCTTGTGCTGAAGTTCAAGAAAGTCTGGAAGTCGGACTTGAACTGAAACCACAGGTAAGAATCAAAAGCAGTGAGGAATGGCTATTTGGGGCAAGAAAATCTTTGAGGATTCTCTGGACTGGGGGATGGGAGTAGTTTTCTACCAATAGGTAGGGTGGGGCTTTTTCTGTTGATAATTAACCGGAAGTGTGACCTCTAGATAACAAAGGGGAGTAATTAACTATACTTCCTGCCAGCTCAGGGAGACTTGTAGATACTGGTAGGCAGGTACCTTTTTACCCTTTCTGTGTACTCCACCGGGTATGGTTTTCCTTTCGGTCTCCCACTGCACTTTACCCACATCTTTATCACAGCAGCGAATTATTTTGTAATTTGAAAATCATTCTCTCTCCCAGTAAACTGACCCCTGGGCTGATACTGAGGGTCTTGGGCTGATACTCGGACCTCTGTTCAGCTCCAGCTATGCCATTAACTAGCTCTGTGGTCATACGCAAATTTCTCAATCGCTCTATGCCTTGGTTTCCTTATTTGTTAAAAAGGGCACAAGATAACCTACCACTGCAGAGCAGTGACGATGAATTGACGGTGACAATGCGTGTATAGCATCCTGTTAGTCATAGACACATGCGCACAACACAGTGCTTAGCACGGCGCACACTTGTTCATTAACTTGACCTGCCTTGATCTGTTTGAACAAACATTTACCGAGCTCCAACTGTTTTTCAGGCCCCCGGAGCACTCCTACCCGGCTAGAGAAGCTCACGTGCGGCCGTGGGCCTGGCCCAGATGGCGGACTCGGGACTGGCTCAGTCGCGAAAACCCCGCCCACAGCGCTCTCGATCTCGTCGGCGATTGGATGAGGACCGTTTCGCCGGCATTCCGGTTGCTAGGTTCGAAGGGTTGGGGGCGGGGCGGTGGTTGCGCGTGCGCAGACTGAGTTCGAAGATGCGATCCGGGGCGGGTGGAGGAGGTGACGTCAGGAGCTGGGGCTGGCTGGGGCCTTCTGTAGCCCTGGGGACGTTTTATCTGCGGGCCCTCAGATCGCGTCACAAGTCGGCGACTGAGAGCCTTGGCGGTGGTGGCCGAGGCGGCTAAGGCGGCAGCGGCGGCGACAGCTCTGGGGTTTGTGTCTCGGGGTGTGTCGGCCGCCGCTGCTGCTTGGGCCTGGTATGTACAAATGGCTGGTTAGGATTCTCGGCACCATTTTCCGTTTCTGTGACCAGACGGTGCCCCCTGCCCGGGCCCTCCTGAAGAGGCGGCGCTCGAACAGGTGAGAGGAGAGGGGCCCGAGCGCCGGCCTGGCTGCCCCACCTTCCCTCGCCCGGCGATCGGCCGGGGAAGCGCAGATGCTGGCGGGCCGACCCTGCTCTGCCCGTGCAGGTGGCAGGGCCGCGGCTGTGGAGACCCCGCTGGCGGGTGTCGTGGTTACGTAGTCGCTCGCTCCGCACTGTGCGGATGTGGCTCCTGGTGATGGAGGTGCTAGTCGTTTTAGGAGTGGTGGGCGATGGTAGGTAGGATCTTTGGTGTTAGCTTCCGCGTTCAGGTTGTTTGCTGTCAACAAATGGGGCTTGGTCATGTTTTGGTGCTCCTAGGTTGGAAATTTAAAATAGGTGGAATATTATCTTTGTTGCTCACTGTTTATAAAGCACACGCCCAAATGTCATCTGCGGGCAAAAAAAAAAAAAAAAAATGCAGTTAAGGGAAGTGAGAGTCTTCACTTGCTCAAAGCTGTTTTGACCTCCACTACTGTTCCTTGCACCAAGACAGCAGCTGTTTTGTGTGAAGCAGCTGTCAAACAGTATGTGTGCGTTTGGGGGACCACGGAAGGAGGGAGAATGGTTCTGTGCTTTAGAGTTAGTGTAAGAAAAAAAGGTATTTCATTCCTTTAAAGAGATGACTAGTCTGTACTCTAATGTTCAATTAAAATTGTAGGGAAACTTAAAGCTATTCTTCCTCTGCTTCTACATCCTTGGTTTATTCCATTTCATAGTGTCACCATCCTCCCTTGCCTAAGAATCTAAGGAATAAAGTACCATACACACACATACACACCCCTCAACTTAAGAGCAATCAGGTGTTAATTTCCTTTTTTTATTAAGCCTCAAGATCAGTGAAGGGTGATTTCTTGGAGCTAGAGCGAACAGGATGATTAATACATTAGTCTGAGAATGTAGGTCATTGATGAAATTGTTAGCTAAATTCCTTCATGAGTTCCAGAGATAGCAAGATTTCAACTTATTTTTCCTTTCTTCCTTTCTGTAGGGTTGTAGGGATCATTTGAGAAATTATTGAAAGTGCCTAAAATGATTATTTGTTACTTCTACCTTAAGGACCGTATGCAGAGGCAGGTACACATCATAGACACTTGCTACCTATTTACTGAATAAGAGAATGTTAGTTCCACTTCCGCTCTCCCTTTTTGATAAAAATCCCTGCTACTAGCAGAAACAGTGTTTGGAGATAAAAACTCTGTTCTTTACCATCCATCCTTCACTTAAAATAGCTCTTTGTAATGCAGGCTATTTTTCATTCAAAATGAAACCAAAGAGATCTTGTTGATTATTATTTGAATGGCATTTTCCTAGGATATATTCTGTTCTTCTTTTGGTAAATGTGATCAGTCATAATCCCCTTTAGAAAGATGATTAGTAGTATATATCATAAACCTTAACATTCCTGAGGTGTTCAGAACAACTGAACTCCAAAATTCTTTATTACTGCTGTAATGTATTGATAGTTTCCATAATAAAATTATGTTTAAATATAATTCTTTTCTGGCTAAGAACAATTTTTGAAGGTTTCTTATATTGTCTACTTCTACCCGAAATAGAAGATGGGTTTTTTCTCAGGGGAGGTGAGGAGTCTGGAAGATGGTGGTGTCATCTTTCAGAAGGAAATTTGTTGTTTTAAAATTATTTCTGAAGCTAAACATGCAATTTGTAGCAACATGGATGGAGCTGAAAGGGATCATGCTCAGTGAAATAAGCCAGAAAGAAAAAGAAAAATACCGGATGGTCTCACTCATAGCAAGAACTTAGAAAACTTAAATAAGGGACCAGGAAAAAGACTAATTATAATAAAGTAAAAATCAAAATCAACAAGCAACTATAAACCAGAGACACACTACAGGGGGGAGAAGGGAGTAGGATCAAAACAAAAGTGGTGGGAATTGTACAGGGACTATAACCAAGATGAAAATGCATACATTGTACAAAAATGAAAAATGATGTAAAAATATATAATAAAAATTATGCTTAATTAATAATAAAAATTATGCTGACTTTGTAAAAAATTGGAAACATTTTTATTTTTTCCCTATAGCTGGAGATATTTCAAATAAAGGTGAAATAAAATTCAAAATAAATAATTGTTTTTGGAGGGAAAAAGGAAATATTAATCTTCCTGTGTTTATTTACTAGGTGACTTCTGCCAGCTTCAAATTTGTATTTTAGCCAAATTATGGATTATTATATGATAGAGGGTTTTGGGTCTCTTTCAAATAGCTAGGCCCATAGTGTTAACACCTCATGTGCTAAACACCTATAAAGTAGAATTCTCTTTTAAACATAAGTTGGATCTCATTTTATGCCAAAGTGGCTAGAAAGGCGTGTGTTGTATGAATAGTAAGTTTACTTATAGAAACAGTTATGTGTGTATATGTAAACATATATATATATATATTTTTTTTTTCTCTCTCTCTCTCTGTCTTTTTCAGCTCTGTGTTTTCTACAGTGGACACTGATGAAATACCTGCCAAAAGACCAAGATTAGGTATTGAATATTAATTTTAAAAATTAGTCTTTTTAATAGGAAAAAATATATGGATGGAACAAATTCAAAAGGTAAAATGTATATTTAGTGAAAAATAAGTTTCTTTCCTGTTCTTGTCCCTTTTCCACTCAGTTATCTTTTTTGTAGGTAGCCATTTTTACCAGGTAGTTAGTTATCTTTCCAGACAAATAAACCTATATATTGAATGTACATTTAAAAATTCTAAATCTAGAGCCTCCTTGGTGGCACAAGGGGTTAAAAACAGCACTGTAAAGCTATCCACAGTGAGTTTGATCCCTAGCTGGCGAGGGAGCAACCTATATGGCACAGCAGACCTCTCCTGTCTCGCCTGCTGCTCCCCTCAGCAGTGTGTTTCAGTTAGTCTGCCTGTTCTGTTCCCCACTCTGTCTCTAGTGAATCCTCTCACTCCCTGCACCTCTGGCCTGTACCCTAGTTCTTGTATGCATAAATAAATAAATCTTTAAAACAAAATCTAAATCTTCTGTAAAGAAAAAGAACTCTCTTTTTTTGAAGGAAAAATATTTCAAAAACTGCTTAAGACTAAATGATCTAGTTCAGATCACTGAGTGAATCAATTTAATGTTGCCCCAAAATGTTTATTTACTTCCCCATATCTGAAGGATTAGACATAACCTGAAGAGAATAAAACTAGATTAATGAGAAAAGGTACAATGGGATACTACAATAATATATCCTTCTTTCTCAAAAAAATGAATATCAGTTTGGATCTACTTCTAGATGTGGTAGTTAAGAATGAATATATCTTTGTTAAGATTTCATTTAAATTCAATGAGTACATATTGAGCCTGTCTTAATGCTAAGTAATATGTTAGGTTCTAGAGGAAATACAGAAATGAAGTAAGCAGAGATTTTTTTAAAGACCTTATAAATTGTAGGGGTATATGAGTATATAGTAGCTGGTATAAAGATAAGCACATAAATAATAATAATGTCAATGAGTATATGATAAATAAAGCCTGTAGTAGTAACAAAATACTGTCCAATTTTCTGCTGCTTCAGAGTCTCAGTAAATAATTGATGAAGGAGGTACTATGTCTGATGGGTCTTGAAGAATGGATAGGATATTAACAGAGAGCAATAGGAAGGAAAAGCATTCTATGAAGAGGGAATGGTATGGGAAAGTTGTGCAGTTTAGGAAATGGCAACTAGGTTTTGGGAAAGTTGACTAGTTATAAATATGCCAGGCATATTTATACTGAATTCACTAGGACAGTATTTCTCAAAGCACAGGATAGATACCAATTCAGGAAATGATTTTAAGCGATACAGCATTCATAGCATTATTAAGCAATATTTAAATTATGTTATATACTAAAAAGTTTATCAGTTTTATATATAAAAAGTTTATTTTTACTTTTCTGATTATTTCAAGCAGAAAATCTTGATTTAGTGTTAATGTCTTCAATAGTTGTTTAATACATGATGATTTTTTTTTTTTTTTAAGATTTATTTATTTATTTGTACAAGCATTGGGTACAGTCAGAAGCACGGGAGGGTGAGAGAATTCACCAGAGTCAGAGCCGGGAACAGAACAGGCAGATGGACCGAAATACACTGCTGAGGGGAGCAGCGGGCGTGGCAGGAGAGGTCTGCTGCGCCATGTGGGACCCTCGCCAGTGGCTGGGGATTGAACCTGTGCTGCAGAGGCTGCAGGCAGCCTTGCAGCCCAGCGCTCAACCGCTGTGCCACCAGGGGAGGCCCTACATGATGATCTTTTTTAAAACAGTACTAGCTGGAACTTAAAATTATTGTGTTTTCATTTCTTTGTAAGGCAGATTATGTTGCTTTACATTTATATAAATATATATTTACTATAAAATATATATATATTTAATGATTCATTCATTTATGCACACAAGAACTGGGGTACAGGCCAGAGGTATGGGGGGTGAGAGGATTCACCAGAGACAGAGTGGGGAATGGAACAGGCAGATTGTGAAATACACTGCTAAGGGGAGCAACGGGCAAGCCAGGAAATGTGTGCTGTGTCATATGGGCAGCTCCCTGGCCGGGGATTGAACTCATGCTGCAGTGGCTACGGATAGCTTCATAGGTGTGTCCCAACCCCTTGCACCACCAGGGAGACCCTAAAATATATATTTCTTTATGTAAATATAAAATTGCCTCATGCATTTATTTAGCAAAAAATTTGAGTTAATTTTCTGGAAAAAATATAAATAATTATGCACGGTGGTATTATAGAAAGTTCCTGAAATAGTTAAGGTAATCATCTATTTTATGGACTTCTATGTCAAGGCTCTCTCCCTCCATGATTTCTATGATATGTGTTATGGTTTTCTGAATGGAAGCTCTAGAAAGGAACCTAAGTAAAGGGGGAAGCAGTGGGCCCAGGAAATAATATTTACTGTGAGAGTTTGTAAAGGTCTATAGCAATGTTATCCAATTCTCAGCATGATAGCTGCTGAACACTTTAAATGGGCCTAGTGTGATTGAGCAGCTGAATTTAATTTTAATTAAGTTTAAATTTAGGTAACTACATTTGGCTACAGGCTATAATATCGGACAGTACAGTTACATTGGTTGTTTTGAGATAAAAAAAAAAGGAAGGGCGAAAGAAAAGGGGACCTTAAAATTACAGACTCATGATCTTACAGATTAAGGGGTTTTACGAAATTTAGTGTCATCTCAGGAAAATCAGGTGACCAATCTTATCCCCATTTACAAATTAGGCAGGCTTGTCTTCCTTCCCTCCACCCTACCCCTGTTTTTTAGTCAGTGAGCTCTTTTGACATAATCTTTGGGCATACTCATTTTTTGACAAAATTTATAGGAAAACAAATATAATACTTTTTAGCAGTCACTATTATGTTACTAAGAGTATCTCTTGTCCTCTGAGGTCTAGATGAGGTGACAGTCTGGGTTAAGCACCAATTCCCAAAGTTCTTCTCCCCCCATACCCCCCCCCAACAAATGGGGGGATATAAGTAACATCTCTAAATGGCAAAATGTAAGTGACATCTCTAAACTTTATTAGAGGGGTAACCTGTAACTCCCTATAATTCCTGAAATGATAAAGTCATTGGCCAACTTTGTTACTTTTAACTATTCTCTAGTTACAAATTGCTTCAAATTGGATTCTGCTTTAAGCAACTGTCTCATCCTCCCTGTTGCTTAAGTTATCCTCCTATGGGTTATTTGAATAATCAGTACATTCTCTTTTTAAGAATTAATGTATAGAGTTACTTCTTCCCAGAAATATTTCATATCTTGTATGTTCTGGAGTGCTTGTTGCTTAAAAGCCACCATTTCAGTTCAGGCTATTTTCTGTAAAGCAGAATGTGGCTAAATTGATGGTTTCTTCCTCAAACTAGGCTTTAGAATACCTTTAATTAGGAAATAGGAAGTTTTCAAAAACAAGTCTGCAGCATAAGAAATGAGAAAGGATAGTGTGATAAAAGGAGGACATGGAGAATGCACTGAAATCTACCTCTCGCCTTATTTATTTACTTGGTTTTTTTTTTAAAGATTTATTTGTTTATGCATACAAGAACTGGGGAATAGACCAGAGGTGCGGAGAGGTGAGATCATTCACCAGAGACAGGGTGGGGAGCAGCACAGGCAGATCTACTGAAATACACTGCTGAGGGGAGCAGCAGGAGAGACAGGAGAGGTCTGCTAAGCCATGTGGGTTAGCATCCTGGCTGGGGATTGAACGCATGCTGCAGTGGCTGCGGATAGCTTCATTGTGCTGAGACTTTAACCCCTTGTGCCCCAGGGAGGCCCTTATCCTTATTTGCTTATTTTTATATCCTTATTTTTGGTGGTAGAGACAGTTGTTTCTGAGCTCTTCCAGTGCATTTCTGGCAGAGGGATGGGCTTCTTTCATTAGATGTTTAAGAGCTACATCTCTTATACTTCACTAATTTCTACCCTGGGCCAAAAATATAATGTGCACTTAGTAAGCAGTGTTTAGGACAACTGTGTTGTCACCAGTCTGGGAGGTAAGGACAAACCAGAGATTAAATAGTAGTGCTTCCTGCGGGATTCTCCTATACCCAGTGGTTATATGCTTCTGGTTGTTTAAGTTATGTTCCTGTATCTCTGATAAAGATTTATAAATTCTGGAGAACTCACCTTAAAAGCTGTCATTTCAGGAGTTCTTTGAATTATTACATAACTTGCTAATGTGATAGTTTTATGTTTTTGTGTCATCTCAGATAATACAAACAAAAATCACCATGCTAGAATTCCACTTATTCATCTAGGAGAAAAATTATCTTTACAGATGTCTTTTTAATTTGATAAATGAAAATAGGACTTCCATGAAAATTAAGAAATTAAGGCCTTTTCTCAGATATAATCTTTATGCTAGAAATTTGCTACTCTTTATATGTATTTTGTATTATGCTTTCTAGATTGCTTTATTCACCAAGTGAAAAACAGTCTCTACAATGCTGCCAGCTTATTTGGATTTCCCTGCCAGCTGACCACAAAGCCCATGGTGACTTCTGCTTGTAATGGAACACGGAATGTGGCCCCTTCAGGAGAGGTCAGTGGGGATAGGACTCTGTAGGGGCTACTGATATTTCTACTTAATCACTGAAGTTAAATTTTAGAAATATAGTATTCTCTTTTTAAGAATTAATGTGTAGAATTATTTCTTCCCAGAAATGTTCATATCAATTAGCCTTGATATAAAGGTTAAGAAATTAAAGATTTAGAGATTATACATTTAAAAATATTTATAAAGAATCTGATTACTAGTCCATCTGCTTTTCTTATGTAAGTATGTGTGAAGAACCTGGAATTGTTATTTTTTTAATATTATTTTGTGTGTCTTCACAAATCAAACCTTCGGTTTTTATTGGTATCTCTTCTGTGAGCTACCTAAGTAAATAATCTCCAATAGAGTGATTTTTTCATATCAGGAACTTATTTCTATTCTAAAATCTAGATGCTACAGAGATTATTCTATTTGATTTTAAGGTATTTTCGAACTCTTCACCTTATGAACTGACAGGTTCTGGATCCTGGAACAACATGCTGAAACTGGGTGAGGTGGTCAAATTATTTCTATTTCTGCTTTTCTCTACCTCCATCTGCCCCTTTTTACTGAATTTTGAGACTATGAGTGGAAACATTGATTTTGAATCGGATGGAAACAAAGACATTCTTTTTACCATCCAAATAGCAAATAGCTTTCCTTTATCATTGTCTTTGAATTGATTGTTACGTTTTCTATTTATATTACCAGGGTCCTTAATGTGACTTACATCAAGGTTTGTTCATTAAAAAAATGTCAGGTATTATGATAAGTTATCAGGCAGGAATAACAAAATTATAAAGTCTTTAGTAAAATAATAAAGCAAGGAAAATAATGAAAGCCTTCCTTAGAGGAATATCATCTAATTGGGAGCAATCTTAGTTTCTCATTCTCATAATTTTATGGTTTAAGAACCTACATATCATCCTTACACCATGAAATTGAATTGTAGTTCTTGTATATACTCTATAAAGTGGTAGGAAAAATAGGAAACAGCCAGAGTCCCCCCAAAGGATTGTGATCTCTGCCACACAGATAGGCTTGTAAAGTTTGAGAAGGAGAAAAAGTTTTTAGAGAAGTTGTGGGTTCAGAAATCAAAAGTAGAAGAAGTTAAGGAAATGGTAAAAATCTTAGAGTAGTGTTTCTCAATCCTTTTCAGTAAGGTACTTCTGGTGGTAGAGAAGAGCAAAGAGTTAACAGATACCCCTGACCCTGAGAGTCTAGTTCCAGAGGGTCTGGAATAAAAAGACTTTTCTCAAAGTCTTTCATTTCATTTTAAAAGTTAATACAAATTAGATTTTATACATCTATTTGTATTGTTTGAATTATATGTTTAATTAATTTACCATTAAAATTGACTTAGAAGGATGATAGTTTATCTTGTGCTTGAGGTACCAGTGCTGTATTTCTTTAGCTTTTGTAGCCTAATCAGAGAGGTACAGGTATAGGTAAGGCAGGTTTCTTGTGGAAAGAGGTCCACAGGCTCTTTGTACCTGTGGAAATTCAGAATTTTTCCTATTTTTGGATATACCATGTTTATTGAATATTAATTTTTAAAAAACTGGGATTGAACATTCAGGTCAGGTTTTGCAAATGTGAATTCAGGTGAGTTTAGATTTTTTTTTTAAGATTTATTTATTTATGCATACAAGAACTGTGGTACAGGCCAGAGGTGCAGGGGGTGAGAGGATTCACCAGAGACCGAGTGGGGAACAGAATGGACAGATTGACTGAAATACACTGCTGAGGGGAGCAGCGGGCAAGACAGGAGAGGTCTGCTGAGCCGTATGGGTAGTTCCCTGGCAGCCTGGAATCGAACTCATGCTGCAGTGGCTGCGGATAGCTTCATAGTGCTGTTTTTAACCCCTTGCACCACCAGGGAGGCCTGAGTTTGGGTTTTGCTGCTACTGGTATATGAAAAAAGTTTTCAGTTTTAGACCTCTGCATTTTGGAGTCCTCAGGGACACCATGCCTCTATAGTCACTCCTACAGAGAATGTGACAGATTAAAGTGGTTACTCTTTTTTTGCAGTATGTAACCATGACACAAGTGTTGGAAGTTTTCAGTGAAATGTGGTAAAATGGCAGATTTATATTTAAAACTTCTGTTTTCTTGGAAGAGGAAACAGTTGGAACAAATTATTCAGGTTGATTAGGTTACAGAGAGTTTGCGATTATTTAGTTCCTGTCTCTTATTGGTCGTAGCAAGCAAAACTAGAAAATATTCCCTGTAAGTTTTTATTGTCTATCTGAAATCAAAGACTAAGTGAGCACTTTCTTTTCCTTTGACTTCTGCACAGGTTGTGCTGGATCTCTGCTGTATAGTAATAATATTTGAAAAATAAGATATTTAATTCTACGATGCAGGCTGCTCACAGCTTTTCTTTTCTAATGCAGCTGTTCACAGGCTTTTTTCCTCCTAACAATTACAAATGCATTTTAAAAATAGGTAATAAATCTCCTAATGGAATAAGTGACTATCCAAAGATCAGAGTGACAGTAACCCGAGATCAGCCTCGCAGAGTTCTGCCTTCCTTTGGGTAAGTGTTAAATTCTGCTGGTCTGTAAATGGAAACTTTGCACCATTAGATGCTCTCTCTTGCGAGGCATTTTCATTTTTATTCTATTATATAATTTTGTTAAGTAAGTACTCTGAGGTTAGTGACTTGCCAAATACTGTACAGCTAGTGAGAGACTTAAATTCAGGTGTATGTTACTTTTTCTATCATTATTATATGACTATAGCATCTGATTTTTAAAAACCTTTACAAAAGAATTGTTTACTTCTAACCATTTTCTTTGAAGTACAATATGTACGTAGAAAAGTGCAGAAATCATGTGTGTAGCCCGATGAATTTTTATACACTGAACACATTTATCATTTCTATGAAATGTTATTATCTTATAGGTAATTTTCTTCTTTTCATATTCTCACTTTCTAGGATTCCTATTGCTTAGATGTTAGAGCTTCTGGAATTATCTAATATTCCTATATATCCTTCTCCTTGCCCTTTAAAGAATCTTTTATTGATTTTTAACTTTTTTGGCTATTAGTTTTTAAGTTGTAAGCATTCTCCCTTCCCTACATGCCATGTTTCTTTCTTTCTCCAAGCATCTAATTTAAGGATGCAGTATCTTATCTCTAAAAATTGTTAGTTATTTTAAGTTTTCTTCTCCCTGCGTTCTCTGTTTCCTCTGAATATTTCTCCCACCTTGACTTACTTTTGTCTTATGTTTTATATAGAATCTTTATTCAAATACTTGGTAACCTTTACTTTTTTTCTTCTCATTTTTACCCCCCTTACTTGGTAATCTTTAGCTATATACTCATTTAAGAATCACACACAAACTAAAAACTAGAGCTCTCTGGAGTTAGACAATGGGCTGCTTGTAGCTGAGAGAAAGTACAAAATGAATTTGGAACATCTTGTACAAGAAACTAAAGAAGTGCTCAAAAACTGGAGATATGCCAGCAAGAGACAGGAAGAAGTTTGAGGGGCTTTTACTTAGCAAATTGGAGACAATTTAAGCATCAAAATGAATGAAAATAGGAATAAAGAGACTAGTAATTAGCTATATCTTGTGGGGCGGGAGAGATCTTTATGATGAATGCCAACTAATATCAATTTAGAAAATCATCATTTAATAACTACCATAGTAATAACTGATATGAATAGGAATCATCAATTGAACTGACACTCCTAAGTAAAAGTTTGATAAGGTATGAGATATTTATGTAAACTCAAAACATCTTGCCAGAATTCCTTATTTAGTTACAAAGGGAAAAATACTTTTTTTAAAAAATAAGTTATTTTTATTTATCTGTGTATACAAAAACTGGGGTGTAGACCAGAGGTGCGGGGTGGGGTGGGTGACAGAATTCACCAGAGACAGAATAGGGGCAGAATAGGCAGATCTACTGAAATACACTACTGAGGGGAGCAGCGGGCAAGGCAAGAGAGGTCTGCTGTGCCATGTGGGTTAGCTCCTTGGCAGGGGTTGGAACTTGTGCTGCAGTGGCTGCTGATAGCTTGTTACTGCTGCAACTTAACCTCTTGCGCCACCAGGGAGGCCCCCAAATCTGTCTGTTCTGCTCCTTACTCTGTCTCTGGTGAATCCTCTCATCACCCCACAGCTCTGGCCTATACCCCATTTCTTCTACACAAAAATAAATAAATGAAATCTAAAAATAAATAAAGATGAAGACTGAAAAACTTTTAGAGTGCAGAGAATGAAGATACATGACAACTAAATGCACCATGAGCTCCTGTATTGGATTCTAGATAAGAAAAAAATTGCCATGAAGGATATTTTTAATACCATTAGAGGAATATGAATATGGGCAATGTGTTACATATTGTATCATCAGTAAAATTCTTAAATTTGATGATTGTTTTGTGGTTATATAAGAGATGTTCTTGAGTGATAATTCTTACATATTTATAGGCGTGAACTTATTCTCCAAGCATTTAATGCTATGAAATGACCCTATAAACATTGCTTTAGCAGCAGCCCACACATTTTGTAATGTTGGTTTTACTTTTAATTCAATTTAAGATGTTTTCTAATTTCTGTTTTGCTTCCTCTTTTAACCTGTGATTATTTAAAAGTGTATAAATAATTGTTAATTTTCAAAAACTTGGGACTTTCCAGATATCATTCTGTTGTTGATTTCTAGTTTAATCCCATGTGGTCAGAGAACATACTTACTTCATTTCTTTTGAATTTGTTAATATTTGTTTTATAGCCTGGAATATGGTCTATCTGGGTGATGTTAAATGTGTCCTTGAAAAAGATAAATATTCTGTTGTTGTTTAGTGGAGTGCTCTGTAAATGTCAGGTCAAGTTGCAATAATGTTTTATAGAGTTACAGATTTTCTGTTTATATTTTTACTGGTTGATAAGAGAGGACTGTTGTTATTTTCTGCTGTAATTGTGAATTTGTTTGTTGCTCTAGTTATGTCAGTTTTTGCTTCATGTATTTTGGAATTCTGTAGGTGAATATATTTGACTCAGATTCACCAGTTAACATTTTGCCAATATACCTTAATCTGTCATTTATACACAATATTTTTTGTAAACATTTGAGAAGAAGCCTTAGACTCAAGTCCCTTTAATATTAGTGCTTGAGTGTGTTTATTTCTTAAGAATGAGAATGTTTAGTTACATAATCCTAGATTTCCAAAATCAGAAAATTTAACATTGATATAATACTATTATATAATCTTATTTGAATTTCTCCATTATAGAGATTACTTTTTTCTGGTCCAGGATTTAGTGCAGGATCATGTATATTTAATTTTCATGTCTCTGATCTCCTTTAATCAAAACAACTCCTAAACCTTTCTCCTTTTTTTTGTCTTTAATGGCATGGGTATTTTTAATGAGTATAAGTGTTTTTTTTTTAAAGATTTATTTATTTATGCATACAAGAACTGGGGTACAGGCCAGAGGTGCAGGGGGTGAGAGAATTCACCAAAGACAGAGTGGGAAACAGAACAGGCAGATTGACTGAAATACCCTGCTGAGGGGAGCAGCGGGCAAGACAGGAGAGGTCTGCTGCTCCATGTGGGTAGCTCCCTTGCCGGCTGAGGATCGAACTCGTGCTACAGAGGTTGCTGATAGCTTCACAGTGCTGTACTTAACCCCTTGCGCCACCAGGGAGGACCCAGTATAATCATTTCTTTTGTAGAATATTCTTTAATTTTATTAGATATCACTCATATTTGTTCTATATAATGCATTTTTTTGGGTAAAAATTCTATGTGAGTGTTGTATCCTTTTTAACACATCACATCAAGAAAGGGTATAATATCAATTTTTCCCACTGTTAATAGAGGCAGGAGAGGGAGACTCTTGTCACCAGCAACAATGACTGGGTGGGAGCTTCATGGCTTTCATTTCTAGCATTTGTTAACTTAGCATCTAGCAGGTATTTATTGAGTGCTTTTGACTTAGATCCTGCACCTAAGATGACAGTGATAAAAGGGCATACTATCTGTCTCCGTGGAATTTAAATAATATGTGATAGGAACATAAAATACACACCAATAGTTAAATCCAGTTGTGACAGGTGATTAAAGAAGTGCAGTATTAGAGGAGGACATGTGTAATGCAGAGCTCAGTCCAGAAAGGTTTGGAAAATTGGGCATGTGGAAGAAAGCAGATACTTTATTGTCACAGCCCTGGTGACTGGAAACAGACATTCCATAGTGGAATGCTGGGATACACTCTGCTATCGAGTTAGATCTAACTTTATAAATGCTATTTGTCTGATTTGCCAAGTGTAAGCTTAATATAGAACAGCATAAACGCAAGATGATCTGGGAGCTTAAATTCCAGCAATTTAAGCAATTTGGTGATAATCTTTTTTTTTTTCCTTTCTTTATTCTCTTAGTTTTACTTTGAACTCAGAAGGCTATAGTAGAAGACCAGGTGGCCGTCGACATAACAGAGGCAATCCAGAGAGTTCCTTAATGTGGAAACCTCAGGAACAGGTTGTAACAGAAATGATTTCTGAAGAGAATGGCAAGGGCCTGAGACGTCCCCACTGTACTGTGGAGGAGGTAAGCCCTTTTTGCCTGATCTCTTTTTTAAAAATATTTTATAAATTTTTGGGAATAAATAATATAGGTAGTATGATAAAGAATTTGGAAGGTACCAGAGGGAGAATGGTGATTATAAATTGCCCAGTCTCCCTTTGTACCCTGCTCCCACCCCCTTTTTGACTTAACAAGTAACCTCAGATACTTGTACATATCCTTCTAGAGATACTCTCTACACATTTATAATTTAGGCAACATTCATACATAGTTATTTTTGCTATAAGAAAGAAAAAGGAATAATGTTAGGAAAAGGTAAGATTATAGACTCTCCTTTTGGGCACCTGAATTACATTAACTTGTTTCTTTTACAAACTAATAATTGTGATTATGTAAGGGAGGTAAATGTCTGCTTTTCCTTCCCTTTTCAGGGCATGCAGCATGATATCTTCATCAACAATCTTTTCTTTACTTCCCTCTTGAAGTCTTCACTTATTCCAGGAGAATTTAGAATTATTCTTGTATCTGGTATTCCCTAGGACCACCACCTATTGCAATTTGCTAGATGGTTTTCTGAACCACTTAGTTGGGTCAGAAATATTTATTTGGGTCCCTGGTGCTGTGCTAGTTGCCAGCAATTTACATCAAGGACAAATGTGGTCCTTGTCCTCTAGGAAATTATACATAAATAGTTAAAAATCAACCAATAGAGATAGGCTGAAGGGAGGATTGACCCACAGCCCAAGGAAGGGTTTTAAAGAGAGGTATTAAAGTAGGCTGTTATATCTATTAGATAGGAAATTAGAGGGGAACTGAGTAATATATATTAGGTAAATACAGGATATATTCTAGAAATATTAGAAAATAACATTAGCAAGGTCATGTTCAATGGTTATGTGTTATATAAAATTAGAAGGAAGAGCCTGAATCCCAAATTTCAGTCGTGGATAAATATGTGTCACTGACCTAGGTGTTTTAGGGGAAAGATGATGACATCAGTTTTGGACATTATTTAAAGTGCCTGTGAAACACGCAAGAAGACCTGTCCCATAGACTTTTGGATATAGGTGATGAGAGTTTTGAGAAGAAGGCAGGGTTAGAGACACATTTCTGAATTTATACATATTGGTGTGACATAAATCAAAAGAACTAAAGAGACTACCCAGGGAGAGAATATAGTGGGAGAAGATACTGTGCAGAACCTTTGGCATTTAAGGGCAGGCAGAAGAAGAAATAATCTGCAGTGAGAAGATACGAAATTAGGAGAGTGTAATATCCAAGAAGGCAGGCCAGGTCAGCAGGGTGAAATGCTGAAGGTAGAAATCAAGTAACATAAACTGAAAAAGTGTCTATTGGATCGAACCATAGAAGGTCACTGGTGACTTTGATAGACCATTTCCATTTTGGAAACTGAATATTGACTATGAATTGGGTTGTTCCTGCTGTATTTTGGGATTAACTCAGTTCCTCTATCAAAAACCTAGATACCATCATGGTACAGTAGAAAATGTAATTGAGTGAAATGGGCTCTAGGGTAAATGACCCATCTAAAAGTAATTGACTATATTGTTCTATATTGTTGATTCAGTTTTTCAAGAGGCCAGATTTTTGATTTTTCTTTTCAAATTTATAAAGTTGGTAATTCAAAGAAAAATTAAAAACACTGTGCTGAGGAACAAAACACATCTGTGGGCTGCGTTTGGCCTCTCAGTCTGTTTATGGTTTAATTATAGATTTAGTGTGCTAGTAGTTATCTAACATGCTTTCTTTTATTTAGGGTGTTCAAAAAGAGGAAAGAGAGAAGTACCGAAAGTTGTTAGAGCGACTTAAAGAAAATGGCCATGGAAACGCTGTTCCACCTATAACTTCAACTCATCACAGGTAAAAATGAGTAATAAGAAATGTGAAGTGATTTGCAGACAGCTTTTTTCTTATTTTTGGAGAGGAGATTTGGGGAAATGGTTTTTTTGTTTTTTGTTTTTTTTAAAGATTGATTGATTGATTGATTGATTTATACAAGCACTGGGTACAGTCAGAAGCGCGGGAGGGTGAGAGAACTCACCAGAGCCAGAGCAGGGAGCAGAGCAGGCAGAAGGACCGAAGCACACTGCTGAGGGGAGCAGCGGGCGGCAGGAGAGGTCTGCGCGCCATGCGGGACCCTCATCCAGGTGGCCGGGGAGCAGCCAGGGATCGAACGGCACTGCAGAGGCTGTGGGCAGCCTTGCAACCCAGCGCTCAACTGCTGCGCCATGGGGGAGGCCCGGGAAATGGGTTTTGTGGAAAAAGAGATTTACATCGAGAGAACTAGCCCTGCAATTTGCATAAACTTTGTATTTGTTAGTGGATTAAATAGAACATTGCTTTTATAAAATAGAATTTTCTCCTAGCTTTAGAGTCCAGTCCTATGTTCAGGTAAACTCTTGAAACTCTGATATGAAAAGTAGACTACAATGAGATACCATCTTATACCAGTGAGAATGGCACATATTAAAAAAACTAGCAACAACAAATGTTGGCGAGGTTGTGGAGAAAAAGGAACTCTCCTGCACTGCTGGTGGGAGTGTAAACTGGTCCAACCACTATGGAGAGCTGTGTGGAGATTTCTTGACCTACTAAACATAGAGCTTCCATATGATCCAGCAATTCCACTCCTAGGTATTTACCCAAATGGCACAGAAACATGAACTCCAAAGGGCACCTGCACGCCTATGTTTATAGCAGCACTGTTTAAAATAACTAAGCTATGGAAACAACCCAAATGCCCAAAAATAGATGACTCAAGAAGATGTGGTATATATACACAGTGGAATATTACTCAGCAATCAAAAAAGATAAATACGTGCAGTTTACAGCAACATGGATGGATGGAGCTAGAGAGGATCATGCTCAGTGAAATAAGTCAGAAAGAAAAAGAAAAATACCAGATGGTCTCATTCATAGCAGGAATTTAGAAAACTTAAATAAGGGACCAGGAAAAAGACTAATCAATACAAAGTAAAAATCAAAATCAACAAGCAACTATAAACCAAAGACACACTATGGTGGGGGGGAGTGGGGCAGGGAGAGGAAGGACTAGAGTCAAAATAAGGGGGGGGTGCAATTGTATGGGAAATATAACCATAATGAAAATGCATACATTGTGCAAAGATGAAAAATGATGTAGGGCCTCCCCTGGTGGCGCAGTGGTTGAGCGCTGGCCTGTGAAGCTGCCCACAGCCTCTGCAGCACCGGTTCGATCCCCGGCCCCTGGGCGAGGGTCCCACATGGTGCGCAGACCTCTCCTGCCGCCCGCTGCTCCCCTCAGCAGTGTACTTCATCACTCTGCCTGTTCTGCTCTCCGCTCTGGCTCTGGTGAATTCTCTCACCCTTCCGTGCTTCTGACTGTACCCTGTGCTTGTACAAATGAATAAATAAATCTTTAAAAAAAAAAGAAAAATGATGTAAGAATTATATAAAATAAAATATTAAAAAAAAAAAAGTAGAGTCGCCGACTGAAGCAGGGCTCCCAGAGGGCAGAGAGTTTTTTTCCCCCCAACTTTCCCAACACAGAGATTTCCCACAATCTCTGACTTTTTCTTTCTTTCCCCCTCCTTTCCTCTTTCTTCTCCTTCCTCCTCCTTTCCCTCCACTCTCCCTCCTTTCTCTCTGGCACACACATAATCCCTAAGACATCTTGGTACTTTTTGACTTTATTTGGAAAAAACCTCTACTTTGGAGATAAGAT
Source organism: Talpa europaea (assembly GCF_964194135.1). NCBI lineage: Eukaryota > Metazoa > Chordata > Mammalia > Eulipotyphla > Talpidae > Talpa > Talpa europaea. The sequence goes on along the minus strand of NC_140070.1, from coordinate 115,350,472 downwards.
TAAAGTAACCCCGGGTCATAAGAAGTTTTCCTTATAAGACCGCTTGTTAATGAAATACAATACTCCAATGCTTTGAGCAAAATATGAAAGTGGCAAAAAGAGTTGATGTCTAACCATACACTCACCTGTAAAAAGGGGATAAAAAATATGTGAGTTCAGGATTGAGGTCCACTTGATAATTCTAACAAGTGGAGTGAGAATATGCAGAGCAGAGCCTGGACATTTATACAATAAGTTGAAGGTGAGCAAGTTATGAGATCCTCTAGCTTGTTAAATGCAAAATAACAAAGAATTATTTGCCTGGGAATTTTAACTTTGGTTGTGAATATAAAAAAAAAAATTTCTTGGGCCTTCCCTGGTGGTGCAGCAGTTGAGCGCTGGGCAGCGAGGCTGCCTGCAGCCTCTGCAGCGCCAGTTCATTCCCCGGCCGCTGGCGAGGGTCCCACCAAAAAAAAAAAAAAAAAAAAAATTCCTTAAGTCAGAATGTCAATATTTTCTCTTTTTTGGTTTTGTCATTTGGCAAAATCCTTTAACTATTTTGCTTTCATGTAAAAGCAGATGTGTTATTTAAGGCTCTCTTTCAGTATATCATTTGAAAATTTTCAATTTTTAACCTAGGATTTTTTAGTTAAGATGGTGCTGGTAATCGAGAGCATCCAGTTTTACAAATGGAGAAACTGGAGGTTGGGTAATGTGGCTGAAATGTTAGAATCTGGATTAGACTCTTTATTGTAGTCCCAGAGGGTGCTGCTTTATTTCTTTTCTCTTGTAATTTGATGTTTCAGTAATTCTTGTTTGGAGAAGCTTATCGGTAGACATATGAGTATTTATGGTAGATTTTTTCCTTTTGTATCATGTTCTTCATTTTTTGTGTTTCTAAGTTCTCAAAGAAGTCAGATGGACGCTCTAAAGACCAAAGGTTGGGGGGACGAGCCAAGTCATGGAGTCAAAACAACTCAATTTGTTCCAAAACAATGTGAGTTCCCAAATAATAAGATTTAGCCCTATCTTAATATATGACCTTAGTTCATGTGTTATGAAATTAAGAAATGACATATTAGTGAAACATGGTGTACAAGACTTTAACTCATTATTATGAAACTGAAGTACTACCTACTACAATAATGAAACAGCTTAAAACATTTTAAGCCCTAGGACATTGCTGACAAGTGGGTTAGTACAGCAGCTATTTCAAGATGAGATTCATAAAATATCTCTTAATTATTACTCCTAACTTAATTATTACTCCTAGTAAATAGTATGTGAGCCTACAATTAATTTCTTAATATTCCTTATGTTAATTTCCTCATATTTCTACACTGTCTACTAAATGACTTTACCAAATAAGCAGATATGAGCCAATTTATGCTAAAGATATTTTAAAAAGAAAGAGATATGTTTCTTAAGTTACTAATTTATAAGAAGGCTAGTGTTTTCGAAATTCATTTAACATTTCAACAATTAAATGTTTTGATAATTTACAGACTGTAAGTTGAAATTGTAGCTATATGATTAATTAATAAAGGTAACATTTGCTTTTTTTCTTTACCATCCTCACAGATAGAGTTGTTGAAACAAGGGGACCTCTGTGCTCAGTAAGAAGTGAAAAGAGGTATATGGTTCAGTTCATTCTAAGTTTTCTTTTGTTTTTGATTTTTTTTTTTTTAAAGATTTATTTATTCATGCATGCAAGAACTGGGGTATAAGCCAGAGGTGTGGGTGGTGAGAGGCTTCACCAGAGAAAGTGGGGAGCAGAACAGGCAGATGTACTGAAATACACTGCTGAGGGGAGCATCAGGCAAGACAGGAGAGGTCTTCTGCACCATGTGGGTCAGTTTCCTGGCTGGGGATAGAACTCATGCTGCAGTGGCTGGAGACAGCTTGATAGTGTTGAGACTTTAACCCCTGTGCCACCAGGCATGCAGGTGCCATTTAAATGGGAGTGGAGGGTTTCCCCTGGTGGCGCAAGAGGTTAAGCACCACACTATGAAGCGATCTGCAGCCACTGCAGCACAAGTTGGATCCCCGGCCGGCTAGGGAGCGACGCACATGGTGCAGCAGGCCTCTCCTGACTCACCCGCTGCTTTCTCAGCAGTGTACTTTGGTCAGTCTGCCTGTTCTGCTCCCCACTCTGTCTCTGGTGAATCCTCTCCCTGCCCCCACACCCCCAAACCTCTGGCCTGTACCCCAGCTCTTGTATGCATAAATAAATCATTAATAAAAAAAATATGGGAGTGGAGGTGTGATAGGCATCACTAGTGACCAGGCGTCTCTTGTATAAGAGCAGTAAAGGCAACTCATAGCATGTTTATGGCAGAGTTTGATAAAATATGTCCCATGAGTCAAATCTAGCATACCTGCCTATTATTGTTTTTATTTGTAAATAAAGTCATGCTCATTTATTTATATACTGTCACTGGCTGCTTTTAAACTACAATAGAAGTTGAAAAGATGTGACAAAAACCATAAAATGACCTACAAAGCATAAAAAATTTTCAGAAAAATTTTTGATTCATGGTGTAGAGAACTATATAAACTCAAGGCAATTTTGGTTACCAATTATTAATTCTTATTTATAAAATTAGTATAACATGTACCAGGTTAAAATTATCTGATCTGTAATCTCTCAATTCTCCCCTCACCCCCCAGGTGTTCAAAGGGGAAAATTTCTGATACAGAAAAGACAGTGGGAATCAGACTTGAAAATGAAGGTGTAAGTAGAAACCCTATTTAAATTTTATATATTTGGTGCCCATGAAAAATAAGATGATATATTTTAGTTAAATTATTGTTTCCTTTGAAAAAGCATCAAGTATTGGGCCTCCCCGGTGGCACAGCGGTTGAGCGCTGGGTTGCAAAGCTGCCCGCAGCCTCTGCAGTGCCGGTTTGATACCCGGCTGCTCCCCGGCCTCCGGAGGAGGGTCCCACATGGCGGGCAGACCTCTCCTGCTGCCTGCTCCTCCCCTCAGCAGTGTACTTCGGTCCTTCTGCCTGCTCTGCTCCCCGCTCTGGCTCTGGTGAATTCTCTCACCCTCCCGTGCTTCTGACTGTATCCAGCTCTTGTATAAATAAATAAATAAATAAATAAATAAATAAATAAATAAATAGATCTTTTTTTTTTTTTTAATTTTCTAGAGGCATGTCTTATTTATTTATTTATTTGTTTGTTTGTTTGTTTGTTTGGTTTATACATGCACTGGGTACAGTCAGAAGCACAGGAGGGTGAGAGAATTCACCAGAGCCAGAGCGGGGAGCAGAGCAGGCAGAAGGACCGAAGTACACTGCTGAGGGAAGCAGCGGGTGGCAGGAGAGGTCTGCGCGCCATGTGGGACCCTCCTCTGGTGGCCGGGGAGCAGCCGGGGATCGAACCGGTGCCGCAGAGGCCGCGGGCAGCTTCGCAACCCAGCGCTCAACTGCTGCGCCACCGGGGAGGCCAATAAATAAATCTTTTAAAAAAAAAAGAAAAAGCATCAAGTATTGAAGATGCAAACTTTGGCTTCCTGCTAAGTTGCTGGATTTTTCTCTGGTAGCCATCTTTTTAAGAGATACCAGCTTGTTGCCATCCCAGCCCTAACCTGTGTTGCCTGACTTCCTTTGGATAATTTTTTTTTTTTAAGATTTATTTATGCATACAAGGGCTGGGGTACAGTCCAGAGATGTTGGGGGCGGTGGGGGGGTGAAAGGATTCACGAGAGACAGAGTGGGGAACAGAACAGGCAGGCAGATTGAAATACACTGCTGAAGGAAGCAGTGGGAGAGTCAGGAGAGGTCTGCTGTGCCATGTGGGTTGCTCCCTGGCTGGCCAGGGATCAAACTCATGCTGCAGAGACTGTGGATTGCTTCATAGGGCTGATGCTTAACCCCTTGCGCCACCTGGGAGGCCCTGGAGAATTTTTTTTTAAACCATGTATCTCTAGGAAAGATATATGTTCAGAACTTTATTTTTACAGTCAAGATTTCTGATCAACTTGAAAATATTGACAATCTTCTGCTTAATTGGAATTTGTATTTTCTAAATCAGTATTGGAATAAGAAGTGTTCCAGTGCAGGCTTGAAGTTTTAGATTATTTCACATTTTAGATACATACAAATACTAAAGTTTAGGGGACTGCTTTAAGTGTCAGTTTGATCAAGTTTCTTTTCTTCCATTAGACTTCTTCATAAGAAAAGTTAAGTCATCGTCTTGTTATAATTCTTAGAACTTCCATTTTCTAATGGTCCCCATTTCCTTGTGTGTTTAATTGTATTTAATTATTATTCATCAACTGTCGACCAAAAACTGAAGAAGAAGGGAACTAAACTTGAGAAAGGACAGAGTTGGAGGTATATTTGTTACTTGGATAAGACTCCATCCTGCTCCTAGCCCAGCTGACTCTGAAGCCTTTGCTTTCTGGGACTGTGGGGAAGGACAGTACCTTTTGCTTTCCTGGGCCCACTAAATCTGGTAATTAAAAGTACTAGCGGGCCTCCCCGGTGGCGCAACGGTTGAGCGCTGGGTTGCGAAGCTGCCCGCGGCCTCGGAGGCGCCGGTTCGATCCCCGGCTGCTCCCCGGCCACCGGAGGAGGGTCCCACATGGCGCGCAGACCTCTCCTGCCGCCCGCTGCTCCCCTCAGCAGTGTACTTCGGTCCTTCTGCCTGCTCTGCTCCCCGCTCTGGCTCTGGTGAATTCTCTCACCCTCCCGCGCTTCTGACTGTACCCAGTGCATGTATAAACAAAAAACAAACAAACAAACCAGCAAACAAATAAATAAAGCATGCGTCTATAAAAAAAAAAAAAATTAAAAAAAATTAAAAAAAAAAAAAGAAAAAAAAAATAAAAGTACTAGCTAGGCAAGTTGAGACTAGTGTTGCTCTAGGTCAAAACTCTAATTCTAAATAAATTTCCTAATTTAAAAAATAGCTTGCCTACAAGATGATTTAAATTCAGTGTTTTAGTGTTACATAGGTTTATAATAAGGAAAGATCTCGAGATGCTGGCACAATTCTATTTGTGGACATGAATCATGAATACAAAGGTATTATTTCTACAAAAATTAGGTGGTGCATTAATGTTTTGTGCATTTTTCTATAATACATAATTACTTTTTACAAAGATGAAGTAGAACACCTTTCCTTAATATAAGAATAGCAGTGATTTGTTCTAAGTGATGAGATTATAGATCATTTTTTTGCTTGATTTTTCAAATGTCTTTTAACTGTTTTATTTTGAATTGGATTAAGAGAATTAGAACTATTTTCCTTGCTACCTCCAGTATTCTGTTTCATGGTTTGTAACGTGTTCTTTGAGGCTTAGGTCTTGAACAATTTTTTGTCCCCTCTTGGCAGTCAGGGCAAAGGCAGATACACTCAAGTTTTCCTAATTTGGGTTTGTGACTTCTCTTTTCTTTCAAGATAATGGCACTGTTTTATATTTCATGAATTATATATATTTATATGTTCAAGTATCAAACTGTCAATAGAAAACAAACTTTCTTTATAGAGGAGGGGACACCGACTAGAACCGGACCTGTCTGAAGAAGTATCAGCCCGACTCCGCCTGGGCAGCGGGAGCAATGGCTTGCTAAGGAGGAAAATGTCAGTTCTGGAGACAAAAGAAAGACATTGCTCAGGCAAAGAGCGGGATAAAAGGACGGATGATCTTCTTGAACTGACAGAGGTATTATTTCTTGTGTTGAAGGATATTTTTAAATAACATCATTTATTCAAGACTTGAATATTTTGTTTTGAGGAGTTTCTCCAGGTGCGGAATGAATCTACCAAAGAAATTTGACCCAAGGACTGTTTAATCATGGTTACATTGATTGTTAGTCACCTCTGAAGGGATGAGATTACTTTATGTTCAGCAAGTGTGAGTAGACATAATTGTCAGGTCGTGAAATAATGGGTTCTTTGTAAATAATTTTTACAATCTTCAAATATTTGGTTATATAGTATAGGCTTTAGAAATGGGATCATTGCAGTTTTTTTCAAAAAAGTTTCCTAAAATGTCCCCTTTCAATGATTATTGCATTTCACAATAGTAGGAACTTATAGAAAACAAGGAAATGAAAGTAGATAAAAATTCTTAATCTAAATGTAAGCTCTCATTTTGCCTCCTCCAGTGTTGTTTTAGTAGATAGTAGTCAGTCCTATTCATTGACTAGCTCTTGAACATTTGCTGTTGGGCATGTGGATGAAGAGAAAAAGCCATAACATAGCAAAATTTTGTGCAGTTGTCATAGCAGTATTAAAAATATTTGAATGAAAATAATTCTGTTGGGTTTCTAGTTTCGGTTTATGTCTTAAATGTGCATTTGGCCACATAATTCTTTAGAATAATGGAGCCATATCAGTGAGCACTCAGCTGGCTAGACTGCTGCCTGGTTTTCTAGCTTCTGCCTGTTTCCTTCCATCTTCAGGTGTCCTAATTTTGTTATTTTGATGTTTTTAAATAAAAGTTTAGGAGATAAATAAGTATAAAAATACTTTTATAGTATTGTGAAAGGAGCAAATACTTAAGAATTTAGACACTTGTAGGTTCAAATATTGGCTCTGTCTTTTTAAAATTTGGAGGGTTATATTTTTGCTCTTCTATATGTGTACATGTTCTGCCTTTTAATTATATGATTGGAAAGCATATAATTTAAATTATCTGAGCTTTACCTCTTCCATAAATGGTGATAATCCTTTTCCCATAAATACGGATTATTTATGTGTTTCAAGCATCTGCACCATGTTTGTTTAATAAAGCTCAATAAATGGCAGTGGGATCATTGAGACTACTTTAAATATTATGAAATTATTATTTCTGGAATTAATGATTGGACTAGATTTTTATAACCATTAGTAAGACTGCTTTGTAGTCCTAATTTAAACCTTATTGTATTTCAGTTTTGTAGTCTTTGATATGTTTTTCCCCAAGAAAAATTTATAGAAATGAAAAACCTTTTTCCGTCTCAGACTTTTCATATATGATAATTGTTGTACATTAAAATAGCAACTTCTGGGCTTTCTAATTCAGGACATGGAAAAGGAAATCAGTAATGCCTTAGGCCATGGCCCACAGGATGAGATCCTAAGTACTGCTTTCAAATTGCGAATCACCCGAGGAGATATCCAGACCTTAAAGAACTATCACTGGCTCAATGATGAAGTAAGCTGTCTTTTTTTCTTTAACCCTCATCCCATCCTTGACTATCATGATATTTATTTAATTTTTTTAAAGGTTAACAAAAGGTTTATTTACAAGGGAAGGGGAATGAGGAAATGTACAACTCAGGGAGAAAAGAGGGAGATAAATTCTTAAATTTATCCTTCCCTTTCTGCCGACCTGGAATCCCAAATGACCCGCTGAGACCAAACCTGCCTGGCCAAGATCATGAGCCAAGTGTGCCCGACCCCGCTAACATGGCTGGTTTTTACTTACAAACAGAGAAAATGGCTGATTAACTTGCCCTTAGGTCCTCGCCACTTCCCTTTCTAACCAAGGAATTTCTGCCCAATTATAAAGGTTTCAGACAGCAGCTTCCAGGTTGTTTTTTTAAATTTTTTTTTTTAAAGATTTATTTATACAAGAGCTGGGGTATAGGCCAGAGGCACGGGAGGGTGAGAGAATTCACCAGAGACAGAGCAGGGAGCAGAGCAGGCAGATGGACTAAAAACACTGCTGAAGGGAGCAGCAGGCGAGACAGGAGAGGTCTGCCGTGCCATGTGGGTTGCTCCCTGGCCGGCGCTGCAGAGGCTACAGACGGCTTCACAGCGTTGTGCTCAACCCACTGCGTCACCAGGGAGGCCCTAGCTTCCAGTATTATTTGAAACAAAGAACATTTAAGTAGAGGGTTAATTCTTATTGCTTGCTGCATTTAATTAGCAGTGTTTCCCTCTTATGCATCCTTGTGTTGTTTCATTCATCACTTGATTTACTAGTTTTCCGTGATTGCACCAGATGTGTGGAAGGAAGCAACAAGTGATTTTTTGTTTTTTTTGTGGGACCCTCGCCGGCGGCCAGGGAACGAACCAGTGCTGCAGAGGCTGCGGGCAGCCTCGCAGCCCAGTGCTTAACCGCTGCGCCACCAGGGGAGGCCCAAGTGATGTTTTTTTAAAGATGAATTCTTATTGGAGCCATTTTAACTTTTCAGTAATATTGGGAGTATATTAGCCACCATCTTTTTATTTATTTCTTTTGAGTGCTAACTAAAAATTTGCCTAATCTGTCTCCTTGCATCTTTACATATTTATTTAAAGCTAACTTGTAGTTCTTTGACTATTTTTCATTTGGTCCTTCCCCAACTGCTCAGTCCCTGTTTTCTTCCTTTGCTTCCTTCTTGCAGCTGCCTCTACCCCCAACTAGTGATATAAAAGCACATTTTTTAAAAACTTTTTCAAAGTGTTTTGTTTTACATTATGAATGTAATATGTTTGTTATGGAAAGTATAGCAAAAGTGAAAGAAAAATATTATCATTCAAGGGTATTATCAATTAACATTTTAATGATTTGGCATATTTCTAGTTAATGCTTTTAAGCATAAGTTATGTATACTTACATGTAAAATTTACCCATGTATGTTTATATTTCCAGTTAGTATTTCTACATATTTTTTGTGTGATATAATTCATATACCCCTTTTCATTGTTGATGATTTTCTTTTTGAGTTCCTTCTCTTGGCTCTCGTCTCAGATACCTCAAAAGTATAATTTCATTCCTTCTTATCCCTCCCATTTTGCACTGATCAATTTTTATTTTCCATCTTTCTGCCATAAAGAGTTATTTCATCACATTTAGTATCTTTTCTTCCCTAAATAAAATGCTTACCTTTAATTCATCCTAATTCAGGTAGGGAGAAGTTTATTTTAGATAATGTACTTGCAAAGTTCTGACATACAATGTCTTGTTATTACAGGTCATTAATTTTTACATGAATCTTCTAGTGGAAAGAAATAAAAAACAAGGCTTTCCAGCACTTCATGCATTCAGTACTTTCTTCTATCCTAAATTAAAGTCTGGGGGTTACCAAGCAGTGAAAAGATGGACCAAAGGGGTCAATCTCTTTGAACAGGAACTAATTCTAGTGCCTATTCATCGGAAGGTACATTGGAGCCTAGTGGTAAGTTGAGAAGGTTAATTGTTGAAATTTAGACTGTGACTATGTTCTTAAATAATGAAGGCTGTGCTTTATTGTCTTGTGTATGTCTAGTGTGCTGTCTAGTATATGTTAAAGGTATACTCTGCCAAGTCCCTTCATGGTTCTTGAGTTGAACAACTACAAAAGCTAGAAGATACTCCCTGTAGCTGAAGAGCTTCTACTTATAGTGCTTCTAGGAAAATTTTAGTATATATAGGTTATTTATTTAGTTTTGTTTTCAAGATAGTACAGCTTTATTATAGGAAAGTATATGTATAAAAAAAGCAAAAAAATTCATCATTCTGAGGATGACTAATGTTTTGGTAAATAAGTTTCTAGGCCTTTCTTTCAGAATAGAAATACATAATTTTATAGAAACAAAGCTCGTGTCTGTGATGTGTAAAAAGTGTGTTCTTAGAATTTCATTCATATTGGCACATATTGATTTTTAAAAGATGCTTTTCTTTTGAGAAATAAAATTCTCACTACTGTTATGACTAAGATTATTCTGGATGTTATATTTTTCCATTATAGGTGATAGACCTAAGAAAAAAGTGTCTTAAATATCTGGATTCTATGGGACAAAAGGGCCACAGGATCTGTGAACTTCTCCTGTAAGTAAAGGTTGAAAAACTTCATTGTTACCTCAGATTGCCTTAGCTGATCATTCCGTGTATCATTCTAGAAGACACTGATGGTGGCAGAATAATATAGTGAAGGTTCTTTCTAGTCACTTAGGACTGAATTTGAATCCATCATTTTGTCTAAAAGGAAGCCTAAATCTGATGCTGAGAATTTGTGTTTAGTAGCATCACTATAAGCACCTTTGTGATGCATTGCAGATTTAAATATATCTTAGTGGAACTCTATGATTTTAATCAGATTTCTTTGGAATGGATCCAGACTTTGCCTGGGGAGTATTTATTACTATTACTTCACCAAATTTTTTTTAATATATCCAAAATGGCAAATTTATTATATAAGGGAAAGGGAAGAAAAGGACACCTGCATAGACACAAAGGGAGCAAAAAAAAAATTGCCCCTGAAAAGGGCAGGTTAGGCAAAGGAGAAAGAAAAAGAGGTACCTGCATAGACACAGGTGGGCAAGAGAGCTGCTTCTGCCAAATTCTTAAGCCCACTCATGTGTCTATATTCTCCTTGATAGTGAGTTCATTTCATAGAACTTTTAAAGTGTAAATTTTAAAGTGTGTGATGTGTAGGTAACTGTTTCAAATAGTAATTGCTGGAAAACTGCCTTTAAAACATAGCCCACTTGGGCCTCCCTGGTGGCTCAGGGGTTAAAGACAAAGCACTGTCAAGCTATGGGCAGCCACTGCAACATGAGTTCCATCCCCTGCCAGGGAATTGACCCACATGGTGCAGCAGACTCTCCTGTCTCTCCCACTGCTCCCCTCAGCAGAGTATTTCAGTGCATCTGCCTATTCTGCTCCCCACTCTGTATCTGGTGAATCTTCTCACCTCCTATACCTCTGGCCTACACCCTAGTTCTTATATGTATAAATAAATAAAATCTTTAAAAAAAAACATAGCCCACTGATTGGCTATGAAATGTGGTGACACGAACTTACAGTGAGGAAGTAAATCAGGGAGACAAGTCTGTTTTAAACATCTGTTCACTGGAAGCGAAGAATAAAGAAATCCTCATACATAACTACACTGTCATTGTCATACTTAGAAAAATAAGTATGGTTCATGTTCTGATTTCTTCAGGTCTTTTTTTTTTAAAGATAATATTTATTTATGCATTCAAGAGCTAGGGTGCAGGCCAGAGGTGCAGGGGGTGGGAGTGAGAGGATTCACCAGAGAAAGAGTGGGGACAGTACAGGTGGATTGACTGAAATACACTGCTGAGGGGAGCAGTAGGTGAAACAGGAGAGGTCTGCTGTGCCATGTGGTTTAACTCTCTGGCCAGAGATCGAACTTATAACTGCCAGTAGCTTCATAGTACTGAGACTTAACCGATGTGCCACCAGAGAGGCCCTCTTGGGTATCTTTGATAGTATTTTTTCCTAATCCAGGAAGCCCATCAGGATTCACCCATGTACTTAATGTCGCTTTAGTCTGCCTTTTTTTGTATTTCATGGCAATACCTGTTTTTGTATTTGAGAGTCTTGGCCAGTTGTTTTACTTTTTATCTTTTAAGTGGGGAAAAGCAAGTTTTAAAGTGAAGTCCTTTTGTGTGTTTTTAAATTGTGTGTATAAGGATGGAGTAGAGAACTAGAATAATATACAACATTAATAATAATTACTTCTGAATGGTTATTATGTAGTCTTTTGCATATTTTTAAAAGTAACCATGTACAATTTTTATAAGCAGATATCTCAAAAATTAAAACCAAAGGCAAACCAAAGGCAATCACATTTTATTTATTTATTTGTTTTTAAAGAATGTGTATTCTGAGTCCTCTTTTATCTCTCTCTTTTTTTAAAAGATTTATTTATTTATGCATACAAGAGCTGGTATATAGGCCAGAGATATGGGGAGTTAGAGGACCCACCAGAGACAGAATGGGGAACAGAACAGGCAGATTGACTAAAATACACTGCTGAGGGGAGCAGTGGGTGAGACAGGAAAGGTCTGCTTCCCCATGTGGGTCCCTCCCTGGCCGGCCGGGGATCAAACTTGTGCTGCTGAGGCTGCGAACTGCTTCATAGTGCGGTGCTTAACCCCTTGTGCCACCAGGGAGGCCCTGTTCATTTATTTTTTAAAAAATTTATTTATTTATGCATTCAAAAACTGGGGTACATGCCAGTTGGTAAATAAGTTGTGGGGGGTGAGAGGACTCACCCGGAGACAGGGTGGGGAGCAGAACAGGCAGATTGATGGAAATATACTGCTGAGGGAAGCATCGGGCGAGTCAGGAGAGGTCTGCTGCGCCATGTGGGTCACCTCCCTAGCGAGGGATCAGACTTGTGCTGCAGTGGCTGCGATAGCTTCATAGGTTGCGTCTTAATCCCTTGCACCACCAGGGAGGCCTGGCAATCACATTTTAAAGAAGCAAATGGAGATAGATTTGAGAATAGCATATCTGTTGAAACATCAAAGAGTTCTTTGTAATCATAATGGTCACTATCTACAGATATTCATCCAAATATCCTTTCTTTTTTTCTTTTTTTTAGTCAGTATTTACAGGATGAAAGTAAGACCAAAAGAAATATTGATCTGAATCTTCTAGAGTGGACCCACTACAGCATGAAGCCACATGTAAGTGGTGATCTGCGTTTGAAATACTTGGTTGCATTTACTGACAGTGGCATATTATTTAGACTGGCTTCCTTGCTCCCTTCACTCACTCACATTTTAAGGCATGCATTCTCCTGAAGTGTGTACCTTATGAATGATCTATTTCTTAATCTTTAGAAATTCAGTTAACAAGTAGGGGAGGTAGTGGGAGGGGGCAAACCATTTACAGTGTGCTCACGTATGTTTTCTAGCAGTGGAATCAGACTCTTAGCCTTTACATCTCATCTAAATTGTAGATGTTAACTGGATGCTGGCATATCTCAGAAAATCAGGGGGGAAAAATAACCCAATAACTTCAAGTCAGCTACTTATTTGGTGCTAATAAAAATTTAAAATTCTTGTTCAAAACTTAACTGGGAATTTTGTTTTGTCTTAAGGGTTCCATACTTAGGATCCTAAAGAAAATCAGTTCTCTTTTGTATATTGGAGTCTGTAGTTCTCTCTACCATGAGAGATACTGGGCCGGGGAGAAAAGCATGGGATACCTACCTCATGGTATTCACATTCAAGCAACTTTTTCTTTGTTACAATAGTCTTCCGTATTTATTTGAATAAAAATTGAGTAATTGCCATCTAGTGTGTGTCAACTGAAATAAAAATCTCAGTGATAGCTAGACAAAAAGTTTATTAGATAAAGTGAAGATTTGAACCAAACATTCCAATAAATTTTGCTTTGAGATCTGTTCCAACAGTAACAAGTTTGAGTTCAATGTATATAGCTTGTTATAGAGAAATATATATGTAGAATTAATATGAACATTGACTCACTAATGCCAAAAATGTAATTATTTTTGAGAGGAGGCTTTTCGCTTTCATTTCTAGGTATAGCTGTATTGATTTCCTAAGTTGGGGGGGGCGGGGTGAAAGGTTGGTTTACCCACAGGCTTTGGATTCCTACGTGACTGTTTAATAGAACAGGATAGCGCCTATTCTGACTTTAAGCCCATGCAGATGGCTTTGCTCTCTTGCCTGCTTGAGGGATGTATGAGGCATGGGGAGGCAAACCTTTCACAGTGTGTTCACATATGTTTTCTAGCAGTGGAATCAGACTGTTATTATCTTGTGCTGGGGGAACCTGTGAGCCTAACTCAGAACAGTTTGGAATCCACTGCCTTAGGCTTTTGATGTCCTTAGTGCCGCTTCCAGGAAGCTCTGTTTTTGCCTCCAGCCAGAATTGAGAAATCAAGGCAAGATATTAATTGCTTAAAGCTTATCAGGAAACTTTTTTCTTTTTCCTGCTGGCAGCTGTGGGGATACAAATCAGTACTGTACCCTTTCTCCACAAGAGATATGTTGCAAGATCCCCAGTGGATACCTAAAACCATGGACAGTACTGAACCTTATATATACTATGTATTTCCCTATATATATTTCTGTGATAAAGTTTAATTTGTAAATTAGGCATAGTAAGAGATTAACAACAATGACTAATAGAATACTTATAATAATAAATTGTAAAAATGTGATCTCTCCCCCTCTGTCTGTCTGCTATCTCTAAATATATTCTTGTATATAATATTTTCTGACTGCAGTCCCCCCTCCTACTGTCGACTTGCTTTTCTGACTAGGGAAGGGAAGTTAAACTGCAATATGGAAGTACATTCGTTGTATTGCAAACATATTTCTTATAGAGCCACTTTTAGCCCTCTTCAAAATTTGTAAATGTTTCTGAAATAATTCTGACTAGAATTCCTGTCTCTAGTGTTAAAAAAAAAAGACAAAATTCGTCTGAATAAATTTAGAGTTTTAAATGGCTTTATTCCAGTCCATGAAATAGGGAATCATCCCATTCTAGAAAGCAGAAAGGCTCTGCAATGGGTTATATAAAATGGAAAGTTTTATAGTCAGAAAGAGGGTGAGACAAAGTTATTAGCAAAAGAAAATAAAGATTATTTCAGGCTAAGCTGTCGTCCCCTGCTTCCAAGGGAAAGTAGAGAGGTCTTTTGCACATTATCTCACCTGATGCTGGCCTGGGAACTCCAGATTGTTTTATTTATTTATTTATTTATTTATTTTAAAGATTTATTTTATTTATTTGTTTTTTGTTGTTGTTGTTGTTGTTTTTATTTATACAAGCACTGGGCACAGTCAGAAGCACGGGAGGGTGAGAGAATTCACCAGAGCCAGAGCGGGGAGCAGAGCAGGCAGAAGGACCAAAGTACACTGCTGAGGGGAGCAGCGGGCGGCAGGAGAGGTCTGCGCACCATGTGGGACCCTCCTCCGGTGGCCGGGGAGCAGCCGGGGATCGAACCGGCGCTGCAGAGGCTGTGGGCAGCTTCGCAACCCAGCGCTCAACCGCTGCGCCACCGGGGAGGCCCCTCCAGATTGTTTTAAAATTAACTTTGGGGAGAGGTTGAAAATTCAGTTAGGTTAGATATTAAATCTTGGTGGGGCCTGTCACAATTGTTTCCATTTTGGGTCTGTTTCTTTCTAACACTGGTACTAAACCTTCTTTCAGTTGGGCTTCTTTGAGTTGAGAGTTGGAACATTTAATTTACTTCTCTCTTTCCTACTGAAAAGCATTTTCTATGAGGTCACATACACTAGTGTCCAGGTTTTTATACCGCATAAAGACTCATTGCATTCGTGTGTGTATATGTGTGTGTTTGTATAATACCAGACTTAATTTTTATCATTTTTCTTTTTTCTTTTTAAATATTTATTTATTTATTTATGCATACAAGAGCTGGGGTACAGGCCAGAGATGCAGGGGGTAAGAGGATTCACCAGAGACAGAGTGGGGAACAGAACAGGCAGACTGACTGAAATACACTGCTGAGGGGAGCAGCGGGCGAGACAGGAGAGGTCTGATGCACCATGGGTTGCTCCCTGACCGGCTGGGGATTGAACTTGTGTTGCAGAGGCGGTGGATTGCTTCATAGTGCGGGTGTTTAACCCCTTGCGCCACCAGGGAGGCCCAACTTTTATCATTTTAAAAAAATTCATTTGTTGCATAGAAGAACTAAGATGTAGGCCAGATGTGTGGGGGTAAGAGGATTCACCAGAGACAGAGTGGGGAGCAGAACAGGCAGGTGTACTGAAATACACTGCTGCTGGGAGCAGTGGGAGAGATGGGAGAGGTCTGCTGCGTCATGTGGGTCAGCTCTCTGACTAGGGATCAAACACAGGCCATAGCTGTGATAGCACTGATAGGCCACCAGGGACACCCTTACTTTATCCACAGTTAGAGGAACTTGTATTTGATGAAATTTTACCCCTCTTTTCCTTCTTTTTTTGTAATTTTAGGAGATTCCTCAACAGTTGAATGGCAGTGATTGTGGAATGTTTACTTGTAAATATGCAGATTATATCTCTAGGGACAAACCCATCACATTTACTCAGGTGAGTGAAGACCCCACCTCATCCACTTACTGGCTACTAAACAAGATGAACTTAGAGCATGTTAGCAGTGCCCTGCATACATTAAGCTCTTAATGATGGTATTCGCGCTTCTCCTGTTATGCTGTAAATGTTGGCCAGAGTCTTATTCTGGAGTCACTTATCTGCTCTTAGGTTTATCTTTTGTCTTCGGTGACCAGTGGGACAATTTCTGTATCTCTGAACTCCAGTGGCCACTGGTTCCTGAGTGTTACTGATTTGTTTAGCCAAAGGTGGAGTCATGTCAGAATATGCAACCACAAGAGAAAATCAGGTCCTGTGAGAACTTATGCTGAAAGTCTAAGATGTAACTATGAATACTGCTTTTCCTTTCTGTTCTGGTTATTTTTGGTTCTCTAAGGCTCTGCATTTGAGTGGAAATTCAAGTATGTTGGGAACTCTTGAAAATTTGCTTGTAATAGTGAATGCCCAACCTTTCTACAACTGAGAACAACACCCTTTAAAACATATTTTTCCTTTAACAGACCTCATTTTGATAGATGTTGTCTACCTAACTGTACTTATTGAGTAGTAGGACTAAACCCCATTCCTGACTTTTGAGCAACATGAGGTCTCTCATGCTGAATTAATGCATTTGCAGTCTGAAAAGCACTTGTTACTGGTTAAGTTCAGAAGTTTTACTAAGAATAAATGTGCAGTTTTTACTCTATTTTGAACTATTTAGAATCGCTTAGAAATCCATGTGTGAAGACTTTAGACCCCTCCATGTACGAAAATCACTAGTCTATAGTAAATTGGTATATCTAACTATAATGAAGCACCAGGAGTACCTGAAGGTTGTGAAGTGACTTCGTCAAAAAGAGAGCTAGTTAAGTTACAGGGGAAATTGGCCCATAAAGTGAGTGTCAGTTATAGTTATAATATAGCTGTAGTTATATTAAGTAAAGCATCTCATTCTATATAATAAGGAGTTATTTGTCCTCTGAACCCAATGACATGATGTTACTAGTCATAGGGGCTAAAAGGGGCTAGTCACTGGGTTAACAACTCTCCTACTGGTTCCAGCCACCCACGACCACAAATGCAAACAAAAGGGCTTTTGGTGCAGCAAAAGAGAAAAAAATGTTATTCTACCCAATGGGGTGGAGGAAGAGGGAGAATTAGCAGGGGAGAGGGAGGAGGAGAAGTTCCAGTTACCAACAGGTGGTTCTAAATGGAGTTGCAGCTATAGGAGCTGAATGTTGGGGTCCCCCCCCCACAGTGTGGGTGTGCAGTATGAAGGCCCACAGCCATCTGACCAGAGAGTGGCTGCCTGCCTTTCACATCAGCTCCCGCTTGTGTAGCTCCTTCTTACAATAAAACCTTGCAAAATGGTCACTTACTCCACCCCCTTCCTAGCATCCTCTTTGCTCAGGACATTCAAGGGCAAAGTTCAAACTGTGGCACTGGGTGGGCTTTGGCCCCTCCAGCTTGGATGGTGCCCGATATCAGAAGTTTGGCTCTTCATGGCAAGCTGGGTGCCCCAGGTCCCTGGAGCGCGAAGCTCAGCATTGTTAGTCTGTTCCAACAGTGAGGTCTGCAGGAGAGAAGTTGGCAATGTGCAACATTTGGCCAAACAGAAATATGGATTTCTTTTCTGTATTTAAATAAAATTAATGTTTTTCTCATAAAAAAAGCAGAATGTGTTCATTTTAGAATGTTTTGAAAATACATATACATAGGAAATTACCTCCCTTGCTGCGATTTGATATTCCATTTTTTGGTACATATTTAGTTATGAAGTTGTTGCACCCTATTTTATATTCCATACCCTACTTTGATTTCCCTTAACATATAAAATATTTATGATACGTAAATAGTAAAAATCATAAACCTTTTCTATGTCTTCATATAAAAAGTCATCTTCATAAAGCCATGGACATCCTACTTTATTTACACAATTATTTCTAAAGGTTGTGATGTTCTGCTCGGTAACGTGTAACGTATGTCATGTCTTTGGATTCTTTGCAGCACCAGATGCCTCTCTTCCGGAAGAAGATGGTGTGGGAAATCCTTCACCAGCAGTTGCTGTGAGAATGCCCCGCCTGGTCCCTTTAGCTGCTGGTGGTTCTTTCATGAACAGACATTTCCATATACCTCATGCATTGTGGGTTCAGAAGTCCCTGCATCACCTCTGTTCTCTCACAGGTACTGAGCTGTCAAGTGCATGAAGGCCTCACACTGCGCTTGATGTGCGGGGAGGCTGCTTGCAACCCTGTTTGTAAGGCTGTGCCTGCTTGGAGCCTTGGACTGTTCAGCCCACACAAGAACAAACTCTAATACTTTTTTTTTTTTTTATATTTTTTTCCCTATGAATGTGGGAAATGCAGGATTTATTCTGTGATTTGTTTTTTCTGTGTGTTTGTTCACGTGTATTCATTCAATGCTCACTCATTTGCAAACATAATGGGCAGTGGCTATTCTCTGCTGCTCTTTTATAATTAGCTCTGAATGACTTGTTTGAACTATTTATTTCTGGAAAGAATGTTAATCAAGCACCACTCCCTGCTGAAGATGAGAAGGGAAATCAGTTGGGGGAGGAAGGAAGTGTTCATTAACTTCTCTGATGCTGGAGCAGTAACTGCCAACCTGAAGCTGGAGGCTCTCAGTTCTTTGGAGGCTTGGAGATCTAGCAAGGTGCGGCGTAGGACTCTTCTGCGAGGAAGACTGACACCACCGCTTTGCACCATGTCATGGAAAAGTGAAACTGTGGCCCAGGAACTCTGACTACCCAAGCTTCTTCAAAAGAGTGTCCTGGTCATCCTAAAGAGACTTCCCTTTCTGGAAATAAGGTGACTTGGCTACTCTTGAAACTGGATTTGAAGTAACCGTAAACCCTAAATCTTCATTTACATCCCAGATCTAGTTGAGTGTAAGTCGCAGAATTGTAAAGACTGACCTGAGATGTTTATTTCAAAAGATGTTATTCAATTTAAAGCTATTTTTCCTCAAAGGTTTTTTTTTTCTATATATAAAGCCAAAATTAAGTTTTATACTCATTAGGATTTACATCCTTCCCATTTCACCCCCACTGGAATTTGTGGAAGAAAATTTAGTACTTGGCTTTGAGGTTGCCAGTTACACAATAATCTATTTTGCATAAGAAAGTTTGTATTTAACTTTTTTGTTCATTTAAAAACCCTTACAGATGTGGTTATGTATTTTTAATTTCAGAAAGTTTAGAGTTGGTCAGAACATATTTTGCAAGATCTAGTGCCTAGTGTTGCTTTTCCAATGTAATAAAAGGTTGTCTGGCGGAACCTGAAAAGTATATGCTGAAATGATTTCTAACCCTCTTCCTTACTTAAACCTCCCAAACTTGTCGTGGTACACAAAAGCAAGAGGTAAGCCCAGAACAATTGGCAAGTGTTTGCTGTGACTCAACCTGCTCTGTGAGGGCCCAGAAGGCTAGTTGATGGGGCATCCTGTTGCAGCCATTTTTCTCTGTCAAAGTCTTCAAAGGATCTGGGACCTGTGATGTGGATTGAAAATGCTGAGACAACTTGGTAGCCAAAGGGCTGTGTGATGATTAGAGCAAGCTGGTTATACTGAGACCTTGAGTGCCGCCTGCACAGAGCACCCCACCTGCAATCTGTTCCCACCCAGGACTGCTGGAGCTGTGCCAGAGTGTCCACATGTGGCAGCTGGCACAGCCACGGAAGGCCGGAGATTTCCTAGGTCAGAGTATACTAAAAACCTGCTTCCTGCTTGACTGTAGGCCTCACCTGAGAATTTAGTGCCTTGGTTAAGATTTGTTCCATTTGATGGGAATCCTGTTAAGAATGCCAGTTTGTATTCTGCCCATGTGAATGATGCTGGGGCTTGTGTATTTGTATCATATCACAAATGTCTGAGGAACTTCTTAGAGCAGCTTTTATTGAGCTGTCTGTGAATGTACTCCTCAGGCTCTTCATAACCTCGCAGGACATGGTGAAAAGTTGGTAAGAGCAGAGAGTTGAGTACTAGCATTCTACTTTACCCCAAGTTCCTGATTTCATATGAGATCCCACAGATCATGCTTCTCTAGGCACTGATGACTTCTGTCTCGGTGCAGAGAAACTCGTTTAGAATATTTATACCTAAACAATTTATGAGAAAAGCTTTCAGGTGATAAAAACAGCTCTTGATTTTATCAGCAAATTATCAACATTAAAGCCAGTGAATCACACATGTATGTACACATACAGATATAAAAATATTTTTTTCTCTTATTGCAGTAACTTGGGGATCTGAAAAATGGTACACTGAATTGTTACCCTTTTTTTTAGTAGGTAATACCTCCTAAAGAGTGATAAAGATGAAAAAGAAATTGTTGGTGAGCAAGTCTGTTTGAGCTGGGATGTAAGTAGGAGGAAAGCAAACTTGGGGCATGTGGAAGATGTTCTGGAGAGCCCCACATTCTACCTCAGTTACCTCAGGTTTTTAGAGCTGCTGGATCTTTTCTTCCTCTGAAATCCTAAGCACAATTTGGGGAACGCTGTTTTGAATGGTGGGTGTTTGTTTCACTAAGAGTTATTTGGTGCTGGGACCACGGTGTGGGTGCAAGGAGAATGTCCTTGGAGATAATTGGAACCTCAGACAAAAACAAGGTAGAGAAATTCAAGTTTGTAATAACCTCAATACTATATTTAAGCTAAATTGGCTTTTGTGAACCAATTAAGGACCTAATCTCTTTATAGTAGTTTCTTTAGAAAAATTCAAAGCACCCTATTCAAACAAACTTTTGGTACTTGTTTGTAAGTTGAGGATCTAGCTGGCTGTATTGCTTTGATTTTTTTCTTTTAATTTATCTATCTATCTATCCATCTATCTATCTCTCTCTATATATATACAGAGAAGGGTTTGGGTGTATTGAAATAGATGTTGATTTTTTCTACTTACCAATAAATTCATCTCTTTAATTCAGTGACTTTTCAATTTTTTTGATTGCAACTCATAGTTAAATACATTGTATATTGTGACCAGTGCACACAAGCATATATATATATATATATATATATATATATATATATTATGTGACTATATACTGACATAAAATTTTCACAGAAACATGACTTTTACTATACCGTGATAATTTTATATTTTAAAAACTGACCAAGTTGATTTCTCAATCTGCTAATCGAAATTTGTTTGAAAAATACTCTGTAAATGACCTGACAACAAGAAAGACATTGTGTTTAAGAATCTAAATCTTGAGAACATAAAAATATGATAAATGTGGGGCTGTTTTGAGATGAACCAGTCTCTGTCCTCAAGGAAACAGGACAGAAACCAGATCATCCTTTGAAATAGGTCATGTAAACAATCTTTGTTTTTCAGGTTTTACACTGGAATTTCCTAAAATATGTTAAGTAGAAGTCCTGTTACTTCTGTGTAGGATGTCAGAGGGTTCCATGGCTCAGTAATGTGTGTGTCATAATGTCTTTCCTCCTGGGGACGCACGGCAAACATTGTAGGAAATGAACATCTTAACCTAGCATATCTGACAACTTGGACATTGTGCAATAGTTACAGAGCTATTTTTGTGGAATGCACTTAGAAAGCATTGGAATGAGCACAGAATTCTTGGAGCATGTGCTTCAAACACATACTGGGGAAGCCCCAACACCCCAACATACACTGCCTCTAAGGGTACATGGTGATAGTAAAGTCTGAATTCCACTTACATTTTTTCATATATTAGTAATGCTCATAGTAGAAAAATAAATGTTGATAAAAGATAAAGAATAAGAACTCTGCCAACTCACCACCCAGAGTTAATAATTCAAGATTGACATTTTGGCAAATATCCTGCCCTTACTATATGCCCCTCTGGGTGTGTGTGAGTAAGTGTGTTGTGCATGCCTGGGCATGTGTTATGTTCTGTTACTGGCAAATGTGGTATCATCCTACAAGGCTATATAACACCCTTTCCACATAATTTATCCTGAACATATTTTCATGTCAATAAGTACATCATTTTGATTGTTGCAGAGTGTTCCAGTATATGGCTATAACAGTTCCTTTAGTTATTTTTGCACATAGCATCTGCATAATGTTTAGGTTATTCTCAGGAGAAATTCTTAAATTAAAATTTGAGTTAAAAGTTAATGTACAGGGCCTCCCTGGTGGCGCAAGGGGTTAAGCACAGCACTGTGAAGCTATCCGCAGCTTCTGCAGCACAAGTAGCTCCCGGCTGGCCAGAGAGCTACCCACGTGGCGCAGCAGTCCTCTCCTGTCTTGTCTGCAGCTCCCCTCGGCAGTGTATTTCAGTCAGTCTGCCTGTTCTGTTCCCGCTCTGTCTCTGGTGAATCCTTTCACTCCGCCCAGCCCGCACCTCTGGCCTATACTCCAGTTCTTGCATGCATAAATAAATAAATCTTTAAAAAGAAAAGTTAATGTACAGGGCCTCCCTGGTGGCCTAGTGGTTAAGTCTCAGCACTATCACTACTATGGCCTGAGTTCGATCCCCGGCCAGGGAGCTGAATCACGTGGCGCTTCAAACCTCTCCCGCCTTGCCTGCTGCTGCCTTTTAGCAGTGTATTTCAGTGGATCTGCCTGTTTTCCCCACTCTGTCTCTGGGGAAGACTCTTACCCTGCCCCCACCTCGGGCCTACACCCCAAATCTTCACAGGAAAGGGGAGGGTTTGGAATATTTTTTTTTTTTATAGAGGCATGTTTTATTTATTTGTTTGTTTGTTTATACAAGCGCTGGGTACAGTCAGAAGCGCGGGAGGGTGAGAGAATTCACCAGAGCCAGAGCGGGGAGCAGAACAGGCAGAAGGACTGAAGTACACTGCTGAGGGGAGCAGCGGGCGGCAGGAGAGGTCTGCGCGCCATGTGGGACCCTCCTCCGGTGGCCGGGGAGCAGCCGGGAATCGAACCGGTGCCGCAGAGGCCGCAGGCAGCTTGCGCCACCGGGGAGGCCCAGTTTGGAATATTTTTAAAGCAAAACTGGTATATCATTCTACCTAAATACTTAAGAACACTTGGTTAACTAATAATAATTTAAAAATCCTGTCATTTTCATACGTAACAATACTTGTAAGAATTTCCTAATATCTAGTACTCAGTTCATATTCAAATTTCCTTGATCATTTAAAAAATTTTTATTACTCTTCTAATCACAACACATAGTGGGCTAATGGTGGCCCCCAAAGACTAAGGACAATTCTAATTCCTGGGACCTGGGACCAATTCTAATTCCTTTACCTTCTATAGCAGATTATCTGGGTAGGTTGAAGTGCAATCACATGCCTTACAGGAGAGAGAGGGACTCTTGAGAGAGAAGAGAAGGCACTAAAATGGGCTGAAGTGGCACTTAGATTTTATTACCATTTTTGTGGAGGAAAAAATCTTATACATATCTTGAAAAGAAAAACCTAGAAACTGTCCTCTGTGTTAAGAGTGATTGTCTCAACAGGTTCTGTTACTTTCTACTTTATAAACTTTTGAGATTTTTAAAAAAGTAAAGAGAAGGTAATGGAACTATAGAACAGCGACTAGAGAGTGATGTTACTACAAAACAAGGAATATGTTCATGGTACCATATTAAAAACACACTTCTTGATTTTTAAAAATTAACTTATCTGGATGTCACTCCTTATTCTTTGCTTCTTTTTTACAGTTTCATAATAATCCAATGTGTCAGGGTGCTGTGGCTCATTACCAGTCCCCTCGTGGTGATGGCTGTTTAGCTTGCCAATCATTTTTTGTTGCAAATAGTACTGCAATGCATGAGCCTTGTGCAGGTCACTTCCTACATCTTCTAGAGTCTTAGAAGTGGAACTGCTGATTGCTGTGTCAAATATATAGTATATGTGATTTGCCAAATATCCCCCAAAAGGAAGTCATTTTGCGTGACCTCATAGTCTTATCTGCAAAGTCTAAAATATTTACTCTGTTTTCAGAAAGTTGTTGTCAATGCTGCCCTATAGCGTTGCAGTCCTCAGCACCCAGCCAGGAGCGAGGTGGTATAGGCAGTTTTTTTCTTTTTCTTTTTTTTTTTTTAATATTTATTTATGCATACAAGATCTGGAGTGTAGGTCAGAGGTGCAGGGGGTGAGAGGATTCACCAGAGACAGAGTGGGGACAAGAACAGGCAGACTGACTGAAATACACTGCTGAGGGGGGCAGCAGGCAAGACAGGAGAGGTCGGCTATGCCGTGTGGGTAGCTCCCAGGCCAGGGATCGAACTCGTGCTGCAGAAACTGTGTATAGCTTCATAGTGCTGTGCTTAACCCCTTGCACCACCAGGGAGGCCCGGTGTAGGTAGTTTTTAATTAACACATGGAAGAGATGGTGTTGGCAGTTGTTAACAAGTCAGGCATAGGAATGGCACAGATCACGTCTGCTCCCATTTCTTTGGTCAGAACTAAGCCACCTGGGCCCACGGTGGCACAAAGTGGACTAGGAGACAGTCTGGTTGGCGCCTGGAAAGAAGAAACTATGGACTTTTGTTTTGCAGCATGTAACACGCTGCCAAAATGATCAATTTTTGTGCTCCCTATTCATGAAACCTTTGGGTTTTTCCCCCACTGCCTCCCAATCTCTCATATTAAAAAAAAATCTTAGCATGTATTTTGGAATTTTATTGTTTTCATTACTATATATTTTGCTGCTGCTTCCTATCCAAGGTAATTTAGTATTTGTATTCAGTTTCAAACTTAGTTATAATTCAGCTCTAAATTTAGATCCACAACAATTTAACAGTTCTAGTTTAACTGGTTTCCGTACTTAATTTTAGTATTTTTTTTTAACATGAGTTTTATTTGGCTTATTTTTTCAGTTAGTTGAAAGTATTTTCACATATTTTTTTTTTTTAATTTTTTTTTTTTTTAATAGAGGCATGTTTTATTTATTTATTTATTTATTTGTTTGTTTGTTTATACATGCACTGGGTACAGTCAGAAACACGGGAGGGTGAGAGAATTCACCAGAGCCAGAGCGGGGAGCAGAGCAGGCAGAAGGACCGAAGTACACTGCTGAGGGGAGCAGCGGGCGGCAGGAGAGGTCTGCGTGCCATGTGGGACCCTCCTCCGGTAGCCGGGGAGCAGCCGGGGATCGAACCGGGGGCGCAGAGGCCGCGGGCAGCTTCGCAACCCAGCGCTCAACCGCTGCACCACCGGGGAGGCCCCTATTTTCACATATTTTTAAGAACATAGGATAGTCTTACGTGAATCCTGAAGAGAATTTTTTCTGAAAATTTCACACGTTTATGAAAGATGTTATAAAACATTTTGAATTACAATCCTTTTTTTCTCAAAACTTTCTTTCTGGCATACAGTAATGGAGCACAGGTGTCTGAAAATAGCTTGATTTTTTTTTTTTTGCTTTCTTTTTGTTTTGAGGTAAATTTGATTCTTGGCCGTATCCTATTAGAATACTTTATTCAAAAAAATATGCCAAAATATGTCTAGATCTGAATCCCTATTTTTTATTTTTATTTATTTATTTTTTTTTAATAGAGGCATGTTTTATTTATTTATTTGTTTGTTTGTTTGTTTGTTTGTTTTTGTTTATACATGCACTGGGTACAGTCAGAAGCGCGGGAGGGTGAGAGAATTCACCAGAGCCAGAGCAGGGAGCAGAGCAGGCAGAAGGACCGAAGTACACTGCTGAGGGGAGCAGCGGGTGGCAGGAGAGGTCTGCGCGCCATGTGGGACCCTCCTCTGGTGGCCGGGGAGCAGCCGGGGATCGAACCGGTGCCGCAGAGGCCGCGGGCAGCTTCGCAACCCAGCGCTCAACCGCTGTGCCACCGGGGAGGCCCTGAATCCCTATTTTTTAAAAAGATTTGTTTAGCATAAAAGAACTAGGGTACAGGCCAGAGGTGTGGGGGGTGAGAGGATTCACCAGAGACAGAGTGGGAAGCAGAAACAGGCAGATTGACTGAAATACACTGCTGAGGGGAGCAGCAGTTGAATCAGGAGAGGTCTGCTGCGCCATGTGGGTTAGCTCCCTCGGCGGGGATTGATCTCGTGCTGTAGTGGCTATGGATAGCTTCATAGTGCTGTGTCAGAGAGGCCCCTGAATCCCTATTTTTGTCTGGTGGCATCAACACACTGATTTGTTGTTATAATAAAGGTCATAAAAGCAGTAGCTTAAGCAAGTAGAATTTTCTCAGGGTTACTACCCTAAGCCCAAGCCATGATGAGCAGTGACTAGGCTTCAGTTCTCCTTAACAGTTGACTTTGTGCCTTTAAGATAGCTGTCCCAGGGCCTCTCTGGTGGGGCAAGGGGTTAAGATGCAGCCACGTTTGATCCCCAGCCCCCCCCAGGGAAACTACTCACATGGCTCAGCGGACCTCTCCTGATTCACCTGCTGCTCCCCTCAGCAGTGTATTTCAATCAGTCTGCCTGTTCTGCTCCCCACTCTGTCTCCAGTGAATCCTTTCACCCCCCACATCTCTGGCCTGTACCCCAGGTCTCATATGCATAAATAAATAAATCTTGAAAAAAAAAAAAAAGATAGCGTCCCAGCCCTGCCACAGCTCTCACCTGCACTCTGCATTCCCTCCGGTGGGGAGGGGGGAAGTGGTGGCGCCATCTGTTCCTGCCAGGGCACATTCAGGTGATGGGAAGTACGCATCTTCCTATCTTTTCAGAAGTTTCCATGAAATTAGAACATGCCATTCACCTGGGTTCCCATTCCATTCTGTACAGCTGATGATTACTGTCAATTTCCCTTGTTTTATGGTGCTTAACTCTGCTTTTGGTGCTTTTAATTTTCCATCTATTTTAACCTTCACTGAAAATTTCAGTAAGAAGGAACATTCAGAAGTTGCTAACCAAGAGCCATTTTTGACTTGGAGATCTCTTATCCTTCAGTCAGAGACTTTGGCTGTTCAAACTTCTATTTGACAGATAAGGAGACAGGCCTCTGAAAGGCTGTGATGTGCGAGGTGAGAGGGCCAGGGACAGACAAGCAAGGAGAAGATGTTCTGATGAGAAGGGAGACATGGTAGAGGAAAGGGACATCTGGCTCTGGCCACTGTTATGCCTCTTGCTTTTCTCCAGCAAGGCTCCCCATGCCCGCCACTGGGTACAGGACATTTGAAGGTGTTTGGTGCAGGTGATCTAGGGGCTGTGTTCGTTAAGTACCAGAGAGGAGGGATGATTGGAGGATAAGACAGCGCTCTTCAAACACGTCCTACTTTAACGCCTCCCCGGTGGCGCAGCGGTTGAGCGCTGGGTTGCGAAGCTGCCCACAGCCTCTGCAGTGCCAGTTCTATCCCTGGCTGCTCCCCGGCTACCGGAGGAGGGTCCCACATGGCGCGCAGACCTCTCCTGCCGCCTGCTGCTCCCCTCAGCAGTGTACTTCGGTCCTTCTGCCTGCTCTGCTCCCCCCTCTGGCCCTGGTGAATTCTCTCACCCTCCCGTGCTTCTGACTGTACCCAGTGCTTGTATAAACAAAACAAACAAATAAATAAAACATGCCTCTATTTAAAAAAAAATCAAACAACGTCCTACTTTAGCAGACCTGTGGATGGCTGTAGGGAGAGCTTTCTTGTCAGTGGGAGGAGGAACGACGAGTCTGGGCCAGTGAAGACACTTCTGCCTTAGAGCCACATTTCCACTTGCCGGATGGCGTGGAGTTGGAGATTTCAGAGGGCATTAAGTGGACTGATGACCTTGAAGTTCCTGTCCCAAGACTGCTGTTCTGTGAATCCCGAGTGGAGGGCAGGCTTTACTGACTTCAGGGAAGGTGACTGGAAGGTCCATTACAGGAATCGCTAAAGGTGTCTGGTAGATTAGTATCTATGGGAGAATCTGGACATTAGAAGTGAATCATATTGGAAGTTAAAATTACAGATAAACTGAGATAAGCATCAGAATAGGTTTAGTTTTTCATTCAGTTTGCCTTAATCACGAGAAATTATTAGAGACAAACGATAGATTCTTCAGTCTGTCAGTCACGTCTAGAAGACTGGAAGCAGTGTCCTAAAAATCATGTGTGGGAACAAACCAAATGCCTTTGATGCGTGATCATTGCTTTTACAGGGAGTATTGAGGTCAAGTTAGACTATAGTTTGGGGGCCTCCCTGGTGGTGCAAGGGGTTAAGATGCAACCTATGAAGCTGCCCGCAGTCATTGCAGCACGAGTTCGATCCTCGGCCAGGGAGCTACCCACATGGCGCAACAGATCTCTCCTGACTCGCCTATTGCTCCCCTCAGCAGTGTATTTCAGTAGATCTGCCTGTTATAGTTTTGTTCTATAAGATTTTCTCATGCTAGCTGTTTTTACAAGAGCAAGAACTATTAAGAACACTCATTACTGTTTCTAGAAAGATAGTAACTATGTAGCAGATGTGAGCTAAAATAGAAAATTAACCTGTATATGGGTTAAGTCTTAATTTCAATTCATCAGCATCTTAACAGAAAGGAAGGAAAAAAATAAAAGCAGCAGCAATTGACAGCAAATGTGAGGAATTTGTGAACAGGGGTATTAGCGGTAGTAGGACAGACATCTCCATTTGGCTTTAAGACAATGAGAGATTTGGATGCTTGTCTAAATCGATATAGTTGTGGGTTCCTGTCATAGTTGTTAACACAGGGTTGCCTCATTTACCCAGTCCTCCAGGGGGTTAGGAATAAGACTGGATCAAATGTTTTGAGACTCCTCACGTCCTCAGCCCATTTCTGTCTACTCAGTCACTGAGTCATTCAGATCCTAAGTGATGCGGATTCTTAGCTACAAGTCCAGTATTTCTCCCTCCTTACCTACCGTTCCTGTCAAGACATCTTCTTCTCTGGGGCTCATCTTTGCTGGAATCCACTTCTAGTCTGGAACAACCCACAGGATCTTTCCAGAGCTCCATGTTGAGGAAACAAAAATGTGTTGAGGCTGAACTGGGGACCAGGACAGAAGGGATGTTCAAGCCTCATCCCCAGTCCAGGGAGACGTCAGCTCATTGAAGACCCCCATGGGTGATGGATTTTCAAGGGATTCAGTTGAAGGGAACAATGAGGAGCTGAGTATAAGCTAATGAATAAGCTTATTAAGTATCAATAGTATAAGCTAACAAATAAAACCTTTCCTGTGCTAAGTTATTTTGCTTGAAATCCTGTGCAATCTGGACTTTCTGGGGTGTGCAGATATTCTTGTCAAGACAGGAAAAGTCTGGGATTTATAGCAGAAGATTAATACAAAGCTTGTGGTAGTCTGAGCCCTCACATGATAACAATTCAGCAGAGCCCAGTGCACACATCTACAGCTGTTCTTATTTACAGTAAGATGGGCTAGGGTTCCATCCTGTAAAGGGATGACCTCATGCTCAGGCTGCCCTTGGGAAGCTCAGAAGAGCCTGGCCCGAGTGCTAATGGACTATCCTCTCTGTGAGGAGCACATCTTTGCTGAGGCCAGGCCAGTGGGTCTTGCTCCTGTCTTCTGCCTCTCCATGCTGCCTCCCCTTCATTTATGTGATGTGAACACAGCCTCTGGGTGCTCTGCTGGCTGAGCCAGGCATCATCTTAGCACGTCTTCCCCTCTTTTTCCTTTCATCTGTCCAGAGGCAAGTATTTAGAAATGGACAGGAGTGAAAGGTAAACATGATATTCTGCCACCTGGAATGAAGGTCAAGGAAGGAGAAGCCCAGAGAGTGAGTTTTGAAGGATCCTGTGACTCTTATCTCCAACCCTGACTCTTTTTTTCCTGACAGTCATGGCAAAGCCCCTGGATCTGTATTGAAAGCCCCCCCCCTTTTTTAAAGGTTTATTTATTTATGCATACAAGAGTTGAGGTGTAGGCCAGCGGTGTGGGGAGTGGGGTGAGAGGATTCCCCAGAGACAGAGTGGGGAACAGAACAGGCAGACTGACTGAAATACACTGCTGAGGGGAGCAGCAGGTGAGACAGGAGAGGTCTGCCACTCCATGTGGGTAGCTCCTTGGCAGGGGATCGAACTTGTGCTGCAGCAGTTGTGGACAGCTTCACAGAGCTGCATCTTAATCCCACGAGCCACTATGGAGGCCCTGAAAGCCCTTTCTTGAAAGATGAGCTGCCTTTCTGTTCACCTGACACGGAACCCTCAATCCTGCACAGCTTTCAACAGTAACCCTGGTGCTCAGGCACCCTGTAACTTCTCTGGCATTGTCAACCAATGCTTGCTCTCCCTGTGAGCTGGCAGTGGGCTGGAGTCCTAAAAGGGGGAGGAGGGAAAGCTGTGGCCATGGGTGTCAGGATTTCTAATGACCACATGAAGGGCTCATCTCTTCCTGCCCATATTCATGCTGGCCATAGCAGTGAGAGGAGCAGCTGCTATCTGCACACCACAAAACTTCAAAAGTAAACCAGTGTGACAGAAATGGGAAAATCGGGTGTGGGCTAGGACATCACTGAAGAACCCTCAGAGTTTGTTAGAAGGGAAATGTGGCTACTTTATTTTTTTTTAAGATTTATTTATTTATGCATACAATAACTGGGGTGTAGGCCAGAGGTGTGGGTGGGATAAGAGGATTCACCAGAGACAGTGGGGAACGTTTAGAAAAGGCAGATCTACTGAAATACACTGCTAAGAGGAGCAGCGGACGAGTCAGGAGAGGTCTGCTATGCCATGTGGTTCGCTGCCTGGCCAGCTGGGGATCAAAGTTGTGCTGCAGAGGCTGCGGATAACTTCATAGTGCTGTGCTTAACCCCTTGGCCACTAGGAAGGCCCCGGATGTGACTACTTTAGAATCCCATCAGTTTCTACCATCTGCTCCTGCTGTGCTATGAACAGTCACCCCAAAAAGCCTACCTGACTACCTCTGGCAGTCAAGTATCAGCTCATCATTTCTAAAACTACTTGGACTTCAGTGGCTGTTTCTGGCAGACCCCTGGGTCTAAGGTCATGCTTACAAATGAAGCATGACCATTTTCATCCAACTTTTCACAGCACATTGGCAGGACAGCCCAGTACAGGTTCCCCACCCCCCAGCCCACCCCAGTACAAGGTTAGCCCCACCCTCCTCTGAGCTCCTGAAATACCTGCAACTGAACTTCTGGGGAGGTAAGGGTGAGATACTTCTTCTCTTAAACAGTCATAGTATCTTCCTTTTCCCCCTCAAAAAAAAAAAAAATCAACTCCCTCAAAGCAATTCCTTAATGATAGGGGGCTGGCCTGACCTAGTTTGACAGGCATCAGTGCATCCCTCTAGTTCTGTGATTTTCAAGCTTTAGCATAGGAACCACGTGGAGGACTTGCTGAAACACTCTAGGCCCACAGCTCACACGCAGCAGCCTTGAAGCGTCAGCCCCAGTGTGCCATGAACTGGTTTTCTTGGGCGGGTGGGCAGTGGTGGGGGCTTGCTGGTTGCCAGGGGCAAAACTGAGCAGCCAGGTGAACCTGTATAAAGCGGGAGGCAGGAGGGAACACCATGCCCCCTGCTACTACTAGGAGAGACACTTGGAGGAGACATGTTTGCAAGAGAACTGTGGGTGAGAGACATGCCAGGAGGCTGCTCCTAGTCCTTGGCAGAGACAATGGCAGTCATTACCTTGTTGCGTTTCCTGTCTGTCCTTCTGTCCCAGCTCTGAGACCAGTGTAACCCCTTTATTACAGTCCCCCCCAGAAGGCACCTTAGACTTGTAACAAGCTGTTGGGTCTCAGCGCCCCTGCTTTGGGCCAAACCTGCTTGGCTGGACACTTGCCCACAAGGGGATGGGTTATTTTGGAGGTTTTATTGGCCAACTCTTATGGGAATAGCCTTTCTTCTCTTGTCTCCCTGTGCACACTAATTTTATTAAAGATCTTCCATACTTAGAATCTGTTTTCTCTGCCTTTGTGCACTCCTTTTCAGAGCGTGCACCTTTTAACATGGGGCGGGGGGTGTTTCTGGCTACTCCTTGCTTGCACACTGAACAGAAGGTCTCGGACCCTGCATTTCTAACAAGCTCCCTAGCATGCTGCTGTTGTGGAGACTACACTTTGAGAACCACTGACCCTTTTCACTTCTCCCCAATACCTTCCTGGGGAAGCTGGTCTCAGGGTAGCTGCTCAGGCCCGACTGTGTTGTCAGTTTCCTGAAGTCCCCTCAGAGCTGGAACTCAGTTGACACCTGGGGATGGGCAATGTTTAGTAAAATAAGAGACTAAGACACCAGGATCTTGTTAGCTGGATATATTTCTTTTTTTTTGTTTGTTTTGTTTTGTTTTGTTTTTGTCACAGAACACTGTTTGCAGTAGAGGAAACTGGCATTGCAGTCTGGTGGTAAAATGGCTTCTTCACATAAACCAGTACATGTTCATCCTTTAGCGCAAAAAGTCCTAATGGCGCGTACCCTATCGAAATTCAGGACATCTCCAATATTTTCTCTCTCTCTGTTTTTCTTTCTCATCTTTTATTTTTAGTAAACATTTTCAAGGTCTGTCCAAAAGAAGGCCATACAGGTTCTTGGCTAGCGGAAGACGACTCAGAACAGCTGGTGCAACCTTGGACTGTCTACCTTCTCCAGGCTGGCAGTGGATGTCTTGTTTTTTTCCAACTCATTTTTATTAAAAAAATAAAAAAATGCTCCAACTATCAGTTTTACAAAATCTCTAAGGGAAACACAAGAGCAAGGTGCTGAGGTAAAAAACACCTGAGGTAGCTTTTTTTTTGTGTGTTTTTCTCGTTAAAAAAATCTGTAAATTTAACGCCCTGGGCCAACAACCTCCTGTAAATTGCTATCTTCCTCCACATTTTTTTTTTTTTTCAAAGAAAGAAATCATTCCGCTGTATAGTGATGGCTTAGACATCAAAATATAAAAAAGATAAAATACATTCTTTCTTTGTGGAATTTCTCTTTGTTTGGTTGGTTGGTCTGATGGGTTCCTGTTTTCCTCTTCCAAAATGCTAGGACAAGTACCATTGACTCTTGTTCTTTTGAGTAACCAAGTGTAAGTTGAGGCTGGTTTGTGTGTTTCAGCTTTTGTTCCTTTTGTGTGATGTGATACTCAGAGCACTGCTTTGCCTGGGGGGAATGTGTAGAGATGGAGAATAGAGACAAGGATGAGGGAATCAAAAGAATGGGGATGGAGGAGAAAAGGGGGTGGGGAGGAAAAACAGGGGACAGATAAACAGAGAGAGACAGAGAATTACATAGTAGTATGCAAAAACCAGTTTAAAACCTGTGAAGCAAAGAGAAATGGGTATGTGAGCTAGAGAGGGCTGAAGAGAGAACTTCCTCTTCAGAAAGACGGTATCCCTTCTGTTGACATCCACAGGTGATCCAGAACTGCTGTGAGTGTCCTTTTGACAAGATTTCCTGTCGGGTGAATTTTGTGGGGGTGGCTTTGAAGTTCCTTATTAAATCATTAGACCTCCCAAAGAGTGACTTTATGCTTTAAAGTCTAGAAAAGCCTGCTTTCTCTTTTAAAAAGAAAAATGAACAATTGATTAAAAATTGGAGTTAGTTGAGTTATTTGATATATTATTTCTAAAATATATTAACGCTGCAGGCACCCTGTGTCACCCACAGGCCACATATCTTAACATCTTTCCCCTTCTAATATGTACACACATGTACAGAGACAATCTTCCCCAAAAAGAAAAGGGCGTGAATTTTGCTTTGTTTTGAACATGTTCACCTATGTTAGTTCAACTAAAAGGGATAGCGTGCTGGGAGTTAGGAGAGATCCGAGTGGATGGTGAAGTGGATGGCTGGGAAGCCTGCAGAGGCCTGGGGGGAGGCGGGAGGCTGGCGTTGGAGCCTCGGGCCTCCTGCCTCCCTCCTGGCCCCTAGGATCCTCAGGGCCTCTGCGGAGTCCCTGGCGCCTCAGCAGACTTCTCATTCCTCAGGATGGTCTTTGGTTTGCTCCCGATCTGGCTGGCTGTGTTTGGTCTCATTCTGTCAGGTGTTGGAGGGCTACATTCATCCGTTGTTTGCTGTGCCTGTGGGAGCCTCACTTGCTGCGCTGTGAGGCAACTCCCTGAGGGTATTTCTGCTCCTGCTGCTTCACGAGTTGTACAATTTCCCTGATCTTGCGCTGTGCAGTCTGCAGCAAGGGAAAGGAGGGGTGGGGGAGAGAAAGGAATCCAGACTGAGGACATGCAGTGGGGGTGGGGCTTGGTGGTGGTAAGCCCAGGAAAACATCATCTGAGGTGGTGGGGGCCATTTCTACTGGGAGGCAGAGTTAGCCTGCACCCCCACCCTCAGAACCTTCCAGTTAAGCTGGACACATAGGATAGAAAGCAGAACCAGGAATCGGTGGTCACGGGGGACTAGGCTCCTTCCAACTACTTACACTTCAGCTTCCCGTTGGCCCCACCCACCTTTCCAGGGTCTAGGAAGAACATTAGTGTGATCACTGGGAAAGACAGACAGTAAATGGGATGAAAGGAAGTGAAAAAATGTCCAGACACTGGAGAAAACACATGGATCCAAGCCTGACCCCTTACCACCTGGTGCCCACTGCAGGGAGAGCGCTGCAGTCTGAACTGCAGGACCCTGGGGGCTCGGACCCATTCCCAGGGCGCTGGAGGAGCTGCGGTGTGAGGGCAGCAGAGGTGGGTTGGCCAGGTTCTGATGGTCATTGTCAAAGGGCATGGCCCCTTCCCCAAGGTCAGGTCTCCGGGCATGGGTCTGGCATGGGAGAGCAAGTTGGCAGCTGGGGCAAACCTTGAATGTGAGTTCAGGCCGCCGCCACTGGACAAGAACCAGCATTGCTCTTTTTCTATCCCCAGCCCAGCTAACAAAAGCATCTAAAATAACTGGCCATCGTATGCCAAGTTGCTGACCCTTGAGAAGGAAAGAGCCACCCTGTGCAGGCCTGTGTCCTGCCGGAGCTGTCCTGTGAGATGGAGAGCAAGTGCTCCTGTGATGGGCACTCAGCCCGCACAGTGCAACGTGACACCAACATGGGCTCTCAGGGCCTGGCTGGGGAGCCCCAGGTGCCCTCACCTGGTAGGTAGATCCCAGCATAGAAGGTCTTGCCTGAGACCTGAGTCGGAGGGGAAGGGAGCAGAGACCTCGCACTTGAGCACTTCAGGAGCTGGAAATGTGCTCAGCCTGACCCCCAAGTTCTATACTGTCCCCAGCCTCCTCTAGTGCGCCTGGGGGAGGGCAGAGGTGAGAAGGCATGTAACAGCTCCCCAAGTCCATCTGGGTTGGGGTGTCAGGATGGTGGGGCATGTGACAGGTCCTGAGGCCACTGGATAGGACATCTAGAGCTCAGAGAGCTGAGGAGAAACTGGCAGGAGGGACTGGGACCAGCATAGGTACCTGGCTAGCAAAGAAATGCCCGATAATTCTGACAATCACTTCCTCATTTTCATCTGGTGTTTGGTCACGAGGCACGATGACTTCTGCGCTGGTTAAGTTCTGCAGTTCATTCACCTGCACAGGGAGGAAATCGAGGGCTCAGGAGGCGCAGTGAGGGGTTGGTAAAAGTCAAGGAGGACGCCTTGGGCTGCCCTATCTCTGGTCACGTGGTGCCGTGTTGGTCCAAATGGACCTCGGAGGCTCGCTGATGGCTGAGTTTTCTTATTCCATAGTTCCCGCATGCTCGCAGTGGCCCCGGGCTTTCCAACAGTCCAGGCACTACCTAATGTGCTTTTGCAGGTGCCCACCATGAGCTGACACCCCTCTCGTCTGAATCACCAAATAGACTTTTTCACTGGATCCTGCTGTGTTTGCTGCTTGTCAATTTCAGCCCGCCTTCCATATCCCGCTTATGCTGTTCCTACCCTTGGATCATGGTTCTCACTGCCCCTTCGGTGCTGCCCAAGGCCCACCTCCTCCGTGAAGCTTAGCCCCTGCTGAGCCACCTTGTCTAATATTGTTTCTCGTACTCCACGGTCCTTCTCATCCGCCCCAATGAGACCACACTTCTTGAGGGTTTGCTCCCCAGCCTCTGGCCCCTGGCATAGTGCTGGGCACAGGTGGGGTCAGTAAGTGCCGAGTGGACAGTTGACAGTCCTGGGGAGGGGGCACCTAATTCAGTGTCTGGATCTAATAACCACACAGGACACTGACAAGCTCTGAGTCTCCTCCTGTGGGCTGTTTGCTCTCCGTGGCCTACTACATTCTAACTTGCCTAGAACTCTGTGTGCGCCCATGGGTGTCAGTCACATTCCTTGACACAGGGACCACCCTGCAAGTCCTGGAACTTCATCCTTTTATATAAAGTGACCCATTATATCCAGGACTTGGCTTTGATTCCTCTGAAGAGTTTCTGTGTACACACACACTCAGGACCCCAAGTACCGCCCACATTCCTGCCATATAACACTGCCGCTTTACCAGCAGGGAACATCTCAGGGCTCATCACCCCATGAGGGGATAAGTCATTTCTGGGACATACTTATGTCCCAGATGGATCTACTCATTCCTATAGACT